>NC_091640.1:9020000-11520000 GCF_027580195.1 Bos mutus | reverse complement strand
CAGCAGTCAGTCATCATCGTTTTCCTGCACTTGATGCAGTGTAGTGCTCCAAGTATGCACTCAGTACTGCATGTCTGATGACTACTGCTGTACTGAAACTATCCTAACTATAACAACTTGCTGGATCTGGGGAAGAAGTCACTGAAATGAAAGGAGGCAGTTGAAGATATGTGTATTTCTTTAATTTGGCTTGCTGTCATTTTTGATTTCCAAAATTTAGACCTAATTTAATGGAAACTAAGAAGGAGGAAAGGAGAAGGCAATGGCACCCCCACTCCGGTACTCTAGCCTGGAGAATCCCAGGGATGGGGAAGCCTGGTGGACTGCAGTCCATGGGGTCGCTAAGAGTTGGACATGACTGAGCGACTTCACTTTCACTTTTCACTTTCATGCATTGGAGAAGACAATGGCAACCCACTCCAGTCTTCTTGCCTGGAGAATCCCAGGGATGGGGGAGCCTGGTGGGCTGCCGTCTATGAGGTCGCACAGAGTGGGACACGACTGAAGCACAGCAGAAGCAGCAGCAGCAAAGAGGAGGAAAATCTGCAAGAAATATATATTTCAAGTGACTGTTTTTCTTTAAGATATAATTTGAAATTATGTTGTAAGATTTTTTGTGTGGTTTAACTTTTGTACAACCAGATTAACAGAATTTTCTGCCAACTCTAGCAAATTATGCATATGTTTAAAAACAATCTAACAAATAATGATCTTTAAAGAAACAGGTTAAGACAAGGTAATATCCACTCATATATTCAAGCAGCAAAATATCTGCAAAATGGACACTTTCTCAGGGAAAATATTTTACTAGAAATTTTATAAATGGCCATTTAAAAGGAAAATGTACTCATTTATTCCAGGTATTTTACTATTTTCAAAAGGATAGATACCTTTTATTCCCCTCATAGTTTTATAAAATTCATTGGAATTTTATCAAATAGGAAAAATATCTTAGACTTACTTATTTTGATCACTAGGTACTAATATAGGTAAGTTCTAAGTCTTCTGTAATATTCTGTGGCTAAAGAAGAGAGATTGAGGAGCTAAGATGGCAGAGGAGTAGGACGGGGAGAACACTTTCTCCCCCACAAATTCATCAAAAGAACATTTAAACGCCGAGTAAATTCCACAATTTGAATGCCGGCAGAGGACATCAGGCACCGAGAAAAGCAACCCAAGTCTTCGAAAGGAGGTAGGAAAAAATATAAAAGACAAAAAAAGAGACAAAAGAGGGAGGGACGGAGTTCCGTCCCGGGAAGGGAGTCTTAAAAAGAGAGAAGTTTCCAAACACCAGGAAACTTTGTCACTGCCGAATCTGTGCCGAGCCTTGGAAGCACAGAGGGCAACATAACAGGGAGGAAAAATAAATAAACAATTAAAACCCGCACATTGCGAGCCCTACAGTAACTCCCCCAGTGGAGAAGCAGCGCAGACGCCTGCATCCGCCATTAACAAGCGGGGGCTGGGCAGGGAGGCGCGGTGCGGGCTGCATTGCAAGGAACTGGCCTGAATACCCCGAGCGCTATCTGAGCGAAATAATTTGGGCTAGCAAACCAGACTGTGGGATATCTACCACGCGAAAAGCCAGCCCTAACCTAAGACACTGCCAGGCCCGCGCACAGAATAAAGGACTGAACAGAGATAGCTGGCTGCAGACCATCCCCCTCCCGTAACAGGCAGCCAGAGCTGGAAGGGGACAATCGCAGCCCCAGAGAGACATTATCTATAAAACTGTAAGCAGGCTTCTTTGCTAACTAAAACTTCTTGCGGGTCTGGACAGTCAACATCTGCCTGAGAAGGTGCGCTGCTACACACCTAGATAACTGAGCGGCGGGGAGGCAATAAGTCGCAGCAATCGCGCGTGCCAAATACCTCATCACCTGAGCTGCTCGGATCTGGGAAGGGCACGAAACGCAGGCCCAACTGAGAGTCTGCGCCTCTGAGGACTACCCGAGTGCCTGAACCTGAGCGGCTTAGACCTGGAAGTGCAGGCAGCCCAGGGCCGGCCACGGATGGTTCCCGGTGGAGCAACCTAGAGCCCGAGCAGTGTGGGCCGAGAGGCTACACGTGCCGTGAACGGAGGGCAGACCCAGTGTGGCTGAGGCACTGCAAACACACGCCAGTGTTACTTGTTTGCAGCATCCCTCCCTACCTCCCCTCAGCGCAACTGAACAAGTGAGCCTAAAAAAAAAGTGTCCTCCACCATTCCCTTTGTGTCAGGGCAGAAACCAGACACTGAAGAGACCAGCAAACAGAAGAAAAGCTATAACAGAGGGAACCGCCTTGGAAGCTACAGGCAATAGATTAAAACCCTGTGGTTAGTACCAACTACATAGGAAGGGGCCTATAGATCTTGAGAAATATAAGTTGGACCAAGGAACCAGCCAAAAATGAACTGAACCCGCAATACTCACAACAAAACCAGAGAAAGTCCTAGATATATTTTTACTATTTTTACGATCATTCTTTCTTTTTTCTATTTTTTTAATTAAAAAAATGTTTTTAAGTCCTCTATTATTCCTTTAATTTTCACTTTTATAACCGATTACTTTGCAAAAAAAAAAAAAAAAAAGAAGATCCCATTTTTTTTTAAAGCAAACTTCATATATATATATTTTTATAATTTTTTGACCTTTTTTTTTTTTTTTTTTTTTTTCTTTTCTTTAACATTGTATTTTTGAAATTCCAAACTCTACTCTAGATTTTTAATTTTAGCTTTTTGGTATTTGTTATCAATTTTGTACCTATAGTTTTTTTTTTTTTTATAATTTCTGTGACCCTTTTTTATTTTCTCTTTTTCTTTTTCTCTGTTTCTTTCTCTTCTTCTTTTAAATAACATTGTATATCTGAAATTCCAAACTCTACTCTAGATTTTTAATTTATGCTTTTTGGTATTTGTTATCAATTTTGTACCTGTATTTTCTTTATAATTTATGCGACTTTGTTTGTTCTTTTTTTTTTTTTTTTTTCCATGCTCTTTCTTTTTCTTCTTTTTTTAACATTGTATTTTTGAAATTCCAAACTCTACTCTAGATTTTTAACTTTTGCTTTTTGGTATTAGTTATCAATTTTGTACCTATATTTTCTTTATAATTTTCACTACCTTGTTTGTTTTTGTTTGTTCGTTTTTTCTCTTTCTTTTCCTTCTTCTTTTCTTTAACATTGTATTTTTGAAATTCCAAACTCTACTCTAGATTTTTAATTTTTGCTTTTATGTATTTGTTAACAATTTTGTACCTTTAAGAACCCAATCTTCAGTACCCATTTATCACTAGGGAACAAGATTACTGGCTTGACTGCTCTCTCTCCCTTTGGACTCTCCTTTTTCTCCACCAGGTTGCCTGTGTCTCCTCCCTAACCTCTCTCTACTCTACCCAACTCTGTGAATTTCTGTGTGTTCCAGACGGTGGAGAACACTTAGGGAACTGATTACTGGCTGGATCTGTCTCCCTCCTTTTCATTCCCCCCTTTTATCCTCCTGGCCACCTCTGTCACCTTCTTCCTTCTTCTCTTCTCTGTATAATTCCGTGAACAACTCTGAGCGGTCCAGTTGTGGAGTGCACATAAGGAAGAGATTACTGGATAGCCCACTCTCTCCTCTGTTGATTCCACCTCATCTCATTCGGGCCACCTCTAACTGCCTCCTCTCTCTTCTCTTCCCCATATAATGCTGTGAACCTCTCTGGGTGACCCTCACGGTAGAGAAACTTTTCATCTTTAATGTAGATGTTTTATCAATGGTGCTGTATAGATGGAGAAGCTATGAAACTACTGTAAAAATAAGACTGATAACTGGAAGCAGGAGCTAAAGTCCAAACCCTGACTCCAGGGAGCTCCTGACTCCAAGGAACATTAATTGACAGGAGCTCATCAAATGCCTCCATACCTGCACTGAAACCAAGCACCACACATGGGCCAACAAGTTTCAGGGCAAGACATACCAAGCAAATTCTCCAGCAACAAGGAACACAGCCCTGAGCTCCAAGATACAGGCAGCTCAAAGTCACCCCAAAACCATAGACATCCCTTAACTCATTACTGGACATTTCATTGCACTCCAGAAAGAAGAAATACAGCTCCATCCACCAGAACACCGACACAAGCTTCCCTAACCAAGAAACCTTGACATGCCACCTGTACAAACCCACACACAGCGAGGAAAGGCCACAATAAAGAGAACTCCACAAACTGCCAGAATACAGAAAGGACACCCCAAACTCAGCAATTTAAACAAGATGAAGAGACAGAGGAATACCCAGCAGATAAAGGAACAGGATAAATGCCCACCAAACCAAACAAAAGAGGAAGAGATAGGGAATCTACCTGATAAAGAATTCCGAATAATTATAGTGAAATTGATCCAAAATCTTGAAATTAAAATGGAATCACAGATAAATAGCCTGGAGACAAGGACTGAGAAGATGCAAGAGAGGTTTAACAAGGACCTAGAAGAAATAAAAGAGAGTCAATATATAATGAATAATGCAATAAATGAAATTAAAAACACTCTGGAGGCAACAAATAGTAGAATAACAGAGGCAGAAGATAGGATTAGTGAATTAGAAGATAGAATGGTAGAAATAAATGAATCAGAGAGGATAAAAGAAAAACGAATTAAAAGAAATGAGGACAATCTCAGAGACCTCCAGGACAATATTAAATGCTACAACATTTGAATCATAGGAGTCCCTGAAGAAGACAAAAAGAAAGACCATGAGAAAATACTTGAGGAGATAATTGTTGAAAACTTCCCTAAAATGGGGAAGGAAATAATCACCCAAGTCCAAGAAACCCAGAGAGTCCCAAACAGGATAAACCCAAGGCAAAACACCCCAAGACACATATTAATCAAATTAACAAAGATCAAACACAAAGAACAAATATTAAAAGCAGCAAGGGAAAAACAACAAATAACACACAAGGGAATTCCCATAAGGATAACAGCTGATCTTTCAATAGAAACTCTTCAAGCCAGGAGGGAATGGCAAGACATACTTAAAGTGATGAAAGAAAATAACCTACAGCCCAGATTATTGTAACCAGCAAGGATCTCATTCAAATATGAAGGAGAAATCAAAAGCTTTTCAGACAAGCAAAAGCTGAGAGAATTCAGCACCATCAAACCAGCTCTCCAACAAATACTAAAGGATATTCTCTAGACAGGAAACACAAAAACGGTGTATAAAATCAAACCCAAAACAATAAAGTAAATGGCAACGGGATCATACTTATCAGTAATTACCTTAAACGTAAATGGGTTGAATGCCCCAACCAAAAGACAAAGACTGGCTGAATGTATACAAAAACAAGACCCCTACATATGTTGTCTACAAGAGACCCACCTCAAAACAGGGGACACATACAGACTGAAAGTGAAGGGCTGGAAAAAGATTTTCCATGCAAATAGGGACCAAAAGAAAGCAGGAGTAGCAATACTTATATCAGATAAAATAGACTTTAAAACAAAGGCTGTGAAAAGAGACAAAGATGGTCACTACATAATGATCAAAGGATCAATCCAAGAAAAAGATATAACAATTATAAATATATATGCACCCAACATGGGAGCACTGCAATATGTAAGACAAATGCTAACAAGTATGAAAGGAGAAATTAACAATAACACAATAATAGTGGGAGACTTTAATACCCCACTCACACCTATGGATAGATCAACTAAACAGAAAATTAACAAGGAAACACAAACTTTAAATGATACAATAGACCAGTTAGACCTTGATATCTATAGGACATTTCATCCCAAAACAATGAATTTCACCTTTTCTCAAGTGCACATGGAACCTTCTCCAGGATAGATCACATCCTAGGCCATAAATCTAGCCTTGGTAAATTCAAAAAAATAGAAATCATTCCAAGCATCTTTTTCTGACCACAATGCAGTAAGATTAGATCTCAATTACAGGAGAAAAACTATTAAAAATTCCAACATATGGAGGCTGAACAACACCCTGCTGAATAAGCAAAAAATCACAGAAGAAATCAAAAAAGAAATCAAAATTTGCATAGAAACTAGTGAAAATGAAAACACAACAACCCAAAACCTATGGGACACTTTAAAAGTAGTCCTATGGGGAAAATTCATAGCAATACAGGCATACCTCAAGAAACAAGAAAAAGTCAAATAAATAACCTAACCCTACACCTAAAGCAACTAGAAAAGGAAGAAATGAAGAACCCCAGGGTTAGTAGAAGGAAAGAAATCTTGAAAAATTAGGCAGAAATAAATGCAAAAGAAACAAAAGAGACCATAGCAAAAATCAACAAAGCCAAAAGCTGGTTCTTTGAAAGGATAAATAAAATTGACAAACCATTAGCCAGACTCATCAAGAAACAAGGGAGAAAAATCAAATCAATAAAATTAGAAATGAAAATGGAGAGATCACAACAGACAACACAGAAATACAAAGGATCATAAGAGACTACTATCAGCAATTATATGCCAATAAAATGGACAACGTGGAAGAAATGGACAAATTCTTAGAAAAGTACAACTTCCCAAAACTCGACCAGAAAGAAATAGAAAATCTTAACAGACCCATCACAAGCATAGAAATTGAAACTGTAATCAAAAATCTTCCAGCAAACAAAAGCCCAGGTCCAGAAAGCTTCACAGCTGAATTCTACCAAAAATTTAGAGAAGAGCTAACACCTATCCTGCTCAAACTCTTCCAGAAAATTGCAGAGGAAGGTAAACTTCCAAACTCATTCTATGAGGCCACCATCACCCTAATCCCAAAACCTGACAAAGATCCCACAAAAAAAGAAAACTACAGGCCAATATCACTGATGAACATACATGCAAAAATCCTTAACGAAATTCTAGCAATCAGAATCCAACAACACATTAAAAAGATCATACACCATGACCAAGTGGGCTTTATCCCAGGGATGCAAGGATTCTTCAATATCCACAAATCAATCAATGTAATACACCACATTAACAAATTGAAAAATAAAAACCATATGGTTATCTCAATAGATGCAGAGAAAGCCTTTGACAAAATTCAACATCCATTTATGATAAAACCCTCCAGAAAGCAGGAATAGAAGGAACATACCTCAACATAAGAAAAGCTGTATATGACAAACCCACAGCAAACATTATCCTCAATGGTGAAAAATTGAAAGCATTTCCTCTAAAGTCAGGAACAAGACAAGGGTGCCCACTTTCACCATTACTATTCAATATAGTTTTGGAAGTTTTGGCCACAGCAATCAGAGCAGAAAAAGAAATAAAAGGAATCCAAATTGGAAAAGAAGAAGTAAAACTCTCACTATTTGCAGATGACATGATCCTCTACATGGAAAACCCTAAAGACTCCACCAGAAAATTACTAGAACTAATCAATGATTATAGTAAAGTTGCAGGATATAAAATCAACACACAGAAATCCCTTGCATTTCTATACACTAACAATGAGAAAACAGAAAGAGAAATTAAGGAAACAATTCCATTCACCATTGCAACCGAAAGAATAAAATACTTAGGAATATATCTACCTAAAGAAACTAAAGACTTATATATAGAAAACTATAAAACACTGGTGAAAGAAATCAAAGAGGACACTAATAGATGGAGAAATATACCATGTTCATGGATTGGAAGAATCAATATAGTGAAAATGAGTATACTACCCAAAGCAATTTATAGATTCAATGCAATCCCCATCAAGCTACCAATGGTATTCTTCACAGAGCTAGAACAAATAATTTCACAATTTGTATGGAAATACAAAAAACCTCGAATAGCCAAAGCTATCTTGAGAAAGAAGAAGGGAACTGGAGGAATCAGCCTACCTGACTTCAGGCTCTATTACAGAGCCACAGTTATCAAGACAGTACGGTACTGGCACAAAGACAGAAATATTGATCAATGGAACAAAATAGAAAGCCCAGAGATAAATCCATGCACATATGGACACCTTATCTTTGACAAAGGAGGCAAGAACATACAATGGATTAAAGACAATCTCTTTAACAAGTGGTGCTGGGAAATCTGGTCAACCACTTGTAAAAGAATGAAACTAGAACACTTTCTAACACCATACACAAAAATAAACTCAAAATGGATTAAAGATCTCAACGTAAGACCAGAAACTATAAAACTCCTAGAGGAGAACATAGGCAAAACACTCTCTGACATACATCACAGCAGGATCCTCTATGACCCACCTCCCAGAATATTGGAAATAAAAGCAAAATAAACAAATGGGACCTAATTAAACTTAAAAGCTTCTGCACAACAAAGGAAACTATTAGCAAGGTGAAAAGGCAGCCTTCAGAATGGGAGAAAATAATAGCAAATGAAGCAACTGACAAACAACTAATCTCAAAAATATACAAGCAACTCCTACAGCTCAACTCCAGAAAAATAAATGACCCAATCAAAAAATGGGCCAAAGAACTAAATCGACATTTCTCCAAAGAATACAGATAGATGGCTAACAAACACATGAAAAGATGCTCAACATCACTCGTTATCAGAGAAATGCAAATCAAAACCACTATGAGGTACCATTTCATGCCAGTCAGAATGGCTGTGATCCAAAAGTCTACAAGCAATAAATGCTGGAGAGGGTGTGGAGAAAAGGGAACCCTCTTACACTGTTGGTGGGAATGCAAACTAGTACAGCCACTATGGAGAACAGTGTGGAGATTCCTTAAAAAACTGGAAATAGAACTGCCTTATGATCCAGCAATCCCATTGCTGGGCATACACACTGAGGAAACCAGAAGGGAAAGAGACACGTGTACCCCAATGTTCATCGCAGCCCTGTTTATAATAGCCAGGACATGGAAGCAACCTAGATGCCCATCAGCAGATGAATGGATAAGAAAGCTGTGGTACACATACACAATGGAGTATTACTCAGCCATTAAAAAGAAAACATTTGAATCAGTTCTAATGAGGTGGATGAAACTGGAGCCTATTATACAGAGTGAAGTAAGCCAGAAAGAAAAACACCAATACAGTATACTAACACATATATATGGAATTTAGAAAGATGGTAATGATAACCCTGTGTACGAGACAGCAAAAGAGACACTGATGCATAGAGCAGTCTTATGGACTCTGTGGGAGAGGGAGAGGGAGAGGATGGGGAGATTTGGGAGAATGGCATTGAAACATGTATAATATCATGTATGAAACGAGTTGCCAGTCCAGGTTCGATGCACGATACTGGATGCTTGGGGCTGGTGCACTGGGACAACCCAGAGGGATGGTATGGGGAGGGAGGAGGGAGGAGGGTTCAGGATGGGGAGCACGGGTATACCTGTGATGGATTCATTTTGATGTTTGGCAAAACTAATACAATATTGTAAAGTTTAAAAATAAAATTAAAAAAAGAAAAAAAAAGAAGAGAGATTATCTTTTTAATGACATAGTTACAGCTATCACATGACCATTGTTTTGGGGACAGACATAATCTTAACTATCTACTAAAAATGAGCATTTTCTCAATAGACTGGTAACTCAACATAGGGTACTACTACTACTAAGTCACTTCAGTCGTGTCCGACTCTGTGCGACTCCATAGACAGCAGCCCACCAGGAACCCCAGTCCCTGGGATCCTCCAGGCAAGAACACTGGAGTGGGTTTCCATTTCCTTCTCCAATGCATGAAAGTGAAAAGTGAAAGTGAAGTCCCTCAGTCATTTCCAACCCCTCAGCGACCCCATGGACTGCAGCCTTCCAGGCTCCTCCATCCATGGGATTTTCCAGGCAAGAGTACTGGAGTGGGGTGCCATTGCCTTCTCCGCAACACAGGGTAAGGCAATGTTTAATCTAAAGAAGTCAAATAATCCTAAATCCAGTGTTCCAATGGTATCCACCTTGGAATATCACCTGAGAGCTCAAACTTATTCTTTCTCTCCCCACTCTCCCCTGCTATCTCCTCCTGAAGTCATTTTCAAGCTAGAAATTTACCTAGGACATTGAGATGATGTTGACTTAAAATTACTGCTCCTAAAGAACTTTTAGAGATGAAGCCAAAGTTAAATCCTCACATTTTGTTACACAGAAACCAAGGTTCTCTTGAAAAGCAGGTGTGTCAGATATTTGTGATTTAGATTTCATTTTCAAAAATTGTTCTGTCCGTTTTCAATACTTTAAACCAGTAGAATGTGTTTATTCATTTACTTTTCAGATATCAGAATAAAACTTTATTCCTATCACTGAGGACAATGCATATAGACTTCTTTTACATGAGTTATTAAATGTGGAAATGTTAGCATTGCACAGGCTTAGTTGTTCTTTCTCTTTTTCTGTTTTAATTATGGCTTCATAGGTGCTAGTATTTTCCAGTACAAATTCTGAATTGGAATTTTTCTCATTAATATAGAACTCTGACTCACATTCCTCAATTTCAAATTGTCATGTCCATCTGTGGAGAGTTTGGTTAAGCTCCCTTAAGGTATCGCTGCCTCGGTGTCCATTTTTCTGGAGAAGCAACCTACTGAGACATTGGATTGATGTGAGTGCCCCTATGAAAGGTCACACCCTAGACAGCAGCTGCAGAGGTACAAGCATGTGTAAGTTCCTGCTGCGACTCCTCAATAGCCCCTGTGATCATACGAGCCCCTGCCTCCCTGAGCCATTGTGCTTTACATGCCCCTTAGATAAGAACCCAGTGGAGTTACCAAAACCCTGTTCTTTTGGTTTGAACTGACCGATCTAGCCCTGGCTCAGGAACCCATTCACCCACCACCGGCCCTAACAAAGGCATGTGCGCAGGTCTTCTGTTCTCTGCACCCTGCCTTGACCTCCCCGTGGGGCTCCTAGAGGCCTGTCAGGTCCTCCCTCCAGGAACTGCAAGGACTAAACTCTACTTCAATTTCTTTTGATCTCTTTTGTAAGCAGAGACTCACCTTCCAGCACTCTGTGCTCTACTTAACAAACGTTAACATAACAAGGTCATAACAAGGTCATAACACCAGCAACACAATTTCAGTCTATGCATTGATTACATCACTATAAATAGATGTGAAAATTGAACTTATTAATACATGCCAATAAAGTATCTTTACGATCCAGTTATTATATTGCATGCCATGGTAGATTTTGTGGGGAAGAAAAGCATTCTTCTTTGAGAGAGTCTAGAGGTTCTGCATTGTCCCACCCTCCCCTCTCCTGCTGTGGACCAAATATAGTTCCAGACACTTTGATGTTGGCCAGACTTTGTAACCTTGTTTTGGCTAATAAAATTTTAGGATATAAGCAGAGACTTAAATGTACCCAAGATATACAGCTCAGCTATAAAACCCTGACAGTTGATCAGGAAAAGAACTTCCCTGGGATAGTTACTATTCTTCCCACCTGAGTGCCAGAATGAAAACAGATGATGCCAACCTGCACCCAGCTGACAGCTGGAGTCATCTCTGATGACCTACAGGCGCCAGGCCAGGAATAAAATTAACCAGTGATCCCATACTCACGTCTAGGAAACAAAAATTTACTGCTGCACACCACTGAGCTACTGTTTCATTACTTAGCAAGTCCGTGTCAAAAACTGAGTAAAAACACTTGGACAGACAAAGGGGGAAACACTGGGGAAGGGATAAATTGGGGTTTGGGACTGACACACACTGCTGAATATAAAACAGGTAATCAACAAAGACCTACTGTATAGCCCAGGGAACTCTGCTCAGTATTCTAAAATCATATATATGGGAAAAAATCTGAAAAAGAATAGATATACATATATGTATAACTTAATCATTTTGCTGTATGCCTAAAACTAACACAACATTGTAAATGAACTATAGTCCAATATAAAATCAAAATTAAATTGAAAACAAAACAAAACGCTTGGACAGAAAGTTTGAAAACTACTACAATAGGTCAAACAACTTTCAAACAGTTTTTTAAAAGTCATAGAAAGGAAGCAAGGAAAGAAGTTGGGTAGGAAGGAAGGGAAGAAAGAAATGGTGGGGAAAGGGAAGGGCAGTAGAATAAATGAGTAAAATGGGACAATTTTTTTATACTTGTGTTAAATACAAAACATAAGAAAATAGCTAATTGAATCTTTCAAATGCAATCATAGGGAAAATACCAAAATCAAGCCATTTAAAACTTAAAAAAAAAAAGATCTTGGAAATTTAATAGACATTTCAGGATTTCAACAGTAAATTTGTAAGAAAAATTTTAAGTGATCTTTTGTCATTTTTCAGGTCTTTGTTATCCTAACTACCCAAATGTGCTGGTAGGATTAAAAAATCTGAGGTCGCAGAGAAGATAGTCTCTTGGCGCTTGTAAAATTAACTTGAGGAAGCTCTATATTTATGCTGTTATGTTATTACCTTGTTATGTGTACAGGCTCTGACTTTTAAGACCTTAGCATGCTAATGGTTCCTCCACTTGGGATCCATAAAAAATATATGAATTTTCTTTTCCATTAACTCCTAGGCTTCCCAGATTTTTCTGATTTCCTGAATTATTAATCACAGCAGCCGCCACTAATAGTTGCTGCTATCACACTTGATGAAGTACAGATCTGCTTCTAGCACTGCTAGCTGCTGTGCAGAGAGCCCTGACCCCTGCAATCAACAAAAGTCAATCTTGTAGGGAGAACTGTGAGTGACATAATTAAAATGAAAAGATTAGGGAAAAAAAAAAAAAAAGAACTTGTGAAGTATAAAATAAACACCATATGTGAAAGAAAGGAAATTGATTTTTATGTGGCAGTAGAATGGGGAACCTGGAAAAAGGTCCCCCTTTTTCATTAACGTAAGGGAAAATTTCACAGATGTTTTGGAGGAAAAATTTTTGGAACTGATAGGCATCAAATAGCTTGATAAAATAATTCAGGATGTGGACAGTGAAGTTGGTAGAGCAAAGAACAAAGCGGAGGTGGGAAATCCGAATTAATATCAATCAACTATTATTTGGCTTCACTGGTAGCTCAGATGGTAAAGAATCTGCCCGCAATGTGGGAGACCGGAGTTCCATCCCTGGGTTGGGAAGATCCCCTGGAGAAGGAAATGGCAACCCACTCCAGTATTCTTGCCTGGAGAATAGCATGGACAGAGGAGCCTGGTGGACTACATTTCATGGGGTCGCAAAGAGTCGGATATGACTGGAGCAACTGAGCACAGCACAGCCAAGATGACATCAGAGAAAATTTGAAGATCGATCCTTCCATGGAACCTGGGACAATGAAGTCCCAAAATGTGTCTGCTGGTATGAACTTGCTTTTACCATATTCCACCAAGTCAGAGAAATACTTTAACACATAGACGATTGGTGTTTGGTTTCTAGAGCTTGTGTTAAATACTATTCTTTCTACTGCTTCGAAGAAGCAATATACCCAAAGATTTTGTTTAATCTGAGGTTAATTTCATCTTTGATATTTCCAACTGTTTAAAATTTGATATAAAATTTCAGCTTCCCAGAGAGTTATAAAACACTTGCTTGATACAGCATTAAAGGGAAAGCCATGAAAATGTCCAGAAGCAATTTAGTGAAAATATATCTTCACAGGGAATTGTACAATTCTTAGTGAAGTAGGATTGGAAATAATATTTTCTTCTATAAACCTCACACCTAGAAGATAATACATCTGTTTAATATGTTTTATTTGTAAAATTGTGGTCTGTGAATCAGATTAAACTCAACAGCATATTGTTGTTCAGTCACTCAGTCATGTATGAATCTCTGCAATCCCAGGGACAGCAGCATGCTAGGCTTCCCCCTGTCCTTCACCATCTCCCAGGGCTTGCTCAAACTCATGTCCATTGAGTTGGTGATGCCATCCAACCATCTTGACTTCTGTTGTCTCCTTCTCCTCCTGCCCTCAATCTTCCCCATCATCGAGGTCTTTTCCAGTAAGTCTGTTCTTCACATCAAGTGGCCAGAGTATTGGAGCTTCAGCTTCAGCATCAGTGAATATTCAGGGTTGATTTTTTTTTTAGGATTGATTGGTTTGATCTCCTTGTGGTCCAAGGGACTCTCAACAGTCTTCTCTAACACCACAGTTTGAAGCCATATACGTCATACCTATACAACAGCATATTGGTATGGTTTATGGCATATACATATACATAAATCTTCCCTGAAAGCTGAATAATCACAGTGAACAAATATCACTTATTGGTTTAATTAGCCTTTTCACACTCAAAATATGGTAATTATTTGCTTGCTTTATGGCTGAAAACATTTAAACATTTGAGATTTAGGTATTTCTCATTTAAATTTGACTAAGGAAAACAACATTTATTTCCCCCATCATCCAAAACTTCATGCAAACATATATAAATATAAATATTTTATGCTAAATTTCTCTAGTTGCAAAGTGTATTTTCCCAATGACTGCCAATATAGGATTGCCAATTTATTTTTTTTTACAAAAAGCTAAAAACCTTCAAAAGTTATGTGAAAAATTTTAGTAAGACAAACGATTCAATGCTGTTGCCCCTGTGCTCAAACTTCTTATCAGATTGGTGAGCCAAATCATATAGAAATTTCCTTCTTTTTCTACTCTTTGCCCCAGTACTCTCCAGCATGTTCTTGATATTGGCAAATCTGATTACATATTCTTTCCACACCCCAAAATTTTCCCCAAGTTGCTTCTTTTCTTTAGTTTGCATTTATCCCTTTGTTTTTTTGTTTTTTTTCCATTTCCACTTTTGAAAATTATACAAATTCCCTGGTAGCTCAGCAGTGAAGAATCTTCCTGCAATTCAGGAGACACAGGTTCAATCCATGAATGGGGAAGATCCCCTGGAGAAAAGAATGGCAACCCACTCCAGTATTCTCGCCTGGAGAATCCAATGATAGAGGAGTCTGGT
This sequence comes from Bos mutus, assembly GCF_027580195.1. Lineage (NCBI taxonomy): Eukaryota > Metazoa > Chordata > Mammalia > Artiodactyla > Bovidae > Bos > Bos mutus. The sequence continues at coordinate 11,505,192 of NC_091640.1, read as the reverse complement.
GGGCTGCAGTCCATAGGGTCGTAAAGAGTTGGACACGACTGAGCGACTGAATACTCACACTCACATCACAAACCAACACAAGAAGAAATCTATAATCCCTTTGCTCTCCAACGAGCTTCTCTGGTGGCTCAAATGGTAAAGAACCTGCCTGCAATGCAGGTGACCCAGGTTCAATCCCTGGGTTGGGACGATCCCCTTGAGAAGGAAATGGCAATTCACTCCAGTACCCTTTCCTGGAGAATTCCATGCACAGAGGAGCCTGACAGTATACAGTCCATGGGATCACAAAGAATCAGACATGACTGAGTGACTAACTTTCACTTTTTCTCCAGCTGACTATCATTTTGCCCTTATTGGAAGACCCAAACTTTCTCTGTTAGCCTTTACCGTCCCTCCCTCAACAATCTTCATACAACAGTTCCATATATATTTGTCAAATAGCTTGTTATACAATTTGACATATGACATTTTGATTCATTATTCTTGTACTCATGAGCTAATCTTTTTCTTTACTAATCACAAAGAAAATTATAATTTGCTTTGGTTATGATTTAAGTAAGTAGGCTATAATCAATGTGGACATTGAAAATACTGATAAAGCTATTGCTCAGCTCTGTGGCATTATTATATCATGGTGTTTCTAGTGACATACTGAATGCCAGCTACTTTCTTGATCCAACCCTTTAACAATATCACAATACTATCATCATAATTTTATATATCCCAGGTTGCCTATAATTGCATTTATTTGAGATAACATATATTTTCCTAAGAGGCAAAATACATTATAAAGCACATACCAATAGAAAAATTACTGGGATGACTAAATGTTCTTCATGAGGGTAATTTTCTTACCTGCATCTGATTCCATAAGTCTAATAGGTTTTAGACCATTCAGCTTTACCTTGGTACTGTATTAAACCCTAGGAGCTGTTGTACAAAGAAAAGTTCTCTTCAAAAGGACTCCAGGTTAGCAACAGCAATTTTTTTCCCCATTCACTACACAAGAAGCACAGATAATTTAGAAAGTAGACAGCCAGCTTTTGTGAGACAGAGAATTAATGACAGCACTTAAATGTTCCTTTCATTTAGTATTGTGATTTCAGTGGACTGGAGAATAGTTAGAAGTGTATTAATAGAAACAAAGGTCAAAAGTATCTTTTTACAAATGTTACCTTTCACAATACGAAGGGTTTATCCACCAATACATTGTCTTGGTCACCGTGAGTAGACAAAATATTATTTATGAAATGTAAAGTTTACATTTAACATGAATATATTTCCTTGTCAATTAGTCTGGATAGGTAGTCTTATTTTTGCTTTCTATAAAGTTAAAGAATAAATTTTGAATAATCTTTTCAGAGCCAATATCAAGCATGTAAAATTTCCAGCAAATAATTAGTGTTTTGCTTATTCACAAGTCTAACATTTTTAGAAAAATCTCCTTAGTTGTCAACATTAGGTACTACTTAGTACTTTAGACCAAATTAACATCTTTTTTGCCCGGAGCTGAAGAGTACACTGTCCACACCTGGTGTTCAACAGTGAAAAAATTGAAATGAAAAACCTGAAGAAAATCATGAAATGTGCAGGTCTCACAGATTGGGGCAAGGGATATACATACAGGATTCAGAGCGTCATTATAAAAAAAAAAGATAATTGGAAGCTCCAGAAAGATACCAGGCAAACAAATGCTAACATTTTAGTCACAGGAACCAGGTATCAAGTGGGATTGTGTGTTCAGTTGTGTTCAACTCTTTGTGATCTCATGGACTGTAGCTCCTCTGACCATGGATTTTCCAAGAAAGAATACTAGAGCGGGTTGCCATTTCCTATTCCAGGGATCTTCCAGATGCAGGGATGTAACCATGTGTCTTGGGTCTCCTGCATTGGCAGGGAGATTCTTTACCAACTGCGCCACCTGAGAAACCAGAAGAATTATTCAATAAGGAGATCAAATTTGCTTCATTTCAGTCTTTGACTGGAGAAGGCAATGGCACCCCACTCCAGTACTCTTGCCTGGAAAATCCCATGGACAGAAGAGCCTGTCCTGCATGGTAGGCTGCAGTCCATGGGGTCACTAAAAGTCAGGCACGACTGAGCAACTTCACTTTCACTTTTCACTTTCACGCATTGGAGAAGCAAATGGCAACCCACTCTAGTCTTCTTGCCTGGAGAATCCCAGGGACAGAGGAGCCTAGTGGGCTGCCGTCTATGGGGTCACACAGAGTCGGATATGACGGAAGTGACTTAGCAGCAGTAGTAGCAGTCTTTGACTGGCAGATTACTTGTTGAAAGTCTTCATTGGGAGAGTTAAGAGGCAAAATAGATATTGATGGCCAGGTTAAATATAAGTGTACTTCCTTAATGTCTTTTCCCCATTACTGATATTATCTGGTATAGGAACGCAGTTGTTGTCATTGCTTAACCGCTAAGTCATCTCTGACTCTTTGTGACCCTATAGACTGTAGCCTGCCAGGCTTCTCTGTCTATGGGATTTCCCAGGCAACAATACTGGTACGGGTTGCCATTTCCTTCTCCAGGGGATCTTTCTGACTCAGGGATCGAATCTACATCCTCTGTGTTGGCAGGAAGATTCTTTACCACTGAGCCACCAGGGAAAGCAGTAGCCAGAGTCAAAAAGACCCAGGTTGCAAACCCACCTACCCATCAGAGACATGTGCAGCCTCAAGTATCTAGATTCAGAATTTGACCTCTCTGCTTTTTGACCAATGATATCATGTTTAAAGATCAAGTTCAGAATGGACTGTGGTGTGGAGTCTTTAAATATTTCTTTCCCACATAAGATCCTAAAATTGTCTGCTCTCTTTTCTTGTAATAAGTCTTTGAGTGTGTTAATAAAATTTACTTTGATGATGAGAAAATGTCCAGAAGGGATCATTTTAGAGATGCATTAGAAATGAGGGATGTAAAAATGAATGATACTGGTATTATCAACATGGTCATTGAGATTAAAACCTGGTGAAAGATGAAATATAAAAAGGCAATTAAAATATAGGATGAGAAATGCACATATAAGGGAAACTCGATCCAAAACTACAGATTCTGACACTTCTCAAAGTACATCACCTCCAGTTCAGACCTAAAGGATGAGTAGACATTAGCCTGGTGAAGAAAAAAATAGAGAACTTTGGAGAGGAAAGTGTCTGAAGGGAGGTCATTTTCATTCAAGTACAAGGCATGTGGTATGGCCAGCACAACTTAAGAGAAATAGAAATGAGCGGAGAGAAACTGAGGGGTAAGATAGAGCGAGATTAAAAAGAAAAGCAAATCTGTTTAAAGATATGAAACCTACTCGATATCTACTCAGTGCTCTGTGGTGACCTAAATGGAAAGGAAATCCAAAAAAAAAGAGTAGATATGTATTCCTTTGCTGTGTGATAGAAACTAGCACAACATTATAAGGCAACTGCTCCGATAAAAAGAAAAAAGTAAAATAAAGGTCCTGGACCTTATTCTGAGGGCAACATGGGGCTTCTTTAAATGTCTTAAATGTGGAGTTACACACCTGGAGGATCACTGAGGAAACAGAGGGGCCAAGTCTAGAAATATGGTTAGAGTTGCATAGGCTGTTCCAGTGCTCAGGCAGGAGCTATGGGACAGACTCCAGGATGGTTTCAGGGGAGACAGGAGTGACAGTGGAAGTGCTTAGGAGGCAGTACAGAGCCGGGCTTGATGAACACCCGGCCATGGAGGGGGTGAAGGGAAGTTGGGCATCAGAAGCTTGTAAGACCCACGCTCCTAACTGTAGCACACCGTGCTCACTGAGTTTAACCATCTGCAGTGCATCATGGATGAGAGTCAAGTCTGATGGAGGCAAGAGCCTCATCGATCCAGAATAAAAGGCAGTGGTGAAGATTCTCAAGAGTGAACAAAAGCTTTTTCAGAATTATTTCTGGAAAAGAAGGTTTCAAAATGTTCTCCTTACGCCATTCTGTATCTCCACTTAACCCTGTGACAAGTGTGAACATCAGCTGCTCACTCTCAAGTGCTGTGACTTCTGTCACCTGAAGGCACAAGATTGTCAGTATGGATAGGAATATGCCCTGTCCTTTAGATATCTGAGGCGACATGTAAGTTTAGAACAACGGATCAAAGGTTTTAAAACATAACTCATTAAGGCTTCCTATTTCCTTCTCCATAGGTTAACGACTACTGATATAATGTATAGTTTTCTGAAATGTTAATTGTTTACCCCCTTCTGCTGCTCTTCCTTTAAATAATTGTTTGTTCAGCACCTCCTATATAATAGGAATAATCATCAATTAATATTTAAGATATGCTTCCTAAGGGGGTGCACAGATAATTCTTGCTGATACAGAATGCAAGTAAAACACCTATAACAAAAGCCCTTATTTCCAGATTACCTGGTACAGGAATATTGAGTCTAGATCAAAACAAGTTGGAGTGGAGGGGAGAAGAATTCAAAGAAAATATCAGCTACAGAAAGAAACAGCAAGCTGACCTCTGGTTCTGCGTCTGGTAGAAAAGAAAAACACTGAGTGACAGATGTAACTGCAGAGACTGAGAGCCCTACAAGGATTCCAGCAACGGCCCCGGCCCTCATGGCCCCCCTGCCCCAGCAGACTAGGATTCCAGCAACGGCCCCGACCCTCATGACCCCCCCGCCCCAGCAGACGCCACTCAGCAGTCACCGTCCCTTCCTTTCCTTTTACTTATTATGGGATGCCTTTGAGTGTGGTCTGAGCCCATCTTGTGGACCACAGGGCCTGGGTTTCAGAGCGTAAAAAGGAAGGGCCAAACACAACAATCAAAACCACCACCCCCTCAGAATCTTCAAACAGAAACCGAGAGAGGGAAACTCCTTTTTTTATGAGAGACTGGAAATATGTGAGCCCAACGCAGGTTAAAGATGCTCAAATTAATTAACTAGATGCCTCTAGAGAATATAGAAGAAAAACTTGGAGAATACAGAATATGATATTTTTTCATGAATTTTTTGTAATTTTTTTTTAATTGTGAACTAAAACTAGTTCCAAATATAAGAAACTGCTTCTCAATATTTGAAAGTAGGAAGATGGATAATTCTATAAGCATTCTTGTGTCAGTGCAACAATTACATAAGGCTTTCAAAGAAGCAGCAATGAGGTATGTTAAATTCTCTTAATCTTCACATGCCATTTTTAAACTACTTTTAACTACTTTGGGATTCCTCCTTAACAGAGACTGCTAAAGTGATCACAGGGGACAATATACCTATTTATTTTCATTTCTAAGCACCGGAAAATTATACAGCCTACTTGGAGGGCCATCTTACAGCCGTGAAGGAAGGGAAGATTGACATTGATGTGTCGCAGAAGTACAGATAGAAACCTCAAAATTAAGCTGGGATTTTGAGAGTAGAAAACTGATGTCATCACACTATTATATCAAAATAGCAGTGTATAAAATTCACCTTTATGAGGGCTAATTCACATCAGTATCCTAATTTCACTCTGGCTTCCCAGGTGGCTCAGTGGTAAAGAACCCACCTGCCAGTGCAGGAGACATGGGTTCGATCCCTGAGTTGGGAAGATCTCCTGAAGAAGGAAATGGCAACCCACTCCAGTATTCTTGCCTGGGAAATCCCAGGGACAGTAGAGCCTGGTGGGTTATAACCCATTGGGTTGCAAAAGAGTCGGACATGACTTAATGACTAAACAACAATTTCATTCTATTTCATCCCAGGCAGGCAGGAAAATACAGTTTTGAAGAGATTTAAAAAGATATTTTCTCACATGCTGCTAAGTTCCTAATAGATAAAAGGAAATGGATGCATTATAATCTTTTCTGAAAGTAATAGTAATTTTAACCTTCAAAATTTTGGTGATCCTTCCTCTGTCTTAAGATTCTGCTTTTATAAACTCACTCTTCTACAGTACACACAATTTTGAAACTAAAGAATGCAGGTGCTTATGGTCCAGAAAGAATAATGTTAATTCAGTGAAGATGAAAACAAAGAAATGTCTGAGGAAGTGTTTTAAGTCTAGCACTTCTAATTATCTTCTGTTAAGTATGATCATATTAAATTTCCTTTGAGTAAAGTCATTTTCTAAAAGACTCTGCTTATGCAGCAAGCAAACACATGCAAACAAAACAGAACACCATCACTACTATGGCAACTAATTCTAAAACTTTGTATCATAGTTCTGAATTGGAAATTGAGCCAAAAATGAAGGAATAGCATAATGAGAAAAAAAAAAAAAAAGCTGCTATGTTACTCCAGAGAGGTTAGGAAATAATTAGAAAAAGATATGAAGAACAGGGTTTGATGAATGAGAGAAAGCACGTAAGGTTGGCAATAATACCAAAGAGACCTGAATGCTAAGCCAAAATATATTCAATGACATTCAGTTCAAATGTGAACCTTAAGGGCAACCTGTATAAATGTGTATTGAAAATCAGATGGGAATAAGATATAATTTTTAATATATTACACTGTGGAGTTTTTAATCCTGCAGGAGATAAATCTTTTTTGTCAGTGTCACAGGAGCATGGATTTTTTTTCCAAGTGCACATAAAACTGAAATGTAGATACTTGCTCCTTGGAAGAAAAGCTATGACCAAACCAAGCAGCATATTAAAAAGCAGAGACATTACTTTGCTGACACATGTCTAGTCAAAGCTATGGTATTTCAGTAGTCAAGTATGCATGTGAGAGTTGGACCATAAAGGAAGCTGAGCACTGAAAATTAATGCTGTTGAACTGTGGTGTTGGAGAAGACTCTTGAGAGTCCCTTGAACTGCAAGGAGGTCCAACCAGTCCTTCCTAAAGGAGATCAGTCCTGGGTGTTCATTGGAGGGACTAATGCTGAAGCTGAAGCTCCAATATTTGGCCACCTGATATGAAAAATTGACTCATTAGAAAAGAGCCTGATGCTAGGAAAGAGTGAAAGCAGGAGGAGAAAGGGATGACAGAGGGTGAAATGGTTGATGTCATCGCCAACTCAATGGACATGAGTTTCAGCAAGCTCTGGGAGTTGGTGATGGACAGGGAGGCCTGGCGTGCCCCAGTTCATGGGGTCACAAAGAGTCGGACATGACTAAGCGACTGAACTGAACTGAACTTAAAAATCATTTATTATTTTCACTACTTCTAAAGCACTTGAACATTCTTACAGTACAAAGCATCAAACAAAAATGAAAAAAAAAATCAAACAAAACAAAAAAAAAGACTAGAGTAAATCAGGATGGTAGTGAAGGAAAAGTAAGAAAGTACATGAGAAAACTCAGGGTAAGAAACCTGGCAAAGGCAATGGAAGAATTAAGAAAGATGAAACAGATTGCATCACATTATATCATATAATTCTATCAATTTCACTATTTATTAGGCTCATATATGAGCCAGATATCTTTGCATTAGGCAAAGATATATGTAAAGAATTATGTACTGTGGCTTCAAGGGATGAAAGATCTGGTTTAAGTTATCCAGATTTACTATCTTATTCAAGATTTCAATATAATCCTTATTCATGGGGAGAGGGGAGGAGAGGGTGAGATGTATGGAAAGAGTAACATGGAAACTTACATTACCTTATGTAAAATAGATAGCCAACAGGAATTTGCTGTATGGCTCAGGAAACTCAAACAGGGGCTCTGTATCAACCTAGAGAGGAGGGATGGGAAGGGAGGTGGGAGGGAAGTTCAAAAGGATGGGATATATGTATACCTATGGCTGATTCATGTTGAGGTTTTGCAGAAAACAGCAGAATTCTGTAAAGCAATTATCCTTCAGTAAAAAATAAATTCAATAAAAAAGAAAGCAAAAAAAAAAAAAAGATTTCAATATAATCCTTATAAACTATTTTCCAATGAATAGGGTTGCCAGAACTTTTATACTATTAATCAAGGATTCCTTTTTGATAACATTGTTTAAAGTTATAGTTTTACAAGTGTAATTTAGTCTAAATTAAATTCTTCCAATTAAATTTGCTCAATCTAGTTGACAAATGTCATGCTGGTTAAGAAAAAGCAATTTTCCAATGTAGCTTACATCTTAACATCTAAACTCATATTGGGTGACCATATGAGTTTGGAAAAGGGGATGAATCATATTTATATTATGTTCCACTTCTAAAATGTAATTGTATAGAATACTATAGTGACATGGTTTAAATAAAGATATGGCCAAAATGCATGGCATATAAGCAATATACCTTCATTCCAAGTCAATGCTAAAAACTGAGCACTCCAATACTCTTTTCTGGAGAATTCCATGGACAGAGGAGCCTGGTGGTCTACAGTCCATGGAGCTGCAAAGAGTCAAACACGACTGAGTGATTAACACTTTCACTTTCTTTCCAAGCCAATCCTGAAAAATTTCACAAGGTGAAAACAAATTAGGAATCATAAAAGCACATGATGACCAGTCTGCTCTTTCCAGTCTTTCCATGGCCAGTGAATATTCCTCTGAACTTCAGCAAAGAAGTCCCATTAAAATCGGACAATGGTACACAATTTCAAAGTATACTAAGAAAATATACATCTATAATTAGAAATTATAATTTCTAACTATAATTTGAGAAAGTATGTGTTTTTAATTATATCTATTCTTTCTTTCAGTTCAGACCACACAGTCCTTTGAAAATATGACCACTTTTTCTGTTTGTTTGCTTTAATTGTTTAGCATTTTAAATATGCTGAAATGCTTATATTTTCTATAATAAAAGTATATTCATTTTGTTTATACAAGTTATATTGTGAAGGAAATTATGCATTATATAAATAGATTACACAGTATATAGTCCATTCATATTGTTAACTCCATTTAGTATTCAATTTCCAGAAAAAATGATTATCTCTGGGTGATATTATATTCTTCCTTTTAAATGAAAATAAGAAATGTATAATTTATATTTTTCTTCTTTTTATCTTGGTTGTTATGAATATCAAAACCAAATATAATATTCACTCAGAATAACCAAAGCATTCTAATATATATTACATCTATTTTTCTCCTACTAGTATTTTCTTAATTTCAAGTATCCAATTTTATTAGATTTATAATGTTTTGAGATGTGGTTTATATATAATTTTCACTGGATGTTTCAAAGCTTGATTTCATATAAATGGCAAAGATGATACATTTGGGTTGAAAGGATATTGGACATCACTGGATTCTATTCTTGGCTCCACAAATATAATTATCTTGCTTCCTGAGACATACTGCTTTTGTTTTTGAGGGCATGATTTTTTTTTAACTTTTACTGGAGTACAGAAGAGTCTGCCCACAATGTGGGAGACCCAGGTTCCATCCCAGGGTCGGGAAGATACCCTGGTGACAGAAATGGCTACCCACTTCAGTAATCTTGCCTGGAGAATCCCATGGACAGAGGAACCTGGCAGGCTACAGTCCATGGGGTCACAAAGAGTCAGACACAACTGAATGACTAATGCACACACACACACACATACTTGATTTACAATGTTGTGTTAGTTTCAGGTGTGCAGCAAAGTGATTCAGTTAGGATGAGCATACACACAATAAGATAGAAAATCAAAAAGGATCTACTGTACAGCACAGGGAATTCCACTTAATACCCTGATGCTAATTTATGGTGATAAGAACACAAGTGGAACAGGAAGAAATATAATAAAACATTACAGAAAATGTAATGCCTTTGCAAAGCTGGGTTCTCGGTATTGCAAGGTTAAAATATAAGACAAATGAACTTAAATATGTAGGTGTTATTATCATTTTTATTCTACTGTGTATATCTATATATTTGTTTTCTGTATATTATATCATTTTGACTTTTTTTTTTTTAAAGTAACTTTCTTACTGGAGAGAGAGAGAGAGGGAAAGAGAGAGAGAGAGAGAGAGAGAGAGAGAGAGACCCCTCCATCTCTTGGGAATAGCCAATTTTGTTGTTGTTGTTTAGTCGCTAAGTCCTGTCCAACTCTTGGCGACCTCGTAGACTGTAACCCACCAGGCTTCTCTGTCCATAGGATTTCCCAGGCAAGAATACTGGACTGGGTTGCTGTTTCCTTCTCCAGGGGATCTTTGTGACCCAGGGATCAAGCGCACATCTCCTGCACTGGCAGGCAGATGCTTTACCACTGAACTACCAGGGAAGCCAATTCTTAAAAGTCAGGCCAGAACACATCTTTAATATACAAACTAACCAGTGCAGAACCAGATCTCCTCCTTCTGGCCCATACTCCCCTGAGAAAATATTCTGCCTTTATCAGCCCGGTAAGGTACCAGGCATCTAGGGACCAACCTAAAGCTTAGAGCCACCAAAGTTATTCCAACTAGCCTATCCTAACCATTTACTGTGCCCTGCCTTCCTCTGCATGTGCTCAGCTGCTCAGTCATGTCTGTGTCTTTGTGACCCCATGGACTATAGCCCACCAGGCTCCTCTGTCCATGGAATTCTCCAGGCAAGAATCCTGGAGTGGGTTGCCATTTCCTTCTCCAGGGGATCATCCCGGCTCAGGGATCAAACCCGCATCTCTCATGTCTCTTGCCTTGGCAGACAGGTTCTTACCACTGCGCCACCTCGAGCAGCAGTAAAGGCTCCCCCTCACCTGTCTTCTACCTCCTATTGACCCTGGCCCCTTTCCTATGTGGCCCTGCAGGTGCATACTTCCCATCACTAGGACCTGGGAATATAATAATCTTGGTTCTCCTGTCATTCCCCCTTTATTTTTGGCCATACCTGACTGTCATCTCATAAAATTACACAGAGCACTTAACATTCTGGATTTAGGGTATAGTGTTCAGCCATGAGTCCCAATAACTGTTTTTTTAATTCCTCCCCCCATCCTTCTCCCCCAGTAACCATAAATTCATTCTCTAAGTCTGTGAGTCTGCTTCTGTTTTGTTAGCAATTTCATTTGCATTACTTCATTTTAGATTTCACATACAAGGGATGTCATATAATATTATGACTTATTTCACTCAGTATGACAATGTTGCTGCAAGTGGTATTATTTCATTCTTTTTAATAATTGATCTTAGGTCCTACAAGTTTCCCAACTTTTTCTGTGTATTAAATGAGGTTGTTTGTAAATGTCAGTTTACTTCAGAGGTTTATTTTTGAGGCAAAATGCTTTTAATTGCTTAGAGTATCTTCTCAATAATGAATTATTTGAATGTCTCAGAGTACCATACAAGGCCAGCACAGAAATGTCTTAGGAACCTTTGCTGAATCAAACAACGGAAGATGTTCTGTCAGAGAACACTGCTCACAAAAATCACACACACACACAAAATAGTATCATTTTTCAGCAAGATTTTCAAGTACATATTTCACTTGTTGATCTATCATGGATACAAAAGTCTTTTTCCCATTACTCTGTGTCTTGCCTTTCCTATTGTAACATCTTTCTCAGTTACATCATAGGCAGGTGGGCCATTTTGAGGCCTCAGAGAAACAGAATCTAAAATGCATATGATATTTTTTCAGTATTTTGAAAACAAAACTCAGTAAACAGTGATATTAATCAGATTCTGTTAAAATACTACTGAGTTGATGAGCACCAAAATTATTTTTTAGCACAATTCTGTTACATGGAAATACTCATCAAGATTCTAAGTATTTAAAATATGGTTAATAAATTGCATTTCAAATTGGCTAATTTTTTAAAACTAGAGTTTCTTTAATAAACAAATATTATACTATGTATATATATATTACTGCTAAATTTATATTAATTTTATATATTTCTATACCATTTTATATCCATATTTTTGTAAAGAATATCTCATTTTTGGTATATGGAATTAATCATGGTTTTATATATAGCCCATCTCTAAAATAAGATTTTTATATAAAAATAACATGTACAGCTATTACTTGTAGATAGAACTTTAAAAATTAATTAACCTAACTCCTAATTTTCTTATTCTAATAAGATTACTACAAATTTGTGACACTGATATAAGGGCTCTGTTACATCTTTGCCTCAAACTAGTATGCAAACACAAGATATTGTGGACATAATAGACAAATTCACTAAACTGGGATTTTCTGGAACAAGGAAATGGAATCAGGCACTGTTGAATTCGTACCCTAATCTGTAACACACTCCACCCATCCATCCCTAATATACCAAAGTACCATAGAACTATTTATTTACTAAAACATCTGATTATTTTTAAAAGAAATAATCAAAATAATATTTGATTATTTCAAAAGAAATAAGAAAGGCCCTAAAGGTGAGAAAAAGTCTAATTTAGTCTGAGACTACTTATGAAAAAAAATTTATTTTTAATAAATTCTAACAAAATAATTTTGGATAATTTTCAACCTAAGAAATGAAAATATTCATTCTTAGGATGCAGATAACTGAGTTAGCTCACCCTATTTACCGCTAGGTATAAAGTATTAATATCTCTTAGGTAATAAGTACACCCTGCTTGCTGAATAATAAACATAAGAGCAAGAGTGCACAATTACAGTATCTGGAGAGATTTAAATCATGTTTCTCTAGTGCCCATGGGGCTGAAAGCATTGAGGTTCCATCTGGCAGCCTTTCTTCTTGATTTTTAGTCTCTCTAAAACGCAAAGCAGACACACTAGTCAACAAAAACAAGTTACAAGCACTCTGAATGACAATCACGATTTTACCTGTTTGAATAAAAATTGGACAGCTACCAAATATAGAATATATATGTAAAATTTGAAAGTGGAGTTTTATATTATGTAGACAACACAAACATATGTGTACATGGTACTATACTGTGTACTATACACATGATGCGGAGAAGGCAATGGCACCCCACTCCTGTACTCTTGCCTGGAAAATCCCATGGATGGAGGAGCCTGGTAGGCTGCAGTCCATGGGGTCACTAGAGTCGGACACGACTGAGCGACTTCCCTTTCACTTTTCACTTTCATGCATTGGAGAAGGAAATGGCAACCCACTCCAGTGTTCTCGCCTGGAGAATTCCAGGGAGGGGGGAGCCTGGTGGGCTGCCGTCTATGGGGTCGCACAGAGTCGGACACGACTGAAGTGACTTAGCAGCAGCAGCAGCATACACGTGATATGTAAGACATGAATCATGGGGCTTCCCAGGTGGCGCTAGTAGTAAAGAACCCGCCTGCCAATGCAGGAGACGAAAGAGATGTGGGATCGATTCCTGGGCTGACCCTGGAGGACGAAATAGAAACCCACTCCAGTATTCTTGCCTGGAGAATCTCATGGACAGAGGAGCCTGGTGGGCTATAGTCCATAGGGTCATAAAGAGTCAGACACGACTGAAGTGACTTAGCACAGCACAGCAAGACACGAATCATGAGAAACATACTTAGCTTAATCCCTCCATATACTGTGTACAGTAAAAGCTCACAACGTCTCATTTGGTTTGTGTCAGAAGCATAAAACTTGAGTATTTTGAGGGTTAACCCATGTTTTAAAACTTCTCAATGGTTTAAGATAGTCTAGACAATCACAGAAGGTGTCATTTATTTAAGGAGAAACATATTTTATCTTTTACAGAGTTATCTACTGAGATACAGCTGGGAATAATTTAATTTCCAGTGATTTGAGCAATGGCTTGAGTGTCTATTCCACTGCTTTTCTCATCTTGATTAGATCTTTTTGTGTGCAGTTTGTCTGAGACTCAACCGATCTGTCATTGACTATCTGACTTCAGCCAACAACTTTGTGGAAGCCTAAAACTTTGCTAAATTGTTTATATTGTGAATTTTGCCCAAGAAGCCCAGTTCCCTGCCATTGTTCTACTAAGTTTTTCTTCTTGCGTTTTTTGAAATAAAAAATTAAACTATTATGGTTATGTGATAGCTTACCAATTTCCCAACCCACAGTAAATATTATAATACTAAAAAAAATTGCCATTAATTTTGATATAAAGCAAATTCCACATATTTTATATTCAGCTTTTTAAATTATTTTCTCTATATATCTTCAGATATTTCTAGATTACCCTATTATACTAGTTCTCATACCTAACATTGTTTCTTAAAAGTACAAAATGACTTCTCTTTTTTTATTCTCAACATTCCTTACCTGTATTGATTACTGAGCTGTGCTTCAAACTGTAAGAACAATATGTGTTATTTCCTAAAGGATGAGAGTCAACTGGAAGCGACTCTTTGTCAAGAGCTTTCTGGTCTAAACTCTCAAAATAGGAAAAAGAAGGGAATATACAGTATAAGATCAAGCTACCATGTTATTTTCAATGCTACATGCTGACTTTTTTTTTTTAAGCAACAGGTTCTGCTCTTAAAGTTTAATATATATATTTTCCATAAGTGAAAATATTTAAAACCTGGCTGGAGTATTTGTTATTTTTTCACAAACATCTCAACTCGAGAGACAAAAATAATCTCTGGCCAGTGATCTGATCTCAAAATACATATAATGTCAGTTCAGATACTTTTAGATGGAGATATCAAGATGGGATTAGGTGTACAAGAAATGTGCTAGGAAAACATGTGTGAAGGCTGAAGACAGAAACAGCCAGAGTAGACCCTGCGCATCATGTTGCGTGCCTGACCTCTGCACATGGTGTGGGAGGGAATGGAAGATTGGGTAGAAAGAACCTTGACATAATGCACGACTGAGAAAGTTTCATCCGGGTTGACCAGGAGTCTTCAGGTAAAAAGTTTCCCACCTGACGACTCCTGGTCAACCTGAATGAAACTTTCTCAGAATGATGCATTACTAACCTCCCCTCCATGCTCAGTGTAGCCATAGAGCAAAATCAGATGCACCCAAATGTGTGCAGCTGAAGCCTGTCCATCAATGATGCTCCACAGTAAACTCTCTAAGGGAAGGGTGTCTGTAGAGGGGTTGTGGTTGGTTCACTCCCAAAGATTTTCCTTAAAAAAAAAGTTCTTTGATCCTTATCACAGTACTATATTGTGAAAGACCCTTATTATGTGAGCCATCTCCTATTTTTCAATATTGTGGGACAGAGCGAGGCACCAGTGTTTATGTATACATCTAAATAATTTCATCTAGCATTTATGTAAAACATATGCATTGCTCTCCAGTCATAGCAAATAAGAAGACAAGTATACACCTTAACCACTGATAACCTTAGTTTAATATTCTACTTTAGAAAGTCACCTCAAGAAACTACTCTATATCAATAAAACAAAAGCAAAGTTACGCTTTTTCTCAGGGACATCTCTGATATCCTTCAGGAGAACACTACATAATTCCATTTAGCAGTTTATTTCACCTGATTATATCGGTGTGTATCTTGTACCTTACTTACATCCTTGTAGAACCACTGACTTGAGGACACTTTGCTCACAGCTAAATTGTTTTTATAAATCTAGCCAAGTTACTTTCACCATGCAGAGGGTAGTTTATTAACTCTTGTTTTCAACATCTTCCATGCCAAGGTTATACTGTAAGATTTAGGATCTTTAATCAAACTACTTTTGGGCAGTAAATTCTTAAGATATACTTTTAAGGGAAAGTTAGGACAAGCGTCTAAAAAAGTCTGCCATTACCTGCTGAGATACATTACCTATATCTAGGCATGAATTTTACTTTTGCTAACAAAATGTAAACTTTGAAATGGCATCCTTAACTTCTAAAGTATGTGTGTTTTTTTAATCACATTTTATCTGTAGCTCAAATAACTGATTTCTTGCTAAGTCTGAGGAAACTCTCTATAAAATTGCTTGCTAATGAGCCTTGGTCACATGTCTAATATTTAATGGGGACTATCTAAAGGATATTTACACACTCACATCTCTAATTGAGCTAAACTCTATTCTCATATATTAATTATATATGAACAGCTTGATGAGCATACTGAAAATCTAAGTGGTTTAATATATGAAAGATTTGGCTCATAATGGCTTAAAGGGTGGGAGGAGTGTTTTTTCTTCATTGTAATTCAATGGCTGAGTTATTTCCCATGAACACTGGGTATCTTAGCGGTCTGCACAAGAGCTGAGAAATGTCACCCAAAGTAATGCCAGTGTATTAGTCCACGTGGTCTGATGTCACAAAGTACCGGAGGCTGGCTAGCTCTTAAACAGTAGAAATATATTGATCACATATTGGATGCTGTGAACTCTGAAATCAGGGTGTCAGTAAGATTGGATGAGAGTCCTCATTCTGGATTAGACCAGTGTCTTCTCACTATGTCCTTATATAGTGAAAGATGCTAGGATCCCAACGAAAGCCTCATTTATAGGGAAAGGATCCCATTCCTGAGATTTTGCCCTCAGGACCCGAGAGCCTCTAAAGGGTCCTGACTCTTAATGCCAGCCTACTGGGGCTCAGGATTTAACATATAAATTTAAGGGGGATACATTCAGAACATAGCAGCCAGGAAGAAGCAGACAATGACAAGCAGTAGGAACAGTAAGAGATTTTGTGGCAAACAAGCTAAAAAAAATATCTTATAGTATTTTAGCTTTCACTAAATAATTTCACAGAATTATGATTTCCTCTTCATGCTTGGCTTTTATGTAATCCCATTATAATGCACAACTACAAAAATGAATTTTTTACCCTTTATTTATGTCAATGAAGGTATTGGGCATTGTTTTCAACTCATTCTCTCTGTATCAAATGGTGTTTATTCGTTTTATTATGTTACACTTCAATTTTTTGATAATAGAAGCACACTAAACATGAATAATTGCTAATGATAGGTTAGTTTGGGGAAGTTTTAATTTTTTTGATTTTTGGTGGTGTTCAGTCTCTAAGCCATACCTGACTCTCTGTGACCCCTTGAACTGTAGCAGGCCAGGCTTCCCTGTCCTTCACTATCTCCCAGAATTTGCTCAAACTCATGTCCATTGAGTCAGTGATGCAATCCAACCATCTCCTCCTCTGTCTCCCACTTCTCCTCCTACCCTCAATCATTCCCAACATCAGGGTCTTTCCGGTGAGTCACCTTTTCACATCTGGTGGACAAAGCATTGGAATTTCAGCTTCAGCACAGTCCATCCAATGAATATTCAGGGTAGATTTCTTTAGGATTGATTGGTTTCATCTCCTTGCAGTCGAAGGGACTCTCAAGAGTCTTCTCCAGCAGCACAGCTTAAAAGCATCAATTCTCCAGCACTCCGCCTTCTTTGATTTTTGGCAAAGTATACCATGGGCTTCCCTCATAACTTAGGTGGTAAAGAATCCACCTGCAATGCAGGAGACCCCGGTTCAATTCCTGGGTCAGGAAGATCCCCTGGAGAAGGGAAAGGCTGGCTACCCACTCCAGTATTCTGGCCTGGAGAATTCCATGGGCTATGTAGTCCATGGACTTGCAAGGAGTTGGACATGCCTGAGAAACTTTCACTATAAACCTGGGATCTACTCTATAAATCTGCATAATAGAATAACTATTGAGAAATATATTTACTGTGTCTACTTTCAAGACATTACATGAAGCAGAAGAGAAGTTACATTTATCCAGAACTGAGAACAAGAATTGATATCCGAAGTCAGACATAGTAACACTGCCTTACAACCAGTTGGAAACAGCTGAATAGAAACAGAACTCTGAAACCCACTGTGATAGGTAGAAGGTAGAGCTGGAAAGAGACTTTTCAGATGCAGCCATGGTCTCCAAGTGAGACCCCAAAGTCCCCAGTGCTCTCTACCACTAATATACTCTAATCATACCAGTAAGCACACTAAAAAATGACCAAAAATGGGATACATGCTTCCCTTAGCCATGATCAGTCCTAAAAGAGAGACAATCCTAAAGAGCCCCTCTACTAAAACTTGAGATAGGCTTCTTCCAGATGCTATCTCTGACCTGGCTTTTCTTACAGCATTTACTTTACAAACCTTATCGTTGTAATTCTTTCTCTCCTTCCTTGAAATGTAAATGTTTTTATGCTCTTTTTTATTTACTTTTTATTGACATGTAATAGTTGATTTACAATATTGTGTTAGTTTCTGGTGTACAACATGACTGTACAACAGTTATACAGGTATGTGTGTGTGTGTGTGTGTGTGTAATCTTTTAATATATGATCTTTTTTTGTATACTTTTCCATTACAGTTTATCACAGGCTATTGAATATAGTTCCCTGTGCTATACAGTAGGACTTTGTTGTTTATTTTATATATGGTAGTTTATATCTGCTAATAACAAAATCCTAATTTATCTCTCCCCTACCCCTTTTCCCTTTTGTTTCAGTTCAATTCAGTCACTCAGTCACGTCCAACCCTTTGAGACTCCATGGACTGCAATGGGCCAGGCCTCCCTGTCCATCAACAATTCCCAGAGCTTGCTCAAACTCATATCCATTGAGTCGGTGACACCATCCAACCGTCTCATTCTCTGTCATCCCCTTCTCCTCCTGCCTTCAATGTTTCCCAGCATCAGGGTCTTTCCTAATCAGTCAGGTCTTCACATCAGGTGGCCAAAGTAACCATAGATTTGTTTTCTATGTCTGTGAGTCTCTTTCTGTTTTGTGTATAAGTTCTTTTTTTTTTTTTTTTAAGATTCCACATGTAAGCAATATTATATGACATTTGTCTTCCCATGTCTGGCTTACTTCACTTAGTATGATAATCTCTAGGTCCGTCTATGTTACTGCAAATGGAATTATTCCACTCTTTCTTATGACTGAGTAGTGTTCCTTGCGTATATATATGCCACATTTTCTTTGTTCATTCTTCAGCCAATGTATATTTAGGGAGCTTCCATGCCTTGGATACTGTAAATAGTGCTACTAATAACATACAGGTGCATGTTTTCTTTTTGAATTACAGTTTTGTCTGGATCTATGTCCAAGAGTAGGAGTGCTGAATTACATGACAACTCTATTTTTAGTTCTTTAAGAAGACTTCATACTATTGTTCACAGTGGCTACACCAATTTATATTCCCACCAACAGTACAGGAAGGGTCCCTTTTCTCTGCATCTTTTCCAGAATTTCTTATTTGTAGACTTTTTAATGATGGCATTCTGATCGGGCTTCCCAGGTGGCACTAGTGGTGAAGAAGATACCTGCCAGTGCAGGAAACGCAGGATTTGCAAGTTGGATCCCTGAGTGGGGAAGATCCCCTAGGGGAGGAAATGGCAACCCACTCCAGGATTTTTTCCTGGAGAACCCCATGGGTAGAGGAGACTGGTGGGCTACAGTCCACAGGGTGGCAAAGAGTCGGTCATGACTGAAGCAACTTAGCAAGCACACATTCTGACTGGTGTTGAGGGGATAGCTCATTATAGTTTTGATTTGCATTTCTCTAATACTTAGAGACATTGAACATCTTTGCATGTGGTTATTGATCATCTGTACATCTTCTTTGGAGAAATATGAATATCTATTTAGCTCTTCTGTTCAGTTTTGATTGTTTTTTTGTTATAGAGTTTTATAAGCTGTTTGTATATTTTTGAGACTAATCTTTTGTAAGTCACATCATTTGCGAATATTTTCTCCTGAAATGTAAAAATTTTAAATCCTCTCTCCTGTTTTACAACTCACACTGTCTCTCAAGTACATAAGCACCAGGAAGACAGCATGTCTATTCCCCAGTGCCTGTGGGAGGGTAGGAGCTGATTTTGGTGAACATCAGTTAGGAAACACAGATGGGCTATGATCCCCTCACCTCCGTTATATCTCCTAAATCTATCCAGCCTGTGTCTCAGCTGAACTGAGCCTAAATGAGTTCTGTGTCAAAAATTCTCTCTGCCCTACTGCAATAGATTTTTAAAGAATGAATTTTTATTGGAGCATACTTGATTTACAGTTGTGTTAGTTTCTACTGTAAGCAAAATGAATCAGCCATACGTGTACATATACCCCTCACTTTTGGACTTGCTTCCCATTCACGTTACCACAGCTCATTAAGCAGAGTCCCCTGTGCTATAAGGTATGTTCTCACTAGTTACCTATTTAATGCATCGTATCAATAGTGTATATGTGCCAAGTCCAGTCTCTCAATTCCTCCCACCCCATCTCTTTTTCCTTTGGTATCCATATTTTTGTTCTTTATGTTTGCATCTCTATTTCTTCTTTGCAAATAAAATCATCTCTATCATTTTTCTAGATTCCATACATATGTGTTAATATACAATATTTGTTCTTGTCTTTCTGACTTACTTCACTATGCATGACACACTCTAGGTCTATCTACAGCTCTGTAAATGACCCAATTTCCTTCCGATTTATGGCTCTGTAACATTGCATGATAAACATGTATTACTTCTTCTTTATATGTTCATCTGCTAATGAACATTTAGGTTTGTCCATGTCCCAGCTACTGTAAACAGTACTGCTATGAAGATTGATGCTGTCTTCCTTACCTGTTTCATTTTGTCTAGTGCAACTTTTGCATTGACATTACTCTTGGGTATCTGTCCATTCAATGTTTCCAATATTGAACAAGACTCTAGGTTAATGTCAGTTTTTAAATAAAGTTTAATTTCACATGCAAGCTGAATTGATATTATCATAAAAAGCACACTTGTCTCATAAATATATACATATATAGTATTTATTTATTATCTCTTACCTGAAGCTTCTATTTATTTACTTTCAAAGATTTAAAACACATTTATTGCTTTCAGAGTCATTACATTTGAACTGGAAGTTTAATTAAATTCATTCTTCACTGAATTCACCATCATTTTTTTTTCTCTTGACAATCCCTTTACTTTTTTTTCTTTCTAGGCAATGATTAAAGTGATGAATAACAGGAGACATTATTTAGAGGTAACCTTTAAGATTTAGTCTTAATGGTCCAAAATGAAGCTTTCCCAAAAAACAGTGAGGGCTGAAAACTCCAAAATTTAGTGAAAGACTTACATAAAAAGGAGATTACAGTACAAAATTTAAATGGTCATACAAGTTAGCAAAATGCATGTGACTAAAAGAGATATGCTTTTAAGTTATGACATCATAATTCTTGTTTTAGCTACCAAATTTGATAACAGGCAAACAAGACAAAGAGATTGGTTAAATTCTGTAAAGTACTATTTAAAACATATCAAAAAACAGAAGTTAAAAACATTAAGTAAGTATTAAGTTCTTTTAACTGACTAGAGGTTAAAAAACACAGGATGAATGTTAATTATTTTAGCTAGCTTGGTTATTTGTGAGTCTTATTTGTCTATGTACATTTGTAGGGAAAGAATGATTTTTCCAAAAGTATGGCAATTTGGCTGTCCATGTCTGCTGCTGCTGCTGCTGCTAAGTCGCTTCAGTCGTGTCCGACTCTGTGTGACCCCATAGACAGCAGCCCACCAGGCTCCCCTGTCCCTGGGATTCTCCAGGCAAGAACACTGGAGTGGGTTGCCATTTCCCTCTCCAATGCATGAAAGTGAAAAGTGAAAGTGAAGTCACTCAGTTGTGTCCGACCCTCAGCGACCCCATGGACTGCAGCCTTCCAGGCTCCTCCGTCCATGGGATTTTCCAGGCAAGAGTACCGGAGTGGGGTGCCACTGCCTTCTCCACTGTCCATGTCTAAATAGTCCAAAAGCACAGAATGAAAAAAACTCAGGAATTATCCAAAATGAGTCAAATACTCTTCCTGAATCTTTTGGGTTCTCTCCCAAAGAATTTCTCTGTCAGGAAACTTCCATACTGTTTTTATTTAATAGACAACAGTTCTAACAACTGCAAATTGACCAGCAAGCAGAGAACACATGGTAGGCCTGAGTTGTTTTAAGGATATCAAATCAATTTGATTTTTTGGTTACTGCAGAACTATTTATTCAAGGATATTGTTTGTGAATGAAAGCCTAAGCTTTGTGTACAGGTAAATTATCAAGTTCCCAGGTGCCAGTATTAACTGAGCATGCAAATGTAATTGCATAGTAGAAACTTCAGACTAGGAACTCCATGGGGTGAAAAAACATTTAATTTGTAGCAAAAGGTAAAAATAATGACATTTGTACCTTGTTTCTGCTATATCTAATGGCTGGCAATATTTAACTGCAAAAATAAGTTTTGAAATGTTTACCTTGGGCCTTTTGATATGTAAAGTCTTGAATACACAGGACATCATGTAATAATCAGGGACTCAGAGGATTTGAGGCTTTGCATTCATATGTTTTTCAGTAAGTCAAAGTATAATAACATTTAAAACCCAAACAAAAAACTCCCCATAGCTATGAGATTAAACTGAATCAGAACCCTAGGTACTGCAAGGGAAATTTAGACTTTATATTTAATGATTTGTTAAATTTAAAATTTTTATTTCTGGGAAACAAAATTCAGACAATAGTTAATAGGTATGCATTTCAATATGATAATTCCCTATAATTATCATATGATAATTCATTCAATATGATTATGACCATTCAAAGTATATCTTCTAAGTTGATAACAAGGTCATGTTTTATTTTTTAAAAGATAGAATAAATTAAGGGAGATGGAATGACTGCTTTTAACTTACTGCCTAATCTAACATTGTTATTATTTTTTTTAACTTCTTTAAAGTTGCTTAGTCGTGTCCAACTCTTTGTAGCCCCATGGAGTGTAGCCCACCAGGTTTCTCTGTCCATGGAATTCTCCAGGCAAGAATATTGGAGTGGGTAGCTATTTCCTTCTCCAGGGTATCTTCCCAAGACAGGGATCAAACCCAGGTCTTCCACATTGCAGGCAGATTTTTACTGCATCTGAGCCACCAGGGAAGCCCACGTTTAATAATAAAAGAAAAGAAGTTTAGCAATGTGGACTAGTCCTTGGTATTTCAGTATAACATTCATATCTTTTGTGATGCTGGATTGGTGTATAGAAATGTCATCTTGTTTCTCTCCGTCCTAGAGTATGAACTAGAGAGAAACATTTCAGCTAAAGTTTACCCATAAATGTAGGAACTTCATTCATTTTCACTGAGGTATGTTGTTTAGCCAAGTGATAACAATGGATTGCACTGGAATGCAAAAACAATAATCATATGGATTAACTAAGAAAATACTAAACTAGTAAAGGATACATTGGAATCGAGTTTGAAGTTTTTAGTTTCAATCAAATGGTTAAAAAATAGCAGAGCAAATTAATCATGCTGGGATGAAGTAATCAAAACTGTTTCAACTCCTAAAAGTACACCCCCCTTCTGACCAAACTTGAGAAACAGAATTATTGACAATAATAGGTCATTGGACACAGTATATTCATTCATTTGTTTGTTTTTGAACAAATGTTTTTTTTTCTCTCTCTTTGAGTTAAGATATTTGGAGAATACAAGAATCTTTTCTTGAAAAATTAGGTGAGAAAAGTGGCATTAAACTATTTATTTCTCCTTGGTTTGTATTACCCATGGTGCAAATAGTAGGGTACCTTCACCCTTACATTGCTGTGATATAGTTATTATAAATCTATCTTGCCATTTCAATGATAACTTGCATTGTCTACTCTTATTTTGTATCTAGCAAAACATCATCTTCCCAATGCACCAAGATAAGCTAACAAGAAAACTTATTCTCAAATATGTGAGAAGCCATCTAAGGGAAAATTTGGCAATGACCTCACCTTTGTGAATGTCCTTTGAGATCTTTGGGGGCACTCTTTATTTTGATGCTGCATTTGATAGGAAATGACATTTGCCTTGAGCTTCCCACAGCTGATACTGATGTCACCGGGCTATGTCCGGATTGACTGCTCCATGGACTTTTGGGACAATATTTCCTTTAAAGGAAGCTTACTTTCAGTTAAATAAAGAAAAATGAAATGGTGATATGAATCAGGAGTGTCATAGGTAAGCAATTTTTGGAGGCATTTTAACATATGTTTATCCTTTCTATAATTCTTCTGTTTGTAATATCTTTAAAAACAGATCTATGATTCATTTAACAGTTTTTTATAAAACATACACCTTCATTCATTATTAAGTTTGGGCATCTAGTGTGTCTTCAATAAAAGCTCGTTGTATAAAAATTATATATATATCCTCCATGAAGAGTCTATAATCTAGTGTGTTAAATAAAACTGACAAGGAAACAAACTTCATATATCCTGATTAATAACATTAAAGGGGTTAGGGAAGCTTTTGTAATGAAGGTAGAATTTGAGCACAACCTTATAGTTGATTCAAAATACTTTCATAATGATAACAGGATTTAAAACACTCCACATGAGCAAATAATAGCACAAATGCAAATCATACAACAAATGCAAGATCTAAGAAAATGAAGCATAAACTGAGAAACATTTCAAATATCAAATGACAAAATGCAGGAAATAAATAGAAGGAAAAAATATAATATTCCCAGCCAGAAATGAATATGAAATCTAAGATACTCAAAGAACAATTGGTTTGACTAAATGTATAATAAGGAACATAAAAGATGTAGATGAGAAAAATCAGGAAGATAAAATAGAAATTTAAAAAAGTTATTTGAAAAAAAAATAAAAATAAAAAAGTTATTTGAAAGGATCAAAGAAAGAACAGTGTATTTTCCTGCACACTCTACACCACAAACTTCTCACTGGATACAAATGAGAAAGATTGTGGATAGAATAAGACCTCAGAATCCTCAGTGTGCAAGAGGGGTTGTCTGCTTTGACAGGAAAATCACAAAGTCCCATTCTCTCCTCTTGATCAAATGATTCTCTCAAAAATCTTAAGCAAATGGAAAGGGACAAGCATATTGCTAGGCAAAGGATCTGAGGGAAAAATGAAAAACAGAAGCAGGAAACTCTTGAGGCTAAGATCCTAGATTAATTCTATGAGAAATATTCTGGAGCAGACATAGGGTCAGAAACCTCTGCACAAAACATGCCACATTTACATGGCAAAATTTAGCCCATGTAAGAAGCAGCAGAAACATTGAAAAAGCTAAACTGGCATTATGTATAGAAAATTCTTACCAACAACAGCAAAATCAACACTTTTTTGAATAGATTTTTTTAGAACAGTTTTAGATTCACAATTCAGCATAAAATACAGTTTCCAGATAATCCCTGTTCACACACTTGCACAGCCTCCCCTACAAGTAGCATCTCACACCAGAGTGGTCCATTTGTTAGAACTAATAAACCTGCATTGACACACATTTATATCTCAAGGTCCACAGCTTACCTTTGGGTTCACTCTTGGTGGTGTACATGTTGCAGATTTTGACAAAAGGATAAATAAAATGTCCAACATTGTATTATCATGCAGAATAATTTCATTGCTCTCAAAATTCCTCTGTGCTCACCTGTTCATCTCTCCCTCCTCTCAAGCCCTGGCAACCACTGATCTTTTACTGTTCCTTAGCTTTGTCTTTTCCAGAATGTCATGTGCTTGGAATCATACAGTATGTAGCTTTCTCAGACTAGCTTCCTTCTTTAGTAATAGGCATTGAAGATTCCTCCATGCCTTTTCATGGCTTGATAGCTTGTTTATTTTTAACACTAAATAATATTTCATTATCTGGATGTACCACAGTTAATTTTTCTATTCACTTGCTCAAGGACTTCTTGATTGCTTCCAAATTTTGGCATTTATGAATAAAGCTGCTATAAACATCCACATGCAGGTTTTTTTTCAGACATAAATATTCAACTTATTTGGGCAAATACCAAGGAGCACAATTGCTGCCTTATAACATGAGAGTATCTTTTTTTGTAAAAAAGAGCTGCCAAACTGATTTCCAAAGTGGCTGAACTATTTTGATTTCCCACTTACTATGAATGAGCGTTTCTGTTGCTGCACATCCTTTCCGTGATTTTCTGTTGACAGTGATTTGGATTTGGCCATTCTATTAAGTGTATAATAGTATCTCATTGTCGTTTTAATTTGGAACTCCCCAATGGCATATGATTCTGAGCATCTTTTCATATGTTTCTTTACCATCTCTATATATTCTTTGGTAAGATATTCATTCAGGTCTTTGCCCATTTTTAACTGGATTGTTGACTTTTAATAGTCCCTTGTGTGTGTTGGATAAGAGTTCTTTATCAGATATATGTTTTGCAAAGATTTTCTCCTAGTCCATGCCTTGTATTCCAATTCTGTCTACATTGTCTTCTTCAGAGTAGAAGTTTTTAATCTTACTGATTTCCAGTTTATCAGTGATTCCTTTCATGGATTGTGCCATTTTAGTGCTGCAACTAGAAAGTAATTGCCATATCAAAAATCTCTCAGATTTTCTCTTATTCTTATTTCTCAATATTTTATCTTCTAGTGGTTTTGTAGTTTTCATTTTACATCTAGGTCTATAATTCATTTTGAAGTAATTTTTGTGAAGGGTGTAAAGTATATGTCTAAATTTTATTATTTTATGTGGATTTTCAGCTGTTTCAGCAACATTTGTTGAAAAGAGAAAATGTATTACTCCATTGTATCATTTTTGCTCCTTTGTCAAATATGAGTAGATGCTATATACAAGTTCTTTTCATATCTACGTAAAGCATTTAACAAGATGGACTATACTCTGTTCCATCAAGTAAACCATAAAATTTTTAAAAATTTAAAGTATACAAATTGTTTTCTTTGACTACAATGAAATTTTAAAAGAAATGAATAACAAAGAGCCAGAAAAAGTTCTCAAATATATAAAAATTAAACAATGTAAAAGCAACTCATGTCACATAGGAAATTTTTAAAAAATGATATTTTGAATTAAATAAATTGGAAAACATATTTCACACTTTCTTTTAAACAACAAAAGCTGTTGTTTTCATAGTATGAAATGCTATAATGTAATAAAATAGATCTTACTGAGTTAAAAGTTTATATTAGAAAAAGAAACAAGACTTATTATCCAAGCTTTTATCTTAAGAATCTAAAAAGAAGCAGATTTTTTTAAAAAGACAGTTGGGAAGAATGACTAAAAATAATAAATAATACAGATATCAGAAAATAAAATTTAAAACATATAAAAAATAAAAATCAATGAAAACAAAATCCACTTCTTGAAAAGAGAAAATGTATACACTTTTAGCAGGACTGATCAAGAAAAAGAGAAAGAAGAAACACATTATCAATACTAGGCATGAAAGAGGAGCTATCACTGTAGATCTTACTTACATCAACCTAACAGTAAGGATATACCATGAATGACTTTACACCAATAAATATGAGGATTTAGATCAAACTCCTGAATGACATACACTATAAAGACTTATTCACACTCACATAGAAATGGATAACTTGAGTATTTCTGTGTCTATTAAAATAATTAATTTTGTAATTAAATATAAAACCACTTTTCAAAAAAACCTCCAAACCTAGAGAGTTTTACTGATGAATTCTACTATTAAAGTTGGAAGAAATTGCATCAGTTCTACACAAACTGTTCATACATGGTGAATAGTTCCTAAATTATTCTAAGAGATCATCATCAAACTGAAAACAAGCCCAGACAGAGATACTGCACAAAAGAAACCTGAGAAGCAATCTGCTGTGAATATAGATGTAAACATCCTCGATAAAATGTTAGTAAATTGTGCTGCTTACTATATAGAAAAGATAGCACATCATAACTAAGTGGGAATTTTTCCAGGTAAGCAAGTTTAGTTCAACATTCAAAAGTCAGCCAGTGAGATTTATCTATAAAATACCAAATTAAAAAATCATATAATTATCTCAATGTATGCTGAAATACCACCTTACAAAATTCAAGATCTGTTAATATTAAAACACTAAGAATAAGTTATTGAAGTCTACCATCTACCCTTGGCACAATACTTTATATTTTACTTTTTGTTCCTAAATTCAGGAACAAGTTACTAATGACTTGTTCTTATCACTTCCATTCAGTATTTTCCCAGAAACCCTAAGCAGGGAAATGAAGGAAGGAAAAGAAAGGAATGGATGAATAGAGATTGGAAAAGAATAAATTGATGTGTTTATATTTGAAGATAACAGTCATTTATGTAAAAAAACATCAAAGGAACTACACAGTGTCTTCTAGATCTAATAAATGAACTTAACAAGGGTTTAGGACAGGGGTAATAAAAAGTATTAAGTGAATTTCAGGAACAATTACATGTTTAAATTTTAAAAATTCATTTGCAATAACGTCAAAGATATAAAATTCTCAGGTATAAAATATAACAAAGAATATGTAAACTTTGTGCTCTGAACTTTGTAAAGCACTTATGAAAGAAACCAGATAGACTATAAATATAAGAGGAGAGAACTTGGTTCATGAATTAGATCGCCAATATTGTTAAATGCACATTTTCTCCAACTGATACATAAATTCAAAAAAAAAAAAAAACTTAATCTCCCATTTTCTTAAGATGCTAAAACAGTGATTCTATAATTAACACTGAAAAACAAATGAACGAAAATAAGCAACACAGTTTTGGAAAAAAGAACAAAACTGAAATGTTCAAACCACCAGAATTCAAGACATTATAAAGCTGTAGTAATTAAGACAGTATACTTAAATGCTAATCTCTTCCTGAACCATCCTTGCAGACACAATCAGAAATAATACTTTACCAGTCCAGTCAAGTTGACTATAAAAGTAACCACCTCAAACACTGAGACAAAACATACAACCACTATAGGAGCTACTGAGGTAAAGAAAGGAGGCAAAAGTTTTCCAAAGAGCTGGGCTAGCATTAATATAGGCAAAGTTCCTATTGAAAGAAGGAGCTAGTGCTAAAGAAAGGCTTGCTTTATAATACAGTCCAACATCAAAAGAGTAGCAGAATAAAAAGTAACACATGCAGCATCTCTCAGACACCATGAAGAATTTGGTCTACACTGGAACAACAATGAGAATTCATTCAACCTATTTCATTTTAATGGGGGAGGCATTTTTAAATGTGCATTTTGAAAAGATAACTCTGACTGTGTGGAGAATAAAACCGTGCAGGCATGTGGTGGCTACTGTGGGATGCTGAGGAGGAAGGCATTTAGTTGCCCAGCAATACAAAATTAGCCTCTAACCTTGTGCTTTACACACACCTGGCAATGCTGTCCTGATTTTTGTATTCTTCCCCAACTGTGATCCCCTTTTCCTCCACCCTGGCCTGAGTGTCATGCTATGCTCCGTGTAGGAAATAATCCTTCTAATATCAAGCTCCCCAGGCCAGAATAACCTGGGCAAACACTAGGGAAAACTGAGACAGAATTTGGAAGATCTTTCACCTATGTAATTATTTTTTAAGTTTTTTATTTTGCATTGGGATATAGCTGACTAACAGTGTTGTGATAGTTTCGAGTGAACAGTGAGGGGACTCAGCCGTACATACACATGTATCCATTCTCCCCCAAATTCCTCTCCCATCCTGGCTGCCATGTAACACTGAGCAGAGTTCCCAGTGCTGTAGAGTAGGGCCCTGTTGGTTACCCATTTTAAAGACAGCAGTGTGTACTTTTGAGATCTGAGAGCTGTTAGGCAGTAGAATTAGTATAGGACATGTTAAGGGTGGGGAGTCAGAGGAGACACTGGCAGATTATTAAAATGTTTAACAAAATTAAATTCTGCTGGAAAAGATTATAAGAGTTGATTTTAGGATATTCTCTATGTCACTCTGCACCTCCCTCTTTCCCTTCTCCTACCTCCCTTCATTTTATTCTTTCTGTATTTGCCTATCGTTCCCTAGGACAAGCTAGTCTAACTCCACAGTCTCAGCGAGATATTTTCAATATTTCTATTATTATGTTTATGCCTATGCACTTGACTTTTTAATCTATTTATTTTCTATTTGTCCACCTCTATCTTCTCTGTATATTGTCACTCTGCTTATTTAACTTATATGCAGAGTATATCATGAGAAATGCTGGGCTGGAGGAAGTACAAGCTGGAATCAAGATTGCCAGGAGAAATATCAATAACCTCAGATATGCAGATGACACCACCCTTATGGCAGAAAGTGAAGAGGAACTCAAAAGCCTCTTGATGAAAGTGAAAGAGGAGAGTGAAAAAGTTGGCTTAAAGCTCAACACTCAGAAAACGAAGATCATGGTATCTGGTCCCATCACTTCATGGGAAATAGATGGAGAAATAGCGGAAAAAGTGTCAGATTTTATTTTGGGGGGCTCCAAAATCACTGCAGATGGTGATTGCAGCCATGAAATTAAAAGACGCTTACTCCTTGGAAGGAAAGTTATGACCAACCTAGATAGCATATTAGAAAACAGAGACATTACTTTGCCAACAAAAGTCCGTCTAGTCAAGGCTATGGTTTTTCCAGTGGTCATGTATGGATGTGAGAGTTGGACTGTGAAGAAAGCTGAGTGCCAAAGAATTGATGCTTTTGAACTGTGGTGTTGGAGAAGACTCTTGAGAGTCCCTTGGACTGCAAGGAGATCCAACCAGTCCATCCTAAAGGAAACCAGTCCTGGATGTTCATTGCAAGAACTGATGCTGAAGCTGAAACTCCTATACTTTGGCCACCTCATGCGAAGAGTTGACTCATTGGAAAAGACCCTGATGCTGGGAGGGATTGGGGACAGGAGGAGAAGGGGACGACAGAGGATGAGATGGTTGGATGGCATCACTGACTCGATGGCCATGAGTTTGGGTAAACTTTGGGAGTTGGTGATGGACAGGGAGGCCTGTCGTTCTGTGATTCATGGGATTGCAAAGAGTCAGATACGACTGAGTGACTGAACTGAACTGAACTGAACTGATTTCTGTTTACACCTTCTCTGTTAGCCAAAATGTAACCTCACTCTGAATTATCTTGTCCTTTTAAGTGTATATCATACCAAACTATTTGGAAGTTTAAATAAAATAATGTGACTCATGCTGGTGACATTATTATTCTTAATTATAATTCCTGCATATTTATGTAGCAAGATCCTTTGCTGAGTATATAATGTCAAGTATAATATCAAGTATATAATACCAAGTGGTCACTTCTATGGGAAGTTGTCAACTAAATAACTAGAAAATTTTTCCAAAGAGATTTGATGTAAACTATATGTGGTATTTTAATAATATGAAGAGAAATATATGCTGAGGAGATTAATATATTAAAGTTCAGAACTTATGAGAACTAAAATAACTCTAAGTATTGTCAGTATGGGGCTTCCCCAGTGGCTCAGGTGGCAAAGAATCTGCCTGCAATGCAGGAAACCTAGATTTGATCCCTGGGTCAGGAAGATCCTCTTGGAGAAGGAAATGGCTACCCACTCCAGTATTCTTACTTGGAGAATCCCATGGACAGAAGAGCCTGAAATGCTATAGTCCATGGGGTCGCAGAGAGTCAGATAGGAGTAAGCAACTAACACTCTCACTTTCTTCCACATTGTCAGCATATGTTACACTTATACACACATATTTGTGATTTACCTCTACTAAGAAGAGATAGGTTTACTTCCACTAAGAAGCTGAAGTGTTTGCATGATAAAGTCTAAAATAGTAGAGTTATTTACAACCCCTTAGAGCTAATGGCTTGTACTTTCTGATACTGTGGCTCTGGAGCTGAGAGAAAATTGGCTGGTCCATTGCATTTGCTCCCTCTCCTTGTCAGCCTTTGGGTTATTTTATTCTACTAGTGTCATGCCCCTGTTTGAAATGATTCATTTTGTCAGTAGCTCCAGGTTGGTGATGTCAAAAGATGTAGTAGCATAAGTTTGGAAATTATATTTCACCTTATGAATAACCAGGCTATGTTAATGTCGACCAATGCAAGAACCTGCTTAAACAGTAGGACATACAATGAATATTCATCGTCTGCTTATTTTTATGATAGATACCATGTTCATTAATTGCTTGCCACACAAATTAAGATCACTTTGCCAATCCTGATAAAGCTATCGTCTACTGCTAGTTTTTATTTTTTCCTAGTAAAAGAAAACAACAGGTTAACAGAACCAAAATTTAAAGAATTCTGAATTTTTCTGAGATAAAAATTAAATGTGCAATTTTTAAACTGGATAAGGAAGAGTTTGCCATGAAATGGATAGCTGATCCCCAGATTTTTTAATGCATAACTTAAAATATTTACCATTTTTGCTATGCTTCCTAGAAAAATAGGGAGTAAATTATAGTTTTAAATAATCTATTTTTTCAGGAATCTTTAAAGAAGAACCAGTTCAAGTTCAATTCAGTTCAGTCATTCAATTGTTTCTGACTCTTTGCAATCTCATGGACTACAGCATGCCAGGCTTCCCTGTCCATCACCAACTACCAGAGCTTGCTCAAACTCATGTCCATTGAATCAGTGATGTCATCCAACCATCTCATCCTCTGTTGTCCCCTTCTCCTCCTGCCCTCAATCTTTCCAAACATCAGGATCTTAGAATTATAAATATATATGTACATGTGAGTTCTGTCTTTACATGCAGATACATTCCTTATTATCATATTCAAATATAAATGATGCAAATAAAGTGTGCAAAAATGGAGAATAAACATATCCCCCAATGACACATCAATGCAGTTTCAGAATGAAAGAATATTCCATTGGATTGTATTTATGAATACAGGCTTACTTTTATGAAAGAGTAAAAGAGTAATTGTAAGTTCCCTTTAAACCTTAAAATGTGGTGACTTCAACAATTCTGCTTTTTCCACATTTGAAAAATCATATTCTAAATATTAATAATGCTAGGTATGCTCACAATGGGCTTTCCCTGGTGGCTCAGAGGTAAAGAATCTGCCTGCCAGTACAAGAGACACAGGTTTGATCCCTGGGTGGGGAAGATCCCCTGGAGAAGGAAATGGCAACCTACTCAGGTATTCTTGCCTAGGAAATCCCATGGACACTGGAGCCTGGTGGGCTAAGGTCCCTGAAGTCATAAAGAATTGGGCATGACTTAGCAGCTAAACAACAACAACAACAATGCTCACAATGGTAGTATCACACAAATGTTATCTTTTGTGTGCGTAATGTTATCTAGGAGGTGGGATGGGAGTGGGCTGGGAACGAGGCTCAAAAGGGAGAGGATGGATGTATACATTTAGTTAAACTCACTCCAGTATTCTTGCCCAGAGAATCCCATGGACAGAGGAGCCTGGCGGGCTACAGTCCATGAGGTCCCAAAGAGTCAGACACAACTGAGCAACTAACACATAGCTGATTCACACTGCTGTACAGCAGAAACTAACACAATATTGTGAAGTTACTATACCCCAATTACATAATAAATTAGGAAAAAATATTAAAGTGACACCAGTCAGCAAGAGGGACCTCAGAACATTTATGCAGATGGAAAAGAGTGTTAACCTACCAGGCTGAAAGTTCCTTATAGGAAAAAGAATAATTTACCTGAAATAAACCAAGTTAATGCTTACATTGTAATGTGTTCTGGTGATATAAGATCACTGCATTACCATCATGCTTTGGGCGAAGATTTTCTCTTTGGGATGTACTGCGTTACCTATAATGATTTCATATTCCAACAAACTGACAAGCATTAATTCTCTTATCATGTCTTTCCTGGTCCTGCTTCTCCCAATGATTTGTTCCTCTTTAAAGGGTCTTATTTTGGAAGCTTAACTGTTGTTTCTGCAAATTATAGCCTGCCGAGAACTAGAACATTTTTGTATAAAATCTATATTGACTTCATTTGCATTCAATTCCTGCCTGCATAATATCTGTTCAGTCATCACATATAATTACAATAGGTGGCTTGGAATTTACACACCTGGAAAGGTCACTTGAGCTAGTTCCAAAGCATCACACCTTTACCTAACATCCTTTCAGTGCTGTCAAGACAGCAAGCACCTCTGGCCATTGTTTAATTTATGCAGTTTGTAAGATATTAGCACCCTTAGTCATTTTCCATGAATGCTGTGAACATAAGCTCTTAAAACAATGACATGAATTAAGGTTACAGAACACTTTCACCCTTCATGCCTGAAAGTTTATTATCAGAACCTGTTTGATGGTGACAGCTTGTCTCCTCTTACTAGTGCTCAGTGCCCTGCATTTAAACAGTGGGGGCTTTAATCAAAGAGACACGTTTTCCTCCCTGTTTGAGCACTATAGTTTCACATCACAGTCACAGCCAGTGACACGCAGAAAGGTCTGTGCCCAACTATTTTTGACATTCAACATCAATCATCTTTTCATCTAAGGCTGAACATGAGCCGTTAATCACTGAGGGAAATTGTGAATTTTGACAAAATGAATCACATTAAGTTTTAATGTTAAACAAGTGTCATGCCCAGACTTTGTTTTAACAAAGATGTTTGGTAGTTGTATTTCACCACTGTGTACATGTGGATGCTTCTGTGTTGTGTATGTGTGTGCACCTTGATGTGTGAGAACACATAGCAATCTCATTGCATTGGCACACACAGAGAGAATCATCATCATTCATACAACTGAAATGTGCATCAGTTCCCCTCAGTCACTCAGTCATGTCCGACTCTTCGCAACCCCATGGACTACAGCATGCCAGGCCTCCCTGTCCATCACCAGTTCCTGGAATCTATTCAAACTTACATATACTTTAACTATCTATGCAAATAGGAGAAAGCAGACAGTATTTGAAAAAGCTAAAATTGGAGGTGCTTATAAATACTCCAAGCAGAAAAGAAAGACTGAAAACATCCTAAGATAATAAGTCTTACCTATGCTATATGGTGGAGAAGGAAATGGCAACCCACTCCAGTGTTCTTGCCTGGAGAATCCCAGGGATGGGGAAGCCTGGTGGGCTGCCGTCTCTGGGGTCGCACAGAGTCGGACACGACTGAAGCGACTTAGCAGCAGCAGCAGCATCCTATATGGTGGTTTCATCCTCACGAGATGCAAAGTGGCAATTGGTCTAGCTATTGGTTCATACTGATGTAGTACTTAGGAGAACTGCATTAATTCATGGGAGTTTTTGTTTCATGCAAAAATTAAAATGGACTGTTGAGATTTGTATATTAATGCAGGTAAAGATTAGGAGAGAGAAAACTTCATTTTTCACTCCAGATGCTCAATCTTTGTTTGGGATCTACAGAAGACCCAAAGTTACACTTTCATTAACAATGGGACAGTCAAAAAAGTGTATTCAGTTGTCAATACCAATGGCATACAAAAGGGTTGCATTAAAATGGAGCAATGACAGAGACCCAGGGACAATTCTGTCTCAATCCAGAAATGTATACTTAATTGGTCAAGACCCCCTGGAGAAATTTCTAATCAGAAATACTTCTTCTTCTTTTTTTTTTTTTTTTTAATGCTGGCAACTAAAAGATATAGCAAGAGCACATATAGATAGTGAGAAATGTTCACCTTTAGAGAAATGTATAATGTATTTTATAAGTGTTTGGATTCCTGTGAAAGTGGAGGGTCACAGTGATTTTTGATCTCATGACAAGAGTACTTGGCAACCATAAAATATGGGTATGAATTGCTGGGGACAATGAGCCATTTACAGAGATTTTTAATTGCTTGTTAACACTTATTTAATAACCTTTTCATTTCTCCTAGGTCTTTTAGCATCTAGCTATTAAATAATTAACACAGAAAGGGCAGTAGGGAAAAGTGAAATAAAGCTAAAATGAAGCAAATATTTTGTTCAAAACAAAATAAAAAACACTTCAGTAGGTATTTATTTAACCAAATTAATTATGTTAAAGGAGAGTTATCATCAAATATTTTTGTTATTTTGCTTATGAGTAACAGTCCTCTAATAACTTCAGAATATTTATTAATATATTAATGAGAATACTTAGTCTTTCTGTAAGATAATATATGTAGAGTTATAAGAAAGCCTTATAGTTTTTATTCTAGTGGGATAGGAAATTTTAAGAGCAAAATAAACTTAGAGCAGGTTACAATACACAGCCTAGTTAGTACTTTAGATAAATCAAACATTTCCCTTGAAAATGTGAAGTGTTACAGAAGTACTGTACACTTAATACAGCAGCTGGAACCAGATAATTGAGTTACGTGCCAGGTGGGTGATAAATCTAAGTTAGATTCACCCAAGATTTATGCACAGAATAAGGCAGAAAGACAACCATAAAGCAAAAACTAAACAAAGAATAACAACAACAATATTATGTGAAGGAAAATAAATGAGTGGGGGAAACTGTAGCTTTTTTCCAAGAGTCCTAACTTTCTGGGGAAGTGTGTGTGCTTGGTTATTTATTTTCAGTTCAGTAGCATTGTGGCACCCACTTCTGGGATTTAACTTGCACTGTAGAAAAGTCAAATCTCCCAAGATCCCCTTCCTCCTGTTCACAACAGGTCAGAATCTGCCAACAATGGGCAATTACAATAAAGATTTGGGCAAAAGAGGAAAGGAGGTTATTATTTTCCAGATGGAGTCATAAGTGTGAATGAGCAAAGGTCAGGTCCAAAATAGCCGCTGAGAGATTTTCCTGAGCATCACTGATGTTAATGATGGAGATTGAAATAGAAGTAGAGCTTCTCGGAGTTTGGTGAGATTGACAGGGGCTTCAGGGTAAGATGATCCCGGATTTTCAGCAATTGCTGGCTTAGATTTTCAGAACTCCCTGCTTTGGAGCAGCAGGCTGATGTCATTGGTGACAGTTTCTCTGATCTCTGTCCTTCCAACTTTACCAATAGTCACATCAGCCTCTCATTCTTTCTGTTAAAACTTTTCACTTACCAATCATGTATTCTGTCCAATATGTTGTACTCCTTACATTCTCATTACTCAAGATAGAAGATGAAAGTCCTGCTGCAGTTTAGATTCGTTGGAGACACAGCCAAAAAAAAAAAAAAAAAGAAGAAGCTTACTTAAGGAAGGAGAACGTTTGGCATGGGAGGGGGATGCTGTTGTTGCTATTGTTTTTGTTCAACAAAAATTTACTGTTTCTTATGCACCAAGAAAATGGGGAGTATATCTGGAGTGAATGTATTAGCCAAAGTCCAAGGTCTTACAGAATTTCTAACCCAGTGTAGTACATATGGGTGGTGACATCAGGAGAGGAGTATAAGTGGGGAATTCTATCAAGAGGGCAAGATTGTAGGCCAGGGGTCTGGTTAAGAAAGGATTGCAAAATCCACATGAGACATGATAGTTGTTGAAACTACACTGGCAAAGGTAAAACCTTATAAATATATTTGAATGTTGATTCATTTTTTATTCAAACATGTATTGAATGTCTGCAGTGTGCAGGAAGTAACTGTATGGGACACTGGAAATAAAATGAAACAAACAAACAAAAAATGATGTAGAACCTTAGGTAATTTGAATCAGAAACATCAAAAATAAGTTGACTATACATTGGGTTTACCAAAAGGTTCATTCAGTTTTTCCAAAAGATATTATGGATATCTCCATATAGATATGCAAACCTTTCTGCCAACCCAGTATTATACTGGTCTTCTCTCTGGCTCAGTGGTAAAGAATCTGCCTGACAATGCAGGAAATACAGGTTCAATCCCTGGGTCAGGAAAATGCCCTGCAGAAGGAAATGTCAACCCACTCCAGTTTACTTGCCTGGAAATTCCATGGATAGAGGAGCCTGGTGGGCTATAGTCCATGGGGTCACAAGGAGTCAGACAAGACTGAAGCAGCTTAGCACAGCATACACATTCATGTGTATAATGTCTGACAAAATATACCTTTCTTTTTTTCTCAATAATATATAGTACAATTCTCATGGGGTCTTCTCATAAGCTATATTCTTCACATCGACAGTTATAGGGAATTTTAAAATAGCTCTTTTTGAAGTTGTCTACAGACAAAATTAGGTCATACATAGACACAGGTCAAAGTAAGAGAAAAATTGAGGACGTTACCCAGTATTACACAAATAACATGTCTCCTTATGTTTTTGCTTTTGAATTTTTTGTCTTTCTGTGTGTGTGTGTGTGTGTGTGTGTGTATGTGTGTTCATGTGTATGTGTTATATGCCTGTGATACATATACATATCATTATGTAACTGTTCATACTCATACACATAATACTTAAGAATAATTCAGAACAAAGGCAAAAGAAGTTTGATCTGTTTAAAAAAAAAGACTAAGGAAGATAATTCCGGCAATACAAACAAAGAAATCAAACACTTTATGAAAAAGGTAGTCTCTATCTCCAAGAGCTGGAAAACTATAAAATAGGATGGAAAACAGAAAGCTTTTTATAGGATAAAGAGTAAAGAACAAGGAAGATACAGAGAATAGACTTATGGACATGGGGAGAGGGAAGGAGAGGGTGAGATGTATGGAAAGAGTAACATGGAAATTTACATTACCTTATGTAAAATAGATAGCCCGTGGGAATTTTCTATATGGCTCAGGAAACACAAACAAGGGCTCTGTATCAACCTAGAGGGGTGGGATGGGGAAGGAGATGGGAGGGAACTTCAAAAAGGAGGGCTGATTCATATTGAGGTTTTACAGAAAACAGCAAAATTTTGTAAGGCAATTATCCTTCAATAAAAAATAAACTAATAAAAAAAGAAAGAAAATCAATAAGGAAGAAAGAAGCCCAGAATGGAGCCCAGAAATGGCCTGGGGTTTGGGGGGGGCAGATGGCTGACTGACTATATATGGTACTTCCAGTCAAGAGAAAGAATAACGAGGACACAAAACTTATCTAAGTTTGCTGACATGGCATCTCAGATGTGAAGAGTTTCATCTTGGGCCAAGACATTTATTTCAACAGATCTGAATGGAAGTGAGTGCATCACAACTAGATCCAATAAGTCATAAAATGTGTGTGTGTGTGTGTGTGTGTTTAAGTCACGTCCAACTCTTTGCAACCCTATGGATTGTAGCCCACCATGCTCCTGTATCCATGGAATTTCCCAAGCAAGAATACTGGAGTTGGTTGCAATTTCCTGCTCCAGAGGATCTTTCCAACCCAGGGACTGAACCCACGTCTCCTGTATCTCCTGCATTGGCAGGTGGGTTTCTTACCATTAGCGCCACCTGGGAAGCCCAAGTCATAGAATGGACAGACTAAATGAAATCAACAGACAGAGAGTACAAAGAAATACCCCAGTATTGAAATTAGACTCTGCTTTCTTTCTTGCATGGAGCATTTGCCAAGTAGAGTATTTGCTTTAAAATTCTGCCAACTTGTTACCTCTGCTCATCGTTTTCCTTTACTGAAATGTGTTGTCTAACTGTGCATGCTTTGTTCTCTAGGTTATAACTTCTTCCTGTTTGGTAGGTTAAAAATTATGTTTTATATGCATATATATATAATATATATAAAGTGAAGTTGCTCAGTCGTGTCCAACTTTGCAACCCCATGGACTGTAGTCTACGAGGCTCCTCCATCCATGGATTTTCCAGGTAAGAGTACTGGAGTGGGTTGCCATTTCCTTCTTCAGGGAATCGTTCCAACCCAGGAATCGAATCCACGTCTCCCACATTGCAGGAAGACGTTTTACCATCTGAGCTACACACACACATATATATATACACACACACACTGTTCTACAACTGCTTTGATACTAGAAACTAATTTAGGATATCTACAAAGAAAGTTAAATTTTTCAGCAGAATAGAAAAGCAACCAGTTGCTCTACATTATCCTGTCCAACTTTTACACTGATGTAAACCATAAACTTTGTTTTTGTTCAGCTTCTAATTCATGTCCGACTCTTCACAACCCCATAGACTGCAGCACAGCAGGCTCCTCTGTTCTCCAGTACCTCCCAGAGTTTGAGCAAATTCATGCCCATTGAGTCAGTGATACTAACTAATCTCATCCTCTGTTGCCCCCTTCTCCTCCTGCTCTCAATTTTCCCAACATCAGGGTCTTTTCCAGTGAGTTGGCTCTTCACATCAGGTGGCCAAAGTATTGGAGCTTCAACTTCAACATTAGTCCTTCCGATGAATATTCAGAGTTGATTTCCTTTAGGATTGACTTATTTAATCTCTTTGTAGTCTGAGAGACTCTCAAGAGTCTTCTAAGCTACTAGATGCTATTTATCAATCAAAATTACTCTTCTCTGTTCTCTTGAGACCAAAGTATCTAGATTGGCTTCCTATTCAGAAGTGATCTGAAATGTTGCACACTAGTGAAAGGTTGTTGCTGAACAAAAAGATGCCAGGATTCTTGGCCTCCGGAGGAGAAGAATTCAATCCGGGACCAGAGATGAGGCTTGATCGCTCAGAGCTTTTGTGTAATAAAGTTTTATTAAAGTATAAAGGAGATAGAGAAAGCTTCTGACATAGGCATCAGAAGGGGGCAGAAAGAGTACCAGCCTGATAGTCTTCAGCTGGATGTTATGTAGTCACTAGCAGTCTGTTAATGAAAGAAAGTAATGTCTTCAAACTCAGAATGCCACCAGGCCCCTCACCCATAAAATGCATTTTGGGATAATCTTTGCACCAAAAGGTTCATCCTGGGCCATAAAATGATTAGTTTGAATCTTGCAGAAGGGCAGTTCACCATACAAATAGTTCCGTTTACATAGATTGGGGAAACAATATCTGAGTATAACATACTGGTTTGTCAAGTAGGTTCTGAGCCATTAGGCGGAACTGACTTGAAGACAAAGTTTGGGGTAAATGCATAGTACATTAGCATAGCTTAAGACAAACATTTCCGTAAGAGAAATGCATTGGTTATCTCAAAGTTTGAGAATAGTTAACTTCAGGTCAAGCCAGGTGTCATTATGGCAACACAGTATTTTAAGAGAAACCTCCTTTTAAGTTTGTATAGAGAAGGAAAAAATGTCACTAGTTTGTTTCCTCCTGCCTTGGGGAACAGATAAAAATGTCTGACACTTGCAGGCTATTTTCTCCGTTTGGAGACCCCTGGCCTTCCTGCCTGTTATCCTCTCACTAGGAATCAGTCTTTGCTTTGCTTTGGTTTAGTTGCCACTTGTTTGTATAACAGCACAATCTGGTGTGCCAAATTCTCCTTAGAAGATACCACTGCCCTTCTCTCTCCACTGCATTCTTGCTAAGAGTATTATTATCATTAACGTAGGCACCATTCTACCTACATATTTTGCAGTTAAATGATCCCACCAGATACTATCCAGGGGCTTCCCTGATGACTCAGGGAAGAATCCATCAAGTTAGCAAAGAATATACCAGCAGTGCAGGAGATCCAAGAGACATAGGTTTGATCCACGGGTCAGGAAGATCCCCTGGAGAAGGAAATGGCAACCCACTACAGTGTTCTTGCCTGGGAAATCCCATGGACAGGGGAGCCTGGTGGGCTACAGCCCATGGGATTAAAGAGGCGGATACAACTTGGAGACTACACCACCACCACCACCAGCACATACTATCCAAGCTGCCCGAGAATCCCTTGTTCTATAATATGCAATACACAGACCAAACTGTTTGCAATCATCTGTTTAAAGAAGGATTTAATTTCAAGTGTTTTTGGGTAACTAAGGTAAAATTCAAAGACTACTATTTTTAGATTTACTCACCAAAGGTTAAGTTGGGAGCACAACAACAGCAGTGAAATGCAATCTAGATGGCCTGATTTCAGACAAGAAAGGCAACTCTCTCCTGGAAAATATCCCCTCATCTGCAAAGCTGATTGATGCCTGTCATTTCTTTAAGGAGGACAGATAGGATTTTATCCCACAGTACCACTGAAAGCTAAAAATACAAGTACTTCAGAGAAGTAGCTCATTGATTTATATTTATTCCATGTTGTCAATGAGAAAGATCAAATCCTTTCCTGCAAGGAAATTCTGTTAGGAGGGAATTGCAATTCTGAAGAGGAACAAAAGGGACTGCCCCTGAGGGAAGTAAAGCTGTTAAGCAAAGGAAGGTAGGTCTCTCAAGGCCATTGTTCCACTTCAACATTTTGCCTAAGGCCACCTTGATAGCAGCCCAGCTTGCTTAAGCATCTTGAAGAAATGAACTGGAGTGCTCTTTGAAGCTGAGGAGGATTGTGCTAATGAAAGAGCCTGATTCTCAGTCTCCATTCTCCTATCTAATGTCTATTACTGTTTCTACAGGGCAGCTGAAGTATTCTTTTCCTGGCAACAGAGTGGAGAAAGGAAGACACAGATGCTTACAGGTCTGCTTAATTCTTCCCTTTCCCTCTATCCAGCTCAAAAAAGTAAAACGTAGAATCATGAACATTTAACAGATCTCTCTCTATATATGGGACTCTTATGCCATGCAAAGTTAACATAAAACTTTGCTTTGGAATGTGAACTCTTGATTAAGGATCTAAAACAAACAAACCAAAACCACCTGACTTTAGCTATGGCTGCATAAACAAGTCAATTATTAATTTCATTGGTGTTTAAAGAGCATTTGCCAATAACACTGTCAGGTAGTTAGAATAGGAAAAAGAAGTCCAAAATGGTGGCGGCTAAAATCACTACAGATGGTGACTGCAGCCATGAAATTAAAAGACGCTTACTCCTTGGAAGGGAAGTTATGACCAACCTAGATAGCATATTAAAAAGCAGAGATATTACTTTGCCAACAAAGGTCCGTCTAGTCAAGGCTATGTTTTTTTCCAGTGGTCATGTACGGATATAAGAGTTGGACTGTGAAGAAAGCTGAGCGCTGAAGAATTGATGCTTTTGAACTGTGGTGCTAGAGAAGACTCTTGAGAGACCCTTGGACTGCAAGGAGATCCAACCAGTCAAACCTAAAGGAGATCAGTCCTGGGTGTTCATTGGAAGGACTGATGCTGAGGCTGAAACTCCAAAACTTTGGCCACCTCATGCAAAGAGTTGACTCATTGGAAAAGACCCTGAGGCTGGGAGGGATTAGAGGCAGGAGGAGAAGGGGATGACAGATGAGATGGTTGGATGGCATCACCGACTTGATGCACATGAGTTTGGGTGAACTCCGGGAGTTGGTAATGTACAAGGAGGCCTGGAGTGCTGCAATTCATGGGGTCGCAAAGAGTTGGACACGACTGAGTGACTGAACTGAACTGAAAAGATAAAGAAGGGAAACGCCCACAAAAATAGAACAAAAGAAGGTCCAAGGACCAGAGTGAGGTCCTCAGATAAAGCAAACAGCACTCCTGACTAGCCTAAATTACACAGGGCAGGCCCAGGAGGAGGAGAAAAAATACATAAAAAGAGGAGCCAAAGTTGAATTGAGATTTTCGCTTCTCTTCCTGTCTTTTGAGTCGGCCCACCCTCACACCTTGAGGATGTATTTTCCTTCACTTTATAAATGAAACTGAGCTGTAACACGGGCTTAGCTGTAACATTGGTCCATCTGAGAAAATTACATGGGGCTGTAACACTGGTCTGTCCATCGCTTCAAATTTTTGCTGTGCCGAGACAGAAATGAGGAATTACACACTCCCCCAACATCTATGGTGACGTTTCTCAGATTTAACCTGGCTGAAACAATACTGGCTCAGCCCCTCCACCTCCCCCCACCCCACATCTAGAGCCAGAAGCCAAGTACAGCAGAAGCCCAAGTCGGCGAAAGCTCCCATGGTGGAAGTTCTATGTGAAGAAAACCCGGTGCAGGGAAAGAGACAAGAAGCCCAGTGTGCTGGAAACTGCGACAGCAAAAACAAACAGCAGAAAGATCATGTGGCTCAGTCTCAGATTCCAGAAGACCTCTGGTTAAGGTAGGAAGTCCTTGCTCCTATGGCTGGAAAGACATAAGTCTAACAAAATCTTAATTCCTTTGCAATCTCTCATTTCTTGTTTCCTTGAATACCCCGTGAACAGACAAGCGGCAGTGGGTGCAATTGAGGGATTCTGGCAGGGGCTACCTAGTAGCTGTTTCCCAAGTGGGTGGGGGTTCTTCTGTCCTTAATCTTCTTTGTGCCAAGGATCAGGCCAATGAAACCTGTGAGCACAGGTCAGGTATTTAGCAGATTTTCCGGCAGACTGTGAAGGGGATTCCTCAGCATGTTTTTTCCCACTGCTTTTTCCTCCTATCCTTCAGCTCCTCTCTCCTGGGACTTGAACCTGACCAAAACCCACAGTTACTGGCTTCAGGACCTAATGAAGCTCAGGCTCTTGATGTCTCATTGCAAAAATTCCATGAGAAATACAGTAATAGGTAAGAGGTGGATTTGTTCAGATTCAGAGAGAAGCACACTCCAAGAGTGTGGGCCATTACAGAGGGGAGGAGCCATGGGGTGTGATGTAGTTAGTTTGTAGTTAGAATGTAGTTAGATGTAGTTAGAATGTGATGCAGTTGACTTCATATGCTAAGAGTGGGAAGATCATTCCAACAATTGGGGAACCACCCACTCCTCAGTCTTTTGACAGTGCCTTGGAACTGTCCTGGCACCTCTGCATGTGTCACTTACCTTGAAGATTGAGGATCAAGGCATAGTTGAATTTGACTTGTCATCTTGGACCCATTTGATTTTAATTGGTTTATGTTATGCCCTTGGGCTATGTCATTTTTTAGGGACAACCAGAAAATAGCTGGCCTTTGGGAGAGAAATGCTGTATAATATCCAATCTCTCTAGATATTCAGGCCTTCATTTTCTATGTTTCCTACAACATGTGCAACAATAGCATCTCTCAGTGAACCCAATAGGGCAGGTGACAGGCACACAATGCCTGCTAGAAGTTCATCTGTTGGTGGCAACTGGGCTTCTGGGGATAATGTTTGCCACTTTGGGAATTAGC
The DNA here is from genome assembly GCF_027580195.1 of Bos mutus. Lineage (NCBI taxonomy): Eukaryota > Metazoa > Chordata > Mammalia > Artiodactyla > Bovidae > Bos > Bos mutus. The sequence goes on along the minus strand of NC_091640.1, from coordinate 11,460,963 downwards.
CCTGCAGGCCATTTGGGCCCAAACCCTTACCACCCTTCTCCTAAAGTTATAAACATACCCCTGGATCAAATTTCCACTCCACTTTTATGGAACATCTGGTCTGTTGCCTCTTATCAATTTCCTCTTAAGCCACTTACTAACTCCTACGACCAGGACCCTGTCTCCTTGTAGGCATCATAGCTCCACCCCGCTTATTATTATTAAAATACTCTCAATGCCCCTAACAGGACCAGATAACCTGATCATTTTTCATTACTTCTGTTATTACCTAAAGTGGGTGTATAATAATGAAATGTTTACTATTGGAAACACCCTAAACTGCTCTTAAGGAGGACTAGGGCAGGAAATCAGTGATATATATTCCCTCAGAGCAATAAGAAGATAAGGCTTATGGCTGTTTCACCAGGTTCCCAGTCTCAGAGCACAGGCTTGGATTGCTTTACATCATGATATCTATTCCCATCCGTGGTAGACAAATCAGCAGTGAGTTAAGATTACAACCCCTTAATCCTACCCAGCACTGGCCATGCTGGAGACACTGGGGACACCTAGCTCCAGTCTGAGGGTCCCAGGAGGTCAGCCTGCCTCGACTGCCCAGGGGCCCAATTCTCGGAAGGCTGACCTGTCTCGACCTGCCCAAGGATTCAATGTCTAGGAGGCTGTAATGTCTCAGCCTGCCTGGGGATCTGCACTCTGACCTGGGGATGCCTGACTCTCAGGTTGCAAAAGTACTGGGTAGGATAAGCTTTAAAAAGACTGTCTCTTACAAAAGCCTACCCATGGAAATAGAAGGAAGTCTATTAACTGTGGGGCTGTGTCTGGTCTCAGCAATAACTCAGGAGTCCAACAAGAACCCCATTGCCTTTCTGGAAAGTCTAAAATAGGCCCTCTAATAGTTTACCAATCTGGACTTAGACTCTTACGAGGGACAAGTGATTTTAAAAGACAAATTCTTGTCCCAGTGTGTATCAGACATCAGGATAAAGTTACAACAGCTACAGCAGCAGTATCCTGCTGCATCATTAGATGAGATGGTCCAGACAGCCACCAATACCTTTTATAACAGAGAACAGGAGAGGGAGGCCAAGGCTCAGGAAAGGGAGAAAAGGAAAGAGACAAGGCATGACCAGATGCTGGTCACACTCCAGGGAAGCCCTATGGCAAACCCTGAGTCCTTGAAAGACAAGGCACAAGGCAAATGCCTAATCTGCAGACAGGCAGGATATGGGGCCAAAGAGTGTCCAAAACATGACAAGTCTCCTAAAATGCCATCAATTGGGAAATTGAGTGGCACTCTGCCCTTGGGCAGAGAAGGCAATGACACCCCACTCTGGTACTTTTGCCTAGAAAATCCCATGGACAGAGGGACCTGGTGGGCCGCAGTCCATGGGGTCGCTAGAGTCGGACACAACTGAGCGACTTCACTTTCACTTTTCACTTTCATGCATTGGAGAAGGAAATGGCAACCCACTCCAGTGTTCTTGCCTGGAGAATACCAGGGATGGGGAAGCCTGGTGGGCTGCAGTCTATGGGGTTGCACAGAGTCGGACACGACTGAAGCGACTTAGCAGCAGTAGCAGCTGCCCTTGGGACCCAAGAGCCTCAAGATCAAGCACCAAGTTTTCCCTCACGATGGTTCAACAGGACTGAAGTGGCTCACTTAAGCCAGCCTGCCTGTCACAGATAACCATCATGGGGCTGGAGCCAACGGTGCAACTGGATGTGGCAGGTAGGTCCAGCAATTTCTTGCTTGACACAGGGGCTACCTACTCTGTCCTGACTTCCTAGTGTGGAGCCTTCTCCTCCCATACCTATACTATTTTGGGTGCTACAGGAAAAACAATTATAAAAATATTCACCCTAGCACTTCTTTGTTTCTGGGATGGAGAAATATTTCCCCACACGTTTCTGGTGGTCCTTGAATGTCCTACTCGCTTACTGAGAAGAGATCTTTCCCTGCTTTCGATGTCTTGCAGCTATTGCAATCCTGATAGAAGATGCGTTAAAACTCTCTTTTGAGGGCAAACTATGTTTACCAGTCACCAAGAGAAACAAACTCTCAAATGGGAGAGGCAATTTATGGATGCCTGATCAAAGGATCTTCAGATATCAAGTAGTGCTAATGGAAATCGAAGCCTGACTATATCCCCTTGTGAGATTCTTTTTTTTTTTTTTTTGAAATAATTACACTGAGTTTATTATTTTCTTTACTATAAGTCTATTTGTTTTTATTTTATTTTATTTTATTTATTTATTTATTAAATTTTATTTTATTTTTAAACTTTACATAATTGTATTAGTTTTGCCAAATATCAAAATGAATCCTCCACAGGTATACATAGAGGGATGGTATGGGGAGGGAGGAGGGAGGAGGGTTTAGGATGGGGACACATGTATACCTTGTGAGATTCTTAACTCTACCATCCTCCTGCCTATCCCAGAGGGCTCTCTCCTCTTTCACTCTTGACTAAAGACCTTGGACCACTGGACAAAACCCCGAGAGGGATTGTCAGAAGATCCTCTGATCCTGAGGAAATCTGGCACCCTGATGGAAGCAGCTTTGTCTTAAATGGAAAAAGAAGAGCCAGATATGCAGTAGTCTCCAATTTTGAGACCATAGAGGCTAAACCTTTGCCACCAGGTACTTCAGCCCAATTAGCTGAGCTCATAGGCCTGACTTGACCTTTGAAGCTCAAAAAGGAAAAAGAATAGCCATTTACACTGACTCCAAGTATGCCTTTCTGGTGCTACATGCACACGATGCAAATTGGAAAGAAAGAGGCCACTTGACCACCTGAGGGTCCCCAATCAAATGTGATGATCAAATCCTTAGGCTCTTGGAGGCAGTTCATCTGCCCGCTAAAATTTCAGTCTCCCACTGTAAAGGACACCAAAAAGGGAGCTCAGAAGTGGCAAGAGGGAACCAATCAGTCGATCAGGCAGTTAAGAGAGCAGCATTACAGAACAATGACCTAATAGGGGTTGCCACCTTAGTTCCACAGATTAATTTGCCAGAAACTGCTTCGTATACTGAAGGTGAGACTCTTAAAGCTAAGCATGAGGGTTTTGAGATCATATGGGGTGGTTCCAAAAGGAGGGACTCTTTATTCTGCCTGGGATCTTCCAATGGAAGTTGCTTGGCTCCTTACATGCTGCCACTCATTTAGGGGAGAAGGCCCTCCAAAGATTACTAGAAAGGTCCTTCAGAGGAACAGGCCTTCAAACGACTATAAAGCAAGTGGTCTCCTCTTGTCCCACTTGCCAGTTAAACAACCCTCAAGGAGCTCAAAGACCCCAGCTGGCCCATCCCATCCAATGTCATGGGACACACCCAGGAGAGGACTGGCATATGGACGTCAACCAGAGGCCAGTTTCTCAAAGCTATGAATACCTATTAGTCATGATAGATACATTCACAGGATGGATTGAAGGCTTTCCCACCTGGACTGAGGAGGCTGAGGAGGTGGTAAAAAACTGCTCCATGAAATCATTCCAAAATTTGGTCTACTCAGGTCATTACAAAGTGACAATGGGACATAATTTACTTCTAAGGTCACCCAAGGGGTCTCTAAAGCATTGGGCATTACTTATTATCTCCATTGTGCCTGGTGGCCTCAGTCTTCAGGAAAAGTAGAAAGAGCCAACCAATCCTTAAAATCAGCAATAAAAAAGATAACTCAGGAGACCTCCCTGGGATGGAAGGAGGCTTTACCTGTATTGCCTCTAAGGAACAGTTTGGTCTTAGTCTTTATGAGATGCTATACGGGAGACCTCTTATTTATGTCAATGACCTCTTCCTAGATCCAGAGGTTAAGAACCTATGGTCTTATACCATGGCCATTGGGCAATTCCAATAGGATATACGCTTGTGGGATGTCAACCAGGACCCAGAGGTTTCTAAAGAGCCACAACCATATACTCCAGGGACTCAAGTCCTAATTAAAGTCTGAAAAGATGGGTCCCTAGAGGCTGAACTCCAGCCCACATGGAAGGGCCACTACCCTGTAATACTGTCTACCCCCACAGCAGTCAAGATACCAGAACACAGCTCCTGGATTCATTACTCATGAGTCAAGCTATGGAAGAAAAAAGGAAGAGGGCACTCAATCCACCTGTGAGACCCTGGGAGATCTCAGATACCTATTCAGAACTACAAATGAGTGCCATTCTAATTAATACCACCATAATTTAGTTTCTGGGATAAGATTTCTCAGGATAGATATAAAGAGCCAACGCAGCTTGGCAGGGGTTATACTCCAAAATAGACAGGAAATAGATCTGCTGATCCCTGAACAAGGAGGGACTTGAGCCATATTGAATGAGATGTGTTGTTTTAGGTAAATACCTCCAGCTAAGTTAAAGTCTCACAGTCCTCAAGAAAAACATTCAGACCATACAAGATCTTGGAGAATAAGCTGGGGAGTTCTTGGGTGTGGCTACAGTCTCTCTTTGGGCGTTCCTTCTGGCAATGGGAAATCTGGAGTTGGCTAAAGCCCCTACTAGTCCCTGTCATCACCTTATTGATGCTGCTTATGATTGCTTCTTGTATTATCAGTTGTCTAACCCATTTTGTCTCTGCCTAGGTCAATAAGTTACAACATGCTGTGCCAGTTCAACAAGGATATATAAAAAACTATAGCCGACCACAGAAAATATCACTCACCCTTAGATGGACACCGCCATAAGGACTCTGGAGACTAGCAAGAGGGGGAGGCCCAATTCCCCTCAAGTTCCAAGTTCAGCAGGAAGTAGCCAGAAAGACCTTGGTGTCCCTATTCCCAAAGAATTGGGCCTCCCATCTCTTGAGGGGGGAATATTAGGTAGTTACAATAGGAAAAAAGAGTCCAAAATGGTGGTGGATAAACGATAAAGAAGGGAAAAGCCAAAGGAAGGTCTGAGGACCAGAGTGAGAACCTCAGGTAAAACAAACAGCCCTCCTGGCTAGCCCAGTTTACATAGGGCAGGCTCAGGGGAGGAGGAAAAAAACATATAAAAAGAGGAGCCAAAATTGGGCTTGGGGCTTCTTTTCTCTTTCTGTCTTTTGGGTTGGCCCGCCCTCATGCCTCAAGGATGTATTTTCCTTTACTTTCTAAATGAATCTGAGCTGTAACACGGGTCTGTAACACTGGTCCATCTGTTGTTTTAAATTTTTGCTGCAGTAGGACAGAACCAAGGAAATTACACACTCTCCCAACAAAATGTTTTGTCATGCCTAAGTATAGTTAGTCCTACATACTCTTGGGTCCGTATCCATTGGTACACTTGTATTATAATGAAGTCACACAGTCGTCCTTAGGTATCTACAAAGGATCAGTTCCAGAATCACTGTGGATACCAAAATCTAAAATGCTCAAATCACTTATACAAAATGATGCAGTACATTACTGCTCCGAGTTACATCTAGAAGGTATTAGAGTTTTACAATGGCAAAATCTTGCAGAGGAACTTGCTAATATAACAGATAGTAACTATGATCCTTATTTCTCCCACTGGCTAGGAAAGGAAGAAACAAATTACTGTCACTTCCAAGAACTCTTTAACCTCTACTACCTCTCCTGTTTTATATTAATTTTAAACTTACTTCTTTTGGCCACATTGAAAGAGCTTCTGATGACTTATCACTGGATAAATATCTAAGGGCAAAATTTACCATTTTATATTTTAACAAAATTCCTGAGGTACTTTGGCAAATGAATTGAGAACCAGAAACACCGACCTCCACACTTGGCCGTTACCACAATAACCTAAACCAAACTTTAACCTACTTCAATATGAGTTTGCTATTTCAGTCTTCATTAGTATCTATTCATTCTTTCAGGACTGTCCTGCTAAGAAAACTGGCTTGATTGTTCATTATTGGAACTTTCTGAGAGCCCTAGCAACTCCTCAGTGGAAAACATCAATAGACAGTTTGTGCCCTTAAATTATTTGAACTCCCAGCCACAATGATACTGGTAAAGAACCTGTATGCCAATGCAGGGATGTAAGAGATGCAGGTTTGATCCCTGGGTGGGGAAAATCCCCTGGAAGAGGACATGGCAACCTACTCCAGTATTCTTGTCTGGAGAATTCCATAGACAGAAGAGCCTGGTGAGCTACCATCCAAAGGATCACAAAGAGTCTGACAAGACTGAAGTGACTTAGCACTCATGCATGTGCTGGCCAAAATCCTCATGTTACTCTGTTCACAAATCCTAGGCTATTTTATCATGTTTTTTACTCAATCATAAACAAGTTCCTGCATTGAAAGATGCACCTTAAGCCAAATATCCAAATTATAAGAAATCCTGACATTCCCTTCTCCATTCTGAGACAGTCTTTAGTTGTGGAAAACAATCAACTCAGCTTTATCTCATAGACAGATTGTGTTGGTGATGAACACCTAGGAAATAACATGAGCAAGTACATGAAAGCAGAAAACTTGTGCAATGTTTAAAAAGTGGCATGTGCCATATTTTGGCAAGGACTTCTCAGGTAGCACTAGTGGTAAAGAACCTGGCTGTCGGTGCAGGAGACTTAAGAGACACAGGTTCGATTCCTGGGTGGGGAAGATCCCCTAGAAGAGGCAGCCCAGTCCAGTATTCTTGCCTGGAGAATCTCATGGATGGAGGAGACTGACAGGCTAGAGTCCACAGGGTTGCAAAGAGTCAAGCAACACGATTGAAGCAACTTAACATACACACAGATATTTTGGCAAATTATCTGAAAACAGATACAGAACATAGAAAAACTGATGTAAGATCATATTGTCAAGGGTCTCAAAGCTTTAACTACTTTTAGACCAAGAGTTCCTCACTAAAGTATACCAACACTTTGGGATGTCTTGATCAACAAAATTATGTGTGAATAGCATTGATTGAAATTCAGAAATAGTTTATTTGAAAAAAATATTTAAAAATCCAGTTTAAAGTTTTCATTATTACTTTGTATTGTCACATGTCTTCCTTGGCTTCCCACTTGACTGAGTGGTAAAAAATCCATCTGCCAATGCAGGGTATGCAAGAGATGCAAGTTAAATCCTTGGGTTGGGAAGATCCCCTGTAGCAGGAAATGGCAACCCCACTCCAGCATTCTTGCCTGGAGAATCCCATGAACAGAGGAGCCTGGCAGACTACAGTCCATGAGGTCACAAAGAGTCAGACACAACTGAGCATACACCCACACACATACCTTCTTTAATGGGCCAGGGCCACTAATCTGGTGATCATTTTTTCAAGAATTGCTGATGTACTAGACAGGACAGAGCAAAAGTAAAATGTTTTTTTTGGGCAGAAACATGTCAAAATCTGTATTTGAATATTACTCTGACAAAATGGTATACACTACCCTGATTTTTCTGAAACTGTATGGAAAGGGAATATACTAGAATTTGTATGTCTGTGAACAGTACAGTAAAAGCAATCATAATCAATTTCTAGTGAGAAAATTCCTAGTAGAGTGTTTGGTTATACAGCATTAACAAAAAAAGTCTTAATTGTGCAAGCTGCATGCTAGTCAAAACACAAAGGGAAAGTTTAGATAAATGTTTATTCTCTAAGCACTAGAAATGCATGGCTTCTGGGAGGCATTTCTCATGATTTGAATAAAAGAAGCCGCTGCTCTCTCTCTCACCCTTACTTCTTAAGAAGGGCAATGGAAAACAACAGCAACTACCTTGGGACTTTACTCCATGTCTTCATGATACATCAATAGAAATCAGCCTATACTAGGGTTTGGGGCTAAAATAATTAAAACAATCAAGCCGAGGGGGTTTAGGACTATTTCTGTCTGGTTTACCCTTTTGTCTTATGTACCTGGCATGACACCAAGCACATAACACTTATGTCCAGTGATCATACAAATAAAGGCCTTAAAGCAGTACCCAAACACACAGTTTACACGATGACAACAGCAGTAAAGAGTGGGAAGTGGATAGAATGATTCTCCTCTCCTTTCAGGATATGCCTCGCTCTCACTGACCCAGTGTTGTTCTGCTGTTCTTGGTGCCCAAATCCTAGCAGTTCTAACCTACTGTCACCGTTGACTTGGGCTGCTACCATAGAAGACCATAGACTGGGTAGCTTATAGAGAATAGAAGTTCATTTCTCACAGTTCTTGGGGCTGAAAAGTTTCAGATCAAGGCACTGGCACATCAGGTTTTTAGTGAGTGCTCTCTTCCTGGTCCATGAATGGCTCTCTTTAACTGTGTCTTTATGAGGACAATAACCTTAATTAAGGGCTTCCCTTGTGGCTTAGAGGGTAAAGCGTCTACCTGCAATGAGGGAGACCCGGGTTCAATCCCTGAGTCGGGAAGATGCCCTGGAGAAGGAAATGGCAACCCACTCCAGTACTCTTGCCTGGAAGATCCCATGGAAGGAGGAGCCTGGGAGGCTGCAGTCCATGGGGTCGCAAAGAGTCACAACTGAGCGATTTCATTTTCCTTTTCCTTTAACCTTACTTATGAGGGCAAAGTCCTCATGACCCAATCACCTCCCAAAGGCTCCAACTCTAGATACCAGCGTGTGAGGACTAGGTTTCAACATATAAATTGTGAGGAAACTTAAACATTCAGTCTGTTTAGCTCTGGTCAAGTCACAGGTGGTTAACTAATATTAGCTTTCACTCTAAGGTATTAAATGTGAACAATGGCTCTATGCCACTTTAGGGATATTAGTGTTCCATAAAGCTTGCTAACCAATGGTATGATACAATCTTATGCATTCAGGACAATGATGCTGGAGGGAGAAGATTTTGAGGGCATTTAGTTATTTCTGCAGATTTTCAATCTGTATTTCTAAAATGTAATGAAAAAAAGAGTATAATATGGATGTCAGAAATTGACAAATTGCACAGAACTCCTATTCAGCCTTTCTTTGTATAGCGTTATATTTCTTAAGTTGAAAACAGTAAACCTATTATACAATATAGATGTTATACAAACAAAATATATATATGAAATGTGTTTAATTCATTATCACATCACCTAGAAAAATATAACTTCATTTAAATAAAAGATTAAAAAGTAAGGCTACTTTTGAAGACTGCATCCTAGCAGTGAGAAGGATAGAATCTTCAAGTATAAGAATTATTGCTTATATAAGGTCAGTATTTTAAATAATTTATGAGTTAGCAGTGATTTATTTAGATATGCATCTATTTTAAACATTATTCTCCAATGGTTACTGATTGATGTTATAGCATTTTCCTTTATATCACTATCATTGTGTTAATTACATATGTCTTTGCATATGTTAAAGGAATTTGGGTCTGTGTTTTATCTTTCCTATTTGTTACTAAGTATCTTGAAAGGAATAAGCCATATCTTATTTATTTATATGCCGTCAATTAGGACTTTAATATATTTGCATTAAGTTGAATAGGATACTACAGGAAACTCATGTAATGCTAACTACGGGCTGGACACAATTTTAAGTGATAGGAATATACAATTTATTTCCTTTAGTAAACCTGTAAGTTACATATGGAGAAATGAAGGCAGTGATAAGTGAGTTGCTCCTGATCATACAGCCAGTAGGGAGCCAATATAAGTTTGAATCCAAGTAATCATTTCCTAGGGATTAATTCCTGGTGGATTAGCAGTAAAGAATCTGCCTGCAATGCAGGAGCTGCAGAACATGAGGGTTTGATTCCCGGGTTGGGAAGAGCCCCTGGAGTAGGAAATGGCAACCCACTCCAGTATTCTTGCCTGGAGAATTCCATGGACAGACGAATCTGCTGGGCTATAGTCCATGGGGTTGCAAAAAGTCAGACACAACTGAGCAACTAAGCATACACTCATATTATAAACACTATTCTTTACTGTCAGTTGTTTGACAAAAGAAACACACTATTCAGGAGTTTACATAGCTTTCAATTCTGTATTTAATGTTCTTCTTTATTCATGTATATGAATATTCATTCATACTGATTCATTCATATGCATATTCATATGTCTATATATATTCATATGTGAAATGCTAATTACAAATACATGTACATTGTAAAAAATTCAAAATAAGGAATGTTTTCTTCAAAAATTCAATGCTTTTTAATCCTATGGGGGAGAAATAACCACTGCTAATAGTTGAGTGCATATTCCATAAAACTTTATTTGCATGCATATGCTGTACTTTAGGAGACACATAGAAGAATGCTCAGAGCAGCATTGTTCAAAGCAATAAAACAGTGGAAACAAAATAAATGTCACTTGATGGGGACAGAATTAATACATTGAGATATAATATTGATGGAATACTATAATATATTTGTCTTAGCTGTGTGTCCTGGGAAGCAGTCTCTGTGAAATGGAGCACGTAATTTATTGAGAAGTTGATTCAGAAAACTACAGTGAAAGCACAAGGACAGTGACACTCAGAAGGAGGAAAAGTCAATAAAATGCATCAAAGATCTGGTTTCCAATCTAGATGACTGGGGCTCATTCCCCCTGGAGACCCACTAGGAAACTGTGTGAATTGGATGTCAGAATCTAAGTGCATGTACACTGTCACTTCAGTCGGGTCTGAATCTTTGCAGTCCTATGGACTGTCACCCTCCAGGTTCCTCTGTCCAGTCCATGGGATTCGCCAGGCAAGAATACTGGAGTGGGTTGCAATTTCCTTCTCCAGGGGATCTTACTGACTCAGGGATTGAACCTGATTCTCCTGCACTGTGGGCTGATTCTTTACTGTCTGAGCTACCAGGGAAGTTCCAAATGGTAAAGGTCAATTCATTCCTTGATTAAAAGCAGTCTGGCATGCATGAACATATTCTTTGTGGCCTCAACAATCTGGTGAAGTCATGGGGTGGCAACGTTCAAATGGCTATACCTTGAAAAGTGTGAACATGTTAGTCGCTCAGTTGTGTCCAACTCTTTGCAACCCCAGGGACTGTAGCCCACCAGGCTCCTCTGTCCATGGGATTTTCCAGGCAGGAATACAGAAGTGGATCTCCTCAACTCAGGCATCCATCCTGGGTCTCCTGCATTGCAGGCAGATTCTTTACTATCTGAGCCACCAGGGAAATCTGGCTATGACTTATATTCACCTCACTCATTCTTGCTTCTGACCATGACGAGTGTCTACCTGTCATAACCTTGCCTTGCACATCAGAGGGATTCAGTCAATACTTAAAAATAGGATAAACAAGTGTACATAGTATATGATTTCATAATCATTTTTTAATGCTGTTTTTGTTTTTACCATGAAGATAACCTCTAAGAAATGTCTTGTGTTAATAACTTCCTTCCTTTGGACCACTGGCCCAGGACCGTCAACTAAGCTGTGCTTTCTGAAGCCTGAGTGCCTCTATGTTCATGCAAGATTCTTTAAAATTTGAGCACCATGGTAATTCTGACAAATAGGAGATCATTGAAACAGAACATGCCATTATGTTGTCATGAGAAACAAAGAACTGAATGCCTCCAGGTGAGTACAGGGAGGATCAGTTGAAGCAAGTCAGGCTTCATTGCCAATAGGTAAATAAATGAGTCTCAGCTTTAGTCATCTGTCACTTAACTCATGACTGATGAGGGAACACAAAAAGCAAATACCTTTTAGATTGCTTGGCAGTCTATCAGAGCATAATCTCTTCGATACGTCAGTGCTTCATAATCTATATTTTGTCCTTTTGGATGTTTCTTGTGATCTAGACACTGCTCCTGACTTATCATCTTAGTCCTCCCCATAAACTGGGTTCACACTATTCCTCTTGGAGAGATATTCACCTATATCAAATGAACATTTCAATAAGATGTTTTCATTTCATTTTCAGCTGATTTAAACCAGCAGCTGAGCTCCAATTTGCAAGTTGAATTTGCTGGCTCTAAAATGCCACTGCTACAAACTAATACATAATTTGCTGTCCTTAATTCTCCTAGGATTTCATATCTTGCGACAGGGGGTTGGGGAAAGTAACATTCATATTTATTTCTTGAAGGGCTTGAAAATCATCTTCCCTTGAAAATAGAGAACAATTTCAAGTTATGTGCATGCATGTATAAATTTAAACTGTATATGTATATCCGAAATAAAATCAAATAAAGCAAGAGGATTATGCTTTATAATTGAAGAATTTTGCATGAAATATATTTCCCTAGACCATATTTATGATATTTAAAATAGTAAAATCCAGAAAGCTCATATAAGTAGACAAGTCATAAAAAGAATACATTTTTAATATAGTAAAAATGTAGACAGCAAAAAGTTTTACAAGCATTTTAAAGTCTTACATATTAACAGTCACCTAAAGAATAATAAGTGGCAGAATACTGCTCATGTATTATTACATTTTTTTCATTTAACAGTTCCAAGTTTAAATGTGAATACTCATAATCAAATAAATAAGTGGATGATTTATAGTAAGACTCTGTCAGTATGTGTTGAAGTCTCATTTTACCAATCATAGCTGTTTAAATTATTTTCTTATATATGACATTTCTATAATGAAAGAGTAAATTATTTTGAAAAAAGAGAATTGCAGGAATAGATTTATTTGTTAACTATCAGACACATAGATTTCTTTAGCATAAAATATTTTAAAGTGTCCATTAAATGTTATGCTTATGATTTAACTGATTTAATAATTTCCTCCTCTCTTTAGAGCAAAAAAAAATGCAATTCAATATTTGGATTTGTCTCTGTTCATGATGTCACTAGTATATATTGTACACAACATACACACAATATACAGAGTATATATTAATTCTAGTGAAGTGATATCATATCACTGATAATACGATGGGCAGCTTTAACAACAACCTGTGACTCAGTAGAGCTTTACTCATTGCTGTCATTCACACATGGTAATATCAGCCTTCTTTCTCTGTCCTCACTGTCCCTTGTGTCAATAAAGGAAAACAATAACAAATTTCTTTTCACCTTCATCTGAACTGAGGAAAGCAGTAATCACTTTTCCAGGCTCTATAAAGATAGCTGAGGCTGCACATGTGGCATTTTCTTGCACAGAGCCTAGACTCAGTAAAGATAGTGTTTTGTTTTCTTTTTCCTCTTTGAAGTTGGCCTGAACAGGAAGTCAATTATGTGTCAGAAGGTATCTCAATTCAGTTCAGTTCAGTTCAGTTGCTCAGTCACATCCAACTCTTTGCGACACCATGGACTGCAGCTCACCAGGTTTCCCTGTCCATCATCAATTCCCGGAGTTTACGCAAACTCATGTCCATCGAGTTGGTGATGCCATCCAACCATCACATCCTTTGTCATCCCCTTCTCTTCCTGCCTTCAATCTTTCCCAGCATCAGGGTCTTTTCCAGTGAGTCAGTTCTTCACATCAGGTGGCCAAAGTATTGCAGTTTCAGCTTCAGCATCACTCCTTCCAATGAATAGTCAGAACTGATTTCCTTTAGGATGGACTGGTTGGATCTCCTTGCAGTCCAAGGGACTCTCAAGAGTCTTCTCCAACACCACAGTTCAAAAACATCAATTCTTCAGCCCTCAGCTTTCTTTATAGTCTAACTTTCACATCCATACATGACTACTGGAAAGACCATAGCTTTGACTAGGCGGAACTTTGTTGGCAAAATAATGTCTCTGCTTTGTAGTATGCTGTCTGCTGCTGCTGCTAAGTCACTTCAGTCATGTCCGACTCTGTGCAACCCCATAGATGACAGCCCACCAGGCACCCCCGTCCCTGGGATTCTCCAGGCAAGAACACCGGAGTGGGTTGCCATTTCCTCCTCCAATACATGAAAGTGAAAAGTGAAAGTGAAGTCGCTCAGTCGTGTCCGACCCTCAGCAACCCCATGGACTGAAGCCTTCCAGGCTCCTCCGTCCATGGGATTTTCCAGGCAAGAGTACTGTCTAGGTTTGTTATAACTCTTCTTCAAAGGAGCAAGCATCTTTTAATTTCATGGCTGCAGTCACCATCTGAAGGTATTTAGCATCACATTTAAGGAAGTCCTTTAATAAAATACCTGCAGATTAGTGAAGCCTACAGAGATACTGTAACTGAAATATGAAGAGCAAAATGCTTCTGAAGTATAGAGCTGATGAAATGATTTGGCATAGACAAATGCATTACATATTATATTATGTAACTGGAACTTCCCAGGTGACTCAGTAGTAAAGAATCTGTCTGATTCAAATGAATTCTTTTTAATGGCTGAGTAATACTCCATTGTGTATATGTACCACAGCTTTCTTATCCATTCATCTGCTGATGAACATCTAGGTTGATACTGGATGCTTGGGGCTAGTGCACTGGGACGACCCAGAGGGATGGTATGGGGAGGGAGGAGGGAGGAGGGTTCAGGATGGGGAGCACATGTATACCTGTGATGGATTCATTTTGATATTTGGCAAAACTAATACAATTATGTAAAGTTTAAAAATAAAATAAAGTTAAAAAAAAAAAAGAATCTGTCTGCCAATGCAGGAGATAAGAGTTTGATTCCTGGGTCAGGAAGATCCCCTGGAGGAGGAAATGGCTATCCCACTTCAGTATTCTTGCCTGGGAAAGCCCATGGACAAGGAGCCTGGCAGGCTAGAGTCAATGGAGTCACAAAGAGTTGGACATGACTGAGCAAGTAAGCACACATGCACAAACACATATTATGTAACCACATATAATATCATTTAAAAAATATAGTTTTATTATAATATTATTTACATAAACATCTTATAGTTATTAAACATTATTGACATGTTGGCACTTCAGTGGATCACTATTACATTACAAGCATTTGTGCAAGAAAAACAGTGAGCCTAATGTATATGAAGTAGTTAAGTATTTGTCAAATTGTTTCAAAAAGCAATCTTATTCCTTCTAGAAAATAGAAATGGAATGTGTGTATAGATAGCCCAGTTGTTAAAGAATCCACCTGCAATGCAGGAGACGCCAGTTCAATTCCTGAGTCGAGAAGATCTACTGGAGAAGGGATAGGCTACCCACTCCAGTATTCTTGAGGTACTTGGCTACCCACTCTAGTATTTCCTTGTGGATCAGCTGGTAAAGAATCCATAATGGAGGAGAACTGGATTCCATCCCTGGAGAATGGAAAGGCTACTCACTTCAGTATTCTGGCCTGGAGAATGGGGTTGCAAAAAGTTGGATACAACCCAGCAATTTTCAGTTTCTAAATATCACACAATATTATGCAGAGTTCTCAGAGAAATAAAATTTTTAGCATTTGTTTAGAAGGGAAATGGTGTAACCAGTGATTTACAGTAGGTTGTAGCTCACTTTGTCCAGAGTTTTGATTCAGAGATTTAGAAACATATATAAAAGAGTTACAATCCGAGCTGCTGAGATCTAACTAAAGGATAGTTCTGGGGCCAGAAGTCAAAATCTGCAATGTTCACACACCTTTTCTTTTTTTAATATGGTAATATAAGAAATCCTACTTAGCATGACTTATTTTTGGTTAATATGGTCATGCAAATGAGAAATAAATGTTCATAACAAATTACTTATGTGTATTTGGAGTGTATGTGTAACATATATAAACATACTCTTTTCTTCTTTAATATTAAAATACTTGACATAATTATTTAAAATACTTAAGAGCAAATCTTTTAGTATAAGAAATGTGTTTCCCTTATATGTCAAAAAAAGATGGCAGTAATACATTTCTGTTGCTCTCCTACTTCATTAACAATCTCTTTAGGGCTCATGTAACAAGTACAACAAATACGGTGCCTTAAAGCCACAGAAATCTATTCTCTGACAATTCAGGAGGCCAGAAATTTGAAACCAAAGTGTAAGAAGTGTTTCTTCCTTCTGCATGTGTGCTCAGTCATGTCCCACAAATACAACTCCATGGACTATAGCCCACCAGGCTCCTCTGTCCATGGGATTTTCTAGGCAAGAATACTAGAGTGGGTTGTCATTTGCTCTTCCAGGGGATCTTTCAGACCCAGAGATTGAATCTGGGTCTCCTGTATTGGCTGGTAGGTTTTTAACACTGAGCCACTAGGGAAGTTTTGTTCCTTCTGGAGACTCTAATTAAGAAACATTTGTTTCATGTCTCTACCCTTGCTTCTGGGGTTGCGGAATTGCCTTGGTGTTTCGTGGATGGTAGCTGCATCTCCCCAGTTGCTGTCTCTATTTTCATTTGACCTTCTTTCCTGAGTGAGTCTATGTGTCTTCTCATGGGCTTCCCAGGTGTGACTATCAGTAAAGAACCTGCCTGCAATGTAAGAGACACAAGAGACATTGATTCGATCCCTGGAGAGGGAAGATCCCCTAGAAAGGGAAATGGCAACTCACTCCTGTATTCTTGCCTGGAAAATTCCATGGAGGGAGGAACCTGGTGGGCTACAGTCCATGGGGTCTCAAAGAGTCAAACATGACTGAGCATGCTCATCATAAGCATCTTCTTATAAGCACAATGAATTACAGCTCTACTCTAAGGTTCTGGGTTGACATGAATTTTCAGTTCAGTTCAGTTCAGTCACTCAGTTGTGTCCGACTCTTTGCAACCCCATGAATCACAGCACTCCAGGCCTCCCTTTCCATCACCAACTCCCAGAATTTACCCAAACTCATGTCCATTGAGTCGGTGATGCCATCGAGCCATCTCATCCTCTGTTGTCCCCTTCTCCTCCTGCCCCCAATCCCTCCCAGGATCAGGGTCTTTTCCAATGAGTCAACTCTTCGCATGAGGTGGCCAAAGTACTGGAGTTTCAGCTTCAGCATCAGTCCTTCCGATGAACACCCAGGACTGATCTCCTTTAGGATGGACTGGTTGGATTTCCTTGCAGTCCAAGGAACTCTCAAAGAGTCTTCTCCAACACCACAGTTCAAAAGCATCAACATCTTTGGCACTCAGCTTTCTTCACAGTCCAACTCTCACATCCATACCTGACCACTGGAAAAACCATAGCCTTAACTAGATGGACCTTTGTTGGCAAGGTAATGTCTCTGCTTTTGAATATGCTATCTAGGTTGGTCATAACTTCCCTTCCAAGGAGTAAGCGTCTTTTAATTTCATGGCTGCCGTCACCATCTGCAGTGATTTTGGAGCCCAAGAAAATAAAGTCTGACACTGTTTCCACTGTTTCCCCATCTATTTCCTATGAGGTGATGGGACCAGATGCCATGATCTTCGTTTTGTGAATGTTGAGCTTTAAGCCAACTTTTTCACTCTCCTCTTTCACTTTCATTAAGAGGCTTTTTAGTTCCTCTTCACTTTCTGCCATAAGGGTGGTGTCATCTGCATATCTGAGGTTATTGATATTTCTCCCAGCAATCTTGATTCCAGCTTGTGCTTCATCCAGCCTCACTGTTTCTCATGATGTACTCTGCATATAAGTTAAATAAGCAAGGTGACAATATACAGCTTTGACATACTCCTTTTCCTATTTGGAACCAGTCTGTTGTTCCATGTCCAGTTCTAACTTTTGCTTCCTGACCTGCATACAGGTTTCTCAAGAGGCAGGTCTGGTGGTCTGGTATTCCCATCTCTTTCATCTCACATGCTAGTAAAATAATGCTCAAAATTCTCCAAGCCAGGCTTCAGCAATACATGAACAGGGAACTTCCAGATGTTCAAGCTGGTTTTAGAGAAGGCAGAGGAACCAGAGATCAAATTACCAACATCCGCTGGATCATTGAAAAAGCAAGAGAGTTCCAGGAAAAGATCTATTTCTGCTTTATTGACTATGCCAAAACCTTTGACTGTGTGGATCATGATAAACTGTGGAAAATTCTGAAAGAGGCATGCATTTTGGGAGGATGCAATTCAATTCTCTTTCCTTTCCTCCAGAATATCTTCAGTGGTCCAGATTCTGAAACTGAGTGGCCTCACATAGATACAAATAGAACATTGTTATATTGCCTTAAGAAAAGCATATGGGCTTTCAGTGATAAAGAACCCTCCTGCCAATGCAAGAGATATGGGTTCTATCCCTGTGTTGGAAAGATCCCCTGGAAGAGGAATGACAACCCTTTCCAATATTCTTGCCAGAAGAATCCCCATGGACAGAGAAGCCTGGCAGGCTACAGTCTATGGGGTAGCAAAAGAGTCGGACACAACTTAGTGACTAAACAACAACAACAAAGAAAACCATCTAAAAACATCTCACTCAGTTGTAGAGGAACATACAAAAGCATTTTAGAAAACATTTTGTTGTCCTTCAGTTTCATCAGCTGTGTTGACATATAATTTTGTTTCATATCACCATCTAAACTCTATGCCAATCATTCATGTTTAATTCTAAGAACAGATTGGAGAAATTCTTCAAAACTTACCTCTAATAGACATTTGATTTAAGAATGCTAGTAATTTCTTTCTAGTCATTGCAGGGCAGTGAATGGTATGTATGATGGAGGGGTACAGAGAGAAAGAAATTGCATATGCTATATCTTACAATATGTTGCTCTCTGAAATACTTTCTTTGACAATCAGAGAATACAGAATTACTTATAATTCTATAGACTACCACATCATAACTCTTAACTATTCTCTTTTTTTTTTTCCTAGATCAGAATTGTGCTATCTACTTATCTGATTGTGGTATATGCTTTAGAGCCTTGCCCTTTGAACCTGAAGAAGAGAGAAAAAATTATTTGGGTCTGTTTAAAAAAATTCTTTAATTATTTAATAAACAATAAGTACTGTGTCTCTTATCTATGTATCTATTCTTTTAGTGTGGAGACTTTAGGAAAGCAAACATTTGTGAAGATATATTTACATGGACTGAGCATGTGAAATGCTACAGAATTTGGAACTGATATCAATAGAAATTGAATACGAAAGTCTACTGAGTATCTTTTCAGAAATCGTTCTAAATTTCACTTAATAGTTGTTTGGAAAACATAATATTCTTGAGGTAAATAGGCAAAACTTATATCGTTCCAGAATGATACGGCATTGCTATTCGCATTCTTACTGAGAAAGCTGGCTTTCCACAATCTCCCTGTGTGAAGGTTCTTCAGACTCCCCGGGGTGACTCTCCTTAAAAAGCTAGCAAGCAATGTTTCTGACTGAGTGAATAGAACTGTGACTGAGTAAGCACGCTTGTTCTGTTCTTGTTAAAGAACACATGGTATGTGGATGATATTCAGTTTCCACAACGTGTACTGTCATTTGCAAAATGTTTTGTTAAGCTGGACCACCAAAGTTAATTGAATTTGATGAAAAGCAATCAAAACAGAAGTCACCTCAAAATGTTAACCCAAATTAAGATGTTCAGTAACTAAACTTTAATTGGTGGCTGGTTAAATCCTTAGGAAACTAAATAACTTTCAAAAAAAAATAACTAAATTCTGGATGTGTATTTACTTTCTTTTTCCCTGGGTAGTTATACTTAAATCATCCCAAAAGCCACTGAGGAAACCAACATGAAGTTGGGAAATAACTAATAAATAAGACAGCTTGGCTGATGGTACACCTGAGACAGGGTGGTTTTTATTTCCATTAAGGAGACTATTTCTCTGAGACAAAAATTCAATAGCAATGGACTATAAATATAGTGTCATAATTACAAATTGCAGAAGAAGTTTTGCATGTATCCTACACCTAAAAAAAGTCTGGTCACATTATTTTTCAAGACATATTTTGCATTTTTGTAGCAGTGTTACATTTTTTGACATTCTTATTTTTAAAAAATAGTTTTCCTTAAAAATAAATGTGTTATGGTCATTGCTTTAAACCCATTTGATTTGTTATGTCCATATCACTTGTCTAAGTTTTACAGGATGTGATAAAATGTATTAAAATCACTCATCTTTATTGTTTATCTTCCCTTGGTCTTTCACACTATCCTGATCTTTCCTCAAAACATCTTACATGTTGACTGAGGAGACCCTACAGGTAAGGGGATGGTGTTGAACATAAGCTGCTGGAAAAGGCATAATATAAAAGAAGGTAGGATCACTCTTGCCAGCATGCTGCGGTTTGGTAATCTGCTTGGAGTTTCTGTTGTTCTGTTAGTCATTCAGTCATGTCCAACTCTTTGTGACCCCATGGACTCTTGCCCACCAGGCTCCTCTGTCCATGGGATTCTCCAGGCAAGAATACTGGATTTGGTTGCTATTCTTTTCTCCAGGGGATCTTTCCAACCCAGGTATTGAACCTCGGTCTCCTGCACTGCAAGCAGATTCTTTACCATCTGAGCCATTAAGAAAGATACCAGTCAGTTTTGTCAGAAGCATGGTGAACTACACATCATGTGACTTATGATGGGCAGACTATAGCTATTTGTAGTGTTAAAACATTTATGATTATGAATACATGAGGGTTTTATGAATACCTGTTTTTATTACAGGTATTCTGCTGTAACATTATGGCTTTTTAATGAGAATTGAGTGAAAGGATTTTTCCGCATTTGAGGGAAAACATCTAAACTAATGTCTTGAGTGTACTCTTGCACAGCTGGAGTCCCAAACTGAGTGGTCAGGAAAGAGACTTCAAACAATTATGGTATCATTTCAAAGAATTGAATATTCTATATGATCTTCTATTATAGCAGATTTTAAAGAAGAACAGTACTTTTATGTCTCCTAAGTTACTTTGTTAAAAGTAGGACAAAATGGGGGAAAAAAAGATAAAGCTTCATGTGAAAATTCTTTGGCAAGAAAGAAAATAATATTCAGGTTATAGACTGGCTGCCATGGTCCAACCAGAGATGAAGATGTGAATCAATGGGAGATTGCTTTGCTGGAAGTTTTCACTCTTTTATCTTTCATGAAGCAGATGCTAAGTAAGTGAGGGTGATCAGTTAAAACATCCTGCCCTAAAACACTGATAGAAGGATAGGTCGCCTCAGGGTGACATGTCTTAGCGTATGTACTGTATCACTTATCTGATGAGTGAAGACCCTAATCATGTATGTCATCTTGTTTTTGTTTCCCCATAGCCTTGTACTATGTAACTTTGTTTACTATCTTTTCTTATTTTGTAACCAAAATAATTGTCAAGCTCTACTCAGTACTCAGCAAAATATGACAAATGATCACATATCCATCAAGAAGTATTAATACTTCAAAGCGAGGTCTTCTAATTTTGAAAAATGATATGCTTCAGTAAATTTTATTCTGTAAGCTAAAGCTTTATTAATTAGTTATCCTCATAAAGGAATTAACATGCAAAATTTCAAAATATTCAATATTTACCAAGTTAAAAGTTTAGACAACTACTTGAATAGAAATAGAAAATAAGAACTATCCTTGACTAGAGAGGGATTAGAATGCAAGACATGGTAGTTCATTGTTTAGGCACAATATTAGTTTGCCTTTGCAATGATTTTTATTTATTGACTTGCACTCAGATTAAAAAAAATTAATGGAAAATAAATAAGGCAAGATGAAAGAAACTTAATTTCTAGAATGAAATAAAAAACAAATATTTATCAACATTCTCAAAGTAAAAAATGAAAGTGACCTTCTAAATTTTTATTCCTATATGATTCAATAAATATTTGTGTTCAACCTGCAGAAATACTGGGACATCCAATAGATACACACATTTTAATCATATATTCATCACACCTGTGTTATCATATATGTCAGCTTGTTCTAGTTCTACTATTTACTCAAGTGGCATCAACTTCAAAAATACATCTAAACTTTATGATATTTAAACTGTATTGGAAAAAGAAATTTGCATACATTTATTCTTATCAGGGGCTTCCCTGGTGGCTCTGCAGTAAAGAATCTGCCTGAAATGCAAGAGATGCTGGTTTGATTCCTGGGTCAAGGAAATTCCCTGGAGAAGAAAATGTCAACCCACTCCAGTATCGGTGACTGCAGCCATGAAATTAAAAGATGCTTGCACCTTGGAAGAAAGGTTATGACCAACCTAGACAGCATATTAAAAAGCAGAGACACTTACTTTCCTAACAAAGGTTTGTCTAGTCAAAGCTATGGTTTTTCTAGTAGTCATATATGGACGTGAGAGTTGGATTATAAAGAAACCTGAGCGCCGAAAAATTGATGCTTTTGAACTGTAATGTTGGAGAAGACTCTTGAGAGTCCCTTGGACTGCAAGGATATCCAACAAGTCTATCCTAAAGGAAATCAGTTGTGAATAATCATTGAAAGGAGTGATGCTGAAGCTGAAACTGCAATACTTTGGCCACCTGATGTGAAGAACTGACTCATTTGAAAAGACCCTGATGCTGGGAAAGATTGAAAGCGGGAGGAGAAGGGGACAACAGAGGATGAGATGGTTGGATGGCATCACTGACTCAATGGATATGAGTTTGAGTAAGCTCCGGGACTTGGTGATGGACAGGGAGGCCTGGTGTGCTGCAGTCCACAGGGTCACAAAGAGTTGGACACTACTTAAAGACTTCACAACAACAGTCTTATCAGATAATTTCTTATAATCTAAGACAGACATTATGAAAAGGAAACTGGTCAGGACATTATACCAATAAACACTAAGCTGTTCAAAAAGTACATATTAATAGATATGAGGTAGATGTGTAGAAGACCAAGAGAATTGATGACAAGAGATAGGAGAGAAAATTAGAAAAAAAGAAATTGTATATGTGATGTCAAGTTCCAAGATGTACAAATTTTAGTTCAAAGGAAAAGTGCAAAATGGAATCTAGTAATTCCCTTATGTGCATCAGCCTTGCTCCTCTCACATTATGGAGAATGCTCTAGTTGCTCTTACATACTGGCATCTTTTGCTGTTAAAAAAACCTTCAAATCAATTATCTGGTGTAGTTTTCCTAGGTCCATCATAAAACACATTCTCATAGGATATATATTTATGGGGATGATGTAAACAAGAATATAAATGTTTTTTGAATCCCTAATTATTCCTTTTAGTCTTCATTCTGATTTCTGGTGGAGGTAAAGAAAATATTTTGAAATTTAAATTATGAACATTTAACTTGGAAACTTGAGTTTAGCGTCACAAGAGTTATTGCTTCATCAAATATCTTTGAACTTATTCTTGGATTTTGACTATGTTCATCTAAATTCAATTGCACAGGTCTAA
The DNA here is from genome assembly GCF_027580195.1 of Bos mutus. Classification (NCBI taxonomy): domain Eukaryota; kingdom Metazoa; phylum Chordata; class Mammalia; order Artiodactyla; family Bovidae; genus Bos; species Bos mutus. The sequence continues at coordinate 11,438,078 of NC_091640.1, read as the reverse complement.
TAAAGCCACATTCTTACTCTTTCTAGTTAATAATTTTATTGAGTACACATGCTTAAATAACATGAGAATTAAAACTAAACCTCAATTTTAGAAAGAATGCCCTGTGTTTTAAAGTGGATTATATTTGATCCCTTTAGAGTCTTGTTGACTTAAATTTTAAAAAGTGTGTTGGACCTTTTTGCCTTTGAAAATATTTCAATTTTAATGGCTTTTGCTTCATAACTAGAACTTAATATACAGAGCTTCCCTGGTGGCTCAGACGGGAATCTGCTTGTTATGTGGTAAACCTGGGATCGATCCCTGGCTTGGAATGATCCCCTGGAGAAGGTAACAGCTACCCATTCCAGTATTCTGGCCTGGAGAGTTCCATGGATTCTGTGTCCATGGGGTCGCAAAGAGCTGGACATGACTGAGTGACTTTCACTTTCACGCACAAAACAGAATTAAATAAGTGTTAGCATGTAAAATCTGAATATAGATTTGAAGACATGTTAATTTTGTTATTAATAGTTTAGTTTTATAAAATCTTGGCTTTCTAATTATAAGAAGTAAAGACCTTATTTCAGAATTAGTAAAAATAAAAGTCTATGTCACAAAAGATAAAGCAACTGAAGTATCTTTGGGTGTTTCTTGCTTGTACAATATTGCAAGGGTGTTTAAGTTGGAAATTAGCATTTTGGTCTTTCCTGCAAACTTTAACTATGTTTCATAGAGTAAAAACAAGATATATTTTTTATTGGATTGGACTTTTTCAGTGAAAATTGACACTATTGGACAATGATAGCCATTAATTAACTTTCACATATCTTTTGGAAACACACACACACACACACACACACCACCCCCCCCACACAAATAAAACTGGAAAAACCATACAAGAATTGATTTGATGATCAGACATTTTAAAATATAACATATTTTTAAATTTCTTTCTGTATAATCCATCCTCTTTTTGATTAATTTGTTTCATTTATCATGTTATTGATTTATTCTGAAACATATTTAAAACATGTTCCTGAGTAGTTTTTTAAAAATAGATGAAACAAGTCACTAATAATTCATATTTTTATTCTAGTTTTTTTTCTCTTTTAATACTTAATATGTACACATAGAACGAAGTAGTTCTTCAAAATATAAAGCAAATACTTAATGCATTTTTCAGGAAAATTTTATTTCTTTTAAAGTTGTAAATCCTTTAACCTTCCTAAGTGTTAAAGAAGGTTAAATGTTTACTCCTGGTCCTTTTCAACAATTTTTTACAATATTTGCTATTTTTAAATGGCACATTTTGCTATCTAGCCATTTTGCCTTCATTATCTGAGATGCAGTAATTATTTAAAACACCAGGCTGTGATAATGGTATTAATAAACAAATTCATACTTGCAATGTTTATGGCTGATATGATTTCTGAGACTTGTCTTATAGTATTCAGTGAGGGCAGAAGTTAATAGAGACAAACAAAATATTTGGCTATGAGTTGAACAATTGTTGTTATTGTTGATGTCATTTGGTCCCTTGAACTGCAAGGAGATCCAACCAGTCCATCCTAAAGGAAATCAGTCCTGAATATTCATTGGTAGGACTGATGCTGAAGCTGAAGCTCCAATAATTTGGCCACCTGATGCGAAGAACTCACTCATTTGAAAAGACCCTGATGCTGGGAAAGATTGAAGGCGGGAGAAGGGGGACGACAGAGGATGAGGTGGTTGGATGGCATCACCGACTCTATGGACATGAGTTTGAGCAAGCTCCGGGAGTCGGTGATGGACAGGGAATGCTGGCATGCTACAGTCCATGGGGTCACAAAGAGTTGGACACGACTGAGTGACTGAACTGAACTGAACTGTTTAGTTCTTAAGTTGTTTCTGACTCTTTGATATCTTGTGGACTGCCAGGCTCCTCCGTCCGTGAGATTTCCCAGTAAGAATACTGGAGTGGGTTGCCGTTTTCTTCTCCAGGTAATCTTCTTGACTCGGGGATCGAACTTGCATCTCCTATGTCTCAGGCAGATTCTTTACCCCTGAGCTACCTGGGAAGCCATGCAATTGTTAAATCTAGGTAATGTGTAGGTAAGGATTCAACACACTCTTCTATTGCTTGTGTATGTGTTAGAAATTCTTTGAAATAAAGTTTTCTGGTTTTGTTTTGGCCACACTGCATGGTTGGTGGGATGTTAATTACTCAACCGAGGATCTAACTGGTGCCCCCTACAGTGCAAACACAGAGTCTTAACCACTGGACTGCGAAGGAAGTCCCTGTAATAAAGTGTTTAAAAATATGGTAGAATTTGTACATTGCTATCCTGTATCACTCCATCCCTAGATTATGATTGCCATAAAACCAGAGCATGATAAATTCTATTTTGAAACCAGAAAACTGAATCAAAAAGGAATTGTATTATATCTATACTCTGGCCTAGAGAAGTCCATGGACTACACAGTCTATAGGATCTCAAAGAATTGGACACAACTGAGAGACTTTCAGTTCACTTCACTTCACTTTGTTGCCCCACAGTGATTATGTGATATTTATTGGTTATCTGAACCTATACATGTACAGTTACACATAGACCTCTGTGTGTAATATACAGGGATTTGCATGAGTAGTGGAGGCTTGCAGTGGAGAAAGGAATGGCAACCCTCTCCAGTATTCTTGCCTGGAGAATCCCGTGGACAGAGAAACCTGGTGGGCTGCAGTCCACGGGGTCACAAAGAGTTGGGCACGACTGAAGTGACTTAGCACGCATACATGGAGGGTTACAGATGGCCCTGAGTGCAATATCATCTTCCAGTAGTAGCTAGAAGCCTTTCCTGTACACAGTTGCGTGGAGTTACAGAAGAGAAACAGAGAATATCTAACCAGAAATCTAGGGAGCGTTTTAAAAGCTGGACCAGGAAGTCTGTCTCAGCCATATGCTAAAACGTCTCCCAGCTTCCCTAGTGAGGAAGAAAGAAATGCTAACGCGGAGCCATGACGCACATTAATTATAGTGTTCTACTCATCTGTTTCTCCTTCTTCTCTTTAGTAACTTTTAGAAAGTAACATTCTGTTCTCATTATTGAGTGGGTTTAGGTACTGTCAATACATTTTGCTGTGGTGGTTTTCCTTTTGTCTCAAGTTATATAACTTCAGTTATTAAATATATGTTGGAAGGCACCCAAATATAAATTACACATATATAAATAGAAATGATATTTGGATAGTTCACATATTAAAATTGCTGCCAAAATTATAATTCTCAGTGGATAGGAAACATATCTGTGTACTCTACAAAGTGCTTTCTGTAGCTTACCATCTGGGTAGACTACACATGACATCTACAATAAACAGTCAATGCACATTTGTTGAATATACTGAAAGGAAGGATCTAACTATTGGAACAAGCCTTCAGATCTTAAGTTATAATATATTCTAATATTGTCATTCTTTTTTTTTTTTTGAAGAAATGTCAATAAGAAATTCAAAATGATTCATGTAAAAGGACAAATGCTACTGGAGACATCCAGTTTTATCTTGGAAATGTAGAACTCGAAAGAGCATCATTAAATAAAGGAAAAAGAAATAAAAATAAAATAAGGAATAGAAAGAAAAACTGAAAAAGTGGCAAACTAGTGACTTTTCTTGAAACAACCAGAGAACTGAGGACTCAGAGCAAACAATCCAGTATGTAGGTAGAGACAGGTCCCTACTGTGACAATAAGAAAAAAAAAAAAAAAAAAAAGACCTAAGTTTTTGTGTACCTGAGCAGATGACGCTGGATATCCTCTAAGCCAGTAAGAAGATACAGCTAATTTTTTTTTTGTTTTACTTTTTTAACTTTTACAACATTGTGTTGTTTTCTGCTGTACAACAATGTGAACCAGCCATAACCTCACATATATCCCCTCTCTCATGAGCCTCCCTCCCTTCCCCCAATCTATTAACACATACATATGGAATCCAGAAAAATGGTATTGATGAACCCTATTTGCAGGGAAGGAATGGAGATGCAGGTGTAGAACACGGACTTGTGGACACATTGGGGGAGGGAGTGAATGGGATGAATGGAGAGAGTTGCATCAACATATATACACTATCATGTGTAAAATGGATAGTAGGTAAGAAGTTGCAGCTAAATATTTTAAATGAATTGCTAATGACCGAGCATGGCTGGTATGAGAAGGTGACACTCTGGGGGCTTCCAGAAAAAAAAAAAAAAAAAAAACATTTGCCTGCTCTTGCAGTCTTTCTTCTCTAAACCCACCAGGCATTTGCAGGGAAGATTGCAGATGAAACTACTGAGAGATGGATGAGCAGTCACTGGTGAGACTCTGCTCATTTCCACCTGCCCTATCCACCCCATGGAATAAAAGACGTATTACTCAGAGGAAAGAATAAGAAAACTTAGGGCTGCTGGAAACTGAATAGAAGGGAATAAGAAAAATGATCTCTCTGGGCAAGAGGCAGGAGAATCTGCAAAGTCACAGACCTGAAACCCAGGTACATATTGCCTGCCAAAGTCTTCATCAGAGTTAATCAGAATAGCAAAGGATGTCCCACCTCCAGATTCAGAATGGTGGGTGCAGAGACTGAGAGCCAGTCGAAAAGATTCCTCTGTAGAAAACACTCAAGCCCTTCATCTGCTGCTGCTACTGCTGCTGCTAAGTCGCTTCAGTCGTGTCCGACTCTGTGCGACCCCATAGACGGCAGCCCACCAGGCTCCCCCAACCCTGGGATTCTCCAGGCAAGAACACTGGAGTGGGTTGCCATTTCCTTCTCCAATGCATGAAAGTGAAAAGTGAAAGTGAAGTCACTCAGTCGTGTCCAACTCTTAACAATCCCATGGACTGCAGCCCATCAGGCTCCTCCATCCATGGGATTTTCCAGGCAAGAAAGAGGACCCTAAATCTTTTCTGTTATGTTCCTAACCTCTGGGATGTTATTTGTTTTTTAAAATCACTACAACCTTCTAAATTTCATTATGGGATATATTGACCAAAATAAGTCATTTACTATTATGATATGTGCATTTTTCATATATTCCATGCATCTATGTGCTTATTCTTCTGAAGAGCTATTCATACTTCAAAGATGGATGCATGCATGTGTGTTGTCGCTTCAGTCACGTCTGACTCTTTGCAACACATGGACCATAGACCACCAGGCTCCTCTGTCCCTGGGATTCTCCAGGCAAGAATACTGGTGTGGGTCCCCATGCCCTCTTTCAGGGGATCTTCCTGACCCAGAGATTGAACCCGCATGTCTTGTGTCTCTTGCACTGGCAGGCTGCTTTCTTTACCACTGGTGCCATCTGGGAAGCACTCCAAGAGAGAGATAGCCATTCAAAAATATTTACTGAGTCCCTATTACATGCCAGCCATAGTTCTACGTGCAAAAGAAATGGTAGAAAACAAAAAATAAACTAGTGTCTATAATTAAACCAGAGCTCCTGCATTGCAGGAAGATTCTTCACTGTCTGAGCCACCAAGGAAACTCATAATACACAATATAAATAAATAAATAACATTATTTCAATTAGTTATATGTGTTATAAATATAAAATAGGTTAAAAGAGAGTAATCAGAGCCAGCAAAATAAACATTTTAAATTAAGTGATTACAACTGAGTAATCCCCTTAAATGTTGAGAAGGAGCGAGCCACACAATCCTTTGAAAGAAAATTAGGTCAGGGAAAAAGGAAAGTGAATATCAGAGAATTGAAACTATGTGTCCAAGTGTCTCAGAAAAGTCCAGAATGGCTGGGGCATAATAGAGCATTAAAACTAATAGCACAAGTTGACATTGGAAAGCTGGGTAGGTAGTTTCAGATCATGGAAAGCCTTGTGGGCCATGAAAAATTGTCTGCAGTTCTGTTCAAGTTTAATCAGAAGCCATTGATGTAAAATTAGAGGAATGACATAACCTCATTTAGTTTTTGGGAAAAAAAATACAGTTCTTCTAAGGAGACTGTAATAAAGGGGAATAAGATGGAAAAAAAAATATTATTGTAAATCAAGTAAGACATAGCTAGGAACAAGGGAAATCATCCATTCTACAGATGAAGCATGTAATGACGCTATTCTAGCTCTGGGGCTAAATGCAAACAAGACCAGACTAATTAATACCTCCTTTCTAAGTTATGTCATGAATGCTCCAAGCAGAGCTTGCTCTTTTACTCAAGTTTCCATTACTTTACATATACATGTCCTATCATATAAAATTTATCAAACTTGTATTTGTCTCCCGAATTAAAATTTGGGCTTCTTATGGATAGGATTGTTTATGTCAGCTTTAGTATATTTTCTATACTTTGTGCCCAAACCAAGCAAAAGGAGAAATATTTCCGAATACATGTTTTTAATTTTAAATAAGGAATGCTGGTGAAAATCCTTAAATTAACTGTAATCATCACTAAGCAGGACAGAGTCAAATGGTGCTCAGGGCAAATAAAATTATAAGAAAATTTCATCCTGGCTCATCCAAAGTAATTAATTCAATTGACTAGGTAAAACCTGATATTTTACATCTACTGTCCTTATATAATAAAGTGGAAAGGTGAAAATGCTAGATACTTTTGGTGATTCTAAAGCTTTTTATAAAACCATAATGATTAGGTTTCAGAAAAGTCAAGCTTGTCTTGATGAGCACGAAATTGATTCAAATAATTTGTACTTTCGCCTAGAATGAGTGGTAGAGTGAGTATCTGAACTCTGTTGATTAAATTGTTGAAATATATAAAAATATCTTCATATTAAGTCTACTATTTTCTACTCAGTGGTATTTTAGCATATGATAATATACAAATTAATATTTTTCTTTTGCATGTATACAAATTGAATGAAGCAGCTGATTCAAATAAACAGTAAATCTGTATAGAAAAAAAAACATTTGTCAAATTCTCACATTAAATGAATGGAATAAAGAATGAATCAGCAACTGTGAAAATATTGGAGGTTGGTCTGAAATTATATGTCTTGTGAATGTGAGAGAATTGACGATATTTTCAATTACTTTTCACAGCAAGAGTCCTTGGGCAAATCCATATCATTGGGTTCATATGCTAAGTTAGATGCTCCTGCTACAAAACAAAATATTGCTCCTAAAAACTTTAGGATCTGTGCCCTAAGAGCTGCTTTATAGAAATGTGTTCTCATTCCTTGCGACCATTTCCCAGTATTAGAGTATAATATTCATTAATGATATTTTAACTTTTTCAGAAGTGGTTACCACCATCTCATTTTCATACACAATTATAACATAGCTATCCCATAAGAATGAATTCCAGAAAGAGTTCTTAAATTTTTATACAGAATTTAAAAAGCTATATATTTCTGTTTACATGTAAATTTTCTACTCAAGTAGTTCTGATGATTTCTGTTATATTAAGAGCTAACTCTGTCTAGACTGATTTTTAAGTGTTCTGGTTTGGGGGTTATTTTTCAATACCATCTGAATAGGGTTTTCTGTAGCTGGTTTAGATGTATGAGATTAGGTGTCAGTCCTTCTATGTTGTTACTACAGAAAAACGAAACATGGACACTGGCCATTGTTGCTGTAAATCACAAATAAAAGTTATAAGTAAACACCTGCCAATGCAGGAGATGTGAGTTTCATCCCTGGGTTGGGAAGATCCCCTGGAGAAGGAAATGGCAACCCACTCTAGTATTCTGGCCTGGGAAATCCCACAGACAGAGGAGCCTGGCAGGCTCTAGTCAATGGAGTCGCAAAGAGTTGTACACAACTTAGCAACTAAACAACAATTGTGTACCAAGCCATATCCAAGTGATCACGGAAGTGTCAAACATATTCCTCTTTGTCCAGTAGCAACTGTACCTACTCACAATAATCAGTGTTGTTATAGTTTTTAAACAGTAAATTATCTTCTAAGGAGACTTACAAACAAAGAAAATTATCTTATGTATTTATCCAAGGTTTTCATACTCAGTTTCCATCTGATATTAGTTTTCTGTGTAAGTCTACTGGTGATGAATACTTCTAGCTTTTGTATTTCTTAAAAACATCTTTGTTTATCTTTCATTGTTGAAAGATAGCTCTATCAAGAGTCACACAAAGTACTGTGTGTATCTTAGCTACTGCTTGGTGTAATTTGCAGTAGTGCCCTATTATGTGGCGTGAGCTATCCGGTTTCGCAAGGGCCAGACATATAATACATACATCCTTTAAATGTTAAAGTGTAGCACCAATTTGTGTCATTCCTCTGAGATACAATATTGCTTTTTATTTATTATCTGGACATGAGGAAGGGGCAATTTTAGAGGCTCCTACCTGAAGTTTTCCTGAAATAGCAGCTCTTGTCCCATTGAGAGTGTGTTGTTGATAGTCAAGTGTATCCATTCAAATTATATATGTGGAATTGAAGAAAAGACTAAGAGGCAAATCCATGGACTTTATGGACACATTTGGACACAGACCTGGGTTAAAACTCCAGCTATTATATTATCCCCATGTAGAGCTCTCAAAAGAACTTAAAAGTCCATTTTCCCTAAAGTATGGTTGCCTTCGGAAATGGACATGTATCCTGAAAGACTGGGAAGATCAAGCGTTTATTCTTTTTCTGGTCTTACAAGTTCCTTCCAATGGGGACTGGTCGTCTCCATCAGATGGAACTGATGTGGGTCTAAAATAACATGCAACCTGTTGGTTTCAGCACCTCCATCCTTAGTCTCTCCTGATGCATATACTAAGCAATACTCTTTTGGCTGTCCATCAAGTTCCTAGATACCATGTACTATAAGTCATCTCCGTAAGTACCTACCAGTCATATTTCTGATTGACACACCTATTTCTCTTAGACTTTTGATCCATTTTACCGCAGTTTGTTATGATGGTTCTGATGTGTCTACTCCATTTAATGTGAATTATTACTCTTGTAACTCTGTCCAAGTGCCCAAGAGCCATCAGAAAAGCATAACAGAACTGTCACTAAGGTCGGTCTTCACAGGTGTTTTAGATCCTGTTTAGTGTTTGTAATCACTTCTATCCAACTTTAAACTCCATCTTCCTTGTCCTAGCACACAGGATCCATTCCTGGGCTGAGATTTGAGCCTAATTATTATATCACGGGCACAGGGGCAGGGTGACATAGGGGGAAGCTGCAAACCCTGTAGTGGAAAAGCATTTATCTTGTGAGGTATCTGCCTAACTTGAGTACTCTGCCTTTTCTTCCAGCAAGAGGGTCTCTGTCTTCCAACAAGGGAGGGTGGGCTATGTTTGAAGATTCAGTTGGCACAGGAGAAACGAAGCTTTCCGTGCTCTCAAATGTATCTATCAAGGTATTCTCAAGCCAAATCATAGAGCCCCATTCCTCCCCTGTCCAGTGACTGTCATGTGAGACTTCCCCTGAATGTCTGTCACTCTCAGGATAAAGTGTTGCCCCCTGGTACTCAGCTGTGTCTTATTAGGGGCTGTAAGGGACGAGGATCTATTTAAATACTGTGAAGTCTCTCTCTCACATTTGGCTTTAAGTTGCTAATTAATTACCCTGGCTTGTTTTTCCACTTTTAACCGAGTTGGTCACATTGAGAAATAGCCACCGGGTTCAACAGTCGCTATTTCTTCTGGACCTTTCAAATTTCTGAGAGGTGCCTGTAACCCCTCCCAATTTAAATGAGCAAAAGTCTTTGGAAACACATTGCTGCGGTCGGCAGGAACTTTTTATAACTTCACCTGCCACCAGAAATGGGATATTCCTTGCAATCAGCTGATAAGTGATGCAAATCCACAACCTTATCCTTTGAATTTGCTTTCTAGAGCCATTAACAGCATCAAATGCCTTAGGTCAGTTTCCCCAGAAACAGCACAAGATGGAAATTCCTGTATAAGTGACTTATTGCGGGAGTGCTCTCAGGACAAAGGGACTTGCTCCCCAGTCAGTCCTGCCTTGAGGCACGAAGCCTGCATCTTATAGCGAGATCTCCCTGGGAAAGGACCGAGAGTGGGGAAGGCCCCTGACTGTGGTGGCTTCTTTTGGCTCAAGGCAATTTTTTGAAAAAGAAGAGAGCTACACAGTTTTGAATGGCTAACAGGCGATGGTAAAGGGCTGATAGGTGCCCAGATTGTAGGGGTACCACCAGAATCCACACAGTTCAGCTAATTTCAGTCACTCAGTCATGTCTGACTATTTACGACCCCATGGACTGTAGCACACCAGGCTTCCTTGTCCATCGAGCTTACTCAAACTCAAGTCCATCAAGTCGGTGATGCCATCCAACCATCTCATCCTCTGTCGTCCCCTTCTCCTTCTGCCTTCAATCTTTTCCAACATCTGTTTATCAGATCTAATCCCTTGAATCTATTTCTCACTTCCACTGTGTAATCGTAAGGGATTTGATTTAGGTCATATCTGAATTGTCTATTTTTTTCCCTCTACTTTATTCATTTAAGTCTGAATCCACTATAGGAAGTGTAATCACAATAAAAATTCCATGAGCTTCTTGTGTGCTTGTGTGCTAAGTTGCTTCAGTCATATACAACTCTTTGAGACCGCATGGACTGTAGTCCACCAGGCTCCTCTGTTCATGGGTTTTTCCAGGCAGGAATACTGGAGCGGATTGTCATTTCCTTCTCCAGAGGATCTTCCCAATGCAGGGATTGAACCCATGTCTCTTATGTCTCTTGAATTGGCATCTCTTGCATTTACACATGGATACTTTACCACTAGCACCATCTGGGAAGCCCCAATTCTCTTTATACATTTGTAAGTTCCTTGAGGCTGATGCTTTTAAGACATCAATTACACTCAAGAAATGTTTCTTGAGCACTTAGAATATGATAGATTTTGTGAGAGGCCATAGTTCTCCATTCTTAAAGCATTAGACAGCTAGAATAAAAGAGTAGAAAGGTAATCCAGTTAACAAAATGTAGGAGGGAATGTGGAAAATTGCCTTAGGTCTAAAACAAAGGGAGATTATATCAAAGAAACATTTATTTTAGAGAAATACTTTCATGAGTATAATATTGAGAAATGAAATATTTAGGTTGTGACTATTTTTTAAGTCAACAATAGGTAGGGGTTTTCCTGATATTGTGACATATATGAAAAGTTTCTGTCCTTCATTCTGAAATTAATATGATGCCTCTGTTCAATTTAGTTCTGTAATTATTCATGTAACACTAGGCTCTGTGGATCGGAAAATATAAAGGTAAGACACAGTCTCTGAGTTTATAAAGTTTAGATTAGTGACAACATTATTTTGAAGATTCTTTTTTTTAACTGAAAAGTAAAAATAAAATGGTTATAACTAGCAAAATTTTCCTAATTAAAAGAAACTCTTAGTCTCTGGAAAGGAAGTGAAATTTAAATTGGAGTTTAAGCTAGCAAGAATGGCTGAAGGACTCCAAACCTTGAATTCATTTCTTAATTTTCTTTGCGCTTGTGTACAGGCAAAGTCGCTTCAGTCATGTCCCAGTCTTTGCCACCCTGTGGACTTCAGCGGGGAACTTCCAGACCCAGGGATTGAACCCGTGTCTTTTACATCTCTTGCATTTACACATGGATACTTTACCAGTAGTGCCACCTGGGAAGTCCCAATTTTCTCTGTATATTCTAACAATTATTTGTTAAATAGTATTGAAATGCAATACCATTATTCAGTACCCTTAAACTTTAGTGAAATATAGTTTTGTGTAGTGATATTAAGAAAGTACAAATATCAGGGAGATATTTGACTTAGAAAAAACTGTAATGTAAAATACAGTATTCCTACATCAGAGTAAGACAACTCAAAGGAAGAAGATGCTTAGAGAAAATGTGTATAATTATACTGATTTTTCTTTTCTTCTAAATGATTGTTGTAACTTTGGAAGCACATCTCCCTTTAAGAATTCTGTAAAGAACATGCCTGGGTATTATGATATTTGTTTTATAAAGCAGAATATTGCCTTAAAAGTAGATTATCACTTCCAAGTGTGTGTAGATATTTGATGTTAGTTGATATGACAGCTGAGATAATACAATTTCCGCCTCAAAGCTTTTTGTGAGAACTATTGCCTCATGAAATTAAAATGTCCTTGATTTCTCAGGATGGTTTTAGAACTAGTATTTTTAATTACTGTACAAGCAGCAGGTTATCCCCTCATCAGTATATCTTGTCGATCTTTGTTGACAGATGTCAATTCAAAAGTATATCAGAGTTTGGATGGAAGTCAGTCTCCATTTCAGGTTTGCATTTGAATTGAGGTCTGTCATGAGTGGTAAAGAGTGACGAATGTGACATTGCCACGTCGAAAGATCATTAAATGTCACCCTGGGTCCTGGCAGCCAAATGGCTGGCAGGAAGTCAATGATGCAGACATAGTGTGGAGCGTGGAGAGTGGAGATGGATCTAGGGCAGCAGAGAGTCATGCAAGCTGTGAACAATCAATCAATCATTTCATTCAAAGGAAAGTGAAATGAGACTTGATGGAAATACCGTGTGAGAGCCTCCAGTGGTGGACATCTAGCTTGTAAATGCTTTGATTTACATCTATAACTGTTCATCGCCAGCAGCTAGAATCCTACGCTGGGAAAACTACCCATCTGATCAATTTACTTGAAAATCTCCTTGACTTTAGGTGTTCCTTTTGCACTTTACATCTTAAACAGTCTGAACTTTCCTAGCTCTAGAGCACAGATGGCCTAAAGTGACTCTGGTGTACAGTCAACCTATTAGAAGTACAATTTATACACCCCGATAAAGAAAGCGCTAAATCTGCCCAGCAATGCTATTTCACTTCTTCAGTGGCTTCCTACAATTTGCGTATAATTTATTTAGCTTTCCACTTTACTTGCTGCACTGCCATTTCTATGAATTGATTCCCTAAAGTTGCTAAATATAAATTGTACTTAAAACAGTGTGGAAGTGCTTACTTGATATTAATATTTATTTTCAAAAAGCTTTTAAAGCCATAACACAAATATGAAGCACTTTTTATATGTTTATCCAGTAATTTACACCAATTGCATTTTCAGTGTAAGCCGGAAAATAAAAACCATGGCCATTGACTAGTAGTAGGTGTATGTTAGACTGATAAATCTGTTTAATTTAGTTCACTTCCATTTGATGAAAATGGAGAGTATAAAATACATAAAATGCGGAGGGAAGCTAGAGGTATTCCGACAGGAGAAGTTTGCATTAGTGAGCTCTTTCTATATTCATATATTTGACTCAGGGTCTTTTAGCATGAGTTATGGGTGTGTCAGTATAAGTGTACTGAGAATAATATTATCTGTTTCAAGTCATAACCATATATTAAAATCTTTACTAGACTGTACAGGTAGCAGATATTCTAAGTACAATTCGGATAGCTATTTTCTGAGGTAGAATAGAAACCTATTTTTTCCCTAAAATTTTGGTCAATGAGACTCAGAGAACTGGGCATGTTTATTCAGCAATGTCACCATCCAGTCTCTTTGGCAAAATTATCACTAAAGATGGAAATAATTGGATGGATATTTCAGCGAATGTCATCACCAATTAAAATTATTCATGCAAATTCTCATATTCCGATTTCTGAGGAGCTACAAGTGTGGTTTTGACTGATATTTCGGTTACCATCTAGCTTTTCCTACAGAAAGAATGAAGAATGTCTAGGTGGCATGTCATTGTCCAGGTTTTTTGACAATTATGTTTTCATTTGAGGATCAGTAAATGGCATCCTCTTTAAGTTTAAATGACTGTTTTAGCCTAATACACCTATTTTTGAAAGCAGTTCTTCATACTGTTATCAGACATCTGCATCTAAATCTGTTATATCCACATGTTATGGGTTATGTCTCTCCTTCTGCCAAATACTGAACTCTTCTTGAGCTGTGATTTCTATCTCAATTTATCTCTAAAAGTTGTTTCTCAATTTATTTATACAAAGATGTTTCTTTTGGCAATTTCTCTCTTCTTGCCTCTCTCTCTGGAATGGCTACCCACTCTGATATTCTTGGGCTTCCCTGGTGGCTCAGACAGTAAAAGAATCCACTTGCCATGTGGAAAATCTGGGATAGATCCTTGGGTTGGGAAGATCCCTTGGAGAAGGAAACAGCTACCCACTCCAGTATTCTTGCCTGGAGAATTCCATACACAGAGGAGCCTGGCAGGCTACAGTCCATGGGGTTGAAAAGAATTGGACACGGCTGAATGTCACAACTGAGTGATACTCGCTTTCACTTTCTCTGAGCAAGAATACCGGAGTGGGTAGCCATTCCCTTCCCCAGGGGATCTTCCCAACCCAGGGATCAAACCCAGGTCTCCTGCATTGCGGGTGGATTCTTTACTATCTGAGCTACAGGGAAGCCCCAATTTCTCCTAAATTAGTCCCTTATTCTATTATTCCCCAATGAAGAAACATGAAATTTGTATTTACTCTCTACCTCTTCTAGCAGCTGTACCTCTTATAGTTCTCTCTTCCTTCTTATAGTTCTCAAAAGTTTTCTTTAGTTCTTCATTTGTTCATCTCTCCTTCCTTCCTTTTTTAAAAAATTTTTTTGAAACATAGCATACCTTCAGAAGTGGCTAAAATCATATGATCAGTTAAAAGGAAAAAAAAAAAAAGTATTTCTTTCAACAGCTAGCTGAAAGAGTTAGCTAAAGGTTTTAGAAGAACCTGTGTGTCCTTTCTCATTGCATTCTGTCTCCTGCTTCTAGAGGTAACCACTATTCTAATTTTTTTTCAATATATATCTATATATAATTAAATAGTATACTGTTTAGTTATTTTAGCCTTTTACATTCATACAGAGTCATGTGATGTATGATCTTCTATGGTTTGAGTTAATCAGTCAATATTATGTTAAAAAGTTTTATTCATGATAATATCTTTAGCTGTAGTTTATTTACTTTCATTGTTGTATGATCACATCTCTGTGTGAACACAGCACAGTTTTATGTATCCATCGATATTTTTTGATGGAAGAGGTGATTTTAAAAGCTTCAAATTCTTTGATATGCCACTCACCCCCACTAAGATCTATCTTCTCTTCCCTCTACTCTGGCCAGGTTTATGTTTGTTTTGCAAATAGATTATGACAGAGAAGATTTCCTTCCAATGATAGGTAACAGGTAGCCATAGAACTTTCTTTCATCTTGTCCACTGGACCTGTTGTGCTTATTGCTCTAAGATGTAATTTTAGTAGTCCAACTACCCTGAGGTAACCATGGTGAAAACCATAAACAGCTTCAACTGATGCCAGCCTTCCAGTAATCCCCATCAAGGAATCAGACTTATGAGTAAAATGATCTAGGACCCTGTAGACCTGCCCATCTACCTGTTGAATGCCACCAAGTGACCTCTGCTGATAGTACCCGGAACAAAAAGATTAGCTAGCCAAGTTCTGCTCACACCACTGATCCCCAATTCATGATATCAACAAGATGACTGCTGTGTTAAGCCACTAAGTTTGAAGAGTTAGTTTCACTGTAAAAAGTAAATGGAAAATCATTTTTGCACCTGGAAGTAGGATGATGCTATAACAAAACCTAAAACTGTTATGGGATTGGGCAGTGGCATTCAAGGATCTGAAGGGGGTCTCTATTGGTGAGATTCAGTGATAAACTGAGAAAAAGTATTGGAAGGTAGTGAAAAGAGGGCTCTTATTATATAATAGTGAAATTTTGGCAACAGTAATGCAGTAATGTGAAAAATAGGAAATATTCCAAAGGAACTCAATGACCTAATAAAGAGATTTCTGGGCTGAGTTAAAGTTGTCACTTGCCTTCTTTCATTTGCTTGTCATAAATAAAGGGATACCTGAGTGAAAGCTATAACTTTAGTTTTGGAGTAGAAAATGGATGAAAGGTTAAGGGGCCAGCAGCACAGTGTTTTTTTTTTTTTTTTTTTTTTTCCAACCAGAAAAGAGTTCCCCAAAAGAGGAAACATCTCCAGGAAAATATTAAATCCAACTCACTGTCAAGTTGTCATCTCAGTGTGAAAGGGGAGCCAAAGTTGTAACTATAAAAACCTTTTTAAAATCTTAAAAAGACTCAAGCTGAGGCTTCAAAGACTCTTTCAGATGGACAAAGGCCTTCTATGGATCTCAAGATAGGCCCCACAGGTCTTATTTGTTAAATGAAAGGGTTTCTAAGAACCTTCAGGCATTTTCCAACTGCAGCCTTATAAAATGTCCAGAGTAGAGAAAATTTATCTCAAAGAGATTTGTGGGTATGTCCTTTGCCTAGTGGAATAAGCCATAGGAGGATACTTAAGACACTCATACTTTTTACAGAATTGTACCTATTTGAGCAGAACAGAATAGGGAAAATAATTAGATTCTAAAATTTCTGTGGGAAGAAAGCAGGTTAAGAAAAGTATTGAGCTGAAAACACAGTCTATTTTCTTTCTTCTTCTCTTCTTTTTCTTTCTTTCCTTCTTCTTTTTTTTTTTTTTTTTCATTTTTTTGAGGAAGAATGAATCAGAATATGGATTCCCAGGTGGCTCAGTGATAAAGAATCTGCATGCCAATGCAGGAGATGCAGGAGGATGGGTTCAATCCCTACATCTGGAAGATCCCACTGGAAATGGCAACCCACTCCAGTATTTTTGCAAAACCAATGGACAGAAGAACTTGGCGGGCTACCATCCGTGGGGTTGCAAAAAGTTGGACACAACTAAGTGACTAATATGCATCTGTATCTGGATTTGATTCAAATGAAGATTCTATTTCTTGAATTCAATCCTATGCTATCAGTCATTGAAGAATGACTTCATCTTGCATTTCGGAGTGTGTGAAATGGCCAGAGGTATATATTGGTGTTTCCTTTTAAAATGTGGTGGCATATTTCTGACAGATCTCCCAACAAGATGTGTAGTTTATGTCCTCTGCCCTTGAATATGGGTGTGCTTGTGTCGGTTTCAACTGACAGAACTACTTTCAAAGTTAGACCACACAAAATCATTTGGCTTTCATCTTGCTCCTAGATTCCTTTCTCCTGAAGCTTTGACCCACATTAGAAGTTTGAACGCCTAGAGACGGGAGGCTGAAGAGATGGAAATGCATGAACTCTGATCAAAACATCAGAGGCCAAACACCCCCTACCCTACTAAAGGTGCTAGTGGTAAAGAACTCACCTGAAAATGCAGGAGATGTAAGAGACACAGGTTCGATGCCTGGGTCAGGAAGATTCCCTGGAGAAGAAAATGGCAATCCAGTACAGTAGTCTTGCTTGGAGAATCCCATGGACAGAGGAGCCAAGTAAACCATAGTCCATAGGATCTCAGAGTCAGACACAACCGAAGCAACTGAGCATGCACCCCCTAATAAAGGACATAGTGAGTAAGAGAAGACAGACTTCCATCATCTGAATTGCATTAGGTAAACTCAGTCAATGACATACGGAAATAATGAATCACCTAGTTGAGCTCTACCAAGTTTCCAACTTCCCCCTTCTGCACTGCTTAATCCTTTTACTCTAAAATATATCACAATTCTCCACCACTTCTTCCTCTCAAAGAGGGTTTCTTTACTTCAATGCTGAAAATATTTGGTCTTTATCATTCTCTGTCAACTATACTTTATCTCAGTACAGTTCAGTTCAGTTGCTCAGTCATGTCTGACTCTTTGTGACCCCACGAACTGCAGCACGCCAGGCCTTCCCGTCCATCACCAATTCCCAGAGTTTATTCAAACTCATGCCCATTGAGTCAGTGATGCAATTCAACCATCTCATCCTCTGTCATCCCCTTCTCCTCCTGCCTTCAATCTTTCCCAGCATCAGGGTCTTTTCAAATGAGTCAGTTCTTCGCATCAGGTGGCCAAAGGATTGGAGTTTCAACTTCAGCATCAGTCCTTCCAATGAATATTCAGGACTGATTTCCTTTAGGATGGACTAGTTGTATCTCCTTGCAGCCCAAGGGATGCTCAAGCGTCTTCTCCAACAGCACAGTTCAAAAGCGTCAATTCTTTAGTGCTCAGCTTTCCTTATAGTCCAACTCTCACATCCATACACAGCTACTGGAAAAACCATAGCTTGACTAGACAGACCTTTGTTGGCAAAGAATGTCTTTGCTTTTTAATATGCTATCTAGGTTGGTCAGAACTTTTCTTCAAAGGAGCAAGCGTCTTTTAATTTCATGGCTGCAGTCACCATCTACAGTGATTTTGGAGCCCAAAACAACAAAGTCTCTTTCTGTTTCCACTGTTTCCCCATCCATTTGTCATGAAGTGATGGGACCAGATGCCATGATCTTAGTTTTCTAAATGTTGAGCTTTAAGCCAGAATTTTCACTCTCCTCTTTCACTTTCATCAAGAAGCTCTTAAGTTTTTTTTTACTTTCTGCCAGAAGGGTGGTGGCATCTGCATATCTGAGGTTACTGATATTTCTCCCAGCAACCTTGATTCCAGCTTATGCTTCATCCAGCCCAGCGTTTCTCATGATGTACTCTGCATATAAGTTAAATAAACAATATACAGCCTTGATGTACTCCTTTCCCAATTTGGAACCAGTCTGTTGTTTCATGTCCAGTTCTAACTGTTGCCTCCTGATCTGCATACAGATTTCTCAAAAGGCAGGTCAGGTGGTCTGGTATTCCCGTCTCTTTAAGAATTTTCCACAGTTTTTTGTAATCCACACAGTCAAAGGCTTTGGTGTAGTCAATAAAGCAAAAGTAGATGTTTTTCTGGAACTCTGTTGCTTTTTCGATGATTCAACAGATGTTGGCCATTTGATCTCTGGTTCTTCTGCCTTTTCTAAATCCAGCTTGAACATCTGGAAATTTACAGTTCACATACTGCTGTCTTGGAGAATTTTGAGTATTACTTTACTAGCGTGTGAGATGAGTGCAATTGTGTGGTAGTCTGAACATTCTTTGTCATTGCCTTTCATCAGGATTGGGAGGAAAACTGACCTTTTCCAGTCCTGTGTCCACTGCTGAGTTTTCCAAATTTGCTGGCATATTGAGTGCAGCACTTTCACAGCATCATCTTTTAGGGTTTGAAATAGCTCAACTGGAATTCCATCACCTCCACTAGCTTTATTTGTAATGATGCTTCCTAAGGCCCACTTGACTTCACATTCCAGGATGTCTGGCTCTAGGTGAGTGATCATATCATCATGATTATCTGGTTCATGAAGATCTTTTTTGTATAGTTCTTCTGTGTATTCTTGCCACCTCTTCTTAATATCTTCTGCTTCTGTTTATCTCAGTCCCCTATTTCGTCTTGGCATTAAACAGTTATAAGTATCTGAGTATACATTATCTAATTATTTATTTATCTCTATGTTCATTATCTGGGGCCTCCCTGGTGGCACTAGTGGTAAAGAACCCACCTGCCAATGCAAGAGACAAGGGTTTGATTCCTGGGTTGGGAAGATCCCCTGGAGAAGGAAATGGCAACCTACTCCAGTATTCTTGCCTGGAAAATTCCATGGACAGTGGAGACTGGTGGGCTACAGTCCATGGGGTCACCAAGAGTTGGACATGAGTGAGCAACTGAGCACACATGTTCATTACCTGTCTAATAAATATAATCTTCCAAGGGCAAGTATTTTCTTGTTCTTACTTCTTGTACTATCCTTATAGAAGCCGTGAAGAATAGCTTCCACTTTTGTAGGTGCTTTGCAAGAAAATACTGAATAGATGAATGAAAGAACTTGCCCTGTCATCACCTTTTTCAACCGCAAAATATTTTACTAATTTTTTAATGAGTGTCTGTTTTACACTATCTTGCTTCAAAGCACCGTAAGTCTTGCTTGGGAAAATTTCAAAGCTACTTGACAGATATTTTCTTGTATTTTCAAACTTTTACCTTAAAATTGATTTTCCTCAAGGACGTATTCATAGACCAAAACAGAACCACTGAATCTATGCTACAAACATTCAATTTAAGCAAATATTAAAATTTCCAACCATAGTTGGAAAATTGTGCATGATTTCTTTTTATCCTTCAGACCTGGGCTTAGAAGTTCTCCCAAGGAGATCCTTACAACCATCAATCCATCTGAAAAAAAAAAAAAAAAAAAACCCAGCACTTTTCATCCATTCCAAGTGTTCAGAAGACTCTGTAACACATACTTGGTAAATAATGACACTCTGTAAATAGTGAGTGAATGAATGCTTCAATCAAGGACTGATCAAATCTAATCAACATGTATACAAAGAATGACTTCATATGGAAGATATATATCACCCAATAGCTTTTTTCTCTCAAAAACTCCATTGAAATATTATATCTTATGTTTTTATATACAACTTAAAAATACTGGATGATTCAGTTCATTTACTTCCAAAATCTACAGGATGTAAGAAAAAGAAAACATTTGCTAAAAGACAATTAATGCAGAGTTTAATACATTCCACTTTAAGTAACATTTCTTATATATGCAGTAGAAATATTACAGGCGTAGATATGACAGAGACTTCTTGCTTTTAAAAATTAAATCTGTTTATAGGAAAGCTCCAAATATAAGTTTAAATAATTCCTCACATTTGCTGACCTTTCCCTCCAGTTCAGTTGTTTATCTCATATTGTTTCCTACATAGAATCATGTTAATTTTCATTACTATTCTTACTGTCTCAGTAATTAGAAATATAGCTAATTATGGTAGTATGGGAGGTCATAAAACTTGAAAATTTTCTAAGGAATAATTTTTATTCTCCACATACCTTTATTTCATTCCCCTTTAAAACACATTACATGATCAAATTCCATAATTTTATTTTACAGTTACAAAATCTCAAAATGTGCACTTACGTATTTATTCATTTAACAGTTGTTTGTTAATTATTTGATGTGTGTTGGCATGATACATATGAGGGACAGACATCATCTCTGGCCTAGTGATCACGACAGCTCAAAGAGGAGACCACCACTAAGTAACTCGTATATGTAATCCTGTAAATCATGAGTAAGTAGTAGGAAGAAATAGGTTGCAGTGAATATGTACAAGGTGATAACTTAAGCAAGTCTGAGGACTCAGGTAAGTCCTCCATGAATAAATAGCACCTATTCCTGGAAAATAACCTGTCATACAGATAAGAGTCTAGGGTAGGGAGATGGCAAAAGAAATGCTGGCTGTGTCTCAGGCAGATGGAAAGCATGGAAGGAAGTCAATGTGTTTATTATATGAAGCATTTCCTATGAATGCTCAGATTTCTTCAAGTCTTGTATCTCATAAAGCCTCTTAAAGATAAAATTTTGTGTTTTTTTTGTATATTCTATTAATAAAACATGTCTTCCATGTGTCCTTGAGTAGTAATGCATTTTTTATGACCACAAGCTTTTATAGTACACGATGCTTTTTTCTTTAACACATGATTTTCTTAAAATTCCTTTTAATTTCTAAAGAAGACTTATGGAAGTTCTGATTTTTGTCCATCACTTTTTAAGTGAAAATTCCAACTTTGCCCCCAGTGATTGAATACTTTGGTCACTTGTGTCCTCCTTCCTTTCTGTCAGGTAGGTGATTTATCCCTTAAGTATTTAACCTGTTGTTCATTAAGAACAGATGTGACTCCCATCAGTACAACACGGTACTGTTGGTGGAAATCCGACATAAATAATGTAAAACGACAGAAACTGCTTGTTCAACTTTTATTCTAAGTCTAATGAGAAAAGTCAAATATCCTTCTTTTGCACTTGGAATTTATTTTTTGCAAGCCCTTACCATCAAGGTACATGCCAAGAATATTCACAGTCGCCACACTAATATCTACAGTGACGCTATTTGCATCACTCCCTTTTATTTTCCTCTTTACTGAAATTATTAATTTTATATTCTTGATTTTCTAGCTAATTGTAGCTTAACTTTCAAAATGGCCTACTTTTATTCTTTGTTACTATAAAAACTATGGTATATAAATATGCCATAAGTAGCACAGTAAATCCATGCTGTTCTGTTAATTTTTAACTAGCATACTATGTGTTCACCAATTTTACCTTCAGAGGGGGTTATCTGCAATGAACACATACTTCAAGGATGAAATAGTTATAGGGCAGCCTGTCCTAGTCTCCTGGTTGTTTGATTTCTTTCCCAACTCATCTATTAAATGAGAAATTGTTGACATGTATCTTCTATTCTCTAATCTGCTGTACTTTGCTCTCTTCTAATGAATTTGTATAATTTTGTATCTTTCGTTTATCACACTTTAAATTTTCAGCAAGATTGCTACTAAAATTTTATAAGATAGTGTTTGGCATGTGTCAGGAATCTCTGTTTTCTGAGCTCTTCCTTAACTTTTTAAAGTGTAATTATTTAAAAGCTATTAAATTGCTAATAATTCTGTTTCTCTTCTATGTGTATTGTTCTAAAAAATGTCAGTAATTAAATACATACATTTGACCATATTTTAAAATTATATCCTTCTTTTCTTACCTCCTTCTTTCTTTCTACCTGTGCTACCAACAAAAGTTTATTGAATGATTGCTTTTTGTCAGGAACTTGAGTTAATTCCTGGGTATGTAAAGATGGATAAAATCAAACAATTCCTGCCATCAGGTAGTTTATAGTCCAATAAAGAAGAAAGATGCATAAATAAATAAATGAAGCAGAAATATCATAGATTTATACATGTTGCTGAGTGGTGAAGGACAATTAAATGTCCATCTTTTAAACAACACATAGAAAAGATATTCCAGGCAGAAAGAGAAAAACAAGCAAAAGCAGAATTATATGTTTGTATCAGCAAATATGTTAACATACTCTATTAGGAAAAGGAAGAGAAGAATGAGTGTAAGGCAAGACAGATTCACTACTTCACGGCTTGTTGTTATTGCTGTTTAATGGTTAAGTCCTGTCTGACTCTGCAATCCTATGGACTGTAACCCACCAGGCTCCTCTGTCCATGGGATTTCCCAGGCAGGAATACTGGAGTGGGTTGCCATTTCTTCCTCCAGGGCATCTTCTAGACTCAGGGAGCAAACTCACATCTCCTGCACTAGCAGGCATTTTCTTCACCACTGAGCTACCAGCTAATCCTAAGCCTAATTTCATGGCTAGAAGTTCACAATTTAGTTTACATAATGAGAAGAGAAGATTTTGAAGATTATCACTTTGGGATATAAGAAGATCATATTTGGACTTTAGAAAATGAAATTTTATTTCTCTACTTTTAAAAATACTGCAGAGCCTCCCCTGGTGGCTCAGTGGTAAAGAATCCTCCTGTCAATTCAGCAGACACAGGTTCGATCGCTGGTCCAGGAAGATCCCACATGCCATGAAGCAACTAAGGCCCTGAGCCACAGCTATTGAGCCTGTGCTCTAGAGCCCAGAACCGCAACCAGTGAACCCACGTGCCACAACTATCGAAGGCCAGGCGCCCTAGAGCCTGTGCTCCACAACAAAAGAAGCCGCAACAATAAGAATCCCACGCACCACACCTGGAGAGTAGCCCCCACTGCTGCAGCCAGAGAAAAGCCCTTGCAGCAACAAAGACCCAGCACAGCCAAATAAATAAATAAATGATCTTTAAAAAATATTAAAAAAAATAAATATCCTGCAAATATCCCAGATTCTTTGTCTACTTCTTGACCTTGGTATCAATTGATAACTAGCTCTTCTACTATTGATAGGTGCTTATTGGGTGTGATTTTACTCTTACATTTTTCTTTATGTTCATCAACACCTCCCCCATAATTTCTTAACAACTTGCTCATAGCCTCAAATGAAAGTTTTATTTGACTTGCTTGTTTTGCCATCATTTTGAGTAAAATTTGAATATATTTTTCTTTTTCTTTGACTTCTAAAATTTGACTTATTAAGACTTATTTTTTTTTAGTATGGCTTTAGATTCACATCAAATTTGAAGGGAGACTACAGAGATTTCCCATGTATATCCTGCTCCCACACAGGCATAGCCTCCCCCATTATCACCATCCCCAGCAGAATGGTACAGTCACTGCAATTGATAAACATACATGGACATATCAT
Source organism: Bos mutus (assembly GCF_027580195.1). NCBI lineage: Eukaryota > Metazoa > Chordata > Mammalia > Artiodactyla > Bovidae > Bos > Bos mutus. Next base: position 11,414,245 of record NC_091640.1, on the reverse strand, counting down.
TAACATCCAGAGTCCACAGTTCATTCTTGGTGTGATACATTCTATGAACTCTGACATATGTAAAATGACGTAGAACTATCATTATAACATCATGCAAAATATTTTCACTTCCCTAAAACTCCTCTGTGTTCTGTCCTTTCACCTCTCTCCCATTCCCACCCCAGCAATCACTAATCTTTTAATTTTTTTTATATTTGTTTGTTGCCTAGTATCATACATTTGGGATTATAACAGTTTGTAACCTTTTCAAATTAGCTTCTTGCATCTGATAGCATGAATGTAATGTTTCTCTGTGTCTTTTCATAAAGAGAGATCATTTCTTTTTTTTTTTTTTTGCTTTTTCTTTCTTTCATTCTTTTTTTTGACCGTACCACATATGGGATTTTAAAATCCCATGGACAGAGGTCTACAGTTCATAAGGTCTCAAAAAGTTGGACACGATTTAGCAGCTAAACAAAAACAGCAAGTATGGGATCTTAGTTCCCCAGTCAAGGATGAAACCCATGCCCCCTTCAGTGAAAGTGCAGAGTCTTGAGCACTGGATCACCAGGTAAATCCAAGAGATCATTCTCTTTAGTACTAATATTCCATTGTCTGAATGCACCATAGTTTATCCATTTACCTACTAAAGGACATCTTGTTTGCTTACAAGTTTTGTCAGTTGTGAATAAAACATTTGTGTGCAAGTTTTTTTGTGTAAATGTAAATTTTCAACTGCTCCAGGTAAACACCAAGGACTGTGATTGCTGGATCATATGGTTAGGGTATGTTTAGCTGTGTAAGAAATTGCCAAACCATTTTGCCAAGTGCCAAGATCATTTTGCATTCCCACCAGCAGTAAATGAGAGTTCCTGTTGCTCCATATCCCTGCCAGCATTTGTTATTGTCAGTATTCTGGACTTTGGCCATTCTAATAGGTGTGCAGTGGCATCTTATTTTGTCTCGATTTTATTTCCCTGATGACATATCATATGGAGCAGCTTCTCATATGTTTATTTGCCATCTGTGTGTCTTTGTTGTTGAGGTGTCTATTTAGGTCTTGGGCCTCTTTTTAAATCGGGTAGCTTGTTTTTTTCACTGTTGAGTTTTAAGAGTTCTTTGACCCTAACCATCCTTTATCAGATGTATTTTTTGCAAATATTTACTCCCAGTCTGTGGTTTGTCTTGATGTGTTACCTTTCACAGGGCATAAGGTTTTACATTTTAATGATGCTCAGCTTATGAATTATTTGTTTATAGATTTTACATTTGGAGTTGTATTTTAAAAGCCGTCATCATACCCAATTGAGTTTTTTCCTATGTTATCTTCTAGAAGTTTTATGGTTTTGCATTTTACATTTAAGTCTATGATCCATTTTGAATTATTTTTTGTGAAGAGTGTAAGATATAACTGAATCCTTTTTTTGCATGTGGATGGCCAGTTGCTCAAACACCCTTTGTTGAAAATACAGTCTTTGTCTAGTGTATTATCTACGCTTTTGTGTTGAGGATTAGGTGGCCATATGTATGTGGGTCTATTTCTGGGCACTCTGTTCTCTTCCACTGATTTGTTTGTCTGCTTTATCACCAGTACCACACTGTCTTGACTACTTGTAGATTTATAGTAAGAATTGAAGTCAGGAAGTGTCAGTTCTCCAACTTTGTTCCCACTTAATACTGTGTTGGCTATATCTCCCTGGTGGCTCAGAGGTTAAAGCATCTGCCTGCAAGGCGGGAGACCTGGGTTCAATCCCTGGGTCGGGAAGATCCCCTGGAGAAGGCAACGGCCACCCACTCCAGTACTCTTGCCTGGAGAATCCCATAGACGGAGGAGCCTTGTAGGTTGCAGTCCACAGGGTCGCAAAGAGTCGGACGTGACTGAGCGACTTCACTTCAATACTGTGTTGGCTATCTTAAATGTTATTTTAGTTGGTGTTACAGTAAATCCACTATATATGGACAAGTTCGGTTCTGAGAGCATGTTTGTAAGTCCAATTTATTCATAAATTCAACAAAGTTAGCCTAGATACTAAACACAGTTGGCTGTATAGTGGAAGATCCCCTGGAGAAAGGAAGGGGAATACTGGAATACGCATTCTGGCCTGCATTCTGGCCAGCATTCTGGCCTGGAGAATTCAGTACAGTACAGAATATAGTATTGTACTATAATAGGTTTATAATACTTTTCACACAAATTATGTGTAAAAAACAAATATAAAAAATAAAGAAAACATTTTAAATCTCACAATACCATACCTTGAAAAGTGCAGTAGTAGCACAACAGCTGGCATACAGAGGCTGGCAACGCGTGCACAGGCAAGAAGCGTTACTGAATGCAGGAGGGAGAGGAGGCAGGAGATGGTAAAGCTGAAGGATTGTCAGCAATAGAGAAGGAGGACACGTTGCGATTTCACTTACACCTGATGTCTTTGAATTTTTGCAACTTCAAGGTTCATACATAGTGTTATTATTTTATTATTTAGGGTTTTTTTATCCTGTTTAACTCAATACCAGGTTTAATAAAAGTCCCCAAAAGTCCTTTGAGATTTATGGAGATAAGAGATTAGGGAAGCGAAGCTACATCTAGTTTATCCTTACATCAGGGGTATAGTCTTTTGAGTACCCAGCTTACTGCAGTGAGGGTTCTTATATAATCCCTACTCTAGATTTAAATTATATACCTATCTTTATCCTTATCCCACGAGACTTTGAACTAAAGCCTGCGTTTGCTGGCTTGTCAGGACTTAGAGGAAAAAAATATTTGTATGCTCAAGGATTATGCCTGCATGTCTTCTTTAGAGTTTTCCCAAGAATGTATCTTGTCCCTGTCGTACTGGCCTGACAGCTCATCTGAATGCATTTAGGTCATCAGAAATATTTACCCAGCAGTTTTATTGTTTTCCTTGTAAAATTTGATCCTAATAAAGAACTTGATCCACATTATTAGAAACAGAAGTCCTCATCTCTGAATCTCTAGTACTTGATAGAGTACTTGACACAAATTAAGCACCTCATAATAAAAAGATGAATTGTTGAGGAGTGCTTTTTGCAATCATTTTTGGGCCTGAGTCACAAATTATACATTTCATAATTGAACAAATTTAGAATGTTACTTCTAAAATTCTGAAGATGAATAACTTGTAAGTATTTCTGCCTCAGGTGAAACTTTAAGCTAAAAGCCTTCTGTTAACTTTTGAAGCATTTTTTCCATGGTTAAAATTCCACAGCATGAAGTTTTCTAAAACCAACTTTCATGATTCTTGCAAGTGCATATCAGCTAAAATTCAGTTTTGGTAAAGTAACATTTAACAGAGCTTATTATTTATAAATGAAAAAGTGATCAATGTTTAAACATCAATTTGGTCAAATATATTGGAGCTCAGTGTCAGTCTCCTCAAATACTTTTCAGTTATGTAAAGGAAGTATTTAACTTTTGCCACTGAGGTCAGTTAAGTCATTTGTATATACAGATAGAAACAGATAGTTCATGAAATTGTAATTAGACTTCTTTAAAGCTGTTTAAAAGTTTACATCAAGAATATTTTGTAAATATAGTGATTCTATTAAAACACTGGAGAGCTTTCAGAGAAATCTAACAGAAGTTAATGGATAAAATATATCAAGTAGTTGATTTCAGATGTGGACAACATGGGTACTCATTGAGAATTGTATGACTCTCTACTAAGTACTGTATATATTTTCCAATTGTAATGGACATACCCTAGAGTGACCACTATGGAGTCATGCCTTCATAATGGGGTCTTCCTTTGGAGTATAGACAGTAGCTATAACTTGATTTGAACCAATAGAATGTGCTACTCCCTTGATTGTTGTTGTTATTTAGTGGCTAAGTCATGCCTGACTCTTTTGTGATCCTCTGGACTGTAGCCTGCCAGGCTCATCTGTCCATGGGATTTCCCAGTCAAGAATACTGGAGTAGGTTGCCATTTCCTTCTCCAGGGTATCTTCCCAATCCAGGGACCAAACCCACATCTTTACCATTGAGCCACCTGCTAGGAAGCCCTACCCCCTTGATTAGGTAATGGTGTCTGGCAAAAGTGAAGGGATTTTGCAAGATGTTATTAAAATCCCTAATTCACTGTACTTAAGTTAATCAAAAGGGTAACTTTGGTGGGCCTGACCTAATCAGCTAAATGAAGTCCTTGGGGGTCAGAGGCTCAAAGCAGTAGAGACACTGTCCTGCTTGTCTGGAAGAACAAATGGTTTTATAGTAATGATTACCTGGCATGAACATCAGATGATTTCAAGGAGCTAAGCCCTTTTACTTCTAGGAACTGAAGTGAATCTGTCAACAACTAGCGAGTTTTTAGAAGCAAATACCAAGACCAGATAACATCACATCCCTGGCCATCTTCATGATGAAGCTCTGTGCACCCCTAAACAGAAGACACAATTAGAATACAGCCACAATCCTGGTCCACAGAAAACTACAATAAACATATGTTCTTTAAAGCTGCTAAATGTGTGATATTTTTGTTTCATAGAAATACAAAGCAAACACACAAATACATATTCTTCTAGAGATAACAATTTTTAAGAAAACATTCTCCCTTCAAATTCTACCTGAATTTAATTAGCCTTTATAAATAAAAATATAAAGTAACAGATAAAAATAATTAAATCACATTATTATAGCATTTTAAGAACATTATTATCTTTGCTATAGCCAAAAACTGTTAACAAGATCATTGTAGTGTGTTAAGACAAATTGATTTCTGAACTGATCTCAATTATTCTTTTTAATTTTCATCTAATTAAACAATTAGCTCATTTTCTTCTCAGAAAATTCATTACAGCAAAATTTTAAACTTAGTAAAAGACTTCAAAAAATTACTTTTAGTCTTCACTCAAGAAGCTAATGAGGACATTTTGATCTACAAGTCTTTAAATATTTCCTATGCCTTTCTGCAAAGAAACACACACACAAAGTCATATATTTATAAAATTGGAAGAATCATTCACTGTAATCTTTTTTCAATAAACTTTACATCCACAGTATATTTTATACAATGTATTTCCATTTTAAATGTATCCACATCATCTTTAAAATTGCTTGATAGTCTCTTGCATGATATACAAATTATTAGATTCTATATTTCTAATTATAATTTTTTTAAATTTCTTTTTATTTTAAACAAAGCTGTGAAAAACATTTATGCACATGTATCTTAACTCATCTTCTGATCACTTCCTCAGGAAACTTTCTGAAAATAGAACTCCTTATGACTCTACAGCATTAAACAGTCATTACTGACTTGAAGATTATCCACATTGTTCTACACTATTTTACATGCACCTCTCATGCTGGTAACACTCTTATTTTGATTTGAGGATATTGAGGTGGACTTACATGAACACCTGACTATGCATGAGGAGTCCAGCTGCAAGTCAAACCCTTTGTGTGAGCTTTCAGTGTTGACCATTGGCAAGTGCAGGACACTCCCTGTTCCGTGACACAGAGAAGCTGCCCTTCCTACAGTAACCTGGGTTCAGGGCCTCTTCACTGCAGTCTTTGAAGGGAGTTGGACATAGAGGCCAGTCATGTTCTGGGCATCTTTGCATTTCTCATCCAGACACCTTCTTTGGGGGATCTTTTCATCAAGGGATGTCGGCTGAGAAACTTGTAAGGTGTCTCCATGGAAACCTATTTATTGTTATTAGGGGTGAGGGACTAGGCACTTTTCTCCACTTGGACTCTTCTCAGCTCTCTCTCGGTTCCATAACGTGGCAGGGACCTTTTCTCCAGGCCCTCTCGGGAGGAAGATGGGTCCTCCATCTGCACTTATGCACCTCACTCTGCAGGTGATGTTTCATGGGTAAAAATAAAAGACTGTCTCTTTTGGCATCTTGTTCGAAAGTAGAGCCTAGGTTGTTATTCTCAGTTTGACTCATTGTCCTAACTAACCGTCTCAACACCTGGCTCAATGAAGGAACTCATTATGTTGGTGTAATCTCTACCCTGCACTTGAATGCAGAAATTAAAATGAATACAGATGAAAAGGATAGCACATATATTTTTTAAAGAATTGAATAATATAATCAGAGCAGTTGAGTAATATAATCAGAACACAAAAGAAAAAAAAAAGAAACATGCTTATTATTTGTAAGGAAGTCACCAATGAGTGGAATCTTTGACAAATACTAAATTTCAACTAGAATTGGGTAAATAAGTGTTTTTATATTTGAACTTTTCAAAAATTGCTTCATTGTGAACCAAAAACAAATCTTTAAGAATTGGGCAAATAATGCTGGAGATGCATGATTTTTACTTACTGGAAATGTTTAGTAATAAGTATTTTCAATTGATATTACAATCTATATTCTAATATCAGTAATGATCTCAAAAATTAAAGCTGTATCATTTATATTTTATATGTATTAATAAAACAAGCCCAAATGGTTATCATTGACTATAAAAAATATATGTAAATAATAATGTATACTTTTGAACTTTATGAAAACTATCTATCTTTGACTTTTATTATTTTTTTTGCTTTCGTGGCTCAGACGGTAAAGCGTCTGCCTACAATGCGGGAGACCAGGGTTCAGTCCCTGGGTTGGGCAGATCCCCTGGAGAAGGAAATGGCAGCCCACTCCAGTACTCTTGCCTGGAAAATCCCATGGACTGAGGAGCCTGCTAGGACCCTGCTAGGAGCCTACAGTCCATGGGGTCGCAAAGAGTCGGACACAAATGAGCAACTTTCACTTTCGTTTTATTAATAACACCTGGGGAACAAAATGGAGAAATCTGTATCTATATTTACATACCAAAAACATGTCAAAAATGGTCTCTTTATATTCAAACACTTTAATATTTTCTAGTTATTGAATTAGAACATGATTCTGATCAATTAGTAAATAAGATATTTAAAACCCAAAATGCATAATATTAATGAATCATTGAATGGATAGGATATTCAATAGAACATTTTTCTGGGAGGAGAAAGCCAGGGTCACTGAGTTTTACTCTGCATATTTTGCAATTATAGCACTCTGAAGTATTACAGATTCTTAACTTTAAGAGGTCGACAGTCTAATTAAGCAATTTCTTCTTTGTTATGTTCAAGAAGTCATATCTTTATTCCTTCAGCCAAGGATTTAAATTTGTTTCTCTTTTAAAAAGCTTTGGAATATGTCTCATAATAATTGATACCAGAATCTTATTTAATATATAGATCAACTGTATTTAACTTTAATCAGTAATATTTTGCATAATTCTAAGACCCGACTTCCCTGGTGGCTCAGAAGGTAAAGCATCTGCCTACAATGCGGGAGATCCGGGTTCAGTCCCTGGGTTGGGAAGATCTCCTGGAGAAAGAAATGGCAATCCACTCCAGTATTCTTGCCTGGAAAACCCCATGGGAGTAGGAGCCTGGTAGGCTACAGTCCATGGGGTCACAAAGAGTCAGACACGATTGAGTGACTTCACGTTCAAGGGCCAAAAAAGTTAACATCTTTTATATAAATTTAAAGATATCTAAAATATTTCAACAAATGAGCTTACACAATAAGTAAAATTTTAAGTTATTTTTCTATTCTGAAGCTTTTAGAGACCTTACTTTTGTTCAGTTTAAACAATATTCATGTATCTGCAAATAAGTACAAGTGACTCTTATGTGCATTATAGGTGGTACAGATTAAAAATCAAAGATCAGCAAAACATAATCCTCACATAAAAGATTATAAATAAATGAAAAATAAGATTCAATATTATTCAGTACATTTTAAGCTGAAAATGCCTTAATTAATTAAATACACAATCATTTTTCTTAGTAGAAGTTTATTTTACTTCTCTGACCATTATGTAGTTCATATCTTTCAATTGGCAAGTTATTTTATATAATTTGTAGTTTATTCAAAAAATTAAAAGATACACATCTGTTGCTTCTTATAAGTAACATTTATCAAATTATAGGAAATATGAAATTATACTTCACTTTATTGTAATATATTGAAACTAGTTATATTAGGTAAAGATATGCTATTGTTTCAGAGAAGGCAATGGCACCCCAATCCAGTACTCTTGCCTGGAAAATCCCATGGACGGAGGAGCCTGGTAGGCTGCAGTCCGTGGGGTCACGAAGAGTCGGACACGACTGAGCAACTTCACTTTCACTTTTCACTTTCCTGCATTGGAGAAGGAAATAGTAACCCACTCCAGTGTTCTTGCCTGGAGAATCCTAGGGATGGGGGAGCCTGGTGGGCTGCCGTCTATGGGGTCGCACAGAGTCGGACACGACTGAAGCGACTTAGCAGCAGAATGCTATCATTTAAGGGCTTCCCTAATAGCTCAATTGGTAAAGAATCCACCTTCAATGCAGGATGACTCGGGTTCAATCCCTGGGCCAGGAAGATCTGCTGGAGAAGGGATAAGCTACCCACTCCAGTATTCTTGGGTTTCCTTTTCAGCTCAGGTGGTATAAAGAATCCGCCTGCAATGCAAGTGACCTGGGTTCTATCCCTGGGTTGGGAAGATCCCCTGGAGAATGAAAAGGCTACCCACTCCAGTATTCTGGCCTGGAGAATTCCATGGACTGCATAATCCACGGGGTCGCATAGAGTCGGACAGGACTGAGCGACTTTCACTTTTCATGTTGTTGTTTTGGAGAAGGAAATGGCAACCCACTCTAGTATTCTTGCCTGGGAAACACCATGGACAGAGGAGCCTGGTGTTCTTGGGGTGTCAGAGAGTTGACATGGTTTAGTGACTAAACAACAACATGCTATTGTTTGCATGAGTGCAAAATGGAATCTTCAGCCAGACAAGTTTAAACTCATCCAATCTGAAACACCAAACACTTAACTGTGCTAACAATACAAGTTTACATATTGGTGACTTAACTCATCATATAAGCATGTGTTTATAGAATTAGATGATCAGTTTATTGTATTGGCATCCTGCTGACTCCAAGGCAAAAATACATTATATTCATTATGCTGTTATTTTATTCTTTGTGAGTAATGTGATAACCATTGAATGAAATTAAGAGTTTAAAAGAGGAGGAACATTAGGAGAATATGGTGAGTTGTTTCTTACTGTAAAATAGCCACTTGTACGGAATAGATATAAAGCTCAGGTTCATTTTACAGAAAAGAACTCTCTTTTTTTTTTTTCTAATTTTATTTTTAAACTTTACATAATTGTATTAGTTTTGCCAAATATCAAAAGAAAAGAACTCTCTTAAAGCAAAAACTCACATTTAAAAGTTTGGCCTCTTGTTGCAAAAGGGAGAGCTTGTATTCAGGAAAAAGGTTGACAAATCATCTAAAAATAACACTGACTTTCAGGATCAATGAACTTCCCTGGTGGCTCAGATGGTAAAGCGTCTGCCTACAATGAGGGAGACCTGGGTTCAATACTTGGGTTGGGAAGATCTACTGGAGAAGGCAATGGCAACCCACTCCAGTATTCTTGCCTGGAAAATCCCACGGACGGGGGAACCTGTAGGCTACAGTCCATGGGGTCGCAAAGAGTCAGATATGACTGAGCGACTTCACTTTAACTTTCAGGATCAACACTTAGAATGAATTTGGGTAAAACTAAAGCCCATAAGGAGAAGGCAATGGCACCCCACTCCAGTGTTCTTGCCTGGAGAATCCCATGGACGGAGAAGCCTGGTAAGCTGCAGTCCATGGGGTTGCACAGAGTTTGACAGGACTGAAGCAACTTAGCAGCAGCAGCAGCAGCAGCAAAACCCATAAAGCCATGGGATTATTTAAAAAGTAGGTTAAAGAAAGTTTTTGATGTAATGATTATACTTGGATAAATTTATAATCAACCTTTTATTAATATTTCAAATATGAGGATGTTTTAAAATGTGCTTATATGTATGTTTTTAAAAATGAAATTTACCTGCCATTTCATTGCAAAATCAGTCAGTATACAAGATCTCATTCTTATCTACATGGAATACAGAATATCATTGAGGGAGGAAAGAAACTCATGCATTACACAGTTGTCCAGGATTTTAAGCAAGTGAAAAATGTCAAGTGTTTATATAAACATTGAGGACCAGGTTTAACTTATGGCATGAGAGTGTAGGCAGAAATAGGAATATTGGGTTAAAGGAACCATTCGATTGGGTGATGAGGAATAACCATGTGTGTCTTGGAAGCTGAAAATAGTCTTGATGATTTTTCTACCACCAGGTGAAAGTGTGATTTAAGGCACGTAAGTATGAGCACTTAATTTCTGTCTCATAATTTATAATAGGCAAGATTTTTTTGTATCTGCCTTTTCATCTTAAAGCTAATTTTTAATTTTAGAATTTATGGTTGCGTTTTTAAATGAATGCACCTGGATAAACATTATATAAAGAAAATATGAAGTGCCATTACATAAATTCAATTTAAAATATTATCTTTTCCTTGTATCTGCTGGTATTTGTTTTGCAAGACTCTAGTTGCCCTGTATTAGATATAGTCATCCAAACACAGGTAAAATAATCCTTGTAATAGAAGAAAAAGGACTCATAGTTAAAATAAATGTATTATATTAGTAGTGTACAATATGTTTCATTGCTGAAAATTAACTATAATTACAGTAGTAAAAGACTTTCAATTGATATTTTCACCTGTCCTTCCTTTAGCTAAGGGGAAAAAGTAAATGTACACAAATCTTTTTAGAGACAAATGTTTTACTGAATTAGAAGTGTGATGGACTTTCATAGACTGAGAAAGATCAGGCAAGTGAGAAACATATCAGTATATTTTTCTCTTATTTCTAAAATGGCAGATGCTAATTAAAAGTACTGAAGCTCTTAATTCTATCACTGGTAGATTATATGCATTTTATTATCTAGTATCCTAGTCTGGAGAAGGCGATGGCACTCACTCCAGTACTCTTGCCTGGAAAATCCCATGGAAAAAAGAGCCTGGTGGGCTGCAGTCCATGGGGGTCTCAAAGAGTCAGACACAACTGAGTGACTTCTCTTTCACTTTTCACTTTCATGCATTGGAGAAGGCAATGGCAACCCATTCCAGTACTCTTGCCTGGAAAATCCCATGGACGGAGGAGCCTGGTGGGCTGCAGTCCATGGGGTCGCACACAGTCGGACACGACTGAAGCAACTTGGCAGCAGCAGCAGCAGTATCCTACTTATTCATGAGTCCTATTTAAATTTCCTGAGCTGACCATTAAAAGTCTCTTGTTAAATGGATTATTAATGATTAATAAAAGTTACAAAAGTGAAATTGCAAGTATAATATTTTAAATTAGGGAGTGTAGAAATTTAATTGTGAACTATGGTGCTGTAGAAGACTCTTAAGAGTTCCTTGGACAGCAAGGATATCAAACCAGTCAATCCTAAAGGAAATCAACTCTGAATATTCATTTGGAAGGACTGATGCTGAAGCTGAAGCTGAAGCTCCAATACTTTGGCCACCTGATATGCAGAGCCAACCCATTGGAAAAGACCCTGATGCTGGGAAAGATTGAGTGCAAGAGGAGAAGGGGGCAGCAGAGGATGAAATGGTTGGATGGCATCACTGACTCAATAGACATGAATTTGAGCAGACTCCAAGAGATGGTGAAGGACAGGAAAGCCTGCAATGCTGCAGTCCATGGGGTCACAGAAAGTTAGACACAACTTCGCAATTGAAAAACAACAATTCACAGTTAAGTCATAAAATTTTTACTTAATTGAACATTTAAGTAATCATTTTCAGATCCTAAATAAACACAGATGTATATGTTTTCTCAACTTTGTTTCAGGCTTAGATTTAAGCCAAACTGCTCAATAATTTGTATGTGTTGTGGTCACTTCTTACCAAGAAGTGGGTAAATCATGGGCTAAATGAATTGAGCATGTTTAACCACCATCTGTCTTGCCAAAATTTCATATGTAAAGTGTACCACATAAAAAAACATCTTAAAATGCCTTGACTTTGAAACATGTAACATAAATTGCCTCTGAAATTCTGCTATAACTCATGACTGAAGGTCAGATCACAACATAAAGAAAGTTAATTAAAAACAAACTTTGCTGTCATAATAATTTTGAATAGCTCTGGGTAGTTTTAGAACAGCATTTTTTTTTTAAGATTTCTTTTTTTGTGTGGACCTTTTAAAAATTTTTTATTACAATAATGATTCTGTTCTAAGTGTTATGCTTTTGGCCAAGAGTTATGGCCAAAGGGTTATGCTTTTGTGTTATCTTAGTACCCCAACCAGGGATTGAACCCTCACCCCCGACAGTGGAAGGTGAAGTTTTAAACACTGGATCACTAGAGAAATCAAGTTAAAAATTTTGATTCATGTTTTAAGCTGTGAATTAGGAAGTGGCATTAAGAAAGCTTTCCTTCAATGACTGAAAGTGAAACTGTTTGTGTAAATGGTATAACCTCATCCATGGGTTTGGAAAACTATTTTTAAATTCAAGCTGCTTTGGAACGTGAGTGTGTCTTTGGCAACATAGGGTTGAAATAAGTCTCTCGTCTTGCTTGATTAGAAAGAGTGAAAAAGCAGTTGTTAACTTGGCAATATTAACTGGAGAACTCTCAACATTTCTGAATGAGAAGTTGTCTGTAATATCTAGTCCTTTAAGCAAAATAGAGCTTCCAGAGAGCTATAATGTCTCCAGAAAGAATTATTGTGCAGATAGAATGCAACAATGAACAAGAAAACACTTGATTAGTACCAACAGAGCCTGGCAGTGCATTGAGGCTGTTGTTATTTCCCTTCTGAACATTTTGGATGCTGTTTTTGCATGAGCCAGACGTCCACCGCTCTATGTAGTTTTGCCATAGTTAGTTCTCTGGATCAGAGCCACCATACCATTTGGCAGAGTGGCAGTGTGACAAATGAAGCATCAAACTCAAGGCTAAAGGTTTGTAAACTGAAGTGTGGCTTGCAGTCTGTTGTGCATGTGTGAGACTGGAAAGCTTTCACAACCATCCCCTCAGCAAATTGTATTAGCCAAGCTTGTGCAACGTGTTTATACGAGACACGATATATGAGGATACATGAATATATGTATGCATACAAGAAGGCTTCTCAGGTGACTCAGTGGTAAAGAACCCACCTACCAATGCAGGAGGCATAGGTTTGATCCCTGGGTCGGGAAGACCCCCTGAGAAAAAAATGGCGTCTCACTCCAGTATTCTTGCCTGGAAAATCCTATGGACCAAGGAGCCTGGCAGGCAGCAGTCCCTGGGGTCGCAGAGTCAGACATGACTGAGTGACTAAACAACACCAACATGTACACATACATACAGTAAGAGATAATTTTAAACTACCAGAGTGGGAATGAGCAGCAGTGAGAATCCAAGCCTAAAAAAAACTGAAGACTGGAAATTATCCCTGTAGTTTTTCTTCTAAAGGGGCAGAGATGCAGCATTGCAAGCAGCAGTTGAACTTTTCAGCTAAGGCCCTTCTTTCCCCAAAGCACCCTATGCGTATGAACATCGTGACCAGTTAGCCTTTCCTTGTTCTCCATCATTTGTCAACCGGAGAAATTCCCAACAATTCTCAGAATGGGCTTTCAATTTGGAAAATTATGTTGATACAAAAAAATGCAAAGTTCATGGACAGTTTATCTCAATGTTATTAATATGATTCAGAAAAGATCATGACCAGTTTTCACTTTTTATCTATATTGAATGAAATTAATCTTTGTTAGGAATGATCTGCAAAAGAATGTCATGTGAAACAAATAGAGTAATGAAAGCATTTTCAATATCAATATCATTTCAGTATCATTTGGTTCCTCAAAGAAACAAGATGTCATAATTACAAATCGTCTTATTTTTGTCAATGCTATTCTTTTTGTTGTAATAAACTTGGGTGAAATCACCTAAACAGTTAACTAGAGGAAAAGAAAAGCAAAATGATTTTTTGTAAAAAGTCAGTTCAAACTAGATTCAACAAAACCAGTCATTCGTATCTCCTGCCAAAATTTTCCGTGACATATTAGTGCTAAATAGTATTACCAACATTTCAGTGCAGCAGCCACTATTCAGTAATTTATAATTAGCTTCAGTGTCCAAAATTCTGTGCCAAAAACATTTATTTTGCAAATTTATTCCAAAGAAATTTTGTGCATACTTAAACCTGCAAGATGAGACATTTCTTTAAAATAATATATTCAGAATGTTTTGCAGTTGCAAGTCCACTTAATAGAAGAAATATCAACTTATGAAACTTTCCATACTGTAATTTTAATATTATTGAATCATACAGTGATTTTTTTCCATATTAAGATTCCTTCTACAATTTTGTCTCAGAAAGTTGAAAAGTCATGAACCAGAGTAGTGTATTATGCATTTTAAAGAAACAGAGGAAAGTTTGATTTGAAGAATAACTTACAAGAGTACAAATTTATTCATGATAATGACATGCTAAACTCAAAGATGCACACATATTTAAAACAAATGTCTTGCTTTTAACAGTAAAAAGTGATGTGATATCTAGTATAAAATAATGTATGGCCAGCAAATCCATCTGAAAATCTTTTAATCTTTTTTCCACACACTTCCCATCAGTCACATACAATGAGAAACAAACTTAAGGGGAAGTATCAGAGACTAAGACTTAAAGTTTTCCTAAAAATCAGCAAGGAATTGAATAATTCAGAGATGAACTGAATTGGTTGCTCAAAATTCAACAACAATACAATCTGAAATGAGGTCAAAAGTATACTTTCAAATTTCCTGCCCCATGCTTACCAGGCATTCACAAAAACACTATCTGGATAAGTATAACTTTGGCCATGTGTTTTTCCACTTCACAAGCATGGATTTTACATCAGCCAAAAGTACTTATGCCAGATAATCACTTCTTTACCTTCTATCTTTTGGATGATGAAACTCTCTGAAAAACAAGTAAGTGAAGAATAAGAGTGGTAGTGTGATGCATTTAATTGAAGAGGTAACTCTTTCAAGTTAAGTTTTTTGTGCAGGGCAGAGCTGTTGTTTAGTTGCTAAGTCATGTCGGACTCTTACAATCCCATGGACTATAGCCCACCAGGCTCCTCTGTTCATGGGATTTTTAGGCAAGAAAACTGGAGTGGGTTGCAATTTCCTTCTCCAGGGGAATCTTCTTGATCCAAGAATCGAACCTGTGTCTCCTGCATTGTAGGCAGATTCTTTACCATCTGAGCCACCTGGGAAGTGAACAGAGCAGAAGCAAAGTATAATTTGGAAAGCATCATTTTGGATATTAAAATTCTTCTTGTACTCTATTTTTTCAAGGTATAAGATCTTACACTGTAGAACTTCTGATTTGATGTGATGATGTTCAATTTACTTAGTCTTTCTTTCCTTTTTCTATTAAGAAATCTTTACCAACTTCATTTGCTCTTTCTCTGATTATGTTGCTTTTTTTTGACATGTTGAGAAAATTGAGCATATTTGTATAAGGTTCTTAAATTTTCTAGTCTCCTAACTACATGTTTCTGTCTTTGGGTTGGGGGGATTCTGTCTCCATTTACTGGTAATGTTTCTTCATGGTCATAGAACACAATTTCTTAGAACACAGTGATTTTTATTTAAATACTGGAATTTATAACTATACAGTGTCAAATGCAGAAGTTGGTGCATTTTTAAAGTGATGTTGAAATTGGTTTTAACTGCAATTTCCAAAGAATAGAGCAAATATAGTCTAAAGAAATTTCTTGAAATCCTTATCATCCAAGAGTATATAATAAACCTTCTAGTTGTAAAATATTTTCTTATTTTCAATACTTTTGTGGTCTTTGAGACAATACTTTAAAATCACATAAAAAAAGAATAGGACTCATGATAGTTCTGCTGCTTCCATAAGCCTCTTATCTGTCTCCAACAGAGGGCAGACAGAATGAAAACCACAATCACAGAAAACTAACAAATCCGATCACAAGAACCACTTCCTTGTCTAACTCAAGGAAACTATGAGCCATGTATGTAGGGCCACCCAAGATGGACGGGTCATGGTGGAGAGTTCTGACAAAACGTGGTCCACTGGAGAAGGGAATGGCAAACCACTTCAGTATTCTTGCCTTGAGAACCCCATGAACAGTATGAAAAGGCAAAAAGATAGGACACTGAAAGATTAACTTTCCTGGTTGGTTGGTGTCCAATATGCTACTGGAGATCAGGAGAGAAATAACTCCAGAAAGAATGAAGACATGGAGCCAAAGCAAAAACAACACCCAGTTGTGGATGTGAAGGTGATGAAAATAGAGTCCGATGCTGTAAAGAACAATATTGCATAGGAACCTGAAATGTTAGGTCCATGAATCAAAGCAAATTAGAAGTCTTCAAACAGGAGATGGCACGAGTGAACATTAACATTTTAGGAAAAAGAAACTAAAATGGACTGGAATAGGTGAATTTAATTCAGATGAACATTATATCTCCTACTGTGGGCAATAATCCCTTAGAAGAAATGGAGTAGCCATCACAGTCAATGAGAGAGTCTGAAATGCAGTACTTGGATGCAATCTCAAAAATGACAGAATGATCTCAGTTTATTTTCAAGACAACTCATTCAATATCAAAGTAATCCAAATCTGTGCCCCAACCATTAGTGCTGAAGAAGCTGAAGTTTAATGGTTCTATGAAGACCTACAAGACCTTCTAGAACTAACACCCAAAAAATATATCCTTTCCATTATAGGGGACTGAAATGCAAAAATAGAGAGTCAAGAAACACCTGGAGTAACAGGCAAATTTGGCGTTGCAGTACAGAATGAAGCAGGTCAAATGCTCACAGAGTTTGGCCAAAAGAATGCACCAGTAATAGCAAACACCCTCTCACAACAACACAAGAGAAGACTCTACACATGGACATCACCAGATGGTCAATAGCAAAATCAGATTGATTACATTCTTTGCAGCCAAAGATGGAGAAGCTCTATACAGTCAGCAAAACAAGACTGGGAGCTGACTGTGGCTCATATCATGAACTCCTTATTGCCAAATTCAGACTTAAATTAAAGAAAGTGGGTAAAACCACTAGACCAGTCAGTTCAGTTCAGTTCAGTCGACTGCTCAGTTGTGTCCGACTATTTGCGACCCCATGAATCGCAGCACGCCAGGCCTCCTTGTCTGTAAACCAGTCAGGCATGACCTAAATCAAATCCCTTACAATTATACAGTAGAAGGGAGAAATAGATTCAAGGGATTAGATCTGATACACAGAGTGCTTGAAGAACTATGGATGGAAGTTCCTGATATTGGTTCCTGATCACAGGAAGCAGTGATCAAGACCATTCCTAAGAAAAAGAAATGCAAAAAGGCAAAATGGCTGTCCAAGGAGGCCTAACAAATAGCTGAGCAAAGAAAAGACGTTAAAGGAAAGGAGAAAAGGAAAGATATTTCCATTTGAATGCAGAGTTCCAAAGAATAGCAAGAAGAGATTAAAAAAAGCCTTCCTCAGTGATCAATGCAAAGAAATAGATGAAAACAATAGAATGGGAAAGACTAGAGATCTCTTCAAGAAAATTAGGGATACCAAGGGAATATTTCATGCAAAGATGGGCTCAATAAAGGACAGAAATGGTATGGACCTAAAAGAAGCAGAAGATATTAAGAAGAGGTGGCAGAAATACACAGAAGAACCACACAGAAAAACATCTTCATGACCCAGATAATCACGATGGTGTGATCACTCAACTAGAGCCAGAGATCCCGGAATGTGAAGTCAGGTGGGCCTTAGGAAGCATCACTACAAACAAAGCTAGTGGAGGTGATGGAATTCCAGTTGAGCTATTTCAAGTCCTGAAAGAGGATGCTGTGAAAGTGCTGCACTCAATATGGCAGCAAATTTGGAAAACTCACCAGTAGAAACAGTACTGGAAAAGATCAGCTTTAATTCCAATCCCAAAGAAAGACAATGCCAAAAATGTTCAAACTATCACACAATTGCTCATTGCTACTTACAATTGCTAGCAAAGTAATGCTTAAAATTCTTCAAGCCCAGTTTCAACAGTGCATGAACCGTGAACTTCCAGATGTTCAAGCTGGTTTTAGAAAAGGCAGAGGAACCAGAGATCAAATCATCAACATCCATTGGATCATTGAAACAGCAAAGAGTTCCTGGAAAAACATCTACTTCTGCTTTATTGACTTTGCCAAAGCCTTTGACTGTGTGGATCACAATAAACTGTGGAAAATTCTTCAAGAGATGGGAATACCAGAACACCTGACCTGCCTCCTGAGCAATCTGTATGCAGGTCAAGAAGCAACAGTTAGAACTGGACATGAATCAACATACTGGTTCCAAATCAGGAAAGGAGTACATCAAGCTGTATATTGTCACCCTGCTTATTTAACTTATATGCAGAACACTTCATGCAAAATGCCGGGCTGGATGAAGCACAAGCTAGAATCAAGATTTCCAAGAGAAATATCAGTAACCTCAGATATGAAGATGACACCACCCTTATGGGAGAAAGTGAAGAAGAACTAAAGAGCCTCTTGATGAAAGTGAAAGAGGAGAGTGAAAAAGTTGGCTTAAAACTCAACATTCAGAAAAATAAGATCATGGCATCCTGTTCCATCACTTCATGGCAAATAGATGGGGAAACAGTGGAAACAGTGACAGACTTTAGTTTTGGGGGCTCCAAAATCACTGCAGATGGTGACTGCACCCATGAAATTAAAAGACGCTTGCTTCTTTGAAGAGAAGCTATGACCAACCTAGACAGCATATTAAAAAGTAGAGACATTACTTTGTCAACAAAGGTCTGTCTAGTCAAAGCTATGTTTTTTCCAGTGGTCATGTATGGATATGAGAGTTGGACTATAAAGAAAACTGAGCACTGAAGAATTGATGCTTTCAAACTGTGGTGTTGGAGAAGACTCTTAAGAGTCCCCTGGACTGCAAGAAGATCCAACCAGTCCACCCTAAAGGAAATCAGTCCTGAACATTCATTGGAAGGACTGATGTTGAAGCTGAAACTCCAATACTTTGGCCACCTGATGTGAAGAACTGACTCATTGGAAAAGACCCTTATGCTGGGAAAGACTGAAGATGGGAGGAGAAGGGGACGACAGAGGATGAGATAGCTGGATGGCATCACCGACTCAATAGACATGAGTTTGAATAAACTCTGAAAGTTGGTGATAGACAGGAGGTCTGGCATGCTACTGCCCAAATAGGGTCAGAAAAAGTCAGACATGATTGAGCAATTGAACTGAACTGAACTAGTTCTGTTTGATCAATTTCTATTTTCATGGAAGATAAATATATTTATATACAAAAAACTGTGTGAGAACAACTAATTAACTTTTTGAAATTTTAAAGTCAAGAGTAGCACTGAAGTATCCTGAACTTTCTTCTATAATGTCTCTTCATGTTATGAAATTCTCTCTTTCAATGGTATGAGTTTATTCTTTCAAATCCAAATGAATTTGGTTAATTTTTCACAAAGTTCCTTCATGGACTACTTTTCCTTGTTGTCTAAGAACTGACTAAAATAAGAGCAGAATGATATTGAAAATGTGGACAAAATTATAATATTTTCTTGATTTTTGCAAGTGACTGAATTTTCTCTATAATTTTTGAAAATTATGGTCCATGAATGGTCAATAGTGTTTCGTTTTTTGTGTTTTTTTTTTTTTTTCCACTGACTTGGATTTTGAGCCCCATTTGTATATTAGATCAAATTTTTTTTTTTTTTGGTAAAGAATCTGCTTACAATACGGGAGATCAAATTTTAGATCAAATTTTAAAAACTAAGTTTAACAGCTAATATTTAATACAGATA
Source organism: Bos mutus (assembly GCF_027580195.1). Lineage (NCBI taxonomy): Eukaryota > Metazoa > Chordata > Mammalia > Artiodactyla > Bovidae > Bos > Bos mutus. The sequence goes on along the minus strand of NC_091640.1, from coordinate 11,394,557 downwards.
CACTTTAATTCCTGAAGCTTTATTACTGAAATAGACATATCTAGAAATGAAATTGAGACTAATTTCGCAACTAAGTTACAGTAGAATATCACAATTAGATTTAAATGACTTAAAATACATACTTAAAATTTGAAGAAATCAGGCTATTAATGTCTGCATTCCTATAATGTATCCCTTATTTTATTAATTAATCATTAACAAATCATCTGAGTAATTTAGTAGAGTTAAATGCTTAATAGAAATAAACAGTGATATAAGCTGGTTCTAATAGGTATCCATTTTAACACAGTGCATAACCACTTGGGTTTCTTTTCCAAAAACATTAATTTGTATAGTATATTAGTACAATGTAAATATATGAAATGAAAATTAAAAATAAAGTGTGAATAGTGTTCCTATAGGTAAGATATATATACATATATTGCACTATATAGTATACGAATTTTGTTTTATATATGTCGTTGCTGCTGCTGCTGCTGCTGCTGCTGCTAAGTCGTTTCAGTTGTGTCCGACTCCGTGCGACCCCATAGACGGCAGCCCACCAGGCTCCCCCATCCCTGGGATTCTCCAGGCAAGAACACTGGAGTGGCTTGCCATTTCCTTCTCCAATGCATGAAAGTGAAAAGTGAAAGTGAAGTCGCTCAGTTGTGTCCGACTCTTAGCGACCTCATGGACTGCAGCCTACCAGGCCCCTCCGTCCATGGGATTTTCCAGGCAAGAGTACTAGAGTAGGGTGCCGTTGCCTTCTCCTTATATATGCTAAAATATATTAAATATATTATATATAATAGAGCGGGCTTCTAAAGTGGCATTACTGATAAAGAACCTGCCTGCTAGCGCAGGAGACATAAGACTCATGGATTCCATCCCTGAGTCAGGAAAATCCCCTGGAGAAGGAAATGGCAACCGACTCCAGTGTTCTTGCCTGGAAAATTCCATGGACAGAGGAGCCTGGAGTACTACAGTCCATAGGGTCACAGAGTCGGATATGACTGAAGTGACTTAGCACGCACGCACAAATAGACTGTAAATAATACATATGTGCATATATATGTGTTTGTTGCTCAGTCGCGTCTGACTCTTTGGGACCCCATGGACTGTAGTCTACCAGCCTCCTCTGTCCATGGAAGTTTCTAGGCAAGAATACTGGAATGGGTTGCCATTGCCTTCTCCAGGGGATCTTGCTGACTCAAGAATCGAACTTGGGTCTCCTGCACTGCAGGCAGCTTCTTTACTCTCTGAGCCACCAGGGAAGCCCTGGTGTACAAATGTATATATAATGTAATAGTATGGTTTATTATTTAACTTTTTATTTATTTTATTTATAGTATAATTTATTATTTAAAAGTACAAGTGAAGAATTATACTTCTGGTCTTGTAACTATTGTGTGAACTAATTTGTCTTCAGTTTCTCCATTGATGTGATAGGAAGATTAGCCTTCTAAGAATTGTTTCTGCTATGAAGCTCTAATTATCTTTGTTAAATTTTTTATGTACCAGCCTTTTGGTAACAACATTTGTAAGATCTTACTGTTTTAAAATGTCTTATATATTTTGATAGCAATAAGGGAAAACAGATTAATATCAATGAGTTTACCAACTATCACTTTATGTGAAACTATGTAGCAGAATATTAAAAATAAGGTATTTGAATTGATACAATACCCTGGAGAGAATTGTTGTAATGGCTGGTCCCTAAAGGAGATGAAATATTTATTCTTAAGATCCAGTCTTCTAGTCAATTTGTCTGATTTCTGTAGAGCTGCATATTTCTACATAATTTTAGATACATTCTATCCATGTGAAAGACCTTAAACAATGTGCAGATTTCATCTGAATTGTGTGGGGAAAAATAGGTAATCTAATCACACCACAGTGCCTAGATAGGTCCAAAGCACTTTTTAAAGATAGAAAAATATGACCAGCAATAAATGCTAAAACAGCAATTTGTGCAATGTAGAACATTAACTAAAATCTTAAAACAGTTTATATTCCAAGTATGTATCAAACTGCAGGTGTCATGTAAAATGCTTTCCCTGATGGAGATTACATGTCATGCAGAAAGGTCTTTTAAGGAGACTTCCAAGGTGATGAGCCATAATAATAAATCAGCCAAATGATCCTCCTTTCTGGCTGATGAAAGAAAATTCTCCTTAAGATCAATCATTGAGAACAAGCTGACAACTAACTAGCCTTGCTGATCTCGTGCCAAACTATATGGAAGATTTCACACATCCTTGAGTTGCAGCTAGTGTAAAAATTGCACGCTTTTCGCTTAGCCAATTTGTTTCAGAGAGAAAGCGACAGAATGATAGCTTTTTGACCTCAGAGAAGAAGAGCATAAAGCGCTGCAAAAGAGAGGGGTGTGTGTGTGTATCAGAAGATTTAAAAGCAAAAGAGATGTAGGAGGGGTTTGGTAAACGTGGTGGGGGTAGAGCAGCTACATATTCTAATAGAACTTTCATAGTCTACTGACCTCGATTAGGAGTTCAGAATCAAGAAGCTGGTTGGAAACACTGAATTTTTGTAAAATCTACAATACCTTTCTATACATACTGCTTAATATGGAAAATCGCCATCTCTCCCACTACTGTGTAAATTGCCATGTGAAAATAACCTCAAGGCTCACTTACAAACAGATTATGGTTCCTAAAACCCTCCCTCCACACAAACATTCCAATGTATCAATGTACTTGTAATAAACCACTGAGTAACTCACAATGAGAGTCTAGGAGAGAAAAACGGAGATTTTTGCTGGAAACACAGGTAGTTATATGCTTTACCTGTAATTAAGAAACACGCCTAGTTTAAGTATCACAAGCTATTCTAAAGGATCCTTCTTACTCATCAGCTTAAGATATTTGTACTTGTTCAGGCTTAAGACAACAGCTAGTGGTGGAAACATTACTGACTAGTACAAGCATCAGAACTAAGCTATACTATTGGCTCTGCTACTATTTCCTGGACTTTGAGGAAGTCACTTAATCTTTTTTTTTTTTTTAACTTCAACTTTCCTAGCTTCAGTGGGAAATTCTTGCCCTTCATGAAACCTAAGTTTCTTATTATCAAACTTGCTGAAACTTACTAGGCTGTTCTCTCTGCATGGAAATGCATTGCCTAGGTCACGATTCTTGCCAAGGAAAAATATCACAGGAAAAAATATGATATTTTCTTGTCGAGCTTAATTGGAATGTTCCTTTAAACATCTACAAACTTTCTAGCTAAGTGAATCTTGACTCTTTATTTTCATCACATAAATTATGGTCAGAAATCATTTAATTTTCTTCCTGATAATCAACCAGTAGGTATAAACATTATTTGTAAATCTATCTCAATTTTATTTTAAAGTTTCAACTTTAACCTTATGCATCTGAATCATTTTCACAGTTATTTTAAAACAGCTAGACACTTAATTAGGAAATCTAACAATTACATCGGAGAAGGCAATGGTACCCCACTGCAGTACTCTTGCCTGGAAAATCCCATGGATGGAGGAGCCTGGTGGGCTGCTGTCTATCGGGTCGCACAGAGTCGGACACGACTGAGGGACTTCACTTTTTCACTTTCATGCAGTGGAGAAGGAAATGGCAACCCACTCCAGTGTTCTTGCCTGGAGAATCCCAGGGACAGGAAGCCTGGTGGGCTGCCGTCGCTTGGATCGCCTAGAGTCAGACACGACTGAAGTATCTTAGCAGCAGCAGCAGCAATTACATACAAATGTCTGAACAAATACCGATGTTCTTATTCTTCACAAGCTTTTAAGTTCAAACATTCTATGGAGAAACTTCCAAGTTTGTCATGTTAATGCTTGTATTAATGAATAAAACATGGCATTTTTTCAAAAACATGATTTATTGAATGTCAAACCTTTGTAATAACATAGGTCTTTTAATTTCCTTTCCTCATAATGGACATTACTGAAATGAATCAAGAACAAGGAGGAAGAGAAGTAACAAAGTAACCGACTGCATAAAATGAAGAGCAACTTTCATACAGATTAACTGGCTCCATTTGTGAAAAAATAGAATCAAATGTAATCTCCAGTTCTATCTTCCCAACTGATGTTTGCTGATTACAGATAAAAGTTTTTGATTATGATGAATTTTACTTTCTATCATTTTGTCTCTTTCACTGAAAACAGTTTCCATATGACTTTTATGTAAACATTTTCTCATGAAACTGAACTGTAACCCTGAAGTTGAACACTTCATATACACTGCTTTCTGTCAACTGGAAATCCCTGCATCTCTTAACAGAAATCTGAGAATCAAGTGGGGGAAGAAAATGGATGACTGTGTAGGATATTTCTTTTTCTTATCTTTAAAGTCAACATAGTCTGTGTTTGAGATGAAAAAAGATGTATCTGAGGGATTATAGATTCCAACATATGTAGTTTATGTAGCATCTTTGTGCTGCTTGCTCTGGGGAGGACTAATCTTAAAGTATGCGTTTGAGTCTTAAAACACCCCTGGATGTTGCTAGTGTGACAGTTATAGCAGCCTGGGAAGCACAGAGGTTTGGTTATAAATCAGGCTCAACTATAATAAAGTTTATAGAAGCTATATCAACAGCATATACCCGGCATAGGAGGAACTACTTTTGCCCTCTTCTTGCCTCCCTGTTTTTATTTCTACAGTAAGAACTTTTGAATATTTGGGAAACTGGCCCCTAAGCTCCTCATCTAGTCCCTGTGAGGGAGGAGCAATCATGTGTTTGGTGAGATGGGAGCAAAAAACACAACTGGGCATACAGCTCAGTCCTTCTGACCTCTCTTTCAAGTGAGCTGGTCCTTAGGATGTCCGCTCTTCTTTCCACACAGTAAAGAAATTCAGCTAGAATTCTTGCCTTGGAGAGCTGAGTGTGGAAGTCAATTTTCCCTATGTTTCTGTCTCTGTTCCCTCTCTCTCTCTCTCTCTCTCTCACACATGCTTTATAGGTAGCTGCATTTCTAGAGTATCTTACCAGATTTTCATGTGATTTTAATCACAGAACATTCAAGTGTTCAATATTCAGAACTCAAAATGACACCTGCTAATTTAAAAATCGATGTGGATAAGTGCCAGCACAGGCTATTCTGGGCTTTATTTTCCTAGACTTTCTGAATGTAAGCTTAGAATTTCTAAAATGTGTAATGTTATATGTTACTTGATTTGAATTGAATTATTATGTGTTATAATAATTGTATTATGAAATTATAAGTGTTATAGATGTTTCTGAGGGTTTATATACTTAGAAAGATTTACAATAGGCTTAAGCTTGAGCCATGGGCCAAAAGTCTGATATTGTACAAAATGCCAACAAATATTGGAAGATAGATCAAATTAGCTATTATGTGAAAGTAAATCTGTAATGATGGAGATGAAATGAAGAAACAGGAAAAAAATTAATTCCAGAAATGAAAGCGAGAGCAAAAGACTAAAGGCTGATGACAAAGCTTAATCAATATACTTTAATTCATGTGCAAAAAGATACCAAAACAAACAGAAAAAAGTTTACAACTCTGAGTATTATAAGTCTAGATTCTGAATACTTTTTTTCCTCCCTAATATTAAGAAATCTGCTACTCTCTGAAACACAATACACTCCATATTTCCTTATAAGATATCCTCATATATTACATTGGCAAATATTTCTAGTAAAAATTTAGGAAAATAATTGACACATAGTCGTTTCCTACAAAGTTTATATTCTAAAGAAGATACCTTGTAAATCTTCAGCTTTTTCAAACAGGATCCAGAAATCAAATTTGTGACAGAATCTGCTTTTAAATCCTAGAACTTTATTAACTTAAAGAAAATTTGCTTCTCTCCAGATGTGACTATAGAACTCTTAGTAATCTGGGATGTGAAGGCTTATAATGGAAAATTGTAAATTTGTTAATGTTTTATTAGCAATTATTTTCAAGTATTATCAATAACCTATATTTTAGTAGGCTGCATGCAGTCAGATATTATAAGACTGTATATTTACATCAATAATATGCATGGGCTTTGCTGAGTATTGACCACAGGCTCCAACATCAGAGGGAGTATGGCATTTCCCCTTGCCACCTACTAATTTCCTCAACTTGCAACTCAAAGACTCTTGAAGGTTACTGCTAAGAATATACTGATAAAAGGAAAGTCAAAATGGAGGCAGTGTTGTTAAGAGAACTCTCTAAACTGGAGCCAGGACTCTTTGAGGAAGTGTGACTTAAGAATGGCTCAGCCTGGTGGTATGTGAAGCCTAATGACTGATTGTCTCAGCACAGGCATCCAGAACACCTTCCCAATGCTCCAGAAACTCAAGATACTTACGGGACACTTATTCCAAAATCAGGCTTCTCTAGTGGCTTAGACGGAAAAGAATCCACCTGCAATGCAAGAGACTCTCTCTTGCATTCAGTCTGTCTCTTGACAACCTTCCCTTTAGGGACAAATATTTGCTTTCCTGTGTCAGAGTTAATCATAATTCCTGGCAGACAATTTTAACAAACCTTACAGTTTTTTTGTTTGTTTGTTTGTTTGTTTTTTATAAGCCCCTGATTCTTTATCTCCCTCAGAACACTTTTGGATTTTACCAGAATTTGGGTCTCCCCAGCTGCAATACCTAAGATACCCAAACAAACCTCTTTGTTCTTGGCAGTCTCCAAGTTGATTATTAACTAGAAAATTCTGCCAAGAAGCTACTATGTTCTTTAGTTTTAGTAGAAGACACTGATGTTAAAAGTTTTTATATTCAAATAGTTATTTTGTACTTTCTCCAATTTGGAATTATCATTTTAAAGATTACCTCTTTGAAGGTCAAAAGTTGAAACCAGAGTGGATATTGTGAAGGAGCCTCAGGCAGAGAGCAGCAGTTTTCCTCAAGTCTAAATGAAAAGGCTCCAGGTAACTTAAAATAATTCCATCAATAGTATCTGGATAGAGTGAATATGGACCAGAATGAAGGCTCAAAAGAGCAACAGAGTGTGGTTTTTAAATAGTATGGCTCCTTTATGTATTTCCTTCAGGTTAGGAACAGTCTCAGGGTAACAGGATAAGATTTAAAGATTTGGAGGTCCTTATCCTGCAAAGAACATTCTCATTTAGAGCCTTCTATATTCAGAGTGTGGAATTAGACACTGTTACCTTGACAGACTTCACATGATGACCTTTATAACCTTCAAGGCCATAGACACATTCATAACAGTATTTTTAGCAGACATATAAAAATACTTTGAAAAAATAAAATACATTTTTTTCAGCTTAGAATGGTAGCAAAATTCATATTGTAAAAGTCACTGTGTATGTTTTGCTTTCATTATTCATGCATTTGTTTGGGATTGTGTTTCTGTAAGGACTACATATTTATAATTAACATTTCAAATACCCCACCAATGTTTTTCCCTCATCATTTACAACTGCTGCAGAAATTACTGAAAATGTTGCATTTCTAGGGAGAAAGGAAGGCACTTCAAGTCCTTGCTATTATGTTAGGAAACAACAGAAAAGGATGCAAAAGGAAAGGCTTGTTGGTGATGAATGACATTAGGAGAGAAATTGTAGGAGTGGTCTCAGGTTTGCAGTGCACTTCTGTAGTGTCTCTATTGCTATTGAATTGTCATTGCTAACATACAGAAGGAAATGATGAAGGCACTTTATTGCTTTTTGAAACTTAGAAGGGAAAAAAAAATCAGTATCTTAAATAAAGATTTCAATTCCTGACCTCACTAGCCTACTTTGCAATTGAACCAAAGTCATTAATTTTAGCCTCAAGTAAATGAGAATTCAGGATTTTTCTCTCTGCATGCAAAAGCTCAATAAAATGGGCTGTACTGGTAGAGTAGAACCACTGCATATGCAAATTCAGACACATTAGGAATGGATTTCATTTCACAATGTCATAGTAAGTCACTCTAATATGAAATTACCATGGTTTTTTAAAGAAAATCACATTATTAAGCATTCTATGCTGAACTTTAAAAAAAAAAATTTTGTTTTGTTTTGTTTCCTAAGTCTTTTGGCATTCAAGAGTTTGGACTCTTTTCCAACTGTCAAATTTCTGTACCACTGATGAACATTTTTGATACCTGCCATCATTATTTTGAAATGTCTCTTAAGATATGCATGCATAGGTTGAATACAAAGGCAAAGGTTCTATGGAGAAGACGAGACCCAGGATTGGTTGGAGGACAACTGAGACAAACAGAGGGGCTGAGGAAGTCTGGATTCTTTCTCTAAGGAGAACACGCATGCTGACTGGCCCCAGAGCAGGGCAGAGCAAAGTCTACTGTGGTGGCTTTCAGGTTTCCTGTGGACCACTTCGCTGTGAAACCTGGCCCAAGCTGAGCTGGAGGCATCACAATCCTCAATTTCAAACTCTATTACAAAGCTACAGTAATCAAAACAGCATGGTACTGGCACAAAAACAGATGCATGGATCAATGGAACAGAATCAAGAGATGATTAAAGACCTAAATAAGACTGTAGAACTCTTAGAAGAGAAAGCTTTTTGACAATATTCTTTGGATCTGCCTCCTAAGGCAAAACAAATAGAAGCAAAAATGTAAAACTTGGACCTAAACTTAAAGACTTTCATACAGTAAAGGAAATCACTGACAAAACAAAAAGATAGCCTACCAAATGGAAGAAAATATGTGCAAATGATAGTCAGCAAGGGGTCACTCTCCAAAGTATACAAACAGCTCATATAACTCAACAGCGAAAAATAAGAACCCAATCAAAAAAAAAAAAAAAAATGGGCAGAAGACCTAGACTTTTTTCTTTTAAAAAGTAAGCTTCATAATTAATAAACCCAATTTTGCAAGATGTATATTTTAAAAAATTGTATTCCCATCAATTTATAACATGTCTGCAATCACAAGACTCTGGGAAATGCAACCCTATAGACCTAAAAATGTATACAAGATGTGGTTGGGAAGATTTTATTTGTTTAATTCAGATTTGAAGACATTTATCTCTTCCATAAATTACTTATTTGGCTGATTTTTAATAATATTCAAGAATTCAAGTACACATATTAGTATAAACTATCTTCCCAGATAGCATCTTAATCATTTTCCTACTATCCAGCTTCTTTTAGGACATTTTTGTAGCATATCATTCTGATATCTTACTTAAGCTTCAAAAAATGAACATTTTCTTTCACCATTTTAAAATTCATTTTAAAAGCCTTATTTTTATTTATGTTAACCATTCACATTTCAATTTTCTCACCAAGTCATTTATTCCCACAAGTTTTCCAACTTCATTATCTCATAAATCTTAGTTAATAAGATCAATTATATCTAATGATGAAAATATAAATACCAAAGAATCTTTGGGTTTTCTTTTATATTGATTTTTTCAATGTAGGGTTTATGCTAGTCAGGAAGATTCCCATCAATTTCAATAGTAACTTATTGTTAGAGATAGGAACATGGAAAATTGTAAAGAAAGGAGATGAATCATAGTGTCAGAATTTTCTAGGACAAACAGCAATAAAAACCTTTGGTCAGGAAACTATCTATTCCAACCCCCAACCTTTGCCCAGAGAAATGGCAAAAGGCTTTTCTGAAAAAGATTTAAAATAAAAATATAAATTTTGTTTTTATAAAAAATAAATATCTCAACCCTGTGCTGTGCTGTCTGTGATTGTATGGTAGCTACTTACTCTGCTCACGTGATAAAGAAATGTCAAGCTAAGAAAATAATACAGTAACTCTATCTGTGTCCATGGAATCCCAGGGCTCTGGAAGAAGCTGTATGAATCTGTGCTGTAGAGGCAGATTCATAACTTATGTTAAGACCCTGAGAATAATACTCTTTGTTAAAAATAAGCAAAAAAATAATAAATTTAAAAGCCACATGAGAAAACAAGTCATCAACAGGTAGAATCACAGTAAATAGTCTGGAAGGATCTGGGATAATTACCAACCTGTAAGTATAAAATCAGTTCAGTTCAGTTCAGTCACTCAGTTGTGTCCAAATCTTTGCAACCCCATGGACTGCAGCACACCAGGCTTCCCTGTCCATCACCAAATCCCAGAGGTTACTCATATCCATTGAGTCAGTGATGCCATCCAAACATCTCATCCTCTGTCATCCCCTTCTCCTCCCACCTTCAGTCTTTCCCAGCATCATCTCTTAAAGAATTTTCCGCAGTTTGTAGTGATCCACACAGTAAAGGCTTTGGCATAGTCGATAAAGCAAAAGTAGATTTTTTTGGAACTCCCTTCCTTTTTCAATGATCCAACAGATATTGGCAATTTGATCTCTGGTTCCTCTGCCTTTTTTAAATCCAGCTTGAACATCTGGAAGTTCATGGTTCACATACCGTTGAAGCCTGGTTTAGAGAATTTTGAGCATTACTTTGCTAGCCTGTGAGATGAGTACAATTGTGTGATAGTTTGAGCATTCTTTGGTATTGCCTTTCTTTGGGACTGGAAGGAAAACTGACCTTTTCCAGTCCTGTGGCCACTGCTGAGTTTTCCAAATTTGCTGGCACATTGAGTGCAGCACTTTCACAGCATCATCTTTTAGGATTTGAAATAGCTCAACTGGAATTCCATCATCTCCACTAGCTTTGTTCATAGTGATGTTCCCTAAGGCCCATGTGACTTCACATTCCAAGATGTCTGGCTCTAGGTGAGTGATCATACCATTGTGGTTATCTGGGTCATAAAGATCTTTTTTGCATATTTCTTCTGTGTGTTCTTGCCACCTCTTCTTAATATCTTCTGCTTCTGTTAGAACCATACCATTTCTGTCCTTTATTGAGCCCATCTGTGCATGAAATGTTCCCTTGGTATCTCTAATTTTCTTGAAGAGATCTCTAGTCTTTCCCATTCTATTGTTTTCATCTGTTTCTTGGCATTGATCACTGAGGAAGGTTTTTTTTTGGTTTTTTTTTTTAATCTCTCCTTGCTATTCTTTGGAACTCTGCATTCAAATGGTATAAAATCAGTATGCATAAAATGAAAGCAATACAAAAAGTAACAAAAATCAAAATGTATAACTTAATACCATGAAAAACTGAGAAAGCATGTTCGCATCATGATCAAACTAAGATTCTGGTGTTTCAAACTGTGATGAAAAAAACACATTATATTTCTATACTCAAATAAAGCAGTGTATAAGGATAGGCATGGATTACCCTTGTGGCTCAAACAATAAAAACTCTGCTCACAATGTGGGAGACCTGGGTTCGACCCCTGCAATCCCTGCATCCACAGAAGATCACCTGGAAAAGGGTATGGCTACCCACTCCAGTATTCTTGCCTTGAGAGCTCCATGGACAGAGGAGCCTGGTGGGCTACAGTCCATGGGGTCGCAAAGAGTTGGACACCACTAAATGACTAACACTTTCACTTTTTTTTTCACATTTTAATCAAGTGAAGAGATAACATGAGATAAAATTAGAGCACGAAACTGAGCAAACAAATTTAAATAAATAATAACCACCTAAGTCAATATAAAAATAATGGTACTTTGGGTAATTTAAAAGGGGAGCTAAAATGGTCAGATCAAATTTAAAGCATTGTATAAAGGGAAACTTTAGAGTTCTTGAAAACATTACACATTAGTAGGTCAAAACTGACTTAAAGAATTAGCGGTAAATAGAGTGTTTGACTTCCAAACCACAAGGATCAAAAGGAACAAAAATATGCATGAAATTTGATGCATTCAAATTTTTGCCAGATAAATCTTACCAACATCTTATACTATGCATATTAGTACATAGTAAAATCATAAAATAATTTTTCCATTCAGTCAGTGTCTACTATAACTACTGTCTTTCTGCTTTATATGGGAAATCCAATTCAGCTGAACAAAATATGAAAATTATATAAAAGGTAATAAAGGAGAGGAAATTATTGTATAAATGATAATGTGATATTTTACAATGTACAGCATCAGAGAAATCCTAAAAACTATTAGAAAGGGATGTTTGTTGGTATGGACCAGAAAAAAATTATAAAAGATTACTTAAAAAAATTTTAATAGCAGAAAAACTAAAACTTTGTAGGATAAATATTACAGAATTATTCAGTTTGTAAAAAAATATTATCATATTTTATTAAAGTGCATAAAAAGATCTAAATTAAAATACCTAGTAACCCCAAATTACAAAGTGATCCCTTTTTGCCCCCAAGTTATCTCATAATTACAATGCAATTAGGCAAGCTGATCCAAATGTTCATATAGGAGATGAACTGGTTCAAGATGAAATAATTCTCATAAAAGAAAATAAATTTCCAAACTTACTGTATTAGAAAATAAAGTTTGCTACAAAGCCAGTAATTCAAACTGTGTGGTAATGGCCTAAGGACAAGAGAGACAGATAGAAGAAAATTTATTAAAAAAGAAAAAAAAAAGTGGGATATATATATATATATAGACACACACACACACATAGAGAGAGAGACACGTATAGGCTCTTAAAGCACAATGAAAATCAATGGGCAATAGATGGGCTAGTTCACCATATGTAAAGACATTGCCTAGACATTGTTTTATGATACATTGCCATATATTTTATGTAAAAAATACCAATAACATATTTACTCTTGATGGGTATAGCAATATATTAATAGGACCTATTCATAACAGTTTTATACATATAAATGTACAGATAGCACACACACACACACACCTATTACAGCAATTATAAACATTTTATAAATAGTGATTGCTTGTCTGTCTGATAGTCTTCATTGTCTTATTCTGTGTACTTGAATTATTTCATAATTAAATATCATATTTCGTATTTAAAGATAAATGAAATGAGAAGAAGCTCATAGAGCATAAGATATTCCAGTCTTCCACAGTGATTCTTCTGTAGGCAAATATGTTATGTCAGACTTAACACAGCTCTGTTTTCATTCTTTAGTCCTCACCATGCTGTACACTACCAATTATCTATTTGTGTAATGAAAACATTGACTGAACTTTTATAGATTCAATAAAAGTGTTGGGTTGTTGTTTTTTCTTTTTTTCCCTTTCTCTATTTCTTTAGATTTCGAATGTTGTGTTAAAAAAATAGATTTCATTTTGCTTTTATCTCCTAAACCTGAGTCAGCACAATTCTGTTTTCTTGCTGGCATTTTATACTCTGGAAATCATTTGAGGGCTTAGAGCATGAGAAGAGTAATTACCCAAAACATCAAAATTGCCCACTGCGATTTGTAGGACTTCGGCCAAGAAGGCTGACGCAGTGACAAACTACCCGCTTTATAACTCCAGGTAATAGAAGACAAGCAGATCCTCGCCATCTGTACCTCATTTCATTTTCCATTTAAATGAAGTATCATCTCTCACCATCTCTTGCATTTTAACTCACCCTCTGAAATGGAATCGACCGTCCTGCACATACAAAGCAAATGGACATATGTAGGCGATTTCTGAGCAAGCTTGGCACGCTTTCCCCTCGCATGTCGCTGCCTCTCCCACCCGCTGTCCTCTGCCCTCCTTTTTGATCCATTCCTGTTTGAAAGCCAGCCGTTCCGCCCACACATAGGGCACTTTTGGCAGCTTGAGGCCTCATCGGCATACTGGCCGGCCTTAGCTGGGTATGGAACAGATGTTGGGGAAGTCACATTTTTTGAAATTTATTTTCTCTGTAGAATAGAGGACAGAGTTTTAAAAATAGAGGACAGGGTTTATGTCCACATTATCCTTTCCACTCTTTTGAGAGTTAGGCTCTTAAAAGTCAATTCTTAGAGAAGAAACACATGAATATTTTCTGCTAATTTCATTAGGCATCGAGTTGATGATCAGAAAAGGTGTCGCTCTAAGATGCAACAAGGAAGGTATCACTGGTTACACAGCCAGAACAAGATGTCAAACTACACCAAGCCTTTCACTGAGGAAGAAACTGGAAGAAAATACAACTTAATAGCCATATTGTAGGTTTGTTAAACGAATAATAATATTTTAAGAACATTATTTATGGAAGCTTATAAAGACCTATTCTCCCTTGTGGAAAATGCATAGGATAATTAATGCATGGCTCCTATCCTCAAAGGAATTTACAATGTAGTAATCACAGAGAGGGAAGAGAAATAATAAAATACAAGTTAGGAGGGAAAAAATGAGATGGAAATAAAATGCCACCTGCATGTAGTATGAGTATAAATAAATGCCACCTGTGACCAGGAGGAGTGTGGTATAGAGTGTGAGCACTGTTTGAAACAGAAACCCTGAACTTATTCTGTAATGTTTGGTTGCTTGTTTTGTATCTTGGTATTCACAGTTCTTTTTAAACACAGAGTTGGTTATTTCTGAATATATGAGGGGGAGGTACATTTGAGTTAACTCAGAGGCCAACTTTGAAGTCTGAAGACAGAATGGGGGATTTCTAGTTTCTTTATTTTATTTTTAATTGCAGCATAATTCCTTTACAATGCTGTGTTGATTTCTGCCATACATCAACATGAATCATCCATAGGTATGTATATTTAAATGGATAGGATATTCATATGTGGAAACATGGAATATTTATGTATAGCCAGAGGTATCTCTAAAAGAATCAAATTGTAGGGGTTTGAACAAGATGATTCCCCCTCACACACCTGCCAAAGTATCAGATAATGTTTTTAATACTTGTTTGTATCTCCTTGTCTAGTCAAAGGCTATGGTTTTTCCTGTGGTCATGTATGGATGCAAGAGTTGGACTGTGAAGAAGGCTGAGCGCCGAAGAATTGATGCCTTTGAACTGTGGTGTTGGAGAAGATTCTTGAGAGTCCCTTGGACTGCAAAGAGATCCAACCAGTCCATTCTGAAGGAGATCAGCCCTGGGATTTCTTTGGAGGGAATGATGCTGAAACTGAAACTCCAGTACTTTGGCCACCTCATGCGAAGAGTTGACTCATTGGAAAAGACTCTGATGCTGGGAGGGACTGGGGGCAGGAGGAGAAGGGGACGACAGAGGATGAGATGGCTGGATGGTATCACTGACTCAATGGATGTGAGTCTGAGTGAACTCTGGGATGAACAGGGAGGCCTGGTGTGCTGCGATTGTCGGACACCACTGAGCAACTGAACTGAACTGAATTGTTTCTCCTTGTAGCAGTCGGGAGATGAAGTGATATAGATTACCCCATTAGAGTTGGGACCATGTCAGCTTTTCAATTTTGACACTATTCTGTTAATGGTTTACAACTTATTCATAAAGTGTCCTTTCCTTCTGAGGGAAAAAAAGCAAAAACTTGGTTTCTCAGGTCCCGAAGGAGAAGAACTATTTTTAAAAACTGCTATTTTTTTTTTAAGACTGGCTATTTTAATTTTAAGGCAACTTTAGAAGAATGTTTTAAAGACATTTTCAACTCCAGAATTTTCAAAAGCAGGATTGATTTAATATGCATTTAGCCTTAGCTATGGAGTAATTACTTGAAACTGGGGTCTATTTTCAATGTTACAATAATTTAATTTCTTTAAATTGAAGTTTAAAGTCCTATTTCAAAGATAGATAGTTTCTGTGTCATGTGCTAAAAAATTTCATTTGCTTTTTATCCATATGTTAACCACAAACTACTTCTTTCTAATATAAGCTATAGAAACAGTAGCAATGAAAGTATATTTTCCAGAACAGAATTTCATTTCTTTCAGTATTTCCATGACTAAGCACAAGAAATAAACAGTAGAATTCTACCGAATTTATTCTTTGCTAAGCTTTCAGTCCTTTTCCTCAGCAAGTTATAATTTATTTTTTAGTTTTAATTTGCATAATTTAATATTCTAATTATTTAGAGATATCAGATATTAGATTCAGAAAACTAAGGCTTTACAGAAATGAAGGTAGCCCCAAGGGAACACTTGAATTATTTTCCTATTCACTCTGCTTGGGTGTGAATGAGATACCTTTTCTTTTCCTTCCATCTGCTCTTCATAGCAATGATCATTTCATGTGAGAATTATTAAACTATTCACTTATCTTTCACATTCGATGGATATTGTTTCAGTGTCTTGATTTGTGCATTTAATCTTCTTATATTGAGTACCAGAGCAAAGCGTCAGGGAACTGTTAGACACTTTATGATTATTTATTGAATGAATGGATGAAATAAAACATTCCATAGCCTGAGCATCTTGCCTACTGATGATCTATTGAGTTGACACCAATTCTCTCTCATAGATTTTGCCATAAAGAGCAAAAGCTTCTTTTATTAAATATACATGCACACAAGCAAATACGTATACACCTAACAGATATACAAACACATAACTTTTTAATAAATCTTTTAATGGCCTATGACTTGTGCTTCTTCTTTCTTTCCTATTCTTTATAAGAACTGCATTTTATTTATTTATCTTCTAAAAGGAATTGATATATATATATAATATATACATACACTGTTGTTACTTCTAATTCAGTGGTTTTTAAAATGTATTTAAACCTATTTTTCAAAAATGCAAGCATCAAAATTGGAGAAATTTTTATATTAATTTTTCTTTTTCATTTTCCAAAAAATGTTTTGTTTTTTATTGCCAAAATTTCTATTTTTATTTCATTTCTTTTTTGTAAGCTTACCTTCATGAATATAATTATTATCCTGATATCTCTTTATTAATATGCATATCAATTTTTCCCACTATTCCTTTTGTTTTTTGGCAAAAAGAATTCTAGATAGAGCTTTCTCAAGTTCATTCTTCATGTCACTAATTTAATTTTCTCTTTGGTAACAATTTTACATTTTACTGCTTCAAAGGCAGATTTTAATTCTGCAGTTATATCTTTATTTTCCTTGCAATTTTATCTTATTTAAACACAGAATACAAAATAAATGTTAATCCTCTCATTTTCAGCTTTTGTTTCCTAGAGCACATTTCAACAATTTTAATTGAATGCAAAACAGATGTTTTCTAACAGTTACTCTGTGTACCACTGTCACAATCACCGTCTCTCTCTGTATCTGTTTTCTTTCAGAATTTTTCCTGGGTTTGTGTCAAGATGTTGACTTACTTATTTTATTCTCCTTCAGGAATTGTTTCTAGATACGGAGATTTTAATAATAGTTCGTTTGTAGATATTTTTGTTTTCCTCAGTGCTCACTCAGTTGCCAGTTAAAATCTTTGTCTTATCTCTTGAACCGAAGGGCTCCGTACTGTAAGCATTTTCAACCCAAAAGGCCTGGTGTTTCACAGCCCTTTGTTAAGTAAGTACCTCCGTCCCTGGGATTCTCCAGGCAAGAACACTGGAGTGGGTTGCCATTTCCTTCTCCAATACAGGAAAGTGAAAAGTGAAAGTGAGGTCGCTCAGTTGTGTCTG
This sequence comes from Bos mutus, assembly GCF_027580195.1. Lineage (NCBI taxonomy): Eukaryota > Metazoa > Chordata > Mammalia > Artiodactyla > Bovidae > Bos > Bos mutus. The sequence goes on along the minus strand of NC_091640.1, from coordinate 11,377,328 downwards.
ACTCACAGTGACCCCATGGACCACAGCCTACCAGGCTCCTCCGTCCATGGGATTTTCCAGGCAAGAGTACTGGAGTGGGGTGCCATTGCCTTCTCCAATTGACACAGTACTTAATTATAGACAAATGGCTCCTTTTACCTTGGATAGTAAGTGCAAATAAACTGAGGAAAAAACAGAGACACAGAAATCAATTTTAAGTTAAATATATATTAAAATATAACATTTGAATAAATAGGTATTTACACACACATTTATGTCAGTGTATATATATGTGTGTATGTATATGTGTATGTATATACACACAATTAATGTAATTAATGAAAATCAATTGACAAATCCTTGAGCAACTTCTAATAGGGTTTCTTCAAAGGTATAGGACATTAACTGAAGACATTCATTCAGCACTTATTTCATATTTATATAAATATACCCAGTATGTGTATTTGTTGATTTGTATATAATTCCATATACATTATATATTATATATTTAACTCCATGTATAATACACTAATATAGAGGAGGAAGAAAGAGAGATTGATTACTGGTTTTGGAAGCAAGGACGAAAATGTGGCCAAACTGGAAAGGAAGTTCAGAGTTGAGTAAAAGCAAGAATTAAAACAAGGAGTCACAAATAGCATGTCATTTTCTTTGTGAAATAGTCATTGTCCTTCAGGGAACACTGCAGTGATGGAATACTATAATACCCAAGATTCACCATGACTAGATCAATAGTGATACTTAAATCACTGATGTATTTCAATATAGAGTCAATATTTTGATAACAAATCCTTATTTTTCTATCATCTTTCTGTTCTAGCCAGCATAAAATGCACTCCCAGTGTTCAAGACAGCATAAAATATATAGATTACCCTCTATAAGAATTAGATTTGAGGAGAGGAAGACCTCATGTAACTTCATGAAATTTTGACCAAACTAATTCATTTCTCATAAATGTATTATCTCTTTGATAAAGGACCTAAAGAACCCTGAGGCTGGTGATGCATAATTAAAACTGTGAAATATTTCATTTTATATTGCAAAATAAGCCAATATTCTTCTTAAAGTTTAATATAATGAGTTCACAAATGGAAGGAATAAATTGACTAATATCTCTCAACTTACTTAACTGAATGCCTTAATACTGCCTTAATTTTGTTTGTCCAATTGCCCCCTGGTTTGTTATTAATCTTTCACTATCTTTCACAGTTGGCGTTTAATATAATTCTATGCAAGGCCACTTGTAGCAAGCAGAGCAATTAAGTATGCAATGGCCTGAGCTATAATCCAGTAATTCAAACATTTTAGGTAATTTTTTTATGAAACAAAATAACAACAAAAAATTGGCTCTTGACTGTAGCCAAGTCATGTTGAAGCTCTATTCATTAATTATTTATTAAGTATCCCTTCTGAATCTGGCATTAGGCTATGCCCTGCACAAATGAGTAATGACTTCATTCCTGTCTCAAATACTCATGGTTTAAAAGGGAAAATTTGACACAGATTCAACAACAAATATCAAGTTGAGTATAACAAGTACCTGAAGGGAGTAGGTACAAAATACAGAGTGACTTTAGAAGAGGCAGGTCCATCTGGGCTACAAGAAAAAATGAATGAAGGCTCTATGAAGAAGAGACATGTTGACGGATGGATAAGATTTGGATAGAGAGCTATAGGAAAATTGCATTTCAGGTCTAGAGGAATATATTGATAAAGAATCAAAGTATGGCAGATGTTTTAGAATAAACCAAGTTGAGCTTTAGCTGGAGTATTTGTGTGGAGTTAAATGAGCTTAGGACAGACTGTACAAGCATGAATGGTAGGCTGAGGAGTAGGTAATTGTTGCCAGCAATGCAGGAGACCTGGGTTTGACCCTAGGTGGGGAAGATCCCCTGGAGAAGGTAAATACTAATATTTCCCTTCCAATATTCTTTCCTGGAGAATTCCAAGGACAGAGGAGCCTGGTGGGCTACAGTCCTTGGGGTTGTAAAGAATTGAACATATGTAAACATCTCTTTATAAACGACCAAAATGTAGAAAAATAGTATATTTTCTGTGTGAAAAAAATTTAAACCAGTTTGCCTAAATAAGACTGAGCCTTATGACACCAGTTTTTGTTATTTTATAACTTTTATTTAAAAACAGTTCTGTTATGCTGCTCATTAATGCACTTTATGTTTTTAATCCATAGTTTTATTCTCATGTTTAAAAATAATCCATTGTACCCAAATGTAGAGTATGTGCATACATGCTGAAATTGCAGCTCTCCGTTTTTTTGCTTTTCCTGTTCACAGACCCTATTGCTTTGAGAAATCTAGGCCCTTGCTCTCAGTTGTTGACAGTCCCCCACATGTACAATACATGTCAGGAGGAAATAGGAAGTTATGCCTAAAGGTTTTGCATGATGTAAGGGCTGGGAATGCCACTGCATGGTCCATTGTCCCCTGAGATAATCATATGAATGAGCAGAGCAGGAGCAAAGTGGATTTGGTACCCCCACAGCATCAGAGCCACACCTGTTCACCGACAACCTGGCTCCTAAGCCGGAAACCAGACCAGGCTGGAGGATTCCTTTCAAAACTAAATGAGATGCTGTGAATGGACCTAGAGATTATTATACTAGTGAAGTAAGCTAGACAGAGAAGGACAAATATATAATTTTGCTTATATGTGGAATCTAAAAAAAAAATGATACAAATGAACTTACGTCCAAAACAGAAATAGATCCACAGATGTAGAAAACATGATTTTCCATGGTTACCAAAGGGGAAAGAATGGGGGAAGGATAAATTGGGAGTTTGTGATTAGCGGATACTCACTACTATATATAAAATAGACTACCATCAAGGGCCTACTTGGAGAAGGCAATGGCACCCCACTCCAGTACTCTTGCCTGGAAAATCCCATGGATGGAGGAGCCTGGTAGGCTGCAGTCCACAGGGTCGCTAAGAGTTGGACCTGACTGAGTGACTTCACTTTCACTTTTCACTTTCATGCATTGGAGAAGGAAATTGCAACCCACTCCAGTGTTCTTGCCTGGAGAATCCCAGTGACGGGGGAGCCTGGTGGGCTGCCGTCTATGGGGTCGCACAGAGTCAGACACGACTGAAGTGACTTAGCAGCAGCAGCAGCAAGGGCCTACTGTATAGCACAAGGAAGTCTAGTCAATATTTTGCAATAACCTATAAGGGAAAAGAATCTGAAAAAGAAGATATATATATATATATATATATATATATATATATATGAATCTCTTTGCTGTACACATGGAATGAACACAACATTGTAAATAAACTATACTTCAATTTTGAAACAAAGAAACAAAACAAAATGAAAATTCAATGAGATGACATACAGGGAAAGTGAAAGTATATATTACATTTTTATTAATATTTTCTCTTCACATAACTTGTGCATAACTCTGATACAATGCATACCACTGGCATGCACCAGATTCTGAGTTTAAAAAAGGCAAAATTTCAATTTTAGTTTTCATTTTCCAGGGTAAGATTCAAAATAGCAACAGATCTGGATTAAACACTTAAAATGGGCATTGCAGCAGATAAAGAGCAGCTTCCTACTGATCCGGGCATCAGTCCTTCACTTGCTGGGTATAGGGGAGTCCAAGCTGGCTAGGGAGGTGACAACTCACTCAGGGAGTAGTGGCGATTTGTCAACCAACCCAGAATTATTCAATGCATAGCAGCTGCTGGGCTGTACTAATGCACACCACTGTATCTACAAGTGATAGTGTTCCTATAACATGCTGCTTGCTCTTAATCAATCAATGAATTAAGAAAATGAATATCAGTTTTCATTTTAGTAAGCAGGATATCTCTGTGTTGGCTTGTAACTTCTTAACAAGGTCATTCTATTATATATTTACATTAAAAATGATCATCTCAGGGCTCCCATAAAAGAAACCTTCCCAAAGACCAATTTATACCATTGGAGCATTCGAGGAAGGATTAATTGTGACTTTGTGAAGCATTTTTTCCCCATGTATTGTTTATTTGTTCTTGGTTTCAATCTGCATTCCATAATTTAGCTTGTTTTTTCCTGTTAGTATCTTTCAAAATGAGGTACAAAGTTTTGTGTTTAATTATGCATTTTAAAGTATAATATTAGCCATTCTCTGTCTCAGAACAACCCTTGTACATGTCACTCAACAACAGAGCAAAAGGGAAAGCTGGAGTGAGTGTATTTTGGGAGAAGGCAAGATGAAAAAGAAGGAGAGTTCAAAAAAGTGAGAGAATCTGAGCACAAGAGAATAAGAGGAAGAAAGAAGGCAAAGGCCAGGGCAGGAGTCAGAGATCATATTGATGGGAGCAGAGAAAGATGACAGTAAAAATATCTATGATGGACTAAAAGAAAAAATCTTAGTGGCCTCAGAAAAAAAGAAAAATATGAATGGTTTCAGAAAAAAATGAGGAGGAAAACAAGGGATATTTAGAAATAAGATGAAAGAAAATAATAAGGAATGATAAAAGGAAGAGAAAGGAAGAGAGAGGAAAAATGCAGGGGAGTTGAAAGTGACAAGCATAGTAAAAAAAACCTGAGAGGCAGACAGGATTAGACTGGATACTAAATAGGAAGAAATAGAAGATTTTTAAAGAAGGGAAATAAGAACACAAGGTAAATGGAGTTTAAGTAAGAGTTTAAGAGAAAAAAGCACAAGGCCATTCAACTCTGGGAGGGAGAATTGTTAATATACCCTTTCTTTCCGACCCAGGGATCAAACCCAGGTCTCCTGCATTGCAAGGCAGATTCTTTACCATCTGAGCCACCACGGATGCCGTTATATCCTTTAGGTGTTATTAAATGTTACGCAGTTGAGAACCAGAGGCAATGGAGAACTTAAAAAGAAATCCCAGTGTTCTATGCTAAATAACATTGTTGGAGATTTAAAGCTCATCAGCAATGATTTAAAAAGGAAAAACTAAAACAAGAGAAAACCACTTTCGGTAAAGCACAATAGGCAGTCTGGGGGTTAGTTATAGAATGTTAATTAGACAAGTCATTTGCTCTTTTATCCACAGGTCATGAAGAGATACATTAATAATTTCAATTGGCAGCCATTTGATTTTATCCTCATCTAATATAAATGACCACTTACAGGCTGGAGTTAACAGAGCAGGTGGAAGAAAAAAAAAAAACCAGGAAGGGAAAGATTTATTCTACTTTAGCCAGTAGAACTGATGGAAGGAAAAGTGAAGTATGAAATGCATCTTTTGCTAATTATAGCACACCATGAAATAAAATTTTAAAGTTATTCAACAGGAAGTAATTCCTCTCATATTAGAAAAAATATAAAGATATATTCTGGGCACACATGTAAGCCACAGTTGTGCTATTATTGATCTTTTTTTCTTTGTTTCTTTCTTAAATTTCTTTTATTTTGATTTATTTTTAATTGAGATATAGATGGGGAAACAGTGGAAACAGTGTCAGACTTTATTTTTGGGGGCTCCAAAATCACTGAAGATGGTGATTGCAGCCATGAAATTAAAAGACGCTTACTCCTTGGCAGGAAAGTTATGACCAACCTAGATAGCATATTGAAAAGCAGAGACATTACTTTGCCAACAAAGGTCTGTCTAGTCAAGGCTATGGTTTTTCCAGTGGTCATGTATGGATGTGAGAGTTGGACTGTAAAGAAAGCTGAATGCTGAAGAATTGATGCTTTTGAACTGTGGTGTTGGAGAAGACTCTTGAGAGTCCCTTGGACTGCAAGGAGATCCAACCAGTCCATTCTGAAGGAGATCAGCCTTGGGATTTCTTTGGAAGGAATGCTGGTAAAGCTGAAACTCCAATACTTTGGCCACCTCATGTGAAGAATTGACTCATTGGAAAAGACTCTGATGCTGGGAGGGATTGGGGGCAGGAGGAGAAGGGGACGACAGAGGATGAGATGGCTGGATGGCATCACTGACTCGATGGACATGAGTTTCGGTTGACTCCAGGAGTTCATGATGGACAAGGAGGCCTGGCATGCTGCGATTCATGGGGTTGCAGAGAGTCGGACACGACTGAGCGACTGAACTGAACTGATGTACAATATTATGATTCAGGCATATCAACAGAGTGATTCGCAATTTTTAAAGCTTATACCTCATTAATAGTTATAAAATGTTGGTTATCTTTCCCATGCTGTACAATATATTCTTGTAGCTTATTTTATACCTAATAGTTTGTATTTAGTTTTTTGTTTGTTTGTTTGTTTTGGCCATACTGGGAAGCAACTTATCTTATTTCCCCAACCAGGGATCAAACTTGAGCCTTCTGCAGTGAAAGCTCATATTCTTAACCACTGGACCACCAGGAAACTCGCATAGTTCATGCTTCTTAATTCTCTACCACTGTCTTGCTCCTTCCTCCTTTCTTCTCGCCACTGATAACCACTAGTTTGTTCTCTATACCGGTGAATCTGTTTCATTTTTTTAATAATCACTAGTTTGTTTCATTTTTTATATTCCACATGTAAATTATGTCATACAATACTACTGATCTTTTTTCGGTCATTTTGATGCTAGGAGAGAGGATTTGGGACTCATCGCTAGATGGATATGTTACTTTTCAAGTTCACAGGCAAAAGTGGCAGTCAAGGCCTTAGTGATATATATTAAATTGTGCATTTACATCAGGATGAAGTTTTGAAAGGCTGTATGCTGTTCAAAGAACAGGAACAAAAGCAAAAATCATTTGCTTTACTCTTGTCTTACCTGGGGCTTTTATTTTTCTATTCCCTTACACTTTATATTATATTTGCATTGCTGTAATCTATAATAGTCCATCGTGGATAATACATCCTTAAATAAATATTATTTCAATAAATAAATGACAATAAATATTCAAGAGACTAGGTTCAAAGGGGAAAGATAGGGAGAGGAGAAGAAGGAAAATAATTGAATGAAAAATTATTTTAAATAATTTGAATTTGAATTAATTCACTTAAATTCTTAAGGCACATTGCACTTTCAATCTCAGCTTGAGCAAGTAATCTTAAATATTATTAAAAATAGGTAAAGGGAAATCCCATGGACAGAGGAACCTTGTGGGCTATTTAGTCTATGCTGTCACAAAAGAGTCAGACACCACAACTTAGCAAATAAAACGAAAACTATAAAGTCTTATCAGGATAGTTGAGTTTGAACAGGACAAATAAATGAAATGCAAAAATGTATTACTTTTTATCATTTGTTCAACAAATACTTGCAAAGTTTGTGTTATATACTAGATGTTGGAGATGAACAATTCCAGAGCAGTGATGAAGGCAGCCTGAGATTTTCCTGGAGGGAGTTTATATTACTTGTAAATAATGTGATGCTGAATAAAGAGATGTTTGAGTCTCAGTGAAGTTCTGGGCAATCTATTAGCACTAGTCTTAGCTGAGTAAAAAGATGATAATTAACACATAGATCTGTACAACACTGCATAAGAAAGGAATAGGGTTCTGACATGCTTGATTCCAAGCCAGGTGAGGAAAACGGATTAAGATAAAATGTTGTGAAACAGGGGGCCCTTGATTCCAAGATTCTGACAGTCCCAGCAAAGAGAAAAGCTCCCATTCAAGATGGTTCCTCTTAGAAAGGGAAGGTCAGCTAATTAAAGAACAGGATAATGAGTCTAATGAGAAGAGACAGACCCTTTTAGATTATACATCAAATAACTTCTATTTAACGGAAAAAAATAAAAACATACTGTGGCGTCAATAGTGTCTCTGTTTCACACAACCATTCTTGTTTGTTTTGTTTTGTTTTTGGTGTTCTTTTCTGGTCTGGGGTTTATTTGCTCAAAGTTGCTCAGTCACGTCTGACTCTTTGACACCCCATGGACTGTGCCCTTCAATATCTCCCGGAATTTGCTCAAACTCCTGTCAATTGAGTCAGTGATGCTATTCAATCATCTCATCCTCTGTCACCCTCTTCCCCTTCTGCCTTCAATCTTTCCCAGAATCAGAGTCTTTGCCAGTGAGTCAGCTTTTTGCATCAGGTGGCCAAAAGGATTGGAGCTTCAGCTTCATCATCAGTCCTTCCAAAGTATTTTCAGGGTTACTTTCTTTTAAGAGTGACTGGTGTGATCTCCTTGCTGTCCAAGTGACTCTCAAGAGTCTTTTCTAGCAGTACAATTAAAAAGCATTAATTTTACAGTGGTCGGCCTACTTTATGGTTCAACTCTCACATCCAAACATGACTACTGGAACTACCACAGCTTTGACTATAAGGACCTTTGTCAGCAAGGTGATGTCTCTGCTTTTCAAAACACTGTTTAGGTTTGTCATAATTTTTTCTTCCAAGTAGCAATTATCTTTTAATTTTGTGGTTGCAGTCACCATCCACAGTGATATTGGAGACCAAGAAAGCAAAATATTTTTGCCATGAAGTGATGGGACCAAATGCCATGATCTTAGTTTTTGAATGTCGAGTTTTAAGCCCGCTTTTTCACTCTCTTCTTTCACCCTCATCAAGAGGCTCTTTAGTTTCTCTTTGTTTTCTGCCATTAGAGTGGTATCATCTGCATATCTGAGGTTGTTGATATTTCTCCTGGCAATCTTGATTCCTGCTGGAATTCTCCAGGCCAGAATACAGGAGAGGGTAGCCTTTCCCTTCTCCAGGAGATCTTCCCAACACAAGCATCAAACCCAGGTCTCCCACATTGCAGGCAGATTCTTTACCATCTGAGCTGCAAGGGAAGCAGGTGCTTATAGTTGCAATATGGGTTATTATCATCTACTATTTATGTAGATAATGCTATGCTCTTGTTTAATGGAAGGTGAAAGGTCTTATTTCTTTTTCAGAATATCTTTTAAAATAGCATCACTATTGGGATAAATAGAGTTTAGAGAAAATTTTCCTGTAGTGTTTTTAACACTAAAGAAATGATGGTCATAAAGGCTCCTTTGACATGGAAAATGGAAAAAAATTAAAATTACTGTAATAAAAAATACATTGTCTTAGAGTTTATATATTTCTTGTTTGTAGTCCTAGATCTTAACTTGCTAATCCATTGGAGATAGTTAGATTTTTAAATTTTATATTCCTATTTCATTATTAATTCCAACAATGTTTCAATACTGTTTTAAACATAAGTTTGAAGAAAAAACTGAGAACTCATTAATAGTAGTTTTTAGAGAGCTTCTTGAATCATTTGAATAGCAATACAAATAAATCACATAATCATCAAAAAAGATTTCCAAGTGCTTTTTCTACACCTGTCAATATTCTTTGTTCTGTGATTGATCAGAGAAACAATGTAAAAGCCAACCCCTGCCCTCAGGATTTTAATATTTAAAAGATGAGATGATGATAATATTGACGAGAGGATTGTTCAGTTGTTGAACACAGTATGTCCGACAATATGAGCAAAAATTTTTTGAAAACAGATAAGAGGCTGAGGTAAACAAGGAATGTAAATTGGAAATGGAATTGTAGCAACTTCATTGGTACTGAAAGTGAAAGTGAAGTCACTCAGTCGAGTCTCTTTGTGACCCCATGGACTGTAGCCCACCAGGCTCCTCTGTCCATGGGATTTTCCAGGCAAGAGTACTGGAGTGGGCTGCCATTTCCTTCTGCAGGGGATCTTCCGGACCCAGGGATCGAACCCGGGTCTCCCATATTGTAGGCAGATGCTTTTACCCTCTGAGCCACCAGGGAAGTCCATTATAGTTTCCATCATTGGCACTAGGATTTGCAAAAAAGAACGAGATTTGAGTAATGAAAGTCATAAAGGCAAGAACAGTTGATAATGGTGCAATAATTCCTGAAATCACTCACTTTATGAGTAGTAGAAATTTATTCTGTATTTTATCTATTTTTCTTTATACACATATACATGTATGAAATTTCAGCAATATAGATGGTATTGTGAAGGAAACTTGTCTTTTTTTTTCTTTAATCATGTCTTACCATTCAGAAAGTTTGCAACTTCTGACACTGTGAACAGCCACTCTTCCTTGTGTTTGCACTCAAAAACGTTGTTAAGGATATTTGTTTTAAGGCGAAACAAACCACGTCTCTCTTTCTTTTAGTGAAGTCCAATTGCAATTTCACTCTTCTCTGACCATTTGTACTGCCTTTCTCACAATTTGCTTCTCAGGATCTTTCTTAATTTTCTTTGATTTGTTCTTATTTGTATAGTTAGTGGAACATTGTTTTATAATTTCACATATATCATTTTCTTGTTATGTGTGCTTTTTAATGCATATTACAGTTATTTTAATCCATTTGTTTTTCTGTGATCCTTATGAGAAAATTTTATGCTGACATTTGTTCATTTTTTTCTCTTATAGCTTAAAGTTTATCTTTCCTTGCATGGTTTATATTTTCCCTTCTCTGTTAAAGAAAGCTCTTCCCCATCCCCAAGAACATAAAAATATTATATAAAGTTCTCATTTAAAAAATTATATTAATAAAGTCTATAAGAAATATTAACTCTATTGGATTAAGAGTATTAATCAATGCTTTTAAGCATTTAGAAAATGCGTTGAAAATGTAAAGTTCATTGTATAGGTGAGCAGTTGGAACAGAGGCTTGGATACACAATAAGCATTTTCTTCTCATGAATGTTTGTATTGGCTGGGGAGTCCATGCTCTGTTTGGCCTCAGGTTAGCTATGTGGTAATGACAGTACATTTCACTGGTGGTCCAGTAGAAGCTGTTTGTACAGCAATAACCTCAGAGCAAGAAGCAGAGTTTACTGCACAAGTGTATTCTTTTCTTTGTTTTTAAGGTCTTTATTGAATCTGTTACAATAGTGCTTCTTGTTTTATATATATATTTTGTTTGTTTGTTTGTTTTTGTGTTTTTTTTGGCCCAAAGGCATGTGGGAACTTAGCTCCTCCACCGGGGATGGAAGCCACATCCCCTGCTTTGAAAGTAGAAATCTTAACCACTGAGCCATCAGGGAAGTCTCCACAAGTGTACTTCAAATCTCTACTTGCACTGGGTTTGCAAACCTCCCTTTGAACAGAGCAAGTCAGGGGCTGACAACCATGTTAAAGTTTAAAGAAGGAAGTTTCACCTTTAAGGGGGAGACTTCAAAGCGAGGTGCATGGGGCAGTGTGAAAAAAAGAAACAGGTCCCCAATTTAATCTGATTCATATACACATACTCAAATACATACACATTCATATATGCATATATTTATGAGCATAGGTACATATGATGTAAATATAAACTGTAGTGAAATTTGTTGCATGTCAAATGCCTAATCATAATTTTTAGAGATACTGTCCAAATAGCAAATGCTTCCTGCAAAGACCGAAACTCACACTTCTGTGCAACTAATGCAGAATTTCATATGTTGTGCAAAATGTGCGCCTTTGAAAAGGCTTCACAAGAAAATTAACCATTCCTGTGCAACTGAAATAATTCATCTGTTCCAATAATTACTTTACTCCATTTGGACAGCCTCACAACTAAACTAATTTAACTTGGCTCTGTTCAATCAAATATCATACATAGATATCATATATCATACAGGAATCCAGACCATGAGCTTCTGTTTTGTTTAGCTTTTTCATATTTATGTTTGGTAGCAGCAGACTTCAACACTGTATTTGTTACTTAACATGTGTTCAGTGTTGTATTATTCAATCAAACCTTTTCTTTAAGGTATCTGTTATATCATTACTGGGGATGGTGTTTCACAGATATACCGATTCGGGAAAGAGTTTTCTATAAGGATATGGTCTCCAAAAATGTTTTCATATTTCACATTAATAATAAAGCTTTGATTCACTTACACACAGACACATTGTGTTTGATCTAATAAAGGCAATATTGAATAAAAAGGGAAAAGAGATCAGCACAGGTTAAATGTTATCCAAATAATCCATAGACCTTTTAAAATGTATTATCAAGTGATCGACCTAGAGGTAACTGGTGCCAAGAAAAATGCCTAAAGAGCTTGCCAAGGAGCCAGATGCTCCTACTGCTAAATTATCTCCTGCAGATTGTCATGGGCCTCTTACAACTGGCACGCCCACAGGTATTGCTCACCCCACACCGCCTTATGGTTTGAGCTAATTGTTTAAAAATAGTTTGCTGCTTATGGAGCAAATGTGTATGCTCTGTATACATTTATTTTATTCTCCCAGGGAATTGGTCTGTTGTTGTGTTTTTGTTTTTTTTTTTCTGGTAAGACATGAGACAGTAAAAAATATGGATGAAATAGACTTGCTTAATTTAACTATTTGGATGGTTATCATTCACTGGTACCAACATTTTCTACCACTGCTTATATTTTTCCTTCATTCAGCCCCTCTGTGAAAGTCAGGTGAGAATTTCCTGGTGGCCCAGTGGTTAGGGCTCTGTGCTTCCAATGCAGGGGGCATGAGCTCAATCCCTGGTCCAGGAATTAAGGGCCCATGTGCCACGGTGCAGCCAAAAGAAAAAAGAAGAAAATTGATTTACAGGACTCCAGTAAAGCAGGTGACATAATGTAATCATCAGGTGTTTAAAATATCAGTATCCTACAAATGCATCTGCTTTTGATTTGTAATCTAGGTATATTATAAATGTATCCAGATATCCTGAGATTCATATTTGTAGGGTGAAGAAGTATTTAATTGAATTATATGTAACTGACAAAGTTATGAGGTATTAATAACAATTAGAAATTGTTGACACTCTTTCTAATATTCTTTGCCCTTCTCCAAATAGTCTTTTGAAGTGTGTTAAATGCGTGACAGTATTTCCCACCAAAAGCAGTGGATTTAGGAAAAAGTTCTTAGTGTATTGGGGCAAATTTAAACAACTTTCCATTCTCTGCAGCAACTACACTTTTATTTTTCTAAATATGTCAGCAATCTTTCAAAATATTGGCTTTTATGTTTATCTAAAGATAGAAAAACTTTTGAAACTCTTATTTTTATTTTTAAAAAAAAGACTTATTTCTTAGATATTATGAAGCACTGTGCCAAGTGAGAAAAAGGACTAGAAAGAACCCAAATGACATTATGTAAGGTTATTACAAAATAGAAGAGCTGCGATTCTTTGCTATAAACACGTCTTTTTAATATATTCAAAAATATTTTATAGTGTAGGTGGCACATGTATTTTGGAAAGAATTTTGAAGAATAAAAGAGCTTAGCATGCCACGTAATAGCAGCTTGTGTTGGTGATAATAATTGGACTATACAGAGAATTAAGAAATATGAAAGCCCCCCCAATTTATTTTTCCTCTAGGCTCTTGAAAATTGAAGGCAGAGCTTACTTAATTGAATGCCAAGCATGCTCAAGAACATTCACATTGAAATTAAACATAAAAGAAAAGAAGTTGAGTTATGTATGTGGTATTATTAGCATATTTTTATCATTCTTTAGCAAGTATTTCTGATTTAGAGGTTTTGAAATCAGTATTCTCTAAGACTTACACAATCAGAATTCTCCAAAAAGAATAAAATAGATTGTCATTTCCTTGCTATACTTATCTCTGGTTGCAATGATTTTTGCAGTGTCAGCATATATCCAAGAAGGTATATGCATGTATATGTGTGTACGTAATGTACCCACATACGATCCAGATTTATCAATACACCATTCCATTTATTATATTCTGATGTTAAGTTGATAGTTTGTATTGCATTCGTACAAATGTACATGCACCTCTTGGGAATTTATATTTCACATGTAGTTCATATGCAATAATTAACCTAAAATTAAGCAATAGTAGAATGAGTGTATTGAGGGATGTTTGTTTTGATTTGTAATCTAGGATGTTTGCTTTAATTTGTAATTCTAATTCATATTTAGAATCCATTAGAGAAACAACCACCACTGGAAAAGCCAATACGGGCTTTTAAAATTATTACTATTATTATTCGTAAAGCAATGAATACCAGATTTTGAAAAGATTTTTAAAGCAAAGGATGATTTTCTTTAGCTAGACAGAAGACTTCTCCCCTGGGACCTTGTTTGCCAGGAAAAGTACTGGCTGGGAAAATATCAGCAGCTGGCAAGATAATGAGTCCACTTCACCACAAATGAGTTCGTTATTATTCCATTCCTACAGTCTTGTAATTCACAGTTGCATGTCATTTACACATAAATAAAAAATAGGTATTATATATAGCCAACTCTGGCAATCTACAAGAGCAACATTTACAAACATAAGGGACAAACAGGAAAACATATGCAAATGAAGCTGGATGACAATGGGAAGAGTTTAAATGTCCCATAAGACAGCACGTCTCATTTAAAAACAGTCAAAAACTAAAACGAGTCTGTATGAATTTGTGCTCTTCACACTGGGGATTCAGCTTTGTTTTATATTTATATCAACCAGAAATTGGAAGATGATATAGTTGATGATACAGTTTTTTAACCAAAAGTGATTTCTCAGGAATTATTTTTTTATGAAAGAGAATCTTATGTTCACACAACATGAAAAATAAGTCCACTTATACATAGTTGATTAAACTTAACAATAATTGGAAGTTATATTTTTCCATTTCCTAAAGATTTTTGACAATTCTTTGTGACCCCATGGCCTCTACCTCTCCAGGCTCCTCTATCCATGCGAGTTCCTAGGCATGAATATTAGAGTGGGGAGCCATTTCCGATTTCAGGGGATCTTCCCCATCCAGGGATGGAACCAGGTCTCCTGCATGGCAGGCAGATTCTTTACCACTGAGCCACCAGGGAATCCACAGACAGGCAAATAAAATAAGAGAAAAAAGTATTGTATTAAACGATACTGGGGTATGGTTATGCACAGCTTCTTTGGGACAGGACAATGAAAAAGTGAACCTCAGAACACTCACACCTTGGAAACTGAAGCATTAAAATAAATGTTAAACCCGAGAAGACTTTGATATAATGAAAATGAAATAGCAAATGAACATTTTAGATAACAGCATTTGAATTGTTACAGACATTATCTAACATATATATAAAAGAAAACCAAGTAAAGTGATATAATTCAAAGTAAATCAAAATATGAGAAATACAAATTAAGACATCATATCCAATAAACTGATTATATAGTTTGCTAATTAACATATAATATACCTTAAAATAGAAAGTGAAAAGTGTTAGTCATGTCCCACTCTTTGCAACCCTGTGGCCCGTAGACCACCAGGCTCCTCTGTCCATAGGTTTCTCCAGGCAAGAATACTGGAGTGGGTAGCCTATCCCTTTTCCAGGGGATCTTCCTGACCCTGGGATCAAACCTGGGTCTCCTGCACTGCAGGCAGATTCTTTACCACTGAGCCACAAGGAAATCATCCCTTAAAAGAGAAAAACAAGTTTAATTCTGGTGCTGTTCCTTGATTTTAAAAATTGTGTCAAATTAAACAAATTTGTTTTGCAACAATAAACTTATTGTAATGAAATCACTCAGGGCATTTTGAAACTGACAACATAGTATGATCTACATGTTAACACATTAAGAATAAAACATGTTGAAATACAACATAATATCAAACTGTGGACCAAGAATCAAGGAGATCAGAGATTTTCGGTGAGGAGAAAGTACATTGCTGATAGTTATTAAATATGTTTACATAGATGTGTTTCAGTTTGGTCAATTAAATTAGTAACTGGTGAATATGTTGGTACAATAAATATCTGTTTAAGGTTTTCAAAAAGTAAAACCTCAGTGGAGCTTGCTGCTGCTAAGTCACGTCAGTTGTGTCTGACTCTGAGTGACCCCATAGACGGCAGCCCACCAGACTCCCCCGTCCCTGGGATTCTCCAGGCAAGAACACTGGAGTGGGTTGCCATTTCCTTCTCCAATGCATGAAAGTGAAAAGCGAAAGTGAAGTCTCTCAGTCGTGTCCTACTCCTAGCGACCCCACGAACTACAGCCTACCAGGCTCCTCCATCCATGGGATTTTCCAGACAAGAGTACTGGAGCGGGTGCCATCACCTTCTCCCCAATGGAGCTTACACTGAATAATTAAATCTGTATTTATATCATCAAAAATTAAATGCATATATTTAATGAGATAAATAATTATATTAAAAATGTGTGTGTATATATATATATATTTGAGAATCTTTTAATCTAATTTATATTCACTTGAGAATTTATGGACCCCTTACTAAAGACTGAAAAGTGTAGAATTTTTTTCTATGACTTTGTCTTCTTTGGAATACTCTTTCGTATCTTGTGCCTTTTAATAAAAATTAAAAGGAATGTTAGTCTTTTTGGAAGATTCAGTAAGACTTACCAAGCTCCTTGCTTAGAGAAAGAGACAGATCTGCCCCCTCTGAATTCTGCATATTGCACGCCCAGTTACGGGCAGCATCCGCGTGCCTTTCCGTGATTCTATCACTCTGCCCTGCCTGCCCGTGTGTATACTTCATTATGTGTTGAAGTCATGCTGCAGTGGGTTCAGGAAACCCTGGCACTCAATAGAACTTTCAGCATTTGTCTGAACAGAAAAATCATTTCTATTACAGAAAAAGTCACAAACGTCATGAGACATTCTGTGCAACACTGGAAATTTTCCTTCTTGATGGGACAACCTGGTATTTTACAGCTGAATTGTTATCCACACGCAATGCTCCTCTAAACCTGGAATATCTTTTCTAATGTTTTTTAAGGTATATTCTGCAAACTTTTGAACTAAGTAACATCTATTCTGTGATAATATATGTGAGATGAATTTGAGTAAACTGTGGTTTAATTCAAAATTGTGAAATACAGAACTCCTTGCAAACATTTAGGTTTGTCTTATATATCCAAACACACCATATGTTGTTCAAACACTTTGAATATCCCCATAGATTTTGGGTTGACATGTGTGCTTTCCAGTCTTCTACTTAGAAAAGCCAAGAGGGAAAAAAAAATTAAAAAATGAAGGAAATCTTTAATGACTAGGAAGAATGTAAAAGGCACAAGTAACATCTATTGGGAGTTAGACTATCTGTCAACTAAACAGTGGTAAAGAATCTGCCTGCCAAAGTGGGAGATGTAAGAGACATGGGTTCAATCTCTGGGTCAGGAAGATCCCCTGGAGAAGGAGCTGGCAACCCACTCCAGTATTCTTGCCTGGAAAATCCCATGGGCAGAGGAGCCTGGTGGGCTACAATCCATGGGGTCACAAAAGACTCAGACCCAAATGAGTGACTGAGCACACAGCACAGAGCATTGAGTAAGTTTGTGGGCAAGCCTGGAAGGGAGATTCTCAAGGCTGCTAAATATTGTCTTCTCCAAATATTTGTTAGACTCAAGAAAGTAAACAACTTACTTTCCAAACTGTAGAGGAATAACATTTGGCTCATACAATTGTTTCTTTCCTTCTGAAAATGCATTTAATATTCAGGATAAGAACAGGCAGTAGCTCTAGAAAGTGTTTGTTTGTTTGTTTGTTTCCCAGACATGTAAACTAGACTTTCACAGTTCTCATCATTCTCTGGCTTTTTGTCTTCCCATGCTTATAAGAGGGCTTCCCAGGTGGCACTAGTGGTAAAGAACCTGCCTGTCCATGCAGAAGATGTAAGAAACGTGGGTTCAATTCTTGGGTTGAGAAGATCCCCTGGAAGAGGGCATGGCAACCCACTCCAGTATTTGTGCCTGGAGAATCGCATGGACAGAGGAGCCTGGCAGGTTACAGTCCATAGGGTCGCAAAGAGTCAGCCATGACTGAAGCGACTTGGCATGCACAGCACAGATGCACACGTGCTTATATTAATATTAATATTCAAGTTCCACTCGGTTGTTAGCTTTAAAATGCATGTATCATAAGGGTTGGAATCTTCCTCCACAGTAGTTTTTTGAGCTTCTAACTATAATTCCCTTAGTCATAGGCTCAATATTTTTCTGACTCATTTCAAAATTATGCAGAAATAGTCTCTGCACGTGCTCAGGATCTGGGCAGTACATGCAAATGAGTTCCAAGCTTTTCTTAGAAATCCGTGAACGAGGTATTGGAAGGGGTCACTAGCCAGCTGCCATGCACAGGCAGCCAGGCAGCCTCTCTGATGCTTGGTTGCAAAATCCTTCTTCAATGTTTGCTAACTTTGCTAAGTTGGCTCCCAGACCCCATAGGTTGTGCTTGGAGTGTCACCAAACTTCTCAAAAGGCGATCCCTAAAAAACGAGCTTTAAACTCAACATTGAAAAAACTAAGATCATGGCATCTGTTCCCATCACTTCGTGGCAAATAGATGGGGAAACAAAACAGTGACAGATTTTGTTTTCTCAGGTTCCAAAATCACTGTGGATGGTGATTCCAGCCATGAAATTAAAAGACTTGTTCCTTGGAAGAAAAGCTATGAAAAATCTAGACAGTGTATTAAAAGCAGAGACATCACTTTGCCAATAAATGTCTGTATAGTCAAAGCTATGGGTTTTCCAGTACTCATGTACAGATGTGAGTTGGACCTTAAAGAGGGCTGAACATTGAAAAATTGATGCTTTCAAATTGTGGTGCTGTAGAAGACTTTTGAAAATCCCTTGGACAGCAGGATCAAACCAGTCAATCCTAAAGGAAATCAATCTTGAATATTCATCGGAAGGACTGATGCTGAAGATGAAGCTCCAATACTTCGGGCACTTGAGGTGAAGAGCCAACTCATTGGAAAAGACCCTGACGCTGGGAAAGATTGAAGGCAGGAGGAGAAGGAGGCAGCAGAGGATGAGATGGTTGGATGGCATCACTGACTCAATGGATGTGAGTTTGAGCAAATTCTGGGAGATGGTAAACAAGCAAGACCCTAATGCTGCAGTCCATGGAGTGGCAAAGAGACACGATTTAGTGGCTGAGCAACAACATCTCCTTTCACTCTTCGTAGAATGAGACAGCGTGGCCTCTCAGGTGACTCTTAGCCTCCTTCCCATCACCCCACCCCTAGTCTGTACCATTGGCCCAGATGCCTCTGTACAACATTCATCTGAGTCTTCACTCTACCAAAAATAAGGACTGAATAAACATCCATGCTTAACAGTCCATGAAGATTGAATGTCGCTACCCTGAACGTCATACAATGCTTGGAGGCAGTGAAGCTTACTCTGTGCAGAGTTGCAAACATATAGTCAAGGATAATGATAAAAAGGAATGAATTTGAGTCAGTTCTAGTGAGGTGGATTAACCTAGAGCCTGTTATGCTGAGTGAAATAAGTCAGAAAGAGAAAAACAAATATATATTAACACACACATATATGGAATCCAGAAAAATGGTATTGAACCTATTTGTAGGGCAGCACTAGAGAAACATGCATAGAAAATAGACTGGTGGAAACAGTGGGAAAAGAAGAGGGTGAGGCAAATTGAAAGAGTAGCACTGAAATATATACATGACCGTATGTAAAATAGAGAGCTAGTGGGAATTTGCTGTACAATGTAGGGAGCTCAACCCGGTGCTCTATGAAAACCTAGAGAAGTGGGATGGGGTTGGAAGTAGCAGGGACATTCAAGAAGGAGGTGACATGTGCATACCTATGGCTCATTCATGTTGATATATAGCAGAAATGAATACAACATTGTAAAGCAACTATCCTCCAATTAAAAAAGAAAGTGTTGGGATGTAGCTTGCCAGGTTCTTCTGTCCATGGAATTCTTCATGCAAGAATACTGGAGTGGGTTGCCATTTCCTTCTCCAGGGGATCTTCCCAACCCAGCAATCGAACCTGGATCTCCTGTACTGCAGGCAAATTATTTACTGTCTGAGCCACCAGGGAAGCCCAATTAAAAATAAATAATTTTTTTTAAAAACAGGATATGGGCTGACATGAACTGCCTCTAGGTCAAGCTCAGTGCACAAGAAAACACACCTTTGAGGGCACTCTAAATCCTGGAATCACTCATTCAGGGCTCAGGTAGTTTAGACTTGCTCTCTGCACATAGGCATAATTGGGAGCACTGGGATACAATACTCAACAAAATTAAGAAATTGGAGTTGCAGCCTAGAATGATTGGCAGCACAGCTGTCTGACTGAAGTGACACTTTGAAAATGTTAAAGTTTGTCTCACATTTGTTTCAAACTGAGGCTGAGGGTCGATGCCCAAAATAATTAACTAAAAACATTTATTTGTTAAAGATAAAGGAATTTAATGGGAATTAAGAAATATAGCATTTTATCTAAAAGATAACAAGAATAGTATATTTTATATTTTATAAAATCTGTTTATATTTAGGTATAGATTTTTATAATATAAGTGTATTTTATATTTCATAAAATAAATATGCCCATTGTTGCCGAAATAGGTGAGAATAAAGTTGTACCAAAAACTATAAGCAGACTGATTCCATTGCATTTTTAAACTTTTATCAAGAAAGTGAGAAAAGTGTTACTAAAATGCGAAAAAATATAAAATGAATTCCTTTTTCTATAAGATTAGTATAATTTTTCTCTTTGTGAATGAAAGAAATATGTATCATTTCTCTGTTTTGTTCATGACTTTTCAGTGTGTTTTGATAATAGAAAATTCCAATTGTAGGACTATAACAAGACAAAAGAATCACAGAAACATTTTCATAGTAGCATAAAGTTCTTGATAAATGGGCAGCCATCCTAAAAAATAATATTCACACATAGCAAAAGAAATTAAGTGAGAGATGTGACTATTTATGTATGTAAAAGGGGAAACCTATAGTTAAAATGTTTTAAATCTAATAATGAGTTAAAATTGATCATCAAAACGCAAATTTCAAATGTAAAGAATAAATTAGAAACTGAACTGGTAACAACTAAAGCAAACAATTAATTTTATTGAAGAGAAAAAATTAAAAGAAAGGGTTCCTTTTCAATGTTTTCCCATAAATAGTCTTAAGTAATTCCCAAGAAAAAAATTGAAGCTAATTTCTCTTCCTTTATTATTAAATTAAAAAAAGGATCACAGGATATGTCCAGGGATTGACATCTTTTCATTAAATATTATTAATATCCAATTAGCTATTTTAATTTCAAGACTCTTGCTCTTTCTCTAGTTCAGGTTGTATTCAATTATATTTTTTATTACATTTGTTCAGCTACTTAGAGCAGGATTATTTATCTAAAAATTAGCTCTAAATTAATGACCTTTTGTTCAACCTTTTCATAATGTCCTTTTGTTCATGTTCAAGCATTTTGTCCTATATATTAATGATGACATATTCTGTAAACTTGATTTTGCCCTTTGTTTCTTCTAAGGAAAATTTCATCTATCAGCTACGTTCTTATTTTCCTACACATTTCCTCTGGCATACAATTTTTTTTTTTTAATTATTCATGTTTGTTTGCCTCCTTTTTAGTCTCCTCTTGATTTGAATCTATCACCTTATCATATCTATCTTATTTTATAACATACTTTTGATATTTTATTGAATTAAAGACATTTTCCTTATTTTCCTTTTACATCCCTCAATATATTTTTCTCAAAAATGTGTTTTTCTTCTGCATCTGTAGTACTGATTTTTGCTCACATTACATTTTTTTTTTCCTTCCTTACATTCAGACAAAGGTGTTGGCTATATTCAGGTTGTACATCTTCACCTTGGTTTTCCTTCTTGTTCGTAAGGTTGCTGTTTGAACCTCTTCTCTGACCTTAAACTGCTCAGTTATCTGACTGTCAATAATCTGTGTTTATAGCTACTGACATTTCTGCCAGGCAGGTTGGCACCACACTCTTCCAGGTGTTAGCTGAAGCTTCACTGGGCTCTGTCTTTTTCCTGAGTCTTACATCTGGCCTTTGTGACAGCTGCTCTTCATGGCCTTTGCACCTCTTCTTTCCTGTTTCTAAACCTCTGTAAGTCTTCTATGTTTTCACTGCCTTTAGACATTGAATGACCTCTGATCTTCTGGAGTGTCACAGTTCGAAGATGCTGCTCATTTGCATACGTGAAAGTCTCCCAGATACTCCCAATCTTTCCTTTCTCAGCCCTGTAGGGGTTCCCACAAAGTCTGCTTTTCTGCTAGTAACCCTGATTTCATCAGTCAGGGCTCCTATATTGATCTTTGGCATCATCATATATAGTACTCAAAACTTCTTGGAATGGCCAATTTTCTGCTTCTTATTGAAAAAATCTAAATCTATCCTAAATCATTTTAATGTCATTTATCATTTAATTTTATCAAATTGTTCACATCTAACTTGCCAACTCCCTCTAGAATACTCATGTAGTCCCTCGCACATTATTAGCACATCTAATCAATAAACCACTATTGAGGACCTACCTACATATTTTAAGTACTTAGAGAAGCATAAAGACCTATTTGTTTGTACTGCGTTTAATGGCTATCAACAATTGTGGCTCCAAATGCTTCGGTGAAGTCCTAGTGACTGGAGATTTATATTTGGGATTTTCTATATAGAAATTGGGGGAAATATCCACAAAGAGTGGCAGAAGGTGATCTTGCACTTAATGTGTTGGAACTATTCTTGTAGTTGTCAAACTCATTTATAAATGAAGAAAGGAAAATGTTTCTGGCCACAGGAGAAGGTTTTCTCTGAGGCTTACTCTGGTTCATTACTTAGAGTAGAAAGTAGTGACACCCTAAAATATGTGTGATATTAAGTAAAAGACTACGTCTTGACAACAAAGATGGGTAGGAATCTGTATTCCGACAAATGTGAAGATTTTATCTAACAAGATATATGGGGAATCTTAACAATAAAGTCTGGCTGGAGATGCAACAGATGGCCAACTATGAGGCTTTTGATAAGAAAAATAATAACAAAAATATTTGAATAAACAATGATTTAATAACTTTTTGCAAGGTAAAATAATATTTCTCTGGTTAAGGAATAAAGTTTCACATGCTTTATGTAAAGCTTCTGCTTTGTTTTAGAAAAAATCTAAGTGAATATAGGCCTTTCATAACTAAAATTTGATAATCCTTCAAATGGTATTTATCCTCTAGGTTATAGATTACACTAACATACGTTACATTTACCTATATACATTCTCTTATATATGCATGTTTATTCACACATATTATATATATAGCATCCAGCAGAATGTCATATCAGTGATAGCTGTCAATACTTGGTAATATTCTTCTAGAAATTTTATGTTGAGTAATATTTGATTATGTATGCATTTTACATATCCTTTGAGTCACAAAGAGTTAGACATGACTGAGCATACATACATACACACATACTTTGCATGATACATATTTTACATTTGAGACTGTCCTAAGCTTAACAAATGGATAATTGTTTAAAGGACAAGGCACATGACCTGATTATGGAAACCAGAGAGGACAAATCTATCCACCAGTTAGTAATCAAATGTCAATCAAAAATTGAAAAAAAATTTATTTTGGCTAAGCAGCATGTGAGCTCTTAGTTCTGTGACCAGGGATCAAACTCACATCCCCTGCATTGGTAATACCAATACTTCACCAGGGAAGTCCCCCCAAATTGAAATTGTGCAAGGTAAGCATCATTCTGATCTCATCTGTGCTTCTTCTTAATTACAACCCCCTTTAGTTCTGAAATTAAATTATGTTTATTTGAATCCTTTACAAATTTCTGTCTCTTATTGCTTGTCTCAAAAAGAAAATAAGTAATTGCAAAAACTATGAACCTCAAAATATATTCTATTTTTAAGAAGTAGTGAAAGGGTATATAAATACTTCTTATATCCTCTCTTACATTCATATTGTTTAAAAATCATTTCTACCCCCAATTTTTTCTTCCCTTAGCTTCCTTTTGTTACATTTATTTGCTTGGTCAGTTTCTGACATTCAGGTCAGAAAAGCTTTTCAAATGTTATTTTTAGAATTGCTACCTCGGGGACTTGGCAGCACAATCATTGAAACCAAGGAAGAAAGAAACCTCCCAGATTGAGTTCATTTCCATTGGAAAAGTAATGACTGATTTTTGACTTAGACTAGTTTTATGTGTCCCTAACTACCCTCAAGTATTGGTTGCTGTTATCTTTTTTTTTTTTTTTTTTTTTTTTGAAAGTATACCAATGGCCAATAACTGTCTTCATTTTACTCTATCCAAAATTCCCTCATACACATAATTCTGATTGTATGAAAAGCTGAATAGCTTTATGTGACCGATGCATAGCTGAAATTTGTCATAAATTTGACAGCTTTTATTGCTTTAATGTTCTTTCATGAATTATTTAAAAATTAATCAAAGTAATGAAAAATTTAAGCTAGAAACTAGCTTGTATGTACCTTAAAGGTACACAGTTTGTGTCTAATGAAAACATTTCCTACATGGAAGGAAATATGCATAAAAAATATTCATTACTTTATACATACATTACTTCAATCTTTTTTTTTTTTAATTTGAGGTTGCTGGACCAAAATGTGATATTCACAATTGAAATATTGTTGTAAAATACTTAAGAGTCTAGGCTTACCTCGTGCCTTTGGCTCGGTATTAAAGAATCTGCCTGTCAACGCAGGAGACATGAGTTCAATCCCTGGTCCAAGAAGAATCCACAAGCCTCAAAGCAACTAAGCCCATGTGTCACAACTGTTGAGCCTGTGCTCTAGAGTCCCAGAGCTGCAGCTGCTGAGCCCACATCCCACAATTATTGAAGCCAGTGCTTCCTAGAGTCCATGCTCTGCAGCAAGAGAAGCAACCACGAGAAGCCTACACATCACAACTAGACAGGGGCCCCTCTCGCAAGTCAAGAAAAGCCCACACAGCAGCAAAGACCAGCACAGTCAAACATAAATCAATTTTTACAAAAATGAAGTCTGAGCATTATCCTTGAACTCAGAGAATCTGAGATGCATGTAAGAATCAAGTAAGTCTGTTTCATAGAACAGACTTAGGTATTTACAAATACCTAAAATAACAAGCTACTGCTGGAAGTTCAATGAGATTAAAGCTATATCAGTTTGTTCCTTATAAATATAACTCCTAGAAAACTGTCAACAGGCCAGTAGGGACTATTATTATTAATACTGACTTGGGAAGCAAGATATTATAAAGAATTGAAAATTATTTCAGCCTCCTCCCTCCAAGTATTTCCAGGAGAATAAGATTACTGAGGTAAATGTTTAAGTAACGGAAACCAAAGTCATTTATGATAAGGTACACAAGGGGAACTGAGGTACTAAGATTTTCATGAGTTCATGTAAGGAGGATTCATTCTGGAACAGTATTATCTGGCCATTCTCTGTAGAAAGTATGACATTTCAGTTTGCTCTTAGGGAATGAATATAGGTAAGTGAGAAAAGTGAAGGAATGATAATATTTAGATAATGTTAACAAAACACAGAAGATTTAAAGGCACAGGGGAGCGGTTGGATTAACCAAATGATTAACCAAAATGATGATAATTACCTGGCAAGAGAGTGCTCTTTGAAGAACAGTTACTGAGAATATGGCTGCGTAGTGCTTTCTGGATGGTTTATCAAAGAGCTTGAATGCTGGTTTGAGAAGTTTGGGCACTATTATAAGGGTTTAGAGATTATTAAATAATATCATTGAGGATGATATGTAAAAGGAGGAATTTTAAAGGATTTGTCTAGTAAATACACATTCTATGAATCAGAGGGAGATCTAGGGGCACAGAAACCAGTCAGGAAACAGATTAAATCGTGTTGGAATAAGATAAATAAAAAAATACCTTCAATTTAATTAACTAACTAAGTTATTGCAAGGTTCAGTTGGAGCCACAGGCTGTGCCAGGTGGCTCTGAGTATGTGAGGTAGTAAAGTGCAGGTCCTGATGGAGATGTAGGGCAAGGATGGCCTGGGATGCGCAGAGCACCAGGTACCAGTCAGAAAACAGCAGAATCGAGATACAGAGGCTGCTGCTTTGACCAGAGGAAGCCCAAGCTTGTGGGGTGTCTGAGGATCCATAGTTACATCTTTGCTGCTGCTGCTAAGTCACTTCAGTCGTGTCCGACTCTGTGCGACCCCATAGACGGAAGCCCACTAGGCTCCTCTGTCCCTGGGATTCTCCAGGCAAGAATACTGGAATGGGTTGCCATTTCCTTCTCCAATAGTTATATCTTTACCAAAATGCAAAATAAAGTGCTAATCACACGAGTGAAATTCTTAAAATAGTATCAACAGGACTGTTGGTTGATGAGATATCAGAGAAAGGGAAATAAAGAAGGATTTTAATGAAAATAAGGAAGGATTTTAATGGATTTTCAGGGTAGCCAGAGACACTGATATTACAGTAATGGTTTTGTCTAGAACTGAAGTAGAGAGGAAATGTTACCACTTAGTGCTTCTTTACAAAACATATCTCGATAAGTTTATTTGTGTGTGTGTGTGTGTGTGAGTCTCTCAGACATGTCCGACTCTTTGCGACCCCATGGACTATAATCTGCCAGGTTCTTCTGTCCATAGAATTCTCTAGACAAGAATACTGGAGTGGGTTGCCATTCCCTTCTCCAGGGGATCTTCCTGACTCAAGGCTCAAACCCAGGTCTCCTGAATTGCAGGCAGATTCTCTACTGGCTGAGCTACCAAGGAGTCCATTATTATGTATACATAATGCAAAGTGCATGAAAATCTCTTATCCAAAAAATGTTTGTTTTCAGTGAAGATAGGGGACAGAAAATGGCTTCTGAACCCTCCTAAGGCATATTTTTATTGATTCATTTCAGAAGGTTATGCCTTGGCATTTTATAAGTAATTGCGGTGCTTGCGTTTCTTATTTTGGAATAACAATATACAACCATAAACTTCTAATGGCAGAAGTTCTTTTAAGAGCTCCAAGAATCTTCAGTCCAAATGTCCTAATAGATGAAGTTCTTGTGATTTCATTAGTTGTCTTCTCCTGCAAAAATATCTATGTATTGAAGGAATTAGAAAATATTCATTTTGGCTATGCTTGCAATTAATGGCATTATCTCTGATGACTTGAAAAGGGAAATTGAACCACTTGCAGCTCTCAAGATGAATGTTGTATGCAAATTGTTAGTATTTTTAATTTGTACAAAAATATTGACAACAAAGATAATATACTTACTAGGCTAAAAGGGAACTAGAAAGCTTCTAAAATACAAGCACGTGTTACAAAACAACGCTGAGCCTAATTATACTTGTAAGATGGGACACTTTCTTATTTTTAAAGCCCTCACAGAACAGAATCCATCCTACTAACACACAGCCATTCTGATCAGGTTTTACTGTCAATGTGGGGCAATTGGTGTTCTAAAATAGAATCTTGATTTCTACCTAGAGAGTCAATCCAACGGAGGAATAACATTATATTTATAGTCGTATGTATGTCAATCACTCAGTCCTTTGTGACTCTTTGCGATCCGACGGACTGTAGCCCACCAGACTCCTCTGTTTATGGAATTTTCCAGGCAAGAATACTGGAGTGGGTAGCTATTCCCTTCTCCAGGGGATCGTCTCGACCCATGTATCTAACCCAGGAGTCCTGCAGGCAGATTCTTTACCATCTGAACCACCAAGAAAGCAGATTTATACTCAAAATCACAATCAAAAGGGAAGTAGTTTAGTCAGAACCATTCTTATGTGAATAGAATTTGGGCTATATGAAAAATATATTTCTTTTTTTTTTTTTTTGATAACAGGTGATTTTTTAGAATATGTGAGGCAAACTGCTAGCAAGCTTTTGGTGGACCCTTTCTGATGCGCTATAAAATGGAAAGTATGCTGAGCTAATAAAGGTGAAATTTCCTAGGAAGTGAGAGAACCAATTATTCAGAAATACCATGAGGTCACCTTGCTTGTAATTCTCAAGCATGTCGCTGGTGCATAAATTACCAACTTGCAGTTCACGTTCAATATCATCCAATCTATGCTAAATAAAATGTTGGAGCTAGATAGACAAGCAAAAGTAGACATGTCCTCTTCTCTGCCTTCTTAAATCGGAGTTAAGCATTTTCCTAAATCTTATGATTATCATTTCCTTCACCTACTACTGTGTAGGACTTAACTGTTATTACATGTATCGCTAAAATGTAGGTTTACGTTTTAGCTATTTTTAGAATTCTCCTAAGTGTACCATGTCATATATAATCTTTTCAGACTCTTTGGGTTTATTTTATTTTACAAAGATTCACCCCTAGTGTTGTGTATAACTGTGGTTGTGTATGGATTGCTATATAATATTCCACTGTGCCCATGTAACATTCATTGTTTTTGCTGTTTATGGATATTTGGATTGTTTCCAGTTTTTGGTGTTGTATAGAATGCTGTTGTGAAAGTGATGAATTGGCAATTGTAAGTCACTCAAATGTTATGTCTTGCTTGTTCGGACTAAATTCAACATTTAAAATTTTAACTAGTGAAAAGTGGTGACATCTCTTAAGCGTCCATGAAATAGTATGGAGAATCTTATTTAAAGAAAATATATTCTATTATCAGCAGCAGTATTACTAATTTTCAGAACAAGTCTTTAAGTGCAGAGTTTTCGGTGACAGAAACCAAAACCAGCTGGAATTTGCTAAAGTAAAAGAGTCAGTTACCTGTAAGCTTATTATAAGGGCATTGGTATAGCACATGAATAAAATTTCATTGGGATCAGAAAGTTTTAGAAACTCTGTTAAGAGGTTTTTTGTTTTGCTTTGTTTTGTTTTTTGGTCTCTCCACACTATTCTTTATCCACCTTTATAATTTATATTTTCTGTAAATTTTATTGCTTGCTACGGTCTGAAGTTCACAGGAAGAAGAAAAATGGCCATCATAAACAGCTCTTTTAAGACATATCCTTGGAGCACCTCCCTGGAATGATGTTTTCCTCCTGTTTCTTAGCCCTTCCCAGAGAAGGACAGTTACTGGGTTAGCCTGTGTCAGCTGCCCACTCCTGAACCAATCAGTTGTGTTCAGAAGCTTGAGTACCCCATATTGTTGAGATTCCCATGGCGATTCTGAGAATGAATTTGGCAATTTCAAATAGAAGGGATAGGAATTTTCCTGAAAAGAAGTGGGGATGAGCTGGACAAACTAATACATGCCAGTAATATTCATAGCAGTGAGTGTGCTTAAGCTTCACCTGACTTTCTTCATTAGCTGTTTGTATTATGTACAGAACACTGGAGTGGGTAACGTTTCCCTTCTCCAGGAGATCTTCCCAACCCAGGGATCAAACCCAGGTCTCCTGCATTGCAGGTGGATTTTTTTACCAGCTGACCCCCAAGGGAAACCCACTATGTACTAGAAGATTTACGTCTATAGGAATCTATCATTATAGTTATGTCTACACTCACACACACACACACACACACACATATATGCGCTATATGATGGGAACCCTAGCATCATCAAATCATATTATATGTCTTTACTTGGAATATTTTGTAGTTTTCCTTCTTAAGTCTTTTATCAGATGGGCTATATTTTGAATAAGAACTAATGATTGATGCAGACACCTTGAGAAATTCTCTTCATTGTTGTTGCTGTTTAGTCCCTCAGTCATGTCCAATTCTTTTGCAACCCCCATGGCCTGTAGCCCTATTGCCATGTCTTCCTTCAGGGGATGTTTCCAACCCAGGGATCAAATTCGTGTCTCCTGCCTTGGGGTCTTTAACACTGAGCCACCTGGGAAGCCCCTGAGAAATTCTCTAATAAAATACAAAAATAGGCAAGTATATATTCTCCTAAGTCTAGAAGCTTTCATGTAATATTTAGAAAGTAATAGAGTTTCTAACAATAATT
Organism: Bos mutus; assembly: GCF_027580195.1. Taxonomy (NCBI): domain Eukaryota; kingdom Metazoa; phylum Chordata; class Mammalia; order Artiodactyla; family Bovidae; genus Bos; species Bos mutus. Next base: position 11,347,838 of record NC_091640.1, on the reverse strand, counting down.
TATACAAAATTCTCTTCAATTATTTTTATAATCTATAAACAGTCTAATACTATTACCTGAACTAAAATAATACTTGTGAAGTACTTAAAGTCTCTCATTATATAAGCATTAATAAATTAAACTCATTAGATATGAAATTCTTAGTCTAATAAAAGTTCAGGATTTTCCTAACTGAGGTTAAATACTACATTGCTGCTTGTGCAGTTTCAGTTAGATAAGTGTCCCTGAGATGCATGTGTCATTCTTGAATCTATTTAAGTTATATAGATATTCTCTGTTGTTTCCTATGATCTGTATGTTTTAAACAAAAAATGGAAAAAAGTAATTGTGCATAAGCACTGAAATATGTCTCTTCTTTCCAGGGTTTTCTCAAGGTTCTATCTGTGACTCAATTGATAAATATTTATATTCCAAAGCCATAACTTTAGAATTCTTGTGCACACACATACAATTCTGATGGTGTTAGTGCCCCATTGTACAAACAACAAGCTACTGGAAGCTGTGTATCCAGCAGTTCTCAGTAGGGTGATTCGACAAATTTTCAGTAACTGTCTTTTGACTGCACAGCCCCTGCTGCCTTCATCCACTTGGACTTTGGTAGAAGTAAATGGATGAGCAGAGGGGGGACGAGGAGGAAAATGTCTTCATTGGATGGTACAGAAGAAGTAGAGCAGCGCGATTTCTTATTTTCAAATGTGAAGTAGCAAAAATGTGATGTTACATATGCACAGAATATCCCAGCATATTGATCTCCAACTGTGTTCTTCCAGGCTTGAAAGAGTCCTGGCAGTATCTTTAGGGATATTGCAGAGGCTCAGCAGTGGCTCCTGGGGCAAGCAAGGAAGTGAGGAGAGCCTGTGGTCCGAATTGTTCTTCTCTCTTCAACTAGAACATCCCCTAGTCTCCTGCCTGATACACTGGAATTCAATGTAATGCTATCTTTAGAAATACGTTGCTGCTAAAAAATAATTAAGGCAAACAATCTACATTTTCCTTTTACCTTTTAGAATTTTTTAATATCCCACATGACTGGCAGTAATCAGACTAGAAATAACCAAGGGAAAGAAAAATAAATTTTGAAGAAACTCTTGTTGCTTTTGAGATAATTATGCATAAATTACTGAAAGAAAGTTATATAAGCAAACCCAAATAAATGTCTTTACCATTTTTTATATTTGATTTAAAAATGGAAGAAGAAGAATTAAGAGAAGTACTAAATAAACAACCAAAAAAGAAAAGAGAAATATTAAAAAAAGAAAGGAACTGATCTTGTCTAAGAGAAAACTGAGTTGTTAGTAGACATGAAAGTGTGCTTTTATTGGAGAGGGAGACTGCAAACCAAAGGATAATCTATTTCAAGTGAATGGTTGTTAAGCACTGAGAGACAGATGAAAGGGTACTTGAAATCAAAAGGAATTTAATTAGAATGAATTTTTAAATATTAACCTCAATTTCAGGTTATAATATTATTGGTAAACTGACGGTCCAACTGACTATAACAATTTTCATATCCTAACTACAGCAAAGTTCCAACTACTTACATTTTTCAGAAAAGAAATGAACTATAGCCCTCAAAGTTGGAAAATAAAAAGAAAAATATACAGGAAAATCACTCAGAATTCAGAAATTCAGACTCAACTATTTTTAATGTGCTGGTATATGACTTCCCAAGATTTTTTCATCTATATATATTGGTTAATATATCATGTAAAAATATATATATGTGTATATATATGTGTGTGTGTATTATTTTAAGTATAAATTGGCTCCTTATATTTGTTTGGTTGTGATTGTTTCTTTCAAGTACCATTATTTCATAAGCATTTTTTGTGTCATTATTTTTATTATAGTTGTGATTTCTGCAAGTATTTTATCTATAACTACACCATAGTATATTCACCCAAGTTCCTATTATTGACTATTGAATTTTCCTCAGTTTTTGCTTTTATAAATAATATCGTTGTTAACACAGTTGTCAATTTCTCTGGTTATTTCCTTAGAATATATTTATAGAAATGGAATTTATGCAGTTTGAATAATTTAAGACCCTTGATTCATGTTGCCAAATTACTTTCTGAAGTTTGTAGCCATATTCACTCACACCAGTAATATATGAAAGTGTCTTTCTTACTGCATCCACATTAGCATTTAGAATGATATATTTCCAAACCAGTAATGCACTTGACAAAGTCTTTAATAAGCCCCGTATGGAATGTGGGCTGGATGGTAATGTAGACAGGAAGATTCATAACTGCTACTTGTGTCTTTAATGAGGACATTGCCATGCTCTTGAAGTCCTGAGTCAGGGTCAACTCCTGCAGGTTCCTGGGAAATATTTTGCAAACAGGGATACTCTAGCTAAATGCATCTTCTTTACATTGAATTGATACGGATAGAAAAACTCCAGGTAGATTTTTGTCTTGGCAAACTGAGTTGAAGGAGATGTTATAAATCAAACTTTTGGCTCAACAATATGTAGCCTAAGCAACTTAGTCTATGTGTCCCTGAAATACAATATGGTTCCCATTCATGGCTTTCAATAGGTGACTTTATGTCCTCCCAAAATGTTGATAAGAAGTGGTGGCTCAATTCTGTGAATGCATCAACTGTTCTGGTAGCAGCCGCATGGTTGATTACTTGACCCCTGATAACTTCAAGAGACAGAAAAAGGTTGAAAAATAAGTACTAAAAACATTATCTACATAATGTTTATTGTGTGCCTGTTTCTGTTTATCTGCTGCATGTACTTAGTTAATTCCCAAAGAACCTGAGCAGTCTGTAACATGATTTTCATTTTGTTTTTAAATGAGGAGAATGAGATAAAGACAGTGTCTCACACTTCAAGATACTCTCACTCCAACAGCTGGGAATCACAGAGCCCAAAACTGAATTCAGGACATTTGACTTTGGGGCCTTAACCACATTAGTACCTCCTGCACACACACACACACACACACACACACACACACACGCACACGCACACGCACACATGCGCACATGCAAACAGATATATTATACTCATAGGCACATTCAGAATAGATGTCACTGCTTTTAAAAGAAGGATATTTTTAACATCTTTATTTCTCTCATCAAAAGGTCTATCTGTAGCAGTTTTCTTCACTCACCTGTTCTTGGTGATCTTTATGATATGTTGGGCCACAATATGAAAGGATTCTGGTAGAGGATGGGAAGGAAAAGAAGTCTAGCCTCCTATTATGCCAGACTGGCTGCCGCTGCCACCCCTTTAAAAGAATAGGGTCAAAATACACACACTGAAGCCTGTGATCACAATAATTCACACTTTTATGAGTCAGTCAGATATATGCTTGGCTTCCCAGGTGGCACTAGGGGTAAAAACACCTGCCTTCCAGTGCAGAAGATGCAAGAGATGTGGATTCAGTCTCTGGGTCAGAAAGATCTCCTAAAGGAGGGCATGGAAACCCATTCCAATATTCTTGTCTGTGAAATCTCATGAACAGAGAAGCCTGGCAGGCTACAGTCCATAAGGCCTCAAAGAGTTAGACATGACTGAAGCGACTGAGCATACATGCATGCAGATATATGCTAAGGAATGTCAGGGACTCACCAGCAAGAGGGCTTTCTGAGGTCCTAATTTTGGGAGGAAGGGAAGAGAGAGATGGAAAAAGAGAGAGAGAGAGAGATGGAGAAAGATAAAGGCTAAGACAGAGAGAGAGAGAGAGAGAGAGAGAGAGATCTGAGGAACAGACCTGAGAAAGAGGAGCTGTTTGTGGGAATTTTGATTAATACCAGTGGGGAACTAATTTCCAGCACCTGTGCTGGCTGGGGAGGCTCAGAGGGACAGAGAGAGTGGGTTGCCTTATATGTGACCTTACCTGATATAGCAGAGTAAGTGCAAAGATGTCTGCCAATTTCTTTCTACCCTAGCAGATGTTTAAAGGTTTAGCCAAATATAATTTTGCTGTGAATGACTCAGTGCTTCCAAGTCTATTGCTCCTTATTTTCCTTAGAACTTAGAGTATGTTTTCAATATTTTTTCTAAGCTTTCTTTTCTCTTTCTCAAGAGCCAAATAATGGAACTTTGAAAGAAGAGTAATATGAAAATATAAGATACATGGTGAAGGAGATTCACCAAAAACCATGCGTTCCGAACCTTTATGGCAGCAACAAACAGCCCTAAAAATCTCCAGGTTTGACTCAACAAACTTTTAAGTATTGAACCTTTTAAATGGGGCTGTGGGTACCTGTGGTCATTCTCATAGTAGAGAAAAACTGAGATAGGGATTAGCAGGAAGAAGAAACAAGACCCACAGAGCTTCCAAACCTTGGGAAAGCATCAAGCTTCTGCTAAGAAGCATATCCATCACCATCACTCGCATCTCATGGTACAAAGCAGGACACAGATTAACCAAAGTTAAATGGCTGTGGAAGCGTATCCCTACTACAAAACCAAATGGCTAAGAGTGGCTAACACATCAGTGCTAAACTCCCTCCAGGTGTTTTCTCCAAGGTAAAAGACATTTTCCACAGAATAAAATCGAGAATTAGTTATTGATTTCTAATTTCTTGGAGGGTAAGGGTTTTTTCCCCATTGTTTTGAGTTTTTGTGTGTCTGAGATCCCGCAGTTTGGGGAGGGACAGCCAAAGAGCTCCATCACTGGGACCTGGCATGATTCTGAGGAGCAACTGACCTGATCCCATCATTCTTTATCCTGGTCTCAGGCAGAAATGTTTGGCAGTGATGACATCCAATTATAATTTTCCTTAATCAAAGCTCTGAAGAGTAAGAAGTTTGTGTCTAAGGGCAAGCTTCTGCCCATGCTTCAAGAAAAAAAAAAAGTCGTGACATGTTATGAATCTCATTATTTTACAGAAGGGACACTTGTCATATAGCCAAAGATAAAAGTCTCTTGTCTTCCAAACCAAACTGATTGTCCAAAGTTTTCCAAAGCATTATCATATACAACATAGAATGCTATTTATACAAAGTTCTCTAATAGTATTGCATTGCAATCACTGTTCCCCATTTTCAATCCCACAAATAAAGCTTTTAACTTGGCTTAGAGTATAATCTCAGTTCCAATATAATTTCCTGGTTTTCTTACTTCTTAATACAACCATCAAGTCTGGTTTGCCTGACTAGAATAAGAGTATCCGTTTAAGCAGTTTCTGCTTGGGCCTCATCTGTCAAATCTGTTTTTTGTTTTTATCATTCATAAATGTATATCTCACCTGCTAGGTAGTTAGAATAGGAAAAAGGAGTCCAAAACTGTGTTGGCTAAAAGATAAAGAAGGGAAAAGCCTGTGGAAGTAGAACAAAGGAAGGCCCAAGGACCAGAGTGAGAACCTCAAGTGAAGCAAACAGCCCTCCTGGCTAGCTCAATTCACATAGGCCAGGCTCAGGGGAGGAGAAAAAACATAAAAAAAGGAGCCAAAATTGACTCAGGGGCTTCTCTTCTCTTCACGTCTTTTGGATTGACCAGCCCTCATGCCTCAAGGTTGTATTTTCCTTTGATTTCTAAATAAAACTGAGCTGTAACATGGAGCTATAACACTGGTCTGTCCATCACTTCAAATTTTTGCTGCAGTGAGACAGAACCAAGGAAATCACATACTCCCACGACATACATGGTGCTGTTTCTCAGATTTAACCTGGCTGAAACAATCTCGGGTTGGCCCCTGCTAGGCAGAAGCCAAGTAAGCAGAAGTCCAACTTGCCAAAAGCTCCCATGGTGAAAGCTCAATGCAAAGAAAACCCAGCTCAGGGGAAGTGACAAGAAGCCCAGTGCGCTAGAAACTGGGACAGCAAAAACAAACTCAAGAGAAATCTCATATGGTTCAGTCTCAGATTCCAGAAGACCCCTGGCTAAGGTAGGAGGTTCTTGCTTCTGTGGCTGAAAGTACATAAGGCTAACAAAATCTTAACTCCTTTGCAATCTCTCATTTCTTGTTTCCGCAAATCCCCTACGAACAGGCGAGTGGCAGTGGGTGCAACTGAGGGATTCTGGCAGGGGTTACTTAGTAGCTGTTTCCCAAGTGGGTGGGGGTTCTTCTGTCCTTAATCTTATTTGTGCCAAGGATCAGGTCAATGAAAACTGTGAGCACAGGTCAGGTATTTAGCAGATTTTCTGATAGATTATGAAGGGAATTCCTCGGCATGTTTTCCCCACTGCTTTTTCCTCCCATCCTTCAGCTCCTGTCTCCTGGGACTTGAGCCAAGCCAAAACCCATTGTGCTTGGCTTCAGGAGCTAATGAAGCTCAGGCTCTTGATGTCTCATTGCAAAAACTCAGTGAGACACAATGATAGGTAATAGATGGATTTGCTCAGATTCAGAGAGAAGCACACTCCAAAAGTGTGGGCCATCACAGAGGGAAGCGGCCATGGAATACGATGTACTTAGTTTTCACTGGCTGGATCATTTCATATGGTAATGAGTGGGAGGATCATTCCAACAATTGGGGAACCACCCACTCCTGTCTTTCGACAGTGCCTTGGAACTGTCCTGGCAGCTCTGCATGTGTCACTTAGTTTGAAGAATGAGGATCAAGGTTTAGTTGAATTTGACTTGTCATCTTGGACCCATTTGATTTTAATTGGTTTATGTTATGCGCTTGGGCTATGTCACATTTTAGGGACAACCAGAAAATAGCTGTCCTTTGGGAGAGAAATGTTGTGTAATACACAACCTCCCTAGATATTCAGGCCTTCATCTTCCATGTTTTCTACAACATATGCCACAATAGCATCTCTCACTGAACCCAATAGGGTGGGTGATGGACACACAATGCCTGCTAGAAGTTCTTCTGTTGGTGGCAATTGGGCTTCCAGGGATAATGTCTGCCACTTTGGGAATCAGCCCTGCAGGCCATTTGGGCCCAAACCCTTACCACCCTTCTCCTAAAGTTATAAACATATCCCTGGATCAAATTTCCACCCCACTTTATGAAACATCTGGTCTGTTGCCTCTTACCAATTGGTTCTTAAGCCAGTTACTAACTCTTACAACCAGGACCCTGCCTCCTTGTAGGCAACATTGCTCCACCCCACTTATTATTATTAAAATACTCCTAATGCCCCTAACAGGACCAGATAACCCACTCCTTTGTCATTATTTCTGTTATTACCTAAAGTGGGTCTATGACAGTGAGATATTTACCATTGGAAACACCCTAAGTTGTTCTTATGGAGGACTAGGGGAGAAAATCAGTGACTTACATTCCTTCAGAGCAATGAGGATAAGGCTTATGACTGTTTCACCAGGTTCCCAGTCTCAGGGCACAGACTTGGATTGCTTTAATTCATGATACCTACTCCTATCCATGGTGAAAAAACCAGCAATGACTTAAGATTACAAACTCTTAATCCTACCCAGTACTAGTCATGCTGGAGACCTTAGGGATGCCCAACTCCAGCCTAGGGATCCTAGGAGGTCTACCTGCTTCAACCTGGCTAGGGATCCAGTCCCTAGGAGGTTGCCATGCCTCAGCCTATTTGGGGATACACCAACCATGGGTCCCAGAAGATTGATCTGCCTTGACCTGCCTAGGGATCTGGTTCCTAGGAGGTTGTCACACTTCAACCTGCTCAGGGATCTGCCAGTCCAGGGGTCCCAGGAGGTCAACCTGCCTCGACCTGCTTAGGGATCTGGTCCTTGGAAGGTTGTCACACCTCAACCTGCTTGGGGATCCCCCAGTCCAGGGGTTCCAGGAGGCTGTCATGCCTCAACCTGCCTGGGGATCTGCACCCTGACTCAAGGATGCCTGGCTCTCAGGTTGCAACAGTACTGGGTACGATAAGCTTCAGAAGACTCACCCCTAAGGAAGTCCACCCATGGAAATAGAAGGAAGCCTATTAGTTCTGGGACTGTGCCCAGTCTCAGCAATAACTCAGGAACCCAACGAGAACCCCATTGCTTTTCTGGAAAGGCCAAAGGAGGTCATCCAAAAGTTTACCAGTCTGGACTTAGATACTTACAAGGGACAGGTGATTTTAAAGGACAAATTCCTATCTCAGTGTGCATCAGACATCAGGATAAATTTACAACAGCTACAGCAGTAGGACCTCGCTGCATCTTCAGATGAGATGGTCCAGACAGCCATCAATACCTTTTATAACAGAGAACAGGCAAGGGAGGCCAAGGCTCAGGAAAGGGAGAGAAGGAAAGAGACAAGGCATGCCCAGATGCTGGCTGCCCTCCAGGGAAGGCCTATGGCAAACCCCGAGTCTTTGATGGACAAGGCATGAGGCAAATGCCAAATCTGTAGACAGGCGGGATATGAGGCCAAAGAGGGTCCAAACCGTGACAAGTCTACTAAAAAGGCTTGCTACAAATGCCATCAATTGGGACATTGGGCAGCATTCTGTTCTTAGGACCCAAGAGCCTCAAGGTCAACCACCAAGGCTTCCCTCATGATGGTTCAACAAGACTGAAGTGGTGAGCTCCAGCCAGCCCACCTGTCACAGATAACCATCATTGAGCCAGAGCCAAGGATGTTTGCAACTGGATGTTTCCAAGAATATCTTGGTTGACACAGGCACTACCTACTCTGTGATGACCTCTGGCTCCAGAGACTTCTCTCCCCAAACCTGTATCATTTTGGATGCTACAGGAAAATCAATTACAAAAAGATTGACCTGAGCACTTCTTTGTTGCTGGGATGGACAAATATTTTTCCATCGGTTTCTGGTGATCTCTGAGTGCCCATTCCCTTATTGGGAAGTGATCTCTCCCTGCCTTTGAAATCTTGCAGCTATTGCAGTCCTGATAGAAGATGCTTTAAAACTCTCTCTTGGGGGAAAACTAACTATTTTTACCAACCACCAAGTGAAACAACTCCTGAATGTGAGAGGCCAATTATGGATGTCTGATCAAAGGAGCCTTAGATATCAAGTAGTGCTGATGGAAAATCCAGGCCTGAATATATCCCCTTATGAGGTTCTTAACCCAGCTACCCTCCCGCCTACCCCCAAGAGTGTCTCCTCTTTCACTCTTGCCTAGAAACTTTGAACCACTGGACAAATCCCAAGAAGGAGTGCCAGAAGGTCCTGACCAATCCTGAGGAAATCTGGTACACTGATGGAAGCAGCTTCGTCTTGGATGGAAAAAGAGAGACGGATAAGCAGTAGTCTCCAATTTTGAGACCATAGACGATAAACCTTTGCCAACAGGTACTTTAGCCCAATTAATTGAGCTCATACCCCTGATTTGAGCTTTAGAGCTGGGAAAAGGAAAAAGGGTAGCCATTTACACTGACTCCAAGTATGCCTTTCTGGTGCTACATGCACATGCTGCTATTTGCAAAGAAAGAGGCCACTTGACCATCCGAGAGTCCCCAGTCAAATATGGTGATCAAATCTTTAGGCTCTTGGAGGCAGTTCATCTGCCTGCTGAGGTTTCAGTCTCCCACTGTAAAGGACACCAAAAAGGGAACACAGAAGTGGCAAGAGGGAACCAAGCAGCCAATCAGGAAGCTAAGAGAGCAGCATTACAGAGCAATGACCTAATATGGGTTGTGACCTTAGTTCCACAGACTAATTTGCCAGAAACTCCTTCATATACTGACGGTGAGACTCTTAAAGCTAAGAGTGAGGGCTTTCAAGAAGATCATATGGGGTGGTTCCAAAAGGAGGGACTCCTTTTTCTGCCTGGGAACCTCCAGTGGAAGATGGTTAACTCCTTACATGCCGCCACTCATTTAGGGAAGCAGGCCCTCCAAAGATTGCTAGAAAGGCCCTTCAGAGGAACAGGCCTCCAAGTGACTATAAGCAAGTGGTCTCCTCATGTTCCACCTGCCAATTAAACAACCCCCAAGGAGCTTGAAGACCCCAACTGGCCCAGTCCATCGAATGGCCTGGGATGTACCCAAGAGAGGACTGGCAGATGGACTTCACCCAGATGCCAGTTTCTCAAGGGTATAAATACCTATTAGTCATGATAGTTACATTCACAGGATGGATTGATGGCTTTCCCACCTGGACTGAAAAGGCTGAGGAGGTGGTAAGAAAAACTGCTTCATGAAATCATTCATGAGATTTGGTCTGCCCAGGTCATTACAAAGTGACAATGGGACATCATTTACTTCTAAGTCACCCAAGGGGTCTCTAAAGCATTGGGCATTACTTATTATCTCCATTGTGCCTGGAGGCCTCAGTCTTCAGAAAAAGTAGAAAGAGCCAAAGAAAATCAGTGATAAAAAAGTGATAAACATCACTGATATTTTAATATCACTGATATTAAAATCAGTGATAAAAAAGACAACCCAGGAGACCTCCCTGGGATGGAAGAACGTTTTACCAATAGCTCTCCTCCACACCCATATTGCTCCTAAGGAACAGGTTGGTCTTAGTCCTTATGAGATGCTATATGGGAGACCTTTGTTTATGTCAATGACCTCTTCCTTGATCCAGAGGCTCAGTCCATCCAGTCTTATACCATGGCCATTGGGCAACTCTGACAGGATATATGCTTGTGGGGTGTCAACCAGGACCCAAAAGATTCTAAAGAGCCACCACTATATACTTCTGGGACTAAAGTGCTAATTAAAGTCAGGAAAGATGGGTCCCCAGAGGCTCAGCTCCACTCCACATGGAAGGGCCACTACCCTGTAATACTTACCACCCCGATAGTCAAGGTACCAGGACAGGACACCTGGATTCACTACTTACGAGTCAAGCTGTGGAAGAAAACAGAGGAGGACATGCAATACACCTGTGGGCCCCTGGGAGATCTCAGATACCTATTCAGGACTACAAATGCGTGTCATTCTAATGAACACCCCCAAAACTAAGTTTCTGTGGATCTAAGATTTCTCAGGACAGCTCTAAAGAGCCAACACAGCTTGGCAGGGATTGTACTCCAAAATATATAGGAGATAGATCTTCTGATCCCTGAACAAGGAGGGACTTGAGCCATCTTTAATGAGACGTGTTGTTTCTGGGTAAATACCTCCAGCTAAGTTTAAAAAGTCTTACAGTCCTCAAGAGAAAGTTTTTTCAGATCCTATAGGGTCTCAAAGAATGAGCTGGAGAGTTCTCAGGGTGGCTAAAATCTCTCTTTGGGGAATCCTTCTCCTGATGAGGGGAAATTTGGAGCTGGCTAATGCTCCTACTAATCCCTGTCATCACCATATTGTTGCTGCTTATGGTTGCTCCATGTATTATCAATTGTCTAACCTATTTTGTCTCTGCCCAGGTCAACAAGCTACAATATGCAGTGCCAGTTCCACAAGGATATATAAAACTAAGGCCGACCACAGAAAATATCACTCAAGCATAGATGGACATCACTAAAGGACTCTTGAGACTAGCAAGTGGGGGAGGCTCAATTCCCCTCACCATCCCAGTTCAGCAGGAAGTAGCCAGAGAGACCTCGATGTCCCTATTCCTGAAGAATTGGGCCTCTCATCTCTTGAGAGGGGAATGTTAGGTAGCTAGAATAGGAAAAAGGAATCCAAAATGGCAGTGGCTAAAAGATAAAGAAGGGAAAAGCCCACTAAAATAGAACAAAGGAAGGTCTGAGGACCAGAGTGAGAACCTCAGGTAAAACAAAAGCCCTCCTGGCTAGCCCAATTTACGTAGAGTCTCAGGGGGGAGGAGAAAAAACATACAAAAAGAGGGGCCAAAATTGAGCCAGGGGCTTCTCTTCTCCTTGCATCTTTTGGGTTGACCTGCCCTCATGACTCAACGATGTATTTTCCTTTGATTTCTAAATAAAACTGAGCTGTGACACGGAGCTCTAACAGTGGTTCGTACATCGCTTCAAATTTTTCTGCAACTGAGAAAATTTACACGGGGCTGTAGCACTCATCTGCCCATCACTTCAAATTTTTGCTGCAGTGAGACAGAACCAAGGATATTACACACTCCTGCAACATACCCAAGACCTAGTTCTGGATTCATCATTCCAAATTTTCAGTTCATAGGGAGTAGAAAAGCATGTGACAGTAGCCTTGTAAATCAAGCTCTTGTCTAGTCAACCCCAAACTGGTTCTACATGTTCCTCTTTATTTGCATGTCTAGGAATTTTGGGGAGAACTTTGGACATTGTTGATAGTAATTTGTTGTGACTACATTTCTTGTATTATTCGGTATTACCCTTGTAATATTCATTAATGCTTCCTTATTCTAGCAGTTAACTTATTCTAGTAGCAGTTAACCCACCTAGCTGTTACCTAAAAAAACCCACTGTATCTCCCATGGGATTCAGTATGCAAAACCTCCTCTTCCTTCTATTGTCTTCCTGATATTTTATTTTTAGCCCAGGCCTTGTTTAATTTGGTGGTCAACCAAGAATTGAAGCAGAGATTACACTCAGACATGTGAGATTGCTCTCTTTTTTTTTTTTTCACTTCTTGGAATGTCCAATTAATTTCCAGCTGCTTTGCTGGTCTTGGACTATATTCTATGACAATTCAAGCATATATGACTTTAACTATCTACTAAGCTACACTCTACTAAGCAGAAAATTTACAAATCTTGCCTTGTGCAGCTCTGTCTTTCAATAATAGATTATATTGCAGTTTCTGCCTACTTCTTCACCAGACTCCCTTTCGTTTATCCTGCACATGATGGTTTAGCTTCATCTGTGATATGGGCAAAATTTCGTATTTATACTGAGCCTTATCTCTGTAGTCCTCTCACTGTCAGATAAAAGAAAAATTCCTCTCTGTTTTCAGCTCATCTTTCAGCTTTGAGCTCAGTTTTTCTTTTCCTTTTTCTTTTTTGCAAATTAAACTACAAGGCTATAGGTTTCTGCCTCGGTTTACACCTCTAAAGCCTTAGGGGATAGGTAATGTAATTAAGTCAGAAAATTTCAAATCTAGACTCTTGTCTCTTCCAATTTCAGGGTTTTCTTTTTAATTCTTAAACAAATTTTCTTATTTCTGCTTTTTTGATGCATTAATACTTAGCCGTTTTTAATAATCATCTGCAAAGGAATCTGTCTAGAAATATTTCTCTGTCGAGATTACCAAAAGTTTATTCAAACTTCAATTTCAATTCACTTTTATATATTGTTAAATATAAATCTTATAGTAAGCTCCTGTGTTATTGTTCAAAATTCTCATGCTTTTATAGCTTAAGTATATTTAAACAAACATTAAATATATTTATATGAAGTGAAATGACATCGTTCAGTGCTGTCCAACTCTTTGTGACCCCATGGACTGCAGCCTAACAGGCTTCTCCGTCCATGAGATTTTCCAGGCTAGAGTACTGGAGTGGGTTGCCATTTCCTTCTCTCTCTCTCTCTCTCTCTCTATATATATATATATATATATATGTGTGTGTGTGTGTGTGTGTGTATAATTAAAATTAGTATCTTTGAACTTTGGTGTTGGAGAAGACTCTTGAGAGACCCTTGGACTGCAAGGAGATCAATCTGGTCAATCCTAAAGGAATTCAATCTTGAATATTCATTGGAATGACTTATGGTGAAGCTGAAGCTCCAATACCTTGGCCACCTGATGTGAAGGGCTAACTCATTAGAAAAGACCCTGATGCTGGGAAAGATTGAAGACAGGAGGAGAAGGGGATGACAGAGGATGAGATGATTGGGTGGCATTACTGACTCAATGGACACGAGTCTGTGTAAGCCCCGGGAGTTGGTGTTGGACAGTGTGGCCTGGTGTGCTCTAGTCCACAGGGTCGCAAGGAGTCGGACACAGCTGAGCAACTGAACTGAACTGAAAGTTAGTATCTTAATTTTTTTATTAATTATACAATCATTAACCCTATAATTAAGACTCTTCTACAAAATGGAAGTGTCTTCAGATTTGACTATATATATATAATTTTATTTCTATTTTAATTAATTTCTATGTTTAATTAAGATCTACACAAACTTCTTAAATCTTTTTCTCTAGCTTTATGAATAAGAAGAATGACTACCTAAAATAGTGTTCTTCTCCCAGTGAGAACCTTATACATTTGACTACAAGTGGAATATTCTCGTAATATTGAAAATCAAAGCAGTACTTTTCTACCTTAGATATGTTCAGACAAAAAAGTGACAGTACTAGAATATTAATACAAAATCAGAAACTTAGATGCCTTGAGAAGTGTGTCAGTGTTGAGGAAATATTTTTCCAGTGAGAAATTATTATTCTACCGAAATAAAAATTTTTATTTGACAGAAATATTTTAATTACTTTATGATGTTATTACAGAATTTGTTAAAAAATCATGTCACTTTAAATATGTGCAAAGTCTTAAAAAATAGGAAATAAGATACAAATATATCTTTTGGGGCTTCCCTGGTGGCTCAGTGGTAAAGAATCAGCCTGTCAATGCAGAAGAAAGTGTGTTTTATCTCTGAGTTGGAAAGATCACCTGGAGAAGGAAATGGCATCCCAATCCAGTATTTCTGCTTGGGAAATCACACAGACAGAGGATCCTGGCAGGCTACAGTCCGTGGGGTCACAAAGACTCGGATACGACTTAGTAAGTAAATGACAGCAATAATGGTTTCTTTTATTTTTCAGGACAATGTTAGCAAAATAAGTTAAACATATGGAAAAAAGTTTATTGATTTGTAAGTATGTACTTTGCTTATTTGAGAGTTTGACGGATTTTTTTCCACCAGTTTTATTAAGGTAAAATTGACAAAACAAGTATATGCATCTAAAGTGTACAATTTGATTTTATATGTGTAACCTGAGAAATGCTGGCCACAATCAAGCTAATTAACACATCCATCACCTCACATAGTTACCTTTGTGTGTGTGTAAAGGGGTTGTGAGAACACAAGATTTATTCTCTTAGCAAACTGCAAGTGTACACTTCAGTATTATTAACTAGACTCCCCATGCCATACATTAGAATTTCTGTGTCTTCTTCTAATATCACATGCTCTTTCAACAAGAATTGTAGGGAGGATTGTGTAAGCAAGCAATTTAAATTATCATTCCTCAGCTAACTTTTCCTTTTTGCAGTTACCATTTAGGTAACTCTAAATGTTACTAATATTTAATGTTAATCTTTAATGCTAGACTCACTGACTTTTCCATAATTAATTTTTAACTAATTAGATCATTTACAATAGGAAAAAAGTAAACTTACTTAGCATCAACACATAAATCATTGAGCAAATCTGAGTAAAATGGATTTAGAATTCATCTAAAGGAAACTGGTAGCAAAGGAAATAAGATCAAGATTGATAAATAAAGGGATCTACTATTTAATATGCTAATGATTCCACTAATAGGCCACAAGTGAATTTCAAAAAAGAAAATAAATGAATTACCACAAAAATATTACTTATGACAATGGACTATAAATATATAGGTTATTATGTATGTAATGATACTGACATGATAAATATACAGTATGTAAAAATAAGAATCTTCATGTATGATACATAACCATTGTAAAGGAGGCAATATATCTTGATTTAATGATCAGTTCAAAATTTTTATAGCAATGATTCCTATCTAAGTGTTCAGTGACAAATTCAATTCCCTATGTGTATGCTCAGTCATATCCTACTCTGTGCGATCCCATGGACCCCATGGACTGTAGCCCACCAGGCTCCTCTGTCCATGGAATTATCCAGGCTGGAATACTAAGAGCGGGTTGCTATTTCCTACTCCAGGGAATCTTCCTGACCTAGGGATGGAACCCACATCTCTGGCAAATCCTGAACCGGCTGATGGATTCTATACCACTAGCACCATCTGGGAAGCCCTCAATTCCCTATACTTCTCATAAAGGAGGCAACTACAAAAACTGTACTCTCAATATGTAACCTAGGAACAACAAATACAAAAGGACTTGTCCTAGATATATCAAGTATTACCAAAGAACACAGGCATCATCTTCTAGGTGAATGTCTTCCTCACTCAGGTCTCTCCAAACTGAGACATTTGCAATCGAACAGCTTTTACTTCAGACAGGAATTTAGCTATCCTGTCCCACTTGAATGTTCACTCAACATTATGTTCAAAGGTAATTACCAACTATTATCCCGGAGTGAAAGGAGAAATGGTCCATTTGTTAAAATTTTTCACAGGGTTATGATTCAGCTCATTTGGCAACATCTCAATTATTGAACTAATTTTTTCATTTTGTCAAAATGAATGGTATAATGTAGACCCAAACTGTGTCATGATTTTAAATTTATAACCTAGAGAAGTGCCTGCTCAAGCACCATAACTTCTGTGTGATCAGCAGCTGCTGAGTTGTCTGCCTGGTACTCACTCTTTGTGCAACTTCTTCATCTTGAATGTGAGCTGGACCGAATGACCTGTTTCTAAACAATGAG
The DNA here is from genome assembly GCF_027580195.1 of Bos mutus. NCBI lineage: Eukaryota > Metazoa > Chordata > Mammalia > Artiodactyla > Bovidae > Bos > Bos mutus. Next base: position 11,331,599 of record NC_091640.1, on the reverse strand, counting down.
AATATGGTGAAAGTGATGGGATGCGACCTTCGAGATCAGGTAGCAACAGATTGTGACTTCCACTTCACGTGCACTCTCTCCCTGGTGCTTCTGGTTTGCCTGACTTGATGTGAGTTGTCCCCACAGAAAGGCCCACTTGACAGTGACCTGAGAAAGGACTCCAACCCACAGCCAGCACGGAATGAAAGTCCTGAGTTCACCAGAACACAGGGAACAGAATGCTGTCAACCCTAGTGAGCTTAGATGCAGATTTTTCTGTGGTCGACTTGATTTGTCTACATCAGCTGACATTTTGACTGCAGTCATGAAAGAGACCTAGAGGACCCAGTTAAGCACAAATTCCCAACCCACAGAAATTGCAAGGTAATAAATACCATTATTTAAGCCGTGAAGTTCATCTAGTTGTTAAGATAACCATACAACATCCATAGGGTCTCAATAAGTTTGGCAAATGTATTTAGCTCCATTTATTTTGAGATACCTGTCATGACTAATGCAAGAATGCCAAGAAAATTTTATAATGAGTATATTAGAAGTGTATTAATATTTAAATATAATATATACATTTATTATATTATATATTACTTATATTATATAAATGTACTCTATATTATATTTATGTTGGATGATTTTTTCACACCTTTGTTCACTCAAAATGTGTAAAAAGGCTTTTATGTTTTAAAACAAAAAGTTATTAATTCTGAAAATGTCCTTCATGTGGATGAAACTTTGTAAAACATCAATTTAATTTTTTATTTCTATTGTGACATGATCTGCCATGAGTTTACTTAACCATACCTGCTGTTAGAATTGTATTTTCATTTCACTTACAATATTATTTGTGGTCTGTGTTAGGGAAATTAGAAAGAAAAAAAGTTACTGGCTTATTGTTTGGAGTCATTATGAATGCTATCTTGTAACAGTTTGTAAGGTACCAATAACTAGTCTCTTGATTCTCAGGTCAGTGCTGGGGAATTGTTGACCTATAGTTTGAACCCTGGCTAGGAACAAAAAATAACCATCTACAGAAGTTATCTCATATGAGAAGGTCCCAATAAGGAACATGGAACTAAGAAGCTGCTGCCAAAATTCTGGTGGGGAGCAGAGAAAAGAGACACCAGACAATTTCCCAGAAACCCTTGCACTGGAATCCAACTTGGCTGAGAGATTTGTGAGCCACCAGGAAGAGTCCTTGGAGAAGGAAATAGCAACCCACTCCAGTATTCTTGCCTGGAAAATAACATGGACAGAGGAGCCTGGCAGGCTACAGTCCATGGGGTCGCAAGAGTCAGACACAACTTAGTGACTAAACCACCACCACCACCAGTAACAGTCCTGAGTAGAACCCAATATGAGGATGAGAAGATGACTGGCCAGAGACAACCTGGAAACTAAATCCACCTCCATAAAACCTGAGGCAGAGAACCACGAGGCAGAGCTGTCCTCCTGGGGTCTCTTACCCCACTGCTCTCAGTTCCAGCGCCCCTTCCAATCAAGCATCTTGCTTTGTCTGCATGTGTGTCTGTTTGGACAATCCAAGGGTTAGGCAGGAGCCCATTCTTGTGTGCTGGAAGGGGTCTTCCCCCAACATCTTTGGCACCCCAAAGGGATGCCTCCTCCATGACTGGTGTCCCAACCACTGGGTGTTCAGGGACCAGCTCACCCACCAGCAGACCAGACTCAGCAGCCACTCCCAGGACCTGTTTGTCCCTGGTCTCCTGACGCGAACGACTGACCGGAGTGCCGGACCAGGTAAGCAACCAGAGACTTCTCTGACTTCTTCTCCCCTCCCTCTCTCTTTCCTCTTTTCACCCCACCTACTTCCCTACCCTCCTTCCTTCCGTCCTGTTGCTGGACACAGGAGTCTGGTTGAAGAGCCTCAGTTATCTGAGGGTCAGAGTTATTTGATCACCTTCCATTGGCAGAGAACTGGAGATAGCAGCTCTGTGAGGACAAGTTCCCATCCTCCCTTCCAGTGACCCCAGAGAAGAGTCCTGTAATGCCTGGGTGTCTGCAGTGTCAGGAGATGTCCATAAACCCACCCTTTCATCCCTCCTCCTTCCCCTCTTCTTTCAACCTGGCTCCCTTTTCTCCCTTTGAAATCTTGAAAACGTGGGATATTTCCATTTACTCTGCCTGTCGGTATTTGGATCTGAAGTTCTGACTCTCCATGCGCTTCCCTGGTGGTTCAGACGGTTCCCTGCCAATGCAGGAGACCTGGTTTCAGTCCCTGGGTCAGGAAGATCCCCTGCAGAAGCAAGAGGCTACCCACTCTAGAATTACTGCCTGGGAAATCCCGTGGACAGAGGGGCCTGGAGGGCTACAGTCCGTGGGGTCACAAAGAGTCAGACACGACTGAGTGGCTAACACTTCCACTTCCCTTTTCTGAGTCTTGGTAGGAGGTTTTCTGAAAGACTGCAACCTTTATTCCGTGTCATTTATGCTTTATCTGTTCTTGGTGAGATAATCCTATAATAGAAGCCCTCAGTTAAGCTCCCTGTTTCTAAAAATTCACTCACTGGGTTGTTCATTTGGCCCAGTGCCTCCAGGTAAAAGTGGTTGTGGGGCTTGATAGTATCGAACCTGGCCTTGGATAAAAATGAACAACCTTAGAAGTATGTCTAGGGGTTAACTAACTTGGGGCCATGCTCCCTTGATTGTGCTTACTCCTGAGCATTTTTGTTTTTATGATCAGGAGGGCTTCCCTGGTGGCTCAGTGGTAAGAACATGCCTATCAATGCAAGATATACAAGTTTGATCCCTGGTTCAAGAAGATCCCCTGGAGAAGGAAATGACAACCCATTCCAGTATTCTTGCCTGGGAAATGCCATGGACAGAGGAGCCTGGCAGGCTACTGTCCATGGGGTCTCAAAGAGTCAGACATGACTTAGTGACTAAACAACACCAATACAATCAGGTACTCTAGGATTGGGAGAGGGTTTATAGCTGCTCTAGAATCATAAGTAGGGTCATCCGTGCTGGCACTGGTCCCCTGATAAAAGGATACAGACTATACCACCATCCAAATAAGAAAAAAAAAGTCTGGTTTCCCATCGGACCCTGTCCTGGCTTGTCTTTTGATTCACTGGAAAAGATCGCAGCTGGATGGATTGAAAAGAAAAGGTTTATCAGACACTGCACTCAGGACAGGCCTATGTACCCCATGAGGGATGGGGAAAATGCCCCCCACCTCGGGGTCCTTAGGATTTAACACTATTTTTAAGTTTAGTTTATATTGTAAACGTGAGGGCAAGGAAGATGAGATTCCCTTTGTTCAAGCTGTCATTGCCCTCTACGAAGAGCCCAAGAAAAAAATGTAAGTTCAGAGACCCCAGTAAATGTCCCTCCCAAGTCTTTTTGGCAAAGGCTGGGAGGGAAAATCCCCTCAATGTCCTCCTGACTCCCTCAAAGGGAGTTAGATAAGAGCCCACTCTCTGGCCCTGGAAGGGGTCCCCCTGGCAACTGTGCCCTTCAAATACAGGTTATCTCAAAAACAGAGGCAACAGAAAAGTCATTACCTAGAATTCCTTCAGGGGTAATACCAAGTCTAACAGATATATAATTTCAAACATACACACACACACACAAATATCCAATATCTTGGGAAACTAGTATCTTTTTATATCCCTCTTAAGAGAATTAACTTGGGCTGTCAATGGTTCTTCATGGTTTCTGTTGGATCGTTTTGAGATATTCATTCTGTGGGTAAGAACATACATGCTGAAAATGTTGAAGACACTTCAGATTTATTTTAAAATGAGGATAACAAGCACCCCTCTGAGTATAGCTTTTGAATACATAATACAATGCAGGCAAAACACTAAAGACTAGTGCATGGTTTTACTTCAGAAAGGCTACATTATAGACCATGGTTTATCACCAAGACTTTTGTACAGTTTTAATAAAGTTATTTCTTCCATCTATGGCTGTTTTATCTGGGATTAAGATGGTCTTCACAGCTGGAACAATGTTGTTTATTTTGGGAAGCCTCTGACATTCCATCCTTCTTTTTAATCTTTGCACTGAAGCTAAGACATCTGAAGTTTAAAAGACGGCCCTCTAAGCCCTGAGGGAAGAATGAAACTTCCTGAGATGCAGAAAATCCAAAAGGAGAATGCCTGGCTTCTTAAATTGTGGTAAAAGAAAATCACTATTTAATGGAAAACTTAAAGTGACATAAACCCCACTGTCTCACACAGTTCTTGACACCTGATGAAGGAACTAGAGGAAAACTGAGAGTGAGGAGAGAGAGTAGTTTTGATATTTTAAAATTGGTTCTCACTCATCACAGGTGTGCGTGCGCGCACACACACATACACACACGGTAACTGTGAGGTGAGTCAAGGTTAACCGCCTTGACTGTGATAAGCATTTCATAATGTATGTGTATGTTAAATCCGCACATAGTGTACCTTAAAATCAGGTCATGCAACCTAAATACATACACTTTTTACGTGTCAGTCATACCTCCCAAAGCTAAAAATAAATCCCAATCAAAGAAAATCAAAGCTACGTTCGAATCCCAAAAACTAAATCACAAAGGTGGAAATTTAACACAAATAAGTTTAGGAAAGAAAATTTAGTAGTATACATCTGAAGTCTGTGCATTTTCTTCAGTCTTTCCCTCACAAATCACTTACAATATGCAGAATTGTCTGTTGCAGTGATTTTTAAACAATAACTATTTTCCTTTTTGGCTATGAAGCATGATTTTGATAGAGGTCACAAAATCCATTTCAGATAGAGCTGGGGTCAGAATTCAGCCTTTCTAATAAAATCCAGTGCCCATTCTTGTAATATAGTCTACAGACAGTTGGAGTTTGTAAAAAATGTATTACTCCAATAAATAAAGTATAAATTGAGGCATAAGAACAATGCCTTAATATTCAGTAGACCTGAAGTCTCCTGGTAGTTCCCTGAATTTTCAAAGTCCCGCAGCTGCTATTCTGTAAGCCGCATATGTATCTTCAAACATCTCTCAAAAACATCCATGATGTCATAGAAAGCATAAAGGGTAAAATCTGGTTAATTATTTCAAATTCTAGCTCAACTATTTTTTATATAACTGTTAAAAAAAAAAAAAGGCAACTGCACACCTGCTTGCACCTCTACTCAGCAGACTTGAAATGAGTCCCACAGAGCCCAACAGTGTCACTGTATCAGTATTCTCAGTGACGTACAGAACCACATGCAGTGTTTGGAGATATTCTTAAAATGCACTTGATAACAGAATATGGAAAAGAAGAGGACAGAGAATAAGAAGAAAGAGAACATGAAGAGTTGGACTGAAGCTTTACCATTTTGAGTTTATGAGACTTTTCAATGATTTAAGCTTGTACTTGTTGAAAAGCATGCGATAACATTGCCCTTGAAAAATAAAGCAAATAATTTTGCCAAGACACATTTTTTTGTCAAACATTTCAAGGATTAGGGTCCTTTTGGTGGCTTAAAGTGAAAGTGAAAGTCTCTCAGTCATGTCCAACTCTTTGCGACCTATGGACTATACAGTCCATGGAATTCTCTAGGCCAGAATACTGGAGTGGGTAGCCTTTCCCTTCTCCAGGGAATCTTCCCAGCCCAGGGATAGAACCCAGATCTTCTGCATTGCAGGTGGATTCTTTACCAACTGAACCACAAGGGAAATCCAAGAATACTGGAGTGGGTAGCCTATCCCTTCTCCAGCAAATCTTCCTGACCCAGGAATAGAACTGGGGTCTCCTGCATTACAGGTGGATTCTTTACCAACTGGCTATCAGGGAAGCCCCTGGCAACTTAAGAGCTGTTGCCAAAGTTAACAGAATTTCTTTTTTTTTTCCACATTTGTTCAGGTAAAAGATGTGGATCCTTGATAAGTGTCTTTCTCTAATTGCAACTGTGTTATTACTATTGACTCTACTTACTTTATGTGAAAGTGTTAGTCACTCAGTTATGTCTGACTCTTTGTGACCCTATGGGCTGTAGCCCACCAGGCTCCTCTGTCCATAGGATTCTCCAGCCAAGAATACTGTAGAGGGTTGCCATTCCCTTCTCCAGGGGATCTTCCCAACCCAGGGATTGAACCCAGGTTTCCTGCATTATAGACAGATTGTTTACTACCTGAGCCACCAGGGAACCCTACTTACTTTATAGAGGAGCAAATAAATTTCATGAAGACTTTAAATATCCCTTCTGTTTTTGATCAGTATTACACAAAAGCCCAATAGATTAGTCAGGAAGTGGGGGCAGGCTTAAGGATTATTTCTTAGATCTTATGTTTGTGCAACATTCTGTCTGAAAACATCATTTCCCAGATTGGGGGAAGATGAGAGAAGAGTGTTGATTAGGTAAACTCTAAAGAAGCTACAGGGACTGGAACCTGGAGTGAAGTAAAGCAAACCTATTTAGGGAGGCGCTGAGCTATAACAGGAAGACTACACATTTGGGATAAAATAGACTTCAGGTTGGGGTTTCCTGTTGGTTCAGATGGTAAAGAATCCACCCGCAATGTGGGAGACATGGGTTTGATCCCTGGGTTGGGAAGATCCCCTGGAGGAGGGCCTGGCAACCCACTCCAGTATTCTTACCAGGAGAATTTCCACAGACAGAGGAGCCTGGCAGGCTACAGTCCATTTGATTGCAAAGTCTAGGACACAAGTGAATGACTAAGAACAGCACAGCACAGATTTACCCAGTGCTCATGAAGTTCAATTTTCTCATTCATAAAATGTGACTAAATGATGGTAACCTTTAGAGAGTTTAAGAAAAATCACATGAGAAATTTTGTGTAAATCCCTTAATTCAGTGCTAGGCACACATTAGGTCTGTTAATCAGAGCAGAGGCTAAGCTGTAATGACAAAGATGTAAAAAATGCAGTGCCTCAAACAGATGAGAACATTTTTCTATTTCATACGACAGTCTGGTGAGCAGGAGTCCAGGAAGGGTAGGCAGCTCTGCTCAGCAGGAAATTCAAGGACAGACCCAGGTTCCTTTGATCTTGAGCTTTGCTGCCCTCTCCGTTGTTGTGTTGACTGCACGTTCAAAGCTGACTCTCAGTATGTCAATCACAGTCCCAACAAGGAACACAGGACATAATTCATTAGCCTATTTGAAGTGTAGGGAAGGGACAATTTACAACAGCAGGGCAGGGTGAAAGGAACCAAAAAGAAGTGGTGAGACATGTAAGAGGAGACCACAGCACAGCCTCTGGCATCTTGCTTGACGGGACTAGAAGAGAAAATTTACCAGCATCTGCAGGAGAGAGCCATCTGACAGGACCTGTGATTTTCAGTGGAATGAAGCAGCAACATGCAGCAGTTCTGGAATGGGCAGAACCAGAGGAATAAATACCTGATCCTGTTCTCTTCTCACCCTGAATGGCACTGGGAGACACATTCTAAACACTGATCCTAAGGACAAGTGAGCCCTAGGGATGTCATTCCTAATATCATCCTCCCAGAGCACAGAAGGTAACCAATAGGCAAAGAGAAAAAAAAAAAAAAATGGCATACACAACTGATTACTTTTTTCCACCAGAAACCATTTTTCATCATTTATCCTGAAGAAAAGTATGTTGCCTAAACAGACAACATACTAACTCCAACCAGCTACTGTCTAAGGACAGAGTCCATTTAATCACACTCTGATCTGACAACTAACTTCAGTTACTATCTGCACTTGTCATATGTGGTAACAGAAAAAGAAGGAAAAATGAAAAATGAACTAATGTAAATCACAGTTGGTACTGGTCACTCTCCTGTTTCCAACGTCCCCTTGCCTGCTGGCAGTACCTTGGCTGGTCTGGATTCTTTAGATGATTGAATGACACAAAATGTTATTCCTTCAGTATCCATTGACTTGCCTTTATTGCTTTGCTTATCAATTTCATTCCTAAGAACTTTGGGATAGATTAACTATTAAGAAGACCTCATCAATAAGCTCATTGAATTCTATGCCTTCCCTGTTACTAATTGCTACCACTCTGTTGCTGTGGCCAGCTGGCCTCTGATTCTAAGTGCCATCTAAGGTTACCTCTACCTACTATGATCTCATTCTTTGCATTTGGCTTAAGAACTGAATTGTTTGTGGTATTCCCTTTTTCATTTCTAGCCTAGAGAGAAAAGCTAACCATGAGTTTCTCAAAGATACTGCTTCTCCTATCAGTGAGGTACATTTTACCTCTGTGGTAAAGAGAATGCCTTCCTGGATTAAACCACTCCAGTAGATATGGCTTCAGACTGACTTAAGAGCTTCCACATAATAGATCCACTTCAATATTCTTATGCTTGAGCCCATGTAATCTCTCCTCTAGAATATGTCAGGGAAAGTCTGAAATTTCATCCTCCTTGACTTTAGGTGAAGTAGTTACCCCATCACAGAATATAAACGCCATTCCCCAGGGCTCAAGACAACATCTTAAATCCAGAACACTGAGTAAGTGTGCCCATGTCAATAAATTCAGGTTGATAGGTCTTATGTTTTGTATGCCTTCTCTAACACCTTCAGAATATTAATACAATTTCATTGTGATGGTCAGGTTCTTGTTGATCAGATTTGACAATGTCATGTAACTCTTTCAATAGATAGGTTATTTTCTGCCAAGTCTTATATCTTAATGTTGGCAATAGGCTAGAGAATAACTTATTATGAGCAAGGAAGTAAATAAGGAGTGATCAGAGTGAGTGCTAGACAGAATCTTCTTAGAAGGCAACTGCCCAATATACAGTAATTTAAATGTTTTTCAGGTAGGAAAAATCTGATTCCCTCATACTAAAGGAAGACAGACTACTTTCACCAGAAAATGAGATTCTAAATAATCTGAGAGTTCAGCTTTTTAGCTTTAAGTGTCTTATACCCAATATCAAAGTTTCAGTTTTCCCCATCACCTCTCTTACCTTAGCATCACCTTACCTGGTAGGAATGAACATTTAATTGGTGCTACAGTTCTGCAACCTATGAAATCAGCCACTGACTCTGACCCTCCGTCTCATCTTCGCCACAAAGATTTGTTAGCTTTGCATCCAAAGAATGAATTAAACATCCCAAGTCATCATTTTGATATATTTTTTTATTATGTATCACTTTTAGGGCCAACAGCAGGAACAAGTTTACCCCACAGTTTTTATATTTACTACAATCCTGAGCAACTACGGTGCTCAGATAAAGTAGCTACTTTATCTGTAGATGCTTTTATGTGTATCTTTTTTTCCCAGCAAGAAAAATGTCACATATGTGAGCAAACTTTTCCCATAAATATACTTACTTAATGGTCTGTTTCCTGATACAACTCTTTGTTTTTATTTACTATATCAACTGAGGTCTCAGAAAGCTATGGTGCAAGTAGGGGTGGGGGAAGATGTTATACTCAAGCTAAAAATAAGAGGAATTTAATAAAGGGGCTAGTTACAAAGGTATAGGTAGGCTTAAATGCCTAGATCTGAAAAGGAAACAGGAGAGAACAACTTCTAAAACACCAAAAGCACAGCCACAGATGAAGGAGGTCCTATGGACCACCTCATAGGAATGGTCTTAAGGAAAGAACAAAGCCTCTGGGCAGAGAGAAAGCCAAAATAATATTCAGACTGAAAGGTCATATGTATAGCTAAAATTTGGGGTTTTAAAAACTAAAATAAAGGATAAAATTAATATTGAGGGAAATTTAGTGAATTCTGTCATCACAGATCGTCAGGAAATGTCAGTAATAGACATCACTAGTAGTGGTGGCAAGGGCTTCCCAGGTAGCACAGTGGTGAAGAGTCCACTTGCCAGTGCAGGAGATGCGGGTTCGATCCCCGGGTTGGAAAGATTCCCAGGAGTAGGAAATGGCAACCTGCTCTAGTATTCTTGCCTGGAAAATTCCAAGGACAGAGGAGACTGGCAGGCGCAGTCCATGGTGTCGCAAAAGAGCCGGAGTAGTGGTGGCAAAGATAAAGTAAAATTACATAAATGGAACATGATTGTATCAATCATTTAACACACATGCACTTACTATTTTGTGTCTAGAATATGCATTTATCAGAGACTAGAAGGCAATGGCACCCCAATCCAGTACTCTTGCCTGGAAAATCCCATGGGCGGAGAAGCCTGGTGGGCTGCAGTCCATGGGGTTTCTAAGGGTCGGACACGACTGAGCAACTTCACTTTCACTTTTCACTTTCCTGCATTGGAGAAGGAAATGGCAAGCCACTCCAGTGTTCTTGCCTGGAGAATCCCAGGGACGGGGGAGCCTGGTGGGCTGCCGTCTATGGGGTCACCCAGAGTTGGACACGACTGAAGTGCAGCAGCAGAGAGAGATCTCTTGCCCAGTCCTTACATTGCTAAAGTTGGTTGAGTCTCCATTCCAATTACTTCTCTGCCAGTTGTATAGGTCACTTCTTTGAGGTGAATAAAAGAAGTTACTAATGTATCGAAATGTATTTTCATGGCACGAAAAAGAAATACTGTGGTTAGATAGAGCAAAGGTAATAGAGCCTACCTAACTTGGCATTAGGTCTATTCAGCTAATATTTTTAAGCACCTACTATGTTCCACCAATGAAAATCTAGTAGTTAATAAAACAAAAATCCTGTTCTCTTGGAGCTTATTTTCTGGTTGACATTACAGTAAAAATACTTTTACTTTACAGTAAAACAACTTTTTGGATTGGCCAAAAAGTTCATTTGGGTTTTTCCGTAAGACATTATGAAACAAATATTTTGGCCAACCTAATGCATCTATTTCAGGCTGAGAGATAACATGTTATGCAGGATTGTGAGGGAAGTGCTATCTAAAAAGGAAATACTTGAATGCAGTGGTGGAGAAATCGACAAAGATCGGTGAGAAGAATATTTAAGGCTGAGGGAACAGTAAATCTACATACCTTGAGATAAGAGGATGCTTATCATGAATAATAACCAACAGTCCAGAGGAGGAATAAGTGAACAGAGAATGATAGGGGACAAGGCCTGAAATAAGAGTGGATCTGATCATGTAGGTTCCTGCTGTCCACTGGAAGATTCTGGATTTTGTGAATGTGAATTGCATCTTTTAAAGGGGAAAGTGGCAACACGTAATTTCTATTTTGCATACGTCATGCTCACTTCTGTGCAAGAAACCACGATGCTGTGAACATAAGTGTAGTTGGTGATAGTAAGAAGTGGTTGGATTCCACATATGTATTTAGAAGGTATGGCTGGTATCAGTTTGAGATGTTTCTAAGAAAAAGAAGTTAGGATGACTAACATTTCTGGACTAAACAACTGAGTAGATATAGGGAGGGAAATCAATTTTCTGCTTTTCGCATGTTAAATCTGTCATGCAAATATATTCTGATATTAGCCTATATGCTAATTAAATACTAATTTTAAAATAGAAATTAAATGTAGTAGTCCAATATTTACATTTTTTCCTAGCTGGGATGGTTTACAAAGTTTAAATAGTTGGATATAAATAATTGCTGTGAAAGATACCAGAAGGAATATTTTCAGTGCATTTGCCTCTCAAATTCTGTGATGAAAGTAAAATTGGTAGCCTTTCGCTAAAAATGTAATACTGCCAATCACTGGCTTTAATTCATTTCTTTCATTTCAAATCATTCAAATTCTAATGAAGGATGAATTGTTTCTCTTGACAGGTATGATTTGCTAAGTCATATTTATGGTTCAAAAAGGTGAAGAGCTCAATAGAGGTCATTGGGGTGAACTAATGTCTTCTCTTATTCTATTTTAATTTATGTTTTATACAGAAGATAATGTTCATATGTTTGAAAAAAGGAGTGTGTTCAATTTAAAAAAAGAAAAAAAATGGAATGTGATTTGATTGATTTGCATAACAGAACCTACATCAGCTTAAATTCTTTGGTACTCAGTGATTTTATATCCTGTATTTTGGCTTTATAATAGTATGAATTAATTCAATTTGCAAGGTGCTGTAATAGAACAAAGGTAATTATGAAGGATGTGTCAACCACAGTTAAAATATTACTATTTTAATGTGCCTCTTGAAAAATATTTCTTACTGTAATTGTGGTGAAAGAAACCATCACTTTTATAAATCTCTTTATAAGATATCTGAACTGAATATTGTTATACAATAATATGCAAATAATAAATAAAGCATGCAAAATAATTTTCCACCTTACCTTATATGCAAGCAAAGGGATTAGGCATACCTACAGATTAGTCTCACTGGAAATAAAAAACAGAAGTGAAAAATGTATATGCATACTTATTTATACATGTTAGAAGATATAGCTGACTGCAGAAGCATTGCATAGAAATAAATTTTACTTTAGGTCCTTAAAGAAATATGAAAAATGCCTAGGAAGAAACCTCAACAGGAACCGTTAACTGAAGTTTAATTTCAAACATATGCTCTTCTTGAAGGACTCATCTTCAAATATTTTATCACATATGCATGAAGCACACAAATTTTTCTTCTATACTGATTCTTTCTTTCCAGCCTTCATTGGCTACAACATTTTTGTGATTATTAGTTAAACTTTAAAATCATTTTAAAATAGGAATAATGTTTAATCAAATATCTGGGCACCTGGTGATCTGGTCAAATTGACATGTGAGATTAACCATCACAGGAAGCTACCTATTTCTTATGGCTTAGACCCAGGAAATGGTGAAGTATAACCTTCATCATTTTCTGGTCAAGCAGCTGGTCACGCAGTTCCAGAAGCCTATCCAGATACTCTGATAGGGAACTTAGACCCCCATCACTCTATAAGAAAGGACACAGAGGCGCCTTGGTGGGCTACAGTCCATAGGGTCACAAAGAGTCAGACACGACTGAGCAACTAACACTTTCACTTAATCTACCACAGTCTTATCTCAGGGGATAAGTGTTCTGCTACCTGACAATATTGTCCATTATGAATTATGGTATTCTTGTGATATAAATTGATCAATAATAAATGTTGTGTTTTGTTCACCTTTTCTATATAAATGGTAAAATTGGGACCTAAATGATTAATTTAGTTTATCTAGTTCTCCCAGTGAATTTCTGGTTCAAAAACATATTAGATTGTGTTCTAGAACACTTGATAAATAAGCTTAAAATTCACTTGCTTAAGTCAGTTGAAAATATACATTGAAACCCTGCCGTAGGTTTTAAGACTGCTGCTGCTGCTCAGGTGCTAAGTTGTGCCCAATTCTTCGCGACCCCATGGGCTGTAGCATGCCAGGCTCCTCTGTCCATGGGATTTTCCAGGCAAGAATACCAGAGTGGGTTGCCAGACCTTCCTCCAGGGGAACTTCCGGACCCAGGGATTGAACCTGAATCTTCTGTGCCTCCTGCATTTCAGAGCCAACCAGGGAAGCCCCAGGTTTAAAGACATATGCAGTCAAAAAGGCATCTGAGAAGACCTTTTTTCTTCTCGCTTTTTTAAAATGAGAATCTCATTCATGGCACTGCTTCAAAAGACCACTGACAAATTTGTATCCCCAGATCCTATTCCCCATCTTAGCTCCAGACAATATACTCAGTTGCATATTTAATATTTCCAGTTAGACGCATTAAAAACACCTCAGATTCAGTACTCCTGAACACATTCATGTCGCTTATCCTTAAACCTGTCCTCTCTCCAATGCTCTTTATCATAGTTCCCATGATTGCACAAGCCAAAATCTGGACTTTGACGATCCCATCTCCTCAATCTCCATTCATTTGTCTCTTACATTGTAAACTCTACAAAGCAAAGATTATGCCTTTTTTTTTTTTTTTTCGGTTGTGTTCCCATGTCTGGGATAGTGTTGGTATTTGGTACATTATCGTGAGTCAAAGAATTGTCCCTGATTTTGTCTTTACTTTGGAAACATTTTTGATAAATTTATAAAAATCAAATGAAATTCTAAAGTGCATATAGTAAGAAATACATAAGAATATATTTTCTTTAGTTTGAACATTTACAGAGATGAATCAGAGTGCAGTAGGAATTATTAAAAACAATATATTATGTGTATATATATATTTATATATATACTTATGGAAAGATCACATCTTATAGATATGGGGGATCGCTTTAAGATTCTTTAGGGACTGTACAGGCTTCTTCCCAAAAGAAGCACTAAATTTAGGACATCTCTGAATTCACAACACAAAAGTAGTGAGGAGATTTTATAGTTCAGTCACCAACAGAGAGAAATAGCAAAATAGCACAAAAGACAGTTTCTCACACAGTGTAAATCATGTAGCAAGAATAAGATTTTCTGTTTTCTATATTATCAATATAGCTGAAAGGATTTCCTCTGGGACAGGTAACACAGGAGAGAGGTTCTTCAGATGCCATTTAAACTTCAAACACTGATGGGCCAGTACTTTTATTTCTCCTTTACCTATTTATCAAGTTTAAAGTAACCTCATGGTGTTTTTATCTCGTTCTGTCAGGGAATCATTTCCCTCAGCTCTTTATAAGATTTCTTTACTTCTAAATTTCTTTAAAAGATGGGCTCTGGACAATACTGTTTCACTTATCCTCAGCTTCAACAAATTCTAATGATACTTCTAGTTGAGAAATAATTTTCTATTTACTTTTCTGTTTTCTTCAATACATTTGTCAGATTCTTAAGAGTGAATATTGTTTTATACATATTCTTACATATGTATATTTGTAAGAATATTTATACATATTCTTACATATTTATACATATGAATTTTATACATATTCATCACAGTTACCGACACATTGTAGTGAATGATATTTGCCTACTTAACCAATAAAAAAGGAATGTGTGTCCTGATAAAAATTAGGAAGTGAAAATAGAATGCTATTATGAAGGAAGAACATAAGATAGAATGCCACCAAACTAGAAAAGCAATCAAGAGAATAATACAGAGTAAAAAAGTCACATTAATTATTTTTCAAATTTCCATATTTTTTTACACTAGTAAAAAATTTACAAAATTAAGTTTATCAGATATATTTTCAATGCATTCAAAATAGTGTCTTTCAAGCATTTTTCAGAACTTACATTAAGAAATATGTATGAAAACTCAGTATTCAAATACACACAGAGATGCACATACATGCACAAGACTGAAAAAAATATATAATTGGTGCATATTCTAACTTTCTGTGATAAATTCTAAGAGTTCACCTTTATGTTCTGTCCTGTGTCTGTCTTGTAAATTGATTTCACAAGTCACTAGAAGGTTGTGACATGTAATGTTAAACTATAGTGGATGAGAAGAGCTCTGGAGGCATCTATTCAAGGCAGCATGGTGTGCAGAGCATTAATAAATAACAATTTGCAGCAATAATTAATCCTGCAATGTTCTCCATCTGCTGTCAGTGGTGAAGCAACAGCTACAGAAGTGAAATGATGAGTCCAGGGTCATTAAGTGTATAGACTTTCATGACAACTCCGTCTCTAACAAAACCGATTCATACAAAGGGGCTCCAAAGGTGAAAGAGGAGAGTGAGAAAGTTGGCGTAAAGCTCAACATTCAGAAAACTAAGATCATGGCTTAATAAAAACTAAGATCAAGATCATCCCATCACTTCATGGGAAATAGCTGTGGAAACAGTGGCTGACTTTATTTTGGGGGGCTCCAAAATCACTGCAGATGGTGACTGCAGCCAGGAAATTAAAAGACACTCCTTGGAAGGAAAGTTATGACTAACCTAGACAGCATATTAATAAGCAGAAGGGACATTACTTTGTCAACAAAGGTCCGTCTAGTCGAGGCTATGGTTTTTCCAGGAGTCGTGTATGAATGTGAGAGTTGGACTATAAAGAGGGCTTAGCGCAGAAGAATTGATGCTTTTGAACCCTGGTGTTGGAGAAGACTTCTTGAAAGTCCCTTGGACTGCAAGGAGATCCAACCAGTCCATCCTAAGGGAAATTGGTCCTGGGTGTTCATTGGAAGGACTGATGTTAAAGCTGAAACTCCAGGATTTTGGCCACCTGATGCGAAGAGCTCACTTATTTGAAAAGATCCTAATGTTGGGAAAGATTGAAGGCAGAAGGAGAAGGGGACAACAGAGGATAAGATGGTTAGATGGCATCACCGACTCAATGGACATGAGTTTGGGTAAACTCCGGGAGTTGGTGATGGACAGGGAGGCCAAGCATGCTGCAGTTCATGGGGTTGCAAAGAGTCGGACACGACTGAACTGAACTGAACTGACCCCCTCTTTACTTTTCACATGTACTTTGATGGAAAGGGCTTGCAGAAAATAAATTCCAAGTGCAAAAGATGGATATTTGACTTTTCTCATTAGACTTAGAAAGAATAAAAGTTGAACAAGCAGTTTCTGTTGTTTTACATTATTTATGTCTGATTTCCACCACCAGTACCGTGTTGTACTGATGGGAGTCATTTCTGTTCTTAATGAACAATAGGTTAAATACTTAGGTGATAAATCATCTACCTGACAGAAAGGGAGGAAGGACACAAGTGACCAACATATTCAATCACTGGGGGAAAAGTTAAACTCTTCACTTAAAAAGTGATGGACAAAAATCAGAACTTCCATAAGTCTTCTTTAGAAATTAAGAATTTTAAGAAAATCATGTGTTAAAGAAAAAAGCATCATGTACTATAAAAGCTTGTGGTCATAAAAAATGTATTATTAGTCAAGGACACATGGAAGACATGTTTTATTAATAGAATAGACAAAAAATAACAAAAACTTTATCTTTAAGAGGCTTTATGAGATACAAGACTTGAAGAAATCTGAGCATTCATAGGAAATGCTCCATATAATAAACACACTGATTTCCTTCCATGCTTTCCATCTGCCTGAGACACATCCAGCATTTCTTTTGCCATCTCCCTACCCCAGACTCTCATCTGTATGACAGGTTATTTTCCAGGAATAGGTGCTATTTATTCATGGAGGACTTACCTGAGTCCTCAGACTTGCTTAAGTTATCACCTTGTACATATTCACTGCAACCTATTTCTTCCTACTACTTACTCATGATTTACAGAATTACATATATGAGTTACTTAGTGGTGGTCTCCTCTTTGAGCTGTCGTGATCACTAGGCCAGAGATGATGTCTGTCCCTCATATGTATCATGCCAACACACATCAAATAATTAACAAACAATTGTTAAATAAATAAATATGTGTACACATTTTGAGATTTTGTAACTGTAAAATAAAATTATGGAATTTGATCATGTAATGTGTTTTAAAGGGGAATGAAATAAAGGTATGGGGAGAATAAAAATTATTCTCTAGAAAATTTTCAAGTTTTATGACCTTCCATACTACATGGAACAATAGACTGGTTCCAAATAGGAAAAGGAGTAGGTCAAGGCTATATATATGCACTTTGCTTATTTAACTTATATGCAGAGTACATCATGAGAAATGCTGGGCTGGAAGAAACACAAGCTGGAATCAAGATTGCTGGGAGAAATATCAATAACCTCAGATATGAAGATGACACCACCCTTATGGCAGAAAGTGAAGAGGAACTAAAAAGCCTCTTGATGAAAGTGAAATAGGAGAGTGAAAAAGTTGGCTTAAAGCTCAACATTCAGAAAACAAAGATCATGGCATCTGATCCCATCACTTCATGGGAAATAGATGCAGAAACAGTGGAAACAGTGTCAGACTTTATTTTGGGGCTCTTCAAAATCACTGCAGATGGTAATTGCAGCCAGGAAATTAAAAGACACTTACTTCTTGGAAGGAAAGTCATGACCAACCTAGATAGCATATTCAAAAGCAGAGACATTACTTTGCCAACAAATGTCCGTCTAGTCAAGGCTATGGTTTTTCCAGTGGTCATGTATGGATGTGAGAGTTGGACTGTGAAGAAAGCTGAGTGTTGAAGAATTGATGCTTTTGAACTGTGGTGTTGGAAAAGACTCCTTAGAGTCCCTTGGACTGCAAGGAGATCCAACCAGTCTATCCTAAAGGAGATCAGTCCTGGGTGTTCATCGGAAGGACTGATGCTGAAGCTAAAACTCCAATACTTTGGCCACCTCATGTGAAGAGTTGATTCACTGGAAAAGACCCTGATGCTGGGAGGGATTGCGGGCAGGAGGAAAAGGGGACGACAGAGGATGAGATGGCTGGATGGCATCACTGACTCGATGGACATGAGTCTGAGTGAACTCTGGGAGTTGGTGATGGACAGGGAGGCCAGGCGTGCTGCAGTTCGTGGGGTCGCAAAGAGTCGGACACGAATGAGTGACTGAACTGAACTGAACTGAATATAAAAACTGAAGAAACTTGAAAGTCAAGGCACTTGGAAGTTTACAGATTTCTTGTTTGAAGATTTAAATAAATGTTGAGATGTTCACAGATATAAATATAAGTTGGCCAGTGAAATATGAAGAGGAATATAATTACTGAAGTGACAGCAGGTGGAGTTTGGGGCATCACCTTCAGACACTCTTCCTGCAGTCTAATTTGAAATACACAATTCTTGAGATGCCACCTGTATTTTCAATTCAGATCTGGGATGCAAAGCATATCCAAAAGTCAAAATTGAAAATGTAGTTTTAATATATCTCATTTTGACATGTTATTCTTCTGAGGGTATATTTACTTAGGATATTTCTAAAGGAGCAAAATAACATTTTATAATACAATGTAACTATTACCATAAGAAGAATTTCTGAGAAATGTAAATCTCTCAAAGAGATGTGCAATTTACTACAAATCAACAGACAAAAATATAATGCTCTACTAGCAGAGGCATCACTGACTCAATGGACACGAATCTGAGTGAACTGTGGGATAGTGAACGACAGGGAAGCCCGGCATGCTGCAGTCCATGGGGTCACAAAGAGTCAGACATGACTTTGCAACTGAAAAACAACAAGAAGTAGAGTTGTAATTCAGTAGAACTGAATTTTCAGTTCAGTTCAGTGGCTCAGTCGTGTGCAACTCTTTGCGACCCCGTGGACTACAGTACGCCAGGCTTCCTTGTCCATCACCAACTCCTGGAGCTTGCTCAAACTCATGTCCATCAAGTCTGTGATGCTATCTAACCATCTCATCCTCTGTCATCCCCTGCTCTTCCTGCCTTCAATCTTTCCCAGCATCAGGGTCTTTTCAAATGAGTGAGTTCTTCGCATCAGGTGGCCAAAGAATTGGAGCTTCAACTTCAGCATCAGCCCTTCCAATGAATATTCAGGACTGATTTCCTTTAGAATGGACTGGTTGGATCTCCTTGCTGTCCAAAGGACTCTCAAGAGTCTTCTCCAACACCACAGTTCAAAAGCATCAATTCTTTGGCACTCAGCTTTCTTTATAGTCCAGCTCTCACATCCATACAAGACTACTAGAAAAATCATAACTTTGACTAGACAGACCTTTGTTGGCAATTTTACTAATATTTGTGACAATTTGACTAGTAGTCAAATTATTTACTAATATTTAGAAAAGGGGATAAAGCCTTTTTCCATCCATGTTTTCATCAGCTTTACGGTGTCTTTGCCTTATTGTATACTGAATAGTGACAATAGCAGTTTAAAAGGCTATATTTTTGAGGCAGAAATTATGCAAAAATATGTCTGCAAAAGAAACTAAATATATAAATATAGAAAGTTCATAGTCACACACATCATTTTGAAATATTAACAAGAATACCAATATGAGCAAAATATAAGAAAACTTTCAATTACAAGATATATAAATCATGAAGATTGTACATTTGAGAAGGTTTGTCTACATCATGTTGTTGCTATTGTTGTTGTTTGTGTACCTCACGTACATGTGGATATGTTGGAAAATTTGATTAATCTGAGAAACAAACAAAATGTAAAAATCATTGAAAAAGTGAAAGTTGCTCAGTCGTGTCCAACTCTTTGTCACCCCATGGGCTATAGAGTTCGTGGAATTCTCGAGGCCAGAATACTAGAGTGAGCAGCTTTTCCCATCTCCAGGGGATCTTCCCAACCCAGGGATCAAACCCAGATCTCCCACATTGCAGGTGGATTCTTTACCAGCTGAGCCACAAGGGAAGCCCAGGAATACTGGAGTGGGTAGCCTACCCCTTCTCCAAAGCATCTTCCCGACCCAGGAATCTAACCAGAGTCTCCTGCATTGCAGGCGGATTCTTTACCAACTGAGCTATCAGAGAAGCCCTAAAAATCATTGAAGGGCAAAAAAATAACAAAACTGATCGATGATTTTGGGCTTCCCTGGTGGCTTAGATGGTAAAGAATCTGCCTGCAATGTGGGAGACTGGGTTTGATCCCTGTGTTGGGAAGATCCCCTGGAGGAGGACATGGCAACCCACTCCAGTATACTTGCCTGGAGAATCCCCATGGACAGAGGAACCTGGCAGGCTTACAGCCCATGGAGTCAAAAAGAGTTGGACATGATTGAGTGGCTAAGCACATAATGGATGATTTTATCTTACTTTTTTGCCCATCAATTTGATATTGTATAGCCAAATAAATTGACAAATTCTTAAGTATTATAAGACTTTTAGCAGGTGTTTAATTAAACTTTAAGTAGCTGAATTTATTTGAGGATAATACTTAAGGGCATAGTCCCTGAGTCCAGGTTCTCGTTCTGTTAATAACCAGGATTCCTAGTATGTGCAAGTTTGAGTAATGAGTTAATAAATCTCTTGGTGCCTCAGTGTCCCAACATGGAAAATGTGGATATACATTTGTTAGCTCAATTAATAAAAGGTAGAAAAGTACCTAGAACAGTAACTCATACATATTTAGAGCTATATGTCTCTTATTGTATTGTGTACTATAGCATAAGTACAAAGATGAAATAGATGTCTGTCAATAAATTGGCTATGTATTTGGGTATAATGAGGCATATAAAGGTTATAAGAAAAGGTGGTGGTGGTTTATTACCTAAGTTGTGTCTGACGCTTGTGACTCCGTGGACTGTAGCCTGCCAGCTCCTCCGTCCATGGGATTTTCCAGGCAAGAATACTGGAGTGGGTTGCAATTTGCTTCAAATTTGGACAAGTGAAAAATTTTACCTATGTAAGTTATAAAGAAAATGAGCTAGATGTATTTCTATGTTAATAATATTTGAGCACTGTATGAGTAAATTAAGATTAATCAATTGTTAAAATATTTGACTTAAAATTAATCTTTTTACCACTCTGTCAGTAAATGTAGCCCAGTAGCATTTGACACACATTTCCAACCTGAATCTTTAGTATACAGATATGGCTGAGCACACACACAGAGAATATTAAAAGAAATAAGGATATTTATACAGTAATCTGTTTCATTGCTTGGAAAATAAAATAAAATTATCATTAGTTTGGAAAATTTTAATTAAGTAAATACTTTTTGGTAGTTCAGGAATAACCTTAAAGAAATGAAGGAGCCAGAATTTCCAGTGGTCAAATTGACAAGGAAATTAAAATCAAAAAAATAATCATGGTAAGAGAAAGATATTTACTTTTGAAATCATTATTTCATAAGGACAAAATGTAGTTAAAAAGACAAAGAAGGTTATCTTTAATCAGTTGTGATTGTTTTTACTATTGTTTATTCTCTGTTTTAGAAAATGGAAAAGGAGGAAAAACAATGACTAAATGAAATTGTCCTAACATACAAGATAGAAAAGAGGACAGAAGTGTACCAGTAGCCCCAGATAACAACCATGTAGAAATTTTTTCAATCACTGACTAGCTCATGTGGATATTCACAAATAAAACTCAGAGATCTTACTTCTAATCTCAGGAAACAAACATCAGTTCAGTTCAGTTCAGTCGTTCAGTTGTGTCCGACTCTTTACGACCCCATGAATCACAGCACGCCAGGCCTCTCTGTCCATCACCAACTCCCGGAGTTCACCCAGACTCACGTCCATCGAGTCAGTGATGCCATCCAGCCATCTCATCCTCTGGCGTCCCCTTCTCCTCCTGCCCCCAATCCCTCCCAGCATCAGAGTCTTTTCCAATGAGTCAACTCTTTGCATGAGGTGGCCAAAGTACTGGAGTTTCAGCTTTAGCATCATTCCTTCCAAAGAAATCCCAGGGCTGATCTCTTTCAGAATGGACTGGTTGGATCTCCTTGCAGTCCAAGGGACTCTGAAGAGTCTTCTCCAACACCACAGTTCAAAAGCATCAATTCTTCAGCACTCAGCTTTCTTCACAGTCCAACTCTCACATCCATACATGACCACAGGAAAAACCATAGCCTTGACTAGACGGACCTTTGTTGGCAAAGTAATGTCTCTGCTTTTGAATATGCTATCTAGGTTGGTCATAACTTTTCTTCCAAAGAGTAAGCGTCTTTTAATTTCATGGCTGCAGTTGGAAACAAACATAGATGAGGGCAAAACACACACAAGAGATAATATAACAGGTTATATTAGTCAACTGAAAATGAGACTGTATTCCATTTTTTAAAATTTTGCCATAAGATTGTAGCTCCTTAAAAGTACCTGAATAAATACATCTATAGAAGTTAAATCTAGAAAGTTATAAAATAGTAATAATAATAATGAATTGCACATTGATAGGGCTTCCTTGGGGGCTTGTGTGTGTGCCTGCTAAGTAGCTTCAGTCATGTCCAACTCTGTGCAAATCTATGGATGGTGGCCCGCCAGGGTCCTCTGTCCATGGGATTCTCCAGGCAAGAAAACTGGAGTGGGTTGCCATTCCCTCCTGCAGTGGATCTTTCCATCTCTGGGATCAAACTCTCATCTCTTACCTCTCCTGTTTTGGCAGACTGTTTCTTACCTGTGAAGCATTCCCTGGTGCCTAAGTGGAAAAGAATCCAGCCACCAATGTAGGAAATATGAGTTTGATCCCAGGGAGTAAGATTTCTAGATAAATTACAGCTGTTTAGAAAAAAACAGAACTTTTTGGTTTTGCAAGTTAATTTCTGAACTGTTTTTTTTTTTTTTTTAAATAAAGTTCTCCTGAATTTTTATTTTAGGAATTAAGAGCAAAATTGCTTGCGTGTCTATGTGCTCAGTCGTGTCTGACTCTTTGTGACCCCATGGACTGTAGCCTGACAGGTTCCTCTGTCCATGGGATTTCCCAGGCAAGAATACTGGAGTAGGTTACCATTTCCTTCTCCAGGGGATCTTCCCGACTTAGGGAAGATTCTGCATTGGCAGGCAGGTTCCTTACCACTGAACCACCTGGGAAGCTCAGAATCATTTGACTAAAATTAAAATAAATACATTGTATAACACTAAGTGTTCAATCTATTGGATTTAGTCAATTCTTTAATGTGAGCATCTCATGATCATGTTATACACATTTGAGACCATTTTCCAAGAGGAAAGTTCATATGGTCCTTTGTGTTTTATAACACTTAAAATACCATTAGCAAGGTAATGGTAATAAAAAGAACCAATACCTGCCTTCTCTGTTAAAGGATGCCACAGGATTTTAAAAGTGTTGAAAGGAAATCTTTTGCTTTTTATATGACTTTTATCTTGTCATCTAATAATTGTAACATTTAAGAATGATCTTCTAAATGACGTTATGCTATTACAGGCCAGTCATTCCACTCTGGGTTTGGACAATTTGAGGAAAAAGCAAAATAAAAGATTAAACTTGGTGGAAAGCATTTGCAGAATTTTCTAGAAAAGTTTTACACAATGTGAGTACCATTTGAAAACACTTGGGAAGCCAATTTGCCTTCTTAAAATAGTGTGGATCTCTGCTTTCTGTGGTATATTCATCACTTATCACCCTAAGATATCTGGTACCATGCAGACAGCGTTCTGCAAGAGGACTCTGTTTCAATAAAGGAAAGAGATTAAAGGACAATCTATTTGCATAGTACGTTCTCATCTGCTTGACATAGATTGTATTTACCACTTCTGGAAGGAGGCAAGAGGTGTTCATGCAGGCAAGAGCTGGAGTCAACAGACCAGCTTCTAGATCTGGCTTTCCCACACATCAAGCCACCAGCTTTGGCAAATACATTCATCTTCATGATACTGTTTTGCCATCTGGAAAATGATGGCAAGATCAGATCAGTGGTTTTCAGTCTGTGCTCTGCACAGTTTTAATGCATTCAGAGTAGCAATCTGAGGACCCCCATGTGGGGAGGACAGACTGTGTTTTGATCTGATTTTTATATTGGAGTTTGCCCAAAGATTTAAAAAGATACAAGCAGGTGAAAATAACTGTATTAAATGGTCTTTAAGGTTCATTCTGTCTCTTTATGGAATGTATTCCCATTCTCACTCTAGTCACTTCATGAAATTAAAAAAACTCAACCTGATTTTGGTTACTGTATCTACTTAGGGGCATAATGCTCTACTTTTTTCAGTAAAAGCATCATAGTAAGGTATTTCAGAGCAGACGTTTCAAGACATTATATAATCGATGCTCGATAAGAAATGAATACATTCGACAATGTCCATTTTTTTTAAATTTAACTTTAAAGGAGTATCTTTCTCATATGTCCTATAACCATCCACAAAGAAAACATTATAACGTTTATCTTGTTTCAATTCACTACTTCAATTGGTCTTCAAATTCCTCCAGATTAGTTTTGTTTTAGAGTGATGAATTTTTGTACTCAAATTATTTAATTGGGAAAGGAATTTAAAGCATGAGAAA
Source organism: Bos mutus (assembly GCF_027580195.1). Lineage (NCBI taxonomy): Eukaryota > Metazoa > Chordata > Mammalia > Artiodactyla > Bovidae > Bos > Bos mutus. Next base: position 11,307,153 of record NC_091640.1, on the reverse strand, counting down.
AATACAAACTCTTTTTTACAACTGACTAAACATAAAATTAAAAATATGAAACCATTTATGCATCTAAGTAGAGTAGGAGTGTTCCCAGGGAAAATGTTATATGATACTCACATTTCTTATTTGGTGAGGTTACTGAAATCTTTTTCTATGGTATTTTACATGATATATGTATCACTTTTAGAATATACACATACCTTGGAGATATCATGATTTTAGTTCCAGATGACAATAAAATGAATTTTACAATAAATAGAGTCACACAAATACTTGGTTTCCTAGTTCATATAAAAATATCATGTACAGGTGGTTCAATGGTTGGGACTCCATGCTTTCAATGCAAGCGGAAAGGTTTAATCCCTCGTTGGGAAACTAAGATTCTACATGTTATGTGGTGCAGTCAAAAATTGTTTTAATTAAAATTCGTATGTATATGTATGTATACATATATATATATATATGCATTGTCTTATGCAAATATTACTTTAAGTGGAATCTAGGAATGTCTCTTAGTCTTAATTTTATAAATCTCTTTGTCTTAATTTTATACAAATGGCAGAGAACTCTATAGCTGAAAACGCATCAGCAATTACTAAATACAATTTATTTTTTATATAAAGAAACTGAGAACCAGAAAATTGAAATTTACAGGACACTCAAAGGCAAAAACTAATTAGTGATAACACACGAAACTACATTTTTCTTTTCCAGAAGAGTTTTGTTCATTCTCTTGAATATATTTTATATGTAGATATTCTATGTTTATAGAAAGACAAATAAATACAAAATATACAAATACTGTCAGCTTCCAAAAGAAAAATCACCTGTTATCTTAGTTTCCTTTACTGTTGGGTGCATAGTGCTATTCATAATTTTAAGTGGTCTTTTTCAAAAGTCACTATTTAATGTTCAAAAGCACAGATCAATTCAAATGAAAGAATCAAGTACACATTGCTGTAAAGCAAATCTAAAGCATTTGATAGCAGGGAAGTATTTATCATTCTTTTATTTATAGACTTTGCTTTTAGCTGTTTTCTTCTTCCTGTTATTTTTCAGTGTCTTGAATAATAGTCTTCCTAACATTCCAAATCTATCTCTGATAAACCCAACCTCTTTTTTTAAGATACACACAAATACGCACATGCTTCAAGGAATGTTTTCCAATCAGCTCTAGAGGGAAAGAGGATGTCCAGAAGGCCTCGCTGAGAAGCTTCAGGTTCTCTCTCTTCTGCGGTGCGGCAGCTAAAACTGCCATTCTCTTCTTTCAGTCTTAGTTGGGTGTGTTGTCTTTTGTACTCTGCTCCATGCATGAAACATTTTGGAGTCATTCCAAGATTTGGATAGTTTGTTTTCAGAATTTGAGGATATCCCTCTCTCTCCCTCTCTTTTGCCAGATTTTTAGTGTCACATACCAGCTACTGAGTTCACCCTAAAGTCTTCATTATGATTTCTTAAGACTGAAATCTTAAGATTTGAGTCTTCCTTCAGACAAAAGCAAGTTTCCGTAGTGTAGTGATTATCACTTATCATGTTTGCCTCACACACAAAAGGCCCCTGGTTGGGAACCAGGCAGAAACATCTCTTCTCTCTGGAATTTGCATTTGGGCTTCCCTGGTGGCTCAGGCAGTAAAGAAGTCCTCCACAACCACATGCTTAAAATTACATATTTTTCTCTGACTCTAATAACTCTTTTACATTAGTTACAGCAGTAATAAATCTCTTTCATGACAGCTTTCCACGCATTTTAGTTATGTATAAGATCAGAATATCCTCTCTGTTAATAATTTAATTAATTAACTAACTTTATCCAATACTTTCTCAATTTTCCACCTACCCCCATGCATATGTTTTATTCTAGAAAAGAGTTTAGGTGAAACTTACATAATATTCTTCTAAATTTTCAAAGCTAATTAAAAATCCAATGCAAAGTATCCATATTGATCTCTCAGCCAAGAACACTCTTTTATATTCAATGACCCTAATCTCTGGTTTAAAAATTCCATCAACGTATTTAATATAACAATAAATTTTCATCAGATTTTTTAGTCTTTTTTAAATTTAAGAATCATTACAAAGCATGTAAGCTATGAAATGTCAACTCAGTAGCTTATATTCTTTAATGTTCAACAAATGATAATGAAATTCATGAAATAAATTAATGACTTCGTGTTGATGAAAGCAAACAAAAGTAATAACCCTTGCATTCTTTTTTTTTTTGCATTGATTGATTTTATTTTTAAACTTTACATAATTGTATTAGTTTTGCCAAATATCAAAATGAATCCGCCATAGGTATACATGTGTTCCCCATCCTGAACCCTCCTCCCTCCTCCCTCCCCATACCATCCCTCTGGGTCGTCCCAGTGCACTAGCCCCAAGCATCCAGTATCGTGCATCAAACCTGGACTGGCAACTTGTTTCTTACATGATATTTTATATGTTTCAATGTCATTCTCCCAAATCTTCCCACCCTCTCCCTCTCCCACAGAGTCCATAAGACTGTTCTAACTCAGAAAATAAACCATTGTGTAAGTTCTTATGCTTTCAAAAACATTTCCTCATGGTTGTCAGATATCTGAGTAAAAAGCGATCATAAAGACAAAAAAGAAAAAAAAATAAAATGATGACAGCTGCTGCAAAAGACGCAAGAAGGCAGAACACAAATGGGGGTATTATAGGCAGAAGGGGCAGAGAAAGCTTACAGACCTATCACTTCAACAAGGGATAATTTGTGAGAAGGTGGAGATGTGGAGAAGAATCCATGAATGAGGGCTGAAGAGAGGGTTAATCAGAGGCACAGCATTGAAAACCATGAATGGCTCAGCATTTTACAAGGACATTTTTAAAAGTTCTGGATTCCAGAGTGGGAGGGAAGAAAAGAGGGAGGGAAGTGAGAAGTAATTGCTGGAGTTGATTTTGAGGGTGAATGGAGAAGGAAATGGCAACCCACTCCAGTATTCTTGCCTGGAGAATTCCATGAACAGAGGAGCCCGGTGGGCTACAGTCCATAGAGTCACAAAGAGTCAGACATGATTGAGACACTAACACACACACACACACGTCAGATCATAACAGGACTTGTAGGCAAATGTAAGGAACTTAGACTTTATAGTGATCAACTTCTGAATGATTTTAAGTTGGGGAAATATGTTGTGATCTCTATATATATAAGCCAGAAACATCCTGGCTTCTGAATAGAGAATGGACAAGAGAAGGAGCCCAAGTAAAGCAAAAGATGAGCAAATTAATTCTCACAATTACAGTTACATGTTTCTTCCCTCAGTTGAGATTAGATATGTCCATCCTTGTAACCTATCCCTCAGAGAGTCATACTTATTCCTCCAAATCCTTAGCCATTGGGTCCAAATTTGCTAAATTAAGCTTTTATCTCAGAGGATTTGGTAACCACAGTAACACAGCATAGAAAGTGTTGGTTATCTGTGCTTCTCTCTAAATGCCTCACTTTGATAGAATTAAGCCTGGATAAAACCATTGGTGGGGAATCAAGTCATGCTTTCTAGTAGATGATTCTTTAAAATATGCTATTTTCTGCAGAATGAATGTCAAACAGGACCAGAGAGTTGCACTGAGCTTTAAATATATGAAATAGTTACCATTGCTTTACAAGTATTATGTACTACATAAATAATGCAATCCAGGTTCAGACTTGACTTGTCTTATCTTCCCCACACAGTAATGATAAACAATTTAGGGCTTCCTCTCTCAGTCTCTGAAGTTCCTTTTATAGCTCTAAAGTCTACTCCTGAGTGCTGTTGTTAAAGGAAAAGAATTTTTTATTCTGACAACCCTGATATCCTTTGCATTTTCTACAAATGAGTGAAAGGAAGATATTGTGTGAAGGGATTTGATTTGTAACACAATAGCTGCTTTTCCTCAGCTGAAGTAGAGAGCATAGAACACATTTACATTAAATGTGTGCTCTTATGAAGGAAGAAATAAGCATTTGGATTTGAAATATGTCGAACACTATTTTTATGAAGGGCAAGTCGTTTCTTTCAGCTGTGATTTTAGTTCTAACGAACAAAAGCTCACTCCAAGCGTTCATTTGCTACTTCTGGGTGTCTTGTTGGTTAAGCTTTAAATCTTCCACATGGTGCCTTTCTTCCATAAGAGGTAGATTTTAGACAATGTTGGCTTTGCTGTTAAATTTTACAGCTCGATGGTAATAAAATATCAAGGAAGCTATTTCATGGCCTTTCAGCAATGTAGATAGATGGATTCAGAACAGAGAAGTGTATCTGGACATGCAACTCATCTAACACACACCCTCATTTAATTGATGACAGATCTATAAGGTGCACAATGCAAGCCTCAAAATGAATTTTGTGCATCTATCCTAGTACAGGTGTTTTGTTATTGTTGTTGTTTTTTACCGTCAAAGAAATAGTTGAAAGATACTGAAAGGTTAAACCACTGGTGGTCACGGTTAATGGGAAACATTTGAATAGCAGATGGTGAGATACACCAAAAATGTAATGCTTAAGTAGCTTCTTGGGCCCCAGGGGACAGACTAATGGACTCAAGCATAGCTGTGTCTCACTTACTGAAACACATGTTACCTTTCTTGCTCTCAATATAAAAGGATTCTGGTTGCATGACAATATTTACAGCAACAAAAGATCAAAGTGCAAAGATGGTAACATGGTCTTATTCTCATTGTCTTTCTACTTGTTGGGATGAGTGTCAGTGACCCTGAACTTCTTATGTGGTATTTGTGTTTGGCCAGGCAATATGGCTACCAAAGTAGCTTCTGGCAAAAAAAGAAATTACTTATTATGTAAGGTCAGCTACATCGGTCATTCTGCATGTCGGCATACTCTAACAGTTCCCTCACAACATTAGGCTGCTTTTGGCTGTGGTAAAATGAAAAATCCAAGTCACATTGCTTTAAAACAGAAGGAACTATGATATTGATTCTTAGAAGTGAAAGTCTAGAGGCAGAGTCAGTTTTACAGTTGACTTAATTATTGAAGATTTCGAGCTCCGTTTTATCACAGTTCTCTCATCTCAGCCCTCCGTATTCCTGGTCTTAACCTCTGTGTGCCCGGCCTTAACCTTCGATCATCAAACATCTACAGAAATTCTAGGTGGCACATCTGAATGACAGACACTGTCCCTTCCTGTTAATCTCAAATCCAAGTAAAGAAACATTGCAGAAACCCAGCAGAAAACCTCCCACATCTCATCAGCCCAAATTATGTCAGACGCTCTTGGTGTGGGGAACACTGCACATGGATTGGCCTAAGTCTAATTCCTGAACGAATCAGTGGTAACAATCAGGATATTTCCATAATTGACTTTATTTGTTTTAAATATTTTATTTATTTATTTGGCTGAACCAGGTCTTAGTTGGGCTTCCCTGATAGTATTCCATTACTGGAGTGGGATACTGGACTATCCTATTCCAGTATTCTTGGGCTACCCTGGTAGCTCAGGTGGTAAAGAATCTGCCTGCAATGTGGGAGACCTAGGTTTGATACCTGGGTTGGGAAGATCCCCTGGAGGAGGAAATGGCAGCCCACTCCAGTATTCTTGCCTGGAGAAACCCTGTGGACAGAGGAACCTGGAAGGTTACAGTCTGTGGGGTCACAAAGAGTTGGACATGGCTGAGTGACACAGCACAGCACAGGTCTTAGCTGGAGTATATGGGATTTTCAATCTGCATGACAGCATGCGAGATCTTGAGTTGTGGTATGCAAACTCTTAGTTGCAGCATGTGAGATCTAGCTCCCCAACCAGGCATCAACCTAGGTTCCTAGAGTCTTAACCACTGAACCACCAAAGAAGTCCCCATAACTGACTTCAAATAATTAAAGCTCAGCCAGAATGGACATGGGAGTATTTAACATAATGTCAAAATGTCCTTCAGTTCAGTTCAGTTCAGTTGCTCAGTCGTGTCCAACTCTTTGCGACCCCATGAATCACAGCACGCCAGGCCTCCCTGTCCATCACCAACTCCCAGAGTTCACTCAGACTCACATCCATCGAGTCAGTGATGCCATCCAGCCATCTCATCCTCTGTGGTCCCCTTCTCCTCCTGCCCCCAATCCCTCCCAGCATCAGAGTCTTTTCCAATGAGTCAACTCTTGCATGAGGTGGCCAAAGTACTGGAGTTTCAGCTTCAGCATCATTCCTTCCAAAGAAATCCCAAGGCTGATCTCCTTCAGAATGGACTGGTTGGATCTCCTTGCAGTCCAAGGGACTCTCAAGAGTCTTCTCCAACACCACAGTTCAAAAGCATCAATTCTTCAGTGCTCAGCTTTCTTCACAGTCCAACTCTCACATCCATACATGACCACTGGAAAAACCATGGCCTTGACTAGATAGACCTTTGTTGGCAAAGTAATGTCTCTGCTTTTCAATATGCTATCTAGGTTGGTCATAACTTTCCTTCCAAGGAGTAAGCGTCTTTTAATTTCATGGCTGCAGTCACCATCTGCAGTGATTTTGGAGCCTAAAAAAAAAGTCTGACACTGTTTCCACTGTTTCCCCATCTATTTCCCATGAAGTGATGGGACCAGATGCCATGATCTTCGTTTTCTGAATATTGAGCTTTAAGCCAACTTTTTCACTCTCCACTTTCACTTTCATCAAGAGGCTTTTTAGTTCCTCTTCACTTTTTGCCATCAGGGTGGTGTCATCTGCATATCTGAGGTGATTGATATTTCTCCCAGCAATCTTGATTCCAGCTTGTGCTTCCTCCAGCCCAGCATTTCTCATGATGTACTCTGCATATAAGTTAAATAAGCAGGGTGACAATATACAGCCTTGATGTACTCCTTTTCCTCTTTGGAACCAGTCTGTTGTTCCATGTCCAGTTCTAACTGTTGCTTCCTGACCTGCATATAGGTTTCTCAAGAGGCAGGTCAGGGGGTCTGGTTTTCCCATCTCTTTCAGAATTGTCCACAGTTTATTGTGATCCATACAGACAAAGGCTTTGGCATAGTCAATAAAGCAGAAATATATGTTTTTCTGTAACTCTCTTGCTTTTTCGATAATCCAGCAGATGTTGGCAATTTGATCTCTGGTTCCTCTGCCTTTTCTAAAACCAGCTTGAACATCTGGAAGTTCACGGTTCACATATTGCTGAATCTGGCTTCAGAGAGTCTGCACACAGTGAATGCTGGAGAGGGTGTGGAGAGAGGAGAACACTCCTACAATGTGGGTGGGAATGTGAATTGGTGCAGCCAATTGTTTGATTGGGAAGATCCCCTGGACAAGGGAATGACAACCCACTCCAGTATTGTTGCCTGGAGAATCCCATGGACAGAGGAACCTGGTGGGCTGCAATCCATGGGGTCACAAAGAGTTGGACACAACTAAGTGACCCCTCGTCCAAAATGTCCTTAACCCTCTTTAAACATGAGAATTTCTGACATGGTTTAATAAAACACCATCACTTTCATTGAGCATTGGGGAAGAGAGAGTAAATAAAATTTCCTCTGTGTGATGCTCTTTTTGATATGGCCCCTCCATTATCACATGTGGCAATATCCTACTGCTTTCTGTTTTTGAGTTTTCATGCCACTGAAAGGCCTAGAAGGATCTGGATCTTGTCAAAGCAGAAATATAAATATTCTGTCTTTTTTCTAGACCCATGAAATAAAAATCTTCTCTTTCTTTGTTTTCTCCAACAAGCATAGCAGTAATACATAGAGAAACAAAACCAGGCTACGTCCTGAAAGACCCTTGCTGAAAAGCAAAAAAAATTAGCCTGTTTTCTATGTGGGTCAACATCTTCCCTGGTGGCTCAGACAATAAAAGTGTCTGCTTGCAATGCGGGAGACCCTGGTTCGATCCCTGGGTGGGGAAGATCCCCGGGAGAAGGAAATGGCAATCCACTCCAATACTCTTGCCTAGAAAATTCCATGGATGGAGAAACCTCGTAGGCTACAGTCCACGGAGTTGCAAAGAGTCAGACAGGACTGAGTGACTTCACTCACTATGTGGATCAAAGGAGAACATGCATCTCATGTGTTATCCAACACATATTGATAGAATAAGAATTTGGATCATCATCCATAACTAACAATAAAGGTGGCGTTGCCTTATGGGGTGAACACATAACACTTATGAATTTGGTGCAGCAGAAGGTGAAGAATCCAGGGCACAGCCTATCTACTCTCCTTCCCTAAACCACTGATTAGCCTGTCTATCTTAATATACAAAATATGGAATCTCATTTATATTGATCTAACTTAAGTTTTAAAATGCCATTTTATGTGGTAAAAATAATATATTCAATTTTTATTTACCTTAATATGGAGCATCTTTTATTTTTTTAATGCTAAGATGTAAGCTACCCAATCTTTATACAATTCTGAACGTTCAACACTGCTTGTCAGGAATGACACATATTTTTGCTGGCTTTTCTAAAGCAGGAGAGATGAGTGATGAAATCTTGCTGTCACAATTGGTTTCCTTTTGCTAGGAATTCATGAGGATAAATATTATTTGGAATATTCTCAGTATCAAGCATAAATGAGTTAGAAGAGAGTCCAGTATTGTTTCCATTTAAAAGGGAGGTAAGTTCAAATGCCTAGAAAGCTCCAATACTTTGGCCACCTGAGGCAAAGAGCTGATGTTTTAGAAAAGACCTTGATGCTGGAAAGATTGAAGGCAAAAGAAGAAGGGGGAGGCAGAGGATGAGATGTTTAGATGGTATCACTGAGTCAATGGACATGAATTTGAGCAAACTCCAGGAGACAGTGGAGGAGAGAGGAGCCTGGCGTGCTGCAGTCTATGGGGTCACAGTCAGACAAGACTTGGCAACTGAGCGGCAACAACAATGTGTAATAAACATTACAGGGCTTGACAACAGATAAAGCTGAAAAGGAAGCAATAAATTATTATATCCAAAGCTTTATTTTCCTTATCCGAAAATATTCTGTCTAGGTGTCTGCAGCTCTAACATGCTATGAGTTCATGATTGCAGTTCCTACTGGATAACATTTGATCTGCTATGAACTGGAACAAAGCGGGTCTTCCAAGGTCCCTTGCAAATTTCTTATCTTGCTCTTGATAATATCCCAAATTATTTCCAACATGATATCATAATTCTCTCTTTATAAGAATGTCTCCTTTGAAAGCACCTTTCAGGTTTTGACAATTCATGAGCAACAAGATATAACGGATTCATTAATATTACTTCTGTAATCAGGATTTGTCTTTTAATAGAAACAAGGAGAGATTCTAAACCTGCCCACTAGAAACATAATGTCATATACAAATGCAAGCCAGAGACATGATTTTAAATTTTCCAGTAACCACATTATATGTGGGCCTGCTCCACTGTGTCCAACTCTTTGCCACCCCATGGATTATAGCCCACCAGGATCCTCTGTCCCTGGAGTCTTCCAGGCAAGAATACTGGAGTGGGTTGCTATTTCATTCTCAAGGAGATCTTCCCATCCAGGGATTGAACCTGGGTCTCCTACACTGGCAGGCTGATTCTTTACCACTGTACCACCTATGAAGTAACCATATTAAAAAAAAAAAAGTTAAAAAAATTTTTATTAGCATTAATAATATATTTTATTTAAACAAATATGTATTTCAACATGTAATTAAAATTTTAAATTAGTAATGGAGTATTTAATATTCTCCTTTTTGATATTATGCATGCGTGCTAAGTCACTTCCAACTCTTTGCAACCTTATGGAAAATCTGATACATATTTTATACTTACAGCACATTTCAATTCAGCCACATCTCAAATGCTCATTACCCACCTGTGTTTGATGGCTACCTAATTGAATAGTGCAGTTCTAATGAATAGAATTTAATTCAATGTTTTAGATTCAATCTTTAACATTGTTAAAAATAGATTATTTATCAGGGTGGAGATGGAGAGAACAGCAAAGCAAGGGAAACTGCCTTAACTTTGGTTGCCACAACAAAATATCATAGGCTGATGGTTTAAGCAACAGAGACTTGTTTCTCACAGTACTGAAGGCTGGGAAGTGTTGGTATGGTCAGTTTTTGATAAGGACTGCCCTGCTGGCTTGTAGATAACTACCTCCTGGTTTCGTTCCCACATGGCAGAGACACAAAGAAAGAGAGAACAAGTTTTTGATATCTGTTCTTACAAGGGTACTAATCCCATCATGGGCTTCCCAGGTGGCTCAGTGGTAAAGAATCTACCTGCCAATGCAGGAGATGCAGGCAGGATACCCAGGTTCGATCCCTGCACCAGGAGATCCTCCTGGAGAAGGAAATGGCAATCCATTCCAGTATTCTTGCCTAGAAAATCCCATGGACAGAGGAACCTGGTGGGTCATAGTCCAAGGCAGGTCACAAAGAGTAGGATACAGCTTACCAACTGAGCAAGTAGGCAATCCCATCATTAGGACCCCACCCTCATGACATTATGTGTGCATGCTAAGTTGCTTCAGATGTGCCTGACTCTTTGCGACCCTATGAACTGTAGCCTGCCAAGCTCTTCTGCCCTTGGGATTCTCCAGGCAAGAATACTGGAGTGAGTTGCCAAGCCCTCCTCTAGAGGATCTTCCTGACCCAGGGATCGAACCCTTGTCTCTAATGTCTCCTGAACTGATAAGCAGGTTCTTTACCACTAGAGCCATCTGGGATGCCCCCTCATGACCTCATCTAAGCCTGATTACCTCCCAAAGGCCCCATCTCCAGACAACATCACCTTGAGTTAAGGTTTCAACATAGGAATTAGGGGTCAGGAAGCCATGAACACAGTTCATAACAATGTTGCTTTCTTTCTATCATTACTCCCCTGACCTGTGAGTTTAGAATTACAATGACTATACTTACACTTTTCTCTTGGCTTTTAGGAAGAGATTTTTTTTTTTTTTAGTTATTTTTGTTTTTTTTTAGAAGTCCTTTTCTACATACCTGTAACTGTAGAATGTAAAAGAAAGATAGTTGAAAAAATTACATAGAAGCATATGCTCTCTTAAAAAGTGTTAATGAGAAATTAAGTGGAAATTGTTTTACCTGGGAAATAGTACTATCCTCTTTGGTCTACTTATCTTCTTTAGTGTTTTTAAAGCAGAAACAGAGAAATTATCTTAATTGGGAAATATTTTAATTAAGGAGAAATAGATCATTTGGGGGAAATCAGCTTACTGGTTAGTGATTTCACTTTTCAAGCACAGATCTTTTTTTCCTGAGCTCCCAGATTTTATATCAAATCTCTTTTAGCAATTTACTTTCTGTGGCTTACAAAAGAGGTGGAAACAAAACTGGCTTAATATCTACATTTCTTTTCCATTATGCTCACTATATACTGATCTAAAACTCTTAAGTGTTGGTCACTCGGTAGTGTTCGGCTCTTTGCAACCTCATGGACTGTGTGTAGCCCATGAGGCTCCTCTGTCCAAGGGATTCTCCAGACAAGAATTTTGAAGTGAGTTGTCATTCCCTTCTCCGGGATTCTTCCCTGACCCAGGGATCAAACCCAGGTCTTCTGCATTGTAGGCAGATTCTTTGCCATCTGAGCCACCAGGGAGACCAAAAACTCTAAGCTGCTGCTGCTGCTGCTAAGTTGCTTCAGTGGTGTCCGACTCTGGGTGACCCCATAGACGGCAGCCCACCAGGCTCCTCTGTCCCTGGGATTCTCCAAGCAAGAACACTGGAGTGGGTTGCCATTTCCTTCTCCAATGCATGAAAGTGAAAAGTGAAAGTGAAGTCTCTCAGTCATGTCCGACTTTTAGCGACCCCATGGACTGCAGCCTACCAAGCTCCTCCGTCCATGAGATTTTCCAGGCAAGAGTACTGGAGTGGGTTGCCATTGCCTTGTAAACTCATCCACAAATAGTTAGAATATTTGATGCAAAACTAAAATTGCTGTACCTTACAAGTAATGAAGATCATAATATGGATAATAGTATCAGTTGTAAAACAGCGATCATGATGAAAAAATAGCTTGCTTTCTTCAAATACATCCCTATTACTCTCTAAGTAGATATACAGAGATTTTGCTGTTATACTACAATTAAAAAAAAAAAAAAAAGGAAAGGGTAATTGTTTAAGGTCAAGCAAATCATTATGCTTAAGTCATCTGGTTCCTAATGCAGTGTTTCTTCACTGTGGACAATATATATCTAGATCCTTGAAATTCAGTTATCTGTCAGTGTCAGCATATTGCCTCTACTTCACATCTTAAGGCTTGGTGACATGGACACATGGATGAGCTGCTACAGAGGGTCTTCAGAGTTTCCACCACTTCACTCACATTCAGTGTTCACTTAGACCCCACTGCATAACAAGTGCTGGACAAATGGCTTCCACCTTTGTCTCTTAAAATCTGAAGAGATGTGAGTACTGTTGAATATAGAAATATAATTCATATTAGAATCCTGATTATTATTATTAGTGACATGGCATATCCAAAATGTTAAATTGATTTAAGTTAAGCAATATTACGAATAAAATTCTGAGGCCTTTCCAAAGCATATTTTGGCTACTTTTAACTTGCTACTGGCTAGATCTTTGCCAAATCTTTGAAACAAGGCCTTGTAATGTTTGAGGGATTGACAACTTCAAAATGAAAACATATTTTAGTGATGAAATATACAGATTTTCAAAGTAAGTAAAATAATTTTAAAAGTCCTATTTGTTAGGTTGTATCATTCTTGTGAATGAGAGAAAATGTCAGAGAAATACCACTTTTTTCACTTTGAACCAGCTAGAGAAGTTGAACTGATCTCTTCATTGTGTGTGAAAGGTGAGGCACTACATTCAAGGTCAAATGAAATGATCACACAAAAAGACAAAACCCAAGCCCTTTTTATTTTTCAGGATAATGGATTCACTATTTCTTAAAACTTAGAGAAATTCAACAACAAATATTTTTGAACATTTCTTTGAGCAGAAAATATGAGCTAATTTCCATGGCAGGTGCTGAGAATACAGAAATGAATATGACATGGTCTAAATATTGGCATAGCTCTATCTTAGTACAAGACAAATGATTGCTAAGGGCACATCTTGTAGATTGAACATCTGTGTATGTGTAGTGAGCCAAGGGCTAGCAAGGTCCAAGTTATACCCAAATAAATTCCCTAATGAAATTTTCACCACTGACGCCCTCCCTTCGAATATTGTCACCATTTGCAAGAAGGATTTAAGCAACATGTCTGTGCTTCTACCAGGAGAGGAAAAAGCCAGGAGGATTGTTCTCTTTCCATGGGGAAAATAAGAATGACAGACTTACTGGGGGAAAAAAAATGCAATGGATTTTGTTAGCAGGAAAGTCATATTCTATGGAATGTTTTTAGCTGAAAATGCCTGGTTCTTTTTTTTTTTTTTAACTTTATTCAAATATAATTAACATATACAAGTATAAGATAGTTAAAGTGTATATCATGGTGATCCGATAAGTGTAAAAGGATTATCTCTATCTAGTAAATTACCATATCCATCCCCACACATGTTTACATTTTTATATAATGTGTGAGATTATATAAATGTGTGAGAACATTTAAGTGCTATTCTCTCAGCAAATTTTGATTATACAGTATATTATCAACTGTAGTCACCATGTTGTACGTTAAATCCTCAGACCTTTTTCATCTCATAGCTGAAAGTTCATACTGTTTTAATGGCCTTTCCCCAATTTTCCCACCCCTTTGCCCTTGGCAATTGTTTCCTATTTTGTTTCTATGCTGCGGCTAAGTCGCTTCAGTTGTGTCCGACTCTGTGCGACCCCATAGACGGCAGCCCACCAGGCTCCCCTGTCCCTGGGATTCTCCAGGCAAGAACACTGGAGTGGGTTGCCATTTCCTTCTCCAATGCAGGAAAGTGAAAAATGAAAGTGAAGTTGCTCAGTCGTGTCTGACTCTTAGCGACCCCATGGACTGCAGCCCACCAGGCTCCTCCATCCATGGGATTTTCCAGGCAAGAGTACTGGAGTGGGGTGCCATTACTGGACTTAAAAAAAAATCCACATTTAACGGATACCAGGTAGTATTGGTCGTTCTCTGTCAGACTTATTTTACTGAGCTTAATGCCATCAAGATGCATCCATGTTATAGCAAATAGCAGGATTTGATTCTTTCCCATAGCTGAATAATATTCCGTTGTGTACATTTAAACATTTTCTGTATCCATTTGTGCCTTCGTGGATAATTAGGTTGTTTCTATATCTGATTCTCAGAGAAAATTAGAGAGATGATGCTTTGCGCCCCCATGGACTGTAGCCTATCAGGCTCCTCCGTCCATGGGATTTTCCAGGCAAAAGTGCTGGCATGGATTGCCATTTCCTTCTCCAGGGGATCTTCCCAACCCAGGAATCAAACCTGGGTCTCCTGCATTGCAGGCAGATGCTTTACCGTCTGAGCCACCAGGGAAGCCCCCAAAAGAGGGTACATATAGTTTATTTTCAAAACATAAGAGAGACAGTGATCAGCATACACAAATAAAATGATTTTCAATATTTCTTCTGTGCAATCTAAGTTACACACATACAAATAATAAACAGTGTTTAGGCCATGGGTTCTGGAGCCTGGCTTCAGTGTCCAAATTTACCAGCCACAACCTCTGAGGCTTTAAGAAAATAAACACAATCTCCTTGTGACTTAGTTTCCGCATCCATAAAGTATCAGTAACATATTAATAGTAATTTCCTCATAGAATTCTTGTGCTAAGTGGGTTAATATGAAATGACTAGAATATCTCCTGTCCCACAGGAATTGCTCAATAAGTGCTAGTTATGTGTTTTTTTTCTATACAATGTTTTCAGTTTTCAAAGCATTTCTATAAAAGAACATTTGTTTACAAATCAGAATTTGTGTGACCATAAAACTTGACTACAAAGTGTCTGATCATCTTAATTAAATGAAAAAAGCCTATGCAGTTGAATTAATCACCTTTATTCATTCTATTTCTGCCTAAATTTCTAATGCTGGTTATTGGCAAAAGAGACTTCTCTGCAAATTCTATGGATTGTACAATTATGTTTTCTTCTACACAAGATATCAGTCTCTGTGATGAAATATTGCAGTTTTCATGATCACAGCCTAATTGAACATTTTCCTTTGAGGGAAACACTCTAGATCCATTGGTAAAATTTTAGGAAAAACTTTTCTCATATCAGTACCCTATTTATAAATAAACTCCATACCATGTTATTTCTTACATAATGTATTATTATTTTTCTGTTATAGTGTAACAAGTTACTGTAAATATAGTGGCTTAAACAAAACCTATTTATTAACTCACAGTTTGGAGGGTCAGAAATGTTGCAGGATGTGACGTGTTTCTCTGTTTAGGGTATCACTAAACAGTAATCAAGGTGTTTGCTGGGGTGAGTTCCCACATGAAATCTGCTTCCAGGTTCATCCAGGCTGTTGGCAGAAGTCAGTTCTTTGCAGTCGTGAGCTAAGGTCTCCATTTCCTTGCCATCTGTAAGCTGGGGTGACTCCCTGCTCTTAGAAGCCATCTGCATTCCTTCTCACGTGGCCTCCTTCAAAGACAGCAGAAAGTTGAAAATCTTTCTCAAATCTCAAATCCCTCTCACTTTTTTTTCTGCCACCAGCCTGAGAAACTTTTTGCTTTTAAGGGTTCATAGGATTAGGTCAGGACCAGCTAGAAAATTTCCCTCCGGTGACATTAACTGTGCTGTATAATATAACTGAATTGCAGAGTGATAATCTCATTATATTCACAGTACTGGGAAAATAGGGTGTGGAATTTGAGGATGGGGTCATGCTTTGCAGGATTCTGCCTTCTAAAGATGATGTCATGGTTTTCTACAATGGCTCTTTCTTTGAATCCTCACCTACTCAAATTTATCATCATGGACAGTATTCCATAGTACTGGGGATACATTCTTTGGGGTCTCTGGACGCTTAACTAATGTTAAGTAGGAGCTAGAAATGCAACTGGTAGCTGTAAGAATATTCTGATAAGCCATCTTGTCCAACAGTGAAACAGGTTAAGTTTTAATGTAATCAATTTCATATTTCATGAAATATTTTGCTGATAGACAATAATCTCTTGGTGCAGATATTAATATGAAGTCTATGCTGTGAGGAGAAAGACTAAACTAAGTGGTGTTTGAGTTCCCCCCTTCAATGTTTATATTGTATGATTCAGTGACTTTGAAAATGATTTACTACATAGGCTGCTAAATGTGAATTTTTATGATGAATAATATTAACCTTGGATCAATTAAAATAGATTCTTTTTTAAAATCAGAAATACTAAGAAGGAAAGAACATTTCTTTAGAAAGAAATACTATCTAAATTTCTCACATTTTACATATGTGAAAACTAAAGTTCAAAGAAATCAAATGACCTTACTAGTTTCCACAGTAACAGATTTTGGATTCTAATCTAATATTATTCTCCTACTCACATATGTTTGGCTACTTGGCCAAATATAACCATACAGAAAAATGTCAGGATGAATAATGCCTAATTTTGACAGCAGATTTTTTTTCATTCTCCTTGCAATCTTTACAACTTAAAACTTATTTAAAAAAACTTGATGAGGCTAGCAGATTCACCTCCATTCTGAGTGCACAGTTTCAATGAGGACAAGATGGGCTTTTAAGGAGAGGTCACTAAATGGGTATAAAAACAACTAAAAGAAGACATATTAGTTTTTACTAAGACATACCTGGAAGAAATAGCTCAAATTTTCTAGTTCAAATCTTAAAAGATGATGCTGTGAATGCACTGCACTCAATATGCCAGCAAATCTGGAAAACTTAGCAGTGACCATAGGACTGGAAAAGGCCAATTTTCATTCCAATCCCAAAGAAAGGCAATGCCAAAGAATGCTCAAACTACCTCACCACTGCACTCATCTCACACGCTAGTAAAGTAATACTCAAAATTCTCCAAGCCAGGCTTCAGCAGTACGTGAACCATGAACTTCCAGATGTTCAAGCTGGTTTTAGAAAAGGCAGAGGAACCAGAGATCAAATTGCCAACATCCGTTGTATCATCAAAAAAGCAAGAGAGTTCCAAAAAAATATCTACTTCTGCTTTATTGACTATGCCAAAGCCTTTGACTGTGTGGATAACAACAAACTGTGGAAAATTCTTTTTTTTTAATAATTTTATTTCTATTTATATTAAAAATATTGTATTGGTTTTGCCATACATCAACATGCATCCGCCTCGGGTGTACACGTGTTCCCCATCCTGAACCCCCCTCCCACCTCCCTCCCCATACCATCCCTCTGGGTCATCCCAGTGCACCAGCCCCAAGCTTCCTGTATCCTGCATCGAACCTGGACTGGCAATTTGTTTCTTATATGATATTATACGTGTTTTAATGCCATTCTCCCAAATCACCATCCCCCCACAGAGTCTAAAAGACTGTTCTATACATCTGTGTCTCTTTTGCTGTCTCGCATACAGCGTTGTCGTTACCATCTTTCTGAATTCCATATATATGTGTTAGTATACTGTATTGGTGTTTTTCTTTCTGGCTTACTTCACTCTGTATAATAGGCTCCAGTTTCATCCACCTCATTAGAACTGATTCAAATGTATTCTTTTTAATGGCTGAGTAATACTCCATTGTGTATATGTACCACAGCTTTCTTATCCATTCATCTGCTGATGGATATCTAGGTTGCTTCCATGACCTGGCTATTATAAACAATGCTGCAATGAACATTGGGGTACATGTGTCTCTTTCAATTCTGGTTTCCTCGGTGTGTATGCCCAGCAGTGGGATTGCTGGGTCATATGGTAGTTCTATTTCCAGTTTTTTAAGGAATCTCCACACTGTTCTCCATAGTGGCTGTACTAGTTTGCATTCCCACCAACAGTGTAAGAGGGTTCCCTTTTCTCCACACCTTTTCCGGCATTTATTGCTTGTAGACTTTTGGATCGCAGCCATTCTGACTGGCGTAAAATGGTACCTCATTGTGGTTTTGATTTTCATTTCTCTGATAATGAGTGATGTTGAGCATCTTTCATGTGTTTGTTAGCCTCTGTATGTCTTCTTTAGAGAAAATTCTTAAAGAGATGGGAATACCAGACCATCTAACATGCCTCCTGAGAAGTCTGTATGCAGGTCAAGAAGCAACAATTAGAACTGGACATGAAACAATAGACTGGTTCCAACTTGGGAAAGGGGTATGTCAAGGCTGTGTATTATCATCCTGCTTATTTAACTTATATGCAGAGTACATCATGCAAAATGCCAGGCTGGATGAAGCACAAGCTGGAATCAAGATTGCCAGGAGAAATGTCAATAACCTCAGATATGCAGATGACACCACCCTTATGGCAGAAAGCAAAGACGAACTAAAGGGCCTTTCAATCAAAGTTGAAGAGGAGAGTGAAAAAGTTAGCTTAAAACTCAACATTCAGAAAACTAAGGTCATGGCATCTGGTCCCATCACTTCATGGCAAATAGATGGGGAAACAATGGAAACAGTGAGAGACTTTATTTTGGGGAGCTCCAAAATCGCTGCAGATGGTGACTGCAGCCTTGAAATTAAAAGATGCTTGCTCTTTGGAAGGAAAGCTATGACCAACCTAGACAGTATATTAAAAAGCAGAGACATTACTTTACCAACAAAGGTCTGTCTAGTCAAAGCTATGGTTTTTCCAGTAGTCATGAATGGATGTGAGAGTTGCACTATAAAGAAAGCTGAGCACCAAAGAACTGATGTTTTGAACAGTGGTGTTGGAGAAGACTCTTGAGAGTCTCTTGGGCTGCAAGGAGATCCAACCAGTCCATCCTATGGGAAATCAGTCCTGAATATCCATCAGAAGGACTGATGCTAAAGCTGAAACTCCAATACTTTGACTACCTAATGCGAAGAACTGACTCATTTGAAAAGACCCTGATGCTGGGAAAGATTGAAGGTGGGAGGAGAAGAGGAAAACAGAGGATGAGATGGTTGGATGGCCTCACTGACCAATGGACATGAGTTTGAATCAGCTCCAGGAGTTGGTGATGGACAGGGAGGCCTGGCCTGCTGCAATCCACACACGACTGAGACTGATCTGAACTGAAGAAAGTGGATATTCTATGCAATGTAGTCTATATGACCTAGGATTTTGTAATTGAAAATGGTAGAACTTTTTGAGAAAAGAGATCATGCAGAGGCATGCAGTGGTACTGAAGACTATACTCAACAAGGTGAATGTAGAGGTAAAAGTTTCACTGATAGCCTTTCCAGTATGTCACAAAGGCAAAGCGGCACTGATCCCAGAAAAGTAGATACTGAAAGAAAAAAAATGGCATAAATGTTAACTGTATCTGTGGCATGTTTTATGGATATTAATTCACTTCAACAAGCATTTTTAAGAGACCACTATGGATTCTGTGTGTGTCAGTCACTCAGTCATGTGAGACTCTATGTGAGCCCGTGGACTGTAGCCTGCCAGGCTCCTCTGACCGTGTGATTCTCTGAGCAGAAATACTGGAGTGGGTTGCCATTCCCTTCTCCAGGGGATCTTCCTGACCCAGGGATCAAACCTAGGTCTCCCACACTGCAGGCAGATTCTTGACCATCAGAGCCACCGGGTCCTCTGCTTAGGCACTGGGCAGGGCGAAAAGAGAAGCACTCTTGACCTAGTAGAAATGGGAGGAAATTCACAGCCAACTAGAAAACATTACAGTTATAAAAGATGCTTTAGTGTAAACATGAACCATGTCGTTTATGAGATCACAAAGGAGGTAGTAACTAAATTGGCCTGAGAAAGCTACGAAAGGACTCATGAGTAGATGAAACTTGAGCTGGCCTTTAACAAGATTCAATGGGCTAAAACGACTGGGATGAGTTAGATGAAAAGGGAAGGAATATCATGAGCAAAACCATAGGATTTTCTCGTGAATGCTTAGGACAGAGAAGGAAGAAATGCTAGGGGGAAAAAAAAAAAATGAATAGTAAAGTATTGTAAACCTAGAGTGGGAAAGGTCTTCATTATTAAATTAATTGAATCGTCTTCTCTGCTACTCAAGGGAAAATCTGATTTCTTGACCATAGAGAGGATGTCTTAGAGTAATAACTTTAATGGAAATGTGGAGGCGAGACACATGTAGGATGTAACATGCGAAAATATGGACATCTGTTGGAAAATTATTCCAGATGTTCAGAAGCTTTTCATGAGGAATTTATATCAAATGGTGCTGATCCCATAACCATCTCTGATTCTATATTACCCTTGTACTTTCTTATATTCAGTTTTTATATTTGGATAACCTAATTAGAATAAAAGGCATAAACAAAACAAATAAGAAGCTCTGTATTTCAGAGAGGTTGTATTGCCCCCTGACATTTTCCATAACCTCTCATTGGATTTTCTTTTGGCTTCAATTATATGAATCCATTTTCTGAAGATTTAAAAATTCTTAATTAAAAAATGATAACCCTGTATATGAGACAGCAAAAGAGACACAGACGTATAGAACAGTCTTTTGGAATCTGTGGGAGAGGGAGGAGGGGATGATTTGGGAGAATGGCATTGAAACATGTATAATATCATATATGAAACCAATCTCCAGTCCAGGTTCTATGCATGATACAGGATGCTCGGGGCTGGTGCACCGGGATGACCCAGAGGGATGGTATGGAGAGGGATGTGGGAAGGGGGTTCAGGATGGGGAACACGTGTATACCCGTGGCGGATTCATGTTGATGTATGGCAAAACCAATACAGTATTGTAAAGTAATTAGCCTCCAATTAAAATAAATAAATTTATATTTTAAAAAAGCAAACAAAAAAACAAACAAAAAAAAACAACCTACGTTCCATCAAATATGCAGTTTGACAAATATTCCTTTCTTTATTCAGAATCCAAGTCATAATAAAACCTTTGTGCAATTGTTGTGCTCTATGAATTTGACTTACATTAGCTGATATACACTTGCTATGTAAACGCTTTCAAATGATAATTAATTCATCTTTAAAATATAACAATACATTAGATAAATATAGTACAGATTTAAATATGCCATCTTTGTTTACTTATTCCCAAAGAAATGCTCTTTTTAAATGACTCATAAAAATACAAATGGGTGTAATTTCAATATGCTATATTATTGTGGTTTTACTGAACATAGTAAGGGCACAATATATTTAGCATTAATTCTTAATTATGTTTTCTGGAAAAGTAATGAAAAAAACTTTTAATCTCAGTCATTTGCTTGTTTTAGAATTAAAACAAAATTTTCTTTTTATTGATTTCAACCTCATCTACTACCAAAGAAAAATTCCAGATGTTTAATATATATAAGTGCTTATATCATAAGCCTAACCCTTTATATAAATCAGCACAATGAGAACACAATATGATTCTGTATTTCACTAAATGATTGACACTGTCTTATTAACTTCTCATAACCACGCAGAAAGATAGATTTTATTTCATCATTTAATAGATGAGAAAATTGGTTCAAAGTGACTAAAAGAACTGTCAAAAGTCTCTGTTAGTACATTGGAATATCATGATTCAGATCCAGATCCAGATCTATCTGCTCATTTTTTCCCAGGTATTCAGATCCTCATCTCTTCTTCCAACAGACTCCATTTTGTTGGAGTCCATGTATGTTTACAAATACCTCCTATATACTCCCTGGTGGCTCAAATGGTAAAGGATCTGCCTGCAATGCGGGAGATATAGGTTCAATTCCTGGGTTCGGACATCCCCTGGAGAAGGGAATGGCAACCCACTCCAGTATTCTTGCCTGGAGAGTCCCATGGACAGAGGAGCCTGGCAGGCTACAGCCCATGGAGTCACAAAGAATCAGACACGACTGAAAAACTAACACTTTCACTTCACTTTCCTGTATACTCACTTGTAGCTATCAGTTGCCTTCTGACTCAGTTGCTTCTGCTAAGTCGCTTCAGTCATGTCCGAATCTGTGCGACCTCATAGGCAGTAGTCCACCAGGCTCTCCCGTCCCTGGGATTCTCCATGCAAGAGTACTGGAGTGCGGTGCCATTGCCTTCTCCGTTTGACTCAGTTACAGACAATTAAATACAAATAAAAACTACTCTTGCATTCTGTCTGTGAAATTTCTAGAAAAATTATCATTTTCCTGTTTCAAGAAGTAAAAATAGCTTGGACCAATGGTCAGTGTCTTCCTATTCCTCCTGACTTGCGATTGTCATTCACTAGATATGCCAACATAAAAAGACACAAGTCATACTAAAGACAACGAGATGACTAGGTCTCCTGTGACATACAGAAGTACCCATCTATGCACTTCCTGTGCCTGAACTTCTTTCTGTGTGAGAGGGATATATCTCTATTTCATTAAACTATGGTGCTCAGGTTTCTACTACATGCAGCCAAAAGTAATACAGATGATTGGACATAACATTAAATAGGAAGAGATTATGAGCTACATAGTTGAAATGAGTTAGTTACCATCAACAAAACAATTTACAATTTTGACTGAACAACCAGAATTATCAAGAAAGCACATTCAGTTTCATAACAATGAGAAGATATAGATTATGATCAATAAGAAGAGCAGACTGAAATTTAGAGAAACCTCTCCGTGAGAAAAGTGCCAAGTGCTTCATAAGCATCATCTTTGATCCTCAGCACAACAGAGACTTTACACTAATTGAAAAGCAAAGAAAGAGAGGAACAAATAGAATGTTATTAAGACTTGGTGCTTATGGACATATAAACACACGTATATGGACAGCTACATAATAAAAATATTATCTGTGGTCATTTGTGTATAATGGGATGATGGATATTTTTAAATGTTTGATGATCATCTCCATCATTAACTATGCTTCAAACTAAAATTGTTATTGCATTAAGAAAGTAAAAATAGCAACATCAATAAATATGGTAACTTCATACATGATATTTCTATATCACAGTTCTCTTCACAATTTCATATAAATTCATAAATGCAGTTATTTAATCAAAGTAAATTAAGTGTTCATTATCTGTTCATTTTGTGTTCTACCAACTTTGAAATGCTATCAAGAGTGGAATGCTCTGTTAGTCATTAGGCTATTTTGGGGACAAGTATATTCTGACACAGGTTTTCAGAATCTAGGGATGTACATTGGCCAGCATCACAGATGTATGCAGTCAATTCCCAAGTACCACTTGTGTTTATAAGTTTATATGATCTGAATCTGCCCCCATCCAATAACAGACAGCTGAAAATCTCAGACATGACTCCATAAGCCCTTCTCCAAATAGAACTAAAGTGGATAAGGGGGATTTACTGTTAAAATTTTATTTTAGAATATAGACTTTTCTTTCTCTACACTGCCTGGTTCTTCATAGCCAATATTGTGATAGTTTTATTTGGAGTCAATTATTCAACATTTCTTTTTTCTCTCCAGTTGTATATACAACATGGCATTCTTGAGTTACCTGACCTTGAAATTAACATTTCAGAGCCATTATGTAAATCAGAAAGTGTGTTATGGGACCAAAATTACTTGATTCCCCAAATTCCAGCAAGTGACCACCAAGAATGAAAGAGGAAGTGAGGGTAGAAGAAAATGCTAAATGATATATAACAAAATCATCATCATCATTATTAGCACCTTTACCAACAGGCTCTAAACACACTCCTGAGAGAGATGAAGATGAGGCAATCTGGTGAGATTGTCCAGTCACATCTCAAGTGCTTAATAGTTACATGTGGCTAGGGGCTACCATGCAAGCATAATTCTAGGACCTCTACATTGTCAGACTTGCCTCAGTAAAATTAGGGATTCATCTGTTAAAGTCCTTTAATAAATATATTGGGTTTATTATATTCAATGTACTTTTACACGTTTAGAAGTCTTAAATTTTTATGTACTTTGATTTTACATTTTGTACTTAAAATATCCTTTATACAAAAGTATTGTTTATGTATTCAGCAATACTTTCTTATTAATAGCTTACTTTTTACCTAAGCCTATTAATTTTGTCTTGGCTGATTGTGGTATATGATGCAAGGTAAAGATCAGTAATTTTCTAAAAGTTTAGATAATTTTCTAAGCAACATTTTGGAATAATCCTTTATTTCTCCATTGATCTGTTATATCACCCAGTACCTAAACTCTAGTAGAGCTATCTTTTTTTCCCTTCATTTTTGAATATATTTTCTGGCTTTTTTAGAATCACTGTGTTTAGATAAATTTCACATTCTATTTTTTTGTTGGAACTACATTAAATTTATAATTGTCACAGGAAGAATTCCTACAATTTCTTGATCACCCTGTATTTCACTGGCCACTCCAGCCATTACACTTCAATATGCCATTCTTTAACCTGTACCCTGTTTAATTTTCCTCTTGCTACTTTTCCTCATCTGACACTGAATTGCTTACCACTTATGATTGGTATAACCAATTATATTTCATTATGGAAATCCTATTAAAGCATAGTATCTTTAAAGCTTAGAGCAACACAAGCATGTAGCAGATTTTCAATAGACATGCTGCACTAAGAAAGAATGGAAAATTGAGATGTTTGCATTGGTTTGTCTCAAGAATCCTGAATTAGAATAATATAGACTGCTGAGCAAATATATAGTAAAAATATATGCTTAGTCACTTAGTCGTGTCTGACTCTTTATAACCCCATGAACTGTAGTCCATCAGGCTCCTCTGCCAGTGGAGATTCTCCAGGCAAGACTAATAGAGTGGGTAGCATATCCCTCCTCCAGGGGATCTTCCCAACCCGGGAATCGTTCCAGGGTCTCCCTCATTGCAGGCAGATTCTTTACCAGTTGGGCTACTAGGGAAGCCCATATAATAAAAATAGATATATGAAATTACAATTTAAAAATTTTAAGGTAAATAATTTCTGAGTATATACAAAATGCCAATATTTCTGGAAAGTATCTTCTTTCCCTTTGTCTTCCCAGTTGCTTAAAGAAATTACTGTTTAGTTTTAAAGGTAAACTACCTGAATAACAGTCTCAGAGAGAGTATATAACATATTTAAACTTAAAGCAGCATATGGAAGAGATCAAGTCCAAAGCTCTTTTGTTTTATTCTTCTTTTATCTTTTACCTCTTCTATGTGTGCAAATAAATTAAAGAAGCAAAAATTGCAAGCTTGTTCTTAAAGATGTACTGGGGAATTTCACGTACATCATCTCATTCAGTACTCATAGCAATCCTTAAAATACTATAGCCTCCATTTTTTCCTAATAATTCAGGCTAATTTGAAATCAGGCAGTCCGACAAACAGGAAAGATCCACAGTATAGACTTGACCACACTCTTGGCAGTGAGTCATTATGAATGACCATTTCAACATATTCGGGAAATATTTATGTCCTAATTCTTTTTTTGTCACAAAAGGATTTTAATGCAGATATAATTTTCTTGATCATCAATCCCATTCAGAAAGGGAATAATGAACAATAGTGTTAGCTGAAGAAAGTTGAGGTTAAAAAAAGAGTTCTTCATTCGCATGTAGACTCCACAGTTTTTCCAAGTTTCTCACTCCTTTTAAGTTAATTAAAAGAAATCCTTAAATAAACATGTAAAAGATAGAAAATACTGAATCTTGTTATGTCTTCTTCACAGCGACTGCTTTATTTTGTGCCAGCCTATGTACAGCTAATAATCTACCCCACAAATTCATTCAAGCTACAGTAATTTAACAGGGACATGCATCTGTAAGTTTTAATTATCTGTTTAATCAGGCTGTGAATAAACCAAAGTAGGTTAATTTTTAAAGTCCTTCTTGGAGC
Organism: Bos mutus; assembly: GCF_027580195.1. NCBI lineage: Eukaryota > Metazoa > Chordata > Mammalia > Artiodactyla > Bovidae > Bos > Bos mutus. The sequence continues at coordinate 11,281,512 of NC_091640.1, read as the reverse complement.
AAATGTTTTGACTAAGTCTGAAACTTGGCCAATACCTGGTGAGATTATAGGAAATAAAGAAAACAGACAAACGGACTACAGTTGTGTTTTGCCATTATCCATCACTTGACTTTGTTTTAGAAATCAACAGTTTTCTAAACACAGTCCTTTCAATTAATTAAAAGGGGGTCATTAAACCAAATGCTGTGTTATTTTAAGAGTGACTATTTTATAACAGTGTGTTGTTAAGCTATGCTAGTTTTAAGAACAGACACTTGGAAATATTGCTTGAGAAAATATTATGGTAAACCAGATAGTATGGTACAAGAAATAGTTAAGACTCTATGTTTCCTATATCCTCATCCTCCTAGGTATGTGGATGTGTCCAAGTCCTTAGTATATTTTTGTCTGTGAAAGGATTATGTATTTTTGTATAACATTAAAGCATAATAGTACAAGGTGCCCCAGTGTGTGTAGTTAATCTCAATGCTCATTACTGCACTCCTCCAGGGATGACAGCTCACAGTGCAATGTGAACACTAATTAATTTCAATAACCCATACTTAGGAACTAGTTTCTTTTCAAAACTATTTTGCTACAACTATCACTTGGGAAAAGCAAAGCAATTATTTTCAACTACAGAATTGGGAAAGAAACTCAAGTTCACTCAACATTTCACTCAACTCTGGGGACAGTACTGAACATTCATTGCAGCAACAGATGACACTAAAGTTCTGTCTTTGAAGGTAATACACCAATTCCCCAGAGAAGCAATAACCAGCTATTTCAGCATGATAAAGGAAAGAGTTGTCTTGTTTTAGTACTTGATCGAGATACCTACATTTGGAAATTTTATCATCAAAACTCAAGATACAGCATTTTATAGCAACTATTTCACTTTAAAGCTAGAGCCTGGATTCTCCAGGCACATAATTCTCATTGTTGTGGAAAACATATGCTGGCTGCTAAGATAAATAGCATGAAAGGAAAATTAAAATCCTAACTCAGGTTAAAGGAAGTTATACAAATTTTATTACTGGAATAGACAATACAGCCTATTAAGTAGTACTGGGATGGCTTATTATCTTTGGGTAGGTGATACTCATTATAACATCATAAATTATAATATTTCTTTAACAATATAAATTATATTAAAACAATATGAATTATATTAATTTTTGATGCTGTATTCTTAAAATGATTGTAATTGATAAATTTCTTATATTTTACTAATTAAAATTTCCAATTTAATAAAAAGGAGGAAAATTTACTTACATCAAAAGTATATCTACTCTGAAATTTCAGTGTGTAATTTGTAGAATCAGTTATATGTTCACCTAAGATATTTTTCTAGACTTTATATATAATTACCATAGATTTAGCTGAAACAAATTGTGATTCTGATAGGTTTTTAAATAACCTTACTGTTGATTGGTAAAGTGTCTGTCTACAGTGCAAAAGACCTGGGTTCGATCTCTGGGTTGGAAAGATTCCCTGGAGAAGGAAATGGCAACCCACTCCAGTATTCTTGCCTTGAAAATCTCATGGACGGAGGAGCTTGGTGCAGGCTACTGTCCATGGGGTCACAAAGAGTTGGGCACGACTGAGTGACTTCACTTTCACTTTCACTGTTGATTATAAATTATTAATTTATAATATCTGCAGATGTTCAAATTTATAATTTCACTTGTTGTGATATCTATAGTTGATTTCAAAATATCTTAATATATTTTCCAGAGTGACATTATGTGTTTTGTCAACAAATTATTATTATCAAAATAGGGGAAAATAATCAATAGAATGAGAGAACATATTTGCAAGCCATGTATATGATATAGGTTGAATATCAATGATGTATAATGAACTCTTGAAATTCAACAACAAAAATCTAAAAATTGACTTTAAAGAGTTTTCTCCAAAGGAGATGTACAAATCGCCAAAAACACATGAAAAAATGCTCAAAGGCATTAATCATTATGGAAATGCAAGTCAAAACCACAATGAGATACCACATCACGTCCACTAGGATGATTATAACATTAAAAAATGGAAAATAAGATTTGGTGAGGATGTGGAAAAATTAGAATCCTCATACAATTCTGGTGGGAATGAAAATGATGCAGTTTGATGCAAACTGAAAAGCAAAACTTTTGATGCAAAACTCAAAAAGCAAACAGAATTACCATATGATTCAACAACATATACTCCTAGGTATATGCCCCAAAGGATTTGAACATAGAACTTGGACAGATATTTGTAGCAATGTTCACTGCAGTATTATTAAAAGAGCCAATAGGTGTAAACAACCTATGTACATCAACAGAGAAATAGAGAAACAAATTGTGGCATGTACATACAAAGAAATATTTACCTTTAAAAAGACATGAAGTTTGCTGCCTACAACAGTACGGATGAACTTCAAAAACAGGGCGTGTGTGCGTGTGTGCATGCGCGCATGTACATGCACGCTCAGTCGTGTGTGTGTGTGTGCATGTGTGTGTGTGCATGCGTGCATGTACATGCACGCTCAGTCATGTCCAACTCTTTGCAATCCCATGGACTGTAGCCCACCAGGCTCCTCTGTCCACGGGATTTTCCAGGCAAGAATACTGGAGTGGGTTGCGATTTCTTACTCCAGAGGATTTTCTGACCCAGCGATGGAACCCATGTCTCTGGTATCTCCTCCATTGGCAGGCATGTTCTTTAACACGGAGCCACCTGGGAAGCCCCTCAAAAACAGTATACTAACTGAAATAATCAAAACACAGAATATCACATATTTATGATGCCACTTACATGAAATGTCCATGATAGGTACCTCCAGACAAAGAAGATTGGTGGTTACCAGTGGTTGAGATCAGTTGGGAATGTGGAGTGACTTCTTAACGGTATGGGTTTTCCTTTCAGAGTGATGAAAATATTTGGAAACTTGACAGAGGTGGTGGTTACACATAAATGATATGCTAAATGCCACTAAATTATATACTTTAATTAATTTTATGTTATGTAAATTTTGCAGTGTCATGGTGAGAAGGGTGATGGCAAAGCTTTTGAGTTCCTTGACCTATGTCCTCTCAACCTTTAGGAAACTATTCAGGAGTCAATGCTTGCATCATTGTCAGATGCCAATACCAAGTAGATATACTATACAAACTATCAATGATTATATTCTTTGCAGCCAAAGATGGAGAAGCTCTATACAGTCATCAAAAACAAGAACGAGAGCTGACTGTGGCTCAGATCATGAACTCCTTATTGCCAAATTCAGACTGAAATTGAAGAAAGTAGGGAAAACCACTAAACCATTCAGGTATGACCTAAACCAAATCCCTTATGATTATACAGTGGAAGTGAGAAATAGATTTAAGGGACTAGACCTGATAGAGTGCCTGATGAACTATGGACGGAGGTTCATGACATTGTACAGGAGACAGGGATCAAGACCATCCCCATGGAAAAGAAATGCAAAAAAGCAAAATGGCTGTCTGAGGAGGCCTTACAAATAGCTGTGAAAAGAAGAGAAGTGAAAAGCAAAGGAGAAAAGGAAAGATATAAGCATCTGAATGCAGAGTTCCAAAGAATAGCAAGGAGAGATAAGAAAGCCTTCCTCAGCGATCAATGCAAAGAAATAGAGGAAAACAGCAGAATGGGAAAGACTAGAGATCTCTTCAAGAAAATTAGAGATATCAAGGGGACATTTAATGCAAAGATGGGCTCGATAAAGGACAGAAATGGTATGGACCTAACAGAAGCAGAAGATATTAAGAAGAGGTGGCAAGAATATACAGAAGAACTGTACAAAAAAGATCTTCATGACCAAGATAATCATGATGCTGTGATCACTCACCTAGAGTCAGACATCCTGGAATGTGAAGTCAAGTGGACCTTAGAAAGCATCTCTATGAACAAAGCTAGTGGAGGTGATGGAATTCCAGTTGAGCTATTTCAAATCCTGAAAGATGATGCTATGAAAGTGCTGCACTCAATATGCCAGCAAATTTGGAAAACTCAGCAGTGGCCACAGGACTGGAAAAGGTCAGTTTTCATTCCAATCCCAAAAAAAGGCAATGCCAAGGAATGTTCAAACTACTGCACAATTGCACTCATCTCACATGTTAGTAAAGTAATGCTCAAAATTCTCCAAGCCCGGCTTGAGCAATACGTGAACCATGAACTTCCAGATGGTCAAGCTGGTTTCAGAAAAGACAGAGGAACCAGAGATCAAATTACCAACATCTGCTGGATCATCAAAAAAGCAAGAGAGTTCCAGAAAAACATCTCTTTCTGCATTATTGACTATGCCAAAGCCCTTGACTGTGTGGATCACAATAAACTGTGGAAAATTCTGAAAGAGGTGGGAATACCAGACCATCTGACCTGCCTCCTGAGCAATCTGTCTGCAGGTCAGGAAGCAACACTTAGAACTGAACATGAATCAACAGACTGGTTCCAAATCAAGAAAGGAGTACGTCAAGGCTGTACACTGTCATCCTGCTTATTTAACTTATATGCAGAGTACATCATGAGAAATGCTGGGCTGGAAGAAGCACAAGCTGGAATCAAGATTGCCGGGAGAAATATCAATCACCTCAGATATGCAGATGACACCACCCTGATGGCAGAAAGTGAAGAGGAACTAAAAAGCCTCTTGATGAAAGTGAAAGTGGAGAGTGAAAAAGTTGGCTTAAAGCTCAACATTCAGAAAATTAAGATCGTGGCATCTGGTCCCATCACTTCATGGCAAATGGATGGGGAAACAGTGGAAACAGTGTCAGACTTTATTTTCTGGGGCTCCAAAATCACTGCAGATGGTGATTGCAGCCATGAAATTAAAAGACGCTTACTCCCTGGAAGGAAAGTTATGACAAACCTAGACATCATATTCAAAAGCAGAGACATTACTTTGCCAACAAAGGTCCGTCTAGTCAAGGCTATGTTTTTTCCAGTGGTCATGTATGGATGTGAGAGTTGGACTATAAAGAAAGCTGAGTTCTGAAGAATTGATGCTTTTGAACTGTGGTGTTGGAGAAGACTCTTGAGAGTCCCTTGGACCACAAGGAGATCCAACCAGTCCATCCCAAAGGAGATCAGTCCTGGGTGTTCATTGGAAGGACTGATGCTGAAGCTGAAACTCCAATACTGTGGCCACCTCATGTGAAGAGTTGACTCATTGGAAAAGACTCTGATGCTGGGAGGGATTGGGGGCAGGAGGAGAAGGGGACGACAGAGGATGAGATGGCTGGATGGCATCACTGACTCGATGGACATGAGTTTGGGTAAACTCCAGGAGTTGGCGATGGACAAGAAGGCCTGGCATTCTGCGTTTCATGGGGTCACAAAGAGTTGGACATGACTGAATGACTGAACCGAGCTGAACTGACAAACTATCAATTCCCTTTTACAAAAACAAGTGACATTTCATTTTTTTTTCTCTAATTGAATAAAACCAACAAATATATAAACCTTTGCCTGGATATTCACTCCTCTTGCTATCAGTTTCATTAACACTAAGTTGCATTTAATCTTATACCTTAATGAATTTACTTTTCAATCATTTAGTCAACAATATTTATCGGGCACATATTCTCTTTGCATGGGATACGTTAGTGAATTGAACAAAGCCCTTTTTCTAGGGATTTTGCATTCCAGAATAGAGATAGGAAGTAAGGAATAAATATAATAAATAATTTATGTGATACGTTCATAGAGGCTACAGGGAAAAAAAGTTTACAGTACTATAAGAAGACTGGGTGATTGTTCTGTGTAAAAGTTTTAATATAATATAAAGTTAATTGGGCAGAACCTATGCTGCCTTTTTTTCACTTGATCATAGAATATTATAAGGGTTTATAAATTACTTTAACAATAAAGTGTCTTGTCTTTAATCATTTAACTTTTTACTTGAACTATTCTTTTCTTTGCATTTTGGAAAATTAAGACCAATTTTTCTTATTTTGGTTTATTTGCTTTCATGGTATTTTCCTCCTTTAATTGTGACATAAATCATATAAAAATAAATATAATTTAATACCCACCAAGTCAGCAAAAAATAAGGAGTATGCTGGTGTAACATTAAAATGTTTTAAAGTAATTAATAATGAGGTAGAAGCAATCTCCTTATATGCGTATTCATTCTTGGATTTCCACTTTTACATGGTGCTGTTTATTATTCATCATCAATTAAGAGGTAGATTGCCTTTGAAAACATATGAATATTTAAATTAACCTTCACTTGGGATACTTATTAAAATAAATATTTATAAGTAGCTATAGGTATGTTTTGCTCTTGAAAATCTAAATTACTAATTAACTTATCATTTTACTTTAACACTTCCTCAAAGCAAGCCAGTTAAAATATAGTTTACTCACATCTTTCCTTATGCATGCTGCACCTGCATTGGGAAACTTTCTAGGGTTTCACAGTCTGTTGACACAAACGATGTTCCATTCGAGTCCATATTCCAAGTTTTCTGTTTGTGTTCCTACCAGCAAAGGAGGGATCCTTGGGACTCTGGGACATTCTCACTAATAATATCTGAGGAAGTATTTTGAAGACTACAAACCTATCTACACACTGGAGCTCACACTCTATTTTTGCCCTGTTTGTCTTCTATCCCAGTTCACCAGGGAAGAAGGCTGGGGCTGCCTTAGAGCTCTGCTGCTTGGATCTCACAGCAAGAAAATCAGCATCCACCCTAGAGGCGATAGGTACCAAGGTTTTCAAACCTTCAAACCTTTCAAACCTTCCATTCTCCTCCTTCCAAACAGCATCAAGTTCTTTAGAGAAACAAAGGTCCATTTCCCACTGACCGTTTGTACTGTCACGTCTGAAATCTGAGGCAAGTACCCAGGGCACAAGTTCTAAAGCTTTCTCACAAGAAAACAACTTCTTCAGCACCTTACCGCTAATACTTCCTTTCACATGGAATGAAATTCAATTCAAAGAGGTCTGCCAGGACACAGAATCCAGACTTTCCCTTCTAGTGGCTTTATTTTGTGTTAGAGTTTCCTGGCTGTTGCACCTCCCTATCCAACATAACACAAACATTCAATCAAGCACCTGCTGAAAGATTTGAGATAGCATCCAAGGGCTAGCCATTCAGCAAGTACTCAAAGGGGAAACCTTCATTCTGAAGCTGGGCCACATTGACAATTTGGACTGGTTTCAATCTGAGGCTACCACGGATTGGCTGTGTGATTTGAAAAACTTCTTTATTCCATTTCTCAGTGTGTGTGTGTGTATGTGTGTGTGTGTGTGCATGCTCAGTCACTCAGTCGTGTCCAACACTGAGATTCCACGGACGGTAACCCACCAGGCTCCTCTCTCCATGGGATTTTCCAGGCAAGAGTACTAGAGTGGGTCACCATTTGCTACTCAGGGAATCTTCCCAATGCAGGGATCAAAACTAGATTTCTTGTATCTCTTGCATTGGCAGGCAGATTCTTTACCACTAGCACCACCTGGAAAGCCCTTTGTTTCTAGGTTCTCCTCTTTAAAAATTGAAGAGGCTAATAAGAATATCTTTATTAGAGGTTCCTCCTTTAATTGTGAAATATATAGCAAACACATCATTTAAAATCCATCAATTCAGCGTGTCTTATAGTACAACATTAAAATATTTTACATAGTTAAGAGTTGAGATTGAGCACATTCATTTGTTGCTTGGATTTCTACTTTTGTAAAAGGCCCTGTTCAATATTATTGACCAATTTTTATGTTTTCCCTATTGATTTATAGGTATTCTTTATGTATTTCTTATATTAATTCTTTTGTCAGTAATCTTTGTGACAAATGTCTCCACCCCCTGTCTATATAATTTTATTTCTCCTACTTATCAGGGTTTCAGTTTAATGTGATTAAATTTATTAATAGTTTTTATTGAAAACTATTTACTTTTTGACTCACTTAAATTACCTTTTCCTACAGGTTCCTAGAATCATAACAATATTTGTCTATTTAATTCCTTCAAAGATATGTAGTTGGCCCTTTTCTTTTAGTTCCTTAATCCACCTGGGGTAGATTTTGTGCAGTCTATGATAGGGGTTCATTTTTTCCACCTGGTAGGTATTTTAGATAGCATTATTTTCAGCATTGCTTTACAGTGTCACCTCTGTCATATGATGAAGAGCCAATATGTGAATACTTCTCAGGTTTCCCTGTTTTGTTCAAGTGGCCCATTTTTTTCTACTTGTCCATAGCCACATTTATCACAATGACTTTAAAAGTAATTATTTTCTGGTAGAGAAAAATCCTTCTCCCACTCCCTTCTACTTCAAAAGAGCCTTACCGATCCTTAACTTTTGACATCGGAGATACATTCTAGAATTAGTTTGTCAAGTTCCACTAAGTGCATATAAGCAAACCTAAAGGATTTTGATTAGTTTGTACTAAACTTAATCATTTTGAGTTAAATGAGCTTTGTACAGCACTACAGTATCTTCTTCCATTTACTTCTTTATTGTATTCAATAGAGTTTTATATATTCCTTATAGAATTATTTGCATCTTTAAAAATATTTCTATAAAATAATTCTATTTGTTTCTCAATTTAAACTTTATCACTTGGTAAGTAGATATCAGAGTTGGCAAACTATAGCCTATGGCCAGATCTGGCCCTTATCCTGATTTTGTAAATAAAGTTAGTTAGAACACAGTCAAGTATATTTCTTTATGTATTTTAAGTACTACTCTTGGACTGCAATGACTGAATTGAGTAGTTTTGAGACAGACCTTATGAACTGCAAAACCTAAAATAATTACTATCTGGCTGTCAACAGAAAAATATTTGCCAGCCTTTGGCATATAGGGATATATTGATCATTTCTTTGTATGTTGCAATACTTACAATTCCATTAATTAATGAATCTATACACAATTATATCTGCAAGTAATAACAGATTTGTTTCCTTTTCCTAATTCTCTCTTGCTCTCTCTCACTTTACTGAGCTGGCTAGAATTCTAGCACAAGGTAGAAAAGATATGAAGGCTGTCACATGGATAGCCTTATTATTCTGTTATATGTTTTGAACATTTATTTAAGAACACCTATTTATATTCCTACTTTGATATTTACTCTCAGATTTGAAACTGCTTTTGTTTTTTGTGTCAGTTGAGAGAATTGCTGTATATTTTTCATTTAATTCTACTAATGTGGTAGAATATATTAATTGATAATTTGCATTCCTGGTACAAATCTAACTCCGCCAAATGTGTTTTCTTTCTTATCCCTTTTTAACTTGGCTTAGTTCATTTTTATTTTTTTCAAATTTTTGATGTTATCAAGAATTTTATTAGCAATTTTCAGAAGGATGATTAGTTTGAATAACCTAGTCTGCATTGCCAGAAAAGAGGTTGATTTTATGATTTTGAATACATTAAAATGTTCAAAGCATTATCTTCTGTACAATTTTATCTTTAGATCCTTCAGAAAGGGGAGGCTAACTTAAAGTCAGTAACTTTTTAAAATTAAGAGCTCAATAAGGAATTCATTTAATTTATGGTTCAAAATATGAAATTATAACATATATATGAATCTGTTTTAGGACTTTTGTATTACAGTGATCTGTCTATTCCAATATTAGTATAATGTTCAAATTATTATTATTTTTTATCATCAATATTTGATATTTGAAAATATCAAACATAAATATAATGTCAAATATAAAAATATAATATCTCATGATAAAGTCTTCACTATTCTTTGTAAGATATCTTGACAGTGTTATTTTATTTTTAGAAAACTTTAAAATCATAAAGATCCAAAACCCTGTAATTTTGATTAAAATTATTAAATGCTTAATCTTAGAGAAATGGTATTTCTTTATTTTTCATTAATAATATTTCTATCTTTGGTAAAATATAATTTATGTCTCTTAGGAAAGGGTTTTAACTTTATTCAAAAAACAATTAAAATGTTTAAATTTCTTCCTTAAGCATTTTTTCATCAGATATAATTGTGAAGATTTTCCCACTTTTATTTATAACCTATAGTTCAATAGTGGTTCTATCCATATAAACACAGAAAATTTGTCTAAAATTAAAACAAATTTGGTGAGCTAAAATAAACCAGTGCTGTATATTTATGACTATCTTTGTTGAATCAAAACTTTCAAAAAAGTACCGAGCTTAAAATTCAGCATTTTGCAGTAAATATTTGCATTTTTCAGAGATGTCATTTTTCTTTTATTCATCTGTCTTTATAAATATAGCTTATATTTCAATATTTTACCAAACTGCCATTTGATCTCTTAGGACTTCTTAAATTGCGAGGGGACTGGAGGGGTCCAGAATAAGTCTCCCCAAAATGTGCCACCATTTTGAGCTGTGGACTCTTTTGAGCTGAAGGCAATCAAGATCCAGCAGATTCAAGAAAAACTTTTACCTTTCTCATCTTCTGCCTGAGAGAATTTTGGTAGAGAACTTGGTCCAGGAAGAGAACTATCAGTGAGATAAGTACAAAGATGATGGAGGTGTTGTAAGCTGATGGGGAGATTGCTGAGCCTGGAGATTAAATTCCTCTCTGTGTCACATTGCCTCAGTGTGGCATGGTAAACATTTGTGTACCGAACATTTGCTGTTCCCATGCTCCTGTGAATTTTCTTCCTCCTCCTTGAAGCTCCAGACGCCTACCCCTCTGCTCCTTAACTCAGAATGACATTTAGGCCCCAGGTGCCTGACTGCATATGGGCCTCAGAGCCTTAGAGGACTCCTGTACATACATAATTTCATTTTCTCTTGTTTATCTGTCTTATGTCAATTTAATTATTACACTGCCAAAGAACTTAGAAGGGTGGAGAGAAAATTGTTCCTCTCCACAAGATAAAATGAGTTATTTTGTATAAGTAAAAGTTGTGGACGGTTTTATGAAATTTGTGAGAATGGAATCTAGTGTGCAGCAGTTGCTCCAGGGGGTCAGACTCACGGTGGGCCGTCTGGGCAAAACTCCAGTTCTATAGCAAGAGAGCTAGTTCAGGGTCTCAGAGCTTGTGCTTTGGGATGAATTTGTTTCGTTTTTTCTGAAAATGGGAGAAAAATAGTGACTATTCAGGTTTAAATTCAGATACTGTGTTTTTTAGGTACACAATATGGTTAAGTTAATGTAAATTAAATAAAGTAATACCCAGGATATAAATATAGTTTTTTAAAAAAGCAATCACTCATTTTCTAATAAAGTGGTATATCTTTATCATGATAAGAGCAATCTGTTTCTACTAAAACTTCTATTTGACGTATGCTCTTCTCTTGTATATTATATACATTAAAAGTATATAATAGCAAGGAATTTCATATTGCTTTCTTACAGCACTTCACCTAAATCATAATAGCAAGATGCTGATGTTTAAACACCTTATAGGTAGATTTTGGACCCTTCATGATTAAGCAAAACGTGTGTTTATAGACACTAATTTTAAAATCCTTTCCTGAGTTCTTGCCATTGTCTTTACTTCTCTTCCCTCTCGCAAACTAGATCTTTACTGATGCACAATTTCTCCTCATTTGGGAGTAATAAAAGCAGTTATTTAACTTTATGCTTTCCTTTTGAAAATATGTAATGGGACCAATTTTACCCACTAGCTGTCATGAAGACTGCAAGCTCACCCTAACCTCAATCCCAACCACCATCCCCTTGTCTGCACTTGCTAGAGAAATTGTAAAAGCTAACTATGTCCTTTTTCAGTCTGTCTCACAGATGGGGTTTACTTATGTCACTGATCTAGCTAATGAGATGAAGGCAGGAGACTCTTGGTGCCACCATGGAGACATAAACATGAAAACCAGAGCCATAGCAGCTGGTCACACCATGAAAGACGAACCAAGGGAATCACAAAAAGAAGACTGGATGGGCACAGGCAGCCAGAGGACCAGTAGCTTCACTGGTTCACATGCTTCTTGTTACATGAGAAAATTCAACGTCTATTTCCTATACCAGACATTAGCGAGACATTCCAATTGACCCACCAGCATTACTGTTTCTTGAGGGAGTTAAAAGGTGTTATTCCCATCCTGTACTTGAATGATTGGATAATATAAAATCAAAAATAAATAAAAAGAAAATAAGCAAACAAAAATTCTTCCCAAAATTAATATAAAATGCCAATGGAAAGCAATAATTGCCAATAACTCGGAATGCATTCCAGATGTTTCATAACTTACATATATATCATAAGTTTATATATATATATATTCTGTTTGTGAGTACACAAAACATGTGGAGAAATATTTTCATAAATCACATTCTTATCCCATTTCGTATACACAATCAGGGAATGTTATGTGATCTAAATTCCTATCAAACTGAATTAAATGAGGTTAATTAGATATTGCTTTGGTATGACTCTTTTAGTTAGATTTATGTTAATTGTGTTTGAACTAAACATTCAACCTCTAAAGATGTTTTGTTTTACTTATTCTTCTTCAATTCCACTAGGGGAAAGTGAAATCAGTTGTTATTCAGTTAACTGAACTGCTATTAATCTGTTCATTCTTACTGAACTCAAGGGTAGCATATTTTTTATTTTGATTCACTCAGATACTGGCACAGAACCTGATTCAGTAAGTTTAGTGATCATCTACTTTACTCAGTCCTCAGCTTATCAAGAAGTTTGCTATATCTGTTAACAATATTTTCTGATTTGATCCTATACATCACAAGATAACGTTTCTACAACCAATCACTTCCTAATACAAAATTTTCATTGGAATTACCCTGCAACGTGTTAGGTCAAAATAATGGTATATATTATACTCATATGTGCTTATTATTAATATAATGTGTATGTGTCTAAACAGTGTCAATCATTTTAGAGATTGAGTAGGCCATATGGTAACAGTCAATACCATAATCGGTTTAAATTTGACTCCACCATCCAGTGATTTCACTGTCTTAAGCACTTGTGTCTGTTAATGGAGATTCTCTATTACTTTCTGTCTTAATTCTATTAGGTCTGTGGAGTAGACACAGTTTGAGCTGATAGCTTTGAAAAATAGCCCCTTTACATCAGCCTCGGCAAGGACATGAGTTGCAATCACTCAACAATTCAGTTACAACAGTATTTGCGCAAAGATTTTTCTCAAACACTTATTTTATAAGCAGAGCTATGTTGACACTTTAATACCACTGCTAACTGCACATTTTATTTCCATGGTCAAGGAAAAGTGAATCTATGAGTAAATTCTAAGGACTAATTTTTTTTCTTCTACGTTTATATCTTAAGAAGAAAACACAACTTTCATTTTCCTACTCAAGATGAACCTTTGAAAGAAAGTATGAGTTATGTCTCTCTTGGTTACAGCATAATTCACTGAAATTTAAGAGTACCTAAAATGTATTATTTTCTAAAAGCAGCTGTTTATTTACAGATGATCCTTTTTGCTGTTGCACCAACTTTAAGAGTGAAACAGCTATACCCAATAGAAAAAAGTCTTTGAAGATATAGGCTGTACATTTTATAGCTTGTGGGTTAAAATCCAATACTATAGTGTACACATTCTCATTAGAAAATGTGATGTGCCCACCACTATATCAAGAAATTGGGTCCTAAGATGCAAGCAGAGAAACTAAAATATGTATTTTGAAAGGCATAAAGAATAAACCAGAGAATAAAGAGTTATTCATCTTGGAACTTCAGTATGTGTAGTGAATTCGTCTCTTTGTGCAATCTAAAAATACCATTTGAAAAAAAAATAAAAATAATTTTTGACTTGATAATCCTTAGAAATTGTTCAGCAATTCCATAAACTAGCTGTACTGGTCAAAGAAAATGGAGCTATAAGTTAAATACAAAAATTAAAAATAAGAAACACCATCTGTGATCATAAAACAAAGTTATTTTTCCCCCTATTTTGTCAAGCTCAAATTTTATTGAGGTCTTAAGTTGAGGCTCTGGGTGTCATTTTCAGAGGTATTAATGTTGCATCTACTGTGAGGGAGGGAGAAATTTTCCTCTCTTTTTCTAGTTTTTTTTGGCTGGTCTAAGAATTAAATTAACATGAGACAGATTTAATAACATGTATACAGGGGCTTCAGAGAAGGCAATGGCACCCCACTCCAGTACTCTTGCCTGGAAAATCCCACGGACGGAGGAGCCTGGTGGGCTGCCGTCGATGGGGTCGCACAGAGTCGGACACGACTGAAGCGACTTAGCAGCAGCAGCAGCATACAGGGGCTTCCCTGGTGGCTCAGATGGTAAAGCATCTACTTGCAATGCAGGAGACCTGGGTTTGATCCCTAGGTCAGGAACATCCCCTGGAGAAGGAAATGGCAACCCACTCCAGTACTTTTGCCTGAAAAATTTCTTGGATGGAGGAGCCTGGTAGGCTACAGTCCATGGGGTTGCAAAGAGTCAGACATGACTGAGCAACTTCACTTTCTCAATTTCAAATACATGGAAGAGACTCAAGAAAGCTGAGAACTTACTAAAATTGTTGAAGCCTTCATCTTAAATACCATCTTCAGCTAAAATGAAAGAAGATGGTGGGGGTAGTGGTTGGAAATGTCAAAGGTGAGCAAAGTGATTTGCAAGGAGATGGAGAAGCACATGTTTTGGGGGAGAAAAAAAATGGCTGGGCCAGGCAGAGATAGCAGACACAGAGTGGATTCTGCTCTCCAGACCCTGCTGAGTTTCCCCATCACACAACCAGCTCAATCCTTCACCAATATCTTTGGGGATAGCTCTATTCTGGGAACAGGGTCTTTATCCAAATTGTTTTAGGCAGTTAAGAGGGAGGTAACAAGAAAAAACTTCTCAACTCTTCAGTTTCTTAAAAATAAGCAGGCTAAATTAATCCTTGTGCCAAAGAAACATATTTTGGTGTGGCAAATTTTTCTCCCACACGCTGTCACTTTTTAAAACTTGAGTTCATCCTTTAATATCTTATGGTGATGTCTCTGTTGCTAAAAAAATAACGTTGAGCTTGTGATATTAGACATTACTGAGACATCAGTATAGTGCAAAGATAAATAGACTTAGATCCAGAATAACTAAATCACAACACCATATTTTCATAGTAAAATTTGAAGACCAAAAAGTAGAGAAGGCTAACCTTTATTTTCACTGAAAATTCTACATTAAATAACAAACAAGGGAAATGAAAATTAATGGATATGATCAAGTATTTGAGTATGAAAATGCAAAAGATTCAACGGATACCATTTAATGAAAAATTAAACTGTGGAAGTGTTCTGCTGCTGCTGCTGCTGCTGCTAAGTCTCTTCGGTCGTGTTCGACTCTGTGCGACCCCATAGATGGCAGCCCACCAGGCTCCCCCGTCCCTGGGATTCTCCAGGCAAGAGCACTGGAGTGGGTTGCCATTTCCTTCTCCTAGGTGTTTAAATACGCTTGTGTAGTATGTTTACTATTTATTGTTATTGTCTAGTTGCTAAGTTGTGTGTGACTCTTTTGCAAACCCATGGACTGTAGCTCACCAGGCTCCTCTGTCTATGTGATTTCCCAGGCAAGAATACTGGAATGGGTTGCCATTTCCTTCTTCAGGGATCTTCCCAACCCAGGGATCGAACTCACATCTCCTGCACTGCAGGCAAATTCTTTACTGCTGAGTCACCAGGGAAGCCCCATATTTACTATAGTACCTTCTAAATTAATATTTTTCCAGTTGTACAAATAAAAAATTTAAATGAACCTTACTAAGCCATATCACTGTTTAGTGGCAGGCCAAGAGTTTTATCTTGACTCTAAACCCCATGTTCTTTCTTATGTACTACAACTTTGAAGAAAGTGATTTTTGAGATTAAATATCAGAGCAATCTTTACATTGCAGATGAAAATGAATCACTATAAAGAATACAAAAAGCAATCCAGGATATATAAGGCATGTCACAGAACACACTCAGGGCTTTCTTTGGTTTCAAGTTGATTCACTAATATAACACCTTCACTACAGAGTGGAATTATGGCTCTTTGATCAATGGGATCATCTCATTCAATCATGCCGAGTTTAAACTCAGAAAACCATAAAATTACTCACTCAGTATCTTTTTTGAAATGAAAAATTATTTATCACAAATAGTTGTGCCTATAGGCTTTAAGCCTGGCATTTTATCATCTTTGGCAAAAAGCCAGTCATGTGGCTTATTACAATGCTGTCTGTAACATTGGCAGAAATACAAAATTAAACATTTTGTTCCAATGTCTTGTCAATCATTAGAAAGAAAAGTAGTCTTGTAAGTGCCATGCTGCCCCAGAGTAAATTGTCTCTTATTTTCCTAAGGATGCAGAGAGGGTCTTAAGTTTTTACTATTTAATGGCAGTGGATCATGTTATCAGAAATGCAAGATGGAGCACACAGACTTCTAGTGACATTGCCTAGCAGCACAAGACACATGATTTATTTCCCCTGAATGTCTTGTAATTTTTTAAAACCATTTAATATCTTGTAGTATCAGAAGATAAAACTATAACTTATTTTAACTCTATGATAGCAGTAATTTAAAGTAAATTCATGGAGTGGAGCGGTGCATGCCCCTTCTAATAAAGTAATAAAATACATTAAAATAGTTTCTTTGATGATGGTTTTTGTAACTCTGTCTTTCCTGCTGCTGCTGCTGCTGCTGCTGCTAAGTCGCTTTAGTCATGTCCGACTTTGTGCGACCCCATTGAGGGCAGCCCACCAGACTCCCCTGTCCCTGGGACTCTGCAGGCAAGAACACTGGAGTGGGTTGCCATTTCCTTCTCCAATGCATGAAAGTGAAAAGTGAAAGGGAAGTCGCTCAATCGCATCCAACTCTCAGCGACCCCATGGACTGTAGCCCACCAGGCTCCTCCGTCCATGGGATTTTCCAGGCAAGAGTACTGAAGTGGGGTGCCATTGCCTTCTCCACTGTCTTTCCTAAGACTAACTAAATATTTCTTGATTCATGTAATACATCAATATATACTATAAAAGTAATTTTTTAAAGATTCATTTGATGTGAACCATTTTTAAAGTCTTTATTGAATTTTTTGCAACATTGCTTTTATTTTATGTTTTGGACTTTCGGCCACAAAGCACGTGAGGTCTTAGCTCTCCGATCAAACCAACAGCCTCTGCCTTGGAAGGCAAAGTCTTAAACCACTGGGCCGCCAGGGAAGTCTCATGGAAATAATAATTCTGTAATATTGATTTTTTTTCTATTGAAAAGACAGTATCACTAATATTAGTTATATAAATATATATCATTTTGCAGTATAATTATTAAAATTCATTATTAGAGAGTCACTTTTAACCTAAAAGTTAACCTTTATTAAAAAAAATTCAAAATGTTTTATTCAACTTGTGGGAAGAAAGACATAAGGCAGAGAATACATTTTGATTAAGAAAAGTGACTCTGTTTGTCCACGGGGATCAGCTTAGTCAGTTTAGCCAGAGAATATGATTGAATATAAATCTCAGTATTTGGAGCACTAGAGAAAGCAAAGCTATGGAAAGAGTTATAATCCTTGAACTCTAAGTTCTGCTTGCTGTCTAAAGGAATATTGATTTAAACAACAGCAACAAAGGAATCACAAAAAGAAACCCACACATCACCAGCTGGCAGACACTCAAGCAGCTTGCAAACCTATATGCTATGGGCTAGCTGGGGCTTTTGTGGCAACTCTAGATGCAAATTTCAGCTCTATCCAAAGTGAGGAGCAAAAATAGGTTGTATAAACACATTCCTGTCTGTGTGTATAAATATGTTATATTTCAGTGATAACTCACCATATTTTAAACTTCCCATTGGAGGAAAAAACACATACATTTCAAAGTATATTTTGATCTTCTGCAGCTTATTTAAAGATGACTAGGGACTGGGTGTTGACTTTGATAATTTTGGTGACTTGGACAAAACAAATATTGCTCCATATCTGAGATAGGCATATACAGAGAAAGAAGGCCAGGATGACTGAAACCAAACATCAAACCTGATTCCATTCAACTAAGCAGAAGAGGGGGGTTAAAAATGTGCCAGGGTATGTGGGGAAGATTAATGAAGAAATCCTTGAGATTTAAGGAGAGAGATGTTTTAAAGCTAGCTGAGCTACAGTCAACAAGTGACACATGAAAAAGATTCTGAAATGGGAGATTTTGAAAGAGCATATAAGTTTGGATCCTTATAAAAATGCAGTGTAATGTACTTAAATTTCTTCTCATAGCACTTTTGCAATTGGAATGATTCCAAAGCAAGTGACTTTAACCTCAAAAATCTTATTTCTAAGAGGAAGCTGACATCCTCCTTCACTTGAAATCACTCTACAAGTGTTGATAAATAACATATCTCCATCAAAGCATTATTGTGAGATACAAAGTGAAGAACTTTCTGCAGATACTAAATGCTTCTTTGGTAATATTAAAAACTTGGACTTCACCTCCAATAATGCTGTTCACAATGATAGAGGAAACAAATTATAGTCCATAATTTTTTTTCACTACCTCCCATTTAAATAACTGATATTCAGTTACTAAATATTGCAATATGCTAAGTACTAGGTTAAGTAAGATGCACACACACCATATCACAAACACATAAATGAATAGGATAAGTCCACTTAAATCATGTTGTGACTTAGTTAGAAATCTAAATTCTTTCTAATTTTAACACCTGAAATTATGATAAAAGGACCCAGTTTATCATCTGAATTTTGCTGCAAGAAATTTTCTAGTGAGAGTTGTGGATATTTCAATTCACCATTAGGCAGACTACTGTAAACTTTCTTTACAGTAGTAAAGAAAGATTTCTTTACTACTGTAAAGAAATCTTAAGGTATAAACCTTCTGTAAAAATTTGATTCTATATTTCTGGATTGGTTGTCTATATTATTTGAATAAAATTGAGGAGTCTGTTGGGTTCATCCTCCAAGATGCAGTTTATGTTTTTCCTGACTTTATATTAATAAAGACGGTATTGTAGAAAGACAGTGATCTGCCTTGGGGGATAAGGAAGTGTGTGTGTGTGTGTGTGTGTGTGTGTGGTGAGTTACTATCCAGAAGAGCAAAGACAAGGAGTAGCTGAGGTCCTGTTTTAGCCATATGATTCAGAGACTGAGCAGCAAAGTGTGCTTAGAATGTCAAGAAGAGGACCATTTCCTTACTTCTGCACAAAATGAGCAATGTCTGGCCTCCTGAGTAATTTTTATATAGACACCATGATAACATCAAAGGCACCTTCAACACTGGCAGCAGAGAGGGTCCTTGGGGTCAGTTCCAGGAGAGTTAGAAGTACATGACAGAGCAAAATATGCCAGATGTATCTGGAGACTGAAAAGGCTGATCTGGTTTATAAACAAGCAAGAACCCTCTGAGTGACTAGAGAAGTTATTTCAAGAACACTTTTCATGAGAAAAAGGATAAGATATGGCAATATTGAAACATTTTACTTTTTGATCAGGAAATTAATCAAATTAATCAATCCCTAACTTTTTAATTAATTGTATACGCCTCTTTCCTTCACTGACTCTGCCTGGCTTCCTTGTTCTTCTAACTCACCACGTTTGCTGACACTTCAAGACCTCTGTTCTTATTGCTTCTTCTATCTGGGTGTTCTTCTCTCAGACCTTTACTTTTCCATCACTCCATATTTTTAAGTTAATTTTTGTTGAAGTATAGCTGCTTTAAAATGTTGGGTTCATTTTACTGTATAGCAGAGTGAATCAGCTATATGTATACATATATCCTTTCTTTTTGGATTTCCTTCCTACTGAAGTCACCACAGGGCACTGGCTAGAGTTCCTTGTGCTGCACAGTAGGTTCTCGTTAGTTATCTATTTCACATATGGTATCAATTGTGTACATATGTCAATCACAGTCTCTGAATTCTTCCCACACCCTGCTCCCCTACTTGGTGTCTATGTTTGTTCTCTACATGCGTGTCTCTATTTCTGTTTTGCAAATAAGATCATCTATACTATTTTTCTAGATTTCACATGTATGAGTTTATAAATAGATGATATTTGTTTTTCTCTTTCTGATTTACTCCACTCTGTATGACAAGATTTAGGTCTATCCAATTCTCTACAAATAATTTCAATTTTGTTCCTTTTCATGGATGAGCAATATTCCATTGTAGATTACCCATCACTTCATTTGTGTACACTTAACTTTACTTCCCAGACAGATTTCCAAGATCACCCTAACTTAAATGTTTCTCTCTACAATCTTTTGTAGTTCCATATTTATCTTTCTTCATGTCACTACTTGGCATTATATGTTTATTCATAGTCTTTTTTATTTCAGTGCTGCCCCAGACTAAAGGCATAAAGCTTATTTTGCTGGTATTACATTAATATTTGTTTATTTATATCTAAATTACACTCAGTTCTCTTATTTCAAGAAGATCCAGTCATCACCTGTTGTGATCAATTTGGTCTTCCATTCCCATAAACAGAAGAACAACAAAGAACCCTGAGACAGCTGGAGAAGTGTAAAAATTCAAAATAGAAAATCTAAAGAGAAAACGTCTTTAAAAAACAGGGCCAATAAGAAGCAGAATTGATGCTAATTATTATCCTCAAATATATGTATATACATATATATATATATTCAAATTATTTTAGTGTTCAGTATGCTTAATAATAAGATAAAAAAATCAATAAAATGGAAAATATAAAAGCAAAGATGAAAGAAGATATAACGTGACAGAGGGAAGTTGTAAAGAGAATGAGGGTATGTAAAGGCACACGTGTATGGGACATACTTTCCCTTTGCAGAAGAAGACTCACACATTCACTATGATGCAGAAGAAGAATCAAGAAAAGGACTCAGGATTGGAGGCAGATTAAAATTTTCTTTGGGGATGATTTTTTTTTAAACTTATGTCATACCTTCTATTTTCTCCTCAAAGAAGTGGAGGAGTCCATCCAAATGAGGTGTATGGATGATGGTGCTCTGCTATACTTGAGGAAAGTGATAAGGTTCCTCAATAACCACTGGACTTCCCTGGCTACCTAGTGATTAGAATTTCACCATCTCACTGCAGGGGGAACAGGTTCAATCCTTAGCCAGCGAACTAAGATCCTGCATGGCAAGATCCGTATGGCATGGTCAAAATCAAAAATCAATAACCACTAAAAAAAAGAAGCACTGCAACTTAGTAATGTTATTTACATGATTTTATGGACTTACTTCAGAGAAGGCATTGGCAACCCACTCCAGTACTCTTGCCTGGAAAATCCCAGGGACGGAGGAGCCTGGTAGGCTGCAGTCCATGGGGTCGCTAAGAGTCGAGCACGAATAAGTGACTTCAATTTCACTTTTCACTTTCATGCATTGGAGAAGAAAATGGCAACCCACTCCAGTATTCTTGCCTGGAGAAGCCCAGGGACAGAGGAGCCTAATGGGCTGTCATCTATGGGGTCGCACAGAGTCGGACATGACTAAAGCGACTTAGCAGCAGCAGCAGCAGCAGCATGGACTTACTTCAGGGACAATATACAATTTGGCTTTTAAAGCATAGAGCTGAACACTTAGATCGATCCAAGGTCAAGCATTTACTGTATTGTGTATGTATGTGTGTGTGTGCACTTGTGTGTGTGCAGGCATGTAGGCAGGCCAATTACATAGACATGTTGAGAACATTGGCAAACAATTAGAATTACAGAGCTTGACCATGGTATTTTAGCTGTGTGAAATTAGGTAAAAAGAAGAGGAGCTTGCTATTAATAATAGAAGGAAATGACACAAGTGCAAGCACAGACAATTTTGACATTCCTACAAACCATGATGGAGACAAGACAGAAAGTAGATCTGGAGGATCAATGCAAAGAAATAGAGGAAAACAACAGAATGGGGAAGACTAGAGATCTCTTCAAGAAAATTAGAGATACCAAGGGAACATTTCATGCAAAGATGGGCTCAATAAAGGACAGAAATGGTATGGACCTAACAGAAGCAGAAGATATTAAGAAGAGGTGGCAAGAATACACAGAAGAACTGTACAAAAAATATCTTTATGACCAAGATAATCACGATGGTGTGATCACTCACCTAGAGCCAGACATCCTGGGATGTGAAGTCAAGTGGGCCTTAGAAAGCATCACTATGAACAAAGCTAGTGGAGGTGATGGAATTCCAGTTGAGCTATTTCAAATCCTGAAAGATGATGCTGTGAAAGTGCTGCACTCAATATGCCAGCAAATTTGGAAAACTCAGCAGTGGCCACAGGACTGGAAAAGGTCAGTTTTCATTCCAATCCCAAAGAAAGGCAATGCCAAAGAAAGCTCAAATTACCACACAATTGTACTCATTTCATATGCTAGTAAAGTAATGCTCAAAATTCTCCAAGCCAGGCTTCAGCAATGCGTGAACCGTGAACTTCCAGATGTTCAAGCTGGTTTTAGAAAAGGCAGAGGAACCAGAGATCAAATTGCCAAAATCCGCTGGATCATCGAAAAAGCAAGAGAGTTCCAGAAAAACATCTATTTCTTCTTTATTGATTATGCCAAAGCCTTTGACTGTGTGGATCACAATAAACTGTGGAAAATTCTTCAAGAGATGGGAATACCAGACCACCTGACCTGCCTCTTGAGAAACCTATATGCAAGTCAGGAAGCAACAGTTAGAACTAGACATGGAACAACAGACTGGTTCCAAATAGGAAAAGGAGTACGTCAAGGCTGTATATTGTCACCCTGCTTATTTAACTTCTATGCAGAGTACATCATGAGAAACGCTGGGCTGGAAGAAGCACAAGCTGGAATCTAGATTGCCGGGAGAAATATCAATAACCTCAGATATGCAGATGATACCACCCTTATGGCAGAAACTGAAGAGGAACTTAAAAAGCCTCTTGGAAGTGAAAGAGGAGAGTGAAAAGTTGGCTTAAAGCTCAACATTCAGAAAACGAAGATCATGGCATCTGGTCCCATCACTTCATGGCAAATAGATGGGGAAACAGTGCAAACAGTGTCAGACTTTATTTTTTTGGGCTCCAAAATCACTGAAGATGGTGACTGCAGCCATGAAATTAAAAGACGCTTACTTCTTGGAAGAAAAGTTATGTCCAACCTAGACAGCATATTGAAAAGCAGAGACATTACTTTGCCAACAAAAGTCCATCTAGTCAAGGCTCTGGTTTTTCCAGTAGTCATGTATGGATGTGAGAGTTGGACTATAAAGAAAGCTGAGCACTGAAGAATTGATGCTTTTGAACTGTGGTGTTGGAGAAGACTCTTGAGAGTCCCTTGGACTGCAAGGAGTTCCAACCAGTCCATTCTAAAGGAGATCAGCCCTGGATGTTCTTTGGAAGGAATGATGCTAAAGCTGAAGCTCCAGTACTTTGGCCACCTCATGCTAAGAGTTGACTCACTGGAAAAGACTCTGATGCTGGGAGGGATTGGGGGCAGGAGGAAAAGTGGACGACAGGATGAAATGGCTGGATGGCATCACTGACTCGAGGGACGTGAGTTTGATTGAACTCCGGGAGTTGGTGATGGACAGGGAGGCCTGGCGTGCTGCGATTCATGGGGTTGCAAAGAGTCAGACACGACTGAGCAACTGAACTGAACTGAACTGATATGAGAATAAGAATAAGAACACTCTAGATGCTAAGGTGTTTAAGTGTTGTCAAGTGTTATTCAAGATAAGAGGCTAAAGTGGAAAACAAATGGAAATCCCTAGAAATTAAGAGATTAAGGAAATACAGCCTGTCTTATTGGATTCTAAATTAATGTGTAGAATGCAAGAAAGTATTGTGAATCATAATACAAAGTTCCCAAAAAAAAAGAAGAATTCAGTACTTCAGTTCAGTTCAGTTCAGTCGCTCAGTCGTGTCCGACTCTTTGCGACCCCATGAATCGCAGCACACCAGGCCTCCGTGTCCATCACCAACTCCCGGAGTTCACCCAGACTCACGTCCATCGAGTCAGTGATGCCATCCAGCCATCTCATCCTCTGTCGTCCCCTTCTCCTCTTGCCCCCAATCCCTCCCAGCATCAGAGTCTTTTCCAATGAGTCAACTCTTCGCATGAGGTGGCCAAAGTACTGGAGTTTCAGCTTTAGCATCATTCCTTCCAAAGAAATCCCAAGGCTGATCTCCTTCACAATGGACTGGTTGGATCTCCTTGCAGTCCAAGGGACTCTCAGGAGTCTTCTCCAACACCACAGATCAAAAGCATCAATTCTTCAGCATTCAGCTTTCTTCAGAGTCCAACTCTCACATCCATACATGACCACTGGAAAAACTAGACAGACTTTTGTTGGCAAAGTAATGTCTCTGTTTTTTATTATGCTATCTAGTTTGGTCATAACTTTCCTTCTAAGGAGTAAGCATCTTTTAATTTCATGGTTTAGAAGACCATAATAAAATATCAAATGAAAGATAAGTTTGGAGGAGTAGCAGAAGCAAAATTTTTATATGAAGATAAAAATACTCTTCATAATACCAATTTCTTAGGTACAAAGGGAGTTGGGTCACAGGGTAAATTTAATATATTCTTAATTTAACAGCTTTAAGGGGATATAGTATAAGAGGTAGAAATGTTGGTGATAATAATCAATCCTCCAAACTGAGTTGTTTTGTATCTATATGTACATTGTAGGTTGGTGGGCTATCAGATCCAGGTATTAATCAGACTGAAGATGATGGAGGCATTGCTGTCTTATAGCCACATAGTCTGGAAAAAGTGTCTTCCACTGTCATCTATGCAGAAAAAGAAAGAATGGGAGAGGTACTCAAAAACAAAAAATGCAAAGATCCAAAAGGGACCCATGTCACTTATTCTCAAAGCCCATAGCCAGAACAAGTCACATTCTCCTGACTATTTGAAAAGATTCTGGGAAATTTGGAGAAGAAAGACAGATCTTTTCTAAGAAGGGATAGGTGAAATTAACTAGAGGGAGATGTGAGAATACAGAGAATTTAATTTGTATTTAGCTACAGAAATGTATTGGAGAAAAATGTGCAAATTATATTTAGCTACCATCATCTGAAAATTAATCACATGCATAAATATTTGAATACACACAAAACAAAAGTAATGTAGTTAGTCTCACCATTTACTTGGTCATTATTACCTTCCTCATACTATATTGATTACGAGTGTGTGTCTTTGTTCAATCTGCTAAGTAGAACAGAATGCTAAGGGAATATATTATGTTACAGCTATTAGCTATTCACATAGGAGGGTGCTATTGACAGCTACACTTGTTCCTTTGTTTGACTTCCCAGAGAAGTAACGTTATACTAATTTATTTAGATTGACCCTTGAAAATCAGTTTCATCAGGCATGATTCATCAAGCAACTGCACAGTTCAGAGCTGCAGTTAGGAGACACATCCTTTTATATTGGATAAGAAAAGAGATAATAAAATTGTCAGAATGTATTGAAGAAAAAAAAAGAGAAAGGTTTGTTTAAGATGTTGACCTTTTAGTTTCTGGATCAGACTTGCTTATTGAAAGAAAAACAAAACTGAGATTTTGGGACACACAAGAAGTATAATACCCAGGAGGAGTAAAGAGAATTGATTCCAAACTGAGAAAAAGCAAAAAAAAAAAAAACCCCAGAGATGAGAAGTGTCAGGTGTTTTCAGATGAAGAGCTTCTTTTTACTAGCTAGGTATTATTTAACTTATATGCAGAATATATCATGAGAAATGCTGGACTGGATGAAGCTCAAACTGGAATCAAGATTGCCAGGAGAAATATCAATAACCTCAGATATACAGATGATATCACACTTATGAGAGAAAGTGAAGAACTAAAAAGACCCTTGATGAAAGAGAAAAGTGACAGTGAAAAAGTTGGCTTAAAGCTCAACATTCAGAAAACTAAGATCATGGCATCTGTTCCCATCAATTCATGGCAAATAGATGGGGAAAAAATGGAAACAGTGACAGACTTAATTTTGGGGGGCTCCAAAATCACTGATTTTAGAAAAGGCAGAGGAACCAGAGATCAAATTGCCAAAATCCGCTGGATCATCGAAAAAGCAAGAGAGTTCCAGAAAAACATCTATTTCGGCTTTATTGACTATGCCAAAGCCTTTCACAGTGTGGATCACAATAAAACTGTGGAAAATTCTTCAAGAGATGGGAATACCAGACCACCTGACCTGCCTCTTGAGAAACCTATATGCAAGTCAGGAAGCAACAGTTAGAACTAGACATGGAACAACAGACTAGTTCCAAATAGGAAAAGAAGTACGTCAAGGCTGTATATTGTCACCCTGCTTATTTAACTTCTATGCAGAGTACATCATGAGAAATGCTGGGCTGGAAGAAGCACGAGCTGGAATCAAGATTGCCGAGAGAAGTATCAATAACCTCAGATATGCAGATGACACCACCCTTATGGCAGAAACTGAAGAGGAACTAAAAAGCCTCTTGATGAAAATGAAAGAGGAGAGTGAAAAGTTGGCTTAAAGCTCAACATTCAGAAAACGAAGATCATGGCATCTGGTCCCATCACTTCATGGCAAATAGATGGGGAAACAGTGCAAACAGTGTCAGACTTTATTTTGGGGGGCTCCAAAATCACTGCAGATGGTGACTGCAGCCATGAAATTAAAAGACGCTTACTTCTTGGAAGAAAAGTTATGTCCAACCTAGACAGCATATTGAAAAGCAGAGACATTACTTTGCCAACAAAGGTCCATCTAGTCAAGGCTCTGGTTTTTCCAGTGGTCATGTATGGATGTGAGAGTTGGACTGTGAAGAAAGCTGAGCGCTGAAGAATTGATGCTTTTGAACTGTGGTGTTAGAGAAGACTCCTGAAAGTCCCTTGGACTGCAAGGAGATCCAACCAGTCCATTCTGAAGGAGATCAGCCCCAGGTGTTCTTTGGAGGGAAAGATGGTAAAGCTGAAGCTCCAGTACTTTGGCCACCTCATGCAAAGAGTTGACTCATTGGAAAAGACTCTGATTCTGGGAGGGACTGGGGGCAGGAGGAAAAGGGGATGACAGGATGAGATGGCTGGATGGCATCACCAACTCAATGGACACGAGTTTGAGTGAACTCCAGGAGTTGGTGATGGACAGAGAGGCCTGGCGTGCTGCAGTCCATGGGGTTGCAAAGAGTCGGACACAACTGAGTGACTGAACTGAACTGAGAGCTGCTTAAAATTCGAAACTGATCTTTAATGTTTTTATTTTGTATTAGTGAAAGTTTCCCAGGTTCACAGAGTTGAGATTTAATAGTAGTTTGGAGAAGCTAAATTAATGCTGATTTCTTATAAACTGCCTCACCTTGAAGGGTAAGAATCACTTGCAGTGAATAACTTTTCATCTTTAGTTATTCCCTGAGGAAACATTTTTGTTTCACCTACCAAATATTCTGTCCAATTTTTCTAACTTTCTTCAGAGTATTCATCACTGTTTCACACGACAGCTTTTACTATTTCCCAGTATTATTTGAGCAGATGACCAGCATTTTGCTTCTCTGTTGGTGCTGGTGGTTTAGTCACTGTCGTGACCAACTCTTGTGACCCCATGGACTACAGCCCTCCAGGCTCCTCTGTCCATGGGATTTTCGGGCAAGAATACTGGAATGAGTTGCCATTTCCTTCTTCATTTGTTTCTTTTTCCTCCCCATAATTAAAGCTTTGAGTTGTAATATCACTACTTGAAGATTTCTGATAATCTTAGTAAAATGAATCTATGTTAAACCCAAACAAAGTCTGTTTTCCCGATTTATTCTCTGAATGCCTTTTCAAATCTCTTCAGGTGCTGTCAATTGTTTATTGCAAAAGGATGACATTTCAGTGGTTGGCTTCTTTTGAAATTAAGAGTTTTCCTTAGGGATAACTTCCCATATGCTATGGTTAGATGTCTCAATAAAGGTGGCTTTATTTCACATCTTTTAAAAAAGTCAGGTTTTCCAGTAGTAGTAAGAAATAAATGAATCTTATCTAGTAGTACCAGAACACAAATACCCTTTAACAAACATGAAACTGTGAATTCCTCCACTGATATGCCAGAAACACACACTAAGTAGAAATAAATTTTATAAAATCTATGCTTCCCTTTAAAGTTCTCCATAACTAGTTTATTTTATTCTTGAACTATCCTTTATTCATAGAACCCTGAAGGGAAGGGTAGGTATTCACCAGTTGCTACTATATATTTAAGATTAGGAAAAAAAAGCAAGCTTGTGTTTAATCAAAATGAATTATTATTCTGAATATAACAATTTCAATATTGTTGCTGAATATACAAAATTCAATAACTTCAATATTAATTATGTTTGTAGAATGTCACCTGGGAGATACTTTCCAATATTTTAGATAGCAATGCTTTCTACTGATATTTAATTGATATTCATGGAATATCTATGTCATTCATAAGTAAGACAGAATACTGAAATATGTATTACTAAGCAACATTTTAAGTTTATGTACATTTGCTTTTAATTTTTCTATATTACAAAGAAGTTCTACCTTTAGAACTTACTGTCTATACAAGAGGGCCAGTCTGCTAATGAACATGTTCATTTTTGCTTCTTTTAAAAAATTGTTTAAGAAATAGTTTTTGCTCTAGAAACTTGTGTTTTTCTGTATTCATGAATTCCATTAAGTCTATTAAAATGCTTGTGTGTCAGAGGGTTCCCAATGTCCATTTTATAGTTCTTTGGTAAAAGAGAAGTTACTCTGATTAAAAGTTATAATTGTTTAGTCACTCAGTTGTGTCTGACTCTTGGCACTCCACGGACTGCAGCATGGCAGGCTTCCCTGTCCTTCACCATCTCCCAGAAATTACTCAAATCCATGTCCATTTAGTTGGTGATGATATCCAACCATCTTGTCCTGTCATCCCCTTCTCCTCATGCCTTCAATCTTTCCCAGAATCAGGGTCTTTTCCAATGAGTCCACTCTTTGTATCAAATGGCCAAAATATTGAACCATCAGCTTCAGCATCAGTTTTCCATTGAATATTCACAGTTGATTTCCTTTATGATTAGCTGGGTTGATCTCCTTGCCATACAAGGGACTCTCAAGAGTCTTCTCCAACAGCACAGTTCAAAAGCATCAGTTCTTTGGCACTCAGCCTTCTTTATGGTCCAACTCTAACATCCATATGTGACTACTGGAAAAACCGTAGCTTTGACTAGACGGACTTTTGTCAGCAAAGTAATGTCTCTGCTTTTTAATATGCTGTCTAGGTTGGTCATAGCTTTTCCTCCAAGGAGCAAGTGTCTTTTAATTTCATGGGTGCAGTCACCATCTGCAGTGATTTTGGAGCCCCCAAAAATGAAGTCTGTCACTGTTTCCACTGTTTCCCCATCTATTTGCCATGAAGTGATGGGACCAGATGCCATGATCTTAGTTTTTTGAATGTTGAGTTTTAAGCCAGTTTTTTCACTCTCCTCTTTCACCTTCATCAAGAGGCTCTTTAGTTCCTCTTTACTTTCTGCCATAAGGGGGTATCATCTCTATATCCGAGGTTATTGATATTTCTCTCAATGATCTTGATTCCAGCTTGTGCTTCTTCCAGCCCGGCATTTTGCATGTTGAACTCTGCATATAAGTTAAATAAGCAGGGAGACAATATACAGCCCTGACGTACTCCTTTCCCAATTTGGAACCAGTCCATTGTTCCATGTCCGGTTTTAACTATTGCTTCTTGACCTGCATACAGATTTCTCAGGAGGCACATAAGGTGGTCTGGTATTCCCATCTCTTTAAGAATCTTCCAGTTTGTTTTGACCCACTCAGTCAAAGGCTTCACTGTAGTCAATGAAGCAGAAATAGATGTTCTTCTGGAATTCTCTTGCTTTTTCTATGATCCAATGGATGTTGGAAATTTGGTCTCTGGTTCCTCTGCCTTTTCTAAATCCAACTTGAACATCTGGAAGTTCTGAGTTCATATACTGTTGAAGCCTAGCTTGGAGAATTTTGATCATTACTTTGCCAGCATGTGAAATGAGTGCAACCGTGTGGTTGTATGAACATTCTTTGGCATTGCCCTTCTTTGGGACTGGAATGAAAACTGACTTTTTCCAGTCATGTGGCCACTGCTGAATTTTCCATATTTGCTGGCATATGGAGTGCAGCACTTTCACAGCATCATCTTTCAGGATTTGAAATAGCTCAGCTGGAATTCCATCACCTCCACTAGCTTTGTTTGTAGTGATGCTTCCTATGGCCCACTTGACTTCACACTCCAAGATGTCTGGCCTTAGGTGAGAAAGTTATAATTAGTATACATAAAAGAAACCAGGAACCATATGGCAGAGAAGCACAAGTTTGTATACAAGACAATGAGTGTAGGTTTTTATTTATTAATGGAAAATCTCAGCTCTTCACCTAGAGGAAAATGTCTGGCCATCCCAGTATGAGAAAGAGCAGCATGAAGAACAAAATCTGAATTCATATAAAAGTTGTAGGTTTACACAAAGGAATTTAATTTGCCTTAAGATTTGAGTTTGTGTGAAAATGAGTCTGAAAAGAAATAACACAATGTGTTACACTTTTGTCAAACTTCAAACTCAAGATTCAGTGAAATAAGAATTAATTACATAGGAGTGAGTGAACTGTTGCTTCCCTGGTGGTTCAGTGGTTAGAACCCACCAGCCAATGGAGGAGACAAGGTTCGATCCCTGAGTTGGGAAGATCCCCAGGAGAAGCAAATGGCATCCCACTCCAGTATTCTTGCCTGGAGAACCCCATGGACAGAGGAGCCTGGTGGGCTACAGTCCATGGGGTCTCAAAAAGTCGGACATGACCTAGGATGAGCATGATGAACTGATAGGAGTTGAGGGTAATTTGTATTTTCTTTTGAATACTGTTGATGTTGCTTCACTATTTTCTGGATGTAGTAGGAAGCCCTCTTTCTCTTTTAAGCTATCTATAACCCAAATCAATTTACTGAATTCTGATTTTGTAAACTAAAATAAAACACTTTAAAATGAAATCTTATGTTCCCTGTCTAACCCTCCCACTCCTAGATTTGAAACAGCAGTATAATTACATACATAGGTTCAGTAAGAAACTGTTCTCTTATTTACCAGGGTATAATTGGAAAATGTTGTTTTTCAGTCAAGGCCTTGCTTGGAATGTCATACTTAAGAATGATGCTCATTTAGTCAGATATGACAAGGGACATTTAAGTAACTGAGGTTGAATTTACAGGGCAGTACTTACAAACCCTCTAGGAAAACTGGGCTGGCATTGATGTACAGGGTTTCCAGCCTTGTAGATTAGTAAGGAAGGTCACTTCCTGACTAACTCAGGAAACTTAAGATATTTGGGGGACTGAGAATTCACCTAAATGCACAGGTACCACAGGTAAAACCAGGTGGACAGAGTGTCTTGACTTGGATTCCTAGCCTCAGTACAGCTTGTAAGATGATTCTAAAATCTTTATCAGAGATTGCCTATGAAACTTACAACAAAACCAAGTGAAAAGGGGCTATGTGGTAAATTTACATTCTTGCTACAGCTAGGTCAATAATCAGTACAGCTCTAATGACAAGAGCCTTCTTTCGTGATTCAGAATAATCTTTCTTTGAGATTGTTTATCATAGAATGAAGGGAAAACCTTAAGGAAGTAAAAAAGCCACTGCATTGTCTAGATCATGCAAAGCCATCTATGTTTGAGCTATTTTACCACTGTTGTCCACATAGAATACATTTTTTGATTGTTCAGTTGTAGAACTTTTCATGGTTTTTGAGTTATTTTACAACTCTTGTAATTTTATGTCTGTTCTTTGAATTCTCTTTTGAACTATTTATAATTTTTTCCTAGCTCCTTCACTGAATGAATTAAATAACATCATTTAGCAAATGTTCATTTTTATATTAGGGCACACGTGTCTCTTTCCCTTCGTTTTTATATTAGTATGACAGACATTTCAGCTCCTTTTGAAGATTATCTTTAAAAATGAATCTTTCTCTAATATTGTGCTATGGCTTTATATATTCTTACAGAATTAATAACATGCATATTACTGAATTCTGATCCTTTTGTTTTGTTGTTGCTTTTTTTTTTTATATTTTATTTTCTAAACATATGTAAGCCTTTTATTGAATCCTGTGCTCCATATTAAATTCTTTCCAAGTAACTATACATAGAGTAATCTGTTTTGGACCTTTTCTTCTGTAGAATTCTATTTCTGTAAATATTCCCACCACCAGACTGTTTTACTGTGTTTGTGTTAGTTTATTTTTTATTCCTATAATAATACTTAATATAGTATTATATAATGATATACTATATAATATGCTACGCTATGCTATGCTATGCTAAGTCACTTCAGTTGTGTCCGACTCTGTGCGACCCCATAGACGGCGGCCCACCAGGCTCCCCTATCCCTGGGATTCTCCAGGCAAGAACCCTGGAGTGGGTTGCCATTTCCTTCTCCAATGCATGAAAGTGAAAAGTGAAAGCGAAGTCGCTCAGTCGTGTCCGACTCTTAGCAACCCCATGGACTGCAGCCTACCAGGCTCCTCCATCCATGGGATTTTCCAGGCAAGAGTACTGGACTGGGGTGCCATTGCCTTCATATATAGTATAATATATAATGTATAGTATAGTATTATATAAGTATATTATACTTAATATATGGTATTTTAAGCAGTTTGTTTCTTAAAGTTTATTTTTTTTCAGAATGTTCTTATCCTTCCTTATGTTATTACTCTCCTAATGATCCTCACCATCTGTTAGTGAAGGTTCATTTAAAAAATTCTATAGAATTATTACAATGACTGATAAGGAAAGAAAATAAGTCATTCAAGCTCTTTTGTTGCAATCGTCAATGAAAAGCTCTAAACAAATTGTATCAAGAAAATAGTAACTTAGATGTTAGGTGAATTAAAACATACATTTTTGAAATCTTAACTGTGATTTATTATGTCTTATGAAACTGAAACTCACAACATTGATTATCAATGTGGCAGATCTCATGCTATTTTTTATATACTTATATATTCGTTATTTTTTAACAAGTTCAGTATAAGGCAAAATACATTTTTAGACATTAAATTTAAATTTTTTCATTTTTGTTTATTATAACAAAATAATAACTAGGTCAGAAACTAGTATTTAGTTACCTCACATAGACATGTTCTTGTCATGGCTTGTTTCCAATTTTTGACCACTAATTAAAAGTGGCAGCTTTTAAAAATATAGAGCTGTGACACAAATATCTACATTTTGGACCTCTTTTTATAAATGGGAAATATCTAGCTACACAGGACCAGCCATAACAACATAAATGTTCAAATAAAATTTTTTGTATAGTCCATGGGGTTGCAAAGAGTCAGATGCGACTGAGAGACTTTCACTCTCAAATCTTAGCTAAGTAGGGTTTATTGGGCTGAAACATCTCACAATATAAAACACTCTTCAATATTCCATTACCTTAGTGCACTAATATGATTGTATTTCCTACTCATATCAAAGAAAAAAAAAGTAGGTGAGGCAGCTCTTGGAGATGCTGATCACTGGAAAATAATATTGATACATTCTTCCTTGAAATTAGAGGACCCCTCTGGCTCTCAAGGCTTCAATCTCTTCAGCTATGTGGCATGTTCAGAAGTAAATTTGTCAAATTTCTTTGCTCTGCCCCATGCCTGTTCTTGATCATTAGAAATATATGTATTGTCAATAAGAATGGAGCTTCTGTTTACTGTATACATTGCCAGCCATACATGTATGATTTTACCCTATGTTTACTCTTTATAGTTCTAACAAAAGCTACGAGTTGCATGAACTTTGGCTACTTGATTTGCTATGTTAGAACTGTCACATTTTGATATTGTGTAATTATTCGTTTGAACATATACATGGAAGAAAGTAGGTAGAAATTAAACAACTGTAACTCAGATGTGCGAAAGAGTTGGACTGCTCCCAACTTCCCTATGGCAACAACCTCCAAACACATTAGACCTGGGGCCTTCCCTCTTTTCACTGGAAAGCTTTCTTACTCCCATGTCTGACTTTGAGTCTCTGCCAACGGCAAGTGATGACGGCTGACTTGCTAAAACCAGAAAATTTCCTCTTGTCTGTTCTCTCTTGGGCCACCTTTGCAGATTTCTGTAACCCCTCATAGAATGCAATAGTGCTCCTGTGCCATGCAAGGCGATGCCCCTCAAAAGCTCCAAATTGAAAATAAGGATCTAATTCCTCCTGTTTTCTGCTTCCCCCTCAATCTGAAATTTCTTAGCATCCCCTTACTCCGTGACACTGAGTTCCATCTCAAGAACCAGTCGGTACTTTAACCTGATTAACAGATCTTACCTCTGCTGGGTCTCTCCACATAGCAGAGTTGAAGGAAACCTTTGATCCATCCTGCATACTGCTACTACCTGACTGATTGTGTACATGTGACAATGCTTTATTTTAAGCTTGCTGCAGGAAGTGAGACTTCTAATAAATTTAATTCAAACATTTCCTTCAGCTGGAAAGTTTTTATATACAAAAACGTGACCTGATAATAATTTTTTGATGGTGTATAAGAAAGGAAATGTCTGGTTAAAGGTTACTAGGCTCCTCACAAGTCTGCAAGTTAACTTTCTGGGGGAATCCAACCCAACATAAGGGAATTTGATCTCATAGAGTCTTTTAGAAATTGCTCAAACCCATTCCTTAAAAGGTTGTTAATTTCATCAAATAACTAAGTTCTGTTCCAGACTGCCTCTTCAGGCAAATTTTTTGTTTCATTTTGAAATCTTTTTTTTTTTTTAAGTTTTCGCATGTTAGAGTACATAAACTCTTTCCCCATTCAAAAAAAACTTTGTACTATGGACATAAGAGAAATCTTTAATTTGACAACCAAGGTTAAGTATTTCTCTTCAGTGGCCTTCACCCTCCTCTTCACTTAGGTGGTAAATTTCAGCTTCTTGGTCTAATGCTTGCTGCTGCTAAGTCGCTTCAGTCGTGTCCGACTCTGTGCAACCCCATAGACGGCAGCCCACCAGGCCCTGCATCCTGGGATTCTCCAGGCAAGAACACTGGAATAGGTTGCCATTTCCTCCTCCACTGCATGAAAGTGAAAAGTGAAAGTGAAGTCGCTCAGTCGTGTCTGACTCTTAGCGACTCCATGGACTGCAGCCTACCAAGCTCCTCCGTCCATGGGATTTTCCAGGCAAGAGTACTGGAGTGTGTTGCCATTGCCTTCTCCAGGTCTAATGCTTACTTAGTGGCAAAAAAAAAGCTGTAATAGCAGGTATATGTAGGGGTGGAGGAGGTCATGGCCCCAAGAAACCACTCCTCTGGCCAGGGGAGTCACAGAGTCTGGCAGGGCTACCTACCCTAGAGTCTGGAAGGGCTGTGATGTGCCTTGACTCCAGGTCTATAGGCGGGGCCATAGGCTGGACTCCCAGTCATCCCTCCAGGTCGGGCCAACACTGTACTTCCCAGCTGGATGTGCCCCACAGCTTTGACTTAAATTAGATAAGTCTTGACATCTGTACCTGCCTCGGCTGCACTTCCTGAAAAGTCAGAACTCAAGGTATGCCCCAAAGCTGGGAGGGCCTGCAAGCTCGGCTCCCTGATCAGGCAGTCCATCCAGCGTGCATGCTTGGCTGTTGAACGAGGTCACTGGCAAGGTTCCTTGGTCAGGTGGGACCACGGGCTGAGCTCCATAACTGAATGAGGTCTTCGGACAGGCCCTCTGCCTGAGAAGGGAGGCAGGAGGTGCTCAGAAAAGGCCCAGGGCTATCGGCTGCTCCCTGCATCTGGCGGCACCATAGGCCGAGCTCACAGACTCCCGGAGCGACTGTTCTGCCTCCCCGTCGAGGGGGCCCGGACA
The DNA here is from genome assembly GCF_027580195.1 of Bos mutus. Lineage (NCBI taxonomy): Eukaryota > Metazoa > Chordata > Mammalia > Artiodactyla > Bovidae > Bos > Bos mutus. The sequence continues at coordinate 11,245,878 of NC_091640.1, read as the reverse complement.
TTATACTCTACAGTTGGATGAGGCTGCGAGCTAGACCCTTTGCCCTCCAGGAGCTGTAGCACGAGCTTCAGGGCTGCCCAAGGTCTCTGGCGAGGCTTTCTAGTCAGACGGGGCTGGAGACTGTGCTCAGCAGAAGTGGTTCCTGACCCAGATTTGGTTCCCGGTCCAGGGGGCACTGCGGACTGAGCTCTGGGGCAGGTAGGCCCACTGGCTGAGTAGGCAAGCCAAGCAGCTCCCAGGCCCGAAGCGGCCTCTGGCTTGGCTGAGAACGCTCCTGGGCTCACTTCCAGCCGTGAGGGCAGCTGAAGCCCCGCCGCTCCTCCGCCTCTCCAGCTCCGCGCCCACGATCCGGCGGTGGTCCCCGGAAGGCGAGGCCCTAGCGGGCCTCCCGGGAAGCGTCCAGAAGTGATGAGGAAGCTGGGGATCCACCTTGGACTCTATTTCCACCTGAGAAAAGGTTCAGTTCAGTTCAGTCTCTCAGTCGTGTCCGACTCTTTGCGACCCCATGGACTGCAGCACACCAGGCCTCCCGGTCCATTGCCAACTCCCGGAGCTTGCTCAAACTCAAGTCTACCGAGTCGGTGATCCCACCCTACCATCTCATCTTCTGTCGTCCCCTTCTCCCGCCTTCAGTCATTCCCAGCATCAGGGTCTTTTCAAATGAGTCAGCTCTTCGCATCAGGTGGTCAAAGTATTGGAGTTTCAGCTTCAGCATCTGTCCTTCCAATGAATATTCAGGAGTGATTTGCTTTAGGATGGACTGGTTGGATCTCTTTTGAGGACAAGGGACTCTCAAGAGTCTTCTCCAGTACTGCAGTTCAAAAGCATCAATTCTTCGGAGCTCAGTTTTCTTTATAGTCCAACTCTCACATCCATACACAACTACTGGAAAAACCATAGCTTTGACTAGACGGACCTTTGTTGGCGAAAAGGTGGGCAGGGGCATTCTCTGAGGGCAGCCCTGGGCCGGCCTAGGGATGGGCAACGAGTCAACTGCTCCTTTCTATGAAACCTCCTCTTTCACGCCTCTGAAGTAGAGTTTCTTGGTTTTTGTGCTACAAAGAGCTGCTTCAGCCTCACCCCCAAGTTCTGGGCATCTCACCCCAGGTGCTAGGGACACCTCGATTATGCCTACCGTGTCCAGCCTTTCTCCAAGGAGGGCTTGCTTCTGAACCATCTGTGCTGCCATCTTGTTCGGTCACCAGCTCAGGCAAGTTTTTCAAAGCTGCTCCCACTATATTACACAGCTATTTTTATGGAGGGAAGATCTATTTTTGTAGGGAAAACTCCTGAATTTTTAACAGTTTTAGTAGTGAAATACTTTCTTCCGAAATTTCACAGCCAAGAGATATAATAACTTGGTCTGATATCTTTTCAGTGCAATATAAGTTAGTGATAGTAGCTTCCACAACTTCCCACAGGTTTATTTTTATTCAAATTCAGAAACATATTCTCAAGTGTTTGTTTTCTTCCTGGAAATGAGCCTTTGCATTCACTAGGGATTTATATATTATGTCTATTGTTAAACCCCTAGGATAGGGTTTCAGGTGAATCTTGAATGGAGTTTGAGACATTTTTAAACTTGCTTCTCTGACAGTTTGAATTGTTTTTCATGAAAATGTGCACAGGATACTTAAGACTTTTTTTTTTCAGTTGGCAGACATTCAGGGAAAGGAGTAGTTATTATATTAATAGATCTACTGGCACTGGGGCTTCCCAGTTGGCAATAGTGGTAAAGAACCCGCCTGCCAATACAGAAGGCCTAAAAGACAGGGGTTCAAATCCCTGAGTCAGGAAGATCTTCTGGGTCAGGGAGATCCCCTGGAGGAGAGCAGAGCAACCCTCTCCAGTATTCTTGCCTGGAGAATCTCATGGACAGAGGAGCCTGACGGGCTACAGTCCATGGGGTTCCAAAGAGTTGAACACCACTGAAGTGACTTAGCACACACACACTGACAATGATGACTCCCGGTAGGGTCAGTAAAATATTGAACACACTGATTGATTCTCTGCGGTTGCAATGCTTTTTGAAAACTATTTACAAATATTGTGGAAAGAATTCAAGTCAATCTACTTTCTGTTTTACCTTGTGTCTCACTGAGTGAGCCATTCACCATCTGTGCCTTGATTTCTCATTTATATCTTCTTAAATTCTATATTTACATGTTTCCATAAGAATAAAAATGGCATTATTATATCAACAGAAAGGGAGAGTTTCTAATTTTATGGTTCGTGTTCTTTTTAGTAGAATTGGAGAAATAAGTATTCAAAGCAACCATATATGACACTTACAGATTTATCACAAGTATAAGTAATTAAGGCCTTCCCTGGTGGCTCAGATGGTAAAGAATCTACCTGCAATGCAGGAGACCCCAGTTTTATTCCTGAGCCAGAAAGATATGCTGGAGAAGGGATAAGCTACCCACTCCAGTATTCTTGGGCTTCCCTTGTGCCTCAGTTGGTAAAGAATCTGCCTGCAGTGTGGGAGACCTGGATTTGATCCCTGGGTGGGGAAGATGTTCTGGAGGCACAGCCTCCCACTCCAGTATTCTTGCCTGGAGAATCCTCACAGACAGAGGAGGCTGGCGGGCTACAGTCCACGGGGTTGCAAACAGTCAGACATGACTGAGCAACTAAGCACATAAATAGTTAAGTCAGTTTCATGATTCACATTGGCCGAAACTTAATATTAGACTCCAGAATCCTTGGAGCTAACCGAACCAGCCCTCTTCTTTAAAGCATGAATCCCATTACAATGATCACAATAAGTGATCATATACATGAGGATATCCATTGCACTTTTTAGTAGTTCTGCTTGTTAGAATTATTCTACTTTGATAATGAGTTGAGTTTTTCCCTCTCAGGAACTCTTCCATACACTTGATATGCATTATTCCCACAATTTTGCAAGATGAGTTCTATTACTCTGTTTTGCAAATGAGATGCTAAAATTCAGAGCTATTGATTTTCTTTTTCAAGCTCACAGAACTGGTAAGCAGCAGAACTAAAATTTCCATCCCACTCTGCTCCACTCCATATTTTCTTCACTTTGTTGGTTCTCTGATCGTGTTTCCCTGGGTGAATTTCTATGCCTTGAGCTAAGAGCGGCACAAGAGACATATAGAAAGCACTTGTTAGAAAGAGAATACCAAGTGTGTATTCATAGCTTACCTGTATAGGGCCTGGTTTGAATAAAATTATTTTTAGAATTACCATGTGCAGTTCCCTAATGGATCTCTCCTGCCAACCACTAATAAACCAAAAATTAACTTTGGTCCCACATTGAACTGATGGGAAAGAATTGGAATAAGAAGCTGAAGAGTTGTTACCTAATGCATATTTCCAGATAATAAAAGCAAAACACGAATTAAATTACCAGGTGATTTAAAAGGCTATTTCTACTGTTTGGATTTCGCCATTCATTGAGTCATTTTCTAAGGTACAAAGAAAGAGATATGGTCTTACCTGTTTATCAAACATTTATCAACTTTGATTCTTTACTTGAATTACTGCTACCATTCTTAACTGAGTATAAAAGAATGAACTACTGAGGTATGTGAAATAAATGAGGCTGCCAAATAGATTTCAACAAATAATCTCGATAAGACGTGCAATTTTTAATTAGTTCAATCAGCACTCTTGGAGAATACAATTATCACAAAAAAAACTCTCTTCTGAAGAATGTCCCACGTTTATACATATTTCTGAAAAATGCCTTACAGGCCATTTTTTAAAAATGGGACTTTTCTTCCTCTTAAGAACAATTTCTAAAGCAAAAGCACTTGTAATATAAATACTTTGAAAGAAGGTAAAAATATTCCAATATTCAGCACACTTTGTAAAAAGGTCTTTCAAAGAAAGTTTCCACCAGGCCTGACCAAGAGTGTTGTATAAGTTTAGATAATTGTTTTAGTTACAGTGATAAAAATACCTCTGCTAAGTCACTTCAGTAGTGTCTGACTCTGTGCAACCCCATAGACACTAGCCCACCAGGCTCCCCCGTCCCTGGGATTCTCCAGGCAAGAACACTGGAGTGGGTTGCCATTTCCTTCTCCAGTGCATGAAAGTGAAAAGTGAAAGTGAAAGTGAAAGTGAAGTCGCTCAGTCATATCCGACTCTTAGTGATCCCATGGACTGCAGCCTACCAGGCTCCTCTGTCCGTGGGATTTTCCAGGCAAGAGTACTGGAGTGGGGTGCCATTGCCTATGGCTCTAATTATAGAGTATTTTTAGCTATAGCCCACATGATTGCTAAAACTTTCTTTGGGTAGTTCATGTTGCATACTTCAAAAGTGAAACAGTCTGTATAATGCCTCCCACACATACACCAGTTGGGGCTATATGCAGAAAACTCTCAAAAGTCAATATGAAATAATGATTAGATTATCACTCATCTGGTATAAACTCATGAAATAGGATAATTTCTTCAACAGTTTATGCTCTTTAATAACAATCAATAAAACATTTCTTGAATATTTTCTATGCAGGGATCAAGTCCCCTTTACTGCTCTTTGATGCATGATTAGCTCAGTTTTATAGATGAGGGAACTGGGATACAGAAAGATTGATTGATTCAACTGTAATCTCAATGTTATCAAGTAATGGAACTGAACTTCACAGCCTGAGCCTGCTACTATAGAGCCTGAACAATTAGCCACAACACAGACAGCCTATTGGTTGATTGCCCGTGTGTCTATTTAACTCACCAACTGCAAACCTGAATATTGATCGCCTTGCTGTATCATCATTTAAGCAGATACCTAATGGTACAACTCTTAGGGCTTCCCTGGTGGCTCAGATGGTAAAGCATTGGCCTGCAATGCGGGAGATCCAGGTTCAATCCCTGGATCAGGAAGATCCCCTGGAGAAGGAAATGGTAACCCACTCCTGTACTCTTGCCTGGAAAATTCCATGGACAGAGGGGCCTGGTAGGCTACAGTCCATGGGGTCACAAAGAGTCAGACATGACTGAGAGACTTCACTTTCACTAATGGTACATCTCAGTGTTCTAAATAGGGAAGTGCTAATATTGTCAGTAATTGAGTTTTACTCACATATTAACAGTCATGTTCATAGTAAGACCAACTGATGCTACAATTGATTTCAGTTACAACTCATGCTAAAATGTCTTTTAGTATTTGTTATTTTGTGTCATGAAGATTTTTCAGTATACAATAGGTATAGGCTTAAAATTGGAACTTTAAAGAAAAATCTGTAACAATATTATCATCATTGTAAAATTGGTAGAATTATGTTGTTACTTAAGAGCTCACTTCATGGAAATGTACTGAGAGCATGGTTATGCATTATTAATAAAGAATTCATATTCCCATAAACTAAATTCCTCATTCTGTGAACTATATATATTTTACAATTTCAGTAACATCATAAAACATATAAGCATAAAAATTCGCATCCCTCCTATCATCCATTCAGTGCCAGAGAACTTAGAAATATGAAGAAAATTTAAATCACTCATAAAATTTTCCTATATTTTCTTTATAGGTATGTTTAAAACTTTACCTCTATTTTAGGAAAGAAATGTCCCTGAATTTGGAATCATACCCTAGAGATAAAACTGTGTTTTACACCTAAAATCTGGGTAGCAGGCTTTCCAAATGGCGCAGTGGTAAAGAATCCACCCTGACAATGCAAGAGACACAAGGGATGCAGGTTTGATCCCTGGGTCAGAAAGACCCCCTGGAGAAGGAAAAGGTAACCCACTCCAGTATTCTTGCCTGAAAAATTCCATGGACAGAGGAGCCTAGAGGGCTACTCTGGGGTCACAAAGAGTTGGACATGACTGAGCAAATAAGCACATAAATAAATAATAAAAAAAAAATTCTGGGTAGTTTCACAGGAATTTGTTACTATCTTCAGATAATCAAATAATCTTTTAGATATTTAATGAGAATTTAAGGAAAATACTGGGAATGGCAATAGGATTGGCCAGCAGCAGACATATAAGAAACATGTTCTGAAAGAAAATATAATTTTAATTATGTATAATCATACAGTAGAAATAGATAAATTCTACAATAAAGCTTCATATTTTTACTCATTTATATAAAAGTTTCCTCAGTACTTTGATATTAAAATTTTTTCAGCTATTATGAGAGGCATAGAAGATATAGTTATAAACATCTAATTGTATTATGGGTATATTTTGGATAAGTATTTGATCTACATGTTTATAAAATCAATAATGTTAATATTCCTAAAAGGGAAAAATATCAGGAAAACTTAAAGAATGGAGAATAGTATAATGGACACCATTCATATAACCATAATAAAATCTAAATATAAAATTTCATTTGAACACTTGGAATGTTCTTTTCTCCTTGAAAATTGTCAATGTATAACATATTTATTATCTTTTTCACTACTTAATGTATAGATTATTTATAATTTAGTAATATGCCTTTTTTACTTTACGTGACAGCTTAAGCATTTTTCATTTCATTGAAGATTCTTCAGAAACTTGATTCTTAATAGTAGTTTAAATATAGGAATAAATAAATAGAAAGCAATACTGTGTTCATGGGTTAGAAGGCTCAGCATAGTAAAGATGTCAATTTTCCCCTAACTGATACGCTGAGTTAATTTAATTTCAGTCAAAAACTTACCAAGATTTTTTTTAGATATAGACTTGATTATTTTAAAACTTGGTGTGGAAAGACAAAAGAACTATAATAGTTTAAACAACTTTTGAAAAAGAATAATAACACGGAAGGAATCCATCTGCCCAATTTCAAGATTTATTGCGTAGCTACTATAATCAAGACGTGTGCTTTTAGAACAGATGTAGACACAAAAATCAATAAAAAGAAACAGAATAGAAAATCCAGAAATAGACCCACACAAATATGTTCAATTGATTTTTTACAAAGGTGCAAAAGCAGTTCAGTTGAATAAAAGTTTTCACCAAAATGGTGCTAGAGCAATTGGATATCCATAGGAGGGAAAAAAGAAGCAAGAACTAAGTGTCACACTTTATACAGAAAGAAATTTAGAATGAATCATGGGTTTAAATTTAACCATAAACTATTAAACTTTTAAAAATAAAAAAGCTTGAGAAAATCTTCAGAATTTAGGAATAGGCCACAAAGTATTTAGGTGTGACACCAAAAACACCATCCTTAGAGGGAAAATGAGGTAAATTAGACTTCATCAAAGTTAAAAATTGCTTTACAAATTATTTCATGGGGATATTGAAATGACAAACCACAGACTAGAAGGAAATTATTCACAAATCACATATCTGACAAGGAACTAGAATCTAGAATATAAGAAAAAGTCTCAAAGCTTAACAGTAACAACACAGTCCTATTAGAACATGTGCAGAATACACGAAGAGATATTTTGCCAAAGATATGCAGATGGCGAATAAGCACATGAAAATATGTTCAACACCATTAGCCATTTGGAAGATGCAAATTGAAACCACAATGAGATGTCACCACACACTTAACAAAATGGTAAAAATAGGAAAATGTTGTGACATCAGCTACCAGTGAAGATACAGGGAAACTTGGCCATTCATACCCTGGTAGTGGGAATACAATAGAGTGTTTACAATTTAATAGCATGCCTTTTATACTTAACATGACACCTCCACCCTGAAAAACAATTTGGCAGTTAAAAAAAAATAACCAAACATGTAACTACTACCATATGATCTGGCAATCACACTCCTGGACATTTATTCCAAGAAACCAAGATTGTCGTTCACAAAAAAATACCTGTAAGTGAATATTTAGAGCAGCTTTATTCATAATAGCCAAAAACTGCAAAGAAGACAACTGTCCTTTGATACGTGTGTGATTACGCAAACTGTGGTTCATCCGTACCATAGAATACTGTGCTTGATAAAAAGGAAAGGACTGTTGGTACACCTAACAAAGTGGATGAATAGCCAGAGAGCCATGCTGAGAGGGAAAACAAAAACCGCTGCCAAAAGGTCACACACTCTGTAAATCCATTTATCTAACAGTGTTGAAGTGAGGGAAATTATAGAGGTGGAGAACAGATTAGTGGTTGTCAGGTTTGAAAACGGTTGACAGGAAAGATGTGGCTCTTGAAGTTCAACACTTTCCTAAAGATCCCTGTGGTCATAGAAACGTTCTGCACTTTGACTGTATCAGTGTCAGTATCATGGCTGTGAAGCTGTGCTGTTGTTTTTCAAGAAGCTACCATTGGAAGAAACTGGGTGAAGGATACCGAAAAGCTCAGTCTATTTTTTTTTCTTACAACGGCATGTGTCTCTATAATTATCTCAAACTAAAACAATTTAAAACCATTTTTCTGTTCTAATCTGTTTATTTCTGATAAACTTTAGGTTTGGGGGGGTTTATTAGTATTTTATTTTATTAAGCCTATACAGTAATTTGGGAAAGTTTCCTTTCTTTACAATAGACAGTCCTCCTTTCACAGGTTTTTACATTTTTCTTCTTCAAGCTGTTGTAAGTGGTGACCATAAGTGAGATATTATTTGTAATTAGAATGAAGTGCCTGGATCATAGTTAACTATTGATAAATTATCAATTATCTGACATAGAAAAAGCAAATGGTAATAAGTCTGATATAAAATGTAACAATATTATTAATATAGAATTTTTCTACCAAACAATAAATCTTTTAAAAACAGCTTTATTGAGCTACAATTGATATGCCTTTGGCAGTGACTGGAATGGGCAGAACTGAGCTTTGCTTTTCACAGCTGTGTTGTCTTCTTGGTTGCTGATCCCAAGATAGCATGATTGATGGTGTAGATGATTCACTCACAGGGTAGCTGTGAGTTGGGAAATTTTAATCATGAGAATGCTTGAATGGAAGTGACTGGTTTATTGTTTACCAGTGCCATTTATTTAGCTATCTGTCCTTAGACAAATTATGTAGACTGGCTTTATTGTGGTTCCCTACTTGTAAAACAAAAAGGTGGGGTGAATTGATCTTTTGAATTGCCTTTGGTTCGGGAATACTATAATCCCATGAGAACTGACTTTATGTGTATTTCGTATCCCCAGTTCACTCATCGCCTCAGGTTGATAAACGTCCTAGTTTAGCAGTCTCCTTAGCATTGCATGGTTCCCAATGCAAATCGCTGGACTGTAAGACATTTTCCAAGGACCAGTACTCAGCAATCACCTGGGAGACACTGTGAGCTATTTTACATGTTCCGTGAGCACAGATTATCTGCTTTGCTCCCTCTTATGTGTCCTAAGGCTTTGGTTCCTAACTTCAGAGGAAGAAGAGGGCATTGACTTGAAGTTTGGCAAGAAATTTCCCACAATTACTTCTGTAAGTTTGTTTTATCTTTTCTGCAGACTTGAAAAACAAATCTTGGTCTGCCTACTGGAGTGTGCCATACATGTAATTACCATCTAGCAGGTGTGTTTAAATAAACACAAATATGAACAAAAATATCTACTTTATTTCCCTAAAGTAGAGAATGCAGTATCTTTTAGAGAGTAGATAATCAGAATGTTATTGAATCAAAGTGAATTAGTGCCTTTATATTAAACTTAGTTGTTCTCAGTATAATTTTGTTTATGCAAAGATTTGCTTAAGTTATAGAATAGAGCTTACTGGAGCATTTTTTTGCTCTCAGTATTCACCAGAATCAAAAACAAAACTATAAAAATTAAGGATGCCTTTCAGCATTGTTACTGAAATGTACAGGCTAGTCATAGTCCATAGTATGATGTACAGATGTGAAGACAAGAGAGTCCATATTTTCTGTGCTTTTTAACCAGAGCATACTCACATATTATTTATAACACATATATATGACTAATCATTTATTGAGAAATTATTGCACTAAATAATATCCGAACCCTTCATTTACTATAGCAACTGTAATGAACTTATTCTTCTTCATTATTCATACTGATTTCTTCTAGAGATGCTGGCAAGGGCACGGTATTGTAAAGAATGAGTATTATTAAAAAAAATTAAAAGCTTAAAGTTCACTATTGTTTGAAGAATAGTTCAGAACAAAATTCATTTCTACTCAAAAAATATTTTTAAGAGCCTTACTGATGCCATATAAGGTTTCTTAGAATGAAGAAAAAGTAGCTTTAAAATCGACTGCCAAATTGTAGAACTTTTAAACAACAGAAAATCTATTCACAGTATTCCTAGTGTGTTAAAACACTGCTAGATACAATTTAGTGCAGCATGATATAGGCCAGCTGAAATCAGTCCACAGGGGACCTATGTTAAAGGCAATTTTACCTAGAGTACGTCTTCATGTCAAAGACTGGAAAGACAAAGATTGAGAAAATAGTGCATGTAGTGGCATATGATAACAAAAACTAGTGTGTGCCCAGTGATTTGAGTTTTATTTTGTAGACAACTTTCAGTGTTGCAGTTTGGTTGATTGTTTTTTTTAACCCAGTCTTTTTCTCTCTACCCTATCGTAACCATGGATATGTACCGATTCCCTTTTTGTATTTGAACTATATAGTGATAGTTCTCAGACAGATTCAAACCATTGGAAATTTTGGAGGGGAATTATATGACAGAGATCAAGCATACCTGTTACTGATTGTTTTAAGACAGTTTACTGAATAGTCTGTTTTCATCTTGTGTTTTTAAATGCTGTTGAGGCTTATGGTATGTTTGGAGGCCCCAGAACAATAACTATCAACCATATCTCTGCCTTTAACTCAACTGAGAAGTTTTTGGGCTTCCAATATTTGAGCCTCATCTCTAAAAAGTTCAAGTTGATTGAGCTGGGGCAAGGCCCAAGTGCTGACATTTTAATTACCCAGATTATTCCAAGTGTGAGCAGGTCACGTCCTGCTTGAGGGTTGAACTGGTGAAGTTTGAAGCATGCTGTGTCTTATACTGGGCTTCCCAGGTGGCGCTAGTGGTAAAGAACCCACCTGCCAATGCAGGAGACATAAGAGACATGAGTTCAATCCCTGGGTCAGGAAGATCCCCTGGAGGAGGGCAACCCACCCCAGTATTCTTGCCTGGAGGATCCCATGGACAGAGGAGCCTGGCGGGCTACAGTCCATGGGGTTGCAAGCATCGGACACGACTGAACGACTTAGCACACATGCATGTGGCTTGTGCTGTGACCTTGGGAATTACTTAATATCTCTGTGCCTCAGTTTCTTCACACAGAAAATCAGCATGTTAGTAATCTGTAACACAGGGAGATACTTCAAGAATTGCATGATAAAATCCAGAAGTGATTAGATATAATGAGGAAAAGAGTTGTGAAGAAAAGGAGATAGATGTCCCAGAGGAAGTGACATAGGAGACAATTTCTCATTAAAATAATTTGGAGATATTTCATGACATTATAAATGCTAAGAATAAAATGTTGAAAGTCGATCCAAACTTAGAGATGATCTGCTTCACTTCATATCCTAAGTTACATAAAGAGAAAACTAACACTGTTCAAACTACTCAATACATTTTACAAGGACATAAAGCACTTTAATTCTCAATGTTTCTAATGTTTTTCTTTAAGATATACTAAATATGTATTATATTTACTCTATTTGTTAATTTCCCTCTGCACTGTTAACAGTGTACAGGGATAAGAAAATGTTTCATGTTTTCACAAAATGTTTCATTGGTCTTGAGACCAAATCATACTCTTTTCCCCTTAACAATTAAGATCACTTTGTATTTTGAGTATACTATTGGAGACCATTCAAAATATGCTTATTCACCTCTTTTTTGAAATTATTCTTCAAAAGTGAATACAAAGAAAGGAAGGAATGAAAGATAATCTTTTTTTTTGCAATTATGTCATCTTGAATTGATAATGGTGGCCCTTCTAATTATGAATTAATTTATAATATTGTGCAGTACTAGAAATCTTTCTAAACATTTCATTTACATCCAAAGCTTCCATTTGGATTTGTGTGTGTGTGTGTGTGTGTGTGTTTCAGATTATATAATCTGACCTACATTCTATTTTTCTTACTATCACAAAGGTTTTTTTTTTTTTTTGAGCAATCATTTTTTATCCAGCAATAAATTTTATTGCTTTATTTTAAGCACTAAATATTCTAATATGTCAAGCATTTCTCTAAAATATTTGCTTATATTAGTGAATTGAATCTACATAGCAATTCTCTAAAATAGATATAGTTTAGATCCTCCTTTAAAAACAAAAAAATTCAGCTGTAGAACAGTTAAATAATTTACACAAGTTCACACAGCTAGAAAGTAGGGAGAAATCAAAATTTGAAACAAAATAGTATAATTTCAGAGTCAACATCTTTTTAGACTAGCTGTCTTTCAGACTTATTAAAAATACTAAATATTGATTGCTAAACTCAAATCAGGCAAGCTATTCTAATAAATCAACATTTATATTCAAAAAAATTTTTAATAATGATCAAATAAAGAGTTTTTATTATTCTCTTTATTGTGAAAATTCTAAACCACACACTTTATTTGCCAAGAGTTTTCTCTTTGTGTTAAAAAATCATAGTATTCTAATTTCTCTATAGTATACCATGATTTATAGTAAACTTGATAATTTGGACTTCCCTGGTGGCTCAAAGGTAAAGAATCTGCCTGCAATGCAGGAGACCCAAGTTTGATCCTTGGGTTAGGAAGATTCCCTGGAGAAGGAAATGACAACACACTCCAATATTCTTCCTGGGAAATCCACGGACAGAGGAAGCTGGAGGGGCTACAGCCCATAAGGTCACAAAGAGTAGGAAACAACTGTGTGATTGAGGGTGCGTGCACATACACACACACGTTTCTTGATAACTTAGCAAACAGGTAGTTGTAGTAGATGGAAAAGTCAGAAGTACAGAATTCTATGTCTGATTCTCATTCTGCCAGGGCAGACTTCTGTTGATACCTGTCACCATTGGTATCAGTCATGTTGTTAATTTTCCCTTGTTTTAGTATCCCCTGTGGTCATCGTTGATCACAGGATGTCCACTACAGTTCGGTTCTGATGCCCTGTGTGATGATCTTTTTTTTCCTTTGTTCTCCTTTATTAGGATCATAAGGGTGTTGACATTCACTCAGTGTTTTACCAGGCAACTGGCCTGCTAGTTCTCATCTGTCACAGTGTCATACTGAGAACTTGTAACTTGCCCAAATCATGACCCCTACAAAGTAAAAAGAGGCAAATTAGGGCACATTATAAAAAGAAATTAGAAGGAACACAGAAAGAGACAGAAAAGATTCAGTTCTACTATCAAGAGAACTGTGCTTAAAGTACATAGGCCCATGGTATATATCATGACTGTTATTACAATTAATGCAGCTGCTGCTGCTAAGTCACTTCAGTTGTGTCCGACTCTGTGTGACCCCATAGATGGCAGCCCACCAGGCTCCCCTGTCCCTGGGATTCTCCAGGCAAGAACACTGGAGGGGGTCGCCATTTCCTTCTGCAATGCATGAAAGTGAAAAGTGAAAGTGAAGTTGCTCAGTCGTGTCTGACTCTTCGCAACCCCATGCATTGCAGCCCACCAGGCTCCTCCGCCCATGGGATTTTCCAGGCAAGAGTACTGGAGTGGGCTGCCGTTGCCTTCTCCAATAATTAATGCAGCTAAACGTTGTTAAATATTTACCTCCCTGATGCTTCCACACCTATTCAAACTGTGCAACAACCAAAGTGAGTTTTTTGTTCCACTTTGTGATAACTGTTCTTGAGAAAATGGTGCACTTAAGTTTTAAAAATTTTAGCTCTGTCTAATGTTTAAGCATACCTTCTGTTCAAGAATGTCACCTAATTTTGATCAGAGTATGCGTTAGTACCATCATTGATTATCATCATGTATTTGAATATAGATCAGCCAAATAAAATAAAAATCTAGAGTTTTCTATCAAATGTTTATAGTCCATTAGAATTTACAACATGATTTGAAACAAAGAAAAAATTAACCAATATCTGTAAATATTACCTAAAATATCATGTGACTTATGTGACTCTATAACACTGCTGCTGCTGCTGCTAAGTTGCTTCCGTCGTGTCCGACTCTGTGCGACCCCATAGACGGAAGCCCACCAGGCTCCCCCGTCCCTGGGATTCTCCAGGCAAGAACACTGGAGTGGGTTGCCATTTCCTTCTCCAATGCATCAAAGTGGAAAGTGACTATAACACTGGAAGACTGGCATTTTAACCAATTTTGGGGTTTCAAGGAAAAGAAATATAAAATCTTAAGTTTAAATTAGAGCAGCTTTTTTCAGCCACAATAGAATATTAGGAATCAAATGTATACTCTGCTCTAAATCAACTAAAAATAATACAAAAATATACAAAACAATGATATTCATAAATTAGGCATCAGAGAAACAGTGACAAATTTTATTTTCTTGGGCTCCAAAATCACTGCAGACAATGACTTCAGCCTTGAAATTAAAAGACACTTTCTTCTTGAAAGAAAACAGATGAGAACTTAGTGTATTAAAAAGCAGCAGCATCACTTTGCCAACAAAGGTCCATATAATCAAAGTTATCATTTTTCCAGTAGTCATGTATGAATGTAAAAGTTGGATCATAAAGAAGGCTGAGGGTCGAAGAATTGATGCTTTTGAACTGTAATGTTGGAGAAGACTCTTGAAAGCCCCTTGGATAGCAAAGAGATCAAACCAGTCAATCCTAAAGGAAATCACCCCTGAATATTTGTTGGAAGGACTGATGTTAAGGGTGAAGCTCCAGTACTTTGGCCGCCTGATGCAAAGAGCCAATTTGTTGGAAAAGACCCCGATGCTGGGAAAGATTGAGAGCAGGAAGAGAAGGGGGCAACAGAGGATGAGATGGTTGTATGCCATCACTGACTCAATGGACATGAGTTTGAGTGAACTCCAGGAGATGGAGGAGGACAGGGAAGCCTGGTGTGCTGTAGTCCAAGCAGTTGCAAAGAGTCAGACAGGACTTAGTGACTGAAAACAACAAAAAGCAGAAAAGTGGTCCCTGAGAGAGGAGAAACAAATGATGCAAGTCGTATGATTACCCAGGGCTGCTGCCCAGACAGAGCTATAAGGCTGACATGCAGGAAGGCCAGTTTTCCTGCACTGAAGAGAGCTACCTCCGAATCCAGTGGGGTCAGGAGGACATAGTCCACAGAGAAGCATGGAGAGAAACTTGTTGAAAAGGGCAGAGGGTCCACCTCTAGTTTTCAGCTGCCTACTGATCAACAAAGGAGTATATAGGAACTCTGGAGGCCAGAAAAGAAATAACTGAAAGAAGCAGAGAGAATTCCAGGAAAAGTTCGTGTCTGCACCAGCCAAAGTGGAAAATCTTATGATCCTCAGGGTTTCACAGAGTTCTTAGAAAGATATTACCTCTCTAGGGAGTCGAAATAGCCCTAGACTAAAAGTTGCTGTGTTCCCACAAGCAAAGTCTAAAAAGAACCCTTAAAAAAATAAAAGTTTCCAAGGAAGTTAGTTTTGCCCCAGAACAAACTCAAGAACATTTATAAGGAATGAGAAATTATGCAACACTCAAAAAAGGCAACATTTGCAATGCTTTGCATCTAATCAAAAATTTCCTAGCATAGAACAAAGGCAGAAGTATGACACATATAAGCAGAAAGATCAATGACTTAGAAATCCATAAGAAATTACACAAATGATAAACAACATTTTAAAAACATTGATTATAACTATCATATATATTCAAGGAGGTAGACAAAAGGTAGAGCATGTTAAGTAGAGGTATGAAACCTATTTAAAAAGAAAAAAAATTAAACTTCTAGAGGCAAAAAAACAAAGTATAAGATTAAAAAAACACACTAAACAAGATTAAGAGTAGGTACTGCCAAAAGGTGAAAAATGATGATTGAACTTGCAAAGAGCCTATCTAAATTAAAACACAGAATAAAAACACAGAGATCAAGACAGAAGACATCAGTAAGCTGTAAGCAAGCTTCATGAGACCTACTCATATGTAACTGGAGTCTCTGAAAAAGGGAGTGCAAAAATCTTTAAAGAAATAATGGATGAAATTTTTCTGAGTCGGTTGAGAACTACAAGGTGTTGGGAAAGGCAGCACCTACAGCTTGCTCAGTCCTTGTTTGGCTGCATAAGCGTGTGCCTTGGCCCTGTGATATTTGCTTACATGGAGGTTAGGAGCCCTGATAGCCCGTGCTAGGCTTCCTGTCTTATTTGGGAGTATCTTTCCCTTTTCTGGGCTTCATGTACGCTTCTTTGTTTTGCTTAACTAGTGTGTCATATGGCACCTGGCCAGCCCCACTCCTTTGTCTGCTCCTGGTGGTGAAGAAATGGCATCCTTTGGGGACTATCTCCTTGCCTTGGCTATGCAGCAACTCCTATTGAGCATGGGGTACTATGCACTCACTAATGAAGCTGATCTTGTTCTGCCCCTTCTCTGTGTGAGTCAAGTGTTGTTCCCTCCAGTGCCTATATGACTTGTGTCTTTCATGATGAGTCTGCTACCCACAAGCCATGCAGTGGGTAAACATCGTGGGACTGCTGCTCTTGGCATAGGCAGCAAGAGTCACTTGCTTGACACAACCCAACAGCTCTAAGATGCTCAGTAAGCTGCAGGAGGGAAGGAAGGAAGGAAAAGAGATGAAAAGAAAAAAAGAAAGCAAATTACATAATCAGCTTGCTTAAAATCAGTGATAAAGGGAATATCTCAAAAGTAACTGGATAGAGAAGCAGCGGAGTGGATATTATGTACAGGAGAATAAAAATAAAATGGACAGCAGACTTCTTGATGGACACAATATAAGCAAGAACACAGAGGAGCAACATTAATGAATGGAAAGAGCACATCTTTCAACATAAAATATATATCAAACAAACTTTTAAAAAAGGTGAAATAAAGACTTTATCATATATAAAAAACTGAAAAAGTCATAATCGCTGGCATGCTTTACAAGGTAAAAGGAAACGTTACTGGAGGTAATATGCAGTTTATAAAATATTAATATGTAGAAGTAAAATGTGCGTCAGAGTGCAAGAGATTGGGTGGAGAAGGAAATGGCAACCCACTCCAGTACTCTTTCCTGGAGAATCCCAGGGATGGGGGAGCCTAGTTGGCTTCCATCTATGGGATCGCACAGAGTCGGACACGACTGAAGCGACTTAGCAGCAGCACAAGAGATTGGGAGAGGGGAAATGGATGTATACTGTTGTAAGGGTTTTGTACTATATGTGAAGTGGCATAATGTTATCTGGGCTTCCCTGGTGGCTCAAACAGTAAAAAATCTGCTTGCAATGCAGGAGACCTGGGTTCAGTCCCTGGGTTGGGAAGATCCCCTGGAGAAGGGAATGGCTACCCACTCCAGTATTCTTGCCTGGAGAATTCTATTGACAGAGAAACCTGGTGGGCTACAGTCCATGGGGTCACAAAGAGTCGGACATGACTAAGCACTAACACTTGGACTTTCTATAATATCATTTGAAGGTAGACAATGATAAATTATAAATATATACTATAAAACCTAAAGCAATTTCACAGAAAAGTGTGCAGTAATAATTAGCCTACAGAGGATAAAATAAAATCATAAATTATTCAATCAAAAAGAAGGAAGAAAAGGGAAGTAAGAACAAGTAAATAAATGGAAATCACAAGATGGTGAATTTAAACCCATCCTTGTCAATAATCATATTAAATGTAAATGGTCAAAATATATTAATTAAAAGTGACAGAAAGAGGTTGGTTCAAGTTGGCAGAGTAGAAGAACATGTGCTTATCTTCTTCTGCCAGAACACTGAAATCTCAACTAGCTGTTGAACCACCACTGACACGAACACACTAGAACCCACCAAAAAATGAAAGGTTAATAAGGTCACATGAAAAACTAAGATCCAACTGTATGCTGCCTTCAATAACAGCAGCAAAAACAAACCAAAAAACCTCAAAATATTTTAAGTATGAGGATATATGTAGGTTAAACAGAAAATACTAAAAAACCCAGTATGTTAAGTAACACTAATTGAATAAAATTGGAGTGACTTCATTAGTATCTGTGATTGACTAACCTTTGAGTTGCCCTATGATCCCCATACCCCGTTCCATCCTGTATAATTTCCTCCCCTTGAAGGTAGGCAAGACCTGAAACTTGCTTCAGCAAACAGAAAATGTCAGGCACGAAGGAATTTTGCAAATTTAATTAATCATTATGATTTGAGGTAACCAAAAGAATGATCTTCCTGGATGGGTCTTGACTTATCAGTGCAAGTACCAAGCCCTACCAGCAGAGAGACACTCCCCTTGATGCCTTGATGAAATGAGTTGCCGGGTTGGAGAGTTTGCTTAACAAGAAACTGTCAGCAGTCTCTAGGACCTAGTGATAGCCTCCAGCTTACATTAAGCAAAATGCCAGAAACTATAGTCATACTGCTGCAGAGAAATAAATTCTGCCAACAACCTGAATGGCCTTGGGAGGAGATTCTGCCCTAGTTAAGCCTCCAGATGGAACCCATTCTAGCCAACACCTTGGACTCAACAAAGCATCCAGACAAGCTGTGCTTAGACTGCTGACACAAGGAAACTGCTAAATAATAAGTGGATATTGTATTGAAAGTGAAAATGTTAGTTGCTCAGTCATGTCTGACTCTTTGCAATCCCAGGAACTGAAGCCTACCATTCTTCTCTGTCCGTGGAATTCTCCAGGAAAGAATCCTGGGGTGGGTAGCCATTCCCTTCTCCAAGGGATCTTCCCAAGCCAGGGATCAAACCCAGGTCTTATGCATTGCCTGCAGATTCTTTACCATCTGAGCCACCAGGGAGAACTCCATGAATGTTGTATTAAGTCTCTAAAATTGTGTTCATTTGTTATGCATGATTAGAAAATGAATACAACTTCAGACAAAGTAAATTTCAGAGCAAAGATCAGAGACAAAGAAGTTTATTTCATAATAATTAAGGAGTCAGTTCAGCAAGTACACTAAAACGTCCTAGCCATTTAACATCTTAATAACAGAACTTCAATATTCATTAGGCAAAAACTGATATAACTGCAAGGAGAAATTGAAAAACATGTCATCATAGTTGGAGATTTTACCCAAGAGGAATGAAAGCGTATGTCCATACAAAGACTTGACATAAATAATCATAGCAACTTTATTTGTAATAATAAAAAACTTGTAACAATTCCAATGGCCATCAACACATGAATGCATCAGGAAACTGTGCTGTATCCCTCCAATGGAATTCCACTCAGTAATAAATAGGGATAAGCTATCAATTCATGCAGCAGTGTGGATGATCTCAAAGCAATTATCCTGAATGAAAATAAAAGCAGAAAAGAGTATAGTATGGTTCCATTAAAAAAAAAAAAGACATCTTAAATTCTAGAAAATGCAAAGTAATTTACAGTTATAGAAAGTAGATCAGCAGTCAGTTGGCATGAAGTGGGAATGTGAGGGAGAATGGAAAGGAGAGGCCCAAAAGAGGGATGAGGAACTCTGGGAAGCAATGAGTATGTTCATTACCATAATTATATTGATGGATTCATGGGTATATACATGTTCAAAACTTGTCAAATCACGTACTTTAAATATACACAGTTTATTGCATGTCAGTTGCACCTCCATTATTCTATAAGTTTCAATTGAGATAAATTTCATTGTAAAATCAGAGTGTACTTGTAAAGAATTGATTTATATCTTTCTAAAGAATTACTGTAATTATAACTTGTCCCATATTATAGTTTCCAGCTACCCCCTGGTAGCTCAGCTGGTAAAGAATCCACCTGCAATGCAGGAGACCCTGGTTCAATTCCTGGGTCAGGAAGATCGCTGGAGAAGGGATAGGCTACCCTCTCCAGTATTCTCGGGCTTCCCTGGTGGCTCAACTGGTAAATAATCCACCTGCAGTGTGGTAGACCTGGGTTTGATCCCTGGGTTGGGAAGATCTCTGGAAAAGGGAATGGCTACCCACTCCAATATTCTGGCCTGGAGAATTCCATGAACTGTATAGTCAAGGAGATCACAAAGAGTTAGACATGACTGATAAATTTCACTTTTATTTCACTTTCACTTCATATTATAGTTTGGGAGGAATTAAAAATGGGAAAAATAAAACCAAAATAAAAAACATAAATAAGTAAAACAATTTCTGGACAATTAATATATTGATAGAATCCTCTTAGTTCATCTTTTTTTTTTCTATTTCTGCCTGTATTTTTCAAATATAGATAAAAATAGAAATATAAAGTAAAAAATCCTCACTCTGTCTTTCAAGACTTAGGTAATACCAGAGAGATTTTGCAATCCCTTGTTTTATTAGTAGACAGCCTTCTCCAGAAGTATGCCAGTGTCATATTTTCTTGAGAGAAAAACTTTATTACCTTATTTTGCAAAGAATATGATTTCTACATTAATGTCATTTACCCTTTTCCTGTCCAAATATATTAAAATGACTATGAATAATTAAAAGCAAAAATGAAATACGAAATTACGTTGTTCCTTATGGAACAGCATTTATATGCTGTCCTGAGTTACACTAAACAGCTAGGAAAATAATCTATTTTCCGTTTAACAAAAGTTTATATGACAACCCTAATGGGGGAAATTAGGAAAAAGGAACATAGACACTTCTGCTTCCCCAATGTCAGAAAGGGCTGAACTCATAGTAAGTGCTTTGACTTGATGAGGGTCAAAACAAAGACAGCCACTGGCAGTCTTCTAGATTTATCTGGTATACAACTCAAGCATAAGAAAAAGGATATTAAGCATCAGCTTTTCTTTTACAAAGGAAAACTGCAAAGGCGGAATACTGAGATGGAAATGCCTGTTATGTCTATCGTGGAAGAACTACAGGGAGCCCAGCTAATGATGTGGCCCTGATAGATAAAGGAAACCTCACAGCTATGCATGCCACAGCTATGTTGCGTCATTTAGAATGTGCCTTCAGAGGGGCTGATTCTCCTAGCACAGCTCAGACCCTGTCCTGAGTGGTTGTGGAGTAACGCGGAACCTCTTTAACTCACATATTGCCCTGGATTTCAGTACACTGCAAATATTCTGTTATCCTCTTTTTTTCTGAATTCATGTGGAGAGAAAAAATATTTTAAAATTGTTAATATTGGGAGGGGACACAACAGAACCAAACAAAGTCTTTTCTCTTAATAGTGATGACTTGAAACTTTTTTTTAACACCTACTAACGTTTGGCACCATTTCCTTTTCTATTTCACTCTCTAAACACTATAAAAGTGAAAGCAAAACCAATCCATTGGGCAGTAGGATTGATTCGTTTGTCTTTAAGAAAATACAGGCCTGATGGCCTCTTACCGTGAGTAAAATATGTATATCAGATCTTTTGTATTCTGAGTTTTTCTGTTATTTTATCCCGGTGACATCAAGGTCTTCAATAGACACCAACTCAGCCAGTTGTCCTCTGGCCAGAAGAAAAATTAAAACAAACACCTTAAATGGGTCATCCCTAAGTTGAGTATATGGTACTCGTGGGCATGCTCTGGGATATCGACAAAGGCTCCACTAAATAATTGTGACTTGCGGTCCTGCAGGAGTTTGGGTGCCTCTGGCAGCCTTTGTTGTTTAGCTGGTGTACTCAGCTCACATTCACCCACGAGGGCAAGATGCTCCTTCTCTAAGCAGCTGACCACATCATCACTGGGTATCCTGAACTGTGCTATTTATTCAATCTCACTTGAGAATCACAGAGAATCCACTTGTTTAATAGAAAACAGCCTAGTTTAGAGTCAGTTTCCTCTAGACATGCTTCTCAGCAAAGGCCTTAAAATTGCTTGCCAGTGGACATAAGGGGACATAATTAGTAAAATAAAAATAGTTGTTTTTTTTTTTTTTTTGTGGCAGGTCTTGCTTTTAGTTCCTAATGATCAGTCTGGGAATTTTTTAGAAAGATAATAGGGTCTGTAAACTTGTAGTGTGTTCTGTCTACAGGAGTACCATATGCCGTAGACACAAAGTCATCTTTAAGAGCTAAACACTCTGTTCCAGTTGGTCATTTCTTGGTGTTGATCATGTAAAAAGTTAGAAGTGCTAATGAGTTACATTCCATAAAAGTGGCTTCTTTTCCTTCATCCTAGGTTGAAGTGTTTAAGAACAGCAGAGATGTTGGCCCTCTGCCCTAGCCTACACTTTTTTCTAATAGAAATTAATATACTTTCCTCTAGTATGCCTGTATGAATATTTTAGCATTTGATGCAAACATTACATTTAGTTATATTAAAGGAATATAAATTTCAAGCAAATGTGAACCCAAGAGAAGCAGAGAGTATGTTTATTGATGTCATAAGACCATAGGTATTGTACTATGTAGTTTTCCAAAGAGCATTGACAACGTATATATTTCTGTATAACTATTTCCTATAGTATATTAATTGTGCCAGTGGTGTGATATACTTGACTTATGACTGTGAAATCAAAAAAGTTTATATTTAAGTGAATGAGTCTGCTACTATATAATGTTTTACATAATTAAAATAAATTTTCATGTGTATGTAAGATTTCTAGTCATATAGATGTGTGTCCATGAAATTGTAAAAACCAAGAAAATGCAGTCAAACTATTAGCTTTAAACTTTCATTGAGGTTATCTGAATTCTAGAATTGAACTCATTTTTCACTTATATATTACTGTTAACTCTGACTTCCACTAAGATTCTTTAAGAGAATTTCTTGAGTTTCCCTCTTTCTATTCTCTACAAACATATTCCAATTAGGCTGTCACCTTCCCCACTCCCAAGTCCACTAAGACTGCTCTTAACAAGGCACAGGTGCTGTCCTTTGTTGCTGTTCAGTTGCTCAGTCTTTGCTCCAACTCTTTGTGACGCTGTGGACTGCAGCACACCAGGCTTCCCTGTCCTTCACATCTCCTGGAGTTTGCTCAAACTCATGTGCATTGAGCCGGTGATGCCATCCAACCATCTCATTCTCTATCATCCCCTTCTCTTCCTGCCTTCAATCTCCTGCTGTCCTGCTGTTGCTGCTCTTAAGTCACTTCAGTCGTGTCCGATTCTGTGTGACCCCATAGACGGCAGCCCACCAGGCTCCCCCGTCCCTGGGATTCTCCAGGCCAGAACACTGGAGTGGGTTGCCATTTCCTTCTCCAATGCATGAAAGTGAAGAGTGAAAGCGAAGTCGCTCAGTTGTGTCCGACTCTTCGCAACCCTATGGACTGCAGCCCACTAGGCTCCTCCATCCATGGGATTTTTCCAGGCAAGAGTACTGGAGTGGGTTGTTATTGCCTTCTCCTATGTGTTTCTAAATTCAGTGGTCCATTCTTAACTTTTAGCTTACTTAATCTAGCAACAGCATTAGAATCAGTCACTCCCACCTCTTTGATTGACTTCCTCTCTAGCTTTGCAGGACACCACTCCCTCTTTGCTTTTCGCCTGCTTTCCTACTCACACCTTCCCCTCCTCAGTTACTGGTTCCTCAGGGGCAGTGGCCGGGAGGAGCAACATGCCAGAGGCCAGGGGCGGCGACGAGAGGAGTTACCCGGAGCCTTTGCTGCGCGGGCACAGGAGGGCCTAGAGGAGCTATCCCACATTGAAGGTCAGGAAGGGTGGCGGTGAGGAGATACCCCTCGTCCAAGGTAAGGAGCAATGGCTGTGCTTTGCTGGAGCAGCCATTAAGAGATACCCCACACTCAAGGTAATAGAAACTCAAGTAAGATGGTAGGTGTTGCAAGAGGGCATCCGAGGGCAAACACACTGAAACCATACTCACAGAAAACTAGTCAATCTAATCACACTAGGACCACAGCCTTGCCTAACTCAATGAAACTAAGCCATGCCTGTGGGGCAACCCAAGACGGGTGGGTCATGGTGGAGAGATTTGACAGAATGTGGTCCACTGGAGAAGGGAATGGCAAACCACTTCAGTATTCTTGCCTTGAGAACACCATGAACAGGATGAAAAGGCAAAATGATAGGATACTGAAAGAGAAACTCCCCAGGTCTGTAGGTGCCCAATATGCTACTGGAGATCAGTGGAGAAATAACTCCAGAAAGAATGAAGGGATGGAGCCAAAGCAAAAACAATACCCAGCTGTGGATGTGACTGGTGATAGAAGCAAGGTCCGATGCTGTAAAGAGCAATATTGCATAGGAACCTGGAATGTCAGGTCCATGAATCAAGGCAAATTGGAAGTGGTCAAACAAGAAATGGCAAGAGTGAATGTCGACATTCTAGGAATCAGCGAACTAAAATAGTCTGGAATGGGTGAATTTAACTCTGATGACCATTATATCTACTACTGCGGGCAGGAATCCCTCAGAAGAAATGGAGTGGCCATCATGGTCAACAAAAGAGTCTGAAATGCAGTACTTGGATGCAATCTCAAAACCGACAGAATGATCTCTGTTAGTTTCCAAGGAAAACCATTCAATATCACAGTAATCCAAGTCTATGCCCCAACCAGTAACCCTGAAGAAGCTGAAATTGAACGGTTCTATCAAGACCTACAAGACCTTTTAGAACTAACACCCAAAAAAGATGTCCTTTTCATTATAGGGGACTGGAATGCAAAAGTAGGAAGTCAAGAAACACCTGGAGTAACAGGCAAATTTGGCCTTGGAATACGGAATGAAGCAGGGCAAAGACTAATAGAGTTTTGCCAAGAAAATGCACTGGTCATAACAAACACCCTCTTCCAACAACATAAGAGAAGACTCTACACATGGACATCACCAGATGGTCAATACCGAAATCAGATTGATTATATTCTTTGCAGCCAAAGATGGAGAAGCTCTATACAGTCAGCAAAAACAAGACCAGGAGCTGACTGTGGCTCAGACGATGAACTCCTTATTGCCAAATTCAGACTTAAATTGAAGAAAGTAGGGAAAACCACTAGACCATTCAGGTATGACCTAAATCAAATCCCTTATGATTATACAGTAGAAGTGAGAAATAGATTAAAGGGCCTAGATCTGATAGATAGAGTGCCTGATGAACTATGGAATGAGGTTCATGACATTGTACAGGAGACAGGGATCAAGACCATTCCCATAGAAAAGAAATGCAAAAAAGCAAAATGGCTGTCTGGGGAAGCCTTACAAATAGCTGTGAAAAGAAGAGAAGCGAAAAGCAAAGGAAAAAAGGAAAGATATAAACATCTGAATGCAGAGTTCCAAAGAATAGCAAGAAGAAATAAGAAAGGCTTCTTCAGTGATCAATGCAAAGAAATAGAAGAAAACAACAGAATGGGAAAGACTAGGGATCTCTTCAAGAAAATCAGAGATATCAAAGGAACATTTCATGCAAAGATGAGCTTGATAAAGGACAGAAATGGTATGGACCTAACAGAAGCAGAAGATATTAAGAAAAAATAGCAAGAATACACAGAAGAACGGTACAAAAAAGATCTTCATGACCCAGATAATCATGATGGTGTGATCACTCACCTAGAGCCAGACATCCTGGAATGTGAAGTCAAGTGGGCCTTAGAAAGCATCACTACGAACAAAGCTAGTGGAGATGATGGAATTCCAGTTGAGCTATTCCAAATCCTGAAAGATGATGCTGTGAAAGTGCTGCACTCAATATGCCAGCAAATTTGGAAAACTCAGCAGTGGCCACAGGACTGGAAAAGGTCAGTTTTCATTCCAATCCCAAAGAAAGGCAATGCCAAAGAATGCTCAAACTACCACACAATTGCACTCATCTCACATGCTAGTAAAGTAATGCTCAAAATTCTCCAAGCCAGGCTTCAGCAATATGTGAACTGTGAACTTCCAGATGTTCAAGCTGGTTTTAGAAAAGGCAGAGGAACCAGAGATCAAATTGCAAACATCCGCTGGATCATAGAAAAAGCAAGAGAGTTCCAGAAAAACATCTCTTTCTGCTTTATTGACTATGCCAAAGCCTTTGACTGTGTGGATCACAATAAACTGTGGAAAATTCTTCAAGAGATGGGAATACCAGACCACCTGATCTGCCTCTTGAGAAATCTGTGTGCAGGTCAGGAAGCAACAGTTAAAACTGGACATGGAACAACAGACTGGTTCCAAATAGGAAAAGGAGTTCATTAAGGCTGTATATTGTCACCCTGTTTATTTAACTTCTATGCAGAGTACATCATGAGAAACGCTGGACTGGAAGAAACACAAACTGGAATCAAGATTGCTGGGAGAAATATCAATAACCTCAGATATGCAGATGACACCACCCTTATGGCAGAAAGTGAAGAGGAACTCAAAAGCCTCTTGATGAAAGTGAAAGTGGAGAGTAAAAAAGTTGGCTTAAAGCTCAATATTCAGAAAACGAAGATCATGGCATCTGGTCCCATCACTTCATGGGAAATAGGTGGGGAAACAGTGGAAACAGTGTCAGACTTTATTTTTTGGGGCTCCAAAATCATTACATATGGTGAATGCAGCCATGAAATTAAAAGACGCTTACTCCTTGGAAGGAAAGTTATGACCAACCTAGATAGCATATTCAAAAGCAGAGACATTACTTTGCCAACAAAGGTTCGTCTAGTCAAGGCTATGGTTTTTCCTGTGGTCATGTATGGATGTGAGAGTTGGACTGTGAAGAAGGCTGAGCGCCGAAGAATTGATGCTTTTGAACTGTGATGTTGGAGAAGACTCTTGAGAGTCCCTTGGACTGCAAGGAGATCCAACCAGTCCATTCTGAAGGAGATCAGCCCTGGGATTTCTTTGGAAGGACTGATTTTGAATCTGAAACTCCAGTTCTTTGGCCACTTCATGCAAAGAGTTGATTCATTGGAAAAGACCCTGATGCTGGGAGGGATTGAGGGCAGGAGGAGAAGGGGACGACAGAGGATGAGATGGCTGGATGGCATCACTGACTCGATGGATGTGAGTCTCAGTGAACTCCGGGAGTTGGTGATGGACAGGGAGGCCTGGCGTGCTGTGATTCATGGGGTCACAAAGAGTCGGACACAACTGAGCGACTGATCTGATCTGATCTGATCTTCTCCAGACTCCTTAGTGTGGCTGACCAGAATCTGTCCCTGTGGTTGCTTGTGCTCTTGGGTGATCTTGTTCAGGGTCATGACTTTATACACCACCCAAATCCTGACACTGCTGAAGCTCCATCTCTAACCCAGACTCATGTGTATTCAGCCAGCTATTAGATATCTCCTCTCGAGTGTTTAGTGTACATCCAGTAGTTAGTATACATCTAACATACACATTGAGATTTAACATTTTGAAACAGAACTCCAAATCCCTAGAAACATCCTCCAGCTGCAGCATTACTCATCTCGGTTGATGGCAACTTGAATAATCCAGTAGTTTAGATCAAAATATTTTGGATTCACTTTTGTTTCTTCTTTGATTCTCACACTATGCCCAGCTCACAAAACCTCCTGTTGTCTTAAATTCCAAAATACGTTTATGACATGACCACTTTCACTGACACCACTGGTGCCACCCTGGTCTGAACTATCCTTACTTCTAACCTAGATTTATGTCATTAATGTCCCAGGTTGTATGCTTTCCTCTCTACAGTCCAATCTTGACAAAGTCAAGTAATCCTCTTAAAACAAAAGATGGATTATGTCTCCTACACTTAAACTCTGCAGTGGCTTCTGGATGAACTCAAAGGAAAAGCCAAAGTGCTTACATGACCCTACATGATGTATACCCCACCTTCTGCCATAACCTCTGGATTTATCCTCTACATTTATCTCCCTAACTCACTCCATCTCACTGGCCACATCCTTCTGTTTGGGGAACAGACCAGAAAGTGTCCTACCAATATGTATTTCTGCATTTTCTGGTGCCCTTGACCGAATTTTTTTTTTCTTGTCTATCTAAGCTGTCTAAGAAACACAGACTTCAAGTCTGTGTTTGAAAATTGTGTTAGTGATGAGACCTATCTACTCTGCACACATGACTTTAAATTGCAGCTCATTCCAAGGTACATGATTCTTTCTACCCTACTCTATTTCATATAAACTTTACATCAATCATTACTTTCTTCTATATTATATTACACACTCATTTATTATGTTTATTGTTGATTTTTTCTCTCTCTCCATGTGCCTTGTTCACTGTTATCATCCAGCCCCCATAAGTACAAACTAGTTTCTTAACTAAAGATTCATCATACTGAATTAACTTAGCTATATTGTCAGCAGAAACAAAACATACCCTTCCCTGATTATCAGTGATCCTTCTAGAAGAGGGTTTTATTTAACACAAAGTGGAACAAAGAACCCTACATAGAATTTACAGAACCATCTTACCCTCTATTTATTTCCCACTTAAAGTAGACTTTATTTTTTGGAACACTTGTAAGTTGACAGAAAAAAAAAAAAATGATCAAAAGAGACAAGGAGAACCCTCACCCCTCTACCCCTGCACAATCACGGCCTCCCTTATCAGTGTTCCCCCCAAGAGTGGCATGGTTACACTCTAGTTTGTTATTTGTGAATCCTTGAACTAATAAAATGAAATAAACTTTACTCTCCTCAAACAGCAAAATGGTTAAGTGAGACAAAATAAGTGAAATAGTTAAAAAGCCAAATTAGATTTTTTTTTAAATGTGGAATGCCCATAGTACCTGGAAACGAACTGGCAATTAATTATAGTTTTCTTTCATCCTTCTCTCTATTTCCTTTCAAGTTTTCAATTTCCTTGCCCTGAGGCATCATGATTTTAAAGATAAAGCTTTGCTTTGGTTTATTTTTAATGCCTATTTATTGCACACATTGTTGTGCCAGTTAATATTCTGTTATGTCCTGTGTATTAGTGCTTGCCATGTTCCTGAATTTTTAGCAGTAGTCTGTTAAAAATATACTTGCACCTGAGGAAGCAAATTTCATCCAAATGTCATTCATTCACTATTACACTTTAGGATGCAAATAGAACTTTTTCTCTGCTAGAAGATTATGATTTATTATTAATGAGAATATAACTTTAAATAAATTAATGTAAAGATCTCCAAATATTCTACATCAGTAAAAACAAACTTGATCTTTGGAATAATTGCTTTTGATAGACAGGCATAATTTGTTTCAGTTTATGGATGGAGAAGTCAAGGTTATATGAGCTATCTAGGTACAGAACTCAGCCAATCAGTCAATCAACATGCAAGTCAGTCATGTTATTCTTCCCACTTAGTTCACTTGCCTAACACTCAGTTGGCACTTGCCCAAGCATTGTAATGTAACACTGTTATCAAATATTCACAGGAGGACTCTATCCCACTGCCTTACACAGAGCATCTAATGCCTTTGACTTCAGTTAACCTGTCCATGAGGACTACTAAAAGGATTTTCATGTAGAATACATTGAGACTCAAATGTATGGGAAACATTTAACTTTTATACATATCATATATATATGTAACTATTGAAGCTTTTGTGGAAAGCTGTCCCACTTGACTATATAACAAACTCTTCCTTCCACTCTGAAAATGTAAAATAGAGAGTAAAGCAGTCCAGTCTTTAAAGTATGATTGATGACTCTCTCCACCCCTCTTCCATTCAGTCTTACCATGGAGACTTTAAATGAGAGAATATTAAAGTGTATGCCATATAAGTTAAAGATGTTACATATGAGAAAAAAGTTATCTTCAATAACTCAGAAAGAGTCACACATATTTCTGCCTATATTTCCCAAATTATAAAACTCAGTATTTCTTCTCTGTACTGTTTTCCACTTTGCAATATTTTTTTTTCAAAAACAAGATAAACCAAGCAAACAGAAAAACAAATAGAAAAAATTAAAAAGGAAATGCATTTAGGATAAAAAGGCATATGTTCTCAAGGAATACTGCTCCACGGAACCTAATTCTCAACCTAATTGCCTGGAAAATCCCATGGACGGAGGAGCCTGGTGGGCTGCAGTCCATGGGGTCGCTAAGAGTTGGACACGACTGAGTGACTTCACTTTCACTTTTCACTTTCATGCATTGGAGAAGGAAATGGCAACCCACTCCAGTGTTCTTGCCTGGAGAATCTCACAGACCGTGGAGCCTGGCGGGCTGCTGTCTATGGGGTTGCACATAGTCAGACACGACTGAAGCGACTTAGCAGCAGCGGAACCTAACTCTAAGACTGAAAACTGAGAAAGAGTAGGACTGTCTCCAAGTTGTTCTTGTTTAGTCATTCAGTTGTGTCCGACTCTTTGCAACCCCATGGACTGTAACCTGTCAGGCTCCGCTGTCTGTGGAATTTCCTAGGCAAGAAAACTGGAGTGGGTTGCCATTTCCTTCTTGAGGGGATCTTCCCTACCCAAGGATTGAACCCATGCTTTCTGCATTAGCAGGCAGATTCTTTACCACTGAGCCACCAGGGAAGCCCTCTCTGCAAGTTCCAGTTTCAGTTCAGTTGCTCAGTCGTGTCCGACTCTTTGTGACCCCATGGACTGCAGTACACCAGGCTCCCCTGTCCCTCACCAACTCCCAGAGCTTACTCAAACTCATGTCCATTGAGTCAGTGATACCATCCAACCATCTCATCCTCTGTCGTCCCCTTCTCCTTCCCCCTTCAATTATTCCCAGCATCAGGATCTTTCCAAATGAGTCAGTTCTTCATATCAAGTGGCCAAAGTATTGGAGTTTCAGCTTCAGCATCTGTCCTTCCAATGAATATTCAGGACTGATTTCCTTTAGGATGGACTGGTTTGATCTTGCAGTCCAAGAGTCTTCTCCAAAACCACAGTTCAAAAGCATCCATTCTTCAGCGCTCAACTTTCTTTATAGTCCACTCTCACATCCATACATGACTACTGGTAAAACCAAAGCTTTGAAAAAGTGAAGTCGCTCAGTCATGTCCAACTCTTTGCGACCCTGTGGCTGTAGACTACCAGGCTCCTCAGCCCATGAGATTTTCCAGGCAAGAGTACTGAAGTGGGTTGCCATTTCCTTCTCCAGGGGATCTTCCCGACCCAGGGATCAAACCCAGGTCTCTGACACTGTAGGCAGGTATTTTACTGTCTGAGCCACTAGGGAAGTCACACCAAAGCTTTGACCAGAGAACAAAAAGATGATAATGTGTAGTGGCAACTGATCAACCTGTGACCCATACGTATGTGAAAGAATGAATATGAATTATTTAGCTCCTATTAGGTCCTACCTGAGAGTTACTGTCTGTATCAGTGAATGAAAGAGAGAAGTGAAGATGGAGGAGGAAAAAAAGTGCTAACATTTTTTAGCACTTACCAAAGGCCAGGCAGTTGGCTGTGAGGTTTTATATTTTATTGGATTTAATTTTCTCAGGACCCTAGGGGGTATAATTGGATCTATTTTTCTGCTGCTTAAATATGAGCCTTGGCTCAGTTGAGTCTTGTTAGACTTTGTCAGCTCTTGACCTTGTTGACATAGCTGCAAGTGACACACATCAATGGATGAGCCAAGAGAAAGCTCTCTGGTGGACACTATGCAGTGGGAGGAAAATGAGCTTATAGTCAGGCCTGGGAGGCCTGACTTATTAACAGCATCCCAAATATGGTTGGTAAGTTGGTTGAAATGTTCTATAAGTCTTAAAAGCTTATTTCTGCTGAAAGTCTTTAAAACCCTAAGAGGGCAAGTTTTCATCATAGAGTAGTAATTTGAACATTAGCCAAGTCGGATATATTGTATTTTCAGTTATGAAGAGTTTTTGTTTGTTTCCCCTTTCAGATTTAGATGAAATTATCTGACACGAGTTTGGGAAAATGAAAAATAGGTGATAACAGATTAGATTCTACCAAAAATGCTGATTGCTACAAGAGGTCTAACAAGACGGGTGTCAGAAGTGCTTGGGGACCAATAAACCCTGCACGGTTGCTTCCCTTAGACAGGTGGCTGCAAGATTCCTACATTATAAATTAAGGAAACAGTTGGAACTCACCTTTAAACGTCAGCGTTCCTGTCAGAGCCCTGACAAGGTGATCTGTGGCGCTGACTCTGTTTCAGCAACTGTTCACAGGCACATTTTTAGAATCAGATGCTTCTTTTAAACAAAATACGTTTCCTTGCCATTCAGTTGAAGCCTTGAACCTATTTCTTGAGCACTGGACAGAGAGCACTTGGACAGAGAAGTTATGTTTTAGTGTAATATGTAACTTGTGCTTCAAGGCTCAAACAATTAAAGGACTAATAAAAGTATAGAAGATAGTGTGATTCAAACCACAATCATCCCAACAGAAGTGCTATTCCTTCTAACTGTTTCATCTTTGCTTTCATTTTATTAAGGAAATGAAATTTGTTACTACTGTACACATTCATGTATATATATTTTTTTTTTTTATGAGGCTTGAAGGGCCTCAAGAAAGTTTCTCCCCCAACGTCTCTCGCTCGCATTGGTGGGAAAGCCCACCGTTAAACCCGCGTTCCTGCTGGTGGAAACCTATATTTTGTACTATACATGCCATGAACTTTTCTAGTTGATAAACAAATCTAGATATAAGTGTATTTAAGATATAAATATAGGCCTTTTGGTGCTAGTGGTAAAGGACCTGCCAATGCAGGAGACTTAAGAGACTTAAGAGTTTGATCCCTGGATTGGGAAGATCTCCAGGAGGAGTGCATGGCAACCCACTCCAGTATTCTTGCCTGGAGAATTCCAAGGACAGAGGAGCCTGGTGGCTACAATCCATGGGGTCACAGAGTCGGACTTGACTGAAGTGAGTTAGCATGCACCAAGATATAAGTACATATAAGTTGTTTTTTGGTAGATCAAGCTCCCTTGGGTCTAACTTCTCATGTGTTTCTAGAACTTAAAAAAATAAGCATATTTCAGACTGGCTTTGCCCTAGAGAGGCGTATAACTTTGAAACTTTATGTCCTCATCTGTGAAGTGATGATAACACCTAATTTGTTAAGCTGGATTGACATATATGAACCTAACAAATATGGGCATGTATTGAATCTCACTAAGTAAATTACACATATAGCATAAACATTACAGCTAAAGGGAACAGTGCCTGAGAAGTACATAGCATACTGCCTGGCACTAGAAAACACTCGAAATGACAGCAGTGGTGATGATGGTGATAATGATGGTAAAGGTGATGCTGACTATTTTTATGATTATGTCAGCAGTCCTTTTATTATCTACGTAAATAAGCACAGGATTGATCTTAAAGTCTTACTTAGATAGTTAACGTATTTTTAGCTTGATTTGACTTTCAATTCAAATTTAGTTACTGGTGGTACGACTTAAATGAGTTGGACACTGGCTAGCAGTAACTTTCGGAGTTCGTGGTGAAATGCTTAATGAGTGAACTTCAGCACTAACTGAAAATTGCAACTGAGTACCTAGGGGGAGAGATTGGAGAGTCAGCTCTGAGAGCCAAGTTGGAGAATCAGTCAGGTGAGAAAGGAAAATTACTTCCTTCTGATTAGAAACAGAGAGCCATGGGAATTTGTTTTGCTGATGAGCAGACACGTAACATAATGGAGGTTTTTTTTTGTTTTTTTTTTTGCTTTTTGCTTCTGCCTGGAAAGAGAGAAACAGAGAAAGTCATAACAAAGAGCAAGGGGGAAATAAAGCAGGGACTTTCGAGATGATTAGGAAAACCAGAAAGCAAAAAGGATAACCATCTCCTTAATAGACTTAGGGACTGAATGAAGGAAAACCTCTAGGAGAAAACTCACTCATTGTTTTATACCCAGTTTCCCTGGAACCTCTAAGTTGCTATTACATAAGTGACTCACAGACTGTTTTGGTCTGAAGTTATCTTCTAGATGAAGCTTGGTATGGTGGGAAAATAAACGGCTTTTGATCCAGGTGGACCATGTCCTATATACTGATAACTGTACAAATTATTTAACCTAATCTGAAGCCCACCTTCTTCTTTATTAAAAGGTACATAGTAATAGCATCCTGAAATTATATGGTAAGAACAAATAAAAATGCAGTTTGTGTACATAGTTTCTTGCAGAAAATACTTTAAAATGCTCATTATAATCCACTATCTAAGACCATTTCTTCTATCTTTTCTATTGATCTTTCTCCTTCCATCTCATAGGATTCTCTCTTGCTGCTTTATTCTTTAAAAGCGATATTTGCCATTCCTAGTCAATATTGGCTTATCCTTTGTCTTCCGTAATCAAATATATAATGATGCTTGGCTGCAGAGATTGTTTCCTAGTTCCAGATCTACATTTAAACTACTAACTAAATTGCTGTCTCCACTTGTATGTCCTTCAGACACAATAGATTCAGCACGTCCCTCAGTGACAGCATCAGATCACCTCTTAACCTCTTCCTTCTCTTCCAATAATCACTAGCTTTATTCATGGTTTTATAGCACTATTTGTTTTCAAAGTTATAACCCAGAGGTTGACTCCCATATTTATCACTTCGAACTTGGAAAAAAATCATGTTCTTTCTAATGTTTGGAAGCTAGACTAATTCCCAAGCCTTTAGTTTAAATCTGTGCCATCATCACCTAGACTGATCTCTTAAAGAGTCACTTTTCCTTTGACCTCTTCCCTCTTCAGTGAATCACCAAAATTTTTCCTGTGTTGGTGAAAGTCAAACATTTTATAACTAAGCACAACTGAGCTATGAAGAAAAAAAGAAAACTTGGTAAAAGAATCAGACAAAGCTGGAAAGAAATGAAAGTGAAAGTATTAGTCACTCAGTAGTGTCTGACACTTTATGACCCCATGGACCATAGCCTGCCAGGCTCCTCTGTCCATGGGATTCTCCAGGCAAGAATACTGGAGTGGGGAGCCATTTCCTTCTACAGGGGATCTTCCCAACCCAGGGATCGAACGGGCTGGGTCTCCTGCACTACAGGCAGATTCTTTACTGTCTGAGCCACCAGGGAAGCCCAGAAAGAAATGGTACATGATTGTACTAGGTTGCATTGCAACGGGTACTAGGTATTGGTTTTAAGTTCTCATGCCTCATCAAGTAAGAAGTACAATTATCTGTAAACCATTTGTACATAGTGGAATAAATAGAAAACATCAAAATCTTCACTAGCAGTTTCACTGTCAGCTGATGACATTAACTCATACTTTGCTAGAAAGGTTGCTGTCATGAAATATGAACTCACTCATCTTCCATTCAGTTCAGTTCAGTTCAGTCACTCAGTCATGTCCGATTCTTTGCAACCCCATGAATCGCAGCATGCCAGGCCTCCCTGTCTATCACCAACTCCCGGAGTTCACTCAGACTCACGTCCATCAAGTCAGTGATGCCATCCAGCCATCTCATCCTCTGTCGTCCCCTTATTCTCCTGCCCCCAACCCCTCCCAGCATCACAGTGTTTTCCAATGAGTCAACTCTTTGCATGAGGTGGCCAAAGTACTGGAGTTTCAGCTGTAGCATCATTCCTTCCAAAGAAATCCCAGGGCTGACCTCCTTCAGAATGGACTGGTTGGATCTCCTTGCAGTCCAAGGGACTCTCAAGAGTCTTCTCCAACACCACAGTTCAAAATCATCAATTCTTTGGCGCTCAGCCTTCTTCACAGTCCAACTCTCACATCCATACATGACCACAGGAAAAACCATAGCCTTAACTAGACAGACCTTTGTTGGCAAAGTAATGTCTCTGCTTTTGAATATGCTATCTAGGTTGGTCATAACTTTTCTTCCAAGGAGTAAGCGTCTTTTAATTTCATGGCTGCAGTCACCATCTGTAGTGATTTTGGAGCCCCAAAAAATAGTCTGACACTGTTTCCACTGTTCCCCCATCTATTTCCAATGAAGTGATGGGACTGCATGCCATGATCTTCATTTTCTGAATGTTGAGCTTTAGGCCAACTTTTCACTCTCCACTTTCACTTTCATCAAGAGGCTTTTGAGTTCCTCTTCACTTTCTGCCATTAGGGTGGTGTCATCTGCATATCTGAGGTTATTGATATTTCTCCCGGCATCTTGTGTTTCTTCCAGTCCAGCATTTCTCATGATGTACTCTGCATATAAGTTAAATAAGCAGGGAGACAATATACAGCCTTGATGTACTCCTTTTCTTATTTGAAACCAGTCTGTACCACAGCCTTGTCTAACTCAGTGAAACTAAGCCACGCCTGTGGGGCAACCCAAGATGGGTGGGTCATGGTGGAGAGATCTGACAGAATGTGGTCCACTGAAGAAGGGAATGGCAAACCACTTCAGTATTCTTGCCTTGAGAACCCCATCTTCCATAGTTTCTATAATAAACTACTTCGTATATTGACTCAGCATCTTTCTCTCTCTCTTTTTTAATATATGAAGTCATTTCTCTTGTTATAGCTGAAACAAATGCATGGCTTGAGTCATACTGCAGGACAAGCATGCTCACATATATCAGTGATCCACAATGTACAAATGTAGGTTCTGCCATCCAGGTCATTCCTCCATAAATTATTTCTTCCACTAGTGAAACTTCAACCTTATTAATAACTGAACCATTTGTTATCCAAAGCATAAATACATAATATATTCTTCCCTAAATAAAAATAAGCACAATATAATAAACAAGCAAGCAAAAAGAAAGTCCCTCTCCTCCCTCATACAACCTCTCTCTCTCTCTCTCTGGATTTTGAATGTCTTGAAGGAGCAGTCAGTCCCCATAACTTGCACTTCTTCAGTACCCTCTCCTTTCAATCTGGCATGTATTTCCACAATTTGTTAGAAAACAATCCTTTACAAAACACTATTTCTAGAGTTATTACTGGTTTTAATTCCTTAAATCCACTTAGTTTATATCAGTCCCCTTCCTACTTAGCTTTTGTGTAGTATTGGGCATTTTATGACATTGTTTAAATGTGTTGTAGAGAATCAAGCTTTCACCTTATGTTTCAAATTACTCTTTAAGAGTAACACTTATTTTACCTGTAAAATGACTTTTTCACAGTGTGCAATGCTAATAGATACGTTTGTTATTTAAAGAGAATCTGCAGTATTTATATTTAATTATAAATTAGAAGTGGATCAATGAGGTCATAGTGCATTAAGTAATGAATGGCTGATGAATAAATTCGTATTTCTGAGATGATCATAGTTTACAACCTTAATTGAGTCATTGATAGTCTAACAAATGTGGTTCCCTTCAATAACATCCACAGTCTAATGTTATTAGACGAATGTCCCCAAACCATTAATATGTTTGTTATTATAAGAAAACTATGTGCATTTTTAGTAAATAGACTTGAAATTTGATATATGATGATAAGATATAAAAGTATCCATAAGGCCATCCCCAGCGACCAAAATTTGTAATATTAAAAGTTGAGATCTGCTAAAAACTATAAGGTATCCCAATGGGCAGACTCCCAAGTGCTCATTTTAGATGCAAACATGGAGGAAATGAAGACCAACAAAGTAGTATGTTCCGGAGAAAGAATTCATTGTCTCATGGAAGACAATGAGATGGATATCATTGAAAGAACAGAATTGAAGGTTGCCACGTGGGATCAGGCTCTGACAATCCAGATTCATTCAGTGCTCATCTAACAGGATGGCATTTGTATAGTTTCCTCTTCAAGTTTTTGTAAAATGTGGGGCTAAACTAAGCTATTCAGTTCTATTACTACCTTTATAAACTGAGTGTGTGTATTATGTTTAGTGTGTTGGGCAAATCTAATTCTAATCTGAACCAATACCTATCTCCCTAGGGACTATTCTTGTCATAAGGAAGAAACATGACTAAGTTGATTTAAACTGAAGAGAAGGATTTTATCATGGGTGGGAGAAATGTTCTTTATCTTAGGCAGGAAGTGAACAGGAAAGTATTTTGGCCTGGATTTTGTGGGCAATTTTCCAAAGATCACCAACAGAAACTAGTCTTGAAATGAGGCTGATGTGAACAGGAAAAAAAAAAAAAGACAGAAAAATTTTGAGTTCTAGATGTCATTGTTGAAAGGCTCCACCTACCAGCCCTGCATGCTGTCATGTGAGATGATGGGCTTATTTGTTTTGAAGACTGAGGTTTCATGGTTTCTGCTACTTATAACAGAAGATATCTTAATTCAGACAGTATTTTAAATCAGCCCCTTATATTCCGTCTTATTCCCAATCGCTTTATTAAAGCTACTTCATTTCTTTCAACTTTATCTTTTCCCCCAGTAGGCAGGACTAGAAATCTTGGAGTGATTCTTGAACACTTCCCTTCCTATATCCTGTAAATCCTATACAAGGCAACCAAGTGTTGCTTCCCCTTAAACATCCCTAAAATGTCTTCGTATCTGATCTTTTACTCAAGTAGAAGCTACAGAAAGCCTCCTAGATATGCAGTGTACTGGGGGTCTGTCTATCTTTCCTGGAGTAATACTATGCTGCCTATAGAATTCTACCAGTCTGATCTTCTAATGTCCCTAACTAATATAATCCCCATTTACAGTTTCTATTTATTTCCAACCACTCAATTAGGACAGTGTTAGTGGAAACTGAGTTAATGATGTAATCTTGAGAATGAGTTAGATAACAGGGCTCAGGTTCCATCAGATAGAACAGTTCATTTTACGGTTGTGATTCTCCTGAGCACTTTTCTCAATTTGTGGCAAACAATGAAAACCTTTCAATATTTCTTTTGTGACTCTGCCTTTCTGGCTGTATTCTGGGATTTCTTGAAGGTTCAAACCTGGTCTACCTTTTGCTTTTTTTGTATCGCTTATAACACTAGTGACCACATTACGTATTCATGGAACAATCTACATATTGAATAATAATGACAACTAGGAAAAAACATGTCTCAGTTTTCTACTACTGAGTAACAAGTTGCCAGAAATTTAGTAACTTGAAACACCATTTATCATTTTGTATTTCCTGTGTGTTAGAAGTCTGGCATGATGTGTCTGAATCTTCTACTAAGGCTCTCCTTGGGCTAAAATCAGGACATAAGTCCAAAAAGTCAAGGCTGCTGTTCTTGTCTGGAGTTCTGGACGCTCTTCTGGTGCAGTGGGTTTTGATAGAATGTATGTATTTCTCATGTTTTCCTTGTGGACCCCTCCATCTTCAAGCACATCAACTATTTCTCTTGCTTCAGATATCTTTAATTTTCTCTCCTGCTCTTAAGCGTTCATGTGATTACATTGGGCCCACCAGACTATCCAGGACAATCTTCTTATCTTAAATTCAACTGAATTGTAAAACTATATGTAGAGTTCCTTTGTTCAGGTAATGTAACATTTTCATGGGTTTCTCAGGTGGCTTAGTGGTAACAAAACCATCTGCAAATGCAAGAGATGTAAGTTTGATCCCTGGATCAGGACGATCCCCTGGAGAAGGACATGGCAACCTGCTGCAGTATTCTTACCTGGAAAATTCCATGGACAGAGGAGGCTGGCAGGCTATATAGTCCATGAGGTTACAAAAGAGTCAGACACGACTTTGCCACTAAGCAACAACAACATTTTCATAGACACAGCACCAGGGGACAGTGTTACTAGGGGCCAGGATCCTGCCAGTCACAGCACGCATAAAGCATATATCAGTTGAGCATAGCAGAATACAAAATGTTTTACAATGTAATTGAAAACGTGTAAAAAAATATGGGCAGGTAGGGTCAGAAAATTATTCTAAAATATTAAGACTGATATAAATTAATTTTTTCTATGTATACAAGCCTTTCATCTTTTATAACATAAAAATAGAAGAAATATAAACACCAACATAAAATTTATGTTTAAAGGGTTAAGTGAAAATCAGTCCGACTCTTTGCAACCCCATGGACTATATAGTCCATGGAATTTTCCAGGGCAGAATACTGGGATGGGTAGCCTTCTCCTTCTCCAGGGGATCTTCCCAACCCAGGGATCGAATCCAGATCTCCCACACTGCAGGCAGATTCTTTACCAGTTGAGCCACAAGGGAAGCCTATAAAGGGTTAAAAAATGCATCTAAATATTTGTTAGTGGCAAGGCTTATTAGTGAATTTTATTTCTTATTTTATTACATAAGGTTGAAATTTTTCCTTGATTTAGTAAAGCTTATGGGGTTATTTTTCATTTTATTAGGTAATGATAAATAACCTATCTGTCAGAATCACCCAATACATCAAGTATCTAATTTGTGTAGCTGATGGAGGGTGGGGAAAAAAAAAAAGCATGATTACAGTGTTAATGGAAGAAATGCAATTATATATTAACTCAGCATATGTACCCTGGAAAGAGAATAGGTGATACTGTGGCATGTTCAGAGATGCCTGTGAGTAAGAACAGTTGACTTTCATTCTAATCTTACAATTATGAAGCAAATTTTATAATGAAGCAAGTACTCATATTAGGGTAAAAGGTATTTTTAACAACTATTGTGTAGAAACATTATTTTATTTTTATCAACTTTTAACATTTTAATCCTGTTAGCTGTTAATATCTAATAGAGGGTATTATGCAAATACAGATAATAATCTGAGAATCTTCCAAATGAAACATGTCTGTACAGATGGTCTGAAATGCTGAATTGTTTTCAGTGTCCTTTAACAACTGTCCAAACAGAAGTACACTTACAGGCCTGCTCTCATTTTCATTGGTAAATCATGAATTATTTTGAGACATATTAATTGAAGTTGGATTACACTCAGGAAAAACATAGCTGTTTCTACATTGTAAATAAACTTTGAAAATACACATGAATAAGCAGAGAGCCCTTGGGATGTGTGTGACAGTAGATTTGTGAACATAGTTTTAAATAACTTATTTTTTAATAAATTTGAAGATTTTCCACATTTTTTTCCTCCTTTCCTCCCACCTTTCAACATCCAAATACACTTGTGGTTTTGTATAAAAATGTAATACACACCCTTTCCTGGTGGCTAAGGATGAAAAGATTGCATTGATTGTGATAGATT
Source organism: Bos mutus (assembly GCF_027580195.1). Taxonomy (NCBI): domain Eukaryota; kingdom Metazoa; phylum Chordata; class Mammalia; order Artiodactyla; family Bovidae; genus Bos; species Bos mutus. The sequence continues at coordinate 11,205,292 of NC_091640.1, read as the reverse complement.
AGTTTTATTCCCCAAGCTGCTTGGAGCTGTTGAGATGATGGCAGGAGTTGACAGGGTTGATACTGTGTAATGTAACTGGAGATAATCAAGAGATTTTTTATACATTATTCACACATTGTTTCTATCAATTCAACAGCCCTCAAAAGAGTCTATCCATTTTATAGCAATCTGGTTCTCTGACTCTGCAGATAAGGTTAAGACAAATACATTTCTATACAGTATAGAAGAAATTGTGTAAAATTCGTAGATTCATTTTTAATGGATCATGATTTAAAATTATAGAATACTATTTTTAATTGTAAAAAATAGCACTAAGTGAAGCATTTCTTGTTCTAAATAAAATGATTGTTCCTATTTATTATTGTTTATCCTTATATTACTTTACTATAAAATTGATAAAATAGATAAAAATCATTTTAAAAGCAACATAAAATTTATGTCATTTGGTACCTTTTTTAAAAAAACTGTAAAATTATCTGTATTCAGTTCCTATCAACTAAATCTTTTCTTATTTTAAAACTCCAGTTGGAAGGTTGACAACAGGAAAAGCCAACACTCATGCTAAAAAGGTGCTGTTGAGAGCTCATTTGAAGAAACCGAGAAAAAGAGGAAAGCATGTGTCGAGTAAAAAAATTACTAATTTCCTAGGCAGCAGTGTGATTAAATATTGGAATGATCACCTATAATTAAGCCAAACTTAAGAGTAACTAGCGGGATAAAACCAAAAGTAATAGTGAAAGTGCAGAAAGGTTAAGGAAACATTTTTGCCAAGTAACAAGTCTATTGTAATTGCCTTTGTCTACACTTATTATAACTCTTCTTCAATTCTTGATCTACTTCTCCATTGTTATATATGTAGTTTATAAGAGGAGATTTTATTCATTCTTATGGACTTTTTATTTTCCCCTTTCCTCTTTATCGATAGACAGATACACAGATAGGTAGATGGATAAATATACATTAAAACCTTGCATATGCTAGGCACTAGGAACAGAGAGATGTGAAATCTAATAGCCATGTTGGAATAGGGAGTTAAACAAATAAAGAAATAGTTACATAAATATGGGAAGAGTCCTAAAGTGTAGAGAGTGAAGGAAATATATTAAGAGGCTTATAGGAAGCATCTAACTGCCTGGAATGGTCTGCGGATATCAAGGATGAATGTGTTCACTAATGATCAAATGGATAGGTGAGCAAAGTATCAGAAATAAAACATGTGCTGCACTTAGGGAAAATATGATTTGAAATATCCATAAAAGGCTGTGAGAACAATCCATCAGGTCAGGCATACAAAGATTGTTATTAAGATTTTTCCTCACAAATGAATAGGAGCTGCTCTGTCTTGACCCAGACCATCATTTAGGGTGGTTTAAGTGAGCTAAAATGACTGAACAAAACCAGTGTGTCACCCCCCCCCGATTTCCTTGCCCAGACACATAGGTAAAACATATTTGTATCTTGATGGACGTCTTGCATCCCATCACCTTCCCAAACTAGATTGTTAGAGTAAGATGAAGTAGATTTAAACATTGAGCCCTAGTGGCTCAGTGGCAAAGAATCTGCCCGCAGTGCAGGAGACACAAGAGACATAGGTTCAATCCCTGGGTCAGGAAGATCCCCTGGAGGAGGAAATGACAACCCACTCCAGTATTCTTGTCTGGGAAATCCCATGGACAGAGGAGCCTGATGGGCTACAATCTAACAGGTAGCAAAGAGTTCGACATGACTAGTGACTAAACACACAAACACACAGTATATTTAAAAAGCCCTTGGTTCAAGAAAAAATAGTAATATTAACAAGTGTCAATATATTTATAGTGAAAAATGTTAGCTGCACAGTTGTGTCTCTTTGTGACCCCATGGACTGTAGCCCGCCAGGCTCCTCTGTCCATGGGATCCTCCAGGCAGGAATACTGGAATGGGTAGCCTTTCTTCCTCCAGGAGACCTTCAGGACCGAGGGATCAAAGCCAAGTCTACTGCATTGCAGGCAGATTCTTTACTGTCTGAGCCATCAGGGAGGTCCTCGATATATTTATAGGGCTTCAGTTTACACATTAAAGCGCAAAATCTAAAGAGTAAATTCTTCCTAAACCCTAGCATAAATGAAAGATAAGGTCTCTCTGGGCTCTTTTATAGCATTCTAGAAGTTCTAAGTGTACAAGAGCACAGCTGAGAAGCAGGCTGAAGGAGATAAGAGTGGTGAATGTGGCTTATATCCACAGGTGTGGGGCCAGGAAGCTAAAATGAATAATAAACCGGGGCTTTAAAGGTGGAAGTGAACAATTAAGCATTAAGTAAATGTAAAAGTAGAGGGATAAGTTCTAGCAAAATGCATGTCGAGGGTCTTGCAACTGTATTTCTGCATTGTGGCAAGACAATTAATGAAGGTGGCAGGAAAGCCAGCAAGTAATGCATTATAATTATCAATCAATAAGTGCAATGAATGCATTGATCAAAGTCTAAATATCTCCTGCATTAAGTAGGGGCATAATGGAACTATAATTACTAGTATCGGTGGACTCCCAGAACAGTTTCTTCAAGGTCAGTCATAATACTGAAATGTGAAAATGTTGGGCAAATAGCCCAATTAGAGACATTTATAAGTTTGAGATAAAGGAAGCTGAAAGACAGCTGAATCAGTAAAAGATAAGAAGAATTTTCCATGCTTAGTACTTGCTGGGCTTCTGATTAGCCAACTGAGATTAAAACATAACCAAAGGGGCAAAAAGTAATAGAATACTCTCATTTATCAGGATGATGTTGGATATTATATATATACTGTGTGTGTTGAGAAATATACAAAATTACATGTTAAGTCATTTATCCCTCAAATGGGAAAAACAACAGCAAAATAATTTACTTTTTACAACTAAAGAGAACATGAAACTATATAAATATTACTTGAAATTCTATTTATCAGGGCTTTAAAAGGGCAAAAATATGATGCATGACAAAAATTCATATGATTCCTTGTTTTAAAAATCGCTATGTACATCTCTTTTGTGTGTCAGTGTTATTGATTAGATTAGTTTGGTTTACTCAGGTTGCCTCAAACCAATTTAGCTGGCTAGCCTTAAGTGTTCTAGCTGACAGATCACTCTTCCCCGTGTCAGTTAGGGAATTGCAATGATTTTTTTTGAACTCCGTAAAAAGTGTCATTAAGGATTTCCTCCATGCCAGGCATGACTATTGCCTTCAACCCTGCTTTGACATATCATTTATTCAAGGGTGTCCTTGTTGCCTTTCCCTCCTCTAAACTCAGTAATTATGGTGCCACACTATTTAGCCTTAGAGAAAAATTTCCAGAACAATTCCAGATAGTTCAGAACTCAGCAAGCTGTCAGTCCATTTGCTCCAGCAATGATACAACCATTTATATTGCAGAAGAATTCTATAGCCTTATGAAGCAGTATAAACTCAAAATGATATTTTAACCTAAATTTAAAATATCCTCTTCCCCTTTGCAAAAACGTCGACCTGAGCTGCTTTCAGTGATGTATGTCTTTAAATATTCCTGTCAATATTTATTATCAATTTTAAATGGATTACATGAATGAAACTTTTAATTCTGCATTAGTGCAGACAAATGGAACAATAATCAGAGGTGTTAAATATTAACTGACTTAACTTCGAGTATTTCTCTTCCATCTCCAAATAATTCTTTCTAAATTCTTGACCTTAGTACCATTTGCTACTTTCATTCATTATGTTTATCTACCAATCAGCTAGTTAGACTGGATTCTGTTGCACCATTTCCAGGATCATCCCTGATAACTTCAGCATCACAGTATCACAAGGGCTTTGTGGCAGTTGCTTTACTCCTTGATCTATTCATGGTGTCATGCAGGTCCTTTTCATGCTCACCTCTAATATGGATTTTCTCTACTTCTCAACTTTCAGCTACCTACTTCCTTGGGATTGGCTTAAACCTTTATATTACCAGTAGCTTATTCTCCAAGCAGAGCACATTACCCCATGTTCCTAACTCATTAACTCAATCATTCCCATGTCAAGGTTCCAGCACTCCAGAAAATTTTTCTTTTCCAAAAATCCTTGTATTTACTTTTTATTTTTTTTAAGTATCCAGTATTTTTTTTTTTTTTTAATTTCAACCTCTCTGCATATGAGATCTCAATCCCCTGACCAGGGATCAAACCAGAGCCCCTTGCATTGGAAATACGGAGTCTTAACTACTGGACTTCCAGGGAAGTCCCCAGAAAAGCTTTCTAAACACACTGATACTGCCATTTTTTCCAGAGGAGTTTCAACTGAATGCATCACAATTTTTTTTTTTAAAAGAAAACATATGTAAAAGAGGGAACTTTTAAAATCATAAAGCATATTCTAATATACAAAAATAGATCTTAAAAGCTAATGAGGGATCATTTATTTACTAAGGTTAATGATATGTGAAGGACTGGAGAGCACAATGATTGGGGAGGAAAGTGAGAGAAGCGTGTTTTGGCATTCTATATTTTAGTTGCTTATTGTATGTCCGAATGAAGATATCAAGTCACCACTGCATTATATTGCAAATATATGTGTGTGTCATCTTAATATTATACAAATATTCGTCATTTTTAGGTTTCACTCTGGCTTCCATCCCATTTTTTTGTTCTCCTTCCTAGTAAAATTCTTCACAAACTGCTTGCTGACTCTGCTTCCTTTCTTCCCTGGTCTCTTCTGTCCACTCTAGACTGGAGGACTCTCCCTGAGTTCACAGTGACAATCCATAAACTTTTTGTTGTTCAGTCGTGAAGCCGTGTCCCAGCTGTCTGCAACCCCATGGACTGTAACCCGCCAGGCTCCTCTGTCCATGGAATTCTCCAGGCAAGAATACCGGAGTGAGTTGCCGTTTCCTTCTCCTTCTCCAGGGAGTCTTCCCAACCCAGGGATCGAACCTGTGTTTCCTGCTTGGCAGGGTGGACTCTTTATCACTGAGCCACCTGGGAAGATATACAAAGGTCGTTCACTATCAAATCAGTAGTGTAATCACTGCAATTCCCTGGAATGCAGATGCATATCGTGCAATAGCTACTTGATAGCTTTATTGGATGTTTTATAATCAGCCACAATGTAGCATGGCAAAATATAACTGTCATTTTCTCCCCAAATATTTTTCTTTTTAGTCTTTCTCATATTAGTAATTTTAATAAATGTACTATCCATCATTGTCTACTTTTATTTCATTAAAATTTACTAAAATTTTATGCAAACATCACACAGTATGTTGATTTGTATAATGAAATTTTATTAAAATTTGTAAAAAATATTATTACCAACAACAGTGAAACCTAGACATAATCTTGATGCACATCTTTTTTCGTTACACCCAACAGCAAGATCTGCAACTTTGTCCCCAAAACATAAATGAACTTTTCCTGATTCTCTCCATATCCACAGTTCTACCATAGTCTTATCACTCAGCTTTCATGGTTCCCATACAACGGCTAGAATGGCCTTTTAATAGACATTAGATCATGTAACTCTACTATAGAACATTGTGCAATGACCTGTTAAGCATTCAGAATTAAATCCAGTATCTATATATACCATGACGTACAAGCCTTTCATAACTTGGTCTTTGCTTGTTACAACTATCCCTCTCCCCTTGAATACAATGCAGCCGTCTTGCACTTTCTGTTCCTTGTCCTAGCCATAGTTTGGACCACTCTGCATATGGACATTTCCATAGCCAGATTTCATAGAACTCTAGATGACAATTAAATCAGATAAATTTTAGAGAGTGAGTGAAGAGCTACATATGTTAATTTGATCAGAGGCTACATCTGTACCACTTCTTAGTTTCATTGGTTTCTTAGAACTTGTCACTGCTTGAAGCTATCTTACTTATTGGTTTGCCTTTTTTCCCCTCTTTCTGCCAACTAGAATTTATGCTTCAGGAGAAAAAGAAGCAGTGGTATTGTGAATATCGCTGAGTGTTGAAGCCTTATCACCTGGAACAGCTAGCTATAGGATAAGATCTGTATTATATTTAATGAATAAACCAAATAAATGAACACAATTGTGAATATTTTCTCATTATAGAATCAAGTTAAAGTTTTGCTCTAGGCCTTTAACACCAATTTATCTTTGTAGTGTGTTTTTAATTTGATAAGCCCCTATAGATGTTTAGATCCAGTGTTTTCTATCATTCCTAAAGTCAACAAGAAAATGAGGAAATAATAAATTGTGGGTGCTCAGTCCAACAAGCTGGCTCTTCTCATTCCAACTTCCAAATATGACTCACATTTCCTGAGTTTCTTAACAATTATGTGATTTTTCTTTTCTGAAAAAAATGCCCTCAGGCATTAAATCTCAGCGCCTGTTGGCAGCGGTGGCTCTCCACACCTGCTGTCCTCAGCAGCTCCTGTTTCTGCTTCTGGCTCTGCTCCCCTGGCCAGAACACCTCTCCGTAGTGACTCATGGCATCCATCACTCCTGGAGGGCCCAGACAATGCTAGTAGTTTCCCTGGGGCTTCCTCTCTCACTTCGTTTGATCTGTGGCTACTTTGTCTTCTTTGCACTCAACTCTAGCATCAGTTTCTCATCCTCAGCCTTGCAGCCCTTTGGAGTGGATAGTTAACCTGCTGTGACAGCCTTTCCTTTGTATTGTTGGATATTTAGCAGCAACCCTGGCCTCTTCCCACTAGATCCAGTGGCTCCTCCCAGCTATGACAACCGCAAATGTTCCCAGATAATGACAGGTTTCCTTAGGACCCCGAGTCACCCACCCACCCATGAGAAACACCGGTCTCATGGACAAGTCACTGAATGAGACTTTCTACAAAATACCTCTTCCCCTTGACTTCCATGGACTGATTGTCTCTTATTCACTACCTGCTTGATGCTTCTTCTTTGTCTTTTATGAGAAATGATGTCCTGGAATTCCGCAGGTTCAGTTCTTCGTTTTTCTCTTTTCATTCTATATGTATCCTATAAAAGCTATGGGCGACCGGGGAAATCTGGTTGCCCATAACTTCAACATTACCTTAAAAGCTGTTTTCTCTGGCAAGAGCCCCAAAGTCCCGGTAGAGGTCCTATGTCTTTGTTATACACTCTTTCAAGACTGTTGCATTCCTTCAGAGTGCTAATCTCAGATTGTAAGTCTTATGTAATGCATTCATAGTTTTCGTACTGTTTTTATTAATGGCTGTCTCCTACATAAGACTATAAGCTCCCCGAGAGCTGGATCACTTATATATTTTGTTTTCCATGTATTCCAATAAGGCTCAAAATACCCTCAACCGAATTCTAGGAACAACTTGGATTTCCCCAGGCTAGACATAAAATATACTCTTTGAATAGCCTTCTTAACTAAGATTATTTCTGACAATACCCGCTTAGGTATTTTCAATAAACCCAGTATGTTCCAGTTCTGTAGATTCAGTCTTCTCTCACTTACAAGATTTGTCTTGACGTAAAGCTTTCAGTACTATCAATAACTTCATTCAGGAAAATGTGGTTACTGTCTGTTAGGTTTAACCAGGACATGTGAACAGTTGCTCATTTGTTTCATTTTTGTTCCACAGGAATACGGCCCTTTTTATGTACTTTCTTTTTAGGTTTTTCATTCTAGTTTTTGGGGGTTTTTTTAAGAAGATTTTCTTCTTGTCTCTATTTTTAGAAACTGGTTTGATTTTGGCCAGTTTTCTCCTTTGGGCCTGAAGCCTTTGTTTGTGCTCTGTTGCCTCTGGGCCAATAACCCTGTAGGCTAATGGCCAGCATCACGAGTATGGCTCCTACCCCGACAACGCACTCACCTATTAGCAAACATTTCTTATGGTTCAAGCTGCATGACATGAACTTTTTAACCTTAACATAAGCTGAAGTCAGGACACGGCAGCCCCCATGAGACCTTACAAGGTACAGACAAATCTAAAACTTAGTCCTGGACCATGCCCAATGCTTTACTACAAAAAGCACATACCCCCTCAAAAATAAGTGCCAAATATGACGATCATCTTCACATATATGTTGTCAGAGATATACCATTATCCATAACAGAGATAGCAATGGAAATGCAGTTTAATTCAGCATCAAAAATAGCTTACCCCTTCAGCAAATGTTAACTGAGGGATGATGCTTATCTGGCACTCTTCTAGATTTTCAGTATATCAATGCACAACACACACACACACACACAAAATCCAAATAGAAAATTCTTGCTCTAAAGGATTGTCTCCACACATAACACACAGTGAGGTTGTGGCTGAGTGATTTTTTTTCCTGAGCTTCAGTATTCCCATTGTAAAGGGCAGAATGATAATATCAAATTAATCCTTGGAAAGTCTAAATTAGACGGAGGACTGGTACAGTGCTTGGAATACGAGAATATCAGTTGTTTGTGGTTTTTCATTTTTTTTTTTTTAGATTATTCCTACAATCTCTCCCAAAATAACACATGAGATTCTGAGCTATGCATTAGCAATCTCAGGACTTTAACTTTCATATCTACTAAATAGACTTAGGTCAAAATGATGAAAGCCTCCTCAGAAAACGTGGTATAATTATGATTTATTCAAACCTGATACAAACTAACTACAGTAATAATCATTTTACAACTGAAGATTTTTAAACTTTTTGTTTGTGTGATTTTTTTTTAAAGGAGGAATTAAAGTTCAGGTGTAAGGATGGCTGTACTTCTGAAACAGAGGAGTAAATCCTAAAAATGATCCTCTCACAGTTCTGTTCAGGTGCTTCCCTGTTAGGCCCCCTCCTACGGGGATGCTCGCCATCAGCGTCTGCACATGAGAACAGGGGCTGCCTCCTGACACTTTCCAACCCCAGATACCGTGTCTATCCCACCCACTCCTGATGTTCCCCTTCACCTTGGTGCCTGTAGTCTTGGCTCTAGCAAGGAAGCAAAAGGTCAAAAAGAAAGTCACCAGGTGACTTGTGTGTACAAGAGAGGAGGGATTCAAAGAAAGATGGCTTGCAGAGTGAGTTGGGTGACAACGGTCAGTCTGTGGGAATTTCTTTTCCGTGGGTTACGAGATTTTGTCAAAAGGAAGTATTTCTCCCAAAATTGGGAGCATGCAAACTACTAATCAGTTTAGCTTTGTGTTGTATGCTAGTTTGGAAAAGAAAATATAATGTTTAAAAAAAAAGCCTTTATGACGGATTTTGTAAATAGATTGTCACAGGGTAACCTGTTCTCTGGGCTTTCTTGGTGGCTCAGTGGTAAAGAATCCTCCTGCCAATGGAGGAGCTACAGGACATGCAGGTTCAATCCCTGGGTCAGGAAGATCCCCTAGAGGAGGGCATGGCAACCCACTCCAGCATTCTTGCCTGGAGAATCCCATGGACAGAGGAGCCTGGCAGTCCATGGGGTCACAAAGAGTTGGACACGACTGAGCAACTAAACAACAACAACCTATTCTCCAGCTGCAGTCTCATCACTTCATATGGGTGTAGTCTGAATAAACTGTGTGTGGTAGATGATCAATAAAAGGATGTTTTAAGGAAAATGAAAGAACTCACAAGGATTGGAAAGAGTAAAACTTTTACTTGCAGATGATTAATTGTGTATGATTCCTAAGAAATTATTAGGAATAATAATTAGATAAGGTTACAGATTGCAAGAGCAAGAAAATTAGATTAATTGTGCAGTAAGCAAAAGAAAAAATGTCACCAATATTTACACTGGCCTCACAAAATATAGGATGTGTAACAGCATTGGTGGGTACACTGAGACTAAGAGACACTGCTGAAAATTAATGAAGACAAAGAAATGGAAAACACGTCACCTTCATGATTGGATGACTTAATGTTGTCAGGTTAGCAATACTTTCCAAATGAATCTTTACTTCCAGTGAAGCGCCAATCAGTATCGCAGCAGGCATATTCAAAAATTAAAAGGGAAGTGAAAAGGCCCTAGATAGTCAAAATAATCTTTAAAACGATGAACAAATTTGTGGAACTTGCTATGTCATTTCAGGACTTTCTCAAAAGCTACAAAAATGGGGAAACTGTGTAAGAATAGATCAATCAATGTGATTTATAACTTAATTTAAAAAATAGAAAAGCAATTAAAAATAGAAAAAAATTATAAGGGCAAAAAATTTTTTTTTAATAAGAGGCCTAAATTTTCCTGTTGAAAATAAGGAAAGAAATTCCTCCTCACTCTTTTTTTAAGCCTGTACTTTAGAAAACTTGCAATTATAACTTCTTTCTCAGTCTCTTTGAAATGTATGTAAATCTTTTCAAAAGCTAAATAAGTCTCTCACCAGCTTAGCAACACAGGAATATCTTTCTCAAAGACCTGGGAACCATCTCTTTGAAATGTCATCATCAAAGAAGTGAACACCCTGTTTCTGGGAGGTGAGGCTGCGGGAGGGGTGGTAGGAGTCTAACCTGGACCGAGGCTGAGGCCTTGCTCCAAAGCTACATCCTGTCATTAAGACAGAAGTAAAAGAAAGGAAAAGGTGAACTCCACTTAAAAGCCTTTACCTAATACATTAGGTTAAGAATTATGTCTACACAAGTATAAACTGCAAAGTACGGAGTTCTCCTAAGTGCACAATTGAAGAATTTAGACTTCCATTCAAATCCCACCTGTCTTAACCTCCATCCTTTCAGAAGTAAATTAATAATTGAGTAGAGCATGCAAGGGTCTCTCAGGTGAGACTGTAAAACCTTGTCCTGTCTGCCGTGTGTGTATATTAAACATCCCCTGGCACTCTTTTACAAAGATAGAGTTAATCCTGATATGACCTTGGTCAAACTCCTTTTTTCTTTTTCATCTGTAGGTTGTAGCAGGCTCCAACAGCAGCTCATTGAACTCTGTATCATGTGGCCGTCACTTTCATGTAGTAATCATAAGCTTTAAAAATCATTTAGATATCAGTCAGAATTTTTTTTTAAATATGTACATTATACTGGTTTCTTATACAACATTTAGTAAAATGCTACAGTGTTATATATATGAGGCAAAATATGTACATTATACTGGTTTCTTATTCAACATTTAATAAATGCTACAATGTTATATATATATGAGGCAAAATATGTACATTATACTGGTTTCTTATACAACATTTAGTAAAATGCTACAGTGTTATATATATGAGGCAAAATATGTACATTATACTGGTTTCTTATACAACATTTAGTAAAATGCTACAGTGTTATATATATGAGGCAAAATATGTACATTATACTGTTATATATACGGGGCATGCATACATATTATGTTTATATACTTACCTATACTGTATGTAATAGATAGACATAGGTTTTCATTTGAGATTACTGGAGGGATGACTAATGCATCAAATACCTGCTTAACTACAAGTCAAATCAATGTCTCTCCATAAATGGAAATGGTTTCATAGCTTTATCTTGAAGAAAATTAATAATTATCCATGCAAGTTTTAATAAGTGTTGTGTTAGTCGCTCAATCACGTCTGCCTCTCTGTGACCCATGGACTGTAGCCCACCAGGTTTGTCTGTCCATGGAATTCTGCATGCCAAGATTACTGGAGTGGGTAGCCCACTCTCGTCTCCAGAAAATCTTCCTGACCCTGGGATTGAACCCGGGTCTCCAGCATTTCAGGCAGATTCTTTACCATCTAAGCCACCAGGGAACCCTAGATGATGTAATAGAATAATATCCGTATATTGAAGAAATATTAAGTCAAATCCCATAGAGGAATTGAGTATCTTTGCGGGAGGAGGGTTATGAAACTGGAACATTTTAAATAGGAAATGATCTATGATCGCAAACCTGTGATTTTAGGCACTAGCCACATTTAACTTTTTCAGATTAAGAAAAAATATAGCCTATCTGCTTAAAACAGAAAAATAAATTTCAAAGAATATGCCTATGATCCCTGAAAGATGACACTTTAACAAGCTATATGTTGTTTAATGGCCAGTGAACCAATGAAGTTTTCAGTAGTTCCTCCATTTACTTGTCAAATCATATTAAATTTTTACTTAATTTTATAGATACAGTACTGTGAATAATGACTAATTCTATCCATAAAAGAGAAGGTACAACTTTGAAAAAGCTAACATCACTGAGCAACGGTTGTTAGTTAATTTTTATTTGAAGCTATCACTAGAAATTGGAGGTTTGCAAATACCGATTAAGACTTTTCCAAGAAGTTACTTTATTAATGTTCATTCTACAATGTTTATTACATGCTTTTTTGGATTAACAAGTTGTTAATTTGGTTATAAAATGTAACCATCCTCATGATGAAATGTTCTTCTGGTATAGATGATAAATTATGGGCTCAGAAGAATTTACCTTTTCGGATTTGAAATATTGTTATTCATTACCCTTAATTTCCTTACAATATCTTTATTCTCACTATAATTCATAAAAGGTGCTCAAAAAAGGCATATAGGTGAGTTATCGAACTCTACTGGCAACTTCACAAGAACCTTTGCAAATAGTAATATAGCACAGACTCAAAATTTATTGTTATAATCTCTATAATTTATATTAAATAACAAATTGAAACTATTTTGTGTTAAATAAGTTGTACAATAAATGACATTTGTTCAAAGTAAAAAAAAAATCCTTCTCTAAGCTTTTATAATATTCTGAAGTGTCAGATAACTTAGTCTGACAGTTTGCGGCCGCTGCTAAGTCACCTCAGTTGTGTGCGACCCCATAGACGGCAGCACACCAGGCTCCTCTGTCCATGGGATTCTCTAGGCGAGAATACTGGAGTGGGTTGCCAGTTCCTTCTCCAGTCTGACAGTTTGGGATCAGTTAAAAAAAAGAAAACTGAGTCATGACTATTTGTTTCCCATCCCCTGAGGCATTCAGGATTGCTCAGCAAGTTTTCAGGACCTAAATATATGTTCCAGGCCTATTTTGTAGAGATCATATTTGTACTTCACTAACTAACCTGCTTTACATCAAATTTTGATATGTATTATTGTAAATTGCAGCATGGCTGGAAAGGAATGACTATATAAAGTAGTTGCTTGGTGATCCCATTTCACAAAGGGAAGTCTGGGTGATAAAATGGAAAGCTTATAAACTTAAAATTAACTAAGTCTTCTGCCCCAAAATTCTTCCCCATGCAACCTGCTTTCACCATCAACTTGTCTTTCCTAAACTCTACAATCTCTGTAAGACTTTTTCTGAGGTTTTAGTTTTAATTTAGACCATACCACTCCTCTTCCTCATTCTCTTCTCCCTCCCTGCTCTTTTTTCTGTAAGCCACTTATCAGCTTCTAATTAGTTGCTGTATCCTGCTTCACATGTCCTCATATGGCTTTTAACTGAGTATTCTCACTGCTGCTCTGTCATCCGTCCTAGCACTGACATCGTTCATTTTGCTGTCCATATGCTTCATTTATCCTATGCTGTAGTATGTTGTTAATATCAGTAGTTTAATCCAGTAGCTATTTCTTTGCTCTTGTTCAGTTCCTAAGCCATGTCTGATTCTTTGAGAAACCATGGACTGCAGCACGCCAGGCTTCCCTGTCCTTCATTATCTCCTGGAGTTTGCTTAAACTCATGTCCATTGAGTCGGTGATGCCATCCAACCGTCTCATCCTGTCACCCTCTTCTCCCCTTACCCTCAATCCTTCCCAGCATCAGGGTCTTTTCCAATGAGTTGGTTCTTTGCATCAGGTGGTCAAAGTATTGGAACTTCAGCTTCAGTCCTTCCAATGAATATTCAGAGTTGATTTCCTTTAGGATGGACTGATTTGATCTCCTTCCAGTCCAAGGGACTGATACCTGGCTGGGCCTTTCCCAACATCTCCTAAGCTCTTCTTTAGTTCCTACTCCAAAAAGGAGCCGCTCATCCCAGGGTCTGCCTTGAACAGCTCCAGGTTCCACATTCACTTTGTTTTTCTGCAGTCCGAATTTTACATATCTTGAAGTGGATGGGAGGGGGTGGGGGTGGGGTGTTATGCTTAGTGAGCTCAGTGCTCTGGCTCAGTTTATTCTGTTTTTTTCTTGTTGTAAGATGGGAGTGACAACTTTCCAGCCGGTTCAATGTCAGAACTGAAACTTATCTTTTTCAAATGGCACCAAGATGGTGAATAATGGTATATTCGAGTTTCATGTATCACAGCACAGAGAACATATTATACTCCCTCACTGGCCATGAGCATTCTGAAATGAGGTAAGCCTCACGACACACTGCACACCATTTTAAATACAATGGCTTTCTAATACAAAGCACTAAATACACACCAGAATACTGGAGGGAGCAAGGATTTTACTTAATATTTACTCTTAATGTGGCATAGTTTATTGTATGGTGAACACACATACATACTCTTCTGTAGTCAACATATATAAAAATAACTCACTAAAATTTTGCCACACATCAGACAGTGTGCTTGGTACTGGTGATTCAAAGTGGGGAAACACATCCTGTACCCCAAAAATGTTTGTGCACTTGACCCTTGACCCACCCCACCCCTCACACAGCTGAAAATCCAAATAGTGCTATCTCTGCCTCAAAACAAAATGATTCATCCAAAGGCAGGAAGATGAAACAAGTTTGGATAGAACCTGAACTCAAAGTTTTTTTTTTACTCCATATACTATTATCTCTAACCAAACACAAACTTTGCCCAACACGAAGAACAGTAAGCTGAAAATAACCTACGTTTAAGTGGACTGCAAAGTTCAAACCCATGTTGTTCAAGGATCAACTGTAATTATGTATGAAGGAGGTAAATAAGTAACAAAAGCCCTCTGTAGCCCCCCTGCCTCTATTTAGCCCAAACTTAGTATCTTCTATAGTGATATTTGATAATATTAATGACATTAATTCTAATAATTTAAATATAAAACCTTATATTTCCATCTATGTTATTTAGAAAGGTCATCTCACTACCAAGCTAAGCTAAATAGCCATATGAATTTGTCAAGAAGCTTGTGCATGCTTCCACGTGGGTTGGTAGGCGTGTGCCATGAAACATGATAGCACAGACACCAGAATGCTGCGTGTGTCCCATCCTCGAGATCAGCCCTGGGCTCACATACACTGTGAAATCACATTTTTAAATGCAATTCGACAACCATTTATTGGGAACCAATAATTTTACTCTGAAAGTTTTCTCTATCTTTTTATTTAATAACTGAGTCATTACTGTGAAATATTCCAAGTATTTCCAGATGGGCAAACAGGGGTCTGATATTTGCATTGCTAGTTTCATTAAACTACCATTCTCCATCCTCTTAAGCAAGTGAAGTCACTCAGTCCTGTCGGACTCTTTGCAACTCTGTGGACTATAGCCTATCAGGCTCCTCCGTCCATGGGATTCTCCAGGCAAGAGTACTGGAGTGGGTCGCCATTTCCTTCTCCAGGGCATCCTCCCGACCCGGGCATCGATCCTGGGTCTCCTGCATTGCAGGCAGATGCTTTACCGTCTTGAGCCACCAGGGAAGCCCTTTCCTCCATCCTCTTAGTAACACAGTAACATAGACATCAGTGGACACATATGTGTGTTTGCACATTCTTAAGCACTGTTTCATATACTGTAAAGTAAATCTTTACTGGGGTATTTATTTTGTAAAATGGTGCCTTGCAAAAATTAGAAAGTGAAAGTTGAATAAGAAATTGGTATATTATTCTTTCCAAAAGCATATTGACAAAATCATCTCAAAATATTATTAGGAATAAAGTTTTGCTGACATGGTTGTTTTGTCTAATTAAAATAATTACATTTTACTTAATTGAAAATAACCAAATACTAATTTGGTTTTCTCTTTCTTTACTGAATTATACAAAGCTTTAATTCTCATTTTGTTCACCAGCATGTTCAGTGCTACAAGACATTTCAAACCAAACAATTTTCCAAGTGCTAAAATTATTTTTTTTTCCATTTGTAACTCCTTAATCTAATTTAGAAGTATGCAGTTTAAAATGTGAAGATTGCAAAACACATACTGAATTTGGTCTTTGGAGCAAGACTGCCAGCTGAAAATGACCATAGACTGAGAAAAGTCTTTTT
The DNA here is from genome assembly GCF_027580195.1 of Bos mutus. Taxonomy (NCBI): domain Eukaryota; kingdom Metazoa; phylum Chordata; class Mammalia; order Artiodactyla; family Bovidae; genus Bos; species Bos mutus. The sequence goes on along the minus strand of NC_091640.1, from coordinate 11,189,349 downwards.
CTTTTTTTGCATACTGATGAGAGTTTATGGTTTCTACTTGTGCAGATGGTAGTCTATCTTATTTCATAACCATTTTAGAGGTAAAGAAATTTTGCCATGTTTGTCTCTAGCACATATTTGTTAGACCAAGAAAAGAAATCCTAGCTTTATTTCTTACTTTTTCACTCTTCACCTCTCTGGAATAAGTGGAGTATCTTTCTTAGGTGCCAAAAATAAAATTAATAACTCTACCTTTTTACTCTCATAGATGACAGAAACGTTATTGCTTCAGAGAAAGAAAAGAGTATCACATTCTATTTCACTGATTTCATAATTTTTTAGTTACTGTTTCCAGATGTCTCTTATCAGACTGTTCTGAAGAGAATCAGGAAGGACTTAAAGGGACAGACAGTCTGACCCCTGGGATGCTGGGTCACCTTCCCTCACAGAGAAATGTGGGACTTCTCTGCATGCTTCAGTTTTCATCCTTAGGATGAGTTACGGAATTCTGTAGCTCATTATTGGCCATAAACCATGGCAAAGTAGAAGAGGAGCCTGTTGGCAGCAACAGAACCTCAGACAGCTTGGAAAAAGAAAGGGAGTTTGCAGTTTGGGAGCAAACAGCTCTCTGATTGGAAACTCTCCTGGGAAGAATCTAAAGAACAAGAACAGCCCTCATATGAGTTTTTAGTACATGTGGATGTTTTGTTCTACAAGTGTTAGAAAGACTAATAATTGGACTCAGCTATAAAAGCTTGTTTTCTAACTAGGGCAGACATATTAAGCGGTATTTGGGTTCTAGATTAATATTCTATCATCAAATGGCGATGTATTTAGGATTGTTGAATCTTTTGAGGCCCAATGTATTTATTATGTAAAAGTAGCAACTCTTTCTTTCAAATGACCTTTGACAAATGTTGTTTTCTCTCATAATGAACTGAAGGAATTAATAGTAAATGCAAACTTACGGCAAATTTTAACCTGGCATACTGATTTACACTTCTCTGAGTGGTCCTCCAGAGCCCACTGGGATATTGATGTCTAGGCCAGCAATTTGCTAGCTTATGGAGTGTGTGTGTTAGTCGTTAAGTCATGTCTGACTCTTTGCGACCCCATGGACTATAGCCCGCCAGGCTCCTCTGTCCAAGGAGTTCTCCAGGCAAGAATACTTATTAGAGTGCGTAGTCATTCCCTTCTCCAGGGGATCTTCCTGACCCGAAGGTCAAACTCAGGTCTCCTCCGTTGCAGGCAGATTGTTCACCATCTGAGCCACCAAGGAGAGTGTTCAGAAAATCTAGGGCCCCATCAGTCAGAGCTTCCAGTGGAGCAGGACAGGTTTTGGGGTTTGTTTGTTTGGTTGGTTGGTTCGTTGGTTTCTTTTTTTTTTTTTTTTGGCTGTACTGGGTCTTCATTGCTGTGTGCCAGCTTTCTCAAGTTGTGTCAAGTTGGGGCTACTCTCTAGCGGTGGTGCACGGGCTTCTCACTGCAGTGGCTTCTCTTCTTGCAGAGCACGGCTCTAGGTGCGGAGGTTTCAATAGTTGTGGCACAAGAGCTTAGTTGCTCCACAGCATGTGGGATCCTCCCAGACCATGGATCACATCCATGTCCCCTGCTCTGGGAGGTGGATTCTTATCCACTAGACTGCCAAGGTGGAGAAGGCAATGGCACCCCACTCCAGTACTCTTGCCTGGAAAATCCCATGGATGGAGGAGCCTGGTAGGCTGCAGTCCTTGGGGTCACTAAGAGTTGGACACGACTGAGTGACTTCACTTTCACTTTTCACTTTCATGCATTGGAGAAGGAAATGGCAACCGACTCCAGTGTTCTTGCCTGGAGAATCCCAGGGATGGGGGAGCCTGGTGGGCTGCCATCTATGGGGTTGCACAGAGTTGGACACGACTGAAACGACTTAGCAGTACCAGCAGCAAACCACCAAGGGAGCCCAGGACAGTATGATGGGGGCTTGGCTGTGGCAGGTGCCCTGAAGGTCAGGCTGCTGCACTCCAAGCAGCCACTCTGGCGGCCCCAGAGGAGTGTGGCACGTGATGATCTTGGTGCAAAGCTTAGTAGCAACTGATCACAAGGGACAGAAGCCTGGCAGTGTGGTGCACAGTCATGTCTGACTCTTTGTGACCCCATGAACCGTAACTCTCCAGGCTCCTCTGTGTGTGGAATTTTTCAGGCAAGAATACTGGAGTGAGTCACCATTTACTCTTCCAGAGGATCTCCCAACCCAAGGATGGCAGCTGCCTCTCCTGTGTCTCCTGCGTTGCAGGCAGATTCTGCTGAGCCACTGGGAAAGCCCTAACAGTCTGGTAGCTAGTCTTTGTCAAATGCTCACTCTTAGAGCAATCATCTAAGTTTTAAGGTAAGACTGAGCAACTTGACAAAGACAGAGTGAAACAACTTCCAAGTAATCCCGTAGGAATGAGAAAGAGAGCAATCTCTTCTGTTCTTTTGCTCAAATTCCTAACAAGTTGCGTGGGAAGCATTTATTCTTTGTGGTCTATCGTCTTCTAACATCTGAGGACAAAGTAACTTCTATATACACAAATTATACAATGTGGGGGAAATGACATTAGTGTCAGGTACAGAGTGACAAGAACTAAGTAATTCAGAAACTAGTCTCTTTTCTTTAGTCTCCTTATAAAGTACTTTTGGCATATGATTGATACATATTGTGTTAAACCTAGGAGGAAAAGTTCCAGGAGAAAACTTAGATGTAAACTTTATCTTTTTTTTCATATCCAAAACATACATACAGAAAGAAGCAAGTGAAGTCTCAAGGTCATACTGCTCCAGCATTCAAAAGGACAGAGTTCAGTGTCCTGTAGGGCGCACAGGCTTTAAACCCAATTCATTACGTGAAGGGCTAGAAGGAAATAAAAGGCGTCTTCCATCTTCGTGCGTGCTAAGTCACTTCAATTGTGTCCTATTCTTTGGGATCCTATGGACTGTAGCCCACCAGCCTCCTCTGTCCACGGGATTCCCCATGCAAGAATATTGGAGTGGGTTGACATGCCGTGTTCCAGCTGTAAGTCATTCTAAGGCTGGGTAGAATCACATGGTAAAGGCAGAGTCGTAGTTTTGAATTTAAAAATTTTAAAGCCATTTGTGTTTTATCCAAGAACATTTTTTATTCTGCTTAATTGGAGCCTGATTGCAGTTGCTAAGATTAGAAATACTACATCATTTGTACTCATGGGCATATTGCATCAATTCTCAAGTAGTTTCTACATGCGTGTTCCTTACAAATCTCCATGTTAATATTTTTAAGGCCTCTCTCTGACACAAAAATCACATACAGTGTGTGTTCAGTAAACAATATCAATTAATGATGTAATTTCTCATCTAGAATTAAAATATCATTCTTATGTATATATTCTGTTTTAGTAGATACCATTGTTGTGAGAAGTAGAAAGTGTTACCTGATAGAAACTATATATACTATTACATTTTTTATTCTTTAAAGCCTCTAAGAACTAAGAGCAGAGATGATATCATGCAGACATTCAATTTTAATTATTATTACAAATGTTTCATATTATTATTTTGCTTATTGTATTGCATGCAATCGCTGTTACCAAAACTCTTGAACATCATTTCAATTAATGGTTGAATTGCTACTCTTGGCAAGATGTAAATGATGGACACTGCTGGGTATTAGAATGAATGCTGCAGATTAGGTTACTGTTTTACCTTTGTCCTTTAGCTACATACATAGGTATACATACATAACTACATAGGTAGCCTTTCTATTCATTTAGCTTCCTATGATAAGTTTTTTAACCCAAGAGAATCCTTCTTTCTTTGTTCATGATTGTCCTTCTGCTTACCTCTATTTCTCATATGGAAATTGCCTCCCAATCTTTGATGATTATTTGGTAGTAAATTCATGACTAATAATTAGCTACACATGTACATAATATTACCAAGATCTTAATTTATATAAAAAATTAAGAAAATTCATAAGTGGGCCCATAGGGCTTCCAGCTTCTGCATGTCATAGCTCAGCACATTTGCCTTGCTTTCTAGCTAAAGCAGCCCTTGCCAGGTGAGCTCCATCACCTGGGTCTTTGGGACAGGACTCTGCTTCTCCATCACTGCCACACACCTGCACTTCACCTCCCTGAGGGGGCTTCTCTGTCCGCTGAGACCCTAGATTGTTGCTATCCTCACTCGATGATCTTACCCCAGAGGAGACAAGAATTATAGAAGCAACTCTTCTGCTTCCTAAATACCAAAACGATTTAGGAACCCGCAACATCGGAGAAGGCAATGGCACCCCACTCCAGTACTCTTGCCTGGAGAATCCCATGGCGGAGGAGCCTGGCAGGCTGCAGTCCATGGGGTCACTAAGAGTCGGACTGGACTGAGCGACTTCACTTTCACTTTTCACTTTCATGCATTGGAGAAGGAAATGGCAACCCACTCCAGTGTTCTTGCCTGGAGAATTCCAGGGACGGGGGAGCCTGGTGGGCTGCCGTCTATGGGGTCGCACAGAGTCAGACACAACTGAAGTGACTTAGCAGTAGCAGCAACATCGGTATGTTTTTAGGAATCCAGAAATTTGAAGCACCCTTGAATATCTTCTCTGATACAGAAGATAAAATGTTGCTTCTCACATTCTGTCACATTCAGTTCAGTTGCTCAGTCATGTCCAACTCTTTATGACCCCATGAATTGCAGCACGCCAGGCCCCCCTGTCCATCACCAACTCCAGAAGTTCACTCAAACTCATGTCCATCGAGTCAGTGATGCCATTCAGCCATCACATCCTCTGTCATCCCCTTCTCCTCCTGTCCCCAATCCCTCCCAGCATCAGAGTCTTTTCCAATGAGTCAACTCTTCACATGAGGTGGCCAAAGTATTGGAGTTTTGGCTTTAGCATCAGTCCTTCCAACGAACACCCAGGACTGATCTCCTTTAGAATGGACTGGTTGGATCTCCTTGTAGTCCAAGGGACTCTCAAGAGTCTTCTCCAACACCACAGTTCAAAAGCATCAATTCTTCGGTGTTCAGCTTTCTTCACAGTCCATACATATGGACTCTCACATCCATACATGACCACTGGAAAAACCATGCCTTGATTAGACGGACCTTAGGACTTAATGGTTTGACTTGGGTTTCCCAGGTGGTGTTAAGTGGTAAAGAACCTGCCTGCCAATGCAGGAGACATAAGAGACACAGGTTCAATCCCTGGGTCGGGAAGAATCCCTGGAGGAAGGCATGGCAAGCCACTCTAGTATTCTTGCCTGGAGAATCCCATGGACAGAGAAGCCTGATGGGCTTCAGTCCATAGGATCGCAGAGTCAGACTGAAGTGATTTTAGCATGCAGGCATGCAATGGTTCTACATATATTGTCTCAGACCATGAAACTTTGTGGCAGGTGACAACAGGACTCATTGGTCCTGTGTGCATTTTTAGCCACACACACCCAATCTGGAAGCTCAGCTCAAAGTGCCAACTCAAGGAAAGTAATTTACAGATTTGGGACACTCTCCTCCATCATGTGGTGTAGGCACTGACCCAGTGGCTGATATGACGTACTGCATCCCCTTGACCTGCAGCATATAGGAACCGGCATCTGTCACCACCAAGCTCAGGGATTGAATTGTGGAATTTATGCTTTTCGGTCTACTATCTTAAACTCTGCCAGTTAGAAGTTCTGGTTGCTAGGGGCTGCTAGCTTCTGTCAGGTTCCATTGAGCTGATTGCTCTGACCACCATCTGATCACTTTAGGATCCTCTTGCCAAAGTGCCAGAAGGCAAGTAAAGGAGTTACAGGACCAGCAGGGATAATCAACTCTGATCATCGTAAGCTTCCAGGGTGGCTGCCAAACAGGAGCCGAGAGGCGGAAGTCTGAAAAAAAAGTACCTTCACTGGGATGTAGCATGGTGCCGGGTGACGGCTATAAATAGTTCATTTCAGCAACTATGCCCCAACAAGGCAAGACGGCTAAGGACAGACCACTTCATGAAGAGACTGTTTGCTCATTGTGTTGTATTAGATCCTTTGTCAAAGATCAGTTGACATATTTGTGACATATGAGTTGGGTAGGAGTCTTTTTCTGGCTCTCTATGCTGTTTTATTGATTTATTTGTCTGTTCTCCCACTAACACCACCCTGTCTTCACTGCTTTAGCTTTATAAGAAGTCGTCAAGTTGACTAGTGTCAGTCCGTCTCCATCGGTTTGTGTCTCCAAGTCTTTTTGCCTCTCCATATAAAGTCTAGAGTCATTTTGCCAATATTCACAAAATAATTTTCTAGGATTTTGATTGGCACTGCATTGAATCTGTAGGTCAAGTTGGGAAGAACTGATAACCTGAACAATATTGAATCTTCCCATTTATGGCCACAGACTCTCTCTTCCTTTACTTAGTTTTTCTTTGACTTTGTTCTCAGAATTTTTCAGTTTTCCTCATATAGATGCTGTATGTATTTTGTTAGATTTATACCTAGCTATTTAATTTTGGCGGGTTCTAATGTAAGTGGTATTATGTTTTTAATTTCAAATTCCACTTGTCTTGCTAGTATACAAGAAAGTGTTTGACCTCCCTCTTTGGGGAGTGTTTGTCTTAGAAAGCCTGTAATTATAAACTCTCAGTTCTTTTGACATATATATCTTTTAAAAACCTCTTTCCAGTTTTATACCTCAGGAGTATATTTGTCAAGGACGTGGTAACCATCCTTTTGAAAGGTAACTATTAATATCAAGGAAGATAGTGTAGGAGACTCACTTAGATGGGTACCTTGCTCCAAAGTGTAAAATTACCTCCTTTCATGAAGATATGAAAAGTTTACTTTTCCTTCGAGTAAAACCAATTAGTAAACATGGATGGTCTATGATCTCTCCTCCCATGAAATCCCTGTTCCTTTTATTTCACTCAGACTCACTTGTGGCCTTTCTCTCCTACCTCAATATCCTCAAAAAAATGCCTTTCTTGCCAGCTTAGCTTTGTCCAGTGCAAATGTTTACTTTGAAAGAGATCATACCGTTTGGGGTAAAGAAGTCAGGAAAACCTTTCCTAAGAATGTGACATATAATCAGAGACATGAATCGTGTTTACTGTTATAAAACATCAGGAAATATACTCTAGTGGGAGGAGGAAGCAGATATTCTCTGGGGCACAAGTGGGCTCAGTTTGTTTTAGGAGCAGGATAAGTACAGTGCAGTTAAAATAGATGGAGGGGAGAATAGCAATTGAGACACAAATGTTTCATCTAGGTGTTGAAGCTCTTGTAAAACATTTAACAAGAGCCATTTAAAACATTTAACATCTTGTCTTTATGAGATAAGATGCCATTCTTCACTAGGAGAACTGGCATGCTCTGATCCACTTGTAAAAGAAGATTCTGGATTCTAAGCGGAGAACAGACTGAATGAAAATCAAGAACGTAAGCATACAGACTATTTAGGAAGTGGTCCAGACAAGTATCAGATCATGAAGGATTGTGCCAGAGTATTAGCAGTTAATGTGGAGTCTGATTCAGCTGTGGTTTCAAGTTAAATGTGGCAAGATTTGCTGAAAGGCGATGTTGGATGAGAAGGAAAAATGCGAACCTAAGACACTGCTTGGGCTTCTAACTCAGGAATTGGACGTGACTTTGGTCAAGTGGATCAATGATTTGGAACACAAAGCAACCTTTTGTGGAGGGAGCAGGGGATCAAGAGTATTATTGTGAACAAAACTGATTTGCAATGCCTGCTAGATATTCACAAGGGATTTTATTGTCAAAAGTTCCATCTATGCATCTGTGGAAACAGTGACAAACTTTATTTTCTTGGGCTCCAAAATCACTGCAGATGGTGACTGCAGCCATGAAATTAAAAGATGCTTGCTCCTTGGAAGAAAGGCTGTTACAAACCTAGACAGCATATAAAAAAGCAGAGACATTACTTTGCCAACAAAGCTCCATCTAGTCAAAGCTATTGCTTTTCCAGTAGTCATATGTGGATGTTGAGAGTTGGACAATAAAGAAGGCTGAGTGCCAAAGAATTAATGCTTTTGAACTGTGGTGTTGAAAAGACTCTTGCGAGTCCCTTAGATAACAAGAAAATCAGTGCTGAATATTCATTGGAAGGATTGATGCTGAAGCTGAAACCCCAATACTTTGGCCAATAGATGTGAACAACTGACTCAACTGGAAAAGACCCTGATGCTGGGAAAGATTGAAGGCAGGTGAGAATGGGGATGACAGAGGATGAAGTGGTTGGATGGCATCACCGACTCTATGGACATGAGTTTGAGCAAGCTCCAGAAGTTGGTGTTGGACAGTGAAGCCTGGCATTCTGTGGTCCATGAGGTCACAAAGAGTCAGACACAACTGAGTGACTGAACTGAACTGATACAACTGTAATCAATGAGAGCTCATGACTGGTACATGCTGCTGCTGCTGCTGCTAAATCGCTTACTTGTGTCCGACTCTGTGCAAGCCCATGGACTGCAGCCTACCAGGCTCCTCCATCCATGGGATTTTCCAGGCAAGAGTACTGGAGTGGGGTGCCATTGCCTTCTCTGACTGGTACATGAACTTGATGTAATTGGCTCCATGGCTTCCCAACAGTGGGGTGAGGGGTGGGCAGGGAAGAGGCACAGATGCAGTGAGGTGGATTCAATGAGTTATAGGTAATGTGGGAGATAAATTATGCAAGGAGATTATCTAAAGATAAAGGAGTAACTTGTTAATATAGTCACTTTTTTATACATAAGCAGTCAACTCTAACGTCTTTTCTAGAACTCAGATATTTTAAGAGAAAGAAGAAATTTAAAACATGTATTAAAAAAAATAACCTGAAATTATAACTGGAAAGAAAATAAGTGAATGGCTATTAAACATCTAAAATTCTGTACATTATTTTCACAAAATGAAATGTTAGTGTATTAAAAATCATATGGTAAATATTCTATGATATATTTCACATATCCTCTAAGCAAAATGTCTATTTTCTAATCAAGTTTGAGCTTTTCATTCCTTCAATATCCTCATAAACCGAATTGCAGATTTGGACACTAATAGCATCTTGAGTCTGTCCACTTAAATTACATTTAATATGTGAAGAAAAAGACTAAATCTTTCCCAGTCAATCAAAAAGGATATTTTCTTAATAGATGTCTTGTCTCCAGTTATTTAGCCAGCTTGAAATCTGTATTTTCGAAATTATATACAAGGCAGATCGTTTTGGATTGAACATAATAAGATATATATCTGAAAAAAAAATTTTGTTCTCTCTTTAGCATATCAATAAATATGACTAATATGTTTAAATATGATTTTAAATATTCACTCAAAAAACTTTGTTTTTGAGAAATACCACCTAAAATCTAATTTCCAAGTATGATGCATTTTGGCTATCTTGATTAACAGTCTTCCTGTTTTATCCCCCACTAGATTCCATTAGGAGAAATAAAATATGAGAAATTACATATTTTTATGACGTTTTAAACATTATTTATACTGATTAAACTGCTGCAGTAAATCTGCTCGGAGGATGAATCTTAAAAGTACCCATCACAAGAAAAGCATTTTATAACTGGTGACAGATGTTCACTAGACATTTTAGTGATCATTTTGCAATAAATACAAATATTGAAACATTATTGTACACCTGAAACTAATATAATGTTATATGTCAATTACATCTCTATAAAACAAAAATTCAGATACAATCTACATTTGCCTGCATAATGCATAACGGAGTCCCCCACACAAGCTTTCTGCCCTGGCGCCCTTACTCGACAGAAATCATAAGTTCTGAGAAGTCAGTGCGCTGTTAATTTCTTGTCAGAAAAGCCTCAAGTAGATGTGACATTTGATAGTGATTATTAACCTGGCATTGAACCAGTAATTAAACAATACCGTCTGAGTGAAGGGAGGGGGTACATTGCCTGCTCTTGTTCAGTGGTCCTTCTGATTCTAGTTCTCTAATCTGACCTTGGTTAGGCTCATTATTATTTTTGGTCAGAGCTTCAGATCTAAATCATCACGTAGGACATTTTTTTCTTCTATATTCCTATTTTATTCTCAGATAGATTTGTTGTATTCTTCAGAACTAATAAAATAAAAAGTAAAACAAAGCAAAAACTAGACTCAATTCAAGTCCAACTACCTTTATTACACTAGTTTGACAAATTCCCCAAATGGATTGGAACGTCAAATAAAACACGTTCTTTGCATTTGAGTCCTTCCATGAGTTTTAGAGGCTTCCTATTTTCACTGTCAGTGTATATTTTTTTGTCTTGGCTCATTTAAGATATGCAGACGATAAGGAGGTCAGGAGGGACCAGAGGGAGATTCATTAAGTGCATGCATTTAAGTGCAATGCATTCTTCTTACTACTTTATTCCCATTGTCCCACTTAATCCTCCTTAATACTCTTACTGTCATTTTCATTAAAAAAAAAAAACAAAAATTGAAGCTCAAAGTGTTTATGTTGCTCTGCCAAAATTACAGTTTCCATTTTACAATTCTGTCTTTCCAGGGACTTTTAAAAAATTTACGTTCTGTAGTGGACAATGAGTGATAAAGCCAGGATTTGCTGGATGAAGAGAAACTGGACATAAATTACAACTTCACTATGAAAAGTTGTTATCAGCTCATGAAAGTAAAACTACCTAAAAGTACAGTAAATGATCATGATTTATTAAGTAACTAATAAATAGTGTGCTCCTGATTTCTATAAAGTATTTATTCTGAAAATCTATAATGATACAAATTACCAGTCACTAACCCCCAAAAAATACTGATGAAGTGCTTTCTACAGGCCAGACCTGACACAGGAACTGGGGGATTGATGATAGCCCTCACAGGTAGAGTTGCCACGTTTAGCACATAAACATACAGGATGCCTAGTTAAATTTGAATTCCAGATCAAGAACATATAATATTTTAGTATAAGTATGTTTCCTGAAATATTGGAACATTCTTATATTAAAAAAAATATATATATATGCATTCTTTATCCGAAGTTCAGCTTTAACTGGGCATCTCACATTTTATCTGGCAACAGTATCAAACGACCTAAGCTGGAATCAGGGAAAATGAGAAATAATGGAATAAATGTCAAATCCAAAAGATGAGTAAGAGTTAAATATACAGAGACGGAAGAGAAGGGCTTCTCGGGAAGTGATATGAACAATGATGCTGTGGCAGGAGGAGAAGGCACTGTAAGTCAGGCAGGAATGGAGAGAGTGAGAGGTGGGTTTTAAGGGGAACCTGTTAAGAGAGGCGGAGAGACAATGGCACCCAACTCTAGTACTCTTGCCTGGAAAATCCCATGGAGGGAGGAGCCTGGTAGGCTGCAGTCCATGGGGTCGCTAAGAGTTGGACATGACTGAGTGACTACACTTTCACTTTTCACTTTCATGCATTGGAGAAGGAAATGGTAACCCACTCCAGTGTTCTTGCCTGAAGAATCCCAGGGACCGGGGAGCCTGGTGGGCTGCCATCTGTGGGGTCGCACAGAGTCGGACACGACTGAACCGACTTAGCAGCAGCAGCAGCAGCTAATCAAAGGGCTTCCCAGGTGGCTGAGCAATACAGAATCCACCTGCCAATGCAGGAGACACAGGAGATGCGGGTTCAAATCCCTGGGTCGGGAAGATCCCCTGGAGGAGGAAATGGCAACCCACTGGTGTTCTTGCCTGGAGAATTCCATGGACAGAGGAGCATGGCGGGCCACAGTCCCTGGGGTTACAGAGAGTCAGACATGACTGAGTAGGCATGCATCTGATCTGCTAAGCAGATGCATGGGGTCTAACTGTGAAGGTCCATGATAGGCTTGGGTAGGCAGCCTCTAGAGGGCCCACAGCAATTCCTGCCTCCTTGTGTTAAAGCCTTTGGATTCTTTCGGTTTCTCATAAGGAATGGAATATACAGACGTGACCGTGGGTCACTTCTGAGATTAGGGACAAAAAAAAAACTGTGACTTCCCTCTCACTGGGCCTTTCTCTCCTCTTCTCAACCCCCTCCCTCCCCTCTCCCTTCTCTCCCCTCCTCCTCCTTCCCTTCTCTCCTCTCTTCCCCTTTCTTCTTTGCCCAGCAGAAGCAGTCCATCCCACCCTTGAGTTCAGTTAGCACTTGCGTTACTAGCATACCAGCTCTCTTCTCAGGGACCTGCTTCTGGCTGCCGGGCCACCAGGAGTTAATGGTATTCCCAGAGAACATATAATTACTCTGGAGGCACATCACAGTCTGACAACTTACTTTCTGTAGATTTGACTTCCCATTTAGAGGACTGCTTGAACTAATAAAATCAGCTTGCACACATCACCTGAAAGTGTGAAGCAGGCTCTTAGACGACACAGACATAACCTGTTTGTTTCATGTTCTACCTCAAATGATCTATAAAGTAGTACTCTGGCCTGGAAAATCCCATGGAGGGAGGAGCCTGGTGGGCTGCAGTCCATGGGCTCACTAAGAGTCGGACACGACTGAGCGACTTCACTTTCACTTTTCCCTTTCATATATTGGAGAAGGAAATGGCAACCCACTCCAGTGCTCTTGCCTGGAGAATCCCAGGGACGGCAGAGCCTGGTGGGCTTCTGTCTATGGGGTCGCACAGTCAAACACGACTGAAGCGACTTAGCAGCAGCAGCAGCAGCAGCGGCAACCTTTAAAAAAAATACAATAAAAGTATCTTTCCCCTAAGTAGCCTTTTAAGGAATGCTTTTTTCTCTAATGGCCCTGCCCCATGAAATTTAGTGCCACAACATATCGCACCTCTGTTTACACAGCGCGCTTGGAAGCTCCGCACACTATTGTCACATCTAAGTTTGTTTCACTCCTGCAAGAACTGATCTTTTATCTCACTGGAAACATCAGTCCCATTGAGACTGTTTAATATACAGAATGGTGACTCTCAATCAAAGCAAGCAAATAAAAGGCAGAAGTCTTTCAGTAAATTACACACGCTTCGTGACAGAAAAATTTTCACTGTATTATGCGTGCATGCATGCTGTTGCTTCAGTCATGTCCGACACTTGCGACCCCATGGATTGTAGTCCACCAGGCTCCTCTGCCCATGGGATTCTCCAGACAGAAATACTGGAGTGGTTTGCCATGCCCTTCTCTAGGGGGTCTTCCGGACCCAGGGATTGAACCCGTGTCTCATGTCTCCGGCATCGGCAGAGACGATTGTTTCTGGTAAGCAAGAGAGGCGCTTGTTTACCACTAGTGCCCCCTGGCAAGCCCCTCCATTTTATTATGCATGTACTTTAAAAATCATTTGTATGATGTGAAAAGTAAAGTTATATTTCTGCCATTACTGCTTGCTTTAAACTTCCTGACATTATTTCCATGACATGAAGCCTTCACTGTGGCCAGGAGACTGTCATGATATGACTGGGGCCTTTGGTCAGCCCAGTAGAATCATTTTCTGGGTAAGAAGAATGAGATTTTATGTATTTTATGTCAGGCCCATCCCTGCAGTGGAGGGAAAGGTTAATCTCATCCAAACTGTTAGATTGCTGGGGACTTGCCTAGTGGGCCAGTGGTTAAGACTCCACGCGCCAATGCAAGGGGTGCAGGTTCAATCCCTGGTCAGGGAACTAAGATACCACATGCAGCACAGTATAGCCAAAAAATATACTAAAAAGGAAAAGGTTGCCCTATCGATGCTGCTGGGAAATAGGAGTATCTCCTTTGGGTCACATTCTCCATCTTTGAGAGCCCTTGAGTTTGTTGATCAATGGATTAACCAAGGATCTGATACAGCAGACCTTCTGCCCTGAGTCACAGCCTCAGAAAGCTCTCTTTCCACCTGAGGCCTGAGTCAGCCACTCCATCAGCTGGTGCCATAGGTAAGGTCTGTGGGGAGCAGAGAATCCCAATCTGAAGTTAACAAAAATTAACCCCTGCTGCCTGGAAGGTGATTTCTTACTGGAAAATTGAATCCTTAAATCTGCTAGAAAACAAAAGTTCAGAACAAGTTCATGCACATTTAAAGAAAACTGTCTATTTGGAGAAACTCTAGATTCTTACCAAGTCATGTCCTTTAAGATAGACACTGTCTATTTTGTACACGTTTATTCATTCAACCAATATTTATTGTGTGACTTCTGATTGCTCAGAACACTGTTGAACATAAAGGATACAAAGAAGGGAATAAAACATTGGCCTCTCTGAGCTTGCAGACTAAGGGAAGTACAGATAAGCAAACATCATTTGTGGAACAGAGGAACAGCTCAGTATCAGGGAGCAACATCCGTCCCCAGATATCAGGCAAGACCACACGTAAGAGGTAACAGTAAAGCTAAGAAATGAAGCCTGACAAAAATAAACAAGAGGGACTACATCAAACTAAAAAGCTGCTGCACAGCAAAAGAAACAGTCAACAAAATGAAAAAACAGCTTACAGAGTAGAGAAAATATTTGAAAACTATCTATCAGATAAGACCCACTCCTAGTGGCTCAGACAGTAAAGAACCTGTCCGCAATACAGGAGAACCTAGTTGGATCCCTGGGTTAGGAAGATCCCCTGGAGAAGGGAATGGCTACTCACTCCAGTATTCTTGCCTGGAGAATTCCATGGACAGAGGAGCCTGGCTGACTACAGTCCACGAGGTTACAAAGAGTCAGACACGACTGAGTGACTAACAATTTTCACTGTCAGATGAGGGGTTAATGTCCTCATATACAAGGAACTCACATGATGCAATCATAGAACAACAAATAACCCAATTTAAAACTGGGCAAAGGTCTGGAATAAACATCTTTTCAAAGAAGATATACAGATACATGGAAAGGTATGAAAAGGCCAACAGGTATGTAAAAAGATGTTTAACATCACTCATCATCAGGAATTGCACATCAAAACCACAGTTAGATATCACTTCACACCTGATAAGATGGCTATCAACTAAGAGAGCGATAAATTCTGGCAAGAACGTGGAGAAAAGGAATCCTTGTGCACTGCTGGTGAGAATCTAACCTGGTGCAGCCACTATGGAAAACAGCACAGAGGTGTTTGTTTGTTTTTGTTTTTTTTTTGTTTTTGTAGTTTTTAAATAGAACTACCGTACAGCCCAACAATCCCAATGCTGGATATATATGCTGCTAAGTCGCTTCAGTCGTGTCCAACTCTGTGTGACCCCACAGACAGCAGCCCATCAGGCTCCCCCGTCCCTGAGATCCTCCAGGCAAGAACACTGGAGTGGGTTGCCATTTCCTTCTCCAATGCATGAAAGGGAAAAGTCAAAGTGAAGTCGCTCAGTCGTGTCCGACTCTTAGCGACCCCATGGACTGCAGCCCACCAGGCTCCTCCGTCCATGGGGTTTGCCAGGCAAGAGTACTGGAGTGGGTTGCCATTGCCTTCTCCGGGATATGTGTGTGTGTGTATATATATATATATAATCTCCAAAGGGAACAAAATCAGGGTTTCAGAGAGATATCTATTCCCTTGTTCATTGCAGCATTATTCACAATAACCCAAGTATAGAAATGCTTGTACCTACTGGTGGATGAATGGATAAAGAAAATGCAGAATTCATCCTTAAAAAAAAGAATAACATACTTCTATTTGCAACAACATGAATGAATTTGGAGGACATTTTTTTAAAGTAAAATGTGCCAGATAGAATACTGCAGGGTGTAACTTTAAGTGGAATCTGAAGAAAAAAAAAAAAATATTGAATGTATAGGAACAGAGACTAGAACTTTGATTGCCAGGGTGTAGGGGTGATAGAAATGTGGATAAGTGGAAAAAGGTACAAACTTTCAGTTATAAGATGAATAAGGGCTGAGGTCAAATGGTGACTTGAGTTAAAAATACTATTTTGTATAAATGAAATTTGCTAAGAGAATAGAACTTCACCCTTCCCAACAACAACAAAAAATGCAGAAGTAAATGTGAGGTGATGGATGTGTTAACTAACTTCACCACCAGAATCCTTTCACAATGCATGTTTGTGTAATACTTTAAATACATTACAATTTTCTATATCAATTATATCTCAATAAAGTTTAAAAAAAGAGCTTGAGTCACATTGTCCCTAAAAAGTGTGAAAGAGTCAAATACATACCAAAATATCTCCCATAGAGATTAGAATTCTCAGATTATCCATTCCTGTAAATAAAGATCTATTTATTTAAAGATTGTATGACATTGAAATAGTATCTCAGAAATTAGGAAGAAGTGATTATTACTCTGATTTAAATGCACTGATCACATCAGTTATTTAGCCACGTTATAAAGCCCAGGAAAAATGAGTAACAAAGTGACCTAGTGGAAACGCCTGGAAGGCAACTGGTCTTGGAACTTACCCAGAATAAGAGGCCAAGGGAGTCACTGAAATTGGCAATCCAGCTGCCTCTGCTGTAGGGAGGACATAAAGAGAATTTAGACTACCATAGAAACACTGCTTCTTTCATTAATTTTCCTTTAACCTGTTCTGATCTTCTGTTTACTGGGCAAAAATGAACTCAGTGTTTGGTTTCCATTGCTTAGACTGGCTTCTACTGCTTTGCTACACTCTGCTCAACTTCTCCCACCAAGCCAGGCTGATGAAAACCTAACTATCTTTTAAGTTATAAGTGACTTCTCCCCCTGCTGTTTAGTCTCTTCCATCCCTCCTTGATACAGGTACACACAGTTCATCCTCCCCTGTAACATGAGAGGTCTTCCATCAATATCGAGCACTTTACTTTCCTGCATCTGTTCATTCACTCATCTCACAAATATTTAGTGACTGTTACTTACTACAGTAAACATTTTCATGCGGGCCAGGAATGCAAAGAATGAACAAGACAAATCTGATTCCTGTTGTCATGGAACTTACATTTTTAAATGAAACATAGTCTTTCTCTGTTATCCCTAAGAACTTGTGAGTTCCATATGAGAAAAAGCCATGAATTATTCAGTTTAGTATCTCATAATTGTAATGCAGTTACTGGCCATAGAGAATAAAATATTTTCAATGATACACAATGAAAAATAATTTTGTTTTTTTTGCTTGTTTCTTTTAAAGCAGGCACATTAAATGTAAGTTCTGCTACTGAGGATGACAATTTATGTCTCAACAGGTATTATTGTTTATTTTTTAATATTATTAACTTGAGCACTCAGAGATGTTAAGTAATTTTTCCAAAGCCATAGAGACCAGATATTGTATTGCCAATATTCAAACCCAAACCTATCAGACTCTAAAGCTCAAATGATTAGACCTTCACCACCTTCCTCAGGCTGAGCACCAAAGAATTGATGCTTTCGAGCTGTTGTGCTGGGAAGACTCTTGAGAGTCCCTTGGACAGCAGGAAGATCAAACCAGTCCGTCCTAAAGAAAATCAACCCTGAATATTCATTGGAAGGACTGATGCTGAAGCTGAAGCTCCAATGCTTTGGCCACCTGATGTGAAGAGCCAACTCACTGGAAAAGACCTTGATGCTCGTAAAGATGGAGGGCAGAAAGAGAAGAGGGTAACAGAGGACGAGATGGTTGGATGGCATCACCGACTCAATGGACATAAGTTTGAACAAACTGCAGGAGATCATGATGGACAGAGAAGTCAGGCATGCTGCTGTCCATGGGGTCCCTAAGAGTCAGGCATGACTGAGCGACTGAACGACCACCTGCCTCACATTGCATTGCTGTGAAAACTGTAATAACTGTCATTTGTCCTCTGAATCCACTGTTGGTTTTCTCTAGGTCTGTCCCTTAAAACTCCTGGTAATATATAATTGAATGCTGATGTGTTTATTTCCCAAGACCGCTATAACAAAGTACCAAAAAGTGGGTATGTTTTGAGGTGGCCAAAAACAATGAAAAATTGTTCTCTCACAGTTCTGAGAGCCAGGAGTCTGATGTCAAAGTGTCTGCAGGGCTGTGGCCCCTCTGAAGGCTCCAGGGACGAATCATTCCTTGTCTCCCTCAGCTTCTGGTGGCTACAGGTGATCCTTGGCATGCCTTGGCTTGTAGCTGCTTGATTCCAATCTCTGATTCCATCATCACATTGTTTTCTCTTATAGTGTGTGTCCTCTCCTCTTCTCATAAGGACACCAGTCACTGGATGTAGGTCCCACGTTAACCTAGCATGATGTCAAAGAAGCTTGATTACATCTGCAAAGACCCTATCTCCAAAGAAGGTCACATACGCAGGTATCAGAGTTAGGGCTTGCAAATGTGTGTTTTTTGGAGACACAATTCAGCCCACTGTAGCTGGATACTACATATGGAATGTTTTTGAGAATTTGATAATATTATTTTTCTTTAAAATGAGTTTAGCCTATTTTTTTCCACACATACTAACATTTTCCAGATGTCTTGCTCTACTTCCTTTAGCCTATTATTTTTTTAGTAGAGCAGAAACTGCGCTCACTTAAGTTTGAGTACAGTTTCTGTACGATTGTCCTTCTGATTAATCTCAAATCTTTGGTTTTGTATACCACAGGTCCTCACTGAGAGCTGGGGATAGCATTTAGCATATTCTAGATTCTTTCCTTTCTAGCAGATTCTTCTTCCAACTTTTGTGTCCCTAGCACTGTAAGACTGATTAAAACACACACACACACACACACACACACACACACACACTCTGCTTTTTAGAGACTTTTAACTTACCATTTTATTTCTTTGCTTTATGCAGCTTAAGAAATTGGCATATGTATCCAGTGGAAAACTGGAATGTCAGATTGATTTCTCTATACTTCATTTTCTCTGAAATTGAACCCTTAAGTTCGGAGTTCCTTGGCACTTCCAAACTAAAAGACTTGTCTCTATAATATTGTGAGTTTGCCAGAAACTCTGATGACTTGTCTACTCTTGATGGCTAAAATATTCTCACTGTGTTTTCAACAGACCTAGTTTATACCCTGTGGGTCAGAGATAAACTAAGAGTTGGTCATTTCCTAAATTCTTCATAATTTTTTGAAAATTAAATTTGACAATCAAAGGAAATTGTTATCCTAAACCACTAGGTTCTGAGATGGTTTGTTCTACCATACTAAAAAATAACAAACAACAGGAAAGGAATTGACAATGTTAATTCACTAAACATCTATTATCAACTTTCTTCTCACTTGATTTTTTTCACTGTAAGGGCTAGTAAATCAAATATTCCATCTAACATCCCTTCCAACTGGGGGTTCACACAACATAAAATTGTTTGATAAAAAAATATAAGTACAAATCCCTGAATATGGAGCTTCTGTCTAAATTGAAAAAAAAAAAAGAGAGAGAGAAGAAAAGTCTTGGTATGTGGGAACTTTTTACCCCTTAAACATTCATTCTTTTCTTCCTTCCTGGAACATGCTCGTGAATAGCAGAAATCTTGCTTCCATTCATTGACAATCATGGTGATAGAGGTCTACCTGCCGTGAATAGCAGATATAAAAGCTAGAAAAGCTTGAATAGTCACACCAGCCCTGGACTCCCATATTTCAACTTATTATTGTTCAGTCCTAAGTTGTGTCCTACTCTTTGCAACCCCATGGACTGTAGCCCTGTCCTCCATTATCTCCCAGAGTTTGCTCTGGGAGTTTGCTCCAACTCATGTCTATTGAGTTGGTGATGTTATGCAACCATTTCATTCTCTACTGCCCCCTTCTCCTCCTGCCATCAATCTTTCCCAGCACCAGGTTTTTTCCCCATGAACTGGCTCTTTGAATCAGGTGGCCAAAGTATTTGAGCTTTAGCTTTAGCATTAGTCCTTCCAATGAGTATTCAGGGTTGATTTTCTTTAGGATTAACTGGTTTGATCTCCTTGCAGTCCAAGGGACTCTCAAGAGTCTTCTCCAGCACCACAATTTGAAAGAATCAATTCATTGGCACTCAGACTTCTTTATGGTCCAACTCTCAACATCCATACATGACTACTGGAAAAACCATAGCTTTGACTATATGGACCTTTGTAGGCAAAGTGATGTCTCTGCACTTTAATACACTGCCGAGATTTGCCACAGGTTCTTTTCCAAGGAGCAAGCATCTTTTAATTTCATGGCTGCAGTCACCATCTGCAGTGATTTTTGGAGCTCCAAAGAAGAAAATCTGTCACTG
This sequence comes from Bos mutus, assembly GCF_027580195.1. Lineage (NCBI taxonomy): Eukaryota > Metazoa > Chordata > Mammalia > Artiodactyla > Bovidae > Bos > Bos mutus. The sequence goes on along the minus strand of NC_091640.1, from coordinate 11,169,377 downwards.
CTTCCACTTTTTTCCCTTCTATTTGTCACGACATGATGGAACTGGACACCATGATCTTAGTTTTTTGAATGTTAAGTTTTAAGTCAGCTTTTTCACTCTCCTCTTTCATCCTCATCAAGAGGCTCTGTAGTTCATTTATACTTTCTGCCATTAGAATGGTATCATCTGCATATCCAAGGTTGTTGATATTCTCCTGGCGATCTTAATTCTAGCTTGTGCTTCATCCAGTCCAGCATTTTACATGATGTACTCTGCATATAAGTTAAATACACAGGGTGACAATATACAGCCTTGTTATACTCCTTTCCCAATTTTGAACTAGTCATTTGTTCCAAGTCTGGTTCTAACTGTTGTTTCTTGACCTGCATACAGGTTTCTCAGGAGATAGTTCAAGGGGTCTGGTACTCCCATCTCTTTAAGAATTTTCCATAGTTTGTTGTGATCCACACAGTCAAAGGCTTTAGCATAGTCAATGAAAGAGAAGTAGACATTTTTCTGGAATTCATTTGTTTTCTCTGTGATCTAGTGAATGTTGGCAATTTGATCTCTGGCTCCTCTGCCTTTTGTAAACCCAGCTTCTACATCTGGAAGTTCTCAATTCATGTGTTGCTGAAGCCTAGCTTGAAGGATTTTGAGCGTTATCTTGCTAACATGTGAAATGAGTACAGTTGTATAGTAGTTTGAACATTCTTTGGCATTGCCCTTCTTTGGGATTGAAATGAAAACTGACCTTTACCAGTCCTGAGGCCTACTATATATATATATAGTTGGACTACAAAGAAAGCTGAGGGCAGAGGAATTGATGCTTTTGAACTGTGGTATTGGAGACGACTCTTGAGAGTCCCTTGGACTGCAAGGAGATCCAACCAGTCCATCCTAAAAGAGATCAGTCCTGGGTGTTCATTGGTAGGACTGATGTTGAAGCTGAAACTCCAATACTTTGGCCACCTGAGGCAAAGAGCTGACTCATTTGAAAAGACCCTGATGCTGGGAAAGATTGAGGGCAGGATGAGAAGGGGACGACAGAGGATGAGGTGGCTGGATGGCATCACCGACTCAATGGACGTGGGTTTGGGTGGACTCTGGGAGTTGGTGATGGACAGGGAGGCCTGGCGTGCTGCAGTGTTTGGGGTCACAAAGAGTCAGACACGACTGAGTGACTGAACTAAACTGAACTGATAAATGCCCTTTCCCAGTTGGTCATTTTAAAAATGTGCGTTACCTTTCAGACTCTCATTAAAATGAATAACTGGCAAATGTGTTTCATATACCAAGGCCATCAGTTTTTCTTCAAAGAGAGATTGTGAATGTTTTCTTAACATACAGAGTCACCCACAATAAAATTACTTCATGATAATTTGTAAAATATTAAATTTCAAACCATACATTGACAAAGTACTGTGTTGTAGGCTACAGATACTTACTGTTTCAGAAACCTAACATATAACTATTTGAACTTGATAAGGTTATAAAGTAGTAACTTAATTTGCTTTATGAAACCATAACACTCAATCATAAAGAATTTTGAGGTGAAAATAGTCAGAGTTAAATTCCTTTAGGCAATAAATACTATTATAAAACAGGAAGAGGAAATCAATTTTCTAAGATTAGAATCAGAGGCTCATTAAAATATTCATTATGTATATGAGATACTCTTGTGGTCTGCAAGAGTACCAGATTGAGTGACAGAAAAGACACTGAGGCCAAAAACTTGATTTTATGTAAGTGACAACTCTCAGCAGTTCAAATCAACTTTTGGGTAACATTATGCCACATGCCAGAAAACCTTTGTCATATCACTCTCTTTTTTCTAAAGCTTTTTACTTAATTTCATAGTAAAATCACATTGATATTATGTGGAATAATACAATTATCTATATTATCTATCTATAATTCATAGCAAATTTGCTGGAATCTGCTTAATTCACAAACTATGTGATGCATATGTAACTATGAATTGTGACAAAAGATTTCTATCATAGTCTGTGTAGCAGAGAGAAAATTATTTCTTGAAGAATTTTTACTTTGTTTCTTAAGTTTTATTCCATTCAACATACCTAGAAAAGAAATAAGGCTGACTGTATTATAAGGAGACAGCCCTGAGTGCCGCTGGGGAAGAATTTTCTTCCACTACACCGTTTAAAAAAATCAATGTAATGGATCTTAACCAGAACCAATATAAGAAGTAAAGGAAATGATTTGCCCTTCTCTTGATAAAAGTCAATGGAAACATCCTATGGAAAAAAAAAGTTCTTTTCAAGAAATAGTGCTGAAAGAACTGGACATCCATATGCAAAAAAAAAAAAAAAAAAATAGCCATGAATTTACACAATTCAAAAACATTAATCCAAGATGGATCACAAACTTACATGTAAAGTGTAAAACTATAAAACTCCTAGAAAATAGCATATGAGAAAATTCAAATGGCCTTGGTTTTGGCAATGACTTTTCAGATACAACATCTAAGAATGAAATAATTGATAAACTTGACTTAGTTAATATTTTTAAAAATTGCTCTGCAAAAGACACTGTCAAGAAAATAAAAAGACATGACACAGATTAGGAGAAAATATTTGCAAAAGGAACATCTGATGAAAGACTGCTATCTAAAATACATAAGGCCACTTAAACTTTAACGTAAGAAAAAAACAACCCTATTTAAAAATGGGTTCCATATCATATGCCATCAGGAGAATGTAATTTACAACAACAATGAGATACCACACACCTATTAGAATAGCAAATGCAGAGTACTGGTAATGCCACATGCTGGCGAGGATGTGGAGCAATAAGAGCTCTCATTCATTGCTAGTGGGAATGAAAAAACAGTACAACCACTTAGCAAGACAGTCTGCTTGTTTCTTACGGAATGAACATACTCTTACCATATGATCCAGCGATTGTATTCATTGCTGTTTACCCAAATGAACTGAAAATTATATCCACACGAAAACCTGCACATGGATGTCAATAGCAAATTTATTCATAAATGCTCAAACTTAAAAACTAGCAGGATGTCCTTCAATAGGTAAAAGGATACATAAACTGTTGCTCATCCAAACAACAGAATATTTTTCTGTAATAAACAGAAATGAACTGTCAAGTGAGGAAAAGATACGGAGAAGATTTAAATGCATATTATAAAGTGAAAGAAACTGATTTGAAAAGGCTATATACTGTACAGTTACAACTCTATGACATTCTGAAAAAGGCGAATCTATAGAGACAGTGCTGGAGAAGACTTCTGAGAGTCCTTGGGCAGCAAGGAGATCACACCAGTCAATCCTAAAGGAAATTAACCCTGAATATTCATTGGAAGGACTGGTGCTGAAGCTGAAGCTCCAACACTTAGGCCACCTGATACAAAGAACCGACTTATTGGAAAAGACCCTGATGCTGGGAAAGATTGAGGGCGAAAGGAGAAGGGGACAACAGAGGATGAGATGATTGGATGGCATCACTGACTCAATGGACATGAGTTTGAGCAAACCCAGGGAGATAGTGAAGGACAGGGAAGCTGGGCACGCTGCCGTCCCTGGGTCGCAAAGAGTCAGACACGACTTAGAGACGGAACAACAACAACAAAATTTCCCATGAAGTGATGGGACCAGAAGACATGATCTTAGTTTTTTGAATGCTGAGTTTTAAGCCAGCTTTTTCACTCTCCTCTTTCACTTTCATCAAGAGGCTTTTTAGTTCCTCTTCACTTTCTGCCATAAGGGTGGTGTCATCTGCATATCTGAGGTGATTGATATTTCTCCCAGCAATCTTGATTCCAGCTTGTGCTTCCTCCAGCCCAGCATTTCTCATGATGTTCTCTGCATATAAGTTAAATAAGCAGGGTGACAATATACAGCCTGGATGTATTCCTTTCCCTATTTGGAACCAGTCTGTTGTTCCATGTCCAGTTCTAACTGTTGCTTCCTTACCTGCATACAGATTTCTCAAGAGGTCAGGTGGTCTGCTATTCCCATCTCTTTAAGAATTTTCCACAGTTTATTGTGATCCACACAGTCAAAGGCTTTGGCATAGTCAATAAAGCAGAAATAGATGTTTTTCTGGAACTCTCTTGCTTTTTTGATGATCCAGAGTATATTGGCAATTTGGTCTCTTGGTCCTCTGCCTTTTCTAAAACCAGGTTGAACATCTGGAAGTTCATAGTTCAAGTACTGTTGAAGCCTGGCTTGGAGAATTTTAATGGCATCACATTTAGTTTATTCTAAACCTTTATATATATATATCACACACATATATATATATACATACATACATATATATATGGAGAAAAAGAGAGACTTATATGTAACCAAAGGAATAGAAAGAGATCATAATTAATGCCATAGACTGAAGGCATCATGTTTTACCAAATCACCAGCAAATGGTTTATTTCCACTTTTTCCATTTATTGGAGTTGTGTGAAATAGATAAAGTAATAGGAAATTTAATATTTTTAAAAATTAGTCCAAATAATAATGATAACAGAAGCTATTATTTACAAAGCTCTATGTTAAATATTGGAGCAGGAAATGGCACCCCACTCCAATACTCTTACCTGGAAAACCCCATGGAAGGAGGAGCCTGGTAGGCTGCCGTCTATGGGGTCCCACAGAGTCTGACACGACTGAAGCGACTTAGCAGCAAACAGTAAGTGAAAGAACAGGGATTTTAACTTAGACTCCTGCAATATCACTCTGACCCCATGACCAAGACAAAGTGCACATTAATAGACTTCATCAGACTATTATCCTCACAGTGTGCTTTTCTATTTCAAATTTCTTTGGTTGTTCAAATTCATTACATCCTTCAAAATGGTATCCTTTATTTGTCTGTCCTTAAATGAAATCACTTTATAGGATATATTATCAATTATGAAGGTGATGAATTGCTGCATTACTTTTCAAAGAGCTGCTTCAGCAGGCTGTTAAGTACAACATTTCTTCAACAAGCACTGAGGTCACGAGTCGTCTTGTCTCAGCCCTAACAAGGACTCTTCCTTTGCTAGTGATGCAATTAATTGTCAGGTCTCATCACACGTTGTTTCCTCATAAGTAATTCAAGACGAATATCGAGTTGCATGGAAGCTCATTTTAAACAGGATTTCAGCGGTCTTTTGAGACTTACTCATTGAAGTATGAATAGATGGTGAGCAAAACCGGATGTTCAGTTGGTACTCCTCAACATATTTAAGTATATTTCATGAAAAATATTAGACAGAGGGAGTATTATGAAAATCTGCTTAATTAAAACCAAATAAGAAAGGCGCTTATGAAGAAGTTGACATAAAACTTATAATACCAAATACTGCTATAGACTTTGCATTTCCTCTTTCCTCTGCATGAGTTTCTTCCTGAGATCTTTTTCATACCTGTGTCCTTCTCATCATTTAGCTGTAACATTTTTTTAAATATTTATTTATTTGGCCTCATCTGGTTTCCAGGGCTTCCCTGGTGGCCCAGATGGTAAAGAATCTGCCTGAAATGGAAGAGACCCAGGTTTGATCCCTGGGTTGGGAAAATCCGCTGGAGAAGGGAATGGCTACCCACTCCAGTATTCTTGCCTGGAGAATTCCATGGACAGAGGAGCCTGGTGGGCCATAGTCCATGGGGTCTCAAAGAGTCAGACTCGACTGAGTGACTAACACTTTCACTTTCTATCTTTGGCTGAGGCCCAGGGACTCTCTGGTTGTGGCCAGAGGGCTCAGTAGTTGCAGCCCATGGGTTTAGTTGCCCCATCATGTAGGGGGATCTTAGTTCCCCAAGCGGGGATCAAACCTACATTTGATCAAATCCCTCACACTGCAAGGCAAACCCTCAACCACTGGACTGCCATGTGTAACATTTAATGCTCATTCTTAGGGAGATTTCCTCATCACTTTACCTAAAATAATGTTCCTTTCTCCTTTTATTCTCTATCACATGACTATTTCATTCCTTATGTACTATTAGGGATGGAATGTTTGTGTCCCCCTAAAATTCATGTGTTGAAATCCTAACCCCTAATGTGATAGCATTAGGAGGTTGAGCCTTCTGAAGATGATTTGGTCATGAGGACAGGGCCCTCAGAGATGGGATTAGTGCCCACAGAAGAAGAAGAGACTCCAGGAGCTGGTTCATTTTTTTCTGTGATGCACTGGGGAGCCAGGAGCAGGCCCTCATCAGACACTGAATGTGCCAGCTCCTTGAACATGAAGTCCTCAGCCTCCAAAACTGTGAGATATAAATGTTAAGATGTATGATTTCAAGGCACTTCTTTTTCCTTCTATAATATCTGATCTTAAACACTCTTTTAACTGATAAGTCATTAGCCAACTTATCAATAATGTCCTGATTTTCATGCGATATTGTGATTTTTATGTAATCTGTGTCCATATCTGTATTTCATGACACATTAGCAAGAAATTTAAATATTTTTCCAACATGTTTATATGATTCATGCCACTTCATTAATTGGATTATCAAGCAATGCAAATGTTAGTCACAGTCATATCTGATTCTTTGCAATTTCATGGACTGTAGCCCACCAGTCTCCTCTGTCCATGGAATTCTCCAGGCAAGAATACTGGAGTAGCCATTCCCTTCTCCAGGGGATCTTCCTGACCCAGGGATTGAACCCGGGTCTTCCACATTGCAGGCAGATTCTTTACCACTTGAGACACCAGGGAAGCCCAAAACAATGTAAAATCCTGTGAATTATTTGAATCAAAATGTATTGCTTCCTTTAATTAGTTACTGCTTATGGTGTGATCTGAAATCATTTTTCATTGCAATTAGTGTCTCAGTGACAGAATTATCTTAATTTATTATTTTTTTTGTTTTGCATTTTATTAATTTTATCTATGTTTCCCCTCAGGTCTTCACTAAATGAATTTAATATTCATATGTACTTTCAATTCAGAAGTTTGCAGTTTCTTTATTTTAATGGTACTTTTCCTATATATTTTTTTTTAAATTGTAGCTCTCCCAGCCTGTTTTCATTCACATGTTACTTTGGTCCATTCCAGTGAAATCCCAAATAGGAAGAGTGTCATGGAGGAAAGTCATAATGGAAGGAGACACCAATCTTGAATAATTTTGGTAAAATTACATATTTTTAAATTTTTTTTTAAATGTGTATGACCACATGTATACATCAACAGGTTCACTAGAGGTAGCAGAAGCAGGAGGCCTTGCAACTTAAGTTTCCTTAATTCTATGGAAAGTCCATCCCTGTCAAAGTATTATTTATTTGTTTAAAGTGAAGGATAATTGCTTTACAATATTATGTTGGTTTCTGCCATATATCAACATGAATCAGCCATAGATGTATATATATGTCCCCTCCTTCTAGATCCTCCCTCTCACCTTCTACCCCATCCCACCCCTCTAGGTTGTCACAGAGCACAGGGTTTGAGCTCCCTGAGTCATACAGCAAATTCCCACTGGCTATTTTACATATGATAGTGTATATGTTTCTATGCTACTGTCTACATTCCTCCCATCCTCTCCTTCTTGAAAAACTACAGGCCCAAAACGGCATCACTTGTTCTATAGCCCATGATACCAAAACTAGATTTAATACCTACCTAATTGCAGTTCCAGCCTTCACCAGAAATGGAGTCTTAATCAACCAGTCTGGAATTTTCTGATCAGCACCAAGAAGGTAATCTGCCAGTAAGACCCTCTACTTCTCTTCCCAGGGAAAAGAGGCAGTCTACACAAATGCTTGTGATTCCTTCCCATTTCCATCAAGAAAGGTGTCCTGCCCTAAAAATAACTATTTTCTTTTGCTAATAGCTCCCTTGCCCCACCCTTCTTCCTATAAAAGTCTTTCATTTTGCACAACTCCCTGGAGCATCCTGCTAGTTGCCAGATTGGACCCTGAGCAAATCATGAATTGCCTAGTGAAACCAACTAGGTCTTCAAATGTACCTGGTTGAATTTTGTTTTTTTAACAAAAGTAAAATTAAGACTAGCATCTTGTTCAGTGTATTTGATAGATAGGTATATGCTCTCAATGCTAAACTCCAAAGAAGATAAGACACACACTTTTTTTTTTTTTTTAATCTGTATTTTATAAACAAGTTGGAGAGAAACTGTAAGAAGATAGTTTAGGGCATCCCCAGAGAAAGAGAATCAGGCTTGGCTTTCTTGAAGTAGGAGAACCCATTTGGCCTAAGCCATTTTGTGACCTGAGCCTGGCCACAATGCTCGCCCTTGAATAGGTGTTGGCAGTTAATGATCTTAAAGGAACAAAGGAATGTAGAACAGAGAAAAAGCAATGAAACAATTGCTGTTGTTGCTCAGTCACCCAATCATGTCCAACTCTTTGCAACCCCATGAACTGCAGCAAATCAGGCCTCCCTGTCCCTTACCATCTCCCGGAGTTTGCCCGAGTTCATGTTCATTGCATTGATGCTGTCACCCAGTGAAACAATAGTACAGTGATAAAGCAGGGTCCTAGTTACCCCTCAAGGGATAGACATAAAATATCTTTGAGTTCTGCAGGAACAAACACCCCCACCAAGGTGGAGGATGGAATTATGTTGACCATCCCGGCTTCAAACAACAAAGACTTGGATGCTGCTGACCTTTACCCCAATAATGTGCTGAATTCTCCTCTGCTCACACTGCTTTATACATATGTATGTCCCCTTAGCTTAAACCTTCCCCAGTTTTGCTGTTCATGGAAACATTGCTTTAGTAAAGATCCAGTGTTCTTACTGAAGACAAATTGTGCCTCCATACCCCAACACCAAATTAAATCGTTAGGTAGTTAGAATAGGAAAAAGGAGTCCAGAATGGCGATGGCTAAAAGACAAAGACGGGAAAAGCCTGCGAAAATAGGACAAAGGAAGGTCTGAGAACCAGAGTGAGGACCTCAGGTAAAACAAATAGCCCTTCTGGCTAGCCCAATTTACATAGGGCAGGCTCAGGATGAAAAGAAATAACATATAAAAGGAGGAGCCAAAATTGAGCCGGGGGTGGGGGCGGGAGGGCGGGGGCTTGGCTTCTCTTTGCCTCTTTTGGGTCTGCCCACCCTCACTCCTCTAGGATGTCTTTTCCTTTGTTTGTCAAATAAAACTGAGCTGTAACATTGGTCCGTCCGTCGCTTCAAATTTTTGCTGTGGAGAGAAAGAACCAAGGAAATTATAAACTCCCCCAACAAAATCTCAGAGACAACAGTTTTGGGTAAAGTCGAAAAGAATAGCTTTACTGCTTTCCCAGGCAAACGGGGCCACAGTGGGATAGTGCCCTCAGAATTGTGTATTTTGACCAAAAGATGTAGTGAAGAGTATTTTAGAAGTGGATCAAGAGTCTATGATCAGCTCTTGGACATTCTTCTGTTTGGTTGATGGTGATGTAAGTAGAACATTATCAACTGGCTCTGCCAACCAATCTGGGTCTACAGGGGCAGGCTGCAGTTAACTTCTTCCACCTGGTGGGGCTTTCAGTATCTGCAAAACAGCTCAAAGATATTGTTATTTATATCGCTTGAGGGGGAAGGAACCAGGACCTGGCCCAAGGCTGCACTATTGTTTCTTTTGATTCCGTCCCTTCCCTAATTAGCAACTGCTTGAACAGCCCCTTGCAACTCAGGAAAGGTTTTGGAGACTGAATAAAACCTATTTCCTGTAATCCAGAAATGCAGGACCCAGGAAGGAGGCGTGTCCAGGAGCCCCACAGGGTTCTGCTGGGTGTCGTTACTTGTTGCAATAAATCTTTCCTCCTCCCACTCTTTGGCTTGGTTATGGACATTGACTCAACATGCATGAAGAGGTGAACCCAGTTTTCAGGTGACAAATCTATGTAACTCATTGAAAGTAATTCTATTTTCTTAAAATATGTGTTGAAAAGTTGATATATTAAAAAATGAACACAACTTTAGAAACAATAAGAGCAAGCTAAGGAAAGCTGAGCAAATTTTGGACTATAAACTCTTAACAAATTTTGCTTAATTTATTATGGATTCTTAATGCCTACCATGCAGATGGAGCTCAATAAATATTTGTGACTGAGCACATTAATGAGTAAATGAACTACAGCATTTGAAATAATTAAGAATCTAACAACCTAATATTTAATGGGAAGGAGGAGCATACAACATGATAGAAGGAAAATATTCTCCTGATTGAGAAAAATATAATGGGAGAATATAATATATTCACAGTAATATTAATTTTCATTTAAAATTTTCCTTCACATAAGGGAGGGATAAGGATGTATAAAGTTGTGCTGTTCAAGAAAAGAGATTCAGTGCTGGGGCTAAGTAATTACAGTGAACAATACAAATAGAGAGCTATCAAAAAGCTAATCAGTGGCCAAAGCAGAGATGAAAGTTATCAGCGTCTCTGGTGAACCAAGATGTCTCCATAGGAAACAGCTCTACATCTTCCCAATTATAGTAAGTCCCCTGAATACGAATGAGTTCTGTCCCAAGAGTGCCTTCATAAGTCCAATTTGTTTGTAAACCCAACAGAATTAGTTTATGTGCCCAACTAACACAATTACTGTGCAGTCCTATACAATGCTGTGCTCAGCTGCTTAGTCATGTCCGAGTCTGTTGCAATCCCATGGACTGTAGCCCACCAGGCTCTTCTGTCAATTTTGTTTGGATTTTCCAGACAAGAATACTGGAGTGAGTTGACATTTCCTTCTGCAGGGTGTCTTCCTAACCCAGGGATCAAACCCATGTCTCCGGCTTTGCAGAGTCTTTACCACTGAGCCTCTGGGGAAGCCCTAGTACCATACTATATGAGGTTTATGATACTTTTTACACAAATAATACATTAAAAACAAACAAAAAATAAAACATTTTTAATCTTAGGGTACAGTACCTTGAAAAGTACAGTAGTACAGAACAACAGCTGGCTTATAGGGGCTGGCATTGCATGAACAGGCAAGAAGAGTTACCTGCTGGAGGAGGGAAAGGAGGTGAAAGATGATGGAGCTGAAGGATTATCAGCAATAGGAGATGAGGGGCAAGCTGCAATCTCACTCACACCTGTCTTTGATGGCACAGATTCTAGTTCCTTACTGGATTCAATTCTGTCTACTCTCTTGAAAAAAGGATCTAGTGATATCTGAATAGTATTGTACCAGCTATCTCATCACTGCTTTTATGCTTGCTTCCAAACATCCTGGGCTTGAAATAAAGGTGCTGTACTACTATATTCTACACACTACTGTACAATAAAGCACACAAAAGCACAATCACTTGGAGAGGATGCACATGTGTGACAATGTGTGCCAGACACATGAACTAACTTACATGATTGGACATGCAAATGCACGTTTGCTTCTTTGAAAATTTGCAATTTGAAGATTCATATGTAGGGGACTTACTGCACTGTGCTTCCCTTTTCTGAGGTATGTAAGCCCATACTCCTTAATGGTATCTTTGCCAAACTATTTAACTTTAACTTTGTAGCCACATCTGTTATTATTATAGTCGTGTTTTTGTGTTTAAGGCATGAGTGCATGCGTGCTCAGTCAATAAGTCCCGTCCAACTCTTTGGACCCCCATGGACTGTAGACCACCAGGCTCCTCTGTCCATGGGATTTCCTACGCAAGAATATTGGAGTGGGTTGCCATTTACTTCTCCTGGGGATCTTCCCAACCCAGGGATCAAACCCACATGTTCTGAGTTTCCTACACTGGCAGGCAGATTCTTTATCACTCCACCACCTGGAAAACCCATTTAAGGCATAGTCATGTTCATTTCAAAATGGCATCCACATAGCTAGGTCAAAGGATTTCTCTCCAATGTGCTAGCTTCAGGATTTAAGAGTGTGTTAATGTGTTTTTGTGTGACTCACTGTGATGGGAAGGGAGTATAGAGGTGATCTAAATCTCTGATTCTCTCTTCCTCTTCTTCTGAGCTCCACCTCCACTGGCACTGAGAGAATGGGAAAAAGGGGAAAAGGCAGTGAATGCAGCCTCATTCTGTTAGTTCTTGATGCTTCACTGGTTAACATAATAACAGGAAGGAAGGTACACTATAATTATTTTTTAATATAAATGTATTTATTTTAATTGGAGGCTAATTACTTTACAATATTCTGGTGGTTTTTGCCATACATTGACATGAATCCATCATGGGTGTACATGTGTACCCCATCCTGAACCCCCCTCCCACCTCCCTCCCCGTCCCATCCTTCAGGGTCATCCCAGTGCACCAGCCCTGAACACCCTGTCTCATGCATCAAACCTGGACTGGTGATCCATTTCACATATGATAATATACATGTTTCAATGCCATTCTCCCAAATCATCCCACCCTCACCCTCTCCCACAGAGTCCAAAAGACTGTTCTATACATCTGTGTCTCTTTTGCTGTCTCTCATATGGGTTATTGTTACCATCTATTTCTTTGCTGAAAGTTTCTTCTCACAGTGGGAGCTTGATTCTATTAGTAGCAGGTTTGATTTTCTGTTCACTTATATCCCTTTGAGTTTTACAGCCAACTTACAAGCCAGTAATCTTCACAAAAGTGTTAGTTGCTCAGTCTTTGAGATCCCATGCACTACAGACTGCTAGGCTCCTGTCCATGGAGTTCTCCAAACAAGAATACTGGAGTGGGTTGCCATTGCCTACTCCAGGGCATCTTCCCTGACTCAGGGATTGAACCTGGGTCTCCTGTATTGCAGGCAGATTCTTTACTATCTGAGCCACCAGGGAAGTCCAGTAATCTGCATGGTTGGGTGTTTGCCTCCAGTTGAGAGTTCATTCATTCATTTGCAGGGGCAAGTATTGTCTGTGATCAGGGCTGGAGGTTTCCCCAGAGTAAACAGGATGAAGGGACAGTATACAGAATATGCAAAATGTTAATGAAGACACCTGACTATGAAATCTAAGTTGGAGGGAGGAAAAGAGATGTACAAGTGTTAGGTTCAATAAAGAAAAATTCTGTTGATGCTGAGAAATTATTCAAATTTGAGTTCTTTGCATGAAATTTTGAAAATTCTATTTTATAAGTAGTAAGTAAGGTCAACTAACACTTTCACTTTTCAAATAAGGTCTAGAATCTTGTTCATCAAAATGCTACTGGGGGCCCAGCATCACCTAGGAGCTTTTTATAAAAGTAGAATCTTCAGATGAATCAGAATCTTTATTTTAGCAAGTTCTGCAGTTGACTCAAATACACATTAAGTCTGAGAAACACTGGTCTAGAATAGCGGTTCTCAACTCTGGTTGCATAATAAAATCACTGGAGGAGTTTTAAAAGAACTCCAGATTACAAGTGAGAAAGTCTTGGGAGGCAGCCCTGGCACTGGTATTTTTTAAAACCAGAATTTGACCTTGACCATGGTTGGTAAGTAAGGAGTCACCAAGAGACAGAAAGCTTCAAAGTGCTGGATGGCTCACCCACTTGGATTTTCAAGTTACCAAGTTACCACATTCTAAGCAACTCCAGCCAACTGTGGCCATGTGGAGATTGTTGATCTTGCTGTTGCTCTTGCTTGTTCTTGCTCAGTTGTGTCCAACTCTTTTACGACCCCATGGACTGTAGCCCACTAGGCTCCTCTGTCCATGGGATTTCCCAGGCAAGAATACTGGAGTGCGTTGCCATTTCCTTCTCCAAGGGATCTTTCTGACCCAGGGATCAAATCCAAGTCTCTTGCATTTGGCAGGTGGATTCTTTACCACTGAGTCACCAGAGGAAGAACAGCCATGTGGAGATACAGATTGTCAGAGGCAAGAAATCTGCTTTTCATAAGAAATATATTTTAAAATTGTGGTTAAAATTGAAAAGAAAAAAAAATGAGCTCACTAGGAAATTCACAGACAATAGGTTAGATTTTGACATAGAAAGAATGGAAGTTTTGAGCCTTCTGGAGTGTCAGCACACCACAGCTGTCTCTCTTTTCCAACTGCTGAGTCACATTAAGTTTATAGTTACATAGAGTAGCAGTGAGTAAAATAGCTGAGGATTTTATAGGGGTCAGGATAGTCACATTGACTTTAGCATTATCTTCACTCTGGATATACAATGATCAGTGGTGATCAGGGGAAAATGTGGCAGAAGTTAGAGAAATTCAGATAAGACTCATGCTTCTGTCTTCAGTGGATGTAAAACTTTTCTGTGGTATATATATATAATTTTATATATTAACATAAATAAGTGTTCATTTGTATATATGTTTGTATATGTTTGTGAGCTCCAGGCATATAAAACTGAATTATATACAAGATATTAGAGGCCAAATTTAAGTAGAATATGACTGCCTTCCAGCATTTAACAGACCAATGGCAACATAAATGTAAACAGAGGACAGTCCAAATTCAAAAAAAAGAATGATCGGTATTATCAAATGCCACAAAGATGTCAAATAAAATGAGGACTTAAAATTATGAAGAAGTTCCAAATCAGAAGGTCAAAAGGATTTTCCTATAGTGATGTTAACAAACTACTCTGCAGTAGAGAGATGAATGGTGAGATGAGATTCTGGAGACAGGAATTATAGATTATACTTTCAGGAAGCAAAACTCTGAAAGGAAGGGGAAAAAATAGAGCCAACAATGAGATGGGAAGACAATGAATGCTTGGGGGATGGCTTATTTTCTTAAAATTAGTTATTGAACCAACAGGGAAAGATAAGTTAGACCACAACCTTTCTGGCACCAGGTATCAGTTTTGTGGAAGACAATTATTCCATGAATCTGCAGGGTGGCAGGATAGTTTCGAGATGATTCAAATGCACTTTTATTATGCATTTTTCACTTTTTATTATGCACTTTTATTACGCACTTCACTTCTCGTCTAATGCCACCGCTGATCTGACAGGAGGTACTGGTCCATGGCTGAGGGGTTGGGGACCCCCAAGTTAGACAACAGTGACTGATCGGATGTGCCCTGGATCCAGACAACAGATGAGGGGGTTAGCTTAGAGAGGGGCCAGGCTCCTTCTTCTTCTAGGAAAAGGAAAAAGGGAAGGATGAGCAGAGGTGCAACTAAATTATCTGGACACAGAAAAGTATGTCAAGCAAAAGGCTTTTCTTGCCTCTGTGTGAGATCGCACTTGACTTCTTTTGTCACCACCCTAGTTTTCACCACCATCACCTCTAACCTAGACTATTGCAATTGTCTCATAACCATTCTGCTTGCTTTTAACTTCATCTCTCTTTTCTCTTTTCTCAAGGCTGCATCCAGAGTAATGTTAAAATTTTCCTGATCACATGACCCCTCTGGACAAGACCCTCCAAATATTTTATTAAAATAGAGTCCACATGGTGACCTATTTGATATGCCAGTGTTCTGCCCCCACACCCACCCCTGGCTCACAAACTCTCTGAGCCATCTGCTTCTCTTCCTTGGCTCCCTGGCTCCAGCCACAGAGGTCTTTGTCCATGCCTTCAGCTGTGCTCCACTATCATCCAGGACGTTGCACTTGACACTCCCTCTCCCTGGAAGGCTCCTCCCCAAGAATCATAGCTCAGCTTCTTCACTCCCCCAGATGCTGCAATCACTGAGGCCTTTTCAGGACACTATGTCTAAAAATTCTTCAATGTTCCTCTGTTGACATTTTCTATCCCAGTTTCCTGAATCACATTTTCAGTTTAGGCTAGCTACTCAAGGAGATCAAACCAGTCAATCCTAAAGAATATCAATCATGAATATTCATTGGAAGGACTGATGCTGAAGCTGAAGTTCCAATACTTTGGCCACCTGATGCGAAGAGCCCACTGATTAGAAAAGACCCTGATGCTGGGAAAGATTGAAGATGCTGGGAAAGGAGAAGAAGGGGACAACAGAAGATGAGATGATTGGATGGCACACCAACTCAATGAACATGAGTTTAGGCAAACTCCAGGAGATGGTGAAGGACAGGGAGGCCTGGCATATTGCAGTCTATGAAGTTGCAAAGAGTTGAACATGACTTAGAGACTGAGCAATAACGATGTGAACAAACAACTTGTTTTCCTAAAGTGCCTTGTGTTTTGTCCGCCTCCACCATGAGAGTAAGGATTCTTATCTCATTCGTGGGTCCATCCTCAGCTCCTACACTGGTGTCTGGCATGGTTGGCACTCAGTACACATTTGTTGTGTGAATTGTGAATAGACAGTTGACGGCTTGAGTTCTCTGGGGACAAGTTAAAGGTTGTCTGAAGAGTAGTGATGGTCATTTTAGGCTAGAAATGGACATTTTAGGATAGAAATACACACAGTTGTATAATGTCTCTCACCAAGTTTAATGCTCAGGAGCGGACAGTGAAGGACATAAGCTCCTTGACAATGTTAATTAGCATTGCTCCAGCACACATATGATGCAGACCACACATGCAAACCATATATGTAAATTTAGTTTTTAATATTTTTCCAGCTGAATTGAGGTATGATTAATAAAAATGATTAACAAAATCATATGATGATTATATGATGATTAATAAAAATATATATTTAAGGTGTACAATATGACGATTTGATATGTGTATGTATGTATACATACACATACATACACATTGTGAATTGATTATCACAACTAAGGTAATTAATGTGATTTTACATTCTTGTTTTATACTAAGTCAGTGAATTCTTGTATGTATTTCATACATACAGCATATTTCAATTCAGAGTAGTCATATTTCATGTGCCAATTATGGTTAGTGGCTGCCATTTCAGATGATGTAGAGCTAGACAAATGTGGCATTGGAATTGGTTGATTCTAACTGAAAGATCGGAAAAGGCAATGGCACCCCACTCCAGTACTCTTGCCTGGAAAGTCCCATGGATGGAGGAGCCTGGTAGGCTGCAGTCCATGGGGTCGCTGAGAGTTGGACACAACTGAGTGACTTCATTTTCACTTTTCAGTTTCATGCATTGGAGGAGGAAATGGCAACCCACTCCAGTGTTCTTCTGAAAGATATGATATGGAGGCAACTAAGTATGAAAACAAGACAGCCGTTGGAATGATACAATAGAAAAGCAATAGCAACAGTAGGTGAAATGAGTGGGACAGAAGAGAATTATGAAAGGAATTCCAAATTCTGGCAAAGGACACGTCCATGGGATTAAAGCATGGGCGTCTGTGATCAGAGATTATCTGAAACGTGAGACAGAAATGAAAGCTGTTATGGACAAAAAGTACAATCGAGTGGCAAGGATGATCCAGGAGAATGAGAGGTGCCGTGAACAAGATTGTTGCTGAGCTCCTCAGTGAATGTGGGGGAGGTGATAGGCTTTCGAGTCAATGGGTGACAACAGTGGAATCTAGAAGACTTCAGCACAGGGTGAAATGAAGATCTTTTATAATTGTTAATGTGGGTTCTAGAGGTGACTAAGAGAATTCATCAAATTGACAGAGGGGGAGTGATGACAAAGGGCAGAGTGTAATAGTAGAGGAAATATTAGAACAGCACTGAAGACAGTTAGCTGGGACAGTAAGGGTAGCCCAGATTGGAAAACCAAAGCATACCTGTCGTTAAATCAGAAGATGGGACTATTTGATTATATCTCGATAAGGATATTCCCTGGCTGGCTATGAAGGAGAATTTTTCCTCAGATAAGCTGGCACTGTCACACTACTTTAATCTTTTCACATCAAACGGTTCTTCCCAAGGGCAGAAGTACTCTCAAATAAGGGCACTTAGATAGCCAAGATGAACTACTTAAGTCTGAGAAGCTTTATCAAGGCAACTCTCTTGTAGAATTCAGAGTATATTTATTATCTTGATGTCACTTTTCATATTACCTCTTTCAGAAGCTTCTTTAAAGGGATAAAGAAGGCCCCAACTGAGTCCTGAGTCTCAAAAGAGCTTGTCTGAGACTTTAAAGGAGAATCTTAATTCTTAAGACCCTAAAGCAAGAAAGAAAAAAGTCAGTACTTGCATGGGAATATTTTCTTTATTTGCCTAAGAAGACTGAACTAGTTGTGAAAGGAATCTTAAATTCTTCATTCAACTTGGTCATTATTCAATATTAATTCAATGAACATTTCCTGAATTTTAGTTAGTTATCAGGCTCACTGCAAGATTTCACAGTGATGTAAAAGATAAAATCCCTCTCAATGAGATTCACGATGAAGCAGGAGACTGACAATTAACTAGGGAATTAAAATAGAATGTGGAGGGACTGTCAAAGGGGTCCCTGGACATGTGGGTGGTAGGTTTATAGAGACAGAACATCATCTCAACCAACATATGGCCACCTCCCAAGTAACCAACACTGCAGAGCGTGCACTAAGCATGAGAGCATAGAAGAGAGCACCATACGGCTGGTCAGCACAGAAGGACTGCCTAATGCTCCTTTCTAATCTGTTTTTTGCCTGAAAATTTCCTCTTCCTGTATTTAACCACGAAGGTGTGATCACTCATCTAGAACCAGACATCCTGGAGTGTGAAGTCAAGTGGACCTTAGGAAGCATCACTTCGAACAAAGCTAGTGGAGGTGATGGAATTCCAGTTGAGCTATTTCAAATCCTAGAAGATGATGCTGTGAAAGTGCTGCACTCAATATGCCAGCAAATTTGGAAAACTCATCAATGGCCATAGGACTGAAAAAGGTCAGTTTTCATTCCAATTCCAAAGAAAAGCAATGCCAATGAATGTTCAAAATACTGCACAATTGCAGTCATCTCAGGCACTAACAAAGCAATGCTCAAAATTCTCCAAGCCAGGCTTCAATGGTACATGAACCGAGAACTTCCAGATGTTCAAGCTGGATTTAGAAAAGGTAAAGGAACCAGAGATCAAATTGCCAACATCTGTTGGATCATTGAAAAAGAGAATTCCAGAAAAACATCTACTTCTGCTTTATTGACTACACAAAAGCCTTTGACTGTGTGGATCACAACAAACTTTGGAAAATCCTTATAGAGATGGGAATACCAGACCACCTTACGTGACTCCCAAGAAATCTGTTTGCAGGTCAAGAAGCAACAGCTAGGACTGGACATGAAACAATGGACTGGTTTCAAATTGGGAAAGGAGTAAGTCAAGGCTATATATTGTCACCCCACTTATTTAACTTATATGCAGAGTACATCATGTGAAATACCAGGCTGGATGAAGCACAAGCTGGAATCAAAATTGCCTGGAGAAACATCACTAATCTCAGGTATGCAGATAACACTACCCTTATGGCAGAAAGCGAAGAACTATAGAGTCTCAATGAAAGTGAAAGAGGAGAGTAAAAAAGCTGGCTTAAAACTCCATATTCAGAAAACTAAGATCATGGCATCTGGTCCCATCACTTCAATGCAAATAAATGGGGAAACAATCGAAACAGTGAGAGACTTTATTTTCTTGGGCTCCAAAATCAGTGCAGATGGTGACTGAAGCCATGAAATTTAAAGACGCTTGCTCCTTGAAGGAAAAGCTATGACCAACCTAGACAGCATATTAAAAAGCAGAGACATTACTTTGCCAACAAAGGTCCGTCTAGTCAAGGCTATGATTTTTCCAGTAGTCGTGTGTGGATGTGAGAGTTGGACCATAAAAAAGGCTGAGTGCCAAAGAATTGCTTCTGAACTGTGGTGTTGGAAGAGACTCTTGAGAGTCCCTTGGGCTGCAAGGAGATCCAACCAGTCTTCCTAAAGGAAATCAATCCTGAATATTCATTGGAAGGACTGATGCTGAAGCTGGAGCTCCAATACTCTGGCCACCAGATGGTAAGAGCTGACTCATTGGAAAAGACCCTGATGCTGGGAACGATTGAAGGCAGGAGGAGAAGCGGAAGACAAGGGATGAATGGTTGGATGACATCACTGACTGGATGGACATGACTTTGAGCAAGCTCTGGGAGCTGGTGATGGACAGGGAAGCCTGGTGTGCTGCAGTCCATGCGGTTGCAAAGAGTCAGACATGATTGAGTGAACAAATTGACTGACTAAAAATTTCCTTTTCCTGTAGTAATCATCACAACTGCCTCTAAAAAACTTCTCAGATTCTCTCCTCCTTCATCCACATACCTCCTCAAAATCCAATTGCACTCACACTCCTATCAGCAAGACAACTCTCAACTAAGAAAAGTAGTTCTCCAGCTCTCCTGCCCATTAGAAGCACCTGGGGAATGCTTGCAATGCCTTCTGCCTAGGACACAACCCAGACCAATTAAATTAGAATTTCTGGGGGTGGTATTCAGACATATGTTTAGCAGTTCCCCAGGTGTTTCCAATGTTCTGGCAAGGCTGAAAGCCTCTGCCTTAGCATGTTCAGCAAGCCCAAACCTGCTGTAATTCAAACCATGTCTTTTTGTGCCTCAAAATGACCTCTGTAAAGAACTCAAATTCATGGATCCCCTAAACAGTCCTGATCATACATGCTGGTGTTCCAAGGTCAGATGAAGACAGAATCGTGCAGGTTTGAGACTAAGTGGAGTCAAATATGGTCTTGCAGTTTCCAGTTTGGGCAGCAGTGGAGAATGTAAGTGCAGCTAGTTACATATAATTCCTAATATGTTTGTAACACCTAAGGGTGACTGGAGTACCTAGCCAGAAAATACCCAGGTTGTTTTAGAAACTTAGGGTTTTTTGTTTTTTCAGAAGAATGCAATCAATTTTATTATATTTTTGAAATGAAGCAATCAGAGTTCACAGAATGCTGTGGAAGAATTATCAACCCTAATGGAGAAGGTTTCTAGGCGATATTTAAATTGAGAGAATATTACATAGTATTATGCTGTATTTGGGGAGAGATTGAGATCAGACTGTGGAATAGACAGGTCATGTTCTCTTTTAAAAGATATCTTTTATTTTTCCACATTTAACCCCACATTCTTTTAACCATTGAATCTTCAAATCTCAGTAGTATCCTAAAAGGAATAATGCTTTCCCCCAAGCATTTTCATGTGGGAGCTTTAAACAAAAGCCAAAGAAAAATAATTATTATTTTGTATTTGAGGAGCCCAAGTGAGTTCCACCCTTCCATCAGGGTCTTACCAGCATTCAGCCACACAAAACATGTTCCTCGAATTTCCTCACACTATAATTTTATGTACTTTTCTTTATTATTCCCCAAGATGTCTTAGAATTTCCACCATTTTTTTTTTTTTTTTTTACAAATCTTTTATGCATTTCTTCCCAATAAAGTTGTAAAATAAAGCCACTCTGATGCTTCTATCCATGTAGGAATTTCACACCCAGGGCGTAAATGTAGAGCTGTGAGTTTGGTTTTAGCAAACAATGTATGTATCATACCTTGTAATTCTTTCGTGGCTTTGGTTTGACATTAAAATAGGAGAGGTGGTGCACTCGGAGCTCCCTCACCTTTTACACCAGGCGTGCAATGTTCTCCGAGAAGACAAATGACTGGATTCCATTCTGATTATTAAAGTGAGGTTTATAATGCTGCTCAACAAAAGTGCATTTAATAGCATTTTCATTATATTCAAATCATTCCCAGAGTTATACACTTAAAAAGTAAATGAAGTGTAGTTCTGTAGAGAATTACTCCTGTGTGAATTCAGGCAAGGTAAGAATAGTATATTATTCTTAATGGAAAATCTTGAATACATATTTGAGCTATAAATATGTGTAAAGATGAATGATATGTTTTCCAAGGGTATTTTACTGTGAAGTTAAAGGTGGTTAAGGCAAAAGTGTATAAAGAAATTTGAAAATTTCTTATGGAAAATGGGTGGCATACTCTTCAATTTCTGTAGCCTTATTGCCGCCCATCCCTCAAGTCGCTCCATTTGCTCCACAAAACATCTGCTTTGTGTGTGTCTTGATGTTCACGTGCTGAGTGATGGCATTTCTCCTGCTTCCCTGGGGAGACATGTCATGTGGGCTCCCAGGAAGAGCTCCTCATGCATGTCTATGCATATTTTCTCTTACTTCTCGCTTTTGTTCTTTGGGACTAGGTAAAATCCTTCCACATGATCAGCCCTAATAAACCTAATAATCAGGTAACATAAAGAATTAAGGCTCAATAAAGCTGGAAGAAAAAAAAATACAATGTAAACAATAAAAAACAGGATAATGAGAGGGAAAAGTTGTTTTGTTGTCTCCACAATATAAATTATGATATTGATCATCCAAAGATGGGAATGATATGAAAGAGGAGTTAATTTTGTAAATTTAAATAAAGGGATGATTAAAAGTTAGCCTCAAATTAACAAATCTTGTATATTTTTCTTGTTTTTACAATTTAAAAGTCACCTTTATTCATAATTAATAGGTAAAAGTACTAACGAAATAAGATTTTATGTGATTACTTAATATCCAGTGGCAAAGTGTGTTGCTCTGTCTTATCTGTCAATTCCTTCTGCTTAGAATTATGGCAGCATATTTGTAAGTAAATTTCAGTTTGTAGAATTATATAAAAACGTCAGTATTTTTCATTCTGGTTTCTTGCATCAGTCATGTTAACCTGTATTGACTTATAATCTGGAAGAAATTAGATCAGGCCAAATAGAAGTGAGGCTGTTGGTCAGAAAACAGACTAAAGAAAGAATTGAAAATATGACCCACAACACTGTTCTTTATAACATCAATGCCCTCTACCACTGGTTGTTTTTAACTGTGAAACCTGCAAGACTATAGAAAATGTGTTTTCCAAGCTGAGTCTCTTAAGAAAGCTCATTGCATTTTTTATTTTGAAAAGAGACTCTATTACAGAATTGAGCCTGATGTACAAGGTGGTAAACACATGTTTGGTCAAGGAAAAATATTTACAGTAAAATAGTACCTAAGTGTCAGGATTCAGTATTTAATAAACACATTGAAATTAAGATGCATTTAAAGGTTTTCAGTAAAAAATTCAACAAATACATCATCTAAAATAACTTCAGCTTTATGTTAGTTTTTTCTTTAATTTTTAGTAGAGCAATTTCAAATATATACTCTAAAGTGCATCTAAAGCTATAATTTGGCCTATTGAAAAGAATGTCTTTGCCTTAATATTCTTCAGTATTATTTTTAGTATTATTTATTACTCTGTTTATCCTAACAATTTTTTATACTACATTTGGGTTGTATATGATTGAACAAATATGAGTGGTTATAACCTGAAATTAATAGTTATTCTAACTCCATGTAAAACATGGATGAACTTTTGCTTAATTTGCTTAAGGAATAAATTTTAGTTTTCTAATAAAAATATCAATATGATTTTGATAATTAGATCTTTTTTGGATAGCATTATTAACATTTAGATTATGAGATTACAGTCAGCCCTTGAACAACACAGATTTGACCTGGGAGGGTCCACCTAGACTCAGATTCTTTTCAGTAGTAAATACTACATGATTCAAGGTTGACTGAACCCCTGGATGCCATGGTTGATTGATCCCAGACGTAGAGGAAGCACATATTCAGAGGGCTGACTGTAAGTCATATGCAGGTTTTTGACTGCACAGAGGTTCAGCACCCCAATCCCTGTGTTGATAAATGGTCAACAGTAGTATTCCATTTCTTTCTTTTTTTTAAATAATCTTGGGTTTTTGTTTTGTTTTTTGTTTGTTTGTTTTAGATCTCACGTATAAGAGAGATCATATGGTATTTGTCTTTCTGTCTGACTTATTTCCCTTAGGATAATGCCCTTTAGGTCCACCCATGTGGTCATACATGACAAGGTTTCATTCTTTTCTATGGCTGATAATATACCACAGTGTTTTTTAATCCATTCACCCATTGGTCAACACTTAGGTTGTTTTCATGTCTTGGCTATTGTAAACAATGCTGCAATGAATGTGGAGGTGCATATATCTTTCTAAGTTAGCGATTTTGCTTTCTTCAGATATCCTAAGAAATGGAATTTCTGGATGGTTGTTCTATGTTTAATTTTTTGAAGAACCTGCAAACTGTTTTTCATAGTGACTGCACCAATTTACCTCTCCATCAGCAGTACACTGACTCCCTTTCTCCTTGTCCTCAACAACACTTGTTACTTCCTGTCTTTTTGATAATAACCATTCTAATAGGTGTGAGGTGATATCTCACATAAGACCTGAAACCATAAAACTCCTAGAAGAAAATATAAGTGGTAAGCTTCTGATATAGGTCTTGGTGATGATTTTTTTTTTATCTAACGTCAAAAACAAGACCAAAAATCAATAACTGGGGTGATCTCAAACCAAAAGAGCTTCTGCACAGCAAAGGAAAGCATTTACAAAATGAAAAGACTATCACCTGAATGGGAGAAAATTTTTGCAAGTCACATACCAGATATGCAATATCAGGCTAATATCCAAAATACATAAAGAACTCCTGCAACTCAATAACAAAACAAAAGAAAACAAGTCAATAAAAAATGGGCAGAAGATCTAAATAGACTTTTTTCTCAAAGAAAGCCAAACAGATGGCTGAAAAGTATACAAAAAGGTGCTCAACATTGTTAATCATCAGGGAAATTTAAATCAAATCCATTTATTTTTAGGCAAGTGATATTAGCAATTTTGAGAACTTCTTCAGATTCAAATATGCTTAAGTATGAATGTCTCATATGTGTTCATTTCATTATATTACAAATTTATGTTATGCTTTTCATATTGATTAGAAACAATAAGGGCTAATCTTTTGAGTCCAGTTTTAATGATTTCATTGAAATACATACTGAGAAAAGAAGGTATTCTACAGAATTTGTTTAAAAGCTTTGGGCACTAAATCCTTTATATTTTTATGATATTAGAATTCTGTTCTGTATCAAATGAAGCTACATACAATTTTTATTGCATGGTTAGCAGTGGCAAAAAAAAAATTTAATCACTTAAAACAGTGATTTATCCAAGACCCAGTGAATAAAAAAAAAAACAGACATTATTCAAAAGAGGTGGCAGCATATCATGCAAAGTAAATATAGTTATTGAAAAGATTTAGCATGCAATAGTAGGTTCCATTTGAATTTTTAAAATATCTTCTTCAGTTGTACAAAGAAGCTGAAATCAATGCTGAAATTTACATCTCCATCCTCCCAGTACCCGGTTTGTCCGATAGAGCAATATGGCACTTTTTAAAAGTGCATCAATACTCTCAGTCCACCAGGGTTTAACATATCATTTGGGCTGTGCAATGCATTATTCCCTAGGCTTGCAACAAGTTAATGCTGTTCCCAAAAAGTCCCCAACACTCATGGAAGGAATTTATGTGAAGGTATTCCCTGTATTTCAAAGGTTCACTTTACACCACTTCACTTTTACAAAAGATCCACATTAGTACCTATTTGTGATAGCCAAACGAAAGCCAGAAAAGATTTTCGTTTTTACCAAAACATTGGAAAAAGTGTAAATAGCATTTGGCATTCGTCTTGTAGCAGCTGATGTAGGGGCAGTAGATACCCCAAACCCTGAGAGTGACTCCTCCAATCTCCTTCCCAAGGAACTGCACTCAGCATCTGAGTAACACCATCAAGCTGCCATAGCTTTGAGCTGCATCTGTGAGCATCTATGCTTTATCTTGATTTATTTGTGTCTCCTAGTAAGATGTGTCCTAAGGTAATTGCCTTTTTGCTTTATGCCATTTTGGCTTATAAAAGGCTTCATAGAAACACTACTTTCAGATAGTAGGGAAACCTGTACTTAGAAAATCAAGTTGAATATGATTTTAGCTATATCATTTTATTGAGCAATGGGTTTTTGGGTTTGATAACTGCAAGACCTAGAAAATAGGGGTCACTGTTACATGGCATCTCATCTAACATTAAAAACAATGTGGAGACCTGGATCCGTGTTCCATTTCATGCTGTCCTCTCTGGAATGATGGGGTCCAATTTAGTTTCAAAGGAGTCAGTTGAAACTTTCAATGGAAAATTTTCAACCTAGTAAAATGAAAGACTGAACAATTAACTCTCAAGTAAATGGATATACATATGTGTGTATGTATATATTTCTTAAACATTTTCTGATTAAATAAAATATATGTGAGTCTCAGTAATAGTGTAAGTACAAATTAAACTCAAAAAATCATTTTCATCATTTTCCTCTATTGGTTCCCTAGTCCCTGCTGCTGCTGCTGCTAAGTCACTTTAGTCGCGTAGCCTAACCCTAATTCTAACCCAGTTTGCATTTTAAAACCCTTCTTCCCTTGCAATGATTTCACAAACAAGAATTAATCTGATATATTAACTGATGAAATTAGTCAGGCTCTTTTTCACTAAACCAGAATGTGCGGTCATCCATTCATATCTATCTGTTGTTCAATTAGTTGCCTTGGAAATTTTAAGCACCTAATATACTTGGCAAAGATAATCATGAATTCCATCCTTCCACTGTGGTTATCTGCAAACCAAGATGGGTTGAAGGGGTCCCGTATCTTGGACTAAGTTTAGACAGATTTCTTCCTGACAATATGTCCTTGACTCCTTTAGAAATTTTAGTTGAGAAACCTTGTGATTGTTCATTCTTTCTCTGCTCTTGTGAGATGGAAATCTTCTACAACCCAGAAACATTTTGCTCAAAGACCTGGTTTTATCCCTATGAAATCTAGTCATCTAAGATAATGCACCTACTTCCCAGTCTCTGTGAGAAGGCAGCAGCCCGAGATTGTTCAGTTCAGTTCAGTGTCTCAGTTGTGTGCGACTCTTTGCAACCCCATGGACTGCAGTACCCCCAGGCCTTCCTGTCCATCACCAACTCCCTGAGCTTGCTCAAACTCATGTCCATTGAGTCAGTGATGCCATCCAACCATTCATCCTTTGTCATCCCCTTCTCCTCCTGCCTTCAATCTTTCCCAGCATTAGGGTCTTTTCCAAATGAGTCAGTTCTTTGCAACAGGTGGCCAAAGTATTGGAGCTTCAGCTTCAGCTTCAGCATCAGTACTTCCAATGAATATTCAGGACTGATTTCCTTTAGGATGGACTGGCTGAATCTCTTTGCAGTCCAAGGGACACTCGAGAGTCTTCTCCAACACCACAGTTCAAAAACATCAATTTTCGGCACTCAGCTTTCTTTATAGTCCAGTTCTCACATCCATACATGACTACTGGAAAAAACATAGCCTTGACTAGATGAACCATTATTGCCAAAGAAATGTCTCTGCTTTGTAAGATGCTGTCAGGTTGGTCATAGCTTTTCTTCCAAGAAGCAAGTGTCTTTTAATTTCATGGCTTCAGTCACCATCTGCAGTGATTTTAGAGCCCAAAAAGAATAATTATTAACAAGATTCTTAACATGTGACAATTAGCAAACACAAGAGGCCTCATCAGGTTGACCAGACTTCCCCCTAACATCCTCTAGCACTTTTCCATAAGCTCACTCTGGCAATTAAAATTTCTTCTTCCCTCCAGCAGAGTTGAGTTCAATCTCTCTCCTACTACAAGAATCTTGAGTAGAAGACTTGACCTTATTGAAATAGTCTTGAATAAAGTCATCCTTGACACTTTTAACAAATGTCTAGTGCGGTCTTGCTTTTGCACCAGTTACTCAGATTTTTCTCTCTCCTGTTTTTGTACTATTTACACATACATTGTTGCCTGTCTTCTCATCTATTTCAATATTTTGGGAAAAACTTTAATAAGAACTGTGATGTTCAGGTTGCATCTCTTGAAACCAAAATGAATGAATGAATAAAAAATAAATAAAAGGAAAAGAGAAATGAGGCAAGTTCCCAGTGTGACTTTTGCAAAGGATACAATATAGTAAGAAGTTCATTAAGTTATGAGTACTAATTTAATATTCTCATAATCTAAAGGAGATAGTGGAGGACAGAGAAGCCTGGCATGCTGCAGTCCATCAGGTGGTAAACACTTGGACACAACTTAGGGACTGAACAACAAGTAAAGGAGAGCTTACAATTGGATGGTGGTAGGCTTGAGGATAGATTTTATTTGACCTGCTCAGTGTACCAAAAATCAGACAAATTTTCAAATAGTGAAGTGAAGTGAAAATCTCTCAGTCATGTCCAGCTGTTCATGAGCCCATGGTCTACACAGTCCATGGAATTCTCCAGGCCAGAATACTGGAGTGGGTAGCCTTTCCCTTCTCCAGGGGATCTTTCCAACCCAGGAACTAAACTGGGATCTCTTGCATTGCAGGCAGATTCTTTAGCAACTGAGCTATCGAGGAAGCCCAATTTTTTTTTTCCTGTAAATTTCACATAAATTTTTCAGGTTTCTAGCATCTTAAGAAAATTGTGTAATTTTCCAACCCTAGATATTCATTCCAGCAAGGCAGAGGAATCAACTGAAGAAATATAATAACAATAGCCTTCGTTTGCTGCTGCTGCTGCTAAGTCGCTCCAGTTGTGTCCAACTCTGTGCGACCCCATACATGGCAGCCCACCAGGCTCCCCCATTCCTGGGATTCTCCAGGCAAGAACACTGGAGGGGGTTGCCATTTCCTTTGCCAATGCATGAAAGTGAAAAGTCAAAGTGAAGTCGCTCAGTCGTGTCCGACTCTTTGCGACCCCATGGATTGCAGCCTACCAGGCTCCTCTGTCCATGGGATTTTCTAGGCAAGAGTACTGGAGTGGGGTGCCATTGCCTTCTCCAGCATTCATTTAGAGGTAACTTATAAAAGATTAGGGCTTCCCTGGTGGCTCAGGGCTTTCCAGGTGGCACTAGTGGTAAAGAACCCACCTGCCAATGCAGGAGACTTAAGCAAAGAGTCGGACATGACTGAAGCGACTTAGCACATAGCACTGGTGGCTGAGAAGGTAAAGAATCTTGCTGCAATGCAGGAGACCCAGGTTCAGTGCTGGAGTCAGGAAGATCCCTTGGAGAAGGAAACGGCTACCCACTCCGTTATTCTTCCCTGGGGAATTTCATGACAGAGAAATCTGACAGGCTATAGTCCACGGGGTCACAAAGAGTCAGACATGACTGAGCATCAAGCTGTATCGAGCATATAATATATTCATTTCTTTCAAATACTTAAAGTAATAATTGACCTCTGATGAAATATTTTGAGTTTCTGGTTTCTAGGAAATGTGCACTTTATTTTTCTTGGCTTTATAATATGTCAACAAAGCTAATAAACTTTTAGACCACTCATAGTTTATACAGAATTTTAAAGTGGTTTTCCTTTTTTATTAAACGTTTTTTTTCCATGTAACAAAATACATTTGCTAGCATAATTTGGTATCATATCATTTTATTAATAATAACCCTTATGTTTTTATACATTTCCATTTCTCTTTTATTTTGAGATAAGTGTGACTAAGGTTAATTCTGGACTTAATACTTGTTAAATAAGTAGTGAACACTTTAATAAACAAGATTGATTATAGTTGGTGTGTGTGTGTGCTGTTTTCATTAGAGACAAGCTAAACCAGCATGTTTTTAGCTGGCTTTTTATTCCTTTCACAGAACACTGGCTTCAAGTCAAGGTTCCACCCATCATTAGTTGAATAAATTTAGACAAACTATTTAAGCCCACTCAGTCCTGTTTCCTCACAGTAAAATAAAGAGGCTGAAATACACATGCTCTAAATTTCCTCAAGTTCTAAAATAAGATCATATAATATGGAGATTATGGCCATATTGAATGTTCATGTATCAGGGCAAGAGAGAGTTCTGAAGTGAGGCAAAGCCTTGGTTCCCAGCCCGCTGCCTGTGTGCTCAGTCACTGAACCACGTCGGACTCTTGGCGACCCCATGGACTATAGTCCACCAGACTCCTCTGTCCATGGAATTTTACAGGCAAGAATACTGGAGCGGAGTGGCCATTTCCTTCTCCAGGGAATCTTCCAGACCCAGGGATCTAACCCGCGTTTCCTGTGTCTCCTGAATTGGCAGGCGGATTCTTCACTCCTAGCGTCACCTGGGAAACCCCTCAGTGCCGGCTATGCTTCTAATACTTCAGCATGAAATATGATGTTTACTATTGGTTTGGGGGCTTCCCTTGTAGCTCAATTGGTAAAGAATCTGCCCGCAATTCAGGAGACCTGGGTTCAATCCCAGGGTTCGTGAAGTGCCAGACACAGATTATTTAATTACAGAATTTTTGCTACCGATTTTTTAAATCATGTTTAAGATTTTTTTTTATTCTGTATTTCTAAGAGCATTTATCATGGATAGAATCAGGTTTTAGTAAATGCATTTTTGCACTAAGATAATATTCTCTTAATGTAGCAAAATATATATTTCCTTATTGACTATGCCAAAGCCTTTGACTGTGTGGATCACAATAAACTGTGGAAAATTCTGAAAGAGATGGGAATACCAGACCACCTGACCTGCCTCCTGAGAAACCTATATGCAGGTCAGGAAGCAACAGTTAGAACTGGACATGGAACAACAGACTGGTTCCAAATAGGAAAAGGAGTATGTCAAGGCTGTATATTGTCACCCTGCTTATTTAAGTTCTATGCAGAGTACATCATGAGAAACACTGGGCTGGAAGAAGCACAAGCTGGAATCAAGATTGCCGGGAGAAATATCAATAACCTCAGATATGCAGATGACACCACCGTTATGGCAGAAAGTGAAGAGGAATTAAAATGTCTCTTGAAGAAAGTGAAAGAGGAGAGTGAAAAAGTTGGCTTAAAGCTCAACATTCAGAAAACGAAGATCATGGCATCCAGTCCCATCACCTCATGGGAAATAGATGGGGAAACAGTGTCAGACTTTATTTTTTGGGGCTCCAAAATCACTGCAGATGGTGACTGCAGCCATGAAATTAAAAGACGCTTACTCCTTGGAAGGAAAGTTATGACCAATCTAGATAGCATATTCAAAAGCAGAGACATTACTTTGCCAACAAAAGTCTGTCTAGTCAAGGCTATGGTTTTTCCTGTAGTCACGTATGGATGTGAGAGTTGGACTGTGAAGAAGGCTGAGCACCGAAGAACTGATGCTTTTGAACTGTGGTGTTAAGAGAAGACTCTTGAGAGTCCCTTGGACTGCAAGGAGATCCAACCAGTCCATTCTGAAGGAGATCAGCCCTGGGTGTTCTTTGGAAGGAATGATGCTAAAGCTGAAACTCCAGTACTTTGGCCACCTCATGCAGAGTTGACTCATTGGAGAAGACTCTGATGCTGGGAGAGATTGGGGGCAGGAGGAGAAGGAGACAACAGAGGATGAGATGGCTGGATGGCATCACCGACTCGATGGACATGAGTCTGAGTGAACTCCGGGAGTTGGTGATGGACAGGGAGGCCTGGCGTGCTGCAGTCCAAGCAGTGGCAAAGAGTTGGACATGAATGAGCGACTGAACTGAACTGAACTAATGTCAAATAATTTTTACATATTTTAACTGGGATAAGGAGGATGAGAAGGGGATGACACAGGATGAGATGGTTGGATGTCATCACCAACTCGATGGACACGAGTTTGAGCAAGCTCTGGGAGTTGGTGATGGACAGGGATGCGTGGCGTGCTGCAGTCCATGGGGTTGCAAAGAGCGACATGACTGACTGAACTGAACTGGGATAAATCCTATATAATATGATTAGGTTTTACAAATGTGATTTGCTGGCTTGTATTTGTTAATATTACAATATTTACAGTTTTTACACTTAATTTTTCTTGACCTTGGAGTATAAATTTTCTTTTTCCTACTGTTTTTTGTATAAAAGTTATACAAGATTCATAAGGCAAGTTGCAGACATGTGTGTGTATTTGTGTGTCTGTGTGTGTGTGTTTATTCATGATCACTGGATAAATGCTCCCACAATGATGATTATATGTTATTCATATTTTAAGGTTCAAATCACCTGTTTGATCTATCAATAGAATTTAAATGATTTATCTTAGTTAACAAATTTTTTCAATGGTTATAAATATATTCTCATTTTTTATTAAATTCTGACTCTGTTTGTATAAGCTGTAGTATCATCTTTAGAGAACTATTGTCCAAAACTTTTTTTCTTCTAACTAAAGTATAATTGACTATTATCTTAGGTTCAGGTAAACAACACTGTGATTTGATATTTTTAAAGGTTATGCTCAATATAAAGTTATTATAAAATATTGGCTATATTTCCTGTGCTTACACTATACCCTTGTATCTTATATTATACCTACTAGTTTGTACCTCCTAATCCTCTTCCCTTATATTGTTGCTCCTGCCAACCTTGATCCCTCTGGTTTATTTGCTTTATTTTTTAGATTCCACCTATAAATGAAAACACAAACTGTTTGTCTTTATCTATATTATTTATTCTATTAAGCATAATACCCTTCATGTCCAACCATGTTGTTGGAAATGGCAAAAATTTCATTATTTTTTTTGGCTCAGTCTCATTCTATTTTGTACGTATACCCATCTATTGATGGGCAGTTAGGTTTCTTCCATGTCTGGGCTCTGTGAGAGACCTCATTATTACCATAAGGGCTGAAATAATTCAAAGGTAGTCACATTTCCTATCACATTCCCACTTACCTGTCAGTATTTGTAAGTACAGTAGGTGGAGGAATAATGGAAAACAACAGTGGATTTTCTAAGGTTAATTCACTGGTGACTCCAACTGAAGCTGGATACCATCTATTTTTACCAAAGTAAATAAACAGACTTCAGTATCTGGTCTGGAGCCAGTGATTTGGTGAATGTGTGTTTGCCCTTCTTAACAAGTCTTGAAACCACAATAGAAGGTGTTTGGGGTTTATACCTGGCAAGTCCTGCAGTACACTTTCATTCACTGTACTGTCTCAGGCTCCCATTGATCTGTGACTGTATCCACAGCTTAGTCCAGAAGAAACTGAAGTGTTTTCATCACTGAAATAATATGAAACCAAATCATTCTATTGATGATAACATATTGCTAGATCGTAGAGAACAGAAAATATCAGGGGCTTAGAGGGGAGAAGTGAATGCCATGAAAATATTGGATCTTGCCATAGTTTCTGTGCAGAGAAGAGGGTTACAATAATCTGGAATGATCTGGGTATTACTTTTATATTATAGAGGAAGATATGCCACTATCACTTTAAAAGACACATCTCTTGTTAGACCTTTTTGGATTTTAGAAGAAATAAACCCTAAAGTTAAAGATATTACACATGATATGACATGTGGTCTAAAATGCTGTACTTTAATTTGAACACAGAACAAGAAAAAAGCTAAAGTACCTATCTGATTCACACTAGAATGTGAGCAGTTTTCACATTTGGACTTTATCATTGAACCAATAGGATTGGTTGATGTGTGTTCAATGGACAGAGTATCGTATGCAAGTTTTGTCAGGGACTTATATCTGAGCCCTAATGACTGTACATAAGTTTGTATGGTCAAAACCATGGTTTTTTCCACTACTCAGGTTCAGATGTGAGAGTTGAACCATGAAGAATTGATGCTTTTGAATTGTGGTGCTGGAGAAGACTCTTGAGAGTCCCTTGGTCTACAAGGAGATCAAACCAGTCAATCCTAAAGGAAGTCAGTCCTGAATATTCATGGGAAGGACTGATGCTGAAGCTGAAGCTCCAATACTTTGGCCATCTCATGTAAAGAGTCAACTTATTGGAAAAGACCCTGATGCTTGGAAAGATTGAAGGCAGGAAGAGAAGGTGTCAACAGAAGATGAGATGGTTAAATGGCATCACCGACTGGATGGACATGAGTTTGAGCAAACTCCGGGAGATAGTGAAGGACAGGGAAGCCTGGCATACTGTAGTTCATGTGATCGCCAAGAGTTGGACATGACTGAGCAACAGAACAACAAAGTGGCTGCACATAGGGTTTTGAAGCAAAGGCGTGCCTTCTTCTCCAAAGAACTACTCTACTTTTGAGAAACATTCTTTGCATTTCTACTGAGTCCCCCAAATGATTTGCCTGTGCTGAGAAGCACTCAATGGCCCTTTAGAAATGGTTTAAATTGTATCAGTGATAAGTGAGTCTTAAAGCTACACAAAGTTGTAACAGAACTCCCAGCTTGCCTCCTTCTACCGCAATTCTGAGTGACTACTGCTTCTACCAATAATTTTGGAATCTCCAGGGGACTCCCCTGTGACCTATTTGCTGTTGCTAAGTCACTTCAGTTGTGTCCAACTCTGTGCGACCTCATAGATGGCAGCCTACCAGGCTCCACCGTCCCTGGAATTCTCTAGGCAAGAA
Source organism: Bos mutus (assembly GCF_027580195.1). Lineage (NCBI taxonomy): Eukaryota > Metazoa > Chordata > Mammalia > Artiodactyla > Bovidae > Bos > Bos mutus. The sequence goes on along the minus strand of NC_091640.1, from coordinate 11,135,536 downwards.
CACTTGGAGTGGGTTGCCATTTCCTTCTCCAGTGCATGAAAGTGAAAAGTGAAAGCAAAGTCGCTCAGTCATGTCCGACTCTTAGCGACCCCATGGACTGCAGCCCACCAGGCTCCTCCGTCCATGGGATTCTCCAGGCAAGAGTACTGTTACTGAATGGGAAATATGTGACCCTGGTTTTGAGAGAACTCTGTCTCATAGCAGGTACTCACTTCAAGATGACAGTAACAGAATGACTACCCCATTCAGGATCAGCCTTGATTAGCACATTTAGTTACTCACCTCACTTGGAAAGAGAGATGAGTAAAATCTGAGCGTGAAATGAATAGTGACCTAAGCTTCTGCTGGCTGTTCAGGGATTTGGAGAAAGATTAGGTTCCAGTTACGAGGGATTTGGGGAAAGAGGAACGTCAACCCGTTCAGAAACATGCTGTTATATGTGTGCAGTGTGGATGCCTTCCAAAGGTCCCTGAGTACAGAGGAAGCACTTGATAATCAGCCAAATATGTGACCCACTTATCCACTACTCCATGTAAGGAGTGAAAATTCAAACTTCAAAGCCAACAGAGATGTAACTGTGGTTTTCAGTGTCTTGAGGGAAGATTATTCTATTTTACTGTTTTTGAACATTGACATGCATGACTCAGTCAAGCTTTCTTTCTTTTTTTAAAATTTTTTTGGCCTTGAGGCATGTGAGATTTTAGTTCCCTGACCAGTGATTGAACCCACGCCCCCTCCACTGGTGTGCAGACTCTTAACCACTGGAGCACAGGGGAAGTCCCTAGTCAACCTTCTTACTTTGCCCCTGGTAGGTGGATGTGTGTCCTCTGTAGAGTTTATACAACTCTTTTAGGAACCAAACGTTTCACAGAGGTTTCCATTTTAACCCCCTGTCTTGCAATCAAGAGGACTCATGCCTTTTCTTTTCCCTGCTTGGGTTTTAAAATCCACTAATCACTTTCTGCATCACTGCCCTTCTCCACCAAGACAGGATTACCTGCCCTCCTCATCAAGTTGGAAACCCACCATTCTTGCTCTCAGTGACCTCTTCACTGCTGATAACTCTCACTTCCCTTCCTTTCTGGCAAGCATGTGATTGTTGTTGTCATTTAGTCACTAAGTCATGTCAGATTCTTTTGCGACCCCACGGACTATAGCCTGCGGGGCTCCTCTGTCCGTAGGATTCTCCAGGCAAGAATACTGGAGTGGGTTGCCATTTCCTTCTCCAGGGGATCTTCCTGACCAAGGGATCAAACCCATGTCTTCTTCTTTGGCAGGTGGATTCTTTACCACTAAGCCACCAGGGAAGCCCCTCTGGCAAGTATTGTTGTTCAGTCACTAAGTCATGTCAACTCTTTGCAACCCCATGGACTGCAGCATTTCAGGCTCAAACTCGTGTCCATTGAATCAATGATGCTATCTAACCATCTGATCTTCTGCTGCCTTCTTCTCCTTTGCCTTCAGTCTTTCCCAGCATTAGGGTCTTTTTCAATGAGTCGGCTCTTAACATCAGGTGGCCAAAGTATTGGAGCTTCAGCATCAATCCTTCCAATGAATATTCAGGACTTATTTCCTTTAAGATTAACTGGTTTGGTCTCCTTGCTGTCCAAGGGACTCTGAAGAGTCTTCTTCAGGACTACAATTCAAAGGCATCAGTTCTTTGGTGCTCAACCTTCTTTATGGTCCAGCTCTCACATCCATACGTGACTACTGGAAAAACCATAACTGACTATACAGAACTTTGTTGGCAAAGTGATGTCTCTGCTTTTTACTGTGCTGTCTAGCTTTGTAATAGCTTTTCTTCCAAGAAGAAAGTGTCTTTTAATTTCATGGCTTCAGTCACCCTCTGCAGTGATTTTGCAGCCAAAGAAAATAAAATCTCTCATTGTTTCCATTGTTTCCCCATCTATTTGCCATGAAGTAGTGGGACCAGATGCCATTATATTAGTTTTTTTGAATTATGAGTTTTAAGCCAGCATTTGTACTGTCCTCTTTCACACTCAAGAGACATGAAAATATTTTTTATCAAATTAATATTTAGTTAGCATTTTTAGGTATTTTATAGAATTGTTTGAATGTTGCCCTGTTCAGCTGTGAGATGACTCATGTCTTTCCAATACATCAGACCTTTTTAACACTCATTTATATTTTATTTGCATTACTAAAGTTTATGTGTAGAATGCATACAGCTACATAGGGATTCTGTGTCTAGATTTAAGGTATAGTACATATAATCATGGTGATTATAATAAAATCTATTATATAAAATTCTGCTTTTAATGCAGAACTTAATATGACAGTAATAAATTTTAAACTGCCGATTTAAATCCATTTAGAAACCAGGAGTCTATTGTCAAATCTTATGACTCTATTCAAAAACAAAGTATAACAGGATTACTTAGTTATAGCATATTTTCTTAAAACTAAAATTGTAGGCACTGATATTTATCTAGAGTTTGAGAAGTTTTGGTCAGTGCACCTAACCTCAAATGCATGCTTAGTTGCTTCAGTTGTGTCCAACTCTTCCTGACCCCAGGGACTGTAGACCACCAGGGTCCGCTGTCCATGGGATTTTCCAGGCAAGAATACTGGAGTAGGTTGCCATTTCATTCTCCATAATCTCAAATAATTTAGCTATTTTGGCATATTGCTGTTATAAATTATTCCTTATAATTTATTATAGAAGACCTGGAGCTTTCGAGGCTATAGTATAACTGCTTGTAAAATCTGTAGTACTCAAGTACACAAAATAGATGTAAATGCACACATATTATAAAGACTAAATGAAGGTCTCTTAGAGACTTTTTTTCTTAAAATGATGTTTCCTGGAACTGTCTTGAAAACAAGATTCTAAACACATTAACCATGATTGGGCAGTTTACAGAAGCACTAATAGTGAAGGGCAAATAAAGTGCCTTTTCTTTTCTAACTAAATATTAAGTTAGCTCAACTTCAGCGTTGCCTGAGTTGCAATATGCATTATAGAATACAGAGCTAATTGCCTTAGTGTTTCAACCCTCCAAGCAGTGCAGATGTTATGCAAATGTTTTAGTGCTCATTTTCAGAAAGTAAACAATTGTGGTAAATTTTGCAAGGGTATTTTCTTTTTTCACAGTAGCACTAAACTTCCCAAAATTGTTGTTAGCTACAATGTTAGTGCTCAAATAAATTGAAATTTTTGTGGGGCAAAAACCTGTCAGATATGGAAGTAAAATGGATTTTTTTTTTCTAATTGTGAAATCCTGTTACATTAGAAAGAAATGATGGAGTTAAATAGAACAATTAGTATCATATAGGCACCCTAATTTGATGAAACACATTATCGGTATCCACAGACAACAAGAACCCATTCCAGTATTCTTGCTTGGGAAATTCCATGGACAGAGGAGCCTGGTGGGCTACAGTCCATGGGTTCACAAGAGTTGGACATGACTTAGCAGCTAAACCACCATCACCACCATCTTTAATAAGTACATAATACACACAAATTTATTTCTTCACATGAAAATTATACTTAGAAATCTTTTAAGATTTTTCATAACCCTGTGTTTATTTTGTGTTGACAACAAAGATGAATTTAGGAAAAATTAACATTATTACCAAATTCTTATAAGATTTTGGAATTCAGTAGCAAACTAATTTGTTTTTTGTTTTTTTTTTTTAATTTCTTAAACAAAGAAACACAAACTGTGGAGCAGGGACCATGGTCAGAGCAAAGGGTTCTGAACGAAAACCAGCTTTTCATTCTCTGCTCTACAGACCAACCATGGTGTGTTCACTTTGTTTATTGGCTTGTTTTCCGAGCTTGATTTTCTCATCTGCTAAGTGGTGATACAACTTGCTATGCGTTTCCCAGACATTTTGTGTGTATCATCCTAATTTGTAATCATTTGTAAGTATAGCATCTGTGTGGCTTAGAAATCTGAATCTTAACCATTTATAAAGATTCCTCTCATAGGAAGGTAGAGTGTCAATATTTCTTGATTGTGGGAATTTGAGAAAGAGGGTATTATCTGTTTCCTATTGCTCCTGTAACAAATGGCTACAAGCTTAAAGGCTTAAACTCATTATTTTAGGTTTCTACAGCTCAAAAATTCCAAATTCAAGATGTCAGTGGACCAGTGCTCCTTCTGAAGTCTCTAGGAGAAGCTCTGTTTCCTTGTCTTTCCCAGTTTCTAGGGGTCGACTGCATTCCTTGACTCCCAGCTCATTCCTCCCGCCTCAAAGCCAGCAAATTAAATCTTCAGATCCCTCTCTCCTTTCTGTCCTTTGCTTTCATTGTCACACCTCATTTTCCTCCTCACCCATTTCCTTAGGAGGGTCTTTGTGATTACATTGGGCCCGTCCAGATCATCCAGAATACTCTCCCTATCCCTAGAAACTTAGAGACTTCCTGATGGTCCAGGGACTAAGACTTTATGCTCTCAACTCGAGGTGCCCGGGTTCAATCCCTGGTCAGGGCACTAGATCCCACAGACCACAACTAAATGATGCTGCCTACCACAGTGAAGACAGGAGATCCCACGTGCTGCAAGCAAGACCTGGTGCAGCCAAACACAAATAATACACTTTAAAAATAAACAGCTAAATGAATATTATTAGGAGATTTAGCTGAGGCATATCTGCAAAGTCTCTTTCCCATGTGTAGTGAGTAGCCGCCAAAAGATTTGTCTACCTGGAACTTCAGAATATGACTTTATTTGGAATGAAGATCTTCGTAGATGTAATTAAAGATCCCAAAATGAGATCATTGTAGAGGAGAGTGAGCTCTAATTCCAGTGAGGAGAAGTATTTGTTAAACACACAGCGTGGAAGGGGGTGGGATAAACTCTCCCTCAGAGACTCCAAAGGATTCAACCCGGCTAACATCTTCATTTCAGACTCTGATCACCATACCCATAAGAGAATAAGTCTCTATTGTTCAGAGCCCCTCAGTTTGATCATTATTATGGAAGCCCTGTGGCTGCTACTGCCGCTAAGTCGCTTCAGTCGTGTCCGACTCTGTGCGACTCTGCCCCATAGACGGCAGCCCACCTGGCTCCCCGGTCCCTCGGATTCTCCAGGCAAGAACCCTGGAGTGGGTTGTCATTTCCTTCTCCAATGCATGAAAGTGAAAAGTGAAAGTGAAGTTGCTCGGTTGTGTCTGACTCTTAGCGACCCCATGGACTGCAGCCTACCAGGCTCCTCTGTTCATGAGATTTTCCAGGCAAGAGTACTGGGGTGCCATTGTTTTCTCCTATGGAAGCCTTAGGAAACTAATATACCGTTTAAGGTTACGTAACATGGGATCTGGGAATTATAGGATGTGGATATTTTTCAAGGAGTATTGTTCTGTGTACCACAAAGTACAAACATCCTACCAGATTTGAGAAATTGAACTTACATCCTGGTATGTTATGTTGTCCTGTTTCTGTCTCATCAGCAGAGATGGATGCTTAAAAGCAATGTCTTCGCATCTCCTTTCTTGGGTGATAATGATGTGATTGATATTCAAACACAAGTAGTTTCCAGTAAACAATGTTATTGCCTATGAAACAGCTTGCTAAAGGGCTGATGATGACAAAAGTTTGGTGAGATCACATTGAAAGATACATATTCCAAAATCTTTGTATACTGGTTCTATAATATAGAAATATTTACTATTCTTTTTGTATTGGTCCTTAACTGCAAGAACAATGAAATTCATGGAAAGTAGTTTATTAACTGAAATTCTCTGAACAAGACAAGCCCCAGTACCATTTCCATGTTTTCTTTATGAGCTTGGATTGATTTAAGCAAAAGTCAGGCTTAACTATTTCTCTGTTTGTTTTCCAAAAGTTAATAGCTGCCTCTATAAGGCCTGAACTTTAATTTGGCAGTGAGTTATTATGAAATCTTCCACAGGACACCACAGTGTTAGATTTTTTTTGCTCACAATTTCACTTTATTAAAAGTCTTAATAGTAATTATAAATCTCTGTTAAATCTAAGCATAGATCTTTTCCGTACTAGACAAAGATATTTATTGACTAGTAGATCAAATAGAATGGATTTGAAATACTATCAATAGCAAAATTACAGTTGTTATTTTATGTGTTGAATTTGAATAACCCCAAATCAACAGTAAAAAATTACAGACATCCTTTGCAAAAAATGCTTAAACACTGGGTTATCCAGTTTGCCAATAGTTCACTACAGGTGTTTCCAATTTAATCAGAGGCCTTTTCACAACTACCAATTAAGTCTTTTTGTTGGGTTTACAAGATAATAGCTAAAAGCCAACCACTCCTGTAGCTATTCATGTCCCCACTTAAGTCTTCAAACAATAATGATATACATACATGGAAAATAAAATATGCTTTCTCACTGTTTAATGTTGGACAATACAAGGTAATTCAAACAGACATATTTAAGCACAGTTAGGTAATAAATTGGAGAAGGAAATGGCAACCCACTCCGGTGTTCTTGCCTGGAGAATCCCAGGGATGGGGGAGCCTGGTGGGCTGCCGTCTATGGGGTCGCATAGACTCGGACATGACTGAAGCGACTTAGCAGCAGCAGGTAATAAATACCACATACAGACATAGCCTGAGAATTAAACATTTAATACTTGTGACTAGAATTTCTTGCTGCCTTGAATTTCTTTTCAGAAGAGACATGAAGTATAAGGGTTTTCTGTAGATTCTATTTATAGTTGCCTGTTACAAGAACATATGGAATGTTATGACTAATTGAACTTAACTGAATTACAAGGGGCTCACTGTTTCTCAGAAATGTCATTATCTTTTGGTCATGTAGTAATAGATAACCAGCAAGAGAGTCACAAAAGCATTCTGCCAAGACCAAATACTGCCCGTACTTCAAATAATACTGATTTTTTGTAAGAGAGGTCATCTTGTGCTGTAGAACAAAATTGTAAAATCTTAGATTACTTTAAAAATGAATGAAATAGATGAAATCTATGATGTTAGTTTAGTTATTCTGTGATTTAGAACAGAAATTTCCAGAAGTACAGAACCATTTATACTACATTAAATCTTTTCTGAGTATTGCATTGTTTTCCTTTTAAAAATTACATGAATCAAATACCATGCATATCCCTATTCACTGGATTACATGCAGATGTTTTGATATGTTCATAGAAGTATAAACCTCTAGGTACTCACAAGGCACAATAGTACATACTTACTCCTGTGTACACAATAGTACATATTTGATCACTTAAATGTTTTCATCTGCATTGTTATTCTAATGAGGATGACCTAGTTTTCCTTGATTGAAATTAACTGTTACTAATTACACAGAGACTTCTTAAAAATACATCTAGATGTATGCATCTTTTAAGCTAATAAAAGTCATCATCAAAGAAGTTGATCCATGCTTGCTAATATAATTATTAATAAGTTCAAATTAGATACAAGTAACACCTAGTATATTACTCTTCAAAAATGCAGGGTAAGAAAAATGAGTTTCCATAGAATTTCTTATTTTACAGACATTATTTTTTAAGACAACTTCTTTTTTAAGAAAAGAAAAAACCTTTTTATTTTGTATTGGAATATAGACAACATTGTGATAGTTTCAGGTAAACAGGGAAGGGACTCAGCCATACATATATTTGTCTCCATTCTCCCCCAAACGCCTCCCATCCAGGCTGCCACATAACATGGAGCAGAGTTCCCTGTACTCTACAGTATGCCCTTATTGGTTATCCATTTTAAATATAGCAGAGTGTACATATCTATCACAAACTCCCTAACTATCCCTTCCCCTCATCCTTCCCAAAAGCAACCATAAGTTCACTGAGACACTTCCTTTTGTATATTACAAATATAAGGGGGGTAAAATTAAAATAAAAGAAGCATGAAAACAAGAGCTTCCCTGAGGAAGAGGAGGAAAAAATAAAAGGAAGGACAGAAAGGACACTCATCTCACACTCTAGTAAAGTAATGCTTAAAATTCTCCAAGCCAGGCTTCAGCAATACATGAACCATGAAATTCCAGATGTTCAAGCTGGTTGTAGAAAAGGCAGAGGAACCAGAGATCAAATTGCCAACATCCGTTGGATCATTGAAAGAGCAAGAGAGTTCCAGAAAAACATCTATTTCTGCTTTATTGACTATGCCAAAGCCTTTGACTGTGTGGATCACAATAAATTGGAAAATTCTGAAAGAGATGGGAATACCAGACCACCTGACCTGCCTCTTGAGAAACCTGTATGCAGGTCAGGAAGCAACAGTTAGAACTGGACATGGAACAACAGTCTGGTTCCAAATAGGAAAAGGAGTATGTCAAGGCTGTATATTGTCACCCTGCTTATTTAACTTATATGCAGAGTACATCATGAGAAATGCTGGGCTGGAAGAAGAACAAGCTGGAATCAAGATTGCCGGGAGAAATATTAATAACATCAGATATGCAGATGACACCACCCTTATGGCAGAAAATGAAGAACTAAAGAACCTCTTGATGAAAGTGAAAGAGGAGAGTGAAAAAGTTGGCTTAAAGCTCAACATTCAGAAAACGAAGATAATGGCATCTGGTCCCATCACTTCATGGCAGATAAATGGGGAACAGTGGCTGACTTTATTTTTGGGGGCTCCAAGATCACTTCAGATGGTGATTGCAGTAATGAAATTAAAAGATGCTTACTCCTTGGAAGGAAAGTTATGACCAACCTAGACAGTATATTAAAAAGCAGAGACATTACTTTGCCAACAAAGATCCGTCTAGTCAAGGCTATGGTTTTTCCAGTGGTCATGTATGGATGTGAGAGTTGGACTGTGAAGAAAGCTGAGCACCTAAGAAATTGATGCTTTTGAACTGTGGTGTTGGAGAAGACTCTTGAGAGTCCCTTGGACTGCAAGGAGATCCAACTAATCCATCCTAAAGGAGATCAGTCCTGGGTGTTCATTGGACGGACTGATGTTGAAGCTGAAACTCCAATACTTTGGCCACCTCATGAGAAGAGCTGACTCATTGGGAAAGACCCTGATGCTGGGAAAGATTAAGGGCAGGAGGAGAAGGGGACGACAGAGGATGAGATGGCCGGATAGCATTATCGACTGGATGGACATGGGTTTGTGTTTACCCTGGGAATTGGTGATGGACAGGGAGGCCTGGCGTGCTGCAGTTCATGGGGTCGCAAAGAGTCAGACATGACTGAGCAACTGAACTGAACTGAACAGAAAGATGAAAGAAGGTAGAGTCATTAACAAGAAAAGCAAGAAGAAAGTAATTCCTGAACCAATACTGAGTGACTGTGCTGTGCTTAGTCACTCAGTTTGTGTCCAACTCTTTGCCAACAGTTGGACTGTAGCCCACCAGGCTCCTCTGTCCATGGGGTTCTCCATGCAAGAATACTGGAGTGGGTAGCCCACCCCTTCTCCAGGGGAACTTCCCAACCCAAGAGTCAAACTGGGTTCTCCTGCATTGGAGGTGCATTCTTTACCAGCTGAGCTACCCAGGAAGCCCCAATAGTGAGTGGAGATTCCATTACGTTATTCGTGTGTGCTTAGTCACTCAGTGGTGTCTGACTCTTTGCAACCCCGTGGACTGTAGCCTGCCAGGCCCCTCTGTCCATGGAGATTCTCCAGGCAAGAATACTGGAGTGGGTTGCCCTGCCCTCCTCCAGGGGATCTTCCCAACCCAGGTCTCCCACGTTCAGGCAGATTCTTTACCATCTGAGTCAGCAGGGAAGCCCTCATCCATTATTGGATGTTTTTAAAACCTGTTTAATTATACAAGTATTTCTTTACTTTCTCCCTTAATTTGCTAGGGCTGCTTTAACAGAGTATGACAAACTGAGTGGCCTGATAAGAGAAATTGATTTTCTCATAATTCTGGAGGCTAGAAGTCCAAGAGGTACGTATCAGTGAGGTTGGTCCCTTCTGTTTCAGGCCCCTCTTCTTGGCCTGTGGATGGCTGTGTTCTGCCTATGTCTTTACATCTTCTGACTATATCTGAATATGTCCAGGTTTCTTTCTCCTGTGAGGATACCAGTCATATTGGATTAGGAACCATCCTAATGGCTTCATTTTAACTTCATTACCTCTTTAAAGATCCTATCTCTAGAAAAGTTCACATTCTGAGGTACTGAGGGTTAATACTTCAACACATGAATTTGGGGAGAGACAGAATTCAATTCATTTATATTTTCCCTGAAATCATGCAGGATGGCATAATGCATAATATTAATAATATGCATAAAAAGTGTAACATAAAGATTTAGTCCAGTTATTTGGATAGCTTGAGAATAAAAAGCCATACTGATTACTTAAAAATAATAATAATTAACTCACAAGTTCTAAATCAGTTAAAAACATGGTGCAGTTTGTTGTTGTTGTTGTTTTCTTAATAACTTCCCTCTCTTCCAATTTTCTCTGTTGTCATGGTTTAAAGTCACAGGAAGTGCATGGAATAACATCAAGTTTACACATTTGTTGTTAAGTAAAACCTTTGTAAGAGTCACTGCAGACCTTTAGCAAATTATTGCTGAGCTGTGGCATTACTGGCACTGAGAAAAATTCAATCATTTTCTTCTCTATTCAGTTACAAAAAAAAGATACCCTAAAATATCATTCCTGAATAGACTTGCTTGAAAGAATTCCACCATATATAATAGTGTTATTGTTTGGCATTATTTCCTACAGAGAACTGGTTTGGATAGAAATAATATGAGCTAAAATATGAAGATTTTTCAGTGATATTCCTTGTCATCAGTTGTTAAATGAACAGCATTATGTCATGTTTATAAAGTACTAAAAACACTTAAAAATACCTAATACCTTTAAATAATTATCATTTCTGTGAATAGAAGATAAGATACTATGGCATATTTTAATTACTATGAGTGAATCACTTTAACAGACTTATGTAGATCATTTCTAATATATTTTAATTACTATGAGTGAATCATTTTAACAGACTTATGTAGATCATTTCTAATAAGTGTTAAAAGAATATATAAAACCATAATTTACCTTTGTCATTGACAAATAAGACAAATGATCAGCCTTAGTATACATTTATTTTCTTATTTTCTGTATTACATGATTCAAACCTCTTTCTTTTCAGAATCATAAAACTTTTCAGAATCATGAAAAGCAACTAATTGATTTAAGTAATTGATAGACTCGAATTTCAGATTTAGGGAGAACTGAAATCATGTAATCCAAAAAACCCACTTTTTTTGTTTTAATTGGAGGGTAATTGCTTCACAATGTTGTGTTAGTTTCTGCTGTAGAGCAATGTGAATCAGCTATAAGTATCCATATATCCTCTCCCTCTAGAGCCTCCCTCCACCACTTTAATGAAGAAACCAAGGACTATACAGGTTGACTCCCTGTTCAGTAATAGAAGAGGCTCTATGAAAGACAGAAATGAGCATTTTGTATAATTCATCATTTCTAAGAGTTTATGCATAAAAAGATACGTGAAAGTGAAAATCTCTCGGTCGTGTCCGACTCTTTTTGTGACACCATGGATGATACAGTCCGTGGAATTCTCCAGGCCAGAATACTGGAGTGGGTAGCCATTCCCTTCACTTGGGGATCTTCCCAACCTAGAGATCGAACCTAGGTCTCCCACATTGCAGGCGGTTATAAGTATGTTACACATTAAATGAACAAACATAATCATGGCAAAATGAGCAATTACCATAAATAAGCCATTTTAAATAATATGTATTCTATTTGTAAGAACATGAATGGTACACATGAACACAGCTTTTGTCAAACAAACCAAAATCTCATTTCTATAGTATTTTCTAAATTTCAGGGTTAGTGTATAACAGCATACTTTTTAATACAGTCTCGGTTACTAAAGAAGTAAATGGCAAAATGTCAGAGATTTTTGTAGTTTAATCCAGCATTACATTTGAAAGATATCAGATTATATGGTTTATCAAAGGTCAGTGTATTGAAAACTCTCAGGATTGGAAGAAATCATTCAGGTTATCTAGTTACTCCCCACCTGGTTGCTGACAAGTTTCTCAGTGACTGAACTGCAAAAAGACCATTTGGATTTTATTTTTCCTTATGACATGAATATGGGCAGCAAATAGTTGTTTGAATTTTGGAAAGATTAAATTAACTTCATCCAAATGCCTTTCAACTTTGTTTCAGAATTCACTTAGAAACTCCTGAAATAAAATACATAGGAACTCCTTACTATCTTAACTCTTCTAGTTGCCATAACAACTTCTGAAATTTTCCCAAAAGTCTATGCCTGCTATGACAAATCTGCTCATTCTTACAAGAGCAAACATTTGAGTTGTGTGAGTCTAAGTGAGAGTCTGCTGGGTGAGTTACCCTTGGATCTCAGCTGTACCCTAATGAGATCGAGTCTTCTATTTGCAATTGTGGATCATCATTTGTATAGGCTCCTCACTTTTAAGTTAAAAAGAAAGTCTTATACAGACTGTAAAATCCTGGGGGGAAAGTAGATGAGCCAAAGAAGCCTAGGAAAAAATTCAATAATAGAAACTTTGGTATCGAAATTTATTGAGAGTGGTCTGCTGCTGCGCTTAGTCATGCAGTCATGTCCAACTTTCTGTGACCCCAGTTACTAGAGCCTCCTAGGGTTCTCTGTCCATAGGATTCCCTAGGCAAGAATATTGGGGTAAGGTTGACATTTCCTACTCCAGGATATCTTCCCGAAACAGGAATCGAATCACCGTCTCCTGTGTTTCCTGCAATAGCAGGTGGATTCTTTATCACTGAACCACCAGGGGAGCCCAAGAAAGGTGTACGTATGCTAAAAACCATAAGCTCTGCCATGCAGGATACTTGAGCACTGTGTAATATTTCTGAAGTACTAGATAAACATTGTTGCAGAAGATTGAGAAGCCATAGGCAGGGTGTTTGCCATGGAGCATCTTGTTGATAGAGCAGAGAGTGTTGGAGAATAAAAAAGAAGATAAAGTGAGATGACTGAAAGGACTGAGTTACAGAGCAACTTTCAAATGACTTGGGAGATTTTAGTATAGTTCATGACTGTAACTTGAAGATCACAGATGAAGCAACTTATTTAGAATATAATACTACATCATACTTTCCTGGTAACAAGTTAGCTACATTGCAAATAGTCTGATTTGATGGGAAGGGCTGTTTGGAAACAAATGACACCTTTTCTGATCATTTCAGATGACTAAAAGTACTGGCACCTTCAGCGCTCAAACATAGTCCCATCCTTGCTCTAGTGTAGAAATTGTGAAGATAGAAGTAAAACCTTTGTTAGTATATCACTCCCAAAACTCCAGGCCCTTAAGTTAATGTTGAGAGGGTATTTCCTGTTGTAGAGTATTCAAATCATAAAGCCTAAATGAGAAAGGAGATTATTTAACACTAGAAAAATTTGTAGCACAATAGGAAAATCTTACAAGTAGCATTCGTTGATAATATGCAACTCTTCATGAATTTATTGATTTAGGGAGGAGTTACCAATCAATCAGAGAAGGCAATGGCACCCCACTCCAGTACTCTTGCCTGGAAAATCCCATGGACAGAGGAGCCTGGAAGGCTGCAGTCCATGGGGTCGCTGAGGGTCCGGCACGACTGAGTGACTTCACTTTCACTTTTCACTTTCATGCACTGGAGAAGGAAATGGCAACCCACTCCAGTGTTCTTGCCTGGAGAATCCCAGGGACGGCGGAGCCTGGTGGACTGCCGTCTGTGGGGTCGCACAGAGTTGGACACAACTGAAGCGACTTAGCAGCAGCAGCAGTACCAATCAATGGAGGGGCTTCCCAGGTGGCTCAGTGGTAAAGTATCTGCGTGCCAATGCAGAAGATGCAAGCTCAGTCCCTGGGTCAGAAAGATCCCCTGGAGAAGGAAATGGCAACCTACTCCAATATTCTTGCCTAGAAAATCCTATGGACAGAAGAAGCCTGGCAGACTATATTCCATAGGGTCAAAAAGAATCAGATACAACAAAGCATCCACTGATTTATGGAGGTGATAAATGAGTTGTATGCTTCCTAATACATGATTATTGAAACCTTTGGGACCAGATTGTCTTACAACCTGGTTATCATATTCTAAGCAGTGTCTGCTTCAGGGTGCTGATGGAAACGATATGGATTCAATGAAGGATTCATGAAAGAGTTTTGGCATCGAGGAGACATTCAAGCTTGAAAGTTTCACAGCAAAAAATAGAGAAGGGGAGAAAAATGTTTTTACCATTTTCTTGCTGGTTTCAAGGTGTTTGGGTACAGTCTGACTGCTTCACTCTCAAAGGATTAGATATATCTTATATTAATATCTTCTGGAAAGGCCAGGATTTAGTGAACAGTGAAAATGTTTCAGAACTGTCAGATCCGATAATAAAGCACTCCCTCCTAATGTATTCATTTTCATGCTCTTCACTGATCGGAGGAAGAGGAAGATAAGTAGCTATGAATACTAGATTCCAAAAATTTAGTTGAAATTTTAGGTTATGCAAAAATGATCTTGTTAGTGAGCCTAATTATAATATGAGCAGATGTGTCATATTAAAAAGATACACTGTAATGACAAGTTGGTCTTCTATCAGGGTTCTCGGAGTTATCATAGTCAAGCATATGGGTTTCTTGGATTTGGTAATGGATGAACCTTTAGTCAGCACTGTTGCCCCACATCCTTCACTGGAATGAACTTTAACCAGCTGCTTGTACACAAGGCTACTGATTCCTTCAGCTCTGCCCTCTCATTGATTTACTTTGCTAAGTTGCTTCGGTTGTGTCTGACTCTTTGCGCCCCTATGGACTCTCACCCTCCAGGCTCCTCTGTCTATGGGATTTTCAGGGCGAGAATACTGGAGTGGGTTGCCATTTTCTTCTCCAGGGGATCTTCCTGATACAGGAATTGAATTCATGTCTTCTGTGTCTCCTGCATTGGCAGGAAGGTTCTTTACCACTAGCATCACCTGGGAAGCCCTGTACTCTCATTACCAAGCCTCATTTAAACAAACCCTCTATTGATAAGGAGCAGTTTTGCTCCCTGTTATTTGAATTCTTATCTATTCTTATCATGATATTTTTATTCTTAGTAACAGATTTGAATGACCATCCATCACATTGTATGACTGTTGTCCTTATGTAATTTTAATATCACACCAACTTACATTCAAAACATGGAGTTTGTGTCTTAAAAGACATAGTCATTATAGGTATAGCAAATATTTGTTGCGGTTTAGAGAAAAATGGATTTGTGCTTGATACTGTGTACAGGATCATGTTATGCCAAAAAAAAATAATAACCACCCAAGTCCATTCATCAAAAAATAATAGTTTAATATGTGTTCTACAACTCCTCTGTGGGTTTTCATATAGGGATTTCACAATGTTCTCAAGATATGTAAAGAAATTTGGCATTTTGTATAGACTGGAATGGAGAAGGAAATGGCAACCCACTCCAGTATTCTTACCTGGGAAATCCCATGGACAGAGAAGCCTGGTAGGCTACAGTTCATGGGGTCACAAAGAGTCGGACACAACTGAGCAAACATACACACACACACACGTACAGACTGGAAATGTATTATTATTTTTCCTATTTTAGTGAATGGTATATAAAAGCCCACTATCAAAAATTCATCATCCAGTCTATTTTCAGGAACTGATTAATTATGATAAATGAGGAATATTTGGGCTACCATTTGGTTAGGAGGTGGACAAGAGATTGAAACAGTATTCATTGATTTTTATATATTGCACAGAGCATTACTGAGTTTGTATTGTTCATAGAAACAAGGTACAATAAGGAGAAAGTCTAATCCTTCTATTCCACTGTTTCTCACTCAGAAGTAAAATTGCTGGTCAGCATCCTTAGATTAAATTGAGGAATGAATTGTGTTTATATATCATCAAATTAGAGCAGTGTTTGTATTTATCTGATTTGTGTTACATACTATTTTCTCTTTTAATTACAAGGGCAAATTTATTAATCTTCTTGGAAAGAAAATTGTTTTGTTTGTTTTTTAATCTGGCATAGATTAACAAGTCTACTTGTATGTCTAACAGAGAGATAATTGTTGTAAAAATATAATGAGTTATCAAGATTAGTATTATTTCACTACCATCATACGCTGACACAGCTTTCACTTAAGTGCACAGAATAAATGAATAGATCTCGTCTATGAGCGAGATTCAGCTGGGCTTTTATTTGATCATTCTGTTGCCTGTAATAAACCAGGGCTTATTCAAATAGAGTGAGCCAGCTCTTCTCTTTAAAGCTGAATTAGGAAGCATTTGAGCAGTGGGTGAAAGCATGGAGATTGCATCTAGTATGCACTGCCTCCATTGGTGGGAAAAAAACTGATGCCAATTGAGGACATAGATAAGGAAGAGCTGGATGACTTTGAGAAATTAGCAATGCTTCTTCCTTTTTCTTTAAAATAGAGATTTGAACTTTCATTGTAATAACATTCACATTTGAGATCGATCATATAACTGTTGAACTTTTTTCAAATTTCATAAATAGTTAACTGAGGAAATAATAAAGAAGTGTACTCATCACATTAAACAAGAATACAAGTGATGCTTCATAGGGGCCAAGTCTCAAGAAGTTATGGCCAATTTGTGATCAATTTATCATTCATTTCTCTTCACATTAAGTGGATATGTTCGTAGATCATAGATAGGTATCAGTTTGCTTCAGTTCAGTCACTCAGTCATGACTGACTCTTTCCGACCCCGTGGACTGCAGCACTCCAGGCTTCCCCGTCCATCACCAACTCCCAGAGCTTACTCAAACTCATGTCCATTGAGTTAGTGATGCCATCTAACCACATCATTTTCTGTTGGCCCCTTCTCGCCTTCAATCTTTCCCAGCATCAGGATCTTTTCTAGTGAATCAGTTCTTTGCATCAGGTGCCCAAAGTATTGGAGTTTCAACTTCAGCATCAATCCTTCCAATGAGTATTCAGGACTGATTTCCTTTAGGATACACTGGTTGGATCTCCTTGAAGTCCAAGGGATTCTCAAGAGTCTTCTCCAACACCACGATTCAAAAGCATCAATTCTTCAGTGCTCAGCTTTCTTTATAGTCCAACTCTCACATCCATGCATGACTACTGGAAAAACCATAGCTTTGACTAGACAGATTTTGTTGGCAAAGTAATGTCTCTGCTTTTTAATATTCTGTCTAGATTGATCATAACTTTCCTTCCAAGGAGTAAGTGTCTTTTAATTTCATGGCTGCAGTCACCATCTGCAGTGATTTTGGAGCCCAAAAAACAGCTCACTGTTTCCATTGTTTCCCCATCTATGTACCATGAAGTGATTGGGCTGGATGCCATGATAGCAAGGAATTATCTTTAATATTAAAGTATAAAACATCCAGTATATTCTTATAATATAGCCCATACCTAAGCTATAATTTTTTTTCTTTGACAAGAATTGATGACTCATCTATTAGAACAAATCAAATTCCGGCAGGGAGTGCCACTTATACATGATTACCAATGTGCTGTCTTCCCACTAAACCAGTATGCTGGGAGGGATTGGGGGCGGGAGGAGAAGGGGATGGCAGAGGCTGAGATGGCTGGATGGCATCACCGACTCGATGGATGTGAGTTTGAGTGAACTCCAGGAGTTGGTGATGGACAGGGAGGCCTGGCGTGCTGTGATTCATGGGGTCGCAAAGAGTCAGACACGACTGAGTGACTGAACTAACTAATTAAAATCACTGCAGATGATGAAATTAAAAGACGCTTGCTCCTTGGAAGAAAAATTATGACCAAGCTAGACAGCATATTAAAAAGGAGAGACATTGCTTTACCAACAAAGGCCCATCTAGTCAAGGCTATGTTTTTTTATTTCCTACAAAAGTAGGATGTATGGATGTGAGTAGTCATGTATGGATTTGTGAGAGTTGAACTATAAAGAAAGCTGAGCGCCTAAGAATTGATGCTTTTGAACTGTGGTGTTGGATAAGACTCTTGAGAGTCCCCTGAACTGCAAGGAGATCCAATCAGTCCATCCTAAAGGAAATCATTCCTGAACATTCATTGTAAGGACTGTTGCTGATGCTGAAACTCCAATACTTTGGCCACCTGATGTGAAGAACTGACTCATTTGAAAAGACCCTGATGGTGGGAAAGATTGAAGTCAGGAGGAAAAAGGGACAACAGAGGATGAGATGGTTGGATGGCATCACCGACTCCATGACCATGAGTCTGAGCAAGTTCTGGGAGTTGGTGATGGACAGGAAATCCTGGCATGCTGCAGTCTAAGCGGTCACAAAGAGTCCGACACGACTGAGCAACTGAACTGAACTGAAGCAGGCACAACTTTGACCTTAATTTTTTGAAACAGGAAAAAATAAAGGCAACCATGTATTTCTGAGTGATTCCATGGGAGCTGCACACAGGCTCTGCAACAAGACTTGCTTGGCAAAGGCCACCCCCCGACCCACCTCCCCGCCCCCCACACACACACAACAGAGTCCCAGGACTCTGGTGCTATGCATGGTGATATAAACGTAAAGTACACTTTAGTTGAGTTCAGTCACTCAGTCGTATGCGACTCTTTGTGACCCCATGAATCGCAGCACGCCAGGCCTCCCTGTCCATCACCAACTCCTGGAGTTCACTCAAACTCATGTCCGTCGAGTCAGTGATGCCATCCAGCCATCTCATGCCCTGTCATTCCCTTTTCCTCTTGCCCCCAATCCCTCCCAGCATCAGAGTCTTTTCCAATGAGTCAACTCTTCGCATGAGGTGGCCAAAGTATTGGAGTTTCAGCTGTAGCATCATTCCTTCCAAAGAAATCCCAGGGCTGATCTCCTTCAGAATGGACTGGTTGGATCTCCTTGCAGTCCAAGGGACTCTCAAGAGTCTTCTCCAACACCACAGTTCAAAAGCATCAATTCTTCAGTGCTCAGCTTTCTTCACAGTCCAACTCTCACATCCATAATGACTACTGGAAAAACCATAGCCTTGACTAGACGGATCTTTGTGGGCAAAGTAATGTTTCTGCTTTTGAATATGCTATCTAGGTTGATCATAACTTTCCTTCCAAGGAGTAAGCGTCTTTTAATTTCATGGCTGCAGTCACCATCTGCAGTGATTTTTGGAGCCCAGAAAAATAAAGTCTGACACTGTTTCCACTGTTTCCCCATCTATTTCCCATGAAGTGATGGGACCAGATGCCATGATCTTCATTTTCTGAATGTTGAGCTTTAAGTCAACTTTTTCACTCTCCTCTTTCACTTTCATCAAGAAGCTTTTTAGTTCCTCTTCACTTTCTGCCATAAGGGTGGTGTCATCTGCGTATCTGAGGTTATTGATATTTCTCCCGGCAATCTTGATTCCAGCTTGTGCTTCTTCCAGCCCAGCGTTTCTCATGATGTACTCTGCATAGAAGTTAAATAAGCAGGGTGACAATATACAGCCTTGACATACTCCTTTTCCTATTTGGAACCAGTCTGTTGTTCCATGTCCAGTTCTAACTGTTGCTTCCTGACCTGCATACAGATTTCTCAAGAGGCAGGTCAGGTGGTCTGGTATTCCCATCTCTTTCAGAATTTTCCACAGTTTATTGTGATCCACAAAATCAAAGGCTTTGGCGTAGTCAGTAAAGCAGAAATAGATGTTTTTCTGGAACTCTCTTGCTCTTTCGATAATCCAGCGGATGTTTGCAATTTGATCTCTGGTTCCTCTGCCTTTTCTAAAACCAGCTTGAACATCTGGAAGTTCACGGTTCACATATTGCTGAAGCCTGACTTGGAGAATTTTGAGCATTACTTTACTAGCATGTGAGATGAGTGCAATTGTGCGGTAATTTGAGCATTCTTTGGCATTGCCTTTCTTTGGGATTGGAATGAAAACTGACCTTTTCCAGGCCACTTTTGTGGCCACTTCTGAGTTTTCCAAATTTGCTGGCATATTGAGTGCAGCACTTTCACAGCATCATCTTTCAGGATTTGAAAGAGCTCAACTGGAATTCCATCACCTCCACTAGCTTTCTTCATAGTGATGCTTTCTAAGGCCCACTTGACTTCGTATTCCAGGATATCTGGCTCTAGGTGAGTGATCATACCATCGTGATTATCTTGGTCGTGAAGATCTTTTTTGTACAGTTCTTCTGTGTATTCTTGCCATCTCTTCTTAATATCTTCTGCTTCTGTTAGGTCCATACCATTTCTGTCCTTTATCGAGCCCATCTTTGCATGAAATGTTTCTTTGGTATCTCTGATTTTCTTGAAGAGATCTCTACTCTTTCTCATTCTGTTGTTTTCCTCTATTTCTTTGCATTGATCGCTGAGGAAGGCTTTCTTATCTCTCCTTGCTATTCTTTGGAATTCTGCATTCAGATGCTTATATCTTTCCTTTTCTCCTTTGCTTTTGGCTTCTCTTCTTTTCACAGGTATTTGTAAGGCCTCTCCAGACAGCCATTTTGCTTTTTTGCACTTCTTTTCCATGGGGATGGTCTTGATCCCTGTCTCCTGTACAATGTCACGAACCTCATTCCATAGTTCATCAGGCACTCTATCTATCAGATCTAGGCCCTTAAATCTATTTCTCACTTCCATTGTATAATCATAAGGGATTTGATTTAGGTCCTACCTGAATGGTCTAGTGGTTTTCCCTACTTTCTTCAATTTCAGTCTGAATTTGGCAATAAGGAGTTCATGATCTGAGCCACAGTCAGCTCCTGGTCTTGTTTTTGCTGACTGTATAGAGCTTCTCCATCTTTGGCTGCAAAGAATATAATCAATCTGATTTCTGTGTTGACCATCTGGTGATGTCCATGTGTAGAGTCTTCTCTTGTGTTGTTGGAAGAGGGTGTTTGCTATGACCAGTGCATTCTCTTGGCAAAACTTTATTAGCCTTTGCCCTGCTTCATTCTGTATTCCAAGACCAAATTTGCCTGTTACTCCAGGTGTTTCTTGACTTCCTACTTTTGCTTTCCAGTCCCCTATAATGAAAAGGACATCTTTTTTGGGTGTTAGTTCTAAAAGGTCTTGTAGGTCTTCATAGAACTGTTCAACTTCAGCTACTTCAGTGTTACTGGTTGGGGCATAGACTTGGATTACTGTGATATTGAATGGTTTGCCTTGGAAACGAACAGAGATCATTCTGTCGTTTTTGAAATTGCATCCAAGTACTGCATTTCAGACTCTTTTGTTGACCATGATGGCTACTCCATTTCTTCTGAGGGATTCCTGTCTGCAGTAGTAGATATAATGGTCATCTGAGTTAAATTCACCCATTCCAGTCCATTTTAGTTCACTGATTCCTAGAATGTTGATGTTCACTCTTGCCTGTTTGACCACTTCCAATTTGCCTTGATTCATGGACCTAACATTCCAGGTTCCTATGCAATATTGCTCTTTACAGCATCGGACCTTGCTTCTATCACCAGTCATATCCATAACTGGGTATTGTTTTTGCTTTGGCTCCATCCCTTCATTCTTTCTGGAGTTATTTCTCCACTGATCTCCAGTAGCATATTGCGTACCTACTGACCTGGCGAGTTCCTCTTTCAGTGTCCTATCACTTTGCCTTTTCATACTGTTCATGGAGTTCTCAAGGCAAGAATACTGAAGTGGTTTGCCATTCCCTTCTCCAGTGGACCACATTCTGTCAGTAAAGTATACTACATGCTTGATATTTTGGATTTACTGAACTCAGGCAACATAACAAATAGGCAGTCTCAGTATAGGTACTCAATATAAATACTAATATAGAGGTGAACTCTGAGTAGGCACATACCAATTCCCCTGTCATCAGCTCAACATGGATCCCATTGGGCTAAAATCAAGATGTGAGCTGGACTGTTTCCTTCTGGATACTTTAGGGCAGAATCTATTTTTTTGTTCTTTCCAGTTGTTGGCCATGAGATCTCCATTTCCTCCGTGGAGTCATTTCTCACCTTCCAGAATCCACCCATGTTTCTTGGCTTATGGCTCTCTCCACTTCAAAGCAAATAATAGAGTCAAATCCTTCTCTCAGCCCATCTCTCCTGTGCCTTCCATGACCATATCTCTTTGACCAACCTTCTTGCTTTCCTCTTCCATTTTTCAGGATCAAAGTGATTATGTTGGGCTCACTTGGGTGAGTATAATGTGCCAATCTTAAAGTCAGCTATCAACTTTAACCATCTGCAACCTTAATTCCCTTCGGCCATGTAGCAAAATGTTTTCATAGATTTCAGAGATTAGGTCATGATATTGATATCTTTGCAGGGCCATTATTCCACCTTTTACAATATTTCTGTTCATTTCAGCATATATACTTCTAGGCAGATATAACTATTTACTAATGCTCTAATCTAAAAATTCTTCTGGGGATTGACAAAATTTATTTCAAAATAATCCCTCCTAACTTCATTGTAGATTGTTCTCCAATATATGAAGTGATTTTTTGTCAATTGTTTTGTGTCAATAATTATGTTTTGGATTTAAAATGACTTTTCAGAGCTTCTTCTCTTTGTATTGAACTCAAAGTAGTGTTTATTGGATTATATTTTATAGTACTACCCTACAACGTATTCGTGTGACTTTTTATTTTTCTACTTATTAATGGAATGATTTTGTCTTTGTAACCTTTAATACATGTACTTTTTCATCTTCTTTATAATATCAGATTTTTACACTTTCTCTTTCACTTTACCATTATTTTTCATTAGTAATTAATTATTCAACATCATATGAACCCCCCCCCCCAAAGAGACTGAAAACAGTACTTTCTATCAACAACAGCATTCTGTTTATCATATAACTATTTTCTACCTTCCTTATGGAGCTTCTAGAAAACCACCCTACCCTAAAGCTATTCTTACTTGAGGTGGAGACATTTTGACAGGGTTTAATCAGTGCAGTGATATGACTAAAGAATGTTCTCAGAATTTTGACCTTGTGGAGAAGGAATGGTGTGGCTCCATCTACTGTTTGGAGACAAGAGAGTTTGCTATTGCCATAGTTCAGCTGAAAAGTATGAAAGGATCCGATGAACCTTTAGAGATCAAGGTAGGGAGGAGTTAATGACTTCATTCATGATAAATGGGAATAAAAAGAGTCAAAGATGATTTTCAGGTTAGTACCTAATTCATTGATGGTGAGTCCTCATTTATAAAGTAAGAGGAAAAGCAGGTTTTGGGGAGTCAGATAAATTCATCTGGGGATATACCTAGGTTGTGATATGAATGAGAAATGAAAGAGTCAAGACATGAATTTGAGACTATAAATTCAGCCCATAAAAGCAATTAAGATTACTCAGGAAGAACAAACAGAGGAAGAAAAGAAACAACAGAGAATATTACAGAACACTAATATTTAAAATATGATTGGAAAAAAAGAGAATATAAGAAAGCATATGCAGAATAAATGCTCGGGATGGCATGTTATAGTGGAGGCAAAAACAAATTCCAATAGACAAGATTGTCTTTCTGTCAGATAGTTCAGATAGGTCAAGTAATTTTAAAACTGAAATGTAACTGTAGGAGTTAGTAAAGCTCAGGAATTAGTAGATTTTATAATCCATAGTAGAAGGTCTTGGAAAGTTTAAGTAACATACTCAAGGTTACATAGCCAATAAATCAGGGAATATAATTGTAGTGAACATTATTAAATCTTTTAGTGAACATTATTATTGAAACTTTATCTTTGGACTTTACTTTCACCACCAGACACATCCACAACTGAGCATCTCTCCACTTTGGCTCAACCTCTTTATTCCTTCTGGAGCTATTTCTCCACTCTTCTCCAGTGGCACATTGGACCCCTACTGACCTGAGGGATTCATTTTTCAGTGTCATATCTTTTTGCCTTTTCATATTGTTATAGTAAACAAATAAACAAAACAACCAAATGAACAAAAGTAAGGCAAGGAAGTAATAAGTATTTATTAGTTCTTGTGGGAATACTTTTCTAAACTTGAAAGCTTTAGAAGGAAACTAGAGAAAAATATATATATTTTCATAAAAATTGATAACATTCACATATAAAACAATAATAGCAACCTAAGAAGAAACATAGTATCTTTAAATGATATATTTATACCATCTAAATTTTAATTTAAAATGTACTAAGCTCCCACCAACTTTTCTTTAAAACATCTATGATGACTCAGAAACACCAAATCTCACAAGAACACTGAAAACTACAAAACATTGCAATAATCTGAGAGGAAGTACAAGACCTAAGGGGCTGAATTGAGAATCACAATTGGCAGCTGACATGAGCTTTGCCAATTGGAGCAGATGGTATGAATATGATTTGGTTCTGTGCCACAACTTCCCCCTGGTAAGAGATCAGAATCAATGCCAACAAAAAACTTGGAAACTGCCCTCCTACTGCATAGATATAAGATTTTCTGGGGATCATAGTCTACCTGCTTTCCAGTCACTGCTCTGTCTCAAGTACCACTCATTATGCATAATGTAAGATTTTCTACGGAAGAATGAAAACAGACACTAGAATTGATAGATTGTATCCCGTGAGGTGTTGAACCAGCATGTTGTGCTTCAAGCTGTATCTTACTGGGGATTAAAGTTTTTTTCTGAATTCCTTTAGCCTCGTGACAGAAAAAGATGTCATAGGTTTTTTTCTTGAGACCATTGTACTTCAATCAAGCAGTATTATACTATGTAAATATCTCCTAGCCCAGAAAATGGATCTAGGGATCCTCTCATCAATCTAATGCATACAAATGGAGAAGCTCAGGTTTGCTTGTTTTTTTTTCTTCCCTATTAAGCTGGGTGGTGTGAGAGCTTTCTGTTTAGAACACAAACAAATGCTATAAACAGTCTTATGCTAAAAGAGTCTTCCTTACTCCATTGGCTTGAGCCGCACAAACTCCGCCAAATTGCCGCTTGAATATAAAAACGTAAGGCTTCCGTCCAGCAATCCTTTTCTGATGCTATCTAAGCGTACCCAGTGGACAGAGAGTAAACACAGGGCAAGCCGTAACATTTTTTTTCTAGAAGCACAAAATGTGCTAGACAACTCTTCATTCCAAGACAAGTAAACGGGATCAAAAATCTACGAGACTCAAAATCAAACAACAATAAATAATGAGTGAAGTAGCTTTAAGATTCAGAGAAAGATTTTGCCCACAAAATTCACTTAGTTTTATGAAGTCGTAAAATCAGTTGTCCTCTACGATCACACAGTCTGGTTATTCCAACTGTTATGCTCCATTATTGCCTCAGCTCTGCATTTTCATCACAGAGACCTCAAAACTCTGATTTCCTCTCCTTTCTTCCTCTAACCCCTTTTTTCAAATGTGACTTTTTTTTCCAGCACAGAGTTCAGGGTTTCTTCCTTGAGCTTATTCTTGTGAATAACTTCTTTTTTTAATTTAATTAATTTCTATTGGAGTATAGTTGCTATACAATGTTGTCCCAGTTTCTATTGTACCTTAAGGTGAAACAACCACAAGTATGGACACCCCTCCTTTTGGATTTCCTTCCCATTTAGGCCACCACAGAGCACTGACTACAGCTCCCTGAGCTATATGTAGGCTCTGCTTAGTTACCTAATTTATACACGGTATCAATAGTGTATATATGTCAGTCCCAATCATCTCATCACCTCCTTTCCCCCTTGGTATCCATATATTTGTTCTCTCCATCTGTGTCTCTATTTCTGCTTTGCAAATAAGATCACTTCTACCATTTTTCTAAATTCCACATATATGCATTAATATAGAATATTTGTTTTACTCTTTATGACATATTTCACCCTGTATAACAGTTTCCAGGTCCATCCACTTCTCTACTGCTGCTGCTACTGCTGCTAAGTCATTTCAGTCGTGTCCAACTCCGTGTGACCCCATAGACGGCAGCCCACCAGGCTCCCCCATCCCTGGGGTTCTCCAAGCAAGAACACCGGAGTGAGTTGCCATTTCCTTCTCCAGGGCGTGAAAGTGAAAAGTGAAAGTGAAGTCGCTCAGTCATGTCCGACTCTTAGCGACCCCATGGACTGCAGCCCACCAGGCTCCTCCGTCCATGGGATTTTCCAGGCAAAAGTACTGGAGTGGGGGGCCATTGTCTTCTCCACAAATGACCCAATTTCATTCCTCTATATGGCTGAATAATATTTCATTGTACATATGTATCACACTTTCTTTATCCACTCCACTGCTGATGGACATTTAGGTTATGTCCATGTCCTGGCTATTATCAATAGTGCTGCTGTGAACACTGGTGTGCATATATTCTTTTGAATTATTATTTTCTCTGTGTATATGCCCCAGTGGTTAACCTCAGCTTTCTTTCTCACTAGTTATAGCGACCTGGAATAAGTTCAGAGTGGAATAGACCCAACAGCTGCATTTTTGAACCCTAAACTAGGTCTTCAGAATGATTTTACAAAATACTAATTGCAAAAGGCATAAAAATAAATCATATGTACCTTGTATCTACATTGCATGTAAATATATCATATATGTGATCTTATACATGTATAACATGTAGGTATGCATTTATTTTCATCCTGTTTTCTTTTTTTGCTTCTTCCACACAATAGAGTGGTATTATATGTATCTTCTGGGGAAGCCTTACAAATAGCTGTGAAAAGAAGAGAAGCGAAAAACAAAGGAGAAAAAGAAAGATATAAACATCTGAATGCAGAGTTCCAAAGGATAGCAAGAAAAGATAAGAAAGCCTTCTTCAGCGATCAATGCAAAGAAATAGAGGAAAACAACAGAATCGGAAAGACTAAAGATCTCTTCAAGAAAATCAGAGATACCAAAGGAACATTTCATGCAAAGATGGGCTCGATAGGACAGAAATGGTATGGACCTAACAGAAGCAGAAGATATTAAGAAGAGATGGCAAGAATACACAGAAGAACTGTACAAAAAAGATCTTCATGACCCAGATAATCACGATGGTGTGATCACTGACCTAAAGCTAGACATCCTGGAATGTGAAGTCAAGTGGGCCTTAGAAAGCATCACTATGAACAAAGCTAGTGGAGGTGATGGAATTCCAGTTGAGCTCTTTCAAATCCTGAAAGATGATGCTGTGAAAGTGCTGCACTCAATATGCCAGCAAATTTGGAAAACTCAGCAGTGGCCACAGGCCTGGAAAAGGTCAGTTTTCATTCCAATCCCAAAGAAAGGCAATGCCAAAGAATGCTCAAACTGCTGCACAATTGCACTCATCTCACATGCTAGTAAAGTAATGCTCAAAATTCTCCAAGCCAGGCTTCAGCAATATGTGAACTGTGAACTTCTAGATGTTCAAGCTGGTTTTAGAAAAGGCAGAGGAACCAGAGATCAAATTGCAAACATCTGCTGGATCATAGAAAAAGCAAGAGAGTTCCAGAAAAACATCTATTTCTGCTTTATTGACTATGCCAAAGCCTTTGACTGTGTGGATCACAATAAACTGTGGAAAATTCTTTAAGAGATGGGAATACCAGACCACTTGATCTGCCTCTTGAGAAATCTGTGTGCAGGTCAGGAAGCAACAGTTAGAACTGGACATGGAACAACAGACTGGTTCCAAATAGGAAAAGGAGTATGTCAAGGCTGTATATTGTCACCCTGTTTATTTAACTTCTATGCAGAGTACATCATGAGAAACGCTGGACTGGAAGAAACACAAGCTGGAATCAAGAATGCTGGGAGAAATATCAATAACCTCAGATATGCAGATGACACCACCCTTACGGCAAAAAGTGAAGAGGAACTAAAAAGCCTCTTGATGAAAGTGGAGAGTGAAAAAGTTGACTTAAAGCTCAACATTCAGAAAATGAAGATCATGGCATCCGGTCCTACCACTTCATGGGAAATAGATGGGGAAACAGTGGAAACAGTGTCAGACTTTATTTTTCTGGGCTCCAAAATCACTACAGATGGTGACTGCAGCCATGAAATTAAAAGATGCTTACTCCTTGGAAGGAAAGTTATGACCAATCTAGATAGCATATTCAAAAGCAGAGACATTACTTTGTCAACAAAGATCCGTCTAGTCAAGGCTATGGTTTTTCCTGTGGTCATGTATGGATGTGAGAGTTGGACTGTGAAGAAGGCTGAGCGCAGAAGAATTGATGCTTTTGAACTGTGGTGTTGGAGAAGACTCTTGAGAGTCCCTTGGACTGCAAGGAGATCCAACCAGTCCATTCTGAAGGGGGTCAGCCCTGGGATTTCTTTGGAAGGAATGATGCTCAAGCTGAAACTCCAGTACTTTGGCCACCTCATGCAAAGAGTTGACTCATTGGAAAAGACTCTGATGCTGGGAGGGATTGGGGGCAAGAGGAGAAGGGGACGACAGAGGATTAGATGGCTGGATGGCATCACTGACTCGAAGGACGTGAGTCTGAGTGAACTCCAGGAGTTGGTGATGGACAGGGAGGCCTGGCATGCTGCGATTCATGGGGTCGCAAAGTGTCGAACACGACTGAGCGACTGATCTGAATATGTATCTTCTCCACTCTTACATGTCTCTCAATTTCCCCTTCCTCTGAGCACAGGACCTTGCTTTACAAATTAAATTGTGCCCATCAGATGGAAACACATTCCACTTTCTATCATCAAGCTTAAAGAGCACCACTAATGTTATGAGAATGCATTTATTCCTATAGTAGATGCCAAAGTGTCTTTCCTGTCCAAGAAATGACACACAGTATGAGCAGGGCCACACCCAAGAGGAACTGGACATTTTAGAGGGTGGCCATTAGTTGTTGTGGGGATGGATGAATGTCACCAGCATCTGTTGGCTGGAAATCAGTGAAACAAGAAGTTCTAAAATATTTAGGGAAGTCCCCTCATCGAAAACGTCTCATCTCCTGCCACAACTTTCAAATGTTTCTCTGGAAATCAAATATGTGAAAAATCTGTTTCTAATGATGGGAGTGTGGAACATAGGTTTAGGTGTAGCCCATCATTTTTTGTAGCTGTGTAATTTGCTGAGCATTCCAGAGGTGAAGCTACTATAATTATCAATAGAAAATTTAATTTCTTATTTTAAATATGTATATGTGTGTGTGTTTGCATGTTCGGTCATGTCTAACTCTTTGTGACCCCATGGACTGTAGCCCACCAGGCTCCTCTGTCCATGGGATACCCCAGGTAAGAATACTGGAGTGGGTTGCCATTTCCTTCTCCAAAGTGTCTTCCAGACCCAGGGATTGAATGTGAGTCTCTTGTGTCTCCTGCATTGGCAGTCTCTTTACCACTGTGCAACCTGGGAAGCCCATAATAAATTTGTAGTATGTGAGGAAATGATAAAGGCTATACAAAAAACTAATGCAAAGTAAGAGGAGTAAGGAGTCTAGACAGAGACTTGTAATTTAAATGGGTTGTCAGCATAGACCTAATTGAGAAAGTAACTTTTGATCTAATATTTGGGGAGGTGGTAGATTTAGCCATTTATTAATGAAGGGATCCTAATGAAGTTAATCCTAAAGGAAATGAGTCCTGAATACTCATTGGAAGGACTGATGCTGAACCTGAAACTCCAATAATTTGGCCACCTGAAGCACAGAACTGACTCATTGGAAAAGACCCTGATGCTGGGAAAGATTGAAGGCAGGAGGAGAAGGGGACGACAGAGGATGAGATGGTTGGATGGCATCACTGACTCCATGGAGATGAGTTTGGGCAAGCTCCAGGAGCTGATGATGGTGGGAAGCCTAGCATGCTGCAGTCCATGGGGTCACAAAGAGTTGGACATGATTGAACTGAACTGAACTGAATGAAGGGATGTAAAAGAAGGGATAACTACTAATAACAACCTCACACCATGCTGTCTAATATCTAAGTGATGATAGTCGTGAATAGCTCTAATTCCTGGTATAGTTAATAGTACAGTCTTCGTGTGAAAGTAGCCCATGCCCTAAAAGAACCTTTACAATTAGACTATTTGTCACAAGAAAGATGATATTTCTCCAAACATGAAAATATTTAGTCTTTTACAGTGCTGTGCTTAGCCGCTCAGTCGTGTTCAACTCTTTGTGACTGCATGGACTTCAGCCCTCCAGGCTCTTCTGTCCATGGGATTCTCCAGGAGAGAATACTGGAGTGGGTTGCCATGCCCTCCTCTGGGGGATCTTCCCAACCCAGGGATGGAACCCAGGTCTCCCACACTGCAGACAGATACTTTACCATCGAGCCACCAGGGAAGCCCAAGATTACTGGAGTGGGTAGCCGATCCCTTCTCCAGGGGATCTTCCCAACCCAGAAATCAAAAAGGGGTCTCCTGCATTCTTTACCTTAGAGAAGGAAATGGCAACCCTCTCCAGTGTTCTTGCCTGGAGAATCCCAGGGACGGGGGAGCCTGGTGGGCTGCCGTCTGTGGGGTCGCACAGAGTCGGACACAACTGAAGCGACTTAGCAGCAGCAGCAGCAGCATTCTTTACCACCTGAGCTACTAGGGAAGCCCATCTTTTACAGTAAAATATTCTATAATAGTGAAAGTTTAGAATAATCAAAATATCCATTCAAAAGTAAAATACTATAAAGGAACTATAATTTTTAATTCAAGGTTGTTTAATAAACTTTAAATAGAATATAAATGTTAAGCAACTTTCCTATAGTTAAAAGTTAGAAATTGTTGTTTTAATGTAAAGAGCAAAAATAAAATATTTCTAGATAGGCATTTAAAATTTACTTTATAAAGTAGCTATAAAGTATTCCTCTTATTTTTCTTTTGTATAGTTAGATATTTATATTCTATTTATATTTTTAAACTTAATTTTATGTTTTGTTTTATTATATATTATAAGCATAATACATATATGACATTATTATGCATCATTGTACTTTAGTTCTTAAGTATGTAAGGACTGTGAATATCTGAAATCAAATGTTTATAGACACACAGTTGAAATTTTCATTAATCAATGGGATTATTTCTATTGTAACACTTTTATTAAAAAGTAGAAAACTACTCATTTATTTAAATAATATATTTGCCAATTGCAGAAGATTGAGACTACAGAATAAATCCAATATTTATAAAGATTGAATTGCAGATCAAATCTTTTTTTTTCAAGTTGACTGTGGGTGTATTGAGTGGTGACATAAAGAATGGGGAGATGGCACCCCTCTATGAAGCCTTAAAAATGAGAAGTAGGAGAACCATCTGTTTTAGAGAAGATTGTATTTTACCCATCAATTAAATGTTTATAAGCACTGCAAAACTTTCTCAAAGGATGTCTGTGCTCCTCACAGTATATGTCATTTATGAAGCAATCAAATATAACTATTCATAAAAGAAATGTGTGGATATGTACAATTTTGAATTTTTTTTTTTAACGAGACCTCAAAATGAAGCATTGTTAAAAGAATAGCAAAATGCAAAAGGAAGAAATGGTTGATTGTCTATTATTTAATGGCCCCCCAAGAGAGGTTACCAATTTGAATACTCTCTTTTATCATGGCAGCAGAACTTTTAGTAAATAAATAAATGATAAAATTTTTTGTGAATCTTATAGGCTAATTAGTGTTAATCATAATTAATCTAATTAGTGTTCAGGGAGACATTTTACAGTTTGCCTACCAATCTCAAGCAAAGTTGTTTCTTTAAATATAAAAATAGTAGTAAATATATTTGTGATTGAGATTAAGCTGATTATTTACTCATGCTAATCAAAATTATTTTCTTTTAGAATGAAAGAACACCTTTTTTAGTGTAAGTGATATTTCTATTAATATTGTCTGTAGAACATCAAACCTCTGAAGGAAATGTCTCAAAATCCAATAGTTTGGCTTCTTATAGAATAAAATATGGACATGACTGATTAAATTGTTCAATGTTCATTTAAATATTTCACCATTACCTGGGCTTCCCTAATGGCTCTGGTAAAGAACTCAATCACTCTTAAGTTACTGAGAGTGGTATCCCACTGCATATGTTGTCTTTAAGTGGAGTTTGAATTTTTTTGTCTCCAAAATATTTATATTTTCCCAAATTATTCCAACATGACATTATTATATTTTACTTGCTAATGTACAGTGTACACACTATGTATTTAAGCAATACTCTTAAGTAGTCTTTTTTTTTTGCAATAGTGCACCATACTTAATAATACTAAACATAGATATGTTCTTCTTGGTCATTTTAATACTTTACCATTTTACTTTTTAGTCACCCATTTTTTTTTAGTATCTTTGATTAAACACATTTCATTATTTAATTTACTTAACCATTTCATTCACTTAGCAAGTGCAGTTCTTTTTGTAAAATATTTTCTAGATATAAGAATAAGTGATGACATACCATCTTGTTATCCCCAAAAGTGTAGGGTCTTCCAAATGAAGAAAACCCTTAAAAGGACAATGGAGGCAGTGTCTGAGTAATTGTGTAGGTTGGGCTTCACAGGCTCGTGGTGAATTTAATGAGTTCCTTGTGCTCTTATCAACAATAAGAAAAGTGAGCCACTGTGTATTTCTATAGGGGTCTGTTTGGGCTGAAAAGCAGTTTAACAATGTTTAACACAGACTGTGACTTACATCTTAATCATCTTTTTCACAGTTTTATCTCTTTTAGCTATGATAATAAAATTTGTTGTCTAAACTGACTAAACCCATTAAAGAGTGGGCCTTTTTAACATGTAAATTTATTTTTCTATTGTTGGTTCCTCTTTATTTTTTAAATTTATTTTGAATAAAAATGGTACAAATTTAGATATTAGTAATGACACGTTGAGTGCTTTAAAAGAATTTTTGATGAATTTCAATTATTTTGGATACAGTAAATGAATATGTTTGTGTGGTTGTTGTCCAGCCGCACATGTTAACATGTTAAAAATATTTTGGAGAAAAGTTTTTGATAAATTCTAATCATTATGTATGCAATAAATGAATATGTATTTGAGGAAATGGTTTAAGTGTATATATTCAGTTCTTTGTCACTATAACTTACTTCATTTACAAATAAGACAACACTCATATATTAATATTTGCACATAGTTTAGGAAATACTTATGAAAGTTTATGTGAATTATGAAATTTTATATTCTTTTAAATAAATGTAAGATGATTTCAAACTGGAACAAAGTTATTTGGAGAGGGAGTTAGTATAAAATATAAGATTTTTTTATAGACTATTCAGGAAATAAATATCAGTATTTTACATTGTAAAATGTTGGTCTTAATGTTACAAAGTTGATCTAGACACTTCCTATTTACTTCACAGGAAATCTTTTTTGGATTGACTTCACATATTAGATAGAAAAGTTTTCACTCCTTCAAATATAACCTTCTAAATGAGAAATATTCATTAATAGGAAGAGAGTTTTATGAATGGACGCTAAAATAAGGTAGCTTCAAAATTAGATAAAGTAGTATGCAAATTCCAAGTAATTGATCAAAGTTTTATTGGTTTTATGGATTTTTTATATAGTCTACAAGTGGCTAAATAAAGTGGGGGAAATCAATAATTTACTCAGTTGGCACTATTTCCTTCTGAATCAATTGCCTGGAGAATCCCCAAGGACAGAGGAGCCTGGTGGGTTACAGTCCACAGGGTCGCAAAGAGTCACAAAGAAGTAAGCAACTCAGCACACACATATGCCTCTGAAACAAGGGAAACGTTCAATTCAGTAAGTGGCCCTGATAATCTACCACATTCTACACAGTCATTATGTTGATTAATTAAAAGTGGACAGAAGTTCCGCCAAAAGTGGTGGGTTTAGAATGATTTAAACTAGTTAAATGCTTTGAAGATACAATATTGGAAGATAAACAGATTCTAGACATCTGCTTACATCATTGTGCTGTTAACAGTGATGTATTGTGCACTTATATTTTTTCCCAGAAGGTAGATCTCATATTAAGTGCTTTTACCACAATAAATAAGTGAAAAACAGTTATTTCATGAGACTATTCAAGACTGAAAAATTACAGTGATTCAAGCATTTCTTTCCACATCTAGTAAATGTATAAATGGGTATAATTTTGTGAAAAATTATTTGGTAATATGCCTAGAAGTTTGGGGCTTCCCAGGTGGCATAGTGGTAAAGAACCCACCAGCCAATTCAGGAGACACAAAAAACAAGGATTTAATCCCTGGGTTGGGAAGATGCCCTGGAGTAGGAAATGACAACCTACTCTAATATTCTTGCCTGAAAAATTCCACGGACAGAGGAGCTGGCAGGCTACAGTCCTTAGGGTCTCAAACAGTTAGACATGACCGAGCATACACATACACATTGTTTTCAACTCAGTAGTTAAACTGCTAGGATGTTATCATGGCAATAAGTGACGTGAAATGATATACACCCAACAGTAATTATTGCAGAATTATTTTGATAATAAAAAAACAGAATCTGATTTCCACAAAAAAATTGTTGATCTTGTAGAAGATTTAACATAACGGGGAAACACAGTACGATTGTATGTAAATGTTAGATATGTGTATATATTTTTAAAATAAAAGAATAAAAACAATGTTTTTAAAAACCCAGGCAAATATTCATTTCTATTA
This sequence comes from Bos mutus, assembly GCF_027580195.1. Lineage (NCBI taxonomy): Eukaryota > Metazoa > Chordata > Mammalia > Artiodactyla > Bovidae > Bos > Bos mutus. The sequence continues at coordinate 11,101,195 of NC_091640.1, read as the reverse complement.
AATGTTTTAAAAAGTGATTTGTCCCAAAAGCTCTCTGTGTTTTTGTAAAACCAGGATTGTAGCACTTGGTGTTGGAAAGAGCAAGCAGAGTGTGCTGAGATTCAGATAACAAAACGATAGGCATGGATGGGACAAAAGTTAGGAGCAATCAGTATCAGATGCAGGGTGGACGGGAGTGTAGAAACTCCTGTTTGGTGAGAACACAGTTACCAACACAGAGACACAGTATCTGGATAGAACTTTTAGGCCTTGTCACAGACAAGCAGGCACTGTGGTGTATGGGGAGACAGGAATTTAATCAGTGGTTTAAGGGTAAATAATATGGGGCTTGTCCTCCAGACCCAAGACATAACATATTACTTAAACCAAAGTATGATGGCATGGGCCTCACACTGTTCCTTGATGACTTCCCTGAGCTCTTTGTATCCTTTCACATGGACAGAGTGGGAGGTCAAGCATTTGGGGAGAGAAAACTAGAATTGAAGATTTTGTTCATCTCTCTTTTTTTCCCTTCTCTCCTTTCTTTTTTTATCCTTCTAACTCTCTAGCCTTTTTTCTCTCCTTCCATCTTTTTTCCTCTCTTCCCTTTTTCCTTCTACTTTTTAATACTATCTTCAAAATCAGTGTGTTTTACACTTAGAGCACATCTTAATTTGAACCGTCCATGTGTTACATGCTGAGAGGCCTGTGCCTGGTGGCCGGTGGCTTCCATGTGGTCACACTGACGTGTCAGCCTGCTGTGTCTCTATGTAGCACTTCTTTTCCTCCACCTGACAGCTCTTAGGCGTGTTCCTGAAGAGGATTTAAAGCTATGCTTTGCTTTTGGGTTTTGTTTTGTTTTGTTTTCTTGGTGATGGCATGCAGCATGTGGGATCTTAGTTGCCCGACCAGGGATTGAACCTGTGCCCCCCGCGTCAGAAGCTCAGAGTCTCAACCACCGGACCATCAGGGAAGTCCTATGCTTTCCTTTTTAAAAGCTCCTTCATAATATCCCATTTTATGGATTTTACAAATTGGGCATAAATGGTTCTCAGTGCAAAGGGAAAGATTAAGGAAACTTTCTATGTTTTAAATGAGATGAAATATTTCCACTTTATAGATGAGGAAATAATGAATTTCAGAGAAATTAAGTAACTAGAATGGAGTCACAGGACATCTTAACAGATCAGTACACAAATCCTTCATATTTACTTGAGAATTTGGATTGGAAATCCAAACAGATTGACTAATTTCAATCCTAACTAAAAAAGGTTTGATATAATCACCATCTATATCTCTACTGGTGATTTATGAGTCATTAGGTTATTCTTGCAATTACTACTTTCTCATAAATGTTATCAATATGAATGTTAACAATATAATATCTATATATATAAATATAATATAATGTCTCATAATATTAACAATATATTTCATATGAAGTACAGTTATTTTCCTTGGAAATGGTTCAGATTTGGTTCTGATACATTTGGAAATTCATGTACTCAGCATTGAAAAGTGAGAGTGGAAATAAATTATCTGTTAGAAATGCAAATTAAGTCCAAAATGTATGCTGAGAGATACACCCAATGCAGAATAATTAGATAAGCTATGCAGTGCAGTCTACACCATGACGAGGATCAAGCAAGCTGCAGTTGCTGAGAAAAGTGCTGGCATCAGACCACAGAGCTGAGCTGGCTTGAACTGCTTCTGCCAAGGTTCACCAACATAAGACTTAACGCCTGCTCTGCTTCTGTAGCGGGCTAAGCACCAGTATCCATAGAGGTACACATGTGTCCTCTACTGGATCAAGCGCTTTGCTCTATTTGAATAGACAGGTTTCCTTTCACAACTCGCTATTATTAATAACTATTAATTATAACTAATAACTAATTATTATAACTAATAATTAATAGTTATTATTAGTAGTATAAGTGCTTTTTAAAAGCTGAATATCTGAAACTACTTTTTCATATAGAGAAGAAAACTTTAGGATTTCGGGGAAGATTGTACTAGGGTTTTGTAATACCATTTTTATTCCTTTTCTGAGTACATGAATGTGCATGTGCTTATTTTACAAGCAATAAAAAAGAGAAAATCTAATATAATTAGGTGCCTATTATGCTGCCAGACACCAAGGTAAGATATTAACTGCTAACTTCACACCGTTATTCTTCAATCAGGATTCTTTTATGTACCTCCATGAATGGCAAACAGCTAATCAGACTAATCAATCCCAAAAGTATATCAGAACAGACACTCCCCACCCACAAAACTCCAAATTCATGGAGTTGTATTTTAGTAGGAGCCTTTTGTTGACGGAGCCTACAGTTACTGACAAGCTCAAAGGAACAACTGAAAGTTTGGAATCTGTGGACTTGGGTAAGAAAAATCTTACAGATGAAGATGAAATCCTTTATGGTTGTAAAACTCATGAAAGAGTCTACCTGACTTAAACATTGCCTTAGCCTTTAAAATTATTTTCAGTGTGCTTTTAATGTTAAAAGACAAAAGGAAAAGGTTTTACACAATAAAAGTGACATCAGTCAAGCACTTAAAGTTTTCAGTTTATAAATGTTTTAATATCAATCATAATATCACAACAATTGAGCTTCAGTAAAATGCCATATATTATACATGAAGACTTTAGAATGAAAAAGTTATGTTAATCTAGAGATAGTGCTATCTTCTCTTTTTAATAGACATCTGTTATAATTACTGATTTGAATCTGGAGAAACTAAGGCATAAAGTACTCTTTCATTCAAAAGTCAATGATATATTTATCAACAGTGTCATGATAATGCAGTTTTCATTTTAATCTTTTATCGGTTGAACAACTTGTAAAAAAAGGTTGAAAATGTGTTGCATTATGTGCTCAGTCATGTTCAACTCTGCAACTGCATAGACTGTAGCCTGCCAGGCTCCTCTGTCCATGGAATTTCCCAGGCAAGAATACTGGAGTGGTTTGCCATTTTCTACTTCAGGGGATCTTCCTAACCCAGGGATCGAACTCAGGTCTCCAGCATCTCCTGTAGTGGCAGGCAGGTTCTTTACTTAACTTGAGCTACCTGAGAAGTCCTTAAGATACATTTCTCTAAAATGGAAAATTATTATTTGATAATATTTAGAGTTTCATGGTACTTGATAATTCAGTTCACTCATCTATGTATAGTAAGGTGATATTGAAAGTGCATATGAAATTATATTTAATAGACAATAAACTAGAAGCAAAAACTTCCTGACCAATTCAGTTTTAAGACCTGAGTGTGTAAAAAAATGACAAGGCAATTAGCTTTACAGATTTATTCCACAGTGAGAAATATTGAATGGCTGATTTTTCTCAAAGAGCAGTGTTGTAAAAATTAGTTTACAGAAATTATGAAACACTCCATTCTCAGTAAAAGTAAGAAATAAGTAACATTTTTTAAAATGTTGTACAAGATTTAAAGATACATATATAAAGCAATGATAAATCAGTTCAGTTCAGTTCAGTTCAGTTCAGTTCATTTCAGTCGCTCAGTTGTGTCCGACTCTTTGCGACCCCATGAACCACAGCACACCAGGCCTCCCTGTCCATCACCAACGCCCGTTACCCAAACTTATGTCTATTAAGTCAGTGATGCCATCAAACCATCTCATCCTCTGTCATCCCCTTCTCCTCCTACCCTCAATCTTTCCCAGCATCAGAGTTTTTTCAAATTGAGTCAGCTCTTCGCATCAGGTGGCCAAAGTATTGGAGTTTCAGCTTCACCATCAGTCCTTCCAATGAATATTCAGGACTGATTTCCTTTAGGATGCACTGGTTGGATCTCCTCGCAGTCCAAGGGACTCTCAAGAGTCTTCTCCAACACCATAGTTCAAAAGCATCAATTCTTCAGTGCTCAGCTTTCTTTATAGTTCAGCTCTCACATCCATACTTTACACATAATTTGTAAAGATATACTTTGTAACAATAACAACATAGAGGAGAGCAGGAAGACAGAATTGTGCAGGTGCATGGATGTTGTGTGTTATTGAAATTAAGTTGGTTTCTATTTGAACTGGACTCTTACAACTTTAGGATGATAAATATAATTCCATGGAAAGCACAGATGAAATATTTTAAAAATATGCACAGAATGAAAACAGAAGGGAAACAAAAGATCTACTAAAAAAATCAACTAAACATAAAAGAAGGCATTAATATAGGAAATGAGAGGTTAAAAAAAAACACAAAGGAATAAACTATGACATACAGAAAATAAATAGCAACATTGCAGATGTATTCCTTTCTTCTCAGGAATTGCTGTAATAGAAATAAACTCTCCAACCAAAAGGCAGAGATTGGTAAAATGAATTTTTTAAAAATTGATTCAAATATATGCTGTCTATGCTGTCTATAAGAGGGTTATTTTATATCTAAGGACACAAAAAATTAAAACTGCCAAGTTGGAATAACATATTATATAAATAGTAACTAAAAAAGAGATAGAATGACTATACCAATATCAAACAAAACAGATTATTAGGAAAAAGGTTACAAAGAAGGATATTATATGTTGATAAAAGTGTCAGTTCATCAAGAATATATAAGGATTAAAAACATATGCAATAGGAAGATTATGGGAAGATGGCAGAGTTGCAAGCACCAGAAAACTGTCTCCCCACCAAGATTTGGGAACAATTTTGGAACTAACAATTTTGGAACTCTGTGGTCTATTGAAGGATTGAAACTTTCCAAGGGAAGACCCCATCATTTACAATAGGTATAGATTCAACCTAGAATTACTCTCAGTCTCTGGGACTTAATGTGGATGACATGTGTTAGGAAATCAGAAGTATACTTATTTGGGGGGCTTCCCAGGTGGTGATAGTGGTAAGGAATCCGCCTGCCAATGCAAGAGACATAAGAGACACAGGTTTGATCCCTGGGTCGAGATCTCCTGCAGTAGAAAGTGGCACCCCACTCCAGTATTCTTGCCTGGGAAATTCCATGGACAGAGAAGCCTGGCGGGCTACAGTCCATGGGGCCGCAACGCAGGTACCTATTTGGCAATAGCATCAGTGCTTCTGTTTTCCCACTAAACCTTGGCTCACCTCTACACTTACCCTCTCATAATCAATGCTACTTACTTTTCTTTCCCTCATCACGCCGCCAGACCTTATGGGGTAGGGGAAACGTCTTTCCACTACTAAGGACCAAGTCACAAGTTAAGAGTACAATTAACTCTTTAAAGACTGCAGGAATGCTTAACTGAATGAATGGATAGAGGAAAATACTTAAAAGGGAATACCACCTCTTCTTGTGAGATTTGGAGACAATACGAGTGTCCATGTTCTGAGAGGATTTCGAAGAATGGCAACTGAGAATATTGTATTCATTTACATATCCAAGACAGTTAAAAGGAGAGTCTCTTCCTTTTTTTTCTAAAGTTTGCTAATGTAATTGCCGGCTTCCCAGGTGGCTCAGAGGTAAAGAATCCACCTGTCAATGCAAGGAGTTGCAGGTTTGATCCCTAGGTCAGGAAGATCTTCTGGAGAAGAAAATGGCAACCCACTCCAGTATTCTTGCCTGGGAAATCCCATGGACAGTGGAGCCTAGCAGGCTGTAGTCTATGAGGTCACCAAAGTGTTGGACACAACTTAGCAACTAACAGCAACAACATTGTGATAGCAATAATAGCATTGCTTTTATACGAATCTTAGTATTTAAATTTAAAGTGTATTTTTTAAATAATTTCCTAAATTGAGATAATATTGTAGGGAGCAACAATAAAAAAAATCTCTCACAGTGAAAAACAAGAACACTCTATTCACACAACTAGATATCTTATAGTAAGACTTCTTACATGTTCTTTCAACCCCTGACAAGGTGATTATATCAATACATTTTTTTAATTTACTATTTTCTTAAGGTTTTGTACTGATCATAAAATTAAGTCTGAGTTTGTATATGTACACATGCATGCATGTAAAAGACACACAGAAAAATACAGATATAAAATATTTTCCTGTAATTTTTGTAAATATTTTACCTTTTTCCAGGTACTGTATTATTTGCATTTGCCATTTTTCTCCTTAAATTAATGTATAAGCCAGGAAAATACAACTATCTTGTTTTAAAGGGACTTCTTAGGTGGCTCAGTGGTGAAGAATTTGCCTGCCCATTTGGGAGACGCAGGAGACGCAGGTTTCGATTCCTGGGTCAGGAAAATCCCCTGGAGTAGGAAAGGGCAACCCACTCCAGTGTGCTTGCTGGGAAAATTCCATGGACAGAGGGGCCTGGTGAACTACAGTCCTCGGGGTTGCAAAAGAGTCGGACATGACTTAGCAACCAAACAACAGAGATGTCTTAAAGATATGGAATCAGGGGTTAAACGAGTTGTCCAAATTCATACAGTTAGCATTGAGCAAAAATTCTTGGATCTGTACCCTTTTTCCCTTCATCACCTTGTCTCTCCTGTCTTCCTCTCACCAGTCCAATCTTACCGCCCTAGCTGTGTGGCTCCTCTTTCTTACGACTGATGGGCGCACAGCTGATTTTGTAGGCTTCTTGTCTGAGAAAGCATCTGGTGGTCACCCTGAAACTGCTGGTGCGCCGGTGGGTTTACCCCAAGGCTCAGTGCAGATGGCAGGATCGCTGATGGAGACGGGAGCCTCCTGTACAAATGTCAGCTGTGAGGAGAGCCTCTGCCCTTGTGTCTCTGGTCCCAAATCCTCCTGGAGGACTTCTCCGACTTTTGAGAACACTGGCTGTTTATGAGGCAGCCACTGGGTGGGGCAAAAGTGCATACTTAGTAAGAGGATATTGACTTCATTGACAAGTATAATAAAGACAGAAGTGTTTTGCCAAGTTCATTTTTTGAAGCAAATTGGAAAGTTCACATTCAGATTCCAAGCTAAGGTCTCATTTTCGTTATTTAGCATGCTGCTGCTGCTGCTAAGTTGCTTCAGTTGTGTCCGACTCTGCGAGACCCCAGAGACAGCAGCCCACCAGGCTCCTCCGTCCATGGGATTTTCCAGGCAAGAACACTGGAGTGGGTTGCCATTGCCCTCTCCAGTTATCTAGCATACCTCCTCTATAATGTTTTATTAATTACATATATCCTTATACATAATGGACTAACTGTAGCCCTCCAGGCTCCACTGTCCATGGAATTCTCCAGGCAGGAATACTAGAATAGGTAGCCATTCCCTTCCCAGGGCTTTTTCCTGATCCAGTAATCAAACCTAGGTCTCATGCATTGCAGGCAGAGTCTTTGCTGTCTGAGCCACCAGGGAAGCCCTTATACATACGAAAGGCAGACACATACACACACCCCACACAGTTTAAGGACTAGACATGATCGTTCATTTGTGCAGAATGTAGAATACCAAGTTATATTTCCATTTATAGTAAATTTTTTCTCTAATAGATCTTATCTGCTAGACATTTTTTTTTAAACCTTCCTGAGTGTGTATGTTGTAATTCTGCTCCTATGGGGCAATTTAAAAAATGATAGTTTATGGCATTTTTCCCTCTAACTTCTGTTGCTTTGTGATTGTTGTAGTTACATTCATCAAACACCACATTCATATGCAGCAATATAATTGGGCCCGTTCAATATCTATCATCACTTAAAGAGAATGAAGGGGAATTAGCCCTTAGCTAGAGTGTTTAAAGAGGGAAAGAGTGAGCCTTAGTGTTTCAAAACAGATGAGTCATTTGCTACCTTCAGATTTCTTGCAGGATTTGTGCCTAGTCTGATTTTTCTTTAGACTGGAGAAAATGCTTGTAACCATGAAGAATTTAAATGAGTACATTAGACAAATGCTATATTCAGGTGGAATATAGTATCATATAGTAGTCCATTTAAAGGATTCAATACCTGAAAATCCAGTACAATGAAGTTTCATCCCTTCAGATTTTCTAGAGGTCTAGACGATGTGGAAAAATTACTTTAAAAAGAGTCTCACATATAAAAGAAGGCCCTCTTTTTCCTGTATGTTTATAACAAGTTTGGAAGTAACAACTGAAAATGATAATATTAATACAACAAACATGCAGTATCAAATCTGAAATTAGATTATTTAATGATATTTCTAGATTTTTTAAAAATTTTGTGCTTTTCTTTTTGTCAGAGGAGTAAGACTACTCTCTTTTAAATGTGATGAGAAGGTACAGAGATAATTAAAGCATCCAGTTTGAAAAAAGAAAAGAAAGCAAGGTTCATGATATTTTTTCTTTTCTTTACAATTTTCCTTCTCATTTGTTTATGGTCAAAAATACCAGCTTTAAACAGCTTCCCTGGTGGCTCAGTGGTAAAGAATCCACCTGCCAGTGCAGGAGACGTGGGTTCGCTCCCTGGGTCAGGAAGATCCCCTGGAGAAGGAAATGGAACCCACTCCAGTATTCTTGCCTGGAGAATCCCTTGGCCAGAGGAGGCTGGCAGGCTACCGTCCATAGGGTTGCAAAAGAGTTGGACGTGACTTAGTGACTAAACAACAACCAGCTTTAAGATGATGTATTTCAGAAGTCCCTTTACTTTCTTTTTTTAAATTCTTTCTTTTATGGTATTGGGATTTAGAATAACAGGATACATACATAGTGAGCAAGCAAGAGATCCAGCTTTTCCATATTCATCTCATTTTGCTTAAGTATGTTATTAAAAGTGTTGGAAAACAGGCAAAAATTGCATTGAGCCATCAGACAGGCTGTACTCAACTGTTTTCCCTGTTCTATTGCAACAGAATGGATAAAGCAACACCTTAGCATGATTATCCCTCAGTCTCATGACCACTAAGCAATCTCACAGTAACAACTTCATGAGTCAGGATGACGCAATTCTAAAATAGAAACAAAATGACTCGTCCAAATATATCACAGAAATGCTGTATCAAGACATGGGTCAGGAAAACCAGAAAACAAATGAGGCTTTAGGGAAATAATAATACTTAAAATCATGCAAATCCCATTTCTTGAACTATGTGCCTGGCCCTGTATTAACAGGTTCATACTCCTTATGTCTGGTCCCCTTAATTCTGAAATACAGGTTTTATTTTACTTTTTAAAATTTCAGCAGGTTGGAAAGCAGCAGAGTGAGAAAGTGCTGTTAGCCCAAGATTACTCAGAAATTGAGTGACTGAGGGAAGGTTCCAGAATGCATTTATTGTGACTATGAAATTGAAGGTAAGAAAACAGATATTTTGTACTTGTTCAGTGCCCTTCAGTTTACAGAGTGTCACCATTCTACCATTTGATTCCTCCAGGAACTCTGGGAGATACAAATATTATTACCCTGTTGTAGACATAAATAAATAGAAACTCAAAATAACAATAATCACATGCCCAATAAAGGACAGAGCCTAAAGGTAGGAAACGGTGTCAGTGCTCCCTCTATCAAGTCAGACCAGCTGACTTGGAGAACGGGCTGAAAGTAAAGAATATAAATACATAGGGAAAAGAAAGACAGATGTTCCGGAGGCCAACTGAGATGAGGATTCCTGGCTTTTTATATTTATCTTTGTTCTAGGGGGTACTCGAAAAAATGCACCCAGAGGGGAACCATGGGAAGAAAAATATTTGAAGAAATAAAGGTGGCTTACAAGGGCTTTGTGTGCCAGCAGAGTTTGGGAGGAAATAAAGCTTCCTATGGTTAAAGGAGTCACAGACTTATGAGGAGAAGAGTCCTGAGCCTGAAGGCAGCTGCCATGGGTTCCAGGCAAGTCTCAGACACTAGCAAGTTAAAAGATCTGGGGGAAGAAAAAGATCAGGGGGGTGGGGGGGGCGGTCCCTTGACCTCTTTGAAACTTATTTCCCTACATGCGAAATGAGATGGTTGATTTATATAAGGTTCTAATGGATTTACCAACTCTAAAAAGTTTTGACCCTAGAATTTAGTTGTATTTCAAATCTTATTAGGAAGTGATCTTTGACAGGCTTCCTGGGCCTCCCAAATGGCGCTAATGGTAAAGAATCTTCTGCCAAGCAGGATACATAAGAAACACAGGTTCAGTTCCTGGGTCGGGAAGATCCCATGGAGGAGGGCATGGCAACCCCTCTAGTATTCTTGCCTGGAGAGTCCCATGGACAAAGGACCTTGGTGAGCTATGGTCCATAGGGTTGCAAAGAGTTGGACACGACTGAAGCAACAGTACGCATGCATGCACATCACTGCTAAGGGCTCTTCAAAGAAGGGAGAAATCCCAGGCTCCATGCTGTCATGGAGGCTGTGCCAAACCTTTGTCAACCTAAATCAAGAGATAAGCTGAGGCAAACTCCAATTGCCGGAAATTAATTTAGCTGGGAATAGCAGAGGAGTTGTAGTTTGGAAAATGCAAAATGTAGCAAGCTACAGACAAGTCTGTTGAGGGTTTGGGGTGGGCTGTATTTAGGGCCTGGTGTGCAAAGAGCAGCTGGACCAGCCAGATCCAAGCAGGAAGTTCATTGACTTAAGCATGGGGGGAGATTTCCTGGTGGGTGTTCATTGGTCAGGTGATAAGCTTTGGTCTAGAAACTAGGCAATCATAGGAAATCAGTCTTTCAGGGTTTTTTTTGTTTGTTTGTTTTTGTTCTTAATTTTTTGTCTGCTCATCACCTGCAATCTCACTTCCCCAACCAGGGGTGGAGCTCATGGCCCCTGCAGAGGAAGGGCAGAGTCTTAACCACTGCAGCACCAGGGAAGCTCCAGGCTCTCGGTTCTGAAGTTCTGCTTTCCTGCAGGTGAATTTGTGAGAGTCCCCATTTAATATCCTCCAGTCTCATTTCAGACTGAAATTCTTTCATACCTTCAACATCACAGCTGGTAGTAATAGTAGTATGAGGCTCTTACTTTATTCCGACTTATCTGCCTTGCAGTTAATTCACGTTAAAAAAAAAAAAGATTCTGAGGAAATAGATCAAAGAAAAAAATAAGATGCAAAAGACACCTCTTGATTTTAAAGCCCCAGGTTTTAGACTACAGATTTGAATGAACAAACGGGTAACAGCACATTCTTTAAGACAATTGAACTATGTTTCTGGACATACTGTTTTCCTCCCGGATTTTCTGGTCATTCGAACTTTAGGAGACACCATCCTCTCCAATCAAATGCTGATCAGCTCCCATCTCTGCTCTTAAATTTAACAACAAAAAAAGAAAGGACACTCCGCTTTTGAAACTGACTCAATTGTTTATCACTTTGTTTCTTTTGAGAGCATAACAGAAACCAGGGACATGTTTTCCAGATGCCCCAAAGAAACGATTCCTCTGCCCTTTCAAAACACATCTAAATCAGTGATTCAGGCATTTATGTACTGAAATCTACATTATCTAAACACAAATTGGGCTTCCCTGGTGGCTCAGTGATTAAGAGTTCACCTGTCAATGTAGGAGTTGCAGGTTCGATCCCTGGCTTGGGAGGATCCCCTGGAGAAGGAAATGGCAACCCACTCCAGTATTCTTGCCTGGAGAATCCCCATGGACAGAGGAGCCTGGTGGGCTACAGTTCATGGAGTCGCAAAGGAGTCGGACATGACTTAGGAACTAAACAACTGTTGTAGTTAGTAACATAAATTGCTGTATTTTATCTCCTTTATTTTTCTGTTGGGGCAATATATTTTTTTTTGTTGTTTTAGTTATTGTAAGTGTGTAGAGGGGTTTATTATCTATTTTTTTTATTGAAGTATAGTTGATTTACAGCGTTGTGTTAATTTATGCTGTACAGCAAAGTGACTCAGTGATACACATATATATTGTCCATTCCTTTTTATATTCTTTTCCATTACAATTTATACCAGGAGTTTGGATATAGGTCCTTGTGCTGTATGGTGGACCTTGTTTTTTATCCATTCTTAATGTAAACAGTTTGCATCTACTAATCACACACTCTGAGTCCACTCCTCCCGTTCTGCCCTCCCCCTTTGCAACCTCACATCTGGTCTCTATGCCTGTGAGACTGTTTCTGTTGTAGACAGGTTCATTTCTACCATATTTTAGACTCCACATATAAGTGATCTCCTACGGTATTTGTCTTTCTCTTTCAGATTTATTTCACTTAGTGTGATAATCTCTGGGTCTATCTACGTTGCTTCAAATGGCATGATAGTTTATTATCTAGGAACTTTATTTCAGAATATTAAATGATCATTCTAAACCATTTAATATAAAAGGAATCTTCAGGTCTTACAGAAGTTTGGCCCACTGGCGTGAAATAACTCACATTATTGACTAGGAGGAGCTTTCCAGGTTGGATGAGTGATGCCTCCCTTAGCTCCAGTGTTCCTTTAATCCTTGATTAACCATCTCCTTGATTTCCCAGGATTAGAAGGTCAATAGATTTTTTAATTATTCACAGACAGATTGAAAGCCCAGGGGCAAAAATGTCTGAAGTCAGTGTGGCTCCCTTTCCAATCCCGACAATAATCTGCTCAGCTAACATTTACTGAAAACACGTGTGAAAAGTTGTGTTCCAAGTCTACCCACGGTCACTGTGTCCAGACGGCTGTCCTGATGGTTGATGGGGAAAGAAGAGACATGAACATAAAGCATCAAGGCATGGGTGTTGTATCAGGAAACCAACGCCGTGCTGTGGACTCACTGGAGAAAGAGTTCTTACAAGGGGGTTCAGAGCAGGGTTTATGAAAGAAATAACATTTGAATAGAGACGTAAAGGTCGCATGGGGTTTTAATATAGTAGGAGAGCACACAGTCTGAGCAAAGTTAATTGGCATAAAAATGTGGCCACGTTCAGGGAATAAAAAGTAGTCGATACAGGCAGCGGCGTGTACTTGTGGATGGAGCTGCCGGGTGGGACTTGGCAGGGCATGGAGAGTCCTGAAAGCCACGGGCTAGGAATGCTGACCTGTCTTTTTCGACAATAAGGCTATCCTATATGTTTTGAGGAGAAGATATTGGCAACATCCAAACAAGTTTAGAAAAATGAATAGCAGCAGGGGAAGGGATTAAAGAGAGGAGCCAATACAAAGAACAGGGACAGTGGGGCTCACGGAGAGCTGCTTCTATCATAACCCAGCAGTTAGATGATGGGAGTTCGGGACCAAGGAAGGCAGATAGGAGTGAAAATGCTATTTTGTACTGCGTGTGGGCAGTGAGGGAAGTCTAGGAGATGCGAGTTTGATCCCTGAGTCTGGAATATCCCTGGAGGAGAGCATGGCAACCCACTCCAGTACTCCTGCCTGGACAATCTCATGGATAGAGGAGCCTGGCGGGCTACAGTTCACAGGGTCACAGAGTCGGACACGACTTTGGGACTAAACCACCACCACCAACACTGTGCTATTTTTACACTGGATTTCTCTTTATCTCCTGATTATCTCTACTTGGGGATCATCACTGAGAACAGTCAAGCTGAAGTGCCCATGATAAGCAAAGTGAGATGTCTGGGTTTTGACTTCATTTTCTGGAAAAGATTCCTCTGAGTGCACTTTACAGATGGAGACAGCTGCTATAAATCATGTGGAATCAAATAGCACATTTTAAATTTCTTAAACTGGAATTAATTAAAGTTAAAACATACAAATGTGAGTGAATAAATATAGAAAAACAATTTTAAGCTCAACAGCAAATTCCTGATGCTTAAAAATCAGTTCCATATTTAAAGTTGCTTTCCATCATGATAGCAATGATTATATAAAATGTAATATTAAGATCGAATCCAAAGAGTGAAGCTCTAGTATAAGTGGCTCCAACAATGTAAATCACAGACAAGAATTAAGTTGTGTACACCACATCTTGGCTTCTAACATATTAACAGACACAACGATGTATCTGAAGTAGAGTCTTCCAATTTTAGTGACTTTTAACATTTGCCTAGTCCTTAGGCAGTTTAGTGATGGGATTTTAAGAGCACCTCTGTCTAGCAGAAACAAATTTGAAGGGAAAGGACTTTAGAAAGGTGGTACTCAAACAAATTGGATAGGATGTGTTTAAATTTAATGTTATTTGTATTTGTTATTGGTTATTAGAGAAGGAAATGGCAACCCACTCCAGTGTCCTTGCCTGGAGAATCCCAGGGACGGGGGAGCCTGGTGAGCTGCCATCTATGGGGTCGCACAGAGTCGGACACGACTGAAGCGACTTAGCAGCACCAGCAGCAGCAGGGAGAGTTGAGGAGGACCCCTTCCTTGTGGGCCTGGGTTCTTGGTAAAGACACAAAGAAGAATCTGAGGTCTTATCCATGGCAAAAGCAAGTTTACTGAAGAAAGAACACCTCAAGGGAGAGGTGGGACAAGCCAAGTAAGGCACTATTCCCCTCGTGATGACGTGTAGGGGTTTTCAAGACAGGGCTCTTGCATATTCATCTCAGTGAGCAAGGGCTAACGGTCTTGATTGACAGTTGAAAGTTAAATAACATCAGGCTCTATTGGGCATGTCTTTCCCATAATTCAGTCTGTTTTAATCAAATTTAAATATGTGTAGAATATTTATGAGCCCTTAATAGGCTCCAGGCTACCCAAGGTCACTTGAGGACACAAGTCACTTGCGGAGTTGGAGAAGTCCCTGTGGTTAGTTTGTATCCACTGTGAGGCTAGGCCACTTGCACTGGATTTAGAACAGTGTGGTTATTTTGCAGTATATCTGTGAGCTCTTTGGGACGGCACTGGAGTGTGTCTAAGGTGGGCTTTAGAGATCAGCTCAATCTTTTTTGGTTATGCTACTCCTCATTGTTCATGCCTAACTTCCTACCTAACATATTTAATACACTTTCAAATGTTAAATTTTCAAAGTGAATAAATACACTTATACTATGCTTCCTTATAAACTATTTAGAGATTCTGAGTTCCTATGAAAGAGAAACAGAACATGTGAAAATAAAAATTGTTGATGCATTTAGGTAGGCAAATTGCAATGATGGAGAGAACCCAAAGGAAAACGAACCAAAAAGACAGAAGTCTGTTTGTCTTTCAGATGATGTTTCAGGGAGGATCAGTAGGTTCTGAGCCACAAAACCATTCAGCATCAAAGACAAACAAGGGTTCTACCATGTTTGCCACGTAGCTTCTAAGATGTCCCTGGACATAGTCTTTTCAGACCTGGGAAGGAGGAGGGGCAGGGCAGTTGAGGCAGGGATTTCCTCCTGAGTAAGTGAGGCAAGGAAATGGCAACCCACTCCAGTGTTCTTGCCTGGAGAATTCCAGGGATAGGGGAGCCTGATGAGCTGCCGTCTATGGGGTCCCACAGAGTCGGACACGACTGAAGCGACTTAGTAGTAGTAGTAAGTGAGGCAAAATTTACACACACCAGTCCCACACACACTCCATCCAGGAGCATTTGGGATCTTGACCTTGTGTAGCTCCAGGCAGTCTGACAAATGTCCAAACAAGAGTAAGATCAATATTGTTTGGCAGCTGCCAATCTTGGCTGCATACATTGACGTTGCAGATATTTTTCATCCTTTACCTGTATTCCCATTATCATTATGATTCAATAAAGACAAAATTTCAGTAACAATTGATAATTAATACTTCCAAAGAATCACCCTTTGGGCGGTCAATGAAAACTCAAGGAAGTTCTTTAAGAATTGAAGATAATGCCCTGAAGGTAAAGATCATATATCTTCCACTGACATAAACAATTGTTTAGTGAGAAAAGAATAGGAGCTACCACCCTGAACAGAGGGTACTTTTCATCCAGGAGCTAACACCAGATGTTGCACTAAGAGAAATAAAGCTCCCACAACACAATTTCTCAATACTGTACCATGGAAGGGGGATGTCTTCCTGACCCATCTGGTGAGCAGTTTCTGCCTGAAGCATGAAGATGAAGAGCTGGTATGATTCTGTCCAGCCAGTGGACTGTAACTGCACGTTCTATTCCCCATACGAAAGTCTAATTATCTCTAGGATAATTTTCTCTTATTCACATCCTGTTGCCTAAAGTTACACAGGTTAAACATGTTGCCAATCCTTGAATGTTATTCTAAAAAAAAAAAAAGAAGAAGAAGAAGCACATATGAGTGTTTAATACATTGTTTTCAGGTCACCTGATTTTTTTTTAAACTGTTCTATTTATGGTTCATATTGCCTTCAGTGGTTTGAGAGGTTCATTAATAAACTATTTTTTTTCCCCTCAGATATATCCATTGGCTCCATTTCCCCTATGCCAAATGTCTTTGTTGATTTTCTGTGACGTTTATGGTCAGGCACTAACTTCCTTGCTGCTAATTTCACTGTAAATTTCATTGTGGTACCAGACCCCTCTGGACTGCCCTCTAGCAGATCAATACACTGAATTTATAATTGTTATGGAGCTATTAGCACTAGTATCAGCAGGGTAATTAACTTCCCAAACCGAGATAGCATTCCCTATCTGCTTTATTAATAGCATGTATATCTTGAAGAATAATTTCTATTTGCATCTAACCCATCAAAGGAACGAGTGGCCAAATTCCAAAGTCCATGTGAATTCTGGACGTTAGGGACATAATTTCTTGGCAGAAGATAGTTTTAAGATATATTAGGAAAGGAGTGAGTTGCAGAATCTATAAATTGCCCATCAGGGGAAGGGCTACACAGAGGAATAAAATATAGAGGCCACATGGAAGAAAGAGTTCTATATTAAATACCACTGAGAATTTAGATCATCCTTTCAGAAATAGGAGTCCATCCCTATTTAAATGACCGTGGAATTCACTTAAAGGTCAATGTTCACATTGGCAAAGCAAAGGCCAATGAGTTCTCACTGACAAAATAATTTGCCCCTTGTAATTTAGGACATGACTATCTTGTTTGAAAAGTATGCTATTGTATTTATGACACTGGACAAATTGCAGTGTCTTTCATATATTTGCATTTGTTTTTGTGATGTTTTACATATTAAAGAGTATAAATTAATATTTAACCATAATTCATTTACTGAATGAGATCCTATGCTATGCAAAATTCTATTCTAAGTTCTTCAAATATAAACAAAGAATATTACCTGCTCTCTATAACTGCAGTTTTAGTGGGGATAAGATAAGAAATACTCTGAAGCAAAAATTCTAACATGCAAAAATCTCATCACTACCTATGAATGGGTGGTCATGATTGAATGGGACAGAGGAAATAATTATCCTGAATTTTAACATGATCATACAGGTTGGGAACTAAAAAAATGTGGAAATGACACTTGTAATTTAAGAAATATAATTCCATCAAAGAAGAAAAAGAACCTCATCTATACTCAAATAATGTTTGCCTGATATTATCTTTCTGGCTGGACTAGGGATATTTTATTTTTAACATAAATATGGGATCTTCAAAACAGGTCCTTTTAAAAATTTCAAAGGCCCTGTTTAAAAATGAGAAAATCCTTTGTATCAATTCATGCTGCTTTTTGGGCTTCTCTGATAGCTCAGTTAGTAAAGAATCTGCCTGCAATGCAGGAGACCCCAGTTCGATTCCTGGGTTGAGAAGATCTGATGCAGAAGGGATAGAGTATCCACTCCAGTACCCTTGAGCTTTCCTAGTGCTTCAGCTGGTATAGAATCTGCCTGCAATGTGGGAGACCTGAATTCCATCCCTGGGTTGGGAAGATCCCCTGGAGAAGGGATAGGTTACCCACTCCAGTATTCTGGCCTAGAGAATTCCATGGACTATCCATGGACTCCCAAAGAGTTGGACATGACTGAGTGATGTTCACGTTCTTGCTGTTTTTTATGTAATGAATTTCTATTGTCATTTGAACACATTTTCCTTTCCTGCTTTATTTTTGGAATAATTCTATCTTAGTAGTTTTAAACAACTCATGTAATGCTATGCTTAAATCGGAAGATCATCTCTCGAGTTTTGTCTAACCATCACTTTGCTTCAGATCACTTCCTGGTTCAATGGATGTTTTGTTTAATAAATGTTGTCAGCCTTCCATACGAGTCAAGTGCACCTGAGGATTTTGTTGTCTACCTAGGGGATGATGAGAATTCCTCAGATATCAGGAAGACCCTGGAGCAGGAAATGGCAACCCACTCCAGTATTCTTGCCTGGGAAATTCCATGGACAGAGGACCCTGGCTGGCTAGGGTCCACAGGATCGCAGAGTCAGACAGGAATGAGGAGGCACACACAGGAAGACACAGAAATAGAGGGCCTTTGATAATTAGCTGTAACTTAATAAATGCCCAAGTTCTGTTCCTTATTGTCACTCATAGCTATCTTGTAGTCTCTTATGTCATTATGGCCCACTTTTCAATACGACTGTGTCTTAATATCCAGTGTATCAAATCTAATCCTATGGTTTATTGTGAGCAACCCCAGTTGGTCTGCTTTGAACGCTTTCCTCCCTTCCTAGTGAATGGAAGTTATAGTTATGCCCCGCTGGTGGCCTGAATCACCTCAATTTGTTCTGGCAATCGGAGGCAGCTGCTCCGTGTGAAAGGCGTGAGGCCCGCTGAGGAGCGCGTTAGGAGTGACCTCCGGCTGAATAGACGCGCGCAGCCCTTTCTGCGCGGCCGGCCGAGCGTGTGCAAACGGACCTGCTCAAGTGCAGACCGGTGCCGCGATGTCAAGCAAGGCTCGGTCTCCTTTCTCTTGCTGGCTCTCTTTTTTTCTTCCTTGAAAAAGGAAACAGGATAGTGGACAGGCTGGTGTAATCTTAGTAACATCTGTTGCCTTTCACAAGGGTCTTAGCTGGGGACAATAAGTTTCCAAAAAGGGCCTGAGTTCCTGTTGACAGGCGGGAAATAAAAGCTCTCCGCTGAAAGGAGTGTGGACATGTTGCCCCACTCACAGTTCAGGGCTTTTGTGTCTTCTGTCAGAACGGGTAGGAAGAAAGGGTTTTTTTTTTCCCCCCTCTTCTTTCCTTTTCTTCAGAAGAAAAAAAAAAACTTTCACAATTAGTGCTTAATGGACTTAAAGAATGGTGGAAAAGTTACATCTCTCAATACCTCCATCTTCAGCTCAGTTAATCAAAAGTGTGGGAGAATGTATGTTTGGCATTCTTTTACATTTGTTCCTTTCTAGATTCCTGATTAACTTTTATACTAAGTCCAGACAGTTAGGAGGGCAATTGCTAGGTTTGTACTTTTTTTTTTTTTTGAAATGAGCATTTCACACATTTTTTTCCCTTAAATTTGATCTGTTCATCTGACACCGATTACCTGACTTTAGGCAGCAGGAAGCATTCAATTTAGATAATTTATATAGGGACAGTTATCTGCTTCTTTTGCAAGATGCTTTTCAGAGCAATTTTGTTCAATTTTAACCATGACATCCTTTCCAACAAATGAGATGTGATGCAGCTGATATGTGTGTGCCTCCTGCAGTCTTCTGTTTCTTCAGACCAACAAATGAACAGATGAAAGTGAATCCCAATATCTCAACTTTATTGATGGTATATGTCTTTAGAATCCTTGACATGATTTTGGAAAGAAAAAAAAAAAACCACTAGAAAGAAGAATCTATAGATGTAGATTTATGTCTATTAAGAGATTGATAGATTTGGGTAGACTTCAATGACTATAATCCATGTTCTACTATAAAAAGGAAATGCTAATATTTCTGAAAATATCTGAATTTATAAACATTTCTTTAGAAGACATAAGGGGTCCTTCAATAATGGGTCTTGTACAAACACAGTACATTCATGCATGACATATTTAAGAGCTGCTTTAAATGCTCTTTAAATGTATTAATTTAAGTGGGTTTAATGAATCTTATCCCCAAATTAAAAATTTTATGCTTCAAAGGCTTTAAAAATATTGCTTTTAGTTTAATTGCATTATTATACTTCCAATACTGTTTATAGATGTGTGAGTAAAATATAAAACTGTAGTATTGTAACAATGGTTTCTATGACTCTCATTAATGTTTAACAAGTTTCCTTATTTTTAAGCCAAAATAAAAATAACAAAACAAATTCAGTATAAGAAGTAGAGTTTAGGAATATAAAGATCATGTGTTATAAATATGGAAAAATATGTTGGACATAATTAAAATAATTGCATTTTTTGAAGAAAGAAATCCTTACAAATTGAGTATTAACATCTAAATCACTCAGGTAAGATAGGGACAGCTAAAGTTACTTAAGATTATTTCATAACTAGTCTTCATGAAATAGAATAAGACATATTTTGTTATTCTTGCTTCTGGCGCTAGTTGTAAAGAATCTGCCTGCCAATGCGGGAGACATAAGAGACATGGGTTCGATTCCTGGGTCGAAAAGATCCCCTGGAGGAGGAATTAGCAAACCACTCCAGTATTCTTGCCTGGAAAATCCCATGGGCAGAGGAGCCTGGTGGGCTACAATCCATGGGATCTCAAAGAGTCGGACACGACTGAAGCGACTTAGTACTTATTCTTGCTTTTAATAAATTTGTCACTCTAATAGATTTATCTAACTGCTACTGCTGCTAAGCTGCTTCAGTCGTGTCTGACTCTGTGCGACCCCATAGACAGAAGCCCACCAGGCTCCCCTGTCCCTGGGATTCTCCAGGCAAGAACACTGGAGTGGGTTGCCATTTCCTTCTCCTATGCATGAAAGTGAAAAGTGAAATTGAAGTCGCTCAGTCATGTCCAACTCTTCACGACCCATGGACTGCAGCCTACCAGGCTCTTCTGTCCATGGGATTTTCCAGGCAAGAGTACTGGAATAGGTTGCCATTGCCTTGTGCGTATCTAACTGCTGCGCTGCTGCTGCTAAGTCGCTTCAGTTGTGTCCAACTCTGTGCGACCCCATAGATGGAAGCCCACCAGGCTCCCCCGTCCCTGGGATTCTCCAGGCAAGAACACTGGAGTGGGTTGCCATTTCCTTCTCCAATGCATGAAAGTGAAAAGTGAAAGGGAAGTCACTCAGTCGAGTCCGCCTCTTAGTGACCACATGGACTGCAGCCTACCAGGCTCCTTCATCCTTGAGATTTTCCAGGCAAAAGTACTGGAGTGGGGTGCCATTGCCTTCTCCAATCTAACTGCTAGATCCCATTTAACCCAAGCATGGAAAGCCTTGATGTGTATATGTGAGTGCTCAGTCGCGACAGACTCTTTACAACTCCAAGGGACTGTAGCCCACCATGGCTCCTCTGTCCATTGTATCTTTCAGGCAAGATTACTGGAGTGGGTTGCCATTTCCTACTCCAGGAAAACCTTGATAGCGTAAGTTAAATGAGAAAAAAAAGAAAAAAGAAAAAAATCAGAAGCCATTTGCCAACTCACATATACAGTCCAATGGGTGGTGCTGAGGTTTTCCAGGTAATGCAAGGATTCAGCTACGTAGCATGAGGTTTCCATTCACTCTGAATACACCATGTAGATAGCTTCCACGCATAAGAAGTACAAGATCTAATTATGTCTAATGGGTAAATGGGAGGAAAAAATAAAGCTTTGGACTTTGAAATCTGCCTATCTGCATATCTTGTGCTGTGGATTGGCTTCCCAGGTGGCACTGGCAAGTGGTAAAGAATCCACCTGCCAATGCAGAAGACACAGGGGACACGGGCTTGATCCCTGGGTCGGGAAGATCCTCTTGAGGAGGAAATGGCAACCCACTCTAGTCCTGAAAAATCACTGGACAGAGGACACTGGTAGGCTATAATCCACGGGGTTGTAAAGAGTTGACTGAGCACGCCTTAATGCACATGTGCTTTGGACTAAATGTTTGTGCTTCCCCCCAAATTCATATGAAAGTGAAAGTGTTAATCATTCAGTTGTCTCTGACTCTTTGGGACCACCAGGCTCCTCTGTCCATGGAATTTTCCAGGCATGAATATTGGAGTGGGGGAGCCAATTCATTCTTCAGGGGACTTATCTGACCCAGGGATTGAACCTGGGTCTCCTGTATTGCAGGCAGATTCTTTACCGTCTGAGCCACTAAGAAAGCCCAGAATGCGTATGATGAGACCCTAATCCCCCATGTGATGGTGTTTGAAGGCAGAGCCTTTAGGACACCATTGGACTTGGATGGGGTCTTGGGGTGAAGCCCTCACGATGGAGTTAGTGACCACATTAGAGGATGAAGACAGACCTTTGCTTGACCGTGAGGACACTGCAATTAGAAGGCTGTCTACTCTCAGCAATTAGAAGGCCGTCTACTCCCAGGAAGAGAGTTCTCACCAGCACTGGACCTGTCCAACCATGATTTCACATGTGGAGACTCCAGACAACACAAGAGAAATTAGCCTTTGTTGTGGACACCACCCAGACTAAGGTATTTTTTTAAGAATTTTTTTTTTGATGTTGACCATTTAAAAGCTTTTTATTGAACTTGTTACAATGTTGCTTCTGTTTTCCTTTTTTTGACCATGAGCCATATAGGATCTTAGCTCCTCTACCAGGGACTGAACCTGTGCCCCTGCATTGGAAGGTGGGGTCTTAACCATTGGGCCACCAGGGAAGTCCCTCGGGTATTTTCTTACAGAAGTGGGAGCAGACTAAGATGTCTGACCTTCAACAGTAGGAATTATAAATTTACACACCTATGAAGGCCTGACAGTAAATTAAGGAGTAAGCTGACTGTGGCAAGATGGAGTGCATATGCCCATCTCAAGGGAACAGAAAGACTTCATGTTGCCATACTTTACAGTATGAAATTGTAGGTGTGGTCAGATTTTCAGTGTGTAGAAAGCAGAGGGAATTCCCTGGCAGTCCAGTGGCTAGGACTCCATGCTGCCACTACCAGGGGCCCAGGTTCAATCCCTGGTTGGGGAACTAAGATCCCTCAAGCTGTGTGGCACAGCCAGATATATAGTCAACATTTATGAAAAAAGGGAGAGAAGTCAGAAACAGAGATATATATGTATAACCTTCCAGTAACAAACACAGAAAGAAACACAAAAAAATAAACTCACTCTGTGGGCCCAACTTGACTGCTGGTTGGGTGTGATGAGAGGGGCACTGACTTGACCCACCTTGGTTAAACAAATGAAAACACCTGAAACATTGTTTGCCTTGCTCTGTTATGTATTCATTCAAACATGACTCTCATATTAGGCAAATTTGCAAGGTTGGTTAAGGAGCTGTCTTTCAGAAATTTAGAAAGATATATTTTGTCTTAATCTATAGGGAATATTTAAACATTTAAAGAGTACCTAGTAATTTTTTAACAAGTAGTAGAGCTATTTTTATTCATTACCTATGGTTTAAATAAACTTATGTAGCCATGAAATTAAAAGACGCTTACTCCTTAGAAGAAAAGTTATGACCAACCAAGATAGCATATTGAAAAGCAAAGACATTACTTTGCCAACAAAGGTCCATCTAGTCAAGGCTATGGTTTTCCAGTGGTCATGTATGGATGTGAGAGTTGGACTGTAAAGAAGGCTGAGCGCCGAAGAATTGATGCTTTTGAACTGTGGTGTTGGAGAAGACTCTTGAGAGTCCCTTGGACTGTAAGGAGATCCAACCAGTCCATTCTGAAGGAGATCAGCCCTGGGATTTCTTTGGAAGGAATGATGCCAAAGCTGAAACTCCAGTACTTTGGCCACCTCATGCGAAGAGTTGACTCATTGGAAAAGACTTTGATGCTGGGAGGGATTGGGGGCAGGAGGAAAAGGGGACGACAGAGGATAAGATGCTGGATGGCATCACTGACTCGATGGACGTGAGTCTGAGTGAACTCCGGGAGTTGGTGATGGCCAGGGAGGCCTGGCATGCTTCGATTCATGGGGTTGCAAAGAGTCGGACATGACTGAGCAACTGAACTGAACTGAACTGAACTGATGTAGCTGTTTAAGTTTTGGGGGAACTACTTGATATTTCATTCGATAAAGGAACTGAATTATCCATCAATATAGATTGTAACATCAAATTACTTTCTTGCCATGAGCTATTCATTTGACCTTATAGTTATCCAAAATATAGGCTTTTTAGCCTAAAGCGATGGACTCATTCAAGTCTTATTGTTCTAAGAATGAGAATGATGATTTACTTTAGTAGATTTACATTACAGTTACACCTTAAATAAAATTTTAAGGTGTGATATGGAAAGCCATGTCTACAGAATTATTTGTGAAAATACATTCCATTCATATCATTATAAATCCAGAACAATCCAAACTATTAAAAAATGTCAGATTAAAAGTGACAATGGCTACAACCAAATTATTTTTCCACTGCTTAGAAAAGCTATGAAATAACAAAAATCCGTCTTGGTATTTGACATGCAAAATAGCAAATAATCATGTCTGCATGTCTAGGATTTTTAGGACTCCCGCATTGGCTGTTGCCCTGTCGACCAACTGGCATGCTTTCCTTTCTGGGTTTTGATTCTTTTTTTTTTTTTTTTGATGTGGACCATTTTTAAAGTCTTTATTGAATTTGTTACAATATTGCTTCTGCATTATGTTTAGTTTTTTTTGACCACAAGGCATGTGGAATCTTAGTTGCCCAATCAAGGATCAAACCTGCACACCCTGCATTGGAAGGCGAAGTCTTTACCACTGGACTGCCAGGGAAGCCCCGTGGGTTTTGATTCTTATTCACATACCTGGAGTTTGTCATGAGATTATGAACCAATCTCCTTATCTTCCTGAATTTCAGTTTCATTATTGATAAAATGAGGGAATATGCTTACGTGTCATCGAACGTGTCTTATTAGGTCATTTCACGCATAAGGTGTTATCTTCTGTGACTGGTGGTAATTCAGTTGCTTACTGAGGCCCCTTAACCCTCTCAGACCATAATTTGTATCCACAGATTTATTTGGAAGGAGATCTTTAAGTTCCTCACGATATGTATAACATTTTCCTGTCAGCATTAAATCTAAAAAGCCCTAACCAAATAAATGAAGCATAATGAGCATTGATTTCCACCGCAACATCTTCTCACACTAACAGACAAATACATTAGAAACTATTGCGCCTTATTTTGTCCATAAGGGCTGCGTATGTTGGTCCTCACACATGGCATCGGTCTTGATTTAGTTTTCTTCTTTACTATTTTGTAGTGAGAGACCTTCATTAGCTTGGGGTGCAGAGTGACCATTTGGCCAGATGGGTGAGGAAGTGAAGGAAAAATGCTGATTGTATCCCTTTTAAATCACTCAATCCTGAAAGTGAAAAGGGAAACCACTTGCAGTTCACAGAGATAATGACTGCTTGAGACATCACCTTTGTCAATGGAGTAGTTCAAGCTCATAAAAAGACCGTGCTTCTTAACCACAAGTAGCTTCTAGGGTGGCAGCTCTTCAGTATTTCATTAAGCATGCTTACCTGCCTTTGAAAAAAACTGGCTCATTTCATCTTCTCTTTCTTCCTAAGGTGTATTGTTTCTTCTTGTTTTCTCTTCCTGAATTTGCTTTCTGAATATGAGTTTAGCCTCAAAGTCACATACTCCTGAGAGCCGTACTTTTGGTTCCGTGCAGCGGCTGGAAGTAGGGTCATCCCTCCATGTACATTTCATGCGTGTTAGGAGAGCACTAAATATAATTGAGTGGCACCAGCTATAAAGCCTGCAGAACCCAGGGCAAGCCAGCTCTCTGAGTCTGTACATCAGGTTAGTCAACAGGCAGAGAAACACCGTCCCAGCCCAAGGTGAACAAGGGAGGCCTTTCTGTCTAGGCAAGCAGAGGATCCTGTGTAAGCATCTCATTTTATATAAAAAAACAAAAATCCCCTATTAAATCCTGTTGCTCCTTGGAGACTGTTCTCCAGGGGATCTTCCCAACCCAGGGATTGAACCCATGTCTTCTTGGTAGGCAGATTCTTTATGACTAAACCACCTGGGAAGCCTGGTTTATGTTTTTAGGACTCTCCATTAACAAATGTCTTCCTCCTTCAAATCTTGTATCTTGCTGCTTACTGTTCTCTTACTGAGTTTAGCCTCATCTCTCCTTTTTTAATAGTTCTGAATGTGCCTGGAGTATTCTGTGGGGACTCGGCCTTACCTTCCTTTGTAATTCCTGCAATTTGTGGCATCAAACCTGGTACACAAGCACATACTCAATAAATACTTTTGAAATGAGTTTATTGTGAAAATCCACTTTTATTTTCCTGCAGAAGATTCTCTGGTTTATCACAGAGTGATAGAGCAATGTTTAGCAGAAATTTGCATTATCACTTTTCTCTATGATGGTTTTAGAAGGTTTTTATGGAACAACTATAATTCAAGAGATAACACAGGCCTAGCTATATTATTTCTGACAATTTTCATTTGAGACGCTTTTTAAAAAGTGATTTGTGTTCTAACTATTCTAAATCCAGAGATACAATTGCACAGCCGCGGTATCATACACGATTTAAGTAAGAGTTCCCTTGCCTTGGCGTTTAACACCAAATCCAGGTCAGATGTTTATCTGTTTGAGTTTGTTCATCAGAAAGAAAATGTTGATAAATTTGACATGTAGCAACAGAAAACTCTCCTTATTTAAAATGATAACCAAGCACCCACAATATCTCAGATATTCTCAAGCCCCATGAAGAAGCTTTCAATATCTGAAGAGTTCTGGAAAGATAGCCGGGACAACTTCCTTTGCCTAGAACAGGGGAAAAAATGCATTCTTCATCTTTGCTTTAGCAAAGATATGTCATTTTCTTTCCATTTTCCTTCTTTTTTTCTAAGTAGTTGGGGTGAGGAGTAAACTACCAGTAATCTAAAGCACAATATATACAAGTAGGCAGACTTAAAAGTCTAAACTTTTTGTTTCTGCTTTTGTTTCACCATTAGCTCTCACCATTTTTTTTTTTTTTTTTAAGATTTTTCCTTTTTTGATGTGGACCATTTTTAAAGTCTTTATTAAATTTGTGACAACATTGCTCCCATTTCATGTTTTTTTTTTTTTTTGGCCACGGGGCATGTGGGATCTTAGCTCCTGGACAAGGGATCAAACCCACACCCCCTGCATTGGATGGTGAAGTTTTAACCACTGGACCATCAGGGAAGTCCCAGTGCTTATCATGCTTGTGCGGCGAAGTTCTCCATACTGTATATTTGAAGGGAATGGAAACCTCAGTACTGGTCCATCTGTATCATTGCATCACCCGGGAAATCTGAGTACCACCCGCTGGGATGCATCTTAGCGTAGGTGAGTTTGCAAAGGACTTTTGGTTTTTTTCTTTCTCATTTTATTTATGCTATCAAGGTTTTTCATGCTTGGGCTCTTTCATTGCTTAATATGAGATCTTAGACCACTCAGCCTGATAGCGGTTTTCAATGAGATCTTAGTCCTGTGTCCTTACTGTGGCTCCTGAAAGGTCCACTGGCCTCCTTCTCACCCTTGTTGTTGTTCAGTCACTAAGTCGTGTCCGACTCTTTGTGACCCTGTGCACTGCAGTCAGAGCTTCCTGGTCCTTCACTATCTCCTGGAGTTTGCTCAGATTCATGTCCACTGAGTCGGTCATGCCATCCAAATATCTCATCCTCTGTCACCCCTTCTCCTTCTCTCCTCACCCTGGAGAACATTTAAGGAGATAATTCCTTAGACCTCATTAGACATCCTTGCCTTCTATGCTGTCTCAGCAGCTCCCTTGGTCTGTGAATATCTTCAAGCCCCTTAACTAAATAGTATATTCTCCAAGTATTCACTTTTGGACAGACTGACTGCTTAAATAATATTCAAGGAGCCCTTGAGAACATCTTAAGCAGTGAAATTGTGTCATTGCATACTTCGGATTTTCCCTGTCTAGTACCTGTGAGGGGCACAGTCACCAGTGAGATGTTGTCAGGGGTCGGGGTGTGTGTGCTGATATCATGATGCTAATCCTAGCAAACATCTTTATTCTATGATCACTTATGCTTTTATTGATAACTGCATTTAATGGCACCCCACTCCAGTACTCTTGCCTGGAAAATCCCATGGATGGAGGAGTCTGGTGGGCTGCAGTCCATAAGGTCGCGAAGAGTCGGACACGACTGAGCAACTTCGCTTTCACTTTTCACTTTCATACATTGGAGAAGGAAATGGCAACCCACTCCAGTGTTCTTGCCTGGAGAATCCCAGGGACGGGGGAGCCGGGTGGGCTGCGGTCTATGGGGTCGCACAGAGTCGGACATGACTGAAGTGACTTAGCAGCAGAAGCAGCATTCGAGATATCTTTAAGTCTACTTCTATTTTCTGATTATATCTAAGATGTTTTCATGCACTAATGCCAGAACTAGAGTCCAGGCTACTATTTTTCTCACCTGGATTTCTACAGTAATTCCCTGAACACCTCCTCACCTTCAGTGCCAAGCTGACCTAAATCAGCTGCCTTCTTGTGCAATTAGCATCACAGTTTCCCGTCATAAAGCTCCTCATGCTCCCACACTGCTCTCAGGGTACAACCCAAATGTTGGCTCTTCCCATTTGAGGCTTTTTGTTCATGATATGTGCTCCCATGCCCGATGCTCTGTTACCTCGTCATGATGCTCATCGTGGTGTAGGGAGGTGTACCCACCTTCTTATTTTCACAACAGGCTGGAAGGTTCCTGAAGATAAGAACTGCGCCTTCACCTTTGTGTTCTCAACCTCTAGACTAAGGATCGGACAGCAGGGACTCAGTTACTATTTACCAAGCTAGTAAAGGACAACAAAGATCTAGGAGTCTGCCCTACTTAGTCCTTTCCTTTCTAGAAAATGCATGTAAACCTAATTAGATGAACCAGATTGATGAATAGACATACTCAGGGAAACTCTAAGCATTACATAATGAAAAGATACATTTTTATGATTATCCACACATTTATATCAGGGAGAGATTTTTCACAGGAAACTATAAATGATCTTTTTGAGAGCTTGCCTTATGTGAGAGCCTCTTACCTTCTGCCACATCTATGTTTTCCTGCCCAGGGCTCCCCAGAATTGCTGGAACTGTGCAGACCTCATGATTAGCTCTTTTCTGCCCTCAGCTGCCAGATACTCAAGCCACGGTTTTAGAGTAAGATCAGGATGGAATGAATATGAATATAATTGAACCATCAATCTCATCAGAAACCTTGTACTTTTGCACTGAATTTGCTTTGGGAAATAAGAAGTGTAGGGAAATACTTTCCACAGCAACAGGAATTACGGCAAAGTTCTCTTACCTCTTCTGATTCCTCCTTCTCCAAAAGAGAGTTTTATTGGTTTAATCAAGAGTGAAAGTACATTGAAAGTATTTTCTTAAAGTAGGAAAAAAGGGGGACATATTGATTTGTGTACATTATATGACAGTAAAGAAACAATAACTTCAACTGAGAGGATTTTTAAAAGATTGTTCTATATTAGAATATAAATATTAAAGCATAAATTTGGAAATAATGGAAGCATGACATTTCAGAAATAAGCATCTGCAGTGATGACTTATGTTTGTATGTCATAGAATCTTAAACATTTGGTATCATCTTGGGATTTATCTAGTACAGTGTCTTTTTATTTGTGTTTCTCAGGAAATGAGGTTCTCTAATTAACCAACATTTATAGGAAAAGGAGAAAGGATCTAAAAAACATGTCCTTGGACTTGACTACAGTGTAAACCTGTGGAATATTTCCTTTATTTATTGTTCCTAATGTTGGGCTCCCTCCTAAAAATAAAACACAAACACCTTCTAGGGACCTAGAAGACGCTACAACATTTGTCTCTTGCCCACCACTCCAGTATAACCCATCTTGACTCTCCCCCTTGCGTTGTGCTCTCTGTTTCTCAAATACACTTGCCTCTTTCATTCTCCAGACTTTCTGCAGACCTTTGTCCTTGTTTTTTCTGCCCAGGCCATTTTCCTTCAGGGTTTCTCAAGTCCAACTTCTTCTCATCACCATGTCTCAGCTTAAGCACCTCCTCCTTGGAAAAGGACCTCCCCAGATGACTAGATGTCCCTCAGTTACTGTTTGAAGCACCCCCTGTTCCTACCCTTGCCTTCTGCACTGCACTTGGCTGGAGAGGAACCTAGATCTTCCTCTATGAGGAACAGAACCAGAACTGGTATTCTGGGTAACTCACCCCTTCTAGAATCTAGGTGAAGGTTACAGTTTCTGTTAGCGGAAGCACACTGACTAAAACCACCCACCCTGCCCAGGCACCATCATAACTATTTCCATGAATTATCTTACGACAGGAGATCCTAGTAAGGAACACAGAACTAAGAAGCCACCACCAACTGGAAGAGTTCAGGAAAGGTAAAAAGGAGACGTCACATGTCCTACCACCTCCCCGAATCCTCGCTGGTATCCATCTTGGCTGAGCAATGCATGTGCCCCCAGGAAGGACCCTGAGTCAGAATGATCCGCCAGAGACCACCCAGAAACTAATCCCATCACCATGAAACTGGAGACTGAGAACAGTTCTCCTGGGTTCCTTTACCTCCCGCTCTTTGCCCGGGGCCCCTTCCCAAAGTTTCTTGCTTTGTCAGCATGTGTGTCTCCTCCAACAATTCATTTCCATGTGTTAGACTCTTTCAAGCCCTGGAAGTGGTCCCCTTTTCGGTGCCAGTTTAAGGGTATTTTTTAAAAAGAAAGGCAAGGAGTCTGGAAACATCTGGTTCAGGATGAAAGCCCAAACTGATGATCAGTATTTATGCAGAGGACCAGAAAATAAATAATTGAGGACAATTTTAGGAAAAGTATAAACAAAATAACACCAAAAAAAAAAAAAAAAACCCCTCCATTTCCTTCCCTTTTCATATGTGGCGGCCGTTGATTAAAATGAGCTAATAAATATATATGGTATAGTACCAAATTCCTGATCCCACATCATCCCTTATAGATGAAAGATCCAGGCAGTCAATGAGCTGGTTAAAAACTGGCAGGTGGGCTCAGATTTGTGTTAATACTGGATGGGATACAACCATTCACTTCTTGTATTCAACAAATACTTGCTGTGGGTTAAACATGTGCTGTGTCTTAATCATAGTGAATATTCCTCTTTGCTTTCCTGAAACGTTTGGTCCAGAGCAATTATAAGTATAGGTCCCATCCCAGAAGCAAATTCATTTACACAAAGGAAGGCCACCAGAAAAATGTAAAGTTCTAGACTGTGAACATTAGCTGGAATAATTGAGGATTTTCACAGATAAAATCCTGTCAACGTCCTTCAAGATGAAGCCAAGGTTTAATGTCTGGCTACCAGGAAAATGATGATGGTGGAGTTGAAAGAAAGTACATCCTGGGAAACCCAAGGCGGTATCTATGCAAGATATAAAGAGGTCTGTTCTAAAGGTACAGAGTTTGAGGGATGGCTGATAGTTGAATGGAAATGGACCGTGAAATGGTCCTCCAAGCAAACCTGGAGCTGGAGAGGTTTGGGGTTGAAGAGACAACTTTTAAAATGAAGCAATTGTAAGTAAATACCATAGCGAGCCGCGGTATTTGGAAATGAATACGCTTCAAAAAGGTTTTCTGTTAGAATGATTAGCACAGAATCCAGTTTTAAAGACTAAGTAGAGGAGAGAGAGAAAAAAAAGAAGCAAGCTAAGCAGACTGGAGGAGCTGGACTGGGGGGAGGGTAAGTGTGCCTGAGGGATACAGGAAGCAGAGGTGCTTACACCGACGAGCCAAGCCCACAAGCCGGGTATCTGGAGAATCTCTGT
This sequence comes from Bos mutus, assembly GCF_027580195.1. Classification (NCBI taxonomy): domain Eukaryota; kingdom Metazoa; phylum Chordata; class Mammalia; order Artiodactyla; family Bovidae; genus Bos; species Bos mutus. The sequence continues at coordinate 11,069,871 of NC_091640.1, read as the reverse complement.
TACGGATGGATGGGAGACGCAGGGCCAGTTCCGTTGACCGAATGAGAAAAATGAAAACGAACGCGCTTGGAAACGATTTATTCACCTTCCTCACCCCTACGACGGAACAGCTAGGCATCAGACTAAATCAAGCACCAGAGCAGAAGAACACAAAGCGTGCTCAACTCTACCGGCGGCGGCGCGTCCTAAAAAGACTAGACCCCCTTGCCCACCTCGCGAGGGTCCTCTCTCCCACCCAGCGCGTAAATCACACACCTCGGAAGTTTTGCATTAGCCAGCCCAGCAGGGGAAGAAATTTTCTGCAAGTACAGAAAGTAGAACTAGGGCAGTCCGAGGAGATTGAAAGGGCAAAACTATCACGCAAGAAAACTGTAAGTTCTGATTAGTTTTATGACTTTGCCTTCATGCCTCAGGAGCTCCATTGATCACGGCTTCCGCGACAGGTTGGGGGTGGGGAGGGGAGGGCGCTGGGAAAAAAAAAAAATTCTCCAAACTCTCCTCCAGCTCGGCGTTTTCAGATGCAAATACCTCGCCTGGAGATGGATGGGCTGCTGCCCCTCCTACTTCCACCGCTCTCCTGGATTTTCCTGAGAAGGACTCGGTCTGCGCGGAGCTGTCAGGAGGGCGGTGGAGGAGGGGCTCGCGGGGGTGCGCGCGCGGGGGTGCGCGCGCGGCGGCGGAGCGGCTGCGGTGCCAAGAGCCCTCACTTGGGCTGCGGGAGGTGCCAGAGTCTCGGCGGCTCCGGGTCCCGCCACGCACAGCGCTGTCTGCCAGCGCCGGCCGCCGACCACCCGCTCCTCCCCGCCGCCCGCCCACCTGGCCCGGCCCAGTGCGCCCTCTCCGCCTCTTCTGCGCCCGCCCACTCGCCCCCTCGCCCTCTCTGCGGACGCGCGGCCGCTCGCTCTCTCGCTCCGGACCCAGCGTCTGAGCCGCCCCGGGGAGCCGGCCGAGCCGGCGGGACCGGGGCGCTGGGGGCCCGCGCGGGGTCCCCGCAGCCCGCGTCCCGCGGAGAGGGCTGTGATCGGAGCGGGCGCCGGCCGCAGCGGGTGCCGAGCGGGCGCCGCGGGTCCGCCCCGTGCGCCCCACCGCGCGCCCTGGGTCCCCAGGAGCCCGCGGGCGCCCGGCTGCTGAGCGCGCGCCCTTTCGGATGCCAACGCCCAGGTGGCTGGCGCGGGACGCCGCGGAGAGGGCAGCGAGCCCCCAGGTGAGTGGGTGCGCCTGCGGGGGGCCCGGGGAAGGCGCAGCTGGGCACAAGTGCGCCCTCCGGTGCGCCCGGGGAAGCGGGACTCCGTGGCAGGCGGAAAGCGGGCGGGGAGATCCGCACGGAGTTTCCCTGGCGTCCGCAAGTTACCGTTCGGTGGCCCTGATCTGCGGCTCCGCCGGGCAGGGTGGGCGGGCGAAGGGAGCTGGGCCCGGCAAGCTGGTGCTGACGGACACCGGGTGCGACGCGAGTTGGCGAGTTGAGCGAGCAGATCCCGGCGTTGTCCGTGTGCAGGGCAGCACGCAGTCCGGTCCGCTCTCCTCCACCGGGAGCACGAGGGGCTGTTTTTAACCCAGGATACATGCGGGGAAAACTCCGCGCTGGCCGGGCGGCCGGCTTCTGCGGCGGTCTGAGACTGCGAGGGGGCGTGTGCCCGCGCGTCCATCTGACTGACTGCGTGTACTCCGTTTACCTTTCTGGACGGTGGAGCTCCTGTAAGGGTGTTTAGCTTTTTCCTGTAATTAGTATTCTGGTGGTGCCCTGCATCCGCAGGGCTGGCCTCTGCGAGACATCCCGCCTCCGCTCCGCCCCGCGGTACCCTAGGTGCGCGTCGTTCTAAGGGCGCCCTGCTTCTCTGACTGTCTGGTGGACTTTGTGGGCGCACCTGGTCCACGGCTGGTTGCGGGTGGATGCACGAGGAAGGACCTATGGTCTTTATTGGCTTCACCTTTTACATCGTTAACCTCAAGGATTTCTTAGATATAGTGCAGGTGAGTGGAGATTGGTACTAAATTACCCAGCAGTGGGCAGGTGAGAACCTGTGAAGCAAAGGACTGGGTAGCTTTGGAGATCTGAGCACTGAAGCCCGAATATACTTAAAACGCGTTCGCAAGAAATATCTTCTCTTGATTGCAGCACTTATTAGGTGAAACATCTTTAAGTAAAGACTCTTCCTTCATAATTCCTGTAACCCGGCAGGTATTCAGATTATTTTGCATTCAAAAGTAGACAAGCAGAACTTTATGGGGAAAAATAGAAGAAAAAAAAAAGTAACTTATATGTTAGTATATGGCTTGAGGTAAGTGACAGTATGCATTAAAAAAATTTCAGGTTAACAGCACGAAAATGTATATTTTAAGAGTTTAGGGGAAGCAGTAGCCTTTTTTGTTGTTGTTTTTTAAAGGAAAGTTCACAATGATACACTGTCCGGCAGCGATATCAGACGAGTTTTAAGTGTGTCTTTATAAAGACAAGTTGGTAGTGAAGAGCTAAGGAAGAAAGTAATTGTATTGGAAGCTTTCAGTAACTCACCAGATTTACTTCTTTGAAGAAGAACTAGTTAGATTTTGTTTACACAAGCTGTTCTCTTGTTAGTACATAAAGGGCAATCCATTAAGAATCCTTTTCTTCCTTTTGGGGCTCTTTGGGACAGTATGGATTAAAATGCTAAAGAATTGAGACAGATAGTCAAACTGGCAACTTTGTAGACATCTCTTGTTCCGCTAGTGTTTCATATGAAGTGGAGTGGCAGAAGCAATTAGGTAGCATCCAACCTTAATAGTCTTATCTGGTAAAACTAGCTGTGAAAGTCTGTCTGTGGAAAGAAAAATAAAGAAAACAATAATCAGTAGTGTAGACCATCACCCTGCTCGAAGACATTAAGGTTTGCAGCCTTAAGAAAAAGGCATTGTGCTCTTACAACTTGAGATATTATTGTAATTAAGGGCTGCAATAGGTGATTAGAATTGTGTTAACAATTGGCTGACAGGCTCACACCTCTTCTTAAGTAGACTTTTATTGATTTAATAGCACAGCGCTTTTCCCTTTCTTATAGAAGGGTAATTGTAAAGCATCTGTATTATTGTGGTTTACCCTTGAATTGACTCTGGTTTTTAGTGTCCAGTGAAGGAGAGAGGATTGGGTGCACCCTGAGTGGGTCACTGTTCTGCCTCCCTAGGTCTAAAAATCCACCCACTGTCTCTCCTCCTTTTTAGCTTTTTTGAGGGCAGAGCTGATAACAGCTTCTCAGAATGTATAGTGATATGAGGAAGTGACTACATCTTTGTAGTCAAGTTCAACACTTTGTCAGTCTTTTATAAATCTTTTGTAAAGCATCATCAGTTGTTCAGTTGTTAACATGTATGCTTCAGTGATTTCCATCCTTCTTTGATTTTATAAGATTTTGCACTTACTGCCTTAGTAGCTCCTATCACATCACAATTCTCTCTCTCACGTGTAAAAAGGTTTTTTACTGGCTTGGAGAGCTTCAGAGCCTTTAGCTGAAATTGGGAGTCTCAGAAACTTCTAAAATAGCCAAGGCACCATCGTTGATTGCAAGAGGACAGTGATGGGAGCTTTTCTCCTTTGCATGAAGGACTCAGTTGCTTCTAAATGGGGTGATGAAGGGGAGCTGAGGACAAGGAAGGCATGTGATCAGAGTCCTGTGTGTGACCATCTCCTCAGCCTCTGACAAGCAGAGCTGATCTAGCTGTAACTAGCAGTACTCGAGTGCCTCCTCTGGGAATTTGCTGGTTTTGCAGAAAGATACCCCTGCAAACATTCCCCTCCTGGTTCTGCGAGACTCCTCACGGACAAAATTATCAGTGCAGATGAATATGCAGGCATGCATGTCCTTACGTTCATTTCATATTTTCATTCTAGTAGAAATTTCTTTTTGACTGTTTTGCAGACTGCTTATTGAAACATGTTACCTTTTATTGAACTCAAGTAAATCTCAGTGTAAATGCAAGGGTAAATTAAAAGTGAAAATTGATCCCACTGAAATACGTTGTAAAAGTACAAAGAAACAAACCCTGTAAGTATGATTTGACCATTTTGATACTATATAAAGAGCTCAGAAGGACTGTGCTTTGTCACTTTCTTTGTAATTTACATAGGCTGCTTCTAGTTAATTGTTAACAGTGGTTGTTTTCTCTTTTTCATTCCTTTCACCCATGGCAGAAGTTATTTGTGCTTCATGGAAATTGACTCTGTAATCCACTTAGAGAAGTTTTCATTCCATGTCTGATAACCAGAGGCAGACTACCGGCTGTGTGATTCATTTCCAGGGCCCCTGCCTGAATATTTAGGCCAGTTAACGGTAGGAGGTTGTGGTCTGTGGTTGTAATGTTATCTGGCCCAGGGAGCTAATGGGTTTGATCACAGTTTCTTTATGTGAGAAGTCACATATCACAGAGGTCCCCAGCCTTACTAATTAAAATGTAAAGAATTATACCTTTTAAGTAGAAAAGAAGAGGGCTGCTTCATCAGTATTAAAATTATTGAAGTTAATGCTAAACTTTAATGGTAAAGAGATAGAACAAATGACAGTATATGTCTATCCTAAAAGCTGAAGATGAAGTATTAAATCTAGAATGATTATAATGGGTAGTTAGGAACAGAGAAGCATCTTGAAATACAGGATTTATAGCAACAACCAAATAACCATCCATGTACATTCTTATATCCTAAGGTATTTTCCTGAGAAATCAGAATTTACCCAATTTCTAAAACAGCCAATGGACTAGTATTCAAATATCAGTGCAAATAGTTGACTACCATAGCATTACAGTGTTGTAGGAAGTTATTATGGGTGCTAGAGTTGTTTCAAAGGGAAAAGGCAATTTTAAAATTGGGTACTGCTCACTGTTTTTGGTAATATATAAACATACAATCCTGAACAAGAGATCTCTTGAGTATCTTACATTCTGTCCTCTCTCTCGTACATTCTGAATGGAATCCTGATGGTCCCCTACTTTGAAAATTCAAGCTCATGGTTATATTAAAAATTTGAGTAAATTCTAAAGGTAATAAATTAGAAAGATATTAATGATCAGATTGAGAAATATTTAACAAATACTTTAAATGACCGTTGCATCCCAGTCATGCCCAATTCCATCTGTTAACTAGCTGTGTGACCTTGGGCACTGCACAACCGTAGACTTTTGTTTTCGTTAGTAAAGAAAGAAAAGACTGCCTTAGGTTCTGTTTCTGTGGTTCTACCTCTTGAGTGGGTTGGAGATTCATTTATTTTTCCCCAACATGAATGCTCAAGAAAAGCAAGCGTTTACCTCCTTCAGCACTAAATGACCCTCATTCTCTCTCTCTTAGATGTCATCTCTGAAAGCTCTATTTGTGTGTGATAGTTGGAACTGACGCATGGCCATAGCTCTTGAAGTGCTCCTTGACCTTGGATTACTTTCTGTTGTCACTCACAGCCTCTGCTCACTGATGAAGGGGAGGTTAGAACAGATTGTTCCCCACTTTTGCATTCCCCAAAATATATTCAGTGAATCTACTGTAAAAACAAGTGAACTTAACAGTGAACAGTATGATCCTTTTTACAAAGCAGCCCACTCTACCTTTGTGGCAATAGTGAAGACCTGTGTGGAGACAGGTGGCTGCAGTCCTGGGGAAAGCAAGGGCAAATGAAGGTATTTAATGGAGACATGAAATGAGGAGGCAGTCTTTCCTTGTTGAGTTTAAATAATGCCATTTAATACCCAAGGAGTATCCAAAAGGGAGCAGGCTTCTTTCACCAAACTACAGAGCTCATTCATGAAGGTTGTGCTTAAAGCAATGGTGATATGGTCACAGTATCCTCTGACCACTGCTGTGAAGTGGTATCATTTCCACTTTTAAACATGGATGTTGTTCAGTCTTCATTCATTAAAAACATGTTGCTTGTCAAAATGTATCAGGTTGGCTAAAAAGGTTGTTTAGGTTTTCCCATAAACTGAACAACATTTTTGATCAGCCCAGCAGTTCAACTTTAAAGCAATCCTGGAAATGACAGTTTCCTCCCAATAGGCCAGCAGCAAGATTTTTTTTTTCTCTCCCATTTTGTTATTGTTACAACTGTGATTTCTTGTACTACTGTGTTTTATAAACCATCCAACAGAACGTCTCAGGGAATGTTCTAAAGGTGTTTGGTGGTTACCTGTTAAGAGATTTCTGATTCTCATGGATTATTTTCTTTCAAGTTCACTGGCAGTCCTTAAATGTCATTCTTACCTTTGTTTTTATAGAAAGTGCAAATTACTGAATTTATTCTGAAACTGTCATGTTCCATGTAATTGTGAACTGGACCATGTTTTTTTATTTTTTTCCTTTTGGCCGAGCTGTGCTGCCTGCAGGACCTTAGTTCCCCAACCAGGGATCGAACCTGCACCCCTGCATAGGAAGTGTGGAGTCTTAACCAGGGAAGTCCAACTTCCTCCCAAACTGGACCCATTTTAAAAAGAGAAGCAGGCTGTCTTCTAGTTTTTAGATTACCAGTAAGTAGTATATTACCTATTAGTGTGTTATGAAGTAAGTATATTTCACAGCAGTTGCAGAAGACTTGTATCTGATGCAACTCCAGACTCAGAGAGGTTGAGCATCTGTTTTTTGCCTATGATTGAGAGAAATTGATGGTATAGAGTCTTAAACTGAGGTAAGCCATTGGTTTATTCATATTGCACTGCAAAAACCACTTCCAGTTTAACTAAGTGCCAGAAAACCTAAACTAGTAATATTATATCTCCTTTTAATATAATTGATAGTCATAGTTTATAGCTCCTTATTTCTCAAAGGCAGATAGTCCTGTGTGCCTTTTAAAAAAGCAGTTTAGCAAATATAAATTAGTTGGTAATTGGGCATGTGCTTTAACTACTCTTACGGTTCTATATTAATGTGAGTGGTTGAATAGGATACATTTTGTGCTACTTGTAGTGTTTTTAGCATGCCATCTTTAATTTAGATGGAACAGGCTCTGTAAGATTTGCCCTTTTGCTCACTGATGCATTAAAAATACATTTTTTGTTATGAAGGGTTTTTTTTAGTCATTGTTTTTAGGTCTGAACAAACATTTGATTAAGAGCATGATGGTCACTTGATCTGATTTTTGAAAGTAGTTTCACAGAGGTATTAGTGGAGCAGAAAATCCAAGAAAATTTTATAATGATGAATTCGTTTGGGTAAAGTATTATTAGGTATTAAGGTTAAATGAATAATAAACTATCTACTTGGAAATAATTCTTTGCCACTTAGATGAACAAAAATAATTGGAACAAAAAAGTAGCATGATAAAGTGATTTCAGGTCAATAAATGATGTTGATTTAGTAAATAGCGCTTGACTGACTCTTACCTCTTTCTCATTTTTTTTTTTTTGCTCCAATCCTTTTAAGATTTCCTTTGTGAGGCTTCATTTTGCATTCCTTTGACAAAAATCACAGTATTATTTGTCGTGATTTTCATGTATTTTTGCTTTGGCCAAAAAAAAAAAGAGATCTAACATTACAAATTTTAAAAATGACAAATTTTAGCTTTAAAATATCAGAGCAAAAAATTTTTTTTTGAAATGTTACCCAGAGTTTTTAGATTTTAGATTAATTACTAATCCAGTAGCCATCTCCGCTTTGGCTTTTGAAATGTCTGTGCTTGGCCTCTATTCAGCTCTTCTCTCCTCAGATACAACCTATTCCTGCTGTTTCTGTCCTCAGTGTTGTAATGGTGAACATCTGTAACTGTCCAGAAGTTGACGCAGATCTGTAGAAGTTACCTAACTGTATGCCAATACATTATTTTTCTGCACCGTCTCTTTTTTTTCTGAGTTGGTCATAGTGACCCTAGGCAGCGGTCCAGCCTTCCAGAGGGCCACTCTTTTAAGTTTTCCCTTGGGCCACATGTTGGCACGTGACACAGCTTGGGCACAGAGGTCTCTGCTCATTTCTGATGTAACATCCCCCTGGTTAACTCCTGCCTGTGTAGGAAACTGAGATAGGAGAGGAGGCAGAAGAAAGGGAGAAGAGGACACAGACGTCTGAGGAAGGAGGTTGCAGAGGTCTGTTTTGGGACACAGATTCGTGAGGCCTTGTTTAACCCATTGTGCACAAAGTCAACAATTGAAATGTGTTGCGTGCTCAAGTTCGTTTATGTGGCAAAGACGTTACTGTGGTTGGTGCCTTTAGATGTGTTGACGTTTGTGTGAAGATGGGAAGCCTGTATAGTGAGGTTATGGACAGGAAATCTCAAGGGCAAGTCTCAATTACTTCTATTTGATGACCACAGATAACTGAAAGTTTTTCCTAAGGGTTCAGGGCCTTCCTATCTTTCATGGTGACCCAACTCATCCAGGGAGGGTGAGCTGGGTCGAGCTGTTGTTCTGGCCTTTACCTCGAAAACCAGATCTGTCCGGAAAGCAAGGCAAGGATTTGGGGGGGACAGGTGAAGAAAGGGGACATCTGACCCTTGCCACACCACTTCCTCCTTCTGTTATCAAGTGTATGTTCCTGGCAGGGTTTGTAGCTCTCCAAAGTATTGATGTACATATCATGAAACACCCTACTCAGATCCCAGCTCTTCATATGTGATTTTCTGATGTTTACCAGCACACTGTACAAAGCGTGTTCTAGAGGCATTTATTTGCTTCATGAAAGAGAATTTCATCCTCCAGGAATGTACACAATGCCAGTTGAAGTATCCTTGTCCTCTCAACCTTCAAGAAAAGTAAAGAAAATTTGGCTCAAGAGACTGGCAAATACTTCAAATCCTGCAGAGAAATGTAATGGAATTGTTCTCAAAGTGATTGTGACTTCTGAACATAGTAGAGTAGTCAAGGATTTCCGTGTTGACTTCTATGGTCAAGTTTTCATATTAAACATGAGAGTGATTATAATGAAAAGAAACATCCCATAAACATTTTCTGAATGTCAGTTCCAAGGCCTACTTCCGTTCTAGATATTAGGATCCAGCAATAGGGTAAATCATCCCTGTTCATCAAGGTTTCTGTTAATACTAACTGCTCTTAAAACCCTTGATTTAAATAGGAAAGTATAGAATTCTCAGGTATCTTTCCTCTGCAGATATTATCATGTCAATGACTCTAAAATAACTCATGGAGTTTTCTGTCACTCTGTTGTTTTATGTGTTCTAGCTTGTTCCATCACTCCACAGTCTTGTATGGAAAATAAATAATCAAGAGACAAAAAGAGTAATTTAAACATGTCTTGGTAAAATTCATGCTCGATTCTGTAAACACGTCGAATGCTTGCTTTATATTTCTGTTGCTTTCCTTAATCATTCTACCCTTTACCTTTAATTATTAACAATGTGTACTTTTTCATAACTGAAAAAAAGACAAAAAAGCAATTTTATATAATTAGCTGTACAAACAGACTTTATAAAATGATATAGCTCAGCCCCCACATTTTGCACACGTGGAACATGAAGTCCCAAAGGGATCCAAGGTCATTACAGGAAATGATGGAGGGTCATGTGATCTATTTCCAGTCCAGAATGTGTTTCTTTCTTATCAGTGAACATCCTGAGTGAACTCAAAGTTATCCAATACCAATACCAGTCTTTGACTTATAAGAATGACAGAGAACGTGGCTTTAGGAAAGAAAATATTACTTTTTTTTTTTTTTTAAGAAAGCACTTTGTTGCCATTGTTTGTACGCATCTAGACGCTTCCTTTTATAATCTACGTAGTTGTCTGGGCACTGACTACAACTATTAAGAATGTTTTCATTCAATTTACTTACAAAACAGAAACAGACTCAGACTTTGAGAATGATCTCATGGTGGGGGGGAGCAGGGAGGAGGAAGGATGGGGGAAGGAAATGGTTAGGGAGTCTGGGATGGACATGTACTCACTGCTCTACTTAATGTGGGGAACCAACAAGAACCGACTGTAGAGCACAGGGAACTCTGCTCGATGTTACGATGCAGCCTGGATAGGGTGGGGAGTTTAGGGGAGAATGGATACATGCATATGTGTGGCTGAGTCCCTTCTCAGTTCACCTGAAATATCACAACATTGTTAATTGGCTATATCCCAATACAAAATAAAAAGCTAAAAATGTTTTCACTAAGTGTTAGGAGTTTTCTGAAACATTTTATAGATAACGTGAAAATGAAAACATCACACAATAACTTTAATTTGAACATAAGTAGTATCAGACTTCGGAGAAGGCAATGGCAACCCACTCCAGTACTCTTGCCTGGAAAATCCCATGGGTGGAGGGGCCTGGTAGGCTGCAGTCCATGGGGTCGCTAAGAGTTGGACACAACTGAGCAACTTCACTTTCATGCACTGGAGAAGGAAATGGCAACCCACTCCAGTGTTCTTGCCTGGAGAATCCCAGGGACTGGGGAGCCTAGTGGGCTGCCGTCTATGGGGTGGCACAGAGTCGGACACGACTGAAGCAACTTAGCAGCAGCAGCAGTATCAAACTTAAAATGTATATATGTATATAATTTTTGATACTACTTATGTTACATATATGTGTGTGTATATATATATTTAGTGCTTTTAGTTTTTGCCAGGCACTATCCTTAGCTTTTTATGATCTGCTTATTTAATCCTATGACTTAGATGCAATTATTTACATTTTCATTTTATAAGTGGGAGGTTTGAAGATTCATCTCTGGAACTTATTTTCTTAGAATTTAAGTATCTTGTCCAAGATTGTGTAGCTGAGACATGACAGACTCAGATCTTAGTTGTTCGGTTGTTTCCTACTCTGCGACCCCATGGACTGTAGCCCTCCATGCTCCTCTGTCCAAGGGACTCTCCAGTCAATAATATTGGAGTGGGTTGTCATTTCCTTCTCTAGGGGATCTAACTGACCCCAGGGATTGAACCTGGGTCTCCTGCATTGCAGGCAGATTCTTTACCATCTGGGCCACCAGGGAAAACCAATTTAATTATAAGAACTCCCCAAATCTAGAATTCTGAAAAAATTCATTTGTTGTCTAGTTTTTTAGAGGTTGGGTACAATTTCACACAGAAACAATGTTATCAATTTCCCTTAATCTATAGAGTAGCCTAAGTTGACACAGAATTGAAACAGAAGAACTATACAAAAAAGATCTTCATGACCTAGATAATCATGATGGTATGATCACTCACCTAGAGCCAGACATCCTGGAATGTGAAGTCAAGTGGGCCTTAGAAAGCATCACTACAAACAAAGCTAGTGGAGGTGATGGAATTCCAGTTGAGCTATTTTAAATCCTAAAAGATAATGCTGTGAAAGTGCTGCATTCAATATGTCAGCAAATTTGGAAAACTCAGCAGTGGCCACAGGACTGGAAAAGGTCAGTTTTCATTCCAATCCCAAAGAAGCCAATGCCAAAGAATGCCCAGTTGTACTCATCTCACAGGCTGCTGGTGCTGGTGCTGCTGCTAAGTTGCTTCAGTCATGTCCGACTCTGTGCGACCCCATAGACGGCAGCCCACTAGGCTCCCCAGTCCCTGGGATTCTCCAGGCAAGAACACTGGAGTGGGTTGCCATTTCCTTCTCCAGTGCATGAAAGTGAAGTTGCTCAGTTGTGTCCAACTCTTTGGGACCCCATGGACTTCAGCCCACCAGGCTCCTCCATCCATGGGATTTTCCAGGCAAGAGTATTGGAGTGGGGTGCCATTGCCTTCTCCAAATCTCACAGGCTAGGAATGCTCAAAATTCTCCAAGCCAGGCTTCAGCAATACGTGAACCGTGAACTCCAGATGTTCAAGCTGGATTTTGAAAAGGCAGAGGAACTAGAGATCAAATTGCCAACATCATGGATCATCGAAAAAGCAAGAGAGTTCCAGAAAAACATCTACTTCTGCTTTATTGATTATGCCAAAGCCTTTGACTGTGTGGATCACAACAAACTGTGGAAAATTGTTTGAGAGATGGGAATGCCAGACCTACCTCTTGAGAAATCTGTGTGCAGGTCAAGAAGCAACAGTTAGAACTGGACATGGAACAACAGACTGGGAAGCCTGGCATGCTGCACTACATGGGGTCGCAGAGTTGGACAAGACTGAACAACTGAACTGAACTGAAATTGACATCATTTGTCCATATCACATTTTAAAACATTTGGTCTTAGGGACCAAAGTATTTCTGCGGTAGTTTTAGGCGCAGTTTCCTTCTTTCTTGAGGAAGGAGAGCAGTGAAACTTGAAATGTCCTTTGGCCAAAGGGTTCCCATGCTGGACTCAGTCTGGTCACCACAACCCTAGGTCCCCCCTCCCCCATCCCCAGGAACCTGGTTTGTGAAGGAGGTCCCTGTGCTTCCTACTAAAGGCCGCTCACCAGGAGTGCCTGGCCCTGATTCCCGGTCGGCACAGACAAATCCCTTCACCAGCACACCATTTCCTTGTTTAAGTGTTTACTTGTCTTCTTTTAATTGGAGGTAACTTGTCTCTCAGGTGGATTAGCTCAGACCAGTGTACAAAGAACTTCCAACCTAGCTGAGGGTCATTCATTCACCAGAATATCAGTAAATTGCCCCAAGTTCCTTCTTGCTTGTAATTCTAAGTGTAGAACAACTTGCATTTCTAGCTGCTGCTGCAAAGTCACTTCAGTTGTGTCTGACTGTGCGACCCCATAGATGGCAGCCTACCAGGCTCCCCCGTCCCTGGGATTCTCCAGGCAAGAACACTGGAGTGGGTTGCCATTTCCTTCTCCAATGCATGAAAGTGAAAAGTGAAAGTGAAGTTGCTCAGTTGTATCCGACTCTTAGCGACCCCATGGACTGCAGCCTACCAGGCTCCTCCATCCATGGGATTTTCCAGGCAAGAGTACTGGAGTGGGGTGCCATTGCCTTCTCCGTCACCTTTCTAGAGTGATTTTCAAATGAACCAAATTCATTTTGGATCATCAGATGGGAGATCTGGATTCTGGGAGATGGTATTCAGTGCACAGACTGCAGTTAATATGCTCCAGTAATAGTTTATCCTTCCTGGGGGTTCTCAGAACATAGCAGTTAGCTGTATTTGGAGTTATTCTGGAATATCCTAAATTTCAAAACTTTATTGCAGTATCTTTAATAGGAATATGTTCATTTGACTAGAGCTTCAAGTCCATGCAACCTGTTTCTTCCAGTTGTGTGGACTATTTTAACATGTTTAATACAGTTCACCTTCCTTCTACTATATATGGCATGTTCTATAAGCAATTTGACTGTCAGAAATCATCTGATGATTAGCAGACATTTCTGTTACAGGAGAGAAGGGGGAAAGATGGAAAAGTTGGCACAGAGAGTATTTTCTGCTTTGATAATGAGATATCTTGTGGCTTCATGTTGTTAAGACTATTTTTCTCCTCTCAAAAATTGAAAGCAAATCTTATTTGCCTTAATTATCCTATTGTTGATTTATTTACAGTTGCCAAATGAATTCATAACCCAAAGTGCAACAGTGATTTAAGTGAGCACTTGGTCATAAATTCTCATTCCTCTGTGTTTTGGGGTGTGTTGGGAAGTTGGCATTGTAAACTGATTATCTCTTGCATAATCAGAATTTGGTAACTGAAATAACTAGACCTGAGGATAAAAGATTTTTGCTGCTGCTAAGACACCTCTTACGTGTGTGGAACTGAGAATCAGTCTCAATATAGAATCGAATTTGCTCACCCCTCTGATGATCAGTATAATTCAGTCCTGTCATTGTTGACAGAGAAAGGCCCTACTATGCACAAACCATGCTGCAAGGGTTCAGTAAATATTTGTAAAGCGGCAAATACCTTCAGTGCAGTAGAATGACCAAACACGCTCCACAGCATACATGACAATAAATTTGAAGGGTAGAAATTGGAAACCACTGAGCTTTTCAGCTGATCACAATCAAATCAGAACACATCAAAACAGCTGGTGTTCGGTGGCTTAGACTCAATCAACCTGTTTCGAAGCATCTCATACTTCTTTCTCTTTGCAGTTTCACAGGAGAGATTTAAACTAGCATATGTCCTTTCCATTTGGTTAAATCCCTGCTTTGAGCTGCTTGGCTTTCATATTCTAATACCAACAAATGAAACTGTGATAGAAAAGGACAAAAAAACCCAAAAATGCCTAGCATTAAAATGATTTTTTTTAACTGATGGGTTGCTCCATTTGTATTAAATAAACCATATGCTCCCAATGAGAATGCCCTAGAAGAACCAGGAAAATTTTAAGGTTGTATTATGGAATCAGGATAATTCTTCATCAGCAGTATTTATGTCATTTGTGAATTTGGCCGCAGCTTTTGCAGTTTTCTAAGTTTGTCATCATATTTTAATGATAGTGCAAATAATGATATCTTGGATGATCAAGAGTGCGTTAGTACCAACAAAGACACAGGGAAGTCTGCTCAGTGATATGTGACCAGCCTGGGTGGGAGTGGAGTTTGGGGGGGAGAATGGATACATGTGTCTGTCTGGCTGAGTCCCTTCACTGATCATCTGAAACTACTACAACCCTGTTAATTGGCTGTACTCCAATGCAAAATGTTTTTGGTGTTAAAAACAAAGTAAAAAAAGAGAATGAGTTAGTAAGTGCAAGTTAAAAGGTATTTCTGTGTTTTGCTTTCTGACACCAGCTCTTCTCTTTGTTCTGGTAGGTACCTATTACACCATTCTTGGGCGAAGGTTATTCAGCACTTGTGACCTCTCCCCTTCGAACTCTCTGCAAATTATTATCTCTACACTCCCAGCTGACACCCTGCCGGAGGCAAGAGCTACTAAGCCAACTGGAACTGTGCCTTCTCTCTTGTCAAGGTTTTTTTCTTACACAGGAAAAAGAAAGAAAAAAAAAAAGATGAAGTTGGGCAAAGTGGAGTTCTGCCATTTTCTTCAGCTGATCGCGCTTTTCCTGTGTTTTTCGGGGATGAGTCAAGCGGAGCTCTCAAAGTCCGGATCAAAGCCCTATTTCCAATCAGGGAGGTCGCGCACGAAGCGCAGCTGGGTGTGGAATCAGTTCTTCGTGCTGGAGGAGTACATGGGTTCAGACCCGCTCTATGTAGGAAAGGTAGGGTATTTGGCTTTTCCAGGTCACAAACGGTTCTTGTGAATGTCTGTGGTTGAATGGAGAACGGCTCCTTTTTCTTTGGAGATGAGAAACACAAAGCTGTCATGAGGTTTCTGGCATTAGCCACGCTGCCACAGTCATCCAGGTGTTACTCATCTCGTGAAGCCACAGTTTAGGGAATGATGCTTTATTCCAAGATACAGGCGAGACTCGTACTCACGCCTCGTTTAGCATGATGGTGGCATGTTAGTAAAGCTGTCGTTCCAAAATTAAAGCAGGAATGTTTACTCAACAGCAGTCCCCAACGTTTTTGGTGCTTCAAACCAGTTTCATGGAAGACAATTTTTCCCCCCGACAAGGATAAGGAACATGGTTTGGGGATGATTCAAGGGCATTACACTTATTGCCTGCTCTGTTTCTCATCTAATCTGCCACTGATTTGACAGGATGTACTGGTCCATGGTCCAGAGGCTGGGGACCCCGAAGTAATAAATGAAGACTGGTGGGTTCTATGAGCCAGTAGATTTTTGAGATTTTTTTTTCTGGGAGTTAACGAGGCTAATAATGCTCATACTAACTTGAGGCTTATGTATCCTGTTCTGATACTTGGCAGTTGAGAATGGCAAAAGTGTAATTATGGGGACTGTTGTTTCCAAATCAGGAGCGGTTCAAATCTACATTTCTAAGTGGTGGTTTTGTTTTAATGGACTATTAAAATTTCCTTTTTAAAATTAACATTTTGGTTAAAAATGAGCATGAACCGAGGTTCAAGAGAAGTGATGTTAGACGAATGGTGGGCAGTTTGGGGTGTATTTATTTGGCGGCCAAGTAGTGCCCAAGTGGAGATTCTTTACCACTGCCTCCTTCTGTCTGCATGTTTGGGTAGCGGTTTCCGTTCGAGCACTTGCTGAATTGAAGGGTGCACTCCAGGGCACATGGCTTTTCCCCATCCTGGTACCATGTTCCAGTTCCTGGTTTGATGCAGGTTTGGCTGTGTTCACGTCTGTGAAGATGGCCTGAGATTTTCAACTTGGTGCTGAGCCCTGGAGAAGGGTTTCTATAAGTAGAATGTGTTTGCAAGACATCTATACATCTGCATGTCTGCTCTTAGTCAGTTTTATGCATCTTTTCCTGGTAAAGTGAAGCTCAGCACACTGATGAATTTATCCCTGAGTGTATTTTCAAGTGTGAATGATTGAAGGAGGATCTTCGGTATTTGTTTCACAGGTCATTGTTTCATTTGAATAGACCTTGAGTAAGAGTGAAAAATCTGTTTTTGTTGGTAGTTGTCTACATAAACCAAGGTGATTTTTATTATATATATATTCTTTCTTTTCTTTAAATGCCTCTACATTGTACAAATACTGATACTGTGTTGTAACAAAGGAATTCAGATATGTTAAAGATTTCTAGGGACATGGATTAGGAAACTGTCTAGCCTATCATAGCAAGTTTGTCCTGACAAGGGATGTGCATGCATGTGTGCTAAGTTGCTTCAGTCGTGTCCGACTCTTTGCGACCCTAGGGACTGTGGCCTGCCAGGCTCCTCTGTCCATGGGATTCTTTAGGTAAGAATCCTGGAGCAGGTTTCTGTGTCTTCCTCCAGGGGATCATCCCGACCCAGAGATCAAACCCATGTCTCTTATGTCTCCTGCATTGGTAGGTAGGTTCCTATCACTAGTGCCACCTGGGAAGCCCAAGAAAGGATGTACACAAGTTTTTTTTTGTGTGTGTGTGTGTGTGTGCATATGTGTATTTTCAGAGCCAGTCTGCTTATGTCCACAGCACCATCATTTATACTTACTATGTACTAAATCTTTCCATCTCTCTTATTTTCTTGTAAATCAAGTGAAAGCATTAACGTTATGTAATGATAGTGACCTAGATTCTAGCTCATAATTTCATTCATTTTTAATGAACATTTGAGAAATTCATCAAACTTGGTTGAATGGATAGATCTATAATAATTTGTAAATATTTCATAAAGGACAAGTGAAAAGTGAAAGTATTAGTAGCTCAGTCATGTCCAACTACTGGTGACCCCATGGACTGTAGACTGAGGCTCCTCTGTCCATGGAATTCTCCAGGCAAGAGTACTGGAGTGGGTAGCCATGCCCTTCTGCAGGTGATTTTCCCAACCCAGGGATCAAACCAGGTCTCCTGCATTGCAGGCAGATTGTTTACTGTCTGAGCCACCAGGAAAGTCCAAAGGATCAGTTATTATTATAGTAGTTATTACTACTATCAGTAGTTATCAGTTTGTGAAAGTGAAAGTCACTCAGTTGTGTCCTACTCTTTGAGACCCCATGGACTCTATAGTCCATGGACTTCTCCAGGCCAGAATACTGGAGTGGGTAGCCTTTCCCTTCTCTAAGGGATCTTCCCAACCCAGGGATCAAACCCAGGTCTCCAGCATTGCAGGTAGGTTCTTTACCAGCTGAGCCACAAGGGAAACCCAGTAGGAATCACACTTTTGCACAAATGTAAAATTTTCTAAACATGACTAAAATATTCCTACTAATTTGGTTTTAAATGGAGTTGCTTGAGTGAGATTGACATTTGGAAATCAAGATAATTTAAAATTAAAAAAAAAACACCTCGTTTTAATTTTTATAACCTTCACCATAACAATTCAGACTGCTTCTATCAAGATAATCCACGTTAAGTCAGTTTCAAGTTATGAATGCATGTCTCTAGGTTACTTAAGTTCCAAATACGTGCAAAAGTACTGGGCAATGCTGTTGCTATTTTTCTATTAATAAGAGAAATTGTGTGGTTTCTTGATTAGGTAGCAAATATTCTGTACTTTCCTTTCAGTTAATTAGAGACAATCATCTAGCAGACTTTATGTGGCAGGAAACAAGTCTGTGCTTATCTCTTGAAGGCTGTATATTGGGAGTTCAATAGTGCTCTTCACAGTAAAATGTTCAGGATGGAAATAGGTTTTAAAAAACACTTAACTGATTAAAATACAGAAAAAGGGCAATAAAATAATTTGAGATGGAGAGAAATTTATAGAGAAGAGAGACAAATGAAAGGCTGTAAAAGGTGCATTTTACATTTGCTTGAGAAAAGGCGGTAGAGAATGTGAATACTCGAGACTTTTTGTCTGAGAAAATAAAATGAGTCTTTTTAGGCTGGTGTCCTGAATGGGCAGAGTTAAAGGAAAATTTTGACCTCAGTACAGTTTTTATCACTTGGATGTGTACAGTAGATATATATATATATATATATACTTTTCATTTCTTTTTTTTTTCCTACCTTGAGGGAGGCTATGACCAGAGTTTTCAAAGACAGAATAGAAGGTTCTAGATTAATATGCAGGAGAATAGATAGGCAGATAATGCATTTCACAAATGCATATTTAACGTATGCTCGTTAGATGGCTACACTCTGAGTCTTCTTGAGAAAATCGAGCTGTTTAGGTAATTTGGAAAATGTAAATGATGACCTTGCTAAACTTGATAGCTTAATTTAATCACAAAATGAGTATGTATTGTATGTGTCAAATTGACTTCAGTCTTACTGCTGACTCAGGCATTTCCTACTAGTTGTATGACTTAGGTTAAGTTGCCTAATAGTACTAAATTATAGTTTCCTCATCTTTAAAATAGGAATAATGATATCTGTAAATCAAATTTTTTTGTTTGTTTTTACTGAGAAATAATGAGATAAAATATTTGGAACATTAATCTAGACATCATATTTATCTATTTCACGACATATTAATTATAAATTAACCAGGTTGTGGATAATCTATTGTCTTATGAGTCCAGTGTTATAGTGGTGATCCTTCAGATGAAAGTAGACATTATTTTATGTATTAAATAGTATTTAAACTTATTGCAATTAGTTATAGGAATGGTCCATATTGGATGTGCTTGGCGATACATGTCTTGTATAGGAATAGGCTATGGCATACATATGTGGGTGAATGATTCAGACCTTAAACATGTGGACTTCAAATGTCAGATCACATCTAAAATTTTTTTACCTTCAAAGTTGAAGACCATGTTAATGGCTGATGCCCAACAAGATCAGCTAAATTAGTCTACAGTTAAATGAAATTTGGTCTTTAAGGTAGGACACTGAAGTCACAAGATGGCTATCACCTTTTATTTTAGCCAATTTCCGGACTTTGATAACTCAAGATGAAAGTAGGCCAGTCTGTTGAAAGGGACCAGGAGTTCCTCCAGATCCTCTGCAAGAGGCCTCCAGGACGCACTGCTGGGCTGGGTTAGAATCTGACATTTGTCGTGAGCATCTCACTGTTATCTTGTCATTCAAATTGACAAGCCGCTGAGTCTTACGTAAGGAGTCGTTACTCTGATGGAGCTTTTTTTGTAAGTTAAAGTATAATTGATGTATTTGTTCTCTGTCATGCCTGACTCTTTGCCACCCCTATGGACTGTAGCCTGCCAGGCTCCTTTATCCATGGAGTTTTCCAGGCTAGGATACTGAAGTGGGTTGCCATTTCCTTCTCCAGGGAAATCTTCCTGACCCAGGGATTGGGAGATGGGTTCTTTACCACTGGCATCACCTGGGAAGCCCCATAGTTGACATACTCATTGTGTTATTTTCAGGTGTGCTATATAATGGTTCCATATTTGTATAAATTGAGAAATGATATGACAGTACGCCTAGTTGACATCCATCACTCTACATAGTTACAAAGTCTTTTTGTGTGTGTTGAGAACTTTCAAGATCCACTCTCTTCCCAACTTTCAAATGTACAATACAATATTATTAACCAGAGTCACTGTGCTATATGGAGCTCCGTTTTAAAGAATAGTAAATAGTACACCTTTCCTTAAGAGAAGTATTTTTTTGGCTGTGCAGCAAGGCACATGGGATCCTAGTTTCCCTACTAGTGATGGAACCTGTGTCCCCTGCAGTGGAAGCGCAGAGTCTTAACCACTAGACCTCCAGGGAGGTCCCCAAGAGTATTTCTTAATTACAACTGTGTTCTTGTCCTTTCGTGGGAAGGATGAAGTAGAGATGCCCTTCTTTTCTCTTCTTCCTGTGAATTTACATCACCCTGACCTGGCTCTTTGAGGTGTGTGGGAAGTAGCTGTGTCTAGCCATCTGATCGCATCACACTGCAGTTTTCTAGTCCCGTCTTTTCCTCACCTCGGCATTTCTCACTTAATATCCCCTAACCATCTGACAAAAAAGTATTTGTCTACAAAACCACTGAGCCTGAGTCTCAGGTATTAAGTGTTTTTCATCTCTGCTCAGTATAATGGGCTGCCAGGCGTCCGCTGTGCTCCAGGCCATCACTTTCACTGAAATGTGTGTTTCGTGCTTCTTCCACAGTCTGCTTCTTGAGCTGTTAACATCACTCTTACCTTTTCTGCTACTCCCCTTTCGTCCCCACTCATTCAGGGAGAATTTATGCCTCTTACCCTAGTCAGAATCAAAGACATAGGAATGTAGTTTGGGATTCACTCTGCTCTCAATTTCACCTGGCTTGAAAGTGTTGCTGAGTGTCTTTGATGCATTTAATTGCACCTCACAGCCATATCTCTCACTGAAAGATTTCTCTGTCTCCTGATCCCCGAAGCTCTGCTCACTGTTCCAGAAAAGAAACTTTCCTCTTGAAGGGAGGTTGTGTTAAGAGAATTGGGTTACAAATCAGATTCCTTCATGAGGGTAAGTTTATATGAGATACACAAAAAGAAAATAATCCAAAATATTAAGAACTTAGGGAAGAACATAAGTTCACTAGGGTGTTTGCATAACACCTTATTGAAAAACCCGAATGAACTTTTTGGCTAACCTAGTATATCACGGTAGAAATTACATTTCGTAGGTTTCAGAGGGAAAACAGCAAAAGCATCCTCTAAATATGTAGATTACCTGAAATAGGCTCCCATCTTAAAATAAAACAAATAGTTTGTTCTGTGTATGCATAGGAAACCCATTTTCATAACATTTTTATAACCAGAGTGAATTGTGAAGACCTTGGTTTTTATCTTCTTGTTACTTTGTTGGTAGAAATGTGGAGCTCCTGGTGGCTTCAAAAGAAATTTGGACATGGATAAGCTCTGTGGGATGCAAATAAGTTCAGACTCTTAGAAATATTTTTTGACAGTTATTTTTAGCTCTTATAAAACTCTGGTATAACTATAAAGTAGTAAATGTGTTTTCTCCACATAAAATCAACAACCCGAAGTCTTTGTGTGTTCTTTCAAAACCATAATGGAAATAATATATATCAGATTTTGCTACTAAAATGCAGAAACGTACCATTAATTCAGTTTAATATTGCTTATTTTCTCTTCAAAGTTATCTTAGGTTAGAAATGAAGGTTGTAATTAGCTACCAAATAGTTTACAGGTGAGATTACACAGCTAGAAGTTGGAGGATAGGGACTTGCAGTTATAAACCTAATTATAGTCAAACTTGGGCTTCCCAGATGGCTCAGTGGTAAAGAATCCACCTGCTGATGCAGGAAGTGCAGGTTCGATCCTTGAGTCAAGAAGATCCCCTGGAGGATGAAATGGCAACCCCCTCCAATATTCTTGCCTGGAGAATTCCATGGACAGAGGAGCCTGGCAGGCTACAGCCCATGGGGTCACAACGAGTTGGACACAACTGAGTGACTGAATACACACACACACTCAAACTAGATAGTCTAGATTGGCTCTAAATTTTCTTTTTTTATGTTGATTGTTTATGTTGATCAAGATCATTTAAAATCCCGTCTTCTTTAATGTGTGTGTTTGTGCACAGTTGTCACCCATTTGGTGAGAGGAGCAAAAATTTTGAAAAGCTTAATTCAGTGTATAATAGTTGGGTTTTTATGTTTATGTTGAATTTCTAAATGCAAAGACAAAGTTCCTGCTAAAAGGATGCTATTGGGCTTTTCTATAGAAAAGTGTAACTGACCAACTATATATGCCATGCTCACTGATACACAGTCAGTCTCTGTGACTCACCAAGATAAATGACAGAATTAGACAAGCACAGGCCAGGCACTGAGGCTTTGCTGGTTTAAGCGTATATGGATGAGTGCTAGCGTGGGAGGAATTTCATCCTAATCGTTTCATCTGATTTATATTGATTATCTGTCATAGTGATCGTGATCACTGGAGAGAAACAATAGTTTGTAGAACTATGCTTAACATCTTTGGCATGCTAGGCAGTCTGTCACGTGTTTTCTTTCTTCCCCTTCCTTCTCTTCTTCAAATACTTATTAAGTACCTGCTCTAGGTTAGGTACCGTCTTAGATAAAAGAGTTAAAAAAAAAAGCCTCTCCATCCTAACATTGCCTGGTTGATAAACCAAGCAGGTAACAGGCGATGGAAAGGAGTCAGTTCCACAGCTGATCTGTAGCTGTGGAGGTGGGTAACCAGAGGCACAAATTCATGGATCCGTGAACAAAGGCTTGTACGAGGATACCTGGAAACACTCTGATTTCATGATTCAGTCTTCAAATTAGAGGAGAGAAAAAAGGAATTATCTCCTTAGAAGGTAGGACAGAATCTTCTAAAACTACTGGGGGAAGCTTTATATAGTGGAAAGATCAGTAAGCAGAAACCCTGGGTTATACTGTCAAGTTCCTCATTATTTTAAGCAATGCTCTAAAATGCATACATTTCAGTCTTCTCATCTGTAAAACAGAGATCAACTAGGTAAAAATTTGAAACCATCTTGAAGTCATTTCAGCCTTACACATAGGCTGCAAAGTAGGACCCAGCTTCTCCGAATGACAGTATCATACATGACTAATGGCTACACATATTGGGCTTCCCTGATGGCTCAGCAGGTAAAGAATCTGCCAGCAGTGCAGGAGACACAGGAGATGTGGGTCTGATTCCTGGGTTGGGAAGATCCCCTGGAGAAGGGAATGGCTACCCACTCCAGTATTCTTGCCTAGAAAATTCCACGGACAGAGGAGCTTGGCAGGCTACAGTGCATGGGGTCCCAAAGAGTTGGACAAGACTGAGTCCCTGAGCTTGCACGCATGCAGTGACTATACCTATTATTTAAACTAGGACGTTAACATGGCTGCAGTACTCTTTACTTATCAACAGGTCATATTCAGAATTTTCCAGTTGTTACAGTCGAGTGACTTTTCTGGTAGAAGCCAATCCTGAATCCTATCTTGAATTTGGCTTGTTTCTTTAGTCTGTTGTCCTTGACTAGTGATTTGGTAGAGTCTCTCATAGTCGGGGTTAGTTTCATGTTTCTTCCTAATGTAGACGTGTCAGGAGATGCAGTTTGGGCAGGAATGCCACAGAAACGGTACGGTGTCCTGCTCACTGCTGCTTCTCAGGAGACACAGGCTTCTAACAGGGCTCATTCTTACAGATATTGACTTTGATTGCTTGGTCACGGTGGTGCCTGCCACATTCTTCTACTGAAAAAAACATCTGAAAGTTTTGAAATCCTGAAGGAGGTATAGAACTATCTAAGCTGCCATTATGGATTAGGATAAATATAACTGGTGATATGCATTGAATGGTTCATTAAAGTCCATCGTCCATTTTTAGGATGGGGTTGTGGGTTTATCTGAAACGTGGATGAAATTTAAATCTAAAATGCTGTCAGGTAATAGCCATACTTTTATGTAGTAATTGATCTTGTTTCTCAAAAGCACATCAATTTAGGATGTCTCAGAGAAATTGATTTTGGTTTTTTTTCTTCTGAAGCATGTGAGACTGCTCTCTGGTGTCTAAGATTCCAAGAAGATGTCTACTAATCTATATTTAAATAAGAACTTTCTTTCTCATTGCTTACAAAATATAAAGAACTGTTTTATACTGTAGAGATGTGCCACAAGTGTTTAACTCTCATGATTATAAATAAAACATTGCTTTGGAAAATAATAGGTATAGTTGGCTAAGGTAAAAGAGAATGCAACTGAATGTCTTACATTTTAATATATTCATAAGAGCTAAAGTCTAAACAATCAATGGTATTCTGTTTAATGTTGGAAAAGATGATTTCTCCTAATGATTCTTCATAGAGCCAATAAAATTTCTGATTCATATTCAGTACTGATTAAATCTTCAGAAAGGCCTTGAACTCAGGATTCTTATATTGGAGATGAGGTAATAGATGCATTTGGAAGTACAATGAGTAGAGTAAGGGAGCAATCATTAGAGATACAATTCAAAAGTGTTAGAGGGCCAGTCTGGAAAGTAAATTTCTGGAAATATATTGTTTTACTTCTATGAAAATAATTTTGTTTTCCTTCAAAGTATCAGATTTAGTTGCAATACTATCAAGGTCTTTTGACATGTTTTGCAAACTTTTTCCTTTAAAAGGGTATATATTCAACAGAATAGATACATTTTATGTGGACTCTCAAATTATTAGTATTACATGCTATTTCCTAAATTTTACTAAATCTTGAAAATGAACTTGAGCAACAGGACATGGTAATTAACAGAGACATTAAAATGGTATTTAGCTGGGACTCAGAAATATTAGAAATGAACCCTGGAACAGAAATTTCCAGTATAGAGTATGGAAAAATAATGAACTGTTGAGAGTCTAGAAAGAAAATATTTTGGACTTTTATTCAATTAAAAATAAACTCATCTGTAAAAAATTCTAGTTTTTGGTATATGAAATACACAATACACTCAAGGAGTTTAACTGATTAAAATGCAGCTTCAAACAAGTGGGGAGACCATTAGCCCATCCCTAAAGGGGTTATAAAGACATTAGGAATGTTTGTAGCTGGTTGGCCGTACACTGCCGTACTCCATTGAGCTGGTGGGAGAAGATGGAGGAAGTAGGGTCAAGCATCAACTTAGCCTACTTTTGTACATCATGGCTTGTTGCTGTTCAGCCTCAGTCGTGTCCAGCTCTTTCCGAACCCATGGACTGCAGCACGCCAGTCTTCCCTGTCCTTCACTATCTCCCAGAGTTTGCTCACATTCATGTGCCTTGAGTTGATGATACCATCCAACCATCTCACTGTTCTGTCGCCCCCTTCTCCTCCTACCCTCGATTTTTAGCAGCATTATGTTTTTTTTCCTATGAATCAACTCTTTGCCTGAAGTCTCCACAGTATTGGAACTTCAGCTTCAGCATCAGTCCTTCCGTGGCTTAACATTCAACATAAGAGAAGATCTGAACTCGTTCCAGCAAATAACAGTTAGGGAAAAGGAACTGGCCAGGAAAATACTTGTGTTGGCCTCAACCAGTCTTAATTCTTCTCAGACCAAAAGCCTGAGGATTTTCATCTCTCTTGTCACCACACATATAACATAGTATCCAAGAGATGTGGACTCTTACACAAAACTGGGGAAACAGAATCTTGGAGGGCACAAACAAAACTTTGTGAGCACCAGGACCTAGGAGAAAGAGGCAGTGACCCCACAGTAGACTGACCCAGACTTACTTGTGAGTGTCCAGGAGTCTCTGGAGGAGGTGTGGGTTGGAGGTGGCCTGCTGCTAGATCGGGGGCACCAAGTGTGGCATTGCATGCATGGGACTTTTTGAAGGAGGTCACCATTATCTTCATTACCTCCACCATAGTTTGGTCTCAGGTCAAACAACAGGGAAGGAACAGAGCCCCGCCCATCAACAGAAATTTGGATTAAAGATTCACTGAGCATGGCCCTGCCCATCAGAACAGGACCCTTTTTCCAACACAGTCTGTCTCTCCCATCAGGAAGCTTCCATAAGCCTCTTATCCTTATCCCTCAGAGGGCAGAAAGAATGAAAACCACAATCACAGAAAACTAATCAAGCTAATCACATGGACCACAGCCTTGTCTGACTCAGTGAAACTTTGAGCCATGCCCTGTCGGGTCACCCAAGATGGATGGATGGGTCATGGTGGAGAGTTTTGACAAAACGTGATCCACTGGAGAAGGGAATGGCAAACCACTTCAGTATTCTTGCCTTGAGAGCCCCATGAACAGTATGAAAAGGCCAAAAACAGGACACTGAAAGATGAACTTTCCAGGTCCGTAGGTGCCTGAAATGCTACTGGAGAAGAGTGAAGAAATACCTCCAGAAAGAATGAAGAGGCAGAGCCAAAGCAAAAACAACGCCCAGTTGCGGATGTGACTGGTGATGGAAGTGAAGTCCAATGCTGTAAAGAGCAATATTACATAGGAACCTGGAATGTTAGGTCCATGAATCAAGGTTAATGAGAAGTGGTCAAACAGGAGATGGCAAGAGTGAACATTGACATTTTAGAAATCAGTGAACTAAATTAGACTGGAATGGGTGAATTTAATTCAGATGACCATTACGTCTGCTACTGTGGGCAAGAATCCCTTAGAAGAAATGGAGTAGCCATCATAGTCAACCAAAGAGTCTGAAATGCAGTACTTGGATGCAGTCTCAAAAGTGGAAGAATGATCTCTGTTTGTTTCCAAGGCAAACCATTCAATATCATGGTAATCCAAGTCTATGCCCAACCAGTAACACTGAAGAAGCTGAAATGAAACAGTTCTATGAAGACCTACAAGACCTTCTAGAAATGATACCCAAAAAAGATGTCATTTTCATCATAGGGAACTGGAATTCAAAAGTAGGAAGTCAAGAAACACCTGGAGTAACAGGCAAATTTGGCCTTGGAGTACAAAATGAAGCAAGGCAAAGGCTAGCAGAGATTTGCCAAGAGAATGCAGTGGTCATAGCACACACCCTCTTCCAACACCACAAGAAAAGACTGTATATATGGACATCACCAGATGGTCAATACCAAAATCAGATTGATTGTATTCTTTGCAGCCAAAGATGGGGAAGCTCTATACAGTCAGCAAAAAGAAGACCAGGAGCTGACTGTGGCTCAGATCATGAACTCCTTACTGCCAAATTCAGACTTAAATTGAAGAAAGTAGGGAAAACCAATAGACCATTTAGTTATGACCTAAATCAAATCCCTTATGACTATACAGTGGAAGTGAGAAATAGATTCAAGGGATTAGATCTGATAGACCGAGTGAACTATTGACGGAGGTTCGTGACACTGTACAGAAGGCAGTGATCAAGACATCCCCAAGAAAAAGAAATGCAAAAGGCAAAATAGTTGTGAGGAGGCCTTACAAATAGCTGAAAAAAGGAGAGAAGTGAAAGGAAAAGGAGAAAAGGAAAGATATACCTATTTGAATGCAGAGTTCCAAAGAATAGCAAGGAGAGATAAGAAAGCCTTCCTCAGCGACCAATGCAAAGAAATAGAGGAAAACAATAGAATGGGGAAGACTAGAGTTCTCTTCAAGAAAATTAGAGATACCAAGGGAATATTTCATGCAAAGATGGGCACAATAAAGGATAGAAATGGTATGAACCTAACAGAAGCAGAGATATTAAGAAGACATGGCAAGAATACACAGAAGGACTATACAAAAAAGATCTTCATGACCCAGATAACCGCAATGGTGTGATCACTCACCTAGAGCCAGACATCCTGGAATATGAAGTCAAGTGGGCCTTAGGAAGCATCACTACGAACAAAGCTAGTGGCGATGATGGAATTCCAGTTGAGCTATTTCAAATCCTAAAAGATGATGCTGTGAAAGTGTTGCACTCAATATACCAGCAAATCTGGCAAAGTCAGCAGTGGCCACAGGACTGGAAAAGTTCAGTTTCCATTCCAATCCCAAAGAAAGGCAATGCCAAAGAATGTTCAAACTACCTCACAATTGCACTTACCTCTCATGCCAGCAAAGTATGCTCAAAATTGTTTCAGCCAGGCTTCAACAGTACACGAACTGTGAACGTCCAGATGTTCAAGTTGGATTTAGCAAAGGCAGAGGAACCAGAGATCAAATTGCCAATATCCATTGGATCATTGAAAAAGCAAGAGAGTTTCAGAGAAACATCTATTTCCACTTTATTGACTACGCCAAAGTCTTTGACTTGAAGGATCACAACAAACTGTGGAACATTCTTCAAGTGATGGGGACAGACCACCTGACCTGCCTCCTGAGAAATCTATATGCAGATGAATAAGCAACAGCTAGAACCCAACACAGAACAACAGACTGGTTCCAAATTGGGAAAAGAGTATATCAAGGCTGTATATTGTCTCCCTGCTTCTTTAACTTTTATGTGGAGTACATCATGAGAAATGCTGGGATGGATGAAGCACAAAGTGGAATCAAGATTGCTGGGAGAAATATCAATAACCTCAGATACACAGAGGACACTGTCCTTATGGCAGAAATTGAAGAACTGAAAAGCCTCTTAATGAAAGTGAAAGAGCAGAGTGAAAGAGCTGGCTTAAAACTCAACATTCAGAGAAGTAAGATCATGGCACATGGTCTCATCACTCCATGGCAAATAGGTGGAGAAACAATGGAAACAGTGACAGACTTTATTTGGGGCTCTAAAATCACTGCAGATGGTGATTGCAGCCATGAAATGAATAGACACTTGCTCCTTGGAAGAAAAGCTATGACCAACCTAGACAGCATATTGAAAAGCAGAGAAATTTCTTTGCTGACAAAGGCCTGTCTAGTCAAGGATATGGTTTTTCCAGTAGTCATGTTTGGATGTGAGATTTGAACTGTAAAGAAAGCTGAGCACCGAAGAGTTTATGCTTTTGAACTGTGCTGTTGGAGAAGACTCTTGAGAGTCCCTTGGACTGCAAGGAGATCAAACCAGTCAATCCTAAAGGAAATCAGTTGTGAATATTCATTGGAAGGACTGATGCTGCAGCTGAAGCTCCAAAACTTTGGCCACCTGATATGAAGAATTGACTCATTTGAAAAGTCCCTGAAGCTGGGAAAGATTGAAGGCAGAAGGAGAAGGGGAAACAAAGGCTGAATTGTTGGATGACATCGACTCGATGGACATGAGTTTGAGCAAGCTCCAGCCATTGGTGATGAAAATGGAGGCCTGGCGTGCTCCAGTCCATGGGGTCACAAATAGTTGGACAGGACTGAGTGAACTGAAGAGATATGGGGGAAAATCCAAAAGAGTATAAGAAGGCCATATTCATTTCTAGTTCAGCTCAAATTCTGTCTGCTGTAAGATAAATGCAGAAGAGTAATTTCTCAAGATGGGGCTATGTCACAGGAATGGTAATTACTATAACCAAAATGATTAACATCATTCCAGCAAGTTTTGTGTGTAAACAGTGCACAATTATCTGATAAGAATGCTTCCCTTAGGATATTTACTTATCTTCTTAGTTAAAATGCTGACATGTTTTAAGGTATTTAACTGAAAACACACAATCAGGATTTGGACAACACATACATAATGCTCAACAGATGCGAGTTTGAAAGATTTGTGATGATCACTGGTGGAATTAGTCAAACCAGGCTTAAATTAGATTTTTCTGATTTGTGAGACTTTTAAGTGTCCACATTGGAGCAGAATCTTTGTGCAGTGTAAAAGATTACACATTCGATTCTCTGAAGTGAAAAATGAAAAAGTTGGCATTTTCTTTTTGATAACATATCTGAGAAACTCAGGTTTGTATTTCATACACTATCCCCTTGCCACAGTTTATGTAATTTTCTCAACTGAATCCTAACAGCTGAATTTAGACGGCTAACTGATTTTGCTTATTCTGCAGAAGCAGATAATAGTGAGCTCAAGTCAATGGGATTCAATGAATGATAATTATGTCTAAGAAAAGAAGATGAGATGGTTGGATGGCATCACCCACTCAATGGACATGAGTTTGAGCAAACCCAGGAGATAGTGAAGGACAGAGAAGCCTTGGATTTTGCAGTTCATGGGGTTGCAGAGAGTCAGACATGGCTTAGTGACTGAACCACAAAGAAAAGTGAAGTTGTCAATAGTTAAAGATGATTAACCAGTAGCTAAGGAAACAGATGAGAAATAATCACATGACTATAGAACATTGAGAGAGCTTATTTGTAATGCTGAAATCACAAATGTACTGCATCAAGAAACACAGAGCCTTGTCTAAAATGAAAGTAACTTGAATTGTGGAGTAGATACACAACCTTGGAAAAGTGCTTTTTTTACAAAGACTCATGTCAAATGAGGGGATAGTATTGTAAAGCTTGACATTGAAAGTAAAAATACAAGCCTTATTACAAAGGGTAGGTGTCTTGTTGCCTAATCATTGTAGCTCCTGCACATAGACTTCTGGCTGTGACACAACAGCTGTGTTCCGGAATTTGGGAGAGTGGTTGTAGAGTATAATGATCTGAAACAGGACTGTTTTTTTCCATTGATTAGATCATTTGTTGGAAATGTGAGTACAATTGATGATGGAAAAACATACAAATGAGTGAGGATTAAAGGTTAGTGTCAGAGGAAGAAGTGCGTTTTGTTTCAGATCCAATTAAGGTTTCACAGTGGGATTTATGATTAAAAACAAAAGGGACTGATGTTCACATGATTAATAGCACATTGTGTGTGTGTGTGTGTGTGTGTTCATTTTTTTTTTCGGTGCTACTCTCTTCACACTGTCTATGGCTTCTGACTTGTGTCTAAGTTTGATTTCTCTGTAAACTCTGGGCACACTATCAAGCTAGTTTTTCACAGCACTCTATTTTTAACCTCATATCTAGAGTTAAAGAATGTATAGGAGAAATAGAAACTTAACATGGGGGAAGGAGTTTAAGCAACTCCAGAGGCTTCAACAGTCATGCAGTAGCTCTTTTTATTATTTTTTCAAGCAGTGGCTATGGAGCCCTGTACCAAGGTCACATGATAAAAATCTCTGTAACTGACCAAGCCCCATAGCAACTGTTGTCATGGGCAGGATTAAACCTCAATAATTTACAACTGATCCAGTCAGTTAAAAAGAGAAAACCAAGATTTTTGTTCCCCTTACTATGAATTGTGTCATAACACAAGACATGATTGCATTACCCACTGGGTTGGCCAAAAGTTCTATCCGGTTTTCATACGATGTTAAGGAAGAATGCAAATGAACCTTTTGGCCATCCCAACATTATTTTTGTTGTTGTTATTAGCATTATTATCTCTTGAAGAAAATAGGAAAAAAATTAGGGTTTGGACTAATAGATGTGATCAATAACATAACTAGTGAATATGCTAAAAGGCAGCTGTAGTAAAACTGCATGTTAACTAGGAAAGCCAAAATCAATTTCTCCAAATACTGTTTTCCTCAGGTAAAAGTGGTAAATGAGGGGCCTGTTTGCTCTTCAGCACACTCTGAAAGCTTCCTGTACATGCCGCTGGTATTTGCTTTCTCTTACTTGTGCCTTCAGGTCTCTCAGCATTCTGCTTTCGTTTTAAAAGTTAAATAGGCTTTTTCTTAAATATTTTGTTTGTATTCTAACAGATTATTTACTGACAGTGTCATTCTAAACTTTGCATAAACACTGCCTATATAACTATAGAGTATCACACACTGTTCCAATAAGTTCAGGGGCACGGTTCAGTTCAGTTCAGTTCAGTCGCTCAGTCGTGTCCGACTCTTTGCGACCCCAGGAATTGCAGCACGCCAGGCCTCCCTGTCCATCACCAACTCCCGGAGTTCACCCAGACTCACATCCATCTAGTCAGTGATGCCATCCAGCCATCTCATCCTCTGTCGTCCCCTTCTCCTCCTGCCCCTAATCTCTCCCAGCATCAGTCTTTTCCAATGAGTCAACTCTTCGCATGAGGTGGCCAAAGTACTGGAGTTTCAGCTTTAGCATCATTCCTTCCAAAGAACACTCAGGACTTAATCTCCTTTAGAATGGACTGGTTGGATCTCCTTGCAGACCAAGGGACTCTCAAGAGTCTTCTCCAACACCACAGTTCAAAAGCATCAATTCTTCTGCGCTCAGCCTTCTTCACAGTCCAACTCTCACATCCATACATGACCACAGGAAAAACCATAGCCTTGACTAGACGAACCTTTAGGGCAGGGTTAAGAAATCTGAGTACTCTGGCCTAAGCAGGTCTCCAGGCTGAGCGCCTGTTGCAGCTGTAACCCATCACACAGCTGTGAGGCCTGGACGTGGCGTTTTCCACAGGTTTCTGACTCTGGAGCATCCAAGTGTGCACGGTTTCCTCAGGGCTGTATTGGGAGAGTCTAAAGCTACTGCTGTTTCTGAGTTGTTTCAAGGATACAGGCTAGTCCACTGGGAACATATGGGGCCCAGGAGATAGACCTGGATGAGCCAAAATCACAGACTTGACCTTCCCTAGAATTCCTGTGATGGCCACAGCCCTTTTTTAAAGTCTGCCATAAACTCAGCTGAAGCAAGTAAATAGAAAAAGAATGGAGGAAGGAGGTAGGTTATTTTGGGCTTTCTTAAATGTTCAGTGCAAAAGAGAACAGGAAGATTTCAGTTGGCTGCCTGGTAAGAAACGTGTAGAGAATAAAAGGGAATGGGAATAGAGCTGCCATATGACCCAACCATCCCACGGGTGGGCATACGGACTGAGGAAACCAGATTTGAAAGAGGCATATGTACCCCAATGCTCATTGCAATACTGTTTACAATAGCCAGGACCTGGAAGCAACCTACATGTTCCATAAGGAAGTCGTGGAACATATATGCAATGGAATATTACTCAACCATAAAAGGAACACATTTGAATCAGTCCTAATGAGGTGGATTAAACTGGAGCCTGTTATACAGAGTGAAGTAGTCAGAGAAAGACAAATTACTGTATATTAATGCAAAGAAATAGAGGAAAACAACAGAGTGGGAAAGACTAGGGATCTCTTCAAGAAAATCAGAGATACCAAAGGAACATTTCATGCAAAGATGAGCTCGATAAAGGACAGAAATGGTATGGACCTAACAGAAGCAGAAGATATTAAGAAGAGATGGCAAGAATACACAGAAGAACTATACAAAAAAGATCTCCACGACCTAGATAATCACAATGGTGTGATCACTGACCTAGAGCCAGACATCCTGGAATGTGAAGTCAAGTGGGCCTTAGAAAGCATCACTATGAACAAAGCTAGTGGAGGTGATGGAATTCCAGTTGAGCTATTCCAAATCCTGACAGATGATGCTGTGAAAGTGCTACACTCAATATGCCAGCAAATTTGGAAAACTCAGCAGTGGCCACAGGCCTGGAAAAGGTCAGTTTTCATTCTAATGCCAAAGAAAGGCAATGCCAAAGAATGCTCAAACTACCACACAATTGCACTCATCTCACACGCTAGTAAACTAATGCTCAAAATTCTCCAAGCCAGGCTTTAGCAATACGTGAACTGTGAACTTCCTGATGTTCAAGCTGGTTTTAGAAAAAGCAGAGGAACCAGAGATCAAATTGCAAACATCCCCTGGATCATAGAAAAAGCAAGAGAGTTCCAGAAAAACATCTATTTCTGCTTTATTGACTATGCCAAAGCCTTTGACGGTGTGGATCACAATAAACTGTGGAAAATTCTGAAAGAGATGGGAATACCAGACCACCTGATCTGCCTCTTGAGAAATCTGTATGCAGGTCAGGAAGCAACAGTTAGAACTGGACATGGAACAACAGACTGGTTCCAAATAGGAAAAGGAGTTCATCAAGGCTGTATATTGTCACCCTGTTTATTTAACTTCTATACAGAGTACATGATTGGAAACACTGGACTGGAAGAAACACAAACTGGAATCAAGATTGCCGGGAGAAATATCAATAACCTCAGGTATGCAGATGACACCACCCTTATGGCAGAAAGTGAAGAGGAACTCAAAAGCCTCTTGATGAAAGTGAAAGTGGAGAGTGAAAAGTTGGCTTAAAGCTCAACATTCAGAAAACGAAGATCATGGCATCTGGTCCCACCACTTTATGGGAAATAGATGGGGAAACAGTGTCAGACTTTATTTTTCTGGGCTCCAAAATCACTGCAGATGGTGACTGCAGCCATGAAATTAAAAGACGCTTACTCCTTGGAAGGAAAGTTATGACCAACCTAGATAGCATATTCAAAAGCAGAGACATTACTTTGCCAACAAAGGTCCGTCTAGTCAAGGCTATGGTTTTTCCTGTGGTCATGTATGGATGTGAGAGTTGGAGTGTAAAGAAGGCTGAGCGCTGAAGAATTGATGCTTTTGAACTGTGGTGTTGGAGAAGACTCTCGAGAGTCCCTTGGACTGTAAGGAGATCCAACCAGTCCATTCTGAAGGAGGTCAGCCCTGGGATTTCTTTGGAAGGAATGATGCTAAAGCTGAAACTCCAGTACTTTGGCCACCTCATGGGAAGAGTTGACTCATTGGAAAAGATTCTGATGCTGGGAGGGATTGGGGGCAGGAGGAGAAGAGGATGACAGAGGATGAGATGGCTGGATGGCATCACTGACTCGATGGACGTGAGTCTAGGTGAATTCCGGGAGTTGGTGATGGACAGGGAGGCCTGGTGTGCTTCGATTCATGGGGTCGCAAAGAGTCGGACAGGACTGAGCGACTGATATGAATGCATATATATGGAATGTAGAAAGATGATAATGAGGAGCCAACATGCAGGACAGCAAAGGAGACAAAGATGTAAAGAACAGACTTTTGGACTCAATGAGAGAAGATGAGGTTGGGATGATTTGAGAGACTAGCACTGAAACGTGTATTACCATATGTAAAATAGATGACCACTGTAAGTTCCATGCATGAAACAGGGAACCCAAAGTCAGTGCTCTGGGACAACCCAGAGGGATAGGATGGGGATGGAGGTGGGAGGGGGGTTCAGGGTGGGGGCACACATGTATCCCTGTGACTGATTCATGTAGATGTATGACAAAAACCATCACAATATTACAAAGTAATAATCTTCCAATTAAAATTTAAAAACAGGAAATAGGGATTAGATTCCATATATAAGGGCTTTAGAAAAGGAAGCTTTTTTTTTGTTTGTTTTCTTTTGTTTTCCTAGGGAATTGGAAATTATGTGACAGTTTTCATAATATACCTTAGGGTATATTACCTAATACAAATGGTAGTGAATTGGCACATTATGGCAGTGCATCTGGAGGAAGTTTAGCCTAGTTAGTTATTAAATCCTAACAGATTCATAAATCAAGGAGAGGCGAGCGTGAACCTCACCATCACTGCTTGGGAATTATATCATCCCTCAGCATCTGCAGGGGATTGGTCCTAGAATCTCCCCTCCCCCTTCCTGAGGATCCCAAATCTGAGGGTGCTCAAGTCCCTTACATAAAATGGCCTAGTAGAGTTGGTGCTCTTTATCTGTGGGTTTCAAAGCTGCCTGAACCCCTGGGGATGTGAGAGCTATGGATTCAGAGGGTCACCTGTACACAGCTTCTATCAACTTAATCTCTGTAAAATGGATTTAATAATTTGTGTGCTTGGTGCTCAGTCGTGTCTGACCCTTTGTAACCCCATGCACGGTAGACCGCCAGGCTCCTCCATCCAGGGGATTCTCCAGGCAAGTATACTGGAGTGGGTTGCTATTTCCTCCTTCAGGGGATCTTCCTGACCCAGGGATTGAACCCCTGTCTCCTGTGTCTCCTGCATTGCAGGCGTATTCTTTACCTGCTGAACCACTGAGGTTTATTAATAGATCTTATGTAACACAGTCGTTGGACTGAAGATAATCTACGCAGAATACTTCATCTTTGCCACATAGGAAGCACTCATGAAGGGTTAGCTGTTAATAGTGATCCATATTTTTGCTTTGTAGTCCATTTCTGTGATTGCCCTGCATCAGGTGTCATAGTTTCAAAGTAACCTGTAGTCTAAGGAGTAATTCAAGCAAGACCCCTCAGATTGGCCCACTTTGTGACCACAGGCAAGTCCTTTGAGTGTCCTCTCCTGGTGTGCTCCTCTGTCACGAATGGATGCTTGTTGCCAGATCTCCACCGAGCTGAGGTCAGGACCGCCAACAGATGAAATGCTTTGAAATGTGTTAAATGCTAAACAACAGTAATTTTTGATGGGAAAAGCAGTTGTGAGTTACATTTATAAAATATTAGGAACAACTTGAAACACATATATTCATTTTCGGTCATTACTGATGAAGAGTACTTGGACAGTCTCTTTTGATTATTATTGATGAATCATACTTGATATATATCCTAAAAACACTTCCAGGATTTGGCTGCTGTTTAAATTTTACATATTCAGAATCAAATCAGATTTAAATTTCATAGGACAGCTTTTCAAACCACAGATTTGAAGAAATGGCAGGACACACACACGATTGTTTTATTCTCAAATACTTTCCAAAGGGCAGGACACACACACACACACGATTGTTTTATTCTCAAATACTTTCCAAAGGGCAGGACACACGCATGCATGAACGCACGCATGCACACAGGATTGTTTTATTCTCAAATACTTTCCAAAACTAGAAAGCTAATGACATCTTTGAGAATTTCCCAGGAGGCAAGAGATTCCAGTGCTATTAGGATTTTACTGAAGAAAAGTGATGCTTAATGGAACTAGATAAAGCTTGTTAATCTCTCAGTTAATTTTCTTTCTTTCCTTTCTTTTTTTTTAAGATTACGCCTTTAGTCTGAAGTTTGGCTCAAGCCTCCCACTAAGGTTTACCCAAACTACACTCC
The DNA here is from genome assembly GCF_027580195.1 of Bos mutus. Taxonomy (NCBI): domain Eukaryota; kingdom Metazoa; phylum Chordata; class Mammalia; order Artiodactyla; family Bovidae; genus Bos; species Bos mutus. The sequence goes on along the minus strand of NC_091640.1, from coordinate 11,033,524 downwards.
ATTAAGTTCTGAATTCAGAAATGGAGTTTGATTAATTTGATTTTGTTCCAAATACAAGTAGCATTTAAGCACCTCTAGCTTATGTGTTGAGAATTAATACTGTTTGCCTAACATTTTTGGAGTAGTGAAATTCTGATATTTTGAGGGAGGAGAGGGGATTAAACGTCTTGATATAATCTAATATTTGGAGAAACTGATATTTTCGGTATGTGTGTGTCATTGGAAAGATAAATAAGGAGAAACTATCTTGCATTTCTGATGGTCTTACACACAGATGGAGGGACACAGAGGTTACATGTTGAGAAGTATTGTTAGTCTTCTAGGAATTGCCACTGGAGAGGAAACAGTTCGGATATGCAGGTGTTCTTATAGTATAATTAAAGTCCGAGGGAAAAAGAGGACCAAAGGTTATTTTCCTTCTTTTAAAAAAATAAAAAACAGGATACTGAAATAAATCATCCAAAGGATATGTGGTAGAGGAAGAGGGGCTTCTTGACATGCAGTTCTCCAATATCAGTTCAGTTCAGTCGCTTAGTCCTGTCCGACTCTTTGCCACCCCATGAATCGCAGCACGCTAGGCCTCCCTGTCCATCACCAACTCCCGGAGTCCACTTAAACCCATGTCCATAGAGTCAGTGATGCCATCCAACCATCTCATCCTCTGTCGTCCCTGTCTCCTCCTGCCCTCAATCTTTCCCAGCATCAGGGTCTTCAAATGAGTCAGTTATTCTCATCAGGTGGCCAAAGTATTGGAGTTTCAGCTTCAACACCAGTCCTTCCAATGAACACCCAGGACTGATCTCCTTTAGAATGGACTGGTTGGATCTCCTTGCAGTCCAAGGGACCCTCAAGAGTCTTCTCCAACACCACAGTTCAAAAACATCAATTCGTTGGTGCTCAGCTTTCTTAATAGTCCAACTCTCACATCCATACATGACCACAGGAAAAACCATAGCCTTGACTAGACGAACCTTTGTTGACAAAGTAATGTCTCTGCTTTTGAATATGCTATCTAGGTTGGTTATAACTTTCCTTCCAAGGAGTAAGCGTCTTTTAATTTAATGGCTGCAATCACAATCTGCGGTGATTTTGGAGCCCAGAAAAATAAAGTCTGTCACTGTTTCTACTGTTTCCCCATCTATTTGCCATGAAGTGATGGGACCAGATGCTGTGATCTTAGTTTTTAGAATGTTGAGCTTTAAGCCAACTTTTTCACTCTCCTCTTTCACTTTCATCAAGAGGCTCTTTAGTTCTTCTTCATTTGATGCCATAAGGGTGGTGTCATCTGCATATCTGAGGTTATTGATAATTCTACAATATAAAGCTGAAGAAATGCTTCTGTCACTAAATATCTCTTCACATATGAAAACAATCAAATCAGTTGACTATATCCAAATGAAAGCCACATGAGTTTAAGGGCAAGCTATACATATGAACATGAAACTCCTCAAGATTTCTAGATAAAATGAATGTTAAACTCACCCAGAAGCTCATAGGAGGCTTATTATAAAGTCACTATGGTGAGGCTTGTCTTTAGGTGAAAAGAAAAAAACAAAACATTCTCCAGCTTGGAGCAAATCTATCCATCCAAATAGAGGTACCTAGTAGAATGGAGAGAATACATATTCTGGCTTCATAGACTTCACTACAGTTTGATCCTGTAACTTAGGAGTAATCTTGTGCTTTTTTCCCCTGGTTATATGATGTGAGAATGCTAATAAGAATTCATACCCTGCTCCCACAGACCACCAAAGCATAACTAAATATTATTCAACCTAGAAATGTATATAAAATATGGTACATAAGTATACCATAGTCTTATGTTAAAAAACAAGTAGTCATAAGGATATTATGAGTACTGCTTTGTTGGTGGTATAACCATGTCTGCATAGAGAATGTAAATTCTCTCATAGTTTCTGCTTTTGATCGTATCTCAATGGAAGGTGTCGTTAGTCACTTAGTGGTTTTAATCTGTATGTTTCTGGGAGTCATTGACTTTTCCTTTGTATTTACTTGATGCTGATCTACAGCAAAATGCTAAGCATACTTAAGTGTCTACCATTGTTATTTTTTTTATCAAGAGCTGGTTCCATGCTGATTCAAAAGCTTACACCCTGAACTCAGAACATGATGGATTAAGTTACAAGATCCAAATAGGAAAAATTACATAGAGAAATTGGTGCATTTTTATTCCCAGCGATACATGCCACCCTTCATATTTTTCTGCCATCAGAACTTGCACGAATGAGAACGAGCCACCACTTTAAATTTTGTGCCCTGTACACCTCACTCTTACGAAGGCTGTTCCTCAGGGAAACACAAGATCAAGGTTAGCACTTGCCTCAACTGAGAGTGCATTTGTCTTTAGATTTTATGTCCTCAATAGTCTTTCTTCTGGGCTTCCCTGCTAGCTCAGTTGGTAAAAAAAAATCCTCCTGCAATGCCAGAGACCCTGGTTCAATTCCTGGGTCAGGAAGATCCACTGGAGAAGGGATGGGCTACCCACTCCTGTGTTCTTGGGCTTCCCTTCTGGCTCAGCTGGTAAAAAATCTGCCTGCAGTGTTGGAGACCTAGGTTGGACCCCTGGGTTGGGAAGATCCCCTGGAGAAGAGAGAGGCTATCCACTCCGGAATTCTGGCCTGGAGAATTCCTTGGACTGTATAGCCGATGGGGTCTCAAAGAGTCAGACATGACTACACAACTTTCACTTTCACTTTCAGTCTTGCTTCTAGTCTTGGCCTTTTGGCAGATAAACCAATAAGATTTTACTTCCCAAATCTCTGACTCTTATCCAGCTGTATTGGGTTGGCCAAACAGTTCTTTCGGGTTTTTCATAAGGTCTTACAGAAAAAACCTGAGACAAACTTCTTGGCCAATGCAGTGCTAGTTATGGTTCTCCATTTGAGTCACACAATAGTCCTCACCAGTGCTTTTTGGAAGTCAGTGGGGCTAAAAAATAGAGATAAATAACTGGAGAAGGAAATGGCAACCCACTCCAGTATTCTTGTCTGGAGAATCCCAGGGACAGAGGAGCCTGGTGGGCTGCCGTCTATGGGGTTGCACAGAGTCAGACACGACTGAAGCGACTTAGCAGCAGCAACTACCCCAAATGGAGATAGAATGGGAGGAATTGACAGTCTCTTTAGTGTTTTAGAGGACTATCTGCCAAACTTGAGTTTAATTCTGTCTTATGGTGACATCATTGTCATTTTCTCAGAGAATCGATTCTGAATGCTCAGGTTGGTGGTGCTCAGAACCCTTTGCTTAGATTGGCCCTGTTCAGCCTTTCATTTGGTTAGCTATTTCAGATGTACTAAATTTTATGTCAACCACAGTTAGTAGATAATAAAAAGTCATTGAGAAAAGAAATATTGATTTACATAAGAAATCAGGTGAACAACATTTACATTTTTATCTAAAATATCATGAATGTAATCTGACCATACATATACATTTCATGCAAATACATGGAAATATACATATAATGACTATTCTATACTATAAGCATTTTATATACTTGAACATGGATTCTTGGTACAAATTAAGAGCTATTTCACTTAAGAAAAAATAATTTTGTGTTTACAAGTTGATCTTTTAGATATTTTAGAAGGCTGTGTTTTCAGAAGGGATTGCAGAGCATATGTGCGATTCAGGTCCTTTTCCTTTTTACCTTTCCCTGTCCTGTCCTTCTCTCTCTCTCTCCCTTACGATTCCTCTGCCACATTTCAGCATCTGTCACTTAAGAGAGAGAGATACTATCATAAACAGGGCAAACAACCTTGGTACCTAAGGACCCTAGTGGTTGATTTCTGCTCATTGATACAAGTGAAGTGTAAGGATGATGAAAGTGTTAAAATGAGCAAAATTTTCCATTGATGGGTGGCTATGTATGGGTAGTTGATTTTCAGTACTTATTGAAATTATGTTCTGCAAAGTTGCCATGAACACTGAATGAGCAAATACTGAACCATTGATCATGGGGGAACACACGGAGTTAGGTTCTTCTGAGCCTATGTCATTTCCATGAAGTGGTCAGCATATAGCCTTGTTTTGTATGTGTTTCTGTTTTAAAACGCCTTATTTCATATATAATAAATAACTTTTATGTGATATATATGGATATATATATATAGTTGATCATTAACATTGAACTCGCAGAGAGCAGCTCTAACAGGAGTTAGTTGACACTCATATTTTTTCCCCCTAAAGCACATCACAGCCCTCCTGTCCCTACGAACAGTAGCTAGCACTTCAGCATGGCACTTGGGGACCACTTTAAATAGCAAAAACACCAATAGAAAGTACAAACATACACACAAAAAACTGACACTAAAGAGACAATAAAATAAACATTTACTTTATAAGGGCTGAAATGAAAGCCAGAGTGTTTAACCTTAGATGGGAATGGGGAAACTGGGAGATTCAAACTTTCTGGGGCTTGGCTCATGCCCACAAACGACTGCAAATGAATAAATGGTCATCAGTTGGCAAACTCATGATGAATTCATGACTACAGAATCAGGAATAACAAAGTTTAACTGTATCTATGTTAGCAAAGATGTAGAAATTCTGAGCAGAGCCCATTTGGGAGTAGGGATAATGACTGAGACTGAAGAGGGAGTGAGGCACCAAGAGTAGATGGAAGCTTCTGTCCTACAAGGTGAGGGGGGGGGACCCTGGCAAGAGCAAATAACTAAAAATAGAGCGTGACAGATGCTGACAGATTGTCTAGAGATAAATGCGTAAGGGCATGGATATAAAGCGTGTCCACAGAGGGGTTGTAAGTTTTTAAAGGGTGGTCAGCTTCACGGACTGTGGTATTTTTAGAGTCCAAAGGGAGATACAGAATTTACCAACCTGGGAAAAGTAAATCCAAGCAGAGGAAACAACGAAAGAGAGACATGAGTCATATTTTGGACCACAGTTCGTGGGCACTTGAACATCCAATTACTCGGCAACTAATCTCCCTAAATAAACAAACCAGGGGGAATGTAAATTAATGATGTTGAAGTTAAACTAACAGTAAGATCATGACAAAGCAAGGACAGCAATAGTTGAAAATTCTGAAAAGCTCCAAATGTCACAGATGATAAAGCATCCTCTCTGAAAACAGCAGAATTTTCTATTCATTGCATGTGCATATATGCTATAGCAAGTTGGCAGAAACACTGCACTGTGTCATGGCAACCAGATTTCTGGTAGAATGTTGAGTTAGTCTATAAATGATAATTGCATCCTAGCTTTCGCTTGTGAATACCAAATTTAGTCGGGTACCAGCACCAGCCCTTAGTGTGGTGCAGAGGGTTTCTATGGAAAATGTTGTGGTACAGATGGAAATTCTGACCCCTCTCTTCATGGACCCTCAAGAGGATGTTGGTGGGTTGAAGCAGACATCTTGAGGATCCCTGACTTAGACTTTGCAATGAGTGATTGCAAGTGTGAGAGGCCGCATTTTATCAGTCTTATTTTATTTGGTGAGAATTCGGAGCAGAGCCAATTAGGGAGTGGGGATAATGACTGAAATGGAAGATGGAGTAAGACTCCAAGAGTAGATTGGAGCTTCTGTCCTGGCGGGGGTGAGGGGACCCTGGCAAGAGCAAATAAATATAGAGTGTGACAGATGCTGACTGATCGTCTACAGAAAAATATGTAAAGGAATGGATATAAAGAGTGTCCATAGAGAGGCTGTAACTTTGTAAAGGGTGGTCAGCTTCACTGAATGTGGTGTTTTTTACAGAGCCCGCAGGGAGGTGTGGAGTGAACCAAGTGCACAAAACTGGGGAAAGTAAATCCAAGCAGAGGAAGCAACCAAAGAGAGGCATTTAGGGGAGAGTGGTCTGACACATTTGAAGCAAAAGAAAGGGCAGGTGTGGGTGGCGAGGAGTGAATAACAAACATGAGCACAGCGAAGGAACTGGGGTCAGCATATCTGGCCTCCTTTGTCACTGCTCTTAGTGAAGTGTTCTTTGATGTAATGGCAATGCTGTTGACATATACATATTAAAAGAAAAAAGTCATCGGAAACATGTCCCCATGACTGCTGTAGATATATTGCCCTTGACCTCTCAAGATGTGTGATTTCTTGTCCAGCAAAACCAACATGACAAGAAGTTCTGGGAGCATCTTTTGAGTTCCTCTTATTACTAAACCTTTTCTTGTGTTGCCATATTTTTATTTATCTTCTAATATATTTTTAATTTTTGTTGGAGTATAGTTGCTTTACAGTGTTAGTTTTTGCCATACAACAAAGTGAATCAGCTATAAGTATGCATATACCCCCTCGTGTTTTAGATTTCCTTCCCATTTGGTTGCCACAGAGCAGTAAGTAGAATTCCCTATGCTATACAGGAGGTTCTCATTAGTTATTTATTTTTTGCATAGTATCAATGGTGTATATGCCCTATTCATTATTCTAATGTTGCCCTTCATTTATTTAGTATCCTTATAAGCTGTCATAAATCCCTCTGGAACAAGGTATTCAGTAGACACACAGGTGGAGAAATAGATAATAAGGAAATTGAACTTGTGTTCTTTTATGATATTGCAGCCACCACAGCTCAATGAATGGCTTTTGGATTGATCTTCAGTTAGCTAGAATTTGGTCATTTATTGCATCAATCCACTTAAAAGCAGTGCATTTAAATTATGATTTTGCCAAATCCAATGTGTTGTATATAACGTAATTTTAGGCAACAAGTTATTAGAGAACGTGGTGTGCACAAAACAAGCATATGTGCTGTATGAAATATGTCACATAAAAATATATGTATTTGTATGGGCTAATTCTCAGACCAAAGGGCACATGTAGCATACAGTTCTGTATAAAGCCAGCGTGAATACTGGATAGTCTTCTTAAAATATGCTAGCAGTCTGGCAGAGATTATATACAGTGTTCAGTGCAATTTAGTAAGAGTACATCTGGGAAAAGTGATGGCATGAAATTCATTGTGTCATTCTTGAGGCAAACTGTGGTCAATTAACTACATCCTCTAACTCAAAACTCACTTGCAGAAGATATGTTAACAATAAATTCTTAGCCAGCATTCCAAGACAGCTCTGCCCAATGTGGAAGATGCTATATAATGTGTGAGAGAAAATCCTACATTTTTGGAAAGAAGCTCAAATGATAAGACTTGGTGAAAAAAAACCCAGTTGTATTTAATGAACCTAATATATGTCATTTTCCTAGTAGCATTGGTTTTAAAGTTCACTGTATATATTATGGAGAAAGTGTTTATTAATTTTACTCTGATTTTGGTTCCCTGAGAAGACATGAAAGTTGTAATTATAAAGTATTTTGATTTAAAAGAGTTATTTTCTATGCAAGAAAACAGAACTGAGGTTACCACAAAATTAAACTTTTAAATATAAGAAAATGTTTGATCATAAAGAGCAACAGAATTTTTTAAAGCAACATAGTAAGATACTGAGCATTCAGTTTAAAATGTGTTGTAACTGTAGTGTTCATTGCAAGCACATGATTCTCCTGCATTGGTGTCTAGAGTCTAGTTCCCTAGGCCCAGAGATACCACCCGGTTTTAAGTAAATGGTGGTGCTTCCTTGATGGGTCAGCTGGTAAAAAATCTGCCTGCAGTGCATGAGACACAGATTTGATCCCTGGGTCGGAAAGAATCCTTGGGGAAAGAAATGGCAACCAAATCCAGTATTCTTGCCTGAAAAATCCCATGGGCAGAGAACCCTGTCAGGCTACAGTACAAAGGGTCCCTAGAATCGGATAGGACTAAGCAACTGAGCTCACGAGTAAATGGTGAGAATAAATCTGAGTTAATGCTTTCCATTAATATAGCTGTAACATGAGTTGGTAAGGATGAAATTTTCACTGTGGCGTTTAACACATATCCAGGCTGGTGTTTCTACAGTGATTTTACCTGATGGTAAAGTAGAGATGGATGAGGAAGTATTTTTCAAACTCAACATTGTGACATGATATATGATGTTTCTGCAGCATACCTAGCCTTGAAAAAGATGATAACCAGAAAAAGATATGAGTTCTGTGGGTTCTAAAGCTTCCCAAGGGGAAAAAAAAGCAACGATTGCTTTTTGGGTGTTTCACAAAATTGTAATTGTTCTGGTAAGCCTTTCCCCCTGGTCCTGGATCTTAGAAATGGCCTGTACAGGTGTGCAGCCTGAAAGCTTAGGGTGCCTTAATTTCAGAGTAAACCCACCTCTGCATAGCATAGCAAACCGTACATCTTTACTGGAAATGTTTAATTGAATATATTAACATAATGTCTCCAAAGGGATTGGGTTCTTGTTCAAAATGATGCTGTCAAAGGATAGCTTTCAGGACTGATAACTCTGTGGGTCAGATAATTTCCTTGGTTTCATGCCCATCGATGAAACCTCATTATTCCTGACAAAAGACAGTTACATTTTAAGTGTTTTTATCAAAACAAATTAAAGATCATTATCATTAGCAACATTTATTGATATAAGCAGGTTGAAAGTCATGCATGAAAACATTTGAGAAATTTTTACCAAAAATTGTGTGTTTTTGAGTAGAAATTTGATATATGTATATGTATATGCATGCTTTTTATATAAATAGAGAGCTTTTTTGCAAAACATTTTATTAGTGTTTTAAATTCATTGAATTATGTGACATATTTAGGTGATCAGTGGGATAAGGAAGATTATAATTAGGGGAAGTAGTTTTTAACCTCTGAGTTGTTGTTTCTGTTGCCGCCGGGGCTGCTGAAAGTGCAGTCTGGTTGCTCGCTGCTCCAAAGCCAAGACTTGAGAGGCAGGGTTGGTGATTGATTTGTTCTGGAGACTGGCTACCAGAGGGGAGAGGACAGACTTTGTTCCAAAGTCTCCCCCGACAGTCAATGGGCAAGAGCTTTCAATGGGTTGTTTCAGGGATACTTCAATGGAGGGAGGGGGCTACACGCAGAAACAGCACAGTCAGCTCTGACAGTCGTCTTTAACTTGCTCATCAGTGGTCTGATCAGTGTCTTGATTGTTTTGAGTACCTTTAATCTTTAGTTCCAGGGTGGATTTGTTCCCATGTTTTTAAGGCCAGTTCTTGCAGCTGTGGCAGCTTATGTCGCAGCTACACTCAGGTCATCATGTAGTTAATTTCTTCCACTTGGTGGGGGTTTTAGGATATATAGAACAGCTCAAGGACATGGCCTGTCTATAGCCTTTTAGGAACAAAACGTCCTTCATTTTACTTAATGACTAAACTATTATTATTTTGTCCTATTTGCTTTCTTTGCTTTTGCATTTTTCTCACTTCTCTGATTAAACTTGTTCTCTGGCTAAAGTTTTTCTACAAAACAAAAGATAGGCGGAGTCCATGGGGCAGCGAGGACCATCGGGTCCTGCTCTCTTTCGCTGGTGGAGGTCATTTTGGTGTAAGTTCAGTGTAATTTTACAAGGATTTCCATAATTTGCCATTCATTCCACAAGATACAACAGAAATTTTCTTACAGGCATGAGGATGTAGAGTGATTATCCAACACAAGTCACATATTTTAAGGAATTCTTAGTCTAAATTTCAGGAGATTGGGACCAAGTGATTAAGAGTGTAGATAGAAGAAAAACAAAATTAGAGCTGCTTTAATTTTGAATTCTCTACTGTAAAAGATTGGATGGGCTGTCCTGATACATAAAGGCAAGGAGAGTAGTGTAAAAGGCCAGAGCTATAATTCCCTGCTCACTGGACTGGCTCTTCTCTTGGGTGGGTTCTGTCAGGGAGGACCTTTGTCTTTCATTTTGCATTCTCAGCCCTGAGCAGGTGGTCTGATATGTTTCACAGATGAGCATGGCTAAGAAACTACAGTTTCTGAGTAGACTGGGTCTAACAGGACTCTGCACTCAGTAGGCATCTGGGTGACATATTTCCTGAGTAAGTTGGTGAAACTCAAGGCAAAGGAAGTAACCAGTTAGTGTGAAGAACAGAGAAAAGTAAGTCACATTGGCTCTTCAGGGGGATAGATCTTAGTGAAATGAAAGCACTGAAATCGTGCTTTAAAATCTTAAGAAGAAAGGCAGATATTAGCTGTAAGGATGTTTGGTTTTTTTGATATGTTTCCTGAACTCTGACCTTTGAACAGACAGGAAACCAGTGTGTATAATCAGGACTTGACTCAGACTCATCAAGTATTAAGCTGTCTGGAATATGGCTGGTTTGGGGCAGAATTGGGTATAAGATGAGCACCTGAAATAACATAATCTTCTTCAATGAGGATTTATTAAATACACATGGCTTATGCACATGGCTCCCACTCTTCATTCCCTTCAAGTGCAATGGAATTTTTATTACTTAGAGCTATTTCTGCTAGACTATATACCAAATTCTACATTGTTGGCTCAAATCATCAAAGAAGTTTAAATACCAAACAGTTTTAAAACAGAAAAGCACTTGGGGTCATTAGCACTAAATTTAAGCTAGTGTTGAGGTGATTTATCAAATCTGCTCATCTTGGATATGGTGGTGGTTTAGTCACTAAGTCATGTCCAACTCTTGTGACCCCATGGACTATATATAGCCCGCTAAACTCCTCTGTCTGTGGGATTTTCCAGGCAAGAATACTGGAGTGGGTTGCCAGGTCCTTCTCCAATAAGACACACCAAAATGTGAAATTTGGAGAAGGCAATGGCACCCCACTCCAGTACTCTTGCATGGAAAATCCCATGGATGGAGGAGCCTGGTAGGCTGCAGTCCATGGGGTCGCTAAGAGTCGGACACGACTGAGCAACTTCACTTACACTTTTTCACTTTCATGCATTGGAGAAGAAAATGGCAGCCCACTCCAGTGTTCTTGCCTGGAGAATCCCAGGGACGGGGGAGCCTGGTGGGCTGCCATCTCTGGGGTCCCACAGAGTCGGACACGACTGAAGTGACTTAGCAGCAGCAGCAGCAGCAGCAGCAGCGGGTAGAGAAGAGGAAGAAAGGGAGGGAGGGAAGAAGGAAGGAATAAACCCTATTTACCACGTTGTGTGTGGCATTCACTTTGGCAGCTGTAAGCCTTGGTGAATGGTGTAAGTAGGTATATTTAGAGATAATTTAGTACAGAACTCATCGGGGCCATCAGCTGGTCTGCTCAATTAGTACAAATGCTCAAATTTCTAGTGGCTCACAGATTCCTGCAAGTCACTGCTCCCCTAACTGAATAGACCTTTCTCACAATGGTGTTTGCCAGACATCTGTGTAATCTACGGAATAGCATTTGTTGGTCAGCCATTAAGTTGTGTCTGACTCTTGTGACCTCATGGGCTGCAGCATGCCAGGCTTCCCTGTCCTTCACTATCTCTTAGATTTTGCTCAAACTCACAACTCATATCCATTGAGTTGGTGATGCCATCCAATCATCTCATCCTCTGTTGCCCCCTTTCTCCTCCTGCCTTCAATCTCTCCCAGCATCAGGGTTTTTTCCAATGAGTTGGCTCTTTGTGTCAGGTGGCCGAAACCTGTTGGAGCTTCAGCTTCAGCAACAGTCCTTCCAATGAATATTCAGGGTTGATTTCCCTTAGGATTGACTGGTTTGATCTCCTTGCTGTCCAAGGGACTCTCAAGAGTCTTCTGCAGCATTTTAGTTTGAAACCATCAATTCTTTGGTACTTAGCCTTCTTTAAGGTCCAACTTTCACTTCATAGTGAGTGCTATTTCTGTGTGTCCTTAGGGAAGAAAGAGAAGCAGAGTTAGACCTGCTTTCCTTAAGATGGAAACCATCTCCAGGTGGTTAGCCAGTTATGGAGAGTCAAAGATTTTAACAAGAATCTGGACAGATCCACCTTCACTTCAAGTTCAGGTTTTACATGCAGTTAAGAAAATCGGCCTGGTTGAAAACCAAATTTGATGCTAAAGAAGATATAGAAAAGGAGGAATTCATGGTCTGTAATGGTCCTATAAGAAGTCATGTCATCATGAGTATTTTTCAGGATGTGCGTTCATTTACTCTTTGGTTATTTATGAAGTCCGTGGGCTGTGCACCCTGTGGTTGGCTATGTACTGGGGATATAAATAAGCAAAGAGTAAAGAATGGTTCTTGTCCTTTCTGTAGGTCACAGCACAGTGAGGAAACTTACAGATAATCTAAGTGTTGTCTGATTGTGGGTTTTATAGTGTGGAATGGACGATGAAGGAAAGAGCAGTAAAAGAAGCCTGGGGAGATCAGACAAGGCTTTAAAGAGGAGGTAATATTTCAGCTGAGCCTTGAAGGATGAGAAAGTCCCTGAATAAATCGGACGAGAGGAAAAAATTTCTTGTCTCAAAGGAGCAGCCAGTGTACAGGCTTGGAGATGTGAGAAAATAGTTTGTTATAAAAGGTCTGTGATTGATTTAGATGGCCAAAGAACAGGGCAAAAAGGAGAATAGATGAAACCATGAATCGAGAGCCCTATCTTTAAAGTTTAATATTTTCGCTAAGGAATTTTTTTTCGTGTTTTTTGTTTTTGTTTGTCTTTTAATACAGTTGGGTGATGGTTGTGAGCCTATTTGAATTTCATAAATGCCATATTAAAAAGCAGAGACATTACTTGGCCAACAAAGGTCCGTCTAGTCAAGACTATGGTTTTTCCAGTAGTCATGTATGGATGTGAGAGTTGGACTATAAAGAAAGCTGAGCGCCGAATAATTGATGCTTTTGAACTGTGGTGTTGGAGAAGACTCTTGAGAGTGCCTTGGACTGCAAGGAGATCCAACCAGTCTATCCTAAAGGAGATCGGTCCTGGGTGTTCTTTGGAAGGAATGATGCTAAAGCTGAAACTCCAGTACTTTGGCCACCTCATGCGAAGAGTTGACTCATTGGAAAAGACTCTGATGCTGGGAGGGATTGGGGGCAGGAGGAGAAGGGGATGACAGAGGAGGAGATGGCTGGATGGCATCACTGACTTGATGGACGTGAGTCTGAGTGAACTCCGGGAGTTGGTGATGGACAGGGAGCCCTGGCAGACACGACTGAGCGACTGAACTGAACTGAACTGATTTGCTAGTGTCAAAGGGTTTTAGATTGAAGAGGTCAAGAATGGAGGCAGAAGATGAGTTCAGTGATGGTTAGGTATTCCAGGTAAGAGGTGGTAGAGCCTGAAATGAGGTCGTGGGAGGGAGGATAAAAAGGATAACATGAAAAACAGTTGTTTAAAAAGTGGAGTCATTATGAGATGTTTCCAGTTAAGTGTGGTGTGTAGAAGGTTGGGAATGATACAGAAAAAGGAAGAGAGGTGGCCTTTTTCACCCTGAATATTCTTTGGAAGGACTAATGCTGAAGCTGAAGCTCTCTAATATTTGGCCACCTGATGTGAAGAGCCGACTCACTGGAAAAGACCCTGATGCTGGGAAAGATTGAGGGCAGGAGAAGAAGAGGGTGACAGAGGATGAGATGGTTGGATGATGGCATCACCGACTCAAATGACATGAATTTGAGCAAACTCCAGGAGATAGTGAAGGACAGGAAGCCTGGCATGCTTCAGCCAATGGGGTTGCCAAGAGTTGGACATGACTTAGCGACTGAACAACCTCTACAGCATCAGCAAAGTTCCTTCCACGTAGTTAGTGCTGTATTGTGCATGAGAAATCCAGTGTTTCTGGCTCAAGACAGGAAATATCAGGTTAAGTTGCAGTTTGAAAGTGTTGAATAATTTGAAGTCCCCTGAAGAATATCCACATGGAGATATTCCTTAATGAATCACTCAAATCCCTAAGCAGGAAAGGTGAGTGAGAAAAACAGTTTATTGAACCTGGTTGATGGTGAAGCAAGTAGGACTGATGACTCAGTGAAGAAGCAGCTGATTTTTAAACTTAGCTATTCACAGGGCCCTTTGGGAGTGAAGGGCAAAAAAAAAAGAAAAGTACAATATTTCAATTTTTATTTCTCTCCCATTTCTTCTTTTTCCCTCTCACCCAAGTAGTCAGAAATACTTTTTAAAATACGGCACTAAATGATCTAGTGCTCTCTTAATAAAAAGCCATTATTGTGGGCTATTTATCAGCTCAAAATGCTCCCACATAATTACGAATCATCACATAGTGTAATGAGTCATTGTGGGTATATGTAATAGTGCATTATTTAAAAACATGGAACAGAAAAAAAAAGTTTACAGAAGGGCTTTTGGAAATGTGAAAAAATGTTTGAAGATTTCAGTTTCTTGAGCAACAAGCCTTATAAGTTTGTAAAGTGCTTTAAGAAGGATTCTTTTTTTTGCCTTTTATTTTTTTATTTTTTTTGTGTGTGTGTGATTCCATTTATTTTTATTTTTAATTTTATTTATAAACTTTACAATATTGTATTAGTTTTGCCAAATATCGAAATGAATCCGCCACAGGTATACCCACGTTCCCCATCCTGAACCCTCCTCCCTCCCCTCCCCTACCCTCCCTCTGGGTCATCCCAGTGCACCAGCCCCAAGCATCCAGTACCGTACATTGAACCTGGACTGGTGACTCGTTTCATACATGATATTATACATGTTTCAATGCCATTCTCCCAAATCATCCCACCCTCTCCCTCTCCCACAGAGTCCATAAGACTGATCTATACATTGGTGTCTCTTTTGCTGTCTCGTACACAGGGTTATTGTTACCATCTTTCTAAATTCCATATATATGCGTTAGTATACTGTATTGGTGTTTTTCTTTCTGGCTTACTTCACTCTGTATAATAAGAAGGATTTAATCTAAAACCAAGGAGTGACACTTCTGTATGTGTATGTGTGTATATACACGTGTGCACATGCATCTATATTTGTGTGTATTTCAGTGTTACACATCTAATCCGTTTGCACCTGGCATACATATAAATTAGTAAAATAATTTCATCTGAGACTCTATCCTTTCTACATGGTCTTTTTATATTTTTTAAAAATTAATTTTTATTACAGTATATCTGCTTTATTTTACATGGTATTCATAATCAGATAGTTTGTGTCTTAGATGCTCAGTCATATCCGACTCTTACAACCCCACAAACTGTAGCCCGCCAGGCTTCTCTGTCCATGGAATTCTCCAGGCAAGAATACTGGAGTGGATTGCCATTCCCTTCTCCAGAAGTCAAATAGATTACTAATGTAATAAAAACTGCTCCCTATTTAGTGTTGTGTAGTTTGGAGAAGGCAATGGCACCCCACTCCAGTACTCTTGCCTGGAAAATCTCAAGGATGGAGGAGCCTGGTGGGCTGCAGTCCATGGGGTCGCTAAGAGTCGGAGACAGCTGAACGACTTCACTTTCTCTTTTCACTTTCCTGCATTGGAGAAGGAAATGGCAACCCACTCCAGTGTTCTTGCCTGGAGAATCCCAGGGACGGGGGAGCCTGGTGGGCTGCCGTCTCTGGGGTCGCACAGAGTTGGACACGACTGAAGCGACTTAGCAGCAGCAGCAGTTTGTAAATCACTTTTCTTTTAATATATTATCTCACTTGAGTCTCACAGAAGCTCTTTGAGACTGGGGCACAAATTATCATTAGTTAACTTCTTTATGGGGGCAAATTAAAGCTGAAAGAAAGTTCTACAGGTAAGTAATAAGCAATGGGGCCCTGCCTTGACCCCCAGCATTCTGCTCACAGACCATGTGGCCCTCTCACTGTTGATCACTGTCCATTTAAACTCATGCCAGACGTTACACTAGAATTCTTAGGGGCCATGTTAAGGGATCTAATATATAATAATAATTTAATGTTTACTCTGGGATCCTGTTAGCAAATTCATAATTTGTTTACAATATGACAGAATTACTGGGAAAGCAGATACAGCTTAACTAGTTTGGACTCCTTCTGGGCTAATAGTTGTATGTGTGGTCAGTCTCTCAGTCGTGTCTGATTCTTTGTGACCCTGAGGACTGTAGTCCACCAGGCTCCTCTGTCCATGGGATTCTCCAGGCAAGAATACTCAAGTGGGTTGCCATGCCCTCCTCCCGGGGATCTTCCGCGTCTCTTGTGTCTCGTGCATTGGCAGGTGGATTCTTTACCACTAGCCCCCCCTGGGAACCCTGCATAGTTGTCTGTATGCTCCAGTTCTCCTCATCCTTGTCTGTTTCTCTTTGGCCTTTATTTTAAATTGATTTTGCTGAGTTTTAATTCAGTGGCATTTGACTGAAAAGCCTTTCTCTGTTTAGTACACTAATTTGTTTATATGGCACTGGATATTGAGTTTTGAAAATGACATTAACTGTTTTGTGGGGGTCTGTTAGCCAGTTTTCCTAAGTGCTCCTGAGGCTGACATTCTTTGTGTGAGAAAATGGCTTTTAGAAGTTCCGGCTGCATTCCACGGAGCACCAGGGTGTTTGCTCGGCCAATGCATTCTCTAGAGTGGCCAAACATATGGAAGACATCTTAGAGAACTGGAAAAAATAAAAGACACAGAAAAGGGAAAGGAAGGGTTTTCTGGTTTCTATCCTCTAGAGAACTGAATTGATGTGCCCTCTGGGCTCAAAAGGAAGTCAGTGTCTGTAGAGTACAGTGTAAGGAATCGAATACCTCAGCCTTGAAAAAGCTCTGGTGTTACCCCTTCGAGAAGCTTGAAGGTAAAACAGTAGGCAGTATTCCACCCTACGGCTGTGTGTCATTTATATTTTAGTTTTCTTGCTTTGTATTAAAAAGCAAGTACATACAATGCAGATGGGAGAATATGTGTATCTTCTTCCTAAGGGGATAAGCATAGGAATAAGATTGTATTCTGGAATGATACATTTTTCCAGCTTTGTGGCAGCAGTGTTGCATTGTAATCTTGTAGCTCTGGGCCCTGCAGAGCTGTGGATAAGAGAGCATTCTTCACTATTTTCATACCCTATTTCCAGAGGCTCTCTCATCTGTGCAGACTGATTCTGTTTGACCTGTACCAAAACTCAGCTATTTACTGATTTCTATTACAATAAAATATGTAAGCATTTTTTTAAAAAAACTATGAACAGTATTAAAAAAATTATTACATTTAAGTGAAGCCATGGGAGGAGGCATGCCTTTCAACACTGCTGTGAACCAGTCCTCGTCTGAAACTCTGTCCTTGGCTAACCCATGTCTGAGACCCTCCTTGAATGGTTTAATAGCTTTCCCTTCCTCCCTGAATCATCCAGCTTCTGGTTTTTCTTTCCCTTTCATGTATACTGAGGGATTTAACAATTATTCTTCACAACTTGAGTGTTTGTAAGGAAGGAAGGGGTGGGTGTCTCAGTTTCCATCCCACAAAGTTTTGAGACTTTTTTTTCGCAGAAGTATGCGCATGCGAAGAGTTGACTCATTGGAAAAGACTCTGATGCTGGGAGGGATTGGGGGCAAGAGGAGAAGGGGACAACAGAGGATGAGATGGCTGGATGGCATCACTGACTCGATGGACGTGAGTCTGAGTGAACTCCGGGAATTGGTGATGGACAGGGAGGCCTGGCGTGCTGCAATTCATGGGGTCACAAAGAGTCAGACATGACTGAGCGACTGATCTGATCTCTGATGCGCATGTAGGTGGCTCGAGTTGGGAAGAACCCACCTGCCGGTGCAGGAGACCTAATGATGAGGGTTCGATTCCTGGGTGGGGAAGATCCCCTGGAGGAGGGCATGGCAACCCACTCGAGTATTCTTGCCTGGAGAATCCCATAGACAGAGGAACCTGGCAGGCTACAGTCCATAGGGTCGCAAAGAGTTGGACACCACTGAAGTGAGTTAGCACTCACACATGAGAAATTACAGTGAATATACTTATTTTCATGTAATTATTAAAAAAAATATTTTTCACTGCATTAAAAGCCTGTCTAACAGTTTTAGTCCAGTCTATAGATTGGTCCTGCAAGAATTAGACAAGGTTTTTGCTGATGGTGGTAATGATAAACTGCTTACAACATTTGATCACACTACTTGTCACCAGAGGAGACTGTCACTCAGCGGGATTGCAACGGAGACTTGATTTTGTAAAGAAAGTAAAAATAAGATCATCTTAAAAGATGTTCTGGAGAAAATGCATGCCTTGGCGGTACTAAACAAAATCCTGTCACTTATTGAAGCTGGTGGCACTGTTTTCTCGAGTAACATAATATTCAATGCATCATGTGCTCTTTTCATTTTTACTTGACGTGCCTTGATTTTCATGTTAGATAAATGCAAAATAGGAATAATTTTGGTATGAAATCTGATGGATTTGATTGTAGAAAGCCTTAGGCAATGTGTTCTTGTCTGTTGCATTCCAGGGCAGAAGGGGGTTGGTGTAGGAGATTATGGGAGAATTACAAATAGGAAATAGAGAAGAACCAAAGAACAGCATATTCTCTCAATTACAAGATGCATTCCCCTCACCCCTACATTTTGCCTCGTACAAATAAAGACATCTTAAAATGATAACATACAGATTTCTTGTTCTTTTGTGGCAGAATTATGATTATGGTGCACCTTATGGTCATTGAGCTTATGCCACGGTAGACCTTGATGCTAAACTGGTCTTTACTTTGGAAAGTATTGGAAGCCATCCATGATCTTGAGCTGGAGAGCAATGAAACTGTTAATGTTCTATAAGATGCAGGGGACAATCACCTAATAATAATATGTGTTAGAGATGTTTTAAGAGGGGAGACTTGTTGAGAGTCTGTACATTTTGGGGATGGTGTGATTTGCTTCACTGTTAATGTGTGTGAGAAATAATGAAATCCTGATTCAGGGCAGTGATGGGTGAGGTAGAGACAATAGTAGGGGTGGCTCTTGAGGTGGATAGGTCATGGTGGATAGGTCTGGTCTGTCATGCGCTCTTAACTACTGTTAACATTTTGGAATACTTTCTTAGTTTTATAGTAGTATTTATATAGTGATTGTGTAACCATAATATATAATCTTTTGGATGCTTAGCATTTTCCATGATATTTCTCATCTACTGTGAACTTTTTTCTAAAAATCCTTCAAAAGCATTATTGAATGGATGCATAAAAGATACATGATTGAATGTTTAAATTATTTTCAGTCTTTGCCATATTAAAGGGAATGATTCAGTGGAATGCTTGTATATAGATCTTTTCATGAATGATGGTTTTCTTAAGATAGACTACAATAAGCAGAATTAGTTAAATATTTAAAGCTCTCAAAAAAAAAAAAACATTGGGAGTTGACAACTGTTTGGGGGTGGGGCTGAAAGGATCAGGAGGCATGGGGGCTTGGGGCAAGAAAAGCTCAGAAATTCAGTAGCTATAAACTGACATTTTGCCTTACTAATAGTTGGTTTTTTGTATCGGGGAATACAAGAATCTAAGATCTTTCAGGTCATTCAACTCTTATGATGGGAGGTGAGGAGCGGGCAGCGTGATGTAGATGAGATTCAGTAAAACACAGACTTTGCTGCTGGCAAGATCTCAGAGTGAAATTTGACCCTTTTAGGTAAGTTTAGACACAGCACTTAATCCTATTCAATAACACTTTCCTTCTGTGTAAAATTAGGCCAATAATGCCAAGTGCAGAAGTTTGTTAGGAGAATTAAAGGCCCTTTGGCCATGTGTCTGGCACATAATTACACTCAATAAATATTAGCTCTCACTGTTAGCATTTGAATAAGAGAGCTATAAAACAATATGTGAAGCAGGGCGGATAGAAGTCAGGATTGCACATATAAAGCGATAAAGTAAGTATTCAGTTCAGTTGCTCAGTCGTGTCTGACTCTTTGCAACCCCATGGACCGCAGCATGCCAGGCCTCCCTGTACATCCCCAACTCCCAGAGTTTACTCAAACTCCTGTCCATTGAGTCAGTGATGCCATCCAACCATCTTATCCTCTGTTGTCCCCTTCTCCTGCCCTCAATCTTTCCCAGCATCAGGGTCTTTTCAAATGAGTCAGCTCTTCGCATCAGATGGCCAAAGTATTTGAGTTTCAGCTTCAACATCAGCCCTTCCAATGAACACTCAGGACTGATCTTTAGGATGCACTGGTTGGATCTCCTTGCAGTCTAAAGTAAGTGTAAGAATACACAGAAAGGAATAGAGGATACAGTATTTAACAGAAGTAATGGGGTTTTGAGTTAGTCTGGATCTGATTGTCAGCAGGAAATTTTTCTGTCATTCCTTCTCCTTGATTAAAATGGTCTCTTTTCACATAGTATTGCAATCCAGAACCCACTGGTCAGCCACAGTGGTTACTAATAATTGTTTTATGTTTGACATGTAACCGTACATGTTTATTCTGGTATGGACTTCTTTTTTATTTAAATCACAGATAATATATATATAAAAAAAAAAGGAGATTCAGTGGCACTTTTAAAATTAATTTTTTGGATCAGTAGCAAAGGAAGTTTTTAACAAAAGCAACATAGAAAACTGGGGGGAAATGCCCACCCCTAATGATGCCCTCCAGAAAGGTTTCCTTGTATTAATATCCCTCAGTAGCAGGCTTCTACCAGAAAATTATTATCATCACAGCACTGCTGCAAGGAGTTTGGGGTGATTCAAATTGAAATAGAATAATACATCTAATCCACATATCTGTAATGTGATGTGATGAAACCCAGAGAAAATGTGTAACATTTTAAGCCTCACAGAGAGCAAATGGGTTTTCTTAGTGTGTATATTTGTGATACTAATTGAATTTGTGCATAAGATATCAGACAAATTGTAAGTATTATTAACAACACTTCCTTTAGCATATGCACCCCTTCCTGACAGTTGTGTTAAGGTTAGCAAACTGTGTAACGTTACTTTCTGTAAGCTCGGGACATAGATTTTTAAAATAAAAAAACTAGTTCTGTTGAGTTCGTTTAACCAAATTGCAAGCTGAGGTCAGGAGAAAGAAATTTCCCTCTCCCCTTATAGGTTCTTCTGGCTGGCGTAAGCACTAAATTCATATGAGACAGATTGACAGGAGAAAATCAGACAAATCTGAAATAGAGGGGAGAAACCCGGAAGAACTTGCCACAAGGGCTAAACCCCTCACCCTAACTACCATCTTCAGTTAAAGGCAAAAGAGGATGTTGAAGGTAGTGGTTTGGGACTTCAAAGGGGAGAACTTTTCCATAAACATGCATGTTTGGTGAGCAGATGTTTGCTGGGCCAGGCAGAAGGGCTGGGGTATAGAGTGGTCTTTGGACCCCAGGTCCCATCGAGCTCCCCCCACCACACACCCAGCTCATTCTTTGCAGGCATGTTTGGTTATAGCTGTCCTGGGGGAGCAGACCCCCTATCTGAATTGTTTTAGGCAGTTAGAGGACAGGTCAAAGTTTCTTCCTGAGTCTTTTAGAGACACTTCGGGCTGCCAAGTTTTTCTCCCCTACGTTCCTATAGCTTTATTACCTTTATTATATTTCTTTAAAGACACTTACCTCTAGGGCATTAAACACAAATCCAGACTCAGCAGCAGAAGGGTAAGGCATCCCTTGGTTGCCTTGGGTGCTGAGAAGGCTCACAAGAGACTTGACTTTCCTCATTTATTTTTAAATGATAATGTTATTTAGAGCAGGAAAAAATGTCTTCTCCTTAGGTCACCTGAGTCAGAATACAGCCTTGTTATTTCTTACACCTGCTGTGTTTCCCATGAGACAATTACATACCCTGTGGAGGGTCCTGACTTGGAAAATGGGTGTGTTTTTTATTTAGGAAGATTTTGTGTTTGTTGAAATAAATCCAGGAATTCTTTGAAGGCAAATTATTGCCTCAGCTCTGCAGACATGCTTATTTTTGCTTTTTTATCTAATTAATGAACCTGTGTGCCTTTTCAAGATGATGTCATTAGTCAAATGGAACAATATTTTCCTCAGCTTCTTCTGTATTCCTTTCTTCCCTTTTGGTGTGTGAATCTTAGATTGGGTGTATAATAGCATGGTCTGGAGATCTTTTAAAAGTAATAATAATGATAAAGCCCATGGGCACATACTCTGATCGAACTATTCTGTGGTGTGTGGGTGTGTGTGTGGGTGTGTGTGTGCGCACACAATCGTGTCCGACTCTTTGCCACCCCATGGACTATAGCCCGCCAGGCTCCTCTGTCCATGGCATTATCCCGGCAAGGATGCTGGCTGCTGCTGCTGCTAAGTCGCTTCAGTCGTGTCCAACTCTGTGCAACCCCATGGACAGCAGCCCACCAGGATCCTCTGTCCACAGGATTCTCTAGGCAAGAATACTGGAGTGGGTTGCTGTTTCCTTCTCCAATTCTGTGGTGGGTCTAGGTGTCTCACCACCTGGGTGAAGAGAAGATGCTTGCCCTGGGCCGTGGAGAACTTGAGAGGCTTGTGTAAGAAGAAGCATATCGAGCTTTGGCTCCTGGGCTCAGTGAGTTAAGGCCCTTCTGCTTCTTCCTGTTTTCCAAATAAAAACCCCCCCACGAGAATCCTCCTTACCCTTGTGACTGGTTCATTCACACATGTGAAGTGTCTAGAAATTAAAGGGTTTGGGAGCATGGGAAAAATAAGAGTGTTTCAGGTGTGGACGGAAGGAAACGAGTGCCATTCCGCCCGGGGAAATGTCTTTTATTAAACTGTGCCTCCTGCAGCTTCTTCCTAGTGGCTTCCCCTTCTGGTCTCCGTGTGCGCATCTCTCACCAAATTGTGCAAATGTGCTTCTCGCCCACCTGTGCCCCTGCCGGAAGAGGCCTGGGGTGTGTGAGCACAGATGTCCTCGGAGAGCCAAACTCTGCCACTCATTAGTCGGTGAGTGAGTTACCTGCGTCCGGGGAACAGACGCTAAGTCAGGGATATCCGTGCCTTTCGGGGATGTATTGGAGTGGTTTTCACAATCAAAATTGGTAATGAAGGGAGGGAGGCAGGGCTGGGCAGCGGGAGGGGGTGAACTGCGGTGCAGTTGCAACCTGGAAGGGGGCTAGTCTCTGGGGATGTGTGCAGCTGGCAAGGCTCTTCAAAGTCGACCTGGATTAGGGGAGCAGGGGGAGCTTGAGATCAGCCAGTCATTGCCTGGGGGATGCCTCCGAGAAAGAAGTATTACCTTCGGTAAACTGGCTCTCTTTGCCGTTTTTTGCAATTTGCCAGATTCGTAAATATCCCCCAGGTGAGTGACAGTTTTGGGGAAGAATTTAGCTGAGAAGCATCAGCGCCTGGCACTCCCAGCATTTCCTGGGGTCAGGTAGGAAGTGGACCTGGGAGGTCAGTGCCATGACACCCCATGATGACAGCCAGAGGGGTCCCCACCCATGGCTTGAGGTCGTCAGTTCAGGGGGCAGCTCCTATAGCACATATTTGAGCTCTTTTCTTGGTGGGATTTACAGGAAGGTCAGTAAGATGAACTACAGCCCCTGATGCTGTAGGTGGTCTTCAGGTTCCAATCAGTATGCACCATTTTCCTCTCATCACCCAGCCTGCCTCAGGCTGAGGTTCCTGCACTTGTCCTTGTAGCATCAAAATGAGGCAAGAGAGTATCTGGAGTCACCCAAGCGCCCAGATGCTGATCCTGTTCTTCCTGTCTCCATTGTGTAACAGAAGGCTGCCTCCTACTGGTGGTCAAGATGAATTACACCTACCAGGATGCAGTGCTTCTCTTTGTGCCTTGGTCCCTTGGTCCCCGGAGTCCTGGGACAAGGCAGAGAGCACTTGGAACCTGGTGGAATCACCTCGCTCTTGAAACAGAAGCATCAGTAGGAATGAGGATAACACGGGCATTCCCACTATAATTCTAGTTCCTGGTCTTGTGTATTCTACTTGCCCCAGGAAGCTCTGTGGTGTTTAAGGAGGCATCTCCCTCCAACAGAGGGTGTTTTCCTACAGCAAGTGATAAGGGCTGAGAGAGACTGACTCCAGCACTTCCAGTAGTTGAATTGGGTGCTGCAGCCCAGCCTTTGGGATGAAGTGGGATGGGATGGGGGTGACCCACCGTGGATCCCCTGGAGGGGAGTCTCAGGTGTGAGAAGAACCTCTGAGGTTTGAAATCATGTATTTTCTTTCCACTCCCAGTTTGTTTGCTTTGCTGTTGTTCAGTGGCTGAGTTGAATCCGACTGCGGTATTTCTGATATTTTTATCATAAGCATATGGCAGATGAAATTGTTAATTTTTTTGAGTAGACATGCAGTGTTTCTGTGGGAAAATTCTACTCAACCTCCACTTCAAGAAGCAAAATTTAAAGTCATCCTCCTGAGAAGAGAGCTGAACCCTTCCAAGGGTTTGCTCTCTAACTGTTTCTGTTTTGTGACTTGGCATTTAGGCGGGAGCCAACAAGTGGAGAACACTGTGCTCTCACGATGAAATTAGGTGACAAGGAGTTTTGATCAGTAAGAAGCTGACTCCAGGCAGATTTTTTTTTTTTCAGTTGGTTGAAAGGTATGGATGCGTGTCCTGGAGACAGCAACCGAGAGATGATAAGATGTGTGCCGTGGAGCTTTCTCTAGGGAGTAGCATATAGCACATGGGATGAAAATGCTTCTCTGAGTTGCTTTCACTCAGTCCCTGGTGAAAAAGGCAGGGCTCTTCACATGAAGCTCTGAGTAACCACGCCATAGTCATGAGCATGGAACTTTTTCAAACTAAAGCAAGATCTCCCCCACTAAGGAAGGCAGGTACTTCAACAGTACAGCTCTATGTGGATGTACACGTATGGATAGAAAGTGGCATTTTATGAAATACTTACAAATGCATTACTTCATTTTATCCTCACTTCAGGGTTTAAGGCTAAGTGGACACTGAGGATGCTGATTGGTTGTTGCTGTTGTTCAGTCACCAAATCGTGTTTGACTCTTTGCAACTCCATGGACTGCAGCCTCCAGGCTTCTCTGTCCCTCAGCATCTCCCGGAGTTTGCCCAAGCTCATGTCCAATGAATCAGTGATGCCATCCAATCATCTCCTGTTGCCCCTTCTCCTCTAGCCTTCTATCTTTCCCAGCATCAGGGTCTTTTCCAGTGAGTCAGCTCTTCACATCAGGTGGCCAAAGTACGGAAGCTTCAACTTTAGCATCAGTCCTTTCAATGAATATTCAGGGTTGATTTCCTTTAGGATTGATTGGTTTGATCTCCTTGCTGTCCAAGGTACTCTCAAGAGTCTTTTCCAGCACCACATTTTGAAAGCATCAATTCTTCAGCTCTCTACCTTCTTTATTATGTAGCTCTTATAAATGCACATGACTACTGGAAAGACCGTAGCCTTGACTGATCTATAAGTAGCAATAAACTGGAAATTATGTACGATCAAGGCAGCAAGACATCATATTGAAAAGCAGAGACATTACTTTGCCAACAAAGATCCATCTAGTCAAGGCTATGGTTTTTCCAGTAGTCATGTATGGATATGAGAGTTGGACTATAAAGAAAGCTGAGCACAGAAGAATTGATGCTTTTGAATTGTGGTGTTGGAGAAGACTCTTGAGAGTCCCTTGGACTGCAAGGAGATCCAGCCAGTCCATTCTAAAGGAGATTAAGTCCTGGGTGTTCATTGCAAGTGGAGAAGGCAATGGCACCCCACTCCAGTACTCTTGCCTGGAAAATCCCATGGATGGAGGAGCCTGGTAGGCTGCAGTCCATGGGGTCGCTAAGAGTCGGACTGGACTGAGCGACTTCACTTTCACTTTTCACTTTCATGCATTGGAGAAGGAAATGGCAACCCACTCCAGAATTCTTGCCTGGAGAATCCCAGGGACGGGGGAGCCTGGTGGGCTGCCGTGTATGGGGTCGCACAGAGTCGGACACAACTGAAGCGACTTAGCAGCAGCAGCAGCAGTTCATTGCAAGGACTGATGTTGAAGCTGAAACTCCAATACTTTGGCCACCTGATGCAAAGAGCTGACTCATTTGAAAAGACCCTGATGCTGGGAAAGATTGAGGGCAGGCAGAGAAGGGGATGACAGAGGATGAGATGGTTGGATGGCATCAGCGACTCAATGGGTGTGAGTTTGAGTAAACTCTGGGAGTTGGTGATGGACAGGGAGGCCTGGTGTGCTGCAGTCCATGGGGTCACAAAGAGTTGGACATGACTGAGCAACTAAATTGAACTGAAGACAACAAGATAAGATTCAGTAGACATACCTCTGGCTCCTTTGCCTGGACCTAGCTGTTGATACCACTCTGCTGCTTAGTATGGACTGAGACCCCAGAATGAATGAATGTTGCCACTGCATTAGGGCGAACTTTTCCTGAGGATAAAAATTCCTAGTAGTCCTTTTTAAAATACACTGTTTTTTTGTTTTGTTTTTTCTTTTAAGAGCTGTTCTAGGGCATTTTAATCTTTCCTAAATACTTCTGTATCATATTCTTTTCCTTTATTACTTTGTGAGTGTGTGAGTGAAGGTCACTCAGTCATGTCCAACTCTTTCCAACCTCATGGATTATACAGTCCATGGAATTCACCAGGCCAGAATACTGGGGTGGGTAGCCTTTCCCTTCTCCAGGGGATCTTCCCAACCCAGGGATTGAACTCAGGTCTCCCGCATTGCAGGCTGATTCTATGCCAGCTGAGCCACAAGGGAAGCACAAGAATACTGGAATAGGTAGCCTATCCCTTCTCCAGCAGATCTTCCTGGCCCAGGAATTGAACTTGGGTCTCCTGCATTGCAGGTGGATTCTTTACCAACTGAGCCATCAGGGAAGCCCTTTATGTGTAGTAATGAAGGGCTTCCCAGGTGGCGCTAGTGGTAAAGAACCCGCCAGCCGATGTAGGAGACATAAGAGCCATGGGTTCGATCCCTGGGTCGGGAGATGCACTGGAGAAGAAAATGAGAACCCACTTCAGTGTTCTTGCCTGGGGAATCCCACAGACAGAGGAGCCTGGTGGGCTGTAGTCCATAGCATTGCAAAGAGTTGGACAAAATTAGGCGAGTTAGCATGCATGCACATAGTAATTAATACCTATACTTCTTAAACCACGCATCTTCCTCAAAGATGCTTCACAAGAAAATTGTGTTCCATTACCTGGATCACAATGATAATTATAAATTAGGAATACTTCAACCAGAAAAAAATATGACTCTTGTACTTGTTTTCATTTGTAATATTTCTTCAACAGCTTGATAATTACATCGTATCCAGTGGTAAGTGGAAAATATCTATTTAAAAGCATAATGAGAAAAGAAAACTTGCATGTAATGTGTATATTCAAGCAGTTTTTTCCCCTGCCAATTATTGTTTAAATCTGCCCTCCATACTTATTATTTTAACCTTGTGAAAGTTTAGCAAAAGTAAACTGCATGAGTTCTAACAATCTGTAACACAGTTTTAAACTTAAAAAAAAAAAAAAAAAAAACTAGAATAAGTAAATCAGAAGTAGAAAATTTACCTTAGAAATCTTTTGCCTAATGTTCAATATATAAATCATTCTCTGATGGATTACCATGCCGTTCAAAGGAACATATGCATATTTTGTGTTCAGCCATCATTACTCCATTTTTGTGTACAAATGTAGCAGCATAAACTTTTGTTTCTATAATATGCATTTGTGTTTTTTTTGTATTCAAAAATTCATTACAGAAAAATTATAACACCAATTATAATTAATTATAATGTTAAATATAACATTATTTCCATCATTGTATTTCGTCATTGAGGATCACAGGCTTTCTTTTTTAGTTTTATATTTTTAGTGTCAAAACTTTCATGATAAACATTCTTTCATGATAAACAGTCTCAGTTTCATCTTATGACTATATTGGTCTTTTTTTGATATGAAAGTATAATGTTTTCAAAAGCAATACATTAATAAGTACAGTCCTGACATTATAGTAATTTATTAATCTTACCCTTCTACATCATCTCAAGTAGTTGTAACAATTGTTCAATGAAGTTCAAGTGCAGGTATTTTATAGAGGAGGGGAACCAGGAGAGTAAAGACAAGATCAACAGTTAGGTCAGAAAACAAGCAGAGCGGAACATGTTCATAGAGGGAAGAAAAGTGGGTCAGTGTATTGAATTGATTTTTTTACCTCAGTAGATTGAGGAATATTTTCCATTTTCAGATGGATCACAGTGATAGATCAAGTAGTTTATATCAGGTCCTAGTTGATTAAATAAATGCAAGAAAAATGTCAGAATGCAGTGCATTGATCTGTTGTTCTTTATAATCTTAAATTGAAAACATAGTGTAGTTGCTCAGTGGTGTTCGACTCTTTGCAACCCCGTGAACTATAGCCCACCAGGCTCCTCTGTCGCTGGAATTCTCCAGGCAAGAATAACGGAGGAGGTTGCCATTCCCTTCTCCAGGGGATCTTCCTGACCCAGGGATCGAACCCGGGTCTCCCGCATTGCAGGCAGATTCTTTAATCAAGAACATGGTATTCTGCCATGTGAGAACGTCCAACGGTCTATAAAGCCTCTTTATGCGTCTGTGTCTGTGTGGAGAACTGTATAAGACTTACGGAAGCAAGAATAAGAAAGCGTGCCTGTCCCTGCAGGACTCTGTCTCTTGGGGAACACAAAGGTATCAATGTGCAACTGTTACCCTGGGCATAGAAACAAGGTTTCTGAATTCCCTCTCCCTGGTTTCAGAGGATTAGCGAGAACAAACCAGAGATATGGGCTGTTTTTTGTTTAGTTTCTATTCTTTCTACTTAATGCTATTAAGACTTAAAAGGATAGAAATGGAAATAAAACAGGCACTACTTTTTCACAAAGTGAATTATAAATTTACAAAATTTACTACAATAGTTTGTTAAGTATGTGGAATATGATGATAAAGCGAACCCAGCTCTTAGGGTGGGAACACAACGAAACCAGATTTTCAATAGAAAGCAGAATTAAAGGCGTTTTGTCAGAGAAATGCAAACAACATGTCTTGTGGGGAAAATAGGATTGTTAAAATTTCAGTAAAAGGGAGCTTTCGTTATGTCGAGCTGGGTGTCAGATGCTGGGTGAGATGATGGAGGCCGGATCTGTAAAGGGATGGACCTGATTTCTCTGCTCTGGCCACAGTGACTGATCCCAGGTGCCTGGGGCGTAGAGAGCCCTCTGGGATGTGGGAAAGGGACACTCGGGGATGGCCCGTGGCCATGTGGAGCTCTGTGCTTAAGATCTGGGGTTAAACCCAGAGACCATGGGAAGCAATTAGATGTATTTGATGAGGGCTGTGACATATCCTATACTGTACTTCGGTATAGTTTTAGGAAGATCATTGCTGACATGCAGTGTAGCAGTGTAGATGATATGAGTTATTCAAAGTGAAGAGTAGCTGGGGAGTTTTGTTATAGCCTAGGTGGAAGATTTTAAGATTCCAAGTTGGGATTATTGTTCAGAAAGACTGAAGAAAGGGTTGATGTGTACAGGTGATGAGTACGAAATTCCATTGAGTGGGGGATGATGGAGGCCTAGTGGATTATTATTATTGTTTTTTAGCTGAAGAATAATTGCTTTACAATGTTGTCTTGGTTTCTGCTCTGCAGTGTGAATCAGCTCTGTGTATACATACATGCCTCCCTCACACCCCTCCAGGTCATCACAGAGCACTGGGCTGAGCTTCCTCTGCTAGACAGCAGCTTCCCACTAGCTCTCTGTTTTACACATGGTAGTGTATCTATGCCAGTGTTCCTCTCTCAACTCGCCCCATCTTCTCCTCATAGTGGATTATTAAACACATTATACTTGAGGTGCATGTGAAGTGTGCCTTGCGTCCTGGCCTGGGTAGATTATGATGGAATCCAACAGTTTCATATTTCTTACATTGTTACCAAACACAGCAGTGACACAGGGACACAGGATTCGCGTCATACTTGGTTCGCCTTCCTGCTTATTTGGTCACCTTATCATGAGCTGGACTCAGCTAAGAGATGTGTGCTCCTCACTGTGTGTACTCATTTGCCAAAAAAAGAAAAATGTAAATATTTACTTTTGGAGCCACAGCAAATATTTTGAAAAAGATATAGAGATGCAGACAGTAAAAATGAGTTTTTTTTCTGGTGATGAATCAAGATTTTGTTATTTAGATGAATCAAAAGATGAGGTTTATGGGGATATTGGCAAATGAAATAGGCAAAACATCATGAGTTCTACTCTGCTCCAAATAGAGTGCAGATCTTTGTTTTTTATGGTGTTTTTCATTTATTGCTAATTTGTTCACTTACCATATTGGGACCATAGACATTTCTTTTTTCCTGGCCACAGGTCTTCACTGTAGAGCGTCCTACTCTAGTCTGTAATAGTCATTTACAAAGACTGTGCAGCCGTGTTTATGTGTGTGTGGAGGGGACGGGGGGACTGCACTGATAGATTGCCATTCAGTAGTTTCTCAGCATTTTTCTTTGCTGGGCATGCTTATTCAGCACAGAAAGGTAGTAGTTTTTCCTAACAGCATGGGTTTCACTTCACCTATTAAGGTTAGTATAGTGGGCGAAGCCTCACAGATTTAGTGTGTGAATCACTGATAATTTCGTCTCCATCTTAATGTTTCCTAGTTGATCATTTACTTTCAACAGTAGATGCCTCTACTAACCTCGCAAGGACACCAGGTTAGACTTAGAGTGTTTTTATGCTTCTGAATTTTGGCAGTGGTTACAAGTCTAGTGATAGTCCCAGCTAGGAGAAAAATGTCAGTGATGGGGAGAGTGATAGATTTCAGGGCTCCTGCAGTGGATGGATGTGTGTGTGTGTGAGAGGCTGGTGATGGTGGTGGCAGTTAGAGGTAGAAGAAAAGAATGCTGATCCTTGAATGACTGGGAAAACAAGCAATATGAACCGTTTTTACCTTTGAGCTCTTTCGCTCTCAGTAATGGAGAACAACTAACGGTATTGTATAATGTCAAATATGGCATCAGAGCTCAGGCTGAAGGTCATTTTTGGTCATTTCCTTTATGGAAAGGAAGGCATCCTCCCTTACCTGAATACCCCAGGAATATTGGATCACCATGCAGTGAAGGTGGCCGTCAGTTGATAGGAATTAGTTAAATGAATCACAAGGGCTGGTCCCGGGAATGGGAGCCCATACCTTTGATTAAGATGCAGCCTGGGTATTACTTATGTATTCACATGGTCAGAAGCTCTTTCTAATATTTCACACTACCATCAGCAGAGAGCCTCTGTTGACCCAGAGAGGAACAGATGAGGCAAGGAGGGGTTGAGAGTGTGGCTGTGAGAGGTGTGTGCAGCTGGGGACTCTGCTTTGGGCTCGTGCTTAGTCACTTTAGTCGTGTTTGACTCTTTGCGACTCCATGGACTGTAGCCCGCCATGCTCCTCTTCCATGGGATTCTCCGAGCAAGAATGCTGGAGTGGGCAGCCATTCGCTTCTCCAGGGGATCTTCCCAACCCAGGGATTGAACCTGCGTCTCCTGCATTGACAGACGGATCCTTTACGCTGAGCCACCAGGGGAGCCCCGCTTTATTCTCACCTGTCATCTTTTGTCTCTAGACTCAGGTCTTTGTGTTGTTGAGTGTGGTGGAGTCTACTGCTGTTCTGTGGTGTCAGAAAGGTCCCTTCTGGCACGTTGTGAAGTGTGTTGATGTAAACCCCTGGAAGCATTGAGCATCTTTAAGATCTAGAGGGGCTATCTGGTAGGGGCAGGTTGCTTTATTCTGCCCTGAGTTGAGTTCTCCTTTGTAGCAGCTTTTAATGTCCTCCCCTCACAAGACACAGCCCATCCCCCAGAAGCAGGATGCCAGTGCAGGAGTAGAGGATGGGCTTTCCACCAGCCTGACATTTTCATACTCCTGTGCATGCTGTGTGCTGAGTCCCTTCAGTCATGTCCAGCTCTTTGCAACCCCATGGACTGTAGCCCACCAGGCTCCTCTGTCCATGGATTTTCCAGGCAAGAATACTGGAGTAGGTTGCCATGCCCTCCTGCAGGGGATCTTCCGGACCTGGGATCAAACCCACATCTCTCATGCCTCCTGCATTTGCAACTTCTTTACCACTAATGCCACCTGTAGGGATGTAGCTGCAGAGTTGGCCACATGACCTCAGGCCTTTCTCTACCTCAGTTTCCTCATCTGTTAAAAGGATGATGAAGTCAGTCAGTGTGAGCCTGGGATGGGTTACTCTGTAGAGAATATTAACAGTGGTTCCTGGAACACAGGGAGTACTCAATAAGTCAAACTTGAGGGATTTTTAGCTTGCCTCATACAAGCTATTATATATGTATGTAATAGACACCCTGAGAATGACTTAAGAAAATTAAATAATTCATTATATTTCAAGAACACATCTTCTCCATATGCTGGATAATCTTGCTGCACAGTGATTCACTCACTAATGCCACTCTGAACAAAGCTAAATTAAAACTTGTGGCAGAAATTAATTTTTTGTATCATTTTGTCCTGGCTGAAAACTACAGAAACGAAAGGATGAATCAGGTACTTAAGTATTCCGAAGCCGAGTATAAACACAGCTGTTACAGTGCAATGGAAGGATCACTCAGAGAAATTCATGGTACAAATGTAGTATTCTCAACAGCTAAAGATGGAAATGGACTGGGTACCCACTTGCCTGAATAGTTTCCCATATCCTATATTTTTCGCACTTTGTCTTTTTCTTGCAATGGCAGGTGGATTCTTACAATGAATCCACTCAGTGGATTCCACTGAGCCACCTGGGAAGCCCCATACACCTTGTCTTTTAAAGAGTGCCAACATAGTTCTGCAGGGCAGCCTTGCTATTTGGTAAATTGGGTTTTCGCCTTTGTATTATTTGCAGTCCAGAATCACAGCATTTCCTGAGGATGAAAGATTGTTGAAATTCTGGATTGGGTGCTGCATTTCTCAGGTTATGAAATTCAGGGAAAGATGTAATTATTTCCGAGTTTCCTCAGGTTCCTCTGTTCGACATAATGTTCTGACATACACAGAAGGGACAGCTCCAGATATGAAATGCAAATCAGTAGGGGCTGCCCCTGCAGCCAGAGCCGGGGTTAATCATGCAAATCTAATGCAGTGCTTGGTATTTCAAGAAAGGTTTTAGTTGAAGTCTCAAGCACATATTGATTTAAAATTCCTACTTCAGAGAGCAGTGTAATTTTTTTTTTCCAGCTTCAAATTTTAAAATATAGAACAGGATTTGGAGACCCATTTAGTGACTGGACAGCCATCCATACTTAATAATCATGAGAAGTTGTGGGGGTGCAAGGGAAGGGTACCCGAAAAGGATGTGATGATTTCTAAGCATTTTACTTAATGTATTAGATCTAAACTTACTCATGTGCTCGAATAAGTCCTTTTGCTTGGAGTAAGATTGAATTGACTGGTTGTACAAGTTTACTGACTATCTGCTCTGGTCAGGGAAGATGGCTAAAACTGGCAAGGACACACAGCGAGTTTCTAACTTTGGGAATGATAAAAATTCCTTTGGAAGTGAGGCTGGGTACCAGAAGAAATGCAATTGTCTTGCTCACAAGTGCAAGCTGACACATTCTAAATAGCCTTTTCCACTGTGCACAATACAGGTCCGCTTATCTTTCCAAGAACAATAAAATTTCATGTGCTGCTGCCTGACATTAGAATTATTTTTACATATCTCCATATCGCTGACTCTCTTGTAAGTTAATCTCATCTCACATGAATTTTTCACCAGCTTCACTCTGATGTTGATAAAGGAGATGGTTCCATCAAATACATCTTGTCAGGCGAAGGGGCAAGTTCCATTTTCATTATTGATGAGAACACTGGGGATATTCATGCTACCAAGAGGCTGGATCGCGAGGAGCAAGCCTACTACACGCTTCGAGCCCAGGCGTTGGACCGGCTCACCAACAAGCCCGTGGAACCCGAGTCTGAGTTCGTCATCAAGATTCAGGACATCAACGACAACGAACCCAAATTCTTGGATGGCCCGTACACGGCAGGGGTTCCCGAAATGTCACCTGTGGGTGAGTAAGCACAAGTTGGTCTGACACTATCTGATTTGGGGAGGTTTGTGTTTAAAATTAAATCATCATAAGTACCGGAAAAAGAATCACATTAATATTTGTATAGAAATTACTATTTTGAGTGAGGGAATGTTTGAGCTGTGTTAGTAGCCAGTGTCTAAATTCTGCTTTTTGACACATTATTTTATTTGTATGGAAATTCTTCTTTTATACTGCTCAGTGTCTTCAAGAAATTACCTAGGTCTTATCATCCCTTTTCAATTTAATATTTAAAATTAAAAAATGAGAGAATCCCCTGGCAGACCAGTGGTTAGAATTCAGTGATTTCACTGACCAGACCCTGGGTTTGATCCTTGATAGGGGAACTAAGATCCCACGGGCTGTGTGGTATAGCTCACCAACCACCACCCTCCTCAAAAAAAAATTAAAATTATGCTTAAGAGGTTAAAAAAAAAAAAAAAACTTCCAAATAAACTTAGTATCAAACCAAAAAAAAAAAAATTCCAGACACATCCTTGTGATGATTTAGTTTTCTTTCTCCCCATGTTAGGATAATAATGTGCTATTCTAAGCATGTCTCTAGGGCCAGGGTATCGGGTAGACTATCAGTGTAGCCAGGCTAACATTTAGTCTATCTCTTGTAGAGTGTGCTTCAGCCCATAAATGTCCATTCACCTGCCACCACTAATCTTTTTGTAATTTCTCCAGAAATTTAGATGCATGAGAATTTATACTCAAATGTATACTGTTTTTAATGATGGTAAGGTGATGCTCAGTGTGAGATATATAAAAGAATAATGAAGGCTGTTTTACCAAAAGGCCTTCTGACCATTGCCCCATGACTGGAAAAATAGAAAGTAGATTACCTTTAGTATATACTGTATTTCAAATACTATTAAATTCTCTTTTAAATTCCACTTGTTTAGCTATCTTTGAAATAGTTTTCAGCCAGTATGTAACTTAGATATGGATGATCTTACAAGATAATAAAAAAAAAATATGAAGCTGGAACAGAGACCCGTTGATTTATATATTTTATTTCCTATTGTTTATGGTATTGAAGGAGGAAGTTTATTTAAAATAATAATGGAACTTGTATTTTTACACCTATTTCAACTGAGGTCTTTAACTTGAAAGTTTTGTATATATGTGCTTAGTCGTGTCTGACTCTTTGAGACCCCAGGGACTGTAGCCCAGGTTCTTTCTGTCCATGGGATTTCTCAGTCAAGAATACTGGCATGGGTTGCCATTTCCTACTCAAAGGTATCTTCCTGACCCATGGATTGAACCTATGTCTCTTGTTTCTCTTGCATTGGCTGGCAGGTTCTTAACCACTGTGCTACCTGGGAAACCCTGAAAATTTTACCAATGTGATATAATACTTGACTGATTGTGATTTGTTTTATTTTATTGATTGATTGTGATTTGTTTTACTGGAAATAAAGGTCATTGCATTCATTCCAGCTTTTCATCTGTACATCCGCTCTGCAGGGAACTGAAATTGCAAAGATGTGTATTACATGTACCCTTTAGGGAAATCACAATTTAGTGACCCTGAATTTCTGTTCCTATCAGGTGGGAGAGGGAACAGTATTTTGGGACTGTGATTCTAGCCGCTGAAGAAATAACTGAAAATGAACCAAAGGTGCTTGTGGTCAGGAAAAGTTCTGAACCACAGTGGCAGCAGCTGCCTGTAATTGTCTTCTGTGTAAACATTCTTTGACCACACAGGCTTATTCACACCCTCTCAATACCACCCACACCTTCAGAATGCTTCCTGCTGCTCTCATTTAATGACAGAAACAACAACAACTATGATGACAGCAACAATAACAAGATTTGGGAGGTTTTAGAGAAGAGAGTAGGCACACTGTCCTCCCGAGAAGTAGTAATGTTTAGAGAAACAGGAGGTTTTGAGGTGTGTGTAAGCAATTCGTGCTACAATTCTCCGGGGCATTTTTGGTATTTTTTGTGGGCTTGATAAGGCTTTCCTTTCCTAAGTAGAAGATAGCAGCGCAAATTGGATTAATGCGCGCTTTTTGTCCCAGAGGTTGAAGAACGCGCTGTAGTTTTAGTTCCAATGGTACCACTCTGATATCAAACAAGATGACTATTATACACATGTGTAAGTTATTTTAGTTATTTGATCGATTACAGCAAGCTCAGGACTTTTTAGAAAATGAGTCTCAAATGTCTTCAGGATTTATTAGACAGGGAGAGAGTTCACTGGATTAAAAATCCAAACTTGAGCTAAGCACAGTAAATGCTTATATAAAACATATCCTATGGATTTATCATGACTCTGTTTATCAAAGTGTTTACTTGTAGCCAAATAGTTATAAAGTTATAATAGCCACTAAATAGTGTGGTATATACAACACAAGTCCTCTATGTTTATTATTCAGGGCTATTTTTTTGTTGTTCATTGTATACTAACATATTATAAGATTTGAGACCCTCATAGTCCCCTAGGATTGCTTATTTGTTGCCAGAAAAGCATAAATAAGCACAAGAATGGGTGTGTGTGTCTGTATGACTATATTTGTGTGTCATAAATTATTTAATAAACACTTCAGAAAAAAAATTCCTGGTGAATTCCCTGGTGGCTCAGGTGGTAAAGCGTCTGCCTACAATGCGGGAGACCCGGGTTCAATCCCTGGGTCGGGAAGATTTCCTGGAGAAGGAAATGGCAACCCACTCCAGTATTCTTGCCTGAAAAATCCCATAGACGGTGGAACCTGGTAGGCTACAGTCCATGGGGTCACAAAGAGTCGGACACGACTGAGCAACTTCACTTTCAGAAAAAAAATACATGCAACAAAATTTACTGAGGTATAGTTTTCATTATTTTGTTGCAAGTTGTTTTCCAATGAAGTAGGAAATGGTTACTTAAGCATATCACCAGAGTAAATATTGCTGTAAAGATGGTGAATTATAGAGGAAATTGAGAATATAAAAATCATTGATTCTAACATTTTAAGATAGTCAAAATCTAGTTGTTAAAAAGATTTTTAAATATATATCATTCACCATTTGGTCCTACCAAGCAGCCACATGGCACAATCTCCTAAGTCTACCAAATAAAAAAATAAATCTTCAGAATTTAAAAAATGACACTCACAATTTTTACCCAATTTGAAAGGAAATGGAATCAGTTAGGGAAATCATAATGTGGAAAAGAGAATAGATTTATAGTAAGATCAGCATTTAATGACTTATTTAAGAAATTTTGAAAGGAAGATCTACATAGGAATAGATCTAAAACAGATGTTAGATGAAAAATGCCATGTTTTCAAGAATTTATTAGAAACCAACTTGAGCCTTGAATGAATACATAAAGAAAGGGAGTTGTCCCATGCCCATTAACTAGGACATATATGCTAAAATATCCTGTGCTTACATATTTAAACTAAGCAAATGTGGGTAGCTAATATTTTTAAGATGAGATTCCAAGTGGAAATGAAAACAACAGATCACACTAAATGCTTTCTATCTGGAACAAGTGAATGCATAGTGAAAGGAAGAAGTAATATGACATTCTATCATACAAAATGTAGAAAAGCAACCAGTGTTGTGATTTTTCAGGTTATCATCTTCTTTCTCCTTTGGGAGGGTTTAGTTTCAGTGTTAATTTCATGCTTTTGTTATAAGTCAATTAGTGAAATGAAAAAAACTACTAAGAGAGTAGCCACCTAATATCCAGTTAAATGTACCAATCAAATATTCTTTATTAACTTACTCAGTTACTGAAGTTTCCATTTCTGTTGCTGCAGCAGTAGGGTTGCCCCATGATTTGAGTGTCAAGGTGCTAGAATCTGTCATGCTGCTTTTTAGACTGTGATTGAGACTTAGAGGTTGCTCTTGTAGACCTTGATGGATGAGATGCCTAAAAGTTGAAACCCAATTCTGAGAATATATCCCTGTCTAACTTGGCATTGTCAGTCCTATTTTTTTTAACCAACATCTTTTCGTGTCCCTTAAGTATTTCTGAGGAATTACCATTTATCATCTTTTGGAATTTGTCTTAGACACAAAAACGTATCCATTTTTCACATCCCTGAGAAAAAGAAAAATGAAAACTGGAAAGCATCTTTATATCTTTACATTAATGTAGCATCTTTAGTGTTTGGTGATTTCTCTTGTTTTATGGCATTTGGGAGTTTTTAATTGATTGATGTTGGATTGTCATGTAGGGACCTCAGTGGTACAGGTGACCGCGACGGATGCCGACGACCCTACATACGGCAACAGTGCTCGAGTGGTCTACAGCATCCTTCAGGGGCAGCCATACTTCTCAGTGGAGCCCAAAACAGGTAAACATTGACATGTGACTCTCCTTGTAAAGTCATTATTTCTTTGTTGGCATAGAACTAATAGTTATTTTGATTCAATATAGTTGAAACTGATGACACTCTTATTTTTATTGTGCGTTTCTCAAAATGTGTACCATGGTAATAAACAGCATATTATTTATAGAGCCGTTAGCACCTTTTAAAAATATTTTACTACACTGATCAGAATTTCTATCAAAATTAAGCAAAATATGAGTTATTGAAAAATTTTTCGGCTGGTGTCTCTTGACTCTATAAGAAAACGTTGAATATTTACCTCTGCAATGTTTCAATTTGTTTTCTTTAATTAACTCACATAGGAATTACACACAGTAGAATTTTAAATCTTCAGCAAAATCTCCCTGCCATGGAGTAGAATATATAGTAGTTACAGCTTCTCCTTCCAGAGGCTGGTTTTCTCAGGGAAATTAGTTGAAACATAACAATTAGGATGATGATCTGCTAAATCAAAAACTAAATTAAATGACTTTTTTTCATTTTAGAAGAAAAAAAAATATGGGTTGCAAAACTGCCTGGATAGAAAATGTGGTTGTTTGGCTAGATGTTCTGTTTCACTTTGAAGATGAAATGGTTTACATTCAGTAAGGCTATAATTTGGAGCACTGTTTTCTTGGTTATAAAATAATATTTTATCTATTATACTTCTCTGGCTGTTGGTATAGGGCAGTGTGGGTGGGTGTGAGCCATTGCTTTTCTTCACCACTGAAAAAATCCAAAATTTCTCTGTATTTTAGTAATTTTATCTTTATCATGGAGAAGAATGCCTCTTCAAATAGCCAAGTTTATGATCTTGAATCACTGATGATACTTATGATCCTAAATGAATATTTTAATGCCATTCACCACCCTGTTTTCCATATTATAAAAATGGCAGTATTCATTCATTCTCAAATCACTGTGTGGCAGGGTACCTATTTTAAATGCCTTTTGAGAATGACAGCTGTAATGTGCAAAAACAGACGAATTCAAGGCCAGCTCATCATTCATTAGAATGTTCACAGAGGCTGCATTGCGTGTTTTATACCAGTGTTGTGATGAAGTTTGGAAGCTGCCTGAAGAGTCTGACAGAGGAGAAATAGTTCTGATTGAGCAAGTATTGAAGGGGAAGTAAATGAAAGTATCTGCTTTATGATCTGAATCCTGTGAATGTAAAGTTGTGCTCTGATTTAATGATAGATCTGAGAACCTCAATTCAGACACCCACCCGTTCCCTTATATATCTACTCTGCAGCCTAGAAAGACATTGACAAGCCTCTGACAATTTGCTCACAAATTATACACCTCTCGCGTTATATAACTGGTCCAAAACTAGCATGTACTAATCCCAAGGGCTAAATATTTTGTTGCTACTAGTGACTGGCTTGTGATTTTAGCTTTGCTGTAAGATAATAGGTGTCCCATAGGCCCTGTGTAGGTAAAACCTCACCTGTGGGCAGCTGGACAGTAGTCTATATCCTGGCATCACATGATTAGAACTTCAAACGTCATTTTAACTTTCAATCTCAAGGACCGTGTATTAGAGGAGATAAGCTTTCTGTTTAATTTTGTTTTGTTAGTTTTTAATTCTCTAGTCATGGTAATCATTGGGACTTCTGTTTCTCTAGTCATCAGTGCAGAGATATTAAAGGACTATAGAGAATGCATTTTTTCCAAAAAAATCTTTTTCTGACAAAAATGAATGGAAAATTTTCATACCTTACACACACGAAGAGCCACATAGAGTTTGAGGTAGTTAGTCTTCCTTAGTTGATGTATGATCCTTATCTATGTGAGAAAAAACATTATTTTCCATATCTTTAGATATCAGTGTTTTTGAGAAGCATGTAAAACTTTAGACAGGAAAAATGCTGAAAATATGCCAGATCAAGATTATGTAAAATAGGCCTAGGAAATCACTATTAAATATATCTCTGAAAGTTTAACTTTTAATTTCTTTTTTAAAAAAGGAATAATATTAGTCATATTACCCATTATTATTTATTAACCACATGTCATTAACTTAGCCTGACTAAAATTTCTGAGCATGTATTTCTTCTGTAGCTCTACTTACAGGCCAGATGACCAGAGGGTAAGTGTGTTTTCTACCTTAATTTTTCTGTCCACAAAACAAGAATGTGAATAGCTGCAAAAAACAATGTTGACAGTTCAACAAGCAAAGAGAATGGACCTAGGAACATGATGATGTAGCCTTAAAAGGACCATTCAGCTTCCCATCACCTGTCTTCATAATGGCCCCCAATTTACTGGGAGATTGAGGATTATTCTAATGTGTTTATCTGGTCCAAAACCTGCAAGCACACAGATCACATTTTTCAATGTTTCATATATGGCAGGACTGGCTACATGATGTGCTGTTTGAAATGATACTGCAGGCTTCCTGTTCTAACATTAGTAAGATTTCCAATGCCATTAGCAGAGCAGAAACCAAACACAGGGCCAGTGTGACTGCACAGAACACCAAAGCTGTAGTCCTTGGGAAGTGGTTGGAGAGTTAAATACCATTTAGGATTTCTGTGTTAAACCTGGAGGTGTGACTACATGGTGCCGGCATCATGCATTGCATGCATCCTTGGTCTGTCCTAGTTTTAGGTAAGAACTACATTCATAACAGCGGGCTTCCCTAATGGCTCAGCTGGTAAAGAATCCGCCTGCAATGCAGGAGGAGACCCCAGTTCGATTCCTGGGTTGGGAAGATCCCGCTGGAGAAGGGATAGGCTACCCACTCCAGTATTTTTGGGCTTCCCTTGTGGCTCTGCTGGTAAAGAATCCTCCCGCAATGCGGGAGACCTGGGTTCGATCCCTGGGTTGGGAAGATCTCCTGGAGAAGGGAAAGGCTACCCACTCCACTATTCTGGCCTGGAGAATGGCCTGGAGAATTCCATGAACTGTATAGTCCCTGGGGTCACAAAAAGAGTCGGACACGACTGAGTTCGGACACTACTGAGTAACTTTCACTTTCATGTTCACAGTCGTAACGAAGAGCTCCCTCCGTTTACACCCCTCGTGGGTGTTTTGTCTGTGTTGTGGCTCGCGGTGTGGAGGAGCCTCTCTGCAGTCAGGGCTTTCTGAGGATGTCCCCTCACAGCTTACAGCAGTCTTCTTCAGTTGTTTCTGCTTGATGTGATGCCAGCTCTGAAATCCTTTGGTGTTCCAGAACCTTCTGTCTTCACTACTGTTGGCTCTTCTCCGTCTTTTTATGGTTCTATTATATGCTTCCATGAGTTTGAACAAGCTCTGGGGGCTGGTGATGGACAGGGAAGCCTGGCTTGCTGCAGTGCATGGGGTCACAGAGTCCAACACGACTGAGCGACTGAACTGATAGGCTTCACTTACAGGGAGAGAAACCAAATAATACAAGTCTTAAACAGAACATTAAAAAAAAAATTTATTAGGCAGAGATTTACCTGAACATCTAATGTATATTGAAGCCACACAATGTGAAAAGCCCAGCTCCGTGTTACCAGGCTCATGTGGTTGCCTAGATTCCTGAGACTAACCCAGAGCTTGACTGAGTAGGCTGCATGCATCCGTAATTGTTTGGTTCCATAAACCAGGGCAGACTTCAGAAATGGCTCT
This sequence comes from Bos mutus, assembly GCF_027580195.1. NCBI lineage: Eukaryota > Metazoa > Chordata > Mammalia > Artiodactyla > Bovidae > Bos > Bos mutus. The sequence goes on along the minus strand of NC_091640.1, from coordinate 10,991,981 downwards.
TGTCTATTACATGTAGTACACATACAAATTCTTAAGGAAATTCCATGACAACAGAACATGCTTGAAAGAAAATTGATGGCTGGTAGGACATTAGAAAATCATCTGAAAATTTATTCTCAGACTAAAAACCAGACAGTTGTTGAAAAATAGCAGTGATAAATTTGCTTCATACATAATACATTTTGTGAACATCAATTATAAATATAAAAGTAAATGAGAAGCTCTGGGTTACTGGGTCAGATGATACATCCATAGAGAAATTATTATTCAGAAAGCCAAAAATCTGGGCCAGTCTCTTTTTCTAAAGAGATGCAGGGTATATTCTTTTCATCATAAGTGGCTTAAAATTATTGATTATTAAAACAATGCTATTATCTCTCATGAAAGCCTCATAGAACTGTAAGGCTATGACTAGACAAGACTGGCTTTTACCACTTTAGGGACACAGTATAAACAATTTTCTCTGTGAGTGTGTGTCTATATAATATTCACCAAAATGCAGATCATATCCAGTTTATGAGAATTCTTTTCCAAATGTAGACAGCTTAGACTCAAAAGTAAAAAGCTCACAAAAGCCATAGAACTAGAAATCTATTATGTTTGAACATTCTTATTTAAATTCAATTCTCACCTAGTTATTTCTCTCTTGTAAAAAAAAAAATGTTTAATAATTGAGGTATTTGGAAATTACCTTTGCCCCCTGCATTTCTTTGCAAACTCTGTGATGATTTTTGCTTTGGAAAAGTGTTATTTATAGGATCACTTGCAAAGAGACAATTAGAAGTGTGAAAAATAAGTGAGTAACTTTGACTACCAGACTTCTCCCCTGATAATTCTGTTTTCTTTCAAATAATACCACTGAACAAAACCATGAGAAGATAAGGCAGCTGTATTTTCTTTGCTGGTTAATTGAGATGCTATGGATCTTTCTCCATTATAATAACTGTGCAGGATGCAAACTCATTTAAACATACTGAGAAATTAAAAATAAAAACTGAATGGGTAGGAAATTGTTTTAGAATTTCATTAATATTTTATCATCTGTATGAAACTATTAATTATGTGTTTAATGTGAAACACACCCTTAAATGTCATCTTATGAAATGCACTATCAAATATTCAAGATTGTCAATGCTTAATTTATTTTAAATGTATTATAAATAAATACAGTTATGATAGGAAGAAAGAAGAAGAGAAAGAAAAAAGGTAAGAAAAAGAAGAAAAGTAAGGACGACATAGAGAAGTAGAGATATGTAAGTCCCAGGAATCTTAGAGATTGTTAAGCTTGGTAACAGTGAGTCTTATTGAGGTCAATACTCAGTGTCTTCAATATTAGAGTTTAGGGAAGTATTGAAGAACAGACATGAAATATTCATAGAATCATTATGGTTCTCAGAAGAATATCTACATCTCAGACAGTTCTCAGTGAACCAAATGGCTATATGACTCTGCTTCTTTTGATGATCATTGTGGTGTTCTTGCCTGGAGAATCCCAGGGACGGGGAAGCCTGGTGGGCTGCCGTCTATGGGGTCACACAGAGTCCGACACAACTGAAGTGACTTAGCAGCAGCAGCAGCAGTGATGTTTTAGAGATTCTCTGTAAGCAGTGTGCAGATAAGTAAAGGAGTTCAGTGAAGGAGTTAAAGAGATCTTGTATTGCTGTGGTTATAGCAGCAGTGTCCAGTGTAGTGTATTAGAATAAGTGATTGTTAAAACAGCAGTTACAATAAATGGCCTGCATGCTAAGTAGCTTCAGTCATGTCCAACTCTTTGAGACCCCCTGGACTGTAGCCCACCAGGCTCCTCTGTCCATGGGATTTCTCCAGGAAAGAATACTGGAGTGGGTTGCCGTTCCCTACTCCAGGGGATCTTCCCAACCCAGGGATTGGACCCACGTCTCTTATGTCTCCTGAATTGGCAGGTGGCAATAAATGGCCTACTCAAATGTAATTTAAATGCTTAAAATATTGATGCATTGCAGGTATATGTGTGTATATGTGTGTATGTGTGTGTTTGTATTTGATAGGTACTGCTCAGAACTAAACAAAAATGTGGCTTCTTAAGATGGTATGAGTGTTATTTAACTAGGAATCTTAACATACTGGGACCAATAACATAGTGTTTAAATTATTCTTAAATTATTGAAAGATATTTTCATCTCTTTCCCACTGCTGGAGTAGTTACTGAACCGTAGGATATTGTGATGAATAGGCCAGACCAAGTATGATATAATACAGGCTTGTAACTTATACTTAGGGCTGAAATATATACAGACCATTATTATATGTGTCAATTGAAGAGTCAGCATTTAAATAATTGGCAACTTTTAAAAACATTTTATAAATTTGGAAGGTATAAAGACATTTTTATGCTGAACATGAACAACATTTTAAAATGGCAGCTTTTAAAAACATTTTATAAATTTGGAGGGTATAAAAACATTTTTGTGCCAAACATGCAGAAAAAAGAATGTTTATTCCAATTTGTTTATAATCATTTTCTTCCTAAAGAACCATCCTCTATAAGATAGCCCAGTTTTGCTCCTGAGAAGTCCATGATACCAGAGTTCCTGTCCCTCAGGTCTGAGTCATTGGGGTTTTAAATTCTGACTTAAATTCTAAAAGTTAGAATCTTTTAACAAAATAGATTGATGAACAAAAGAGTTCCAGTTATGTAGGTAAGACATTATCAGAAATGATGAAAGTACAAGAAATGATTAAGTAGGATTCTAGACTCCTTACCGTATCTAATTAGCAAAGATGACCTCCTGTTTCTAGTTTCAAGATCTGTATAGAGCAATATCGAATAAATGCATTTTCATTTGTTACGATCTCTATGTGCTTATATTGAGTCTGACTCTTTGCGACCTTGTGGATTATAACCCACCAGGCTCCTCTGCCCATGGAATTCCCCAGGCAGGAATACTAGAGTGGGTTGCCATGCCCTTCTCTAGGGGATCTTCCAGACCCAAGGATCGAACCCAAATCTCCCTCATTGCAGGCAGATTCTTTACCATCTGAGCCACCAGGGAAGCCCAAGTATATTATATTGAGTATATGTATTATTTTATGTATGTGTGTGCTTGCTCAGTTGCTAGGTAGTGTCTGGCTCTTTGTGACCCTCTGGACTGTAGCCCATCTGGCTACACTGTTGGTGGAATTTTCCAGGCAAGAATACTGGAGTGGGTTGCCATTTCCTCCTCCAGGGGATCTTCCTGACCCAAGGTTTGAACCCACGTCTACTGCATTGGCAGGTGGATTCTTGATCAGTGGGTGACCATAGCAAGACTAAATTTTACTCATAATTACTCTATTGTCTCATATATTTATATAATAATTGGTTATTAATATAAAACCATTAATTTACTGCAGCAGTGATTGTAGTTCAAGCTTTCTTATCAAACAGCATGGAGTTCTGAAGTCAGTTTCTTATACCTCTGAAGTCTTCAAGGTTCTTATTAAATGCAATTGATTAGAGAGAAACAGCAAAACACACTGATGTTTTTAGTATCTTGATTTTCATGAACACAGTCACTCTCATCATTAATACTTTTTCTCAGGTTTTTATAATAACAGATACAGCCTATCTATCCAGCAACATAATTTGGAATGGTGTTTTGTTAAACATAAATGACACATTCTTTCATTTATAGACTATGTAGTTACTTTGCTGGGAGAGTAGTAGGGACAATAGCTGAAAGGGTTTATGGTGATTTCACATCACTGGGAATTAAGATATTGGAGAGGGTGAGAGAGAAGAAGATTCATTGTCATATATTTAATAGGCAACTGCCCAGTCTTCTAGAGTAGATTTTATTTAAGCTGGTATTTTTTGAGTCATATTTCCGTAAAACCTAGAGATAATGCTCTCTCTACCCTGGTCTTCTATATTACAGTGTTTTCTGTGTTTTGTAATGTTTATATAGTTGTTAATATCTCTTTGGTCTTTAATATGCTTTAAAGTTATTAAAAGTAAACAAAACAGCAGAAGGCAACCACTCGAGCTATTTCTGCCTATATCAGTGTTCTTCGCTAGTATAAATGCAGCGATTCATGATGCATTTTACTGGGATTTGAAATTTTTCAGGAGTCATCAAGACCGCCCTTCCAAACATGGATAGAGAGGCTAAAGACCAGTATTTGCTTGTTATTCAGGCAAAGGATATGGTTGGTCAAAACGGAGGGCTCTCTGGAACCACGTCGGTCACCGTGACCCTCACTGATGTCAACGATAACCCACCTCGCTTTCCTCGAAGTAAGCTGTTCCGTGGTATCTGGCAAGCATGCTCGCTTTCCTTGCCGGATTATAGGAATGTCTTTAAAAAGGAATTTCCCCAAATATGTCTCAAATAATTAATCTCAATTACATTCTCCTCCAATTTTGTTTTATCAGGGACTTGATTTTTAATTCAGTAATATGAAATAATAAAGATATTGGAAGCAGATAAAAGCAATTATACCTTATTTCTGTCTTAAATGTAATTTTTTTTTCTTTTGGTTCACTTTGAATACTAGACAGTTATTAAGTTTGTTTATGTATTAATCTTTTTAGTCAAAGACATGCTGCTCTTTACATTCTGTAAGCTCTGAGGTTGTTCCCAATTATTAATAATAACATTCAAATGCACTTCATGAATTCTATATACTAAATGTTCTGCTTTATTTGTACAGATTAAAAAAAAGAGTACTGAACTTTATTTCTCATTCCACACTTTTTTTTTTTAACCAGTTCATGAACCTTGAATGTTCTTTTTGCTACCTACCACCTCTTTTTTAATGCAAACACTCTGTGTTTCAAAAGAAACCAGTTCAAAGAACCAGAAAACCACATTCCCTCCGTTTAGTTTCTTTGAGCAAAGTGGCATTTCTTTTAACCAAGTAAAAGGAAAAAAAAAAGAAAAATTTTCTTAGGTAGAGGTGTCCTGATTGTTAAAAAAAAAAAAAAAAGGCATTTCATCTTATTCTCTTAGTTGTCCTTTTTCCCAAGTATATGTGGTATTCTTTAGGACACAAGAAAGTAAGAAGAATCGTGTAGACTACAGTATCTTTAAATGCTTTTCTGAGAAGCTTATGTCAAACAAGGACACTTTCTCTGGAGATATGACGGTCACCATGTTTTCCTGCAAATACTGCTTCTTTAGATGTTTTATTCTTATTTTACATATTTTTAATATTTAGGCTATTGTACAACAGACATTTTTATACATCCTGGCAAAATAAAGTTATCCTAAGTTTAGCATTTAAAAAAAAAAAGAATCTAGCCTTGTGTTCTTAACTGCTTACAATGGGGGAGGAGAGGAAGACGGAAGAATAAACAAAACAATGTGATTATATTTGGCTCATAATAGAATTAGCTGTTTCTTTGCTTTAGAGAAATAAGAACTGACACAGATTTTTTTGTGATTTCAGTTGTCATGATTTGATAAGATAGAGCATGAGTTTTCTAGCTTATTAAACACTCTCCTACTTATTAAAGTGAAGAAAGCCAAAAATATATCATTAACATTTTCATTTTGACTGGGATTTTCTTTGTCTACCCTTTAGTTACTATTTTAAGCTTGAAATTTTTGGATTATCCTAAGGAACTTATATAGATATGTGAAAGGGGTCACTAAAAAATGGTGTTGTGATATTTTTTAAAAATCAGTAACAATTAACAAAATGTATAGAATTGCAAACACCAAGGTTCTTATTCTAGCATATAGTACCTTCATTTGGATACAATTTCCTTTCTCTGTTTCTCTTAAAGAGTATCCTTTCTTTTTTCTTTATAAGAAAGTGCAAATCACAGTTAGCAGCCAAAAGGAAACGGAAAAGGGCAAGGAAGCAGGAAAAAGTAGATGATTAAAGGGAAATGTTGAAGGGGCATTTCCTGGTTTCAAAGGATTCTTCATCTGCCTCCCAAGCTGGTTTTCTTTCTTTGTCTCTTTCTTTTTTTTTGAGTTGAGGGATGGTAAAGAGTTTTTACAAAAGAAAGTTTGAAAAAGTTACTCTTCCTATTTTGCTTCTCTTTCTTCCTGTTCAAATAACATAGACTCTGTTCTTGTACTGTTGTGTCCCAACTGAGTTTAATGTACAAGTCATACTTAATATTGCATTTGATCAACTTCCTTGTCCAGTGTTCTGAAACTTTTTCAGTAAAAGATACTATTGTGGAAATGCTGACATTTAAGGAATGAGAACTAGTTAGGCTCATTTTTTGCACATTTGAAGTCTAAGCTATACTATATAAAATTTTAAATATTTATATAAATTAATTGCATATTAATTACAGTCGACTCAATGTTAATTCTGTTTACAATTTAAGTTTTATTTTTATCATTAAAAGTAGTATATTTCTCAGTACTAGAAATACTGATATGGAATACTTCTTATGCTTTTCCCCAGGCTGTCTTTGACATTGATTATTATGTAATCATTTCCTTGGAATTTTTAAAGCTGTATGAAACTTATCATTTGCCTCATATTGCCTTATCATCTTATTTTATAAAGACATAAAGGCAAATTAAGCAAAGAGGGTTCAAGATAGCCAGATAATTAAATTTTATTGGTTAGTTTGGTGTAAGGTTTTGTTCATTTCTTGTTCTTAATTTCACAGGGTCGTACCAATATAACGTCCCAGAATCATTGCCAGTGGCTTCTATTGTGGCCAGAATTAAAGCTGCCGATGCAGATATAGGAGCTAATGCTGAAATGGATTACAAAATTGTGGATGGTGATGGATTAGGGATTTTCAAGATTGCCGTTGACAAAGATACACAGGAAGGAATCATTACTATACAGAAGGTAATATTTTCTTTATTTTTATTTCTTGTGAGTATGATATCATAGGGAAGTACTGAAAAGCCACGTCTGCTTTGATGGAATAATGTAGTAGACACATTGAATGGGAGTTTGGAACCATTGTTATTTTATGTTTAGGGGTAAAAAGCTACTCAATTAGTTACAAGTGTTGGCACTGTAGAGAAAAAAATGTGTAACATTTGTAATTAAGGCCTAACAGTTCTATTCTCTGAGTAAACCCACAGTCCTTATCCGTAGCTCTGTAACAGTAGGACTTACTGGCCAATGTGCTGTTTAAAGTGACCTACTTGAAGAGATGAATATTCTTCTTTGTTGACTAATAATGAAACCCTAAAATCAGCCAAAGGGGCTTCCCAGGTGGCTCAGTGGTTAAAGAATCTGCCAGACGATGTAGGAGACACAGGAGATGTGGGTTTGATCCCCAATACCCTGGAGGGGGAAATGGCAACCCACTCCAATTTCTTGCCTGGAAAATCCCATGGACAGAGGAGCCTGGCGGACTATAGTCTGTGGGGTCACAAGAGTCAGACACGACTTAGCAACTAAACCACCAGCTGTATTGTCAGCTATTCTTTTTTAACACTTATACTAATTAAATTATTTGAAAAATTTATACAGAGCATGGAAAATGCATGAAACCTATCATAAAAATAAGTGCAAAGGAGATTTTAAAAAATCATTATAATCCAAAATAAAGGCTATTTGCAAATTAACTCCCAACTCTGATTAGATATGGGGTAAAATGAGCTCCCTCTTTTCTGTATAGACATGATCTTTGACAAATCTTTAAAAAAATAAGTCAAAAGGAATTGTTCCAGAATATAGTCATATTTTCTCAAATGTCTGAAACACTAAAAATTAAAGCATGTATGAAAATGCCTACACTCAAGAGTCTGGGATTCTATGCTAATGTGACAATCCAGGTGTATAACTGTGTAATTAACATCTCTCAATAATTAACACACATCAACAAAGAAAGTTATGTTTTAGTTGTTATAGGAAAACATATGTTTGATTTCAGGCCAATAGGCAAAACATTTCTGCAATTATTTCCAGTGGACAGCTGCTGTTTTAACTCAGCTGGTGACCATCTGTGTAAAAAAGTTTTAATAACTAGGATAGGCCAACTGTTGGTAAATGTTTTATTTGTTGTCTAAAAGGAAAGGAATGCACTGGGACGCAGTCATGTTCAAAGATTTCAAAGACTCATCTGAAATCAATCTGCTCATATTCAAGAAGTTTTAAATATATATTGGAATTGTTTTATTGAATACATGCATATATTTCATATGATATGATTCAATATGATATGCTATCATATTGAGATAGCATAAATCATTGAGGAAATAAACACAAATACATGTATTTCATATGAGATATTTGATTCAGTAATAGAAAAATTTTATACTCAATTTCTTAATATTATTTCTAGAAGTTTTAGAAAATTAATTAAAAAAAATAACCTGTAAGAAAACTGTATAAGAATGCATTTAATCTTAAAGCATAAAATTAATAAAAAAAAACTACAAGGTAAAACTTACTGATAACTTACAATTATATAAAAGTAACATGAATGATTATTACTACTGTTCTAGATAGTGGTTAGTATCTGCTAGGATTCATTTTGGGTAAATTTAAGGGCTTCATCTTAACTTGCTTTCTCAACATCTCATGAAGGTATTAAGTACAATGAACATATGGAATCATTATAAAATGTGGAACAAAACAACGTACAGATAATGTTTGATATTTCCAAATTATAGAATCTTGTGCATCATCAAAATGATGTGGTGACATTTTCTTACTATATTAGCTAATACAAGAAACGATTATATAAAATATTATGTAAAAAGCAGTATCCAAAATTTTACAGACTCTTTGTTTCAATTTTATTTTATTTTTATAGAATACAGGATTCCAGGAAAACATTAAAATGTTAACCATAACTGTTTCTGGATCTTCACTGTTTTACAATATATAATATGCATTAGTAGTAGTTCAGTTGCTCAGTTGTGTCCAACTGTTTTCGACCCCATAAATTGCAGCACGCCAGGCCTCCGTGTCCATCACCAACTCCCGGAGTTCACTCAGACTCACGTCCATCGAGTCAGTGATGCCATCCAGCCGTCTCATCCTCTGTCGTCCCCTTGTCCTCCTGCCCCCAATCCCTCCCAGCATTAGAGTCTTTTCCAATGAGTCAACTCTTCGCATGAGGTGGCCAAAGTACTGAAGTTTCAGCTTCAGCATCATTCCCTCCAAAGAAATCCCAGTATTTTTATAATTACAATGTTATTAGGTTCATAAGAATATTAAGTAGCCAAATCAAAATGTGTTTCATGATAGCACTTTGTGATCTATTTTGAGGCTCGATGAAAATTCCTGTCCAAATGCAGTCATATGTCACAGAGATGTCAGATAGTAGACTAAAATGTAGTGTATTGTTGGAGCTATCTAAGGTATTAAAAAAGACATTGTCCTCTGTCTAATAAGTTAAGACTCAAAAACATTCCAAATTCTATAAGCATTTAGATTCATGGATTTTAAATTTTTGATACAGAAGACTTTCTACCCATGCAGTCAACTGAGTAATGTTTTATACCTAATAAATGCCCAGTAATTGATAAGTATTTATCAATTCATCATATGCTGCTGCTGCTAAGTCACTTCAGTTGTATCCGACTCTGTGCGACCCTACAGACGGCAGCCCACCAGGCTCCCCCGTCCCTGGGATTCTCCAGGCAAGAAGTTAGCTAAATGCTTCAATAATTTCTCATGCTAAATATGGAATCAAAATTATGTTACTACAAGCAATAAATGCTGGAGAAGGTGTGGAGAAAAGGGAACTCTCTTAAACTGTTGGTGGGAATGCAAACTAGTACAGCCACTATGGAGAACAGTGTGGAGATTCCTTAAAAAACTGGAAGGAGAACTGCCTTATGATCCAGCAATCCCACTGCTGGGCATACACACTGAGGAAACCAGAAGGGAAAGAGACACGTGTACCCCAATGTTCATCGCAGCACTGTTTATAATAGCCAGGACATGGAAGCAACCTAGATGCCCATCAGCAGATGAATGGATAAGAAAGCTATGGTACATATACACAGTGGAGTATTACTCAGCCATTAAAAAGAATACATTTGAATCAGTTCTAATGAGATGGATAAAACTGGAACCTATTATCCAGAGTGAAGTAAGCCAGAAAGAAAAACACCAATACAGTATACTAACACATATATATGGAATTTAGAAAGATGGTAACAATAACCCTGTGTACGAGACAGCAAAAGAGACACCGATGTATAGATCAGTCTTATGGACTCTGTGGGAGAGGGAGAGGGTGGGGAGATTTGGGAGAATAGCATTGAAACATGTATAATATCATGTATGAAACGAGTCGCCAGTCCAGGTTCGATGCACAGTACTGGATGCTTGGGGCTGGTGCACTGGGATGACCCAGAGGGAGGGTAGGGGAGGGAGGAAGAGGAGGGTTCAGGATGGGGAACGTGGGTATACCTGTGGCGGATTCATTTCGATATTTGGCAAAACTAATACAATATTGTAAAGTTTAAAAATAAAATAAAATTTTTAAAAAATTGTTACTTTCAGTTTAAATTACAACTAAAAATGAATTTTATTTTCTCCAATGACTTCTAATATATGAATATTGTCTAATTTTTATTAGACAATTTTTATTAGTCTAATTTTTTTTAATGTTTCTCCTCCTTTGTCTTCTAATATAATGTCAGTGATTGTCTTTGGATAATTAAGCACATTCAGCATACAGGATAATCTTGAGAAATAATGATGGTGGAACATTTTACAGTTTTACCATTGTGGCATAGATAACCAGTAAAATATTTAATGTTTAATAAAGAGAATCTTGTTCATTTTGAACTCCATAAAGTGTAGGACCAGGTCAGTCATCTAGATATCAAGGGTCAAAAAATCATATTTAGGTTAAATGCAGAGCTTCTTAAAAAAAAATCCCTTGAGAACTCAGGTGTAGAATGCTAACATGATGTTATGTATCGTATTGGGTCTAGTAAAGCAGTGTATAGAAGCATTACTGTAGACTAAGAAATGAGTAATGGTGTAGTACTTGAGATGGTTGGTTAAGCTTACTCTGCTTTACTAATGTGGAAGATTGATCTGATGTTTCATCCTCATGTAGAAGATGTATTTTCCACAACTTATTGGGGTAAAACCATTATGTTCAGAAAACAAAATAGTCTTCAATAACAGATAACATGAGACTAAACTGTATAGTTTCGTGACATTTTAATGACTAGTAACTCGTTATAAGAGAATGTATGTGTATTAAGACAGGGTATCCGAAGCCTTGTATATGAAAAAAGTAAAATTTAAATAGACCTGTAGTATTTATAATGTGCAGGTAATATCTACACAGAAGTAATTGGCAATAATGATCTCTTAGTTTTCTTCATGCTAAAGATCTTTAGTGTTAGCAAATGTTGCTTCATGGGGCTTTGCTTGTGACTCAACTTGCCAATGCAGGAGACACAGGTTTGATCCTTGGGTAAGAAAGATCCCTGGAGAAGGAAATGGAAACCCACTCTACTATTCTTGCCTGGGAAATCCCCTGGACAGAGGAGCCTGGCAGTCTTCAGTTCAGTCGGTCAGTCGTGCCTGACTCCCTGTGACCCCATGGACTGCAGCACGCCAGGCCTCCCTGTCCATCACCAACTCTTGGAGTTTACCCAAACTCATGTCCATTGAGTCAGTGATGCCATCTAACCATCTCATCCTTTGTCGTACCCTACTCCTCTCACCTTCAGTCTTTCCCAGCATAGGGGTCTTTTTAAATGAGTCAGCTCTTCGCGTCAGGTGGCCAAAGTATTGGAGTTTCAGCTTTAACATCAGTCCTTCCAATGAACATTCAGGACTGATTTCCTTTAGGATGGGCTGGTTGGATCTCCTTGCAGTCCAAGGGACTCTCAAGAGTCTTCTCCAGCTGCTGCTGCTGCTGCTGCTGCTGCTGCTGCTGCTAAGTCGCTTCAGTCATGTCCGACTCTGTGCGGACCCCAGAGATGGCAGCCCACCAGGCGCCCCCTTCCCTGGGATTCTCCAGGCAAGAACACTGGAGTGGGTTGCCATTTCCTTCTCCAATGCATGAAAGTGAAAAGTGAAAGTGACACCACAGTTCAAAAGCATCAATTCTTTGGCGCTCAGCTTTCTTCACAGTCCAACTCTCACATCCATACATGACTACTGGAAAAACCATAGCCTTGACTAGGTGGACCTTTTTTGGCAAAGTAATGTCTCTGCTTTTTAATATGCTGTCTAGGTTGGTCATAACTTTTCTTCCAAGGAGTAAGAGTCTTTTTATTTCATGGCTGCGGTCACCATCTGCAGTGATTTTGGAACCCCAAAAAATAAAGTCTGGGGTTGTAAAAGAGTTGAACAAGACTTAGTGGCTAAATAGCAACAGTGTTGCTTCACACTTTCCTCCTACCCTCCCTCTCCACACAGTTCTGCATAAATAATAGATAATCAAGGTAATTACCTGGTATACATCAACTTAATTTTTATTTCCAAAGCTCCCTCCACCCACAGATCCTTTTTAAAAATTATAATTTTCACTGTCTGCTAATGCATTCTAATGCCTAACCAACCCAACACAGAGTTCTTACCAATACTGAAATAAACAAACGTAAAACATGACTCCTCTAAGAGTTAATTAAAAACAGTGGGAATGGTATATTTACTTTGCACGTCAAGCTTGGTGATCAGCAAACTTGTTTCACTTGACAAAATTGCTTATGGTATTTATATTAATCTAGTTTTTAGATGAAAAACTATGAAGTCATAATTCTTTTTTCATTTTGAGCAGTTATTTATTCAAAAGTGCAATTCACTTTTTATGTGCAAGTGACTGCACTTAGCACTGTAGCTCAGCATTAGTTTGCATTAATCCAGGCCTTCTCCTTTCTCAAAACCTCAAATAAAGCTCATAATCTGACTGCTTATTTGGACATAAGAGAGCTACTTTTGGACCCCCTAGAATTATTTGGACTTGTGTTTGCTAGATGCATGTCCCACTACTCCTAGTTTTATGCAGTGGTCTGGAGTGGACACTAAGCCACTTAATTCCTAGAGGCAACGTCAATTTTTTTCTGGGTCTTCGAATATTTCCTTCTGCTGTTGGACTCTCCTGTGCTCAGCCACCCCTGCGCACTTACTCTTCCTCATCTTTCAAGACTGGAAAATCACTCCCATTCTTCCTTCTTTAAGCTAAATAGGTAAACAGAGGTTGTAAAATTTTCTGTACAACAATTTGTCTTTCTAGTCCAAGGAAGGGTGTAAGCGCACACATGCTTTCCACTGTTGGGCACTGGTCTAGTAAAAATGTAATACTGTGGGGTTTTTTTTTTGGGGGGGGGGCGGGTAAGATGTTAGCTATGGTCACAATGATTTGGGTAAATAGCCAAGGTCCTGTAGAAGTGCCCAAGCAAGCCCGGCCCCATCTGCTAGCCAGCTAGTCAGTCCCTGCTAGTCACTCAAAGATTTGAACATGACCTAAGGAAGAAGCTGCACAGTGGATCAGTAGTGTTATTCTGCAGGTTAACAGGAAAAAGGGGACTTTCCTGTGGAGGTAACCACCTGTGCAGAAGTTATCATATGAGACAGAGGCTATTATATGAGCGTGTTAAGCTCAGAGAGCAAAAGTAGGGCAGATTTCCTGGAGTACAGTGTGGAAGGGGGTGTTTGTACCAGATGAAGTGTAGTGTATGTGAAAGGGTGTCTTTATGCCTCCTTTGCAAGGACCCTGTTGTATATGTACAGTGCTTTGCAAACAAGAATGGCTTACAAATAATATATAATAAAAGGTATTTTACTTTTAGCTCTTATAAAATATACTATGGAGTAGAAAGTTATATTTTCTAATTTCTCTTGAACTCTTATTATTGGGAAAGTTATTCTAATTCATTGAGCATTTCTCTTCTTTTCAAAGCACTGAATTGTAATGGTGTTTATTTAAACATTTATTTAAAATGTTACCACTTTTCCTGGCCTGTCAAATAGCACACATTTTTTATTTTTTAATTCTCATTAAATTTAAATCCTTGAAGTTTTTCTAGTCTCTTGTCCTTTCTTGATCCATAATAGATCTGGTGTTTACGTTTGTTTGTTTCTATTGTCTTTGGCATTCCCCTGAGGTTGCTTATCACTGCTTCACTCTGAAACTATTTTTTATTGTTTCTGAGCTCACAGTCTGAATTCTAGCTTTTTAATGTTTAAATCTGACCTTTTTAGTTAAATTATTTTTTAGAAATTGCTATTCAAAACTCAACACCATTTTATTTTTATTATTCTAGCTACTTTGTAAAGAAGCTAATTTACTATCAAGTATTTTATACCTTATATAGTATAAAATTGTATATACTTTATATAGTATAAATACTTTATATAGTATAAAATAGTACTTAACTGTTAAGACAGAGTGGTACAACAAATTGAAAGGAAGTGGTAAAATAATCATTGATAAAATAATAGATTTAGAAAATTCTAAAAGAATGCATTGAAAAAGTATTAGAATTCAGGAGAGCTTTTACTAATGAGAACTATAAAAGTAAGTTTCAAATCAGTAGCTTCATTATAGTTCATGAGAACAGGTGTATGAACTCTTGTCTTCAATCCAACCACATGGATTTAACCCTCTAGGGGCTGCATGTGAACTATCCATCCTTTTTGTCTGTATCCCTAAACCTTCTGTGTTATTTTTTATTATTTTAAAAAGTTTTATAAACTGTGGGCAGTGTGAGCTCACAAAGGTAGTCTTTACTCCCAAATCCAAGTGATTTTTCCATCATGAAAGTGTCCTACTCTTTGCAACCCCATGGTCTGTACAGTCCATGGAATTCTCCAGGCCAGAATACTGGAGTGGGTAGCCTTTCCCTTCTCTAGGGGATCTTCCCAACCCAGGGATTGAACCCAGGTCTCCCACGTTGTGGGTTGATTCTTTTCCATCATGAAACCAACACTATTTGGTTCTCAATTTCAGAAGCATATTTTATGTTTTTTTGTTTTTTTTTAAACTTAAGTCTCTCTCTTTGGAGTGGTTTTCTCAGAATGAAGAAAGTCTCTTCTTAAGATATGATGATTCTCTCTGTCAAGAAACAGCAATTGTTCATGGTCCTCAAGAACAGGATTTTGACTTTCAGTTCTGCTTACCAAGATTTCGATAAAATGGGGGCGTATATTCTGTTCTAGGTAAAACATTTCCAGAGACCCCTCAGAGTGATCAGAGTCTGAGAAAACGTCTGAGTCCCATAAATTCACTGTTCTTTTCCTGACCAGATAATAGTAGAATCATTTGTGAAATTTAGAATGGATTTCTGAATCTGAGTCATAAGAGCATTCTGACTAAAACCAAGAAATTCTGAAAGAAGGCAAAGCTTTCTTCTATTGTTCTCAGAATATGTTAAGATCTTCAGAGATAAACAAGAGAATGCTGCAGGCAGTCCGTAAAAAATGAATCATTTGTTGAAAAGTTTTCCAGGCTCTCCCAACTTTAGGAAAACATTTACAACCAGGCACTGCTAGGATGTTAGTGAGCACTTTGTTCAAGACATGTTTGTTCTGATTATTGTGTGTCTTAAAATACTACTTCACATTTGGATAATAGTGTTCTTATGTCCACTTAGATAGAGTCATTTCTATTGGAATTAGGTTATTTTGTACCTGGGAACCATGCTTGATAATCATCTGAACCGTTTTTCTTTCTACTCTATAGTATAATAAAACTTTAGTCCACTGCTTTTTTCATAAACAGTGCGCCATCATGGTTACAATGAGATTCATCTAGGATGAGCAAGGTAGTATCCTATTTTGAAACATCTATGTATACTGTACTCTGCATACGGGTAAATTTAGGAGCAGGGAGAAAGAAAAACAGTCTTTTTCTAAAGCATACGTTAGTTAGAAAAAGAAGTACAGAATTATGAAAGACTACCTTCAGTTGTATGGGATTCCCTGGTGGCTCAGTCGGTAAAGAACCTGCAAGAGACCTGCTTTTGATCCTGGAGTTGGGAAGACCCTCTAGAGAAGGAAGTGGCAACCCAGTCCAGTATTCTTTCCTGGGAAATCCCATGGACAGAGGAGCCTGGAGGGGCTACAATCTAAGGGGTCATGAGAGGCAGATGTGAGTAGACCACCAGCACCTTCAGTTATGCTATTACTGCTCTAATGTCTGATACAGAAAATGCTTATTAGTGTGATCAAATATGCAGAAACCACAAGGCTAAAGATTTGTATGGGTATTACCAGATAATTATTTTTTTTAGAATTCAGTGATCCTTTCTGTACATTTAGACATGATTATATATTTTAAGTATATTTTAGATAATAACAGAACCATAGTGTTAAATAGTTAAAGCAAAGTAGAGTCTACTTCTATGGCCATTTATGAATGATTTGATGATAACCTTTATAACCAGTTACCTAGGGCTTCAACGTCCACAAAGCGTGAACATAAGTATTATCCCATGTTGAATGAAAACCGTCTCTTTCTTTCCACCTAGAATTCTTTCTGTTTACATTTCTCCATCATAATTTACAATGTAGGAACTTCAGTCTTTCATTTTTCCTTTGAGTGTGGCAATCTTACCTCTAGTATACTTCAGTTTTCAGTGTAAAATCTCAGCTGGGATTACATATGGGTTTTGCTTCTATAAAATAGATTACTACGTAGAGTTACAGTACAGTAAAAAATGAGCATTTTCAAAATGCATTTCCTATGAAGGATAAGCACACATCCAGTTTGTGGCCTAGGGATGGCTTCTATGGAGGCACATATTGTACTGTCAAATAACGTATTTAAGGTTCCTCAGGCCCATTCTACTGTTCTGTGTTCATAATCTCCTCATATTCATACCCTCAAAAAGGCTGAGTGAAGTCAGAACCATCAAATAACAGAGCATTACTGGGAGGCACTGACACCATGGCTAGCCTCCATTCCCTGTGGGGGAGGAAGAGTTAGAATCTGCTACGTCCTGTTGACTTGCTCAGCTGCACAGACTTCTGAGCTCTGGGTTGCTGTCTTGTTATTGAAACGTGTCCTTGTCTGCTGCTTGCAGTAATGAGGGGCTAATGCTCAGAGTCAAGTGTGTATTTCAGTATCTGATAAATGCTGCTGATGTGTGTTGGAGAAAAATGAAACCAGCAGCATTTCCAATTTATTTTTCTTCTCTTCATTACAGTTTTTTTTCTTTCAAAGATGTTATTTAATTAAGCCTGCTGCTGTGGATGCACGTTTCTCAAAATGGAGCAAAGATCTTCGTGCCCTTTGACTGTGAAAAACATACATTTCGGGTTTTAGTTTTGAAGGCTGGATGTTATAAGGTTAATACAGTAACTAATTTAGTGAATGTCTGATTTTCAGATTAATATTTTCCAATTTGTTCAACCCATTGTTGCTGTGTATCAGAAGTCGATCCTAACATCATTTTAATCTTTATGAACATGGCTGTGTGCATAGAGACTGTTACCTGCTTATTAAGGTATAAATGTACTTGTTTTTGAATAGTCAAGATTAGAGATGAATTTAAGGTCTTAAAAAATAAGAAATCAACTGTCTTTGAAGAAAGTTGATAGTAATGTGAATGTCAGCACAGGATAGACTAAGGGACTAAGACTGTTCCTTAGGAGTATTTTCTGTTTTCTTTTATTTTGGCAGTTATCAGAATAATCTTTTCAGAATATGTGTATGTCAAAGACATTTTCCAGTGAGCCTTTTATGTTTTTTCTTTTTTTGCTTAGGACAAGTCACAGATAAGGTACAATTTTCCTTCTTTTTCCCTGGTTGTTGTTCCCTAGATTAGTTTCAATGGGTAGGATTCCAAGGAAAAGATATCTAAGAAATAGATAAGAGAGGATTTAGTGATTATGTAAGGAAAGTTGGAGAGAGAATTTAAGAATAAAACTAATGATTCTAGTATGGGCAACTAGATGAAAAATGTGTTGCACCTTCAGAATGGGAATGTGGAGGTGATTAAAATGTAATCTTAACATTTTTGTTACTGTGACATCTAGATAACTGTTTCTAGAATGTCATGAAGAAGGGTTTTATCTCAAAGAAGTCTAGAGTACAGAGTTAGGTTTGGGAGTCATAGCATATGCATGGCAATTAAAATGAAGGGGACAGTTGGGAACACCATGAAGTATGGGTATAAAATGAGGAAAATAATTTTTTAGTTATTACTTGGCCAACCTGACAGACTTCAGTTAACAGGGCAGAGAAGGATTCTGAAAAAGCATTTTTTGTAGTCTTCTGGGATTAAGGTATTTTAAGAGAATTTAAAAATGACTGATCAAGAAAGGAAATAAAAACTCCTATTTAGATCAATAAAAGGATTTGCATATATTATCAATAGAGGGAGGTATTGTTGGATCCTGGAATCTGTGTTATATAGTAAAGACAGGGCATAATCCATAAGGCAATGATTAGAATAGAATCATGTATGGATGTGAGAGTTGGACTATAAAGAAAGCTGCTATGCTATGCAATGCTATGCTAAGTCACTTCAGTCATGTCCGACTCTGTGTGACCCCATAGATGGCAGCCACCAGGCTCCCCCGTCCCTGGGATTCTCCAGGCAAGAACACTGGAGTGGGTTGCCATTTCCTTCTCCAATGCATGAAAGTGAAAAGTGAAAGTGAAGTCGCTCAGTCGTGTCTGACTCTTAGCGACCCCATGGACTGCAGCCTACCAGGCTCCTCCATCCATGGGATTTTCCAGGCAAGAGTACTGGAGTGGGGTGCCATTGCCTTCTCTGAAAGAAAGCTGAGCACTGAGGAATTGATGCTTTTGAACTGTGATGTTAGAGAAGACTCTTGAGAGTCCCTTTGACAACAAGGAGATGCAACCAGTCCATCCTAAAGGAAATCAGTCCTGAATATTCAGTGGAAGGACTGATGTTGAAGCTGAAACTCCAATACTTTGGCTACTTGATGGGAAGAACTGAGTCATTTGAAAAGGCCCTGATGCTGGGAAAGATTGAAGACAGGAAGAGACAGGGACGACAGAGGATGAGATGGTTGGATGGCATTGCTGACTCAATGGACATGAGTTTGAGTAAGCTCTGGGAGTTGGTGATGGACAGGGAGGCCTGGCGTGCTGCAGTCCATGGTGTCGCAAAGAGTCGGACACGACTGAGCGACTGAACTGAACTGAAGAATATGGAAATTTCCATGTATAAATCTGACCTCTCTGCCATTAGTTTATTTGGTTTAGTCTATTTTTTTTTTTCATTTTCCCTTTATATTTGGCCATCAGATGTCAAAAATTGAAGTCACCCACTCTTATTCTCTTCCTTTTTGTGGTTGTTTCAGCTGCTACCCAACAAGTCACCCCAAAGCTAGTGCTTTAAAACAGTGTTTTTTAGGTTGTCATTTCATGGGTCAGGATTTGGTGGGGTTCAGCATGGTGGGTTTTTGGTGGTCTTACATGGGCTCCTCTGTAGAGGTGGCTGTCTATCTGCCGGGATGATAAGAAGGGATGGACGCATGCCTCCTGTCAGCCAGTAGCTAATCTGGGTTTGTTCCGTGAACGGCAGGAATAAAAGCTGAAAGTTCTCCTGAAGCTGATTTCCATAATTGACAGTACATCACTTCCACTGCATCATATTGATTGAAGCAGGACTGGGTGGCTCAGATTCAAGGAGTGAGGAGGTGAAGCATATGGAAGCAGAGATGCTATAAAATATTGTATGGACCTCTTCACTGGTTAACACTTCACCTTCCAATGCAGGGGGTACAGTTTCAATCTTGGTCAGGGAACTAAGATCTCACATGCCATGGACTACAGCAAAAAAAAAAAAAAAAAAATACTGTAGATACTGTGGAAGAAGATGAAAGATCTTGGGTCCCAGTTCTTCTCCAGAGAAACTAAAAAACCTTCAGGTTACATTTACATGAAATGGCAGAAATAAGGGTGGCTCTCAGGTCAGCCGACAGCACTGTAATCTCCTCTCCACTGTCAGCATGACTCACAAAGTAATCGTGTGGAGCAAGATAGTTTAGTAGTTGCCATTATTTCATAAAGATCCCCTGAGAAACATAAACTGTGTTTGGGCCATAATCTGGGTTTAGCTTCCCTGAAAGTGATGGAGATCCTTTCACTGAAGTTTGTGGTCCAGTCAGTAGTGCATGCTGGGAAATATGGACATCAGCAAGTAGGGAATCAATCTGAGCTATACTATGAATCAGGTTTTTGATGTTGGGCAGAAATACAGTCATTTTTGCAAGGCTTGTTTCCTAACTTCTGCTTATAAAATTCAAACAGCCTACCTAAATTCGCTCTTAGAACTATACCCTGCACAGGCTAAGGACTGCATAAATATGCATTGTTCTTGGGGAATATATTCAGCAATTTGTGGTACTACCTCTTTTTAGACAGTGCAATTAGCAATTTGAAATGTAAACACATTTAGTTGATAGTCAAAGTTTTTTAAAAAAATTTTTACAAAATAGAGATGTGTTAGGTATACCTGCTTGAGTTGCTGTTTAAAAAATATTCAGTGATCTTTAAATCTAGGTTAAAATGTTAATGTAAGTATTCATGGAGGTCAGAGGGCACTTGTGAACCTAGATAATAAAAATAGTAATTCTTGATATATGTATACTTATTCCTAATATCTTGACACGATTTAATGTCTTAGGCTTAAACATTCCTGAAACTATTCATAATAGCGTTCTGAGGGTCCCGGTTTACCTGTAAGCACTAGATATTTTTTGGGTAGTGTAAATCATCTTATAAAATATGACTGTATCAAGCGCAAGAGAATTAGCTGTTAACATGTGGAGTTTTTTGAAAGTTAAAATAATGACCCTCATAAAAATATAAAATGGACATAGACCCACCCATTAATTTTTTACTGCTTATTCTGTATTTGCTTTTATGTATTTTACTATAAGGGGCTTCCTCAATGGCTCAGCAGGTGAAGAATTTGCCTGCAATGCAGGAGGTGCAGAAGATGCAAGGGAATGGCTACCTACTTCAGCTCAGTTCAGTCACTCAGTCTTTGCAACCCCATGGACTGCAGCACACCAGGCCTCCCTGTCTATCACCAATTCCTGGAGTTTACTCAAACTCACGTCCATTGAGTTGATGATGCCCTCCAACCATCTCATCCTCTGTTGTCCCCTTTTCCTCCTGCCTTCAATCTTTCCCAGCATCAGGGTGTTTTCAAATGAGTCAGTTATTCGCATCAGGTGGCCAAAGCATTGGAGTTTCAGCTTCAGCATCAGTCCTTCCAAAGGATATTCAGGACTGATTTCCTTTAGGATGGACTGGTTGGATCTCCTTGAAGTCCAAGGGACTCTCAAGAGTTTTCTCCAACACCACAGTTCAAAAGCATCAATTCTTCGGCACTCAGCTTTCTTTAGTACTACTCCAGTATTCTTGCCTAAAAAATATCCCATGGACAGAGGAGCCTGGTGGGCTGTAGTACAAAAGGTGGCAAAGAGTTGGACATGACTGAATGACTAAGCACATTTTGCTACGTTTCAAATAATTTGTTCTTAATTTTTTTTCCCTTCATTCAGCAGGCAGTGAATCTCTCTTACCTGTCTCAGACAATTATTACCTGCTGGACAAATGTAAGATTTTACACTTGGCTTCTATCATAGATCTCAAAATCTAGCACAGTGAGATAGGAAAGGGTCAGTACTTTGTAGAGGACACCTACAGAGCTGGAAAAACTTTGAGAGCTCTTCTTTTTCTCCCCCTTAACTCCTGAACATCTATGAAGGCATCAACAGTGACATAGTAAAGAATGCGCCTGCCAACACAGGGGACACGAGATGTGGCTTCCATCCCTGGATTGGGAAGATCCCCTGGAGCAGGAAAACGCAACCCACTCAAGTATTCTTGCCTGGAAAATCCCATGGACAGAGGAGCCTGGCAGGCTACAGTCCATGAGGTCACGAAGAGTCAGACACGACTTGGAGACTGAACATATATATATTGTTGTTATTGTTGTTCAGTCGCCAAGTTGTGTCTGATTCTTTGCGACCCAATGAACTGCAGCACACCAGGCTTCTTTGTCCTTTACTATCTCCCAGAGTTTGCTCAGACTCATGTATGGGATGCCATCCAACCATCTCATCCTCTCGTTCCCTTTTCCTCTCGCCCTCAATCTTTCCCAGCATCAGGATCTTTTCCAGTGAGTTGACTGTTCATATCAGGTGGCCGAAGAATTGGAGGTTCAGCCTCAGCATCGGTTCTTCCAATTACTATTCAGGGTTTATTTCCTTTAAGATTGACTCATTTGATCTCCTCGCTGTCCAAGGGACTCTCAAGAGTCTTCTCCAGCACCACAGTTCAAAAGTGTCAGTTCTTTGGTGCTCAGCCTTCTTTATGTTCCAACTCTCACATCTGTACATGACTCCTGGAAAAACCATAGCTTTGACTATACAGACCTTTGTCAGCAAAGTGATATCTCTGCTTTTTAATACACTGTCTAGGTTTGTCATAGCTTTTCTTCCAAGGAGCAGGCTTCCTTTAATTTCGTGGCTGCAGTCACCATCTGCATTGATTGTGGAGTCCAAGAAAATGAAATCTGACCCTGTTTCCACATTTTCCTCATCTGTTTGCCATGGAGTGATAGGGCTGGATGCCATGATCTTCATTTTTTGAGTGTTGAGTTTTAAGCCAGCTTTTTCACTCTCCCTTTTCACCTTCATCATGAGTCTCTTTAGTTCCTCTTCACTTTTCTGCCATTAAAGCTGTGTCATCTGCATATTTGAGGTTGTTGATATTTCTCCCAGCAATCTTGATTACAACATGTGCTTCATCCAGCCTGGTATTTCACATGATGTACTCTGCATATAAGTTAAATATAATTATTTGTTATTTATTAGTTAAATATATTTATATATAATAGTTTGGAACACACCTTTCCCTTGATGCCTTCTCTATGGAAAATAACTTAGTGCACAAATCTGGATATAGGTTTTATAGTTCACAGACATTTTAAGACAAAAGCTGTGTGTAGTGATAAGTCACTTGCAACTGTCAAAGCATAAATGTCACTGGACGAAGTTAAACATATAAGGCAGACTTCAAGAATATTGTAGTTAGGGAAGCAAGATTACAAAGACTTGAATTTTTAAGGGCTAGAATATGTGTGTGTGGAATGGGATGAGTTAGATCGCACTGTATTTGTTTTACACAAAGGAAATGTACATTTTCTTGTGTTTTCATTACAGCAGGTAGTTTTATAACTTGGAGCAAGACTCCTGCTGAAGGTTGGTTCTAAGAAAAGGGAGGTCAGGTACCGGGGTCCAGCCCCGGCTGATCCAGGGAGTTCGAAGCGGGGACGGCGTCGGCGAGGATCAGGATACAATAGCTTCAATTAGATATTAATTAGAGATGTAAAGAGTAATAGAATGAGGATAGCTCAGCAGGAAAATTCAGTGGAGAAAAGAGGCTGAGTAGCTTGGTTTACTCAGGAGACCAATAAAACGTCAAGACAAGAAGTTTGCACCACTTACGTAGGCCACAGGCGTCCTTCCGTTCTCCCGAAGGAGAGGAGACACTGAGGCCTCCCTGGTCGGATCTTAGAAGCCCAGGCATAATTAGTAAGCATGGCGGGTTCTGCGCTCCAGATGCAGACTCAGCCAGAATGAGAGAGAGAGCGACATGGGGAGACCAGTATTTCGAGAAACTGATCCCAATTCTTTATTTTCCATGGTCTACTTTTATACACTGAGATGTTATGCAAAAGTCATGCGGGGTCAGCAGTCCTGACTTTTATCAAAGTCAGGTGCTTCATACAAATGTATACAGAGGTCTTAGGGGTGTTACATCATCTTCTGGCCAGGGGCCCTGCTGACAATTTATGACCCTCTCCTTGTGACAGTGGTCAGTCAACCAGGACACTTATTTCTCCAGGGGTGATTATTCTCAAAACAGACGCCACCCAAATAAAGTTACATTCCTACAGGGTGAGGGTGTAGTGGGTTTTAGTTAAGGAAAGAATTTACTTAGCCTAAGGTCTAACGTGATTAATATCAAAGGTTAATTCTATATATTCATTAATGTGTGTAAGGGCAGGGGATGTGGAGACTTAGCAACAAACATTGGCTCAACAAATGAAAAACCCTTCATCAATACAATTTCTAATCAGCCCACTATACTTATACTAATAGTTTTCTAACTTCTCTAAAGAACCTGTTTTTAGAGGGTTTAAAGCATCTCGTGCCTCTCACGGTTGGGAGGCTGTGAGCAATCACATGTGGCCAGACGAGCCTGTCAAGCAGGCCAGAGAACCTTCAGAGGAGTGTGTAGGTTAAAACACTCTTGTCATGCACAGGAGTTTTTATTAACTGGAGCTCTAAGTTAACTCCTTCTCTGAAAGAGGTGGTGGGGGACAGCCCCCCGTAAAGTCAGAGGTGGAGATGAGAGCACAAAGTAGTAAAGTAGGCAGGCTCTGGTTATGGGGGTAGATGCTCAAGGATTTCCAGGGGGACTCCTGAGGCCCGATCCCGCCTTTGCGTATGTCGAGCCTCCTTCCTCATGACCTTTGCCACGGGCGGAGTGCCTCACTCTGGCCCCCAACAGTCAGGAGTAAGGAAACGTTTGTCTGCATTTGGTCAACCTGAGGGCACCATTCAGGGAAGGGAGAAAGGAAGGCTTCAGTGTAGTTGTGCATAATAATGGCATGTTTTGCTTTTGGAAAAGGGAAAAACTTAGAACTTGTAAACTGTTTAAATGTACAAAATTGTTCTTTGCTGAGAAAGCTTTTCCAAGCTAAGTTCCTGAGTAGTCGATTAATTTACAGTCAGATAATCACCAAGGGCAGGTTATGATTGTGGGTTCTTTTTCCATTGGTACAGTTATTGAAGCCCATTTACTTAGTAAAAATGATTTATATTGATTTGATCAAGAAGTAGGGAGGATATTGAAAGCAACAGAGTCTAATGCTTTGATCCAAAGGACAGCTGAAAGTGCCAGAGATAGAAATGCTTTTAAGGATGATGAACGGTCTCCGTGCTTCTGTACAAGATCCGTATTAAACATAAGACACTAAATATATAGACAGGAACACATGTGTTCACTGACACACAGAACAGCCCTGGTGGTACCATGTGATGGTTACAGGAACAGATTGAAGAATTTCCAGAAGGATATAACTTGGATCAGTTCCTGAAACATCAACAACAGGACTGACCAGAAGTACAAGCCCTAAAAGAAGGCCATTGAGTTTCATGAGAGCGCGTTTGGCTGTAGACCAGAAACCAAGCTATAAGAAGAAGAAAAAAAATTCAGGGCAGAGATTTTATTAAATGAATTTAATGCTGTTTTAACTAAGGTTTTACTGTTAAGGAAGCTAACAGTGGCAGGGAGAAACTGATAAGACTCCACTGTTTATGATAGTTAATGATTTTTAATTCAGAAGATGAATATTATAAACTAATGCTGCCAAAGACATAGGCCTAGGTGTCCTGGGGAAAAACAGAAGAAAAATATGTAGTCTTTACTTTCCATTTGATTTGCTGATAATCTAGCAGGAAATAATGGCACTAATAATAGTACAGTAGTAACAGCAAATGCTAATGCAGTGATCGCTCTGTGTCCATCACTGTTCTAGATGCTTTACATTTATGAATAATTTACAGCAACCCTACTTACTTGGTGAGGTAGGCAGCTACCAAGATGTGATGATGTCATCCAACACAGGGTGCTTATTGCTCTTTGAGTTTGGAGAATGCCTGTTTGTTCTAGCAGAAAGGGAATGGGTGGTGGGCAGACATGGCTTAGAATTTACATAGTGTGTTTTCCCCGGCTGCTATTGCTAAGTCACTTCAGTTGTGTCTGACTCTGTGCGACCCCGTAGATGACTAGACGACAGCCCACTAGGCTCTCCCATCCCTGGGATTCTCCAGGCAAGAACACTGAAGTGGGTTGCCATTTCCTTCTCCAATGCGTGAAAGTGAAGTAGCTCAGTCCTGTCCGACCCTCAGTGACCCCATGGATTGTAGCCCACCAGGCTTCTCTGTCCATGGGATTTTCCAGGCAAGAGTACTGGAGTGGGGTGCCATTGCCTTCTCCAGTGTCTGCCCCTGAGTACACATATAATCTTGGTCTTTCACTGGATTTTTTTTGCTAGTTTCAGTAGTAGCAACTTTTACTTAATTTTAATAGTATCAACTTTGCATCTTTTAAAATGCACTTTAAAGATGTGCCTGAAACTTCCTGTTTGAAGGTAACTCTCTCTCAATATAAAGAAGTCTTATAATAAGTCTTATTATGGAATCACTCATAAAGAAGATGGGTTTCCCAGGTGGTGCTAGTGGTTAAAGAATCAACCTGCCAATTCACGAGACACAAGATAAACAGGTTCGATCCTTCGGTTGGGAAGATCCCGTGGAGTAGGAAATGACACCCCACTCCATCCAGCCATCTAGTACTCTTGCTTGGAAAATTCCATGGGCAGAGGAGCCTGGAGGGCTACAGGCTATAGTACACACACACACACACACACACTCTCCCTCCCTCCCTCCCTCCCTCCCCCCCCACCCCCCGCCCCAAAAGATTCCCATAAGAGAAATGGCAGACAGAATTCCATGAGAAGGAGGGAACAGCAGATGATACACACTGGAAATGTACCAAGTACGCTGTATATAGTGAATAATTCATTTTACATGGAGTAAAAAGGGTGGGAGGAAGAGGTGTGAACCTCTAGTCTGGAGAGAGAAGCTTATTATCTGGGGCTTCTTAGACCAGGGGTTGGCAAACAGCTGCCTGCTTGTTTCTAGACAACTCAAGAGCTAAGGATAGTTTTATGTTTTTAAATGATTGGGAAAAAGAATCAAAAGAAAAAGGAATGTTGCATGAAATGTGAAAGTTACATGGAATTCAGATTTCAGTGCCTGTAAATGAAGTGTTACTGGCACACAGCCAAGCTAGTTCATTTTCACGTGGCAGAGAACCATAATGCCTGCAGAGTCTAATTATTTACTGTCTGGTCTTTACAGGAAAAGGTTGCTGACCACTGTCTTAGTTATTATGCTTGCTTTTTCATCCCAAAGTTCATCATCTTTTGATGGCAATAAATTTATACCATGCTATTTCATTATTTAGGAGGGACGATGGCCAACAAGCAGCGTTCTCTTTCAGTGTCTCTGACATAGACGACACTTGACAGATAAAGCAACTTCTGTATGGCATTGCTAATTTGGGTCTAAGTGATGGAGTTTTGAGTTCAGATTCTTAGGAATCCTTCACATTTCTTGCTCTTTTGGGCTGCGTCTTGAACAGTGTTTTGGTCAAATTTCCAAATACATCTAGTCTCCAGTGGTATGTAGTTTCAAATATTGAATAGACTGTGTTTAAACAGTGCCTTTATCTCCTTCCCTTTCCTTCTACTTTCCCTGGTTATTATTTTAATTTTCATTCCCCAAGTATAGCTTTGCTCATGAAGTTTAATCACTTCAGTTGCTCAGTCGTGTCTGATTCTTTGTGACCCCATGGACTGCAGCATGCCAGGCTTCCGTTTCCCTGCCTGTCACCAACTCCCGGAGTTTACTCAAGCTCCTGTCCATCGAGTCTAATACCATCCAACCATCTCGTCCTCTGTCGTCCCCTTCTCCTGCCTTCAATCTTTCCCAGCATCAGGGTCTTTTCAAATGAGTCAGTTCTTCACATCAGGTGGCTGAAGTATTGGAGTTTCAGCTTCACTATCGGTCCTTCCAAAGAATATTCAGGACTGATTTCCTTTAGGATTGACTGGTTTGATCTTGCAGTCCAAGAATCTTCTCCAACACCACAGTTCAGAAGCATCAGTTCTTTGGCACTCAGCTTTCTTTATAGTCCAACTCACACATCCATACATGACTCCTGGAAAAACCATAGCTTTGACTAGACGGACCTTTGTTGGCAAAGTCAAATAGTTATGGGATATATTGCTTATGTAGAAATCAATCAGAAGGAGAAAGCAGGAATTAACATTTTACTGCAAAAGTCATTTCTTCAATTTGCCATCTATCACACCACACCTCTCTTTGAAAACTGGCTGATTGTGATTTGCTCTGAAAATCATTCTGTGTGGCAATTCCTTCTGTCTGGAATCTTGATTCATGGGCTCTCATAAGAATTCTTTTATGGTTCTATTTTCATAATAGCTTTTAGGCAGCCAATCTTCATGCGTGATCCTGTGTTACTTTATGACTTGGCAGCATCCAGATGTCTTTACTGCATCTTGTTGCCTTTTAGACACATTAAAAATAAAAGTTGCCATCAAATAATTGCATTCATTTGTGCAGGAAATGTTAAATTATTCTTTCATGAGTCAGTCAAACTTTTACTTGAATACAGAAAGACTTGCTGTCCCTTTTGGTAAACCTGCATGAATATCTGAAAAGTTGTGGTTTTGAAGTGATTGAAAAGCAGATGGTAAACAGGCTTTTTTCTTTTTTTTTTTTTTTCCTCGTCTTATCTTACATAGTCACAGAATATATAAAAATAGGATTTTTCTCATAACTTACCAGTTTTGTAAGTAATGTAAGAACAAATTAAATAGGTTCATATCTAAGCTATGTGTATGTTGAGAGTGTCTTAAGTGAATGTATTTGTGTAAATAAGAATGCTTTGTTTTATTTTTAGCAGAACCCAATTAAGTATTGGATTGCATGTATGGGCCCAAGAAAATTTTAACGAGGAAGTCAAATTTCTTCGGCTTCCGTCATACCTCAGTCAGTAAAGAATCTGCCTGCAATGCAGGAGACCCGGGTTCGATTCCTGGGTCAGGAAGCTGCCCTGGAGAAGGAAATGCAACCCACTCCACAGTATTCTTGCCTGGAAAATCCCATGGACAGAGGAGCCTGGCGGGCTACAGTCCATGGGTTTGCAAGAGTCGGACACGACTTGGCAATTAAACCACCACTGAACCATCAAGTTTCTTAGAAGAGTATTTGCATCACAATGACCCGAAGAACCTTTTAAAAATAAGTGTGTTTGTGACTCATCCTGGATCTGCTGAATCAAAATCTTGGAAGGGGCCAGGAATGTATTAGAAAGTTCCCTGAGGGGTTCTGATTCTCACCTTTGGCTGACAACCATTGGGCTAGAAATATTTTTTGAGAGTAGAATAAAAAAATGGTAGCCTCAAAAAATGGTTTCAGTGCTCAGGCTTAGTTGCTCCATGGCATGTGGGATCTTCCCAGATCAGAGATCGAACCCGTTCTTCCTGAATGGGCAGGCAGATTCTTCACCACTGAGCCACCAGGGAGGTCTCAGAATTTTCATGTGAAACCTCAGAGAAGAATTAAAATTTGGTTTTCCCATAGTAATTATATGAAGTTTTTCTGCTCAAGAAAAACAATATACCTGGCTGTTTCTTCCCCCATCTCTCACTTCAACCTACTGGATTCTCTGGAGCAAAGATTCAGTTCATTTTCAAGGTTCTTGAGGACTGGATATCTGGATTCTATCTTTTTCTAATTCATTAAGAATATTGATGCTTTTCAATGTATCAAATTCTGAATAGGCACTAAGTATGCTAGTACCGAAGAAAACAGTCTGGAATTTACAGTTTACTAGATGAGACAGATGTTAAGCAGATAATTCAATAAATGATCTCTGGCCTGGATATTATAAACCTATTTTTTGTATTGGTTTAAGGTATATATATGTTAATATATTTTATGTAAGTGGTATATAAATTCTTATGTCTCATGTAGCATATACACATATACATAGAGTGTGTTATTAAGTGTATATACATTTTATATTTATATATTGCCATCACTTTAATTAGCCTCACATCCTTCTGGAATGAATTGGAATGTATACATACCTATATGTGTGTGCACACATATGCCCATACACATGACTATGAATTTAGACTGTAGTTCTACAGAAATACATTTAGCTAATTTTTCTCACTGCTCTTTTAAATTAAATAACATGTAAAATGACAAATATATATATATATTTTTAAGGTTTGTGGGGTTTTTTTCTCAATTGGGGTATAGTTGCTTTACAGTACATTATTTTATATATGTGCTGTGATTTCTGTTGGTTTCTTTCTAAAATTTTTGCTTTTATACATTAAATGTAGCAGTTATTTTGGGACAGTGTTTCAGTGGCGAGATAGATTGAAAGTCCCAACAAGCTGGAGCTCTCTATACCTCTTGAAGAAAGAGAAGCATACTACTGTCATAGACAGCTTCCACATGTCAGGCATATGATTCTTTTTTTTTTTTTTTTTCACAGATGGTGCTTTACAAGTACACGCAACTGTCCTTAAAACATTTTTAAAGCTACCATATGGTTTGACTTGGGTCACTGTATTTGAGAAAAATGTTAGCATGTTAATCCTGTTGAAACATTATAGAAGAGAGATTATAACTGTCAACCGTTTAATATAAATAGAGACTGAGTATAGTGATGGTGGAATATTGAAGAAACAATGGGCTTCATCAAGAAGAATCAGCTATGTACACACTTCCAGATTTAAAATGGATCACCAATAGGGACCTACTGTATAGCACATGGAACTGTGCTCTGTTACTTGGCAGCCTGGATGGGAAAGGAGTTTAGGGGAGAATGGATACAGGTACACGTATGGCTGAGTCCTTTCAACTGAAACTATCACAACACTGTTAATCGCTGTTCCCGAGTACAAAATAAAAAGTTAAAAAAAATAAAAATCAGCTATGTTTTCTGGCTGTATAACTACAGTATGCCACTTCTTCTGCTTCAGCTGCATTGGGAACACTCGAAAGTTTAGGATGGTAAGCGTGTGTGCTAAGTCGCTTCAGTCTTGTCCAACTCTTTGCAACCCTGTGGACCGTGCAGGTGCCTCTGTCCATGGGATTCTCCAGGCAAGAATACTGGAGTGGGTTGCCACCATGCCCTCCTCCAGGGGAGCTTCCCAACCCAGGGATTGAACCCACATCTCTTGCATCTCCTTCATTGAAGGTGGGTTCTTTACCACTACCGCCACCTGGGAAGTCTTAGGATTGTAAAGGAGTCCCCTACATCAATGAAAATGACCTTGTAAATGAGAAATTCAACTGAAAGTTATCTTTTTCCCCCTTTTCAACATGCATTTCTGGATAGTGCAGTGATATTACATGGTTGATGAATACTACCTGGAGGTCCCTGCTGGAAAAGATTTTTATATCATATCAGTTGTTCCAGTAATATTCTAAAGACCTGCATTTACTTATGCAATGTACTACACAGAGTGGATTAAGTTAGTTCAAAAGCATTTACCATTGTCTGTGAGCCAGAAAGCCACAAGGACTCTGATTGGCATTATTATTTATTGTTTTTGAATGCTGATGGTACATTTTCCTGGTAGAGTCCATACTATGCTAATTGACATGCATACGTGAAAAGGCTCTGCTTTTCTGAGTATTTAATGGGCAATTTAATTTTCCTAACAACTTTCTTTACAGGACTTGGATTTTGAAGCCAAAACAAGTTACACGCTACGGATAGAAGCTGCAAACAAAGATGCCGACCCCCGCTTTCTGAGCTTGGGACCCTTCAGCGACACGACAACTGTGAAGATAATTGTGGAAGACGTGGACGAGCCCCCTGTGTTTTCCGCACCGCTTTACCCCATGGAGGTGTCGGAAGCTACCCAAGTTGGGAATATTATTGGCACCGTAGCAGCTCACGACCCAGATTCTTCCAACAGCCCAGTGAGGTAAGAGCTCATTGCTGTCCTTTTCAATAATTCTGTAACAGTGTGCCCTTGTTGACAACTCATGTCTCTACATTATGATGCTTTGGGATCGTGAGTGCTCAGCTGCTTCTATTGTGTCTGGTTTACTCTTTGCAATCCTATGGACTGTAGCCAGCCAGGCTCCTCTGTCCATGAGATTCTCCAGGCAAGAATAGTGGAGCTGGTTGCCAGGCCCTCCTTCAGGGGATCTTCCCAGCCCGGGGATTGAAGCCACATTCCCTGTGGCTCCTGCATTGGAGGCAGATTCTTTACCACTGAGCTGCTGGGGAAGCTTTGGGGTTATAGCAAATAGAAACCAGTTATGAATATGTATTGAGCCATCATGGCAGAAGTGAAACAGGATCAGAACCGCTCAACATTTTACTAATTCCAAAATACGTCACCTGATTATCCAAGGTCATTATTGTGTGGCAATGTTGTATCTTTTTTTTTTTTAATATTTATTTATTTGTTTGCCTCTGGCGGGCCTTGGTTGCAGTATGCAGGATCTTTTTGTTGCAGCATGTGGGGTCTAGTTCCCTGACCAGGGATTGAACTTCAGTCTCCTGCAGTGGGAGCATGGAGTCTTAGCCTCTGGGCCACCAGGGAAGTCCTGCAAAACTGTCTTTAGGCGCCGTTGTCAGCCACAAGCAGAGCTGATGTTCCTGTTCGGCCCGTTATCCTGAGCACTTTTGCAACACAAACTGTGGTCAAAGAGAAAGGGATGCGTGTCCTCATTGTAGGATAAGTGTTTATGTTAGAAAACTAATTTTATAAACAATTTAAATTGGGGATTAATTTCTCAACAGATCCTTTTATATATTGGTCTGTATGGATAGTATGTGTTTATTAGTCTAATCGACTTATTAAAAATAAAATAATACCTTATTTATATACAAGGACTATTTTAAAATGTTCTTTCAATAGGCCTGTATAGAGAGTAGAAACATTGTTATAACCAACTCTGTGGAACTAACAGAATAATGATATGTAAGCATCCCAAAATATCACAGCATTACAGGTCACACCTTTTACCTATAGTCTTATAATCTAAGAGCTACATACATATACATATGGTAAAATGTTTTTTTTTCAAGTAAATATTTAATATCTAAGTGATTATATAGAATATACTAGAAATTAGATTGTATTTCATGTTTTAATTTGGGTTCATAAGTAACACATTTTTATTTCATGATCTGGATTTTGATTATAAAATCTATAAAGTGGGCTTCCTTGGTAGCTCAGCTGGTAAAGAATCCACCTGCAATGCCAGAGACCCCGGTTCAATTCTTGGGTCAGGAAGATCCCCTGGAGAAGGGATAGGCTACCCACTCTGGTATTCTTGGGCTTCCCTTGTGGCTCAGCTGGCAAAGAATCTGCCTGCAATGCGGGAGACCTGGGTTCAATCCTTGAGTTGGGAAAATCCCCTGGAGAAGGGAAAGGCTACCCACTCCAATATTCTGGCCTGGAAAATTCCATGGACTATATAGTCCATGGGGCTCCAAAGAGGCAGACACAACTGAGCAACTTGTACTTTCACGTTTCGCAAAAATTAGTGAAGGTTTTATATTGAGATATGTTCAACTAACCACTGATTGAACCTCTGGTGTAACTGATATTTAATAATGCTAAGCGCTCTTGAGCTACCTTACGAAAGAAGTCTGGACATTGACTGCAGAGTGTCATGAAAAACATCTACACATTAGACAATGATTTTTAGTTAAGAAGAGCTCATAATCCTCTGTCTCCCTAAAATAATAGGCTTAACCTTATTATTTATATAAGTAAATTATTACACATTTAATGATATTAAATATCAATTTATCATTAATATACAAATAATGATCAGCATATATATAGAGAGAGGTTATATGTAATTAGTGCTCTCTTTTCCTTCTCTTTTGTTTGACATGAATATCATAGTCTAGTAAAGAATTGTATAAAATAACTTATTTCAAAAGTGAAGTCATACTCATTGCTTCTCTGTCTATATAACAAATTCAGTCTATGTAGTAGCTGTATTATTTTTAACACAGTGATCATAAAGCATTTCTAAGAATATAACCTTCTGTGCACTAGAATATCTATGAGTTCCAGATGCACTTAGATGGAATAAGCCTTCTCTTCCCTGTAAAAGCCCAGCCTGTATTGTCAGAAAGTTCCCAGATTTAAGTTCAGCTCCATCCACTAAGTCCTATTAATGTGCACAGACGTGAATTTGGGCTTTGTTATGGCATCACAACGCTAGTGACGTACTTGTCTTCTTCCCCTGTGAACAAACAACCACAGTACAATCGTAGTCATAGATCAGGTGCTCAGGAGAGCCTGACTGATGCTTAAATCACTTAATTTAATGGGGAGAAAGAGAGAAGGCTTTCATGAAATTGAGGATTGGAAAAATAGACACAGTAATATACATGATAGTTCACTACGTAAGCTAGTGAGAGGATTTAAGAAAATTTTGGTTTACTGGTATTTTATAATTTTTTTCTTTATCCATTTCCTTGTGTATCAATCTGTTAGAGCCTTTTAGAGTAAATATTTCACTTTTAATAATATTTTATTTGAAAAAATGCGGTATCATATAATAATTTGGGGAAGGAGAAGGGAGAGTAGGACCAAGTGGGTAGTGACTTGAGTTAGAGATGAAGTGAGTTCCATGTCTGTTCCCTGGGGCACAGAGAAAGAAAAGGCCAAAGGGTGAACTCTGCTGAATTTGGAAGTAAAGACTTCTGTGTCCTCCATCAGCTCGTCAGCACTGCATTTTTACCTCATTTTTAGTTTCTTAAAACTAATAAAGGTGATCCTGAAAGTTTAGGTCAGTGCTTCTTACATCCTTTTCTAATCTCTAAATCTCACAAATAAGCATTTTGTTCAAAGTTGAATTAAATGTTATTTTGTGTGTGCCTGTGAATATATCTTTTGCTTTTTGAAAAGTAATTTGACTTAGATTTATGCACATATTCTTGCAACATTGCTTTGCCTTACTCCTTTTTTTTTTTTTTTTTTTTTAATGTCAGCATAATCCCTCATAGTTTGTTTGTTTCTGGACATCTCTCTCACATATTTCTTTCTCCTGGTCCATTTATGATAGTCTTTAAGAGGCCAGTCTCCTCATTGTGTAGTTCAGCGAGTTGAGGGGAACTTCTAGAAATAATATTCTCTAGAAGATTGGTTTTCTTCTGCTGTTTGCCGAGTGCCTTTAGGGGAGATTTCCATATAACCCAATAAAAAGGAAAAGCAACACTTGCAGTCCTTGCCCTACCCCAAAGATTTTGAACATTAAGGGAGAGGGAAAGTAACGGATGCTTTTAAACTGTCAATCATTACTGAAATATTAGGAAGTAGTATCCCTGTACATTACTATTATTACAGTTTATTATTTTCAGGCCATTTTTATTTCAAGGTCAGTAAAGTCAATGAAGGGAGACATATTTTACAAGGAACTATATTGGCAATGTACTGAAGGTTGTATTGTATTCACATATTTTCCAAGATATTATAGTAAATATTGCAAAAAGTTGTTTAATGGACATAAACATATATTTGCATTGGGCACTCAAGTAATTATCAAAATATAAGCTCTTCTGCAGATGCCAGTGGATGAGTGGATTCCACAGTCTGCTGAGATCCTGGGAAAAGTGAATCTCCAGGTTGAGATGGAAGCTGGAGACTCTTACAATTGTGAACTTTGTGCTCCTGTACCTTTAGTGATATTGTAGTTCTCAGAGGAATGGAAAAGCACGATTTGTTTCCTCATAATTGTTTAACATTAGGCCAGATAATATTTGAATTGTAAAAGAGTATGGGAAAGTGGATAATTAGTGTTTGAATTCATTGACATTCTTTGTAGTGTGATACTGAAATCTAGCATATACTGTTTGGAATATTTTCTGATATATGGGGCAAGAAATTAGAATTCTAAAAAGAAATGCATTCACTGCCTCCATCAAGGTAAATGGAGGTCTTTTTCCCGTATGATCCATGCCTTACCCAGCATTTTTTTTTTAACCTACTCCACTAATGCCCCAACCAGTAATGCTGAAGAAGCTGAAGTTGAACGGTTCTATGAAGACCTACAAGACCTTTTAGAACTAACACCCAAAAAAGATGTCCTTTTCATTATAGGGGACTGGAATGCAAAAGTAGGAAGTCAAGAAACAGCTGGAGTAACAGGCAAATTTCGCCTAGGAATACGGAATGAAGCAGGAAAAAGACTAATAGAGTTTTGCCAAGAAAATGCACTGGTCATAACAAACACCCTCTTCCAACAACACAAGAGAAGACTCTACACATGGACCTCACCAGATGGTCAACACCGAAATCAGATTGATTATATTCTTTGCAGCCAAAGATGGAGAAGCTCTATACAGTCAGCAAAAACAAGACCAGGAGCTGACTGTGGCTCAGATCATGAGCTCCTTATTGCCAGATTCAGACTTAAATTGAAGAAAGTAGGGAAAACCACTAGACCATTCAGGTATGACCTAAATCAAATCCCTTATGATTATACAGTGGAAGTGAGAAATAGATTTAAGGGCCTAGATCTGATAGATAGAGTGCCTGATGAACTATGGAATGAGGTTTGTGACATTGTACAGGAGACAGGGATCAAGATCATCCTCATGGAAAAGAAATGCAAAACAGCAAAATGGCTGTCTGGGGAGGCCTTACAAATAGCTGTGAAAAGAAGAGAAGTGAAAAGCAAAGGAGCAAAGGAAAGATATAAGCATATGAATGCAGAGTTCCAAAGAATAGCAAGAAGAGATAAGAAAGCCTTCTTCAGCGATCAATGCAAAGAAATAGAGGAAAACAACAGAATGGGAAAGACTAGAGATCTCTTCAAGAAAAGTAGAGATACCAAGGGAACATTTCATGCAAAGATGGGCTTGATAAAGGACAGAAATGGTATGGACCTAACAGAAGCAGAAGATATTAAGAAGAGATGGCAAGAATACACAGAAGAACTGTACAAAAAAGATCTTCATGACCAAGATAATCACGATGGTATGATCACTCACCTAGAGCCAGATATCCTGGAATGTGAAGTCAAGTGGGCCTTAGAAAGCATCACTATGAACAAAGCTAGTGGAGGTGATGGAATTCCAGTTGAGCTATTCCAAATCCTGAAAGATGATGCTGTGAAAGTGCTGCACTCAATATGCCAGCAAATTTGGAAAACTCAGCAGTGGCCACAGGACTGGAAAAGGTCAGTTTTCATTCTAATGCCAAAGAAAGGCAATGCCAAAGAATGCTCAAATTACCGCACAATTGCAGTCATCTCACACACTAGTAAAGTAATGCTCAAAATTCTCCAAGCCAGGCTTCAGCAATATGTGAACCGTGAACTTCCTGATGTTCAAGCTGGTTTTAGAAAAGGCAGAGGAACCAGAGATCAAATTGCCAACTTCCAATGGATCATGGAAAAGGCAAGAGAGTTCCAGAAAAACATCTATTTGTGCTTTATTGACTATGCCAAAGCCTTTGACTATGTGGATCACAATAAACTGTGGAAAATTCTGAAAGAGATGGGAATACCAGACCGCCTGATCTGCCTCTTGAGAAATTTGTATGCAGGTCAGGAAGCAACAGTTAGAACTGGACATGGAACAACAGACTGGTTCCAAATAGGAAAAGGAGTACGTCAAGGCTGTATATTGTCACCCTGCTTATTTAACTTATATGCAGAGTACATCATGAGAAATGCTGGACTGGAAGAAACACAAGCTGGAATCAAGATTGCCGGGAGATATATCAATAACCTCAGATATGCAGATGACACAACCCTGATGGCAGAAAGTGAAGAGGAACTAAAAAGCCTCTTGATGAAAGTGAAAGAGGAGAGTGAAAAAGTTGGCTTAAAGCTCAACATTCAGAAAACGAAGATCATGGCATCTGGTCCCATCACTTCATGGGAAATAGATGGGGAAACAGTGGAAACAGTGTCAGACTTTATTTTTCTGGGCTCCAAAATCACTGCAGATGGTGACTGCAGCCATGATATTAAAAGAC
Organism: Bos mutus; assembly: GCF_027580195.1. NCBI lineage: Eukaryota > Metazoa > Chordata > Mammalia > Artiodactyla > Bovidae > Bos > Bos mutus. The sequence continues at coordinate 10,954,458 of NC_091640.1, read as the reverse complement.
GCTTACTCCTTGGAAGGAAATTTATGACCAACCTAGATAGCATATTGAAAAGCAGAGACATTACTTTGCCAACAAAGGTTCATCTAGTCAAGGCTATGGTTTTTCCTGTGGTCATGTACGGATGTGAGAGTTGGACTGTGAAGAAGGCTGAGTGCCAAAGAATTGATGCTTTTGAACTGTGGTGTTGGAGAAGACTCATGAGAGTCCCTTGGACTGCAAGGAGATCCAACCAGTCCATTCTGAAGGAGATCAGCCCTGGGATTTCTTTGGAGGGAATGATGCTGAAGCTGAAACTCCAGTACTTTGGCCACCTCACGCGAACAGTTGACTCATCGGAAAAGACTCTGATGCTGGGAGGGATTAGGGGCAGGAGGAGAAGGGTACGACAGAGGATGAGATGGCTGGATGGCATCACTGACTCGATGGACGTGAGTCTGGGTGAACTCCGAGAGTTGGTGATGGACAGGGAGGCCTGGCGTGCTGCGATTCATGGGGTTGCGAAGAGTCAGACACGACTGAGCGACTGAACTCAAGTAATGTAGCAACTTAAAGCTCTGCACATCTGCCCTTTCCTTAAGAGAATATCAGGACATCTATGTTACTACTGAAACCTTACCATTCTAACTGTTTCAGTTCAGTTCAGTTCAGTCACTCAGTCGTGTCCGACTCTTTGCGACCCTATGAATCGCGGCATGCCAGGCCTCCCTGTCCATCACAAACTCCCAGAGTTCACTGAGACTCACGTCCATCGAGTCAGTGCTGCCATCCAGCCATATAGTAACAACAGGGTGAAAGACTAAATGAGCCTGGAGCCCAGTGATTGGCTACAGTACAGCAGCTTTGTGGATTGCTATGTCTGTTACAGCTTGCACAGCATCCAGAGGGCTTCCCCGGCCCACCATTGCGTGCATACTTTGTTTCCTCTGTCCTGATATGAAAACTAAGCCAGAACTGGAAATTAGGTGATTGAGATTACTTAGGAAAAAAAGAGAAATTTGGAAAACACAAGCGGGTAATCGAGGGCCAGAATGTTTGACATTTTGTTTTTACGTAGTGGCTTACCGTTTCTTGTTAATTTTGGTCCCAAGTACCAAATATCAGGCTTTATCTACTGAACTCAGAAAGACTGATTTGTGTTCTGCTGATTCTGATAATTTTTCGGAATAGTAAAAGCTTCGCTTCTGCGTTTCTCATCAGTAACATGGGAAAAACTGTAAGAGCAGTCTAGTGTCTAATGGACTATTAATTCTTCATGTCAGCATTCACAGACTGATCAATGAATCACATACATTAAGAACCTGCTTTGTGCACGACACTGGAAAAATACAAAAAAACACAGATGAATAAAACATTTCCTCTGACCTAAAGGAACTTACAATCTTGTTGAAGAAATAAGATTCCATAGAAGTTAAACAGTACATGGTGGGGAAAGTACCAGAGCTTTCACAGGGCAAATTGTGAGAAAAATACTAATCACTCCAAGTTCACTGGACATGAGACTTCATTTGAAGGATTGATAGCCTAAGCTGGACTTCGAGGGGTGGCAGGATTTGGACAAGCCAAAAATATTATGTAAGGTCTATTTGTGTTTGAGGTATGCATTTGTGTGTGTACTCAGTTATTCCTGAGTCTTTAGGACTGCTCACCAGGCTCCTCTGTCCATAGGATTCTCCAGGCAAGAATACTGGAGTGGGTTGCCATTCCCTTCTCCAGGGGATCTTCCCAACCCAGGGATCGAACCTGTGTCTCCTTGCATTGGCAGGTGGATTCTTTACCACTGGCCCACCTGGGAAGTCCATGTTTTAGGTAGCTATATCCTTAGAGTCTAATGCTATACTATGAAACGAGCACTTATTGCTGCAGGCAGTTCAGCAAGCCCAAAATCCCTCTGCCTAAAATAGCCAATGAATTGAAACATGATATTACAAAGATCAGATGCAAACAAGTGTGATTAAGGAGAAATGGATGACAGGGCAGGGGCATGAATTGGGAGATTGGGATTGACGTGTGTGCACTGCCATGTGTAAAATAGATAGCTAGTGGGGTGCTGCTGTACAGCTCAGCCCAGCCCTCTGTGATGACCTGGCTGGGGGGATGATGAGTGGGTGGGAGGGGGGGTCCCAGAGGAAGAGGGATACATGTATACATTTCATTGTACAGCAGATGAGCATAATATTGTAAAGCAACTATACCGCAGCTTAAGAAAAAAAGTAATGGGGATCATTTTGGGCATTTCTAACAATCCAAATACAGAACTAGAGTTGTATTTATGTTCAAGGATCATAATAATACTCACCAGCAGGCTCTTTTGATATTCCCTCTGATAAAAGGTGATAAGGTAGTATCAGATATTACAGTGTGTAGTGTGACTAGTCTGAGCACAAGTTGGGTGTTTGAAAAATTCACTGTATTTTCAGTGGCTTGTATACATGCATATATTTGTACATATTATTTTAATCTAAATTACATGTGAATTTCTCACAGAATTAAAGGGAAAGTTGAACAGCCAGTCTTTCGAAAAGAGAGGAGGAAGGTTTCTTTATAAATATGGGTAGCAAGAATGCGCGGACAGTCTCTTATGAATGTGACAGAGGATGAGACATTGGCCGCTTTTTTTCCCCTCATGGCTCTGTTTAAGAAAGTTTTTATGGGGGGTCCTGTCTTAGGACACGTGTCCTCTTACCCAGGAAGTCCTGGACCTCTTCATTGTGAGGCCCATCAAGGTTGCGTGAGATTGAGATGGTTGAAATTCCTGAAGGAAAACTGAGTTACCTTTGTTAGAAAATGGGGAGGAGGCTGCAAACAGTGGCATCGCTAAGTACTGAACTCAACAACAACTTATCTTGAAGTAATTTATTTCTCATTAAAGCCCTAGAAGGCAAGCATTAACATTCCACAGTTTATAAACTAACATGACTCCAGTCACACAGTTAGAAAATGTGGTTCTAAGATTTTAGCAGGTTCTGTATCAAAACCTGTACATTGCTGGCAGCAACACACACACACACATGCATGCACATGCATGCATAAATTAAGAGATTAAGGCTTCAATTCAAATGATTCAATTATTTCTATTGATCAGATTTGTCGATGCCTATTTATTATGTTACCTTTTCCCCCCGGGGTGTAGCACGGAAGCCTTTGTGCTCATCCAGCCTGCTCACCTCCATATTCCCTTTGTGACTATCAACGTGCATCTCAATAGCTGGGTGACCAGCGTGCTGCTTGTGAATACGGAGAGGACCATTTTAATCAATCTCCATAGCTTATTGAACAGCAGCACCGATAACTACAGGCATTTTTTTTAGGATTGATATTGTCGCAGATGTGCAGAACACTGGGGATATTCAGATATAGAAGACACAACCCCAGCCCACTTGCTATCTAGCAGGAGGAGAGATCTTAGCAAAAACTTAGAAAAAAATTCCAATGTTAAATCTGGAAATGAGAAACCATTTTTTAAAATATTCTCATTTTGCAGATAAAGAATACAAATGGTGAATGAAAAGTCCAACTTGATACAATAGGTTTGTGGCAGGGTCCTGGCTATAAATATTACCTTTTAAATGCCCAGTCTGTGGTTCATGGTGGCACATATAAATAGCACAGAGAGCTTGCAGTGAAATTCCTGAGTCATATATACCACAAGCCTTAAAAAGGCGCGATTTCTAAAGTATTGGGTTGGCCCAAAAGTTTGTTTGGGTTTTCTGTAACATCTTACAGAAAAACCCAAATAAACATTTGGCCAATCCAGTAATTGGGGTGGCTTGGTGCTTTACTGCCTGAGGATTTTCATCAAGGAATAGTAGGAGCACAATAATTGGAAGGAGGAAAGATCAGAGTAAAGAAGGACGAACACGAGGAAAGGCACCGAAATGGAGATACACGCTATATTGTCATTTATTCCATTAATACATCAGTGTGACTATCTTAGAATTTTAGGTAGAGCAGTGGAGAAAAATAATGTAAAGCTGAATTCTAGAAATGTAGGTAGCAGAGACTAAAAGCTCATCTATAGGCAATATGGTACTTACTGGAAAGATGGCGCAGACAAACACCGTTCTAAATCTTGGCTCCATCAACAATCAGCTGTGAGACTTTAAAGTCCAGTCCTTAACTACAACAGTAATGGTACCTGCTTGCCTTAGAAATTGTGTTTGGCTGGTAGGAACAAAGCTTAACACTAATGACGTATCAATGAGAAGTCTGGTACCAGGCAATCAAAGAATGACAAATAGGCAGGATAATGTCATCAAGGGTTTGGCCTTTTATACCAGGCACTCATCACCTTGTATTTACAAGATGCTTTTTGGATTGCTCTCTAGTGTGTTCATATCCCAGGTGAGATAGAGGGGAAGGGGCAAAATCAAATGCCAGGTGAATTAGCAGTTGTCTCCTATCCTTAAAGGAGTTTTGGAATGATGCCCAACCTGTAAATTTTCTTTTTTGCATCTCATTTGCTAAGAGTCCATGGAATTCTCCGGGCAAGAATACCAGAGTGGGTAGCTATTCCCTTCTCTAGGGGATCTTCCCTACCTAGGGATTGAACCTGGATCTCTTGCATTGCTGGCAGATTCGTTACTGTCTGAGCCATGGTCAGCCCACAGATGTAAGGATACTGCACCTACAGGGCGGCTAGCTAGTGTAGTTTTTCAGCTGGACACATGCCTGCCTCTGACATAACCAGGTTTCTATGAATAAGAATTAAGGGCAGGTGAACATTAGGCATGCAAGTGAAAGTGTGTTACATGACCTTACATAGCTGTTTGAGGATTAGGAAACAATGTATATATTTTAAATTCTTAGTCTATTTAGGGGGAGGGACTGTTGGGGGAAAGGTTAATGAATCTGCTTTTGGATATACTGACCTTTAACAGAAGATGTTGCCGGTATTTGGGGTAGTTTATGAAATCTCAGGAAAAGGATTGAAACTGGATATTGAGATTTTGAGGCGTCTGCATAATAAATACAGAGAGCACAACCTTAACTGCTGGTGCTGCAAAAATATGGAAGCGATCTCTTTAATTGGTCGCTCCAACCTCCAGTGAAGGAGGTCAAGTATTTTCGGCTGTAATTTATAGAAACTAGAAGGATCATTGTGAATGTGCAGTCACCACTAACTGCAGCAGAAGTTGCATTAAAGATAACTTTGGGTCATGATTAGAGAAACACCAGTCCTTTCCTTTCCCGTTCAGCCTCTAATTGGCAATTGTATTTCTCTGTCCCCAAACCAGTAGATCCGGAGCTACAAAGAGCGTGCGGCTCTGAACTTCTTCAGAGTGTTTTTTTCTCTCTTGGCCTCACTCAGCCCTCCCAGACTAATTCAGAGACAATTTGTACCACTCACTCTAAAAAGTGCTATATTTTATTTCTCTTGGTTAAGGAATTTTTTTTTCCTTAGGTAACTTTATCATTAACTAATGTCTCATACAGAAACTCCTGCTTTTTGCATATCCAGAGGGGCTGGTAGAAACTAGGGGCCCCTTTAATGCTGGGGATCCCAAGTCCTTGTGGTTAAGAAGTAGAATAACTATTCTTTGTCTATTCCTGGTCCCTGCCAGAGTCCTCCATCTCTTCTCAAGTTAATTCCTCTTTCTCTTCCCCACTCTTGCCCTCGTTCCCTTCATCTTACTTGAGCACAGCAATTTGTTGGTTTCCTCCTGAATACTTCTTTTAAATTGCTGTCTTTCAAAATATTTTGCTTACATACCATATTTCCTGAAGTAGACTATCACAGGCACATTCTCCAGATTAATTGCTGAATATGTGAATGAGTGAAAGGGAGACATAAGAATATCCAAATGATTCACAAATTATCAAATACCATATATATTTGTGTGTGTGTGTGTGTGTGTGTGTATATGGCTATTTAGTGAGAGCTAAATGAGAGTTACAGGGCTTCCCTGGTGGGTCAGTGGTAAAGAAACCACTGGCCAATGCAGAAGATGTGGGTTTGATCCCTGGGTAGAGAAGATCCCCTGGAGAAGGAAATGGCAACCCACTCCAGTATTCTTGCCCTGTGAAATCCCACGGACAGAGGAGCCTAGTGGCTACAGTTCATCTGGTCGAAGAGTCGGGTATGACTGAGCAACTAAATAACAACAGATGTGAGTTAAAACTAGAGCTACCACACAGTTATAAGTGGAAGCTACAGAGTTTATGATTTAGAAATGATTAATATTTGGATAATAGAAACTCTAGTACCCATTCTTTCCAAACTTATAGAGGCATAGGTGGTAACTCTGTTCCTGAAAGATTTAGGGGTTTTTCTATGAGGTGAACAGAAATTGGAGATATTTTACATATTAAATGAATTCTTGAGTTTAATGTCCTTTATTCTAAACCTGGGAAGCTTTGAGACTATTGATAATAGAGCCAGATGTTTTAGTTATTAACTTTAGTCTGTGAGGAATTACATGAACTTATTTAGAGAGCTATGTGGCAAGTTCAAGGCCTTTTTGCTTTGTAAGAATCTAGAAGTTACTTTGTTCCTGAATATGCTAACATTACCACAGTTGACTGAAAAAAAAAATGAACAATTCAGGGTTTTTAGTATTGACTCCATTGATGCATGGATATTAAGTTATATTCTTTTGTCAAACAATATTAATTATTCTATTATCATTGAATTAGATATATAGTATATGTGTATATGGTCGCAGGTATATATAGAGAGAATATATTAATAATATGAAATAATGGCATAAACTGGTTTGACTAAAGCAACATTTCAGAGAAGATCTGGCTTTTCTATGTAACAGAAAATTTGTCTGTTCTTGTTTGCATGGCCGTTGTGTGGAAAGTAGATTGGAGACGGTAAGAATGGAGGTACGCTGATAAAAAGTAGAATAATGCAGAATCTAAGCTCGTATGTGGTAGCTTGGAATGACTGCACTTGAGAGTAGATCCTGACAAATTGACGCAGGGACAAGAGAGAGAAACAAATCTATGTTTTTAGCTTGAGCATCCACGTGACAGGTGATGTCATTTGCTCAGGTGGTAAAGAGGGAGGGAGGAGGTGATGTGGGAGACCTTAGGAGACAGAAAAGCAGTCCGAGAATGTCACATTTCAGTTCACATTGTTTATTTATGTCTGCTTCTACTAAGCAAGTAATTCAGTAAGTCTGGTTGGCCAAGGAGATTTTTATATAAATGTACAGGTCATCAAAATTATAGAATTGACTTAATCTACAGGGCCATATAAGATGGAAGGAAAAATGTTTTTTTTCAAAGAGAAGGGGATGTGTGGGAAAGGTTTTGGGGGAAGTAATTAAAGATCACAGAGGAGAGGGTAAACCAACTGAGGTCCTGAAAAGGGCAGGCAGTAATGTAGGAGAAAACCAAAGAATACATGATATTAATAAAGGTAAAAGGAGAATGTGTTTTAAGGAGGTGTCAGTGGTCAATTGTGGGAAACTTGGATGACATAGAAAGTAAGAAGAGAGAAAGCAACAATGGATTTGACAGAACGGAGGCCCAGAAAAGAAATCGACACAAATGAAGAATTTTTTTTTTTTTAAAGAAAAACACATGTTTTTGAGTCCAGTAAAGCTTTTTTTTTTTTCTAATTTTATTTTATTTTTAAACTTTACATAATTGTATTAGTTTTGCCAAATATCAAAATGAATCCACCACAGGTATACATGTGTTCCCCATCCTGAACCCTCCTCCCTCCTCCCTCCCCATACCATCCCTCTGGGTCGTCCCAGTGCACTAGCCCCAAGCATCCAGTATCGTGCATCGAACCTGGACTGGCAACTCGTTTCTTACATGATATTTTACATGTTTCAATGCCATTCTTCCAAATCTTCCCACCCTCTCCCTCTCCCACAGAGTCCATAAGACTGTTCTATACATCAGTGTCTCATTTGCTGTCTCGTACACCGGGTTATTGTTACCATCTTTCTAAATTCCATATATATGCGTTAGTATACTGTATTGATGTTTTTCCTTCTGGCTTACTTCACTCTGTATAATAGGCTCCAGTTTCATCCACCTCATTAGAACTGATTCAAATGTATTCTTTTTAATGGCTGAGTAATACTCCATTGTGTATATGTACCACAGCTTTCTTATCCATTCATCTGCTGATGGACATCTAGGTTGCTTCCATGTCCTGGCTATTATAAACAGTGCTGCCAGTAAAGCTTTATACATAGAAAAGGATCCAAACCCAAGGAAAAATGTTCTTGAGGTCAGCAGATAGGACAGACAGGTTAAATAGAATGTCTTGATTTGACACTTAGCTGCAATAAATAGATGGTAAGTAGAGGGTATAAGGACATTCAGTTGAGATGCAGTTTTCCTCTCGTGTTTCATGTAGCACAGATCCTGGAGGTGAGGGTGAGTACCCTTTGTACTGCCATTACCATTTGCAAAGTAGTTTTCTTTTCCCTTCCAAACTCCCAACTCTTGGCAGAATGCATCACCACACTTGACTCAAAACCTTTCCTGTTGCTATCCACCACCAGATATACAGTAATCACACTGATTTGTTGAGTCTTTTAGTACTCAGATTATTTTGTCTTTCTCTACCATCACTTTTGGCATGATGATTAGTATCTGGCCTCTCACTTTCTTAGTCTTTTTGACTTTAATGATCTGTTTCTTTGCCCCAGTTTTGTCATAGATTCTTACGAACATACCTTTGTCTTGTTAACTCTGAGCTGCTGTTGAAAATCTACTTCAAGCATCTACTCTCTTATCCACTGCCTCCCACTGCAGCAATTCTGGATCCTGAGAAAGTCCTCGCACTTGGCGATGCTACCATGTCATGTCAGTCTGCCTTCTCTTATTTCCTCAGTTCCCTCTTACAAGTTTAGAGACCGTGGGTCTTCTTTATCATTCCTCCTATGTAGATGTCTGGGTCTATCCTCCTGTTCTCCTTTGATTGTCCATAACTGGCTAAACCCAACCCTCTCCTTTACATACATCTTCAGACAAGCAAGACAGACAAATAGGATGACTGGCTTCACATTAAATTAATGAACATAAGTCTCAAAGGAGCAATCCACGATGTGTAGCTTATTCCATTATACTCTCCCTGCTGCTGCTAAGTCACTTCAGTCGTGGCCGACTCTGTGGGACCCCATAGATGGCAGCCCACCAGGCTCCCCCCCTGGGATTCTCCAGGCAAGAGTACTGGAGTCGGGTGCCACTGCCTTCTCTGATACTCTTCCTAGTATATGTATTTTTGGTCTCTTCTAAAAAAAGGAATTGTCTCTCTCCTCCTCAAACTACCTTTTCCTTTCTCTCTTAGCTGGTAATCTTGTCTCCTATGCCATCAACAAAACGGACCCATTAGATAGCTTTCTAATATTCTGAATACCCAAATACCTGTTGCTGCCTAAAGACAGTAATGTTTGCTGGTTTGTGGTCAATTTTTTGCTAACATTTTTTGATGTCTTCTCTTTCCTTTATATGTTCCTGGCATCTTGTTATAGAGCCGAGTAGTAGTACATGATTCTATTTAATAGTCACCAATAAAGTACTCAGGAAACGTAGAATACTTTCTGAAATTGGGTGTGTGTTTATTTGTTCATTCATTTGTTTTTAAATGACAGTCCTTATTTCACCCAAGTAGAAAGACTGTGAGTGCATTTGAAGATAGTCATTAATGAGAAAAGGGTGAATTTTGTATATGGAACAAAAAAAAAAGCATAATTGAATAAGAATACAAGTAGAGCAGTAGTTTTTCACTAATGTTTGGATTGCAGATATTTTGAGAAAAGGCTTTAACACACCAAAATGTTTATGTAATTTGAGGTATTTTTAAAGATTTTTATTTTATATTGGATTATAGTTGATTTACAGTGTTGTTTCAGATATATAGCAAAGTGGTTCAGTTATACATATATCCACTTTTTTTTTCTTTAGATCTTTTTCCCATGTAGACCATTACAGAGTTTTGAGTAGAGTTCCCTGTACTACATAGTAGGTCCTTATTCAGTTCAGTTCAGTCGCTCAGTCATGTCTGACTCTTTGCGACCCCATGAATCGCAGCACGCCAGGCCTCCCTGTCCATCACCAACTCCGGAGTTCACTGAGACTCACGTCCATTGAGTCAGTGATGCCATCCAGCCATCTCATCCTCTGTCGTCCCCTCCTCCTCCTGCCCCCAATCCCTCCCAGCATCAGAGTCTTTTCCAATGAGTCAACTCTTCGCATGAGGTGGCCAAAGTACTGGAGTTTCAGCTTCAGCATCATTCCTTCCAAAGAAATCCCAGGGCTGATCTCCTTCAGAATGGACTGGTTGGATCTCCTTGCAGTCCAAGGGACTCTCAAGAGTCTTCTTCAATACCACAGTTCAAAAGCATCAATTCTTCGGCATTCAGTTATCCGTTTTATAGTATTGTGTATATATCAATCCCAGTGTCTCAATTTATTCCTCCGTGCTTTTCCCCTGGTAACCATAGTTTGTTTTCTACATCTGTGACTCTACCTTCTATTTTATAAAAGTTCATTTATACTTTTTTTAGATTATAAGCTGTATCATTTGATATTTGTCTATCTGACTTCACTCAGTATGACAATCTCTAAGGCTCATCCATGTTGCTGCAAATGGCATTATTCTGTCCTTTTCTATGGCTGATTAATACTTTATTGAATGTATGCACCACATCTTTATCCATTCCTCTTTTGATGGACATTTAGGCTGCTTCCATGTCTTGCTATTGTAAATAGTGCTGCAGTGAATATCGGGTATCTGTATCTTATCAAATTGTGATTTTCTCCATATATATGGCCAGGAGTGGGTTCTTTTTTTTTTTTTAAGAAACCTCCATACTGTTTTTTCTAGTGGTTGTATCAATTTACATTCCCACCAACAGTGTACCAGGGCTCCCTTTTCTGCACGGTGCACAGTTCTGCTTTGAAACATGTCTGTGGTCCCTGAGTAAGAGATACAAAAAGAAGAAAGGTTACGATCAGGCTGGAGTTATTAAAACACAAGATGTTACTCAGTATATGTGAATGGGTGAGTTGTCTACATACATGTCATTTTAGAGGGACCTCTAATCATGAACAGGGATACTAAATATGTTGTAAATGTTTTTTAGGAACCACTATTTGGAGTTTATAATGGCATATTCAAATCTACTTTGAAGATAATTATGCTAATTATACGATTGTTTTTATTTTGCACTGTTGGACAGAAAAGCAGAGGTTACTGACAAGCAGATGATGAATCAACTAGAACACTGATGCAGTTTTAAACTAGGCATATTCTATGTTAATGTGACAGATCGTGGAGTCAGCAGAATTTGGTGATTTGATGTGCAATTAACAAAATAAATAGAGCAAATTATAATCAGACATAAATATTGAAGTGCTTTTTTATTTTTTTTTAATATTAGGTATTCAATTGACAGAAACACAGATTTGGAGAGATACTTCAATATCGATGCCAACAGTGGAGTTATTACAACCGCCAAATCTTTGGATCGAGAGACAAACGCTGTTCACAATATCACAGTCCTTGCAATGGAGAGCCGTAAGTTGTAAGGTTTAACATTAAATTAGGATGGAGGACATTGAGAGTGGAGAATGGGCTGCCATGAGTTTATAATTTCAACTTGAATTTTACTAGATACTTGTTTGAATTCAGTAAAATTGTGAAACTCCCTGGTTTCAAGGTGTGAAATATATTTACATTTTCTAACTTGGTTTGTTAATACTTAGAAAGTTAATGGAATGAAGTTACCATAAAATAATGGGCCTAATTTACCCTTAGATGCTTTCTTCTTGTCTTGTGATCACAGTTCATTGCTGCATCTATGCTGACATGGGTTAGTCCAGGAGCTTACAAAAATAGTCAACTGGTCTCTAACCAGACACTCAAGTTTGTGCATTCTCATATTAAACTAATTTTGGTCCTTGATGAGAAAAACTTTGAGAACAATGCACAAATACATTGTATGCATGTTTATAATATGATGTGTGTGTATATATATATACACACACACACATAGGTAATATGTATATATTATAGACATATTCATACAAAAGGAGCTCTAACATTGGATAATATTTAAATTCATGGCTTCTTTGTCACTCTCTATGTGTATATGACATTTGGATCAGAATTTCTCTTGCTGCCTTTAAAATCTGCAATGTATGATTCTAGATTTTACATGAAACATGGTCATTTCCTTATTAGATTTGTGCTTTAGAGGCAGACATTTTTGATTGATTCTAATGGTTCATAATATAAGTTTAAGAAAGATGGCATTGGAGTAATAGCTTTAGTCTAAGCACAAGCAGGGATCAGAGGTTGCAGGTTCAATGCCAGCCACGTGCACTAAATTGAGTATTACAGTGATGAGTCACGTTTTGTTTTTCAGTGCATATGACACTTATACTAATCAGTACTCTGTAAGGTGTGCAATAAATAGCATTATGTCTAGAGAAACAATGCTGACACCTTAAGAAATATTTTAATGCTAAAGACTGCTGTCATCTGAACCTTCAGATGTAAGAATATTAGCAACATCAGAGGTCACCATCAGTTCAGTTCAGTTCAGTCACTCAGTTGCGTCCGACTCTTTGTGACCCCATGAACCGCAGCACGCCAGGCCTCCCTGTCCATCACCAACTCCTGGAGTTTGCCCAAACCCATGTCCATCGAGTCGGTGATGCCATCTAGCCATCTCACCCTCTGTCATCCCCCTCTCCTCCTGCCTTCAGTCTTTCCCAGCATCAGGGTCTTTTCAGATAAGTCAGCTCTTGACATCAGGTGGCCAAATATTGGAGTTTCAGCTTCAACATCAGTCCTTGCAATGAACACCCAGGACTGATCTCCTTTAGGATGGAGTGCTTGGATTTCCTTGCAGTCCAAGGAACTCTCAGTCTTCTCCAACACCACAGTTCAAAAGCATCAATTCTTTGGCGCTCAGCTTTTTTCACAGTCCAACTGTCACATTCATACATGACCACTGGAAAAACCATAGCCTTAACTAGACGGACCTTTGTTGGCAAAGTAATGTCTCTGCTTTTGAATATGCTATCTAGGTTGGTCATAACTTTCCTTCCAAGGAGTAAGTGTCTTTTAATTTGATGGCTGCAATCACCATCTGCAGTGATTTTGGAGCCCAGAAAAATAAAGTCAGCCATTGTTTCCACTGTTTCCGCATCTATCTGCCATGAAGTGATGGGACCAGATGCCATGATCTTCGTTTTCTGAATGTTGAGCTTTAAGCCAACTTTTTCACTCTCCTCTTTCACTTTCATCAAGAGGCTCTTTAGTTCTTCTTCACTTTCTGCCATAAGGGTGGTATCATCTGTACCATAACACATAATAAATATAAGTTTTGAAATATTTTGAGAATTACCAAAATGTGACAGAGACATGAGGTAGGTGAGCCGGTATTATTGCAGAAATGGGCCTGATGCACATGTTTGATGAAGAGTTGGCATACACCTTATAAAATAAAAAAAGTATAAAATAAAAAAATAAAATAATGAAGTAAGAAAAAAGAAGCATTAATAACATACTAGAAATGGGAAAATGATGGCACGAATTTCGAATAGATTTCTCTAGCCTAAAAGTTGTTAATAGGTGTACCCAATCACTTGGTAAGACATGATTGTGACTCAGTCTTGTGCTTCACTCATATACCCAGAGGATATAACCCAATCCTCTTATCAGATTCATTCTCCTCTGGAGATCTGGAGATGACAAAATAAGCCTTGGTTCAAAAAATATTTTTTTAATAAACTGTGTTCTGAACAGAGTTGTTGACAAAAAAATGTATTGGAACTCTGAAGCTACGCAAAACTATTTTTTGATATATATAAATGTAAATCCACTGAATGAATTGTCTGAGTGCAAAAAAAAAAAAAAAAAAAAAAAAAAGTTGGCATACACCTTCAACTTGTAGAACACACAATCTCTACAAAGCACTTTCAAAGCAAAGTACAATAGAACTAGGTGTGCCTGTAAATGAGAAAATCTTTTCCTCTTTACTAGAGAATCCATCTCAAGTGGGAAGAGGCTACGTAGCAATCACTATCCTTGACATCAATGACAATGCCCCTGAGTTTGCCATGGACTATGAGACCACTGTTTGTGAAAACGCCCAGCCAGGCCAGGTAAGAGGCTTCAGAATACCAGCCTCCTTGTTCGTGATTTCTTTAAAAATACCCAGTGGTACTTGCCTTTGAAATCCTGCCAGCTTTAAGATGAAATATCATCAGCATGTTTCAGCAAAACTAACACTTTGATGTATAGCATAAACTAATATTAAAGGAACTTTCAAATTCTGGTTTAATTGGGATGATGAAAAAATTCCTCCAGAAGAAAGGTAAGCATTGTAAAAGCCATGGTAGATGTTAAGGGCTTAGGCTTTTTTAAAGAGAAATATAGCATGTGAAGCTCGATTGGGCCATTTCCCACGTTACACAGCGGGGCTTACATACTTTGAAGTTCCATGAATTTAGTGGAGTGTAGACGGGGGTGCCTGGTGGTCTGCCATCTATGGGGTCGCACAGAGTCGGACATGACTGAAGTAACTTCGCAGTGGTAGTAGTAGCTCCTTGTGGTTTGGTCTGCTTATCCATATTGCCAGTGTCTTGTGATGTTTCTAATAAGGTAACCAGCTATTTCTGAGGTTCACAAAAGTCAGTTCAAATACGAATTTTGAAAAGAACATGAGTTGATTTTCAGAGCCCTTTTTAGGTTGCATTCGTATCTGTATGTATGTTAGTTACTCAGTTGTGTCTGACTTTTTGCGATTCCGTGGACTCTAGCCCATCAGACTTCTCTGTTCATGGGGTTTTCCAGGTGAGAATACTGGAGTGGGTTGCCATTTCCTTCTGCAGGGGATCTTCCCTAAACCCAGGTCTCCCACATTGTGGGCAGATTCTTTACCATCTTAGCCACCAGGGAAGTCCTCATTTCAGTACTCCTGACCCTTCCCCAGCTCACTGCGCAGGATGGTATTTATCACCAGTGTTAAGCTGCTCTGTTCTCTGCTTAGAACACAGAGCGCACAGCATGCTGTCATGCTTTACACTGTCTATTCCTAGGTTATCCAGAAAGTCAGTGCTGTCGATAAAGACGAGCCAGCCAACGGCCACCAGTTTTATTTCAGCTTAACAACGGATGCAACGAACAACCACAACTTTTCACTGAAAGACAACAAAGGTAAGGTTTAACTGTTGTCACCAGAGGAAGCAACAGGTAGGAGCTTTCTGAACAAGAGGGCTTTTTCTCACTCAGGAATGCTGATGGGGATTTTTTTTTTTTTTTCATAACAGCAAGGACATTAATTAAAGGGAAATGAGCCCCTCAAGTAATTTTTATCTATGGATTTTCTGTCATGAAGAAGAAACTGCTACTTAAATCATTTTAGGCCTAAATCCAAAGAGGGGAGAAGATGGATTCATCTCTGTCTTTTATTTCTGGCTATTTGCTTCCTTTTTGTATACAAAGCTCTTTATCCAGAGTATCTAATCAGTTGAGGGTCAGCTAAATGCCTTAGTAAGGATTATATTACCTAGGCATAACTTGAGACATTAGAAAAGTAATTGGACTTAACACATTTCAACCTAAATCACCTTTGACATAGTATTTTCAGTGTCAACATCAGTTACTGTTTCATTTTTAGCATAAAAGTAATCCATGGAAACAATATACTCTTAATGCAAAGAAATACAGAATTTAAAAGGAATAACGAATTCCCTGTCATTCCAAATCCCATTTCTCTGCTTCAAAGAAAAGCAGTTTTATAAAGGTCATTATAGAAATAGTTTTCAAACATCGGTAGCTAGTTTCTGGTTTTGCTCAATTATATAAACACACACACTTATAGCCATATAGATAGTGTATTTAGTCACTAAGTTGTGTTTGATTCTTATGTGATCCCATGGACTATAGCCTGCCAGGCTCCTCTGTCCATGTAATTTTCCAGGCAAGAATACTGGACTGGGTTGCTATTTCCTTCTCCAATAGATAGTATATAGACAATCATAAAAACTTTTCAAGGAAGTATGAGAACTTGCTATTTATTATCTAACTTTGATGTGTGTGTGTGTGTGTGTGTGTAAACAGAGAGAGGAGATATCAAAAGTTCAAAGTGTTAGTTGCTCAGTTGTGTCCAACTCTTTGCAACCACGTGGATTATAGCCTGCTAGACTTCTTTCTTCATGGGACTCTCCAGGCAAGAATACTGGAGTGGATTGCCATTTCCTTCTCCAGGGGATATTCCCAACCCAGGGATTGAACCCAGGTCTCTCACATTACAGGCAGATTCTTTCCTGTCTGAGCCACCAGAGAGGAGTATATATCCCAACAATACAGAAAATGTAATTTTTCAGTTTTAATATGTGAATCAAGTTTCAGAAAAACCAAACGTAGAATGTGTTAGTCCAATCTGACTTAGTAAAAAGACTTGCTTTCAGACAATGGACGTTGCAAGTGCTTTTATCTGAAGCCACCAACTGTTTTACTGGAGAAAATTCAGCTTTGACCTCAAAAATTCTTGAAAATATTTTTTCTGATGCTGCTCTCTGCTTAATGAGGATACTGCCTTTTCCCGTTAGCAACATAAAAGGAAGCACATTCTCTGTGTGGGTAATCCCAGACTCTCTGCCTTCATCATAGTTGGAAAAGGCCATTCTCAGCACTTGCACAGAGGGGAGTTTAGGCCTCAGAGGGCCTTAAATATTTCCCCCACATGTCATCAGCCAGTACCACCATGATTGTGGACCAGCACAGAACGAAAAGGGTTGGATTTTCCAGGAATTCATCCAGCCACACAATTAAAAGGTTTTCCCAAGTCAAGCCCTTGCTTATGGGAATCCTGGAGGAAAACATAAGGACCAGGAAGAAGGAAGAGCAGTTCATATGTTGGCTTGCGTTTTAGAGGGTACATAGAGAACACGGTGAACTTTATGATCTCTTTCCCAATCATAGGAACATTACTATAAATTTAAAAATCACATATCAGATATTGGACATTTTAGCATGTACTCCCCAATTTGTTGTGTGTGTGTGTTATTTGATGCCAGGCATGTTAGATTACAAATCTACAACTTTGAAAAACCTTTGTGTATCAAATCATAAATATGTATAACATCTGATCAGTTGGGAGGCAGACTAGAGGTGTGTGTGTGTTAAGTTACAGAAACATGCTCAACATAATATCCTTCAACTCCATGTGTTTTTAAATGAACGCTCTTGAATTCATACATTTTAAAATAAAAGATTTGTTTTTATAGAAACCTACCAGCTGAACACCAAACACTTTTCTTCCTGCTACATTTGTAATTCCAGTCTCATGAGTGTATGCTCTTCTGGGCTGTTAGAGATAGTAGATGTCAGCTGGCTCTTTGATTAGAGTATTGTTAATTCTTTGATAACACTGTATATTAAAGCACAGTAGATAAAACTCTGGTCCTGGCGTTCCCTCTTTTCCATTGTATTTTAATTAATTGCTATAAATTTTAAAACCACAGAAATTCCTTTATTAATTAAGGTAAGGTAACTTAAAGTCTGTTTCTGATATAGAAATTAAAATTATATCATACAGCTATGTCATTCAGACTTACCACTGTTAAAAGTTTCACAGTAACTAATTGTTTAGATGAAATAAAATACTGAATATAAATTAATTTCAAATGGCCTAATTTATGACTGATAAAATGTTATATACATGATGTTTTGGTAATGCTATGGACCGTATAGATTTTTAAAAATTATATAACAATTTCTGTTTTGAATATCTTTGCATACTCTTTTTAATTAAAATAAGAGTGTTATTTAAAGTGTGTAATTAAAATAAGTGTTTCTGTATTGGGCTTAGAAATTGTCAAAGAAAGGGTGGATTGAAAATTTCACCTATTTCTTCAATGACATTGCAAAAAGTATTTAACCTGTTAATCATTATTATCCTTTCTATAAGCATATGGTTTGAAATTTAAGATTGTAAAAATTATATCTAGTATACACTTTTAATATGATAAATGATGTATAAACAGTTTTCTGTTCAGTTTTACTTTATAACTGTTTCTCTGGTCTTAACCATGTAGCACGTTGTAAGTTTTAAAAAATATATCCAAATGAACCAGTATTTGGAAATATGGCTCAAAAGAAGCTAAAGAGAGTGACTTTAAGTCAGATGAAATTTGGTAGGACAGGGTCCATCAGAAATCTTGTATTCTATACTTTTGCTCTCTTCACCCTAGACAACACAGCCTCAATTCTCACCAGGAGAAATGGTTTCCGGAGACAGGAGCAGTCTGTCTATTACCTGCCAATCTTCATCGTGGACAGCGGGTCGCCTTCACTCAGCAGCACCAACACCCTCACCATCCGCGTCTGTGACTGTGACGCAGATGGGGTCGCCCAGACCTGCAACGCTGAGGCCTACGTCCTCCCTGCTGGCCTCAGCACCGGAGCGCTGATCGCGATTCTGGCCTGTGTCTTGACCTTATTGGGTAGGTACCATTTGCGATGCTTTTTCTGTAAGAGCAGTCACAACTGCCAGTGGTCAGAACTTTTCATACATTCTGAGGATACACGCAGATATTCTAACCCATGGTGTTTGGCTCACAGAGGAATGACCATTGGCCACACTTCCCAGTGATATGTTTAAAACTGAAATTGTCAATTTTTATTTTGTAAACACCAGTGAAGATAAATGGCTTCTGTTTAAAATGGTTTTTTTTTTTTTTTTTTTAAGATTTTAAAAAACATTTGCCATATGCTCCAGCCTATTTGTTTTAGAGTTCAGGAGTCTCTATTAGACTAGAGAGAATCTTTTCTATGTTATTTTGACAATATGCTTATTTTAGAAATCATGGCCTTCAGTGGAATCTAATACTTAACTCCTTAAGACATGAACATTCTTTATGTTAGTCTTTATTCTTACCTGTGTGTTTGAAATACGTCATAATTTTTTTTAAAAGACCAATGAATATGAGGGCATAAAAAAAAGAAATGACTTTACATCCTGCCTCTTTTCAGAAAAGATTTAAACTACATTTTATTATTTGTAAAGCTTAAAAGATTGCAATTTCAGCAATGCAAAATTTCCCAAGAAGAATTTACATATGTAATTGTACTTTTCCATGATTACTTTATTATGTGGTTAAGCTTGATTTATAACTCATATTAGAATTGCAGTTTTATAAGAGATTATGCAGCATCCTTTTAAAAATTGGAAGGTGTCCAACATGGGCATTGGGTAATGGATTTATTCTTTTACATTCTGTGAAGGCAAAGTATAGTTACCTACAGCAAGGACAGTAAGCATTTAATATTGCATCTGAGCCTGTACTCTTGTGTTTTCTTGGGGTTTAATATAATTTGTAAATTCATTTATAGTTTTGTAAAAGCAGAATTTAGCAATGAGAATCATAATTGTATAATATTTAAAAGCAAGATTTATGAAGTTAGGTAAAACCTAGCTTTTATGCCTGCCTCCAACATATACTATGAGTTTGAGCAAGCTCTGGGAGTTGGTGATAGACAGGGAAGCCTGGCGTGCTGCATTCCATGGGGTTGCAAAGAGTCAGACAGAACTGAGTGACTCAACTGGTTGATTGAACATATACGAGCTCTTCACCAGGGGGAGCATTAGTTCTTCTAAGGCTAGCTTCTTAATCTCAAAGGAGAAAATAATATAGCTAAACTCATAAGGCTGTTGTGGATATTAAATGATAATTCACATGCCAACCATCTAGTGAGCATTCAGTAAATTTTAAGTATCATTGATAAAGCAAGTTCTCAACCTATTAACCAAGGTAAGACCTACTTACTAATACACTGTGGAAATAATCTCATGAAAATGGAAGTTATTACCTTCAGCTAACCAAATCTAGATGAGCACTAGCTATTTTTTTCCTATAGCTTCATATAGATGGCCAAAACTTAGAAATTCATTAGAAATGGCAAGTAACTCCCAATTAAATTCTGAATATAATGTAAAGGACTAGAGTCAGTTTTGAAAAAGATTGGACCATTGCAAACTGCTTATTATTTCTTTACCAGATTTCAAAACATGTTAATAAAAGGTAATTTGTATATTTATTTTATAGTAGCTGGATAACCTAGAAGATAAATATTTTCCTTCATGTGTGTTTTTTTAATTTTATTGGAGTACTGTTTTTTTGACTTACGATGTTGCTTCAGGTGTATAACAAAGCGAATCAGTTTTTACATCGATCTATGTCCATTCTTTTTCAGATTCTTTTCCCATATAGCTTATTACAGAATACTGAGCGGAATTCCCTGTGCTGTACAGTAGGTCCTTGTTGGTTCTCTCTTTTATAGTGTGTATATATTAATCCCAATCCCCTATTTTATCCCTTATCCCTGTGTTTCCCCTTTGGTAATCATAAGTTTGATTTTGAGATCTGAGAGTCTGTTTTATAAATAAGTTCATTTGCATCACTTTAAAATTAGATTCCACATGTAAGTGCTATTACTTGATATTTGTCTGACTTACTTTCACATGCCTCTTGGCCATCTGTATGTCTTCTTTGGAGAAATGTCTATTTATATCTGCCCATTTTTTTGATTGAGCTGTTTGGAGATTAAATCCCTTGTTAGTTGCTTATATTTATATTAAGTTATATGCATTTATATTAATTTTTGTTTTTTCCCTATTTGGATCTTTAGGTCCAAGAACCTCAAGTTCTATAACATCCCTTCTAGCTCTCGGTTCCTCAGACACAACGGAGATTAGTTAGACTGGCCCACCTTTAGTTTTTAGAAGGCATTTGTGGAAATCACTGTCCACCTCATGAAATTAGTGCTCTTCCAGTGTGTCCAGGTTTGGCAGCTGGATGTTTAGGTTTCATGCTTCTTTTCACTTTTCTTCCTTGAAAAGACCTTAACAGTATTTTCCTCTGCTCTTAACTGTGGAGACCACTCATGATTTAGTACAATAATAAAATATTTTCCTGGCTTTATAAATGATAGTAGTACTTAAGTAAAAATATTAAATTGCAAAGAAAAAAGTGAGGACTATATGTAAAAGATGAATCTGCATTGTGATCTGTAAAGATAAAACAAAACAACATAGCAGACCTAGTGATAATAACAGGCAGATTCCAGTGGCCTACTTAGAGCAGCAGCTGTGTTCCTCTTTCAAACAAGTGCAAACATACTAAAAAAAGAATCACATTGAATGAGATGGTACTAAGTGCTAGACGTTAGCGCTCACTCGTAGCTCAGTCAGTAAAGCATCTGCCTGCAATGCAGGAGACCCAGGTTTGATTCCTGGGTGAGGAAGATCCCTGAAGAAGGGAATGGCAACCCACTCCAGTATTCTTGCCTGGAGAATCCCCTGGACAGAGGAGCCTGGCAGGCTACAGTCCATGGGGTCGCAAGAATTGGACACAACTGAGCAACTAAGCCACCACCATGCCTACATTTTGCATGAGAAAATTATATGTATATTAGAGGAGACATACACAACATTATAAGGTGTCAGAGCCAAGACCTAAACACAGCCCAGACTTCCTTGGGGATATCCTTTATAAGATATTTTTCCATAAGTGTTTTCTAGTTTGAAAACTTGCATGCCTCTGGGAACCACCTGTTGATCTGTATATATGGCAGGTCTATCTTAGATTGTTTCGCCTAGTGGCTTTAGGGCTTTGGTGAACTCTGTCTAATTTAAAGTGTCCTCCACTTAGACAACCCTAAATGTGTTCTCTTAAGCTTGGGAGTATGTTAAATGTGAGCTTATTCTTCATGGCAACCAAAATACACTAGCTGTCTTTAGGCAGATATTGTACTTAGGTCAGTTTTTCTGTCTCACATGAGCCTTAAATGAAATCATTCTAACTCACATAGTTAATGGAGAGGAACTTTGTGATACTTGTTTTAGGGAATGGTAAGATCAATTTCAGTTGCGATTAGACTTCTTCCTGTCGTGAGGCCTGGAAGGCAGTATCTCATATATGCAGATGATTTGCAAATCTCTGGCTTGGATCTTAAACAGAACTAGAACATTGTTCTGCCAGACTGCTGACACGAGAAGTCTGAAATTATCATACACTGAACAGTCTTCCTGTGTCCCTGCCTCTTCTCTTGATTTGGTCCCTCCTTGTGTGTTTTTTGAGTGGAATTGGTCAGCCTGCACTCTTCTGTCCCATCCTCTGTAGCCAGTCAGCCCCTAAGTGCTGTTAATTTCACTTTGATTCTTGAATCTGTGTCTTTCGCTCCCTTAATACTCTACCTGATTTTGGCCAGGGTCCATCTCCCCCCGCCCACCCCCCGAATTAATGGCAGCTCCCTTAGTCTCTATCAGCTCCAACCTAATGGAAACACAGAGTAAGCTTTTTAAAAGCAGATGTGATTGCAACACACCCAGCTTAAAATTTCTGTGGCTCCTCATTGCCTACAGACTAGAATCACCTTCTTTCTATGACCTGACTGCTCCCTCTCAGGTGAACCTCTCTCTCATCACTCACAGTGTACTTTAGTCAGATTGCAGAGCAGCACTTTGTCAGACTCATCCTCTTTTGTTTTTTACGTCTTCTTAAAAGCTTTGTTCTCTTGCTTGGAATACCTCTCCCCAGAATCCAACAAGCAGGAGCTCCTTTTTGTATTCAGCACTTAACCTGCTTTGAGTCCAAGTGGGGTGCTGTTCCTAAGGCAGCAAAACAATCTTAGAGCATCTTTCCTGGCTGATGAATGCAAACCAGATTGTCTACTCATCTATCTCGTCTGGTGGACCCCTGCTTTTGGAGGCAATGACTGAGCAGTATTTCATCATTGTATATATGTAGCATCTCAGAAAATCGTGATCTGACATAGACAAGGCATATATCATACATGATATCAAATGAATCCATGGGTGTTTGGGTGTACTCAGTAGTAGAAAAGAACATTTGATTTTTGTCATTATCCCTAATTTGTATTTCTGTTGGACCTGAATATTCCCATTTCAAAATATTCTACAGTTTTAGGCCTTTATTTGAGATCCAGCCTAAAGAGGAAAAAAAAAAAATATTGCAGTAGAGATTTCAAAGAAGCTTTGCTAAAATGCAGTTTAAATTTCAGTTAAAAATGCTATATTTGATATCTATCTGAATCATACACTTGGATTTTGTTAATTACAGCTCTTTATTCTTTGTGAGTATAAGTAATAGGTGACTTTGCCTAGGCTGTGTGTATGCGTGCAAGCTCAGTCGTGTCCAACTTTATGATCCCATGGACTGTAGCCCACCAGACTCCTCTGTCCATGGGATTCTCCAGGCAAGAATACTGGAGTGGGTTGCCATTTCCTCCTCCAGGCGATCTTCCTGACCCAGGGATCGAACCCGTGTCTCCTGTATTGGCAGGCGAATTCTTTCCCACTGAGCTACCTGGGAAGTGTGGGTTCATAAGTGCAAATCCAAACATGGGCCCTCTCTTCTGGGAATCTGCATATATCTGATTACACAGCACGTAGATCCAGACAAAGTGGTAAGCTGATTTCTCTCATCCTTTCCGTCTTTTCTTAGGTGTCATTTCCAATGACATCTCTCTGTGATCACAGCCTGACTTCACTAGTAGCCCTGTATTTTTCCTGTCATTTCACTTTTTAAAACAAATTATTTCATTGCTTGAAACATCTCAGAAGCATTAAATATACTTACATAAAATCCAGATGTTCCTCACAGCCCACAAAGCAAGGCACCTTCTGACACCTGCTCATGTCTCGATGACATTAGACTGATCCCTCACTCACCCAGTAGGAAGAACCACATGGCCTTTCTTTCCATGAAGTTCAAATGTGCCACCCTGTTCCTGAGACCTTCTTCCAGCTTCCTCTAACTGTTGGATTCTTACTATTCTTAGTGCCCCAGTTCAGTATTACTTTGAAAGAGGGAATGTCCTGATTAAATTAGGTGCTCCTCATGCCCACAGTTCTTTATTACAAAACCAGTGTGTTTCCTTTGTAGTGGGTATCATAGTTGGTAAATGTTTATCGTGCTCAAATTTAAAAAAAAACCTTGAAAGTAATGATCTTAATCTCTCTTTTGTAAAACCATTATGTTCTCAAAGCCTAGCATAGGGCACCCAGAAGAAAAAATATTTTGGGGTAAACTGGTGAATAGTACTTATTGCATTCTACTTATGTTATTATATTTGTTTTACATTTTATGCTCTTCATGAATAGGCCCAGTATCTGTTATTCCACTAAATGGAAGAGAGTAGCTAATCAAACACATCAACTAAATTAACTAGGGTTATCAAAATCATATGTGTGTGAATGGTAAAGTGTATGTTTCATTCTGTGCATCAGTTATATGATTCAAATTTTAGCAAGACCAAAGAAATAGGAACTGGAGTGTGTAACAATTTATTGTAGAAATTCAGAAAAAATGACATTTTAAACCAAATCAGATAGTGCTTATTTTGTGTAGCACTGTTTAAGCATGATGCAAATATAAATTCACTTAATCTTCATAAAGTTACTGTGAAATACTTTCTTTCAATATTATCTCCATTTTGGAGAGAAGGAAACTTGAAGTAGGGGGAGGTAGAAGTTATTAAAAAGCTAAGTTCTACTTGCCCATTGATGTGAATAATTATTTATAATTAATTACTGAACTTGTATTCTGATTATGCTAATAACAATTTTTCATTTAGGTTGTTTTTCACTTATACCTAATAGAGTAATTATTGTAGTATGATAGCTATTTCACTATTCAATATGTCATTTGGTAATTAAATCCCCTACTATAACCATAAGACCATATGCAATTACGATTTTTCTGGTATTTTCAAATCTTTTGTTTAAATCGACTGTCCAGAAGAAACACATGTGAATCACATGTGTGATTTTAACTTTTCAAGGGAACCTCATTAGAAAAAATAGTTTTTAAAGTGAAATAAATGCTAACAATATATTAAAGCAGTATGTATTGTAATCTTAACATGTAATCAGTTATTATTATGTTTTACTTAAAAACTGTCTTTAACATCACATGTACATTTTACACTTAGAGCAATCTGAAATAGTGATAGCCGCATTTCAAGTACTCATTCACCATCCGTGGCTGCCGCATTGAGTAGTGAAGATTCAGACAGCCTTTTATGATTAATACATTCTGAATGTTTATAAAGACCATAGAACAAATAATATTTCTTGGTGAAGGCTGGTTCATCCATCACCTCTTACCTTACTGTCATCTCTTCTGTGAGGCATTCTCTGAGCATCCTGGCTAAACGTTTCCATCCATATATTCTTAGCATATGTTATAATGCTCTGTAACTATTGCATTATATAATAATTGCTTTTTCTTAAAGTTATTGAACTTAATGGCAAGAGCTATCTGCATATCACCATAGTATCTTACCTGTTTGTCAATTTAACAAACATTTATTGAAATCATACTGTCGAGTATTGTTCTTTTGCTTTAGGTATATCTGTGTGGAACAGCATCACTGCCCTTCTAGGGCTTATAGCTTTAGAAAATCTGTGCTCTGTAAAAATTATTGTTGAATTAAGTGATACTCAGACATTTACTTTTTGGAAGCAGTCTATAAACAATGGGGTACACTTAAGAAAGTGATAGTTAACTGGTTTACATATGCACCTTAAAAATCCTTTACAGATTTTTAAGCATGGGGAAAACCGACTGGAAGGTAATTTACATGACTGTGGTTTAAAATGAGCCCCAGACTGAATGTTTAATATGTTAATACGTGAATGGAAAAAGTTGTTCTTTAGTAGAAGTAGCCTTATTTAGAACTTAGTACTATTTTGTGGTCATCAGATTACATCTGCAGAATTCTATCAAGTTCTGGGCAAATAATTCTGTTGTTAGCCTGTGGGAAGTGGGTTAGAAAAGTAGGACCAAAATACTGCCAAGGTGATTCAATAAAAACCATGTTCCAGGTTAAATGTCTAGATGTGTATCTGACACACACCACAGTGAAGGTTGGAAAAAGAGTTCACTGAAGGGAGAGTTAGGGAGTTTGGGATGGACATGTGCACGCTGCCGTATTTAAAAAGGATCACCAACAAGGACCTACTGTATAGCACAAGGAACTCTGCTCAATGTTCTGTGGCAGCCTGGATGGGAAAAGGGCTTGGGGGAGAATGAATACGTGTATATGTATGGCTGAGTCCCTTCTCTATTCATCTGAACTATCACAGCATTGTTAATCAGCTACACCCCAATACAAAAAAAAAAAAAATTAGAAAAAGAGTTTACTAACTTACAGTGTGAACTTCTAAATTTTTCTACATCTTTAGAGACTGGTACTCTCCCGGTCTGCCTGCTTCTTGGCACCCATGCATGCCTGTATTTTCTTACAGCGAGTCGCATGACGATTTGTACTATATTTATATGTGTATATATAACCTCCACAGGGAGCTGCTGGGATGTGGGAATCACTCTTGCTATATTTGGCCAGTACCCAGCACTATTTCCTACACACTGGGATACTCGGAAAATGTTGAAATCGAATGTTAGGAAACTGAATTCTACAATCAGAAATGTAGGTCAACATTACACATTTTCTGCTCTAAGAGTGTTCCAACTTCCTTTCTCACATCTACTCTTCCCTGCCTCCTTAGTCTAATCAGAATGACTTTTCTTCTAAAAACAAATCTGATCGTACCATGCTCTCCTTAACCCTTGCTAGTGCCTATGTCTCCTGGCTTCCCTCCCATGTCTGTCTTTACTCTTCCCCCATGTTGGTCTCACACTTTTGTTCGCTGGTTGACTGTGCCCAGAATACTCTTTCATCTCACCTCTTAACCCTCAGGCTTCAGTTATCCTGTTACTTCTTCTGCTTCTGATCTGTTTCCCCTAATAGGTTAATATATCCTTGGTGGTGGTGGTGGAATCACTAAGTTGTGTCTAACTGCTGCAACCCTGTGAATGGTAGCCTGCCAGGCTCCTCTGTACATGGGATTTCCCAGGCAAGAATACTGGAATGGGTAGCCATTTCCTTTTCCAGGGAATCTTCCCGACGTAGGGATCGAACCTGGGTCTCCTGCATTACCAGGCAGATTCTCTCCCAACTGAGCCACGAGGAAGCTCTAATATATCCTTGTAAGATCATATTTTCCTCTTTTGGAATAATTATCACTGTTTTTCTTTTACATACAGTTGTCTTTATTTGATGAATATTTGTCCACCCATTTAATTCTAAGGACTTCCCTGGTGGAGCAGATGGTAAAGCATCTGCCTACAATGCAGGAGACCAGGGTTCTATCCCTGGGTCAGGAAGATCCCTTGGAGAAGGAAATGGCACCCCACTCCAGTATTCTTGCCTGGAAAATCCCATGGACGGAGGAGCCTGGTGGGCTACAGTCCATGTGGTCGCAAAGAGTCGAACATGACTGAGTGACTTCACTTTCACTTTACTTTAATTCTAAGTTCCATGAGGAAATGTATGTTTACTTGTATGCGCAACATTGTATAACTATGTCAAAGTCATGTACTAAATGGTTAACTCATATTTGTGAAGTGGAGTATAAATTCATGAACAAGCACAATACATGTGCATGTCTAGGCTCCAACTAGGCCTAAATCTTTTCTTTTGTCTCCACTCAGACGTATAGTTCATATGACAGAAAGACATGTGATAAAGCGTTTTAAAATATATAATCTTGTGCTTACTTAGGCAGAAAATATTCCTTTTAATACAGGGATTATCTCCATAGCCACTGAAGAGCAGTTAGTACTTCTTCTCCGTAAAGGTTAAAATTTATTTTTTATACATGCTCAAGTAGTTAGAAATTAATATTCTCCCAAGTCATTGAAATGTTAAACTGTCTAACCTTCTAAAAGACTTCCCATTTATTCTCAGCTCCAGGCAAGACTGGGAAATAAAACAAACTTCATAAGATATTAATATCCTAAATGGGTATTGTCCCCATGGGCTGAGGCACCCATGGGTTCTCAGGTTTCACTTTTCCTAAACACTGTAATTGAAGGTCAGAAGGCAAGTTTGAAAATACATTTACAACAGAGCATAATAAATAATTGTAAGATGTAGATAATATATGACAAGATCCATTGTACTTATATGAAAGAAAGAGAATTTAGAATTTTGAAATATTTTGTCTTCTAAGATACTGACTTAAATGAAAATAACATCTAATTCTTACGTCTAATTCTACCCTTCTTCATACCCTCATTACTCTTATGCCGTCACTCCTTCCATCCTTCTGTGCTCAGTTGAACATTTGCTTCATCCCAGCGCCCCACTTTGTGTGGCGTATTTCTCATTTTCAACTGCTTCCAACAGTCCACCCATCACAATTCTTTGGATACTCACCTTTGCTTTCTGTGTCTTAACTTGGTTTGACTTCTTAATGAGAAGTCTTTGTTGGTTAAACTTTCTGCTGCAATTATTTTTGTTTCTAGCAGACGATATAAAAAAGTTTCAGAAACTAAAGTATATAAATCTAAATTTCCTGATGTGTCTTTCTGGGTTCTAGCAACTTTTACCTGAGTTCTCAGCTTTTATCTCTATTAGAACTTCTATGAAGTTCTAAGCTCACAGCATGAGAGAAAGTGCAAAGGCTTTGAAGATAGATGGGAGTACTACTCAACCCAGATTATCATGTTGACCACAGAGAGATTATTTCGTGTCTGAGACAATCTGCTAGTGGGAAAAGACTTATTCCAGAGAATTACTGGGAAGGTCAGCTGATATTCTGCATTCAGACCATCATCTTACTTTACTGTTTTTTTTCTCTCCCATTTCATTGTTAGGCATAGGTCTTGCCATAAGCTTGATATGCCTTCTACTTTGCTTATTACCTAACTTCATTCTTGGTTTTCCCTCAGGGGAGAAACACAACGTCTTCACTTGCTGTGTTCACAGAAGTTTGCATGAATGTTCTTGTAGGTCACAGGATAACTATGAACACATCTCTGTTGCACAACAGCAAGTGCCTGGCCTGTTGCTCATCTCCGTACATGATTCCCGAATCTCTTTGATCTCTCTAGTCCCCACTGTGAGCACAGAAGTTGGCTATAACTATCACATATGGCTAGGTTCAGATTAAGTGACTTGTCCAAGTTGTAACTACTGGGCAAATATCACGCAGCTAATATCAGGAAAGAATGGACTTTTATCAAAGGCCTGCTTGACACCAAAGCTATATGTTAATTTTCAAGTTTGATACCAGAATGTTACAACAGAAACATATTGATCTTTTGTGAACATGTTTTTGCTGTAGCATTCTGGCATGGAGCTTGAAAACTAAAAGGCTTTGGAGTGGTGGACATGATAATATTCAGAAGACAAAAAGGGACAGGGTTGGGAATCTACTTAGCAAAGAGCAAATACTGTACACAGCAGAGTATTTATGGGAATAGACAGGAAATGAATGATGCCTCATTCATTTCAAAACCATGGGTTTTGGTATTACACATTTGCTACTTTGATGAAGCCAGTTGAAAACATTCAAGTGTAGTAAATAAGATGAAAGAAAGATGAAGAGAAAAGCATTTATGTGCCATGGCAACAGGAGAAAGTGGGCAGAAAGCTCAGAAATGTATATCAGTTCCTAAACTGTAGGTTGCAGGTAAAGCAACCTACAGTTGTGGGGGAACCAGGGTCAAACAGGAAAGGAAGTAAAGGAAGTAAAAAAGTACCGCAATAAACAAGTGGCTTCCCCCTATTTCTAAAGATCCCCAGTAAGATTATTTTTGTCAGTCACATTCCTACTGATGATGGAAAACAAATAGCAAACACATGCCTAAGAAAGCATATACTTTTCATTGACGATAACAAAATGGTTAAAATTAATTCATGTTTAGATTTTGCTTTTTAAAACAAATTGAGGGTGAAGGCTGGAATATGCTTCACCCCTACTCATTACCTTTAATTACTCCAAATTACTTTGATGTCTTTCTTAGTTTTATATTTTTGTTCTCAAATGTGTTCTTAATGCCAAAGAAAAACCTTAAAGGGTATTTTAAATATAAACTTCTTTTTAAACTGCTGAGAGTAATATACCTCAAACAGTAATCCACTCAGTATATATTTGGGGACTTCTAGACCTTCCAGGAAAACAGTTCTTGTGATTAAAAATTGTTAAAAGGATATCTTTTTTGTAGCCAAAGATAATTCACTGACTTTCACTAATGATTATATATTTTTGAATTCTAAAATTCAAGAATGCCTTTCTACTTCATTTTCATTCGTAGGCCATGAAATCTAATATGTTCCCAAGTCAAGCAGCATTAAGTAACTCGTAGCCAGAGCAGAGCAACAGTCATCATTCGTGTATACAGTTGTCCAGCTGCATCTGTGGGGAGCTGATTCCCGAAGTCAAGAACGCTCAAGTCCTTTACGTAAAATGGTGTAATATTTACATATCACCCATGTACATCTTCCCCTTTACTTCAGATCATCTCTAACACCCAATACAATGTAAACGTTATGTCAGTAGTTGCAAATTCAATGTAAATGTTGTATAAATCGTAGCCTAAGTGAAGCAAATTCAAGTTTTGCTCTTTGGAACTTCCTGAAATTGAAAAACAAAAAAAAAAGTTTCAATCTAAGTTTGGTTGAATCTTTGGATGTGGAACCTGCCGATCCAGAAGGCCAACTGTATTTATTAAGAGGCGCAAAAGTGCACATTCAGTTTGAGAAAAGCGAGGTAGATGATCTTATTTGCAAAGGAGAAAGAGGCACGGATATAGACTAGAAATGTATGGACATCAAGGGGGAAGAGGAGGATAGGATGGATTGGGACTGGTGTATACACTACTGATACTATGCATGCTGCTGCTGCTGCTGCTAAGTCGCTTCAGTCATATCCAACTCTGTGTGACCCCATAGACAGGAGCCCACTAGGCTCCCCCATCCTTGGGATTCTCCAGGCAAGAATACTGAGGTGGGTTGCCATTTCCTTCTCCAGTGCATGAAAGTGAAAAGTGAAAGTGAAGTCGCTCAGTCGTGTCCGACTCCTAGGGACCCCATGGACTGCAGCCTACCAGGCTTCTCTGTCCATGGGATTTTCCAGGCAAGAGCACCAGAGTGGGCTGCCTGCCATTGCCTTCTCCGGATACTATGTATAAAATGGATTAATTGGCAGGAACCTACTGTAAAGCACATGGAACTCTGCTCAATGCTCTGGGTTGACCAAAATAGGAAGGAGATCCAGAGAAGACCAGATATATGTATATGGCTGATTCACTTTGCTATACAGCAGAAACTAGCACAACATTGTAAAGCGACTAAACTCCAAAAAAATTAACTTACAAAAAGTATATTCAGTTTGTTTAAAAGTATAGCCAGTGTAGTTGTTTGTCTCTGTTTTCCAGTGCAAACATCTCCTTTATTATGTATGTTTTGATAAAAGAAAAACTCCTAATGTTAAAGAAATGATTGATTTCTTCCATCAATCTTTGGCTACTGCTAAAACCTTACAACCTGTAGGCATAACACCTGTAGGCATAATACATTAAAAACTCAGTTCAGTGTTTCATGCTGAAAGTGGGACTCTATTAGAGGGAAGCTTTTAATGTTTGTATAGGGTCTGACATACTGGATTTTATTTAACAGCTGAGTTTCCTAGACAAGTACTAGGCATTTCTTCAAAGAACCCAGCCAAATGCTATAATCCATTTCCCTCGGAAATGGCAGTTGTTAAATTAGACCCCAAACATTTATGAATGTCGCTTTGCCTTTCCAGCAATTAAAAGAGTTCCAAAAAAAAAAAAAAAAAAAAAAAGGTCCCTTTGTGTTTCATGGCTTTGAAATTATTATGTTAATCTTGAGCTGGTCCTCCCATGAGCTCTGTCAAATGCTTTGGAGGTTACATTCAAGAGGGTGGCATCATTCTGAACTGGTGTGGGAAAGGGTTTCTTGATGTATAAAAAGTGTTTGATATTAAAGGCGTTTTAGCAATTTGAGCGCATCTACTGCTGTGAGTTCCCGCGTAAGTAGGCAGCCCATTCATTTCCCTTTAAAGGACAAACACCTGAAATCAACACCAGAGACCTACTTTCCCCAGGATGGAGGGGGTAACCGGTGAGTTGACTGAAACTGTCCCTTTGCTATTTCCTTGTCATAGTGCTGATCCTCCTGATCGTCACCATGAGAAGACGGAAAAAAGAGCCCCTGATTTTCGACGAAGAGAGAGATATCAGAGAAAACATCGTCCGATACGACGACGAGGGTGGGGGAGAGGAAGACACGGAAGCCTTCGACATGGCCGCGCTCAGAAACCTCAACGTCATGAGAGACACCAAGACCCGGAGGGATGTGACCCCGGAAATCCAGTTTTTGAGTCGACCGACTTTTAAAAGCATCCCGGATAATGTCATTTTCCGGGAATTTATTTGGGAGAGACTGAAAGAAGCCGACGTGGATCCCTGCGCCCCGCCTTATGATTCCTTGCAGACGTACGCCTTCGAGGGGAACGGCTCGGTGGCGGAATCTCTCAGCTCCCTAGATTCCATCAGCTCAAACTCTGATCAGAATTATGACTACCTTAGTGACTGGGGACCGCGTTTTAAACGCCTCGCAGACATGTATGGAAACGGCCAGGACAGCTTGTACTCATAGCCCTGGAGACCTTCGTTTGAAAGGTACTGAAGGAAAAGTAAAGGCAAAAAAAAAAAGAAGAAAAAAAAACAGCAACACAAACAAATGACGTGCAGAACACAAGAACTCCGCTTGCTCAAGGGAAATGGTTGTAAATATTCCTCCATTTTTAACTGTTTAGGTTTCTGCCTTGGTGAAGCAAATCTTCATTAGACTTGTCCAAGGGACTGCACTGACCACAGACTCTGAGCATTTGAAAGCTTTTTTGATTGAAAAAAAAAAAAAGAAATGCTCAGTGGTTTGTGAATAGACAGCAACTCTCAGATACCTGCAAAGGCACCCAGCCTTCTGAGTGAGTAGTGCAGTGATGGTATCGGCAGTGAGGGAGTAATACACCATATGCCAGGAAAAAGTCCTGGAACTTCTTGCATATCAAAACTTGGGACAAATTTAATTTACAGTGATGCTTTCTGCTTGCTAGATTAGAGCATCCAGCAGAATTTTATTGCTGTGGGTTAGCAAATATATTTTATTTCGCAATATAAAAATTCTCAGAAAATCCTCCCCAGTCCTCCAATACAAGCCAATAAAATTTGGTTTAAGGCAACATAAACCGTTGTTTAGCAGATAAATCCAGAAGTGTTCCAAATAAGCAACAGGTAAATCATTCTTAAAGTTGGCAATCTTTTTGAGATACTTGTGTAGGTATGAAAAACAGTTGCTGTCTATTCGTTGCCTTTTTTTTATTATCTCTTCTGATTTGTACAGGAGACTACCTTTTCTTTTTTTATTTGACACATGGTGTTATATTTATTTTGGAGCTCCAATCTCCACTCAATTCAGGTCCATCTTCCTGCCTCGGAATATTAAGCTCATCAGAACATGTTGATTTGTTTCCACTCTGAGCTACATGAAGGAAATGAAGCATAGAAATAGAAAGAAAGAAAAAAAAAGGTTGAGCAATTGAGCCCTTAATACTGTTCACATCTCAGAGAGGAACACAGCTACAAGGACATAGAAGTTGTCTGTCTGAGCCATTAGAATTTAGAGAACATTGGAAGGAAGTGTATTATAGAAGGAAGATTTCAGAGAGAATTGAGATTTTCTTTGATGCGAGATTTATTTTTCAAGGTAACAAGTTCTAGAAGCTCCAAAAACTTTTGAGAATTTGTTTTCCCCTCCTCCTTTGCTGTAAAAATATGGACAGATTTTTTTGAATATATCTTAAACAATGTAATGTTATAAATTTCAAAATCCATCTTTTAATTCTGATGCAAATATGTTTCTCAAGAATTATCCAAATAGTGTATACTTTCTGTACCAGTTTAGACGTGCCAAAGTGAGCAGAGGAAATTCAAGTAATCACATGTGTTTGAGAAAAAGAATTTTATGACGAAAATGTTATTTCTACCTAACATTATTTTCTAGGTTAATACTAGTTTAATGTGAATATAGTCAAGTAAGAATGAATTTTTTTTTCTTTTTACCTTTTAAAAAGGGTTTATTGATGGGTTCTAATAAATCTACAGATAGTGGACATTGTATAGGAAATTGTGTTTCTAAAAGTGCTTTCTGAAAGACAAACACTGGAACCAGAGTATCAGTATTTTGATTACATGAGGAGAAACTCTGTAGGATTCTGTAAAATTGCAGCCCACCTTTAGAAATGAAGTATGTGAAAGTGGCCTTCAGCTTCATCAAAATAAATAATTCAATAAATACGATTATCTGTAAACAGTTCTTTCATTTGAATAGTTTTATAGACATTGTTTCATGACTAGACATGCTTCTTGCTGTATTAATACACATATGCATATGCAAAACCAATTGTATAACAGAGTAAAGGATACTGTTCATGACTTTTAATCACATACGTTTTTCAGATTACAAAAGTAAAGCATAGTACATTCACCCAAGTCCATAAAATCAGAATGCAGTGCAGGAATGATATAAATGTTAAGTCAGCAAGGTGCTGAGAATATGATTGTGTAATAATCCCCTTGTCCACAAGAAGATAAAATAGTACATTTGGGTTATGATGTCACAGCTGCTGATTGTTGCATAAATGGAAGTTTGAATGTACTTTAGAAAAGGAACATCGCACCATTCATCTTGCTTTCTCTCCTTTTAAAGTATATATATTTTCTTCTTTTTTCAAAAAAAATTTCATATTTGCCAGTAAATGATTGGGGGGAAGGCTTTAATTTAAATAAAGATTTGAAATTCTTGCATATACTCAATTGCCATTTTGTGTGTGAAAGATGATGATAATACGGTATTGAACTTGATTCAGTGGTGTTTAAAAGAAATCTTGAGATGGCTGCAAGTGTGTCCCTAATAGAGAATTTATATGAAGTATTCTAGCTAAGCTTCTTTTAATGATGGTGAATGTTATTTTAGTTCTCTTTTTTTTCTTCTGAAATCTAGGGTTATATATGTTTATCTGACATCCTTGAGAGAGAGGCTCTGTTGTAAACCCAGAGAGTAGTCAATGAACAAAAATCAGTGTTAGAGCTAGTTACAGAATTTTCCAAAAGCGTCTAAATAAATACCTGTTATATCATCTAACCACTAAAATTCAGTGGTGGACTGGAGCCAGCTCAGAACAACTCCTAAGTACCAATTCTGCATATTTCTTCCCGATTCTGCTTCTAGTGATAATATCTTGGTAGGTCAGCCATGGTGGTAATAGACCTTCACAGAAATCAGCAAACACTACCTTTTCTTTTTTTGAGAACTGTTAATAGTTGGTAGCTGTTTACTAACACTTCACTGCTTGCTTTATAAAAGGAAATCTAGTTGTAAATACAGTATGAATGAATAGAATATCAAATGATGACATGAGAGCAATATGTGCCCTGTTCTACTAAATACAGATTCATGTAGTCGTGACTTCCTAGTATCAGATCCTTGGAGCTACAGGTAGAAAAGGAGGGGACCCGCTTCATATGGGATGCAGAAAATGGTTGGGAAGTCAACAACTTTACATATTTTCCATTTGTCCCTGTGGGGGCACCATTAGAAACTGAAGGTATACAAAGTAATGCATATTTTGGACAATTTCATTTCTTAAAATTAATTGCATTTAACTTGTTACCTTCCAACTCAAAGAAATAAACTCAGGCCTCTACTCTAGATTATTACTCTTGGATAATTTTAAGTCAGCATAAAGAATAGGAAAGCTAAACCTTATCAAGAAAGTGGAATTTTGCTGATCAAGCCTAAATTATGATTCCGGATGTGCACTATGCTAAAGCAATATTCCAAAGTCAGTTGCAGACCAAAATTAGGAAGGAGAGAAGAAGACAAGATGCTGTACAGAGGCAATGAGTAGATCTTTCTACAAGCAGTCATCTAGATGAAGCTGGTCAACTTTCCTTTGGTGGGAAGCTCAGCTGAGGCTGACTGCAGTTACAGTTAGACACAGGCAAGAAATAATAATGTGAAGGTTTTGCTACCCGCCTATTCACTCTGCCCTCTGAAAATGTCTTACATTTATTTTAACTTCACGCACAAATACATCTACCACACTGGATGACGAGCAGTCTTCGGCAATTATTCTCATGTAAATGGCGTAGTTGTATAAGGTAGGAATTGTATTTGTGGTATGGTGCACATACTCAAAGAACTTACATGCAAATAAAGTGTTAGCATCATATTCAAATATAAAATCCAAAAGAGCTTAAGATAAAGTTAGATATACTGCAAGAGGCAAAAAGCATCTTGTTTAAATATTTTAACATTGTTAAGTACTACTTACAAATATTAAGCATCAAATTTTCCATGTTATTTTGACACCTTTTGACTTCAGCCACCTGATGAGAAGAGGTGACTCGTTGGAAAAGACTCTGATGCTGGGAAGGACTGAAGGCAGGAGGAGAAGGGGCAACAGGCATCACCAACTCAATGGACAGGAGTCTGAGCAAACTCAGGGAGATAGTGAAGGACAGAGAAGCCTGGTGTGCTGCAGTTCATGGGGTCACAAAGAGTTGGACATGGCTGAGTGACTGAACAACAACAAAAGTTGACTTTCAAACTGTTCTAACTACCCAAGTTGTTTCTAAATCATTATTTGAAGGTTTACAGGCTGCCGTCTATGGGGTCGCACGGAGTCGGACACGACTGAAGCAACTTAGCAGCAGCAGCAGATCTAATTAAAGTTGATTGAAAGAAAGCTTGGACTTACTCTAAACTGTTTCTGGTCAGGGATGTCTGGGGACAAATGGAACGTATGTGACAGTTAACACATAAGAAAATTCATTTTCTGTTTGTCTAGGTAGTTTATTTGAACTTAAATCTATCAGTTTAGTTCAGTCACTCAGCGTTTCTGACTCTTTGCGACCCCATGCACTGCAGCACACCAGGCTTCCCTGTTCATCACAAACTCCTGGAGATTTCTCAAACTCATGTCGATCGAGTCAGTGATGCCATCCAAACATCTCATCCTTTTGTCTCATTCTCCTCCCACCTTCAATCCTTCCCAGCATCAGAGGCTTTTCTAGTGAGTCAGGTCTTTGTATCAGGTGGTCAAAATAGTGCAGCTTCAGTAACATTCCTTCCAATGAATATTCAGGACTGATTTCCTTTAGGATGGACTGGTTGGATCTCCTTAAAGTCCAAGGGACTTTCAAGAGTCTTCTCTAACACCACAGTTCAAAAGCATCAATTCTTCGGCATTCAGCTTTCCTTATAGTCCAACTCTCCCATCCATACAGGACTACTGGAAAAACCATAGCTTTGATTAGATGGACCTTTGTTAGTAAAGTAATGTCTCTGTTTTTTAATATGCTGTCTAGGTTTGTCATAACTTTTCTTCCAAGGAGCAAGCGTCTTTTAATTTCATGACTACAGTCACCATCTGCAGTGATTTTAGGGCCCCCCAAAATAAAGTCTCTCACTGTTTCCATTCTTTCCTCATTTACTATGAAGTGATGGGACCAGATGCCATGATCTTAGTTTTCTGAATGTTGAGTTTTAAGCCAACTTTATCACTCTGTCTTTCACTTTCATCAAAAGGCTCTTTAGTTCTTCTTTGCTTTCTGCCATAAAGGTGGTGTCGTCTGCATATATGAGGTTATTGATATTTCTCCCGGCAATCTTGATTCCAGCTTGTGCTTCATCCAGCCCAGCATTTCGCATGATGTTCTCTGCATAGAAGTTAAATAAGCAGGGTGACAATATGCAGCCTTGACATACTCCTTTCCTGATTTGGAACCAGTCTGTTGTTCCATGTCCAGTTCTAACTGTTGCTTCCTGACCTGCATACAAATTTCTCAAGAGGCAGGTCAGGTGGTCTGGTATTCCCATCTCTTTCAGAATTTTCCACAGTCTGTTGTGACCCACACAGTCAAAGGCTTTGGCATTGTCAATAAAGCAGAAGTAGATGCCTTTCCAGAACTCTTGCTTTTTCGATGATCCAGTGGATGTTGGTTATTTGATCTCTGGCTCCTCTGCCTTTTCTAAAACCAGCTTGAACATCTGGAATTTCACTGTTCATGTACTGTTGAAGCCTGGCTTGGAGAATTTTGAGCATTACTTTGCTAGTGTGTGAGATGAGTGAAATTGTGTGGGAGTTTGAACATTCTTTGGCATTGCCTTTCTTTGGGATTGGAATAAAAACTGACCTTTTCCAGTCCTGTGGCCACTGATGAGTTTTCCAAGTTTACTGGCATATTAAGTGCAGCATGTTAACAGCATCATTTTTTAGGATTTGAAATATCTCAACTGGAATTCCATCACCTCCACTAGCTTTGTTTGTAGTGATGCTTCCTAAGGCCCACTTGACTTCATGTTCCAGGTTGACTATCTTTAGGTGAGTGATCACACTAAAAGAGTGGTTATCTGGGTCATGAAGATCTTTTTTGTATAGTTCTGTGTATTCTTGCCACCTCTTCTTAGTATCTTCTGCTTCTGTTAGGTCCATACCATTTCTGTCCTTTATTGTGCCCATCTTTGCATGAAATGTTCCCCTGGTATCTCTGATTTTCTTGAAGAGATCTCTAGTCTTTCCCATTCTATTGTTTTCCTCTATTTCTTTGCATTGATCACTGAGGAAGGCTTTCTTATCTCTTTTGCTATTCTTTGGAACTGTGCATTCAATATTGCACAATATTCAAAATTGACTTTTCTATAGTCAATTATTTTTAAATTATTAACATATATTGTGTATATATCCCATGGTATATGAAAGTTTAGGAAAACTAACATAATAAGATTAAGTAACAAATCATCATCATAATCAAAAGAACAAGAAAGGAATAATAGCATTTCCATTTTCAGTGTAATTGAAATTGTTTCAGAAGAGTGGGATTAGCCCTTAAGAAAAATGGGAGTTATTTGAGGCTGTGACTTGGCAGGTACTATAAAGTATAATTCCAGGAGTAATTTTTCAAGCAAAAATGAGACAGCCTGTGTGTGCAACATTCTTGACACTTTTTCATTATTATGCTGCCTTGTACTGGCTTGGATCTTAAAAGAATAGGTGTGTGTGTATGATTGAGTGACATTGGAAAGTATGTCTGAAACGACCTTAAAAAATAACCTAATATTATCTTGTTAATTCCAGTGTATTATTGTCATTTGGCAAATGCCTATTAAGCAATAAGACAAAGTCTGATAAATTCAAGGGAGCAATATTTTGTTTGCTTAAGAATCTAAATTGGGAAAGGATTGTGGTGTTAAGGGGACAGCATTTAGCTGAACTATCTGGATAACTGTCTTCCTCTTTTTCTTTTTATTGTGTAGATGCCATCTCATTGTCAACACATAATGTGGAATGTGAATTATTTATTGTGACTTGTCACCAGGCTTTGGCTTGTTGAGCATCACTGGTGTAAGAGGAAGCACCCCTTGTCCGTGGTTATCAAATCTGGGTAGAAGTCAGTTCCAGCACATTTTGGCTGTGCCCTGGATACCACTCTAATTCTCTGAACCTTTATATCTTTGTGATTAAAACTGAGTTAATTACCATCCTGTCTGTTTTAGAAGCTTGTGAGATGATTAAGTGAAAATGCTGTGTAAACTGTAAAGCACTGTAAAAATGTAAGGCTTTATTATGGAAAATTATGGAAATTATGTAATAAGATTGATTATATTTCCTCTTAGTGGTAAACATGGATAATTTCTGGCTTGGGAAATATGCAATAGGGGAAAAAACATGCAATTAATATCCTAAGTTGGGAAAAGACACAATTGATATTATTAATTGAAGCAACTACTTTAGAACAGGTATTTTATAAAGTCTTTCATGAGTTTGGGTAAACTCCAGGAGTTGGTGATGGACAGGGAGGCCTGGCGTGCTGTGGTTCATGGGGTCGCAAAGAGTCAGACACTACTGAATGATTGAACTGAACTGAACTTATAAGGTCTTTGCAGGTTGAGATCCAAACCAAACTAATTTAACTGCTAATAAGAGTTAAGCAAATCAGCATGGACATGCTGATAGAGAATTCAATAATTCTGTCAGTCATGACTGGTGCTTGTGTAATTAATCATTTATATACTTCAAAGAATTAGAGTAGAATAATACTGACTTAATATGAAAACCATTCTGTACTCTTGATGACTTGAAAGCATTTTCAATATCTTCCAATAGCCTTTTATAAATGAAGAAGCTATCAGAAATTAAAAAATAATATGCATAGGTACTACTGATATGTTAGTCTACTCATAAAATGAGCATTAAGAAATCTTCTTTGTGTGTGTGTGTGTGTGTAATAAAGTTTTATTGAAGTATAAAGGAGATAGAGAAAGCTTCTGACATAGGCATCAGAAGGGGGCAGAAAGAGTACCCGCCGAAATCTTCTCCTCAGGAATTAGTTATCTGGTTATTCAAAGCTCCCATGAACAAGCATTATAAATAAATACATTAGTAGCTATATAACTACTAAGAATGTTGCTACAATATACACTCAAATTAACTCTTACATTTTTCTTGCATTAACTGATGAAATTATGCTGCTAATGACTGATATTTTTAAAAGCAGGAAAAATTATATGATTCACTATCTTATTGCTACATGCTATATTTTTTATGAATATAAATCCTATGTTTATGTATCTCAAGATATGGAATGTATAGTTTGTTGAATATGACCAGTTCTTCAAAAGAAATCAACTTTTTAAACAACAGATCAGATAACTACATAGCAATTGCATTTTGTCTGTAATAATTTAAAACATGTTGGGGGAGTGTGTAATTTCCTTGGTTCTGTCTCCCCGCAGCAAGTGTGGGCCTTAGGAAGCATCAGTACAAACAAGCTAGTCAAGGTGATGGAATCCCAGTTGAGATATTTCAAATCCTAAAGGATGATGCTGTGAAAGTGCTGCACTCAATATGCCAGTAAACTTGGAAAACTCATCAGTGGCCACAGGACTGGAAAAGGTCAGTTTTCATTCCAATCACAAAGGCAATGCCAAAGAATGTTCAAACTACCACACAATTGCACTCGTCCCACACACTAGCAAAGTAATACTCAAAATTCTCCAAGCCAGACTTCAACAGTACATGAACAGTGAACTTCCAGATGTTCAAGCTGGATTTAGAAAAGGCAGAGGAGCCAGAGATCAAATAACCAATATCCACTGTTTCATCAAAAAGCAAGAGAGTTCCAGAAAAACATCTACTTCTGCTTTATTGACTACAGCAAACTCTTTGTGTGGATCACAACAAATTGTGGAAAATTCTTAAAGACATGGGAGTCACAGACCACCTGACCTGCCTCCTGAGAAATCTGTATGCAAGTCAAGAAGCAACAGTTAGAACTGGACATGGAACAACAGACTGGTTCCAAATCAGGAAAGGAGTATGTCAAGGCTACATATTGTCACCCTGCTTATTTAACTTCTATGAAGAGTTCATCATGTGAAATGCTGGGCTGGATGAAGCACAAGCTGGAATCAAGATTGCTGGGAGAAATGTTAATAACCTCAGATACTCAGATGACACTACCCACATGGCAGAAAATGAAGAGGAACTAAAGAGTCTCTTGATGAAAGTGAAAGAGGAGAGTGAAAAAGTTGGCTTAAAACTCAACATTCATAAAACAAAGATCATGACATCTGGTCCCATCACTTCATGGGAAATAGATGGGAAGGCAATAGAAACAGTAGGAGACTTTATTTTGGGGGGCTCTAAAATCACTGCACTGCAGATGGTGACTGAAGTCATGAAATGAAAAGATGCTTGCTCCTTG
Organism: Bos mutus; assembly: GCF_027580195.1. Taxonomy (NCBI): domain Eukaryota; kingdom Metazoa; phylum Chordata; class Mammalia; order Artiodactyla; family Bovidae; genus Bos; species Bos mutus. The sequence continues at coordinate 10,912,797 of NC_091640.1, read as the reverse complement.
GGAAAAAAAAAAAAAAAAAAACTATGACCAACCTACACAGCATATTGAAAAGCAGAGACCTTACTTTGCCAACAAAGGTCTGTCTAGTCAAAGCTATGGTTTTTCCAGTAATCATGTATGGATGTGAGAGTTGGACTATAAAGAAAGCTGAATGCCAAAGAATTGATGCTTTTGAACTGTGGTGTTGGAGAAGACTCTCAAGAGTCCCTTGGACTGCAAGGAGGTCCAACCAGTCAATCCTAAATAAAGTCAGTCTTGACTATTCATTGGAAGGATTGATGCTGAAGCTGAAACTCCAATACTTTGGCCACCTGATGTGAAGAACCGACTCATTGAAAAGACCCTGATGCTGGGAAAGACAGAATGCAGGAGGAGAAGGGGACGACAGAGGATGAGATGGTTGGATGGCATCCCTGACCTGACACAATGAATATGAGTTTGACTAATCTCCAAGAGTTTGTGATGGACAGTGAGGGCTGGTGTGCTGCAGTCCATGGGGTTGCAAAGTCTGATGTGACTGAACTGAGGAGAAGGATCCCCCAAAGACAGACTGTAGCCACCCCCAAGGGCTCTCTAGCTCGTTCTTGAGATCCTGTAGGAGCTGAATGTTTTTCTTGAGTACTGTGAGGCTTTCTTTAATTTAGCTGGAGGTATTTGCCCAGAAACAACACATCTCATTCAAGATGGCTCAAGGCCCTCCTTGTTCAGGAATCAGGACAGGAGATCTATCTCCTGTCTATTTTGGAGTGCAACTCCTGCCAAGCTGTGTTGGTTCTTTAGAGCTGTCCTGAGAAATCTTATCCCACAAACTTAATTATGGGGGTATTCATTAGAGTGGCACTCATTTGTAGTCCTGAATAGGTATCTGAGCTCTCTCAGGGGCTCACAGGTGTATTGAATGTCCTCTTCTGTTTTCTTCCACGGCTTGACTCGTGAATAGTGAATCCAGGAGTCAGGTCCTGGTACCTTGACTGCTGTGGGGGTAGAAAGTTTTACAGGGTAGGGGCCCTTCCACGTAGGCTGGTGTTGAGCCTTTGGGGACCCATCTTTCCAGACTTTAAAGGACTAGAGTCCCTGGAGAATATACTGGTGGCTGTTTAGAGTCTTTTGGGCCCTGGTTGACACCCCACAAGCATATATCCTGTTGGAATTGCCCAGTGGCCATGGTTTAAGACCAGAACGACTGAGGCTCTGGATCGAGGAAGAGGTCATTGATGTAAACAAAAGGTCTCCCATATAGCATCTCATAAGGACTAAGACCAACCTGTTCCTTGGGGGCAATACAAGTGCAAAGGAGAACCATTGGTAAAGCTTCCTTTCATCCCAGCGAGGTTTCCTGGGTTATCTTTTTTATCACGGACTTTAAGAATTGCTTGGCTCTTTCTTTGTAATTTCCCTCATAGCTCAGTTGGTAAAGAATCTGCCTGCAATGAGAAGACCCTGGTTCAATACCTGGATCAGGAAGATCTCCTGGAGAAAGGCTACCCACTCAAGTATTCTTGGGCTTCCCTTGTGGCTTAGCCAGTAAAGAATCTGCCTGCAATGTGGGAGACCTGAGTTTGATCCCTGGGTTGGGAAGATCCCCTGGAGAAGGGAAGGCTACCCCCTCCAGTATTCTGGCCTGGAGAATTCCATGGACTAAGTCCATGGGGTCGCAAAGAGTTGGACACAACTGAGTAACTTTTGTATTTTGGCTCTTTCTGCTTTTCCTGAAGACTGAGCCCTCCAGGCACAATGAAGATAGTAAGTAATGGCCAATGCTTTAGAGACACCTTGGGTGATATTAGAAGGAAATGATGCCCCATTTTCACTTTGTAATGACCTTGGCAGACCAAATCTCAGAATGATTTCATGGAGCAGTTTTTTACCACCTCCTCAGCCTTCCCAGTCTGGGTAAGAAAGCCTTCAATCCATCCTGTGGTTGTATCTATTACAACTAATAGGTATTTGTACCCTTGAGAAACTGGCATCTGGGTGAAGTCCATCTGCTAGTCCTCTCCTGGGTAGGTCCCATGTTGTTGGATGGGCTGGGCCAGCTGGGGTCTTCGAGCTCCTTGGGGGCTGTTTAATTGGCAAGTGGCACAAGAGGAGACCACTTGCCTTATAGTTGTTTGGAGGCCTGCTCCTCTGAAGGACCTTTCTAGTAATCTTTGGAGGGCCTTCTTCCCTAAATGAGTGGCGGCATGTAAGGAGTTAACCAACTTCCATTGGAGGTTCCCAGGCAGAAAAAAGAGTCCCTCCTTTTGGAGCCACCCCATACAATCTTCTTGAAAACCCTCACTCTTAGTTTAAAAAGTCTCACTTTCAGTATATGAAGGAGTTTCTGGCAAATTCGTCTGTAGAACCCAGGTGCCAGCCCTTATCATTGTTCTGTAACCTGCTCTCTTAGCTGCCTCATCAGCTGCTTGGTTCCCTCATGCCACGTCTGTGCCCCCTTTTTGGTGTCCTTTATAGTGGGAGATTGAAACCTCAGTGGGCAGATGGACTGACTCTGAGAGGCTAAGGATTTGATCACCACATTTGATTGGGGACCCTCGGGTGGTCAAGTGGCCCCTTTCTTTCCAAATAGCAGCATGTGCATGTAGCATCAGAAAGGCATACTTGGAGTGAGTGTAAACGGCTACTCTTTTTCCTTTTCCCAGTTTTAAAGCTTGATTCAGGGCTATGAGCTCAGCCAATTGGGCTGAAGTAAACTGGTGACAAAGGTTTAGCCTCTATGGTCTCAAAACTGGAGACTATTGCATATCCAGCTCTTCTTTTCCCATCCAAGAGAAATGCTCCCATCAGTGTACCAGATTTCCTCAGGATTGGTCAGAGGATCTTCTGACAACCCCTCTCGGGGTTTTGTCCAGTGGTCCAAAGTTTCTAGGCAAGAGTGAAAGGGGAGAGAGCCCTCGGGGGTACACAGGAGGCTAGCTGGGTTAAGAACCACACAAAGGGATATAGTCAGGCCTAGATTTTCCATTAGTTCTACTTGATATCTGAGGATTCTTTGTTCAGACATCCATAAATGACCTCTCCCATTCAGGAGTTGTTTCACTTGGTTGCTGGTAAAAATAGTTTGCCCCCATAAGAGAGTTTTAAAGCATCTTCTATCAAGTCATCAATAGCTGGAAGATTTAGAAGGCAGGGAACAATCTCTTCCCAATAAGGGAGTAGGACACTCAGGGACCACCAGAAACTTGTGGGAAATATTTTTCATCCCAGCAACAAAGAAGTGCTCAGGTAAGTCTTTTTGTTAGTGTTTTTCCTGTAGCACCCCAAATGGTACAGATTTGGGAGGAGAAGGCTCTGGAATAGGAGGTTAGAACACAGTAGGTAGCCCCTGTGTCAACTAAGAAATTCTTGCACCTACCTACCACATCCAGTTGGCTCCAGCCCCGTGATGGTTATCTGTGAAAGGCGGGGTGGCTGGAATGGACTTCAGTCCTGTTGAACCATCATGAGGGGAGACTTGGCACTTGACCTTGAGGCCCACGGGTTCCGAGGGCAGAGTTCCACCCACAGCCCCAGTTGATGGCATTTGTAGCAAACTGTTTTAGAAGACTTTCCATGGTTTGCACACTCTTTGGCCCAATGTCCTGCCTGTCTAAAGATTAGGCATTTGCCTCATGCTTTGTCCTTCAAGGACTTGGGGTTTGCCTTAGGGCTTCCCTGGAGGGTGGCCAGCATCTGGGCATGCCTTGTCTCCTTCCTTCTCTCCCTCTCCTGGGCCTTGGCCTCCCTCTCCTATTCTCTGTTATAAAAGGTATTGGTGGCTGTCTGGACCATCTCATCTGAAGAGGCAGATAGGTCCTGCTGCTGTAGCTGTTGTAATTTTATCCTGATGTCTGATGCACATTGAGACAGAAATTTGTCCTTTAAAATCACACTTTGGAGGGCCTCTTTTAGACTTTAAAGAAAGGCAATGTGGTTCCCATTGCACTCCTAAGTTATTGCTGAGTTTGGGCATAATCCCACAACTAATAGGCTTCCTTCTATTTCCATGGGTGGACTTCCTTAGGGGTGAGTCTTTCTGAAGCTTATCCTACCCAGTACTGTTGCAACCTGAGAGCCAGGAGTCCCCGGGTCACGGTGCAGATCCCCAGGCAGCTTGAAGCATGACAACCTCCTGGGACCCCTGGACTGGCAGATCCCTGAGCAGGGTGATGCATCACAACTTTTTGAGGACCAGATCCCTAGGCAGATTGAGGCAAGTCTACTTCATGGGACCCCCGGACTGGAGTTGGGCATCCCCAAGGCCTCCAACATGACCAATGCTGGGTAGGATTAAGGGGCTGTACTCTTAACTCATTACTGGTTTGTCCACCAGGATGGGAATAGATATCATGATGAAAAACAATCCAAGTCTGTGCCCTGAGGCTGGGAACCTGTTGAAACAGCCATAAGCCTCATCCTCTTATTGCTCTGAGGGAATGTAAACCACTGATTTCCTTCCCTAGTCCTCCAAAAGAACAGCTTAGGGTGTTTCCAATGGTGAAAATTTCATTGTTATAGACCCACTTTAGGTAATAACAGAGGTAATGACAAAGGAGTGGGTTATTTGGTCCTGTTAAGGGCATTAGGGGTATTTTAATAATAAGCTGCATGGAAAAATGTTACCTACAAGGAGGCAGGTTGTAGGATTTAGGAAGTGGTTTAAGAACAAATTGGTAAGAGGCAACAGACCAGATGTTCCATAAAAGTGGAGTGGAGATTTGATGCAGGGGTATGTTTGTAACTTTGGGAGAAGGATGGTAAGGGTTTGGGCCCAAACGGCCTGCAGGGCTGATTCCCAAAGTGTCAAACATTATCCCTGGAAGCCCAATTGCCCTTGAGGGGATGCCACCAGATAGACTTCTAACAGGCATTGTGTGCCTGTTACCCGCCCTCTAGGGTTCACTGAGAGATGCTGTTGTGGCACATGTTGTAAGAAACATGGAAGATGAAGGCCTGAATATCTAGAAAGATTGGATATTATACAGTATTTCTCCTCCAAGGGCCATTTATTTCCTGGTTGTCCCTCAAGAAGATTGTGGAGGCATCATTGTGGGCCTGGGTGGCTGTGCTCAGAAGAGCACGAAACAGGAGGGAAGGGGGCAGGGCTCAACTTTTGAAAGAACGACATAGCCCAAGGGCATAACATAAACCAATTAAAATCAAATGGGTCCAAGATGACAAGTCAAATTCGACTAAACCTGGATCCTCAATCTGCAAGCTAAATGACACACCCCGAGGTGCCAGGACAGGTCCAAGGCACTGTCGAAAGACGAGGAGTGGGTGGTTCCCCAATTGTTGGAATGATCCTCCTACTCATTAGCACATGAAATCACCCAGCCCACAGAAACTAATCACACCACATTCCATGGCCACTCTCCTCTGTGATGGCCCACACCCTGTGGAGTGTGATCCTCCCTGAATCCAAACAAGTCCACCTCTTACCTATCACTGTGTCTCTCACTGAATTTTTGCAATGAAACATCAGAGCCTGAGTTTCATTAGGTCCTGAAGCCAGGTGCCATGGGTTTTGTCCGGGCTCAAGTCCCAAAAGAGAGGAGCTGAAGGACAGGAAGAAAAAGCAGGGGGAAAAACATGCCAGCGAATCCCCTTCGTAACCTGCCAGATAAATAATACCTGACCTGTGCTCACAGTTTTCATTGGCCTGATCCTTGGCACAAAGAAAATTAAGGACAGAAGAACCCCCACCTGCTTGGGCAACAGCTACTGGGGCACAGCAGAGGAAAGTGGAGCCTTCGGGACACACTGGGGAGTAGCCTTTCCAGAGTCCCTCAGTTGCACCCACTACTGCTCAACTGTTTGTGGGGGGTTCAGGGAAACAAGAAACAAGAGACTGTAAAGGAATTAAGATTTTGTTAGCCATATGTCCTTCCAGCCACAGGGGTGAGGACTTCCTACCCCAACCGGAGGTCCCCTGGGATCTGAGACTGAGCCGAGTAAGCTTTCTGCCAAGTTTGTGTGTGTTGTCCCAGTTTCCAGCACAGTGGGTTTCTTGTCACTTCCCCTGTGCTGGGTTTTCTTCATGTTCAGCTTCCACCGCTGGAGCTTTTGCATAGTTGGGCTTCTGCTGTGTTTGGCCTCTGCCTTGCGGGGGCTGAGCCAAGGTTATTTCAGCCAGGTTAAATCCAAGAAACGGCACCATATATGTCAGTGAAGTGAAGTGAAGTCGCTCAGTCATGTCCGACTCTTTGCGACCCCATGGACTGTAGCCTACCAGGCTCCTCTGTCCATGGGATTTTCCAGGCAATAGTACTGGAGTAGATTGCCATTTCCTTCTCCAGGGATCGAACCTGGGTCTCCCGCATTGTAGACAGACGCTTTACCATCTGAGCCACCAGGGAAGTCACTTTCACTTTCACATATATGTCAGGGGAGTGTGTAATTTCCTCGTTTCTGTCTTGCCGCAGCAAAAATTTGAAGCAATGGACAGACCAGTGTTACAGCCCTGTGTAAATTTCCTTGGTCGCAGCAAAAACGTGAAGCGAAATTTGGACCAGTGTTGGCAGCTCCATGTTACAGCACAGTTTTATTTGACAAGCAAAGGGAAATACATCCTCAAGGAGTGCGGGTTGCTGCTGCTACTGCTGCTAAGTCGCTTCAGTCGTGTCCGACTCTGTGCGACCCCATAGACGGCAGCCCACCAGGCTCCCCCTTCCCTGGGATTCTCCAGGCAAGAACACTGGAGTGGGTTGCCATTTCCTTCTCCAATGCGTGAAAGTGAAAAGTGAAAGCGAAGTTGCTCAGTCGTGTCCGACTCTTCTCGACCTTATGGACTGCAGCCCACCAAACTCCTCCATCCATGGGATTTTCCAGGCAAGAGTACTGAAGTGGGGTGCCATTGCCTTCTCTGGAGTGAGGGTGGGCCAACCCAAAAGACGCTAAGAGAAGAGAAGCCCCTGGCTCAATTTTGGCTCCACTTTTTATATGTTTTTTCTCCTCCTTCTCAGCATGCCCTATGTAAACTAGTTTAGCCAGGAGGTTGTTTGCTTCACCTGAGGTCCTCACTCCAGTCCTCGGACCTTCCTTTGTTCTATTTTCTTAGGCTTTGCCCTTTGTTTTTTAGCCACTGCCATTCTGGACTCATTTTCTTATTCTAACTACCTAACAAAAGCAAAAAAACACAAAGGAAAAAGAACTAACTACCCAAGTTTAATATATGTTAGACTTCAAATTGCATATATTACATATCTTGGACATTATATACACTGAGCATACTCACATACACATTGCACACACATAATTTGAGGCTAAAAGTTAAAGTGAAGGTAATGGCATTTAAAATTTAGGTTTTTTTTTTAAAGATAATTATGACTGTCAGATCCACCGTCTACAATTAAATTATGTGGCTGTGTTAAAAGAATACTGTGCATCGGTATAGATGCTCTTTACCATAGATTTCAGAATTTCTTTCTCAAAATTTAGAGATGAGCAATTCACTTATATAAAGTATGAAGCATAACTTTCAATGAATCTATTATTGTGTATTTTTGAGGCTCTATTATAATTATGTTAAAAAATTTATTTTCTGCAGTGTTTCTGCTTAAATGAGTTACTTGAATACATAGATATAAGAGTGTCAAAACTGCTAATTCGATTGACTGCAAAATGGATCCTGGAAATCCAGTTAGAAAAGACCCTGATGCTGGGAAAGACTGAAGACAGGTGAAGAAGGGGATGACAGAGGACGAGATGGTTGGATGGCATCACCAACTCAATGGACATGAGTTTGAGCAAGCTCTGAGATATGGTGAAGGACAGGGAGGCCTGGCATGCTGCAGTCCATGGGGTTGCAAAGAGTTGGACATGACTGAGTGACTGAACTGAACTGACTTAACCTTGGGAATGAATCATTAAGAAAAAACTGGAGGTCTGCGTTTATGTCAGAACCTGAAGAGATGGTTGTTGTTCAGCTCAAGCACTCCATTTCACGCAGACACTCTCTTAGAGTACTAAGGATTTGAGTTGTTTTTTTTTTTTAGCTGATAGAGGAAATAAAGTATTGTTTCAGAAGGATACTGGTGTGTATCTGTATATATGAAGTGCATAACAAGTATGAATCAAGTCAGAAAACCACAGGGTGATATATGCTCAGGTTGTTGACATGTTTTCTAGATGTGTGCTTTGTTATGTTAAAAAAGTTAAGAAACATTGTTGCAGATTAAATTATTAAAAAAAAAATAATTGCCCCCCAAAACCTAACAACTCAAAAGACCCAAGAGACCCTGTAGTGGGTATTTCTGTCATCTTGAATCTCAACTGTGACTGTCAATGCCAACGTGGCTTCCAATTTATACCTTCTGACAACTTAGTACAGGAAATGAGTCCTGTTGTAATGAAAATTTCATGTTTCCTTCCGAGTGACTGATTTTTATATAAAATCATCTTAAGAAAAATGTTTCATGGATGTGTCATTTTAACTTTCAGAGCAATCCAATCCAGTATGTGATTTCAAGTTGCTTATAAAACCAGTGATTACCCAAGAGAGGCAAGCAATAGTGTACCTTTTTTTAATGGAAAAAAAAAAAAAAAAATGAAGCCCAGAACAACTGTAACTTATCCAAGGAAACATCATCAATAATTAAAGCTTATTAATTTACCACCAGATTATTATGTGATCAGAGGGGAAAAATCCTTAAAACTATCCTTAGCTCTAATCTGGGTGAGAAAACATGTGAAATGGGGTTATAGTCACAGTCATGAAGGGAAATCTTTGTTAAGTTTTAATTATTTTCTCACCTTTATTACATCACAAGTCAAAGAGGACTGCACAGGACTTCCTGACATTAGTAATTTGGGCAGTTGGAAATGCGAGGTGTAGAGGACTAAAGTGTTATGGATAGATGCTAGAATGAGAAGCTATGACTTCTAATTAAAAGCTATGACATAGAAGCTATGACTTCTAATCCAGTACTGAACATATCAACTTAAAAACAAGTTCCACTACAAGTAATAGGCAAGAGATAGTTTAGTTACAATAATTGCCTTAATACATGTTTGTAATTAAAATCCCCTTGAAGACTATTAATACACAAAAAATAGGCAAAGATGTTTACAGTCCCTGAATCCATTCTAATACCATTAAGAAGAGGTTCAGAAATTGTTACAAGCATTGGTTAAAAATTATTATTCAAATTAGCCAAAATTCAAGTCAAAATTCCTCCCCCTCTTCAATTCAACTTTCCTAAGTCTAATCATCTGTTCATTTTCGAGGTGCTTAGCGTCTGCTATGGGATAGGTGGTCAGAGAACAGTGAGTTAGGCATTACTAACATCTGCTAGACAGTCTTCTCTGAATGTGACTCCTGCATTACCTAATCTGTAGTAAGCCATTCTTACTAAGTAATGGCATTCTTGTTAAGAAAGTTTATTCCTACAGGCTTTAGGATGCACGATTAGAATTTCTGGTTGTGACAGCCTTTGCATTACAGGATACCAGCTTCTGAAATGCCAAGGGTACAAACAACACCTCCATCAGATTCTCCAGCATGGAGACCGACAAGTTTTATTCTTCACATGTGAATGCTAAAGGGTGAGGAAGGTTTTGAAGCCTTGTAATTTGTCTTTTGGAATTTGAATGTTAAAATAACTGCCAATAATTTGAATTATAAACTACTGAATGAAATAAAATAAAATCCATGAGTCCTTGCTGTTATAAACGAATGCAGAATAAAATCAGGCATAAAGAAAAGTACTTCCTGGCAGTAGAATGACAACCAATAAATATTGACTGGATAAAGAAGCGAGAAGTTATAAATGGATATTAAAACTAGAATAATAAACATTATTTACATATTTTCAAGGTTTCTTCACATGATAGTTATTAATTACAAAGGTCAAGTAATACTGTTACAGTGGAGAATCTAGGACACATTGCCTTAACAAGCTAATGATCTCTCCAATGACATTACATAAGAACAGATTATCATCCAGTGCCACTTGATATGGTGCGGTGAAGCTATAACATCACTTCTGTGTCATTCCCAACATATGCTGCTGCTGCTGCTAAGTCACTTCAGTCGTGTCTGACTCTGTGCGACCCCATGGGAGCCCACCAGGCTCCCCCATCCCTGGGATTCTCCAGGCAAGAACACTGGAGTGGGTTGCCATTTCCTTCTCCAATGCATGAAAGTGAAAAGTGAAAGTGAAGACGCTCAGTTATATCTGACTTTTAGTGACCCCATGGACTGCAGCCTACCAGGCTCCTCCATCCATGAGATTTTCCAGGCAAAAGTACTGGAGTGGGGTTCCATTGCTTTCTCCATCCCAACATATGAATGACCTGTTTATAATCAAGAAGACACATGGTGTGAACCCAAATCAGGAAATAATTTCCAAAACAGTGAATCCATATTTTTCAAAAATGTTAAGATCAACAAATTTTTAAAAAGCTAGAGAATGTAAATAAAGACATGCAAATGTAATGCATCTACTTTCACAGTTAGAAGGCCATTTTTTCAAATATTCTTATGTAACTATAACCTGAAGGCCAATGCAGCTCCTGCAAGACCAAAAATTGAAATCCTTTTTATGCATTTTGTGAATGGCAAATGGAATCTTTGATAGCAATAGAAATAGAATATTAAATAGAGATGGCATTATCTAGTACCCAAGATAAAATAGATAATTGAATCAAACCTACTAAGAGACTTGCACAGGTACAGGGCAATGCTAATACATACAGTGCCAGCTTGGAATTAGTTTCTATGGGAATTGCCAAACTGTTGCTAATCACTACTTTCTTTTCCATATGACCGTGTATTTTTTGTTATAAAATCTTAAGAGATACATTATATTTATATTCACCAATAGAATATGAGTTGGCAATAGCTAATTTTCCTATAAATCCATTAATTTTTCAAGTGTCTGTATAAAGTTGATGACAAGTGTTATCACTTTTTTTTTTCCTATGATGTGAATGACAGAGTATCTAAGATTAACTTAGTGGGAATTTTTGTATTAAGATTATAATTTTTCTTTAGAAAATGCTAAACTGTGGAACTATGGCTGCCCTAACAAACATGATGATGGTCTATTTATCATTCATTACACTTAAAAAAAAACCCACAAATGTTCTAATGGTTTAAACCATTGTTAAGTAGGTGTTTAGTTTGCTGTCAAAAGCTCTCCTAATTATCTGATAGAGTGAGTGAAGCATTTTGTGTATTAAAATTTAAGTTATTATAGAGTCAGAGGGTAAAATTGACAAAGTACACACTAACAAAATACAATAAAGAGTATGTGGGGGGTGTTTCCATACTTTATCTTTTTTCAGTTCAGTTCAGTTGCTCAGTGTCCGACTCTTTGCGACCCCATGAATCACAGCACGCCAAACCTCCCTTTCCATCACCAACTCCCAGAGTTCACTCAAACTTATGTCCATCGAGTCGCTGATGCCATCCAGCCATCTCATCCTCTGTCGTCCCCTTCTCCTCCTGCCCCCAATCCCTCCCAGCATCAGAGTCTTTTCCAATGAGTCAACTCTTCGCATGCGGTGGCCAAAGTACTGGAGTTTCAGCTTTATCTGTTTTAATGGTTGGTAAAAGAAAGACAACTATGATTTTATATGAAATTAGTACTAATAACGTTAAACATTTCCCCTGAAGCTTAAATTATCTCCTAATCCTTGTTTACATTATCAATATGCATAATGTGTGTGCATGCTCAGTTAAGTCTGACTATTTGCAACTCCATGGACTGTAGCATTAGCTTCCCAGGTGGCTCAGTGGTAAAGAATCGGCTTGTCAGTGCAGAGACATAGGTTTGATCCCTGGGTTGAGAAGAGCCCCTGGAGGAGGAAATAGCAACGCACTCCAGGATTCTTGCCTGGAGAATCCCATGGACAGAGGAGCCTGGCAGGCTACAGTCCATTGAGTTGCAAAGAGTTGGACATGACTAAGCAACTGAGCATGCACAGGACTTTAGCATGCTGGACTCCTCTGTCCATGGAGTTTTCCAGGTAAGAATATTCCAGTAGGTTGCCATTTCCTCCTCCAGGGTATCTTCCCGTCTCAGGGATCAAACCTGCATCTCCTGCATTAGCAGGTGGATTCTTTACCACTAATCTATGTGGTAGATGAGTGTGGAAGCCTATGTAAAATGTGCCCAATGGCTTAACTTCCATTTACTCATGCCTTAGATAATATTTATTAAGATATTCAGTGTGGATTCTTTATCACTGATCTATGTGGTAGATCTATGTGGAAGCCTATGTAAAATGTACCCAATGGCTTAACTTCTGTTAATCATGCCTTAGATAATATTTATTAAGATATTCAATCCTAGAATTATTCTCACTGACAGAATCTAATTAATAGCAAATCCCGGATTTCTTGAACTTGTCCCAAACAAACTCCAGTAATGTCTTTTCTGATATTCTCTTACTGATATGCTCAACAACTCTGAATTCTGTGTTCTCCTTTGTAATGAGTAATTAAACCCAACTTTGATGAACTAAAGGATTATTACTGGTGGTCTTTGGCTGTTATGCTTAATAGTGCTTATATTGCAGACAATGATGGGAAATGAGGAAGTAGTTGGAAGAGAATGTAGGGTCAAGGGAGAGTTTTCAAAGATGGGACTTCAGTGGACTCTATGTGTCATCTGATACAAGAGAGATAATTTAAGTGATATCTCTGCAGTGAGAGGTAAAGTGGTCACGTACATAGAGTTTGGCCGTAGACACGGAATAAGGTAGTCCATAAATAATGTTATGAGGGGAAACTGGGCATATTGCTACCAACATAGGTAGCTTGATAGAGGTGTAGCAGAAATATATAGGAGTTTTCATCTAATTGCTGCTATTCTTTCAGAACCAGAGGGTGGAGTCATCAGCAGAAAATGAGGAGGGGGAGAGACATCTTGATGACTGAGGAGAGAAGAGGTATATTTCTAGGGAGAAGGAAAATGGAGAGGGTTAGAGAAATGGGATATGCACTCTGGCAGCAGTAAGGATTCAATACCTTTGACCTTATGGATCATGACCAGGAAGCAAACAAAGCTGTTCTTGTTTACCCAAACCCCAGCAAACTCAATATAATTTTTGAACAAAGATGAATATCAACCTTGTAATTCCTGATTTACTAAGGTTATCAAGTTGTTAACACACACACACACACACACACACACACACACACACACAACTTGGGATGGATTTTTCAGAGTCAGGAGAGACAGGGTGGCACCACTTGGCACAGCCACTAGGGGACCAATTACCTGAGTGATTCTGGGCAAGAGATCTGCCTCTCTGGCTCAAGGTTTTCATGTATGTAGTGAGCATAACAATACAATCAACTTTTATAGATGCTAAAAAAAAGAGTTAAATATGACAATGCTTATAAAGCATTTAGAACATCAGCTAATGATTCACTTGTTAAATAGATAGAAATCTTACCAAACTGAAATCATTATTTTCCTGAGTTGCCTGGAAAAAGTCAAATGGGTGAACCAATAAAAGGAACATCTCTTCATGGCCTATTTAGCAACAGGATTACTTCTGGTGGTCATCTGGGACGGTCTTTGTGGACTAGGTCACTGTTAGCAATTTGAGTGACTTACATCATTTCACTGTGAAGCCATTTATGAATGAAAGAACTCTTTCCATTGGCCCAAATATTCTTGCATCGGGTTTTTTTTTTTTTGCATCGTTTTTTTTTTTAAACATATCTAGAAAAGTATGGATAGAAACATGTTTGAAAAGTTGAAAAAAATTTCAGCTCCAGACAATAATAAAGTAGTTATTAATATGTTAGATATTTGGTGAATTATAAAGATTAAAAATAGCTTATTGTCTCCTTATCAGAGAGAGATCAAAATTCTGAGATGGTATTGTCCAAAAACTAGCAACACCCACTACCAAAATTAAGCCCCAAGGAGAATTTATTATTTTGCATATATCTACTGACATGTCTTTAAAAATTATTTTGAGTATCAAAAGACAGCTCCAATGTGAAAGCCCAGATTATTACTCATCGTCTGACTATTCCAGTTTTAATATTGCATTTTAAATTGTTGAGATACTTTTTTTAAAGCCTTTTGGGCTTAAGTATTTGTTTTTGTATGGCTAAAGGTTTTAACAATCTGTGTTCATGGATTCTGTGAAATCTTGAAAGACCAGATCTATCGAATGAAATTTCTTTCTTCTCAAATCTATAAAAATTCAAATAACCAGACTTCTAAAAGAAATGATTTCTCTTAGGGATTTTATTGACTCTGGCACTCCAAATACATACATCTTCTTGAAAGAAGTAAACCATTGTGTGATAATTTTATTAAGAAGGTATTTGGAGATGGCAGTAATTAAAGTGGTCTAAGTTCATCTATTTCAGAAGCAAAGCAGGAAGACCAAGAAAAGAGCCTGAGAACTGCCAGGAAACTTCACAGGAAGAACTGAAATCCACCCAGGAGAAATAAGTTTCTATTAAAATATGACAGGGCATTTAACTGCACTGATCTTCCTCTCTCTTTGGAGATATGTTCGATGGGAAGTATTAGTGATGGAGTTCTTTTAACTTTAAAAACGCCATTCAAAGCTTTCCTTTGCTTCTCAAAGAATTCTGCCTTGCTTTACAGGCAATACCCACAGAGAAATAAAAGTTACCTTGTGTGATATTACATTGCATTTTACAGTCAAGGACACTGTAAGGATTTGTGAATTGTATAGAAATTAAGACATTCTTTTTCTTTCAAGAACAAATAAAAGTTTGAACAATGTCTGTTTGTGTTCTATACCAACTGCCCTGCCAAGACTAGAGATGATGACCAAAGTATGATTATTTTAAGCTTCTTGATAATCAGTCATTCATTTTTGCATATACAGAATAAATATAGATTTAATTAGATAGCTAAGTTGAAATCTTGGAGTAAAGATAATTATTTAATAACTTCACACTCTGAGAGTACGTGAGCTTAGGAGATTGTCTTCAGGAAAAAAGAATTATTTTCTAAACTATAGAAAAGTACCTTTCTGAAAAACAAATTAAAGATAGGAAATACCATCTGAACAAAGAAATCAAAGGCAACTTAAAGTTATTTCAAATATTTAACACCGTGAATTAGTTTTACTTTGGTAGCCTACAGATACTTAAAGAGTCAATGCACTATTTTAGCAATATTAGACTGTGCAAACCACTGGGATTTAGAAAGTTTTTAAGGGTTTTAAATAGTGCTTGAATTACTAGTGAACGGCAAGAAGCTAGCTGTCAAATATTTATCTCCTTATGTATGTATGTATATGTGTTGGTATATACTTGTTTATGTATTTACATTGTCCTTATAGTAAAATTTGGAGAAGGCAATGGCAACCTACTCCAGTACTCTTGCCTAGAAAGTCCCATGGATGGAGGAGCCTGGTGGGCTGCAGTCCATGGGGTTGCGAAGAGTCAGGCACGACTGAGACTTCCCTTTCACTTTTCACTTTCATGCATTGGAGAAGGAAATGGCAACCCACTCCAGTGTTCTTGCCTGGAGAATCCCAGGGACGGGGGAGCCTGGTGGGCTGCCGTCCATGGGGTCACACAAAGTCGGACACGACTGAAGCAACTTAGCAGCAGCAGCAGCATACTAAAATTGGATTACAAGAGTCAAGTCTTGAATAGTAAGCGATGGAATATTGTACAGGATAGGATATTATCACTCTTTTGGAAACTACTAAGGTAAGTGTTTATCATTCAGGAAGAATAAAGCAAACTCACACCCCTATTTACTGAATTGGGTCACATGAGTATAAAGGGAAATATGTAAACAATATTTGGTAATAATTCCCTGAAGATATCTTGGTATTTTTTATTCCTAAAAAAGACATTTATCTAATGGCATTCATGGAATGAACTTTTTTATTAAGGACTTTTTATACCTTTAGGCATAAAATTTCATACCACACTGAATGATCTTAAGTGAATCTTTGTTTTTCTAGGGACTTCTCTATAGTTGCTAAGTCATGTCCAGTTCTTTGTGACACCATGGACTTCAGCACAGCAGGCTTCCCTGTCCTTCACTATCTCCTGGACTTTGCCCAACTTCATGTCCATTGCGCTGGTGACGCTGTCTAACCATTTCATCCTTTTCCGCCCTCTTCTCCTTTTGCCTTCAATCTTTCTCTATATTAATACAAAAGGAACTCCTCTGTTTTTGTTTTTCAAGTTTGTTTTGAAGCTGTGGTTATGGCTCTCTTTTAAATGTTTCTGTTCCATATAAAGTACATGCTGTCTATAGTAGAGTACCTACTATTTTTTTTTGCAGAAAAACAGGATTTAATCCAGGGGTTCTAGAGGTATTTCAAAATGTACAATATTTTTTGAGTACTTCTGCAGGTATCCTTAGCTTTTGACCTTCATTATCTACATGTTCTTTGTATTTTTTCCAAGCATTATACTTAAAACTAAAAAAAAATTCAAATAATTTAATTTTTAATTGCACTTAGCTTTCCAGAAACAGAAAGACATTTTAAATAATGTGTTTATACAGCCCAGTGTCATAGAGTTTGTGCCATAACCTCTGAACAGCTCAGAAATAGGATGTTGTGTTGGCAATTGCCTCTATTCATTGGAGAACTGTTAACTTAGATTTATTAAATTTAGTGCACTTTGGAAAATGTAAAATTGAACACAGGAGACTAAAATATAAATTGTATTCTACAAGCAAATAAATCCAACTCTTTTGAGCCTCTAAAATAAGCATAAAATACACAGAGGGATGAAAAGAGACCATTTTGAGGGCAATCGCTAGTTTTACAAGGCTGCCTGTCTGCTTAGAAAGTTGAAAATATACAGTGGTTCACACAACCCATCATTCTTTTGCTCTGTCTGGTGCTCTTTCACCTTTTATATGAGGTTTTTGCACTCTAGTCAGCGAAAAGCTGAATTAATACATCTGATGTTCATGCTATAAAATGTGTTAAACAGGAATGGAGTTTGGTGTGTGATGCAAATTGCATTCTGAAACTGTGCTTACATTCTGATGGTGCAGTATCAACAAATTAGATAATCATGTAGAAGAAATTCACATCAACCTGAAGAATAATGACAAAAATTGTACACAGAATAGTTAGAAGTACCCAGAGAGTCCGTTATTTAGAGTAGAAAACTGTGTTCTATAGATTTTGCTATATCCACCAGGTATATTTCAATTCTGGATGGAATATTTTAAATTCATTTGTCCATGCAAATGCTTTAGCTCTATGATAATCACCATGCAGCAACAGTTAAGTAGGTATAGTGCAAAAGGTAAATGCATAGTAGAAGTGTGTTTCTTTTTTAAAAAAATCAAGATAATTGTGATGTTAGACAACAGATAAACCCATAGAAGTTATAGGTTACACTCTCTTCTTTCTTCACACAAATATACACATTATTAAGAGATGCACATGTATCCACAGAGCTTAGAAAAAACAGAATATGTCAAAATGTGAATTTCCAATTCAGTGGTCTTGAGAATTTTCTATAAATGCGTTTCAAAAAGTTGAAGTCCTCATTTCAATTTAAAAAGGGTTTTTCAATATATCTTTTGCATGGATCCTAAACTTACTTTATTGAAAGTAGTGAGTGGTCTTCAAAAGTCCTAGTTTCAAAAGTAATTTAGAGTAGGAGAAGATGCAATAATATGTTTAAGATAGAAATTGTACCCTTTACAAACCTTATGACAAATAAATTTGCACTTGCCTTGTACAATACATTTTATTTGGGTTAAAAAATCTGAAAGCTGGTTTAACCCGTCTGATGTTTTCAGCTACATGACAAACTTCTTTAGGAAAAAGAAGATGCCTTCTTTTGTAATCTCTTGCACTAAGTAAGCATGATGACATACTTCTAAGTTGCATGTAGCATATACCTGAAGTTTATCGTTTTTGAACCAGCAACCTAGCAGAGAAAGAGGTGAGGCTATTAACATAATTTGAATAAAAATTCTAAATGACTAAAAATTCATTCAAATCTGAATATCAAAGGAGTGAATTCCAGAATTAATATAAACATCATATAAATAAATACATGTACACATTTAATTTCACATTGTATATATGGAGTAGTCCTAATACCAGGCTAGAGATATTTGGTAATGTTGTTTTGTTATATGTTCTTAAAATTCTAATCCATGCAATAATGTGTACAGCACTAAATGAGGACTTCCATTTCTGTAATAGGGCAATAGTTTATGTCAAGGAAGTCTTCCTATAGATAACAGTAACACAGTCTAGAAATACATGAAAAGTCATTTGAAGGTACAGAAAGGTAGATCAAACTAGAGAGAATTTGGCTGTTGAAATAAAAATCTCAGATAGAAAATTTCTTTTGAAAAATATATTAACTTCATAAATGTTTGTGCCCCAAGCTTATTTCTTTTTTTCCTAACTCAGTTAATGACAATACCATTCATTCATGTAATCAAAGATGAAGTCCTTTACTTTGACTGCAATTCCTTATTTTACTTAACTTCATTATCTAATATGACACCAAATTCTGTTTTACCTAGGAATGTTTTCACAACTTCAAAGTCTATAAAACATCCAAAAAATATAAATAATTCATACAACTTAACACCAAACAAACAACCCAATTTAAAAAAGGAGCAGATCTAAATAGACATTTTCCAAAGAAGATATATAGGAGGCCATCAGGTATATAAAGGATGCTCAACATAATTAATTAGTAGGGAATTGTAAATCAGAATCACAATAAGATATCATCTCATACCTGTTGGAATGACCATTGCCAAATAGGCAAGAAATAGCAATGAAAATACGAAGAGAAAGGAAATCCTTGACACTGTTGGTGGACTGTAAATTGGTACAACCACTATGGAAAACAGAACGGAAGTTCCTTAAAAATGTAAAAATAGAACTACCATAGGATCCAGCAGTTCCACTTATAGGTATTTACCAAAAGAAAGTAAAAACACTAATTAGCAAAGATATATATGTTCATATGTGTATATGTTCATTTCAGCATTATTTATACCAACCAAGATACAGCAACAATCAAGTGTCTACTGATGGATGAATGGATAAAGAAACTGTGGTGTGAGTAAATGTATATATAATGGAATATTACTCAGTCATAAAAACATCATGCCTTTTGCCACAACACAAATAGACATTGAGACCATTATGCCAAGTGAAATCCATCACACACAAAGAGACAAATACCATATAATCTCTTGTACATGGGTTCTTAAAAAAATCAAAATAAAAACAAGCTCATAGATACAGACAATAGATTGGTGGTTACAAGAGACAGAGGGTGAAAGAAATAAGTGATTTTTTTTTTTAGTTTCAATAAAAGTTAAATAAACAAAGTCTAGATTGGGGGGGAGGAGGGTCTTTGTTATTTCATCATAAATATCCCCAAATCTAAGAAGTAGTCCCCTCCATTTTTTACCTCCATGACCCTAGTGAGTCATTATTTATGGAATGATGCTCTAAGTCCTTAGACAGGGATATGACTTTTTATAAACCAGTGTACAAGTTACTATTGCCACAATAATGTGAAGTGAAGTGAAGTCGCTCAGTCATGTCCAACTCTTTGTGACCCCATGGACTGTAGCCTACAAGGCTCCTCTATCCATGGAATTTTCCAGGCAGGAGTACTGGAGTGGGTTGCCATTTCCTTCTCCAGGGGATCTTCTTGACCCAGGAATCAAACTCGGGTCACCCGCGTTGCAGGCAGACACTTTACCATCTGAGCCACCAGGGAAGCTGTGTGCCAAACCACCACATACCTTCCCTAGAGCCTGATGACACACAGCCTCTGGATTGGCATTCCCCGTGAGCTTTCCCGGGGTTGCTGCCATATCTGGGATCACCTGGCTGCCAGGTGATCTGGGTGGGCCTCACTTGGGACCACCTTGCAGATTCAGCTTGGCTCCAATCTGCCATTCTCCAGTGTGTCTTCATGGTGACGTTTAAGACACAAGAGAGGAGACAGAAACAGACGGGCTTCTGACGCATGGGCTCTGTACAGTAGCCCCAGCGTTCCTACTTCATCCTGTTGATAATAGAGGGTCACATGAGGAAGAAATGTATTCTGCTCATATCAGCGAAACACCAAAATCATAGAGAAAGGTCACTGACAAAGACAGATGTGAAGCGTTAATGACATCAGTCTTCCACACTCAGTCTCTCTTACCCTTCTTGCAGCTTCTTTTCTAAACTAGGGTAGCAGATAAAATACAGACTTTTATTTAAATTTGGGTTTCAGATATATAACAAAGAACTTTAAGACTCTCTTGTTCCCTGGCTAAAACTGAACAGGGCTTCAAAAACAACATTTTAAAAGTAGCAGAAAATACATAACTAAAAGATAAGAACAAGACTCCCTAAAGGATTCAGAAGGGTTATTTCTAAGAAAAAATAGGATTAAAAAGTTGGTAACAGTTTAACAGTAAAGAAAACTTCCAGCGATCAGAAATTTTACTGTTGAGACCTGCTATTCCTGGGAGACTTCTTATTGCCTGGTGATTTCAATGAATAAATGTTTCTATTTAATGATCTTGTTCCATTATTAGCATCAATGTGTTCACACTTTTAAAATGATCTTAGCTCATGGTGGGCATATCAGCAGCTGTCAACAGCAATTACTTATTTATTCTGAATAAGTCTTTCCTTCTCTTCCATACCTTTGTGAACGCAGTACTTCAGAGTATATGCTCTTGGATTTCAAAAATAGTGGATTGTAAATATAAAGGGTTTCCTAAGCAAGTACATTGACAAGCACCCAAAATCTTTGCACTTGCTTTGAAGGTATTTTATCTGTTTGCAAAAAACATAAAAATGGCATAGGGTAAAAAAGTGTCATTGTTCCTTAGCTCTAGCCTATGATTTAGACTTAGACACTTTTATGATCATGGTTTGTATATAACTATATTAAAGCACTGGAAAAATTGTTATTAGTTCAAAAGCTGATATATAAGTCTTTTGCTATGCCAATGGTAGATTTCTCAAACAGGGATGAAAGTAAAAGTGTTGGTCACTAGTCATGTCCAGCTCTTTGTGACCCCATGGACTTCTCTAGGCAAGAACACTGGAATGGGTAGCTGTTCACTTCTCCAGGGGATCTTCCTGACCCAGGGATTGAACTCAGGTCTCCTGCCTGCGTTGCAGGCAGATTCTTTACCATCTTAGCCTCTAGGTGGTGGTTTAGTCACTAAGTCGTGTCCAACTCTTGTGACCCCCATGGACTGTAGCCCGCCAGGCTCCTCTGTCCATGGGATTTTCCAGGCAAGAATACTGGAGTGGGTTGCTATTTCCTTCTCCAGGGGATCTTCCTGACCCAGGGATCAAATCCAGATCTCCTGCATTGCAGGCAGACTCCTTATTGACTGAGCTACAAAGGAAGCCCAAGATTGGATAACCATCAGGGAAGCCCCTCAAACAGGGATATGCAGTTACTAATCTATCAACTTTTTTAGAGAACTGGTGTCCCTATGGACTCATTTCTTATCAAGCTTCTATCATTCAGCATAAATCTTTGAATGATCACCCATGTCACTGTGTCTTTTCATACATTCTTTCTTTTATTGTTGAATATAGTTTTATAATACCAATAGATCATAATCCTGAGGATGGACATCTTAGATATTTTTGGTTTGGGGATATTGCAAATAAAGCTGCTACAAGCATTTGCATAAACATCTATATGGACATATGCTTTCATCTTCTTTAAGAGTATAATAGCTATGTCATGTGGTAGGTGGCTCAGTGATAAAGAATCCACGTGCCAATGCAGGAGACACAGTTTCAATCCCTGGGTCAGGAAGATCCCCTGGAGGTGGAAATGGCAACCCACTCCAGTATTCTTGCCTAGAGAATTCCATGGACAGAGGAGCCTGGTGGGATACGGTCTCTGGGGTCACAAACAGTAGGACATGACTGGGCACCAATGCACGCCAATTGTTTTACAAATAGTGTTACAATTTTACATAATTCCTGGTAGTGGATGAATATTCCAGGAGCTCCATATCCTTACCAATACTTGGTATGGTCAGTCTTTCTCAGTGTTAGACATTTAAATAATGCACAGTAAGAGTTCATTGTGATTTTAATTTGCACTTTTGATTTTGTAATTGTTTCAGGTGAGAGAGTGAATCTAGTCACTACTATTATTCATTTTGATCAGAAGCAGTTTTTTTTTTAATTTATGATTTTATTGGAGTATAATTGCTGTACAGTGTTGTTAGTGTCTGCTGCACAATGAAGTGAATCAGCTATGCTGCTGCTGCTAAGTCGCTTCAGTCGTGTCGGACTCTGTGCGACCCCATAGGCGGCAGCCCACCAGGCTCCCCATCCCTGGGATTCTCTAGGCAAGAACACTGGAGTGGGTTGCCATTTCCTTCTCCAATGCATGAAAGTGAAAAGTGAAAGTGAAGTCGCTCAGTCGTGACTGACTCTTAGCGACCCCATGGACTGCAGCCTACCAGGCGCCTCCACCCATGGGATTTTCCAGGCAAGAGTACTGGAGTGGGGTGCCATTGCCTTCTCCGGAATCAGATATATATATATCTGATATATATATATGCATATATCCCCCCTCCCTCTTCAACCTCCCTTCTACCCCACTGACCATCCACCCTTCTTGGTCATCACGGAGTACCGAGCTGAGCTCCCTGTGCTATACAGCAGGTTCCCAGTAGCTATCTATTTTATATATATGTCAGTCCTAATCTCTGGATTCGTCTCACACTTTCCTTCCCCTCCTGTTTCCATATGTCCATTGTCTATGTCTGTGTCTCTATTCCTGCCCTGGAAATAGGTTCACATGTACCATTTTTTAAGATTCCACATATATGTGTTAATGTTTTTCTCTTTCTGACTCACTTCATTCGTATGATAGACCCAGGTCCATCCACATCTCTACAAATGACCCAATTAATTATTAGAGAAATGCAAATTAAAACGACAGTGCGGTATTACCTCACACCTGTCAGAATGTCCATCATCAAAAGATCTACAAACAATAAATACTGGAGAGAGGGTGGAGAAAAAAGAATCCTCTTGTACTGTTTGTAGGAATGTAAATTGATACAGCCGCTATGGAGAACATTATGGAGGTTTCTTAAAAACAGAACTACCATACAACTCAGAAATCCCATTACTGGGCATAGACCCTGAGCAAACCATAATTCAAAATGACACATGTTCATAGACATAGAAGTTTTTAAAATTTATTTATTTTTAATTGAAGGATAATTGTTTTACAATATTGTGTTGGTTTCTGCCATACATCAAGATGAATCAGTCATAAATATACATATGTCCCCTCCCTTGTGAGATATAGAAGATTTATCTGCACAATTTTTATCCTTCTTGCCATGAAATGAATACATGTATATTTTATCTACATAGCAGTCCTTTAGAACTAAGTAAGCATTTTAGTGCTTTCATTTTCTAGTATTCTTGGCTGGAAAACCCCATGGACAGAGAAGCCTGGCATGTATAGTCCATGGGGTCACAAAGAGTAGTCGGACACAACCGAGCATGCACACACACACACTTTTTGCCTTACGTGTTTCTCAGCCCTGCCACCTAAAAGGTCTCATGGGCTGTCCCCTCTACAGGCGGTATTAAGTTTTTATTTTGCTGATGCACTTTCTCAGACTTGAGATATAAATAAATTCATTTGTGGTTTCTACATTTAAGCTTCTCTGCCACTAAAGACATGGATTTACTCTAATACTGCTGCAATTGTCACCCTGTACATTTGTACTGCATCTGCACACATTTCCCCAGACGCCAACTTTGGATCTATTCACAGGACTATAATTAGCATTTGTTTCAAGTCATTGATTGTCTTCTCTAATTACTACACTTGAATAGTTTGACATTTTCCATAGTTGACCGTATTCCCATGTGGTCCAAAAAAAAATGATTGGGGATTAATAATTAGTATCCATGGTTAATCTGCCATGACCCACCGCAACTCAGGGGAGAGAGATATATATGTATATATGTGAATCCATAGATATACCTCATTGGAGGTCCCAAATGTTTTATTAACGTTCCCCTTTAACCCTGTAAGTCAAGGTTTCACTCTGTAGGACTATATAGAAAGGGAGCTGGGTGATCCTGAGGAAATGAATTCATAACTACAACTGCAAACTTTAAAACTGATCATTACCAGTAGCAGGAAGAGGAGAATACAATAGTAAAAGAAAACCAACCAGAAGCTTCTTAACTATACATTGTTTAGGGTGTAAAATTTATTTCCCACAGTAATGACCAACTACATATTAAGTCGGCTCCCCAGGTGGATCAATGGTAAAGAAATCCGCCTGCCAATGCAGAAGACTCAGGTTCGATCTCTGGGTCAGGAAGATCTCCTGGAGAAGGAAATGGCAGCTCACTCTAATATTCTTGCCTGGATATTCCCATGGACAGAGGAGCCTGGTGGGCTGTATCTAGTCCATTGGGTCACAAAGAGTTGGACATGATTTAGCTACTAAACAACAACAGCAGCAATACATTGTGTTCTGTGCCCTAAACATGGTTTTCCTGTTTGGGGTCTGGTTTCTGTATAATTAACCCATAATTTGCCTTTTATTTGGCCAAAGGGAATTTTCATGTTTTTCATTCACCTTTAGCTGAATTATGATTTTATCAGGTTTCTTTCATTAACTTGCCATTCCAGAGTTTCAAAGCAAAAATAAACTGTATAAGTTCACTTTAAGGCAATAGAATTACAAATTAATATTTTTCCCTAGTGAGCCACTTTTGTTATGTTTCCATCTATCACTTCCTTCCGTTTTAACACAGATAAGCTGAGAAAGTTTTCTTTCATCAAATCCTGTCATATTGATCATTGTCAAATATATATGAGGGAAGAGTCTGCTTATCACTGATGTCTGATCTATTTTCTGTACTCCACCATTTTTATCTCCCATGAAGGAGTGGTCTGAAGTGGGTGATTCATACAAGAGGTCACAGAGGATCAAAATTTGTCAGGCTATAAGGTTATAAAGCATCTCAGAGAGGCTGAAATAAACAACTATCACTTTTATTTTTCCCATAATGACTAAAGGTTGAACAGAATACAACTCAGGTTTCTGTGTTTCACGCATCCCAATGTTTCAGCCTCATTGTTTAATTTAAATAAACTAGGTCTAGCTTATCTTATGGCCTGAATAGATTTATCTGTGTGATCAGCTCAAAGAATACTTAAATGATACACTCACATCACTTCCACTAACAACATTCACATCATGAAAAGTCTTCACCTAATGGTAAAGTCTTTTGAAATAACTACATGTGGATTATAAATTATTCATTAAAACAGAATAGCTTTGAATATGGGTTCACAGTTACTTTCCTATGACAGGTCTGGCATATTTTGTTATGGAATACTTTACAGAATACTCCCATGGCTGAACACGTTCAGTAACTTTCTCTAGATAGCTGTTCTCAAAGTATGGTCACTTGCAGAAGAAGCAGTTTCTGCAGGGAACTGCTTAGAGATTCAAATTCTGCTTCAATCCCCTCATTGTTGCTCTTTAGTCGCTAAGTCGTGTCCCACATTTTGCGACCCCATGGATTGCAGCATGCCAGGTTTCCCTATGGTTCACCATCTCCCAGAGTTTGCTCAGACTCACTCAGACCTTATAGAATGGAAAATCTGAACGTGAAACCCAACAATCTTTTTTTTCAGGTTAAATTATTATTTTTCATTTAAAATGTTTTTATACAAGTGTAGTTGGTTTATAATGTTGTATTAATTACTGCTGTACAGCAAATTGATTCAGTTATACATATATAAGTTATTTTTAAAAAAATATTCTTTTCCATTACGATTTATCCCAACCATCTTTTAACAGCCTTCCTGGTGATTCTGAGCCAGCCAAACTTTGAGAACCATTGCTATAAATAGTCTTACTTTGTTACTCCAAACGTCTGAGATGACCATAAAATGAAATACCTAGGCAAATGTCTACCACTGATTAATTAGTTTCATTCAGATACTAGTCTTGTGAGTCTGTTCAACTGATGCCCTACACAAAATTCTTTGGATCAATCCAGTTTAAAGACAGGGTCAAAATCGTTATGAATGGGAAACTTGCATGATATCAAATTTAGGATAAGTATGTGAGGGTATAGCAAACTATTATGTTTTGCAAAATAAGTTTAAATGGGTTTTTCCTAAAAAAATTTAAGCCAATGAATGGGCTAATATTTTCATCCTAATATTAATTGCTTTCCTTAGCTAGTCATCAACCTATAGAGTGTATGTAAATACCAACTTAGAAATAACTTTAATACTGAAAACTTCAATTTAAAGTAAATCCACTGTCTTTTCTTTACATCTCAGACATAGTTTATATTTATTCCTTTTACGATTTGGAAATAATCTCAAAGAATCCAATTCAAGATACTGTAATAAAATTGTAAAGTCAGTACAGTTGATTCTAATACTTAGTGGCTTTCAATATACTGAGAAATGATAGGTATATAAATGGGAACTCTGATCAACATGTCAAGAGCATGAACATACACTAACAACAATAAGACTTAAGCCAATCGTGAGGCACTTCAAGAACGAATAGATGTGGATTACTGTTGGCAAATGACTAATCATTACCAAAGAAAGTGAAAGTGAAGTTGCTCAGTCGTGTCTGACTCTGCGACCCCATGGGCACCAGGCTCCTCCGTCCATGGGATTTTCTAGGCAAGAGTACTGGAGTGGGTTGCCATTTCCTTCTTCAAATCATTACCAAAGCACCGTATAATATCCCAGTTTTCTATTTGCACGTGCCTGTCTTCCTGTCTGTATAAACAGCACAAAATACGATAAAAAAAAATCACTATGCTTTACCACAAGGCTGAATTCTCAACAGCAATAGAATTCTGTTTTTCCCTCTTTATTCCATTACTCATTTGGAAAATACTTGTTTTGTAGTTTGTATTAAGAGGATTTAGAGACATGACATTTTTTTCAGAGCACAGAATCCTTAGAGCATGACAGCTTTAGACACTGTTCATGCACATAACAAAATGGTACAAAAGATGCAGTGAAAAAATTATGATATTTCAAATCAGATGAACTTAGAATCTTTATTCTGACATCCATGTACTCTCTCCTTGCAGTTTTTTTGTTTGTGCTTTGAGCTCAGTCGTGTTCTACTCTTTGAAATTCCATGGAAAGTAGCCTGCCAGTCTCATCTGTCCATGGAACTTTTCAAGAAAGAATACTGGAGTGGATGGCCATTTCCTACTCTAGGGGATCTTCCTGACCCAGGGATCGAACCTGCATCTCCTGCATTGCAGGTGGATTCTCTACTGTCGAGCCATCAGGGAAGCCGCACTCTCTCCTTCACACTATTCAGTTAGCCTCTCAGTCTCCGTTTCTCCATCTGTAAATAAATGTAATAATACTTAACTTTAAATGATAAGAAAGCTGTGGTACATATACACAATGGAGTACTATTCAGCAATTAAAAAGAATACGTTTGAATCAATTCTAGTGAGGTGGATGAAACTGGAGCCTATTATACAGAGTGAAGTAAGCCAGAAAGAATAACACCAATACAGTATACTAATGCATATATATGGAATTTAGAAAGATGGTAACGATAACCCTATATGTGAGACAGCAAAAGAGACACAGATGTATAGAACAGTCTTTTGGACTCTGTGGGAGAGGGTGAGGGTGGGATGATTTGGGAGAATGGCATTGAAACATGTATAATATCATATGTGAAACAAATTGCCAGTCCAGGTTCAATGCATGATACAGGATGCTCGGGGCTGGTGCACTGGGATGACCCAGAGGGATGGTATGAGGAGGGAGGTGGGAGGGGGTTCAGGATGGGGAACGTGTGTACACCTGTGGCAGATTCATGTTGATATATGGCAAAACCAATACAATATTGTAAAGTAATTACCTTCCAGTTAAAATAAATAAATTTATATTTAAAAATAAATAAATAAATAAATAAATGATTACTGTGAGATGAAATGTTCATGTTGGTTTTTCTCCTTACTATAATCCTCAGGTACTTCCTGTGGTGAGTTTATATGCTTTGCAATAAAAGCAGTTTATTTGCAAGACCGTGATTAGTATATTTCATTGGCTAGGGTCTTCTGTGAGACAAGGATTTGAATTTTTGATTCTGTCACTTTGGTTCTGCTCTCATTCTACAGTTTTAATAAATTTTGCTGTGCTTTTTTAGCCTTCTCTTGTGGAACAGAAGATAACTTTTAAGATCCCTTTAGTATTAAATATTTAATGATGTTTGAATATAACTTCTTAAGGATGTTTTAAATCATCTGTAAATACACTACTACAAATCATAAAGGTTTAGATCTCCACTAAATACTGAGAGAGACAAGAAATTAAATACACTACAAGCTAAGAGAAATAACATGGGAGATGCTATATGGTAAGGAAGGTGCAGAATGTATTTCAGTGTATTTCCCTGGAGCGAGAAAGCTTTTCTGCTAATTACTAGTTAATGACCATAAAGTGCATTGAAAATATGTAAGTGCGGTATATAGTCCTTATAATGATCAAACCTTTATGACTCCTTCGAATACTATGATCATTTAACAGCATTTGAAAACTCTTTATGCTAATTGCTTCTAGTCAGTTCCATCACAGGTTGGCTGCTCCCATTTGAAAAGAAAAATATTCACATTCTTGGAGCACTCTTCCCATCCTCAGTTCACGTCCTCTGGTTTTCATGTTAGACTTTAGCACAAATATTCTTTTAACCACTATAAATTATCTCTATTTCTTCATGTACGATGTATAAATAATGCCAGTGGCTGGATTTCTCCTTTACTCTCACTTCAGAATTAATACTGCCTAAATGCTGTTGCAGGCTTAAGTCTCTAAAACCTCAATTCTGTATTTTTAATCTCATATATTCTTGATTCTGGCCAACGGCCACGTCTCCTACCTCTCCTCCTCTAAAGGCACGAGTTCAATTCTCTGGTGTACGTCTTGGCAGCTCTTCGCATTTTGCATACTGCTCTCCAAAGACTGCCATAGCAACATAAAATGTTATCTTCACTTATGCTTATATGAAATTTCATGGAGATGAAAAATAAATGCTTGGCATGACATCAAATACCTATCTATACTTGTTAATCCTCCACTCTGGTATGATATGAAAACTATGGATAGGTTGTCTATCTTTTCTGTTTTCATGTGTGGAGGTCCAAATCAGCTGCTATGATTCACACTGACCTCTTAACACTGCACGGTAGTCATGGTCCCTTGGTGCTTGATTCTCTGTTTGAACTGAGTAGCAATTGATCTACCGCTGAGCAGAGGAAACAACTGAAGGAAAGAGAAGCAGGTGCTAAGGGATACATGGGGCTGACTTATCGACGTATGTCTCTCAGCATCTAAACTGTAAACACACAGAGTACGAAGCTCAAAAATAATGTATAAATGAGTTCTCACTTATGTCTGGCCCTGGGATTCAAATATCTGTTAACATTATATACCTTCCATGATTTCTGAATTATCATTGCCCTGTTTACCCTATTCATTATTACCACAGGAATTTATTAAGGGCTAAATAGTATTCATAGTTAAGCTTTTTAAAAAGTAATTCAACCTCAAAATGTTTTTCATAATTTTTGTAATCCTATGCAGTCCTATCATTTAGCACTTAAAAGGGGTGTTTTTAACTGCTCTGTAGAAAGTCAAATGGTTAAATAAATATAGATTTATTTATCTAAGTATGGAACCTATATCTAGATACACAGGAATCATGAAACAGATTAGCATGTAGCATAATTCAAGTTCACAAAGGCAGAGAGAGTACTTAATTCTAACACACAGTTTTAACACACAGAAGTTCAACTAATGCTTTTGGAATAAATAAAGGAAGAAATTCCACAGTAAAGAATCCACCATTTAAACTATATAAAAGCTTAGGAGGGTCTAATCAGAAGAGTGACAGATATGATTTAATAATATAAGTTTACTACATTTCAGTTTATGATAAAGTGACCCCAAATCAAAAGGAAAGATTGAAGTATTACATATTCAGGGAAAACTCATTTGTTAAAAGGAAAAAAATGAAAACATAATCCTTTCTCTTGATTTCAGAGAGACAGGAACTGAACCGTGACAGCTATTACTATAGAGCTAATAACCCCTTAAGAAGATTGTCATTGTGTTCTACATTGGTAAAGAACAGGTTAAACAAGACCAAAACCAAAATAAAAACCTTATAACATAAAGCTAAGAATAAATAATTTTGAGTAAATCAAATGCAAAGTGATTTATTTAAAAGAACAGTGTAGACAGTGTTAAAGACTGGCCATTTTGGAGGGTGATCTATCCATATCTGAGTAAAGGAACATCTAATATTTAGAATACAAAACAAAAATGATCAAGAGGGATCAGAAGGTTACTCCAACTAATTTTCGGTCAAAAAAGCCTTGTTAATATACGTAGATTTCAATGAATACTCTTCATATTGTTAAAAAATATGACTGATGTGCCAAGTATTGTAAGGTCTGCGGGCATGGCCATGTGGAACAGAGTCACTATTTTACAGAGCAAATTGCACGGGCTTTATCAGATTATTTTCCTGAACCTTTCACTTTCTTCCTGTAGAATTCTGCATCTTTAATTTTTCCCTGTGGTTTTGCAGGGTTTTTCACTAAATGGGAGAAGTGTGTATAAACCAACTATTAATTAAGGCTTTAGTCGCATGACTTCATTTAGCCAGTGTGATATGAGTGGACTTGATACAAGCAGAGGTTTTAAATAGGCTTGAGTGGCTCACTTAGTCAAGAGAACCTGCCCCAGTAGCCACAGCATCTTTGGGGCTGACAACTTGCATGAGAGAGACATGGAACACAGCTGAACCCAACACACAGCCTAAAAACCGGGGCTGCCAGAGAATCTTCCTTTCACCCACCAATTCCCCAGGTAGGACATGTTCTTTCTTGATAAGACCTGGAATATATATATATATTTGACTTTTATCTAAAATCAGGAATTATATCTTATTTTAGTTTCTTATCTATTAAATGACTATTACTATAATAACACCTTGATGAGTTTTCCTATATCCAATCTGTTCCCAAACTCCAGCCCAAGCAATTCAACCTGAAATCTGTTTCCATAATGATTCTCTAAAATGTGAATCTGATCGTGGCAGTTTTCTGCATAAAATCCTTCAAAAGATTTTTATAATTTCCGTGCTAAAATAAAACCTCTTCATACACAAGAGACTAATAGGTGAAGTAGCCACATGAGTGGCTTCTCCACCTCTTCTCCCACCACTACTCTGCATGTACCCTGAACCTCTGTGCTGGATGCACTGAAAATGTTACATTGTTACTGAGTGTCATGCCCACACCTGTAATCAGGCCTTTCTCTATAGCTCAGAGGCCAGAAATAACACTTCTCTGATCCCACCATTTGGAAACTGTTAGTGTGAGAGGTTGGCACAAGATTGGACTGGAGGAATACAAGGAGGAACATCAAGTCCTCTAATGTAGACCGGCAGATGTGTGACATTCAGTAGACAACAGAGATTTAACAGTGACTCTCATATCTGCTATAGATACCCCCTGAAGTGCTGAATTCACTTGAAGTCACTGGTGTTAGTTTCACGCAAAATTTCATGCAAATATTATGATGTTTGGATTTCCTGAAATCATTAGAAGCTTCCTTAGCCCTGCTGAAAGCTCATTCAGGTCTTCCAAAGTTTTGTAATTCTCTTATTTTCTACATTAAATAATATTTTACCTGAAATTTCTAGTGTGCTTTCTGTTTTTATGATTCTTTGGTAGAAACCATCTGCAAATGAGTCAGGTCATTTCAAACATTTCTGATTTGTATTTCTTGTTTTGTTTACCTCATGGCCCCCTACCCTGACTTCCTTGCTTATTTTTTATCTTTCAAAGCTTAGCTGAAAGTCCTTTGGGAGACTTTCTGAACCATCTCTGACATCTGATCAAGATACTGCCATTGCAACTTGGCTTTGTCTGTTATCTGTATACTTTGTTCCAAGCATCTGAAGAGCAGGTGCTATGCCAAATATAATTAAGCACTAATTGTTGCATAGTTAGCAGTTAGAAGATAGTTTAGAATAGATGAATACTAACATATGATGTGGATCTATTGGGTTATGTCACAAAATGCACTGGCACAGGCTCTCAGATGAAACTACAGACAACTTAGCAATGTGTTTTATATTATGGACTTTGAAGTTACAAACACTTAAGGATTGAGACATAGCTCTGTCATGTGTTATCTGTATTTTGAAGAAAAATGTATTTCACCTTGCTCCACTATAGTTGTTCTATCTATAACAGAGTGCTGGTATAATCACTAAATCATAAGATTCCAGTGAGAATTAAATGATACAAAGTATTTAACAGAGTGTTTGCACATAAGAAGTAATAAAGTGAAAGTGTTGCTCAGTTGTGTACTACTCTGTGACTCCATGGACTGTAGCCCACCAGGCTCCTCTGACCATGGAATGTACCAGGCAAACATACTGATGTGGCTAGTCATTCCCTTCTGCAGGGGATCTTCCCAATCCAGGGATCAAACACAGGTCTCCAGCACTGCTGACAGACTCCTTGCCATCTGAGCCACCAGGGAAGCTCTTCAGTTCAGTTCGGTTGCTCAGTCGTGTCCGACTCTTTGCGACCCCAAGAACTGCAGCACGCCAGGCCTCCCTGTCCATCACCAACTCCAAGTCTACACAAACTCATGTCCATCGAGTTGGTGATGCCATCCAGCCATCTCATCCTCTGTCATCCCCTTCTCCTCCTACCCCCAATCCCTCCCAGCATCAGAGTCTTTTCCAACGAGTCAACTCTTCACATGAGGTGGCCAAAGTACTGGAGTTTCAGCTTCAGCATCAGTCCTTCTAATGAACACCCAGGACTGATCTCCTTTAGGATGGACTGGTTGGATCTCCTTGTAGTCCCAGGGACTCTCAAGAGTCTTCTCTAACACCACAGTTCAAAAGCATCAATTCTTCAGTGCTCAGCTTTCTTCACAGTCCAACTCTCACATCCATACCTGACCACTGGAAAAACCATAGCCTTGACTAGATGGACTTTTGTGGACAAAGTAATGTCTCTGCTTTTTAATATACTATCTAGCTTGGTCATAACTTTCCTTCCAAGGAGTAAGTGTCTTTTAATTTCATGGCTGCAATCACCATCTTCAGTGATTTTGGAGCCCAGAAAAGTAAAGTCAGACACTGTTTCCCCATCTATTTCCCATGAAGTGATGGGACCAGATGCCATGATCTTAGTTTTCTGACTGTTGAACTTTAACCCAACTTTTTCACTCTCCTTTTTCACTTTCATCAAGAGGCTTTTGAGTTCCTTTTCACTTTCTGCCATAAGGGTGGTGTCATCTGCAGATCTGAGGTCATTGATATTTCTGCCGGCAATCTTGATTCCAGCTTGTGCTTCTTCCAGCCCAGCGTTTCTCATGATGTACTCTGCATATAAGCAGAGTGACAATGTACAGCCTTGATGTACTCCTTTTCCTATTTGGAACCAGTCTGTTGTTCCATGTCCAGTTCTAACTGTTGCTTCCTGACCTGCATATGGGTTTCTCAAGAGCCTTTCAGTTCAGTTCAGTTCAGTCGCTCAGTCGTGTCTGACTCTTTGCGACCCCATGAATCGCAGCACTCCAGGCCTCCCTGTCCATCACCATCTCCCAGAGTTCACTCAAACTGACATCCATCTAGTCTGTGATACCATCCAGCCATCTCATCCTCTGTCATCCCCTTCTTCTCCTGCCCCCAATCCCTCCCACCATCAGTCTTTTCCAATGAGTCAACTCTTTGCATGAGTTGACTAGCAGGTAATAATAAGGGTTATTATTATTATTAACGAAGTTTCAGGAATCACTGTTCAAATTTTGAATCAAGTACATTTTTAGATGAATTGCTTGATATATTTAGGTCTCACTACTTGCTATCTAAAATGTAGGAATCCAAGACAATGAAATAATTTTCTCTATAATCTAAATAGACCATTTGAACTCATTAATCAAACTTTGAGGTGGAATAATTCAGATTGTGATGGATACACATATTTATATAACAATATAACAAAATATATATTGTTATAACAATATAACAAATTTATATTGTTGCTATAAGAATATAAGTGGTGCTGGGAAAACTGGACAGCTACATGTAATTAATGAAGTCTCCTTTATGTACATTTGGGAAGTCCTCTGGAGGAGGAAATGGCAACCCACTCCAGTATTTTTGTCTAGAGAATCCCATGGACAGAGGAGCCTGGCGGGCTACAGTCCATGGGGTCGCAAAAAGTCAGACACGACTGAGCGACTAATACTATACTGATACTAATACATGTAAAAGAGTGAAATTAGAACACTCCCAACACTATGCACAAAAATAATCTCAAAATGGATTAAAGACCTAAATGTAAGGCTGGATATTATAAAACAACTAGAGGGAAATATAGGCAAAACACTCTTTGACATAAATCACATATCACCTATCTCTTAGAATAATGAAAATGAAAACAAAATGAACACATTGGACCTAATCAAACTTTCAAGCTTTTTTACAGCAAAGAAAACCATAAACAGATGAAAAGATAACCCTCAGAATAGGGGAAAATATCTGCAAATGAAACAAGTGACAAAAGATTAATCTTCAACATACACAAACAGCTCATGTAGCTCAATATCAAAAAATCAAACAACCCAATCAAAAGATGAGCAAAAGATCTAAATAGACATTTATACAAAGAATACACAAAGATGACCAATAAACACATGAAAAGATATTCAACATCACTAATCATTAGAGAAATGCAAATCAAAACTGTAATAAGGTATCACCTCACACTGGTCAGAATGACCATTATCAAAAAATCTACAAAAAATAAATACTGGAGAGAGTGTGGAGAAAAGCGAGCCCTCTTGCACTGTTGGTGGGAATGTAAATTGCTGCAGCCACTATGGAGAGCAGTATGGAGATTCCTTTAAAAACTAAAAACAGAACTACCATATGACTCAGAAATCCCAATCCTGATACATCTACCCAGAGAAAAGCATAATTAGAAAAGATATATGCACCCCAATGTTCACTGCAGCATTATTTACAGTAGCCAGGACAGGGAAGAAACCTAAATACCCAGCGCTGGAAGAATGATAAAAAAGATGTAGTATATATGTATATACATATACACACAATGGAATATTGTTGTTTAGTCATTAAGTAGTGTCCAACTCTTTTGTGACCCCATAGACTGTAGCCTGCCAGGCTCCTCTGTCCATAGGATTTCCTAGGTAAGAATACTGGAGTGGGTAGCCATTTCCTTCTCCAAGGGATCTTCCCAACCAAGGGATCAAATCTGTATTTCCTGCACTGCAGGCAGACTCTTTACTGCTAAGCCATCAGGAAGCCCAACTCAGCCATAAGTAGGAATGTAACTGTGCTGTTTGCAAGTGTGAATGGATCTAGAGACTGTCCAATAAAGTGAAGTTAGAAAGAGAAAAACAAATATCATATATTAAAGCATATATGTGTAATCTAGTAAAATGGTATGAAAGTGAAAGGAAAGTGAAAATGAAGTCGCGTCTGACTCTTTGCAACCCCGTGGACTGTAGCCCACCAGGCTCCTCCATTCATGGGATTCTCCAGGCAAGAATACTGGAGTGGGTTGCCATTTCCTTCTCCAGGGTATCTTCCCAACCCAGGGATCAAACCCAGGTCTCCTGCTTTGCAGGCAGACCCTTTAACCTCTGAGCCACCAGGGAAGAGCAGTAAAATGGTATAGATTAACCTATCTGCAAAGCAGAACTAGGGATACTGACAGAGAACCAACTTATGGACACAAAGAGAGGGATGGGGGAGTAGAATTTATAGGGAATCTGGGATTGACATATATATACTACTATTTATAAAATAGATAGCTAATGAGAACCTACTGTATAGCACAGGGGACTCTACTCCGTGTTCTGTGGTGACTTAAATGTGAAGGAAATCCACAAAAGAGGGGATGCGTATATACATATAGCTGATTCACTTTGCTGTACAGCAGAAACTAACATTGTAAAGAAGCTACACTCCAATAAGAAAATAAAAAAGAATATTGGGAAAATTTGTAAAGGATTGATATTATGCTTTATTCATTAATCAGTATCAGGACTAGTCCTTCTGGAATGAAATAAATCTTACAAGTCATATTAAATTTTTTAGAGAAGAAATTAATGTAGACCAATGAAATGAGATTCCAGAAAAAAAACACAACAAATTTTTCCCACTTCATCTATAAGCAAATAAGTATTTGTACTGTTTCTCTTATGCTTATTGTATTCCATTTTAGTATGGTATCATATTGTAGCACCCAGATTATAATTACATATGATGATCATATATATAGAATCCAATTAATATATTTATATAGATTTAGATTAATACGTAACATATTTTACATATTATAACTATACGCATGCATGTGGCCCCAAACTTCAAATAGGGGTTATTGCAAATGTCACACTCTTCCTTTCACAAAACAAAATGCAGATTGCTTTCAAGCAAAGTGAAGTTATTCAAATTCATGAAATGTAGTCTATGTTTTCAAGCATAGGATTATGTATGCTTCAGATTGTTCACATAAAAGATGATTTTCAAAAAACTTCACATCTTATTCCTTTTAGTGATTTTTATAAAACCATTTCTGAATGGTTTAATCCAAGTATCTTTTGCTCAGTAAAGCTTTCATATGTTTTAGAGCAACAGTTCAAATGACCTAGTAAGAAATAAGATGCTTATAAATAACTATGTTCATCATCCTTTTCTATGTCGGAGTGTTGAAAGCAGCTGATAACTAGAGGCAGTTTTATAGCAGTTCTTCTGAAGGTGCTAAGGTTTGTGTACCTGAGTGTATATTAGTCTCAAAGCTACAGGAATTTTCTTTATATCATGCTATGTTAAGAGACTCTTCTACTTTGCAGTGTTTGTCTTTAGCATGTTAAATCCGAGGCTACATCATTTCTCTAGGACATGTCTATAACAACGTATCTGTAACAACACTGATAAATATTTGTTATGCACCTGTGGATATTATGCTTCACCTATGTTACGTAATTTAACCTGCACAGCAAAACTATTTTAAGGAGGCAGTCCTAAGATGGTGGAGGAATAGGACGGGGAGACCACTTTCTCCCCCACAAATTCACTGAAAGAACATTTGAGCATGGAGCAAATTCCACAGAAGAACTTCTGAATGCTGGCAGAGGACATCAGACACCCAGAAAAGAAGCCCATTGTCTTCGAAAGGAGGTAGGACAAAATATAAAAGATAAAAAGAGAGACAAAAGAGATAGGGATGGAGATCCATCCCGGGAAGGGAGTCTTTAAAAAGAGAGGAAATTTCCAAACACCAGGAAACACTTTCTCCAGCGGGTCTGTGGCGTGCCTTGGAATCTCAGAGGGCAAAATAACCTGGAGGAAAAATAAATAAATAATTAAAACCCACAGATTACGTGCCTAACAGCAACTCCCAGTGGTGCAACAGCCCAGACACTCACATCCCCCACTAGCAAGCAGGGAAGGGACAGGGAGGAGCAGGCAGCATTGTTTATGATAAGGACCAGGCCTGAACCCTGAGGGCAATCTGAGGGAACTAGCTTGAGATAGCAACCCAGATTGTGGGATAGCTATCCTGTGAAAAAAAGTCCTAACCACATCCAGGCACACTCACAGAACAAAGCACTGAGCAGAGCTAGCCTGCTGTGGACCGGCCCATCCCCTACTAGGGACAGGCAGGCAAGGGCAGCCAGAGCCACAAGGGGGCAATCGCAGCCCCAGAGAGGCATCCTATACCAAACTGCAAGCAGACTTTGTTGCTAACCAAGACTTCTTGGGATTCTGGATGGTTGACATCCACCGGGAGGGTCGCAGCCAGAGATCAGCTTCCTAGAAGAGACACAAGGCACGCCCGTTATACACCCAGAAAACCAGCGGCTGGGACTGGGGAGGGGATAAGTCACAGCCTTCAACTGGGGGCGACTACGCGTACCAAGGAACTGGTCACCTGAGCTCCTCAGACCTGGAACGGGTGCAAACGCAGGCCCAACCAAGTCTGCACCTTTGTGGAGTACCAGAGAACCTGAACCTGAGCAGCTTAGACCTGGAAGTGCATGCAAACCACGGCCCGCATCAGACAGTTCCTGGCAGAGCAACCTAGAGTCTGAGCAGTGTAGACTGGGAAAGCACACATGCTGAGTGGGGGCAAACCCAGTGTGGCTGAATCACTGTGAACACACGCCAGTGATATTTGTTTGCAGTGTTCCTCCCTCCCCAAAGCACGACTGAACAAGTGAGCCCCCGAAAAAAAAAAAAAAAAAAACAGAAGTGACCACCACTGTGCCCCTTGTGTCAGGGCAGAAATTAGATACTGAAGAGACCAGCAAACAGAGGAAGCTAAACTAAGCAGAGGGAACTGCTTTGGAAGTGACACCTGCAATAGATTAAAACCCTGTAGTTAGCACCGACTACATAGGAAGGGGCCTATAGACCATGAGAAGCATAAGCCAGACCAAGGAACTATCTGAAAATGAACTGACCCCACTCTGTCCGCAACAGCTCCAGAGAAAGTCTTAGATATATTTTTACTATTATCATTTTTTAATTAAAAATTTTTTAATATTTTTTGTTATTTTTAAGTCCCTATAACTTTTTAATTTTCTTTTTATAACCTACTATTACCTTGCAAAAAAATAGAACTTATTTTTAAAGCAAACTTCATATATATATATTATAATTTCTGTGCTTTTGTACGTTTTTTTGGTTTGTTTGTTTTTTTGTTTGTTTTTGTTTTGTTTTTTTTGTTTGTTTTTTAATACTGTATTTTTGAGAATCTAACCTCTACTCAAGATTTTTAATCTTTGTTTTTTGGTATTTGTTATCAACTTTGTACCTTTAAGAACCCAATCTTCAGTACCCATTTTTACTTGGGAGTGAGATCACTCTCCCTTTTGCTCTCTCCCCCTTTTGACTCTCCTTTTTCTCCACCAGGCTGCCTCTATCTCGCCCCTCCCCCTTTTCTTCTCTACCCAACTCGGTGAATCTCTTTGTGTGTTCTGGACTGTGGAGAACACTTAGGGAACTGATTACTGGCTGGATCTGTCTCTCTCCTTTTGATTCCCCCTTTTATCCTCCTGGCCACCTCTGTCTCCTTCCTCCCTCTTCTCTTCTCTGTGTAACTCTGTGAACATCTCTGAGGGATCCAGACTGTGGAGAGCACATAGGGAAGTGATTACTGGCTAGCTTGCTCTCGCCCCTTTTGATTCCCCCTTTTCTCCTCCTGGTCACCTCTATCTCCTTCCTCCCTCTTCTCTTCTCCATGTAACTCTGTGTACCTCTCCAGGTGTCCCTCACTATGAAGAAACTTTTCATCACTAACCTAGATGTTTTATCATTGGTGCTGTATAGATGGAGAAGTCTTGAGGCTTCTCCAAGAATAAGAATAAGAATAAGAATGAATAAGACTGAAAACTAGAGGCGGGAGGCTTAAGTCCAAATCCTGAGAACACCAGAGAACTCCTGAATCCAGGGAACATTAATTGATAGGAGCTCATCAAATGCCTCCGTATTTATACTGAAACCAAGCACCACCCAAGGGCCAACAAGCTCCAGATCAAGACATACCACGCAAATTCTCCAGCAACACAGGAACATAATCCTGAGCCTCAATACACAGGCTGACCAAAGTCACACCAAACCCATTGACATCTCAAAACTTATTACTGGACACTTCATTGCACTCCAGAGAGAAGAAATCCAGCTCCACTCACCAGAACACCGAGACAAGCTTCCATATCCAGAAAACCTTGAAAAGCCACCCGTCCAACCCCACCCACAGTGATGAACCTCCACAATAAAGAGGAAACACCAACTGCCAGAATACAGAAAGGCTACCCCAAACACAGCAATATAAACAAGATGAAAAGGTGGCGACTACAGCCAGGAAATTAAAAGATGCTTGCTCCTTGAAAGAAAAGCTAAGATAAACCTAGACAGCATATTAAAAAGCAGAGATATTACTTTGCCGACAAAGATCCATCTAGTCAAAGCTATCATTTTTCCAGTAGTCATGTATGGATGTGAGAGTTGGACCACAAAGAAAGCTGAGTGCTGAAGAATTGATACTTTTGAACTGTGGTGTTGGAGAAGACTCTTGAGAGTCCCTTGGACTACAAGGAGATTAAACCAGTAAATCCTAAAGGAAATCAGTCCTGAATATTCATTGGAAAAATTGATGCTGAAGTTGAAGCTCCAATACTTTGGCCACCTGATGCGAATAACTGACTCATTGGAAAAGACCCTGATGCTGGGAAGGATGGAGGACAGGAAGAGAAGGGGACGACAGAGGATGAAATAGTTGGATGGCATCACCAACTTGATGGAGATGAGTTTGAGCAAGCTCCAGGAGCTGGTGATGGACAGGGAAGCCTGGTATACTGCAGTCTATGGGGTCACAAAGAGCTGGACACAACTGAGCTACTCAACTGATTGTACTATCTCCATTTAAACTGAATCTTTTGTAATCAGCTATGACTGGACTTTGTTATTTATCTAGTTTATTTCTTACATAATTAAAGCATTTAGTCTATTTACATTAAAAAAAAACTATTTTAGAAGGTATCCTTAAATGATGAGTTAATTGGTTAATAGACAGTGTTCAATTGTTTGATATCACAGAAGAAAGTAGGACTATTGATCCAAGTCTGTCTGACCCTGGAATTTGACAGTGATGGATACACACTAACAGCAGAACAATATTTCTCCAGATATGATACCTGGCTGTAGGCTGGGGTTTACAGGAGCTGGCTCCAGCTCGCTCGGGAGAGCAGACTGCCTTCCTGTGTTCTCAACAGCCTGCTCAGCCATGGCATGTGGAGATCATGTGGCTAGCATGAAATCAGCCCTGGTGAGCATATGTCATCATAGAAATAAATACATGTTTCAAATCAGGGCTTTTCTATTTCAGGGTTCCAGTTTATCTGCTTGCCACTGTCAAGGAGCATCCTGTTATCAGGCCAGAAAGTGGCCAAAAATTCATTTTGTTCTTTAAAATATTAATATATCCACAAACATTACCTATAATCATTGGCTCTTTATTAAATATAAAACAAATTATTTTTAAGCTTGGTTTTGAATTCCTTAAAAAAAAGATTTTTTTTCCTTTACCGTGATAAAAGTCACATAATATAAAACGTACCGTTTTAATCACATTTAGCCATGCAGTTCAGTGACACTCAGTACCTTCACATTGTTGTACAACTCTAACCATAATCCATCTCCTGAATGTTTCACCCTCCTAAACCGAAACTGTCCCCGCTGAACACTAAGTGTCTATTCTCTTTCCCAAATCCCACCTTCCCCCAGCCCCTGGTCCCCAGCACCTACCAGTATAGTTTCTGACTATGAATTTGCCTATTCTAAGTACCTTGTATAAGTGGAATCAAATTGTGTTTGTCTGTACCTAATGTATATTGGAATGCATTTTAAAGGTTAACTTAATATATGTCCTATAAACTGTACTTCCTTTTTTGGGGGTGGGGTGGATTGACATATATGCACTGCTGCTGCTGCTGCTGCTGCTAAGTCGCTTCAGTCGTGTCTGACTCCGTGTGACCCCATAGACGGCAGTCCACCAGGCTCCCCCGTCCCTGGGATTCTCCAGGCAAAAACACTGGAGTGGGTCGCCATTTCCTTCTCCAATGAATGAAAGTGAAAAGTGAAAGTTAATTATAGAGGATCTGCTGTATAGCACAGGGAAAAAAAGAATAAATCAGTTTTTAAAGTTTACTTAAACTAGGTGTTCATAATTTTGAAGTGTTTAAAGATGTTTCCTGAGGATTCTAAATCAATATTCTCCTATGAATGCTTGTTGTGACTCTTGCTGCTGACAACTGGATGGATAGATGAAGATATAAATTAGGAATTCCTGAATATTTCAGGGTTTGCTCTGATCTTGAGATGTTCATTAAAATGTTTCAATTTTTGCTTTTTCCATGATAGATTACCATGGGTTAAATGTAATTTATTGAAACTTTAGTGTCATTGTGTCTTTTGCTGACTCTGCAGTGTGTAATAACCCACATCTGTAGCAGAGGTGCTCTGAGCTTATACTTTAACAATTGTTAGATTTTTAATGCATATGTGAATTGTAGTTCAAATATGAATCTTTCATATTCCTATTTCTAAGGTCATTGTAAACCAGCTTTTCCCATCCCAAAAAGACTGTGTAAAACATTATTATACTGATTTTTTACTCTACTAACAGTGAGAAGGAGCTGTCTAT
The DNA here is from genome assembly GCF_027580195.1 of Bos mutus. Lineage (NCBI taxonomy): Eukaryota > Metazoa > Chordata > Mammalia > Artiodactyla > Bovidae > Bos > Bos mutus. The sequence continues at coordinate 10,870,533 of NC_091640.1, read as the reverse complement.
GTTCTAGAAGGATTTTTTTTTTCCTGAGAGAATAAGATTTAAAATAGCTACAGACATATGTGAGAGAGAGATGATCACTGCAACATTTAGTAGTTCAGAATTTAAAAGATAATAATGGCAGAAAAAAGGAATACATCTGGGATTAGGAGAATTAAAAAAGAAATTCCCAAGGGAGTTGCTCAATTTAATCATTTTGAGTAAATATTAAGACAACTGCCTAGTTTTGATCTTTTCACAAAAAAATTGTATCTGCAAAGTTTATGAGTGATAAATGTCTGTTTCCCTCACTTGGCTGAGGATCCATAATTGAGGAGGTAGTTTATGGATGATGCTGGTCTAAGCTAGAAAAAAATGAAGCAAAACAAAAAAACAAGTGAAGATATTCAGTGATGCTCATAACTGCTGCTAAGTCACTTCAGTCGTGTCCGACTCTGTGCGACCTCATAGACGGCAGCCCACCAGGCTCGCCCATCCCTGGGATTCTCCAGGCAAGAACACTGGAGTGGGTTGCCATTTCCTTCTCCAATGCATGAAAGTGAAAAGTGAAAGTGAAGTTGCTCAGTCGTGTCTGACTCTTAGCGACCCCATGGACTGCAGCCCACCAGGCTCCTCCGTCCATGGGATTTTCCAGGCAAAGTACTGGAATGGGGTACCATTGCCTTCTCCAGATGCTCATAAACAAGGTACTAAATTGTGATAGATTTTTAACATAAATTTTTTTAATGTTTTTTCTCTGAATACATGTTTTTATTACAGGTGAATATCTTATTCATGGCGATAAGAAAATTTCATTATCAGAAAATGTTCTAACATTCGTATCAAGGCTGAATGACGGCTTTCCAAAGTTGCCCAAGTCCAAATCCCCAGCATCTGTGGAGGTGTTAGGTTTCATGACAAAGAGGAATTAATGTGGCTCAAGAGCTGATCTTAACATAAGGAGACTATTCTCGATGATACTAACAAGCCCCATATAATCACAGTGGTCCTTGGATGTGGAAGAGGGTGGCAGTGTCAGGATGATATCTTGTGACGAAGTCTCACATCCCCGGTCCTTGTTGGCTTTGAAGATGGAGGGCCACGTGCAGAAGAATGTGGGTGATGTGGAAAAGTCAAGGAAATGGGTTTTCCCTTAGAGCCCCTGGAAAAGAATGCAGTCCTGCAAACAATTTGATTTTTGCCCAGTGGGACCCATTGTAGACGTCTAACCTCCAGAACTACAATTTACTCTGATTTTAAGTCACTACATGGGTGGTCATTTGCTCTAACAATGATAGGAAATTTCTGTGGGTAAGATGCAAGCATGAGCAAACATTCTGGAATCTCAGTCATTTTATGACTTAGTTTGAAGACATAGCTTCTTCAAAGGGGAAAAATAGCAGGGACTCACTTACTATCAGAATAGAGAGGTGGAGTGGTAAGCAAGCTGAACTGATGCTAAGACACTTGGTACAAAGGGTTTCAGATTTTCCCCGAGATGGGTCAGTTCCAGAGTTAGGGGCAAACCTTTCTACATTAGCAGAATAATTATATGGTCCAACCTGCATGATATATGCTCTCAGATGCTTATTACAGAAATGGTCTGTGTTCAAAAATGCAGCCTTAAACTTCAAACTTGAATACATGCTAGTCATTTTTCTAATATATTTTAACTCAATTGGAAAAGGTTTTGTTGTAGAGAGAAATTAATAAAATATTGGATCAATATATGCTTGATTTCTTGAATTTAAGGACAGAAAGGCAGTGCCTAAGAAATGATTGATTCTTGACAGTAGATTTGCCTGTTGGTTTTGTCAAAATACTGATAAATGAAACAGCAAGTGCTATAAATTTTCTCTGAAATCCTGTGGTTCTGACTGATAAGATGAATTTATGATTAAAAAGCTGTGATAAATCCTAAATGACCAAGCAATTAAGGCTATTCTGAAAAGATACAAAGCATTACAGGACTGATTGAATTTCATCCATTCATTCTAACTATTTGTAAATTCAGTTTACACACTAAAAAACAAAAGTCAGTAATAAGTTACCTGGCACCCAGCCAGCAGCTTTGTGTAATAAGCAGAATGGCCCCCTAAGGATGCCTGTGTCCTTATCTCTGCAAATATATTACTTTGCATGACAAAAGCAATTTTGCATATTTAATGAAGGTCACTGACTTTATCTTTTAATTTTTTTATTTTTTTAAGGTCACTGACTTTAAATGGTGAGATTATTCTGTATTATCTGGGTCTCCACAAAGGTCTTTAGAAAGAGAATTTTCTAGTTGGAATCAGAGAGATGAGGCAAAAGGGGAAATCAGACAGACTTGAAGCATGAAGGTCTTATTCCCATTCTTGGACAGAGCCACGTGGAAACCTCAAGGGACATAGGGACAATTGCTAGAAGCAAAGACTGGCCTCTGGTGGGCAGCAAACAAGAATGAGACTGAAGTTCTGCAACCTCAGTGATTGAATGAACTTGGGAGCAGATATTCCCAGACAGACTCCAATGACAAACTCAGTTCTGCCAACACCACCTTCACGCTTGTGAGACCCTAAGCAGAGAATCCACTCAAACTCACTAGGCTTCCGACTTACAGAAACTGCAAGGTGATGGATCTGTGTGATTTTCAACCCCTGTATTGGTGGAAAGTTCTTAAAACAGCACACGCAGAACAAATAACCTTGCTTCAGGAGACAGGCACTGCATGGAGTCAGCTGGATTCTAGGAAGAACCTGGCTTGGAGAATGGATCAGATGCCCTGTCTGGGGGCCGGCTGGGAGGACCAGGGAGAGGAGAAGGTTATTAGTACATTTATTTTCCTCTCAACTGGAAGCACTGTCTTTGAATTCTTAGGGACATTAACTACACAGCTAAAAATAAAATCAACTCAAAACTGTGGGTTTGGTGCTGGAATAGTGCCCAGGGTTTGGGATTCATCTATCATCCTACTATACCACCTGGCTCTTCCTGAACCTGGGCTGGGAAGTGTAACTCTGAAATTCACAATATTCTGTTGCCATGAATGTGTTAGAGAAGATGCTGCAGAATTATTTTTTGAACACTGCTGGATTCTGACAATTTGCGTTCTGAGTCAGATCTCACCACTGAATTGCTCCCTAAACAGGACATCTCTTGAAATATTAAAAGAGTTGGGTTTTGTTTGAATAAATACTGGAAGAAACTTTGATGCAGTCTGATTATGTTTCCTGTCAGATACCTATAAAAGACTTCTTCATTTGAAAAATGTTATTGCTGTTTTTGTTTTTTAAAAAGTTCGAAAAATTGATGCTTTCAAACTGTGGTGCCAGAGAAGACTCTTGAGAGTCTCTTGGCCAGCAAGGAGATCAAACCAGTCAATCCTAAAGGAAATCCACCCTGAATATTCACTGGGAGGACTAATGCTGAAGCTCCAATTCTTTGGCCACCTGATGCAAAGAACCGACTCATTGGAAAAGACCTGATGCTGGGAAAGACTGAAAGCAAAAAGAGAAGTGGGGGGCAGAAGATGAGATGGTTAGCATTACTGACTTGGTGGACATGAATCTGAGCAACCTCCAGGAGACAGTGAAGGACAAAGGAGCCTGGCATGCTGCAGTCCATAGGGTCACAAAGAGTTGGATGCAACTTAGTGACTGAACAACGACATGTTCTATCTAAAATGTACAGAAGTATCACTGGTTTGCTAAATTCTGTGCAAACGTTCCTTCACTTGCATTTTGTTGCCTCAAATCGTTTCCTCTAAATCTCCCATATCTCTTCCCATATATTCCTCCCTGATTTTCTCTGCCATGTTTTAGTTAGTGATCATTTAAATGCAACAGTCACCTGTCCTTGTCGTTAAATGGCACCTTGTCCTCAGAATTTAAAGACCTCTGAGTAGCTATCAGAAAGGTTAACGGCAAATGAAATGACGCATTTCAGTGTTACTGTGGACTTCATTAAAATTTAGTGTTCGTTATTGGTCTCTTCTAAAATCCTGAGTTCCACTGAATCATTTGATGCTGCCCTTGTAATTTTGTTAATAATTCAAAAACTTTGTTTCGAATGTCTTGTCTGCATCTTTAAGCATCATGCTAATGGCCAGCCACCATCTGAATATCAAAGAAGAGCCCCTTAGAGAGAGGGAGGGTTTATCCCTCAAGATGAATCTGTCTTCTTTCAACCCTGCTTCTCGAATGGATTCAGATTCCTTTTGATCCAAGAAGTCCTCTGAGCATGTTTTCTCTAATGAAAGGATGTAAGGTACTTATATTGGTACAATGTTTGTGTCCTAATCTATAAATAATATATTTTATAGAAAATTTGAAATCTAGAAAGTTAAAAATGGAAAATTAAAGGCAATGTATTATCTCTTTGCCTAAAGATAACTACCATCATGTTGGTACACTTGTCTCCAGCAATTATTCACCACTTAGATCATACCTGTATATGTTGATTTTTTATCTCTTTTATTTTGTCTAACATCATGTGTGTTTTCTCTTGTTAATTCATCTTACAAATTAAAATGTGACTTGACTGTCATATGGATTGACACAATTTATTTAACCATTTCTCCATTACTCAATTCACAGTTATCAAAGTTGTGCTATTGTAAATAAGAACATTGAAATACATGATTTTTGCACATAAATTCCTCTCCAACCCTTGGTAGACCCATAGTCTATAAAATCTTTGAAAGTTCATGATGCATACAGCCAAGGTCCTCTCAACTCTAGGAGCTAGTGTCACATAACTACATCTCCAACATGTAATGTTATCCTTCAATCCTGCCGATTTGATAGATAAATCATAGGCATTATTTTAATTTGCATTGTTTTGATTTCTAGTAGAACTATATTCTCAATGTATGATTCATTATTTTTAAAAGAGTTGGTGATAATCTTTCTCATGTTTACCTGACAGATTTAAGTGATTTAGTTAATCTTTCCTACTTAAGTCTTCATGCTATCATATGCCTCTCCAGCAAAGTCATTTTTTGCACTAATATGTATTATTCATTGCTTAATGTCTTTCTCACTAAACTGTACTGTTATATACTTTAAGGCATGAACTATGATAGGTTTGTTCATCCCACGTATGTCTGAGTTTTATGGGTTCTCTTTAAGAAAATAAATAGAACCTGTACAGACAGCGATTACTGTGTTTAGTTGGAATCATTAGTGACATCCTGGTAAAGAATAAACCAGAACATAGAGAAAACATTGTGAGAACCGCTGCAGTTACACATTTGCAAAGACATCTCACCTAGTGATGATATCTATGACTTTTCCAAGAGTCTTAGATAAGGTTCATGCAGATGAGGGGACACTGAATTTTATGCCTTAGCACTTTCCCGATAAATCCATGTCAACAGTCACAATCACAGGCTCATTGCAAAGCTCAGTGCCTGGCACATTTTCAAATCTTGGAAACTTGGAGAGTACCTACTTGATTAGCATGTTCAGGTGTGTTCTTGCTGAAGTGGTGACACTGAGTTTCAGAACCAAAGGACAAAAGGCAAAGACAGGAGAAGCTTAATCTCATGGGAAGAAATAACGCTAGGGAAAGGCACAGAGCAAGGATGAACTTGGTGACTTGGAAGGGATTAATGAGATGAGGAAATAATGAAGTAGAAGAGGAAAGCCAACAAGACCAGGCATGTTCTTACAGGAAATTTAGGGATCATGGATTTTCCAAGTAAGCCATTGGGTGATGCTAAGCCAGGAGTGAAAGAACATGACATGCAGTTTATAAATTTGAGTCCCGTTGTTTCCTTCAGAGGGAGATAGATAAGAATGTGGACAAAACCCATAGGTTAGTTCAGCTGGAAATGATGACCTCTGGGGGTAAGCCGCTGAGATTTATATGATTGTTTATTTAACACTAACCTATGCCATGTGCATGGACAGTTTTGTGCTCCCACCCAACTTGTGCTTGGAACACAATGGAGCATGTCATTCATGTATTTGTGAAGTACTGATACATGCAATTGAGTGAACCTCCAAAACTATTATGCTAACTGAAAGAATTTTGTCTCAAAAGGTGATATATTGTCTGAATCTGATAATAGGAATATTCACGGCATGCAGATCTATAGAGAAACTGAAGATTAGTTGTTGTCTAGAAATGAAAGTGAAAATGGAGAATGACTGCAGGAGACACAGGGATATTTTGAGGGTGGGGCAGAGCTGGTGATGGAAAGGTTGTAAAATTAGGTTGTCATGATGATTTCACAACTCTGTATATTTACTAAAATTCACTGAACTGTACCTTTACATCAAGTGAATTTAATGGCATATAAATTATACCATAGTAAAGCTGTGCAAAGAAAAAGAAGTTAATTACATGAGCTCAGGACTGAATGTCTAAAGGTAGAGTTTTCAGCATGAAATGATCTGTCAGGATTCAGTCAGGAAAATGCGAACTAATTTGGAAAGTCAAACAGAGGGACTATCGTAAGCTACAAAGGTGAGGGATCTTGGAGAAAAGGTCCCTACCCCTGGTATGGGAGGGTGTCTAACGGGGTGGATTCTGAAGGACTAAAGTTATCTGAGGTTTAGATTTGGATTGAGCTGCTGGGGTGGTGTGAGGAACAGCCAAAGCCCTTTTTCTCATCTTCTAGTATTTTCTCTCTGGATACCACCTAAGAGGCATCTAATAGAGGAGTCTGAGAATCCTAAATTTTGTAAAGTTCTAGTCCCATCCTGCAATTTTTCAGTTGAGAGACAATAGGTAATTATTCTTCAAATATGTTATTAAAGGGCAAGATACTCAAAAACTCAAAATTTCAACATCAGGTAGAAAGGCAGGCCTAGAGAAGTAAATTTTTAGGAGAACAAAAACAAGCCTCATGTACATAGTTTCATTCAACTCAAGAAGGGTGTGAATGAAAATTGAGTCCTGTGGCACTGAGAATCAAGTTAGATAAGAGGAACAGAAAAATAAGATTTGACCACCTGTAAAGTATCATTAAAGGCAATCTTAGTAAAATGCTAGGAAATCAATAAATACTGGAGTGGATTAAAGAACAATTGTAGTGAGAGAGGTGAACTTTAGAATTGTTTGGATAGCAAGGGACATTATTAGGCTTTGATGAGGAAAGAGCTTTTTGTATAGTTACAAGTATATATGAACTCACGCAGTTTCTAATTTTGTATTGACGTAATGTTGTTTGGTCACTCAGTCACATCTGACTCTGCAACCCCACGGTTTGTAGCCTACCAGACTCCTCTGTCCATTGGATTTTTCAGGCAAGAAAACTGGAGTGGGAAGCCATTTCCTTCTCCAGGGAATCTTCCCAAGCTGGGGATCAAACCCACATGTCCTGCATTGGCAGGCAGATTCTTTACTGCTGAGCCGCCATGGGAAGCATTGACCTAAAAATAATGGCTAATGTTTGTTGAGGTCTTCTTACCTGCCAGATATCATACCATTGTCCCTTGAATCTCACAAGGACCCCATGGGTGAGATACAGCCATCCCCATTTCACAGATGACATAACTAAGGCACAGAGAATGTGAGGGATGATTAGTCTTTGAGATTAAAGATGTTGTTTCTCTGCAGAAACAGAATGGAAAACAAACTGGATCCAGGGCAGGTATGGAGCAAAAGGAAATTTAAATATCCATTTATGGAACTGCTATTTCTTTGAGACTGTTTTAACCCTGGTTTCCTCACGGCACCCTCACATGAGACTTGAACATTCCAATTTTGGCAACTCTGCTGAGAAAATTCCTGATCTCACAAGCATGAATTGGAGTTATTTCTCAGACTTAGTCTCAATTCATTTCCCCCACAAAACCGTGGACAGCCTGACTCACAGGGACCCCTGACCCACACACACTACTGACTCCACTGTCTCACTATTATCACCAGTATGCCATCCTGAATTCTTTTTTTCCCCTGAAGATACTAGATCATTATTCCTCCAAACAATAAGAACTTTTTGTTGGAATGAGTAGAAATTAAAGGTAAATCTAATGTAAAATATATCATATTTGTTTGCTGGAATGACCTATATCTATTGACATTTATTTTATAGATACAATGACTATATATTCAGGATAAAATTTGCATATGCCATTAACAAATGGCAGTACAAGGATAATGGGCATGGTTGCGATTGCATGGTTTTCTCAATATTTATAGCTGCATCTACAACTAAAGTGGGCTTCCCTGGTGGCTCAGCAGTAAAGAATCTGCTTGTAAGTTAGGAGCTGCAGGAGACATGGGTTCAATCCCTGGGCTGGGCAAATCCCCTGGAGGAGTTCATGGCAACCCCCTCCAGTATCTTGCCTGGAGAATCCCATGGACAGAGGAGCATGGTGGGCTACAGCCCATAGGGTCACACAGAGTTGGACACAACTTTAGTGACTTAGCAGGAGCAATTAAAGTAGAACAAAAGTTTTTCTTCTAGTATATGAATATAAATGTTGTATAATTATTTTAATCTTTGTATATACCAAAGTACAATTCTCATATCCAAAATGTACTAGTGAAATATTTTTCTGCCCACTGCCTTATTAATTCTAAATATTTTAATTTTATTTATTTATTCCTTGCCTCTTTTACAAATACATTTGAACTCACTTTTTAGCAAGAAGCTAAAAATAAAAAATCAGGACAAAAAGAAAGATGAAAAATGCAAATAAACCCCCTAAAAGTATTATTTACTTTCAGAGACTGAGTTTAACATTTGATTGTGAGCCTCTTTGGATTCTAGGCAGTAAGGAAAACATGATGTATATTAGAGACTGACATTCCTTATATATTAAATTTGGACACAGAAGACAATCAAATGAACTTTTATTGTTTTTCTAAATATGAAAATCCATCTCTTTGGTAAGACACTGTTTTCGCTTAACCTAGACCAACATAATTTACTGTAAGTATTTGCATGGGAAGTGTTTATTTATTGTATGAATGATCTTATTCTGTACTAATGGGCCTGATCGTGATGATGATGCAGAGACAATACAATAAATAGGCGTGTAATTTTCCCCCTAAAAAATTTATACCTTATTGTGTATTGATTAAGAGACATTTCAACTTCCTCCTTTAAAATGGAGATTTCTAGAATATTGTGGAAGATGCTGCAGAGTGTTTTGGGAGAAAAAAAAAATTAGGCTCTCAATATTTCATTTGAAAAGTGTCTGCTGAAGTTCCTGCTCCAGTAGGATCACTCCTCTCTTTCTCTGGGGAAAAGGGCAGATGGCAGTTGATAAGTAAAAAAAAAAACAAACAAACAAACAAACAAAAAAACAAGCCAAGCGATCACCCACAGCTATTCAGGACATGAACTTTGAGGCACATTTAATAAGTCAGGTGATTAAAAAGCATGACGCTTTCATCAACCAAGAGATCATGTGCTCTTGAAGAAGTCGGAAAAGAGAATGCCATCGGATGAGGACCATATCAGTGAGGCTACAGAGCTTTCAGAGCACTGGGTCCAAGCCCCAGAATGGCCTGAGACTCTGGTGTGCATGTCACAATGTCCCGTTAGCAGAACTCTGTGATGATAATTCTTCTCTCCTCTACCACCATGGACAGACAACTCGTCCTTTATGACACAGAACTCACATGGAAATAACGTGAACAAAAGACCTGACTGATCAAGAATATGATCATTTGAAGACTATTTTTTCAAATGACAGCAAGGGCAAAGTAATTCATCCACAAAGTAGAGGGTCTCTGTTGCCCACAGAGCCTCCTGGGTTCATCATTCCCACCATCAGTTCCTTCCTGAGGCACCTAAGCTAGGTATGGCATTTCTCAGTGAGTTTATTTCTCTGCCTTTTAAAACAGACCTCAGACTAGAAACCCATCTCATACAGCTTTTAAAAAAATATTTCACTTTAATTTTTTTTATTGGAGTATAGTTGATTTACAATGTTGTGTTAATTTTAGATGTATAACAAAGTGAATCAGTTATACATATATATCCATTAAGGCATGTCCAATTCTTTGTGACCTGTAGCCCTGCCAGGCTCCTCTGTTCTCCACTAACACTTGAAGTTTGCTCAGATTCATGTCCATTGAGTCAGCAATGCTATCTAACCATCTCATCCTCTGCCACCCTTTTCTCCTTCTGCCTTCAATCTTTATATATAGTAATATGTATAGGTTAGTCCCCTTAGGGCTTTTGGAGGTTTAAATGGGTGATGGATATGAACACTTAGAATGCCGCCTGGCAAAGTAAGCTTTCAGTTAATGACAGTAACATCATACTATGGATAGGATTTCTAAATGCAGAAAGCTGTCCCTGACTAGTAGAAATGTGTACATATTCAAGGGATAAGAATGTACACCTAATAGGATTTCTGCCATATCAAGTCTTAGGGGGACAGGAAAGCTTTAATTTTGTAAGGTTCTGTCTTGCTTAGGTTTGATTAGTTAGTTGACGTCATAGCCTGGCTTTTTAAGAGTGATAACATATAACCTACTTTCCTGCTGCTTCTTAAAAATATCTAAGAATAATAGAACTTATTTGTGGTCTAAGATGTTGGTGGCATTTGTAGTACAGGCGTAGGGAACTAAAAAACCCAGACAGTTGTTAGAAAGATATATAGGGCTCAGATGCATTTAATTTTCTAAATCATCAAGTGCCTTCCTGTTATAGATTAGTTTGTTTGCTCTTGTAATTTCCACTTATTAGTGTGAAGAGGGTGTCATTAGTGGAAAGGATGATTTATGATGATAATAGGCAAAGTAATTAATATGCATACATAATATAAAGTAAGTAAGTGAGGCATTCTGACTGTCTCAGTCAACCATAAGGAAAGAAAGCATCATCAGCCTTGTCCGTGACTTTGATTATAACCAAATAATAAACCTACTCAGCATGTTAAAAAGCAGAGACATCACTTTGCCAACAAAGGTCCACCTAGTCAAAGCTATGGTTTTTCCAGTGGTCATGTATGGATGTGAGAGTTGGACTATAAAGAAGGCTGAGTGTCAAATAATTGATGCTTTTGAGCTGTAGTGTTGGAGAAGACTCTTGAGAGTCCCTTGGACTGCAAGGAGATCCAACTAGTCCACCCTAAAGGAAATCAGTCCTGGATATTCATTGGAAGGACTGATGCTGAACCTGGAGCTCCAGTACTTTGGCACCTGATGCAAAGAGCCAACCCACTGGAAAAGATCCTGATGCTGGGAAAGACTGAAGGCAGGAGGAGAAGGGGACAACAGAGGATGAGGTGCTTGGATGTCATCACTGACTCAATGGACATGAGTTTGAGCAAACTTCGGGAGATAGTGAAGGACAGGGAAACCTGGCATGCTGCAGTTCATGGGGTCTCAAAGAGTTGGACATGACAGTAACTGAACAACAATGAATACACTGGAACAAAAATATCCAAATACTCATTTTAAAGTTTGGGCAAACATTAATCTAAATGTTGGTAAATTAAGAGGATAATATTTCTAATTTCTAATGTGTCATTTCTTATTATAAGTATGACAAATGAAAGAAGGTTGCTACACTACTGAATTCTTTCAAACATTTTTATGAGAGAAGAGAGAATGCAAAAGCCTTTGTGAATGGAAATGTTTAGCTCACCATATAAAATATTCCGTGTTGGGTTGTTGATGACAGCTATAGCTTTGAAAGGGGAGAAGTAAAGTTTTCTTTTATTCAGCAGCTCTTCAACTTTTTGATGCCAGATTTAAACAAATTTCAAACTGCCTCATGAGAGATTAGGTGGCATTATAGGGAAGAACTTTCCTGAGAATTCAGGATTGTTCTTATTTTAACACAGTTGAATGTGGCTCTTCCCTTTGTTGTTTTACTTGATTTTCTTCAAGCTCTAAGATGGGGTCTCTGTCTGCTGGGTGCTGTGATCTGCTCCCCAAGCCCTTGAGAAATGATTTATAGCCCCATCTTCTGAGAGGGCTGCTGGGAGCTGGGCGATCTTGCTGTCACTCACTTTGGGTCACAGCAGTGACCTCACTCAGGCCAATTCTTCCTTCAGGGGCAGACCATATCCAGTGACTGGTCACTACTGGGGGCTGAAGATCAGAGCCCCTCAATACCAGCTGGGAGAAGTCTTAGGTGTCCAGTTACAAAGCTCCCCATGGGGCAGCTGAGCCCTTCCTGTGACAGCATCTCAGCTGCCCTTCTCTGCCATCTGAGCCTGCTTCCACCCTGTCCCTGGGACATAATGGTGAGGCCCCAAGAGGAGGTCTTGGCCAATTTCCTGAATGCTGATCTCCACTCAGAGCCGGCTCTCAGGAAGCCCTGCTGCAATATTTCGGTCCCTGTGCTGCAGCACACACAGAATCCTTTAGTGATATCTGCTTTGTATTTTTTTCATATAGCATTTTTCCGAACAAAGAGAGGAAAGTGAGCAAATCGTAATGGTGCAGATCATCAACTTTTCCCCAGGCTTACACTCCGCTCCATGTAGGACCCAGAAGAGGAAACAGAATCCTCAGTTCTCAGCACTGTCGTTATTCTGGCTTCTAACACTATTTTGCCTATCTTTCCACTTGATATAAATAGAATCATGCAGTTTGTGTACTATGTGAGTTTTTGCTTCTTTCGCTCTATGCTGTTTGTGAGATCCATCCATGTTGTTGCCTGGACTTTATTTCTTCATTGCAGTATAGCATTGATTGTACAAATAGGCCACATTATTCGTGTATTTATAGACATTCATCGGAGAAGGCAATGGCAACCCACTCTAGTGCTCTTGCTTGGAAAATCCCATCGATGGAGGAGCCTGGTAGGCTGCAGTCCATGGGGTCACTAAGAGTCGGACACGACTGAGCGACTTCACTTCCACTTTTCACTTTCATGCATTGGAGAAGAAAATGGCAACCCACTCCAGTGTTCTTGCCTGGAGAATCCCAGGGGTGGTGGAGCCTGGTGGGCTGCCGTCTATGGGGTCGCACAGAGTTGGACACTACTGAAGCGACTTAGCAGCAGCAGCAGACATTCATCTTTCCCCCCAATTTGGCTGCTCTGAATAGTACTGCTAAGAATGCAATGGTAAGTGTCTTTTGATGAACACATGTTTGCACTTCTTAAGATATCCCATGTCTTAAGAGAACTGTCAGTGCATAAGGAACCTATATATTTTTCAGAATTAGAAGTGGTGCCAGTCTTCCAACATGGTCAGGACAATTCCCATTTCCACAAGGGGTATATGAGAGGACTGCTCCCACATACCTCCTCCCAAATGGTATACTGTACATCCAGCCTTTCAGGGGGATGTATGGTATTATAGCAGTATGATTTTAATCCATATTTCACTGAGAATCATGAAACTGAATACATTTTACTATACTAAGTAGCTTTTAAGTATTTTCTTTGGTGAAATTCATATTCAAATGTTATTTTTAAATTATTTTGTCTCTTTTCTGATAGATTTTTAGGAGCTATTATTTGACATAATTCAAGTCATTGTTGAATGTGTATTTCTCAAATATCTCCTGCTACTCTGTGGCTTATATATATATATTTTTTTCACTTAATGGTAACTTTTGATAAATAGAGTTCTTAAGCTTAGTTCAACCAGATTTATATTTTTTCCATTATAGTTAATACTTTTCATGTTCTAATTAATAAAACTTTGGTATCTGAAGGTCAAAAAGAATTTTTTTCATGTTTGCCTCTAAAATCTTGATCGTCATCACCATTATTTACCTTTCAACACTCAATGCAGGTTTATCTATCTTTTGATGTGAAGTGTGGTCAATGTTTATTTATAGCAATATACTGTGACCTCAAGGAAGAAGAAAAACTTCAAATACGCAATCTAAACTTACACCTAAAGCAACTAGAGAAAGAAGAACAAACAAAACCCAAAGTTAGTAGAAGAAATGTTAAAGATCAGAGCAGAAATAAATGAAATAGAGTCTAAAAATACAATAGAAAAGATCAATGAAATCAGAAACTAATTCTTTAAAAAGCTAAACAAAATTGATAAACCTTTAGCCAGACTCATCAAGATAAAGGGGAGAGCGACAAAACTGCTGAATAACATTCTTGCAGCACTGTTCAGTCTTCATTATTTCTATTTCAGATTGCAACCTGTTCTGAATTATTTTTGTTAATGATTGCTTAATTGCTGACCCACATATGTATAAGGCCAAGTGTAATAATATTCAAAATGACATGTTCCTAATAATATACCATACTGTGCTCAAGAAAATCCATGATGCCATTTATTATAAAAACAGGATTTTCAGATTTGCAATAATCATAAAAGTTATGCAGAAACCTATCTTTCAATAGGAGACATTTACTTAAATCATGCAATGGTTTTGAATCTCAATTTGCAGGTTAATAATATCTGGAGGACTTTATTGGTTTAAAAGCTAGTCACTTAGATTCTGGTAGGTTAAAACAGCCTTGCAAAGGACAGAAAGGCAAATCACTCTCACACACACACATGCATGCACTCACACACACACTGCCTAGTATAATGGAAAGAGCATATGCTTTGGATATGTTAAGTAGTTTAACCATTTCCCACTTTTATAGACTAAACTATGTCTGCTTCACTCTCCAATATTTATTATTGTACTCTGCATGCTTGCATGATCAGTCACTCAGTTGTGTCTGATTCTCCATGACCCATGGACTATAGCTTGCCAGGTTCCTCTGTCCATGGAATTTCCCAGGTAAGACTGCTAGAGTGGGTAGCCATTTCCTTCTCCAGGAGATCTTCCTGACCCAGAGATCCAACCCACATCTCTTGTGTCTCCTGAATAGGTAGGAGGATTCTTTACCACTAGTGCCACCTGGGAAGTCCATTGTACTCTGAATTGTCCCCAAGTTTTAGATAATTTAGTACTGCTGCTGCTGCTGCTGCTGCTAAGTCGCTTCAGTCGTGTCTGACTCTGTGCCACCCCATGGACTGCAGCCTACCAGGCTTCTCCGTCCATGGGATTCTCCAGGCAAGAACACAGGATTGGGTTGCCATTTCCTTCTCCAAATTTAGTACTAGTGCCATGTAAATATGAAGTAGCTATATACTTTTGATAGACACCAAAGATATGAATAACCTCACCTGAAGTCTCACAACAGAGTATGTTGACACCAATACAAACATAAAATTATCTATAAAACTGGTTTAATTGAATTAAGGATGCAGTTAACATTTCTAAGTATGTACTTCTCACCAGAACGATAGTCTATAATGTCATCTTACAAGATAGTTGTAGCGACCCTTTCAGGTAGGTGTTATTATTTCTATTTCAGATACAAAGATTGTGAGATTCAAAAATGTTGAGAAATTGACCAAATTCACACTTACAGAAGTGGAAGTTACTAATGCCTGATTTATCTGAATGCAAAGTACATGTTCTTTCCATGACTATGCTAATCAATATTTGAAGAGTGTGTTCCAGTGCCTCCATGAGATAATTCTAAGCTATAGCATTTTATGTTCTTTAAACTGTTTTCAAGTGCTGTAGACACTCTTGCCTTCTCTAGGAAAGGACTAATATTTACTGGGTACCTATATATGGGTAATGGGTAAATACATATATCTACATTGACATACTCAAAGTAATATACCTAATATACTTTATACTAAAAGTAAATATAAAATGTATAGTTGTTGATGCTTCATATTTTGTCTTTAATGATTTTCTTTGCTTATTTATACTTACTCAAGATTTATTTATTTGATTTCTGGCATTGATATGGAAGAGAATTTATGAAAAGTAAGAACATATGTTTGATCCAAAACAACTGCAGTTTAGTGGAGAAATATATTTATAAACAAGTAATTACTATAAAAAGTGGTCCCTAATGTTTCAAATGTAATCCTTCTTTTTCTCCCTAACATATGGTCCTAATCATTTAAGAAAGTTTATAGAATTTTAAGGAAATAAATTGTTTTCAACTCTCTCATACAATCTGAGCTGCACATGTCTATAAAAATGGCACAAACATACATTACTTTACAAATTATCATGTGCATTATTTGATATATTGCTTTTCTCAAATAATTCTGGTTTCAACTGATCCCTTCAAATTTATTTAGTGTCTTTCTTTTAATCTAGGAGATACACTGAGAAACTAATTCCAGCTTTTTTTTTTTTTTTAATACAAGAAAAATGTGTCAGTTTGGTTCTTTTTCTGAGAGGCTGGAATTCAATTCTGAGATGTTTTGTACTTTGGCTTCTAAGGCTACATTTCTTGGACTTTTACTAAAACATTTGAAAGATCAGATTCAGGAAAAACTGTAAGCAACTGGTTTTGTCTCCCACTGCTTTTATATAAATTGTCTCTTTAAACCTCCTCAGTCTATTACAGATAAAAAATACACTGAACCATCAAACAGAAAGGCAGCACTGAATAATGTCTCAGGGTGTTTTATTTCTACCGCCCCCAGATGTCTCTAGAGTCCAAGACTCTAGGAGTTAATATTTGATTTTGAGCATGAGTTGGTCTCAACCAGAAGGCAGATGGTTGTAGAAGTTTATTCCAACAAGTGGCCAGCATTGAAGTTGTACCACCAGGATGTGAGGGTGGTAAGTTCTATTCAGCATAAAAGGTTAACACTTTCCAACAAAGCATTATGAGGGTACCAAAACTCTATTGAGATGTTTTAAGTTGTCAACTTTCCAGAGAAAAACTAATTTAAGAATATTCCAGGAGGTAGGAAAAATAATCAGGCAAACACTAAAGACCACGTTTGCGGCTTCTTTGGGGACTAGTCTACATTTCTAACAGTCCCAGCAAATGTAAGTTTTAAAGCTGTTCTTTTGACAATTCTCTTTAAACATATCTCTATCAGCCTTGATGATTTTTCATAGAAAAGGAGAACTTAATATGAACAAGTATTAAATTTCATGTAAACTAAATTTTATTGGAAAGATAAGCAAAACACTAACTCATTATGTGACTGCCTAATGTATTTCCCTTAACTTCCTTTACAAGGCCTTAGTTTAGAGTAAAACATCCTAAAACTGAGAACAAAAAAAATTTCTTTCTTCCTCTAGAGGACTGCACTTTTCATTCAGTTTATTGGGTTATCTGACATTTCACATCATGGACTAGAGCTTAGATTATAAAGGGGCAAATAATTACAGAGTTTAACTCAAATCATCAAATATTTATCTAGCGTTGACTGTGGATGGAGAACTAGGTGGAGAGTCAATCTTTCAGTTCTCCAAGAATCTGAATAAACCTAAATTCTTAAATTCCTTTTCATTAGGCAAGATATAAGGCAGTTTGGGATTAGCAGAGTATATATAGAATGGATAAAAAACCAGATCCTACTATATCGCACAGGGAAATATATTCAATATGGTATAATAAAACATGATGAAAAAGAATATATATATATATATATATATATAGATGTATAACTAAATCATTTTATGGTATAGCAGAAATTCACACAACATTTTAAGTCAACTATAATTCATTAACCTTTTTTTTTAAAGGGAAAAAAAAAGGAGTGGTTCACAGTATGTAGGTTTAGTAAACCAGAAAAAGTTATATTAACTAAACGGATTATACAGTACACTTTCCCAGCAGTCATGACTAAGGGAGTAGCTTTTCTAACATTTAACTGTTACATGGTAAGGGTGTGGTGTAAACCTGATGTAATCCCTCATTTTAGCTAGGGTCCTAACATTTTCCTAGGAAAATCCTGCATGGTTATTACACATAGAGATTCTTTTTCTCATAAAACAGGAAAACTTTCAGCATAAATCAACTTCCAGGGCAAATTACCTTCATGCTGAAAATGATCAGAATCTCAGAGTTAAATTACACATTTGAGTTTTAGGTAAATTTTAATTTCGCCCTTTAAAGCTTTTGTTTCCACAAAAAATATCTTTATACTCAATCAATCTATAGCTCAGGGAAAGAGGCTTATGAGAGTAGCATCAGAAATACTACACATTGAAGGGAAGTGATTTACCATAGCCATGAATGCATTTTCTAGCATGCTGTGTGCCGGTTGACTTTTATTGAGTAATTATGTTGAATCTTCTCCTAAACCTTTTGTTTCCAGGGCAGCTCCATCTTTTGCGTAAAGCATCATCAGTATGCCTTTCTCATCCATCATCCACGTGACAGCTTCAATGGTGTGCTGAAGCAACAGCTCGTCAGGGCAGCGGTGCCCTGCGATGATTTATCATAGAAATGTAGCATCAGAGGGAGGCAGCAGGATAATTTATGGCCAGAAGCCTTCAGGAGTGATATGCAGGAACATACTTAGTTACACAAGGAGGGGGAGGGAAACCTGGAAGTTTTGTTTTAGCAGACATGTGTCCTAAGCCTTATCATGTGACAAATGTCACATGTAGGTGATAACTTTCATTCTTTCAGTATGTAACTGGACATCTGCCCATAGTTGGTCTTCCAAATATATTCAGAAAGTATAAACCCTTTATAAACACAATTCAGATTTCGCTTTTACAGGAAAACTTGTGGTGGTTATGAAAAGTGACAGAAATTGCTCCATGTTAGGGACACTCTGGAATTTGTCCCTACCACATTTTCTAGAAGGCTGTGCAGCTTAAAAAACTTTATTCTAGAAAACCATTGTCTTATACGAAATAAGTCTGAAAGCCTAGTAAGTGGTGACTATTCCACCTGGAAAATTAATGCAAGGAAAACTAGCCTACAGTTTTAAGACGGAATGTTTATAAAATTCAAGCATTAAGCAGACATTTCACCATTTTAACATAGCTTGCAATAATGTTGTCGTGTAATTTTCAGGGAAGACGTTTAGTGAAGTTCTCAGGTTTTATGATATCTCAGTAAACAGTAAACTGAGATACTAAGGCAACATCCAAGCTTCCAGAATATCTAATCTTTTATTTTCATGGGTTTTTGAAATGATAATACTAATTAAAAAGTGTCATTGGGGATGTTGATTTTATTCATTTTTTTTGGTGGATAATTCAGTTTGCCATATTCTGAAGCCATAATTTTTTATGCCTGATGTTTGATCGCCTCAGTCACATCTGAGGTGAGGAGCGGAATGTTAAAATAGGTCCATTTGGGGAAGCACCAGGCCATCTCCACTAATGAGCTCCAGTTTTGGAAGGACAGAGTGTGTCCTGGGCCTGATTTAGATGTGGCCTACTTCTTGAAGGTGCTGTTCAGTTAGAAATATCTCCTGGCAAATCTCCCAACACAGCATTTGTCAAGGTCTTATCAATGCTCAGTCCCAATTGAATGAGAACTATTTCCTGGGTGAGTTGTTTCTTATCCAAGAGGCAGAAAACTGTTGTCACCAACCTTATTGGGCTGTAAAAAGAAGCTTTCAAGGGATGAAACTGTCCATTTTGCAGCCAGGTTGTAGTTTTGATAGCCTTAGAAGGCAGTACCTTATTTTAGAAATGTTGAGAAATTTAGGATATGATATTTCCCCAATTCCTTCCTATCCAGGCTGTGCTCCTATCAAACATTTTTGTGTGTAACTTCAGTAGCACTTACTTTTACACAATACATCACTGTAATTTATCTATTTATGTGGATGTCTTCTCCCACAGGCCTTGAGCTTTTTCAGGACAAGAGTTATGTTTTCTCCTTTTCTGTATTCTCCAGGGTACCACATAACAAGTGCTCAATCGATACGAGCTGAAATTTTATTACCTACAGTGGCTTAAAGTATGTAGATCTTGTAAGTATTTTGCTTATTTCCACCTTAGTGTTTTTTCTGTGTTTGGCTGATGATAACATATACTGGATTTAGTTCACAAACATGCATTGAAAACACCATTTTGTCAAGGTTGCTAATGTCACTCACTCAGACTAGAAGAGTAGAGTCAGGTATGTACATACTTGCAACAGAGTATATTAAATGTGGCCAGAATAATAGCCATAATAGTGATCTGTCTGGGTAATCAAAAAAGTATTATAAATAGTAATGACTGAAGTAATTCACAAGTAATGAAAACCACATGTGTGCTTTCTAGGCAGAATGCACTGTGTTTAGTGATTCCTACAGATCTTTGAATTAAATATGCACCTTCACTCTGTGATTACTAACCCAAC
The DNA here is from genome assembly GCF_027580195.1 of Bos mutus. Lineage (NCBI taxonomy): Eukaryota > Metazoa > Chordata > Mammalia > Artiodactyla > Bovidae > Bos > Bos mutus. The sequence goes on along the minus strand of NC_091640.1, from coordinate 10,850,600 downwards.
TTTAAAGAGATTGAAGATAGTTTAAAGAGGATGTCACTTCATCAAAGATATACAAATAGTACATGGTGTGGCAAAGATTCAATCCCAGGCCTCTCTAACTTGAGCCAAAACTCTAACTACTTTTAAGCATTTTATTGATGATATGCCCAGGTACTCTGAGGGTACGGCAAAGGAATTTCTGGAAGGGCTCACTTAAACTGAGTCTTGGACTTTATCCTCTGGCTATGAAGGTGTTAAAGAGCTTTAAAGGAGAATGATACCGCCAAATTTGTGTTTTCTGTTGGCTCACGCTGGTGACAGGAGAACTCATTTAAGGGAAATAAGAGTAGAGATGTTCCAACAGAGTGGCTCCAGGACTTGGCCAAATCTCAGAATAACTGGAAGACCTACAACAGCAGAGTATTGATAACACTGGCCCTGCCCTTAGACATGCTCTAGGACGAGTGAAGGCCTCCCTCCCAGCATTCGCATTTCTAGTTTTCTGGTGACGTTGATACCGCTGGTCTAGAGTCCACACTTTGAGAACCACCAGTTTTGATGGCATCAGTTAAGGTCTGCAATGATGAGGACTCACATTAGGGATATACACGAAAGGTGCAGAGGCGGGATAACTGTGAAAAATATTTAGACATTGAGAGTTCAGTTTCCAGGAATAAGACAATACCTGCATGTGAGTTTTGAAAAAAATTAAGTCTGGCAGGGTCCTCATATTTTTAGGTTGGGGAGATGGTATTAATGCAGATAAAGAAATCAAAGGGGATTATTTTTGAAAGATCAAGGAAGATGTGACATTTGGGATTTTGAGGTTTGACACTGTTGAGAGAGAATTCTCCATGAGTCACTTGTGTTTGTGCTTTTCCTATAAGAACTTTTGTTCCAAGCTGTCTTCTCAAGCATATATGCACACCAAACATAGACACAGTTGGGCTTCCCTAGTGGCTCAGCTGGTAAAGAATCCGCCTGCAGTACAGGAGATCTGGATTCGATCCCTGGGTCAGGAAGATCCCTTGGAGAAGGGAACGGCTACCCACTCCAATATTCTGGCCCGGAGAATTCCATGGACTAGTCCATGGAGTTGCAAAGAGTAGGACAACAACTGAGTGACTTCCACTTTCACTTCTCTCACACCAAACATGGATACAATATTCCCCCAAGGCAAGGATAGATTTGTGGACAGGATTGGCACAACCTGAAGTCCTGCTTCCTGCTCTGCCACGAGTAATAAGTTGTTTGTTTCCGATCCAGGAGTCTCGTGTCTCCTACCAAGATCCATGAGCATGAGACAGGCTAACTTCTTGGCTTGCCAGTCAGATACAATTTTAGATACTTCACAGTTCTTGGCAGATTTGTCTGTGGGACATTCTAGTGGATATAACCAGGAGGAAGATAGATAAGAGTCTGATGCTCAGGGAAACAGATTTGAAGATACAATTTTGCCAGTCTTTGGTACACAAGTGAATAGGATAGTATGATTAAAGAAGATCAGCCAAGGAGAGCACATAGATTCAAGCAGACTGTTGGTTAACAACAGAGAAGAACTAAGGGTTTATTTTAAGGTCCTATCACAGTACTGGATTATGACAGTAAAAGTTCTATGGTCTTAGCTATGTGTGGGAAAGGGAGGTAGGGGTGAAATATCAGGGAATTATTCTTTTGGAACTAAGATCAAAGCAGTTGATTTTCAGTTATTTATACTATTTAAAAACATTTATAATATAAAAATATTTAAAATATGACAAGGAAGTTGGTAGAAGACAGAAAACAAGAATGAACTATAAAGAAAGCAGCCACTGATCCATGTAACGGCATAGATCTATCTCAAAGACGTTAAGTCCAGTGAGAGAAGCCAGACACAGCAGTCTACTGACTATACAGTTTCATATATAGAAAATCCTTTAAAAAAACAAAAGTATAGGGAAATAAAGTTGGTTGTAGTTATCTCCCATCCAAGTACTAACCAGGCCTGACCCTGCTTAGCTTTTGAGATCAGACAAGATCGGGTATGTTCAGGGTGGTACGGCCGTAGACGGTTGTAGTTATCTAAGGCCCGAGCAAAAAGGCTACTGCCTGCAAGGGGGGCACAACTAAACTTTACTGGGCCATGGGCATGTTTCGTATCTTGATTGTGGTAACTGTGCTACTGTATATTGTTATTTAGTCACATCATGTTCAACTCTTTGTGACCCCATGGACTGTAGCCCTCCAGGTTCCTCTGTGCATGGGATTTCCCAGGCAAGAATACGGGAGTGGGTTGCCATTTCATCCTCCAGGGGATCTTCCTGGACGAGGAATAGAACCCACATCTCCTTTATTGGCTGATAGATCCTTTACTGCTAAACCACCAAGGAAGCCCACACTACTATATATATTTGTCTAAATTACTCAAATTGTGCACCTAAATTTTATGCCTTAAATTTAAGCACGTAAATTATGCCTTAAAGCTGATTAAAAAGGAACTAAGTAAAAAGTTTCAAGGTTATTATGGATAAGCTAATGTCTTCTTTTTGTATTTTATTAAAATATCAAATCTTAAGATTCCAACGTGAGTCTAACTTTTATGTCAGTAGAAATTTCTTCCTTTTGATCTTCAATCACCTAATGTCAGCTCTCGTACAAATACTGAATTTATGATGTTGGCATCATTTAGATGAACTCATCACATTTCTTTAGTTTCTCTACCTTGAACTGACACCACGTTCATTTTTGTATTGCTTCTTAATATGTCTTCTGAGTTATGAGTATTTTATGCCCTTGGAATATGTCACCTTAACAAACTAGTCAATTTTATATGCTTTTTCAGCTCTGAAATCTTAAGATGACAGGATATTGATTATGTCCCAAAAGAGAAATTTTTTAAATTAATTTTTTATTGGAGCATAGTTACTATAAAACCTTGTATTAGTTTCTGTGTATGGCAAAGTGAATCAGCTATATGTATACATATATCCCTCTTTTTTGGATTTCCTTCACATTTAGGTCACCACAGAGCATCGAGTAGAGTTCCCCCATGCTATATAGTAGGTTCTCATTCAGTTCCGTTCAGTTCAGTTGCTCAGTCATGTCTGACTCTTCATGACCCCATGGACTGCAGCACACCAGGCTTCCCTGTCCATCACCAGCTCCCAGAGCTTGCTCAAACTCATGTCCATCGAGTCAGTGATGCCACCCCAGGTTCTCATTAGTAATCTGCTTCATAGCGGTAGTGCATATATGTCAATCACAATCTCCCAGTTCATCTAACCCCATCTTCTCCCCTTGTTATCCATATGGTAGTTCTCCACACCTGTGTTTCTATTTCTGCCTTGCGAATAAGTTTATATATATAATTTTTCTAGATTCCACATATAAGTGATATTATATGATATTTGGTTTTCCCAAGAGAATAATTATTAAAGACTCCAGAATATCAAGACAATGTCTATGTGAATATTTGAGTCAGGCTGCTTTGGACACACAAACCTAGTTCAAAGAGAACTATATATTTTTATTATTTAGAAAACCTGAACTCTAGTCCTAATTATGACATTAGGGTTTTCCTTGGCTGAGTCATTTAACAAGTCTGCTTCAGTTCATCCTTAAATTGACTATAATCATATTTTCATACAAAACTGTGTCCAAGAAGTAAGAAAAAAATATTTGGGAAGGCAATGCTAATGCACAAATTATTTTGATAAATGTCTGACAATTGCATGTAGTAAAGAGACAGAATTCCAGGATAGTTTAATGGAATGGCTTCTCATTACTCAAAATTACTAAACTCTCAGTACCCTGCTTTACAGTGTATTGTTTATTTATACATTAAAAAATGATTATATAGTTCCAGTTAGGGTTGTGTCAGTTACTGTGGTGAAGTGGAGAGGTGGAAAGTATCGATATATAACGTTGGGCAGAATGAATTCAATCCTGGTTCTCACATGGCTTAGAGTGCAGAGAGAAGTAGACATTAATAAAATCCATATTCTGACAAATGAATTGAAAAAGAAGCTTTTTATAGATTCATACTATCCAATACTATCTCTAAGGGGTTTGAGCGACTGAACTGAACTCAACTGAAGGGATCTGAAAACAATGAGGCAAAATGCAAGAAATTAGATCTGCAATTCAGACAATATATAAACTTCTTAATCACATAGTTCAGTTCAGTTGCTCAGTCTTGTCTGACTCTTCGTGACCCCATGGACTGCAGCACGCCAGGCTTCCCTGTCCATCACCAACTCCTGGAGCTTACTCAAACTCTTGTCCATAGAGTCAGTGATGCCATTCAACCATCTCATCCTCTGTCGTCTCCTTCTCCCCGCTGCCTTCAATCTTTCCCAGCATTAGGGTCTTTTCAAATGAGTCAGTTCTTCACATCAGGTGGCCAAAGTATTGGAGTTTTAACTTCAGTCTTTCCAGTGAATATTTAGGACTGATTTACTTTAGGATGGACTGGTTTGCCTCCTTGAAGTCCAAGGGACTCTTAAGAATATTCTCCAACACCACAGTTCAATAGCATCAATTCTTCACACAATTCTTCTTAATCACATAGAACCAGTTTCATATCTACAGATTTTTATTTGATGTTCCCTAAAAAGTGATCTTTAGAAGGAAATGCTATTAATTGAAAATTTTCTGAATTGCATATTTTTACTTGATGTAGGTATCATGTATTTTCAAGGATTTTTTAAAATAGATACTGTAGGAAATAAAAATAATCTCAACTATTCATTTTTTGCTTCTCACTCAGTCGTGTCCAACTCTTTGTGACACTATGGACTGTAGCCTGTCAGGCTCCTCTGTCCATGACATTTTCCAGGCAAGAATAGTGGAGTAAGTTGTTTTTACTTCTTCAGAGTATCTCCCAACCCAGGAATCGAACCTGCATCTCCTGCATTGCAGGCAGATTCTTTAGCACTGAGCCACATTCAGATACAATTCACATTATTTTGGTACAACTATACTTACATTTTACACTTGGTTACTTAGGGCAATTACTGTTTAGTGTTCTATTTCTACAGTGTTTAAAATGATTTTGATGTGTATTAATTTGTAGAAACCATGTTGCATACGAGAAATAGATACATGTATACCTGAGAAATAGTAATTCAATCAATAAGCAATCATTGAGAATATATCCGTGTGAACACATATGTATGTGCCATATTTTTATGCTATTAAATTTTATATTTATCATGTAATAATATCACTAATATTATTTTATGAAATTGATTAGAATAAGAACTTAATTTTGAAATGTGTGCCTTATCTTCTGACTCATTTAATTATAACAATCTAGTTATTATAAACAACCATATACCACTTAAATACAAAAACATTGGGTATATTTCAAGCCATCTTACATCATAACTGTGTTAACAATCGAATTTACTCTTTGTAATTCAGTATCTGTATCATTATCTGAGAAAAGGAGGTCAAAATTTTACTTCTTGATGAGTGTTCATTTTTAAAAAATATTTGAATTAAAAAATCCCTTTATTTGACCAATGTAATATATTTAATTTTTTAAGTAATGAAAAAGAGATTTAAAAGTTATAGTTCATAACAATGCATGATATTTTATGGATATAGATGATATAAGGTAATATTAGACATTATGCTGACTTAAAATCAATGTGCATATGATACAGTAAGAGTAGCTGACTGTATCAGTGTCCTACTGGGACTGTAACAAATCATTTGCAATTTATTGGCTTAAAATAACACAAATTTATTTTTCTACATTTATGCAGATTAGAAGTCTGACACTGGCATCATTAGGGTAAAATCAAGTTTTCAGCAGGGTTGGGTATCGTTCTGAAGACTCAAGGGGAGAATCCATTTCCTTGCCTTTCCCAGTTTCTGGCCCTTTCCCTCCATCTTCAGAACCAGCAACATTCTCTGATTATGCTTCTGTAGTTACAGTTCCCTCTGACTCTACTCTTCTGCCATAATCTATGTAATAGATTATAAGTCTTTCTCATATCTGGGGTTATAAATCTATCTCATATCTGGGGTTCACCAGGATAATCCAGAATAATTTCTCCTATATCATGTTCTTATATTCTTATACCTTTTAAGTCCCTTTGCATGTGATGTACCATATTCGCAGATTCAGAAGATTATGACATGGGCATCTTTGGGAATGGGGGCATTATTCAATTCTCCAGGATTTGTATGGTACTCATGTCACTAAAGTGCTTCTCTACTAGCTCAGTGGTAAAGAATCCACCTCCCAATGCAAGAGACATGGGTTCAATCCCTGGGTCAGGAAGATACCCCTGGAGAAAGAAATGTAAACCTACTCCAGTATTCTTGCCTGGGAAATCCCATGGACAGAGGGGACTGATGGGCTACAGTCCACTGGGTCTCAGAAGAGTCAGACATGACTTAGCGACTAAACAGCAACAACAGTATCACTAAAATGTACCTTGATTAATGTTTTCACTATGTAAATCAAGAAACATTTGTTAAGAGTTACTGTAGTCAAGTACTATACTAGGAAAAGCAGATGCAGAAAAAGAATAGATTATATTATTTCAATGGGTTGAAGTCTAGGAGGAAATATTAGTAAACTAAAAGAGGACCTTTGCCACCAAAGTCCGTCAAGTCAAAGCTATGGTTTTTCCATTAGTCATGTATGGATGTGAGAGTTGGACCATAAGGAAAGCTGAGCACTGAAGAATTGATGCTTTTGAACTGTGTTGCTGGAGAAGACTTTTGAGAGTCCCTTGGACTGCAAGGAGATCCAACCAGTCCATCCTAAAGGAAATCAGTCCTGAATATTCATTGGAAGGGCTGAAGCTGAAACTCCAATATTTGGCCACCTGACTCATTGGAAAAGACCCTGATATAGGGAAAGATTGAAGGCAGGAGACGGGGATGACAGAGGATGAGATGGTTGGATGGCATTATTGACTCAAAGGACATGAGATTGAGTAAACTCCAGGAGTTGGTGATGGACAGGGAGGCCTGGCGTGCTGCAGTCCATGGGGTTGCAAAAAGTAGGACAGGCCTGAGTGACTGAACTGAACAGAGGTAGTGAAATGTCCAGGTGAACATATAAATACATCAGGCTCAGCTGAGTGGGCATTAAGGGAGTTCAGGAGAGTCTTTCCCAAAAAAGTGATCCATGAACCTATTCTAAGAGCAAGTAAGAGTTAACTCAGTAAAGAAGGAAGAGAGCTCTTCAAGTATATTATATTCTTTAAACAATCTAGTCCCCATAGGTTTAAAGCAAGCATTAGAGTTCTATCTTAATAAAACTCATCATTACATTCATGACAATTGTTTCTGTAAAGAAGAGCACTTGGCACTTTTCAACTAAATATGAAATGTACTGTAATGTAAACTTAATTTTCTCTTTTACATTTCACCCACCTGTTTAAGTCGCTTCTTGGTAGAATGTTCATGGTTATTTTCCCTTTTAGGAAATTCGATTCTATTTTAAGATAGATACTTCTGTGCTAAGTGCAAATCATGATGGGAAATAATCACTTTCATAAGCAAAGATGAGATTCTCCAGAACCCTCTCAGAAGGCTCTGCTACTCATCTCTCTTTCCCTCCTCATTTCCACCACTGCTTCCTCAAAATACACAATTTTAGCTTGCAGACAGGCAGTGTGCCCAGTCCATAAGCTTTCAAAAGGTTCCTCACTTAATATTTCTTTAACATTGAACTCTTCTGACGTGGTAGCTTCTTATAGACCTGTGTGAATCTCCAAGTCAGCAATGGACATTTTAGGGAGAGGCATACTATTTGTTTTAAAATCCCATAACCTAGTAGACTATAGAGCAAAATCTTACACCAGATTTTCAAACTAGCATTTTGCACAGTATGTATTTGTAATATGATAGTTAGCAACAAAATGAGATAGGTGCTATAACTGGAGGATAATTGCTTTACAATGTTGTGTTGGTTTCTGCTGTGCAGCAACACGAATCAGCCATAAGTATACGTGTATCTTGCCCATCATGTTGAGCCTCACCTGATCCATTCCACACCTCTAGGCTGTCACAGAGCACCAAGCTGAGCTAGGTGCTGTATTATTTGCTTTAGTAGATGGGGAAACTGAAGCTTACCGAGATCGATCAACTTGCTCAAATTCTCTTTATTAGTAATTGCTAGAACCTGGATTCTCCCCTTTACATGGCCTGTTCTCAGAGTCTTTCCTTTAACCTCTGTGCAATTCTGCCCTGCTTGGTTAGGTGGACCAAGGAGAGGGAATTGATCACTCTTGACAAAACCTCAGAGCTTTTAGGAATGCCCAGCCTCCACAAGGAAGAAAGAATTCTTCAACAAAGCACATGTGATGGAAGGCACTTAAGAGATGGGCCAATTTTAGGTCAGAAATCAGTGGAGGGACACAACCCAAAATATCCTTTCAACAGTTAACCTACTCTTGTCTCCTGTAACTGTTTTATGGAAAATACCCCATTATTCCTCTCAGTGATTCTGCTTATATTTTTCTTCTGCTCCCAAGTGACTTTGATAAATCCAACATTTACTATCCCCACAAATAAATGTTTCATTTTGAATTCGTTTCATTGACAAAATACAACTCTTATATCCACCATTGACACTGAACAGAAAAGAAAATCAGTGTAGCAATTTAGATGGAAGAAGAGGAAAAAAAAATAAAGTGTTTTCAGAGTGTGAGAAAGAAAGAGTCAAATGAACATACCCTCGGCTGAACACGAGACGAATGAATGAGGACTCAGGACTTAGGTACCATCATGTTTTGCTGGGCTGTGCAGGGAAGTATGGACTTTGTGGCAAAACTGCCTTGATTTCTCTGGCCTTATTCTCTGACTGGTTCATGAATTCAGTTAATATTAGGTATTGGGCTTTAATATCCTGGGTGTCAGAAGAGAAGATCTGAGTGAAGTGTTTTCTTCTTAATTAGTAGAGCTTGCTAGATTGCCTAGGGTGACTCAACATTATCAAAAACTTCCTACTTATTTTAAGGATTGAGACCCTAGGGAGGTCATGACTTCCTGCAACCTACAGAGAACCCTGTTACTAATATAAGAATATAATTGGCCTGAGGATTATACAGTTTGTTATTAAAAGAACAGAAGTTTTGTTTCAGCCTTTAATTTGGTAATGGAATTGGAGCCAAAGTCAATCAGTAGAAGATGATAAGAGCTGTGTTAGGAGATAAATGGCAGGCCAGTAATCCCATCTTTTTAAAAGTGAGAGTTACCTGGTTCTCAGAATCATTAAAACAGATTAATTGGTACAAAAGAGAAGTTAAGACATCTGGGCATGTGTAACACAATTTAAACAGGTAATCTTATCCCAACTTTTGAATACCTCTGTCTTACTCATTTTAAAAACAAACTCATAATTGAGGGATGAATAATTTGATTTGTAAATTAACCACTGACTGGTTACACAGTTTGAGGATTTTTCAGATTTATCTTATGCTTTTTTGCCCCCTTTAAGTACAACACATGCATTCAGGCTCCCTTATCATTCAATAGAATCTCAATTAGAAACACAACTATTACAAGTTATGACAAAAGTTATGGCAGATGGGGAGTGGGTAGTAAAATTCTGTTGCTTCTACTTTCCTAGTTCCCTTAGGCTTTTTTGAGTTTTCTTTTTTATTTGAGAGTTCCTTTAGAGATGCAACTTCAAAAAACTGGGCTCTCCATTTCCCTCTAAAATCTTTTTCAGACAATTTTAAACGGTGTCTCTAGTTAAGAGGCAGAGGAACCACGTTTATATTCGGGAATGAATTTCTGAGTTTTCCCTTGTTCTCTCTGTGCCTTAGAAAGGTTCTTTTTTTTTTCTTCTTTTGTTAATTTCATGAATGACGACAGTTAAAAAGAAAACATTAAAATTCTCAAAAGGTGCCCAAGAATTATTAAAACATTTAAGATGCACTTTTAGTGCAGGTTGATGCTTTATGCCCATGGCAATCTTAGCTAATGAGGCCATTTACATTCATGAAATGAGAAGCAGATTTGTAGGAAGCCATGAGATACATTTTTACACATTTAAATACATTAGTTGCATTACCTGGACACTACTGAACTGCAAGGCTAGGAGCTTCAATTACTTGAGAAGCAGATTTAAAATAGCCAAATTCTTGTTACAAAGAATTTAATTTTTTTTAAGTTTATATTGGCAGGATATCATTTACAATGAATGTTAATGATTATCCCTATTAAAAAATGGAGCTGTGATATTTCTTCTTGAGGTGAACCATTAAAACCTATTCTAATTTCCAGTTGTGGTAATGTTATACTAGAGGGTCCTAGTGTTCAAAACTATTCCAGTGAGTTTAGCCGGCTGGATTCACTGTTACAGGAATATTAAGAAGCCATTTGATAATTAACTGTTAATTAATATGCTGTAATTAACTGAGCTACGTGCTCAGTCGCTAAGTCATGTCTGACTTTTTGCAACCCCATGGACTGTAGCCTGCCAGGCTCCTCTCTCGAAATTTTCCAGGCAAGAATACTGGCGTGGGTTGCCATTTCCTCCTTCAAGGGATCTTCCCAACCGAGGGATGGAACCTGGATCTCCTGTCTCTCTTGCATTGGCAGGCAGATTCTTTATAATTTTTAGTTTACTTTGACAATTAAAGGAGGAAGCTATTTAAAAATATGCCAGATTCTCTCCTCAACACCCAGTTGAGGCAGCCTGAGCAAGAGGAAATGGTTTATGTTTTCTTTGCATTTCAGAAACAGGAGTGAAAACATTACAAATCTAAGTCAAAATAAAGATGCACATAACTTGTTTTTCAGTTTATTTCCTAACTCCTTCTGTACCCTGGTGACACTCTGCTCTGAATTCTCAGAAAATATATGGGTGTGCCAAAGTTAGTTCCTTTCCATTAAGAACTTGTATAGGCACACACATATCAACACATGCATACACTTTTTCAAATGACCATATAGTTTGCATTTCTTTAACTTAATCATTCAGTTCAGTTGAATCTCTGTCATGTCTGAGCCTTTGCAACCCCATGGACTGCAGCACACCAGGCTTCCCTGTCCATCTCCAACTTCTGGAGCTTACTCAAACACATGTCCATCAAGTCAGTCATGCCATCCAACGAGCTCATACTCTGTCACCCCCTTCTCCTCTCACCTTCAGTCTTTCTCATCATCAGGGTCTTTTCTAATGAGTCAGTTCTTCCCAGCAGGCAGCCAAAGTATTGGAGTTTTGGCTTCAGCATCAGTCCTTCCAATGAATATTCAGGACTGATTTCCTTTAGGATGGAGTGGTTTTATCTCCTTGCAGTCCAAGGGACTCTCAAGAGTCTTCTCCAACACCACAGTTCAAAAACATCAATTCTTCAGCCCTCAGCTTTCTTTATAGTCCAACTCTCACATCCATGCATGACTATTGGAAAAATCATAGCTTTGACTAGACAGACCTTTGTTGGCTAAGTAATGTCTCTGTTTTTTAATATGCTGTCTAGGTTGGTCATAGCTTTTCTTCCAAGGAACAAGCATCTTTTCATTGCATGGCTGCAGTCACCATCTGCAGTGATTTTGGAGCCCCAAGAAAATAAAGTCTCTCACTGTTTCCCCATCTATTTGCCATGAAGTGATGGGACCAGATGCCATGATCTTCGTTTTCTGAAATGTTGAGTTCTAAGCCAACTTTTTCACTCTCCTCTTTCACTTTCATCAAGAGGCTCTTTAGTTCTTCTTTGCTTTCTTCCATAAGGGTGGTATCATCTGCATATCTGTGGTTACTGATATTTCTCCCAGCAATCTTGATTCCAGCTTGTACTTCCTCCAGCCCAGCGTTTCTCATGATGTACTCTGCATAGAAGTTAAATGAGCAGGGTGACAACATACAGCCGTGATGTACTCCTTTCCCGATTTGGAACCAGTCTATTTTACAAGCCCAGTTCTAACTGTTGCTTCCTGACCAGCAAACAGATTTCTCAAGAAGCAGGTCAGGTGGTCTGGTATTCCCATCTCTTTCAGAATTTTCCACAGTTTATTATGATCCACACAGTCAAAGACTTTGGCATAGTCAATAAAGCAGAAGTAGATATTTTTCTACTACTCTTGTTTTTTCGATGATCCAACGGATGATCCAGCGGATGTTGGCAATTTGATCTCTAGTTCCTCTGCCTTTTCTAAATCCAGCTTGAAGAGCTGGAAATTAATGGTTCACATACTGTTGAAGCCTGTCTTGGAGAATTTTGAACATTACTTTGCTAGTGTGTGAGATGAGTGCAATTGTGCGGTAGTTTGAGCATTCTTTGGCATTGCCTTTCTTTGGGACTGGAATGAAAACTGACCTTTTTCCGTCCTGTGGCCACTGCTGAGTTTTCCAGATTTGCTGTCATATTAAGTGCAGCACTTTCACAGAATTTTCTTTAGGATCTGAAATAGCTCAACTGGAATTTCATCACCTCCACTGGCTTTTTTTGTAGCAATGCTTCCTAAGGCCCACGTGACTTCACATTCCAGGATGTCTGGCTCTAGGTGAGCGATCATATTATCATGATTATCTGGATCATGAAGATCTTTTTTTTAATGTAGTTGTTCTGTGTATTCTTGCCACCTCTTCTTAATATCTTCTGCTTCTGTTAGGTCCATACCATTTCTGTCCTTTATTATGCCCATGTTTGCATGAAATATTCCCTTGGTATCTCTAATTATCTTGAAGAGATCTCTAGTCTTTCCCATTCTATTGTTTTCCTCTATTTCTTTGCATTGATCACTGAGGAAGGCTTTCTTATCTCTCCTTGCAAAAATGCAAAATGGTTGTCTGAGGAGGCCTTGCAAGTAGCTGTGAAAAGAAGAGAAGTGAAAGGGAAAGGAGAAAAGGAAAGATATACCCGTTTGAATGCAGAATTCCAAAGAATAGCAAGGAAAGAATGGACAATGTATACCCTATTTCCAAATGGTCACATAAAAGCATAAAATGGTTTATTTATAACATTTCATAAACTAAATATATTTTTAGTTCTCCAACTTATACTTATTCATAAGATACTCTTATCAATTTTTTTCCAAAATACATTTATTTTGAACTGTTGGTTTCCAGACACTTAGCTATATGCTGAAGTTGCTTATTATATATTTCAAATATTTTCTAGTATTAATCATATGACCTTCCAATATGACAATAAAATATTCAAGGCTCAGTGAACACTATTTGATCTAGAAATGAAGTATATACTTATTGAAATAAAGTTGGCTTAGGATATAGAGTTATATTTCATATGTATTTTCTCACTGGTATTTCCCCATTGTCCATGTGGATAATTCTGGGTAGTAATAAACTGTGGAAAATTCTGAAAGAGATGAGGATACCAGACCACCTGACCTGCCTCTTGAGAAACCTATATGCAGGTCAGGAAGCAACAGTTAGAACTGGACATGGAACAACAGACTGGTTTCAAATAGGAAAAGGAGTATGTCAAGGCTGCATATTGTCACCCTGCTTATTTAACTTCTATGCAGAGTACATCATGAGAAACGCTGGGCTGGAAGAAGTACAAGCTGGAATCAAGATTGCCGGGAGAAATTTCAATAATCTCAGATATGTAGATGATATCACCCTTATGGCAGAAAGTGAGGAGGAACTAAAAAGCCTCTTGATGAAGATGAAAGAGGAGAGTGAAAAAGTTGGCTTAAAACTCAACATTCAGAAAATGAAGATCATGGCATCTGGTCCCATCATTTAGTGGGAAATAGATAGGGAAACAGTGTCAGATGCCGGGAGCTGGCATATTGCATATTGAGTACATATTGCATATTTAGTGCAGCACTTTCCACAGCATCATCTTTCAGGATCTGGAATAGCTCAACTGGAATTCTATCACTGCCGGGAGCCAGCGTGAGGAACTCCGCCCATGACAAAAGTCATGAGGAAGGAGGCTTGGCATACGCAAAGGCGGGATCAAGCCTCAGGAGTCCCCCCAGAAATTCTCGAGCATCTACTCCCAAAACCAGAGTCTGCCTACTTTTTGCTTTGTGCTCTCACCTACACCTTTGACTTTACGGGGGGCTGTCCCCCACTATCTCTCTCTGAAAAAAGAGTTAGCTTACAGCTCCAGTTAATAATTCCTGGGTGTGACAGTGTTTCAACCTACAAACTCCTTTGGAAATCCTCTAGCCTGCCTGAATAGGTTTTTCTGGCCACGTGTGATTGTTCAGAGCCTCCCAATTGTGAGAGGCAGGAGATGTTCTAAACTTTATAAACACAGATTCCTTTGAGTAGTTAAAAGATTGATTAGAAATTGTATTGGTGAAGGGTTTTTCACTTATTGGGCCAATGTTTGCTGCTAAGTCTCCATACCCCTTACCTACTGTGTCCTTGGCAGTGTATTGATTGATATAATGGGTGTATAGAAATGTAAGTAGTAGCCTCAATGTTTGTAACCTTGGACCCTTGAGTTAATTCTTTTCTTGATTGAGCCCACCTCACCTTTGCCCTATAGGAATGCAGCTTTGTTCATTGCTTTTTTGGAGGCTGGCGCCTGACTTTAGAATAACCACCTTTAGGGAAAAATAAGTTTCTTAAAATGTTAACAGGCCTCCTGGCCAGAAGATGATGTTAATCACCTGAACTTTTGCATATGGTAAGTTTGAAAGCCTGGCTTCGATTAGGACCAGGAACTGCTGTCCTTGCATGACTCCACCCCTTCCCCCATTATCCTCTATGCACAACTTAAGGTATAAAACTACTTTGGAAAATAAAATACGCCCCTTTTTGTTCACCGAAATTTGGTCTCCCCATGTTGTTCTTTCTTTCACTTTCTGGCTGAATTTTTCCTCTGAGGCGGGGAAGCTCATCAAGCCTACTAATTTTGCCTGGGCTTCTAAGATCTGATCGGGGAGGCCTTAGTGTCTCCTCTCCTTTGGGAGAATGGGAGGACGCCTGCGGCCTTTGTAGGTGACGTAAATTCCCTGCTTTGGAATTTTATTCAGCCTCTTTGCTTCACTGAATTTTCCTACTGAGCTATCCTTATTTCAGCCGCTTTCCTCCACTGAATTTCCTCACTGGGCTATCCTCATTCTATTACTCTTTATATCTTTGATAAATATTTAAATAAATAGGTCGCCTACGCCGCCTCTCCTTTGAATACCCTGGATCAGCTGGGGCTGGACCCTGGCAGTCAGACTTTATTTTTTGGGGCTCCAAAATCAGTGCAGGTGGTAACTGCAGCCATGAAATTAAAAGAAGCTTACTCCTTGGAAGGAAAGTTATGACCAACCTAGATAGCATATTCAAAAGCAGAGATATTATTTTGCCAACAAAGGTCCATCTAGTCAAGGCTATTATGGTTTTTCCAGTGGTCATGTATGGATGTGAGAGTTGGACTGTGAAGAAAGCTGAGTGCCGAAGAATTGATGCTTTTGAACTGTAGTGTTGGAGAAGACTCTTTCGAGTCCTTGGACTGCAAGGAGATCCAGCCAGTTCATCATAAAGGAGACCAGTCCTGGGTGATCATTGGAAGGACTGATGCTGAAGCTGAATCTCCAGTACTCTGGCCACTTCATGTGAAGAGGTGACTCATTAGAAAAGACCCTGATGCTGGGAGGGGGGGGATTGGGGGAAGGAGGAGAAAGGGACCACAGAGGATGAGATGGCTGGATGGCATCACCAACTCGATGCACATGAGTTTGGGTGAACTCCGGGAGTTGGTGATGGACAGGGAGGACTGGTGTGCTGTGATTCATGGGGTCGCAAAGAGTCGGACACGACTGAGTGACTGAACTGAACTTAACTCTAATTTTAAAATTTTTAAGTAGAATGGTAAAATTTCTCATTGTCATTGATCAGGTTATGTGAATTACAGTAAGCCTTCTTACTACAGAACTCACTCTTCACTTGTGGAATGTGGAAGAAATAAAAAGTGTTTGGACTAACTGTAATATCTTGCCTTATAATTTGTCTTACTGTAATATACTTGCATTATAATTTGTCTTACTGAAACACATATGCCTATGTGTTTAGGCTACATTTTCTTTTAGTTATATGTAGTTAATTCCCTTCTGGCAGAGAAAAAGTGATTGTTTATGTGTAATGCCTTGTTCTAAATCCTCATATATTGAATTTTGTTGGGAGTCAGTCTCGTTGCTAAAATTAAGTACTACAGTGGAACTTAGAACAAGGTGGCAGCTGGTGGGGGTGGGCATCTCTCCAAAAGGCAAAATCTCAAGTGTAACTCTACTGTTGGCCCTTACTATTCATAGTTCTGCATCCATGGATTCAGTTCACAAGAGGGATTGTGTGGCGCTGTAGGAAATATTTACAGGAAAGAAAAAGTCTGCATGTAAGTGGATTTGTGCAGTTCATACTTGCATTGTTCAAGGGTCAACTATACTATATTCTCTTGAGGCTGGTAAGAAAAAATGTATTATTCCATTTCCAGTTTCACTGAGATAATTAATTAGCCAAAGAAACATGCTTTAATACAACAAATCGTAGAACTGTGCTTGTAGAGCTGACATCCAATACAATGCCCATTCTTACATTTTATGTTAAGAGCTGTGCCAATGTCATTTGCTTTTCAGTTTAATGGGCTAAGTCTCAAGCAAAATAAGAGGCTTAACTCAGTCACTGAGATATGGTGTGCTTCCTACCACAACTCTTTAGCTGACCAAGGTTTCATTTACTGAATTGTATAATGAATTTTCTATTTACTCATTGAATATCTCTGAGAATTGGCACTTGAAAACTCAATAATATTGAGATAGAAATTTTTGAATAGATATTACGGGCAACTAAGTCATGCTTTTAGGAATTCAATACCACTTACATTTGTATTTCTTGGCTTTATTGATCAAGTAATGATAAGAATGATCACCTTAGATTTTTGCAGAATTATTATTACATATTCCAATAACATCTATTTCTGTTTTAAAACCATGTAGTTTTGGCAGGAGATTCAGGAAAGAAGTTCCCCTATAGTTACCTGATATACAAATACTCAACTATATATATGTTGATATTGCAATGCTGTTATCAGACTTGTCTCAGTTCTGTCATGAAATTATGAGATTTAGTGAATTTATCTAACTGGGCCTCTTTGAAAAGAAAGGATTTGGGCTAACTAGTTTCTAACATGTTTCTGCTTTTAATGTCTTCTCATTTAGTACAGGAAATGCCTCTGGCATGGTGATAGGCTAATCCAACTGAACTACTGATGTGCTCAGTTGCTAAGTCATGTCTAACTCTTTGCGATCCCAAGGACCACAGCCCAGCAGGCTCCTCTGTCCATGGCATTTTCCAGGCAAGAGTACTGGAGTGGGTTGCCATTTCCTCCTCCAGGGGATCTTCCCCATCCAGGGATGGAACCCCCATCTCCAGCATTGGCAGTGGATTCTTTACCACTGAGCCACCTGGGAAGACCTGAACTACCAACACAGGCAACTAAATGCTGGCGTTTCTTCATGCATTGAAGTTGTAAGGGGAAAAACTTGTACCATAATATACTCAAGTTCATCACTCAGACTGTTCTCACTACACAAAGCCAAGGAGAACCTCCACATTCATCTCAGTAGGTGTAAGGGTTACCACCTGATTCAAGTTCAGCTACCAGTTTGTACTGATTTGTACTGATTTTATTCATTCTTCTTTCATAAATGCCAGAAGTTATTTTTGATAAACAGTATTGCTTTTCTTGGAGAAGGCAATGGCACCCTACTCCAGTACTCTTGCCTGGAAAATCCCATGGACGGAGGAGCCTGGTGGGCTGCAGACCATGGGGTAGCTAAGAGTCGGACATGACTGAGCGACTTCACTTTCAGTTTTCACTTTCATGCATTGGAGAAGGCAATGGCACCCCACTCCAGTACTCTTGCCTGGAAAATCCCATGGATGGAGGAGCCTGGTAGGCTGCAGTCCATGGGGTCGCTAAGAGTCGGACATGACTGAGTGACTTCACTTTCACTTCTCACTTTCATGCATTGGAGAAGAAAATGGCAACCCACTCCAGTGTTCTTGCCTGCAGAATCCCAGGGACGGGGAAGCCTGGTGGGCTACCGTCTATGGGGTCGCACAGAGTCGGACATGACTGAAGTGACTTAGCAGCAGCAGCAGCAGCAGCAGCATTGCTTTTCTCAGATTCTATTAAGTTCTATTAAGAATGTAAATATAACATTTAAAGCTTTCAGAGATGCTTTTTAAAGGTAAATTTTATCTTATTGCTCATTTTGGAGGATTCATAAATAAATATGAAAGTTTTAAATAAAAGGTGTCTACTTTTTTGAGTTAAATGATTATATATTTATTAATATTGTTGATAACCTTATTATTTTGGGTGCTAACATAACAGAGATGTTTAAAAAATGTATCAGTAACTTGAACCTATTTCCACATAGGTGTTTAAGGGGGTCTTTGCAATTTACTTTGTTTCTCTGACATGAAGAGTCCACATTTTAATGCATAACTATCCATTTAGATACATTTAAGATAGAATTTGGCCCCTGAAATGAATGTTATAGCTTTATTCTTGATTTTCAGTTCAGTGAGTTGTGTCCTGATGATCATTTTACTTTACTATTGAGCATAAATTAAATATGTATTAATCAGTTTACATACACACACACATATTAATATTTAGATGCTGTGGCCTTCAATATTTATATTTAAACAACCATCTCTTTAGCGATCCCTGATGGTTTTCTCACTGCAGGGAACAATAAAACTGTACAGATGGCTTAGTTTTATACATGGGCTTTAAATACGCAATGTGTCTTTCTTTTCTTTAAAAAATTCAGCTAGAATTTATCGATTGTTCACTGCATGCCTAGGGGTGAGACTCAATTTTTACACTGAGAACTTGGAAATAATCTTTCTCCTTGTGGGAAAAGAGGGATAGTTTCTGCTTACAGTCTATAACCTAATAATTCTCCCTCCTGATCAACTGAATTTTGGTTAAAGTGTAAAGTGACTCAAGAGACATTCATTTTTCTTGGTGAAGAAATTAAAATATGTAACCAGTTTGAAAATGGAGATGTGGAATTGGTAATCTAACCACTGGATTTTGAATGATTCTTAATACAGAGGTATTGATGCTTCTTGCTTTTGAGTGTTTTGATATGGAGATTTCACGTGTATAAATCATTTCACTGGAAAACAATTTTCCATGCAAACTTGGATGGAAAGTTTGTAGCAGTTTGTCCTCTCCAGAAAGTTACTAAATCATGGAAAGTAAGCCCAAGCTAGAGATACTGGTTTACCCTGTGATCTTGGGTAAAGAAGGAAAGACAAGCTAATTAAAGCAGTTACCAGAGACACATTGCATATTCTCTATCTAGGCAGGAGACTAGACCACCTGGTAGTCATTTGTTGACTTTCTAAAGCTCCATGTTATGCTGTAGCAAAAAGTTCAATTAAAATACCCCTTTCAGGGGTGTGGGATTAATTGGGAGAATGGGTTTGACACATATATATTGATATTGATACTATGTCTAAAAATAGATAAATAATGATAACCTACTTTATAGCATGTTGAACTCTAAATGCACTGTGGTGACCTGAATGGGGAGGAAATCCAAAAGGATAGAGTTGGACATGAATGAGAGACTGAACTGAACTGAATTGATGGCTGATTTATATTGCTCTACAGTAGAAACAGCTGAGCGCCAAAGAACTGAGGCTTTTGAACTGTGGTATTAGAGAAAAATCTTGAGAGTCCCTTGGACTGCAAGGAGATCCAACCAGTCCATTCTAAAGGACATCAGTCCTGGGTGTTCTTTGGAAGGACTGATGCTGAAGCTGAAACTCCAGTACTTTGGCAACCTTGTGGGAAGAGTTGACTCATTGGAAAAGACTCTGATGCTGCGGGGTAGGGGGTCGGGCGGGGGGGTGGGGGAAGGTGGAGAAGGGGACGACAGAGGATGAGATGGCTGGATGGCATCACTGACTCGATGGACTTGAGTCTGAGCGAACTCCGGGCGTTGGTGATGGACAGTGGGGCCTGGCGTGCTGCGATTCATGGGGTCGCAAAGAGTCAGACACGACTGAGCGACTGAACTGAACTGAACTGAACTGAACAGTAGAAACTAACACAGCGCTGTGAAGCAACTTTATTACAATAAAAATTTTAAGGAAAAAAAGGTAAACCTGGAAAAACAAACTACCCCTTGCAGAAACTTTGATGGTATGACTAAACTGAAATCCAGGGAAGATAAAATAAAACTAAATGTTAGCACAGCCTTTATAATGGTACTGAAAGATGGATTGGAGTTTAGAAAATTTTTCACCAGATTACAAGCCAAAACATGAATAGGAATAGAAAGAACCTTAGTAATAGAGGCCTTAAAATATTAGGAATCCCACAACAAAACAGGTAATATTGAAAAGGATGACAAAGTCTGAGCAAAATTACTGAGTTGAATAAAGTGACTCAGGGAAAATGTTAGAACATAATTAGGATATTGTAACCAATGAAATTACCCAGTTGAATAAAATAACTGAGGGAAAAGATCAGAATAAAATTTTGGGGATAGCCTGCATTGAAAAGAGAGAGACGGAGCAGGTGGGGAGAAAGCAGGAGAAAGGCAAAAGCAATGGCATATGAACCAGATATGATCAGGAACACTTTGGATATTGTTACTAGCACATAGAACCAAATATACAATCAAAGTCAATTTATATTTTGAGAGAATCGCCAAACAATAAGCATAGATTTCTAAAAAGGCTCTGAAGTTTTCCTCTTACACAACTTTTATGAACTTATCTTTCCACCTGGCAGAAGATGGCTAAAATGTACAGCTTCCTCAAAAGGGCCTAATTGCAAATGTCCTCAAATGTGGTATAAAATCATGAACGATGAGTATTAACTGACATAAGGCAGAAGAAACTATACAAAATAAAAAATGGGCAGGAATAGGGAAATAATATTAGCAGTTCCCCTAACCCTCCATTGCAGGAAAAGGTCCATGTACTAGCTGCAGGATTCCAACAACGCTACGGACAAGTAACTGCTATTTTATTCAATCATTCACTTTCTGAAGACAGGACTACACACTGTTTTTAGATCCTGGACTCTGAGCAGAACTCAGTGACTGCAAGTGACTCTGTAGTATCTCTTTCCAAGAAGTTAATTGCATTCTCTTTATGGGACATGAATAAAAATGTATTTGATGTCTAGAGATAGAGTTAGGGATCACCAAATAATGTCTTTTTCCCATTTTCAGACTCCTTCTTAATTAGGTTATGGACCAAGTTCCTGGGTTCTGGCCAATGTGATACAACTATTAATAGAAATGAAGGAAGACATTTTATGACACAGTTCTTAAAACCATCTTTCTGAATCCTTCTGCTTCTCCTTCTTTGGTTCCACATTCCAGGTGGTATGCATACGATATGGAGAAAATACATCCAGTCCTAACTTAAGGAAATGTGAGCAAGAAATAAAATGTTCTTGGTTTACTCTATGAATTGGGGTAAATTTGTCATCAAGTATAGGTTAAACTTTTGATTTTCATTATTGCCCTTGATACAACTTTCTATTCTCATTCTCTGAAAATAATTCTGGGTTTTGAGGGCTCATTTTAAAGATTTTTTTTTTTGTATTAGAATTTCTGAAATTTCATAAGTTATAAATTTATTTATAGTATCCTTCATTGAATATATTCAAATTCTTGCATCTGAGAACTAACAGTTTTTAATCTATAATTTTAAGACTTCTATATTGTTTCCATCTCATTTTTGCTACCCTTTTCATGGAAATCCATTTAAATACATGCTAATTATTCCAAATGATCTCTGTTCTCCCCATCTTTTCCTTTTCTGCCAGAAATCTTGCATAATTTCTCTGACTTGCCTTCAAATGTTTTACCTCTCTCTTCAGTGATTTTTAATCTGTTAAACTCATCCATTTATTTATTAAACTTATTATTATATTTTTCTCTTCTTGAATTTCTAATTTTTTTCCCCCCAAATTGGCCACACTCCTTTTAGAATTTCTTTTAAACTGATGAATTTTTCAAGTTTGGTTTTAGTTTTTCTTGTTGTTGTAGCTGGCGGGGAGGAGGCTAGTGTTCTTGTTCATTTTTTCATGGGTCTACCTGTTCCTGATCATTTTTACTTATATACCAGATGCTGTTTTTAATTAAAAAAAAATAGATGTGAATAACATCAGTCTTAGGATACTATTCTGTTCTTCTAGATAGTGCTTTGGTTTACTTTTCCCACATGCTTATGAGTGCTGGCAGTATTCGACTTCTGTTCTTCAAGATCAGAGGTTGCCTGGGTCACTGATATTTTATAAAGGCAAACTACATCTCCTGAAATTGCAAATTTTCTTTCAGCCCCTCCTTACTGCTAGGATGAAGTCTTTTAGGAATTCAGCTTCCAGTGTGGGCTACAATACCTAGACTTTTACTCTACAGGGTTTGAAAGTGAAAGTACATTGAAAGTGAAGTCGCTCAGTCGTGTCTGACTCTTTGCGACCCCGTGGACTGTAGCCCACCAGGCTCCTCCGTCCATGGGATTCTCCAGGCAAGAATACTGGAGTGGGTTGCCATTTCCTTCTCCAGGGGATCTTCCTGACCCAGGGATAGAACCCAGGTCTCCCGCATTTCAGGCAGACGCTTTAACCTCTGAGCTCTGCAGGGTTAGTTGATGTTTACCTGGTTTTTATGCTCTGATGCAAGAAATTCATTGTTGCCTGGCCTCTTGGAAAATTTATTTATTGATGTCACAAAATCATACAGAGGACATGACCAGCTGTAGGGAAGATAAACACACTTAAGCCCTATGATTTCCCACAATGATTTAGTGGTGATAAATTGAATCCAACATTTCCAGATCACAATTAAATCTGTATCTTACATAATTTTATATAAGTAACTACTGTTGCTGAGGTAAATTTGTGATTTTAAATTATGTCTATTACATTTTAAAGAACACATTATGTTCTTATACATTTTATTTTATTGAAGTATAGTTGATTCACAATATTGTGTTAATTTCTGCTGTATAGGAAAGTGTTTCGGTCATGCCTTTTTAGTATTCTTTTCCATTGTGGTTTGGGTTTCCGTGATGCCTCAGCAGTAAAGAGTCTACCTACAATTTAGAAGACCACCTGTAATGCAGGAGACACGAGTTCAGTCCCAGGGTTGGGAAGATTCCTTGGAGAAGGAAATGGCAACGCACTCCAGTATTCTTGCCTGGGAAATCGTGTGGACAGAGGAAGCTGGTGGGCTACAGTCCATGGGCTTGCAACAGTTGGACATGACTTAGTGACTAAACCACGTTATGGTTTACTGCAGGATAGTAAATGTAGTTCCCTGAGTTGTGCAGGGCACCCTGCTGTCTATCCAGTCTATATGCAAATATTTTTATACATACATCTGTCTATGTTCCACGTTAATTGAAGCTGGTATGTGCAATGAAATACGGTGCCTGTCGAGGGCAGATGAGGTAAGAAGCCTGTCTCACAACATGAGAAAATATGGCATAATCTCCTCTGATGCTCTGTATCATGTCACTTATCTCAACTCTTATTTCCTCTGCTTGATTTCTCATTCAATGCCTCTGCAGTGCTCTACCCTCTTAGGTTCTCAGGATCCTTTCTTCATTACCTGTGAGTTTCTTGCTGCAAGGAAGTAATCAGACTCACTTCTAATTTAAAACCTGGCCAGTGAATATTTTTATCCCTAATTATGAGAAATAATGATTTGCCATTCTTAAGTCCTTTTAAGTTTTAGACACCACGTGGGTAAGGTGTTGTTTTCATGGGAGGAGGGGAAGCAGAAGCATTGGGCACTGTTTTCTAACATCTGAAATATTTCAGTGAAGTAGAGTTCCAGCTGTTTTTCAACCTAAGAATCAGAATTCAGTTACAAAAATATTATTATCAGAAAAGATTTTCATCACCCAGCAGAGGAACTGCTGACATTATATTAAAATGTGTGATGCTTGAAAAAGGGAGACTCTTTTCTATAACAAGAAACACAACCTTCATTTATAGTCCTTACTGCCAAGTGCTTAAGCTTTCCTCCTTTTCCAGAATTTATTAAGGATAGATTTTTAACTCTACTCTGGGATCTTCCTTCTAACCAAAGAGAAATTTGAAATATTGAAAATAATTGTCATTTTGAAAGGTTGAAATTTTAAATTTGTATCTAGAGGACACTGCAGCTGTTAAAAATGTTGATATAGCATCTGGCAAAGACAGCAAGTGGTGGTTTGTGATTTCAATTCAAATGCATGGAAAGAAAAAAAAGAAAAAGAAAGAAATGTCTGTTCATAAGTCTTGTGAAAGCAGAGAACCTTTGTCCTGACTGGGAGGGAGAAGGATTTTAAAAGTCGCCAGAAGTGTTAACTGAACGTAATGTCAAACTGTCAACAACTGCTTTCAAAAAATAAATTACCTCTAATACCTTGTGTATTTTTTCACACTGTCTATTCCCCTGTTACCAATTAGTTAACACTCGCTTTGACAGAGAGATGATGATTCTCCATAATCTAAGACTTCAGATGTAGAGTGAATACCTTTAATGATGCTCTTACAGGAGAAAATATCTCATAAAGCCTCACTATATCAAATCCTAATTTAGAAAAATGCAGCAACAAGCTGCAAAGTGCTCTCAAGTCAATGTGCAAATGTTTATTGGATTCTCATTTCTCGTCAATTTCATGTTTCACTTATGTTTCTATCCTCTCCCAGGGACACATTTCCTAGAGGAATTTATATTGTTTTTATTGATCACCATAGAAAATTAAAGTTATATTCAGTCAGAATAAAATACATCATTCTGGAATTCCTAAACAGTTTGGGCTATGATACACATGAGAAGCATAGTTAACCAAAAAGGAGGTCACATTTTAATGTGTCTGAAGGAAGTATTTATACAAAAAGGCTGGGGAAGTGGGCCAGGGAATAATAAAAATTATATATTAGTCAAACAAACAAGTTAAAGAACTTTCCACTAAATAGCGAGGCAACTCTGTCTTAAGTAGCAGGGAAGAAAAACAAAAAAGTTGTATAAAAGCACCCAGGTGATTCTAAGCTATTGCACTAGAATCAAAATAAGATAGTTGTTGTCAGTCTTGAATCTTAGCAAACCACCGAGTTTATTATTTTTTCCTTTTGGGATACTGGCCATCTCCTTCAACTGTCCCCGCTTCTCCTTTGCTGACCTTTAACCCCAGTCCTAGGCATCACTCAGCTCCTGGGACTCTGGGCACGACTGCAGGTGGCTAGCATCTGCGTCTTGTATGCACTCCTTCATTTTCCTGCATCTTTGATTACCGTCAACTGCTATCAGCTCAAGTGTTTACTCCTTTCACCATTTGTCATGGCTATGAAGGCCTTTGATAGGACACGAAGGCCTTCTTGTTGTTGTTCAGTTGCCCAGTTGTCTCTGACTCTGCCACCCCATGGACTGAAGCATGCCAGGCCTCCCTGGTCCTCACCGTCTCCCCAAATTTGCCCAAGTTCATGTCCATTGCATCAGTGATGTCACCCAGTCTTCTCATCTTCTGACCCCTCCTTCTCCTTCTGCCCTCCATCTTTCCCAGCATCAGGGACTTTCCCAGTGAGTCAACTGTTCACTTCAGATGACCAAACTACTGGAGCTTCAGCTTCAGCATCAGTCCTTCCAGTGAGTATTCAGGGTTGATTTCCCTTGAGATTGACTGGCTTGATCTCCTTGCTGTCCAAGCAAAGAATTGAGAGAATGTAAAAGAAATGGCTTGAACATCTCTTCAAGATGTGGTGCTAGGTAGTTATCAGAAAATGAGAACAGGTTCTTTTTTTTGCTTTTTTATGTTCTCTCAACTCTTTGTTTGCTATCAGGCTGTCAGATGAATGGTTTGATTGAAAAAGAAGCTATTTTGTGTCAGTTCTTTGATCAAAACCCTCCAATGGATTTCAGACTAACTTTACAACTACAGTCCTTACAATATTAAAACGGTCTGTGAGACCCCAGGGAATCTGCAGACACAACTGGTTTCCTGTCTTCCCTCACCCTTCCTTTGCTCTTAGTTTTCCTCCTCCTGCACTCAGCTCCAGCAGTATTGCTTTCCTGGCTTCTCTAACATTCTGGGACATTCCTGCCTTAGAGTTCCTGAACCTGCTCTTGCTTTTGCTCAGAAATACATTTTCCCGGTGATATGCATGGTTGAATCCCTCACCTTCTCTAGGCCTTTACTCCAATGTCATCTTTTTAAAAAGCCCTTTCTTGTGAACATAGGGATGAATGTACCTTGTTGAATTCTAGTTTTGTCCAGATAACGTGCCCAGGAGTGGGACTGCTGGATCATTTGGTAATACTCTTTTTAGTTTTCTGAGGAACTTCCAATTTGTTTTCCATAGTGACTGTACCAACTTACATTCCCTCAAACAGTGTAGGAAGGTTCCCTTTCCTCCACACCCTCTCTAGCATTAGCTATTTGTAGAATTTCTAATGATGGCCATTCTGACCGGTGTGGTACCTTGTAGTTTTTATCTGCATTTCTCTAATAATTAGCGATGTTGAGACATGGAAACAGCCTAAATGTCCATCGAAAGATGAATGGCTAAAGAAGATGTAGTATGTATATACAATGGGATACTACCCAGCCAGAAAAATGAATAAAATAATGCTATTTGGAGCAACATGGATTCAACTAGAAGTTATCATACTAAGTGAAGTAAGTAAAAAAGACAAAGCTAAATATCATATGGTATCACTTATATGTGGAATCTAAAATATAACACAAATGAGCCTATCTATGAAACAGAAATAAAATCAGGGACTTAGAGAATAGGCTTGTGATTGCCAAGGGGAAGAGCATGGGAGAGGGTAGGGTGGGAGTTGAGGATTAGCAGACGAAGATGATTACAGGTAGAATGGATAAACAGGGTCCTACGGTATAGCACCTACTGTTTATCCTGTGATAAACCATAATGGAAAGAATATGAAAAAGCATGCATATGTATGTATAACTGGGTCACTGTGTTATACAGCAGTAATTAGCACAACATTGTAATTCAACTTATTTGTCAATAAAATGTTTTTCTAAAAAGCACTTTCTTGGTCATGCTAAGTAAAATCCCATTCCCAAATTTCCACTCCCTACATTTTCCCCTCCTTCGATCTTCCAGCCTGCTCCTGGCATATCATATACTTATTTTGTTTGGTTTTATTTTCCTCTATCTTCTCATGAGACTGCAACTCCATGATGGCAGGGACTTTTGCCTGTTTTAAATATTCTAAGTGCCTAAATAGCACTTGGAACATAATGTACACTCAAAGGAAAAAAGAAAAAGCCCAAGCCAAGTTAATGAACATATTCTATCATATAAACATTAAAGGCTGACCCTTTAGAAATGTTTACAAACTAAGGTACAGAGAAATTGCTCAGGTCCAGGCATTGAACCTATGTTTCCCTGGCTTTTATAACAAACCAATTGGACATGGACTTTCTTGAAACAATTTTTCATTAAAAGCATCGTGTGTGGCGTTAAAGTTTCGGTCACCATGCCAAGTTGTTACAAATCATTTAGATCCTCTTTTCCAAGTCTCACAAATTAAATATACTATTAATTTCTAAGAAAACCAGGGCACAGACTTGTTTGTATTATCAAGATGTTAAGAATTCATCCAAATGCCCAACAAAGAATGGTCTTTTCTCCCATCCTTACAACAAGAAAAAGGCAAGCCAGGCATTATGTGAGTGACGAGTGTACATTAGAGCAAAAAGGAAGAGTTCTTGTGATGATTTCTGGTTCCAATTTAATTGATCTTTCTTGTGATCAGGGTACATTGCTGTTCTTCAGTTGCTAAGTCCTGTCCAACTCTTTGTGACCCCAAAGACTGCAGCATGCCAGGCTTCCCTGTCCTTCCTTATTTCCCAGAGTTTGCTCAAATTCAGGCTTATTGAGTCAGTGATACTATTCAGACTAATTTATCTGTGTACCTCCCCAAATTTGTATATTGAAACCCTGAGCCCTGACATGACTGTATTCAGAGCTAGGGCCTTTGAGGAGGTGAGGAAGGTTAAATGAGGCCATCATGGTGTGACCCTAATCTGATAGGGCTTGTTCCCTTAGAAGGAGAAGAGAAGGTGCCAGAGTCCTCTCTCCGTCACGTGAGGACAGCAAGAAGGCAGCCTGTGTGCAAGCCAGGAAGGCAGTTCTCAGCTGGAATCAAAAGGACTAGGGCCTTGATCTTGGACTTCCCAGCCTCTAGAATTGTAAGAAATTAAGTATCTGTTGTGTAAGCCACCCAGTCTCGAATATTTTGTCCTGGCAGCTGGATCAGACTCAGAGAAGGCATGAGCATATTAAAAATCACCAGCTGGTTCTAACAGGTGATCAAAGGTGAGAAATACTGCTCTATTATTTCCTATCATGAAAATAAGACAAAAGTCAAAACAAGAAATGTTCCTTGAATCCACATATTTTTTAAAAACCTGCCTTTCTCTTTGTTCTTTTTTTTCCCTTAGATCCTCCCTGCTGTGTCTCCTCCATTTCCTCACATTCTCCTCTTTCCCCTGATGCAGTTCACTCTGACTCCCGTCACCTTTTCTTTCACAAAAGATCTCAGGGTTCTTTGTGACACCAAAGCAAAGAGAGTCCAGGCCTCTTTTATGTAACACTTCAGCAATTTTGACATTCTCCAGCTCATCTTTTTCTCATCTCTCTTGTTTTGTCTTAACTTTCATATCTCTTGCTTTTATTTCCACTTATTTTATTTTCCTTCATCTCTTGAAAATAATAGTATAGTGACATTCATAGTTATTTTCAATGGTCAGAAAAAAAGGTAAGCTTTTGTTATGGATATTTTGTTAATTCTTAAAGAAAATAAATACAAAAGCTGAAGTCTCCTGTGATATCTAATACAAGAAACATTCCCTTTCTTGCCCCAGAGTTATTCCTTGTCATAAGTTTTGTGTAAACTCATCAGCTTTTCCTTTCCAGTTTCACATGTCAATACAAGTGGTGTGTGTGTGTGTGTGTGTGTGTATGTGTGTGTGTGTGTGTATGTGTATACACACTTTATGGTATGATCTGAATCCTTAAAAAGATTTTTTAAATGATATTGACAAGGGCAGACACAGACCTACCCCTTTTCCTGCACCTGCTTTGCACCATCCAATTTCTCATTCTTTTAGTTCAGTTCAGTCGCTCAGTCGTGTCCAACTCTTTGCGACCCCATGAATTGCAGCATGCCAGGCCTCCCTGTCCATCATCAACTCCCGGAGTTCACTGAGACTCACATCCATCGAGTCAGTGATGCCATCCAGCCATCTCATCCTCTGTCGTCCCCTTCTCCTCCTGCCCCCAATCCCTCCCAGCATCAGACTCTTTTCCAATGAGTCAACTCTTTGCATGAGGTGGCCAAAGTACTGGAGTTTCAGCTTTAGCATCATTCCTTCCAAAGAAATCCCAGGGCTGATCTCCTTCAGAATGGACTGGTTGGATCTCCTTGCAGTCCAAGTGACTCTCAAGAGTCTTCTCCAACACCACAGTTCAAAAGCATCAATTCTTTGGCACTCAGCCTTCTTCACAGTCCAACTCTCACATCCATATATGACCACAGGAAAAACCATAGCCTTGGCTAGACAGACCTTTGTTGGCAAAGTAATGTCTCTGCTTTTGAATATGCTATCTAGGTTGGTCATAACTTTCCTTCCAAGGAGTAAGTGTCTTTTAATTTCATGGCTGCAGTCACCACCTGCAGTGATTTTGGAGCCCAGAAAAATACAGTCTGACACTGTTTCCACTGTTGCCCCTTCTATTTCCCATGAAGTGTTGGGACCGGATGCCATGATCTTCGTTTTCTGAATGTTGAGCTTTAAGCCAACTTTTTCACTCTCCTCTTTCATCTTCATCAAGAGGCTTTTTAGTTCCTCTTCACTTTCTGCCATAAGGGTGGTGTCATCTTCATATCTGAGGTTATTGATATTTCTCCCAGCAATCTTGATTCCAGCTTGTGTTTCCTCCAGTCCAGCATTTCTCATGATGTACTCTGCATATAAGTTAAATAAGCAGGGTGACAATATACAGCCTTGACGTACTCCTTTTCCTATTTGGAACCAGTCTGTTGTTCCATGTCCAGTTCTAACTGTTGCTTCCTGACCTGCATACAGGTTTCTCAAGAGGCAGGTCAGGTGCTCTGGTATTCCCATCTCTTTCAGAATTTTCCACAGTTTATTGTGATCCACACAGTCAAAGGCTTTGGCATAGTCAATATAGCAGAAATAGATGTTTTTCTGGAACTCTCTTGCTTTTTCCATGATCCATTGGATGTTGGCAATTTGATCTCTGATTCCTCTGCCTTTTCTAAAACCAGCTTGAACATCAGGAAGTTCACGGTTCACATATTGCTGAAGCCTGGCTTGGAGAATTTTGAGCATTAACTTTACTAGCGTGTGAGATGAGTGCAATTGTGTGGTAGGTTGAGCATTCTTTGGCATTGCCTTTCTTTGGGATTGGAATGAAAACTGACCTTTTCCAGTCCTGTGGCCACTGCTGAGTTTTCCAAATTTGCTGGCGTATTGAGTGCAGCACTTTCACAACATCATCTCATTCTTTGCCTAATGATTATTGATGGTGGTTTAGTCCCTAAGTCGTGTCCAGACTCTTGCGACCCCATGAACTGCAGCCTGCCAGGCTCCTCTCTCCATGGGATTCTCCAGTCAAGGATACTGGAGTGGGTTGCCATTTCCTTCTCTTTCTGACCCAGGGATTGAACCTGGGTCTCCTGCATTGTAGGCAGATTCTTTACCGACTGAGTTAGGAGGGAAGCCTGCCTGATGGCTATTAGACAAATTCAAAATTGTCTGTCCCCTTAAACTAGCTAAACGTAGAGAAAACATTTCCTGTTCAGCTGACTGAGATGTCTCCTACTTGCAAGAAAACCCCAGTGGAAAAGCATTCCCTGGTGGCTCAGATGGTAAAGCTTCTGCCTGCAGTGCAGGAGAACTGAGTTCGATCCCTGTGTTGGGAAGATCCCCTGGAGAAGGAAATGGGAACCCACTCCAGTATTCCTGCCTGAAGAATCCCATGGACGGAGGAGTCTGGCAGGCTACAGTCCATGGGTTTGCAAAGTTGGACACGACTAAGTGACTTCACTTTCATCACTTTCAAAGCATTCCATCTGAAAATTGTCCACTCCTCAAAATCACCCTGTCAGACACTCTTTCCTTAGCATCTGAGGTGTTCTGCCATCTTCAGTAACCTGAATAAAATCTGTCTCCTTACTCTTTTGGTTTTTGTCATTGCTGCTGCTGCTGCTGCTGCTGCTAAGTCACTTCAGTCGTGTCCGATTCTGTGCGACCCCATAGACGGCAGCCCACCAGGCTCCCCCGTCCCTGGGATTCTCCAGGCAAGATCACTGGAGTGGGTTGCCATTTCCTTCTCCAATGCATGAAACTGAAAAGTGAAAGTGAAGTCGCTCAGTCGTGTCTGACCCTCAGCGACCCCATGGACTGCAGCCCACCAGGCTCCTCCGTCCATGGGGTTTTCCAGGCAAGAGTACTGGAGTGGGGTGCCATCGCCTTCTCCGTTTTTGCCATTATGTCATACTAAACATGGGCTTCCCTACCATTTGACCAGTAAAAACAAGTTATTCCAATGAAGCCTCAAAGTACTATTTGTGTTAATAGTGTTTAGATATGTATTAATTATTTACTTTTCGTTGAATTAATCTAGGAATTTTAAATAGACTATAGTTTATTTGTACTACTATCCTAATGATGGGTAATTAGGTTATACTCAATTGTTTGTGGACAACGGCTGCACTGTTTACTTGTAAATGTCTTCATGTGCATATGTACTAGTCTCCCCAGTTTATAATAATGATATTAATTATTATTTTGGATAATCATGTAGTAACAACATCATATTTCAAGTTCTTTGCATGTGATTACTCATTTTATCCTAATATCATTATAATAGATGCCAGTATTATTCCTGTTTTACAAATAGAAAACAAAGAGAAAGCCTGTGAAATTTGTCCAAGGAGTAGGACTATGCATTTTTCACTGTTATGTAAGATCAAAATAAGGTGGCTGACCCATTTTATTATTTCATTACCTGTATGTGAAGAGTATGCATTCCTTTATATCCTCATTAATAATTGATGATGTCAGACTTGTTGGTTTTTGCAAGAATGATGAGTGAGGAATATTGCATTGTTTCTATTTGATTTATCTTGATTAATAAGTATTTATTTTCCCTTCATGTTTTATTTTTTCATCTTTGAATTATTTATTACTGCTCTCAGCCAATTTTGTCATTTAATTGGTTGAGTTTTCCTCATTTATTTGTAGGTATTCTTTGAAAATACCTACATATCAAAACTCCAACAAATTTTGCTCTTAATTCCTTTGTTTACACAGAAAGTTTTATTTTTTTATTTTTAATTTAATTTTATTTGTAAACTTTACATAATTGTATTAGTTTTGCCAAACATCAAAATGAATCTGCCACAGGTATACATGTGTTCCCCATCCTGAACCCTCCTCCCTCCTCCCTTCCCATACCATCCCTCTGGGTCGTCCCAGTGCACTAGCCCCAAGCATCCAGTATCGTGCATCGAACCTGGACTGGCATCTCGTTACACACATGATATTTTACATGTTTCAATGCCATTTTCCCAAATCTTCCCACCCTCTCCCTCTCCCATAGAGTCCATAAGACTGATCTATACATCACTGTCTCTTTTGCTGTCTCGTACACAGGGTTATTGTTACCATCTTTCTAAATTCCATATATATGTGTTCGTATACTGTATTGGTGTTTTTCCTTCTGGCTTACTTCACTCTATATAATAGGCTCCAGTTTCATCCACCTCATTAGAACTGATTCAAATGTTTTCTTTTTAATGGCTGAGTAATACTCCATTGTGTATATGTACCACAGCTTTCTTATCCATTCATCTGCTGATGGACATCTAGGTTGCTTCCATGTCCTGGCTATTATAAACAGTGCTGTGATGAACAGTGGGGTACACGTGTCTCTTTCCCTTCTGGTTTCCTCAGTGTGTATGCCCAGCAGTGGGATTGCTGGATCATAAGGCAGTTCTTTTCCCAGTTTTTAAGGAATCTCCACACTGTTCTCCATAGTGGCTGTACTAGTTTGCATTCCCACCAACAGTGTAAGAAGGTTCCCTTTTCTCCACACCCTCTCCAGCATTTATTGCTTGTAGACTTTTGGATCACAGCCATTCTGACTGGTGTGAAATGGTACCTCATAGTGGTTTTGATTTGCATTTCTCTGATAATGAGTGATGTTGAGCATGTTTTCATGTGTTTGTTAGCCATCTGTATGTCTTCTTTGGAGAAATGTCTATTTAGTTCTTTGGGCCCTTTTTTGATTGGGTCATTTATTTTTCTGGAGTTGAGCTGTAGGAGTTGCTTGTATATTTTAGAGATTAGTTGTTTGTCAGTTGCTTCATTTGCTATTATTTTCTCCCATTGTGAAGGCTGCCTTTTCACCTTGCTAATAGTTTCCTTTGATGTGCAGAAGCTTTTA
Organism: Bos mutus; assembly: GCF_027580195.1. NCBI lineage: Eukaryota > Metazoa > Chordata > Mammalia > Artiodactyla > Bovidae > Bos > Bos mutus. The sequence continues at coordinate 10,817,208 of NC_091640.1, read as the reverse complement.
AGGTTAATTAGGTCCCATTTGTTTATTTTTGCTTTTATTTCCAATATTCTGGGAGGTGGGTCATAGAGGATCCTGCTGTGATGTATGTCAGAGAGTGTTTTGCCTATGTTCTCCTCTAGGAGTTTTATAGTTTCTGGTCTTACATTGAGATCTTTAATCCATTTTGAGTTTATTTTTGTGTATGGTGTTAGAAAGTGTTCTAGTTTCATTCTTTTACAAGTGGTTGACCAGATTTCCCAGCACCACTTGTTAAAGAGATTGTCTTTAATCCATTGTATATTCTTGCCTCCTTTGTCAAAGATAAAGTGTCCATATATGCGTGGATTTATCTCTGGGCTTTCTATTTTGTTCCATTGATCTATATTTCTGTCTTTGTGCCAGATAACTTGATAACTGTGGCTTTGTAGTAGAGCCTGAAGTCAGGTAGGTTGATTCCTCCAGTTCCATTCTTCTTTCTCAAGATCGCTTTGGCTATTCAAGGTTTTTTCTATTTCCATACAAATTGTGAAATTATTTGTTCTAGCTCTGTGAAGAATACTGTTGGTAGCTTGATAGGGATTGCATTGAATCTATAAATTGCTTTGGGTAGTATACTCATTTTCACTATATTGATTCTTCCGATCCATCAACATGGTATATTTCTCCATCTATTAGTGTCCTCTTTGATTTCTTTCACCAGTGTTTTATAGTTTTCTATATATAGGTCTTTAGTTACTTTAGGTAGATATATTCCTAAGTGTTTTATTCTTTCCGTTGCAATGGTGAATGGAATTGTTTCCTTAATTTCTCTTTCTGTTTTCTCATTATTAGTGTATAGGAATGCAAGGGATTTCTGTGTGTTGATTTTATATCCTGCAACTTTACTATAGTCATTGATTAATTCTAGTAATTTTCTGGTGGAGTCTTTAGGGTTTTCTATGTAGAGGATCATGTCATCTGCAAATAGTGAGAGTTTTACTTCTTCTTTTCCAACTTGGATTCCTTTTATTTCTTTTTCTGCTCCGATTGCTGTGGCCAAAACTTCCAAAACTATGTTGAATAGTAATGGTGAAAGTGGGCACCCTTGTCTTGTTCCTGACTTTAGAGGAAATGCTTTCAATTTTTCACCATTGAGGATAATGTTTGCTGTGGGTTTGTCATATATAGCTTTTATTATGTTGAGGTATGTTCCTTCTATTCCTGCTTTCTGGAGAGTTTTTATCATAAATGGGTGTTGAATTTTGTCAAAGGCTTTCTCTGCATCTGTTGAGATAATCATATGGTTTTTATTTTTCAATTTGTTAATGTGGTATATTACATTGATTGATTTGCAGATATTGAAGAATCCTCACATCCCTGGGATAAAGCCCACTTGGTCATGGTGTATGATCTTTTTAATGTGTTGTTGGATTCTGATTGCTAGAATTTCATTAAGGATTTTTGCATCTATGTTCATCAGTGATATTGGCCTGTAGTTTTCTTTTTTTGTGGGATCTTTGTCAGATTTTGGTATTAGGGTGATGGTGGCCTCATAGAATGAGTTTGGAAGTTTATCTTCCTCTGCAATTTTCTGGAAGAGTTTGAGCAGGATAGGTGTTAGCTCTTCTCTAAATTTTTGGTAGAATTCAGCTGTGAAGCCGTCTGGACCTGGGGTTTTGTTTGCTGGAAGATTTTTGATTACAGTTTCAATTTCCATGCTTGTGATGGGTCTGTTAAGATTTTCTATTTCTCCCTGGTTGAGTTTTGGAAAGTTGTACTTTTCTAAGAATTTGTCCATTTCTTCCACATTGTCCATTTTATTGGCATATAATTGTTGATAGTAGTCTCTTATGATCCTTTGTATTTCTGTGTTGTCTGTTGTGATCTCTCCAGGTTCATTTCTAATTTTATTGATTTGATTTTTCTCCCTTTGTTTCTTGATGAGTCTGGCTAATGGTTTGTCAATTTTATTTATCCTTTCAAAGAACCAGCTTTTGGTTTTGTTGATTTTTGCTATGGTGTCTTTTGTTTCTTTTGCATTTATTTCTGCTCTAATTTTTAAGATTTCTTTCCTTCTACTTACCCTGGGGTTCTTCATTTCTTCCTTTTCTAGTTGCTTTAGGTGTAGAGTTAGGTTATTTATTTGACTTTTTTCTTGTTTCTTGAGGTGTGCCTGTATTGCTATGAACTTTCCCCTTAGGACTGCTTTTACCGTGTCCCACAGGTTTTGGGTTGTTGTGTTTTCATTTTCATTCGTTTCTATGCAACTTTTGATTTCCTTCTTGATTTCTTCTGTGATTTGTTGGTTATTCAGCAGCGTGTTGTTCAGCCTCCATATGCTGGAATTTTTAATAGTTTTTCTCCTGTAATTGAGATCTAATCTTACTGCATTGTGGTCAGAAAAAATGCTTGGAATGATTTCTATTTTTTTGAATTTACCAAGGCTAGCTTTATGGCCCAGGATGTGATCTATCCTGAAGAAGGTTCCATATGCGCCTGAGAAAAAGGTGAAATTCATTGTTTTGGGATGAAATGTCCTATAGATATCAATTAGGTCTAACTGGTCTATTGTATCGTTTAAAGTTTGTGTTTCCTTGTTAATTTTCTGTTTAGTTGATCTATCCATAGGTGTGAGTGGGGTATTAAAGTCTCCCACTATTATTGTGTTATTGTTAATGTCTCCTTTCATACTTGTTAGCATTTGTCTTACATACTGTGGTGCTCCTGTGTTGGGTGCATATATATTTATAATTGTTATATCTTCTTCTTGGATTGATCCTTTGATCATTATGTAGTGACCTTCTTTGTCTCTTTTCACAGCCTTTGTTTTAAAGTCAATTTTATCTGATATGAGTATTGCTACTCCTGCTTTCTTTTGGTCCCTATTTGCATGGAAAATCTTTTTCCAGCCCTTCACTTTCAGTCTATAGGTGTCCCCTGTTTTGAGGTGGGTCTCTTGTAGACAACATATGTAGGGGTCTTGTTTTTGTATCCATTCAGCCAGTCTTTGTCTTTTGGTTGGGGCATTCAACCCATTTATGTTTAGGGTAATTACTGATAAGTATGATCCTGTTGCCATTTACTTTATTGTTTTGGGTTCGAATTTATACACCGTTTTTGTGTATCCTGTCTAGAGAATATCCTTTAGTATTTGTTGGAGAGCTGGTTTGGTGGTGCAGAATTCTCTCAGCTTTTGCTTGTCTGAAAAGCTTTTGATTTCTCCTTCATACTTGAATGAGATCCTTGCTGGGTAGAATAATCTGGGCTGTAGGTTATTTTCTTTCATCATTTTAAGTATGTCTTGCCATTCCCTCCTGGCTTGAAGAGTTTCTATTGAAAGATCAGCTGTTATCCTTATGGGAATTCCCTTGTGTGTTATTTGTTGTTTTTCCCTTGCTGCTTTTAATATTTGTTCTTTGTGTTTGATCTTTGTTAATTTGATTAATATGTGTCTTGGGGTGTTTCTCCTTGGGTTTATCCTGTTTGGGACTCTCTGGGTTTCTTGGACTTGGGTGATTATTTCCTTCCCCATTTTAGGGAAGTTTTCAACTATTATCTCTTCAAGTATTTTCTCATGGTCTTTTTGTCTTCTTTTTCTGGAACCCCTATGACTCAATGTTATAGCGTTTAATATTGTCCTGGAGGTCTCTGAGATTGTCCTCATTTCTTTTAATTCCTTTTTTTTTTATCCTCTCTGATTCATTTATTTCTACCATTCTATCTTCTAATTCACTAATCCTATCTTCTGCCTCTGTTATTCTACTCTTTGTTGCCTTCAGAGTTTTTTAATTTCATTTATTGCATTATTCATTATATGTTGACTCTTTTTTATTTCTTCTAGGTCCTTGTTAAACCTTTCTTGCATCTTCTCAATCCTTTTCTCCGGGCTATTTATCTGTGATTCCATTTTAATTTCAAGATTTTGGATCAATTTCACTATCATTATTCGGAATTCTTTATCAGGTAGATTCCCTATCTCTTCCTCTTTTGTTTGGTTTGGTGGGCATTTATCCTGTTCCTTTATCTGCTGGGTATTCCTCTGTCTCTTCATCTTGTTTAAATTGCTGAGTTTGGGGTGTCCTTTCTGTATTCTGGCAGTTTGTGGAGTTCTCTTTATTGTGGCGTTTCCTCGCTGTGTGTGGGTTTATACAGGTGGCTTGTCAAGGTTTCCTGGTTAGGGAAGCTTGCGTCGGTGTTCTGGTGGGTGGAGCTGTATTTCTTCTCTCTGGAGTGCAATGAAATGTCCAGTAATGAGTTATGAGATGTCTATGGTTTTGGGGTGACTTTGGGCAGCCTGTATCTTGAAGCTCAGGGCTGTGTTCCTTTGTTGCTGGAGAATTTGCTTGGTATGTCTTGCCCTGGAACTTGTTGGTCCTTGTGTGGTGCTTGGTTTCAGTGTTGGTATGGAGGCATTTGATGAGCTCCTTACACAGAAAGTTTTAAAATTGATTGTAGTCAAACCAAGCACTACTTCACTTAAAATTTTTGAAATTTACATATACTTTAAGAAAAGTATGTTTTCCGAGTTCATAAGTACATCTTTTGTTTGGATTTAGTAAGTTTTCTTTTCTCCCTATCTTCTATCTTCAGGTAGCCACCAGATGGAGTATTTGGAATTAAGCAGAAACAACTCACGCTAATTAAGCTTTAATGATAGGCACAGAGGGTAAAGAGAGCAGGCTTGGGTTTCAGCCCAAGTTTAAGATTTCTGCCAAATGATAGCCAAGTACAATTGAATTATCCTGTTGTAATTTTATTTCCCAAGTATGTCTTTTCTTTAAATTATGTTGAACATATTGCCTTCTATTCTTAATTTACTAAAGTTTTTTAATCCAAAATTGGATATCTAGACACATTTTTTGAGGTATTGAAGTGTAAAAAATTTCCCCCTTATTCTACCAATGTGGCAACTTGCAGTATTAGATTTTTAAATGGTAAACCAAATTATATTATTGGAATAATATCAAGTTGGAACTGATCTTCCACTTCATGAATTTGTCTTCCTATTTTAAAATGCTGTTAGACCCATCTAGTCAGCTCCAAGTTTTATTTATTGCATTATTCAAATTTAAAATTTCCATTTGATATTTTTTATACTATATAGTTCTCTGATGTAGTTCCTTGTTATGTCATCTAATTTCTGGCATACATAAACCATACATATTTCAAGAACTTTGCCTGAATATTCTGATATCTAAACCTCTTATGTTCTGTCAAATAGTCTGTTTTTCTCCTTTTTTCCAGTCATGTGACCTTATTTCCTGATAAGCTTGCTACTGCTCCACTGAACACTAGCCTATATATAGATATAATTGGAAGAATTTTCTTTTTACTTCTGAGGTGATTAATGAAGTTAAAATATTCTGAAACCATTGTATTTATCTGGAAAATCATAAGATAAACAAATTTTATTAGACTATAAGAAATCAAAGATGTATATTTTAATCTGTGGGGCCATCACTAAAAGAATAGTAAAAGATGTAAAATGAACAAGCCAGAATAAAGTCATGAAATGAAATATTTAAAATACTTAAATGATCCAAAGAAAACTTTCTCAAAATGTAAAGTGTATCATGAGAAGGAAGCAAGAGCATTCACCTAATCTTTATAAGATTTTGCTGAGAATAAAATAGATCATCAACAAGGATCTACTTTAGAGCACAGGAAACTCTACTCAATATTCTATGATAATCTCTATGGGAAAAGAAGCTGAAAAAGAATGAATATATGTATATGTATAACTGAATCACTTTGCTGTAAACTGGAAACTCACATAACATTGTAAATCAACTATACTCCAATCAAGTTAAAATTTAAAAAAAATTTTTTTTTTTACTAAGAATAAAGTACTCTAGCTCTCAGTATTCTATTATTTTAAATGTAAGGGACTAAGTAAATATTATTTTTACTATTTTTTTCACTTCTCTATGCATTTATAACCAGCAACAAAAATATATTTAACGTGATGACAAAGCGTCTGAGGTCAATGAATGACCTTATCTTTCTCATTGACTAAGATGGCTTTGCACAGTTTCATCCATCTTTATAAGCATAACCTTTTGCCACACCTGCCACTGTAATTGGAAATGATTCCACAGGGGTAGCCAAGGTCTGAGAGCATCTGTTTTTACTGTTTATGTATCATGAAAGATGAAGAGTGTGAGTTAAGCAAGACCGTTGTGTGGATTTGATTCAACAAGAAAGCATATGTATCTCTTTCATCATATTAAATTTTTTCATAAAAATTTGTGACTTGATTAGCATTTTTTCTGGTTTCTATAAAATTTTAAAAATTTTACATTGAATATAGTTGATTTACAATGTTATGTTAGTTTCAGGTGTACAGCAAAGTGATTCAGTTATACATATACATATATCTGGTTTTTTTTTTAAATCAGATTCTCATCCCATATATGTTATTATATAATATTGAGTAGAGGTCTCTGTGTAATACAGTAGGTCCTTGTTGATTACCTATTTTTTATATAGTAGTGTGTATATGTTAAATATTAGTATTATTAACCGTGTTTCCAAATGTATGGATAACATGGTGATAATTTAGAAAAATTATCTGCTAGTCAGCAACTTCCTATAGCAGTTTCAATTCTAAACTCTATTTTGATGCTATGGTGGTAATTCAAGCATGTAATAGTAAAAAAGCTAACAAACATTAGTAAAGGCCTATTTATAATGAACACGTGTAAAAGATTAGACTGGATTAACCTCATGCTGTTGCTGCTGCTGCTGCTGCTAAGTCGCTTCAGTCGTGTCTGACTCTGTGAGACCCCATAGATGACAGCCCACCAGGCTTCCCCATCCCTGGGATTCTCCAGGAAAGAACACTGGAGTGGATTAATCTCATGGAAGGACTTCAGTGCTAGTCTGGGAAATATGTACTTAGTTTGGAAAAAAAAAATAACAGGACGACTTGCAGTGCTAAATTTTAGAATATTAACAGCTGACAATTTAAAGGATTTGTTTTGCACTATTTTAAGGACTCTATGCATATTGCTTTTATTCTCACCTGTACCGGGTATTACTATTGTTATTTCCATATTACAGAGGGGGAGACTGAGGTGTATAGAGACTAATGTGATGAAATACAGAAGGAGGAGGCGTTGCTGGAATATAACACGGGTCATACGGTATAGAATATGCTCTCTCTTCACCACATCACACAATTACACAGCTTTAACTACACCCTGACACACTCCATACCTTCTCGAGTAACCCTCTACCAGATTATCTTCAGAAGCTGTTTCCTGACTCAAAATGATGAGTAAAAGTAGGAATGAACATTGAAAAATATTTAGATTTTATGTGAGTTTGGAGAGTATATCAAAATTTCACACTAAAAAATTGATATGATAAGACAGATTTATTGTAATAACACAATGAAAAGGAAGAAAACTTTTTATTTCTGTCTTCATTAACTATTGGGCTTCTCTGCTGCCTCAGACAGTGAAGAATCTGCCCATAATGCGGGAGACCCGGGTTCAACCCCTGAGTTGGGAAGATCTCCTGGAGAAGGGAAAGGCTACCCAATTGAGTATTTTTGTCTGGAGAAATCCATGGTGGGCTACAGTCCATGTGATTGCAAAGAGACAGATATAACTGACTTTCACTTTTAATGATAATACTCAAATATTAGAGCTTTAAATATTTTTAATATAGGAATAAACAGAATTATGATTTTACTACATTTTTGTCCTATTTTAATTTACATATTTTATCCACTTTTCTACTAGCCATTCTTCTTTTTTCTCTTATTTTCTTCCATACTCTAGGTTGCTTATTATTGAAAATAAAATTCAAAAATATTTAAGAGGAAAATTACACTACCTTTTTGTTGGAGTCTACTTCGCATCCATAATTTGCTTTACCATCTCACCATGAGGATCAATATGTATTTCTACTCTAAAATAATGAAACATTCATTTTTTTTTCTTTTTTGGGTTACCATACTAATTAATGGGTTGTTGTATTACTTCTCCATGGGTGGGCAATATAAACTGTGAACTCAAATAAGAGAACGTAAGAGTAATTGTGAAAAACTAGGCTATTTTTGTTTTAACTGTGAAGTATAGAAGTGAAGTCGCTCAGTCATCTCCGACTCTTTGCGACCCCACGGACTGTAGCCTACCAAGCTCCTCTGTCCATGGTATTTTTCCAGGCAATAGTACTGGAGTAGATTGCCATTTCCTTCTCCAGGGGATCTTCCCGACCCAGGGATCGAACCCGGGTCTCCCACATTGTAGACAGACGCTTTACTGTCTGAGCCACCAGGGAAGTCCTTTAACTGTGAGGCCAATAGATATCTCCTTTATATGTCTTTTAACATACTGCCAAGTCTCCTCAGTTATTATGCAACTATGGGTACAGTTTGTAATGAAAGATTATAGCTTCCATAAATCAAAACAAGGTATTATTTAAGAATAAATATGTATGAATATAAAATACAGGAAACAGACTGAAGGAATCCAACCAAACATGATTATGACTCCAACTGGCATGGGAGTTCTGGAAAGGACTGAGCTTGAAAGGGGACTTCAGCTATTCCTGTACATATTTTGAATTTTAAAGCATAAAGCTTGTATAACAGCTGCTAAGTCTGGCTGTCATGAGTATGTGTGTTCAGTAATCATTTTAATTTTTAAATCATTTCCCTCACCCTTTTACAGCTTACTTACTCCCCAATCTCATGCAATCTTATTGCTTCAGTCATGTCTGAACAACTCCAAAAAAGCTACAAGGAAGAGTGAAAGTGTTAGTTGCTCAGTTGTGTCTGACTCTGTGACCCCAAGGACTGTAGCCTGCCAGGCTCCTCTATGCATGGGCTCCAGGCAAGAATACTGGAGTGGTTTGCCATTTCCTCCTCCATAGGATCTTCCTGACCCAAGGATTGAACCCACATCTCCTATAGTCTTCTGCATTGCAGGCAGATTCTTTACCTGCTGAGCAGCTGGGGACTCCTTCCTCAGGACTCAATTAAATATATATATATATAGTCAATGATGGACATTCATAACAGTTATTTGATAAGCAGTTTTCTGACTTTATTTCCCATTCTGGACATGTAGCTATCAAGAATCTCTAATACGAACAGTAAACATTGAAGGATTTATTTCAAATGATAACATGCTCATTGAGGTAAGTGTCACAATTCTCTCCCTAGGCTGTGATTGAAATACATATAATTTAGTGTATTGATTTTCATTTCCTGAAAATTCAGGGAATATGCTTTGTGATGGTTAATTTGATGTGTCAACTTGGCTGGGCCATTGTACCCAGATATTAGGTCAAACACCAGCCTGGATATTGCTGTGAAGGTTTTTTTTTTTTTTTAGGAAATTAACATCTAAAGTTGTAATGAAGACTGCTAGGAGAAATATCAGTAACCTCAGATATGCAGATCACACCACCCTTATGGCAGAAAGCAAAAAAGAACTAAAGAGTCTCTTGATGAGGGTGAAAGAGGAGAGTGTAAAAGCTGGCTTAACACTCAATATTCAAAAAACTAAGATCATGACATCTGGTTCCATCAGTTCATGGCAAATAGATGGTCAAACAGTAAACAGTGACAGACTTCTTGGGCTCCAAAATCATGGTGACTGCAGCCATGAGATTAAAAGATGCTTGCTCTTTAAAAAAAAAAGCCATGACTAACCTAGACAGTGTATTAAAAAGCAGAGACATGCCACTTTGCCAAAAAAGGTCCATCTAGTCAAAGCTATGATTTTTACAGTAGTCATGTATGGATGTGAGAGTTGGACCACAAGGCTGAACACCAAAGAACTGATGCTTTCAAACTGGACAAGACTCTTGAGAGTCCTTTGGACAGCAAGATCAAACCACTCAATCCTAAAGAAAATCAACCCTGAATAGTCAATGGAAGGACTGATGCTGAAGCTCCAATACTTTGGCCACCTAATGCAGAGAGCCGGCTCAATGGAAAAGCCCATGATGCTGGGAAAGATTGAGGGCAGGAGGAGAACGGGGTGACAGATGAAATGGTTGGATGGTGTCATGGACTCAATGGGCATGAGTATGAGCAAATTTCAGGAGATAGTGAAGGACGAGGAAGCCTGGTGTGCTGCAGTCCATGGTGTTGCAGAGTTGGAGGTGACTGAGCAACTGAACGGAGAAGGCAATGGCACCCCACTCCAGTACTTTTGCCTAGAAAATCCCATGGACGGAGGAGCCTGGTGGGCTGTAGTCCATGGGGTCGCGAAGAGTCGGACATGACTGAGCGACTTCACTTTCGCTTTTCACTTTCATGCATTGGAGAAGGAAATGGCAGCCCACTCCAGTGTTCTTGCCTGGAGAATCCCAGGGATGGGGAAGCCTGGTGGGCTACCGTCTATGGGGTCACACAGAGTTGGACACGACTGAAGTGACTTAGCAGCAGCAGCAGAGCAACTGAACAACAACAACATCATCTAAAGTAAACATCTGAGTCAAAGAGATTACCCTTCCTAGTATGGGTAGGATTCAGTCAGTCAATTGAAAGCCTTAAATGAAAACTGAAAGAGGTATGAGAAAGAGAAGGTGATGTCTCCAGATTGTATCTGGTCTTGGGCTGCAATGTCAGTTTCTTCCTGGGTCTCTGGCCTGCCCTGCAGAATTTGGATTTGCCATCCTCCATGTTTACATGAACCAATGCTCTATAGTGAATCTCTCTACATAATATAGATAATCACCTCTCTTTCTCCATGCACATGTGTGTGATGTGTATCTGTCTCAGTGTGTGTGTGATGTATGTATACATATTTATTTTCCTCCTCTACCCCTGCCATCCTGCTCATGTTGACTCTGCCTCTCTGACGAACCCTGAGTAATACACAGTTTCACTTAGATTTTGACTTTTCCATTTTGAAACATTCAAAGCCTGCTGTCAGATTCATTCTACCACATTTTGAAAGCTGCTCTACAGCCAGGATTGAGCCTCTAAAACACATTCTTTCCTAAGCTGCAAAGTCCCAGTTTACTAAAAGTGAGTAACATGAGAAAAACGTGAAACCACTACTAAAATCCAGCCTAACAGCAAGCAGATTTTCCTTGGTTCTGTAATACCCCTGCTTTTTTCCCTGTCAACCAGAATGAAAGGCAGTTGTGCCTACTATAGTTAGAGAAAATCACAGAGTCCTCATTGCTGATTGGGGATTCAAGCAATGACCTAAACTAGAGAGATATGGGAATGTGTTTAAGCAAAGAGAGCAGAGTTCTCCCTTAATTTGCAAATAGATTGTTCAAGAGATGCTGACTTGTCGTCTGTTTTCATTTGTTGGGTACACATCAAATTTCCTAGTCTAAACAAGCAATATAGATAGACATTCAATACAGAGGAATGAGATACCCCCACTGCCTTCCAAAATTAGAAAACGTGAGACCCTTGAGAAAGACCACCCTGCGGCCCAATCACACTCTGTCTGAGGGATGCGCTGGTGTCACTCCTGGATTTCTGATGTTAATGAGCCATTTAGAACAGCTCACCTGAACCAAGACTCAAAGCAGGCCAAATTCTTCTAGCCTGTTTGGAAGGGCAGCAGACTGTGCAGTAATCTGTTTGCTCTTTTCCCTCACCACATGCTACTTTGGTTTTCCAAAATATGTGAAACTAATATTGTATGTTGTTTATACCTTTGTGTGATTAGTTACTCAGTCGTGTCTTTCTGTTTGCGATCCCATGAACTTTAGCCCACCAGGCCTCTCCTCTGTCCATGGAATTCTTACTCAGACATATTTGAAAAAGACAGGAAGAACATGCTTCTATTTGCATCATCAATACCCTCTTCTGTTTCTGGAAAAGCAAAAAAAGTGAGACGAAACTAATCTTATATAGAAATTTAAACATTTACAAATTCTGAGATCTTAATTTTTTTTGTTTTCTTTTGGGGGGGTTGTGCTGTTCCTTTCCCAGTCTTCTCTCCCTACTCTTCCTTTCACTGTTACCTTGTCTGTCTCACTCTTTTCCTGTCTTTATGATGTTATTCTCTTTAGCATAAAACAAATGGCCTTTGTGTCTTTTTTTTTCATCCCAGGGTTCTATAATTTCATTTTTTATGTGTGCTCAAGTATTTATCCCCCACAAGCAATTACAAGTGCCGTGTCAGCACAAAGTAATTACATGCTTTTATAGATTACTTGATAATTATTCCTGACATTACTCAGTACTTTCAAATATTAATGTATAATGTTTTTAGAATTTATGATATTAAAAACTTGAAGACTTTTTGGAGAAACCTGTATTGCAAGCATCTGTACTCTATTTTCACCATTTGCACATGAAAAGCATTAAGTGCATGTGTAACTAATAAGATTTTCTGAACATAAAATGACCGTTCAGCCAAAGTAAGTGTTATGATTTTCTCAAAGAACAGTAGAATTAGTCACGGATACACTGAAGTCAGAAGTCAGAAAATGTCATCTCATTTTCATTGACTGACTCATTGACAAATACTTATTGGATGTTTACCATTTGCCAGGAATCATATTAAATGCTGGGCATACATCAGGAAACAAAAATGAATTTGGTTCCTGCTGTCACTGCTTTTTCAAGTCAGCAGAGTAAATGAATATTGATCACACAATTTGATTATTAAAGTCACAATTTTGAAAAATACTATGAAATGGTAGTATAGAGTGCCAGATACAATATGGAGGTTTGGCCTAGTCCAAGTTGAGAGGAAAGAAAGAAAATTGACCACAGATTCAATATTTGAAAGGTAAATAGAAAACTCAATGGGCATGAGTCTGAACAAACTCTGGGAGATAGTGAAGGACAGGAAACCCTGGTGTGTTGCTGTTCACAGGGTTGCAAAAATGGGACATGACTTAGTGGCTGCACAACAAAGTTTCTTAGGAGAATTCTAGGTTTGGTTTGGGAAAAAAATGCAAGAAACACATATTAAAAGCTCACAGAAAAGGAGGCTGAATCTGATAGGAAGTATAAGAGAAAGTACCTGTTGCAAGCCATGACAATGATTATAGTTATTCAAAAAAGATTAAGGCATCTTCCTAAGACTTTAAGCTTGTTGGAAATATGATCAAATTTGAAATTAACCAACTTGGAGATCTAGGAAGCCACTTAAAAAACTAAGGTGAGAGATCATAAATTGGGATTATCACAGTGGTAGAGAAGGAAGATGAGAATTATCTTGGTGAAATGAGATGGATGATAAGTGTCAAGAATCTGTTATGCTCCTGACTTAATACAGAAAAGTGAGAGAGGACTATTCCCATCGAGAATCCTGACTGCCGTAGCTGTTTTGGAGCATGTTGGATTTGAAAGATTTAAGTCTTCTCAAACAGTTTTGTCAAATAAGTGTCTGAATATATAAGCTCAATCACAGATGGAAATTCTCAGCCAGACTTTATGGTTAATAGCTGTTTAATGAAAGAAGAAAGGAGAGCTTGTTTGAATTACTTAAACTTCATATTAAGTGAAGTCTCTGGGGCTTCCCAGGCGGTGCTAGTGGTAAAGAACCTGCCTGCCGATGCAGGAGACATAAGAGATGTGGATTTGATTCCTGGATCAGGAAGATCCCCTGGAGGAGGGCATGGCAACCCACTCCAGTATTCTTGCCTGGAGAATCCCATGGACAGAGGAGCCTGGCAGGCTACCGTAGGGTTGCAAAAAGTTGATCATGACTTAGCATATAAGTCAAGCCTCTAATCTTCATCTTATGACCCTGTGCTCTTTTTGCTCTGCCATGCTACTGCATTTTGATATCTTATTTCTATGAGATAGCTCTCACACTGCCATTACTCAGATTCACTGATAGTTGTTTCAAGTTTGTGGTCTCCTGGGATAACAGACACTTTTGATGACTGACCCAGGCCCCCTAGTTTCTGTGAACATTAGTTGCTAATAGCTCATACAACCTTTTTCTACAACTTATTTCCCTTGACCAATGAAAGCCACCTCCTCTGAGAGATCTCCTACGCTTGGTATCCTGCAGCCAATGACTAACACTTATGGGAGCAAAACAGGGTTAGCCAATTCATGTTAAGGTGAACTCCTATGCAGTATAATTTATAGTCCAGTCATCATCCTACTTGGATCAACCTAAGGACAGACAAACCTGAGACCTCATTCTTGCTCAGTCATCTCTGGTTCTCTCACTCCTTTTCATCTTCTTTGCTGGAAGAGCAATCTTCATGGTGCTATGTTACAACCACCCTCAAACTCATTTTGCTCGCTAATTGAAATTTGGGTACAGCTTGGGGACAACTTTTATCTGGTTCTACTTTTCTGTAACTTGAGTAGCTAAAATCACCTCAAGGCTGATTATTGCTGATGCTGGTTAATCTCAAATTACTGCCAGCTGGAACAGATATGCTCATTAGACACCTCTTACTATCTCTACTTAATGGTTTTGCATAATCCCTCCAGCCTGCAGGCCTCATACCTGTTAACTCAACTCCCTTAAGGTATGAGTCACTGGAGAGCCAGGCAGAAGCTCTAGCTTTCTTATAGTTTAGCCTCAGAAGCCACAAAGCATTGTCTTTAACAAACTCTCCTGGTTTGAGCTATGCCAAGTCTGGTTTTTCTAGTAGTCATGTACAGATACGAGAGTTGGACTATAAAGAAACCTGAGCGCCAAAGAATTGATGCTTTTGAACTGTGGTGTTGGAGAAGACTCTTGAAAGCCCCTTGGACTGCAAGGAGATTAAACCAGTCAATCCCAAAGGAAATCAGTCCTGAATATTCATTGGAAGGACTGATGCTGAAACTCCAATACCTTGGCCATCTGAGCGAAGAACTGACTCACTGGAAAAGACCCTGATGCTGGGAAAGATTGAAGGCAGGAGGAGAAGGGGACAACAGAGGATGAGATGGTTGGATGGCATCACTGACTCGATGGACATGAGTGTGAGCAAGTTCCGAGAGTTGGTGATGAACAGGGAAGCCTGGCATGCTGCAGTCCATGGGGTTACAAAGAGTCAGACACAGCTGAGTTACTGAACTGAAGTCTACCCAGGTTCGGGGGAAGGGAAAATGATTTATTTATTTATTTTTTTTTTATTTTATTTTTAAACTTTACAAATTGTATTAGTTTTGCCAAATATCAAAATGAATCCACCACAGGTATACATGTGTTCCCCATCCTGAACCCTCCTCCCTCCCCCCTCCCCATACCATCCCTCTGGGTCGTCCCAGTGCACTAGCCCCAAGCATCCAGTATCGTGCATCGAACCTGGACTGGCAACTCATTTCATACATGATATTATACATGTTTCAATGCCATTCTCCCAAATCTTCCCACCCTCTCCCTCTCCCATAGAGTCCATAAGACTGTTCTATACATCAGTGTCTCTTTTGCTGTCTCGTACACAGGGTTATTGTTAGCATCTTTCTAAATTCCATATATATGCGTTAGTATACTGTGTTGGTGTTTTTCTTTCTGGCTTACTTCACTCTATATAATAGGCTCCAGTTTCATCCACCTCATTAGAACTGATTCAAATGTATTCTTTTTAATGGCTGAGTAATACTCCATTGTGTATATGTACCACAGCTTTCTTATCCATTCATCTGCTGATGGACATCTAGGTTGCTTCCATGTCCTGGCTATTATAAACAGTGCTGCGATGAACATTGGGGTACACGTGTCTCTTTCCCTTCTGGTTTCCTCAGTGTGTATGCCCAGCAGTGGGATTGCTGGGTCATAAGGCAGTTCTATTTCCAGTTTTTAAGGAATCTCCACACTGTTCTCCATAGTGGCTGTACTAGTTTGCATTCCCACCAACAGTGTAAGAGGGTTCCTTTTTCTCCACACCCTTTCCAGCATTTATTGCTTGTAGACTTTTGGATCACAGCCATTCTGACTGGTGTGAAATGGTACCTCATAGTGGTTTTGATTTGCATTTCTCTGATAATGAGTGATGTTGAGCATGTTTTCATGTGTTTGTTAGCCATCTGTATGTCTTCTTTGGAGAAATGTCTATTTAGTTCTTTGGCCCATTTTTTGATTGGGTCATTTATTTTTCTGGAGTTGAGCTGTAGGAGTTGCTTGTATATTTTTGAGATTAGTTGTTTGTCAGTTGCTTCATTTGCTATTATTTTCTCCCATTCTGAAGGCTGCCTTTTCACCTTGCTAATAGTTTCCTTTGATGTGCAGAAGCTTTTAAGTTTAATTAGGTCTCATTTGTTTGTTTTTGCTTTTATTTCCAATATTCTGGGAGGTGGGTCATAGAGGATCCTGCTGTGATGTATGTCAGAGAGTGTTTTGCCTATGTTCTCCTCTAGGAGTTTTATAGTTTCTGGTCTTACATTTAGATCTTTAATCCAATTTGAGTTTATTTTTGTGTATGGTGTTAGAAAGTGTTCTAGTTTCATTCTTTTACAAGTGGTTGACCAGATTTCCCAGCACCACTTGTTAAAGAGATTGTCTTTAATCCATTGCTTATTCTTGCCTCCTTTGTCAAAGATAAGGTGTCCATATGTGCGTGGATTTATCTCTGGGCTTTCTATTTTGTTCCATTGATCTATATTTCTGTCTTTGTGCCAGTACCATACTGTCTTGATAACTGTGGCTTTGTAGTAGAGCCTGAAGTCAGGTAGGTTGATTCCTCCAGTTCCATTCTTCTTTTTCAAGATCGCTTTGGCTATTCGAGGTTTTTTGTATTTCCTTACAAATTGTGAAATTATTTGTTCTAGCTCTGTGAAGAATACTGTTGGTAGCTTCATAGGGATTGCATTGAATCTATAAATTGCCTTGGGTAGTATACTCATTTTCACTATATTGATTCTTCCGATCCATCAACATGGTATATTTCTCCATCTATTAGTGTCCTCTTTGATTTCTTTCACCAGTGTTTTATAGTTTTCTATATATAGGTCTTTAGTTTCTCTAGGTAGATATATTCCTAAGTGTTTTATTCTTTCCGTTGCAATGGTGAATGGAATTGTTTCCTTAATTTCTCTTTCTGTTTTCTCATTATTAGTGTATAGGAATGCAAGGGATTTCTGTGTGTTGATTTTATATCCTGCAACTTTACTATAGTCATTGATTAGTTCTAGTAATTTTCTGGTGGAGTCTTTAGGGTTTTCTATGTAGAGGATCATGTCATCTGCAAATAGTGAGAGTTTTACTTCTTCTTTTCCAACTTGGATTCCTTTTATTTCTTTTTTCTTCTTTGATTGCTGTGGCCAAAACTTCCAAAACTATGTTGAATAGTAATGGTGAAAGTGGGCACCCTTGTCTTGTTCCTGACTTTAGAGGAAATGCTTTCAATTTTTCACCATTGAGGATAATGTTTGCTGTGGGTTTGTCATATATAGCTTTTATTATGTTGAGGTATGTTCCTTCTATTCCTGCTTTCTGGAGAGTTTTTATCATAAATGGGTGTTGAATTTTGTCAAAGGCTTTCTCTGCATCTATTGAGATAATCATATGGTTTTTATTTTTCAATTTGTTAATATGGTGTATTACATTGATTGATTTGCAGATATTGAAGAATCCTCACATCCCTGGGATAAAGCCCACTTGGTCATGGTGTATGATCTTTTTAATGTTTGTTGGATTCTGATTGCTAGAATTTCGTTAAGGATTTTTGCATCTATGTTCATCAGTGATATTGGCCTGTAGTTTTCTTTTTTTGTGGGATCTTTGTCAGGTTTTGGTATTAGGGTGATGGTGGCCTCATAGAATGAGTTTGGAAGTTTATCTTCCTCTGCAATTTTCTGGAAGAGTTTGAGCAGGATAGGTGTTAGCTCTTCTCTAAATTTTTGGTAGAATTCAGCGGTGAAGCCATCTGGACCTGGGCTTTTGTTTGCTGGAAGATTTTTGATTACAGTTTCAATTTCCGTGCTTGTGATGGGTCTGTTAAGATTTTCTATTTCTCCCTGGTTCAGTTTTGGAAAGTTGTACTTTTCTAAGAATTTGTCCATTTCTTCCACGTTGTCCATTATATTGGCATATAATTGTTGATAGTAGTCTCTTATGATCCTTTGTATTTCTGTGTTGTCTGTTGTGGTCTCTCCAGGTTCATTTCTAATTTTATTGATTTGATTTTTCTCCCTTTGTTTCTTGATGAGTCTGGCTAATGGTTTGTCAATTTTATTTATCCTTTCAAAGAACCAGCTTTTGGCTTTGTTGATTTTTGCTATGGTCTCTTTTGTTTCTTTTGCATTTATTTCTGCTCTAATTTTTAAGATTTCTTTCCTTCTACTAACCCTGGGGTTCTTCAATTCTTCCTTTTCTAGTTGCTTTAGGTGTAGATTTAGGTTATTTATTTGACTTTTTTCTTGTTTCTTGAGGTATGCCTGTATTGCTATGAACTTTCCCCTTAGGACTGCTTTTACAGTGTCCCACAGGTTTTGGGTTGTTGTGTTTTCATTTTCATTCATTTCTATGCAAATTTTGATTTCTTTCATGATTTCTTCTGTGATTTGTTGGTTATTCAGCAGCGTGTTGTTCAGCCTCCATATGCTGGAATTTTTAATAGTTTTTCTCCTGTAATTGAGATCTAATCTTACTGCATTGTGGTCAGAAAAGATGCTTGGAATGATTTCTATTTTTTTGAATTTACCAAGGCTAGCTTTATGGCCCAGGATGTGATCTATCCTGGAGAGGGTTCCATGTGCGCCTGAGAAAAAGGTGAAATTCATTGTTTTGGGATGAAATGTCCTATAGATATCAATTAGGTCTAACTGGTCTATTGTATCATTTAAAGTATGTGTTTCCTTGTTAATTTTCTGTTTAGTTGATCTATCCATAGGTGTGAGTGGGGTATTAAAGTCTCCCACTATTATTGTGTTATTGTTAATGTCTCCTTTCATACTTGTTAGCATTTGTCTTACATACTGTGGTGCTCCTGTGTTGGGTCCATTTATATTTATAATTGTTATATCTTCTTCTTGGATTGATCCTTTGATCATTATATAGTGACCTTCTTTGTCTCTTTTCACAGCCTTTGTTTTAAAGTCAATTTTATCTGATATGAGTATTGCTACTCCTGCTTTCTTTTGGTCCCTATTTGCATGGAAAATCTTTTTCTAGCCCTTCACTTTCAGTCTATAGGTGTCCCCTGTTTTGAGGTGGGTCTCTTGTAGACAACATATGTAGGGTCCTTGTTTTTGTATCCATTCAGCCAGTCTTTGTCTTTTGGTTGGGGCATTCAACCCATTTATGTTTAGGGTAATTACTGATAAGTATGATCCTGTTGCCATTTACTTTATTGTTTTGGGTTCGAATTTATACACCGTTTTTGTGTATCCTGTCTAGAGAATATCCTTTAGTATTTGTTGGAGAGCTGGTTTGGTGGTGCAGAATTCTCTCAGCTTTTGCTTGTCTGAAAAGCTTTTGATTTCTCCTTCATACTTGAATGAGATCCTTGCTGGGTAGAATAATCTGGGCTGTAGGTTATTTTCTTTCATCTTTTTAAGTATGTCTTGCCATTCCCTCCTGGCTTGAAGAGTTTCTATTGAAAGATCAGCTGTTATCCTTATGGGAATTCCCTTGTATGTTATTCGTTGTTTTTCCCTTGCTGCTTTTTTTTTTTTTTGCACATGCAATTTAACTAACTTTATTAGCACTACTTGTAGCAAACACGAGCCTAGGGAATTACAGGTCTGTGTGGGCCAGAGGGACTTTGCTTGTCATCAGACTTGACAGGGGTAGCCAATCCACTGAGCACAGAAATCACCACCTGTCACTCTCATAAAATATTTGGCTATACATATATATATTTGCATTTAATGCCTATTCAATATATTCTGAAGGTGCTATTCTCAAGAGTTCACGGGGTTGGGAGGGAATAAAAACTTTGTGAATGCACTTGAGACGTACATCCACATTCACCCCCTTGGTCTCGGCTTGTCGATGTTTATATTCAAGGGTTAAATTAAAACAAAAACGTTTCATGAGACTCATGAATGACTTGAAAACTGCGGAGTTGTCGTCCATTCAAGGAACTTAAATCATCAAATTCTGCCGTTGACTTAAAAGCCTAAAAGGCAATGAACACAGGAGGCTTCCCGGGCTGGCCCATCTATCTGACCACCTTTGGGTGGGGTGACCTTCGCAAAATGGAGGGTGTCTGGAGATATTACAACTGCTACCCGCCCCCCACCCCTGCTAAGTCACTTCAGTCGTGTCCGACTCTGTGCAAACCCATAGACGGCAGCCCACCAGGCTCTGCCGTCCCTGGGATTCTCCAGGCAAGAACACTGGAGTGGGTTGCCATTTCCTTCTCCATCCCTTGCTGCTTTTAATATTTGTTCTTTGTGTTTGATCTTTGTTAATTTGATTAATATGTCTTGGGTTGTTTCACCTTGGGTTTATCCTGTTTGGGACTCTCTGGGTTTCTTGGACTTGGATGATTATTTCCTTCCCCATTTTAGGGAAGTTTTCAACTATTATCTCCTCAAGTATTTTCTCATGGTCTTTCTTTTTGTCTTCTTCTTCTGGGACCCCTATGATTCGAATGTTGTAGCGTTTAATATTGTCCTGGAGGTCTCTGAGATTGTCCTCATTTCTTTTAATTCATTTTTCTTTTATCCTCTCTGATTCATTTATTTCTGCCATTCTACCTTCTAATTCACTAATCCTATCTTCTGCCTCTGTTATTCTACTATTTGTTGCCTCCAGAGTGTTTTTAATTTCATTTATTGCATTATTCATTATATATTGACTCTTTTTTATTTCTTCTAGGTCCTTGTTAAACCTTTCTTGCATCTTCTCAATCCTTGTCTCCAGGCTATTTATCTGTGATTTCATTTTAATTTCAAGATTTTGGATCAATTTCACTATCATTATTTCGAATTCTTTATAAGGTAGATTCCCTATCTCTTCCTCTTTTGTTTGGTTTGGTGGGCATTTATCCTTTTCCTTTATCTGCTGGGTATTCCTCTGTCTCTTCATCTTGTTTAAATTGCTGAGTTTGGGGTGTCCTTTCTGTATTCTGGCAGTTTGTGGAGTTCTCTTTATTGTGGCGTTTCCTCGCTGTGTGTGGGTTTATACAGGTGGCTTGTCTAACCAGGAAAGTTAGGGAAGCTTGTGTTGGTGTTCTAGTGGGTGGAGCTGTATTTCTTCTCTCTGGAGTGCAATGAAGTGTCCACTAATGAGTTATGAGATGTCTATGGTTTTGGGGTGACTTTGGGCAGCCTGTATCTTGAAGCTCAGGGTTGTGTTCCTTTGTTGCTAGAGAATTTGCTTGGTATGTCTTGCCCTGGAACTTGTTGGCCCTTGTGTGGTGCTTGGTTTCAGTGTAGGTATGGAGGCATTTGATGAGCTCCTGTTGATTAATGTTCCCTGGAGTCAGGAGTTCTCTGGAGTTAGGGTTTGGACTTAAGCCTCCTGCTTCCAGTTATTGGTCTTATTTTTACAGTAGTTTCAAAACTTCTCCTTCTATACAGCACCATTGATAAAACATCTACATTAAAGATGAAAAGTTTCTCTACCATGAGGGTCACCCAGAGAGGTTCATAGCGTTACATGGAGAAGAGAAGAGGGAGGAGGGAGTTAGAGGTGACCCAAATGAGATGAGGTGGAATCAATAGTGGAGAGAGTGGGCTAGCCAATAATCACTTCCTTATGTGCACTCCACAACTAGAGATGTTCACGGAGTTATACAGAGAAGAGAAGATGGAGGAAGGAGACAGAGGTGGCCAGAAGGATAAAAGGGGGGAATGAAAAGGAGGGAGACAGATCCAGCCAGTAATCAGTTCCCTAAGTGTTCTCCACTGTCTGGAACACACAGAAATTCACAGAGTTGGGTAGAGTAGAGAGGGGTTGGGGAGGAGACACAGGCGACCTGGTGGAGAAAAAGGAGAGTCCAAAGGGAGAGAGAGCAGTTAAGCCAGTAATCTCATTCCCAAGTGAAAAATGGGTACTGAAGATTGGGTTCTTAAAGGTAAAAATTGGTAACAAATACATAAAAGCAAAAATTAAAAATCTAGAGTAGAGTTTGGAATTTTAAAAATATGATGTTAAAGGAAAAAAGAAGGAAAAGAAAGAGAAAAAATGAACAAACAAACAAACAAAAAAAAACGTCGTGAAAATTATAAAGAAAATATAGGTACAAAATCGATAACTAAAACCAAAAAGCAAAAGTTAAAAACCTAGAGTAGAGTTTGGAATTTCAAAAATACAATGTTAAAAAAAAAGAAGAAGAAAAAGAAAGAGAGAGAAAAAAACAAACAAAAACAAACAATGTCGCAAAAATTATAAAGAAAATACAGGTACATAATTGATATCAAATACCAAAAAGCATAAATTAAAAATCTAGAGTAGAGTTTGGAATTTCAGATATACAATGTTACATAAAAGAAGAAGAGAAAGAAACGGAGGAAAAAAAAAAAGTCACAGAAATTATAAAAAAACTATAGGTACAAAATTGATAACAAATACCAAAAAGCTAAAATTAAAAATCTAGAGTAGAGTTTGGAATTTCAAAAATATAATGTTAAAGAAAAGAAGAAGAAGAAGAAGAAGAAAAAACCAAGGTCAAAAAATTATAAAAATATATATATATGAAGTTTACTGAAAAAAAAAAAATAGGATCTTTTTTTTAATGCAAAGTAATAGGTTATAAAGTGAAAATTAAAGGAATAATAGAGGACTTGAAATTTTTTTAAAAAAAAAAAAAAAAAAAGAATGATCGTAAAAATATATCGAGGACTTTCTCTGGTTTTGTTGTGAGTATTGTGGGTTCAGCTCATTTTTGGCTAGTTCCTTGGTCCGACTTTTATTTCTCAAGATCTATAGGCCCCTTCCTATGTATTCGGTAGTAACCACAGGGTTTTAATCTATTGCCTGTAGCTTCCAAGGCGGTTCCCTCTGTTATAGCTTCTTCTGTTTGCTGGACTCTTCAGTGTCTGGTTTCCGCCCTGACACAAAGGGGATGGTGGAGGACACTTTTTTTTTTTTTTTTTTTTTTCTTTTTAGGCTCACTTGTTCAGTCGCGCTGTGGGGAGGGAGGGACGCTGCAAACAAGTAACACTGGCGTGTGCTCACAGTGCCTCAGCCACACTGGGTCTGCCCCCGTTCACGGCGCGTGTAGCCTCCCTGCCCACACTGCTCAGGCTCTAGGTTGCTCTGCCAAGAACCATCCGTGGCCAGCCCTGGGCTGCCTGCACCTCCCAGGTCCAAGCCGCTCAGGTTCTGGCACTCGGGTAGTCCTCAGAGGTGCAAACTCAGTTGGGCCTGCATTTTGTGCCCTTCCCAGGTCCCAGCAGCTCAGGTGATGAGGTGTTTAGCGAGCACGATTGCTGCGACTTATCACCTCCCTGCCGCTTCGGTTATCTAGGTGTACAACCGGCGCACCTTCTCAGGGAGATGTTGACTGTCCAGACCCCCAAGAAGTTTTAGTTAGCAAAGAAGCCTGCTTACAGTTTTATAGATAATGTCTCTCTGGGGCTGCGATTGCCCCCTTCCGGCTCTGGCTGCGTGTCACCGGAGGGGGAAGGTCTGCAGCCGGCTATCTCTGTTCAGTCCTTTGTTCCGTGCACGGGCCTGGCGGTGTCTTAGGTTAGGGCTGGCTTTTCTCGTGATAGATATCCCACAGTCTGGTTTGCTAGCCCAGATTATTGCGCTCAGATAGCGCTCAAGGTATTCAGGCCAGGTCCTTACTCTAAGCAATGCAGCCCACGCTGCGCCTCCCTGCCCAGCCCCCGCTTGCTAATGGCGTGTGCAGGCATCTGCGCTGCTTCTCCGCTGGGGGAGTTACCGTAGGGCTCGCAATCTGCGAGTTTTAATTGTTTATTTATTTTTTCTCCCTGTTATGTTGCCCTCTGTGCTTCCAAAGCTCGGCACAGATTCGGCAGTGAGAAGGTTTCCTGATGTTTGGAAACTTCTCTTTTTTTAAGACTCCCTTCCCGGGACGGAACTCCGTCCCTCCCTCTTTTGTCTCTTTTTTTGTCTTTTATATTTTTTCCTGCCTCCTTTCGAAGACTTGGGTTGCTTTTCTGGGTGCCTGATGTCCTCTGCCAGCATTCAGAAGTTGTTTTGTGGAATTTACTCGACGTTTAAATGCTCTTTTGATGAATTTGTGGGGGGAGAAAGTGTTCTCCCCATCCTACTCCTCCGCCATCTTGGCTCCTCCGCTGATTTATTTATTTTTGACTCTTGAGATACATACAAGGTTCTGAAAGAATGTATGTGGAGTGGACAACTTACCACACTTCAATAAATCACATTTATTATAATACTTATTTCAAGCTTTCCTCTATGAAGCCTAATAAAAGCTATTAGGAAAAGTTAATCAGTCTCTCATGTTTCTAATGTTTTACTAGAGCCTGCAATTACTTAAAAATATTTTTAGTAATGCTATTTCGTTTATGATAAACACTCAAATTCTGTCAACATAAGCTTAGTAATTTTATTATGCCTGTTGACTTTACAGATAGTACAAGTGGAAATGAATCAAGCAATCATTTATCCTCCTATATCATTATGTATTTTGTTAAGAATTTTTGAAAAATATCCCAATCATTACACTTTGTGGTTTTTATAGCATTCATCACAGTTATAATCAAAAGTTTGTCCTGTTATAGGATTTTATCTATTTTCTATGACTTGGAAAGTGAAATTTGATTACATAATACTGAAGGAATAAAACAAAATTTATTTTTATCTCAAATGGATGCAATATATTATTTAGGAAAAAAAAAAAAAACAGTGAAGTAAAGGGCTTTTATTCTATAAGCATTAAATTGGAGATAATAGATGGAATCAAATTGTCCACTGGGGAACCATTTTATTCCAATGCAGAGTAAGAGGAAATGGAAAATAAGAGTTTCTTAAAAGCCCTGGAGAGATCCTAATTTTTGATCAAAGCATGTGAGTTTGAGTAGCCATAGAAGAATATTAAGGATGAAGGATAAATGGTTGTGTTGGATGAATCACAAGAGAAGCTGAGTAACAGAAAGAAAAAGTCTGTGTATTGCAGACTGGCCTGCCATGGAATTTATAGAGAATAAGACTGAGCCAAAACTGGCCTAGGTTACCAAATTTATTTATGGAAGTCCCCCACACTGTTTTGGTTAGGATATTTCATCATTTGGATGTATAAATCGGTCATTTTCAATTATCATCTGTGCTATATTTTGCCTTCCTGTATTTCATGGTTGTACCAAGTTATTTTCATACCAATGTACATGTAAGTAATCTTTCAGCTTTACAATCTGGAGCAACACAAGTTGTTGATGTTAATTACTCCTCTGCCACCTGTGTTTTCAGTGAAATGGCTTGCCAGCTGACTTAGGTTTAACTCTTGTTAGGTTTAGAACTTCCAAGATTTTTTTTTTACATGTGAATAACTTAGTGAAGCATGATAAAATATTTACTGATTCAAATGAAAATATTTCTCAGTGCTCACTAAGGGTTATACCCACTATTTGGTGTTTTATAAAAGTAAATGTAACTGATTCTCAGAATTGCCCAAGGAGAGTGATATTTGTTCCTGTTAATAAATGAGAATGTGAGATTCAGGAAAACTTCATTTATTTTAGTGGGTCAGAGACATGGTGAAATTTAAAAGCTGAGGTTTTAACCCAATACTTACTATGCTGCTACTGTCATTTGAATTGAATGAAATAAGAAACAACTGGACAAATGACTTTGGAATTCTAAACAATATAACGTAGGAAAATTGATTTTATCTAGGGTCTCTTAGTATGTTAAGTAGTTCTATGACCTCTGTTCCTCAATGAAAAAATATTTATATATGCAGTTAATACATATAATAAACATATGTATAAATAAGTAAAAATATATAAATTTATATATACGCATATATTTTTTCTTAGTCTTTTTTGTTCCTGAGTAAGAGCTTAGTATTTTTAGGCAAAATTAAAACTTCACATTAATTTTCAAGAAATTTAATTTGTTTCCCCATCACTTGGACTGATAAATAATACTGACTCTTTATATTTTGATTCTAATTTGTTTTGTAGTTTCGTAAGTTGTGAATCAATCATAACGCTATACCAGGCATTTACATAAAGCATTAGAAGAGCATGAAATTAACCCTTATAAAATTTGATAAAGTCTGTGACTAGGAAGTAATTACTCTCCCAAATGAAAAGACAACCAACCAGAATGGGAGATATATTTGCAAATGTCGTGAATGACAAGGGCTTAACTTCCCAAATATACAAAACAACAATTACACCTCAACAACAACAAAAAAACCAATCCAAAAAATGGGCAGAAGACCTAAATACATATTTCTTCAAAGAAGAAATATAGCTTGTCGATAGGCACAAGAAAAAATGTTAAACATTGCTAATAATTCAGTTCAGTTCAGTCGCTCAGTCATGTCTGACACTTTGCGACCCCATGAATCGCAGCACGCCAAGCCTCCTTGTCCATCACCAACTCATGGAGTTCACGCAGACTCATGTCCTTCGAGTCGGTGATGCCATCCAGCCATCTCATCCTCTGTCGTCCCCTTCTCCTCCTGCCCCCAATCCCTCCCAGCATCAGAGTCTTTTCCAATGAGTCAAATCTTTGCATGAGATGGCCAAAGTATTAGTTTCAGCTTAGCATCAGTCCTTCCAATGAATACCCAGGACTTATTTCCTTTAGAATGGACTGGTTGGATCTCCTTGCAGTTCAAGGGACTCTCAAGAGTCTTCTCCAACACCACAGTTCAAAGGCATCAATTCTTCGGCGCTCAGCTTTCTTCACAGTCCAACTCTCACATCCATACATGACCACTGGAAAAACCATAGCCTTGACTAGATGAACCTTTGTTGGCTAATTACTAGAGAAAGGCAAATCAAAACTACATTGAGGTACCACCTCCCATCAATTAGAATGGCCATCATTAAAAAGTCTGCAAATAACAAATGCTGGAGAGAATGTGGAGAAAAGGGAACGTTCCTACAATATTGGTAGTAATGTAAAGTGGTGCAGCACCTGCAGAAAATAGTATGGATCTTCCTCACAAAACTAAAATAAAGCTACCATATGATTTAACAATCCTACCCCGGGCATATATCTGGACAAAGCTATAATTCAAAAAGATACACACGTCCCTATGTTCATAACGGTACTATTCACAATAGTCAAGACATGAAAATAACCTGAATACATGTCCATAAATGAATGAATAAAGAAGACATGACACATATGCAATAGAATATTCAGTTCAGTCACTCAGTCGTGTCCAACTCTTTGTGCCCCATTGACTGCAGCACGCCAGGCTTCCCTTCTATCACCAGTTCCTGGAGCATGCTCAAACTCACGTCCATCAAGTCAGTGATGCCATCCAACCATCTCATCCTCTGTCATCCCATTCTCTTCCTGCCTCAGTCTTTCCCAGATTCGGGGTCTTTTCCAATGTGTCAATTCTTTGCATCAGGTGGCCAAAGTATTGAGTTTTAGCTTTAGCAGCAGTCCTTTGAATGAATATTCAGGACAGATTTCCTTAGGATTGGTTGGATTTCCTTGCATTCCGAGGGACTTTCAAGAGTCTTCTCCAACACCACAGTTCAAAAGTGTCAATTCTTTGGTGCTCAGCTTTCTTTATAGTCCAACTCTAAAAATCCATACACGACTACTGGAAAAACTATAACTTTGACTAGATGGACCTTTGTTGGCAAACTAATGTTTCTGCTTTTTAATATGCTGTCTAGGTTGGTCATAGCTTTTCTTCCAAGGAGCAAGCGTCTTTTCATTTCATGGCTGCAGTCACCATCTGTGGTGATTTTGGAGCCCAAGAAAATAAAGTCTCTCACTGTTTCCATTGTTTCTCCATCTATTTGCCATGAAGCGATGGGACAAGATGCCATGATCTTAGTTTTCTGAATGTTGAGTTTTAAGCCAACTTTTTCACTCTCCTCTTTCACTTTCATCAAGAGGCTTTTTAGTTCTTCACTTTCTGCCATAAGGGTGGTATCACCCTGCGTATCTGAGGTTATTGATATTTCTCCTGGCAATCTTGATTTCAGCTTGTGCTTCATCCAGCCTGGCATTTCACATGATGTGCTCTGTATATAAGTTAAATAAACAGGGTGACAATATGCAGCCTTGACGTACTTCTTTCCTGATTTGGAACCAGTCTGTTGTTCCACATTCAGTTCTAACTGTTGCTTCTTGACTGGCATATAGATCTCTCAGGAGACAGGTCAGGTGGTCTGGTATTCCCATCTCTTTCAGAATTTTCCACAGTTTGTTGTGATCCACCTAGTCAGAGGCTTTGGCATAGTTAATAAAGCAGAAATAGATGTTTCTCTGGAACTCTCTGGGTTTTTTGATAATCCAATGGATATGAGCAATTTGATCTCTGGTTCCTCTGCCTTTTCTAAATCCAGCTTGAACATCTGGAAGTTCATGGTTCACATATTGTTGAAGTCTGGCTTGGAGAATTTTAAGCATTACTTTGCTAGCATGTGAAATGAGTGTAATTGTGTGGTAGTTTGAATATTCTTTGGCATTGCCTTTTTTGGGGGGTATTGGCATGCAAACTGACCTTTTCCAGTCCTGTAGCCACTGTTGAGTTTTCCAAATTTGCTGGCATATTGAGTGTAGCACTTTCACAGCATCATCTTTTAGGATTTGAAATAGCTCAGCTGGACTTCCATCACCTCCACTAGCTTTGATCATAGTGATGCTTCCTAAGGCCCACTTGACTTCACATTACAGGATGTCTGGCTCTAGGTGAGTGATCATACCATCGTGGTTATCTCAGTCATTAAGATCTTTTTAAATATAGTTGTTCTGTATATTGTTGCCACCTCTTCTTAATATCTTCTGCTTCTGTTAGGTCCATACTATTTCTGTCCTTTATTGTGCCCATCTTTGCATAAAGTAGTCCCTTGGTATCTCTAATTTTCTTGACGAGATCTGTAGTCATTCCCATTCTATTGTTTTCCTCTATTTGTTTGCATTGATCTCTGAAGAAAGCTTCCTTATCTTTCCTTGCTATTCTTAGGAACTCTGCGTTCAGATAGGTATATCTTTGCTCTTCTCCTTTTCCTTTGCTTCTCTTCTTTTCTCAGCTATTTGTAAGACCTTCTCAGACAACCATTTTGCCTTTTTTCACTTTTTTTCTTGGGGATAGTCTTGATCACTGCCTCCTGTACAATGTTAAGAACCTCTGTCCATAGTTCTTCAGGTACTCTGTCTATCAGATCTAATCCCTTGAATCTATTTGTCACTTCCACTGTATAATCCTAAGGGATTTGATTTAGATCATACCCAAATATTCTAGTGGTTTTCCCTACTTTCTTCAATTTAAGCCTGAATTTGGCAATAAGGAGTTCATAATCTGAGCCACAGTCAGCTCCCAGTCTTGTTTTTGCTGACTGTATAGATTCAGTCTATGGTTCTCCATCTGTGGTTGCAAAGAGTATAATCAATCTGATTTTGGTATTGACCATCTGTTGATGTCCATGTGTAGAGTCTTCTCTTGTGTTGTTGGAAGATGGTATTTGCTATGACCAGTGTGTTCTCTTGGCAAAACTCTGTTAGCCTTTGCCCTGGTTCATTCCGTACTCCAAGGCCAAATTTGCCTCTTACTCCGCGTGTTCTTGACTTCCTACTTTTGCATTCCAGTCCCCTATAATGAAAAGGACATCTTTTTTGGGTGTTAGTTCTAGAAGGTCTTGTAGGTCTTCATAGAACTGTTCAACTTCAGCTTCTTCAGGATTACTGGATGGGGCAGAGGCTTAGATTACTGTGATGTTGAATGGTTTGCCTTGGAAACAAACAGAGGTAATTCTGTAGTTTTTGAGATTGCATCTAAGTACTGCATTTCGGACTCCTTTGTTGACCATGATGGCTACTCCATTTCTTCTAAGGGAATCTTGCCCACAGTAGTAGATATAATAGTCATCTGAGTAAATTCACCCATTTCAGTCCATTTTAGTTTGCTGATTCCTAAAATGTAGATGCTCACTCTTGCCATCTCCTGTTTGACCACTTCCAATTTGCCTTGATTCATGAAGCTAAAATTCCAGGTTCCTCTGCAATAATGTCTTTACAGCATCAAACTTTACTTCCATCATGTCACATCCACAACTAGGTGTTGTTTTTGCTTTGGCTCCATCCCTTCATTCTTTCTGGAGTTATTTCTCCACTGTTCTCCAGTAGCATATTGGGTACCTACTGAGCTGGGGAGTTCATCTTTCAGTGTCCTATCTTTCTGCCATTTCATATTGATTGTGAGGTTCTCAAGACAAGGATACTGAATTGGTTCGCCCTCCTTTTCTCCAGTGGATCATGTTTTGTCAGAACGTTCCACCATGACCCATTCATCTTGGGTGGCCCATACAGGGCATGGCTCATAGTTTCATTGAGTTAGACAAGGCTGTGGTCCATGTGATCAGTTTGATTAGTTTTCTGTGATTGTGGTTTTCATTCTGTCTGCCCTCTAGGGATAAGGATAGAAGCTTCCTGATGGGAGAGAGTGACTGAAGGGGAAACTGGGTCCTGTTCTGATGGGTGGGGCCATGCTCTGTAAATCTTTAATCCAATCTTCTGTTGATGGGCAGGGCTGTGTACCCTCCCTGTTGTTTGACCTGAAACCAAACTATGGTGGAAGTAATGAATATAATGGATGCCACACTCAGTTCCCCCAACCCTGCAGCAGGCCACCTCTGACCCATACCTCCACCAGAGACTCCTGGATACTCACAGGCAAGTCTGGGTCAGTCTCTTGTGGGGGTCACTGCTCCTTTCTCCTGGGTCCTGGTGCACACAAGGTTTTGTTTCTGCATTCCAAGAGTCTGTTTCCCCAGTTCTGTGTGCTTTGTTGTGGGGTTAATGGTGACTACCTCCAAGAGGGTTTATGCCTTACCCAGGTCTGCTGCACCCAGAGCCCCTGCCCCAGCAGCAGGCCACTGCTGATCCATACCTCTACAGGAGACACTCAAACACTCAAAGGCAGGTCTGGTTCAGGCTCTGTGGGGTTTCCTGGTGTGCAAAAAGTTTTGTTTGAACCCTCTGAGCATCTCTGGCAGGGGCAGGTATAGAGTTTGATTCTAAACATGATTTTGCCCCTCCTACTGTCTTGCTGGGGCTACTCCTTTGCCTTTGGATATGGGGTATCTTTTTTTGTGGGATCAAATATTCACCTGTCAATGGTTGTTTAGCAGCAAGTTGTAATTTTGGAGTTCTCTCAGGAGAAGATGAATGCACATCCTTCTACTCCACCATCTTGCAAGCATCTGTTCTTGATCCAAAAAAAACTTCAAAACATTTATACATATTCCTTCTTTGAAGTCGCTGTTTCTATATGAGCTCTCAACCACCAATGGAATATTACTCAGCTATGAAAAATGAAGTAATGTCATTTGCAGCAATATGGATGCAACTAGAGCTCATTACACTAAGTGAAGTAAATCAGAAAGAAAAAGACAAATACCACATGATATTTTCTGTGGAAACTAAAATATGTCACAAACGAACCTATCATTGAAACAGAAACAGAATCATGGACATAGACAATAGAGACATGGTTGCCAAGGGTGGGTGTTGGATGAGGGATGGGGTGGGAGGTTGGAGTTAGCAGATGTAAGCTTTTATATATAGAATGGTTAGATAATAAGGTCCTACTGTACAATACAAAGAACTATATTCAATATCTTATGATAAACCATGGTGAAAAAGAAATTTAAAAAAAGGATGTGTATATATTTATATATGCATAACTGAAATACTTTGCTGTACAGCAGTTATTATCACATTGTAAATCAACTATATTTCAATAAAAATAAAAGTATAAAAATGAAATAATCACTCTGTTGTTTTGTAAGTGAATACTAAGTGTACACATTTTTTTTTTTTGCTTTGTTGTCTCATTGACTTAAGTTTATTCAAGTATCTAATCCAATATTTTATATAATTTAGTTGTAAGGAAAGTTTCCAAACACTAATATCTACTAAGATATTAACAAAAAACTCATACAATAACAAATGATAATAATTGTCACATATAATTCTTAAATAACTAGAGTTGGGCTGGATGGCATCACTGACTCAATGGATGTGAGTCTGAGTGAACTCCGGGAGTTGGTGATGGACAGGGAGGCCTGGTGTGCTGCGATTCATGGGGTTGCAAAGAGTCGGACACGACTGAGCGACTGATCTGAAATGAACTGGGTATAGTACACAGATTAAAAGTTGACATTGACTAAGGGTCTGAATTGCAAACCTACCCATTTCTTAGTGTTTGAAGACTGTTTCTTGAAAGGAGATCATATTCTTTAGCTCACCTATGGTGGCATTTATGAAAGGCAACTATTAATATTGTAATTTGCCAGACAATATTCTAAAGCCAGGAACTGTAAAACAGGTTAGTTGCTCTGGTGTGTTAAAAATATCCTTTTTTTCTAACATTCCAATCGAATCATCTTTAAATTCCATAAAATATTGCTAAATGTCTCACAAATGAGAACACAAGTTCTGGACACACTTTTGCACTGTGTTGGCAGGGACCACCAAATCAGTCAATAAATATTTATTTGGTCCTAGTATAGTTTGCTAGGTATCTGTTCTAGGGGATGGAGTTGTGAACTTGAATAAGTTTGCTGAAGAGACAAGACCTCAATCTGAATATAAACTCCCCCAAAACACTGCCTGATAGCTAAACTACATATTAATGGGGAAGACTCCTGGGACACAGGGAAAAGCAGGTCAAAACACAAGAAGATTCTATCCTTGAAGCACAGAATTTAACTGAGATTTTTCCTGTTACTTTCTGAACACATTCATCAACCCATATGCAGCTTAAGCAGCAAAAAGTAGAAGACTTTGAGGCTTGAAATATCAGAATACAAACACTGAGGCTGGCAAAATGGCTAGAAACTTGGCTGGAAGAATCCCAGAGGAGCTGCTGTGAGTGCACAATTCTGAGCATAAAAGATGCCAAACCCTTCAGCATTCAACTGTGCAGGCCAGGGGAGACCACAAGGGGCCACACTAATAAAGCAGCAGCTCTAAGCTTTAAAGCCAAGAAGAGAGAACAGCTGTTCACATCACCAGGGGGACAGCTTGTAGGCTGAGTTTGCTCAAGAAAACTATCCTCTAGAATAAAAACCGGTCCTCACTCTTTGGTCCCTGCCCTTCAATGAGTGATTAATGTACGGCAGAAAGTGAGAAAAAATACAAATGAGTTTTAGTGAAAGATGGGATAATGGGAGAATTATCTAACCCATCAACTGGGAATTAAAAGAGAAAACAGAAATTAGGAAAAGTCAATATGGGAACAGCTAAGAGTTTTTCCAACTAGTCCATTCTGAAGGAGATCAGCCCTGGGATTTCTTTGGAGGGAATGATGCTGAAGCTGAAACTCCAGTACTTTGGCCACCTCATGTGAAGAGTTGACTCATTGGAAAAGACTCTGATGCTGGGAGGGATTGAGGGCAGGAGGAGAAGGGGACAACAGAGGATGAGATGGCTGGATGGCATCACTGACTCGATGGCTGTGAGTCTCAGTGAACTCCGGGAGTTAGTGATGGACAGGGAGGCCTGGCGTGCTGCAATTCATGGGGTCGCAAAGAGTCGGACATGACTGAGAGACTGAACTGAACTGAAGAGTTGAGATTTCCACCCGAATAAGAAGGACAGGGAAGCCTGGCGTGCTGCAGTCCATGGGGGTAGCGAAGAGTTGGACATGACTGAGCGACTGAACAACAACAAAACAACAAAGAAAGACCCATGTTATTCAAGCTCTGTGCTTCTCTGCTTCTATCCTATAAATGGAGGGTTAGGTTATGAGCCTGCAGGTCTCTTCTGTGTCAACTGTCTCAGATCCTAAGCACAAGTCCCTGAGAACAGAGTTAAAAAAAAAAAAAAGGCCAAAAGTCTCAGATTTTGGGAACAGAGTAAACAGGAGGAAAAATGACATAACTTCTGCATGTTTTCTGTGTTCTCGGGTTCTCTTTTCCATTTAGAGTCCCTCTATGACGGGTTTCCCAGTGCTAGCCCTGCTCAGGTTCACGTTTTTCCAGGCAGGAAAGCAGCCTCCCAGCTCCACCCATCTAGAGGCCTGTGCCTTTTTAGACTTCTGTTCTGTAAGATCCTTTGCAACCACAGCTCGCTGACATCCTCTAAGAAAATAAGTTTTAAAAGTATCTGATTATGTTAATTACAGTGTTTTGTCACCAACTTCTGCAACTGGAGACAGAAATCCTATTTGTTATTTTTTTTTACACATGATACATCACAATAAATTAAATTTTAAATAGAATGAAGATGTTACTACCTATTTTAAGATTTAATATCTGGTGGTTAGTATTTAGTATTTATAATTTCAGTTAATAATTAGGGTTTTCATAATAACATAAGAAATGAGTATCTGCATCTCTTTTGCTGCCTCTCATATAGGGTCATCATTACCATCTTTCTAAATTCCATATATATGCATTAACATAATGTATTGGTTCTTTTCTTTCTGAGTTACTTCACTCTGTATAATAGGCTTCAGTTTCATCCACCTCATTAGAACTGATTCAAATGCATGAAGTAATTAGCCTCCAATTAAAATAAATAAATTGAAAAAAATAACACTTCAAAATAAAGCCCAGAAACAGCAAAAAAAAAAAAAAAAAAAAGAGATGAGCAATTTCACTGAGACAAAACTTAATTACAAAAAATTGTGACCAGATATTGATTATTAGTGTCTACATCTCCAGGATTATTTGCCTTCTCCTATCCATCTTCTTATACACACACAGTATTTCTATTAAGATGATACAAAGATTATTTGGAGGAATTGATATACCATAGTTACTGAAGTAAAGCCTAAGATATTTTAGAAATTGATATTGAGTAATCAGAATTGTTTATACGTGGGAAATACAATATCAACTCTCACAGCAGCTTAGATCAACCTGTTAAATGGATAAACCTGTTTATTCACATCCTTCTAAATTTCATGGAGAAAATTGTTATTATGTTCCCTGCAATATGGAGACTAAGTTTTTCAAATCAAAGTCTTTTTATTGATCAAAGTTCTATTTTATATATATATATATATATATATATATATATATATAAATGTATAAATGTTTGGAGAAGGCAATAGCAACCCACTCCAGTACTCTTGCCTGGAAAATCCCATGGACGGAGGAGCCTGGTAGGCTGCAGTCCATGGGGTTGCTAAAAGTCAGACACGGCTGAGCGACTTCACTTTCACTTTTCACTTTCATGCATTGGAGAAGGAAATGGCAGCCCACTCCAGTGTTCTTGCCTGGAGCATCCCAGGGACAGAGGAGCCTAGTGGGCTGCCGTCTATGGGGTCGCACAGAGTTGGACATGACTGAAGTGACTTAGCAGCAGCAGCAGCAGCAGCAGACTTTGAAGAGATATTCTTTATAGTCTGCAGTCTTTCTGTAGAATTTAAATCAGGTTTTTAATGTTTTTTAAATTTTTTCTTAGAATTTTTGTGAATGGACTTTCCTTTCTTTTTTTTAAGATAGACTTCCTCAGTTCAGTTCAGTCACTCAGTTGTGTCTGACTTTTTGTGACCTCATGGACTGTAGCACACCAGGCCTCCCTATCCATCACCAACTCCTGGAGTCCACCCAGACCCATGTCCATTGAGTCAGTGATGCCTTCCAACCATCTCATCCTCTGTCATTCCCTGCTCCTCCTGCCCTCAATCTTTCCCAGCATCAGGATCTTTTCAATTGAGTCAACCCTTCGCATCAGGTGGCCAAGGTGTTGGGGTTTCAACTTGAGCGACAGTCCTTCCAATGAATCTGGGACT
Organism: Bos mutus; assembly: GCF_027580195.1. Classification (NCBI taxonomy): domain Eukaryota; kingdom Metazoa; phylum Chordata; class Mammalia; order Artiodactyla; family Bovidae; genus Bos; species Bos mutus. The sequence continues at coordinate 10,781,583 of NC_091640.1, read as the reverse complement.
GATTTCCTTAGGATTTACTGGTTGGATTTCCTTGCAGTCCAAAGGATTCTCAAAAATCTTTTCCAACACCACAGTTCAAAAGCATCAATTCTTCAGCCCTCAGCTTTCTTTATAGTCCAACTTTCACCATCCATACATGACTACTGGAAAAAGCATAGTTTTGACTAGACAGACCTTTGCTGGCAAAGTAATGTCTCTGCTTTTTAATATACTGTCTAGGTTGGTCATAGCATTCCTTCTAAGGATCAAGCGTCTTTTAATTTTATGGCTGTAGTCACCATCTGCAGTGATTTTGGAGCCCCCCAAATAAAGTCTGTCACTGTTTACATTGTTTCCCCATCTATTTGCCATGAAGTGATGGGACCAGATGCCATGATCTTTGTTTTCTGAATGTTGAGTTTTAAGCCAACTTTTTCACTCTCCTCTTTCACTTTCATCAAGAGGCTCTTTAGTTCTTCACTTTCTGCCATAAAAGTGGTGTCATCTGTGTATATGAGGTTATTGATATTTCTCCCAGCAATCTTGATTCCAGATTGTGCTTCATCCAGCCCGCCTTTTCACATGATACACTCTGCATATAGACTTCCTCAGCATGGTCTTTATGATCGTCGTTTATTGGACAACTAACTTTTGAACTACAATCTTAACTCCTATACTCTCTCAACTTACTGTTTACAATGATGTTATTTGAGCTTTCTAAATACATGGAGCTCCTTTCTGCCTCAAATCCTCACACAGGTTCTTCTTAGTTTGACAAGTTCTTGTCTTCCTCTACGCCTACTCTTATGTATCTTGTAGTACTCAAGGCAAATTTTACTTTCCTAACATGTCAAGATCAGAATTTTCTATTTCATATTCATATAACACATTGTACTGGTTTGACTAGTTCTTGAAAATATTTGTTGTTGTTAAGTTGCTAAGTCATATTCGACTCTTTGTGACCCCATGGACAGCAGCAGGTCAGGCTTCACTGTCCTTTATTATCTCCTGGAGTTTGCTCAAACTCATGTCCATTGAGTTGGTGATGCTATCTAACCATCTCACCCTCTGTTGCCCTCTTCTCCTTTGCCTTTAGTCTTTCCCATCCTCAGGGTCTTTTCCAGTTAGTTGGCTCCTCTCATCTGGTGGTCAAAGTATTGGAGCTTCGGCTTCAGCATTGGTTCTTCCAATGAATATGCAGGGTTGATGTCCTTTAGGATTGACTGGTTTGATCTCCTTGCTGTTTGAGGGACTCTCAATAGTCCTCTCCAGAACCACAATTCAAAAGCATCAATTCTTTGGTGCTCAATCTTCTTTATGGTCCAAGTCTCACATAAGTACGTGACTACTGGAAATGCCATAGCTTTGCCTGTATGGACCTTTATTGGCAAAGTGATGTCTTTGCCAGGATGTGCTAAGCAAATTGGGACTTATGCGTGAATGCAAACTCATTTTTGTCTTGCATTTGAGCAGTTAAAATTATCTAGGGATATCGTTATAGATTTTCAATTTCTACTTTTCCTTTGGCTGCAAGTATTATATTTCAATAGATTATGAATTACTGTTTTTAACCAATTCAAAATAGAGAATATCAACATATCACCAAGGATTCACTACATGTGTCCATTAGAGTCTCTTGTCATATTTTTGTTTTTCTATAATTAACACATATAAAGTAAATGGCATGAAAAATAAGTGCATTAACAATGTGGATCTACATCATCAATGTAGTACTTAGGTTGTACTGCTTAGTCTGATTGCATTAATGTCTGTGTATCATTTAAAATTATCTTTTTGCCACTTATCTGCATGATCTTTGTTATCAGTAAGAGTTGGAGATCAATAACTTGGATGAGGTCATTAAAATACATATGTATACCATTATTCTTTCCGGAGTTTATCTGATTTTTCAAGTAAACTGATAAAGCTTCACTAAACTGAAGTACATATTGTCACTTTCATATGCTTTAAGTGAGAATATTTCACTATTATGTTTCTGGAAAGGATGTTTGTAATATGGATAAAGAGGCTTGCACATATTCATTATATGGTAACTCAATTTCTAATAATTCATCCTACAAACATAAGTAGATAAATCCACAGAGAAATAAATATATATATATATTTTGTATAATATTTAATGTGTTACAACAGCTTAGAAAAAAGTCAATGTTCATCAGTATGAAAATGATTATATAAAATTAGTATATCCACACAGTGTAATACAATGTAAAGATAAGCATACATTCAAAAATTACATTTTTGATCCTATGATAATTTGGTAAATGATGATGTAAGGGTAAGCGAAAGCTGATGCAAATAACAGATGCAATAAAATGTCACTTAAATATGAATGCTTATTTTATACACCTATATAAAACAATGCTAAATGAAAAATGATTTAAAATAGTACATGTGAAGGTACAGTTGCTGAAAGTATGCTCTGCATGGTATGTACTCTATACCTACATACACTCACACTTGAAAAGAAGACACTATCTCAAAAAGAAATATATCAAATATTAATTATGTTTTCCTCTGCATAGGAATTATGTATAATTTTTCTTACCTCCACTTCTTTGTTCTGTATTTTCTAAAAATAACTCAATGAATTGAAGACTGTATATGTTTTTTGCTAACATAATATGATGGCATATTATTTTAAAATTTATCTTACTTCTATATTATAAATTCAGCAATGGCAGTGTGATTATTACTTAAAATCATTTTTATCTATTCCTTGCTTAGCACTTGTGAGGCATAGCACTCAGTACTTTTTACTGTACAAATACATGGCAGAGCATAAGTTTGAAATAACTTCCTTTTTTGAGATTTCCATCTTATTTTTCTTTCTTTTACAAAGTATTCAGGAATAAATAGATTTTTGAAAGAATAACACTATCCATATTGTATTTCTCATGTAGGAGGAAATAATGTGCAATCTATACATTGATTTTTATATGTGAGATCTTCAAAGACTGCTGTGCCTGACTCTCCTGTGAGTTACCGTTTTCCTTTGAGTTTTTATCCTGACTGAAAGATACATGAAGATGGAATTTTTATGTTAATGTTGCATTTCTGAAATGTAAATATCTTGATCTGCAGAGATTTTATAGGCTCAAATATCATTTTTTAAAAATCTCCTTTAGTTACAAAACTTTGTGAATAAAAAGAAATATGTTGATTAGCAAATAAAGATAATCAGCACATAGAAATCACTGAGTGTCATTTTATCTGGCTATTAAAATAATCATCTGTTGTCAATATTCTGCATTTCACTTCAGAAAACAGCTTGCTCTGGAAAACTACAGAATGATCCATACAGATTCTGACTTCACAGAAGTGTGGAAAGCAGGGTAAGCTTTGTACTTTTCAACTGTAAGTCATCAGAATATGGTGACAGTGAGAAATGTGTTCTAGAACCAAATAGCTGTAACACCAGACTCACTTTTTCTCAATACACTCTCCTTTGTTTCTACGGTACCATTTTCTCTCTGTTTTTCCTCTGTCTCTCTGACAGTTCCTTTGTGAACTCCTGTTAGGCAGGGGAATTATGATGAAGTAGTACAAAGAGGGGCTTCCCTGGTGGTCCAGTGGCTGAGGATGCCTCACAATCCCAATGCAAGGGGCCTGGGTTCAATCCATGGTCAGGGAACAATATCCCACATGCCGTCTTGAGCTTCCTTGGTAGCTCAGTCAGTAAAGAAGCTGCCTGTAATGCAGGAGACCTGGGTTCGATCCCTGGGTCAGAACGTTCCCCTGGAGAAGGAAATGGCAACCCATTCCAGTATTCTTGCCTGGAGAATCCCATGGGTAGAGGAGCCTGGCAGGCTACAGTCCATGGGGTTACAAGAGTAGGACATGACTTATTGACTAAATCACCACCACAGCACAAAGAAGGGTGGAACTATCGAATACTGAATTATTCGTCAGGCAAACATTCATTAGATTATTTAAACTAACCCTCATCTAAATAATTTAATAACTTTAGCATTTTGTCAATTTACTCATTTTAGAAGGTAGCACTGGAACTATCCCTGGCTATGTGAGGATAAAATGAAATTCTTTTTTCTCTAATCTTTTCTAGGCTAAGTTATGATAAGTTTAAACTTATCATAGTTTAAACTGTACAACTAATATTAGACTAGACTCTAATATTAGACAAGGTTCCAACAGGCAATGAAATTAAATCTCTAATACTGGGGTAGTTCCCCTTGTTTACATTTCCCTGGACATCTTTAGATGTGTGGTGTGCCAGCTATAAATTGACACACACATATAAAAAACTATTAAGACTATTCCAAATTAACAGATACCAAATCACACATCTCCTAAACTCACAGAAAAGAAAGAGGATGAAAAAAAATAATTAAATAAAACATTTCCCTGCTCCTACTCTCTGCATACTTAAGCAGAATATATTCAAACTGCAAAGAAAATCAAAGACAAAGAGAAAAACTAGAAGGCACAGAGAAAAGACACACAGAGGAAGAAATGTAAGAATTTTAATTGATATCCACCACAAACTATGCCAACAAATAGAAGCTAGATCCTCTTTAAAGTGAAAAAAATGTTAACACTGAGTTTTATTCAAAGCATAAATGTAGCTCACAAAGTGTAAAGAAATAAATACCAAAAGGTATGAGTAAGAATTCAAGATCTCTTCCATCCCCCTGTCCAAGAAACAAAGGTTTCTATGACCCATTTTAGGAAGGAAAGGGAGCAACTCTCTTGTATCTCTTAGATTTAAAAAATTGAGACACAATTTACATATTACATTGTGAATGTTTTAGGTATAGATTGTATTGGCTTGACACTTATATGTTACAATATAATTAGCACTGGAGTGTAGGCTACCTCCTCTCTCACATCACATAATCTTTTCATTTTTGTGGTGGGAACAATTAAATTCTAGTTTCTTAGCTCTGATGTTTATAACACAATACTATGTCCATAATCATTATGCTGTGCATTGGATCTCTAGGACTTATTTATCTCCTGACTGAATGCATGAGAGATTCACACTCCCTTTCCTCCCGTCATCCCAAGGGCAGCAGTAAGAGAGTGCGAGGAACCATACAGCTGTTACCTGCTTTCTAAGTGAATAATAATAACCTGTCTGATCCAGAGCACCTGTGTTTTCATTCATAATAAAATCACTAAAGATAAATATTAAAACCACAACCATACCTCATCATACTTGAGCTATCCCTCTCTGGGTCCTCAGTAACTGGCTCACTTCAAAAAGAAAAGAGCTTTAAAGCATGATTGACAACAGAGCAGCTGAAATCTATGAAAGCTCCCAAGACCAAGAGTTGGGTAGAAGTGAAATGAGAAGGTTACTGTAGGCGTTGATGAAACAATGAGTGAAGCAGTAGCCACTCCCAAAACGGAAGTGTGCACTGCTTGCCCATGAGGCTCTCTAATCAGTGTATAAGGTATGTACATACACACACATAATATTTACAACAGATTGGATGATGGATCATTTTTAGTGGAATACATATGTTTTCTCTCTCTTAGCATGATATAAGCTTGGAGCTTAAAATGCATTTATTATGTCCCTCTCTTTCCCCTTTTCAGGTTTAATCTGGGAAGAATTTAATCAGCTGAATTTAGTGTCTGTAGCCTATAGGTTAATCCCTATAATGAAGGGTCATTGTGGTTCAACCAGACAAGATAGAGAAACCTCTTGAGTAAAAAAAATTGAGGTCGGAGACCTCAATTTTTGCATTTAGACCTTTTTAACATACTGTTCAGTGTAATATTTTAACCTCTCATTTTAAAATTGGAAGATTGAAATTATAATTCTGACCCTACTGAGTTAAGGTAAAGACTCATGATTCTGGCTGAGTGCTACCTTCTAAAATGAGTAAATTGACGAAATGCTAAAGTTATTAAATTATTTAGATGAGGGTTAGTTTAAATAATCTAATGAAAGATTGCCTGTTTAATGGTGAATAATTCAGTCTATTATAATTGTGAAATTATGAGAGCAGAATACTATAAGGATTATGTTGAATCATTGCTAGGTTTGGATTTGACTTGTTAATTATGTTATCCTTTGTCCACTTATAGTAAATAATAGTCATTGCTTTGCTATATTCAAAATCAGTTCAAATAGAATTATAGCTTATTATGGTATCATTATTCAAAAGAAGAGAGGCTCACAAAATATGTTGCCCATCACTCACTGAGTGTGAGCTAATACAGCTACTATTCTTGCTGAATGCTATTTCTCTCATAACAGAAATGACAAGACATAATTTTCCCTCCTTGTCATATCCACGGTGGCAACAGTATGATTCGTAGCCAGTCTCTTATCACTTTCTCATACATTTCAGATCTGTTACACACCCAGTCTCCTACACCTTCACATGATGTCTGTGAAGTAACTAATTTTTCTGCTTATTTCATTCCTGACCTCATGCACACTACATGATTGGTTCCTATGTGAATATCACTCGAAAGCCTTCTTTAAGCTATCTAATGATGATTAATATCTTTTACTTAAAAAGTAAAAGATAAATAAAATATAGTATTCCAACTATGACATTTTGGAAATGGCGCAACTACCAAGATAGTAAAAGGCTAATCATTGACAGAGTTTGGGGGATGAGCATATGAAGCACAGAGGATTTTTAGGACAGTGAAAAAACTCTGTGTGATACCATATATTTGTCTAAATCCGTAGTATATGTAAAGCCAAAATCAAACCATATGTAAACTAAGAACTTTTGGTGATTATCTAGTGTCAAAGCAGGTTCGTCAATTGTGACAAATGTACTAACACCTCTCTGGTGGGGAATATTGATAACAGGGAGACCACGCGTGTATGAGACAGCAGTTACAGGAGAGATCTTTGTGCCTTCAGAGTTTACTGTGAACCTTAAACTGCTCTAAAAGTAAAGTTAAAAAAAAAGTAAGGAAATGAAAGCATATGGCAAGACCGTCACCTAGAGAGCAGAAAAGAGGGAAAGAAAGTTGGACTAATGATATAACTTGGGTCATACCCTTCTGCTGTATTATATATTAAATATTCGAACTTTACCCCAGAAATCCTTCCCAAAGGTCACTTGTCTCTCATCTTATTATTTTTTTTTCTTGAAATACCTTAGATAGAAGGACAGTGCATCTTTTCCCAACTACATATTTTTGACTGCCTCTAGGAGAAGACATCCTATTAGTTGGGGTCCAGCTATTCTTATTAACATTATTTTGGGTGCAGAAAGACCAGAGATGACTCTCACTTATTTCTACGATGGTAACATTTGCTTCCATACTCAGAAAAATAAAGATGAAAAAGCTATTTCAGAGTTAATGGATAATAAACACATTATGCATATGAAATGATAGCTTCTCCCCCCATGATGGCAAACTTCATCGTCTGTCATGGTCTTTCTCCATTCTGACTCTAGGGCAGTCTGTGAACCTATCACAGAAGAGCAGTCTAGGATTCTAGTTGCTCAGGGTTGACATGAAACCACAGACTTATCAAGGAAACTTCATGCCTCTTCTTCTAAATAGAGTATGGGATATATTATTTTTTGCCTTTATTAATGAAGTATGAGAAGAAAATAAAAGTAAATATTTTGATTACATACTATCCCATTCTATATTCCAGAAATGAAAATTGTATTAAGAATTGGCTTTATATTTAAAGTACAAAAAGGAACTGAACATTATTATAAAAACCAAGGTGTTTATGTCCCCATTAATTTCATAATTTGCATGGTTTTATGATGCCTTATGATTTAAAATAGATCCTGTTTTCATCATTGCTGTCTAATATGTTGGGTATATATTTCTGCATAAAATGGATCCAAAAAGTTTGACTTAAACAATAACATATTGTTAAGTTTATGAAGGTTTATTAGGTTGGGTTAGGCAGTCATTGCCTGGTATGTCTCATACTGTTGCTATCAGATGGCAGCTGGAGTCATCTGTAGGCTGGATTGGGCTAGAAGTTCAAGGTGGCTTTTCCCCTCATATATCTTGTAACTGTGGTTAAGTTCATTCTCTTTACATGGCCTCTATTTTTGCCTAGGATTATCATACTTCCTTACATGGTGGTTGGCTTTCTCCAGGGCATGTTTCCAAAGATTCAGATGGAAGCTATAAATCATCTTATGATTTAGCCTTGGAAGAAATTTAGTACAACTTTTACTGTATTATATTGGTCAAAACCCAAATGGAGAGGGGCTATACATGAATGTGGATACCAGGAGGTGAGGTTCACGAGGGGTCTATCTTTAGAGTTAAGATAATACATGTGCTTAGACTCTTGTGCTGGTATATAAAATGTTGAAGAAGAAAGGTATCAATTTAGAATAGGAAGAAGATTACCTTGGTCACAAAGGTAGATTTTGGAAACAATTTATTGATAACTGATTCTTTGATTAGGAAAACACAAAATAACTGAAGAAACCAAATAAGAACCTACATCTTCTGGGTTTTCTTGGGTAAATTGTTACACAAATGAATTTTGTAAATGCACATAGAAGTTTAAATGTAAATGTCTTCTTAGTGAAACAGGTCATATTTTATATTTGATACTCAATAGAGCATAAGTCATACCTGAGGTTGCCTTATTATTTCATCCTAGCACAGTGCTAAGAATTTAATAGGTATAAAATCTTTGCTCATAAAATACTAATAATGAATAAATGCATGTGCATGAATAAATGTATTTCAATTTCAAACTGAATCTACATTATTCAATGTGATACTGAGGTACCAATTAGTTTAATTATGTTTTATTTTATCCAATAATTCTGTAGTTTGTGAAATATGTTTACATTTAACAATGAAAGAACAGGCAAATAACTGCAGGTGGTATTTGTATAAGGATTTTTTTCTCCCTGAATCCACAAATAATGCATAATATCAATGAATGGATTCTTCTCCCCAGGTAGCAGTCTTTATTATCCTATTGTTTATATAATTGAGTTGGTAATGCATCACATTATTATTTAATGTCTATTGAGACTTAATTGTAATTTCAAATCCACAGTGAATAGAGAATATAACTTTTATCCCAGTGTGTTTGCAGTCTAATGGATTCTTCTTTTCTGTGTGGGAATTCAGTGTTCTTGAGTCAAAATGAAACTCTGCAGGCATTCAAAATAATTATCGCAAAATATGAAGTACAGATCATATTTAATCACAAGATGGCCTCTTTGCTAAGTCTACAAACTCAAAGCTATAGGAAGAACCATATAGAACGAGTGACTGATAGATTGAAGTCAGTATTCAGTTTTGTGTTTGTGTGTAGGAGAGAAAAGGAACATATGTGATTGTATGTGTGTATATATGTATCTCATTTTGGAAAGAAACTGCAAGGGCACAGTTAGGAAACAAATTTTCATTGTTTATCCTTTGCACTTAAGGATAGTCTGCAGAAGAAATAAACGTTGCTCAATTTTGTGAAATAAATTAAGTATAAGTACCTAATTCGACATGCCACTAAAAAATACTTATTCAAAAAAATAAGCTCCTACCAGAGCTATATGATCTTCTTACATTTTTGAAGTTGTACAAGATTGATAGTGTTTTAATTCTTTAAAATTTGGTAGAATTTACCAGTGAAGTCATAAGGCCTTGTAGATTTCTTTGGATGAATGATATTTATTACAAATTAAGTATCTTTAAAGACAGAGCTGTCAGATTTTGTATTTCTTATTGAATTTGTATTGTGAGATGCTTTTCAATTTCTCCATTTTTAAGCCATTACATGTTTTGCCACATAGGTGATCATAATGCTTTCCTATTATTTTTAATGTCTATTGGATGTATGCTAATATCCTTACTTTCATATTATATAGAGGCAATTGTGTTCTTTGTCCTTCTTTTGCTAGTCTTTGATCAAATTTATCTTTTAGAAGGATGAATTTTTGGCTTAGTTAACTCTCTACTGTGTATTTTTTACTTTGTTTTCTACTTTGGTGACCTCTGCCCTTGGTGACACTGTTCTACTCCCTTAGATGTTTCATTTAATTAATTATTCAAAATTAAATGGCATGGTAACTATAGTTAATAAAACTGACTGTATACTGGGAATTTATTATGAGAAGAGATCTTGAGTGCTTTCTCCACAAAAAGAAAATTAGTAACTGTTTCAAATAATAGGTTTTCTAATTAACTTGCTCATGATAATCATTTTACAGTGTGTATATATATTAAATCATCATATTGTATGCCTTAAATGTATATGATTTTTATTTGCCAACTGTGCCTCAGTAAAGCTGGGGGGTATAATTCTCAATAAATACCTCTTGATCCAAAAGAAAAAAAGCAAACAAAAATTTAATGTTTCCCTATAAACACCATTTTAGCTCTATACTACAAATTTTGAAATGTTCTCTTTATCATTATTTGGAAATATTTTCTAATTTCCTTGTGATCCCACCACTGAGGAAAGAATCATTGACTTTGAAGGTGCGTCAGTAAAAACTTCCCAGTCTGGTATGTTAAAAAAAAAAAAAAGACTCAAAGGTCATGACAATTTAAAATAATATAGCATATACGTGATTGGACTATCAAAAGAAGAATGAAACAAAGGAACAGAAGAAATATTTGAAGCAATAATGCCTGAGAATTTTCCAAAATTAATGACAAACACCAAATCATAGATCCAGGAAGCGCAGAGAATTCCAAGTTAGACAAATATCAGGAAGTCTATACGTAGTCATATCATATTCTGACTGCAGGGAAACAAAAACAGAGAAAATTCTCCAAGAAGCAAAACAAAGCATGCAAAAACAAACCCCAAGAGAAACAAAAATAAGTTACTTATAAAGGAGGGTGACACTACCCACCCTGAAGAATTACTGCAGAGCTAATACAATCGAGACAGAACACTGTCAAAATAATAGACAAGTAGGTCAGTGTAACATATTAGATAGTCCATAAACAGATCCACACAATATACTCAACTGATCTTTAAGAATCAGAGGCAGTTCAAGGTTGAGAAACAGTCTTTTCAACAACTAGACTTCTATAAGAAAAAAACAAATGACTGCAGATACAGTCTTTAAACTTTTCACCAAAATTAATTCAAACAGGATCACAGACCTAAATATAAAATGTAAAGTACAAAGTTTCTAGAATAAAATATAGGGTAAAAATCTATGTGACCTGGTTTTAGTGAGGAGTTTTTATATGCATCACCAAAAGCAAAATCCATGAAAGAGAAAATTGATAAATTAAAACTTATTAAAATTAAAAACTGCTCTGAAAAAGGCAAATTGAACACAAAGCACACATTGGGAGGAAATGGTTACAAAGCACTTACGTAACAAATTATTTGTGTTCAAAATATAAAAGAATTCTTAAAACTCAATTATAATAAAACATTCTAATAAAAAGTAGATGGGTCAAAGACAGAAGCAAATACCTCCCTATAGAAAACACACATAGCAAGTACATAAAAAGAAGCATGATATCACTTGTCACTAGGGTTATAAATTAAGACAGATATTACACATCTATTAAAATGGGTAAAATCTAAAAAAAAATCAATTCTAGTGTTGACAAGGATGCAGAAATAAGTGAGAGAAAACCCTCATTCATTGCTGGTGGGAATGCAAAGTGATACAGCCTCTTTTGAAGATAAAGTTAAATATAGTTTTAACAAAGATCTACCAATTGTTCTCACAAGTATTTTCCCAACAGATCTGAAAACTATGTCCACTGAAAAACCTCCATATGAATGTTTACAGTAGTTTTATTTATAATCACCAAAATGGGAGGCAACCAAGATGTCCTCCATTAGGTGAATAGAAAAATAAAACTTAAAACATACTTACACACTCATACACACACATGTATATTTGAATTTTGTTCAATGATAAAAATAAATGAACTACCAAGCCACAAATATACTTGGAAGAAACTTAAATGCATATTTTTAAGTTGAAAAACTCGGTCTGATGAATCTACAAATTTCATGATTTCAATCATATGACATTTGGGAAAACGTAAAACTGAAACCACACAATAATCGTTGCGCATTGGGGCTTTGGGGAAGGAGGAAGAGAGAGGAATAGGTGAAATGCAGATGGTTTTTATTGCTTGTCATGCTATTCTGTATGATACTGTAACGATCTATACAAGACAGTATGCATTTGTGAAAACACATAGAACCTTACAATTAAAAACTGAACCATAGCAAATACACATTTCAAAAAATCAGTCAGAAGATGAGGAAATCCCAGGGGGAAAAAATGCAGATTGTGACAAGAGAACTTACTTGTTTTACAAATTTATGAACCAATCTTACTGAGGGATGTGAGGGACAATGGTATTGACCTAAGTAAATTTTGAAGTGAGTCAGTCTGAAAGACTGAACATAAATGGAACTGCTCATAAACTCTATGCCCTAGATGATGAGGATATTTCCCACAAAGTGTGGCTTAAAATTTTTAAAGCTACTACAAATGCACAATGGAATTAAATAACAAATGGATGCTGGATGGTGAGAAACAGGTTTTACACATCTGGAGTGTGAAATGACATACAAAGAGAAAAGGCTAGAATGGTCTATGCAAGAATGAATTAAAACTGGAAACAGCAGTATAAACTCATGTATTGCTTAATTCAGATTTAAAGTATTATGCATAGAAATATTGATAGATATGTGTATATATATATGTGTGAGTCAGTACACAGATACCTATTTCTTTATTGTTGGATGAACAAGCTTAAAAGAAATGTCTCCCTGGCAGCAACAAATACACCTAAAATCCAGATCTTGGTTTCCATTACCATCATCTACTAAAAAGAATCAAAGTTCCTTGGAGGAATGGCTGATCCTAGAATGGAGGCAGGAAAGATACAAAATGAACTTGGAGCTTCTTGAGGGCCAGAAGTAAGGAAATACTCAACACACAGCACACACACACACATACACACACACACTCATGTCAAAGGAGCAGCAGAATTGAAAGAGCACTAATCAGGAAAACTTGAACTGCAAAATAAGTGAAATATTATTGAATTATAACCCACAGTATAAAATATCCATGAATTCCAACTGATAAATGTTTGAATGGATTCATTAATAGGAAAAAAAAAATCTCTTGTGCAGAATAATTCCAGATAATTTATGTAGACACTCTGCTTTTAACTCTCCAAGTGTATGCTGTGCATAGAGACTTCCCAAGGGTACAGTCTGGAAAGGGTGTGGGAGGAAGAACTTTACAGAGGAGAACCTCACAGATACCATCTCAATCAGGTCATCAAATCAATGTCAGCAGTGCTAAATCAGACAGGTAGTATGTATCCTTGATATGATGTGATGAAAATGGAACTTTATCTCGTTGGTTTTGCTTCTCCTTTCAATATCTCATATTTTCAATCTTATGATGAAAACATCAGATAAATGCCAAATTTGGGCATCCTACAAAATACTGGTCAGACCAGTGCTCTTCAAAATATTCAAGGACATCAAGATAAAACCAAGTCTGGGAAACTGCCAACACCAACAGGAGCCTGAGGAGACATGATAACTACGTGTAATGTGGCAACCTGGATAAGATTCTGGAATAGAAAAAAGTGAATACTAAGGAAATGAGAAGTATGGATTTCAGTTAATAATGCAAACATTTTGATTAATTATTATAAAAATGTACCATATTTACATAAAATGTTAATAGGGAAAAATGGGGGGGCATGTGGGAATTTTGTGGCATTCTTAATTTTTCTATAAATTTAAAACCATTTAAAAAAATATAGCCTGAAGGGAAACCTGTGAACAAAATAGAATGGCCCCATTTTAAAGACAGACTCTCTTAAAACAATTTAAAAAATCCAGTCACATGAAAAGCATCTTTCAGACATTCATCAATATAAACATTAAAATTTAGTAAAGTTTTTCAATATAAAATTAATCAATTTAAATTATGACCAGAAATCAAATGTATAATGCTGTGCACTGGAAGGAAAGCTGGCTGTCCAAAGAATGAGGGGAAAAGGCAGGGAGTGTGCGGAGCACCAATGTAGGTTCTAGGTTGAAGAGTGTTTTATAAAAGTGACAGAAAGTTACTCAAAGGGTCAGACTCCCATTTTGAAATAGTCACCAGAAGTCATTGATGGGGTTGGACTTTCGTTCTGAAAATAATACTCTGTTTACAATTGTGGAGAGAATTGGATAGAATCCAGAACACATGGGGATTTATCAGTGCTGTCACATTACACAAAAGGACAGAAAATTGCTCCAGAGTGGTGAAAATAAAGCTGGGGAGAGACGGAACACTTGCAGAATTACATACAAAGTCAAATAAGGAGGACTTGTTGATGGGTTAAATATCACATATTGATATAGAGGGCAAGAGATGTTAATGAGAAACCCAAAGTTTCTGGCTTATTCAAGTCTCTAATTAAATTGCCATTTACTGAAAAAGGAAACATTGGAAAATGAGCACATTTATTCTAACTCATTCTTTTGATCTAGATGTAAATTCATCTAAGTACCCTTACTGTAATTGAACTCTGGCTCTACTTACTATTGCATCTATTATAATGTTGCTTTAGGAGGTACCACTATGGGAGTAGATTTTTTTAATGCAGTGTAGCCTCTCCCTTGTCTGGTGTAATACTTGACACAGTTGGAACTTCAATAGTTTGTGAATAATAAATACATGATTTAAGTAAGAAGTAAATCTGGGCATGGTTTCTGAGTTTCCACTATGTTTGCTTTTGAAATTTGGTGTGGACTGCTGTCCTTCACATTCACCTTTCTGCTTTTCCTTCCAAAAATCCTCAGTCAATTCCAAAAGCGTTTTCTGTCCTTATTTGACTACTAGTACTGATCTTTAAAAAAATAAGTGTACACCAAAATCCCTACAAGGTAATTTAGATTTCCTAATGAATATTGAAGTGCTTCATATTTATACTTGGAAAGGTCATATCATGATCTTCACTTCTATTATGTCTCATTGCTGTTTCACTTCTGTTTCTGTTACTGCCACCCATTTTATGTAACCTTTAAAATGATTTGTTTTGTTATAAAACGGATGATGCAAACAGATGAATGTCTACTGCAGAAGTAGACCACAAGGTATAGTTTAATATGGTACTAAAATAAAATGTTAACGAGACACATTTATGGTAAGGGACAATATTAATCCTGATCTTGAATCCTCAATTCAATTTCATCTGATTTTGATTTACACAAAATATTTTAGCATGTATAAGAAATTTTTGTTATCTACAAATTTACTCTCCCTAGAATCTAATCAATAAATCAATGAAGTGATAGCTTGCTTTTGTGCTTATGCACCCATTTCCATTAAAATGTTAATTTTTTCTCATCTAACTACTCATAACACTACTTCATATTAGACAGTCTTATGAAAGGTGTATTATTTTGTCAAAAGCTTTATGAAGCAAATAGAATTAAATGTAAATTTAAAGGAAAATACTTTATTTACATTAAAATATTTAATATTTCACAAGTATCAAAGCTTTTAAGATCTTACTTAGATATTATTTTGTATAAGTGACAAATATTTTACAATTTCAGTTTTTTATGTTTGTACTGTGTTTATGTATGCTTATCTAAAACTGGAATTTAAGTTTAGACAGAAGCATGTAAATTTGGGAAACCAAAAACTATTGAGTAATAAGATGTAATAAGTAATAAGACCTATGCTTTTCTGACTGATTCTCATACAGTGATTCTCAAAGTGTGGCACCCAGTCTGCAAGAGATTGGAGATTCTCTAGGAGATTGCTAGAAGTAAAAATTCCATATCATCTCCCTATGCCAGAATGTTTTGGGGAAATGGAGCCTAACAATCTGTTTTTGTTATTGTTTGTTTGTTTTATAAGTCCTGAGAGAAGCTACAAGTCACAACATCCTATTCTAATACTGGAATTAAAAATAACTATTACAAATAACTATACTACAAACAGCAAATCAGTCCTAATTGAATGGACATTAAAAAGGTCAGTTGTTTTTATGCTAGGAAAAAATCAGAAAATATTCATCAAAAGAAGCTATTTAATTTCATACACAAAGGATTTGCTAAAATAAAATTAAGAGAGCCATTCCAGGCAGAACGACTGATATGATAGGCCAGGGTGCATCTGTGGGCCAGTGACCCAGTTCCCATTGACTGCAGTCTCACAATTGATCAATAATGTTGAATAATGTTGGGGGGATTATCAATCAGGCAGGTTAGACAAACCAGACACTACTGGCTTTTTTGGCTGAATGTACATGGAAAGTCCAAAAGCTAGAGGCTGAACAGAAGATGAATACTTCTGATATAAAGAATAGTTCAAAGAAAGATATCTGAATGAGTTATTAGCTGGAAAGCCACAGGCTACACCCATCACAGTATATCGCTCCCATCTTGTATCAACTCATCAAACCACTATTAGGTTCAGCATGTCAGCTTCAACATTCTCAGGAAAAAGCACCTTGGCAGGGAGCATTGTGGATTATCTTCCACCAGCTACAGAAGCCTGGAGAAAGGAGTTGGAAGAAAATTTAAAAGTTCATCAGGTCTTACTTGTTTTCTCTGCCCTTGTGCCCAAACATGAGTTTTGACCTACCTTGATCTCACTACGATGGACATCCATCCAGGTGACTGTAACCTTACCATAGTATTTGCAATAAGGGAGTAACTACTGCTTTTTCCCCAATGCAAAGAAGGCAGAAAGCAAGAGAAATTTAGATCATACCTAAAAATGAAACAGTCCCTTAGCCTTGGCTCTTAGCATTTTCGATTCCTTTTTTTCTACATTAGCTTCTCTCTGGTTGATCCCTGGAGAAGGAGCCTGACTGTGAACAAATATTATCTTGGCAGCAGCCCAGACTGGATATCCCCCAGTGAAACGAGCGACATAGCAGCCACAGGTTTTAGGTAGATAAAGAGTTCACATTTCAACATGCTGTAATTAAGTGTCTTCTGCATGTGAGCATTTTCAAGGCCAAGAAACCCAATTACATCAGGTAGGATATGAGTGTACATACAGGAAAGAAGAGATTTAAGGTCAGAGTTTGAGGCATCCCAATATTTAATATCCATAGCATTTAGAAAATGGAAAACAAGCTAACAAAAGATTATGAGAAAGAATAAGTAGAGAGGTGAAATAAATGCCTGAAGGAATTGGTATTGCACAAGGTAAGAGCAGAAAGTGTTAAAAAGACACAGATAGCAACCAAAAGGGTCAAATGCTGTCAAACTGTCAAGAAAGATCAGGACAGAGAATTAATTATACGTTAAGAACTGGACCACTTTTCCAATGAATTTTTAACTAATGAGGGAAGGCAGATTGAAATGTCAACTCGAGATAGTTGAAGGTGAGAGGCACTACATTTTATGCTGAAGGAAAGAACCAGTGAAGAGACCATTCATAATAAAGAAGAGAGATGGATTAACTACAGGAGAAAAATCCAGAGCACAAGCAGAATGGGGATTTCGATGACTGATTTAATTGACGGCAAGCAGCAGTCCTTGTCACAAAGTATGTGAGCTACCAGGCTCCCCAGGTGGCGCTAGTGGTAAAGAACATGGCTGCCAGTGCAGGAGATACAAGAGATGTGGGTTTGATCCCTGGGCTGGGAAGATCCCCTGGAGGATGGCATGGCAACCCACTCCAGTATTCTTGCCTGGAGAATCCCAAGGACAGAGAAGCGTGGCAGGCTACAGTTCATGGGGTCGCAGAGAGTCAGACACAACTGAAGCGACTTAGCACGCATGCACGCACACAATGTGCTATTACTGATATTTTCATTCTCATTTTAGAATTTGGTTTCCTTTATGAATCTTTATTGTTTGTCACTGTTGTTTTCATTTTCTTCCACCACACACTTGTTGCACTTAATGTTAGTAGCCCTGTTCCTGTTCTTTTCATTAATCTAGGTTTATATTTAATCTATTAATGTAATCAGCATTTTATTGGATTCAATAAAGGACTGGTTAAAAAACAAACGTGATCCATCCCCATTTGGAACCCTGTTTAATAAGATGTGACCAGGAGGAGGAGCCAAGATGGCGGAGGAGTAGGACGGGGAGAACACTTTCTCCCCCACAAATTCATCAAAAGAGCATTTAAACGTTGAGTAAATTCCACAAAACAACTTCTGAATGCCGGCAGAGGACATCAGGCACCCAGAAAAGCAACCCAAGTCTTCGAAAGGAGGTAGGAAAAAATATAAAAGACAAAAAAAGAGACAAAAGAAGGAGGGATGAAGTTCCGTCCCAGGAAGGGAGTCTTAAAAAGAGAGAAGTTTCCAAACACCAGGAAACCTTCTCACTGCCGAATCTGTGCCGAGCTTTGGAAGCACAGGGGGCAACATAACAGGGAGAAAAAATAAATAAACAATTAAAACTCGCAGATTGCGAGCCCTACGGTAACTCCCCCAGCAGAGAAGCAGCGCAGACGCCTGCACACGCCATTAGCAAGCGGGGGCTGGGCAGGGAGGCGTGGCACGGGCTGCATCGCTTAGAGTAAAAACCTGGCCTGAATACCCTGAGTGCTATCTGAGCGAAATAATTTGGGCCAGCAAACCAGACTGTGGGATATCTATCACGCGAAAAGCCAGCCCTAACCTAAGACACCGCCAGGCCCGTGCACGGAACAAAGGACTGAACAGAGATAGCCGGCTGCAGAACTTCCCCCTCCGGTGACAGGCAGCCAGAGCCAGAAGCGGGCAATCGCAGCCCTAGAGAGACATTATATACGCAGGCTTCTTTGCTAACTAAAACTTCTTGGGGGTCTGGACAGTCAACATCTGCCTGAGAAGGTGTGCCGGTTGTACACCCAGATAACCGAGTGGCTGGGAGGCGATAAGTCGCAGCAATGGCGCTCGCCAAACACCTCATCACCTGAGCTGCTCGGACCTGGGAAGAGCACAAAACGCAGGCCCAACTGAGTCTGTGCCTCTGAGGACTACCCGAGTGCCTGAACCTGAGCGGCTTGGACCTGGGATGTGCATGCAGCCCAGAGCCAGCCTCGGATGGTTCCTGGTGGAACAACCTAGAGTCCGAGCAGTGTGGGCAGGGAGGCTACACGCGCCGTGAGCGGGAGCAGACCCGTGTGGCTGAGGCATTGCGAGCACACGCCAGTGTTATTTGTTTGCAGCATCCCTCCCTCCCTCCCCACAGTGCGACTGAACAAGTGAGCCTAAAAAAAAAAAAAAAAAAAAAAAGTGTCCTCCACCGTCCTCTTTGTGTCAGGGCGGAAACCAGACACTGAAGAGACCAGCAAACAGAAGAGCTATAACAGAGGGAAACGCCTTGGAAGCTACAGGCAATAGATTAAAACTCTGTGGTTACTACCGAATACATAGGAAGGGGCCTATAGATCTTGAGAAATGTAAGTCGGACCAAGGAACTAGCCAAAAATGAACTGAACCCACAATACTCACAACAAAACCAGAGAAAGTCCTAGATATATTTTTACTATTTTTATGATCATTCTTTCTTTTTTTTTAAATTTTTTAAAAAAATTTTAAGTCCTCTATTGTTCCTCTAATTTTCACTTTTATAACCTATTACTTTGCAAAAAAAAAAAGACCTATTTTTTTCTCTTCTTCAGCAAACTTCATATATATATATTTTATAATTTTTTGACCTTGTTTTTATTTTTTTTCTTCTTTTCTTTAACATTGTATTTTTGAAATTCCAAACTCTACTCTAGATTTTTAATTTTAGCTTTTTGGTATATGTTATCAATTTTGTACCTATAGTTTTTTGTATAATTTCTGTGACTTTTTTTTTTCCTCTGTTTTTTTCTCTTCTTCTTTTATATAACATTGTATATCTGAAATTCCTGACTCTACTCTAGATTTTTAATTTATGCTTTTTGGTATTTGATATCAATTTTGTACCTGTATTTTCTTTATAATTCTTGCAACTTTGTTTTTGTTTGTTTGTTTGTTTGTTTTCTCTCTTTATTCTTCTTCTTCTTTTTTTTTAACATTGTATTTTTGAAATTCCAAACTCTACTGTAGATTTTTAACTTTTGCTTTTTGGTATTAGTTATCAATTTTGTACCTATATTTTCTGTATAATTTTCGCGACCTTGTTTGTTTTTGTTTGTTCATTTTTTCTCTCTTTCTTTTCCTTAACATCGTATTTTCGAAATTCCAAACTCTACTCTAGATTTTTAATTTTTGCTTTTATGTATTTGTTACCAATTTTGTACCTTTAAGAACCCAATCTTCAGTACCCATTTTTCATTAGGGAGCGAGATTACTGGCTTGACTGCTCTCTCTCCCTTTGGACTCTCCTTTTTCTCCACCAGGTCGCCTGTGTCTCCTCCCTAACCCCTCTCTACTCTACCCAACTCTGTGAATTTCTGTGTGGTCCAGACGGTGGAGAACACTTAGGGAACTGATTACTGGCTGGATCTGTCTCCCTCCTTTTCATTCCCCCCTTTTATCCTTCTGGCCACCTCTGTCTCCTTCCTCCATCTTCTCTTCTCTGTATAACTCTGTGAACATCTCTGAGCAGTCCAGTTGTGGAATGCACATAAGGAAGTGATTACTGGCTAGCCCACTCTTTCCACTATTGATTCCACCTCATCTCATTCGGATCACCTCTAACTCCCTCCTCCCTTTTCTCTTCTCCATGTAACCCTGTGAACCTCTCTGAGTGACCCTCATGGTAGAGAAACTTTTCATCTTTAACATAGATGTTTTATCAATGGTGCAGTATAGAAGGAGAAGTTTTGAAACTACTGTAAAAATAAGACCAATAACTGGAAGCAGGAGGCCTAAGTCCAAACCCCAACTCCAGGGAACTCCTGACTCCAAGGAACATTAATTGACAGGAGCTCATCAAACGCCTCCATACCTACACTGAAACCAAGCACCACACAAGGGCCAACAAGTTCCAGGGCAAGACATACCAAGCAAATTCTCCAGCAACAAAGGAACACAACCCTGAGCTTCAAGATACAGGCTGCCCAAAGTCACCCCAAAACCATAGACATCTCATAACTCATTACTGGACACTTCATTGCACTCCAGAGAGAAGAAATACAGCTCCACCCACCAGAACACCGACACAAGCTTCCCTAACCAGGAAACCTTGACAAGCCGCCTGTACAAACCCACACACAGCGAGGAAATGCCACAATAAAGAGAACTCCACAAACTGCCAGAATACAGAAAGGACACCCCAAACTCAGCAATTTAAACAAGATGAAGAGACAGAGGAATACCCAGCAGATAAAGGAGCAGGAAAAATGCCCACCAAACCAAACCAAACCAAAGAGGAAGAGATAGGGAATCTACCTGATAAAGAATTCCAAATAATGATAGTGAAATTGATCCAAAATCTTGAAATTAAAATGGAATCACAGATAAATAGCCTGGAGACAAGGATTGAGAAGATGCAAGAACGGTTTAACAAGGACCTAGAAGAAATAAAAGAGAGTCAATATAAAATGAATAATGCAATAAATGAAATTAAAAACACTCTGGAGGCAACAAATAGTAGAATAACAGAGGCAGAAGATAGGATTAGTGAATTAGAAGATAGAATGGTAGAAATAAATGAATCAGAGAGGATAAAAGAAAAACAAATTAAAAGAAATGAGGACAATCTCAGAGACCTCCAGGACAATATTAAATGCTACAACATTCGAATCATAGGGGTCCCAGAAGAAGAAGACAAAAAGAAAGACCATGAGAAAATACTTGAGGAGATAATAGTTGAAAACTTCCCTAAAATGGGGAAGGAAATAATCACCCAAGTCCAAGAAACCCAGAGAGTCCCAAACAGGATAAACCCAAGGCGAAACACCCCAAGACACATATTAATCAAATTAACAAAGATCAAACACAAAGAACAAATATTAAAAGCAGCAAGGGAAAAACAACAAATAACACACAAGGGAATTCCCATAAGGATAACAGCTGATCTTTCAATAGAAACTCTTCAAGCCAGGAGGGAATGGCAAGACATACTTAAAATGATGAAAGAAAATAACCTACAGCCCAGATTATTGTACCCAGCAAGGATCTCATTCAAGTATGAAGGAGAAATCAAAAGCTTTTCAGACAAGCAAAAGCTGAGAGAATTCTGCACCACCAAACCAGCTCTCCAACAAACATTAAATGATATTCTCTAGACAGGATACACAAAAACGGTGTATAAATTCGAACCCAAAACAATAATCATACTTATCAGTAATTCCCTTAAACGTAAATGGGTTGAAGGCCCCAACCAAAAGACAAAGACTGGCTGAATGGATACAAAAAACAAGACCCCTACATATGTTGTCTACAAGAGACCCACATCAAAACAGGGGACGCATACAGACTGAAAGTGAAGGGCTGGAAAAAGATTTTCCATGCAAATAGGGACCAAAAGAAAGCAGGAGTAGCAATACTCATATCAGATAAAATAGACTTAAAAACAAAGGCTGTGAAAAGAGACAAAGAAGGTCACTACATAATGATCAAAGGATCAATCTAAGAAGAAGATATAGCAATTATAAATATATATGCACCCAACATGGGAGCACCACAGTATGTAAGACAAATGCTAACAAGTATGAAAGGAGAAATTAACAATAACACAATAATAGTGGGAGACTTTAATACCCCACTCACAACTATGGATAGATCAACTAAACAGAAAATTAACAAGGAAACACAAACTTTAAACGATACAATAGACCAGTTAGGCCTAATTGATATCTATAGGACATTTCATCCCAAAACAATGAATTTCACCTTTTTCTCAAGTGCACACGGAACCTTCTCCAGGATAGATCACATCCTGGGCCATAAAGCTAGCCTTGGTAAATTCAAAAAAATAGAAATCATTCCAAGCATCTTTTCTGACCACAATGCAGTAAGATTAGATCTCAATTACAGGAGAAAAACTATTAAAAATTCCAACATATGGAGGCTGAACAACACGCTGCTGAATAACCAACAAATCACAGAAGAAATCAAAAAGAAATCAAAATTTGCATAGAAACGAACGAAAATGAAAACACAACAACCCAAAACCTGTGGGACACGGTAAAAGCAGTCCTAAGAGGAAGGTTCATAGCAATACAGGCACACCTCAAGAAACAAGTCAAATAAATAACCTAACTCTACACCTAAAGCAACTAGAAAAGGAAGAAATGAAGAACCCCAGGGTTAGTAGAAGGAAAGAAATCTTAAAAATTAGAGCAGAAATAAATGCAAAAGAAACAAAAGACACCATAGTAAAAATCAACAAAGCCAAAAGCTGGTTCTTTGAAAGAATAAATAAAATTGACAAACCATTAGCCAGACTCATCAAGAAACAAAGGGAGAAAAATCAGATCAATAAAATTAGAAATGAAAATGGAGAGATCACAACAGACAAGCAGAAATACAAAGGATCATAAGAGACTACTATCAACAATTATATGCCAATAAAATGGACAACGTGGAAGAAATGGACAAATTCTTAGAAAAGTACAACTTTCCAAAACTCGACCAGGAAGAAATAGAAAATCTTAACAGACCCATCATAAGCACGGAAATTGAAATTGTAATCAAAAATCTTCCAGCAAACAAAAGCCCAGGTCCAGATGGCTTCACAGCTGAATTCTACCAAAAATTTAAAGAAGAGCTAACACCTATCCTGCTCAAACTCTTCCAGAAAATTGCAGAGGAAGGTAAACTTCCAAACTCATTCTATGAGGCCACCATCACCCTAATACCAAAACCTGACAAAGATCCCACAAAAAAAGAAAACTACAGGCCAGTATCACTGATGAACATAGATGCAAAAATCCTTAACGAAATTCTAGCAATCAGAATCCAACAACACATTAAAAAGATCATACACCATGACCAAGTGGTCTTTATCCCAGGGATGCAAATATTCTTCAATATTCGCAAATCTATCAATGTAATATACCACATTAACAAATTGAAAAATAAAAACCATATGATTATCTCAATAGATGCAGAGAAAGCCTTTGACAAAATTCAACATCCATTTATGATAAAAACTCTCCAGAAAGCAGGAATAGAAGGAACATACCTCAAACTAATAAAAGCTATATATGACAAACCCACAGCAAACATTATCCTCAATGGTGAAAAATTGAAAGCATTTCCTCTAAAGTCAGGAACAAGACAAGGGTGCCCACTTTCACCATTACTATTCAACATAGTTTTGGAAGTTTTGGCCACAGCAATCAGAGCAGAAAAAGAAATAAAAGGAATCCAAATTGGAAAAGAAGAAGTAAAACTCTCACTATTTGCAGATGACAGGATCCTCTACATAGAAAACCCTAACGACTCCACCAGAAAATTACTAGAACTAATCAATGACTATAGTAAAGTTGCAGGATATAAAATCAACACACAGAAATCCCTTGCATTCTTATACACTAACAATGAGAAAACAGAAAGAGAAATTAAGGAAACAATTCCATTCACCATTGCAACGGAAAGAATAAAACACTTAGGAATATATCTACCTAAAGAAACTAAAGACCTATATATAGAAAACTATAAAACACTGATGAAAGAAATCAAAGAGGACTCTAATAGATGGAGAAATATAACATGTTGATGGATGGGAAGAATCAATATAGTGAAAATGAGTATACTACCCAAAGCAATTTATAGATTCAATGCAATCCCTATCAAGCTACCAACGATATTCTTCACAGAGGTAGAACAAATAATTTCACAATTTGTATGGAAATACAAAAAACCTCGAATAGCCAAAGCAATCTTGAGAAAGAAGAACGGAACTGGAGGAATCAACCTACCTGACTTCAGGCTCTACTACAAAGCCACAGTTATCAAGACAGTATGGTACTGGCACAAAGACAGAAATATAGATCAATGGAACAAAATAGAAAGCCCAGAGATAAATCCACGCACATATGGACACCTTATCTTTGACAAAGGAGGCAAGAATATACAATAGATTAAAGACAATCTCTTTAATAAGTGGTGCTGGGAAATCTGGTCAACCACTTGTAAAAGAATGAAACTAGAACACTTTCTAACACCATACACAAAAAATAAACTCAAAATGGATTAAAGATCTCAACGTAAGACCAGAAACTATAAAACTCCTAGAGGAGAACATAGGCAAAACACTCTCTGACATACATCACAGCAGGATCCTCTATGACCCACCTCCCAGAATATTGGAAATCAAAGCAAAAATAAACAAATGGGACCTAATTAACCTTAAAAGCTTCTGCAAATCAAAGGAAACTATTAGCAAGGTGAAAAGGCAGCCTTCAGAATGGGAGAAAATAATAGCAAATGAAGCAACTGACAAACAACTAATCTCAAGAATATACAAGCAATTCCTACAGCTCAACTCCAGAAAAATAAATGACCCAATCAAAAAATGGGCCAAAGAACTAAATAGACATTTCTCCAAAGAAGACATACAGATGGCTAACAAACACATGAAAAGATGCTCAACATCACTCATTATCAGAGAAATGCAAATCAAAACCACTATGAGGTACCATTTCACACCAGTCAGAATGGCTGTGATCCAAAAGTCTACAAGTAATAAATGCTGGAGAGGGCGTGGAGAAAAGGGAACCCTCTTACACTGTTGGTGGGAATGCAAACTAGTACAGCCACTATGGAGAACAGTGTGGAGACTCCTTAAAAAACTGGAAATAGAACTGCCTTATGATCCAGCAATCCCACTGCTGGGCATACACACTGAGGAAACCAGAAGGGAAAGAGATACGTGTACCCCAATGTTCATCGCAGCACTGTTTATAACAGCCAGGACATGAAAGCAACCTAGATGTCCATCAGCAGATGAATGGATGAGAAAGCTGTGGTACATATACACAATGGAGTATTACTCAGCCATTAAAAAGAATACATTTGCATCAGTTCTAATGAGGTGGATGAAACTGGAGCCTATTATACAGAGTGAAGTAAGCCAGAAAGAAAAACACCAATACAGTATACTAAGGCATATATATGGAATTTAGAAAGATGTTAACAATAACCCTGTGTACGAGACAGCAAAAGAGACACTGATGTATAGATCAGTCTTATGGACTCTGTGGGAGAGGGAGAGGGTGGGAAGATCTGGGAGAATGGCATTGAAACATGTAAAATATCATGTATGAAATGAGTAGCCAGTCCAGGTTCAATGCACGATACTGGATGCTTGGGGCTAGTGATCTGGGATGACCCAGAGGGATCGTATGGGGAGGGAGGAGGGAGGAGGGTTCACGATGGGGAACACATGTATACCTGTGGCGGATTCATTTTGATATTTGGCAAAACTAATTCAATTTTGTAAAGTTTAAAAATAAAATAAAATTGTAGTTGGAAAAAAAATAAATAAACAAGGGGCACTGTCAGCCTTAAAAAAAAAAAAAAAAAGATGTGACCATACTGACCATTGCCTGTATTGTTATTTTCCTAATACACAGATATAAAAACTAAATTACAGAATGCTAAAGTGATTTTTTTTAGCTCATAAAGTTAGTAAACTACTTAACTGAAAATTCTGGATGTTGCTATGTGACTCCATTCAGAAACTACTTTGCAACTAATTGAATAAATTGCATACAGATAAAACTGGTTCTCCTTTCATTTCATTTTCTAAATTCTTGGAAACTTCTCAAACATTTAAAGATATATTCTGTTTCAATGAATGTATCAGATCAGGGGAAAAATAGAAACATTATATATTCCCCATAGACTAAATCATAGTCAGCAGTTCCACCAGGTATAAATGTTGTGGTTACCCTTCAAAGCCAAGTAACACAGGGTCAAAGAAAAAAAAATTCTTTTTAATGTTCTGGGCCTTCATAGTTCAGGTACTGTTTAGAGACATTCTGTCTGGTATATAATTAAACACCTTAATGCTAAATCATTCTGGAATGTATCATTAATCCTAGGCTGCTCCGCAAAAACAGCTGGCTGCTAAGGAACAGACTCCAATAAATATACTATGTGCCCAAAATTTCCTTCCAACCATCACTGACTCCAAAATATGGCACTGTCTTCTGAAGCAAAAAAGTAAAAGCGAGTGATTGAAATCGTTCCCTGAATATACTTGGTCTTATACACAGCGGTCACTGGAGCAAATGGCAAAAAAAATTTAAGGGCTGTTCAATAATTTGAGTTTACAGAGAACAACCTTTAGACTTTCTGCCTAATAGCACAGCATCTGAATTCCTTTCTTTCAGTCATTGCATATCAATGGCATATTGTTCTGCTAAAAGGCAACTCAAAAGTTGTCAGTCAGATCCAATAAAGCAGCTAGATGGATGGGTGAGGTAATGCCTTCAACTATATTTAAATTTATATTTTTCTAATTATTGTATTCCACTTGTTTTAAACATGAGAATATTTGGCTCAAACTATTTAGAAGCTTAGTTATATATGTGTATGAGGTGGAACACAGTCATGCTTCAAAGACTGCAGAATCAGATAACAATTACAGCAAATTTCATAAGTTTTTCAAAGGTCAAGAATCAATGAAAAGTCACCTGGAAACAGGCAAAGCTACAGGGAAAATAACTAGAATTTCTAATGACCTTTACGCCAATAACATGAAAATTATAAAGTGCTGACTTCTTCACTTTTTCTATTTGGAAATCATTTTGAAAAGGTTTCAACAACAAAGTACATAGAAGGAAGCTCACTGGAGCAAGAGCCCCAGAACTGGCATTAGAACACGCATGATGTATGCAGAAAAAGCACCATTAGAAGAAATGTGCTACCGGCATCAGTGGGATGAAAAAACAGTCATCAATTCTATGAACCAGCACAACAGGTTTAGAATTCCAGCTTGACCATTAACTAGATATGTAACACTGGGAAAGTCACTTAAATTCGTGGTGCTCTAGTTTCCTCAGTCTCAATGTAAGAAAATGTGCGTGAAGATTTAATGAGACACATGGGCAAAAACCTCTGCCTATAGTACCTGCAATGAATGGTATTTTCATTGATCCCATGAGCATTTTATGTTTTTATGTACAACATACATATGGCCAGGGTGGCAATACTTGTCTTGTTCATCCTTTCTAAATCCAGTGATGCTTATAACACTTAAGTGGACTTTTAATCTGACTAATTATTGTTAGAATCCAAAGGTCAGAGTCTCCAAGCAACCATGGTCATTGTTTGTTACACTTAAAAATATGTCTGACAGAAATAGAAATTTCACTTCCCAATATCACTAAACTCAAATTTGGTCGGGAAACATCCACCTAATTCAATCAAGGATACACACCGAGATGCATTTGATGTGTCTAAATTAACTTCTGGCTTCTTTAAGCAGAAATAAAAATAGGGCAATTGAGCTTGTTTTGATAGCTTTTCATATGAAATAAAGGCCATAAGCCAAAATTACAGGCATGAAAATATTCAAGCCTGAGGAAAATGTTTCTATTAACACACATGTCCACAGGTCAATTGGAAGGTCAGTTTTTAATCCTTCCTGTAAGAAACTATATTATTGTCAATATCTGGTTTACAGAGCTTAATATGCTTGCATTTTTGGTAGAATTTCTGTTTATTGTATCAACTGTAAGACTAAAATGAATCTATCACCTTAAAACTTGGCTGAGTCTGAGTTACTCATTCTCAATGGTAAGCAATGGTAAGACAATGCCAAAATCAGACAGGCATTTGCTGTTTAGACTTAACAAGCTTCAGATTTGCTCTGAGAGAACTTCCTCCTTGCCAGGAGGCCATGATATAGAAAGCTAGTGCTGAGACCACAGATAGGGCCAGTAGGCAGTTACTGTTAACACACAACATCACAGCTGGAGAGAAACTGTATATAGAAGTAAAGGTGCTTAGGATCCATTGTTTGGCTTTGCTTTAATTTTTACAGTAAAAATTCATACATATGTATATATAGCCTAGGTATATTATGTACTAGGACTTCATCAATGTAAAGTGTAAGCATGAAATATTAGTCTTTTAAAACAACTAGATTTTATAACATATTGATAATCTCATGAAGGATAAAAATCAATAAGGTAACATTTTTACTCAAATTCGAGAGAATATAATAGAGTATGAAATTATAGCTGTTTCTCTGTGTTTGTAAACCACATGAATTTCACTGGAAAAAGCCTCCTGGCTCAATACAGAGGTTGTCACTGCTGCTTCTATGAACTGTCAACTCTAGCTCAATTTTTATCCATGTTTTCAATCAAGTAATGTCCCAGCATGACTCACCTAACTGAAATGTAAAGATCTGTTGCTTATAGCAAGCAAAAATTCACTAACTGTATCACAATTTGTTGATTTTCTTTTAATCAGAGACATATTCTTTTCCAGGACACTATGAGTGAAACCTGAGCTGTCCATTGAAGGCTTACTCCTGGTGTTTTAAAGGAGAAAGGTAGATACCTCCTCCTTATAATAACCTTTTCAAGTTTTGCTACTTGTTTCTTTCCTAGTTGAAATTTCCTGGTTGAACTTTTCTAGTTTAAGCAGATGCTCTTCCGTGACTCTCTACCTCTCTGCTTGATGTTCACTGGAGTAGTTCCCCACCAAGTGAACTGCTTAATGTTCACTGGCATAGTCTCAGGCAATAGACTCTGCCTGTCTCTGTAAACATGGTAGGTTCTAGAAGATGGAGACACAGGCCTCGTGCTTAGCACAGGGCCAGGCATATAGAAGCAGCTTCTTAAATAAGCATATATGTTTAATAGGGTAAGAATCCTACTGACATTTGTGCATGTGTGCATGCTCAGTCGTGTCTGACTCCCAGCAACCCCATGGACTGCAGCCCTCCAGGCTCCTCTGTCCAAGGGATTCTCCAGGCAAGAATACTACAGTGGGTTGCCATTTCCTCCTCCAGGGGATCTTCCCAACCCAGGGATTGAACCCTATTGAACCCGCATCTCCTGTGTCTCCTGCATTGGCAGGCAGATGATTTGCTACCATTGCACCACCTAGAAAATCTGACATTTGTGAGTACGTATTAACTGATTTTGTAAGGAGCCATCAGCAGGACTTGATCTATTCAACAACACAGATGCTAGGAGTGCATTCAAAGCCTTGACTCCTCAGGGAGAGGCTGGAAGGTGGGAAGACCCTCCAGATTGTAGGGTTCTCTGCTAGGGGTAGGGTTTATAGGAAAAATGTGACCCAACTTTTTCTATCCTTTCAAACGTGAGTGTAGTCAAGAGCAAGCATCACTTAACCACTTTCTGGATATCCCTCAGTGAACTGCTATGTCTGTAGGTTGACATTCAGGGTGTCATGGCAGGGGACAGTTCAGGAGCCTCTTATATCAACATCCCTTCACTTAGCCTTGTCCTGAGATGTGGGCCTCACTGTGGGTTTTGATTTGCATTTCCCATGGCACCCCACTCCAATACTCATGCCTGGAAAATCCCATGGATGGAGGAGCCTGGTAGGCTGCAGTCCATGGGGTTGCTAAGAGTCAGGCACGACTAAGCGACTTCACTTTCACTTTTCACTTTCATGCACTGGAGAAGAAAATGGCAACCCACTCCACTATTCTTGCCTGGAGAATCCCAGGGACGGGGGAGCCTGGTGGGCTGCCTTCTATGGGGTCGCACAGAATTGGACACGACTGAAGCGACTTAGCAGCAGCAGTGATACTGATATTGAGCTTCTCTTGATGTACCTGTTGGCCATTTGTATGTTGTCTTTGGAAAAATGTCCTTTCAAGTCCTTAGTCCATTTTCCTATCAGGTTATTACTTCTTTTGCAACTGAGTTATAAAATTCCTTTCACATTTTGGAAATTATTCCCTTATATGATAAATGATTTGCAAATATTGTCTCCCATTCCATAAGCTTAACTTTCACAATGAAAGAAAGGATGAGCTGGCAAATGAGTAAATGAGTGTTGTCAAATAAAAATTATCACTTGTAGTCTGCCTCTACAAGGGTTAGGTTACTAGTCACTGCAGTCACTGGCCTTCAAAACACCCTGAAACGTGTTCAGGGTGGAGATCAGGAATGGCGCACTCTGCGCTTTGGGTGGGGGTTGGCGGGGGAAACTGGCAGAACAGGCCTGCAGATAGTTTTTTGGGGGGAGATTATTTTTATGAGCCCGCATTCTTGTGTCTCCTCATATCTAAAAAAGCACTAAAATCATTAACAGGGAAATCTTTTCCTTGTGACTAGCAGCAACTTTCTCCTGACTAGCAGCAAGCCACTGCCAAAATGTTTGCTTGACTCTGTGTATTCCGCCTTCACAAAAAATCCTATAATACTGACCTTCCCCCTACCTCTTTGGAGCAGTTCCTCAGAGCTATCTGAGAGGCTGTCTCCCAGGCTATAGTCCTCATTTTGCCTCAAATAAAACAACTCACAACTCTGTCTTGCCTTTTCTTCAGTCACAAGTGTTGGCACAAGAAGCTATTTTTCAAAAAGAAAAAAATTTTTCTTTCGGCAAGATGGTCAAATTCTATACTTCTCTCAAATCCTGTCTTTGCTAACTTTTTTCCCCCCAATTGGTTACCAAATTACTAGAAAAAGAGGCTGAAGGTAACTAAAGTAACAATGAAGACAATGAAATAAATCTTTCCTGTAGAGAAAAATAAATCTTTTCTGTAGAAATCTTGTGTTAATTTTATCCACTCTGAACTGGCTCTTTGACCAGATTTTTTGGGGGCTACTTTGCCAAGGGAGAGGTGGGGTGGGGCTATGTGTGCATGGATGGGGAGATGCATGTTCTCAGGAATAGATTTTCAGCACTATTAGAGTAAAAGAGCAACAAAATAATGGACTCTTCTCTAAGGCCTTCTCTAAGTAGTACATTGCCTTGTAGACTGCACACAAACTTTATAAGTTAAACATCTGACATTGTAATTAGTTTTGTAAAAATGTCCTTCTTGCCATTCCTTTTAGTTTGCTGCTGATCAGTCTAAAATATACTGCTGCTGCTGCTAAGTCGCTTCAGTCGTGTCTGACTCTGTGCGACCCCATAGACGGCAGCCCACCAGGCTTTACCGTCCCTGGGATTCTCCAGGCAAGAACACTGGAGTGGGTTGTCATTTTCTTCTCCAATGCATGAAAGTGAAAAGTGAAAGGGAAGTTGCTCAGTCGTGTCTGACTCTTAGCGACCCCATGGACTACAGCCCACCAGGCTCCTCCGTCCATGGGATTTTCCAGGCAAGAGTACTGGAGTGGGGTGCCATTGCCTTCTCCACTGAAATATACTACTTGCATTTAAAATGACTCTTCAGTGTGGATTACACTTTTCTTTAGTTTTAGGGCTTTGTTTTGCTGTGAATGATGCCTAGCATCATTAGATGCAGATTCTTCAAATCAATTAGTTCCATAATGGAAGAGAATCTTTTTCTGTGATAGTCTGAGAAGAGCTGTCTTTCAACACTCAGTGTTTTCTAATGAAAGACACACAGTGCAGTATACGGGCATTAGTGACAAGGTGACTGACTTTCAGTTCATTAATCTGAAAGCAGGAGGAGAAGCAGGTGACAGAGGATGAGATGATTTGATGGCATCACTGACTAAATGGACAGGAGTCTGGGCAAACTCCGGGAGATTGTGAAGGACAGGGAAGTCTGGTGTGCCACAGTCAAGAGGGTCAAAAAGAGTAGGACACAACTCAGCGATGGGACTACAGCAATAAATCTGAAAGCAGGGTTATTCTCACACACTTTAAAAGTCTCAGCCCAACTTTAGCAAATATTTGATAGCAGAAAATGAGCCATGAAGATTTAGGGTAAGAATTCATTATTGGCATTAAATATAGTAAATCCATTTAACAATGTATCATCAGTGTTCAAAATAATGAAAAGTAAATGGCAATTGTCAAAATAGTTTTTTAAAACGGTATTTTTTGAATACTTACTTCGGTTTTTCCCTTTTTTTTTTTTTTTCATTTTTATAACAAAAAGTAATTCAACTGATCTGGTCAGTCAAATTAGAGTTCCACATCATTAATGCAAACTAAAACTTTTACTGAGTTACATGAAGCTCTAAAACTTTTTCAGACAAAGCTGTTTTTTTTTTTTTAATCATTTGATGAATGGCAAGAAAACGAATATCCATTTCTTTCCACTTCTTTTTAACCAAAGTGGCCTTACCTTCCCCTCGGCTTGACTAAACTTGATACAGGCTTCTTCTAGACTTTCAGCCCTTGACCTCTGCTTTTCTCAGAGCATTTACTTTAGAAGACTTGCTATTGTAAATTCTTTCTATATCCCTTTGAAATGTAAATCTTCTCAGCCTCCTGCCAGTTTTACAACTCAGAAATGTCTTTTTCAAGGACCTGGAAGCCAATACTTTGAAATGTCATCATCAAGAAAGATAAGCACCCTCCCCCAATCTCTGTGGGAGGGTAAGAGCCTACCTTCAATAAAGGAAGATAAGAAAACAGAGATAGCCTGGTCACACTGACCAACCTCTCTCAAGTCCTTCAGTACTTTTTTATTAGTTCATCAATTTAAAAATCCTCCCACCCTTTGTTTCAGGGAAATTGAGTTCAATGTCTCTCTCATATGTGATAGTATTGACCCCTATTGCAATAATCTTGAATAATATTTTCCTTGTCCACTTCATCTGTCCATGGAATTTTTCTTTGATGCTTACAAATTTATTACAGCTATTTCTGTTTGTTACTTTTACTACATTTAATAACTTCTGTCCTTTTTATCTTCTATTCTTCCTTTTTCCAAGAAAGAGGGCTAAAATAAGTGGAGTAAGGTACAGAAATGATGAGTAAGAGGCCTTTAAAAAAAAAGTACAGTACGTTTGGGCTTGATAAAGGACAGAAATAGTATGGACCTAATAGAAGCAAAAGATATTAAGAAGAGGTGGCAAGAATACACAAAAGAACTGTACAAAAAAGAT
This sequence comes from Bos mutus, assembly GCF_027580195.1. Lineage (NCBI taxonomy): Eukaryota > Metazoa > Chordata > Mammalia > Artiodactyla > Bovidae > Bos > Bos mutus. Next base: position 10,747,828 of record NC_091640.1, on the reverse strand, counting down.
CCTCACGACTAAGATAATCACAATGGTGTGATCACTCACCTAAGCCGGACATCCTGGAATGTGAAGTCAAGTGGGCTTTAGAAAGCATCACTACAAACAAAGCTAGTGGAAGTGATGGAATTCCAGTTGAGCTATTTCCAATCCTGAAATATGATGCTGTGAAAGTGCTGCACTCAATATGCCAGCAAATTTGGAAAACTCAGCAGTGGCCACAGGACTGGAAAGCATCAGTTTTTATTCCAATCCCAAAGAAAGGCAATGCCAAAGAATGCTCAAACTACCACACAATTGCATTCATCTCACACGCTAGTAAAGTAATGCTCAAAATTCTCCAAGCCAGGCTTCAGCAATACATGAACCACGAACTTCCAGATGTTCAAGCTGGTTTTAGAAAGGCAGAGGAACCAGAGGTCAAATTGCCAACATCCGTTGGATCATCAAAAAAGCAATACATGAACCACAAACTTCCAGATGTTCAAGTGGGTTTTAGAAAGGCAGAGAAACCAGAGATCAAATTGCCAACATCCGTAGGATCATCAAAAAAGCAATAGTTCCAGAAAAACATCTATTTCTGCTTTATTGACTATGTCAAAGTCTTTGACTGTGTGGATCACAATAAACTGTGGAAAATTCTGAAAGAGATAGGAATACCAGACCACCTAACCTGCCTCTTGAGAAACCTATATGCAGATCAGGAAGCAACAGTTAGAACTGGACATTGAACAACAGACTGGTTCCAAATAGGAAAGGGAGTACATCAAGGCTGTATATTGTCACCTTGCTTATTTAACTTATATGCAGTGTACATCATGAGAAATGCTGGGCTGGAAGAAGCACAAGCTGGAATCAAGATTTCTGGGAGAAATATCAATAACCTCAGATATGCAGATGACACCACCCTTATGGCAGAAAGTAAAGAGGAACTGAAAAGCCTCTTGATGAAAGTGAAAGAGGAGAGTGAAAAAGTTGGCTTAAAGCTCAACATTCTGAAAACAGTATCATGGCATCTGGTCCCATCACTTCATGGGAAATAGATGGGGGAACAGTGGAAACAGTGTCAGACTTTATTTTTTGGGGCTCCAAAATCACTGCAGATAGTGAATGCAGCCATGAAATTAAAAGACACTTAGTCCTTGGAAGGAAAGTTATGACCAACCTAGACAGCATATTGAAAAGCAGGGATACTACTTTGCCAACAAAGGTTCGTCTAGTCAAGGCTATAGTTTTTCCAGTGGTCATGTATGGATGTGAGAGTTGGACTGTGAAGAAAGCTGAACACTGAAGAATTGATGCTTTTGAACTGTGGTGTTGGAGAAGACTCTTGAGAGTCCCTTTGGCTGCAAGGAGATCCAACCAGTCTATCCTAAAGGAGATCAGTTCTAGGTGTTCATTGGAAGGCCTGATGCTGAAGCTGAAACTCCAATACTTTGTCCACCTCATGCGAAGAGTTTACCCTTTGGAAAAGACCCTGATGCCGGGAGGGATTGGGAGCAGGAAAAGACGGGAACGACAGAGGATGAGATGGCTGGATGGCATCACCGACTCCATGGACATGAGTTTGAGTGAATTCTGGGATGGACAAGGAGGCCTGGTGTGCTGTGATTCATGAGTTCGCAAAGAGTCGGACTTGACTGAGTGACTGAACTGACTGACAGTATGTTTTCTCCTCAATCATATATAGTAAGTTAAAGATATGTTTTCTCCTCAGGTCAATAGAAAATTTTCTTTTCTTGGTCAGTGTTACACACACCTCATGAAAATACTTTTAAAAGAATACATGTTGTTAGGTAGTTAGAATAGGAAAAAGGAGTCCAACATAGCAGTGGCTAAAAGACAAAGAAAAGAAAAAGCCCATGAAAATAGAACAAAAGTAGGTCCAACCGAGTGAGAACCTCAGGTGAAACAAACAGCCCTCCCATCTAGCCCAATTTATATAAGGCAGGCTTGGGGGAGGAGAAAAAAGAGGAGCCAAAGCTGAGCTGAGTCCTCTCTTCTCTTTGTCTCTGTTGGGTTGGCCCACTCTCACAAAGGAAAAAAAGGATGTATTTTCCTTTGTTTGCCAAATAAAACTGAGCTGTAACTGAGCTGTAACACTGGTCTGTCTGTCGCTTCAAATTTTTGCTGTGGTGAGACAGAAGTGAGGAAATTACATACTTCCCCAAAAATGTGGTACACTTGGAGCTTAAAAGACGATTTTAGGTGGTATTTGGGTGAGGATATATTAATAGTCATTAATCTTAATTCCACCCATATTTAATATTACATTGCTTTTTATCTTTATATAATGCAGCAATTCCTGTCCTAAATAAAGTTGAAACACTAACCAGAAAAAGATATATGCATCTCTATGTTTATTACAGCAGATATTCACAATAGTTAAGATGTTATTAATATGTGTCCATCAATGGATGAATGAAGAAAGAATATGAGCTATATACATATTAATATATATATAATGGGACATATGTAGTGTATATATAATGGGTTATTATTTAGCCTTAGAAAAGAAAATCTTGCAATTTGTAACAGCATGGATGGACCTTGAATGCATCAGATATGAAGTGAAATTAATTATAAAATTAATTTCTACTTAAAATATACACTCAAATAGCTCAAACTACATAAAGATGGTACAAATAAGACTAGTTTTTGGGAAACACTGTCCTATGTAAGACAGTGTTTTGAATGTTGTGCCACAGGTTTATTAATTCCACTTAAGAATAAATAATTATTATTTGTTTATTCCTTTGATCCCAAGACATTATTTACTCTTAGATAATTAAAATATTTTGTATTGCTCATTGATAAATTTACCAACTGAGATATAAATGTTTTTAATTTAATTTTCATAACTATTTATTAAGATCAATTATTAGTCAAAAGTACTCTTGGTTCCAGTGAGACAAAAGCACTGTAAAGTGACCTTTATCTGAAGGTGTCCTAATAAAAGGGGATGAGAAATGTATAATCAGCAGACAGTTAAAATGACATGTGATAATTAATATGTTAGAAAGACTAATGGAATTTCAAGGAAAGCTAATGTACCAAGAAAGAGAAAATTCAGAGATACTTAAGAGATGCAGTAGAACTTAAATAAATACCTTGAAATTTATGAACAAGAAAAAGATTTCAGGCAAACAATACAGTTTTTAGTTTTGCTAAGGTAGCAGAGATGAAAAATTATGACATGTTTAGAGACAAGGAAATTAAGGACATATTTTTCTAGCATGCAGAATGAGATTAGCTACACAAATTAATCTTCAAGTCTGAAAAATCTTTTAGGAGCCACAAAGTAGTTATTATGAGAATCATCCAAGTTGTTATTATTTCTGTAGTTCCTTCCTTTTTATTGCTGAGTAGTAGCTCATGGTATGTATGTCTCACAAGTTGTTCCATCCATTCACTTGTTGATAGACAGAAGGGAAAATTTGTTATAATTATTTCTATGTGATCATATGTCTTATTTCTCTTGGTTAAATATGTATGAATAGAATGACCAGGTCATAAGGTAGGTATATGCTTAACTGTTTAAGAAATTATTTTCTAAAGTGATTGGACAATTTACATTCTAACCTAAAATATAAGAGAATTCTTTTCTTCTACTTCTCACCAAGAGTCTTTTTAATTTTAGACATTTTGATAGGTATGTGATAATTGTTCATTTTCCTATCATTGAAATTTGAGGGTTCTTTACATATTCTGGATAAACATGTTTATCAGACTTTCTCCTGTGTTGGATTTTTTTTTTCACTCTCTAAATAATGTCTTCCAAAAAGTATGTTAATATACTTTTATTAATTTAAAGTAAATTACTATATCAATTTTTAATATATCAATACAATGGACTTCAATTTACACTTTTTTCTTCAAATTTTCATCCCTATCTCTCTAACAGACTCTAATTACTTAGGAAAGTGAAAAAGTGAAAGTTAGTTGGTCTGTCATGTCCAACTCTTTCTGATCCCATGGACTGTAGCCTGCCCAGTTCCTCTGTATATGGAATTCTCCAGGTAAGAGTACTGGAATGTTGTCATTTGCTTCTCCAGGGGATCTTCTTTACCCAGGGATTGAACCCAGGTGTCCTGCATTCCAGGCAGATTCTTTACCAACTGAGCCACTAGGGAAGCCCTAATTTACTCAAACATTAGGACATTTGAAAATGTCCTTAAATTTACTGGTGGTTTACTCTATTTTTATTCATTTTTTCTCCTCTGTTTCTTTTTGGATACTTTTGCTATATCTCCAGATTCTCATATCTGTTTTACTGCACAGTTAATCTTTACTAATTCCATCCAGTGAATTTTTCAACTCAGATACTATAAATTTCATGTTTGGAATCACAAATTTGGGTTTTTATCTTTCATGTCTCTACTTATGAATATAGTTACAAAATGTTTTAACATACTTTTCTTCTAAATCCAACATCTGTGCCAGTTCTGGGCTGGATTTGAATACTTGATTTTTCTTCTCATTATGGAGTCTAAGTTTATGCCTGGTAATTTTATATTAAATGATAAGCACTATAAAGTTTACCTTGGTGGACACCAGTTATTTGTTTTATTCCTATAAATGCTATTGAACTTTGTTCTTGGATACAATGAAGTTACTTATAACAAGTGTAAATCTTTAGAATCTTGTTTTAATAACTGGTGGGACCACAGCCATTCTCACCACAGGGCTAATTATTCGCCACTGTTGAGGCAAGGCCTTCCTGTATACTCTACCCCAAAAGTTATGAATTATGTCTTTCCAGTTTGATGGTAGAAAAAGGCAACATTGCCAGGCCTGTGGGCTTCTCAGGTGGTACTAATGGTAAAGAACTCACATGCCAATGCAGGAGACATGACATGCGAGTTCTGTCCCTGGTTGGGAAGATCCCCTGGAGCAGGGAGTGGCAACTCACTCCAATATTCTTGCCTGGGAAAGTCCATGGGCACAGGAGCCTGGCTTGCTACAGTCCTTGAAGTTGCAAAAGAGTCAGACACAATTGAAGAAGACACTTAGCATGTAACACAGTTACTATTCCATCAAATTCTTTGCCGTGGCTCTTTCCACAGCTCTGGGTGTTTTCCCATCTGTATGCACTGATCACAGACCTCTGCTACACATTTGAGGGTCCTCAACAGCTTTCTCTTTGTGTGTGGTCCTCTCAAATACTCAAGCCTGTCTCCTACGCTCAACTCCATCTTAACTCTGTGTAGGCAATTTTCTGCCTGGTTGCTAAGAAGGAAGAGCATTATGAGAGATAATGCCATCCAATGATAATTCATTAGTGGAAATTCACACAGCCCAATAAACATAGAAGGGTCTTTGTTAGCAACCTGTATTGTGGTTTCTATCCTTCTACTTCTAGAGATGCCTTCCGGTCCCACTGTTTCATGGCAAACAGATAGGGAAACAATGGAAACAGTGACAGATTTTATTTTCAAGGGCTCCAAAATCACTGCAGATGGTGATTGCAGCCATGAAACTAAAAGATGCTTGCTCCGTGGAAGAAAAGCTATGACAAACCTCGGCAGTATATTAAAAAGCAGAGATGTTACTTTGCCAACAAAGGCCCATCTAGTCAAAGCTATGGTTTTTTGAGTGGTCATATATATTGATGTTAGAGTTGGACCATAAAGAAAACTGAGCACTGAAGAACTGATGCTTTTGAACTGTGGTGTTCGAGAAGACTCTTGAGAGTCCCTTGGACTGCAAGGAGATCAAATCAATCAACCTGAAAGGAAGTCAACCCTGAATATTCATTGAAAGGATTCATGCTGAAGCTGAAGCTCCAATACTTTGGCCACCTGATGAGGGGAGCAGACTTCTTGGAAAAGAAGCTGATGCTGGGAAAGACAGGGCAGAAGGAGAAGGGGATGACAGAAGATGAAATGGTTTGATTGCATCGTCAATTCAATGGACATGGGTTTAAACAAACTCTGAAAGATAGTGAGAAGAAGCCAGGTGTGCTGCAAACCACGGGGTTGAAAGATTTGGACATGACTGCGTGATTGAACAACTTTTACAGAAGAGAGACCATACAGCAAAGTCTCTACAATAAGATCCAAGTCTTTGATGTGTGATACTTGCTCTGAATTCCTAGGCTGGCTTTCTGGGTATCAGGAGACTATCCTTTCTTTGATGCTAGCCCAAGTCCACACACATCTTCCAAAAAATGGTTAGACACAACAGTTAATTTTGATGCCAGCTCAGTCTTGAAAGATCAAAAAATTTCTATACCTCCCTATCTGGCCCATTTTCCTAAGATTTTATGTTCCTAGTGGAACATAACCAGTCTATGACCAATAAACCCTGCCAGACCACTTTAAAGGAAAGTATTAATAATGAGATATGTTGGTATGAGAATAAATTAACTATATAAATGTCCTTGTAAGTGTTCTAAATTCTAATAAAATGCACAGAAAGGTATAACATATGCCCATATTCACATAGGATTGTTGGAGATAATTTAGTATTTGTGAGTGACAATGTATGAGGCATGTACTTGTACTTAGGTAGGTTTCCTTTAAACTTTCTGATATACTTTTTCAAGGGATACGAACAAAATGAAAAGTGAGTTTGATAGAAATTGAGATTGAAAGTCACGGGTAAAAATTTAGATTTTGAAGAGAGCGTTCCATATGCTAGAATTCCCTTAGGCTACGTATACTAAGTCAGCCAGCTTTCAGGCAGCAGATGGGACACTTAGGCACCAACATCAGTGGAATTCTGCCATTGAATTTTTGACAAAGACAAACTATTCATCAAGGAGGTCTTCATCATTAGACATTTGTGCCTTCACTTTTGGAGAAGAAAACATATTACATCATGATTAGTGTGCAGTACCATTAAAATGATTGAATGAGCCTTATCAGCTTCTTACTCTTTTAATTTTCTGGGCACTGAGGGGTGTGCATAAGTGTGAAAGATAGAAAGCCATGGCAATTGCTGTGTGATTATATAATCTGAGCGGAAAAAGTGGATTTATTTCAACCTTCTCTTTCCTTCTCACTAATGAACCAAAGAGCTCCCATCTCTCTAAAATTATGCAAATATTTGCAATTAGGTTTAAAAATCTTAGTCCTGATGATTCTACAAACTAAGTGAACACAAAATCCTCTATTCTTGAAAGAGCATTTCAGCCATTTGTCATTAACTGATTAAAAAAGAAAAGACAAAGTGGAAAATTTTTTCCACCTTTCTTCAAATGTTGGCAATTTAGTCAGTCAGTCAGTACCACCTCCAGAATTTCAGGACCACATGCAATAACCCTGACAAAGTTCTATTCTTCCCAGGTAGAACTGATCTCAGCACTTAACTCGGTGACTCAGAGGTAAAGCACTCACCTGCAATGCAGGAGACCCGGGTTTGATCCCTGGGTCAGGGATCAGCATGGAGAAGGGAAGGGGAACCCACTCTAGTATCCTTGCCTGGAGAATACCATGGACAGAGGAGTCTGGTAGGTCCATGGGGTTGCAAAAAGACATGACTGAGAGACTAAAACTTCAGTTTGCTTCATATATACACATTTATATATATATAATGTTTAATGGTTGTTATAGTTTCTATTAGCCTCATGAACTAATTTATGTTAAGAATAATTAGAAGTTGAAAAATGATTGAATATGATCTTTTATTGATATGAATGATTTTATTTAAGGAGTACCTTCTGAATACACACTATGAATCTAAAAGAAATATTTATATTATATATATTTATATATTATATATATATTTATAGAGGAAATACTGTATAATATAAAGAGCAATTTAAAAACAGAAATTATTTAGTTTTCATGATTCAACAACAAACTTGTTGTTTAACCTAAAAAAACACACACACACATACACACAAGTTTTCAAGATGTCAGATTTCTGTATCTGAGAAGCACTTGGAGTGAGGTGGCGTTTAAGAATTTCTCAACTGAAAATTATCCAAAACAATGCATCAATGAAGCATGAAAAAGTAACTATTGGTTTCATTCAATTCCTGTCTTATCAAAGAAAAAGTCTTCAAATCTATGTGGAGTTAAAATGCTAAATTTAAAATATTCACATTCAAAATTCTCAAGATTGTTTTGGGGTTAATATCACCTTGTTATATACTCATATTTTATGCATTTTATTTATAACAACTAACCCTTTCAGCACTAAATTATTGTTGTTTGTTTAGGCAACATCATGTTGCCAATGTAAAAAACAGGTGCCTCAAATGACAATATTTTACTGAGCAATTATTCAGATTTCAATTTTCAAAAATTTCCTTTTTCCTATGAAATCATGACCCACTTTCCCATGATATTGTCTCTTTGAACCTATACATTTAGACACCGTCTCTAGCTGTGAATGATTTTGCTCTTCACCCTCATCGCTTCCAAGGATTTGGATCTTGCTTGCTTCTTGCTCTTTTTGGATTTACTTCCTTTTCTAAACCTGGCACATTCAGTTGTTCCAGATAACAACTCTCACCTTGCAGCTCAAAGTTACTTTAAACTCCCTGTCTAAAGAACTTCCGATGATGTATTTCTGGATCATCAATAGATCTGTCTAGCCAAAGACTGGAATTATTAATAAAAAAACTCTTGGGCTCTGAACTTTCATAATTGTCATGAATTATATAACCCTGATGATGCATAATTTAGGTATTCCTTTTTAGAGATACATGCTCAATTCATCCCACATCCCTACACACCTATTAACTCAAAGTCAACTTATATAAGTGGGCTCACATAAGGAAAATAAATCAAGGCTTTGTATTTCCTATTCATTGCTCTCTGCAGTAATACTTTTTCTCATTAGTTTAAGTTATTCCCTCCAAGGAAAAAGAGAAAATATATGTGAATCAGAGAACATTTTGATAAAGGTTTCTGGAGAATCAGAGAAAGATTCTGATAAAGGCTAAAATTTGACTATGTAGAGACATGAAAGTGTAGAACATTAAAAGCAGAGTATATACTTATATACTTACTATACAGAGTATAATAGTTGCTATGTTTACCTAGATGATATATTTTTATACTGATCTATATCACATTTAATGCAATCATTTAATTACTATTTTTTAGAGCAAAATAAAACTGGACCTAATAATAGAGATCACTATCATAGTTAAAGTGCATGTGGAAATACATTAATATCAAATAAAAGGAACTCATGATAATTTAACTTAGGTTTCAGGTTAACTTCCTGGCTATCTGATGTATAGAAAGGAATAAATATCATCTAAGATTATGTCTGAACAGGAAATTTTTAAAAGACAATTTTTATTATGTAATCATAACAAGATTCTCATATATTCTCCATGATTAAATTTTAATATTTCTATTATTCAAAAGTTTCATGCTGTTTTCTCCAAACATCAACTCATCAACTTCTTTCTCATAACTACATCTAGAATTAAGAGGGATGGAGGCAGAAGTAGGTGAATGAATGAGCAGGGAGAAGGGAATTATATATCTTTTTTCACTTCACTGAAAGCTTTCTAATTCTAGAATTGATTTCACATTTTAAAGTTCACCTGAAATCAAGCAGAACCAAAACAATTTACAAATATAGAAGCCTGAAATATGAAAACAAGATCTATTTGCTTTGTATGTGTATGCATTCATCCAGTCATTTCTGTATATAAGCAGAGTTTATATATAATAATTGACAAATGCTCTTGCTTTTATATAATATTCTTTTATTGTACCTAAATATGTTAGATTATTATGCATTTTCCTGCATGTAAATAATTTAGCAGAAATCAAATAAATCACTGCATTATAAACAGATAAAAATAATATTTATGCACAAACTTCTGCTGATCTTGTCTTTAGAGTCACTCACCATCTCAGTATCAAGGAGAAAAGTCAGTATCCTTTAGAAACATTACATTTACTTCTACAGTTTTTAAAATGTTCTCAGGTTATATTGACCAAGATATTGAAACTGAATGCTTCAGTCTCAGATTCAACATTCTCTTTCCTCTTGGTACAGGTTAGACCTGGTTCTCCAGTTGGGTTGCTTTCTCACTATCCACCTCCCTCCTTTTCCTGGGCTTCTTGTGCTGAAGTTGTAGCTGGGAAAGAAGAAAAAGATATTTCCTCCACTAACTGGGATTGGTGAACTCCCAGGGCCCTCTTGCAGTGGCCATAATTGCTCCTGATCTTGGCATCCCCTGTTCTCATCAGGACCAAGATTACTTAATTCTCAACCACTTTGAGGAGATACACTCAAAGCATGCGTGCATGCTAAGTCGCTTCAGTTGTGTCTGTTTCTTTGCAATCCTATGGGACTGTAGCCCCCCAGGCTCCTCTGTCCATGGGATTCTCCAGGCAAGAATATGGGAGTGGGTTGCCATGTCCTCCTCCAGGGGATCTTCCTGACCCAGGGGTTGAACTCACGTCTCCTGCGTCTCCTGCATCGGCAGGTGGGTTCTTTACCACTAGTGCCACCTTTGAGGGGATCCACTTAAAGCAAGAAAGACTGTATTATCCTCACCATTTGAAAGGAATTCTTTCCTCCCCACTCTTTCATGCTTTCTTTATTGCACTTCTCCATGCCCTAGCAGCATCAGACTCTCTAGTTCTGTGACTCACTAGAATTTATCCAAATATATTTATAAATGCTTGATGTAGCTAAAGAGATGGAGCATCAGCCAAATCTTCATGGAAGAAAAGAGAAGGCACTGATAGCATCTACTCACAAATTCTGTTTTTTTCTAAAACACTTCACTCACTTCTCTTCTCCATCTTTTATTTTGTTGTTGTTAAAGATATGAGGGAGGGACTGCAGAAATGGCACATTTAATCAATCCTGTCAAGTTAGGACTGGACCCTCAGCTAATAGTGCTTTAAACTTAAATTGTGGAACACATTACCAAATTTCAATTAAAATAGGTACTAGGTATTGTAGTAAAATTACTACCTAAATGAACTAAACACAACTGTGAAATTAGTAGTGATCCATTTGGACTAAGATCTCAGAGTAGCAATCCCATTAACATAACTTTCATATCTACATCTGGATGTGCAATTTGGACAAACTGCCTATCGAAAAAAAAGCATTTCACAAAAGTTAATGGTTTTGAGATTATTTTTAGAATCATATTTAACTAGAGAACTTTTGTTTATTGATATCATGTTTCTTGTCTTGTGAGGATTTTTTAGAAGTATTAGGATCATATAACACAAGAGTTTTAAGAGTCACAAAAATTATCATTGAATTATGGGAAATTCCATAATGATGATGATCTAATAAGTAGGATGGATTATTTTGGAAGGAAATCATCAAGAAAAACAAACCAAAATCATTCCAGAGTTACTGGTTTGCTTTATTTAATCAGACTGCAACAGAAAAACAAACATGGATGATTGCCCACTTGTTAAATAACACATACACAGATTATCTGGGATATGAATAGTTAGAATCATAGCACAAATACAAGCTTTTAGTTTAGGATACATTTTGTATCTTTTAATTACTGAATCTACCATTAAGCTTATTTGACTGCATGTTATGAAACCTACCTCATTATTAAAAACCAAAAAAAAAAAAAAAAAAAAAGAAAAAAAAAAAAAAAGTCATTTAAAATAAACAGAGCACAAAAGTAAGATATAAAAACACAGGGAGCCAAATTAGCTGTCTCATCATTTGTAGCTATTTTAAATGGCTTTGTGAGAATGGAATGAATATAATTATTTCAAAAGACATAAAAAACATTTGAAAAAAATTGACACTGACAAAAAAATTAAGACCCTTTCACAATAAAACACTCAACAATCTAGGTACAATGAATAACTTTCTTACACTAATAATGGGTATCTATGAAAAGCCAACAGTTAACATCATATTTAATGGCAAATTATTTGAACACTTTCTCCTGAAGCTTAGGAAAAAAGACAAGGATTTTTAGTCTATCTACTTCTATTTAGCTTTGTCCTAGAGGTTATAATCAGGGCAAATATCAAAGAAAATAAAAGTCATTTGGACTGGAAAAGAAGATAAAACCTATCTCTGTTTGAGAAAGAAAATCCTTTTTATAGAAAACATTAAAGCACCCCTTAAGAAACTATTAGAATAATAAATTCAAAGTTACAGTGCATAAGGCCAATACAGAAATTTTTTTTTCATCTGAGTGAACAATTTACAAATGAAGTTTAAAAATTTGTACTTTAAAGATCATCCCCCAAGTAAAATACTTGAGGACAAATTACAGTGAAAATTTTTAGACTGAAAACTGAAAAATAAATTTAGAATTAGTTAAAATCAAAATAAAAAGTCATCTAATGATCATGGATTGAAAGAGTAATAGCTGTGTTAGTTGCTCACTTGTGTTCAAACAATTAAAACAATTATGCAGTTCATTGCTGTGCTGTGCTTTGTCACTCAGTTATGTCAAATTCTTTGTGACCTCATGGACTATAGCCCCCCAGGCTCCCTCTGTCCATGGAATCTTCTAGGCAAGAATACTGGAGTGGGTTGCCATTGCCTTCTCCAGGGGAGCTTCCTGACCCAAGCGCTGAACCTAGGTCTCCCGTATTGCAGGCAGCTTCTTTACCATCTGAGCTACCAGGGAATTCTTTCATGGATTGAAAGACTTATACTGTTAATAAAGGAATCCTTCCTAAGTTGATCTATAGATTTAATTAAATATCTGAGAAAAACAAGGCAGATTTTATGCGGAAATTGACAAGCTAATCCTAAACCTCACAAGGAAATGTAAGGACTCAAAATAGCCAAAACAATTTTGAAGAACAGCCTTGAAAGGCTACACTTTCTGATTTCAAACTCACAACAAAGCTACAATTATCAAGACTGTATAGTGTTAGGATTTAGATTAAAAAATATATAGATCAATGGAATAGAACTGAAAATCTCCAAATATGCCCTTAGATTTGTTGTCAGTTTTTGATTAGGACGTTCAAAACATTCAATGGAGGTGGGGGTGGTGGGGGGGAGTAGTCTTTTCAACAAATAGTATTGGAACAATGGACTATTCATGTGAGAAAAAATGAAGTAGAAACCATACCTCCAGCACACACACAAAAAAACTAAAAATGAATCAGACATACATATAAGTGTTAAAACTATACACACCTCATAATACAACCTTGAAGTAAATTTTTTAAATTTGGGGTGAGACAAAGCTTTCTTTGTTATGGTACCAAAGACATATGCAAGAACAAAGTAAAATAGATTAAACTTCTTCAAAATTAAAAACTTTTGTTTTTCAAAGTACACCATGAAGGAAATGAAAATATTATATCAAATTTGGGAAAATGTTTACAAATAACTTGTGTTAAGGCACTCATATTTGGAATATGTAAAGGACTAACAACAATAATAGAAAATGAAGAATACAATTATAAAGTTATTTGTAGGAAAAAGATCTGAATAGACAAATTACAACATGAAAAAGTCTCAATATCATTACTGAGAGAAATGCAAATCAAACCATGATGAGATACCAACTCAGACACAGCTGAATGGCTATACTCAGGGCCATATTAAGAAGTGAGGAGGAGGTTGTGAAGATACTGGAGTCCTCATATCCTGCTGGTAGGAATATAAAATCATGTAGCTATTTTAGATTTTTGACAGCTTCTCAAAATATTAACAGAACATTCCCATGACCCAGTCATTCCTAGATATTTACCCCAGAGGTATGAAAATGTGTTCACACAAAAATGTGTACACAGATGATTACAAAAGCATTATCTATAATGACTAAGAAACCTAAATGCCATAACTGTTGAATGGATAAAAATGTGGTATATCCATACAACGGAATACTGTTTGGGAATAAGAAATGGAGCAGCCATATAAAATCCTATAATATGGATAAACCTTGAAAACATAATGCTAAGTGAAAGAAACACAATTTTTCCATGAAAGAAATAATAAGCTGGACTTCATTAAAATTAAAAAAGAAAACTTGTGTGCTCTACAAAAGACAATATCAAGAGACAGGAGACAATATTTGAAAAGACACATTCAATAAAGAACTGTCATCCAAAATACACAAAGAACTCTTAAAACTCAAAAGTAAGAAAAAAAACCTGGCTAAAATGAAAGCAAATGATCTGAACAGGCACCTCATCAAAGACCATATGCACATGGCAAATAAGCATAGTGATAGATGCGTTATATCATATGCTACCAGGAAAATGGAAATGAAAAACAATGAGATATGACTATCCAGACAGTGAACTATTCAGTGGTAAACAAAAAGCTATCAAGCTCTGGGAAGATATGTAAGAAACATGACTATTACATGAATCTAAGTGAAAGAAGCCAGTGTGAAAAGCCTAGACACTACATGCCTCCATTTATATGACAATCTGGAAAAGGTGAAACTATTGGACAGTTAAGAGTTGAATGGTTGCCAAGGGTTGTGGGGGAGATATGAATAGGCACAAACACTTTTTAGGGCAGTGAAACCACTCTGCATGATATTATATTTAATGACATTGCCATTATACATTTGTCTAATGTATAAATTCACACAGTGCACAACACTAAGAATGAGCTTTAATGTGAATTAAAATGCAATTACAATGTATCAATGTAGATTTATTAATTCTAACAAATATGCCATTCTGATGGGGGATGCCGCTGATAGGCTAGACAGTGCATTTGTGGGGTCACAGGCTATGGGAAGTCTCCACAGCTTCCACTTAATTGTGAGGCAGACATTACTGCCTTCAAAAAATAAACTCATTAAAAAAAAATCCCCACAAAAACAGAAATAAAAGAAGACTGCTGAATGTACCTCTTCATTTAAACCCATGAAACCTGAGAAAGACTGACTTAGGGATCTTGGACCTTGCTCTGATTTAGGTGAAGCAGATAGGTTGACATGCAAAACTTCTTAAGATTGCCAGGTATCTGTGCTCAGTGGCCACTCTGGAAAAGCACTGCAAAATGCCCCCAGGTGGAAACTGAGCATCTAGAGTCCCGACATTAGTATGCAGAGTATGAAGGTGCTGCAGTGGAAGGAACTAGGACAAAGGCTAAGTGATGAATCAGAATTCTGACAAGACAGAATATTCTATGATCTCCTCCCATTTACCTGAATGCCTAATTAGAATAGATATGATAGGTGAACTGGCCGTTTCGACCTTACCCTTTACACAGAAACTCTTAAATTCTACTCTTGTCTAGTTTTAATCATTTATAATAAATAGGGAACATTTGAATTGCCCAACCTTCCTAAGCAGCCAACACAGAAGCAGTACAGAGGGCTTCCCTGGCAGCTCAGTGGCAATGAATCTGCCTGCCAATGCTGGAGATGTGGGTTAGAATCCTGAGTTGGGAAGAACCCCTGGAGAAGAAAATGGCAATCCACTCCAGTATTCTTGCCTGGAAAATCCCATGAAGAGAGAGCCTGATGAGCTACAGTCCATGGGTTGCAAAGAGTTGGATACAACTTAATGACTAAACAACAAAGCAGTATAGAATTGATGTGGGACACGTGTGAGATTATTTATATATATATATTTTTTAATGGCAATGCATGGAGTAGAGGTTTTGATTGTAAAAACTATGTTTGTGGTAGGCTTGTCTGGGGAGTTCATCAGGCGTATGGCTTTTGTATATTAACATATGTATCAAAAACTAATATAGGTATCTCCTTCAACCACCTAACTGGAGCTGAATGGGAAAGATTATATAGCAAGTATTCAGACCAAGGGGACTTGTATGCCATTATACTCTAGATTAAGGTTTTCTTTTCATCATGAATTGTGGAGTCCAGCCAGAACAATTTGCATTCTGGGGGACTGAATTCTGGGCTTCCCAAGTGGCACTAGTGGTAAAGAACCCTCCTGCCTGCAGGAGGCATAAGAGATGAGGGTTCGGTCCCTGGGTCAGGAAGATCCCCTGGAGGAGAGCATGGCAATCCACTCCAGTATTCTTGCCTGGAGAATTGCATGGTTTGTGTTTACTGTAACACCTCAAGGATTTGAATTTGCTGCCCTGTTGCCATAATCCGGTCAAGAAGGTTTTGGGCTTCACAGTTATTTAGAGTCATTTGTTGGTAAACCACACTGATAATATCATTAAAGCTGACTTGGAGATTGAAACACTGAGAATTGTAGTCATCTAGGTGACAAATAGAAGGTCTCTGATAAATTCCGCTTATATCCAAGGCTTATATCAAACTGTGAAATTCCTGGAGCAACCATGGCCATTCTTCAAACTCTGAAAAATATGTTATTTCCCACTGACCCTGTCACCAGGAAAAAATCTCAGAGACTAGCAAGTTGTTCAGATGTTTTATTTAGGAATTCTGTTGATCCTTATTCCCAAGGGACAGAAAGATGACAGACTATAAATGAAGGCTGGGCTGAAACAAACATTTAAAGTTTTACAAAGGGCTGTGGCTTACGCAGTGCTAGTAGGTTCTTTTTTTTTTTTTTTTTTTTTTTATTTTATTTTAAACTTTACATAATTGTATTAGTTTTGCCAAATATCAAAATGAATCCGCCACAGGCATACATGTGTTCCCCATCCTGAACCCTCCTCCCTCCTCCCTCCCCACACCATCCCTCTGGGTCGTCCCAGTGCACCAGCCCCAAGCATCCAGTATCGCGCGTCGAACCTGGACTGGCAGCTCGTTTCTTACATGATATTCTACATGTTTCAATGTCACTCTCCCAAATCTTCCCACCCTCTCCCTCTCCCACAGAGTCCATAAGACTGTTCTATACATCAGTGTCTCTTTTGCTGTCTCGTACACCAGGTTATTGTTACCATCTTTCTAAATTCCATATATATATGCGTTAGTATACTGTATTTCTGTTTTTCCTTCTGGCTTACTTCACTCTGTATAATAGGCTCCAGTTTCATCCACCTCATTAGAACTGATTCAAATGTATTCTTTTTAATGGCTGAGTAATACTCCATTGTGTATATGTACCACAGCTTTCTTATCCATTCATCTGCTGATGGGCATCTAGGTTGCTTCCATGTCCTGGCTATTATAAACAGTGCTGCGATGAACATTGGGGTACACGTGTCTCTTTCCCTTCTGGTTTCCTCAGTGTGTATGCCCAGCAGTGGGATTGCTGGATCATAAGGCAGTTCTATTTCCAGTTTTTTAAGGAATCTCCACACTGTTCTCCATAGTGTGGCTGTACTAGTTTGCATTCCCACCAACAGTGTAAGAGGTTCCCTTTTCTCCACACCCTCTCCAGCACTTATTATTTGTAGACTTTTGGATCGCGCCATTCTGACTGGTGTGAAATGGTATCTCATAGTGGTTTTGATTTGCATTTCTCTGATAATGAGTGATGTTGAGCATGTTTTCATGTGTTTGTTAGCCATCTGTATGTCTTCTTTGGAGAAATGTCTATTTAGTTCTTTGGCCCATTTTTTGATTGGGTCATTTATTTTTCTGGAGTTGAGCTGTAGGAGTTGCTTGTATATTTTTGAGATTAGTTGTTTGTCAGTTGCTTCATTTGCTATTATTTTCTCCCATTCTGAAGGCTGTCTTTTCACCTTGCTAATAGTTTCCTTTGATGTGCAGAAGCTTTTAAGGTTAATTAGTAGGTTCTTAAGAAAGTCAGTGGGGTATCAGTAGCATAAGCAGAATAAGCACAAGCTGGGGTCCTGGGCAAATTGAGTAAAACAACCAGAAGAGAGCTCTTGGGTTTACATTCAAAGGCTGCCTAATGCAGTGCCTCAGCATAGCTCAAGTGAAAGATAATTGCTAGCTTCTTCCTGGAGGGAAGAAGATGCACCTAGGCAACAGAAGGGTATCAGAAAATTCTGAGGTCAGAACACTGAGCTGGGTGAAGTCAGAGAGACATCTCTGCAGAGGGAGAAAAAAGGCCAGCACAATCCACTGTTGAAGTTGTCAACTAAAAACTGGCATTTGCCTTCTAACACTACAAAGGTCCATCTAGTCAAAGCTATGGTTTTTCCAGTAGTCATGTATGGATGTAAGAGTTGGACCATAAAGAAGACTGAGCACTGAAGAATTGATGTTTTCAAGCTTTGGTTGCTGGAGAAGACTCTTGAGAGTCTCTTGCACAGCAATGAGATCAAAACAGTCAGTCCTAAAGGAAATCAACCCTGAATATTCATTGGAAGGACTGATGCTGAAGCTGAAGCTCCAGTGCTTTGGCCACCTGATGTGAAGAGCCAACTCATTGGAAAAGACCCTGATGCTTGGAAAGATAGAGGGTGAGAGGGGAAGGGAGCGACCGAGGATGAGGTGGTTGGATGGTGTCACTGGCTCAATGGACATGAGTTTGAGTAAACTCAGAGAGCTGCAGTTCATGGGGTCACAGTCAGACACGACTTAGTGACGGAACAACAACAAATATTCCTCTACAAGGTTTAAATCACACAAGCTTCTGGCCTTTAACAATCTCTGAAAGGAGTTCAGGGTGGAGATCAGAAATGAGGCACCCTGTGCTCTGGAAAACTGGCAGAACAGATATTCAGATAGATATTTTCAGGAGTTGATTTTATGATCCTAATTCTCGCATCTCCTCATATCTAGAAAATCAAAATCCCTTCATGGTGATCAGCTCCTTGTGACTAGCAGAAAACCTTGATTGCATTGAACTCCCCCTTCACCAAAATCTTATATACTCACCTTTCCCCACTGCCTCTTTGGAGCAGGACTGAAAGTAGATATTTGCAAATCAGCAACAGGGCCCAGAAAAAGTGATGGAAGGAGAAGACATGAGTTAGCACAGAGAGTGAGACAGTAGAAGCAAACCAGAGTCAAGCCTCTCTGGAAGACTGTGGATATTTACTCTATCTTAGGCAGTAGCAAATGATCTTGTTCTGAGCTCAGTCAAATGAGCTGAGCTCATAGAAAATAAAGCAAAAATATCTGGTTCATTCAATTATGGAAGATTCTATGGGTATTTGGAGAACTAAAGTGAGCTACAAGGATACTCACCTTAAAGCCACGTTTCCAACTTGGCACAGGATTTGAATGCTAGAGTACAAACCTTCGGCTTCCTAGGTGGTGCTAGTGGTAAAGAACTGACCTCCCAATGCAGGAGACTTAAGAGGCCCGGGTTCAATTCCTGTGTTGGAAGATCCTCTGGAGAAGGGAATGGCTACCCACTCCAGTATTCTTGCCAGGAGAATCCCATGGACAGAGGAGCCTGACAGGCTACAGTCCACAGGTTCACAAAGAGTTGGACATGACTGAAGCAGCTTAGCACAAACGTACAAGCCTTAGGTTCCAAGACCCAGATGGGGGATATGGGGGCACTGGTGCTCAGCCGAGTTGAGTGGGTTAAGAGACAACTAACTTCCCTTTCACCTACTATAACCATTAATGTAATAAAATAAACAAATCCTATCTCCCCCCACAAAAAAACCAAACCAAAAAAAAAAAAAAAAAGCCTCTTTCAATGTCAATAGAAAACACTTGAAAGTTACAGTAGCTAAAATGCCCTGAGGATGTCAATGAATGAAGAGCTGACAAATAGTTTATATTTTACTTTACAAAAAGCCCCTGGGGGTGGGCTGCTATTGAGTATAACTGAGATTAACATTTATTCTACCCTAGGTCAGTAAAGGAAATCTTCCTTAAGCATCAGACTTTGTCTGAAATTCAAGAGGCAGCACCATTGCAGGTAGGAGGGGTGCCAAGCAGGCCTATTAATTTTGCTTTGTTCAACTCCTTTTCATGATCACCTAGCTTTCTTGAACTTGCCTACTGATTCTTACAAAATGAAATTGAATATGAAAGTTACAAGAAAGCATCCCCTGGTGCAATGATTCACAGCAAAAACCAGGCTCGTAACAACCAAGTGGCTGTCTTGCAGAGTATGAAGGAGGATATTTGCATATATATAGCGTGGTTCCTGGTAGAGCTCTCCTTGGAATTTTTGTAATTTGGGCCTGAATTGCAAACACATTTTATATGCTCACTTGGTGAAGGAAGCAACCTGTTTGTCATTTTCCGCGTTTATTCATTTCTACTGTGTTACTGTTAATGTTGTTTCACATGATCTTTGCAGAATTCTGAAATCCCAAAGGCGAAGGAGACCATTTTGACATAACTTTTTTGAGGGGGCAGACTGATGAATAAAATATGATCATTGTCTTCTTTGGTCATGCTGTGGATGGATGTGTGTGTAGCTTTCAATACACAACACATTAATTTTGAAATACGTTTTAGAAATAAGGCCCTTTTCAAAAATAAGCATTATTAAGGTAATGACAGAAAGTCAAAGTGGTATTTCTCTCTCTATTGATTCCTAAGCTTTATCAGTTGTGACTGACTTAGGAACACTGATTGTTTTTGGTAGAAATCAATTATCTTGAAGCATGTAAGTATAAACAAACATTTCCCTACTGAATTTACTTTTCTTTTTCCAATTAGCTATCTTACATGCTTGCCAGTAATAATATAATTTCACTTTTCCTTACTTTCAACCATGCATAATTGGGTATATAAAAATTCCAACTATTTTCTACTTCCCAGCTTTATAAATAGTGTACAAATAGCATTATTAAAAATGGTTTCTTACTGAGTGATTTTTTGTTACGTTTTCTATAGCTTGTCTGGCTTTAGTTCCTTTCCTCCTTCTCTGTTGTTTCCTATGGTGGTGGTGGTGGTTCAGTCACTAAGTTGTTGTCCGACTCTTTGCAATCCATGGACTGCAGCATGCCAGGCTCCTGTGTCCTCCACTATCTCCCAGAATTGGTTCAAATTTATGTCCAAATTTGAGTCAGTAGGAAAATGTTGAGAATTTTTCATAAATATAGGAGCATCTAAGGTAAACCCTCTATTTCATGCTAAAAGCTTAAGAAATTATACCTTTATAAGACTGGTTTAATTTTGTTCAGACTAGCTTAATTCTCATTGGGTGCTGCTTGATTTCCTTCATATTTAGTGTTTAGTGTGGGTGTGTTTGTGTGTGTGTTGGGGGGATAGGCATCCCTTTTTGACACCATAATTTGGTCAATTTACCATACAAAATCACAATTTATGTTACAAACATAAAGGCAACAGGTATATAACGTACTCAAATCTCTTTCTTAAATATTCATCTCCACCCTGTTATTTGGATCCAGAGGCCATTAACCAAAGCTCTAGGAGATGATCTCACATACTGTTGTTGAAAAATTGAGTCTTCTGTCACAGGCACAGAAAAGCCACCAATTCTGGTAATTTTATTATCAACAATAGCTTGAGCAAAGCATTATCCATCCCCACAGCGAATGGAGCTTCTCATCAGATGTCAATAGCTGCGCATTCCCCTCATTTAAGGATTACATCATTTGCTGCAGAGACAGCCTAAGTACCTTTAAGTACAGGTTCAAGCCAATTTAAATCTCTGCTGCCTTATCGTTTCCCATAAACTGAAGATTTTTCTACCTTGAGAAATAAGATCCAAAGTATGTATCTCTTAAAATTTGATGATGAAGTAAAAGTGGGGTCTTTCATGGGGCATCTGATCAAGGACTTTTCACTGATATGATTGTGGAAGATGATAATGCCTCGATGGAATTTGTGTACTTGTCTGTGTTGGCAGATTAAAGTATTGTCAGAATATTATTTAAGCCATAATATTTGCTATGGAAAATGTTTAAGCTATGAGCCTTGTCTAAATTGATAATGGCACGTCTCAAAAATAACCATCAATGCAATAAATAAAAGGTATTGCCTTTTATTTATAAAAGGTGGATGTCTGGCAGGAAGGTGATGAAGTTCACTGTGATTGTCCTGGGACAAGCATTTTGATCACTTTGCAGTGTTTTCTATAATTGCTGAGACTCAAACACTATTTTACTCTGCCATGTAATAAAGTAAGTGTGCTTAATTCACTGGATAATAAAGCCTCAGGAAGCAAAAAGTCACTGAACTCTTAAACATAGATGACAGGTCAGTGTATGATACTATTTATTCTTTGAGGAACAAATTAATACTTTCTAATAAATTACTACTATACCAAAATGTTAAAAACATAAAACTTTTTAAAGAGTAAGTAGTTTCCAGAAGGGCCAATAAGTTCCATTTTAACTTGGAATTAGTGTTATAAATATATTTCAATAATCAGAGTAACAGAGACTCACCAAGTTGGAACCATCTGGAGTATTGATTCTACGTGCAGTATTGTGTATATCAATAAAAGACACTAAAAATGAAAATGGGTTATTTTACCCATTTCAGCATCTTCATAGGAGCCTATGGCTGTGTGGAAGAGTGTTTTTGCATATTTGTGTGCACCTCATGCGAAGAGTTGACTCATTGGAAAAGACTCTGATGCTGGAAGGAGTTGGGGGCAGGAGGAGAAGGGGACGACAGAGGATGAGATGGCTGGATGGTATCACTGACTCGATGGATGTGAGTCTCAGTGAACTCCGGGAATTGGTGATAGACAGGGAGGCCTGGCGTGCTGCGATTCATGGGGTCGCAAAGAGTCGGACATGACTGAGCGACTGATCTGATCTGATCTGATGTGTTTTTAGGGAACTAGACTATGGAAATGTCTTTGTTAAAGTACTTGAAAATTTTTTTAAAAACTTTTTATTTTGTATTGGAATATAGCTGATTAACAATGTTGTGATAGTTTCAAGTGAACAGCAAAGGGACTCAGCCATACATGTACATGGATCCATTCTTCCCCAAACCAACAAGGACCTACTATACAGCACATGGAACTCAGCTCAATGTTACATGGCAGCCTGGATAGGATAGGAGTTTGGTTAAGATACTTGACAATTTTATATCCCGTAAGCCAAAAGCTTTAAATTGAAAATGAGCTAAATGTTGCTTGTTATAATTCTTTACCTTTTTTCTTATTCTTGATGAAAATTGAAGAGAGTTGGCTGTATGTAATATCACTTAATTTCCAGACTATCTTTGATTTTCTGGGTTTAAAATTTTCTTCTTTTTCCCTAAATATTTTAATCACTTTACCTTTTCTACTGCGAATTGTTTCTGTTTTCTAGATCTCTTCATGAAACTCTAAAGAACTGTGCCCAAAAGTAGTTTCTCTCACCTTGGAAAATGTCAACTTGATTACCGTCCCTCTGACTCAGACTCAAGAGTTGGCTCATTAAATTTCTAAATATTTTCACATGGATTGATGTCTAATCTCTGACTTTCCCATTACTGTAATTACCAGAGGAAATCCTGGGCTTGAGATTGATGTTGAAACTTGTGAGGGAAGGCAGTATCATTTATTGCGTAGGAACGGTGGTAGAAATTATGTCACAGATGAGAGCTATTTATTTCTAGACAAACTCAGCTCTAGCAGACTGGGACATGGAGGTCCAGCCATGACCAAGGCCAGGTGGGACTGTACAGTCAGAGGCAGTGTGACTGGATAAAGTGTAAGGTCCTTTATAACACCAAGAGTGTATTATTTGAAATACTGAAATACAGGGACTGTCATCTGGACCAGAGAATTTCAAGGACCAGAACTGGTATAAGGACAAAACCACGTGCTTGGCATCAAAACGGTCAGGGGGTGGTTAGATGCATATAACCAGATCAGAGGCTCTTGAGATTTTGGTCAAAGTCTTTCAGGAAGGGAAGGGAGAGCTGATAAAGATCACTGGGGGACAGACTCACTGGCACTACATGTTGTGGCAGTTATAGGCAAATAGGATGGAAACAGATGGTATTTGTTATTTTTCACTTTCCTTAAAGAAAGCTAATTAAAATTTGCTTTCATAGCCCACAAGGTTTTCGTTAAAATGTCATTTGTAACAGAAAGGTATCTAAAATAAGTTATGGGCAAATTTTTTAAAAGGGTAGCCATACAATAGACAAGTTTCTTTTAGCTCTGTTTCTGTGGTCTCTTGTGAAAAATAATACGACAGTATCTTTAGTGCTATTATATCTACAAGAGCCTATCATCTTAAATCAAGCTGCACCAACAGCTGTTGTAGAAATCAGGGTTCTTCTCTATATAAAAATTTACAGGTAAATAAAGTCACCCTGTCCTGTGCTTCATTACATTATTTACTGTCATGAGTAAAAGTAACACGATCAGAGTTGTAACTATGATTTTACATGCTGGATCGCACTGGGCATGGCCATGATGCCACGTACCTAAGCCTCTGGTACAAATAAAGCCATACTCTCCGAATTATCTCACAATGACACCAAGTACAAGGGGAGGTGGAAGGAATGCCCTGAAGGTGACTCTAGGGTTAAATCAGCTCAGTGAGTCTTCAATGTCTAAGACTCTCCATAGTAATTTGAATCTATCCTCACATGCCATGGTGTTTATTCAAATCATTTGAAATATATGCTACGTTGCCTATGACCTCAACAACCTACAACAGATAAAATCTGTACTCATGTCCTGGGCTTCCTTGATGGCTCAGTGGGTAAAGGATCTGCTTGCAATGCAGGAGACACAGGAGACCCAGGTTCGATCCCTAGGTCAGGAAGATCCACTGGAGGAGGAAATGGCAACCCACTTCAGTATTCTTGCCTGGAGAATCCCATGGACAGAGGAGCCTGGCTGGGCTGCAGTCCAAAGGGTTGCAAAGGGTCAGACACAACTGAGCACACACACATTCATTTATCACAGAATTGCTTACTTCTTCCCTGCTCCTGTATGCTAATGGCATGGTTTGGTAATGGATAAAATGCATACAATCGGAGAACACCAAGAAAATTTCAGCCCGTCTCACAGAGTGCATTTTGACCCACTATCCTCTCCCTCTGCATGAGGAAGGTACTTTCAACCAAGGAACCCCAAAAGCCCTTTTAATAATTACCTTGATATATACACACTCCATCATTTACCTCTGCATGTGACCATCATTCTCAAAACCATAAGGAGCTATTTTAGACTGAAAGGCATGAAGGACCATTCCATCAAGAATACAGCAAATTTTCTCCCTGTTAGAAACTGGAGGTATTACTCAAGCCTACTTTTATCAGCCATGGCTGCAGACATTACCACTAAAGAGCACTTGGTTTCAGCTGGATGTAACCAAAGGAAAATGATTTTAAATCAAATAACAACAGGGTGTGGAAAATCCTGCCATCTGATAGATCTTGAGACACTGTAATTTCAGAGCATGCTAACATCTTCAGTGATGATAAGAATAGTCTTTGATAATCATGTGCCAGAGAGAATTTCACATCCCAGGTTTAAAAATTAAAGAGGTCAAATATAAGGTCACAGATATGAAAGGAATATGAAATTTGACCACACAAACTGGGAAATCAATCCATCTAGATTTTCTCAACTATAACTTATTTTCAAATGCTTATGGAATGAGTGTGAGGGGCAAGAGTAAAACTTGCTTTTCTCCTATCACTTTTGTTCATGTTAAAAAACACAGGTTAAAAAAATAAGTGGTTAAAAATTACATACGAATCTGTATTTCAATGTATTAGCAATATTGGCCAAAATACATGCTTGATTGATTTTTTTGCATTAGTGAAAGTAACATTGAGCACTACCATTTGTCAAATTCTTGTTTGGCCTATTTATCACCACTCTCATCTTGGGGCATCTGTTAAACTGGATTCCTTCAGGGATTCTCTGTTGTGTGGCTCTTACACACACACCATCTAATCCCAGGTCACACTGTTAATCCTCATTCGTTCATTATTCACTTCACACATGGGTATGAAATACCATGAGTTAGAAGTATATGCTATTTACTCTACAGGCATTTGTGAACAAAGTCTTTCATAAATTAAATAGTCTCCTTTCCAAGGGCTGTGAAGGTGCCACAGGCCAAGGGGGCCTGGTCCTGGCAGCCTCTCAGCTGAAGTGGAGGGAACAGCACCCACAGAGTGCTCCAGGGATGGAGTCCTCTCCAG
Organism: Bos mutus; assembly: GCF_027580195.1. Taxonomy (NCBI): domain Eukaryota; kingdom Metazoa; phylum Chordata; class Mammalia; order Artiodactyla; family Bovidae; genus Bos; species Bos mutus. The sequence goes on along the minus strand of NC_091640.1, from coordinate 10,722,081 downwards.
CTGGCTATGTGACATGCTGCTCAGCACTGCCCAGTAACAGGGCCCACCGTCATCTCAGAAACTGGGCTTATTTTATGAACTGAGCGCCATAACTACAGCTCGGTAGCAGGGAAGGTGAAGAAAAGGATGGGCCGACAATGAATGTCCTAGGGAGAGGGGGAAAGGGGAGCTGATGTTCAATGGGTTAGAATTTCAGTTTTGCAAAGAAAGAAAAGTTCCAGAGATATTTTGCCCAACTCTGTGCATGTGGTTAACAGTACGGTAGTGTATACTTAAAATGATTAAGACAGTGCATTTTATCTTGGGCTTTTTATAATAAAAAATGAATATCAAAAGATCAAGAGAGCACAGAATCACACAGATAGGAAGGCTAACGCATATTAGTACATGTTTATAGGTGGTGTCAGGAGCTGAATTTGGTCGCCTAAACTTTATATGTTGAAGTTCATAGCTCAGGCAGTAAAGAATCTGCCTGCAATGTAGGAGACCAGGATTTGATCCCTGGGTTGGGAAGATCCCTTGCAGAAGGGAATGGCAACCCACTCCAGTATTCCTGCCTGGAGAATCCCATAGACAGAGGAGCCTGACGGGCTACGGCCCATGGGGTCACAGAGTCGGACATGACTGAGTGACTTTCACTAACCCCAGTGCCTGAGAACTGTACTGGGAGATCGAGTCTTTAAAGAGGTAATTAAAGTAAAATCAGCCTTTATGGTGGGCTCTAAACTAATATGAAATTTGGACACAGAGCAGGGATGTAAGTACACAGAGGAGAGACCACGTAAGAATATAGTGAGAAGGCAGCCATCTGCAAGCCAAGGAGGGAGCCCTCAGAAGAAATCAAACCCACTGATACTTGATCTCGAACTTCTAGCCTTTAGAACTGTGAGAAACCTTATTGTTTAAACCATAAACAACCCCCCAAATGAATATGCCCCTAATAGTAATAACTTCTAATTAGTGAATAACTCCTATTTAGTGAATCATTTACTATTTGTCAGAGACTGTTCTCAACTCTTTAATCCACATCAGAGCCCTAGGAAATAGGTACAGTATTTTATTATACAAGGACATCATATAACACAGAGAGGATTCAGATGTATTCTACTATGAAATGTCAGTTATTGTTTATAGAGTTTTTATTCTTCAGTTGCTCAGTAGTGTCCAACTCTTTGCAACCCCATGGACTGCAGCACGCCAGGCTTCCGTATTCTTCACTGTCTCCTGGAGTTTGATCAATCTCATGTCCACTGAGTCAGTGATGCCATCAAACCTCTGTCACCCTCTTCTCCTCCTGCCCTCAATCTTTCCCAGCATCAGGGAGCATCTTCTCCAAAGAGTTGGATATCAGGGAGCCAAAGCATTGGAGCTTCAGCTTCAGCATTAGTCCTTCCAGTGAATATTCAGGGTTGATTTCCTTTAGGATTGATTGGTTTGATCTCCTTGCAGTTCAAAGGTCTCTCAACAGTCATCTCCAGCAATTTAGTTCAAAGCATCAAATCTTGGTCACTCAGCCTTCTTTACGGTCCAGCCCTCACTCCGTGCATGACTACCAGAAAAACCACAGCTTTGACTAGGTGGAACTTTGTTGGCCAGGTGATGTCTCTGCTTTTTAATATGCTGTCTAGATTTGTCATAGCTTTTCTTCTAAGAAGCAGGCTTCTTCTAATTCATGGCTGTAGTCACCATCTGCAGTGATTTTGGAGCCCAAGGAAATTAAGTCTGTCCCTATTTCCATTTTTTCCCCCATCTATTTGCCACTATGAGCTTTAAGTTATTGTTTATAGACTTAAATAGTTGTATAAGAAGGTGGAATTTTAAAAAGATTTTGTGTAAGGTAATGCAGTATATATACACATATATGGTGTTATGAGCTGAATTGTGGTGCCTAAAATTTATATGCACTATAATACTGCACACTTAAATGGAAAAGCAACAAATGTTCTCCTTTAAGTGGTCCATCAGCTGAAATTCTCTATTTACAGTACATTTGGATGAGACAGCCATATAAACAACTTCAATATGTTACTTTTCTAGCTATTTTCTGTAATCAGTAACTCCCAGTGAGTTAGAAAATGGGGTGATTCATTTGACCTTTGAAGCTCTAATTGCAACCAGGTATTGCAGACTGTTCAGCTTGTATGAATCTCACCCTTTTGCCCTGCCTTCTGACTCTTCATTTTAATCGACTTAGAAAATGATCAGAACCAGTGAGCTGTGTTAACAGGTGTAGTAGAAATACATAGGTATTTATATAACTCTTGTATATATTGAGGTATTTCATACACTTTTTAAATTTATTTTTAAGAACTGAAATTTTCTAAGCTATTTTTTTTTAATATCAGTAACAAGACAGTCGGAATATAACTTCATAAGAAAAATGGCTGCTAGAAATTTCTCATTTTTCTTTTTAATTCATCTTTCAAAAATTTCAGCTGTTCTAATATCCCCACCATACATATCCTGTTTCTTAAAGTGTTCTTTTCATCCTAACATATTTTGTAGTACTTTTGGTTAGTGAGAGCCCACCTGGTTATAAGGGGTTGATACCCTGTCCAAATAGCTCCCTCAGAAGGAGGGGTTGTGGTTGAAGATGGATATATCTCTTGGCAGTCCAAAAAAACATGCTTATTTCTGCCAAGAATCAGCCAAGGTAGGATGATTCCTTATCATCCTTACGCATCCATCTCTGAAGATAATTTCAGAATTAAGGAATCCTCTTTCCTTTGTGCCAACTTGTCCATCTAAACATCCTTCAGCTTCCCCACAGGCCCCTCTAGGTTAAAGTCTAATGCATACATGCACACGCACACACACACACACACACACACACACACACACACAGAATAGGTCAAAGCTATTTAAAGCATGCATGCTAAATCGCATTAGTTGTGTCTGACTGTTTGCAATCCCATGGACTGTAGCCCACTAGGTTCCTCTATCCATGAGATTTTCCAGACAAGTATACTGGAATGGGTTGTCATGCCCTTCATCAGGGAATCTTCCTGACTCAGGGATCAAACCTGTTTCGCTCATGTCTCCTGCATTGGCAAGTGGGTTCTTAACACTAGTGCCACCTGGGAAACCCCCCAAAAAATAATTTACTTAGGAAATAATTGTATTTTTCCCACTCAATACCAAGGAAAATAATTGAGGTGCAGAGATTTATAGCAAATAAACTTTTAATAAAGACTGACAGTAAATAAATCGAAAGTCACATGGCCTGGAAGGGACAGCATGACATTTGTCTCCTCACTTCTATTCAGAGTCTACTATAGGAAAGTTAACATCATATTTGCTACATACATGTCAAAGTTTTTTTTTAAATGACATATCAGCATTTCTTGCATCACTTAATGTCTCTCAGCATAGAAATAAGGAGTAGAAGCCATTTTTAGAGGATAACACTTGAGAAGTCACGTTGGTTTGAAACAAAGAATCAAAAGCCTTAATGGGAAGGTTGAAAAGCCTTCAGAGATGGATATAAGTATGATAAGTAATCAAACTACCTTCGCTGATTCTTGGCAGAAATGAGCATGTTTTTCTGGACTACCAAGAGATATCTCCATCTTCAACCACAACCCTTCCTTGTGATGGAGCTGTTTTTGACAGGGTATCCACCCTTAGTAACCAGATGGTCTTTCAATAATTGGTGTTTGTTACCCTACAGAGTAAAAATAGACATTTTTCTTGTAGAAATTTGAAGAAAAGTACCTTTTTTCCTTCTCTTTTTGTGGAAAAAAAATTCTGGAAGAAAACCAGAGACTTGAGAAAATTGTCTCTAAAAAGAATTAAGCAAAAGGCCATGGCCACATGGTGGCAGGCAGGCTTCAGTAGTGAGGCTCGCGACCCACGAGAAAGATCTTGTAGACCCTGCATGAGTGGTACCTGAAGGATGGAGTCCGGTGGGGGTTTCTGCTTTACACGTGGGAGGAAGAAGTAGGGAAAGATAAGCAGCTACTGGGAGCTCATGTTTTAGAGTTATGAAAGTTAAGCCATGTGCAACGTTTCAGAGTAGAGAAAAATTAAAGGCCAGGGGAACACAAGAAATTCTTCCACGATTATGATTCCAAGGGAAAATCAGAGAGATTACAAAATTTCTCGAAACCACATGGAAGAGCTGTTCAAATATAAGCAGGATATCCCAAAGCTTCCACTTTAGGGAACCTCAGTATTATGACAGTGATATGATACTAATCTTATTCCCCGCATTACATTTTCTCTTTTTCCCCTTGTTTTCATAAAATCACTGTACTCCTTACCTTGAGGTAGATTATCCTTAGTGAAAACTAGATATAGTGGTTCAGTGGGTCATTGGATGGTAAGTTAATTACAATAAATCTCTCACATCCTGGAAGATTCCTCAGTGTCACCTCAGTAATAAATGCTTAATATTTATTCTGGCCATGAATACCTTTTCCCTTCTGCATAACCTTAGTCAGCACCACTATCTGAAGGTTTATGGATGCTTGATCCATAGTATCATATCCAACGAGAAGATTCACTTCACAGCAGAGGAGGTATATAGGAGTGACCATGAGATTCATTATTGTATCATGTACCAAGACATTCAGAAGTAGTTGACTTTATGTAATGCTAAAGGGGCTTTCCTGGTGGCTCAGTCCATAAAGAATCCACCTGCAATGCAGGAGATCTGGGTTTGATCCCTGGGTTGGGAAGATCCCCTGAAGAAGGAAATGGCAACTCACTCCAGTTTTCTTGCCTGGAGAATCCCCATGGAGAGAGGAGCCTGGCGGGCTGCAGAAGTAGCAAAGAGTTGGACATAACTGAGTGACTTTCACACACACACGATGCTGGAGTAGCCTACTAGAGGTACATCTGAAGCACCAGCATGGAAGTAATTCTCTCAATTCATGAGTACTATTTTTTAGGTTTCTCTGGTAGCTCAGATTGTAAAGAATTTGCCTGCAAAGTGGGAGACCCAGCTTTGATCCCTGAGTAAGGAAGATCCCCTGGAGAAGAGAATGGTTACCCACTCCAGGATTCTTGCCTGGATAATTCCATGGACAGAGGAGCCTGGTGGGCCACAGACTGCAAAAAGCTGGACATAAATGAGTAACTAACACTTTCACTTTTCATATGTATTCAGTCAATTCAGTTGAGCAGTTATGTCCAACTCTTTGTGACCCCATGGACTGAAGAACACCAGGTTTCCCTGTCCATCACTAACTCCCAGAGCCTACCCAAACTCATGCCCATCACATTGGTGATGCCATCCAACCATCTCTTCCTCTGTTGTCCCCTCTCCTCCCACCTTCAATCTTTTCCAGAATCAGTGTCTTTTCCAGTGAGTTGGTTCTTCGCATCAGGTGGCCAAAGTATTGGAGTTTCAGCTTCAGCATCAGTCCTTTACAATGAATATTCAAGACTGATTTCCTTTGGGATGAACTGGTTGAATCTCCTCACAGTCCAAGGGACTCTCAAAAGTCTTCTCCAACACCCCAGTTCAAAAGCATCAATTCTTTGGCGCTCAGCTTTATGGTCCAATTCTCACATCCATACACAACTATTGGTAAAACCACAGCTTTGACTAGATGGACCTTTGTTGGTAAAGTAATGTCTCTGATTTTTAATATGCTGTCTAGGTTGGCCATAGCTTTTCTTCCAAGGAACAAGCATCTTTTAATTTCATGGCTACAGTCACTATCTGCAGTGATTTTGGAGCGCCCCCTCCCCAGCCAAAATAGTCTCTCACTGTTTCCATTGCTTCTCCATCTATTTGTCATGAAGTGATGGGACCAGATGCCCTGATCTTAGTTTTCTGAATGTTGAGTTTTGAGCCAACTTTTTCACTCTCCTCTTTCACTTTCATCAAGAGGCTCTTTAGTAATTCTTCATTTTCTGCCCTAAGGGTGGTGCCATCGGTGTATCTTAGGTTATTGATGTTTCTCCCAGCAACCTTGATTCCATCTTGTGCTTCATCCAGCCTGGAATTTCTCATGATGTACTCTGCATATAAGTTAAATAAGGGGGTGACAATATGCAGCCTTTAAGTATTCCTTTCCTGATTTGGAACCAGTCAGTTGTTCCATGTCCAGTTAAACCAGGGCTATTGCAGTGAACATGAATAGAACGTGTTCATAGTTTCAAGAACAAGGTGTGTAAAAAAATGGGGGCACCATACAGCAACTCCCAGTAACCCATCATGGTTCCAACCCTGAAATGCTGGGCTCTACATGGTTAAAGTTCCATCAGAGAACTGGGCACTTCTTAAATGGAACTGGGCACTTCTTAAATGCAGAGACAAGTGGATGAAAAGAGGAGTCAATGTCTTCCAGAGAAATTGAAACTGCTCAGCAAGGAAAGATGTCACTCTTTTATCCAATGAATTATGGGATGCAGGAGATCCATTGAGTTGCCAGGTAGCAATCAGAATAGGCTAGGTAATGCGCCAAAACCCTAGCTGCTTAAAACACAAATGCTTTTTCTCTTGTAATCTAAATATACACTATGAAAGGCAAGGAATAATCTCATGGTTACTTAGGGAAACTGAAATCATATCCCATTTCTCTTAAGCTGCACATCTAAAAAAGATAGACTCCTCAGTCTCCAAGAGGGAAAGAGAGTTAAGGGAGCCACTGGTTGCTTTTTTTAAAAAATAAAATATTACGGCTATTTAGTGACACATTTCAATTGATTAGTGACACATGTCTTTTCATCTCAGAACACTGGATGGAATGAGCCACTTGGCCACGTTGTTTAGTTGCTAAGTGATGTCTGACTCTTTTGAGGCCCCATGGACTGTACCCCGCCAGGCTCTTCTGTCCATGGGATTTCCTAGGCAGGAATACTGAAGTGGGTTGCCATTTCCTTCTTCAGGGGATCTTTCTGACTCAGGGATCAAAGGTGTCTCCTGCATTGGCAGAGGATTCTTCACTGCTGAGCCACCAAGAAAGTCCTACTGCAATGATACAAGGCAAGATGTTTAGAAACTGGTATGTCTGGTGAGCTGAGCACCGAAGAATTGATGCTTTTGAACTGTGGTGTTGGAGAAGACTCTTGAGAGTCCCTTGGACTGCAAAGACATCCACCCAGTCCATCCTAAAGGAGACGAGTCCTGGGTGTTCATTGGAAGGACTGATGTTGAAGCTGAAACTCCAGTACTTTGGCCACCTGATCCAGAGAGCTGACTCATTTGAAAAGCCCCTAATGCTGGGAAAGATTGAGGGCAGGAGGAGAAGGGGACGACAGGGAATGAGATGGCTGGATGGCATCAGCAACACAATGGACATGGATTTGAGTGGACTCTGGGAGTTGGTGATGGACAAGGAGGCCTGGTGTGCTGCAGTTCATGGGGTCGCAAAGAGTCAGACACAACTGAATGACTGAACTGAACTGAAGTCTGGTGAGCACTAATACTGCCAAGCCGATGTTTTTGAAAAAGAAAGCCTGTAGCTATGTTTTTATGCTGTTAGAAATACTTTTTTGATGGAAAATATGCTCAACTATTTGACTCACAGGAGGCGAAAAAGGGGTGGGGGGAGTTTTTTACCACTAGAGCCACCTGGGAAGCCCCATGCACATGAATCACAGGAAAGGCAAAAGGAGAGAAAATAATAATAGGGAATAATTATATTTCTATAATTATTGTAATTACAGGGAAAATTATAAAAGGGAAAAGAAAAAATAATAATCAAAGTATTTGGTTAAATCTAAAAAAAAAAAAACAACAGCAAATATATACGTAATAGGATGTTACAATGGAATATAAAACTAAGACATCAAGGTATGATAGATGTCAGATAGCAATATGTGTGTGAAATGAATTCAATCACTCTAGAGATCTTGGAATAAAAAGGTGAAATCATAACACTGAGAGGTGATTTAGTAGTAAACAGAATTAGTGTTCTTGTAAGAGACACCTGAGAGAGATGCTTAGCCTCTTCTTCCATCTGATGAAACAAGGAGAAGTCTGAAGAGGCCCCTGACCCTGTCAGACCGGCACCTTGATCTCCTAATCATCAGAACTGTGAGAAAGACATTTCTGTTGTTTGTAAGCTACCCAGCCTGCCTACTTGGTTACAGCAGCCTGATCAGAGTAAGTCATGTGCCAATGACTGAAGAACAGGAGGAGTAGACATCATAGCACATGCCACTAAGTACCAGATGTGGCTCCTGCCCCAATGTCTTGATGTTACATCCAATTACAGAGATAAGGCAATAAAATGCATTCCCAAAGGGAAATTCCGAAGTGACTAAAAGTAACTGGGCACTGGAGAACAAATTAAGTTCTACAACAGCAAACATTTTTGTTCTTAAACTTGATATTTTTGGCAAATGATTTTCACTGGTTTTGCTATTTTAGGACAACATCACTCATTATCAGAGAAATGCAAATCAAAACCACTATGAGGTACCATTTCACACCAGTCAGAATGGCTGCTATCCAAAAGTCTACAAATAATAAATGTTGGAGAGGGTGTGGAGAAAAGGGAACCCTCTTACACTGTTGGTGGGAATGCAAACTAGTACAGCCACTATGGAGAACAGTGTGGAGATTCCTTAAAAAACTGGAAATAGAACTGCCTTATGATCCAGCAATCACACTGCTGGGCATACACACTGAGGAAACCAGAAGGGAAAGAGACACGTGTACCCCAATGTTCATCGCAGCACTGTTTATAATAGCCAGGACATGGAAGCAACCTAGATGTCCATCAGCAGATGAATGGATAAAAAAGCGGTGGTACATATACACAATGGAGTATTACTCAGCCATTAAAAAGAATTCATTTGAATCAGTTCTAATGAGGTGGATGAAACTGGAGCCTATTATACAGAGTGAAGTAAGCCAGAAGGAAAAACACCAATACAGTATACTAACACATATATATGGAATTTAGAAAGATGATAACAATAACCCTGTGTATGAGACAGCAAAAGAGACACTGATGTATGGAACAGTCTTATGGACTCTGTGGGAGAGGGAGAGGGTGGGAAGATTTGGGAGAATGGCATTGAAACATGTAAAATATCATGTATGAAACGAGATGCCAGTCCAGGTTTGATACACGATACTTGATGCATGGGGCTAGTGCACTGGGACGACCCAAAGGGATGGTATGGGGAGGGAGGAGGGAGGAGGGTTCAGGATGGGGAGCACATGTATACCTGTGATGGATTCATTTTGATATTTGGCAAAACTAATACAATTATGTAAAGTTTAAAAATAAAATAAAATTAAAAAAAAAAAAAAAGAAAAACCAGAATTGTCCACTTACATGATAATCAAATTGAAGGCCCTGTACAGTGACCTCAGAAGGAAATTTTCTTAAAATTATGGCAAATATCAATAGAAACATGACCTTGATTGGATTGTGGATCATTTGGTAAGTCAGCCAGGTCATCTACACTTGAAATTCAAAGAGAAAGCAGGAACCAAATTCTCAGACAGTGAAAAATTGTATCAGATCTTGCAATAATGATGGGGAAAGTGATGGATTTTTCATAAATATATTCAATGGGGCATTTAAAAATAGATCAAAGTATTTCTAATATTCTACCCTTAAAACCATTTTTGGTGAACGAAATTCTATCCATGGAATTCTCCAGCCAAGAATACTGGAGTGGGTTTACATTTCCTTCTCCAAGGGATCTTACCGACCCAGGGATTGAACCCAGGTCTCCTCCATTTCAGGCAGATTCTTTACCATCTGTGTCACCAGGGTAGCCCTACAAAGACAGCTTCAGTTCAATTCGGTTGCTCAGTCGTGTTCAACCCCATGGACTGGGGTCATGTTGCAATCCCATGGACTGCAGCACTCCAGACTTCCGCCTCCATCACCACCCCCAGAACTTGCTTAAACTCGTCCATCAAGTCAGTGATGCCATCCAACCATCTCATCTTCTGTCCTCCCCTTCTCCTCCTGCCTTCCATCTTTCCCGGCATCAGGGTCTTTTCTAATGAATCAGCTTTCTGCATTAGGTGGTCAAAGTACTGGAGCTTCAGCTTCAGCATCAGTCTTTCCAATGAATATTCTGGATTGATTTCCTTTAGGATTGACTGGTTTGATCTCTTTGCAGTCTAAGGGACTCCTTGCCATCCAAAGAGAGTTTAAAGTAATTTAAATAGGAGGTTTTTTTTTTTACTTTCTAAACTATTCAAATATGTTTACGTTTCCTTAATAATGATTTAGCTAACATAATTCCATAGATTTAAATACATGAATTTTATCACTATCTTAAAGCTTTATCCTAACTTTTGTCTTTTTTGCTACTAAATTCAATTTTATGTTTTGACTTTGACTCCATTATCACTGTAATTTTTCAAATATTTAAAATTTACCAATGAAAGTATATCTGTCCTAAACTGTAGAGCAAACTAAAGCCCACTCCAAAAATATTTCAATGTGTGCTTTACAAAATGCTTATTTCTGTTTGATTATAAGGCATAGCATTAGATCATCCTCCTGAAAAAGTCTCTGTAGTGAGTGACATTTAATAGAACTATAAACCTGATTAATATTGTTACAATATTGCTTAAAGAAGTTTTTCTTAACCATGTGCAATTTTATGGCAGGTATGTTTATTTTTCCTTACTAAAGAGTTAGCTATTTAGCAATCATTGCTGCTGCATTCTAGAAGCTTAAATTAATTTCTATAATCAAGCATATTTGTGAAACAAAGCCCATTTACTTGCAGTTGTAATATATTTTATTAATAAATGATTATAGTCTGTTTCCATCTTAGTAACAGGAGAAAAATATAATACATTAATGGACTTTACAAGAATTCTTTCCTGTATTAATATACACGTATATTTGCTCAGTAGATATTCATAAATGGGTATATTAAAACTAAAGTAATATGTTTCATGTATTATGAGTAGATTTTTAGTCTTATGTTCATTTTGTGAAACTAGGAATAAAGTACATGTTTTGAAATAACACTTTGCGTCTTAAATACTCTACGTTCGCTTCTAGCATAAAGTGAAGAGATTTGGGGTGTTGAAGTACGCCTTAAACTATATGGTTTTAAAAAGAACTGTAATTGCAGCTGACTAATAGATGATAGAAATAGACATGTACATCTGTGTTCTATAAAAGCCATAACTACATATATTTTCAAAACAAAAATGTGTTATACAATGTCTTTTACTGAGATTTATAAAAAGAGATACTTTAAAGATTTTTCAAAAACTGTTGCAGATTGTCACTTTTTTGGCAAAGGGTTGGGTGACATGCATCTGAGGAAAGTGAATGAAAATTATTTTGCCAGTTTCTCTATCTATCCTGTTGAAATTTTTGCTATTTTCCCTGTCATATCTATGAAGGCTTATTTAATATCTGGATATTTGACTGCATTTCTTGTTGTATGTTTTAAATCAAACTACTTTATTGAGTGTAAAATCCATAATATAATTTCCACAATGATTTTGACAAATTTAAACTTTGGTAGCAAAGCTTAAAAACAATTTGATTACACAAGTTGTTAGATAAATAACACTGTCAGTAAAATTTAAAGTTCACAGGAATGGGATTGATTTCTTTGCTCACACCACCCACATTTACTAAACACTTGCTTGGATCCCAGAGGAAATAAAAGATACACAACCTAAGTGACATAGATCAGTGGATAAAAATCAAACAATAAATAGATTTGTACCGATTTATCCCTAAGAGTAGGAGCCATGGTGGTCAAGCATTTTGGATTCTATGTGTATTTCCTGGGCTTGTAAATAATGTTTCTCTTCTCATAATTTTGTGAAATAAATTTTTACACATAATGGTCAAGGAGATGATTCTTGATAGATAGTGGAAATCCACTGAAAGTGATTTGGATTAGGTAACAGGTTGGGTTCTCTTAGAAGTCATCGCTGGGATGAGACAGACATTTAGGGACTAACTTTGGTACCAGTATCTGCAAGAGGGAAGGAGGAGAAAGCAGGAAAGGAGGAGAGAGAGGCAAAACCAGGGTGCCAGCCCAAATGTGTCTTGGAGTAAACTCTCCACATGGTGCTCTGGAGCCAGAATGGCATGGGAGAGTGGTCTGGAGTTGGGCCAAGACTATCAACTCTTTAGGACTCCTGTTTGCCTTTATCCACATATCTCAGTCAAGGGATGTTGGCTCCAGAGGAATATGTTGAGTGAAGTGAAAGTTTGAAGCTGAAATATGTATAGACAGTTGGGCAGCAAACTTTCATGGAAGGATGCCCTGGTGATTCATCACAGCATCGTCATAGATCACCACTGGGAAAGAGCTCTGAAGACTGGATAGCTCCCTTTTCTTCTTACACATTGGAACATCACAGACAATCCCAACACTGTTTTCATTATCAGATTCTTTCAGGCTTCCTATGTGAATTATAAGTATAGGTGACCCACCTGATTCATCACGTGACTCACAATCCAGTTAAGGTCATTCCTACAGTTGTTCTATTATCTCATCAACTAAGACTGCAGTGCTCAATGTGCTCCCAAAGGAAACAAAAGGAGTAAAAACCCAAGTTGTTTTTTAGATCAGAAATAATCCAGGAAATTTAGATAAACCACATTATATCATCTAAATGTTAAAGAGAAGATACGTGATTTAGTATTGTAAAATTATATACCATATTGGACTTAATGTTTGAATACATTGTATCCCTGGGCACTTCCCAGGTGGCTCAGTGGTAAAGAATCTTTCTGCCAATGCAGAAGATTTGAGTTCTATCCCTGAGTTGGAAAAATCCCCTGAAGGAGGGCATGGCAACTCACTCCAATATTCTTGGCTGGAAAATACCATGGATAGAGGAGCCTGCTCAACTACAGTCCTTGTGGTCACAAAGAATCAGACATGATGGAGCGACTGAGAAAACATACACACAAATTGTTTCCCTAAATGTGTATGAAAAGTAAATGAATAGTCAGTATTACAAATCTTCTCATTAAGATTCTTATTTCAAGTTCTAGATCATCAATTGCTGTTCAGCAAATAATTGCAGTTTACCAAACTGTTTATCATTCATGAACTTAATCACAATTTGATCATCTTTGTTAATAGTAGTTTTAATGACTGTAGTTACTATTGAATGTACACTTAAATGTGGTATATGAATTTTAAAATATTTTATAGACAGGTCTCTTATGTATTAATAGCTTGAAGGTTTTGACAATAAATTACATAATAGGAAAGCAGTTTTAAAAATTGGTTATTTTGTTCCACTAATCCTAAGAGTATAATTCTGTTGTGTCAATGCTTTTTTGTTGCTTCATATTGGTAAAATTATTGCTAAGTCACCATTTCCTTATTTGACAGTGTTATCAGTATGTCTAAATATCTATTTATGAAAATTAAAAATAAAATGGTAGATAATCTACTTTTCTCTAATATATTTTCATCTCTGTCTTTTCTATACCATTTCCTACTGCATTTTCACAGAGTATGTCTGTTTGTACTCTTTTACAGACTGTACCAAATGTTTCTCTAGAGAAACACATGATTAATAGATTTCACCTTTCCCAACTAACAACTGACTCAGTATAATCTCCTGATATGGATCACACCCATTTGACAGGCACACTGATGTCTGAAATTCTTTTAAACATCTTTTGCATAGATATCAAATGAAGGCAGATTAGTTTTCAAAATTCATGGCAGCTGCTTGCTTCAAAGTGTTTTGCAATCTAAGAGAGAGTATAAAAATAAGACATACTAGTCCTGTTCTTTTAAATGGGGATAATTTGCATAGTTTAAAAAGATCATATTATTCACAATAGATTTTTCATATTCTAAGTTTGTAAAAAAAAAAAATGTTCATGCTATATCTTGAGACTCTAAAAACTTCCTTCAAATAACTTTTTCCTCTAATCTTTTTCTTCTAAGAACTTCTTTAACTTTGCTTCTAATCCTTTTCTGAAATTCTATTTTGTAGAAAGTCAATTTTGTTGTTTTATTCATGTAAAATTAACATATTAATCATTTACTGCAAATCCTTTACATAGAAGTAAAAAAGCAAAAGTTCATTTTTATCTTTTATCAGACATGGATAATAAATTTTGTCTTTAAAGTTCTTTTCTATTTAGCTTTATTTTGTATTTACACCTATCTTAGTGTAACTCTGTATCTATATCTAATTTGTTTTTACTTCCAAAAATTGGGTTAAACTATATTGCTTGTAATATACTTGTTTCAATTAATACTTGTTTTCTCTGTCAAAATGCATAGACATGCCATATTCTTAAAGGTTCCAGGGCATTTTCCAGCTGGGATATAGCACAAAACATTAACAGTTCTAAGGATAAGAACTAAGTCTGTCTTAGTTTTTGATATTTTGAAGTAGATATTAAATTAATGGCAAAGATAAAGCTTGGGACATATGGCTTTTCTCACCAAAAAATTAATAAGGTAGTGTTTTCTATACACCTTTATTCAGTTCAGTTCAGTTCAGTCTCTCAGTCGTGTCCGACTCTTTGCGACCCCATGAATTGCAGCACGCCAGGCCTCCCTGTCCATCACCAACTCCCGGAGTTCACTCAGACTCACGTCCATCGAGTCAGTGATGCCATCCAGCCATCTCATCCTCTGTTGTCCCCTTTTCCTCCTGCCCCCAATCCCTTCCAGCATCAGAGTCTTTTCCAGTGAGTCAACTCTTCGCATGAGGTGGCCAAATTACTGGAGTTTTAGCTTTAGCATCATTCCTTCCAAAGAAATCCCAGGGCTAATCTCCTTCAGAATGGACTGGTTGGATCTCCTTGCAGTCCAAGTGACTCTCAAGAGTCTTCTCCAACACCACGGTTCAAAAGCATCAATTCTTTGGCGCTCAGCTCACAGTTCAACTCTCACATCCATACATGACCACAGGAAAAACCATAGCCTTGATTAGACAGAACTTTGTTGGCAAAGTAATGTCTCTGCTTTTCAATATGCTATCTAGGTTGGTCATAACTTTTCTTCCAAGGAGTAAGCATCTTTTAATTTCATGGCTGCAGTCACCATCTGCAGTGATTTTTCAGCCCCCCAAAATAAAGTCTGACACTGTTTCCCCATCTATTTCCCAAGAAATGATGGGACCAGATGCCACGATCTTCGTTTTCTGAATGTTGAGCTTTAAGCCAACTTTTTCACTCTCTCTTTCACTTTCATCAAGAGGCTTTTCAGTTCCTCTTCACTTTCTGCCATAAGGGTGGTGTCATCTGCATATCTGAGGTTATTGATATTTCTCCTGGCAATCTTGATTCCAGCTTTTGCTTCTTCCAGCCCAGCGTTTCTCATGATGTACTCTGCATATAAGATAAATAAGCAGGGTGACAATATGCAGCCTTGACGTACTCCTTTTCCTATTTGGAATCAGTCTGTTGTTCCATGTCCAGTTCTAACTCTTGCTTCCTGACCTGCATACAGATTTCTCAAGATCTTTCTGAGTTTCTCTGACAAGTAGGCTGTCTGAGACCCAAATAGTAGTGTATTGAGAAGGTTTTTTCAGTCATTCAGTTCACAGGTCAACTAGACACATGTGAGTCATGTCTTCACATTCCTACATATATTATTGCCTTTCAACTTTTTCCCTTAAGTTCTCTAAAAGACGAGGGAGATTGGTCATTGGAGAACAAAAGAACAACTCTGAGTATTGTATTCAATATAGGAGAAAGAAAAAAGCAACTTGTTAAATAAGAATCATTTGCTCCATGTGAAATTAGTTAGGGCAGGGCTCTATAGGGCAAGAAAGGATCCATATTAACATTGTACCGCAGTGTGCTTAAGATCTGTGCACCTTTAGGTAATTAAATATTCCTTCGAATTATTTTGTAAAATTGATTGTATTATAGTTCATGTTTTTGCTTTCCCACTTCATTAACAACCAAAGACCTGCTTTATTTATGCCTAGAAATGCCTACTATAAACCTTAAATACATGCTTAAGTAAATATTCGAAAATATATTTTCAAACAACATCTTGGACAACACAGCTTTTTTAGAACTCTAAGCTTTACTATTTGTTGTTTAGTTACTCAGTCATATCTGACAACTTTGTGACCTCATGGACTGTAGCCTGACAGACAGCCTCCTCTGTCCGTGGGATTTCCCAGGCAAGAATACTGGACCCATGCCATTTCCTTCTCCAGGGGATCTTCCTGACCTAGGGATTGAACTTGTGTCTCCTGAATGGCAGGTAGGTTCTTTACCACTGAGCCGCTAGAGAAGCCCAGCTTTGCTATTATGTTGGTTTAAACAAAACACACATTGGCCAATCCATAGAAACATACTGAATATGATTTCTGCTGTAGAGCTGGAGATGGAAATCTAAAATCAAAGGCAAACAGGTACCAAGGATGCTCACATTCTAAGCAAGCAGAAAACACATCTAACACAAGCATTAGACTTTATAATGAGGGTGGTTATTTAACGATTTGCTGCAATACTGTTGTTGGTTTAGTGGGGAGTAAGGAATGCTACAGTTTTCCCCTTCCTCACTAGGGGTGAGGTCATTCCCCAACTCCAGGGACAACTAAGTAGAAAGTCATTTACATGATAAAGAAAAGAAGGTGACACTCTTTCTAGCTGGATATATACTGAACCGCTAAACTTTTAGGTCCTCCCTTTTTGTTGCTATGGGAACTTGGCAAAGGACATCTTTCCAGAGCTTGATAAGCGTCCTTCAGGGTGTATACCTTTCTCCTGGATATTAGGCTTGCTTGTGTGTTAGCAGGACAAAGAAACAACTTCAGAGCAAGGTGCCTGGGAAGAGAATGCCTTTACTTTCCACACTTCCTGGTGCCCTTGAAGGACACAAAGACTTTTCTGTGGCTTCACATGGAGATTTGAGGACAAAGCAGAGGACAAGATGTTTTTTTGAGGAGAAATTGGTTTTTTGCGTAGGCATTTGCATGACAGGCAAGGTAACCTCCTTCTTGGAGAGGGAAGTCAGGGATTAGCAAAGATTTAGAGGGTGAAAAATATACATAAGTGACCCTTCAAGGAGGAGGTCATCACTGGAAATGTGTGCTAGGGTGAAGCTGAAAAGACCTACATGACCATCACGCAGTGGGTATGCAGCAGGTCACGAGCAGGTGAAATCACCAGTGGCCCAACGGGAACGTGGAGTGTCTTCACACACTGTCCAGTAATCGGTTAAACAAGATAATCCCAGTTCTTTCCCTTTTCCATTACACTAAGGGAGTAAGAGCCTACACGTTTCCATCCATTTCAAAAATAAGAGATGTGGAAAAGGATTTAAAAAGCTTGTTATGCTCAACTCTTTTCTTCTAAGTCAATAGAGCCAACCCTAGATATGGATGTTGGGGGCTGGTTGGTAGAAAAGGGTTGTAAATTACCTAACAAATCAATTAGAAAGGACTACATTTTATATAACTTTTGATTGAAAGTGATTAGATTTACATGGATGTAACCTGGGAAATCATTAAAAGAGAAAAGATTCAACAAAACATGATTGAGCGAATAATTAGAAGAAAAAACCTCATATGTATGACCACTTATTTCAGCATATTTGCTAAACTTGGTTACATGTACATGACTATATCAATATATATGAGTTTTAGTTATTATTAGATTTGTAAAATTTTGTGATTTTTAAACCATAAATCATTATTGCACATATTTTGACATGAAATAACAAATCTATTAATTCATATGTCTGTGTTCAAATGATAGACTAAAAATTATTTAACTAAATTCTTGTCCTCTGGGGGTTTCAGCAGACTACATACTCTTATTTGCATGCATGTTTTATTAAATTTAATCTTCACTAGTCACTTCTACTTAGGCTAGAGACACTGCTGTATGATTAATGACCAACCAGTAATTTCTAAGCATCTATTTCTTTATATAAGATAACATATAAACAGGGTAACTACACAGTAAGCTCTTATTATTTTTTTTTTTAATTTTGGTATGACTCGTTAACCACCCAAAATATTATTTAGATAAAAGTGGATGGGATGTCCTCTTATAAGAGGACATGTTCATCTGCTGACAGACATCTAGGTTGCTTCCGTGTCCTGGCTATTATAAAGAGTGCTGTGATGAATATTGGGGTACACGTGTCTCTTTCGATTCTGGTTTACTTGGTGTGTATGCCCAGCAGTGGGATTGCTGGGTTGTACAGCAGTTCTATTTCCAGTTTTTTAAGGAATCTCCACACTGTCTTCCATAGTGGCTGTACTAGTTTGCATTCCCACCAACAGTGTAAGAGGGTTCCCTTTTCTCCACACCCTCTCCAGCATTTATTGCTTGTAGACTTTTGGATCACAGCCATTCTGACTGGCATGTAATGGTACCTCATTGTGGTTTTGATTTGCATTTCTCTGATAATAAGTGATGTTGAGCATCTTTTCATGTGTTTGTTAGCCATCTGTATGTCTTCTTTGGAGAAATATCTATTTAATTCTTTGGCCCATTTTTTGATTGGGTTGTTTATTTTTCTGGAATTGAGCTGTAGGAGTGGCTTGTATATTTTTGAGATTAGTTGTTTGTCACTTGCTTCATTTGCTATTATTTTCTCCCATTCTGAAGGTTGTCTTTTCACCTTGCTTATAGTTTCTTTTGTTGTGCAGAAGCTTTTAATTTTAATTAGATCCTATTTGTTTATTTTTGCTTTTATTTCCAATATTCTGGGAGGTGGGTAATAGAGGATCCTGCTGTGATTTATGTTGGAGAGTGTTTTGCCTATGTTCTCCTCTAGGAGTTTTATAGTTTCTGGTCTTATGTTTAGATCTTTAATCCATTTTGAGTTTATTTTTGTGTATGGTGTTAGGAAGTGTTCTAGTTTCAATCTTTTACAACTGGTTGATCAGTTTTTCTAGCACCACTTGTTAAAGAGATTGTCTTTTCTCCATTTTATATTCTTGCCTCCTTTGTCAAAGATAAAGTGTCCATAGGTGTGTGGGTTTATCTCTGGGCTTTCTATTTTGTTCCATTGATCTATATTTCTGTCTTTGTGCCAGTACCATACTGTCTTGATGACTGTGGCTTTGTAGTAGAGCCTGAAGTCAGGCAGATTGATTCCTCCAGTTCCATTGTTCTTTCTCAAGATTGCTTTGGCTATTCGAGGTTTTTTCTATTTCCATACAAATTGTGAAATTATTTGTTCTAGCTCTGTGAAAAATACCGTTGGTAGCTTGATAGGGATTGCACTGCATCTATAGATTGCTTTGGGTAGTATACTCATTTTCACTATATTGATTCTTCCGATCCATCAACATGGTATATTTCTCCATCTATTAGTGTCCTCTTTGATTTCTTTCATCAGTGTTTTATAGTTTTCTATATATAGGTCTTTAGTTTCTTTAGGTAGATATATTCCTAAGTATTTTATTCTTTTTGTTGCAATGGTGAATGGAATTGTTTTCTTAATTTCTCTATTTTCTCATTATTAGTTAATCTTCACTAGTCACTAGTGGGATTTCTGTGTGTTGATTTTATATCCTGCAACTTTACTATATTCATTGATTAGTTCTAGTAATTTTCTGGTGGAGTCTTTAGGGTTTTCTATGTAGAGGATCATGTCATCTGCAAACAGTGAGAGTTTTACTTCTTCTTCTTCAATTTGGATTCCTTTTATTTCTTTTTCTGCTCTGATTGCTTTGGCTAAAACTTCCAAAACTATGTTGAATAGTAGTGGTGAGAGTGGGCACCCTTATCTTGTTCCTGACTTTAGGGGAAATGCTTTCAATTTTTCACCATTGAGGATAATGTTTGCTGTGGGTTTGTCATATATAGCTTTTATTATGTTGAGGTATGTTCCTTCTATTCCTGCTTTCTGGAGAGTTTTTATCATAAATGGATGTTGAATTTTGTCAAAGGCTTTCTCTGTGTATATTGAGATAATCATATGGCTTTTATTTTTCAATTTGTTAATGTGGTGTATTACACTGATTGATTTGTGGATATTGAAGAATCCTTGCATCCCTGGGATAAAGCCCACTTGGTCATGGTGTATGATCTTTTTAATGTATTGTTGGATTCTGATTGCTAGAATTTTGTTAAGGATTTTTGCATCTATGTTTATCAATGATATTGGCCTGTAGTTTTCTTTTTTGTGGTATCTGTGTCAGGTTTTGGTATTAGGGTGATGGTGGCCTCACAGAATGAGTTTGGAAGTTTACCTTCCTCTACAATTTTCTGGAAGAGTTTGAATAGGATAGGTGTCAGCTCTTCTCTAAATTTTTGGTAGAATTTAGCTGTGAAGCTGTCTGGACCTGGGCTTTTGTTTGCTGGAAGATTTCTGATTACAGTTTCAATTTCCGTGCTTGTGATGGGTCTGTTAAGATTTTCTATTTCTTCCTGGTTCAGTTTTGGAAAGTCGTACTTTTCTAAGAATTTGTCCATTTCTTCCACGTTGTCCATTTTATTGGCTTATAATTGCTGATAGTAGTCTCTTATGATCCTTTGTATTTCTGTGTTGTCTGTTGTGGTCTCTCCATTTTTGTTTCTAATTTTATTGATTTGATTTTTCTCCCTTTGTTTCTTGATGAGTCTGTCTAATGGTTTGTCAATTTTATTTATCCTTTCAAAGAACCAGCTTTGGGCTTTGTTGATTTTTGCTATGGTCTCTTTTGTTTCTTTTGCATTTATTTCTGTCCTAATTTTTAAGATTTCTTTCCTTCTACTAACCCTGGGGTTCTTCATGTCTTCCTTTTCTAGTTGCTTTAGGTGTAGAGTTAGGTTATTTATTTGACTTTTTTCTTGTTTCTTGAGGTATGCCTGTATTGCTATGAACTGTCTCCTTAGCACTGCTTTTACAGTGTCCCACAGGTTTTGGGTTGTTGTGTTTTCATTTTCATTCATTTCTATGCATATTTTGATTTCTTTTTTGATTTCTTCTGTGATTTTTTGGTTATTCAGCAGCGTGTTGTTCAGCCTCCATATGTTGGAATTTTTAATAGTTTTTCTCCTGTAATTGAGATCTAATCTTACTGCATTGTGGTCAGAAAAGATGCTTGGAATTTCAATTTTTTTTGAATTTAGCAAGGCTAGATTTATGGCCCAGGATGTGATCAATCTGGAGAAGGTTCCATGTGCACTTGAGAAAAAGGTGAAATTCATTGTTTTGGGGTGAAATGTCCTATAGATATCAATTAGATCTAACTGCTCTGTTGTATCACTTAAAGTTTGTGTTTCCTTGTTAATTTTCTGTTTAGTTGATCTATCCATAGGTGTGAGTGGGGTATTAAAGTCTCCCACTATTATTGTGTTATTATTAATTTCTCCTTTCATACTTGTTAGCATTTGTCTTACATACTGAGGTGCTCCCGTGTTGGGTGCATATATATTTATAATTGTTATATCTTCTTCTTGGATTGATCCTTTGATCATTATGTAGTGACCGTCTTTGTCTCTTTTCACGGCCTTTGTTTTAAAGTCTATTTTTTCTTATATGAGTATTACTACTCCTGCTTTCTTTTGATCTCTCTTTGCATGGAAAATCTTTTTCCAGCCCTTCACTTTCAGTCTGTATGTGTCCCCTGTTTTGAGGTGGGTCTTTTGTAGACAACATATATAGGGGTCTTGTTTCTGTATCCATTCAGCCAGACTTTGTCTTTTGGTTGGGGCATTCAACCCATTTACGTTTAAGGTAATTATTGATAAGCACGATCCCATTGCCATTTACTTTATTGTTTTGGGTTCGAGTTTATACACCGTTTTTGTGTCTCCTATCTAGAGAATATCCTTTAGTATTTGTTGGAGGGCTGGTTTGGTGGTGCTGAATTCTCTCAGCTTTTGCTTGTCTGTAAAGCTTTTGATTTCTCCTTCATATTTGAATGAGATCCTTGCTGGGTACAATAATCTGGGCTGTAGGTTATTCTCTTTCATCACTTTAAGTATGTCCTGCCAGTCCCTCCTGGCCTGAAGAGTTTCTATTGAAAGATCAGCTGTTATCCTTATGAGAATCCCCTTGTGTGTTATTTGTTGTTTCTCCCTTGCTGCTTTTAATATTTGTTCTTTGTGTTTGATCTTTGTTAATTTGATTAATATGTGTCTTGGGGGTGTTTCGCCTTGGGTTTATTCTGTTTGGGACTCTCTGGGTTTCTTGGACTTGGGTGATTATTTCCTTCCCCATTTTAGGGAAGTTTTCAAATATTAACTCCTCAAGTATTTTCTCATGGTCTTTCTTTTTGTCTTCTTCTGGGACTCCTATGATTCAAATGTTGTGGCGTTCAATATTATCCTGGAGGTTTCTGAGATTGTCCTCATTTCTTTTAATTCGTTTTTCTTTTTTCCTCTCTGATTCATTTATTTCTACCATTCTATCTTCTAGTTCACTAATCCTATCTTCTGCCTCCATTATTCTACTATTTGTTGCCTCCAGAGTGTTTTTGATCTCATTTATTGCATTATTCATTATATATTGACCCTTTTTTTTTCTTCTAGGTCCTTGTTAAACCTTTCTTGCATTTTCTCAATCCTTGCCTCCAGGCTATTTATCTGTGATTCCATTTTTATTTCAAGATTTTGGATAATTTTCACTATCATCATTTGGAATTCTTTATCAGGTAGATTCTCTATCTCTTCCTCTTTCGTTTGGTTTGGTGGGCATTTATCCTGTTCCTTTACCTGCTGGGTATTCCTCTGTCTCTTCATCTTGTTTATATTGCTGAGTTTGGCGTGGCCTTTCTGTATTCTGGCAGTTTATGGAGTTCTCTTTATTATGGAGTTTCCTCACTGTGGGTGGGGTTGTATCTGTGGCTTGTCAAGGTTTCTTGGTTAGGGAAGCTTGTGTTGGTGTTCTGGTGGGTGGAGCTGGATTTCCTCTCTCTGGAGTGCAATGAAGTGTCTAGTAATGAGTTATGAGATGTCAATGGTTTTGGAGTAACTTTGGGAAGCCTGTATATTGAAGCTCAGGGCTGTGTTCCTGTGTTGCTGGATTATTTGCATGGTATGTCTTGCTCTGGAACTTATTGGCCCTTTGGTGGTGCTTGGTTTCAGTGTAGGTATGGAGGCATTTGATGAGCTCCTATCGCTTAATGTTCCCTGGAGTCAGGAGTTGTCTGATGTTCTCAGGATTTGGACTAAGCCTCCTGCTTCTGGTTTTCAGTCTTGTGTTTACAGTAGTCTTAAGACTTCTCCTTCTATATAGCACCGTTGATAAAACATCTCCTTTCGAAGATAATGGGCTGCTTTTCTGGGTGCCTGATGTCCTCTGCCTGCATTCAGAAGTTGTTTTATGGATTTTACTCAGCGTTAAATGTTCTTTTGATAAATTTGTGGGGGAGAAAGTGGTTTCCCTGTTCTATTCCTCCACCATCTTAGGACCGCCTCCTGTTGGGGATAAATGCAGAATCTTTGGAGGAAGAGCTGAGAGGGCGTCTGCTCTCTGAGACGCCGAGGCCTGAACCCCTGCATGTTCTTGAGTAAAAATTTTTAAAAGGTTTCTCGGCCTCAGTTACACTTGCTGAAAAATGGGTCACTAATAAGCTGTATGGAATTCTCTGGTAGCTCAGCTGGTAAAGAATCCACCTGCAATGCAGGAGACCTGGTTTGGTACCTGTGTCAGGAAGATCTTCTGGAGAAGGGATAGGCTACCCACTCCAGTATTCTTGGGCTTCCCTGGTGGCTCAGATAGTAAAAAATCTGCTGCAGTGTGGGAGATCTGGGTTTGATCCCCGGGTTGGGAAGATCCCCCGGAGGAGGGCATGGCAACCCACCCCAGTATTCTTGCCTGGAGAATCCCCATGGACAGAGGAGCCTGGCAGGCTACAGTCCATGAAGTTACAAAGAATTTGACATAACTGAGTGATGAAGCACAGCACAGGAATGAACTGCATAATTGTTTTAATATTTGAACAAAATATTTTGAAGTGTACGGCACACTGCCAACACTAAACCTTAAACTTTTCTATAATTTTATACAATGACTTTTCCCCCAAATTAATCATATTTTAACTTAGGGTGAAAGACAATTATATCAGTGTAAATTACTGTCTTGTGAGGCATTCTTAAAAGTAACTAGAAAAACTCAGAAGGATGACTTCCTGAATCTGACTCAGAAATATGAAACTAAAACCCCTGATGATGTGAGTTAAAACTGGCCAGTATAATTCTGTTGTGGATCAACATGGTGCTATGACTTCAGCATTTCCTCATGTTAGAAAACATGAGCGCAGAGTCTCTATATGCTGAATTATTTCATTCAAAATGTGATGACTGTACAGAACAGTTTGCCAAAGCACAACCATTAAAACTAACAGCATGACAGTTTCTGAGACAGAAGTCCTGTGAATAAGTAAAAGAATGAAAGGATGCAGAGATAAAGCAAGGAGTCTTGGAGCTGTTTAAACCATTTCCTGGCTTTGGTAACTTTTCCTTAAAGCACATTTTAACAAATCAAGTACATTTCCAGATACCATGAGTGAACAAGCTATTTCCCAGGGTGCTATTTTTTTGTATATCACCTGGGAAATGTATGAATTATTTCAGACCCATTTTTACATCAAAGATGACAGGCCTGTATCAGACCAAAACACTATTTTAAGACATAGTACTCCCCTGTGGTATGCCTCAGCAAGGCTTGTATTTCATCTGAAATGGTCAGGCATTAAGCACCTGACAGTTAAGATCTACTGCCAAGAAAGTCAGTAATAAGACATTCTAAGTGAGCCTGCCATTTAGATTCAGGTGATTTGACTATGTATAGATCTTCCACATCAAAGCTTTAATGTAGCAGAGTAATCATGTATTAACTTTCAACAGTGACATGACAAACACTGACACAGCATCATTTAACAGTTCTGAATGCAGGAAAAATAAAACATGTTTTTTTTTCTGTGAAATATACATACTATGAATATTTACTGCATTATTTTTTCATTTTTTAGGTCTTTGCTATTCTGGATTTAATATATAATTACATAAATCTGACCCTTTGGGAACGCAATCCAATGCCTGGAATTTTTGTCATGGTATAGCCAATGAATGTAAACTACATCAAAGAATAAAAAATTCTTTTACTCTTATTGGTTTAATTCCCATGTTTGCATAAGGTTGTGTATGTGTTAATCATTTAGTCATGTCCAACTCTTTGCAACCCCATAGACTGTAGGCTACAAGGCTCCTCTGTCCATGGGATTCTTCAGGCAAAAATACTTGCCATTCCCTTCTTCCAGGGGATCTTCCTGACCCAGGGATCAAACCCAGGTCTCCTGCATCATAGGCAGATAGTTAACCATCTGAGCCAACAGGGAAGCCCAAGAAATCCCATAAATAATAAAGTAAAAATATTGCCCAATCATTGGCCACAAATGGAGAACTGGACTGCCTTATGGTGCTGGACCTGCTCTTTTGTGGATGTAATTCTTCCAACATCTCATTTTGGCCCATTAGCCCTGAGTTCATCTTCTCTTGCTCTCAAGAACTCACTAAAATTTCTAGAAAACTTTCTGACTTAAAATAAGAAATCAAGAGTGGAAAATACAATAGTGATATTATGAAAACAGTGCCAGAGTTCCCAAAACACTCTCCTTAATTTAAAACCTGGGAAATTCAAATATTACTGGTTTCTGATGCCAGAGTAAAGGTAGTTCTACTCCTCCACACCTTCTGAATCAAAGTGGAAGAACAAACAGGATAAAACCAAAATGGATATATAAAATGTAGGTTTAAAAACAAAAACACAACACTAGCAGTCCAAATATGAAACCAGAGGGGTGAAGAATACTGAGAAAATGTGGATTAAAATGCATTTGGGTCAAAATGATAATATGAGACTCTCCTCATATCTCTTTAGATGTCAGATGAATACAAATATTTCTGTAATTCATTCCAGTCACTGAGTTGTGTCCGACTGTTTGTGACCCCATGAACTGCAGCACACCAGGCCTCCCTGTCCATCACCAACTCTCGGAGTTTACTCAAAGTCATGTCCATTAAGTCAGTGATGCCATCCAACCATCTCATCCTCTGTTGTCCCCTTCTCTTCCCACCTTCAATCTTTCCCATCATCTGGGTCTTTTCAAATGAGTCAGTTCTCTGCATCAGGTGGCCAAAGTATTGGAGTTTCAGCTTCAACATCAGTCCTTCCAATGAATATTCAGGATTGATTTCCTTTAGGATGGACTGGTTGGATCTCCTTGCTGTCCAAGGGACTCTCTAGAGTCTTCTCCAACATCACAGTTCAAAAGCATCAATTCTTAGGTGCTCAGCTTTCTTTATAGTCCAACTCTTACATCCATACATGATTACTGGAAAAACCATAGCTTTGACTAGACAGACCTTTGTTGGAAAAGTAATGTCTCTGCTTTTTATTCTATAATTGAATGTTACAGTTTTGAAAGGGGCCCCAAATGATGCTGGGATTATAGTGATTAGACTTAATGCTCTATGCCAGCCAAGTAAGATGGAAAAGAGCACAGAATCCAAGAAAAAACAGAGCTTAAGGTGCAGGTACTGTTAAATATTTTCAGACTGTAGCACCTAGCACTCAACCTTGGGGAGATTGCTACAAACGACTGTGGTCACAGTGAAAGTGGAAGCTGCCTTTGTCACATCACAACCCTAGAAGGCTATTAGTTACAGCACTTGATTGTGAGCCACGATGACCTGCTAAAGATGGGATACAAAGGAGATGGATTTCTGGAGCAGGAAGATTTGCTCTTCAGGTTCCAAAGTCAAAAAAATCTTAACCTAAGTTTATCAAGATCACACTGCAAAATACCACATCATTATTCAACAAACAGCATATCAAATTCAGAGATGAAAATGGATCAAGCTATTGGAAATATTTAAAAGAGAAAAATGAAAAATCATAGATGTAACACACCCACTGGAACCAGCCAAGGAAAAAGAAAAGAATAGAATAATCCACAGGGTTCTAATAGACAAGTTGGAGGAGATCATATAAATAAAACTCTGTGAAAATGAGTAAAGAGGAAATGGTAGATAAGAAGACATGAAAAAACTCCGATACATATACTTAGGATGTATAAAGGGAGAAAGGAAAAATTACTCAGAAAAAGCATGAAATACTCCCATTTGTAGCAATGTAGATAGACCTAGAGAATATTGTGCTTAGTGAACTAAGAGAAATACAAGTATTGTGTGATATCACTCATGTGTGGAATCTAAAAGATACAGAAAACAGAAACAGGTATGGTTACCAAAGGAGAGAGCAAAGGGAGGAGAAACAGATTAGGAGGATGGGCTTAACAGATACAAACAACTATACATAAAATAGATGAACAAGGAAGTAGCATATGTTCAGTTCAGATCAGTCGCTCAGTCGTGTCCTACTCTTTGCGACCCCATGAACTGCAGCATGTCAGGCCTCCCTACATCAGGTGGCCATCACCAACTCCCAGAGTTCACCCAAACTCACGTCCATTGAGTTGGTGATGTATGTTATAGAGAATTATATCCATTATATTGTAATAATCTATAAACAAATATAGAAACCCGAGTAAGACGGTAGGTGCTGAGAGAGGGCACGGCGACTGAGTGGTGAGCGGCAGAGAGGTGACTGGTGGCTGCAGTGCAGGAGCAGCTAGCAGCAGTTGAGCAGCACAGGAGCTGCGGCTGAGAGGAGATACCCCACATCCAAGGTCAGGAGCAGCAGCTTCACTTTCCTGGAGCAGCTGTGAAGAGATACCCCACGTCCAAGGTAAGAGAAACCAAAGTAAGACAGTAGGCTTGGAGAGAGGGCATCAGAAGAAAGACAGAAAACTAGCCAATACAATCACATGGACCACAGCCTGGTCTAACTCAATGAAATTAGGATGTGCCGTGTGGGGCCACCCAAGACGGACGGGTCACAGTGGAGAGGTCTGACAGAATGTGGTCCACTGGAGAAGGGAATGGCAAACCACTTTAGTATTCTTGCCTTGAGAACCCGTGAACAGTACGAAAAGGCAAAAAGATAGGACACTGAAAGATAGGACACTGAAAGATGAACTCCCCAGGTCGGTAGGCACCCAATTTGATACTGGACATCAGTGAAGAAATAAGAAAGAATGAAGGGATGGTGACAAAGCAAAAACAACACCTGGTTGTGGATGGGACTGGTGATGGAAGCAAGGTCCGATGCTGTAAAGAGCAATATTGCATAGGAACCTGGAATGTTAGGTCCATGAATCAAGGCAAATTGGAAGTGGTCAAACAGGAGATGGCAAGAGTGAATGTCGACATTATAGAAATCAGTGAACTAAAATGGACTGGAATGGGTGAATTTAACTCAGATGACCACTGTATCTACTACTGTGGGCAGGAATGCCTTAGAAGAAATGGAGTAGCCATTATAGTCAAAAAAAGAGTCCAAAACACAGTACTTGGATGCAATCTCAAAAATAACAGAACGATCTCTGTTCGTTTCCAAGGCAAACCATTCGATATCATGGTAATCCAAGTCTATGCCCAGCCAGTAACGCTAAAGAAGCTGAAGTTGAACGGTTCTATGAAGACCTACAAGACTTTTTAGAACTAACACCCCCAAAAGATGTCCTTTTCATTATAGGGGACTGGAATGCAAAAGTAGGAAGTCAGGAAATACCTGGAGTAACAGGCAAATTCGGCTTTGAAGCAGGGCAAAGGCTGATAGAGTTTTGCTAAGACACTGGTCATAGCAAACACTCTCTTCTGACAACACAAGAGAAGACTACACATGGACATCACCAGATGGCCAACATTGAAATCAGATTGACTATATTCTTTGCAGCCAAAGATGGAGAAGCTCTATACAATCAGCAAAAACAAGACTGGGAGCTGACTGTGGCTCAGATCAAGAACTCCTTATTGCAAAATTCAGACTTAAATTGCAGAAAGTAGGGAAAACCACTAAACCATTCAGGTATGACCTAAATCAAATTTCTTACAATTATACAGTGGAAGTGACAAATAGATTTAAGGGACTAGATCTGATGGACAGAGGTTCGTGACATTGTACAGGAGACAGGGATCAACCATCCCCATGGAAAAGAAATGCAAAAGAGCAAAATGGCTGTCTGAGGAGGCATTACAAATAGCTGTGAAAAGAAGAGAAGTGAAAAGCAAAGGAGAAAAGGAAAGATATACCCATTTGAATGCAGAGTTTCAAAGAATAGCAAGGAGAGATAAGAAACCCTTTCTCAGTGATCAATGCAAAGAAATAGAAGAAAATAATAGAATGGGGAAGACTAGAGATTTCTTCAAGAAAATTAGAGATACCAAGGGAACTTTTCATGCAAAGATGGGCTCAATAAAGGATAGAAATGGTATGGACCTAACAGAAGCAGAACATATTAAGAAGAGGTGGGAAGAATACACAGAAGAACTGTACACAAAAGATCTTCATGACCCAGTTAATCACAATGCTGTGATCACTCACCTAGGGCCAGACATCCTGGAATGTGAAGTCAAGTGGGCCTTAAGAAGCATCAGTACAAACAAACCTAGTGGCGATGATGGAATTCCAGGTCAGTTCAGTTCAGTTGCTCAGTTGTGTCTGACTCTTTTCAACCCCATGAATTGCGGCACGCCAGGCCTCCCTGTCCATCAACAACTCCGGGAGCTTACTCAAACTCATGTCCATTGAGTCGGTGATGCCATCCAGCCATCTCATCCTCTGTCGTCCCCTTCTCCTCCAGTTGAGCTATTTCAAATCCTAAAAGATGATTCTGTGACAGTGCTGCACTCAATATGTCAGCAAATTTGGAAAACTCAGCAGTGGCCACAGGACTGGAAAAGGTCAGTTTTCATTCCAATCCCAAAGAAGGGCAATACCAAAGAATGCTTAAACCACCACACAATTGCACTCATCTCACACGGTAGTAAAGTAATGCTCAAAATTCTCCAAGCCAGGCTTCAGCAATACATGAGCCATGAACTTCCAGATGTTCAAGCTGGTTTTAGAAAAGGCAGAGGAACCAGAGATCAAATTGACAACATCTGCTGGATCATCGAAAAAGCGAGAGAGTTCCAGAAAAACATCTATTTCTTCTTTATTGACTATGCCAAAGCCTTTGACTGTGTGGATCACAATATACTGTGGAAAATTCTTAAAGAGATGGGAATACTGGACCACCTGACCTGCCTCTTGAGAAATCTGTATGCAGGTCAGGAAGCAACAGTTAGAATTGGACATGGAACAACAGACTCATTCCAAATAGGGAAAGGAGTATGTCAAGGCTGCATATCGTCACCCTGCTTATTTAACTTATATGCAGAGTACGTCATGAGAAACGCTGGGCTGGAAGAAACACAAGCTGGAATCAAGATTGCCAGGAGAAATATCAATAACCTCAGATATGCAGATGACACCACCCTTATGGCAGAAAGTGAAGAGGAACTAAAGAGCCTCTTGATGAAAGTGAAAGAGGAGAGTGAAAAAGTTGGGTTAAAGTTCAACATTCAGAAAACTAAGAAGATGGCATCTGGTCCCATCACCTCATGGTTAATAGACGGGGAAACAGTGGAAACAGTGAGAGACTTTATTTTGGGGGCCCCCAAATCCCTGCAGATGGTGATTGCAGCCGTGAAACTAAAAGACACTTACTCTTTGGAAGGAAAGTAATGACCAACCTAGACAGCATATTAAAGAGCTGAGACATTACCTTGCCAACAAAGGTCCATCTAGTTAAGGCTATGGTTTTTCCAGTGGTCACGTATGGATGTGAGAGTTGGCCTATAAAGAAAGGTGAATGCCGAAGAACGGATGCTTTTGAACTGTGATGTTGGAGAAGACTCTTGAGAGTCCCTTGGACTTCAAGGAGGTCCAACCAGTCCATCCTAAAGGAGATCAGTCCTGGGTGATCATTGGAAGGACTGATATTGAAGTTGAAACTCCAATACTTTGGCCACTTGATGCGAAGAGCTGACTCATTTGAAAAGATCCTGATGCTGGAAAAGATTGAGGGTTGGAGGAGAAAGGGACAACAGGATGAGATGGTTGGATGGCATCACCAACTCAATGGACATGAGTTTGGGTGGGCTCCAGGAGTTGGTGTTGGACAAGGAGGCCTGGTGTGCTGCAATTCATGGGGTCACGAAGAGTCAGATGTGACTGAGCGACTGAACTGAATTGAACTGATAAATACAATCCACAAAAATATTGGATCGCTAACTGTACACCTCAAACTGACACAGTATTGTAAATCAACTATATTTCAACTAAAAAATACTTCGTTGAGATAGAGAAGTCTTAGACTCCGTGTATCCTAAAAACATACTACGTTCAAGAAAAACTGATGTAGCATGAACAGTAAGTTAGGACTGATAAATTTTTGAACTCCAACTGACAATAAAAAAAGAATCTCATGAATAATCAGAATGATCAAGAGCTAAAATGTATCCAAAATTTAACTTCAAAACAAAATGAACACAATCAGGTAGGTTTAATCTCATCTCCAATACCCTCTTGAAGATAATGGAGGAATATCTCTTGAGTCAAAGAAAGTATGAACCATTCATGTGATGTCAAAATATGACTCATGTATTACAAACCACAAACAGAGTTCAACCAGGCACAGACTGAAGCAACTTTATCTTATTCTCAAGAAAAAATCTTAAGGAAAACAAACTTACCTAATAAAAACTAAGGTTATAGAAGCAATAGTTAAAAAAAAAAAAAAAGAAAAGAAAAAAATGAACACACACAAACACACACAAATGATGGGCTTTGAGCCCATTTAATATTATCTATTTAAAAAAATGAAATTATCAATACAGAATAGAATACAAATATGTGTTACTGATTTGTGCATTAGCACAATCAGGCTAATGCCAGGCAAAGACAAACATAATTAGTGGACGACTGTGGCCGCAGGGAGAGGGGAGGCTGCCTCGCCACATCACAAGCCCAGAAGGCTGATAGTGACAGCACTTGACTGTGAGCCGCACTGTAGGTCAGAGGAGATGGATTTCTTAAGATGAAACATTTGCTTTTCAGGTTCCAAAGTCCAAAATTTTTGGATAATTGTTGGATGATGACAAAGAGTAAAATGAATTAATCAAAAAGTGTATGTGTCAAAGTAGTGGCATTGAAAAGAAACCCAAATATTCTAGTTTTCTTATTTTTCATAGTAGGAATAAATAACTTAGAAACATGTATTTTAAGGAATACTTACTCCAACCTTCTAGAGTTTTAATTTTATTTCTTAATTATTAATTGTATTACCTCTTTTCATAATTCGTATGTATAAACAATTTGTTGAACTAAAAAATTTGATTTACTTTTTCTTCTGTTAAACTAAAATATATCTATTCAGTAGTATGCAGTGTGATTCTATTTTTGGTAAAGAAGGAAAAATCAAATTATAATCTGAATAGTAAAAAACCTCTTACTCCTTAAGCTATATCTATATGTCCTGGGTTTTCTTTTTTTTTTTTTACATTAGCCATAGGCTTGAGAAATATTTAAACAATTAGAGATTACAGTGCCTCTAGTGAAATGTGCTATTTTGATGACTGAATACATTTTTTGCCTTTTATCTATATGTTCATCTTGCTAATTTGACTAATCTAATATATAAAAGAAATCAGTATAGAAAAGGAATATTCCATAATATGCAATGTCTGCATTTACTATGTATTGCACTTTTCAATAATTTTAGCATCACTGGGATAGAAGCTGGTGTATAGTTACACATATGGTGAGTATCTAGGAAGATACAGAACCAATGCAGGGATATGTATGCGTTATCAGATATTCAGACAGCAAGCTTGTTCTGTAAAGCATTAGATATTAAGTGTACTGGGTTTGAGAATATCTCCCTCATATTCATGTTCTTCCTGAACCTCATAATGTGACTTTATTTGGAAATAAGTTTGTTACAGAGGTAATTAGTTAAGATGGAGTCATATAGGAATAAGGTGAGCCGCTACTCCAATATGATGTATATCCTTACAAAGAAAAGAAAACAGATACATAGGAAGAACGGTGTATGCTGACAGGAGTAGATTTAAGAGTGATGGATCTAAAAGCCCAAGAAATTCAAGTATTTCTGACCAACACCAGAAAAGCTACAAGGAAGAGTTAGTTGATCAGTTGTGCCTGACTCTTTGCGACCCAAAGGACTGGAGCCTGCCGGGCTCCTCTGTTCATGGGATTCTCCAGGCGAGAATACTGGAGTGGGTTGCCATTCCCTTCTCCAGGGGACCTTCTTGACCCAGGGATTGAACCTAGGTCTCCTGCATTGCAGGTAGGTTCTTTACCATCTAAGCCACCAGGGAAGAGAAATGGAACCACAAAGGAACTAATCTTGCAAATGCCTTGGTTTCATCCTTATAACCTCCAGAACTTAGAACTACATACATGTTGTTTAAAATCATCCATGTTGCGGTACTCCATTACAACAGCCACAGGCAACAATACAGAATTTACAGTGTTTTGAAGTCATATAATCTGTCATAATTACTCAGCTTTAACCTTGTTGTAATGAAAGAAGATGTGAAAAAAATTGACTCTGTCTCAGTAAAACTTTATGTACAAAAGAAACATCAGATTAGATTTTGCCCAATGGCCATAATTTGGGGTCATATCTGACATACATCATTCTTCCCCTCCTCCTCCTTTTTTTCATTTTTCTTCTTAGCAAAGCCAGAATTATGATTCTAGCTCTGCACTTCCTCCAGATACCAGATTTCTATCTGATGAGTATAAAACCAAGCATGACTACCTAGAGATAGGTGTAACATGTAAAACAAATACATTTTTATCATTTTTTCCTGTTAACTTGTCCTTGTCAGTTTTATGGTTAGATCTAACCTAGAGATAAGTGTAACATGTAAAACAAATAAATTTTTATCATTTTTTCCAGGTAATAGCCCATCCTTGTCAGTTTAATGGTTAGATGTAACTCCCCATTAGAGTTGAAAATCTTTTCCTTTTCTACAGATCAAAATAATAAGATCAAATTTAATAATAATCTTTTTATTAAATTTTAATAAAAGTATTATTTTTATAAGAAATTAAGCTAAAATGCTAGTAATTTTACTCAATATTCTAAATACATACTATAAATTTTTAAACAGTTATTTCTAGGGAAATAATTATCAGTACCCTAAGCATTGTAAGAGGTATGTTCTGATTTTGTAAGATGAAAAGCCTTTCTGAAGTATTTGTTCAAATTATATTCTTGTAGTGACATATTATGGAGAAGAAAATGGCAACCCACTTCAGTGTTCTTGCCTGGAGAATCCCATGGACGGAGAAGCCTGATAGGCTGCAGTCCATGGGGTCGCACAGAGTCGGACACGACTGAAGCGACTTAACAGCAGCAGCAGCGACATATTAACGGAGAAGGCAATGGCACCCGACTCCAGTACTCTTGCCTGGAAAATCCCATGCACGGAGGAGCCTGGTGGGCTGCAGTTCATGGGGTCGCTAAGAGTAGGACATGACTGAGCGACTTAACTTTCACTTTTCACTTTCATGCATTGGAGAAGGAAATGGCAACCCACTCCAGTGTTCTTGCCTGGAGAATCCCAGGGACGGGGGAGCCTGGTGGGCTGCCGTCTATGGGGTCGCACAGAGTCGGACATGACTGAAGTGACTTAGCAGCAGCAGCAGCAGCAGCAGTGACATATTAAAGGTAATTCAATTAACTCAATTTTTAGCAAAACCATCTTAAAGAATTAACTGTTGAATATTCAGGTACATATAATTTATTCTGATATGTAGATATGGAAAAGAAAAGTAATGCAGGAATCATACACAATGCAATAGAAATGAGCAACATTTACAAAATGTTCTTAAAAACTTTCAAATAAATAGAATAACGTAGTATTTTGATAAATTAAAAAATGTATTTGGAAAAACCAATCACACTGACAGTGAACTTATCTGACCTGTGTGTTTTGTTTGTTTGTTTGTTTTTTGGAGGGAAAGTGATAAATAGCTATGTCTGAAAGACATGAACTACCTCAAACTGGCTCCTAAAATCAGTTCCCTCACAAATCTGCTCTGATCAAACTGAAACTGCTTCTACGGCATATAATTTCTTATTTACAGAGTAAATTACATAAGAAATTATTAATTCAAATCTACACAATCATTAATTGAAAAACTCATCTTTTAAAGAACATTCTGTCAACCTTCAAACATATATGGCAAACTTTCCTTCAACAGAATTTTCTTTTTTTTTTTTTTCTCAATTTTATTTACAGTTCTTTGTCAATTCAGCTTCCTTGGACATTTTTGCTGAAGTTGTCAAATCTTTATTTTATGATAAAACCTATCTCTTTATTGTAATGCACAAAGGAATTTCAAATGCAATGTTTTATTCATTTTTCAAAGTCCAAAGGCTCCTTAGGATTTCTAAGGCTTTCATTTTTTTCACTTTGTAGAAGTTGGTGGCAGTGGCACGCTGGTGAATGAGACCCCGCCCATACCTCATTCTTTTTACTCCCTGATTCACTCCAATCTCTCTCCCCAACCTCTTTTCCTTTTAGAGAATCTAACTTCCAAATGGGATTTCAGACTGACAAGGGGAAAAGGAAAATGTATTGCTTGAAGTTGTTTTTCACTTTAAAGGCTTTCTATAGTGACAACTTTTCTTCTTCTAGAAATAAGGGGCTTCCAGAGGTGAAAGGTTGTTGCTCTACATTTGAAAGCAACAATTTCTGTTCGGAATGAATTTAATCTCACTGATATACACATTTTTACTAGAACTAGATCATACAGGGTAGGGGTTGTTCCCTGTAAATATGTATTCAGTACCTTTTGAAATACTTAAAATTTTTTGGTTAGAAAAGTTAATGCTATATAAATAATTTTGTATCAACGTAGAACTTGGAATTTAGAGTTTAAACTATGCAAACAAAGTGTTTTCAGATCCAGTGATTTTTGGTAGGAAAGTTTTTTTTTTTTTTTTAACATAAAATAAGATGCTGGGAGGGATTGGGGGCAGGAGGAGAAGGGGACGACAGAGGATGAGATGGCTGGATGGCATCACTGACTCGATGGACATGGGTTTGGGTGAACTCTGGGAGTTGGTGATGGACAGGGAGGCCTGGTGTGCTGCAGTTCATGGGGTCGCAAAGAGTCGGACACGACTGAGTGACTGAACTTAACTGAATACGAACCATTTAATTCTATGAAGAAGGAAATGCTAGTGGAGGACATTTAGCCTTCCTATTCTCTTTATAGCCCACCAGGCTCGTCTGTCCATGGGATTCTCCAGGCAACAATACTGGAGTGGGTTGCCATTTCCTTCTCCAGGGGATCTTCCCAGCCCAGGGATCGAACCCAGGTCTCCCACATTGCAGGCAGATGGTTTAACATCCTAGCCACCAGGGAAGCCCTATTCTCTCTATAGGCTTCCCCAATGGCTAAGCAGATAAAGAATCTGCCTGCAATGCAGGACACACAGGAGACAAGGATTTGATGAATGGGTTAGGAAGATTCCCTGTAGGAGGAAATGGCAACACACTCCAGTATCCTTGCCTGGAAAATTCTACAGGCAGAGGAACCTGGAAGGCAGTTGTAAAGAGTTGGACATAACTGAGCAACTGAGCATATTGCATTGCACATGAGAACAGCATCCAGTATTTAAAGAGAGCCTAGAGAGGCTTATCAGAGAAGGCAATGGCACCCCACTCCAGTACTCTTGCCTGGAAAATCCCATGGATGGAGGAGCCTGGCAGGCTGCAGTCCATGGGGTCACTAAGAGTCGGACACGACTGAGTGACTTCACTTTCACTTTTCACTGTCATGCATTGGAGAGGGAAATGGCAACCCACTTCAGTATTCTTGCCTGGAGAATCCCAGAAACAAGGGAGCCTGGTGGGTTGCCATCTATGGGATTGCACAGAGTTGGACACGACTGAAGTGATGCAGCAGCAGCAGAGAGGCTTATATAGAGCTACAGTACCCAAATAGATTTTTTTCTTTTAATTTTATGAAATATTTCTTGGCCTTGATATTTTCCTATCCCCTTTCTTATAGTCACAGTTGTTTTTAAACTTTATTTGGAGCTATGGAAATATATAGCAATGAACCCCGAGGGAATACACTGAACTCTTTCTTTATAGGAAACCATGTCTTGCCCTCCAAAACAGGTTATCTGAAGAACTCTTCAGTGAGTTCAGTTGCTCAGTCATGTCTGACTCTTCACGACTCCACGGACTGCGGCTCCAGGCTCCCCTGTCCAACCAACTCCTGAAGCTTACTCAGACTCATATACAGAGGGTCAGTGATACCTTCCAACCATCTCATCTTATGTTGTCCCCTTCTCCTCCTGCCTTCAATCTTTCCCAGCATCAGGGTCTTCCAATGAATCAATTCTTTGCATCAGGTGGCCAAAGTATTGGAGTTTCAGCTTCAGCATCAGTCCTTCCAATGAATATTCAGGACTTATTTCCTTTGGGAAGGACTGGTTGGATCTCCTTGCAGGCCAAAGGACTCCCAAGAGTCTTTCCAACACCACAGTTCAAAAGCATCAATTCTTCAGTACTCAATTTTCTTTATAATCCAACTCTCACATCCATACATGACTACTGGAAAAACTATAGTCTTGACTAGATGGACCTTTGTTGGCAAAGTAATGTCTCTACTTTTTAACATGTTGTCTAGGTTGGTCATAGGTTTTCTCCCAAGGAGCAAGTGTCTTTTAAATTCATGGCTTCAGTCACCATCTGCAGTTATTTTGGAGCCCCCAAAATACAGTCTCTCACTGTTTCCATTGTTTTCCCATCTATTCGCCATGAAGTGATGGTACCGGATGTCATGATCTTCGTTTTCTCAATGTTGAGCTTTAAGCCAACTTTTTCACTCTTCTCTTTCACTTTCATCAAGAGGCTCTTTAGTTTTTCTTCACTTTCTGTCATAAGAGTGGTGTCATCTGCATATCTGAGGTTATTGATATTTCTCTTGCTAATCTTGATTCCAGCTTGTGCTTCATCCAACCCAGCATTTTGCATCATGTGCTCTTCATATAAGTTAAATAGGCAGGGTGACAATATACAGCCTTGATGTACTCCTTTCCTGATTGGAAGCAGTCTCTCTTGTTCCGTGTTTAGTTCTAACTGTTGCTTCTTGACCTGCATACAGATTTCTAGGAGGCGGGTCAGGTTGGTCTGGTATTCCCATCTCTTGAAGAATTTTCCACAGTTTGTTGTGATCCACACAGTCAAAGGCTTTGGTGTAGTCATTAAAGCAGAAGTAGATGGTTTTCTGGAACTCTCTTGCTTTTTGGATGACCCAGCGGATGTTGGCAATTTGATTTCTGGTTCCTCTACCTTTTCAGAATCCAGCGTGAGTATCTGTAAATTCACGATTCATGTACTGCTAAAGTCTGGCTTGGAGAATTTTGAGCATTACTTTGCTAGCGTGTGAGATGAGTGTAATTGTGTAATATTTTGATCATTCTTTGGCATTGCCTTTCTTTGGGAGAACTTTGGAAGAACTCTTACTGTCTTCCTAGTCCAGAGGGCTTCCCTGATGGCTCAGTGGGTAAAGAATTCACTTGCACTTCAGGAGACACAAGAGACACAGGTTTGATCCCTGGATAGGGGTGATCCCTTAGAGAAGGAAATGGCAATCCACTGTAGTATTCTTTCCTGGAAAACCCCATGGACAGAGAAGCCTGGCAGGCTACAGTTAATGGTGTCACAAAGGGTTAGACACGACTAAGCATGCAGGCAGTCCGGAGGGATCACAAGAACTTGAATACCCACAGTTGTATTTGTTGCTCGTGTTTCCTCCCACAGTATTGAGCATAGATTTCAGGTTGCTGTAGGATTAGACTAATTAATCGTTGGCTTAAATTGAAGTGTTAAATAGGTGAAAGTGCAGTGAAATTGCTATTCTAATCCACTGTGGATGGTAATGCAATTTACTACAACCTACTCAGAATGTAAAGCTTGGCAGCAGGAGCCATTAAGATGCTATGCCCTTTGACACCAACAATCATTTACTTAAACATTTATCCTACAGGAATAAACCACAAAATCAAAATGAGTTAACAGGTGTATATATTAAAATCTTTGTTTCAACTCCAAAGGAAGAAACACTGAAATATTTATTAAGTGGTTAGTTTGTTGATGTATACGGTATTAACATAATTACCCTATGCAGTTACTAAATTCATATTTATGAAAATGATGTGCTATTGAAAGATGATAAGCAAAAATATTAAGAAAACTGTGCATGTTATAATTTAAAATATTAGCATATAGTCAAGAGAATTGAAAACTTTTATAAAAAGAAGAAAATATATTTAAAAAACATATACATACATGTTAAAATATTACATAAATTATTCTTATAAGAACATTCTGATATGAAATTAGCATTTATTTTAAACTGTATAGTTTTAATAATCATGATTTTTTTTTGAAACTTCTGTGGTGGTTTCATTGCCTGTTTGGGTTGTTTGGGAGCAGATATTAACTGTCTTCATCCAAAATGGGGCCTATTCAAGAAGGTTCATGTACTTCCTGGAAGTTATTCTTGGCTATAGGAAGCAAAGTTTTGTTTTACAAAATACATTTTTAGAGAATAATATATATAATTTTTTTCTTTTCAAGCACTTACTGTGGTAGGTATTGAGTAACCTATATTGTTTGGGTGGTTCCCAGACAAAAATTTACCTTGACAAACCACACAATAATTAAAGTGCTATGAATAGATAGGATAAATTGCCACCAATTTCAAACAGGGAATCTAGGTTATTTCAACTGAATGTATACATTATTCAGACTAAGCAAATAACTACTCTGTTGCTGCTGCTGCTGCTGAAGTCGCTTCAGTCGTGTCCGACTCGGTGCGAACCCAGAGACGGCAGCCCACCAGGCTCTCCTGTCCCTGGGATTCTCCAGGCAAGAACACTGGGGTGGGTTGCCATTTCCTTCTCCAATGCATGAAAGTCAAAAGTGAAAGGGAAGTTGCTCAGTCATGTCCGACTCTTAGCGACCCTAGGGACTGCAGCCCACCTGGCTCCTCCGTGCATGGGATTTTCCAGGCAGGAGTACTGGAGTGGGGTGCCATTGCCTTCTCCAATAACTACTCTAGTTTCATATTATTAGTGTGGTTAAAACTAAATACCCTAAATGAATATAGAGCACTTGTAACTCTGTAAATGTATTACATTAAATTTGGAAACTGTATAGCTATTTTCACTGTCATGGTCAAAATTATTTTGTAAACTCCAAAAATTGGGAAAGGAGTATGTCAAGGCTGTATATTGTCACCTGCTTATATAACTTATATGCAGAGTACATCATGTGAAATGCTGGGCTGGATGAAATATAAGCTGGAATCAAGATTCCTGGGAGAAATATCAATAACTTCAGATATGCAGATAGCACAACCCTTATGGCAGAAAGTGAAGAGGAACTGAAGAGTCTCCTGATGAAAGTGAAAGAAGAGAGGGAAAAACCTGGCTTGAAACTCAACATTCAAAAAACGAAGACCATGGCATCCGGTCCCATCACTTTATGGCAAATAGATGGGAAACAATGGAAACAGTGAGAGATTTTATTTTCTTAGGCTCCAAAATCACTGCAGATGGTGATTGCAGCCATGAAATTAAAAGACGCTTACTCCTTGGAAGGAAAGCTATGACCAACCTAGATAGCATACTGAAAAACAGAGACATTACTTTACCATCAAAGGTCTGTCTAGTCAAAGCTATGGTTTTTCAAGTGGTCATGTATGGATGTAAGAGTTGGACCATAAAGAAAGCTGAGCACTGAACAACTGATGCTTTTGAAATGTGGTATTGGAGAAGACTCTTGAGAGTCCCTTGGATTGCAAGGAGATCCAACCAGTCCATCCTAACGGAAATCAGCCCTGAATATTCATTGGAAGGACTTATACTGAAGCTGAAGCTCCAATACTTTGGCCCCCTGATGTGAAGAACTGACTCATTTGAAAAGACTGATGCTAGGAAAGATTGAAGATGGGAGGAGAAGGGGACGACAGAGGATGAGATGATTGGATGGCATCACTGACTCAATGGACATGGGTTTGAGTAAGCTCCAGGAGTTGGTGATGGTCAGAGAAGCCTGGTGTGCTGCAGTCCATGGGGTCACAGAGACAGACATAACTGAGCAACTTAACTGAACTGACTGAATTCTTTGAAAGCATCTTAGAAGACAATTAGCATTATTAAGAAGTTTGAGGTATTATCATACATCATCAATAAGATTGAGAATTTATATTATTATGGTGAGTAAGGGCTTCCCTGATAGTTCTGCCTGCAATGAAGGAGATCCCAGTTGGATTCCTGGGTGGGGAAGATCTGCTAGAGAAGGGATAGGCTACCCATTCCAGTATTCTTGGGCTTCCCTTGTGGCTCACCTGCTAAAGAGTCCACCTGCAATGTGGGAGACTTGGGTTTGATTCTTGGGTTGGGAAGATCCTCAGAGAAGGAACAGGTTACCCACTCCAGTATTGTGAGTATGGTAAGTAACGATAAACACGTAGGTTTAAAGAGTTTTAAAACAGTGGCCAAAGAGTTTAAAAATATTGGAAAATAGTTTTTGGTGGTTAATTAGAAAGAGGAAGATTTGAATAACTTGAAGTTTTGATATTTCAAAGGTGACTGTGAAGTCAAGTACTTAACCCCTAGAATTATCAGTATTATATACAGATGAATGAATGGATGGGGAGATGGATGAATGAATAAATGTGTGATTGAAGAGCCACTTTAATTCAGATATAAAGTCCAAAAGGTGAAAAATATTAAAAGGCAATGAAGAGTTCAACTATGACAATGTAATTGATCAACAGTACGTCACTGATAACCTTTCTGAAACAAATTTCATTAGACTGACTATAGTGAATGCCTGATGGGGAAGCAATTAAATTTGATCAATTTACAGACAAATCTACTTCATTTCTTTCTTTCAATAATTTAAGAGGAATAAAATGCAGAGGAACAATCAGATATAGTCATTTATTTTAGCTTATTTTAGCTAAGGAGAGTTTATCTTCTGTCTTTAAAAAGTACTTGACCATTTTCCTACTTCTTAAAGCCTACTCTTTTGATTTCAAAATCACATAAATACCTGTAATTTTTTTCCTTTTTGTTCTTACTGAAAAAGCTGTCCCCTTCTAATCTGGGGTCAAGACTCTTTGTTTTGAACTTAAGATGGATGTTCCAAGTCACACTACAGGAAATTTTGTCCCTGTGATGGGAACCTGTGCTTGTCTCTTCTAAGAATTGGATTAAGAAACTTCAGATAAAGTGAAAGTATCTTTTGGTTGAACAAGCTAATTATTCCTGAACAACTAGTAGATGCTGGGCATAAAGAGAAAAGCTGCATAATTCAGAATAACCTCAAAGCAATTCAGATGTATTCTGCTTCCCACACCCTAGTCCATCTACCTCTTTAAAGGAACTTACCTCATGGCAACAGATCACTGATGGACTAAATCTTATCCTTCCCTGAATCAATCTCTGCATTGACAGTTATCACCAGTGTAAACAACAACAATAATAACGCCTGGATAAATTAGCTAGGGGGTATGTAAGTATATACAATATGGAAGTTCAGGAACAATTACTTCATAAATCACCATTAATTTGTTATCCCACTACATATAATCACAAATTATTGTCAACATATATCCATTCTGCACATCTGAGATCACTTAGTCACTCTGACTTTAACAATTCAGTCACCCTAGCTGAATTCTCTCTTCTTTCAGCTCATTTTAATACTTTCAGACCAAGCACTTATCTTTTGTTCTTAAAGTCTTTTTTTAGCAATTATAAACCATATTAGACATTCTTATTTATGAACTCAGAGACTTTTGTTTACACTACAGGACTGAAGTTCTCAGTATGTTGAGTAATTGAGAGACCTAAATCTTTTTTTCCCCCTCAGTTGATTAAATGCTTCTTTGAAATAGTATTTGTTTTTAATTGAAGTCATCAGGAAACAAAATACAGAGTGGATACTTAGTTAACATTTGCAGATTTGTTGATTTATTGGCATTACTCAGCAATTATAGTTTTGAAATATTACTTGTTAAAAGTTAATATTTAAATTTTTTAATTATATCAAATAGTCAATGTATAATTTATATGTTTATAAATTAATATATCACTTATCATGATTGTACTTTCTCCCTAGTGCTATTTCTTTTACATTGAAAAAAAATAGTTTCAGACAATACCAGAGTATAATTAAATGTAATGTAGCTATTTCTAAGACATAAAAGTTAACCCTATGTCTTGAATGAGTAAATGAGATATTCAAATTCTTCAGACCAGTATTGTTTTAGTAGTAAAACTATGTATGTACCCTGCAGCAACCATCCCACTCAAATGATATTAATATACACAATTATAGCTGGCGGTGATAGTAAGTTGGCTTGCTATTCATTGTCTCTCTGCTTTTTGTTGGTGGTGCTGATTCTCTTGGGTTATGGACTAAGTCTTTTGATGAGGTTAAAGTGATCTTTGTTTACAATATACTGAAAATTTCAGATGTATATACACACATATATACATACTTTATATATATATATATTGGAGAAGGCAATGGCACCCCACTCCAGTACTGTTGCCTGGCAAATCCCATGGATGGAGGAGCCTGGTGGGCTGCAGTCCACGGGGTCGCGAAGAGTCGGACACGACTGAGCGACTTCACTGTCACTTTTCACTTTCATGCGTTGGAGAAGGAAATGGCAACCCACTCCAGTGTTCTTGCCTGGAGAATCCCAGGGACGGGGGAGCCTGGTGGGCTGCCGTCTATGGGGTCACACAGAGTCGGACATGACTGAAGTGACTTAGCAGCAGCAATATATATATATATATATATATATATATATAAAACATAAACACACACACACAGCCTAAACATATATATCCAGAGATTGAAAAAAACAAGTTATTTCCTTTTCCAGTTTTGGGATTTTTTTATTTTCTGTAGGTTAGATATTTGTTGCTTCTACTGTAATTCATGCCTTTAACCCTCACTATTAATGGAGATGCATTACTTCTGAGAAAAGCTTAAAGGCTTGTTTTAGTTCAGAAAAATAACCTTACTGGGGAGGCTTATTGCAATTGCACCTCACCTACTCCAACCTTTCGAGTTTGTGAAATTGAGCTGAGAGTTCTAGTAGAAAATGCAAACTCTACAGCAAGATTTAATCTTTCTGCAAGCAGCTAGTCCAGAAATACCATAACAGCAGCTGTTCTCATGGCATATTAGCATTTCTGCTTCTGGCCTCAGCTGCTTCTCAGAAGTGCAAAGAAATGCAGACATGGAAAATGTTCATTTTTAACATTAGCTTGAGTTTGAAAATCAGGGTACATTCATTGGTCCCCCGAAGTAATGGATGCACATTTCTAATTATTTTACTCCTGAAGCAGTGTATGACATATACATAACTCAGAATATCTTTGTTAACTATAGAAAAAGGAGAAAGGGATATTCATCATGCAGTAGACTGATCTTCAACTGTTGCCCATAATATAGGTGTGGTCTTTGATTGCATGGAAAATAAAAATGCAACTTAATCATCAATATTACCATACTTAATTTCATACTTATTCTTATATTCATGACTAAAAAACAG
Organism: Bos mutus; assembly: GCF_027580195.1. Taxonomy (NCBI): domain Eukaryota; kingdom Metazoa; phylum Chordata; class Mammalia; order Artiodactyla; family Bovidae; genus Bos; species Bos mutus. The sequence continues at coordinate 10,677,690 of NC_091640.1, read as the reverse complement.
AAGATATGACACTGTAGCAACTGTGATATTATTTTAAGTAAATAAATTCCCTTTACAGTTTGAATAACAATGATGATATCATAGACCAGCTCTGAAGTGGGGTAGGGAGACAGCAAAGAAGGGGAATTGATTTGTTTCATTGGTAAAAATTTATTTTAATCCATCTTATACTTTCTTTTCCTGAATGCTAGTAACCTATCTCTTTTTTAAGTTCCAGAAATATTAATAATATTGTTCTCCATTATTATTATCTGCTGGTTATAATAAGCAGTCACTTTAAGGCACTAAGAGACACACTCTGTCTCCCACTGTTATCAGAACCTGTTTTCCTAAGTGTAAAGTTCTTCAGCGTTTCTTGATAACTGATAAATTTTGTAGACTAATATTTCTTATTACAATGTTTAATCTTCCCAAAGATATGAACATTTCTTAAGGATGAACATGAAGAATTAGGCTATCATCACTGTAACTTAGGTATTTGCCTTGCTTAGATACCTTTGTATTAACCAAATTATCTACAAAGGATTCAAGCCTTTGGAGCCTTTGAGATGTTGGTTTTGTCTTTTGGAGCTGAGTTATTACAGAACTTTAAAAGAAAAGCAGAATTTAAAACAAGCATTGTTATATGGAATTAATGATGCATGAATAATTAAGCAGTCACCGAAGACACATAGCCACACCCTATGAATACCAAGAAAGTGGTACAATTTTAAAACCATGATAAATGTGGATTAATGAACCATTCCTGGTTTTTACTTAAACCTTAATGTGCTCTTGGGAACTTTACCACCTACCACACTGTTGGCTTCCATTTTGCTTCCTTTTATTAGGATTGTTATATTTTTCATGGAAAAATTTACATTTTTCTGTAGGATATTACTGCAGTTCATATTGGGAACAGTGGCTTTGTCAGCAAAACATCTATGACTATTTCTGCTGTATCTTGCATATATCCATGTAAATGTAAACACTAAGATAAGATGTTGGGGTTCTTTCCCTTCATTTTTAAATAGTCTCAATTCCTTCCTAATATGTATGAATGTCCTTTTCCTTCTTTTTTGCTATCAAAATGATACCAGAGTGGGGCTGATGGATGAGGTTTGAATTAACTTGACTTTTGTAGGAAAAGAAAATAATCGCTGATGAATACTATTTCATAAAAGCCCCACAGTTGAAAAAATAACTTTGCCTCTCGGGTATGAACCTGGAAACTGAGATTTTAGAGTTTAACCATGTCATGCTCATTTATGTACACAGAACATGTCTCAAGATTTATATTTTTAACAGTATAATGCAGACAGTTGAACCGATTCTGATAGTTATGTAAGGTCATAGGATTTAGATATTTACACGTAAATAAACTAAACTGGTCTAGGTATTAAATTTGAAAATCACAGATTTTTTTTAATCATAGAGAGAGAATAAAAGTGAGGAGCTGAATGGGCATGTAGGAGAGTGAGTATTTAAAGCTTAAGAGGTTACATCCAGTAAAAGATGAGGAAAATTTATATGAAGGAGATGTTATTGGCAACAGGCATTCAATGATGGCTAGGACTTTCATAGAGTGGGCATTCAAGTGGAATATTTCTAAATAAAGAAAATTATGAGAAAACAACACAAGCTCAGAAATATTAAGGGATTCAAGGAGAAACAGTCTGACTTAATGATTGAGTTTTGAAGGAGAGTAATAGGACATGACATAAAAGAATCATATGAACCATCGGGTGGAAGGTCAAGCACACCAGGCTGAGCACTGGGTTCTCAACTTGGAAAATACAGGGCAGGTACTAATTGAGTTTTAAGGGGAACTTAAATACATGCCATACACAAATTACCCCTCTAAGCACAAAATCCCGAACATTTTCTATGGAGCATTCCAGAACAGAAGCATCCATGAGTTATAACTGAAGCAACAGCTTGGCTATGGTCTTTAAAATTTTGACCCCATTGTGGGTCAAATAAACATATCATTTCATTGTGAGATAATCAGTGACAGTAGTCACCGGTGGCATCAGCTTCTCTTTAAAGCACACACTGAGCTTAGAGCAGGAAAGTAGAAACTGCTGTAAACGGCAAGCATCCTTTGTCTATCCAACAACACAATTCCCTGAACATCCTCTCTTAGCGGTCCATTTGGGGAAAGAGACAAAAATACTCAAATTCAAGAGTTCTAAGAAAAAGTACCTAAGGATTTTTATTTCAGTGAATTACAGCAACCACATGATAATTTGGTCCTATCTCATTTGTGCTGCTTACATTGTTTATCAAAGGCTTATGCTCAGAATGAAAAACAATTCTTAAGTATTTAAAAATGTATCATGTATTTCCTAACATCCTACAAATCCCTAAGGAGGGGCGGGGGAAAACAGGCTGATAATTTGTAAAGTTTGTTTTAAATAGTAACTTGCCACAGAGCTAGAAAAGACATTATTTCCAATCCTACATCTTTACCTTATCACAGATCTCCAGAGAAATCGATTACCCACCATTGATGGCTTGTGGATTAGGGAAGAGACAGTAATGACTTGAGACACAGCGTCAAGAATGTATCTCTGAACAGTGAAATAATCAACAGTAAAAGAGAAAAATGGCAAAATAATATGCCTGACCAACGTGTCAGTCGTGTCCAACTCTTTGCAACCCCATGGATTATACAGTCCATGAAATTCCTAGGCAAGAATACTGGAGTAGGTAGCCGTTCCCTTCTCCAGGGGATCTTCTCAACCCAGGGATCGAACCCAAGTCTCCCACATTGCAGGTGGATTCTTTACCCGCTGAGCCAGAAGAGAAGCCAGTAAAAGAGAAAAATGGCAAAACAACATGAAATAATTAACATAATAAAATTTTTAGTGGGGAAATATTCAAGAAGGTCATGTACTGTACACATATGTAGAATCTAGTTTCCATAATAAATTCCTTATTCTATATCACTCATATCAATATATCATTCTAATTAAACTCTTATACACAATTTTCAATAACTATTTTTAGGAAAACATTTCTGTAACAGAAAATCTTTGAAAGATATGAGTCAAAAAATAAGAATCACCAGAAGCAAAAAAAGAGCAACAGCTGCTACCTGAGACCTGGGTATTGAACAAAACTTGACACCAAAATTGTAACATCTATTACACATTCATCTTCTCAGGTCACCTTTCTACTCAAGCTATTACTGCTGCAGCCAGGTGACCAGCATCTGCTTCGGTGCAACAGGAATACCATTCAGAACTTCTCTGTAGGTGCTTTCTCACTCATGAACTTGCGCAAGCACGGAAATGCGAGTGAGTTAACCTTTTTGGGCAACACTTGTCAAGGGGTTATCTATGAATTGGAGTTATCCTATGAATGAATGCTCTTCTAATCTGTCATTATGGTGGAGAATTCTGAGGTGCATTCTACAAAGCTCTTTAGAAAGTTACCAGCAGGATAAAACCCATTTATCCTCAGTGGTAAGCAGCTCAACATTTCAACTCTACATAAACTGCCCCTCCCTCTCTGTTATGTTCCTCAAAACGGCTTTCCTTTGCTTAGGAATTTTAAAATTCCTAAGCAAAAAATTTTTAATTTTTAATTTTAAAATTAAAGTCTTTGCATCCAAGGTGTTTTCTTAGGCTCCACTTTTGAGGACACCCAGGTTAAGAGAATTGGTTATAGATGTGGCCCTACCAGGAATACCTTAAAGAGGAAATTCTGGTATCAGGTCTTGATTTGTACCAGAGTCAACAAAGACCTCATGACGAGGGGTGGTGTGGAGGTAATAACCCCAACGTGCAGTTGTTTTACAAGGACCATTTATTTCACCAGTGGTAAACTTGATAAATTACAGGTAGAAAGTGAAGCATTGGTTAGTTAGCAGTGGTACTTGAATGAGAACGGGAAACTGATTATCAATAATGCAGATTGGCTACCTGTTGGTTATAGCTTGTAAGCTACAAAGGGAACTTAGTTTTAGCCTCAGTAAGTATCCTTTGCCAAAGTCAGGCTTTTGATAGAGAAACAATGAGATGCTGAGTCCTGGGACAGTGATATTTGGGTGAATAAACCTGAAACCTCGGAATATCCTGCACGAGATGAGTGCTTTCCAAGGTGGTATCTGTGCTCCTAAAAACCTCCCCCCATCTATCTAGTTAGTTATGGATCGCCTCCAGGTGAATAAATTGGTAGCAACTAAGCAGAGCTCACCTAAGCTGATAAGTTCTTTCTCTGCTATGAGGAAGACACTACTCATTTACTAAAGAGTTTTGGGATCTGTAAACAGGTGAACACATGCTGTATAAAGTCCTGAAAATGTTGGATCAAAGAGGGACACCTGCCAGGGTGGATAGGGGAGAGTTTATTGACATGGACGTATACTCTTCTGATCTGAGATAGAACATCCTGTCAATGATACCTGATCTCTTCCTAATATGCTGCTGGAATAGTTTCATGTGGACACAGTGGGGGCTACCATGAGGGACAGAAAATTTAAAAGCCTCACAGACAGGGGTGGGGGATATTACAGTACATTTAATACATAAGACTGGGAGCTGTGTCACCTAACTATGTTCTCCTGGAGTGAAACAAGAATGCTTCATTTGCTAAAGTCATAGGAAATCAGGTTAATTAGTGAAGCTAGACATTAACATCTTTGAGATATAATAACTGGCTTCTTTATGTTGGAGCTGGCAGAAGGCAATGGTGCTGTGAAACTACGCTTTCCAGTATCAGTGTATATAATAGGATTTTAGGTCAGAAGCTAGGGGTGGTAGTTAACTAATAAAGGAAAAGTGAAGGTATTCACCCGTAAATGTAAGACAGGAGAACTAACCATGATGCTTTGACCTGTAGAGATCTTTGACAATGGCTAAGTCAGACTTTATTTTTTTGGGCTCCAAAATCACTGCAGATGGTGACTGCAGCCATGAAATTCAAAGACGCTTACTCCTTGGAAGGAAAGTTATGACCAACCTACATAGCATATTCAAAAGCAGAGACATTACTTTGCCAACAAAGGTCCGTCTAGTCAAGGCTATGGTTTTTCCTGTGGTCATGTATGGATGTGAGAGTTGGACTGTGAAGAAAGCTGAACGCCGAAGAATTGATGCTTTTGAACTGTGGTGTTGGAGAAGACTCTTGAGAGTCCCTTGGACTGCAAGGAGATCCAACCAGTCCATTCTGAAGGAGATCAGCCCTGGGATTTCTTTGGAAGGAATGATGCTAATGCTGAAACTCCAGTACTTTGGCCACCTCATGTGAAGAGTTGACTCATTGAAACAGACTCTGATGCTGGGAGGGATTGGTCACAAAGAGTCGGACACGACTGAGTGACTGAACTGAACTGAACTGAAGTGACCTTAGGGGCTTCCCTGGTGGCTCAGTGGTAGAGAAGCTGCCTGCAATGCAGGAGACGCAAGAGATGTAGGTTTGATCCCTGGGTTGGGAAATTCCCCTGGAGAAGAAAATGGCAAGTGACTCCAGTATTCTTCCCTGGGAAATCCCATGGACAGAAGAGCCTGGCAGGCCACAGTCCATGGGGTCACAGAAGAGTTGGACACAACTTAGCAACATCAACAGTGACCTATGGATGAGATATATTATTTGGCTTAGAGAAGCAGCAAGTAAAGATAGAGCTGATCATCAAATTGAAGAGGTCAGTCACAGATATTGTAAACAATGATTCATTGGTCAGTTTCCAGATCTAAATCAATGATCAAACCTAAAATGTTTTCAGTGAAGGAGAAACCAGGCCTCCAAAACATATAACTATGGGTATACATTAATGAGGGAGAAGGCAATGGCACCTCACTCCAGTACTCTTGCCTGGAAAATCCCATGGACGGAGAAGCCTGGTAGGCTGCAGTCCATGGGGTCGCTAAGAGTCGGACACGACTGAGCAACTTCACTTTCACTTTTGACTTTCATGCATTGGAGAAGGAAATGGCAACCCACTCCAGTATTCTTGCCTTGGAGAATCCCAGGGACGGCGGAGCCTGGTGGGCTGCCATCTATGGGGTCACACAGAGTCGGACACAACTGAAGCGACTTAGCAGCAGCAGCATACATTAATGAGGAAATTGGAATACCCAGGCCACCTAAAAGCTTTTGGGTCTCATTTCTGAACTGATTCTGTTATCAGCAGAATCAAAACTCTGTGATATTGAGAGTGAAAGTGAATGGAGACCTGATGATCAATGGGGTTCTGGCACACACAGCTCTCAGTCATTCCAAAATGTCTATGTATTCATTATGTGATTATTTTTCTGACTGTATACTTGGGATGGATAAATTGTAACTAGAGAAAAATACTGTGAACACTGTCTTAGTTGTCATTATGAGCCATTAAGTTGGACAAAGCCAAATAGAAATGCCTGAAACCCTCCTCTCCCTCCACCACACAAGTAAAATCAAAAGGAATGAATTAAAAACATTAATGCCCCCATCAAAAAATAAAAGATCTGGTGGGCAGTGTGTTCCTAAAATTCATTTAATTCCCAGTGTGGGCACTGAAAAATATCAAATTATGCTAGATAATCATGGAATATCAAAAACAGAACTTCAACAACAGCTGGTGTGCCAACACATGGTATGGATACTCAAACTGTTTAGTCTCTAAGTCATGTCTGACTCTTTGTGACTCCATGGACTGTAGCCTGCCAAACTTCTCTGTCCATGGGATTTTCCAGGCAAGAATACTGGAGTGGGTTGCCATTTCCTTCTCCAGGTGATCTTCCTGACCCAGGGATTGAACCTGCATCTCTTGCATTGGTAGGCGGATTCTTTACCACTATGCCACCAGGGAAGCCATGGATACAGATACAGAAATGTAACAGTCTCTGGCACTGTGTGTGGCTATTAATCCAAGTTAAGAACTGCTGAGAGAAGACATCAGTGAAAGAGTTAACAAGTCAAGCTCCAGAGAGATGATGCAATGATGACAGGCAACAAATTATTCATCTTCAAATACAAAAAGACTATGTATCAAAAATACAGGCTATTCAATTGGAGAATGGACAAAACTAACTGGGAAGTGTCTTTACAAAAATACAACATCCAAATGGCAACAATATCCAACTGGCAACTTAAAATCATTTGTTATCTAGGAAATAAAAATAAGATCACAATGGGATACTTCTAATCAACAGTATCAAAGTGAATGAAAAGAAAGAATAGTGTTGGAGGGCCCTGCCTCAAATGAAATTCTCATGTATATGTCTTAGTGGTGGTGGTGGTTTAGTCGCTAAGTCCTGTCTGACTTGTTGTAACCCCATGGAATATAGCCTGCAAAGCTCCTCTGTCCATGGGATTTTCAGGCAAGAATACTGGAGTGGATTGTCATTTCCTACTCTAGGGGATCTTCCCAACCCAGGGATTGAACCCGGGTCTCTTGCACTGCAGGCAGATTCTTTACCAGTTGAACCACCAGGGAAGCCCCATGTGTTCGCCTTAGATGTAAATTGTGATTTCATGGGAGGACTGTTTGACAGCATAGAGTTGTATATCTGCACACCTTATCACCTACTGGTTTCTCTCCTAGGTTCATACAAAAGAAAAATTCCTATAAATATTTAACAAAAGACAGGCACAAGAGTCTTTTAGAAGTGCTATGAATAGCAGCCTCAAATTGAAGACCCACATGTGCATAGATGCTTGGCTGAATAAACTGTAATGGAGTCCTATGGAGCAGTAGGAATAAATAATTTACAGCTACATACAGTGACACGGATGGATCTCACAAAGATAATGTTGAGCAAAAGAGGACAGATACAAAGATGTACTGAAAAAGGCAGAACCAATCCACAGTGTTAGATGCCAAGAACGTGGGTATCCCCCTTGAAAACAGTTGATTTCTTTCTTGCCCTGGTGCTGGTTATCAGCGTATGTCCACTCTGAAGTCACCAGTATCCAAACTTCTGACTTGCTTACTTTCCCTCCTTTATACGGTGTTCCTTATGTGGAAAGGACAGCAGAGCACATGCACTGTCTTGCCCCAGAGATGTGTTTATTTCTCTGTTTCTGCTTCAACATACTCAGCAGGGGTTTCTGCCACCCTGTTATCCAGCAGATCATCACCCTGGTCATGATACTGATATTTTCGTTGCCACTGTACTAACCAGATACCCATTGTACTAACTGGGTACCTTAGTAGGACTAAGACACACTGCAGAAGGTGGGAGATAAAGCTCACCAAGGCTAACAGACCTGCCACAACAATCCTCAATTCCCAATTGTATGATTCCTGTCTACCTATCTCCTCTAAGGGCCTTCCCAGGTAGCTCAGTGGTAAAGAATCCACCTGCCAATGTGGGAGACATGGGTCTGATTCCTGGGTCAGGAAGATCCCCTGTAACCCACTGCAACCCACTCCAGTATTCTCACCTGGAGAATCCCATGGACAGAGGAGCCTGGCGGGCTACAGTCCATGGGGTCGCAAACAGTTGGACACAACTTAACAACAACAATCTCCTCTAAGGTACAGAGTGGTTTCTTGAACTTTGGCAGGACTTAAAAAGAAAAAAATTACTGGAGTACAGTTGCTTTACACGGTTGTATTAGTTTCCACTGTGCAGCAAAGTGAAATCAGCTACTTGTATACATATATCCCCTCTTTTTTGGATTTCCTTCCCATTTAGGGGTGTGGTGGTGATGGTTTAGCCACTAAGTAGAGTCTGACTCTTGATCTTAAGGACTGTAGCCCGCCAGACTGCTCTGTCCATGGGATTCTCCAGACAAGAATACTGGAGTGGGTTGCCATTTCCTCCTCCAGGGGATCGTCCCAATCCAGGGATTGAACCTGGGTCTCCTACATTGTAGGCAGATTCTTTACCACTGAGCCAACAAGGAAGCCCATTTAGGGGTGCGACCATCCTTTAAGCCTGTTGGGGTTCTTTAGACTCTGGAGGTGGTGTCTGTCACACGTGGGATGCTAAGCCCATGCACTGACCAGGTGATGCAGATATCCCTTAGCAAGAAAGGGTTCTGCAGCACAAACTTCCTCTCCACCCATGCTATGTGAGCCCACAGATCTGGCACTGTTAAAGGTAGCCCAGGAAAGAAGTACTGAGTGACATCTGCAGTAATCAACAAGGAGGGTCACAGAGCAGACTCTTCAGGCACTGAAGCCGGGTGTGGCCTTCTCTGGTGCGGAACTACTCACTGTTATAAACACAGCTGTCGGGGCTTCCCTGGTGGCTCAGTGGTACGGAATCTGCCTGCCAATGTACTAGCTATTGTAAACAGTGCTGCAATGAACAACAGGATACATGTTTCTCTTTCAATTTTGGTTTCCTCAGGGTATATGCCTAGGAGTGGGATTGCTGAGTCATATGGTGATTTTATTTCTAGTTTTTACCATCTTCCATAGTGGCTGTATCAATTTACATTCCCACCAACAGTGCAAGAGTGTTCCCTCTTCTCCAGACTCTCTCCAGCATTTATTGTTTGTAGACATTTTGATGAGGGCCATTCTGACCCGTGTGAGGTGGTATCTTATAGGTTTGATTTGAGCAACACTGAGCATCTCTTCATGTGTTTGTTAGCCATCTGTATGTCTTCTTTGGAGAAATGTCTGTTTAGGTCTTTTTCTCACTTTTTCATTAGATTGTTTGTTTTTCTGGCATTGAGTTGTATGAGCTGCTTGTATGTTTTGGAAATTAATCCTTTGTCAGTTGTTTCATTTGCTATTATTTTCTTCCATTCTGAGGGACATAGGTTCGTTCCCCGGTCCAGAAAGATCCCATATACCCTGGAGTAATTAAACCTGTGCCCCACAACTACTGAGTCTGTGCTCTAGAGCCCAAGAGTGCTGAGAGCCTGTGCTCTGCAACAAGCCTCTACAGTGAGAATCCCATGCATGGCAATGAAAGAGTCATCCCACTCACCACATCTAGAGTAACGAAGACCGAGCACAGCCAATTTAAAAAAAAAAAAAAAAAAAAGCTGTTGGTACGGCACTGTCCCCTGTTAGGGTGAACACCTGACCTTGGCATAAGGTCAGGCTATGCAGCCAGACTGGTCCATCCTGATCTGCTTCTTCTGAATCTATCAGGTAGCCCAGGGCAGCAGCAGCAGCAATCCATGGAGCACTGACTGTGATGTCTCTGGATTTGACCTTGAGAAGGGTCCAGAAGGCAAACCTATGCTGAACAGATGACTTTGATTCACCTCCTTCTGCTACCTCAATGCTCAGTTTACATTTGTAGTTTTTGAAGGGCTTCTCCATAAAAAACTCATAGATGGCATTGTTCACAAACTCACTGTGTTACCATCACTCACTGCAGTGATTGTGCCTTGCATTTATTCTGCCACACAACAGGCCCGTCAAATGTGGTCTTACAGGCAATGGTTAAGGGAAATAACACCTTCAGTGAGCAGAGGAGTTGGCTGTGTACTTGGTAGTTCACCTTATAGGAGGAGGAGATGCCTGAGCTACGGATGGGCACGGCTTCTTGAACAAATGGTTTCAAGGTTTTGTTAGGAACCAGAAAGAAGCAAGGTTAGAAGACTGCAGACAAAGAAGTTTGGGCAACAGGTGAAGTGTGTGGATCTCTTGGAGTGGCATAAAGAGTCTCTCTCTTTGGGTCTCTTTCCCACTATAACCAGACCATCTGCCCCATCGTGGAGGGAAGTGTCTAAAACAGATGGACAGGATTCTCCCAGCAGAGGTCAGCTACCTTCTCTTTCCCAACCAGAACAGTTTTTGTATAAAGGACCTGCACACATTAAGAGCGTTGGCCTGATCTCAGATTCCTAAAGACAAGGGAGCTGGGCTGAGGGCCCCGGTTCAGTCTCAGCAGGGGAAGGTATGGAGATGCTTCTCCTCGGTGACTTAGGGGGGCTGTACAAGCAGAGTGAGACAACTGGAGACATCACCTGTGGAATGCATCTCATTATATCCACACCCTGGTGTGAGTCCAGCCTTGCACAGTCCTTATAGCATGACAGACACTCCGACAGTTGCAGTTCACAAACTCTAGGCAAGAAGCAGAAAAGGAGAAACAAGATTGTACAATGTACTTTCAGACTGCATGGGTATCTTTTGTGAACTGACCCAGGGAGCATGGGGATCTATATATCTGTACCTTTCTCTTAAAATATCTATGTATCTACCAAGAGGTATTCAGTGACTTCATTTCATTCTAGCCTAGATTTATTGACGCTCATAAATGTTCATTTAGGAAGAAAAATAATCTTACCTAAGGCCTCTGCATGGAGGAAGAATGAAAGGCTCAAATGGAGGAATAGATGGTGTGACAGCTGAATGGGAAAGAGAAGGTAATTACTGCCCACCGCTGTGCCTTGTGGACTGTGATGAGCCCTGAGTGCCCGCTGAATAGAAGGAATCTCTTCCTGTTCCAGGGGAAGAATGACTCACGGTTAGGACGGTGCCTCTTTTTTCTTCTTACACAAAGCAGACAATGCACCTGGGGAGGCAGGGAGAAGGGTGTTGTCACCACAGAAGCACAAATCATTGTGCAGCCTTGAGGGTAACGACATTCTCCATCTCTTCCTTCCTTTCTCCATTATTGACTAAAATAGTATCATCTTTGGCTTCTTGTGTGTGCTCTTGTATTACGCCGTGTGCATAGTGATAATAGTCATTAAATTACTCCATTTCCAATCATGAGAGAAAAAATATTTCACACAGGGACTTCTCCTTATTTCCATTGGGCAACACATATCAGAACATAGAGAGGAAATCATTGATTTATAGAGTATGTTCCAGATATCTGGCCGGTATAACACATGCCAAGGGAAACTGTGCATAAGAGTGGGGAATCAACAATCTCCCCAAAGACAAAGCTATTTAACTCATAATGCTCCTGAATCATTTTAGTGGCTCATTCATAGAGGAAATAGAGAAAAATGATTATAGATGGAGACAATGAGAACTAACATTAGTGATGAGCTTTCTGTATGTCAGACACTTGAAACAGTATCCTATTTAATTACAGAAAGTGATGCCATTTCCCCATTTTAAAAGTGTGAATGTTAGACATGAGTTATTGATAACTTGCCAAGGTCACTTCAAGCTTGTAAATAGCTAAGCTTGATATTAAAACCTAATTATGTCCAATTCAGAATTTTTTTTCTACTCTATCTTTTCAGGAAAGCCAAGAATTGGATGTTGCCTGAGGTTTCTTGATAAAAGTGGAAGTGTTAATCCCTCAGTCATGTCCAACTCTGCAACCCCATGCACTATAGCCTTCCAAGCACTTCTGTCCTTGGAATTCTCCAGGCAAGAATACTGGAGTGAGTAACCATTCCCTTCTCCAGGGGATCTTCCCAACCCAGGGATTGAACCTGGGTCTCCTGCATTGGCAGGTGGATTCTTTACCACTGAGCCACCAGGAAAGCCCAACAATAGTTCATGAAAAAGATCCCAAGCTCAGGAAGACACCTCTTAAATTCACACACACACAAATAAACCCAGACCATTATTATTAGGACTCAGACTTGTTCCTGGGGACTTGAAGTGTGTAGCCAGGATGGCAGGGGAGAAGCAGAGAGCAACTCTGAGTTTCCTTAAGGGTGAACGGCAGGCACCCGATAGCTTTTGTGTACAAAATAAAAGTCTGAGGTTTGGGTTTCTGTGTCATTAACAAAGATGTTTCAGATCATCTTATTTACAGCCCACTTCAATGAGTTTCATGACTTTAATCAGGCTCAAGAAAATCTCTGAATTTTGGATTACTTCCTCTGTATTACTATTTTATCAAAAGATACATCTAAAAAACCACATGGGTGGAAAAACCTGGGTTTCCTTGTTCATATTTGCCCCCCATATTAAGAACTATACTCCAATGAAAAGAACAACAACTCCTAAGGAATATTTTAAACAAGAAAAGGCAGAGTTGATGTCTTGCCCCAGCCCCCCTCCCCATTATCATTTTTCTAGCAGTATAACTGTGATTATCTGTTGGGTGATCAAGAATTTCACTATTGCATTCTGTTTTTCCATGAATGTTAATCAAAAGGAAGAGGCAATTACTTAGTCACTATACAGAAAATATGCCCTTCCAAGCACAATCTTACAGCCTAGCATGTGTGAATGACATCAATGATGCCCATGATGCTATTCTTTTCTTTTGGCTCATGGGAAAGTGATGGGAATATATAAACTCATTTCCATGAACTAGCAGATAGTTAAAATATTCTAGATGTCAGTGCCTCCCCTGAAGAAAAAGATGACAGCTCAATACTCCTCTAATTTGCTAAGTAACACTTGCTGTATTTGCTGTGGCCACATGTTCTGTGAGAAGGAAACTACCCATTTTTAAGAGCATAATGGCATTACATAGTTTCACAATTATTTCAGTCAAAATATAATGCCAAAATACTTTAGGAAAACTCATTTTCTCTTTTCTCAAAGTTAGCCAGAGGCACACTACCAACTTATACATTTTAAAATTATTAAGGAATGAAAAGTTTTCATTTATTCACCTTAAAACAAATTCTTTCTTTTTATTAATAGAGACACCAAACATCTTGCTGATAAAAATGGCAACATAATTTATATACCAAATTTAAGGTTGCCTTAATAAATCATAGGGGATCAATAAGGTTTTATTGCATATGAGAAAATTCAAGGTATCACATTAATATTATACATATTCATACAGCCATCATTTTACTGATAGTTCTTATTTTGGACAAATATATATGATTTGTCATAGCTTATTTGCATACATTCATAATTTGAGTGAATTTTCAAACTCTGGTTATTTGCAGAGAAAGAGCTTTCATAAAAAATAAATTATGAATTTGTCCAAAATTAAGAATGTGAAGAAAGAGATGCTTAATGTCTGTGTGAGAATAGCATTTTTAACAAAACATCTCAATTTTTTTTTTTAGAATAGACTGTCTTTGCCTTCACAATATATTCAGGCAGGTATGAAAAAAGAGAACACACATTATTTAAATAACTTCAATTATTTAATTTCCCATTTGCATTTTAATATAAAATTTTGACTACACCACCTGAGACTTTTTATAAGGCCAGAATTTAAATATTAAAGTAATTAAGTACTGAGAAAATTGGGAAAGTTTTCTCCGATCTATTAATAATTGTGTTTGTCACCAACCACAGAAGCCAAGTATATCATACTAGGAAGAAGAAAAGTACTTCTGGTCATAAAAAGTTCCCTAAACTCTGTAATGTGGTCTCAAATTTGAATACAGGATAATAAACATTTTGTATCCTAGTCCTCATTCTAAGCAAAAGAAAAACAATTACAATGGATTCAATGTTATATTCTTTCCTTTCTCACAGAGGCAGAAATTCAGAAGTTAAGAAAATTGTTAGGTAAATTAATTCCTAGGATGGTTCATAATACACTTGTGTAACCTTCAATGTACTTGACATTAAGGTGATTACCAAATTTTGTATTTATTTATCCTACATACAGTCTGGGGAGGTGTGTACATACTGGGACTAGGTTACAACTTGGCATTGCTATAAAATATATCTGGCTGATGTACTCTATTTTTATCAATCCATTTTTTTGCAATTAATTGTTTCATAATAAATTTCATAACATACTGAACTTCCTGAATACGGAGGTAGCTGCTGCTGCTGCTGCTAAGTCGCTTCAGTCGTGTCCGACCCTGTGCGACCCCATAGACGGCAGCCCACCAGGCTCTCCCGTCCCTGGGATTCTCCAGGCAGGAACACTGGAGTGGGTTGCCATTTCCTTCTCCAATGCATGAAAGTGAAAAGTGAAAGTGAAGTCGCTCAGTCGTGTGTGACTCTTAGTGACCCCATGGACTGCAGCCTACCAGGCTCCTCTGTCCATGGGATTCTCCAGGCAAGAGTACGGGAGTGGGGTGCATTGCCTTCTCCGATTTGGAGGTAGAGTACATAAATTCAGAAAAGGCTATGAAAAGTATTAGACTATATATAATTGGCCTTTTAATATATTTGCTTTCTTTTTGAAGATAAAACAATTGTATGGATGACTTTTTGGGGACTCCTTTTTCCATTATGAAAGTCACATGATTAAACTCACAGCTGTTTATATCCCAGCTGGCAGAGCAGCCACCCTATGCAGAGATGCACATGTTTCAGTGCACCTGAGCTCCACATTTGCAAAACCAGGCAGCCAATTTAACAGAGCTTTTTAATTGTACTTATCTGAAAGCCAATAGGGATTATAAAAATGCATGCATTTCCAGTGGCACAACCTAAATAGTGCTAAGAGGGAGTATTAACTTGTAAATAAATCCATTGGATTTAAGACAAATTATAATTAGTGTTTAGGTTCTAAATTTGTCAAAACCAATGACTTTGAGAACAAAAAATGGGGAAAAAGTACCATTGTTAGGGCTGTGATCTTAGTATGTATTTTTCCACAATGTAATTTTCTTATTATGATAGTTTTTAATATATGTTGCACTAAACTCTTATAAGAAGTCAATGATCCAGGAAGTGTATTAGGTACTAAGCACTTTAAGAGGAGAAAGACATAATTCTTTCCTAAAGAGGTCGAGAAACTAATAGAGACAAGTAAAGATACGTAAATATTGTCATTTTAAGACAGAGTTTCTCAAACCCAGTATTGTCAACAATTGGAGCCAGACAATATTTTGTCGTGAGGTCTGTTCAGTGCATGGGAGGATATGAAGCAGCATGTTTAGCATGCATTTGTTACATTCCAGAATTTATACTCCCCTAATCAACACAACCCCCAATTTTTCATAATACTGACAAATATGCCCTAGGGGCAAAAGTCACCCCTAATTTGAGAATAATTGTGCAAGTTATTAAGTGCACAATTAGAAATGTATGGAAGTTTAACCATACTACTAAGTGATAAACTCTGGTGTGTATTGTGGGGCGAGGATGGGGGGTGGTAGGCTGTAAATAAAAAGAGACATTAGAGTTGTCTTCATGGAACAGAGCATATTTTCTGAGCAGCTTCCTGAATTATAATTAGGAGAGTGTTCAAGTCAGCCAGGATAAGAGGAGGCCAAGACAGGGAAGAGATGGCGTGTGAAATACAAAGACCTGAATGAGCGTCGAGGGTTCAGGAAAGAACACAAAATGTTTTGTTGGTGAAGGATCATATTAAAGAACAAAGCCTTTCTAGGAAACTGGGCAAACAGAACCCATTTGGTGATGGAGAGGAATAAATAGTGATCATTTTCATAAGGAAGTCATTTTTTCAGTTTTTGGTTGAACAATACACACCTGGCTGTGGTATGGAGAAAGAATTGGAGGGAGACAGCCTATAGGTAAGGTTGGAGCTTCGCTATCTGTAGGCAAGCAGACAGGAGGATATGGATTACAAGAGAAGGAACAGGTACAGAGAAGAGTGTCTACACCTGAGTATAATTGGGTTTGTTGTTCATTTGCTGAGTGGTCTCTGACTCTTTGAGACCCCGTGGGCTGCAGCACACCTGGCCTCCCTGTCCCTCACCATCTCCCAGAGTTCACCCAAGTTCATGTCCATTGAATTCCATCTCATCCTCTGCCACCCTCTTCTCCTTTTGCCTTCAATCTTTCCCAGTATAATTGGGAGAATATATTAAAGTGACTTTTTGGTTACTGAACATAAGTGGGTGAAGTTTCGTGAAGAGGAAAATAGCTTGAACTTTTTGGGCTGAGTCATGTAGGTGATGCTTTCAGGGCTCACCCATAACCCTTGGTCCCTTGGCAACATGAGTATGCTGACTCCTAACAGTGAGCACCTGAGTCTCTTCCAGAGGTCTCCCCTCTGTCTCTGGGAACCTGCTTGACGGCACTCATGCACAGTCAGATGGCCAGGGAATTTACACGTGTCCTGAGGTGGACTTTAATCAATAACCACCAGGTACGAGAGGGCAAGTATTCTAATTCCCTTGCATCTGAGCAGGGAACTCTGATATGTGGTCTGCATCATCTCTGGAGCTTCCTTGTAGGATTAAGCCAAAGTTACTACCCAGTGTGGTTTTCCCAGGTGGTTCAGTGGTAAAGAATCTGCCTGCCAATGCAGAAAATGCAGGTTTGATCCCTGGAGAAGAGAAGGCTACTCACTTCAGTATTCTTGCCTGGAAAATCCCATGGACAGAGAAGCCTGGTGGGCTACAGTCCATGGGGTCACAAAAGAGTCAGACATGACTTAGTGACTAAACAACAACCATCTATTGTAATTGATATTTCATACCTTCTTAGCTGCCGTATTTTCTGATACCTTTTTAAAATATACATATAGTTGCTAGTCTTTCCTGAACACAGCTGTTAACTAATAAATTATGTTAACACTAGTCCTCATATCGAGATCTTCTGACCAAAAAAAAGAAACTTTTTTGTATATTTCAGGAACCTATGGGATATTAGAGGTGACCAGTCATCATCTGGATATCTGGAAACTGAGGTCTGATTAAAGTTTTCCTTATATAGGTATGGAGGAAACATTATTTTTAGTGCTGTTATAGTCTCCTATTATATATAATAATATATTATAATTCATTTTTGCTCAAGTCTTTCCATATGTAGAATGAGACCATATCAAATAAAGATGAAAATGTGTTCTGCTATTATCACCCATTTTAACAAGAGGTGCATTGTGAAATTAATATCCTATCATTTCCAGGACATGTTTTCTCCAAATGGGATGACCCATTTGCCATGTGAGTTGATACTTTCTAATGCTGCCATTTATGCCTTTATTTGCTTGTTCCCATATTCATACATTCATCTGTAGTAAGCAGCTTTGACTCTCAGTAAGGAAGCAGGCTCTGTGATAATCACTGGGAAATAATCATGCATTAAAGAATGGCTTTTCCACATGAAAAGTGACCATGACACATAGTAGCTGATAGCCACATGCTCCTACCAATTAATAAAAGATGCATTATTTGCCATATTCTGCCTTGGAATATTAAGAGATTACAAATCATAATCATTATAAAAAGCAGAGCATGACTACAGCTATATTAGACAATGTTGTTTACACATGCAAAATCTATGGAAAACCTAAACACTAAGAAGATAGAATCAACCAGTTAAAGTCTCAGTAGTTTTGCAGTTGAAGTCTCTCAGGAGAGACACTTGAGTCTATCATATGATTTACCCAGAACTACACATGCTAGTAAAGTAATGCTCAAAATTCTCCAAGCCAGGCTTCAGCAATATGTGAACCGTGAACTTCCAGATGCTCAAGCTGGTTTTAGAAAAGGCAGAGGAACCAGAGATCAAATTGCCAACATCCGCTGGATCATCAAAAAAGCAAGAGAGTTCCATAAAAACATCTATTTCTGCTTTATTGACTATGCCAAAGCCTCTGACTGTGTGGATCACAATAAACTGTGGAAAATTCTGAAAGAGATGGGAATACCAGACCACCTGACCTGCCTCGTGAGAAACCTATATGCAGGTCAGGAAGCAACAGTTAGAACTGGACATGGACCAACAGACTGGTTCCAAATAGGAAAAGGAGTACATCAAGGCTGTATATTGTCACCCTGCTTATTTAACTTATATGCAGAGTACATCATGAGAAATGCTGGAAGAAGCACAAGCTGGAATCAAAATTGCCGGGAGAAATATCAATAACTTCAGATATGCAGATAACACCCTCCTTATGGCAGAAAGTGATGAGGAACTAAAAAGCCTCTTGATGAAAGTGAAAGAGGAGAGTGAAAAAGTTGGCTTAAGGCTCAACATTCAGAAAATGAAGATCGTGACATCTGGTCCCATCACTTCATGGGAAATAGATGGGGAAACAGTGGAAACTGTCAGACTTTATTTTGGGGCTCCAAAATCACTGCAGATGGTGACTGCAGCCATGAAATTAAAAGATGCTTACTCCTTGGAAGGAAACTTATGACCAACCTAGATAGCATATTCAAAAGCAGAGACATTACTTTGCCAACAAAGGTCCATCCAGTCAAGGCTATGGTTTTTCCAGGGGTCATGTATGGATGTGAGACTTGGACTGTGAAGAAAGCTGAGCGCTGAAGAATTGATGCTTTTGAACTGTGGTGTTGGAGAAGACTCTTGAGAGTCCCTTGGACTGCAAGGAGATCCAACCAGTCCATTGTAAAGGAGATCAGTCCTGGGTGTTCATTGGAAGGACTGATGCTGAGGCTGAAACTCCAGTACTTTGGCCACCTCATGCGAAGAGTTTACTCATTGGAAAAGACTGTGATGCTGAGAGGGATTGGGGGCAGGAGAAGGGGACTCCAGAGGATGAGATGGCTGGATGGCATCACTGACTCAATGGACGTGAGTTTGAGTAGACTCTGGGAGTTGCGATGGACAGGGAGGCCTGGCGTGCTGCAATTCATGGGGTTGCAAAGAGTCGGACATGACTGAGAGACTGAACTGAAATGACATGGGAATGTCCAGTTATGGGCTACCCAAGTTTTTCTGATAAAAATTGAGGATAAATAAAAAGAACTATGATCCCCACTATGCTGTATGTTCTTCTTGCTGATTCTTCAACTCTCCCCAGAACTCTATTTTTCATAAGTCTCCCATTAAGTGTTCTTTTAATTGAATAATTGCACTTAATCAAAAAGAGAATTCCAGAGAAGTTTCTTCTTCTTCTTCATTGACTATGCCAAAGCCTTTGATTATGTGGATCACAAAAAACTGGAAAATTCTTAAAGAGATGGGAACACCAGACCACCTTACATGCCTCCTGTGAAACCTGTATACAGGTCAAGAAGCAACAGTTAGAACTGAACATGGAGCAATGAATTGGTTCAAAATTGGGAAAGGAGTACATCAAGGCTGTATATTGTCACCCTGCTTATTTAACTTATACGCAGAGTACATCAAGCAAAATGTGAGACTGGCTGAAGCACAAAGTGGAAATCAGTAACCTCAGATATGCAGATGACACCACCCTTATGGAAGAAAGTGAAAAGGAACTATAGAGCCCCTTGATGAAGGTGAAAGAGGAGAGTCAAAAAGCTGGTTTAAAACTCAACATTCATAAAATGAAGGTCATGGCATCCGGTCCCATCACTTCATTGCAAATAGATGGGGAAACAATGGAAACAGTGACAGATTTTTATTTACTTGGGCTCCAAAATCACTGCAGATGGTGAATGCAGCTATGAAATTAAAAGATGCTTTCTCATTGTAAGAAAAGTTATGACCAACCTAGACAGCATATTAAAAAGTAGAGACAGTATTTTGCCAACAGAAGTCCATCTAGTCAAAGCTATGGTTTTTCCAGTGGTCATGTATGGATGTGAGAGTTGGACCATAAAGAAGACTGAAGGCTGAAGAACTGATGCTTTTGAACTGTGGTATTGGAGAAGATTCTTTAGAGTCCCTTGGACTGCAAGGAGATCTAACCAGTTGATCCTAAAAAGAAATCAATCCTGAATATTCATTAGAAGGACTGATGCTGAAGATAAATCTCCAATACTTTGGCCATCTGATGCGAAGACCTGACTCATTAGAAAATACCCCGATGCTGGGAAAGATTGAAGGCAGGAGAAGGGGATGACAGAGGACAAAATTGTTGGATGGCATCATGGACTCAATGGACATGAGTTTGAGCAAGCTCCAGGAGATTGTGATGGACAGGGAAGCCTGGCGTGCTACAGTTCATGAGGTCTCAGAGTCAGACATGATTGAGCAACTGAACAACAGCAATCAAAACACTGTTCCAAGCCAATGAAATATTTTATCCCCAAATTAGACATGAAGTGATATTCAAACAGTCCTAGGAGACTGGCACACAATTCAATTGTAGCGACATATACCATGTTACAGCATTGATTTCCTGAAAGTTGGCTTGTACTGAGTAAAGTTCTAAGAAAACAAAATAGTGAATGTGCCTTTTACCTATTTTAGATTTTGCACATGGAGGGAAGAGTGGTCCAGGCCTTATGCTTCACTCTGTTTACAAAGATAGACAAAGGACTGCTACTGCTGCTGCTAAGTCACTTCAGTCGTGTCCGACTCTGTGTGACCCCATAGACGCCAGCCCACCAGGCTCCCCCGTCCCTGGGATTTCCAGGCAAGAACACTGGAGTGGGTTGCCATTTCCTTCTCCAATGCATGAAAGTCAAAAGTGAAAGTGAAGTCGCTCAGTTGTGTCCAACCCTCAGCGACCCCATGGACTGCAGCCTTCCAGGCTCCTCCGTCCATGGGATTTTCCAGGAAAGAGTACTGGAGTGGGTTGCCGTTGCCAGAGGAGTCAAAAACCCTGGTTTTTTAGTTGTTCAGACTCTCCCTACCATGTCTTTGTACATTTTTAAACTTTTATTTTTGACTTTATTTCAGCATTTTAAACAGGGGAAACAACACTGAAGCTCAGTTCCGAATTTGAGAGTTTAAGGTGTTTTCAATTCAACTCTGGCATATACATATTAGATACAGCACTCTGTCTAACTTAGATGCAGTAAAAAAAAAAAAAAATTATTTTGAGCAGTAAAATGTCTTCAAATGTGTGTCTATTTTAAGAAATCATAGCACTAAAAATATGTATTTCTCATCAGATTGTCACAGAATTTCTCTAAGATATAAACTTGATTTTTAATGAATGAAAAAGAGAAGGAAGTAGGACTTACTAACAGAAAATACAAAGGGCAGTGGAGAAACAGAACATGTTTTTAAAGTTTTGTTCAAATATCTTAGTGTCAACAGACATTGTTTTTAACAAGTTGTAGCTAGCCTAGCTGTGGATAACCACAAAACGATTTCCAGAACTTCCATTTCAGCTGACTAAAGAGTCACTGAATTGCTAAAGGCAAAACATGTATTTTTGTTCCTGATGTTGTATCAGCCTATATGTCTTGCTGTCCTGATCTACTCTCTCCCAAAAGAACAAAGAATCTGGCAAGAAAAATCGGAAGCTATTGAGAGAAATGTGTGCATCTTACATGACATGACACATGCCTTTGGCCACGCTTCTCACATCATCTGAGATGAACACACTCTGAACTGATACCTTGGGTAGTTGTTTCATAAATCTGCTTTTCTTAATTTTACGAAACTATTTACCATTTTAAAATTTTAATACATGTATTCTGTCCTAAGCTAAATAGTAGGACATTATAGACTAAAGATGTCATATATAAGTAATTTTTATCCTTGTACCTAATCAATATTTTTAAATAAAGCTAATTTATAATTCAAAGACT
The DNA here is from genome assembly GCF_027580195.1 of Bos mutus. Lineage (NCBI taxonomy): Eukaryota > Metazoa > Chordata > Mammalia > Artiodactyla > Bovidae > Bos > Bos mutus. Next base: position 10,655,628 of record NC_091640.1, on the reverse strand, counting down.
ATCTCAGAAATACAACGGAATTTGACAGAATTAGAGCATGCATTCATTCAAATAATACCATTTATATGAATAAGATATATCTCTCAGACAGGAAGAAGACATCTCTTTCAACCACTAAAACCATGAAACTTAGTTGGACACCTGGCTTACACGTCTTCCATGATGTAAGGAGAAACTGTTCCCTTATCATTGATAAACTTTGCATTGATTTATTGTGGGGGTGGTTCAACTGTTATCCGTGGTGTTAGTATTTTCCTTCAAACTTTGTATTTAAAAAAAATTCTGGAAAAATAAAGATTCCATCATTCTGGAAAAACAATATAAACCATGACATTCTTCTACATTGATTACACTTCCTATTCTTAACTGACAAGATAATCTATCTGCTGGTCACATAGAGAAGAGGACATGTATCATATAGGCATATAACATAAGAGTGGTTCAGGATATCCACAGTAATTATGTCAAACTCCAGAGTCAGTTTACAAAATGGACATTTGGGAGAGAGTAAACTATATCATACCATTTCTGTCCTTTATTGAGCCCATCGTTGCATGAAATGTTTCCTTGGTATCTCTCATTTTCTTGAAGACATCTCTAGTCTTTCCCATTCTGTTGTTTTCCTCTATTTCTTTGCACTGATTGCTGAGGAAGGCTTTCTTATCTCTTCTTGATATTCTTTGGAACTCTGCATTCAGATGCTTATATCTTTTCTTTTTTCCTTTGCTTTTCGCTTCCCTGGTGGCTCAGAGGTTAAAGTGTCTGCCTCCAATGCGGGAGACCCGGATTTAATCCCTGGGTCAGGAAGATCCCCTGGAGAAGGAAATGGTAAACCACTCCAGTATTCTTGCCTGGAGAATCCCATGGACGGAGAAACCTGGTAGGCTGCAGTCCACAGGGTCACAGAGAGTCAGACACGACTGAGCAACTTCACCTTCCTTCTCTTCATTTTATAGCTATTTGTAAGGCCTCCCCAGACAGCCATTTTGCTTTTTTGCATTTCTTTTCCATGGGGATGATCTTGATCCCTGTCTCCTGTACAATGTCATGAACCTCAGTCCATAGTTCATCAGACACTCTATCTATCAGATCTAGTCCCTTAAATCTATTTCTCACTTCCACTGTATAATCATAAGGGATTTGATTTAGATCATATCTGAATGGTCTAGTGGTTTTCCCTACTTTCTTCAATTTAAGTCTGAATTTGTTAATAAGGATTTCATGAAAAAGGACATAAATGGTATGGACCTAACAGAAGCAGAAGATATTAAGAAGAGGTGGCAAGAATACACAGAAGAACTGTACAAAAAAGATCTTCACGACCCAGATAATCATCATGGTGTGATATGTGACCTAGAGCCAGACATCCTGGAATGTCAAGTGAAGTGGGCCTTAGAAAGCATCACTACGAACAAAGCTAGTGAAGGTGATGGAATTCCAGTTGAGCTATTTCAAATCCTGAAAGATGATGCTGTGAAAGTGCTGCACTCAATATGCCAGCAAATTTGAAAACTCAGCAGTGGTCACAGGACTGGAAAAGGTTTTCATTCCGATCCCAAAGAAAGGCAATGCCAAAGAATGCTCAAACTACCACACAATTGAACTCATCTCACATGCAAGTAAAGTAATGCTCAAAATTCTCCAAACCAAGCTTCAGCAATACGTGAAAAATGAACTTTCAGATGTTCAAGCTGGTTTTAGAAAAGGCAGAGGAACCAGAGATCAAATTGTCAACATCCCCTGGATCATGGAAAAAGCAAGGGAGTTCCAGAAAAACATCTATTTTTGCTTTAGTGACTATGACAAAGCCTTTGAATGTGTGGATCACAATAAACTGTGGAAAATTCTGAAAGAGATGGGAATACCAGACCACCTGACCTGCCTCATGAGAAACCTATATGCAGGTCAGGAAGCAACAGTTAGAACTGGACATGGAACAACAGACTGGTTCCAAATAGGAAAAGGAGTACATCAAGGCTGTATATTGTCACCCTGCTTATTTAACTTATATGCAGAGTACATCATGAGAAATGCTGGAAGAAGCACAAGCTGGAATCAAAATTGCTGGGAGAAATATCAATAACCTCAGATATGCAGATGACACCACCCTTATGGCAGAAAATGAAGAGGAACTAAAAAGCCTCTTGATCAAAGTGAAAGAGGAGAGTGAAAAAATTGCCTTAAAGCTCAACATTCAGAAAACGAAGATCATGGCATCTGGTCCCATCACTTCATGGGAAATAGATGGGGGAAACAGTGTCAGACTTTATTTTTTTGGACTCCAAAATCACTGCAGATGGTGACTGCAGCCATGAAATTAAAAGATGCTTACTCCTTGGAAGAAAAGTTATGACCAACCTAGATAGCATATTCAAAAGTAGAGACATTACTTTGCCAACAAAGGTCCATCTAGTCAAGGCTATGGTTTTTCCAGTGGTCATGTATGGATGTGAGTGTTGGACTGTGAAGAAAGCTGAGCACCAAAGAATTGATGCTTTTGAACTGTGGTGTTGGAGAAGACTCTTGAGAGTCCCTAGACTGCAAGGAGATCCAACCAGTCCATTCTAAAGGAGATCTGTCCCAGGTGTTCTTTGGAAAGAATGATGCTAAAGCTGAAACTCCAGTACTTTGGCCACCTCATGCGAAGAGTTGACTCATTGGAAAAGACTCTGATGCTGGGAGGGATTGGGGGCCGGAGGAGAAGGGGACAACAGAGGATGAGATGGCTGGATGGCATCACCGACCTGATGGAAGTGAGTCTGAGTGAACTCCGGGAGTTGGTGATGGACAGGGAGGCCTGGCGTGCTGCAATTCATGGGGTTGCAAAGAGTCAGACACGACTGAGCAACTGAACTAAACTGAACTGAAAGTATATCATTGGTCAACTCAGAAAGTTGTCAATATCTTGTACCTCTATAAATATTAAGATTGCATTAGGATGAACATAAACCTGCTTTACAAAAACATTGATGTCTTGATCATTGAAATTCAAAATAAGAAATGTGTGCTTTATATACTTGTCAAGGCAGTTAAATAACAGTGTACTTATCAAAATGAGAAATATTGAAAACATATCTTTGAGAATAGATATATACACAGTGTCTCTTAAAAACTTGTGGTAGAATTTTCAAAATGTCCTTTGCTGCCTTTTCTTAGGGTTTATTTCTCTAATTGCTTGGTTTGAAGCTTCTAACATTACAATCACTTCACTGGCTGAAGCTTGAAGACAAACTGTTATCTCCCAAACATTAAAACTGAAATGAATATGGCTTTCTATGTCAGTTAGAATAGGCTTTTTTTTTTTTTTTTAATTACTGTCTAGCTATCCCCATATATTTCTCTTACATCAAAATTTCTTAAATCCTTTCTGATTGTCTTAAATTATTTCCTCTCATTTTCAAATTCCTTCCCATAAGTTCTGCCCACACTATCCAGCTAAAATTAGCCTTCTCAAGTTTATAAATGATTATCTTACTTGATTAAAAGCATTTAAAAACTAGTTTGTCTTTAAAACACTTTATGACACCACTTTGATCTGGTTCTCCTACCATTTCATTTCCACTATTGAACTCCTTTTCTAAGTGCTCTTCACTGCCTCCAATTCTGAATACGACAGGGCACCATAGGCGACATTGGGCCATTTCTCTTTTCTGTTCACATTTACTGCCCGTGTGTTCCCTTTAGATTTCTAGCATTAAACACTTTCTATATTCTGGAGACCCTCAAATATATGTATCCAATTCAGAACACTCCTTTGATCTCAGAATCTTTATACCCACTGCTTCAGAAGCCAACAATTATGTGTGTAATAAGCATCCAAGTCCTATTGTGGACATACAGAATATGCCAGCCAGTAAAAGGAGAAGGTACACGGGACATTCTCCAGGATGTTAGATACCTAAGCCTGGATTACAGTTATAACAGTCCTCAAATGCAATGATTCTCAAATTGTGTCTCAAAGAACCCACTGAAATATTTTACAGACTCATAACAGGCATGAATGATAAGAGCGTGGGTTATGCTCACAGCCCCACCCCTCCATCCTTTATAGTATCTATCTGTATCTCTGCATATTTCCATCCTATCTCAAATTTCACTTGAAAAATAAAGAAGAAAGAAATAAAAGCAAAGACAGAAAAAAAAAGGATTGAAAACACAGATGGGTAACACAAACAAAAAGCTCTGAATAAAATGTAAAATATACACACTAAATTGTTTGCCTCATTGATACTTTGGTTTCATTTCTGAAGGTGCTGAAATTTTTGCTACTTCTCTTAGATCTGTCAATAAATCTTCAGTGCCCAGGGCTAAAGGCATTAGGAGAGTTATCCTACGGAAAACAACAAACACTTTTGTTTACTGTCCCTTTCTATTCACAGATTTCAGATTTTCCTCTAAGTCCAATAACAAAAGCATGGAAAAACGTCCATGCTTTTAACTGCTTCCAGCTTAGCTTCACACCAAAAGTCCTTAATCAATTCTTGGCACTATGTAAGTTTTTGGAATCAATTCATGATGGCCTAGTATAATTTAATTATGTGCAACAAATTTGTGTAGCAAGTATAACAAGGAAATACTTTAATGCTATTTATTGCAGTGTCAACTCATTTCTGTACACTCTCTCCCTAGTTCTTTCATCAGAGCTGGCTTGGCAACGCATCACACACAGTCATACACATAAGACAGTGACTGTGTTAAGAGTTACACACTCATCCAAAATAGCCTTCTAATGTGTCTGTTTGAATGGTCGTCTTGCTTCTCTCTACTTGGGAGTTCTCCAAAGTTGACTTTGTACTCTGGCGTTTTGTTTTGGCTTCTGCCCCTTCTGCCTGTTTAAGTGACTCATTCAGATTCTGTCATCTGCTTACAAAACTGTTGCCCTATTCATTATTTTCCCAGATATTTTGATTGTTAAAAAGCACTGATAATCCCTGGCCTGTGGATCCCTCTGAAGCAGAATCTCTTTGTGCATCTCAGCTAACCAGTGGGTGCTGGAAGGACCATGCTTCATCTGTTGTTGCTGTTCAGGCGCTAAGTCATGTCCGACTCTTTGAGACCCTACGAACTGCAGCACACGAAGCTCCCCTGCCCTTCACTATCTCCCAGACTCTGCTCAAATTCATGTCCACTGAGTCAGTGAGACCATCTAACCATGCTCTGTAAACAACTGTAAATTCAAAGGACAGTGATCCCTGTTCAGCTTCTAGTGTCTGGAATCACCTGGGGTGGATTAATTAATGACTTAAGTTCAAGTTCTGGACTATACTTACTATTTCTAGTGGACATAAAACTCACTAGGCTCCCATCCATCTGCACTTTTTTTTTTTTTTTTTCCTGCTGCAAGACCCATATACACTCTCAAGTCAAATATTAAGTGCTATTGCAGGGAAATACAACAATGTATTTCTCTATTCCAGCATCAAAACCAAAAAGAAATGGGACTTTTTTATGAATTCCTTGACTTCCCAACAGCATAGAATTGAGAAATCTGTCAATTTAGGGACAATTTTGGAAATCACTGGCTGTCAGAAAACAGTGGTGGAGGCAAAATATTTTCATTCTTCATTCCAGTGGGGAGGGGGGCGGTCAGGCAGTGGATAATAGAATGAAGTTAAGACATAAGCCTCCTTTAGGGGGAAAGGAAAGAAAACAAATATTGATTGATCAACTCCCCAGGATTTACAGTAATTTTCAGGTTACCAGGATTTTCTCAACTCACAAATTTTTCTGTTGGACTTTTAATTTACCTACTTGCATTTCCTGCTTCTGTGACATGACAACCCTAACCCTTCTATATCTCTACCTTCCAAAAGAGGACCGTGTGGAAAAGCACACAGTACACAGAAGCATGTGATACTAAACACAATAAATATAAAGCTCCAAAGAACCAAAAATATAATCCACGTCATATTCTGTTAATGTAAATTAGCTAAACCTTTCATTTTAAAGCAGTACTTGTTAAAATATAGGAAAAGAAGATATAATAATATGGTGTTTATACATATTAAACACCATATAAAGACCTGAAAAAATGCAGGAGAAAGAAATAACACGCAAGAACTAAACATCAAAAATCAGGTGTGGCTTAATAACAACATGGAAAGTGGATTCAAGAGAAGGAGTATTAACTGGTAAAAGGGGACATGTTATAATAGAAAGGGATTAATTCATTAAGACACAATAATTCTATTTGTAAATGCCAATAGTGTTTGTCATTAACGGAACAAAAGTAGGTAGATTTAAGAGCTAAATCATCCAGCTTTGTGTGTTTAACACTTCTCTGAGCAATTGATAGGGTCAGTAGAAAAATTAATAAACATAGGATACTGAAAAGGCTATCAACTAACTAAACCTAACTAGCATGTTTAGAAGACTATACCAGCAACTGCCGAGTACACATTTTCTTAATTGGACATAAACCATTCCCTACAATGTCATGAGGTATCTCAGTTCAGTTGAATCTCTCAGTCATGTCCTACTCTTTGCGACCCCATGGACTGCAGCACGCCAGGCCTCCCTGTCCGTCACCAACTCCTGCAGCCTACCCAAACCCATGTCCATTGTGTTGGTGATCCCATCCAAGCATCTCATCCTCTGTCGTCCCCTTCTTCTCCTGCCCTCAATCTTTCCCAGTATCAGGGTCATTTCAAATGAGTCAGCTCTCCGCATCAGGTGGCCAAAGTATTGGAGTTTCAGCTTCAACATCAGTCCTTCCAATGAACACCCAGGACTGATCTCCTTTACAATGGACTGGTTGGATCTCCTTGCAGTCCAAGGGACTCTCAAGAGTCTTCTCCAACACCACAGTTCAAAATAATCAATTCTTCTGCACTCAGCTTTCTTTATAGTCCAACTCTCACATCCATACATGACTACCGGAAAAACCATGGCCTTGACTAGATATACCTTAGTTGGCAAAGTAATATCTCTGCTTTTTAATATGCTGTCTAGGTTGTTCATAACTTTCCTTCCAAGAAACAAGCATCTTTTAATTTCATGGCTGCAGTCACCATCCGCAGTGATTTGGAAAACTCAGCAGTGGCCACAGGACTGGAAGTGTTTCAATAAACTTCAAAATATGGAGATAATATATTAAAAAAAAAACTTAAAAATCACTTATTTCACAGTAACTTTAAATGGCATATTATCTATAAAAATATTATGTTATATACTTAAAACTAGTATCACAGTGTAAACCAACTATACCTCAATAAAATTTTTTGAAAAAAATTGATAACAAATTTAGAAAATCCTTAAACTAAAAAAAAAAAAAGCAAAATAATTAAAATAACCTAGTAAAAATAGAAGACAGGAAAAATGCAAATATTTAAAACTGAATGATTAGAAAAACATGGAACATAAATGCTTGAGATACATTAAAATAGTCTGTGCACTGTGTTTGTAGCTTTAAAAACATACTTTATTTTATTTTGGGAGTCACTGTCATATGATGGTATTTTTTTTTTAGTTATTTTTTTAAATATAAATTTATTTATTTTAATTGGAGGCTAATTACTTTACAATATTGTATTGGTTTTGCCATACATCAACATGAATCCACCACGGGTGTACATGTGTTCCTATTTAAAAAAAAATCTAAAATTAAAGTACCATCTTAAGTATTTAAAGAAAAATGTAGAGTACATTAAATTCAGTGTACATAGAGAGTAAATAAAAATAGTAGAACAATAATATTTAACAAGAGACAACAGTGGTAATATCAGGAAATCTGAACATTTATTCTTTAAAAAGATTAATGAAATTGAAGCACCCCTAAGTAAACTATAGTCTAAGAAAATAACATAAATTACAAAGACCAGGAATGACAGAGGAAATCACAAGGTTTTCTTAAAAGCTTAATAAAGAACTATCAAGAACAACATTATACTAATGATAAGACAACCCAGCTGATGAGGTATTTTCTGTAAAAACATAACTTGGAAAATAAATTTCAAGATTAAAATGAAGATCAGACAGTTCTCTATGTACGTTTAAAAATATATTTTGTAACCACAAATCTTAAAAATACAAGGCCCAAATGCCACTAATAATTAATTGCAGTTCACATCTATGGGGAAAGAAAGATGTACTCTTTCAGAAAACAAAGGCAGTTAAGAACATTTATTAACTCATTGTTTTGAGATCAACAGAAAAAAAAAAAAAAAGAACTGTTGGAACTTCGGGGCCAAACCCATCTCTATATAAATCAAGACTAAAATAGTCTTATCACAGCAAAGCAAGGACCTGTCTACATAACTCACCATGAACAAAGATGACATACTCACCTGATTACACTCAAAAGCCATGAAAAAAACTCCTGCTAGTATAACAAATGGTGATCAATGTGGTAAGAAATAAAAGGCACACAGGTAGAATTAAAATTGCCACTATTCATAGAAAACTTAATTTTGTACTCAGATAAACCATGGAAACTCACAAAAGTTTATAAATTAGTTTTTGAGCAAGGCATGGAAAAGAAGATCAGTATAATGATTACTGTATTTACCAGCAACAAAAACTGGAAAAAACAAAGTGTAAAACAATGCCTTTAGTAATAATGTCAAGATTGAAATTTTGGAAATATGTTTGTCAAGTATTTGCAAGATCTTTTTTCCTGAAAAGTACAAATATTCAGTTCAGTTGCTCAGTCATGTCCGACTCTTTGTGATGCCATGGACTGCAACTCATGAGGCTTCCCTGTCCATAACCAACTCTCAGAGCTTACTCAAACTTATGTCCATTGAGTCAGTAATGCCACCCAATGATCTCATTCTCTGTTGTCCCTTTCTCCTCCCGCTTCCAATTTTTCCCAGCATCAGGGTCTTTTCCAGTGAGTCAGTTCTTCATAACAGGTGGCCAATGTGTTGGAGCTTCAGCATCAGTCCTTCCAATGACTATTCAGGACTGATTTCCTTTAGGATTGACTGGTTTGATATCCTTGCAGTCCAAGAGACTGTCAAGAGTCTTCTCCAACAACACAGTTTAAAAGCATCAATTCTCCGACACAAGCTTCCCTAACCAGGAAACCTTGACAAGCTACCTGTACAAACCCACACACAGTGAGGAAACGCCACAATAAAGAGAACTCCACAAACTGCCAGAATACAGAAAGGACACCCCAAACTCAGCAATTTAAACAAGATGAAGAGACAGAGGAGTACTCAGCAGATAAAGGAACAGGATAAATGCCCACCAAACCAAACAAAAGAGGAAGAGATAGGGAATCTACCTGATAAAGAATTCCGAATAATGATAGTGAAATTGATCCAAAATCTTGAAACTAAAATGGAATCACAGATAAATAGCCTGGAGACAAGGATTGAGAAGATGCAAGAAAGGTTTAACAAGAACCTAGAAGAAATAAAAAAGAGTCAATATATAATGAATAATGCAATAAATGAAATTAAAAACACTCTGGAGGCAATAAATAGTAGAATAACAGAGGCAGAAGACAGGATTAGTGAATTAGAAGATAGAATGGTAGAAATAAATGAATCAGAGAGGATAAAAAAAAAAAATTAAAAGAAATGAGGACAATCTCAGAGACCTCCAGGACAATATTAAATGCTACAACATTCGAATCATAGGGGTTCCAGAAGAAGAAGACAAAAAGAAAGACCATGAGAAAATACTTGAGGAGATAATAGTTGAAAACTTCCTAAAATGGGGAAGGAAATAATCACCCAAGTCCAAGAAACCCAGAGAGTTCCAAACAGGATAAACCCAAGGAGAAACACCCCAAGACACATATTAATCAAATTAACAAAGATCAAACACAAAGAACAAATATTAAAAGCAGCAAGGGAAAAACAACAAATAACACACAAGGGAATTCCCATAAGGATAACAGCTGATCTTTCAATAGAAACTCTTCAAGCCAGGAGGGAATGGCAAGACATACTTAAAATGATGAAAGAAAATAACCTACAGCCCAGATTATTGTACCCAGCAAGGATCTCATTCAAATATGAAGGAGAAATCAAAAGCTTTTCAGACAAGCAAAAGCTGAGAGAATTCTGCACCACCAAACCAGCTCTCCAACAAATACTAAAGGATATTCTCTAGACAGGAAACACAAACACGGTGTATAAACTCGAACCCAAAACAATAAAGTAAATGGCAACAGGATCATACTTATCAGTAATTACCTTAAACGTAAATGGGTTGAATGCCCCAACCAAAAGACAAAGACTGGCTGAATGGATACAAAAACAAGACCCCTACATATGTTGTCTACAAGAGACCCACCTCAAAACAGGGGACACATACAGACTGAAAGTGAAGGGCTGGAAAAAGATTTTCCATGCAAATAGGGACCAAAAGAAAGCAGGAGTAGCAATACTCATATCAGATAAAATAGACTTTAAAACAAAGGCTGTGAAAAGAGACAAAGAAGGTCACTACATAATGATCAAAGGATCAATCCAAGAAGATATAACAATTATAAATATATATGCACCCAACACGGGCACCACAGTACGTAAGACAAATGCTAACAAGTATGAAAGGAGAAATTAACAATAACACAATAATAGTGGGAGACTTTAATACCCCACTCACACCTATGGATAGATCAACTAAACAGAAAATTAACAAGGAAACACAAACTTTAAATGATACAATAGACCAGTTAGACCTAATTGATATCTATAGGACATTTCATCCCAAAACAATGAATTTCACCTTTTTCTCAAGCGCACATGGAACCTTCTCCAGGATAGATCACATCCTGGGCCATAAAGCTAGCCTTGGTAAATTCAAAAAAATAGAAATCATTCCAAGCATCTTTTCTGACCACAATGCAGTAAGATTAGATCTCAATTATAGGAGAAAAACTATTAAAAATGCCAACATATGGAGGCTGAACAACATACTGCTGAATAACCAACAAATCACAGAAGAAATCAAAAAAGAAATCAAAATTTGCATAGAAACGAATGAAAATGAAAACACAACAACCCAAAACCTGTGGGACACGGTAAAAGCAGTCCTAAGGGGAAAGTTCATAGCAATACAGGCACACCTCAAGAAACAAGAAAAAAGTCAAATAAATAACCTAACTCTACACCTAAAGCAACTAGAAAAGGAAGAAATGAAGAACCCCAGGGTTAGTAGAAGGAAAGAAATCTTAAAAATTAGAGCAGAAATAAATGCAAAAGAAACAAAAGAGACCATAGCAAAAATCAACAAAACCAAAAGCTGGTTCTTTGAAAGGATAAATAAAATTGACAAACCATTAGCCAGACTCATCAAGAAACAAAGGGAGAAAAATCAGATCAATAAAATTAGAAACGAAAATGGAGAGATCATAACAGACAACACAGAAATACAAAGGATCATAAGAGACTACTATCAACAATTATATGCCAATAAAATGGACAACATGGAAGAAATGGACAAATTCTTAGAAAAGTACGACTTTCCAAAACTGGACCAGGAAGAAATAGAAAATCTTAACAGACACATCACAAGCATGGAAATTGAAACTGTAATCAAAAATCTTTCAGCAAACAAAAGCCCCGGTCCAGACGGCTTCACAGCTGAATTCTACCAAAAATTTAGAGAAGAGCTAACACCTATCCTGCTCAAACTCTTCCAGAAAATTGCAGAGGAAGGTAAACTTCCAAACTCATTCTATGAGGTTACCATCACCCTAATACCAAAACCTGACAAAGATCCCACAAAAAAAGAAAACTACAGGCCAATATCACTGATGAACATAGATGCAAAAATCCTTAACAAAATTCTAGCAATCAGAATCCAACAACACATTAAAAAGATCATACACCATGATCAAGTGGGCTTTATCCCAGGGATGCAAGGATTCTTTAATATCCACAAATCAATCAATGTTATATACCACATTAACAAACTGAAAAATAAAAACCATATGATTATCTCAATAGATGCAGAGAAAGCCTTTGACAAAATTCAACATCCATTTATGATAAAAACTCTCCAGAAAGCAGGAATAGAAGGAACATACCTCAACATAATAAAAGCTATATATGACAAACCCACAGCAAACATCATCCTCAATGGTGAAAAATTGAAAGCATTTCCTCTAAAGTCAGGAACAAGACAAGGGTGCCCACTTTCACCATTACTATTCAACATAGTTTTGGAAGTTTTGGCCACAGCAATCAGAGCAGAAAAAGAAATAAAAGGAATCCAAATTGGAAAAGAAGAAGTAAAACTCTCACTATTTGCAGATGACATGATCCTCTACATATAAAACCCTAAAGATTCCACCAGAAAATTACTAGAACTAATCAATGACTATAGTAAAGTTGCAGGATATAAAATCAACACACAGAAATCCCTTGCATTCCTATACACTAATAATGAGAAAACTGAAAGAGAAATTAAGGAAACAATTCCATTCACCATTGCAACAGAAAGAATAAAATACTTAGGAATATATCTACCTAAAGAAACTAAAGACCTATATATAGAAAACTATAAAACACTGGTGAAAGAAATCAAAGAGGACACTAATAGTTGGAGAAATATACCATGTTCATGGATGGGAAGAATCAATATAGTGAAAATGAGTATACTACCCAAAGCAATTTATAGATTCAATGCAATCCCTATCAAGCTACCAAACGGTATTCTTCACAGAGCTAGAACAAATAATTTCACAATTTGTATGGAAATACAAAAAAACCTCGAATAGCCAAAGCGATCTTGAGAAAGAAGAATGGAACTGGAGGAATCAACCTACCTGACTTCAGGCTCTACTACAAAGCCACAGTTATCAAGACAGTATGGTACTGGCACAAAGACAGAAATATTGATCAATGGAATAAAATAGAAAGCCCAGAGATAAATCCACGCACATATGGACACCTTATCTTTGACAAAGGAGGCAAGAATATACAATGGATTAAAGACAATCTCTTTAACAAGTGGTGCTGAGAAATCTGGTCAACCACTTGTAAAAGAATGAAACTGGACCACTTTCTAACACCATACACAAAAATAAACTCAAAATGGATTAAAGATCTAAACCTAAGACCAGAAACTATAAAACTCCTAGAGGAAAACATAGGCAAAACACTCTCCGACATACATCACAGCAGGATCCTCTATGACCCACCTCCCAGAATATTGGAAATAAAACCAAAAATAAACAAATGGGACCTAATTAACCTTAAAAGCTTCTGCACATCAAAGGAAACTATTAGCAAGGTGAAAAGGCAGCCTTCAGAATGGGAGAAAATAATAGCAAATGAAGCAACCGACAAACAACTAATCTCAAAAATATACAAGCAACTCCTACAGCTCAATTCCAGAAAAATAAACGACCCAATCAAAAAATGGGCCAAAGAACTAAATAGACATTTCTCCAAAGAAGACATACAGATGGCTAACAAACACATGAAAAGATGCTCAACATCACTCATTATCAGAGAAATGCAAATCAAAACCACTATGAGGTACCATTTCACACCAGTCAGAATGGCTGCGATCCAAAAGTCTACAAATAATAAATGCTGGAGAGGGTGTGGAGAAAAGGGAACCCTCTTACACTGTTGGTGGGAATGCAAACTAGTACAGCCACTATGGAGAACAGTGTGGAGATTCCTTAAAAAACTGGAAATAGAACTGATTTATGACCCAGCAACCCCACTGCTGGGCATACACACTGAGGAAACCAGAAGGGAAAGAGACACGTGTACCCCAATGTTCACTGCAGCACTGTTTATAATAGCCAAGACATGGAAGCAACCTAGATGTCCATCAGCAGATGAATGGATAAGAAAGCGGTGGTACATATACACAATGGACTATTACTCAGCCATTAAAAAGAATACATTTGAATCAGTTCTAATGAGGTGGATGAAACTGGAGCCTATTATACAGAGTGAAGTAAGCCAGAAGGAAAAACATAAATACAGTATACTAACGCATATATATGGAATTTAGGAAGATGGTAACAATAACCCGGTGTACGAGACAGCAAAAGAGACACTGATGTATAGAACAGTCTTATGGTCTCTGTGGGAGAGGGAGAGGGTGGGAAGATTTGGGAGAATGGCAATGAAACATGTAAAATATCATGTAGGAAACGAGTTGCCAGTCCAGGTTCGATGCACGATGCTGGATGCTTGGGGCTGGTGCACTGGGACGGCCCAGAGGGATGGTATGGGGAGGGAGGAGGGAGGAGGGTTCGGGATGGGGAACACATGTATACCTGTGGCGGATTCATTTTGATATTTGGCAAAACTAATACAATTATGTAAAGTTTAAAAATAAAATGAAATTAGAAAAAAAAAAAAACATCAATTCTTTCATGCTCAGCTTTCTTTATTGTCCAACTCTCAATACATACATGATTACTGGAAAAACCATAGCTTTGACGAGATGGACCTTTGTCGGCAAAGCAATGTATCTGCTTTTACAAATCTTGTAAAGTGTAACTTAAAATGCTTCAAATCAAGGGGTGAAAAAGAATAATTGCAGTCAGTCTGGTCCATTGCCTGTTTGTGTATGGTCCAAAAGTTAACACTTTAAAAAATATTTTTAAGATATACATAGAGTCTCTGGAATCAAGATTGCTGGGAGAAATACCAATAACCTCAGATATGCAGATGACACCACCCTTATGGCTGAAAGTGAAGAAGAACTAAAGAGCCTCTTGATGAAAATGAAAGAGGAGAGTGAAAAAGTTGGCTTAAAGCTCAACATTCAGAAAATAAAGATCATGGCATCCGGTCCCATAACTTCATGGCAAATAGATGGAGAAAGAGTGGAAACAGTGGCTGATTTTATTTTGGGGGCTCCAAAATCACTGCAGATGGTGAGTACAGCCATGAAATTAAAAGATGCTTACTCCTTGGAAGGAAAGTTATGACCAACCTAGATAGCATATTCAAAAGCAGAGACATTACTTTGCCAACTAAGGTACGTCTAGTCAAGGCCATGGTTTTCCAGTGGTTATATATGGATGTGAGAGTTGGACTATAAAGAAGTTGAGTGCTGAAGAATTGATGCTTTTGAACTGTGGTGTTGGAGAAGACTCTTGAGAGTCCCTTGGACTGCAAGGAGATCCAACCAGTCCATCCTAAAGGAGATCAATCCTGAGTGTTCATTGGAAGGACTGATGTTGAAACTGAAACTCCAATACTTTGGCCACCTGATGCGTACAGCTGACTCATTTGAAAAGACCTGATGTTGGGAGGGATTGGGGGCAGGAGGAGAAGGGGACGACAGAGGATGAGATGGCTGGATGGCATCACCGACTCAATGGACATGAGTTTGAGTAAGCTCCCGGAGTTGGTGATGGACAGGGAGGCCTGGAGTGCTGCAGTCCATGTGGTTGCAAAAAGTTGGACACGATTGAGCCACTAAACTTATAGTCTCTGTCATACATATGTGACACACTCATATATTCCTGTGAGGGAGACAATATGTGTCCTCCAAATCCTGAATATTTAATATCTTATCTTTTATAGAAAAAGTTTTCCAACTTCTCACTTATTTTATTTATTTCTGGTCACACCATGAAGGTAAATGGGATCTTAGCTCCCTGACCAGGGATAGAATCTGTATTCCCTATGTTGGAAAGACAGATTCTTAATCACTGGACGTCCAGGGAAGTCCCTGACAACTCATCTAAATAAACAGATATATACCATGCACATAGATTTGACTGTATTAAGCTGTCATCTGTCTTTACCTTGATCTATAATTTCAGGGCAATCTGTATATATAACCTACTCTTTTATTTGCTTTTATAGAGTCTGACAATTTTATTCTAAAACACATGGTAATATAAAACATCCCCCCAAAAATCTAGGGAATAAACAAATTTAGAGGAAATATTTAGAGTGGTAAAGTATTCTGTCTTGATGTTTTTCGTAAGTATACTTCAATAAGTACATACTTCAGTAAGTATGTACCTTTGTTAAAACTCATATGGTATACTTTGCTTTGTGTTCTAAAATCACCTTAGGTTAATGAGAAAACAAGAAAGAAAGGATAGTATAGTCTACTACTACAAAATACAGAAAGCAACTGAATAGTCAAGAGTGATGTAGGGAAACCAAATTGCAATGTTATTTATCTGGAAATGTTAAGGAGGCCATCTTGAGACCAATTACATAGTGAAAAGTCTGAAAACTGAAGTAAGATTTTCTTAAGCATGTTAATTTGAAAATAACTGTCCTAGATATAACTGAGTTTTCTCTTTTGCTGAGTTTTAGAATAAAATAGCAGATGCAGACAGAAAAACAGAAACAAAACATGTGATTCAGTTCTGATTTTCTCCTTTTATAAAAAGGGTAACAGACCCAGAGGTCAAACAACATGCCCCAGGTTACAAAGTGAATACTGTTATAGAGATTTAGGATAACATCTATTAAAAATTGTGCAAAAATACTCAAAAATCTAGAAGAGTACATGTACAGCATTTAAATTCCAGATTGTGAAGAGTTAAAACATCTTTCAAGCAAAACATACAAGGTAATATTGAAAACCAACAAATGATAATGATAATGATATCACTAATAAGCTTTGTGGCATGGCAAAAGGGAAGTGAAGAAATGTGTTAACAGTGAGCATCATCATTAGTATATGGGATGTTCTTTTCATATCATAAGCTATTATGTTTTGAATTTCATTTGTCTTAGGAGATGACTACACTGTTTTTTCAAAATATTACATCTCTTCTAAATCACAGCAATCTTGGCGGATAAAAACACACCTATCTTGTCACAATGGCTATATTTATTGGATTTATCACAATTTTTCACTGGATGTCTTCTGCTATTCCAACAATTGAAATGAATCATACAAAGTAAAACAATTTGACACCAAAATTATCAACTGCAATATGATTGTCCATGTAAAATACATTTCAATGAATTTTTCATACATATCAAAGTGTGTCTATAGCAGTGAGGCAATTATATATTAGAGGCAAGAAAATTGTTGGGAATTGCTCATATTTCATTCTCCTGTTAAATAAAATTTATTTATTCCATAATTGCCCAACTCATCCCACCTTGCAGGTACCAGAAACTAATATATGTGCTGTGGAAGATTTTTCAAATGTATAAAATTGCTTTTGAAGTGCTACTATTTTTTTTTTCTTATTTAGTTCCTTTCCTTCTTCTCATCTGAAAATGCTTTTTATTTTATGTTTTGAACTTACTTATTTCAATTGGAGGATAATTACTTTGCCAATATTGTGATGGCCTCTGCCCTACATCAACATGAATTGGCCACAGGCATACATGTGTCCCCTCCCTCCTGAACCCCCATCCCACCTCCCTCCCCTGCCCATCCTGCCAAGTATTCACAGAGCACCTGCCTTGGGCTCCCTGTGTCATACATCAAACTCCCACTGGCCATCTATTTTACATATGGTAATATATATGTTTCAAAGCTATTCTCTCAAATCATCCCAACCTTTTCTTTTCCCATTGTGTCCAAAAGTCTGTTCCTTCTGTCCGTGTCTCCTTTGCTGCCCTGCATGTAGGATGGTTGGTACTATTTTCTAGATTCCATACATATGTGTTAGTGGAAAACGTTTTTTCAGAGTGCGCACACAAGGTGATACACTGAAAAAATTTTGGCTCTGCAAATGTGTTGAGACTACTCAGTGCTTCTAAGGAGGAGACATGTTTCCTTTTCCTGATACTAAAGCAGAACTAAAATCTAGTTATACATTATAACTAAAACAAACAAAAGACTTGTAAACATGAGAGAAAGCAGCAGGCCCGCTAAGGACATCCTAAACCCAGGAAAAATATGGTGATGCTTTCCCCGGGCTTTCTTCACCTTATATTCCAGATTTAGAGCTGAAGAAACTGTCAACTCAGAAATGCCAATGTGCACAGCCCCCAAAACACAAACAGTAAAAGCCTGCTCTCTAGAAAAATGAGGAAGAAAGAGTCAGATGCTTGGACAATATGCTTTCAAAGGCGGAAAAATTTTAGACAATAACTGCTCTAATTCAGACAAGTTCTACAGAAGAGAACTATGACTCTAACCCACCCCATGCCAGCCAAGGCCAAATGGGGAATCAAATTCTAGCCTCAGAAAGATGTAAAAACACATCTGCCTGGTTTATGTCAGGGAAGGTCAAATAAGGAGTTAGAACTTCTGCCATCATTGAACCATAATTCCCACCCCGCAACATGCTAATGGACACCATATGGAATGCCCATATTGTGGAATGCCCACTGTCACTCAGCTGTTTCCTTTAGTTGTCATTGGAACCCAGGTGGGAAAACTGGTATTGTACCTCCCTTTGCCCCTGTATTTGGCAGAGCTTGTTAGCTAAAACAAAACAAATTGAAATAAGACCCTGAGTCTCCTAATTTGGAAGTATCAAGTTTCATTGGAACACGTGTACACCCATGGCGGATGCATGTTGATGTATGGCAAAACCAATACAATATTGTAAAGTAAAAAATCATCATCATCATAATAATAATTAAAAAAAAATCAACATCATCAGTTTCACACCAAGAACCAGGAAAATTCCAAACTAAAATTTAAAAAATATATGCCAACCAGGATGAAAGAGACAATGAATTATCTGATGAAGGTGTAAACTATAGGAGACAAATAACTTTACTTGCTGAATGGTTTATCCCTGTAGTGTACAGAATGTGCCTAGAACATAGTGGATGCTAAGTACACACTTCTTGTGTGAATGAATGTCACCTAGAAGCTAAATTATTTACTGCAAGTTTTCAGCTACATTTATAAAACTTGAGTGGCAACACAGCTCCTGATTTAAAGGAAAAAAAAAAGGAGGATGTTGAAGACTTAATTGTGGAATCTGGCCCAGTTGCAAATACAATCTCTTGAAGTAAAAGACAAATGATAACCTGTTGTATTAATAAGATTACATTAAATTTATCTTCAGATTTTAAAAAGACAACAAGAACATCTTTAATTTGCTATATTTGTTGTTCTCTTTTAAACTTTCATTTACTTATAATATTCTGCTTATTTGAAAATGACTGGTAATTTTTGATTTCTGCATAAAGAATGATATTGACAGGATCTTAAAGGAAAACTTTGATTTGTTATAAATAGTGTCTACTTTTCTAAGATCTCAGCTTCTAAGAAAGATGAAGAAATTAAAAGTGTTGAGTTAGGAGGACATTCCACAGAAATGTTGAATTTTTATGTTTTAAATCTCAGCATTATTTTGAATTTATGTATTCATGCATTTTACAATGCATGAGTTATAATAAATAAATTATTAATAAAGTAATAAAGCTCCAATAAAGTAACATAAATACAATGCCAGGCCTAGTTTATGCAATTACTCAAAGGCTTATAAAGGGAAAAAACACAAGCATCTTTAATTCTTACTGTTTTGAAATATTGGTTCAAAAAATGGTACTCCTGCTAATAAGTGTTTATTCCCCAATTCGTAGTAGTTAAATGAACAAAACACTATTTTACATTTATCTGATCTCAGATTAAATATCATGCCTTAAAAGTCTCTTGTAACTTGATGGTCTAAGCTAGACTTTTTTTTTTTTAATAAGTTCACAAAATGCACATTTCTTCCAGATAAATTTGTTTTTCTTTCAACATTATGACTCCAATCTCTGCATAGAATTTGGCATAGTATATATTTCCTAAATATTTCCTGAATTAATTATTCAGTAGTTTATATTTCTTACTGGATGTGAACTTTTTCCTTTTTTTTTTTTTTGTTATTCTATACTTTCTTCCATAGGGTAGAGAACACATTGGTTTTTATTAATCAGACTACTAGAAACTTTGGATTCTATGTATTTACAATCCAACTTATACAAAGTAAAAAAAAAAAAGTCATAGAAGTTATTTGGAGTAAAGACTGATATTCTATCAATTTTAATGAAATTTTAGTGATGATTTTACTGGAATAGCTGTTGTTTTATAATTGTTACTGTTCATGAAATTGTAATTTTACAATCCAGAATTATAGCCTGAGACTTTAAAGCTATTCCTTAAGAATATTGTAAATAGCAAAAATTTCATAACATGAAGAATTCATGGCATTACTGTATTTTACATTTCAAAAGAAAATTAAGATTTGAAAAACAACACCATAGGTATCTGACACAAAGAACTTAGTACAATATTATGAAAAAAATACCACAAAACCAGAATTCACTTTAGGCTTGGATCAAATAACTTCTTTGTAGCTTGATTTCCTATCAAACCATACATAATTGTAAAGGTTGTCCTAAAGTTAAAAACCACAAAGTGCCATGCAAATGCATAGAGAATGTATTACTGTGGTCCAAATAGTTAATTTAAAAAGATTTTTATGATAATTTGAATAACAGATTCCACTGTTGCTCTGATCTGAATGTTTGTGTTCCCTCAAAATTCATGTTGAAAATTTAATACCTAATGTGATGGTTTTAGGAATGGAGCCTTGGTAGAGTGCTTAGGTCATGAGGGTGAAGACTCATGGCATCCATGGGGTTATGTTCTTATAAATGAGACCCCACTGGGTTCCATAGTCCCTTCCTCCATGAGAGGACACAAGCAGCCAATGTCATGGAAGAGGGTCCTTATCCAACCATGCTGGCAGTTTGATCTAGGGTTTCCAGCTTCCATACCTGTGAGAAATACATTCCTGTTGTTTATAAGCTAATCATAGGCAGCTCAGTGGTAAAGAATACACCTGCAATGTGGAGATGCAGGAGACATGGGTTTGGTCCCTGGGTTGGGAAGAGCCTCTGGAGGAGGAAATGGCAACCCGCTCCAGTAGTCTTGCCTGAAAAATTCCATGGTCAGAAGAACCTGGTGTGCTACAGGCCATGGGTGCAAAGAGCTGAACATGACTGAGCACACACACATGTAAGATAATCAATCTGTGGTATACCATCTCTCTGTGCCTAGACATTTGCAGGTGATAATAAAGGGTACAAAGCTTCACTTTTGCAGGATAATTAAGTTCTGGAGATTTACTGTGGGGCATAGTGCATATAATTGACAACACTTTATTGTATATTTAAGCAAAGAAATAGAGGGAAAAAATAGAAGGGAAAGACTTGAGATCTCTTCAAGAAAATGAGAGATACCAAAGGAACATTTCATGCAAAGATGGGCACAATAAAGGACAGAAATGGTACGGACCTAACAGAAACAGAAGATATTAAGAAGAGGTGGCAAGAACACACAGAAGAATTATACAAAAAAAATCTTTATGACCCAGATAACCACAATGATGTGATCACTCACCTATAACCAGACATTCTGGAATGCCAAATCAAGTGGGCCTTAGGAAGCATCACTATGAAAAATGCAAGTACAATTCCAGTTGAGCTATTTAAAATCCTAAAAGATGATGCTGTGAAAGTGCTGCGCTCAATCTGCCAGCAAATCTGGAAAACTCAGCAGTGGCCACAGGACAGGAAAAGGTCAGTTTTCATTCCAATCCCAAAGAAAGGCAATGCCAAAGAATGCTCAAACTGCCACACATTTGCACTCCTCTCTCACACACTAGCAAAGTAATGCTCAAAATTCCCTAAGAAAGGCTTCAGCAGTACATGAACCATGAACTTCCAGATGTTTAAGCTGGATCTAGAAAAGACAGAAACCAGAGATCAAATTGTCAACATCTGTTGGATCATCAAAAAAACAAGAGAGTTCCAGAAAAACATCTACTTCTGCTTTATTGACTATGCCAAAGACTTTAACTGTGTGGATCACAATAAACTGTGAAAAATTCTTAAAGAGATGGGAATAACATCCACCTGACCTGCCTCCTGAGAAATCTGTATGCAGGTCAGGAAGCAACAGTTAGAACTGGACATGGAACAACAGACTAGTTCTAAATAGGGAAAGGAGTACATCAAGGCTGTATCTTGTCACCCTGCTTATTTAATTTATATCTAGAGCACATCAAACAAAATGCCAGGCTGGATGAAGCACAAGCTGGAATCAAGATTGCTGGGAGAAATTTCAATAATCTCAGATATGCAGATGGCACCACCCTTATGGCAGAAAGCGAAGAAGAACTAAAGAGCGTCTTGATGAAAGTGAAAGAGGAGACTGAAAAAGATGGCTTAAAACTCAGCTTTCAGAAAAGTAAGATCATGGTATCCGTTCCCATCACTTCATAGCAAACAGATGGGGAAACAGTGGAAACAATTGGAGACTTTATATTTTGGGGCTCCAAAATCACTGCAGGTGGAGACTGCAGCCATGAATTAAAAGATGCTTGCTCCTTGGAAGAAAAGCTATGATCAACCTAGACAGCATATTAAAAAGCAGAGACATTACTTTGCCAACAAAGGTCTGTCTAGTCAAGGCTATGGTTTTTCCAGTAGTCATGCATGGATGTGAGAGTTGGACTGTGAAGAAAGCTGAGCACCAAAGAATCAATGCTTTTGAACTGTGGTGTTGGAGAAGACTCTTGAGAGTATCTTGGACTGCAAAGAGATCCAACCAGTGCATTCTAAAGGAGTTCAGTCCTGGGTGTTCATTGGAAGGACTGATGCTGAAGCTGATACTCCAATACTTTGGCCACCTGATGCAAAGAACAGACTCATTTGAAAAGACCCTGATGCTAGGAAAGATTGAAGGCATGAGAAGGGGATGACAGAGGATGAGATGATTGGATGGCATCACCGACTCAACGGATATGAGTTTGAGTAAGCTCCAGGAGTTGGTGATGGACAGGGAAGCCTGGCGTGCTGCAGTCCACAGGGTCACAAAAACTCAGACATGACTGAGCGACTGAACTGACTCACTGAAGATTTCCTAAAAACATTTTTTTTAACACATCTTCATACCTCAGTAAAGCATTTTAAAAAATGTGGATTGTATCTATGAGATAAAATTAGAACAACAACAACAAAAAATGATTACGGCTCATCTTGTTAGCTCTTACATCAGAAATATTTAGTCTTGAGAAATTTCAACAATACCAGAAAGCACATCACATTTTCACTTACTTACCGAGATGCAACTCTTGGTGCTTGGCCTAAAGAATAAGAAAGAGTATCAGTAGCTGCAGGAGGGAGAAAAGGGAGGGAAAGAACTGTACAGAGTGAGGTTGCTCCCCCGCCCCTGCCTCCTGCCCATTTCATACATGGACTGGAGACAATTCATGCTATTCTCTCTCGAGACGTGAGAATAGAAGTCTGCTCTTTCACATGTGGCCTCAGTCTGCAAATGCTGAACAAGAGCCAATTAACCTGGTCTCACTGGGAAGAGGGGACCAGGAAGTAAACCTGATGTGTTAGACACAATGAGGGACTGTCTTTAGGGAACTTGATGGAAACTCAATAATCTCCCAACCTTTTCCCTGCTTGGGTTTCTGGAATAATTGAGAGACAAGTGAGTCACCTTGTAAGAATGCTGAAAATATGATGGAGCAGCATTTGAACTCTACAGAAACTGTCAATGTGGAGAAGAGAAGCTTATTAATTTTCTTGAGGCAACTGTCACCAAAGAGGGTAAAACTGAGCAACCCAAGACCAGTTTCTATCAGCAAATTCATCAGTTCCTTAAATTACAACCCCAGACCTGGGGAGAAGTGAGTTAGGTTATGAAGAGGAGCATTCTAAGTCTTCCACAAAAGCTACATAGGAAATGGAGTAAATTCCTGCCTAAAGTATATGTCTGTTCCCAGTCTGGCAACTTCCTAAAATCATTCTATTTAAATATGATTTTTGGCCATATAACTGTTCAGGTCAGTCACTCAGTCGTGTCTGACTCTTTGTGACCCCATGAATCACAGCACGCCAGGCCTCCCTGTCCATCATCAACTCCCGGAGTTCACTGAGACTCACGTCCATCGAGTCGGTGATGCCATCCAGCCATCTCATCCTCTGTCATCCCCTTCTCCTGCCCCCAATCCCTCCCAGCATCAGAGTCTTTTCCAATGAGTCAACTCTTCGCATGAGGTGGCCAAAGTACTGGAGTTTCAGCTTTAGCATCATTCCTTCCAAAGAACACCCAGGGCTGATCTCCTTCTGTTACCAGATGCTAATTATATTTTTGCCACTTTTGAAACCTAGTGTAAGAAAGAGGTGCTTACAAATTTCTTGCAGTGCTACAACTCTCTGGACTGTTAGCATCTCTGGGAGTTAGGCAGTGTGTGTTTATATTTTTTAATTTGTTTTGTGGCTTAACAAAGGCTAACTATTCCATACATTTTTATTAAATGACTGAATACAAAATGAATGATTAAAGAGAATGTATTACTTCCATTATCACTAAATACTAACTATTCAGTGACAAATACATTTGGCCAAATATACTATTAATAATTAAGTCTCCTATGAGGATGTATAACCCCCAAAGAATATGTACACATAAACTTAATTTCAACTCAGAACACATATAATTTTACACTAATTTAAACCCACTATATTCCCTGTACAAGCCAACGCGTGAGCATGAGATATAAAGCATTCTGGATCTTTGGAATTTATGCAGTGGGGTGTATCATGATCTTTCCCTCTCCTGCCCTTGTTATAAATAAAATTTAATGAGGAGTCCTTGGTCCTTCAGCATTTTCCTAAATGACTCTTGCTGCTAATTGGGTAAATTGAATGGCCGCCACCTACTTCATTTAGCACAGCATGAATTAAGCACACTTGGCTTAATAAAAATCTATAATATCTGCAGCAAACTAACTGCTAATCAGAAAAACATGAAAGATACATCCTTCATATTCAAGTAAACAGTCCAGAGTTCAGCAAACTGATTTCAGCAATGAGAGAATGACATACTTCCAACAATCTCAAATGCAATAGCAAAGGCAAGGTTACTAATAATATTTGAAACTAAGAAAATATTTCTTTTAGTTTTTGTGTCTTTGTAATGGATAGTGGAGAAAATGCCATTTCACAGAAAATTTCTAGATTCACACAAAATCAAGCCTGTTTGGGATGGTTTCTCTGAATATATGCCAAACACCTATTAAGGTACACTTTTCTCTTTTCATTGTCACAGATTGAAGGCAATGGCACCCCACTCCAGTACTTTTGCCTGGAAGATCCCATGGACGAAGAAGCCTGGTAGGCTGCAGTCCATGGGGTCACTAGAGTCAGACACGACTGAGCGACTTCACTTTCACTTTTCACTTTCATGCATTGGAGAGGGAAATGGCAACCCACTCCAGTGTTCTTGCCTGGAGAATCCCAGGGACGGGGGAACCTGGTGGGCTGCCGTCTATGGGGTCGCACAGAGTCGGACACGACTGAAGTGACTTAGCAGGAACAGCAGCAGAGTTTCAGGTCTCTAAACTGTTTCTGAATAAATTTCTCTTGCAGTAGCCTTGCCATAAAATATTTAAAAATATCCCAGTAGAAAGACCCTAAAAATAGATATTTTCCCCAAATAGAAGTGCAGTGGGTCGTGTGTTAATAACATAATCTCACTAAGTGGAAAGAAGTCCTGGAGGGTAAAAACAGCTTAGGATCAGATACTGAGAAAGAAGGAAAGTTCTTAGAGTATTAGAGGCTTTGTAGTACTCTCACAAGTTTTGTCACTGTTTTAGAAAAAGAATTAATTGAAATGCAGAGCAGGTAAGTTATAATCAGCTCGGAGACTTGGAGAACAACATTCAAACTCAGCCTCACAGAGGCAGACTACATTTAATATCTTAGGTGATTTCCCACTGTTACTGTTTCTTTTTTTTCCCATTTTTTCTTCAGTTACTTATAAATATATATTTAAATTCCTTTAATAGTAACCTCTTTAGAGTCCTTTGGACTGCAGGAGATCAAACCAGTCAATCCTAAAGGACATCAACCCTGAATATTCATTGAAAGGGCTGATGCTGAAGCTCTAATATTTTGGCCTCCTGATGCAAAGAGCTGATTCACTGGAAGAGACCCTGATGCTGGGAAAGATTGAGGGCAGGAGGTGAAGGAGGCAACAGAGGATGAAATGATTGGATGGCATCATTGACTCGATGGACATGAGGTTGAGCAAACTCCAGGAGACAGTGAAGGACAGGGAAGCCTGGTGTGCTGCAGTCCATAGGGTCACAAAGAGCCAGACGTGACTTAGTGACTGAACAACAAACAGCAACAACAAATAATAACCTCTACTCCTTGAAGCCAAATGAATCAACTTTGTATGCATAGTTAAGTGAAAAATACATTTTAATGCTTGACTCTGCTTAAAGCATATTTCTAGAAAAGAATTGTTAGCTTTGGTGTGCATCAGTGGGGAATTTTGAAAAATCTAGCCACCTGAGCTACCTCCAGATATTTGTGTTCAATAGATCTGGCTTGCACAGCACAATTATTGTTGTGAATAAATGTTATGAAACAAATATATCCTGAAACAATGCTGCATAGAGTAGGTAAGGAATATACCCAGAGACTTACCGGTCTCCAACAAGGTAAAGGCTAAATTTGACAGTAAACTTCTAGAAATATGTATAGCCATTTGACAAAATAACTTAAGATGTGCTTAGTCTAACAACGAAATTTGGCTTATACTCTTATGCTGTGTGGTACTGGTGACTAAGGAATTTTCACAACAGTTTTTAAAAGGAAGTGACTCTAGGAGAATGGTTAAATGGAGAAATCTATAATTTAAGTATATTTCAGTAAAAGCTACTTAGAAAATTTATGAAGAGGGAGCTTTGTAAACTATTACAAATTAAATTCACTTACAGTTGCTTAACTTTTAAAACATTCCAATTATTTCTATTTATTTTTTTTTATTGATGCTTAGTTGTGTGTGCTATGGTCAGATAATATGGGTATGATTTCAATCCATATAGATTTACCAAGGCTTTCTTCATGGCATGTTCTACTTCAGTGACAGTTCCATGTGCAATGGAAAAATATGAGTATTCATTAGTGGGTGGGTATATTATCCTATTATTCCAATTGGTTAATAGTTTTGTTCAAATAATCTACATATTATCTACTTCTGCTTCAATTATTATAAAAAATATGGCCACATTTTCAAATGAGGAATTCTATTTCTGACATGAACTTGTACAGAAACTAAAGTTAATCCTATCCAATGATAACAAGTATAAATTCTGGTCAAAAGAAAAGAGCAGCACAGAACAATAAAAGACAGTGTAGAGGAGACAGGCAGACAACGCATGCATAGTAAGTTTGCTGCAGAGCTGAGCTTAGAGGACACGACTCTCATAGTAGGCTGCAAGCAAAACTATCCTTTAATTCAGAGGGTGACATCACCGTTATATTGGACATTTGCTTCTGTTCCAGACTGAGAGGCTATCTTCCAACTCCAAGTCTGTTTGCTACACAAAATTTCTTGAAAAGATAGTTTGAAATAAAATCTGTCAGTGCATATTCTTGTAGGATTTTAAGATTAAATGAAGGATACTTAGTTCAATTTTAATTTTCCAATAAGCAATGACTTCTTTTAGTATAAACATGTCTCCACAATATGTGTGATATACTTAACCTAAAAATACTGTTTATTTGAAATCCAAATTTAAATGAATACCTTCTACTTTTATTTACCAAAGTGCCTATCATAACTGTTTGAAAGCCAAGATGAAATGTCAAAGACCCATGGAGAACTGTCTACCTACCATGTTTTCCAATTTTTTATTTCTTTGTGTGCTTCCCCAGCCCCTGACTTTCCCCCAAGCAAACCTCAGCTTCAACCTAAACAGAAGACACAATCGTGGGAAGTCCACCACGCTCCTGGCCAGAGGAAGCAAGGAAAAGAGCCCAGGCAGTCTAGAGAAGTGAGAAAATCCCAGAGGGGAGAGAGTCAGAGAAAGGTATTCAAATTCCTATGATCAATTTCAAAATTCTCAATCAGCCCCAAAACTATATATGCAGGGAAGTAACCCAGAGCGTCATTTAAAAATAGGTCAATAAAATAAGATTCACACCACTGCCTAAAAAGATGAGAGAGCTTTAAACTTGAGTTTAACAAGATTGATTCTCTGCTAAAATAAAAACACTAACATACTCCTGATGACTGTGATAGAAATCTGAGTCTAAAGAGCATTGCAGACTATATGCAGGATATAATCTAGAAGGGCTTAGTAAGTGAAAAAAAAAATAATAATTTGAAAATGACATTTTAACCTATTCAAGGGAACAAAAATTCAGAATACACTGTTAATTGGTTACTTAGATGTTTTGCTAGAAAAAGATTTCAAAGCAGCTCCTATATACTTGTGCCTGGAAGCAAAAAAAGAAAAATAAACTTGAAATGACAGAAAAGATAGGAAATCTCAGTGAAAAAATTTTTTTAATTTATGGAGTGAAAACTATTATAATTTTTGATTTTAAAATAGATGGGCTTAATGGCAGAATAGAAATAACACCATCAGGTACTTCAAAAGAAATGAACAAATAACTATGGATTAGTGAGAGTGTCTAAAAAGTATTTGGGGGAAATGGCTGAAAAACTTCTAAAACTATAGAAAGAAGTAAATTCAGAGTGAGGACTAGTAAGAGTAAATTAAAAGTAAACCAAGCTTAGGTATGTCATGATCAAACTATTCAAATCCAAATATAATGAAAATAATATCCAGAAAGAAGCCAGAATTTCAGGGGTAGTAATACTAGAAGGTTGGAATTTGGGGAAACATTAAGTGGATGCAAAGTGCAGATACTTTGAAAAGTACAAAAGATTCTCTCTTTTTTTCTCAAGTGGTTTTTAAGTTGTCATATACATTTTAAGTAAGATTTTTCGTTGTTGGAACTTATGGTTTCAGCTATGATATGTAAAGAACTTGGAAGGCATTATTCTTATCCTCAAAAGAGAAACTGGATAAACTAAATATAATGACTTTCTTGATCCCATCAGAGAACAGATTGGCAAACTGCCACACTGAAGTTTGGACAGACAGACACAGCTGAAGTTGGTTTATCCAGAGTAGAAGACTCTTCAGCCCTACATTGTTCAGAGATGTAGACAGTAACAGTAATTAACTGTTGGATGCTGTGTGTGGATTATCAGATGAGTGAGAAATTCCTGGGGACCACATATGAGACCTATGGGACGTATATAAGACCCAGCATTTTGGGGGGCTTACCTTTCAACAGAAATCTACCATTTCTTACAGTGAAGATACAAGAAAGATCCTCTCATACTTGTGCAAGAAGCAAAGGAAAAGGAATCATCATGAAATATAGCCAGCCACTGTTCTCTTTATAACAAAAGTCCTCCCTCCAGGAAAAATGGCTTTACCAGCTGGTGAAATTTCAGCTGGTGAAAAAGAATACCTTTCTCTCCTGCCCCTCTTTAGCCTTCCTTTATCATCTAAGGAGAAAAAATTATAGTCATTAGGAGTCTAATATTTTAAAAATATATATTGGAAAAACTGTAGTCAGAGAAGGGAGAAGGGACTAGGGTTAAAAGCTATACAATTAGAGAAATGTTTGTGAATATCTCAGTTCTAAGAAACAAATCAGAAGCATGTCTAATATTTGAATTCACCCCTCAAACTTTACCAGCACCATCTAGAGTACAACAATGGCTTAGAGATATAAAACTTGTGAGACACGACTAAGGAGGAATATTTATAAAAGTGAAAAGTCAAGAGGAGAGACAAAGCAAAGAAACCAGAGGAATCAAAAGCCTCTGATTAAAATAATAACATTTTTAGAGAGAGGCAGGAATAACCACAGTAGACTAGACGTTTTGCCACAAACTATGCAAGGAAGTTGAATACTGGGTGAAATATTTAAATTTTTGAATGAAACAATATACACTAACCTATAATTCTACTTCAAGTAGAATGCTATTCAAACATGGAGAGAAATAAAACTATTTTAAACAAGAAATAAAAGAATTCATTTCCAGAAACACATATTTCTGAAAAAAATATTAAACCAATTGTTTAGGGCAAAGGTGAATTATACAATTCAGAACTTGGATTTACACAAAGAAGTGTAGAGAGACAAAGGAAGAGGAAATGAAAGTAAAATATGTGAGTTTTCATATTTTTCAATGATCTAAAGGTATGAGCAAAAATAGAACAATGGAATAGATGATTATAAACATGGGTAACTGAAATCAATTACTGTACTGTCACATGGGGAAGAAGACAGACTTGGGAGTTTTATTTTCTATTATCTGTACCACATGTGAAGCAGTATAGTGATATCTGAAGGTAAACAGAGTGGTTAAAAATCTCTTTTGTGAACTCCAGGGAAATCACACAAAAAGCTTAAACCATATAATTGATGAACTGAGAAGATACAATGGAATTCAATAAAAGAGTCAGTGAAAATTATAGTATGAAAAGAGGTAGATAAAGAGGGAAAAAATACAACAAATAGAAAACTGTTCCAAACTTCAGTTCAGTTCAGTTGCTCAGTCATATCCGACTCTTTGCAACCCCATGAATTGCAGCACACCAGGCCTCCCTGTTCATCACCAACTCCCGGAGTACATTCAAACTCATGTCCATCGAGTCAGTGATGCCATCCAGCCATCTCATCCTCTGTCGTCCCCTTCTCCTCCTGCCCCCAATCCCTCCCAGCATCAGAGTCTTTTCCAATGAGTCAACTCTTTGCATGAGGTGGCCAAAGTACTGGAGTTTCAGATTCAGCATCAGTTCTTCCAATGAACACCCAGGACTGATCTCCTTTAGAATGGACAGGTTGGATCTCCTTGCAGTCCAAGGGACTCTCAAGAGTCTTCTCCAACACCACGGTTCAAAAGCATCAATTATTCGGTGCTCAGCCTTCTTCACAGTCCAACTCTCACATCCATACATGACCAATGGAAAAACCATAGCCTTGACTAGATGGGCCTTTGTTGGCAAAGTAATGTCTCTGCTTTTTAATGTGCTGTCTAGGTTGGTCATAACTTTCCTTCTAAGGAGTAAGCATCTTTTAATTTCATGGCTGCAGTTACCATCTACAGTTATTTTGGAGCCCCCCAAAATAAAGTCTGACATTGTTTCCACTGTTTCCCCATCTATTTCCCATGAAGTGATGGGACCAGATGCCATGATCTTTGTTTTCTGAATGTTGAGCTTTAAGCCAACTTTTTCACTCTCCTCTTTCACTTTCATCAAGAGGCTTTTCAGTTCCTCTTCACTTTCTACCATAAGGGTGGTGTCATCTGCATATCTGAGGTTATTGATATTTCTCCCGGCAATCTTGATTCCAGCTTGTGTTTCTTCCAGTCCAGCATTTCTCATGATGTACTCTGCATATAAGTTAAACAGGGTGACAATATACAGCCTTGACGTACTCCTTTTCCTATTTGGAACCAGTCTGTTGTTCAATGTCCAGTTCTAACTGTTGCTTCCTGAGCTGCATATAGTTTTTCTCAAGAGGCAGTTCAGGTGGTCTGGTATTCCCATCTCTTTCAATTCAACTAAACAATCATTGGAAATGGTCTTAAATACACTAATTAAAAGGCAGCAAGTGCAAGAGTGGCATGTTACTGAGATGAGCTATAAAGCAATGAAAATATGAATACCCCTTAAACACATATTGCTAAGTGAAAGAAACTACTCTGAAAATGTTACATACTGTAAAATTCAATGTATATGCTATTTTGAAAAAGGCAAAATTATGGAGAAATCATCAGATCAATAGTTTTTAGCAATCATTGGAGAGAAGGTTGAATACATGAAACAAGAAATTTTGGAATAATGTAACGACTGTGTGTGATACTGTAATGGTGACTACATGATAGTATACATTTGTCAAAACCTATTGCAGAAAGAGTGAAACTTACGGTATACAAAAAAAAAAAAAAAGCATGACAACCCTGAAATTCCAGGATAACAGAGGACTCTGACAACAAGGAATTTAACTGTATGTGTGAACAACCTCACTGAAAAGGAGGAACAAAAATGTTGATGACCCAAATAACAATTGAAATGAATGAAGTCTTGAAAACTAACAGCAAAGTGAAAGAAAGTGAAAGTAAAGTTGCTCAGTTGTGTCCGACTCTTTGCGACACCATGGACTGCAGCCCACCAGCCTCCTCCATCCATGGAATTTTCTAGGCAAGAGTAACTAGAGTGGGTTGCCACGGCAAAGAGACACACATAAAGACTCTACTTGTTAAAGTTGTTTCCTATAGGAGTTCATGTTAACAATATTGATGCTGCTGTGCGTGTATAATGAAATGAACAATTAAGGAAAATGAATGACAAGTATGTCAAAAGTACAGCAGAGCCAAATGAAAGATTTCCAATGGCCAAAGCTGAAAGCATTTGAGCAGGAAACTACAGAATTATCAGACTCTATCTTAAAGTATAATAAATATCCATGAATCCATGCCAATATAAAAAAGCAACTAAATAGTGGACAAATATCCCATGCAGAATAATTTCAAATGATATCTGTAGATACTCCAGCCTTCAGAATTCAGTGCATAAATCCCCACATACATGTGGGCTATGCATAGTGGCTTCCTTCCAGAGAAAAATGGGGACAGACTAACTCTTTAGTGGAGATATTTAAATTTACTGACATATGTTTTACTGTTCAACATGTGGTCTCTAAAAAAAAAAAAAAAAAAAAGAAAAGAAAGAAAAATCAAGCCTTCATCTTTAAAAATTAACTGGGCTCTGGAAATGAACATCACTCCTCTGAAATTTCTATGTGTGTTTGGCCTATTATTAAAACTAGATTTACCCATCTGATAGGCTTATACTAATTAAAGAAGTTGAATAATTACTATCCTTCAGAAACAGAAAGCACCAAGTTCAACATTTTAGGAAAGAATTATTACAATTCTCTACATTATCCTTTAGATTATGGAAACAGATAAAATATTTCCTAACTCATTCTATGAGACCAAAATTACCTGAAAAGCCAAACCAGAAAATCTATAGAAGAATGTAGATGAACATAATTGCAAAGATCCTCAGTAAAATACTAGCAAACCTGATTCAATGGTGCACACCAGCAAAAATATTATGACCTCACCAAAGGTTCAGAATATGATCAGTATATTGTAAATTAAGGTATGTATACTGCTCTTTTAGACACAATGAAATTGCACTTGGTATACTATTATATTGTGTAGACATAACATTTACATGCACTGAGACACCAGGAAACTCATGAGACCTGGCATTATGATATTTTCTTTATTGTTGTGGTTTGGAACTGAATGCACAGTATCTCTAAAGTGTGAAAAGTTGGTTAAATATCTGAAACTAGTTAATTTATCACATCAACATGCAAAGGAATATCACATGATAATGCAGTAGATGCTGAAAACATTCACCATGAAAACTCAATATACTAAGAACAGAGAAAAACTTACTTAACATGAAAAAGACAAAACCTATAGCTAACATTACATTTAATGGTGTGAGACTTAAAACTTTTCAAGTAAAATCAAATATAAATCCAGGATGTTCCCTTTCAACACTTCTTTTCAATATACTGCAAGTTCTAGTTAATATGAGCTTCCCAGGTGGCGCTAGTGGTAAAGAATCTGACTGCCAATGCAGGAGACATAAGAGATGCTGGTTCGATCCCTGGGTTGGGGACAGCCCCTGGTGAAAGGCATGGCAACCCACACCAGTATTCTTGCCTGGAGAATCCCAGGGACAGAGGATACCTGTGGGCAGACTACAGTGCGTAGAATCACAAAGAATTGAATACAACTGAAACATACAAATTCTGGTTAACATAATGAGAAAAAAATGTGTCTAAATTGGGAAGGAAAAAAGTAAAATTATCTTTGTTTGCAGATAACATGTTTAGCTATTTAGAAAAATGGAAAGATAGATAAAAGCATTCCTGGAACTTTACAATTAAAGTGGGTTTGCAGGACACAAGGTTCTTTATAAGTCAATTGCTTTCCTATACACCAGCAATGAACAAGTAGAATTAGAAATTAAAGCTGACCACCCCCCAACCCCCTCCCCCCCACACACAAATTCTTGGGAATAAGTCTAACAATATGTTCAAAATCCATGTGAGGAAAACTATAAACTCTAATGAACAAAATCAAAGAACTAAATAAACACACGAGGGTGTGTTTCATGTGCCTGGATAGGAGTACTCAAAATTGTCAAGATTTCAGTTCTTTCCAACTTGCACTATATATTTGATTCAATCCTAATCAAAATCCCAGCAAGTAATTTTATGGATATCTACAAGGTGTTTCTCAAGTTTGGAGCAGCAAAGACCCAGAACTGTTAAGACAATATCAAAAGAAGAGAACCGGAGGACAAAACTATCCAAGTTTAAGACATACTATAGCGTTTCACTTTTCAAGACACTGTGGTAGTACTGAAAGGACATAGAGAACAATGGAGCACATAGAGAGCCCAGAAGTAGATCCACACAGTCAACTGATCTTTGATCAAAAAGCCAAAACAATACAGTGGAGTAAAGGTAACTCTTCAGCAAGTGGTGCTGAGACAACTGGATGTACATGCAAAAATAAATAAATATTGGGCTGGATGAAGCACAAGCTGGAATCAAGATTGCCAGGAGAAACATCAATAACCTCAGATACACAGATGACAACATCCTTATGACGGAAAGCAAAGAGGAACTAAAGCGTCTCTTGAAGAAAGTGAAAGGAGAGTGAAAAAGTTGGCTTAAAATTCAATATTCACAAAACTAAGATCATGGAATCTGGTCCCATCACTTCATGGCAAAGAGATGGAGAAACAATGGAAACAGTGACAGGCTGTATTTTCTTGGGATCCAAAATCACTGAAGATGGGAATTGCAGCCATGAAATTAAAAGACACTTGCTCCTTGGAAGAAAAGCTATGACCAACATAGACAGCATATTAAAAAGCAGAGACATTAGTTTGCCAACAAAGTTTCTTCTCATCAAAGCTATGGCGGATTCATTTCAATATATGGCAAAACCAATACAATATTGTAAAGTTTAAAAATAAAATAAAATTATAAAAAAAATATGGTTTTTCCAGTAGTCATATATAGACGTGAGAGTTGGAGTATAAAGAAACCTGAATGCCAAAGAATTGATGCTTTTGAACTGTGGTGTTGGAGAAGACTCTTGAGAGTCCCTTGGACTGCAAGGAGATCAACCAGTCCATCCTAAAGGAAATCAGTCCTGAATATTCTTTGGAAGGATTGATGCTGAAGCTCCAATACTTTGGCCACCTGATGCGAAGAACTGACTCATTGGAAAAGACCCTGATGCTGGGAAAGATTGAAGGCAGGAGGAGAAGGGGACAACAGAGGATGAGATGGTTGGATAGTATCACCAACTCAATGGACATGAGTCTGAGAAAGCTCTGGAGTTTGTGATGGACAGGGAAGCCTGGTGTGCTGCAATCCATGGGCTGCATAGTTGGACACGACTGACTGACTGAGCTGAACTGAAAATACTTTTATTCTGAAACAAGTATGAAAGGCTCATCTCCTAAAATGTAAGGAAAGGAATATAAAGTGTTGATCTTATCATATAGATAACTACAGATCAAGAATTAATCTATGGATTTGAAGCTTCTTTTCAGCTACATACTCATAAAATATGTATTGGATGCCTCCTATGTGCCAAACATTTTTCTGGGTTAGTTTTGCTCTATCATGCTTAAATGTATTCTAATGTTAAGTATTTGTTTAGTATAATATGTTACTGGTGAAGTGAAGTGAAGTGAAGTCTCTCAGTCATATACGACTCTTTGCGACCCCATGGACTGTAGCCTACCAGGTTCCTCCATCCCTGGGATTCTCCAGGTAAGAATACTGGAGTGGGTTGCCATTTCCTTCTCCAGGAGATCTTCCCAACCCAGGGATTGAACCCAGGTCTCCAGCATTGCAGGCAGACCCTTTACCATCTGAGCCACCAGGGAAGCAAAAGTACTGGAGTGTGTTCCCGTTTCCTTCTCCAGAGATCTTGCTGACCCAGGAATCAAACTCAGGTCTCCTGCATTGCAGGCAGATTCTTTACTGACTGAGCTATGAGGGAATTCACAATATATACATAATGCCTCTCTATGAAAAGGATACCATATCATTTTCTAAATAACATTAGGAATTTCTGAAAAATCTTTCTTGATGTGTTAGTGCCTAAATGAACTTTAAGGAAGGACTTTGGCCGAAATGAAGGTTCCAGTCAGACATTTTAAATAAGTGGCAAGGACCCCAAGGGATTTAAGTGGGGGGAAAAAAAATGACATGGCTGGAAAAATGTTCAGTTTGAAGTATAAATTTCAAGGGAACAACAGGAGACCTGTCTTTCATATACTAAAGATTTTAAATGCTCACCTCAATAGTGCAAGAATTCATTAAAGAATTTTAAGTATGGACTTTGAATACATTATGTATGGATTTTTAAAAGAATTTGTGGGAGACTGACCTGACAAAGGATGAGTTTAAGGCGGTCACATTTAAAGGAATTTCAGTGCAGGAATTGTTGGGAGTATTCTGAGCAGAAATAAGCCAGCTAAGATGGAAAAACAGCACAGATCATGTGGGATTATAGATATAAATTTGGTAACATAAAATATTATGTCAAAGATTGAATTTATGGGTGAAAGAAGGAGAGAAGTCTGGAATGGTGCCCCCATTTGTGACCATTGGAACTTGACATATGGGTGTGCGGATCACTGAGACTGCAGAAGGAAATGGCAACTCACTCTCATATGCTTCCCTAGAAAATCTCATGGACAGAGAATCCTGGTGGGTTACATTCCATGGAGTCGTAAAATGTCAGACACAACTGAGCAACTGAGCACACATGCACAGTTCCCTTTTAAGTAAAATATATAAACGAATCAAAGCATACAGAAAATGGTGACTAAGCACAATCACTAAGATGGAAATAGACAAAGAGCAGGAGAGGAAGGGGGTGAGGAGGTCACGTAGAATCAGTTAAAACCTACAAGGTTCCTGTTCATTGTGCAATTGTATGTGTAGGTCTGAAGGTCTGGAAAGATACGTGGATGGTAGAAGTACATTTTTTGAGCACATACAAAATTTTGAGCATGATGCAAACCCATAGGGATACTCTGAGAAGAGAAATTGGCCAAAGAGAAAAAAAAATTTTTTTTAATTTAAGAAAACCAAGCATTTCAGATACAGTCACAAAAATAGAACCAAAGGAATCTAAGAGCAGCAGTAGAGGCAGAGGTAACTTAAGGAAGAACGGTGTCAAAGCCAAAGGAAGAAAGTGTTTCCATGAGATAAAAAAATCAGCATTGACAGAAAAAATAAAATCAAGATCTCTGAATCTGTAGAGGTTGCATGGAAGAAGGATAAATAGACATTTAAGACATCTTGCTATCCAGAAATGAATCTAGTTCAGGGAACAAATTCTTTTGATCTGATAAAATTCTTAAAGTGGTCTGTGTGCCAGATAAGTATTTGCTGTTATCTGAATTTCCTTGTTTTTCTTTGGAATCTATTGCCGAGTTTTTTTCCCCCCTGCAAGTATGCAAATACTATTCTGTATAACTGATGATTTTGATGACTTTTGAAATTTGTTTGTATACAACATAACCTGCATCATATCCATGAATGTGAATACTACTGACTCCTATCATAGCACACCAGGATGCTTTGGAAGGAAGTAAAATTACCAGATATGACTGGAGTTTATTACTGCCAAAGAATGTGCCAGATTGCCTCTTATCTCTCCAAACCATGTGCCCAAAGGTACAGCCAGTCTAGGTATTTAATCCCTATGTCAGAAATAAGTATGGGGTAGATGTTGTTATAGTAACTGGGGGGAGTGGAACTGAACCAAACTTTTGAGTAGGCTGTTTTCTCTGAAGTGTGTTTGCTATCCTTCTAAATATTCCCAGTTTAACTAAGTGCACTTTCACTGCATTATGCCAGTGGCCACAAATGAGCCAGGACTATGTCGAGGGTTCGTTAAAACTCAGGATGACTTCACCTGTTAAGAGAATACTGATGATGGTCTGAGCAACTTTAATGGAGTAGATGGCTAGAAATCAACATGGCAATGGGTTTTAAAAAGGTAGAGAGTAAACACATGCATGTCGACTTCTAGTGAATGGATTGGAAATCGCAAGTGGAAACTGGAAGGTGAGGTGACTGGGGGAAGGTTTTCTTTAGAACCAGAAGGAGCTTTATAATGAAGGAATTTAAATTCTGATGAGAAAATATTAAGAGAGACAGGGAAGACAATGGAAGAAAGGGAGAATAATTTACAGAGGTCTCTGGGACAGGAAATAGATCCAGATCACGGAAGGGGTGAGCATTAGACTAAAGAATGGCTTCACACAATGTGGCAAGACAGGACTCAATAGACAGTAAAAGAGAATATAGGTTAAGCTCCTGCTGCCTCTTGAAATTGTTCTAAGTCCCCAGCTGAAATTTATTCACTTACCCCACTCCAGTATTCTTGCCTGGAAAATCCCATGGACGGAGGAGCCTGGTAGGCTGCAGTCCATGGGGTCGCTAAGAGTTGGACAGGACTGAGTGATTTCACTTTCATGCATTGGAGAAGGAAATGGCAACCCACTCCAGTGTTCTTGCCTGGAGAATCCCAGGGACAGGGGAGCCTGGTGGGCTGCTGTCTATGGGGTCACACAGAGTCAGACACGACTGAAGCGACTTAGCAGCTTAGCAACTGCTTATTAGTAGTTTTATCCTATTATTTTCATTTTATGAATCAGGGAGTTGAGGTGCAGAAAATGAGATAACAGGGTCAAGATAAAATAGCAAGTGTCCAGTGGAGACATCGTTTGAGATGACAGATTGTCTGTAAAACTCCTACCTTTTTCTTCCATCCTAGATGGTAACTGATGAATGTAGTTAGATGGAAAGTAGAAAAAGAACACTATTATTTTTGGTTTAAAAGAAGCAAGGAAAAGGGAACGATATCAAAAGGCTTGAAGGTACTAAGGAATTTTTAAGATACTGGACCAGAAAATGTAGCCTGAACAGAAAATTAAAAGGAAACAACGGGTAGACTCAGAAGATAAGTGGATAGACTCAGCCTTAAGGTTAAGAACTATCTGGGCTCCAGTGAACGAGCCATAGGGTGGATGCAGTAGTGATTGTGTTAGATGTGAGCCACTCCTCAGACTGCAGTCATGGAATAGACTTATGAAGAGGATATGAGAGTCTGGATAAAAGGAAGTCACATCTACTATGGTTGCAGTGTGCCTTTTAATTTTAGTCAGCAGTGTGCCTTTATTTCATATATAATGCTACTTACAATATTTGAAAATTTGCAAATTTCTACATTCAATTTTATTGTTTCTGTATTTTTATGTCATCAAAATTTTTGTCACTCTAATAACAGCATTCATTTTCTTCAATGTATACATTTTTTTCTATTATAGACTTTACACCATATATTTTGGAGAAGGCAATGGGAACCGACTCTAGTACTCTTGCCTGGAAAATCCCATGGATGGAGGAGCCTGGTAGGCTACAGTCCATGGGGTCGTGAAGGGTCGGACACGACTGAGCGACTTCACTTTCATGCATTGGAGAAGGAAATGGCAACCCACTCCAGTGTTCTTGCCTGGAGAATCCCAGGGACGGAGGAGCTTGGTGGGCTGCCATCTATGGGGTCCCACAGAGTCAGACACAACTGAAGCGACTTAGCAGCAGCAGCAGCACCCCATATATTTTAAGGCAGAATCTATCATTTCTCTCGTATAATGTTCTAAACGTTTATTCAGTTAACACCCTTATAATCAAATACAGATTTATAAATTTGCTTTTATTACACATTTGCTATTTGGTATGCAGCACTATTAGAAAAGCTACCCAAGAGAACACTTGCTAAACAAAAAGTGTTGCTACTAATGAGGAAGTAAAGATCCTCAGGAAAAGAAAGGAATCACCATTCTCGCAGGGGTGCTTCTTTATTATGGTGGGGGACCTGGGCAAGCATGTCTCATATTCAGGGGATTCATGGAGGTGGAATGCACTGAGTCATCTGAGCAACTACCATCTGCTTAGTGCAAAATGACTGCAGCTTCAGACTCCACGTGGAGTCGAGGTCTGTTTTACCTTGCCAGAAAAGCAGCCTATAGGAATAGTAGGATTACTCATCTGAGTATGAGAGGAATCTAGATGCTGGAGGCTGGTAGAAGAGGGAAGTAACAAATATAAAGCATGACCTTGGAACCAACTGCAGGGAGTCCTACTGAAAGAGCAGCTGACCAGTACCTTGAAAACATCAGAGGCAGAAGAGACCAGATTTAACCATAGTCTGAGTGACCCTAAGCATTGTAATAAGTGGACTTGAGTGGACACAGTGCTGCCCAGATCCTCTTGGCATCAGGCTAGCTATGCCAAAAGCTGCCTACAGTAACCATTCATGTTTTTTCCTGGGCATTATTCTGGCTAAAAGAGCATGCTCAGCATGTTGGAGACAGACAGATCTACTGGAGAGTTACCAACCCCAGAACCAATCCTCATCCATGTCTGTGCACTCAGTCATGTTTGATTCTTTGCAACCCTTTGGACTGTAGCCTGCCAGGCTCCTCTGGCCATGGAATTCTCCAGGTTGAGAATACTGGAGTGGGTTGCCATTTCCTTCTCCAGGGGTCTTCTCAACCCAGGGGTTGAACCTGCATCTCCTGCACTGCAGGCAGATTCTTTACCTGCAGAAGCATGGGGGAGGCAGTTCCTCATCCACGGAACTGCTGAATAAAACCCTTTCTCAGCCTTCAGTTAGAGTAAATCCTTATGTTCTGTATTGTTTTCCTAGTCCCTCATAGTACTGAGCTCCAGTTGTCCCAAGAAGCAACTCATTGGCTTCCTTCCCTTTTGCTAGTATTTCCTTGACTCCTGTACACATGACCTATAGGAACTAAAATAATTTCACCAAAGGCTGCTCCTGGGGAGTCTGCTCCCAAAGACAACATATGGCTACTCCAAACGGAAGTATTAAACACAATGGCTTACTTATATTTAAAAAAAATAGAACTGCCTTACGATCCAGCAATCCCACTGCTGGGCATACACACTGAGGAAACCAGAAGGGAAAGAGACACGTGTACCCCAGTGTTCATTGCAGCACTGTTTATAATAGCCAGGACATGGAAACAACCTAGATGTCCATCAGCAGATGAATGGATAAGAAAGCTGTGGTACATATACACAATGGAGTATTACTCAGCCATTAAAAAGAATACATTTGAATCAGTTCTAATGAGGTGGATGAAACTGGAGCCTATTATACAGAGTGAAGTAAGCCAGAAGGACAAACACCAATACAGTATACTAACGCATATATATGGAATTTAGAAAGATGGTAACGATAACCCTGTATACGAGACAGCAAAAGAGACACTGATGTATAGAACAGGCTTATGGACTCTGTGGGAGAGGGAGAGGGTGGGAAGATTTGGGAGAATGGCATTGAAACATGTGAAATGTCATGTATGAAACGAGATGCCAGTCCAGGTTCAATGCACGATGCTGGATGCTTGGGGTTGGTGCACTGGGACGACCCAGAGGGATGGTATGGGGAGGGAGGAGGGAGGAGGGTTCAGGATGGGGAAGAAAAAAAAATAAAAATAAAAATAAAAAAAAAAAGATTTGTGAATCTTTTTTTTTAAATGAGAATGAAATTTTAAAGTATATAAAAAGCAGTAAAATCAAATTATAAATGAAATAGAGACTTTTTGAATTACAATGCTGCCAATTTTTTTTTTTTTAAGAAATCCACTATCCTTTGTTTAGGAATATGAGATCTCCATCTTGTTTCTCCAAAGGATTATGGTGAAAAATACAAAATTTTAATAGAATTAAGAAAGATGCATCATCTTCATGAAAAATATAAAGTATTCTTCCAAATCAATCTACATTTAATACCATAAAATATGATATAGT
This sequence comes from Bos mutus, assembly GCF_027580195.1. Lineage (NCBI taxonomy): Eukaryota > Metazoa > Chordata > Mammalia > Artiodactyla > Bovidae > Bos > Bos mutus. Next base: position 10,613,944 of record NC_091640.1, on the reverse strand, counting down.
AATTACATATAAAATATGGTATTTTTTTTTACCTGAAACAAACTCCATAAAAGCAAATACCTAAGGGCAGCTAAGTCATCCTTGTGAGGACAGAGTAGTGGGACTTCTCTACAAAGTATCTGGCTTATTGTAAAGTCATTATCATGTTGGTATGAGATTAACCTAGGACATAAACACTACACAAATAGAACAAGATAGAGAATCCATCAAGGTAGACAGCCTTATGAATACATGAAATCTGGATAAATTTGCTGATGAGTTGGAAATGACATCTTACTAAATGGTGATGGATAAAGGTGTTAGTTATATGGACCTAATCTGCTTATGTACACCACATGATATGTAAAGATAGTTTTATTTCGATTAATAATTTAAATGGGGAAAGAATGTCTTTTGACACGGAAATGTTGGCTCTCTTACGACATTAGAGGAAGAAAAACTTCCCTTAGCAATAATGGAAAATATTGATAATTAAACTTTGCTAGGATTTTTAAAATTATGTATTATATAACTATGTTTGATTTCTTTTATAGAGTTTTTGAAAAGTATGTGGAAAATAACTTCAAAGAAACTAACAAAAGACATGAAAAAAGCAAATAGAAAATACAAAACACAAGGAAACATGAAAAGTTTACATTTCTCATTAATGATCAGAGAAATAAATATTAAACCAAAAAAAAAAGATCCTTACACATATATCAGATAAGCAAAAAAGATTTGTTAATTCTCCTTATGCTCAAGGCTGTGTATTGATCATGTAATCTGGTAAAACCAGTGGGGTGACTATTACAATCACTATTAAATTCGAGAATGTGCATAACCAGTCATCCAGCTATTGCATTTCTAGGTATACACCTGGAGCAATTCTTGCATATGTGACCAGATAACAAAATAATTGCAATATTGCTCTTAACATTATTTTTAATATTAAAAAAGTCTAAGTGTCCTAAATGTCCTTCAAAGAAATTGCAAATTTTGATTGTATGCTCATAATAATAAAAAATATAACATTAAAAACAAATATAACATTAAAAACAAATGAGCTATTGCTAGAACTACTAACATGGTAAGTATTCAGGAATATAAAGTTAAAATAGAAAAGAAAGTTGAAAATTTACACAGAACAAGATTAAATTTGACCACTAAGGAACCATACTTTACATTGCTTGGAGAAAATTTTAGTAAGGACATAAATCATGTAAAGGAAGTCCAGATCCAGAAAACAGAGTCATCTCTTAATAAGGAGGGTTACACCACACTCAACTATATCTTAAATATTCTATTTGTTTAGATTGTTCATTATATTATTTTAAAATCATTTGGGATATTTGAAGTATATTCTAACTATTTTAGAAGCAGCTGATTTATTTTTAACAAAACAATTACTTTAGAATAAGAAATCAAGAAATACAGAATTTTATGTCTATAGAGATTTCACTTGCTTTTTAAATTAAAGAAAAGAAAGGCAGCATTAAGAGAATCTCAATCTGATGGTTAGTTATTCAAGACCAGATTCATGACACAAAAGGGACTATCTGTGAAACTATGCAGGCTAATTCTAGGTTTACATGAAAAAAAAATAGAGCTATAACAATTTTTCATATTGAATATAAATACTTCACTTATAGTTGTTGCTTAATGGCAGAAAGTAAAGGACTAAAGAGCCTCTGGATGAAAGTGAGAGAGGAGAGTGAAAAAGTTGGCTCAAAACTCAACACTCAGAAAACTAAGATCACGGCATCTGGTACCATCACTTCATGGCAAATAGGTGGGGAAACAGTGGAAACAGGACAGACTTTATTTTCTTGGGCTCCAAAATCACTGCAGCTGGTGACTGCATTCATGAAATTAAAAGATGCTTGCTCATTTGAAGAAAAGATATCATCAACCTAGACAGCATATTCAAAAGCAGAGACATTACTTTGGGAACAAAGATTCGTCTAGTCAAAGCTATGGTTTTTCCAGTAGTCATGTATGGATGTGAAAGTTGGATTATAAAGAAAGCTGAGCACCGGAGAACTGATCTTTTGAACTGTGGTGTTGGAAAAGACTCTTGAGAGTCCCTTGGACTGCAAGGAGATACAACCAGTCCATCCTAAAGGAAATCAGTCCTGAATATCCATTGGAAAGACTAATGCTGAAGCTCCAATACTTTGGCCACCTGATACAAAGAACTGACTCACTGGAAAGGACCCTGGTGCTGGGAAAGGTTGAAGGTGGGAAGAGAAGGAAATGGCAGAGGGTGAGATCATTGGATGGCATCACCAACTCGATGGATATGAGTTTGAGAAAGCTCCAGGAGTTGGTGATGGAAGGGAAGCCTGGCATGCAGTCCATGGGGTCATAATGAGTTGACATGAATGAGTAACTGAATTGAACTGAAAGATGCTCTGCTAATTAAGAATTTGCTCTTATCTGCATGATCACATTCCCTGATCACAGAAAACTCAGAATTAAGAGAACTTGGAATCTCCTTTTTTAGCTACTGTCTATACAACTCAATAGAAAATAGAAATAGAAAAACATCTATTTCTGCTTTATTGACTATGCCAAAGCCTTTGACTGTGTGGATCACAATAAACTGTGGAAAATTCTGAAAGAGATGGGAATACCAGACCACCTGACCTGCCTCTTGAGAAGCCTATATGCAGGTCAGGAAGCAACAGTTAGAACTGGACATGGAACAGATTGGTTCCAAATAGGAAAAGGAGTACGTCAAGGCTGTATATTGCCACCCTGCTTATTTAACTTCTATGCAGAGTACATCATGAGAAATGCTGGACTGGAAGAAACACAAGCTGGAATCAAGATTGCCAGGAGAAATATCAATCACCTCAGATATGCAAATGACACCACCCTTATGGCAGAAAGTGAAGAGGAACTAAAAAGCTTCTTGATGAAAGTGAAAGAGGAGAGTGAAAATGTTGGCTTAAAACTCAACATTCAGAAAACGAAGATCATGGCATCTGGTCCCATCATTGCATGGGAAATAGATGGGGAAACAGTGGAAACAGTGTCAGATTTTATTCTTTTGGGCTCCAAAATCACTGCAGATGGTGACTGCAGCCATGAAATTAAAAGACGTTTACTCCTTGGAAGGAAAGTTATGACCAAACTAGATAGCATATTCAAAAGCAGAGACATTACTTTGCCAACAAAAGTCCGTCTAGTCAAGGCTATGGTTTTTCCTGTGGTCATGTATGGATGTGAGAGTTGGACTGTGAAGAGAGCTGAGTGCTGAAGAATTGATGCTTTTGAACTGTGGTGTTGGAGAAGACTCTTGAGAGTCCCTTGGACTGCAAGGAGATCCAACCAGTCCATTCTGAAGGAGATCAGCCCTGGGATTTCTTTGGAAGGAATGATGCTAAAGCTGAAAGTCCAGTAGTTTGGCCACCTCATGCAAAGAGTTGACTCATTGGAAAAGACTCTGATTCTGGGAGGGATTGGGGGCAGGAGGAGAAGGGAGCGACAGAGGATGAGACGGCTGGATGGTATCACTGACTCGATGGACATGAGTCTGAGTGAACTCCGAGAGTTGGTGATGGACAGGGAGGCCTGGCGTGCCGCGATTCATGGGGTCTCAGAGTCGGACACGACTGAGCGACTGAACTGAACTGATACAACTCAAAAAGAAATTCTGACCTTCTTGGTTCTTAGTTCTTTCAACTGAATAATATGGAATATAGTTTATTTTAAAAATTTTGGCTACTGATTTATGGAATATGGTAGTTCATTTTTTCCATGAGGGGAGAAGTAATTCAGGATATACCTTTGGATTATTTTTCCAAGTTATTGAGTATTTTTTCATGGTGGTAAAATAACATGTGACATGAGATCACTTCCCCTGTTTTTATGACTCTTCCAGTTCTTTCACATACCTCTTTAATTTTCTAATTTTCTATTGATTTTCACTACTATGCTTAAGTAGGCACCAGCCTAACCTTCCACACATAAAACAAAGGGGAAAAAAATGACATAAATACGGCTTAAAGCTTTGTCTTTCAATTCTTCTACGTTTGCTTGCTGCCAGGCTTCAAATTGACAACTTAATTTAATATGGAATTATATAAGTAATTATAAAATGCCATAATGAATAACTTCAAGTTTCAGTGAAAATCATGGGCACTCCAGGATGTAATTTATTCTAGACACTAAGTTTTTGCAATCTCAATTTCCCTCAAGCATTTTAAGGGACAAAAAGAGTTTAATTACATTCATAGTAATGAATTACAAGTTAATTTTTATCCACAAATAATTAAATAATGTGACAATCTGTTTAAGATTCTGTTTACTGACTCCCTAGTTGTGAATAGATGTCATCTGGATGCTAGCCATTTCACCACACATATTACAATAATTAAAGACATATAACAATTTTCATTTCTGCAGTGTCTGTTTTTCAATGATTTGTCTCCTGAACTTTATCAAAATGTTTAATACTGCCCTAAAACAGTAAAAATGTCTTCTTTTTAAAAACAGTGATTCTAATAATTTGTACTTCTGGGTAACCTGAGAACCCCTTTGTCAGAGAAAATCAGATTTGATTTTAATTGAAATACTTTTGAAAATATATCATTAAAGGAACACCTTCAAATTTTGCAAATAAATATAAGACTGAATTTGAAGATTATAATAACTCAATTTACAGATTATCTAATTATTCTATGTTTCTAATTTTCTAAAAGTAAAGATTCTAATGGAAAAGTGGTATTTCAAATGTAATAGGTGAGAAAGAATTTTGTAAAGAGGGAACATAAATGAGAAATTTGTCATATTATAATATATATTACATAAATATATATACTTATGTGTAAAACTATTAATAGGGCAAAAGATCAATAAAATAATGGATGTGAGTAGATACACTTGAAGGGAAAAATATAGAATTAAATCATTGGAGAATGAAGCCTTTTGTTACTAAATAAACTCAAATATTTGGTATAATACTTAGATTTAAAATTAAATATGATTTAACATAAATACTATCTTGAGATAATATTACTCGGATTAAAGTTATAATCATATAAAATGAAGTCATAAAATTCTAGAAAGTATTTTAATACTTAGTTATTCCTGGGATTGTGAAATTTTTCTATATATGACCACAATAAAACCATCACTAAGAAATTATATTTGACTAAATGAAAGCCTTCAACATTCTTGTGACAAAATAACAAACATAATTTAAGATACAGTGTATGAGCTAGGTAAAATTCATATAAAATTTGAGATTTAAAAGTTTGCCATCCTAAAGAAGAACTCATTTATAGATACTAAGATTAAAGTTATAACAGTTTTACAAAAACTAATTCTTAAACTAATACTTAGTACTTGGAAACATGTTTTCAAAAATAAATGGGAATAAATATTATGAAAAGGAGGAATTTGGACATAGATATCAAGGACTTTTGACAGAATGATATTCCTGCAATCCCCTTATAAATAGCCTCTATGAGCATAATCACACATTTAAAAACACTTTCATCTGTGTCATGATGTTTACTAATTACAATGTATAAAGATATCAGGTAAAAATAATCTCAATATGTTATGTACATATGAGATACACTGTAAGATTAAAAAGTTTTAAGATATTAATGGCATCAGAAAGTAATTCCATTTTCATAAGTGCAACATGCTGAATAGGAATATTTAGCTATTGACTACATAAAAGTTTGTTTCTTTAATAAAAACTGGAAGAAATTTATATAAGTATTCAACATGACTAGTTGTGATTTTAATTTACTTGCCTTTAATATATATGTCTATAATAAATACATTCTATATTTATAACTTCAGTGTCCTTATAAAGGAAGTGCAAGGATTCAAATGCAGAAACAATCTAAAGTCAAATCAGCAGTGGTCAGGGAATATGCAAATTTCACTGTCAAAACAGACCCTTGAGGCTAAATCCGTTACAGAGTCAGTAAAAAGGAAAATCAAGAAAATGGAAGTTGAGACATAGCCATCAATCAAAAACAAAGGAAGCAGTGAGTAGAGCCGACAAGATACACCAAATGCCAGCAAATTTCCTCATGACACAGTTTCCATTTTAAACAGAAAGCTTATTTTTATTTTTGCCTAATAAACTCAAAGAGCAAACACATGAGGCAAATTCAGGAATCAATTAGGTCTTTCTGATGTATCATCATTTATGAAAAATTGATCAGTTGTCAATTTATAGCTTTGAAAAACATTACAGGTTGTTAACAGGTTGTTTGATTAAAATAATATGCTTATTCACTTCTATACTGAAATGCAAAGATACTAAAATGGGATAAAATTATGACACCCTTCTCTGAAATACTGTAGTGTTTTTGATATATTTGTTTATATTTTTTAAATATGATACTTTTGTCCATGTTAAATTTTAATTGTCCAGTGACCAGAAGTTCATATTGTTTCTTTCAAACTAACTCTTACATTATTTACCATGTACATGATAATTCATAGCCTCGTTAACCATCAAATATAATGACCAATCATTCCAAGTGGATTATTCTATTATTTGATATTGTATTTACCATATAGATTCTGTATGATAAATGGGACAAATATGCTTATCTCTGCAAAGATATGCAATATATATATTTCTCTCATCCAATATATAAAACCGTATAAACACATATACTTTCTATATACTAGATTTCTCTCAAGTTCCCAGATTAAAAATACTATTTCAAAGAGGTTGGGACCAAATGGCAATATGTTTTCTGAAAGTTTCATAGTATTTTACAAAACTGGCATTCGTATTTGAATAGCAATTTCACTGCAACCTTACATATATGTTTTTTAAAATAGAATTGCTGCAAATAATGTTCAAATACATATTTCTTTCATTTAAAGTTAAGTTGTCTAATGTATATTCACTTAACCAAATATTTGTGCTAATCAAGCATAAGTACAGTCTTGAATAGAGTCTGTTCCCATGGAACATTTTATTTAATAATATTAATAACCATAATGGTACCATCTAATAACTATTGAACTATTAAATGGGCTGGGCAATGATTTAATTTTTTCCCATTAAACCATTCCCTTCATATGAATTCTCAGAAATATAATTATTATTAAAGTTCAACTTTTTTGATGAAGGCTATGTCACAGGCAGGTTAAACAACTTGCTCAAGGTCATATCATATATAAATGGTAAAATGGAGTTTGAACACTAATGAGGAAGAAAGGAATTTACCAAGGTTTGAACATATGAGAGCTAATGGGACAGCTATTTAGGAATGATCAGGATGCTGTGGTAGAGAGGAATACAGAAAATTATTCTGTGGTCAGTGAGGGTTTCCATGTGACATGGAATCAGACTGTATATATGAGAGAAAGCCATTCTTATTTTCCCATGAGCAGATGAAAGATAAAAACTCAAGAGAAGGAGCTGAAGTGTGAAAAAAAAAAATGGCACATTTTGCATTTGTATACTATTTTTTCAAAGTTCAAATGGAATGAATTTTTCCAGTATGTGTGTGAGATAAAGTATTTTCCCTGCATTTCTAGAAGATCTCTTTAGACATTATAGAGACCTGGGTTTACTTTATCAATTTTTATTATTTGAATACATTCCTCCACTGATCCCTGGTAGTTAAAACTATGATCACTTTCAATATCCTCTGTATAGAATGTTTATTCTTTCTCCAGCTTCCTTCAACATTTTATTTAAAATTTTCAAAAGTTTGATTATATTTCTTGCTTTTTAAATTTATTTAGCTTGGAAAGATCTATCAGTTTCTTGGAATTGTGGTTTAAATCTAAGTTCCTGGAAAATTCTTGAGAATTTAGGGAAAATCAAAGGTTGTTTTTTGTTTTTGTTTTTTGGTTTTTTTTTTAAGGTAGAATACATAAAACATGGACAGGAAAAATTAAGAAAAATTCCTTAAAAGTCACAAATTCTGACACCTGAAAGGCACTACTAAGATCAAAACAAGCCATAAGATAGTATCCCCAAACTACTAACCAATTCAAAAATTATTGAATGAGCAATAAACAGAATGTGACACTTCCATATAATAAAATACCATTCAGCAATAAATAACAGACTATTGATATATGCAACAATGTAGATGAATTTATAAAACATTGTGCTGAGTAAAAGTAGTCATATACACAGTATATTTAGCACCATCAATTTTATATTTATCTCTAGAGAAGACATCTAATCTCTGGTGACAGAAATAGATCAGTTTTTGCTGAGGCTGAAGGTAGTATCAAAATGACTTCAAACAAAAGAAGTTTTGTGTTGATAGAACTGTTTAATATCGTGATTATGGTTGTGGACACATGGATGTATATATTTGTTGAAACTCACTGAACTGTACAATTAAATGCATTTTTTTAATGAACAAAGCCAATTTTAAAAGATATGTCTGTGTGTTCTTTAAACACCCGGTTTCTTCTCATTTGTGACATTCCCCTTCAGCCTGACAGCTTCACTGGCTCTAAACCTCATGAATGCTTTCCTGAGCTTCATTCTTAAATAAACAATCTCTATACATCTGTTTCAGAGAAGGCAATTGCACCCCACTCCAGTACTCTTGCCTGGAAAATCCCATGGATGGAGGAGCCTGGTAGGCTGCGGTCCATGGGGTCGCTAGGAGTCGGACATGACTGAGTGACTTCACCTTCACTTTTCACTTTCATGCGTTGGAGAAGGAAATGGCAACCCACTCCAGTGTTCTTGCCTGGAAAATCCCAGGGATGGGGGAGCCTGGTGGGCTGCCATCTCTGGGGTCGCACAGAGTCAGACACGACTGAAGTGACTTAGGAGCAGCAGCAGCAACATACATCTGTTTATTCATTTTCCTATTCACTAAGGAAAGAGTCAGCTTCCCAGTGGCTCAGCAGTTACGAATCCACCTGCAATGCAGAAGACCCAGGCTCAATCCCTGGGTCACCAAGATCCCCTGGAGAAGGGCATGATAATCCACTCCAGTTTACTTGCCTGGAAAATTTCATGGACAGAGGTACCTGGTGGGCTACAGTCAATGAGGTCCCATAGAGCTGGACATGACTGAGCACAGAAAAGAGTAGATATGGATAATGTCAAAGCAAAGATTGGACATGAGATTTAAAAGATTAAAGGGAGGAGATGATTAAATTTTTTGCAAAGGGCCAAAGTAAACTAAGAGAAGGTCTTGTCTGAGCAAGATGGAAAGATGCATATTAGATTTAAAAAAAAAAAAAAAGAAAAGAACAACTTAATGTTGGGAGAAAATATCCCAGTAGTTTGTTGATAAGTTAAAGAAAATAATTGAAAGGTATCAATATATTTCCCCTTTCAGAAAATCCTGAGGCTTACTACATTAACTACACAAAAGAACTGAGACCCTGGTATTTGCTCATGTTAAGTTTTTTGCTAAAATTCTCCTGAATATTTTGAAGGTTCTAATCTGACCTACTACTAGCCACTTGTGTTACCTTGGTTAAGTGACTTACCTTCTCTGAGATTCAGTCATCTCACCTGTACTTAAGGATAGAGTCTTTTTTCCCATCAGTTTTAATTTTTAGGGCATGTCATGTCAAGAGGTAAGTCCATGTATTTACAACACTGAGTCATATTTCTACAAATCTAACTTTCCCTTCAGCCCATCTAGTAGCACTATGACACAGCTATATATAACAGCTTTGCTCAGCCAGATTTTTCAGGTTTTGATTATTACCAGATGCATTTTATTTTGCTTCACTAAATATATAAGATCAAGACACAAATTTAAAAAATTCAGTCAATTTTAATAAAGCTTCATCCTTAATACATTGTCTTAACTTGCTTATATGCAGTACTTTGAAAATGATGATCACTTTTTCTATGGACATTTTAATGTACTGATTGCTCAGTAATGTATTAATACGACTGCTTTTTTTTTTTTTTAGTGAATAAAGTGGCTACCAATTTAGAACCTGAAACAAGTTTTGCCATCCTTTTAAAATCTCAGATATTTGAGTCTAGCTAACCACTAGATGATGTCTTAACTTTAGCTTATCTAGACTAACACTGTAATGGATTTTCTGGAGAAAGCCTAGGTACCACAGGTCAGTATTCAATTTTCAAATTTTGTACCAGTTATGGAGATATATAGGTTTATCTGTTAATAGTAGGGCTCAATCTCAGTGTAAGCTTAGACTCTGGAGTAGTGAGTGTACTTAACACAGCTCTAAGGGGGTTATGAAGCACCCATTGTCCTCCTGATGTCCTATCTTAATTTTGCTCGATTGTTTTAATCATTCAACTTTTAAGTCATATTTTTCTTGGCAGTTTTTTCCTAGCTCTAGGATTTAATGCAAAGATTCTCTTCTCAACAATAAGGAGAAATATATAAAAAACACCACTTTAAGGGTCAAACATAGTACTTCTGTCTTTAAACACTCTTACCCAAACTAAACTTGCTAAATAATAGCAACATCACTTGGTTCATTTACGATTCTTAGGACATTGTGCTCAATGATTCCAACATATTTTGACTTTATGCTGCTGCTGCTGCTGCTAAATCACTTCAGTCGTGTCCGACTCTGTGTGACCACATGGACGACAGCCCAGCAGGCTCGCCCATCCCTGGGATTCTCCAGGCGAGAACACTGGAGTGGGTTGCCATTTCCTTCTCCAATGCATGAAAGTGAAAAGGGAAAGTGAAGTCGCTCAGTTGTGTCCAACTCCTAGCGACCCCATGGACTGCAGCCCACCAGGCTCCTCCATCCATGGGATTTTCCAGGTAAGAGTACTAGAGTGGGGTGCCACTGCCTTCTCTGTGACTTTATGCAGAGAATCACTAAAATAAGTCAATTCCACATCAGTAGTACTGACAATTGTCTTATTTTCATAATCTCAGAAGATACCCAAGAGAATAGAAACACGTTGGAAAAAATGGAAGATACAAGGCTAATACTGAATTCAATAAACTTTAGGAGCAAAATTTACCATTTGAAATGTTTATTTTATAATTATATTTCTTAGAGATTATTTAGTCCAAAATCTCTAAAGATAAATTAATCTCTAAAGATAAAGATAAATGAGATTCTAAATTATAAAATTGAGTTTGTAAAAGCCAAACCAATCAATTATTGGAAGAGCATCACTGTACTGAAGTCAGTTTAAATCAAAGTTTCAGTTCAGTTCAGTTCAATCAGTTCAGTTCAGTCACTCAGTCGTGTCCGACTCTTTGCAACCCCATGAATCGCAGCACACCAGGCCTCCCTGTCTATCACCAACTCCCAGAGTTCACTCAGACTCATGTCCATTGAGTCAGTGATGCCATCCAGCCATCTCATCCTCTGTTGTCCCCTTCTCCTCCTGCCCCCAATCCCTCCCAGCATCAGAGTCTTTTCCAATGAGTCAACTCTTCTCATGAGGGGGCCAAAGTACTGGAGTTTCAGCCCCAGCATCATTCCTTCCAAAGAAATCCCAGGGCTGATCTCCTTCAGAATGGACTGGTTGGATCTCCTTGCAGTCCAAGGGACTCTCAAGAGTCTTCTCCAACACCACAGTTCAAAAGCCTCAATTCTTCGGCACTCAGCTTTCTTCACAGTCCAACTCTCACATCCATACATGACCACAGGAAAAACCATAGCCTTGACTAGACGAACTTTTGTTGGCAAAGTAATGTCTCTGCTTTTGAATATGCTATCTAGTTTGGTCATAACTTTCCTTCCAAGGAGTAAGCGTCTTTTAATTTCATGGCTGCAGTCACCATCTGCAGTGATTTTGGAGCCCAGAAAAATAAAGTCTGACATTGTTTCCACTGTTTCCCCTTCTATTTCCCATGAAGTGGTGGGACCGGATGCCATGATCTTCGTTTTCTGAATGTTGAGTTTTAAGCCAACTTTTTCACTCTCCTCTTTCACTTTCATCAAGAGGTTTTTCAGTTCCTCTTTACTTTCTGCCATAAGGGTGGTATCATCTGCATATCTGAGGTTATTGATATTTCTCCCAGCAATCTTGATTTTAGCTTGTGTTTTTTCCAGTCCAGCGTTTCTCATGATGTATTCTGCATATATGTTAATTAACCAGGGTGACAATATACAGCCTTGATGAACTCCTTTTCCTATTTGGAACCAGTCTGTTGTTCCATGTCCAGTTCTAACTGTTGCTTTCTGACCTGCATATAGGTTTCTCAAGAGGCAGGTCAGGTGGTCTGGTATCCCCATCTCTTTCAGAATTTTCCACAGTTTATTGTGATCCACACAGTCAAAGGCTTTGGCATAGTCAATAAAGTAGAAATAGATGTTTTTCTGGAATTCTCTTGCTTTTTCCATGATCCAGCAGATGTTGGCAATTTGATCTCTGGTTCCTCTGCCTTTTCTAAAACCAGCTTGAACATCAGGAAGTTCACGATTCCCGTACTGCTGAAGCCTGGCTTGGAGAATTTTGAGCATTACTTTACTAGCATGTGAAATGAGTGCAATTGTGTGGTAGTTTGAGCATTGTTTGGCGTTTCCTTTCTTTGGGGTTGGAATGAAAACTGACCTTTTCCAGTCCTGTGGCCACTGCTGAGTTTTCCAAATTTGCTGGCATATTAAGTGCAGCACTTTCGCAGCATCATTTTTCAGGATTTGAAATAGCTCAACTGGAATGCCATCACCTCCACTAGCTTTGTTTGTAGTGATGCTTTCTAAGGCCCACTTGACTTCACATTCCAGCATGTCTGGCTCTAGGTCAGTGATCACACCATCATGATTATCTGGATCGTGAAGATCTTTCTTGTACAGTTCTGTGTATTCTTGCCACCTCTTCTTACTATCTTCTGCGTCTTTTAGGTCCATACCATTTCTGTCCTTTATCCAGCCCATCTTTGCATGAAATATTCCCTTGGTATCTCTAATTTTCTTGAAGAGATCTCTAGTCTTTCCCATTCTGTTGTTTTCCTCTATTTCTTTGCATTGATTGCTGAACAAGGCTTTCTTATCTCTTCTTGCTATTCTTTGGAACTCTGCATTCAGATGCTTATATCTTTCCTTTTTTCCTTTGCTTTTCGCTTCTCTTCTTTTCACAGCTATTTGTAAGGCCTCCCCAGACAGCCATTTTGCTTTTTTGCATTTCTTTTCCATGGGGATGGTCTTGTTCCCTGTCTCCTGTACAATGTCATGAACCTCATTCCATAGTTCATCAGGCACTCTATCAGATTTAGGCCCTTAAATCTATTTCTCACTTCCACTGTATAATCATAAGGGATTTGACTTAGGTCATACCTAAATGGTCTAGTGGTTTTCCTTACTTTCTTCAACAAAGCACTGCTTTGAGACTCTATTACTTAACTTCAAACATACAAGTTAACATACTTTTTTTGAAAACTAATGTAGACAAGAACAAAAAGATGGCACATGTAAAAATAATTTCTGGAAAGCACATCAGAATTTGAAGTACTTGTGATCTTCTATGGCTAAAATTAGAAAAGGGAACCCTCTTACACTGTTGGTGGGAATGCAAACTAGTACAGCCACTGTGGAGAACAGTGTGGAGATTCCTTAAAAAACTGGAAATAGAACTGCCTTATGATCCAGCAATCCCACTGCTGGGCATATACACTGAGGAAACCAGAAGGGAAAGAGACACGTGTACCCCAGTGTTCATCGCAGCACTGTTTATAATAGCCAGGACATGGAAGCAACCTAGATGTCCATCAGCAGATGAATGGATAAAAAAGCGGTGGTACATATACACAATGGAGTATTACTCAGCCATTAAAAAGAATACATTTGAATCAGTTCTAATGAGGTGGATGAAACTGGAGCATATTATACAGAGTGAAGTAAGCCAGAAGGAAAAACATAAATACAGTATACTAACGCATATATATGGAATTTAGAAAGATGGTAACAATAACCTGGTGTACGAGACAGCAAAAGTGACACTGATGTATAGAACAGTCTTATGGACTCTGTGGGAGAGGGAGAGGGTGGGAAGATTTGGGAGAATGGCATTGAAACATGTAAAATATCATGTAAGAAACGAGTTGCCAGTCCAGGTTCGATGCACGATACTGGATGCTTGGGGCTAGTGCACTGGGACGACCCAGAGGGGTGGTATCGGGAGGGAGGAGGGAGGAGGGTTCAGGATGGGGAATACATGTATACCTGTGGCGGATTCATCTTGATATTTGGCAAAACTAATACAATTATGTAAAGTTTAAAAATAAAATAAAATTAGGGAAAAAAAATTTATGAAACATGGAAAATTTGAATATGTCCTTGTAACCAACACATACTTTTTAACAAATTTATTTTGTAGGAAATTTTTACAAATTTAAATTGTTTTTCAACAAAAAATACAATTTATTGCCTACCACCATTTATTTTACTATTTCAATAGAAATGCAGCAAGTTTCTGCATCTACTTTTTTCCATGAAATCAACATTTGAAAATATCTACCATCATGTTTCTATTTACTTTGTGTAAACAAATTTTTCCAAAGCTCCCTGTACAATATTTCATCCAGTATTAATTGAATTTATAGTTGATAATCAACACTAAACTCTATGGTAAAAAAAAATACATGTATGTTTTGCTATTTTATCTGTATGTCCAGAATTCAATAACTATTAAGCAATAAAATGCTTGAATAAAATAAATGAATCAATTTACCCAGTAAACACTAAATGGAGATGTATTCCCTAGTATGTTACAATGATAGTCAAAGCATCACCAATCCTAGACCCATTCATTCTTTCCTTCAGATTTTTTTCCTAGTAGCCTCAACAATAAAAAGACAGTTGGGCTGTAGAGAAGCAGATATAGCCAGGCAAGGTAGCCTCTCCAATTTGGGTGGCATGTGAATTTGGAAATTGAACTTGATTGTGAGGAATAGGTTATAGTTTAGATGAGGAACAACCTGATTCCTATTGATATTTTGATTTTTGTCTCTCACTTTTAGCACTGGATTTCATGAGGTAGTAAAATGCTATTTATTCAATGAATGGTAAATCTGATGCATTGTATCATGCAGTAGGTAAGGAAAAATCATTGCAAGCGGATGTGGAAAGTAAAAGATATATTGGTTTCCTATTGCTGCTCTGATTGCCACAGACTTAGTGGCTTTGAAGCAACTGTCACTGAAAATGTTCATATAAATTGTCTGTTTCCAGACATACTTGAAGGGGATGACATTTATGTGGACGAGACAGACTAGAAGATCCATGCAAAGCCTCATATGCAGTGTTTCCTGTTATCTATTACCAATGTTAAATTATAAAAGTTAGGACATCTGGTGGAAAATGTCCTTTTGTGGAACTGATCTAAATGATTACCATAACGTGTTTTTTTAAATGATTTTGTTAGTTGTTAACATATGCCTTTTGAAACAATAAGTATGATGTTATTGCTTTTTTAGGCCACATGTCAATATTGAAAGTTGCCATCCTAACCACTTAGCTATTAGCATGCAGAGAAAGTATGATTTTCCTATTTAAAAAATGTGTTTACCTTTATATTCATGTGATTTAATGGAATATTTGTATAGCAAAATATATACAAATCTGTGTATGCATTGTGGGGACATCTGGAAATGAGAATGCAGTGATTCTTATCCCAAGGGATTAATTTTATAAATTACCATCATATCCACTAATAATAGTCAATTCTTTCTTTCTTCTAAAAAAATAGTAAAAATAAAAACCTGTAGTTACTATCAGGGCCACTTTAGCTAGCACATAGCTTGCTGTAGGGCTAATGTTATTTGTCTCATTTTTAGAGCAATGATTCATGTTAACCAAATTTAAATTAAGAATTACCTACTCTACTCAAATATCTAACCACACTAATTTCAGGAGATTCCTGAAGGGTGTTTTCTGGAATCAATGGGAAAATGTCTATTAATAAATTAGAGTTATGCTGTATTTTATATGGAAAGTTTATTCTAACAGATTAGTACCTGCTATGAAGTATTATATCTTCAGGATTCTAATATCATTAACTCATTCTGAGGTATTTCTTATCCTAGTAAATTTTGAGTAATAAAGTTTCATATTCTTTTAAGTATGTAAAGTGTGTTCCTTTAAGCATTTAAAAATTGCCCTTATTTCCTGCATTTCAATCAGGTTTAACACCAATTATTAAAATACTGCAAGTATTTATTGTTATTTCTGTGTAGAAGTGTATAAACTGGCTTCAAAAGAAAATAGCGATATTTAAAATAAAATTCCCATTTAAAACATCGAAACAGACAATCAGTTCTTCTGCATGCTGCTCTTGTCTCTCTGGAGGCTGCAGGCTTTAAATGACACTGATTATACCTGTTACACGAATACATTATTCATGAAATTGGTGGTAGAGCATCTTCAAACAGTCTGTCATTTTCCATTACATTCCATCAAAGAACCATATGCTGCTCTCATAGCGTATTAATACTGAAGCATACATAACACACGCGGAAAGGCATATGGAGGCATTATAGGCTTTCTGATGAGTTTTTGGAAATATATACGTAACACTTTGAACAACTTATGATTATGCACTACTTTGGCTAACAGACTTGCAAAAAGGGGGTGATGGATAGCCATCAGCTATTGGACTTAAGGTGTAATGCAAAAGCTTTCTTGACCTTTCTCCTTATTTATCAAACAGGTTTAACAAAGTAGTTGTGAATATGAGATGCAGAGAGTATACATATCCTATCAGTGTCAAAACAATGATATTCAAAGAGTACTAATTGCACTAGATATCTGGTCTGCAGACAGGTAAGAACAGAGGCATAAAGAAATTCAAGGAGGTGAACAGTACTTCACAATTATAAAAAAAAGCTGAGCACATTTATTTTGGAGCATTCATCATTTTACAAATTATATTTCTTTTCCACAATTTAGGATGTTGGCTGATAGACCTCACAGTTATTAATGTAAGGAATCTTTGCAGCTCTAAGAAGACTGATACTTTTTTAAACTTAACACCATTTAGCCACACTGGAGACTTTCTTCTGGCTTGTCAAAGCCATGTGCCACTGGGTGATAATATTTAGTTTTATGTTCTTATTACTCTGAAATATGATACTACATTTTTATCAGTGGGAAACACAGTCAGAATGGGTTTAGATTATTATAATAGAAGACTTCTTTCTTCTCACCCCTCTTTTGATAATCAGTCAACAATGGTTGCAAAGAATTCATATGCTGCTGACCCTCTAACTAAGTACATTAAAGACTCACTGCTTTTAAGATTAAGTAAAATAGTCAATGTCTTTAGACATGCAATATCCTTTATTACTTATCTCAATGCTGCATTTTGGGATTTTTTTCTTATCATTACTTTTGGAAGCAGGAATGAATATAATCTCACAATGTGGAAAACAAAATCTAAAAATAAACAAATTCCTTTAGAGTGACAACGTGGGAAGAAGATTTGTCTAATAATCTGGAGCTCAGTGAGTCTGTTATGAGTTAATAGGTTAATATCAGAGGATAAGTATTTGATGTTGGTGAGAATACTTGGATTTTGAGCTTAAGATCAGCCTGACTTCTAATGGGAAAGTATTTCTGAAGTAAGGAAATTTAAAAATTAGAAAGGCAATAATCAAATTGCATCTATATGCAAATCTATATGTATGAACCAATGATATTTACCAGGATACAGGTTTATCCTGAGGTTGCCATAGGAAGCAATGGATTCTGTTTCTCGATATTGCAGTTAGTCCCAAAGAATCATTATATACTGAACGCTGCATTTATTTTTATGATGATTTGAAAGCTATTAAACTCACATAAAGTGCCAAAAGGTAAGAAGGTCATAACTAGAGGGCAGATTGTATATATATATATATATATATATATATATATATATATAAAAATGCATTAATAAGTACATATATAAAACATATTATGTATATGTTTAATACATGTAATTGAATATATATATTTATTCACAAAGCATAACCTTTTCTGAAAATAGAGAAAGCAATAAAAGACCTCAACTTACTTTAAAAGGCAAGTATAAAACCTTTGTCCCATGCATATATATGCATAGAAATATACATAACATACTTGCCTTATAAGTTTTAGAGATTTGCAATTACTGTAAACACTGATCAGTCTTGTCACTTCAACTTCAAAAATTGTTCTTAGCAAGTCCAACTTAGTATCTGAGATTAACTGGCCTATATTTAGAAATGTTTTAATTTTAGAGATAAGTCTATGTATCAACTGGATATTTTAGAAAGATAGTAATCAGTGTTAGGTTTTCTTCCATTTCTGGACTTAGAATTGATTCATCAAATCTATGAACACCATAACAAGTAACATTTAACATCACTGTATAGTGTAATTAATTAATACTTGATATTATGATTAGTATGCTTTCAAGCTAAGAAAATTTTTCAAAATATAAAGTCCAAAAATTTCATAAGCAATTTAACAAAGTTTGCATTGCTCAAAAGATGATTGCAATTAAAATACTTTTCAGTCATCTTTCACTTAAGTTTCAGTTTTTACTTCTGGTCTCTGCATTTGGCCACAGCCCTTCATAGTTTTTCCTCTCAAAGGCTGATTGGTACATTGTTCATTTGTCTGTTTTATATAAGGCAGCCTGCTTCTGATATGTGTGGAAATAGATATTTGTTCCTGGATTTTGAATCTTAGTAGCTTTTCTTCTGGTTATGATGGCTCCCAGGCATTTTGATGGCCAGTGGCAACCTACCAGCCTCTCTGCCTTTTTGATCCAGTGTATACTCAACAGCTATATCCTGAGAAGCATCATCAAAGTTGCCTAGGTTGCAGTCTTAGGGTGTCTTTTCAGGATACTAGTTTCATGATGAACATTTTTATATTCCCATATATTTGTGTCTGCAGTAACATGTTTCTTCTCCTGTGTTCTATTACCACCATGATCTCCATTAATTTACCTTATCATTGACTTTTGAACATGAAGATAAGCTTGCATTCTTAGTATAAGTTCTACTTGGTGATGGCATATTGTTTTGTATTGTTGTATTTTTTTTTTAAATAATACTTACTTTTGGGTGTTTTCCTCTCAAATTTGGTAAGATTTACCAGAAAAACCATATGGTCTTTGAATCTGTGTCAGACTTCAATAAATGTTGGGTTATTTACATTCATTTCATATTCTCTCAGGCTCTTTATGAAAAGATAGCAAACATAAAATTCCCCATAACAATTTTAAGATCTATCCTTGAGTGGAATGTTGTCCACTCAGAGTTGTACGCTACTTTCAGCCTCTAATTTCATAGCACTTAACGCTTACAGGATTTGGATTTGAGGAATTCCAGTTGAGCCATTCCAAATCCTGAAAGATGATGCTGTGAAAGTGCTGCACTCAATATGCCAGCAAATTTGGAAAACTCAGCAGTGGCCACAGGCCTGGAAAAGGTCAGTTTTCATTCCAATGCCAAAGGATGCTCAAACTACCGCACAATTGCACTCATCTCACATGCTAGTAAAGTAATGCTCAAAATTCTCCAAGCCAGGCTTCAGCAATATGTGAACCATGAACTTCCTGATGTTCAAGCTGGTTTTAGAAAAGGCAGAGGAACCAGAGATCAAATTTCCAACATCCGCTGGATCATGGAAAAAGCAAGAGAGTTCCAGAAAAGCAGCTATTTCTGCTTTATTGACTATGCCAAAGCCTTTGACTGTGTGGATCACAATATACTGTGGAAAATTCTGAAAGAGATGGGAATACCAGATCACCTGATCTGCCTCTTGAGAAATTTGTATGCAGGTCAGGAAGCAACAGTTAGAACTGGACATGGAACAACAGACTGGTTCCAAATAGGAAAAGGAGTTCATCAAGGCTGTATATTGTCACCCTGTTCATTTAACTTATATGCAGAGTACATCATGAGAAACGTTGGACTGGAAGAAACACAAGCTGGAATCAAGATTGCTGGGAGAAATATCAATAACTTCAGATATGCAGATGACACCACCCTTATGGCAGAAAATGAAGAGGAACTCAAAAACCTCCTGATGAAAGTGAAAGAGGAGAGTGAAAAAGTTGGCTTAAAGCTCAACATTCAGAAAACGAAGATCATGACATCTGGTCCCACCACTTCATGGGCGATAGATGGGGAAACAGTGGAAACAGTGTCAGACTTTATTTTTCTGGGCTCCAAAATCACTGCAGATGGTGACTGCAGCCATGAAATTAAAAGACTTACTCCTTGGAAGGAAACTTATGACCAACCTAGATAGCATATTCAAAAGCAGAGACATTACTTTGCCAACAAAAGTCTGTCTAGTCAAGGCTATGGTTTTTCCTATGGTCATGTATGGATGTGAGAGTTGGACTATGAAGAAGGCTGAGCGCCGAAGAATTGATGCTTTTGAACTGTGGTGTTGGAGAAGACTCTTGAGAGTCCCTTGGACTGCAAGGAGATCCAACCAGTCCATTCTGAAGGAGATCAGCCCTGGGATTTCTTTGGAAGGAATGATGCTGGGGCTGAAACTCCAGTACTTTGGCCACCTCATGCGAAGAGTTGACTCATTGGAAAAGACTCTGATGCTGGGAGGGATTGGGGGCAAGAAGAGAAGGGGACGACAGAGGATGAGATGGCTGGATGGCATCACTGACTCAATGGACATGAGTCTGAGTGAACTCCGGGAGTTGGTGATGGACAGGGAGGCCTGGCATGCTGCAGTTCATGGGGTTGCAAAGAGTCGGACTCAACTGAGCGACTGATCTGATCTGATCTGAATGCTTACAGAAAATGAGTGTGGGGTACTCATTCAGCCCTCCCTCCTTGTAACATCCCTTCTCCCACCCCCCAGCCCAGCTAATGACTCATTTGGTTGTTGGCAGCTCTGTTTCCTACAGTTGGACAAAGATACACCTCACAATTTTCCCTACTTTTTTGATGTTTTTGTGGAGAGACAGTTTGAAGCTGCCCCAAACTGCCATTTTCCCTTAATTATTTCTTGACTTTAATTTCAATTACTCTCTCAAATTTTGGGGGTCAATGGCATTTAAAGTTATTTGACATTTGAATGTATCCTTATAGTAAATATCTGAACAGTGTACAGATATCTTCAATAAGTTAATGAAACTAAGCTTCAGTGAGACTGAGACTTGCTTGCAGAGACAGAACAGTTAATAATACCTCCTTTGCACCATGTGGTACAGTAGGAGATGTACATTGCTGCTTATACTTAAGGTGGATTTTAAAGTCAGAATTTCCATTATATAGTTTTAGTTCAGATTCCTCCCTACTAAATTATATTTGCATAGTATTTGAGTTTTTAAATTATATTCATGAGTAAGGATACTCTACAGTTTATAGTTGAGAACTAGGGTACACATGTGTAGGATTACTAGGTCTAGATCATAAGGGTAAGACAAGAACTTGATGTTGTCTCACTTCTAAGCAAACACAGCTTTTACTTTACCACTATGACTTGAGACACACACGCAAGCATATACACACACCCATCATTTACACTATTAATACGCTATCCAAAATGTTTCCCCTTTATAACAAGATAATTTGTCAAAATGATTTACATAATTTAGCAATAGATGACTAATTATCACTGATGTTTTTTCAGAGAATTAGCCTAGGTCACTTGAATATTGAATTACTTTTAACAAAATTTTTAACAAATTTTGTTAAAATTTTACATTTTAACAAAATGTAACAGTGTACAACCTCAAATATACTTGTTTCATTGTCTTTGCAGGGTATTCGATTCTAAGCCACAAAGCTTGATTTTGAGTTTGGTTTCAAAGTAGTAATACCTCAGCTAATAAAAGTGTCAGCTTCATGGCGGATAAAGTAGTGATGTACATGAAATGTAATAGTAGAAAGATGTTTCTTGGGCTTTTCATTATAAATATTATATAAATGTTGACCTATACCCAGCCCCTTGGAGATTTAGGTGTCTGTTTGAATATCCCAGACAGATTTTGTCATGTCACTATATTCTCATATGTGCCTTTTGAAATTGTGCTCTTAAAAATGACACCATTTATGGAACCCATAAAGAATATGATTTCTCTGGAGTTTTAGGTGATTCTCGTGAAATATTGAAAAGCGTGCCATAATAAATATAAAAGTATTAGAACTTTCCTCCAGGCAGTTAGATGAGAGGCTTAAGTATTTACACATCTTATCAGCTGGCCCTTTAAGTAATTCCTAAAATACATTATAATAAGAAATCTTTGGAAATTTTAACAGTTAACTTGCATTCAAATAACTGTTTTCTATGTTAAGTTAAAATATTACAACATTAGGAAAATATAATATTTGATGAAATTAAGCATTGTGTTATTAGATTTGAAACAAGTCTCTGTCTCTCCTCCCCTCCATGCAAAAGTACTATTTTCCCTTTTACTCTAATATCGTATTAAGGTCATAAGCGTCATAAGTAGTAGAAAAGGGAGGGGTATAAAAATATTTCAAACCAAAAAGCTATTTGGAAATTTGTTCCAGTTCAACAAAGTGATACTGTTTCAAATGGTGTCACCCTTTTGGGAATATCAAGTGATAAGCAGCAGAAGCCACAGTAGAGTTACCCATTCTTTGTGTAGCATTTTGGATATGTTTCTTGGCATTTAGCATTCCTTTTTTTTTTGCTTATTTCCTAAGCCTAATTCCCTAGTTTTCCAGTAAGTCCTATGAGGCACCCAGTCACAGTTTTATACATTCATTTTCTAGATTAGAGTGTATTTAAGACGACCTGACTAGTCAGAAGCCTGTTAAAAGTGAGGCTCAAGAAAACAGGTAAAATTTGGAAGCAGATCCTTGATCTAATTGGGGCTAGACAAGCACAAATCATTTAACTACTGAACTATTGCACACAGGCCTAGCATGCAACAGTATGATGGCTAACTATGCTATTCTTGTCGCCACCTAGAATAAATTCTCAGTTGAAGGCAAAACTTTGAGGTTCGTCAAGAAATTCATTTTGATATTTGGCAAAACTAATACAATTATGTAAAGTTTAAAAATAAAATAAAATTTAAAAAAAAAAAAAAAGAAATACATGGCTGCAGAATGAGGTGGTTGAAAAGTCAAAGTAAGAAGGACATATTTAAACCCCTAAATCCTTAGCATAATAAACAGTCTGAACCATAGGGGATTCCTGTAACTATTCTAAAAAATCTTCATAACATTAGCAGAGCTATAATACTTTATGCAAACACCTGTACCATTTTGTTCCCTAAGGAAGCTGAAATGCAATTTGCAGCTTCATCAGATCTCCTCCATGAAAATTTGGATATTTATCAGATAAGAGACCGAGAATTACAAGAGAAGTTTTTCAGGGACTTGGTACATTCCTAATTCCAAAGCCCTAATGATGTTTTATTGGCAACAAAAGGAGTCCTTTCTTCCTTGAAGGCCAACTCTGTTCTTGCCTTGAATGTTTATGTGGTAATTAACCATCTAAATAGGTTCCTTGTAATGGAAAACTAGCTGCCATCCAGATAGCCATAGTCAACAGTCTTCTAGATTCTAGTTCTATAGATTCCTACAGATTTAGATAAACTATCCTGAAGAGCCTTGTTGAAC
The DNA here is from genome assembly GCF_027580195.1 of Bos mutus. Lineage (NCBI taxonomy): Eukaryota > Metazoa > Chordata > Mammalia > Artiodactyla > Bovidae > Bos > Bos mutus. The sequence goes on along the minus strand of NC_091640.1, from coordinate 10,590,500 downwards.
TCTTTCAGAGTTGCAGGGTTTTGCTAATTTAAACTGCCAACAATCTAAAGAGTATGGGATTGAAAAAGAATTGAATGCTATTGAGATTAAATTATTCATCTGGATTACTAGTTAGGTTAGATAATAAATTGAAACGTCTAGCTCAAGAAACTAGGACCAGTTTCATTATATTTTCCTAAAGTGATTATGGGCATGTGAGTCACATAACAATGCTAATATAGTATCAAGAATTCTTTGATATACAATAAAGGAAATGATATCTTAATTTATGAAGGTAGATTTCTGATTTAGATTTATCAAGAGCTACCCATATGAGTATCCATGGATGCCAGCTATATAACTCAGGATCTCTGCTCAAATACACACATTGCATGAACACAAACCTCTTTAAAACTAGTTGTTCAGCTGTTTTATTTTGGCCCAATACTGGATGGTAATGTCATAATTTAATGGATGCCCAATATTTCCATGGTGGTAAGAAGTATTCCTTTATCACAGGCCAGATGGCAGTTTTTAGTTCTTTGCCATAGAGCAAATCAAGAAAATTCACTGTCAGCATGGTGTTTGTTCATGATAATCAAGAAAAAATTCAAATGATAGTATACTGATGAAAGAATGGGTGGTATGTAGAAGATTTACTGGCATGCCTCCTTTTAAAATCATACACGGTAAATGATAGCAAAGTTCTGAGACCATACTGAAGCAGAATATACAAAAACTCATTGGTTAAAAAGACAATGACCAGTGTAAATAATTATAGGCAAAAGGACAAAGAAACAAAAGAGAGAAAACAAAAGCCAGCAAATCCTCCAGCTAGTTTTAAAAACAAAAGTTAAAATTTGTGATGTGTCTATGATGCATAATTTTTCTACATGAAGTTTTCCCTATGTTTGCTATTAACAATTGCATGTGGATTTGTAATTATGTGTATCATTTAATACATAGGTTACAGAGACACATACTGGTGAGGAATGGATCTACTGGGAACCACTGACCGAAACCACCTTTCTTGGCCAGCCAGGCATGATAATAACTGCTTGCTCGAGTTCTTTCTCAACAGGAGGTCCCAATAAGGAACATGGAACAACAAGCTACCACAAGGCAGGATAATTTGGGAGGGGCCAAACGGAGGGAGGAGACACAAGCCCATGATATGTTCTGCCAATCTCCCAGAAACCTTTGTGCTGGATTCCATGTTATCTGGGAGATCCACATGCAACATGAAAGGACCCTGAGTCAGATCACATATGGGCACAAGAAAGATGATTGGGCACAGACAACCTGAAAACTCATCCCATTACCATAAACCCTGAGATGGGTGAGCCGTAAGGTAGAGCAGTTCTCCTTGGGTCCCTTACCTTCTGTTTTCTGCGTGGGCACCCCTTTGCAATGAAGTCTTTTTTTTTTTTTTTCATTAAAATTTTATTTCCAAGATGCCTGAAACTTTAAAATTCTGTTTAGCATGTTCTCAAACTTCAGTCATTTCAGACAGTGTAGCATTTACAAAAGGATAAGCATAGATATCAACAGAATAAAATACTGTTCAGAATTAGACACACATATATATGATCAGTTGGGGTTTAACAAAGGTTCCAGGCAATTCAATGGGTAAAAAGAACATTCTTTTCAATAAATGGTCCTGGAGCAATTGATCATCCATATGTAAAGGAAAAAAATAACCCACACACTTCAAACTTTACCTCAGACCACACAGAACAAAATTACTCAAAACATATCATAGACCTAAATATGAAGGCTAATGCTATAAAACAGCACAGAAGAAAATTTGGGGGCTCAGGTCAGGCAAACATTTCTTAAGACACAAAAAGCAGCACCTACTTTTAAAATCTTTTTAAATTGATAAATCCAGTAAGTCTTTTGCTTTGTCAGCATGTATCTCCTTAGAAAATTCATTTATGAGTGTCAGACAAGATCCCACTCAAGTGTTGAAAGGGGAAATTATCAGCAGTTCAAGGAAAAGTTGAAAGAGGCAAAGCTTTTTTTTTATGTTTGAAGACAGATATGGAGATTAGTGTATGTTGATATTTGTAACTATGGTTATGTATTGATTGGACAGTTTTGAATACTTAATATCGGAAATCTCTTACTATGTTTAAGACCCTGTATCATGGTAAGCCTAAGCAAACGTTCCCATCTAGTGAGTTTAAAAGACATCTAGTCCTTGATGCTTGGGAATTTGTCACTAAAGATGTCTATCGTTGTGAACCACTGTATTCCAGACACTAGATACATAAGTAGCATATTCATGGGAAGTTACTAGAAGTCAAGGTGAATTAGCTAACAAAACATGAAATTCAGACCCAAAATATAAACGTAAAATACCAAATTAATTTTACAGCAAGACAAGTATTTGCCTTGCACTAACAACACTTAGAAGCTGAACTTCACAAGTTGAACACACACCCCAGATAGAATAAAAAATCATGTCATAAACAAAAAATCACCAAAATTAAACCATATAAAAAAACCAGACACACAAAAAACACACTTGACTATAAATAAAACAGATTCTATGGCTTGTTTAGAAAGGAAAACTCTGTTGTCAAATCCATTTCAAGTTTAAACAATCCAGTCTTGCTACCAGAGAGGTCAACTCAAAGAACTCATTCTGCCGGTTTTTAGACACCACCATGTCGATCGCATGAAAGAATAAAAAATTTGCTTACCTCCATCCAGCAGGGATGGGATGTGCAGAGCAGTCCCTAGCCTGTAGACTGGCTTACCTTTTGTGGTTCACTCTTACACAGTCATTCTCCCATGAAGCAACAAGGATTTTGTTCTGTATTCCAAGTACAAATGACCTGAAAAACCAGATTGAAAATAGTTTATTCATTTTTACTTGCAATTACAAAGTTTTCCATTGAAACTAAATCCTGAAAAATGAGAACAAATTGTAGACCGAGTTCGGGGTCTTGTCTTATGTATTCTTGTACCTTCCTTACCTAGCAAGTGCCTGCCTCATAACACAAACTCAATAATGCATGATATTCTGAATTGAGGGTGACTTTGTACAACCTATAGAATATGTAAATAGGTAATTAGAATCTGAGATACTCTGTATAGACATAGGATGTTTCTTTAAGCATTGCTACCTTTTAAGCTGAAATATTTGATGTAAAATGCTGTTGTTTAAAAGTTCTATCATTTTATTCTATTGCTCATCTTGTAAGGGGTAACAAAAATGATATTCAAATGGGGAGGGAGGAGGGTTCGAGATGGGGAACACGTGTATACCTGTGGCGGATTCATTTTGATATATGGCAAAACCAATACAATATTGTAAAGTCAAAAAATAAAATTAAATTAAAAAAAAAAACAAATGACAGAAAATATTGTGTTTAGCCAAGTGCAATATTTGTTTTTTATGTCTTAGGAGAAAAGGGATGTCAAATCTGTATTCTAATGAAATCAAAATTTCCCAGTTAAGGATTTGGTCAGAAAGCGGGTACTTTGCCACCTTAGTAAAAGAACACAAGTTTACTCCATACACTATATAAAAGGGTTTACAAATTCAAATGTGTGTGAAGATGTGTAAATTTCATATTCCTATAGAAAATGTGGTAAGAATATGTGAAACAATATTTATGTCAATGGTATTTTCCCAGTAAAAATTATACTCTTTATCAGAATGTTTTAAAATATAACTTCTTTATTAATATCTCCATAGCCTTGCAATTTATTTTAATAATCAACTAATCTGTCACAAATGAAAACTGACAAATACTCAGTTAAATATGTATCAAAAGTATTAAGACACATTTACCTCAATTTTTTTTTTTTTTTTACTCTCAAGAAAAGCATTATAAATAGTACCTGCAAGTCAATGTACTTATGCTTTTCAAAACAGTTGGTTGTTTGTATTTTAATCTCTAATTTAAAAAAGCATTCCAAATTATGTTAGGAGGAAAGCATTTCCAGGCAGAAAGTATATTGTACTATTTAGCAATTTATGCTATTATATACCAGAGAAGGCAATGGCAACCTGCTCCAGTACTCTTGCCTGGAAACTCCCATGGACAGAGGAGCCTGGTAGGCTGCAGTCCATGGGGTCACTAAGAGTCTGACACGACTGAGCGACTTCACTTTCGCTTTTCACTTTCATGCATTGGAGAAGGAAATGGCAACCCACTCCAGTATTCTTTTTTTTTTTTTTTTTTTTGAGATGTAGCTATTTTCTTTTTTTTTTTTTTTAATTTTATTTTATTTTTAAACTTTACATAATTGTGTTAGTTTTGCCAAATATCAAAATGAATCCGCCACAGGTATACATGTGTTCCCCATCCTGAACCCTCCTCCCTCCTCCCTCCCCATACCATCCCTCTGGGTCGTCCCAGTGCACCAGCCCCAAGCATCCAGTATCGTCTTTCTTTTTTTTTTTTTTTTTTTTTTCAATTTTCAAATTTTTATTTTAGCTTGGTCCTACTTGAAATTAGTCAATGCAGTATTCAAATTTTTTGTGATGCACTCATAACATAATATTTTCTTGCCTGGAGAATCTCCAGGGACAGGGGGACAGGGGGAGCCTCTTGGGCTGCTGTCTATGGGGTCGCACAGAGTCGGACACGACTGAAGTGACTTAGCAGCAACAGCTATTATATACTCATATATATTAATACTACTTGAGAGAATTTTAAGTTAGTATTTTGACCAAAATAGTAGAAAAAGCTGTCATCCTGTAAGTTGTTAGCACAATCAATTACTAGAGAAAACTATTCTAGTACGTCTTTTTCTTCTCATTCTTGACTCTAATTTTATATTTTTTCTTTCCTAGATTTGGGTGGTTAACATCTTACTTGCTTGCTCTCGTTTTTCATATATTAAAAAAAAAAAAAAAAACTGAGCTAACAGAACAGTCTGAGCTACCCTAACAGGAAGAGAACTGACATCTTTATTTTATATTGAGGTCCTAAGTCATCCAACTGTGAAGGTCTCTCATTATCACACGAGACAGTTTGTGTCAGGATTTAATTTGGTGTTACTATTACTTCCCAATGAGAGAATCTCATCTGAAAAATCGAGAAATTTATTTTTTCACTTGCAGAATGGTATTTAACCCTCATAATCTGCCTTCTGGAATAGAATAATAGAATAATCTGCCTTTCCCATTGCATGAAAGGGGGATTTCCAGAACAGAGAAGCTGGAATGCTAACTCAGAACACAAGCATCTGATATGGAAAATCAGACAGATCACCTCTAAAGACTTTACCATATAATATATGAGCTCAACTCTTCGGCAAGTTTAAAATATGGCAGATGGTGCTTAAAGATTGCAGGTTAAGTTTATATCTGGGACAAAGAACACTTCATATGGAGACTGGTTTTTATCTATTGGGCCATTCCTTCTGAAAGAATTTCAGGACTTCCCTGGTGATCCAGTGGTTAAGAATGCACCTGTCCATGCAAAAGACATGAGTTCAGTCTCTGGTCCAGGAAGATACCATATGCTGCAGGGCAACTAAGCCCATGTACCACAACTACTGAGTCCATAGTCTAGAGTTCAAGAGCTGCAGCCCTAGATCCTGTGCTCTGCAATAAGAGAAGCCACCACAGTGAGAAGCCTCACACTGCAACTAGAGAAAACCTATATGCACCGATAAAGACAGCTGTAAATAAATATACAGAACATCTTTAAAAAAGAGACACCATTTGTCCTGGCTTCAACTCAGCCCAGGATTTAAAGAGAGAAAGAAAGCATTTCAATTAATAAACAAATGATTCTAAGAGGGAGAAACAAATACTCAGCTTTTATTAAAATGTGGTTTTTAGGATTATTTGCCCATCTAAACATTTTTCTATACATGTTCTAAATGTGTTTCCATCTAAACATTTTTTCTATATTTTAGCAAAGTTGGAAATAAACGCTTAATTTTCTTTTCACTTTGTATAGAAAAAGGTACAGTTTGGATAATATAAAGACTGATTCTATTAAAAACTATATGTGCACCTACTCATAGCATGGTTGTAATAAAAGGGATATGGAAACAAGGTTAGAATACTTAGATTCATGGCTAGGGTCATGAGAGATAACAGCAAAGGCTTCGTACGATCTTGATTAACGTGCAAAATACAGGCTAGTGCTTGCCAAAGCTGCTCTCAAAGATAAATGCATTACATCTGAATCGGTGATACATAGACTAATTGATCACACAGCCCTAAGTGACCATCTTATACAGGAAGATTAATGGATCATTGAGGCCCTGAGAATTAGCTACTGAACAAAATACATGATTCAATTCAGTTTCTTACTACAAATATGGCCTGGGTATTGCAATTGGCCTTTTTTTTTTTTTTTATGAGTGTATGCATGAATATAAATAAAATTCTTTATTAATAAACTTTTCTCTAATCCTTTAAATTTTAGTTTTTTTAAACAAGTATATTACATTACAATACTGTATTAGTTTCAGGTGTACAGCAAAGTGATTCAGTTATATATATAAATATCAGGTTATTTCATTATAGTTTATTATAAGAATTGAATATAGTTCTCTGTTCTATACAGTAAATCCATATTGTTTATCTATTTTATATTTTATTTTATAAAAATGGCAATTTTTATCTGTTAATCCTATAACTCATATCCCTCCTCACTTTCCCTTTGGTATCTGTAGACTTGTTTTCTATGCCTGTGGATATGTTTCTGTTTTGTAAATAAGTTCATTTGTAGTATATTTTAGATTCTACATGTAAGTCATATCATATAATATTTGTCTTGCTCTGTCTGACTTACTTCATTTGGTACGATAATCTTTAGGTCCATTTATGTTGTGGCAAATGATATTATTTCATTTTTTAAGGCTGAGTAATTTTTTGTTGTTCAGTCGCTCTAGTCATGTCTGACTCTTTTGCAAACCCATGAACTGCAGCATGCCAAGCTTCCCTGTCCTTCACCATCTCCTGGAGTTTGCACAGACTCATGTCTATTGAGTTGGTGATGCCATCAAACCATCTTGTCCTCTGTCTTCCCCTTTTCCTCCTGCCTTCAATCTTTCCCACAATCAGGACCTTTACTAGTGAGTCAGCTCTTCATATCTGGTGGCCAAAGTATTGGAGTTTCAGTTTCATCATCAGTCCTTGTATGAATATTCAGGACTGATTTCCTTTAGGATGGACTGGTTGGATCTCCTTGCAGTCCAAGGGACTCTCTAGAGTCTTCTCCAACACCACAGTTCAAAAGCATAAATTCTTTGGCACTCAGCCTTCTTTATGGCCCAACTCTCACATCCATACATTACTACTGGAAAAACCATAGCTTTGACTATATGGATCTTTGTTGGCAAAGTAAGTCTCTGCTTTTTAATATACTATCTAGGTTTGTCATAGCTTTTCTTTCAAGAAGCAAACATCTTTTATTTTCATGGCTGTAGCCACCATCTGCAGTGATTTTGGAACTGAGTAATATTCCATTGTATATGCACACACATATATTAATATACATATTCACACACACATCTTCTTCATCCATTCATCTGTTGATGGATCCTTATGTTGCTTCCGTATTTTGGCTATTATAAGTAGTGCTGCTATGAACATTGGGGCAATTGGCCTTTGAGAGCAATAGGATGCTAGAAACAGGTTCTCCATAGCAACCTGTACAGAATTTTCACCTTTGTTGATATGGAATCAGACACCTCACAGAGAAATCGCAAGTTGGACAAACTAGACTCAAACTTACTACAAGAAAAGCATATTCCATATCATAATGGTCACTTAGAGGCTTATAAGCCCTATATGAATATAACTACAGTTTGAAATATGTATAGACAGATCACAAACTGATGGAATCCTGGAAGGTGTTGATAAACACCCAAATCATGTTACTGTTATAAGGAGTTGTTTTTCAGTGGCCAAATCATGTCCGACTCTGTGGGACTCCATGGCCTGTAGCGCACCAGGCTCCTCTGTCCATGGGGTTTTAGCAAGAATACTAGAGTGGGTTGTTATTTCTTTTTCCAGGGGATCGTCAAAGAGCAGGGATTGAACCCGTGTCTCCTGCACTGGCAGGAGGATTCTTTATCACTAAGCCGAGAGTACTGATGACCTAAATATTGAACATGTAGCTCTTCCTAAGGCTGCCAGAAAGTGCTTTAATTTTTTTTTTATAGTTTGAGACTGAAGTAAAGAATATCAGGAAAAGTTAGATATAAACTTATTGTGTCAAGTAAATGAGCAAATATTTATTCAAGGCCCTATAAAAATGTATAGGAGGGCAAAAGGGTTTCTTAGCTGGAGATAATTCTATAGTATAAGGCTGTTCTATCATTATTTTTTTTTAATTACAGAATAACTAAGTTAAAATAATGGAGAATATCAGATAGCTTAAGATGATTCCATTGGCTACATAGTAGAGATGAATGTGTGTGTGTGTGTGTGTGTGTATGAACTTTGGTACATAGCTTTCATAAAGCTAAGAACAAGTATGAACATACATCCATACTCTCTTTGTGAGATACAATATATTTAATATAATATGAGTGACTGAACTGAACTGAAACTTCATTTATAACTGCCTAGAATCCTAGGTGGAGAAGGCAATGGCACCCCACTCAGTACTCTTGGCTGTAAAATTCCATGGATAGAGGAGCCTGGTGGGTTGCAATCCATGGGGTCGCTAAGAGTCAGACACGACTTCACTTTCACTTTTCACTTTCATGCCTTGGAGAAGGAAATGGCAACCCACTCCAGTGTTCTTGCTTGGAGAATCCCAGGGATGGGGGAGCCTGTTGGGCTGCCGTCTCTGGGGTCGCACAGAGTCGGACACGACTGAAGTGACTTAGCAGCAGCAGCAGAATCCTAGGTACTTGGTGAAGTCCTGTAGGTACGTCTACAACTGAGGGCATGATCACATGCAATGTTACTAAGAATGTTATTAAAAGTTGATCTATATTGACATGATCTTCAGGGAAATGTAAACCAAACCCACAACAGACCATCACCTCACACCTGTTAGAATGTTTGCATTCAATAAGACTAGAAACGAGACCGGGCGAGGGTCTGGAGAAAAGGGAACACTTGCGCGCTGGTGCTGGGACGGCAAATTGGTGCAGCCACTACGGGAAACGATATGGGAACCTATTCTTCTAGTAGGACTGCCTTATGATCGGTAACCCACTTCTGGATATGTTTATTCGAAGAACATAACTATACTAACTGGAAAAGATATACGCACCCGCATTTTCACTGCAGTATTATTTACAATAGCTAAGACATGGGAGCAACCTGGTATCCACTGGGGGAAGAATGGATAAAGAAAATGTGGCGTATATGTATAAATTGGGTATTATTCAGCCATGAAAAAGGAAGCCTTTGCAAGAGTGCAGATGGACCTTGAGGATACTGTGCTAATTCAGATGAAGAGAAATGCTGTAAGAGCTTGCCTTTATGCAGAATCATAAATAAGCAACAAACACATACAGAGAATAGACAGGGGTTGCCAGAGGCGAGGGATAGGACATGGGCCAAAGGGGTGAAGGTGATCAAAAGTTATGAACCTCCAGTTACAAGATAACCGAGTACAAGTCCAGGGGATGGTAGTGCACAGCGTAGTGACTATAGTTAATATGCATTTTATATTTAAAAGTTGCTGAGTATATTTTTTAAATTATTTTATTCAAGTATAGTTGGTTGATAATGGTAATTTCTGCTGTACAGAAAAGTGATTGTTATATATACACACACATTATTTGCTTTTCCATTGTGATTTATCACATAATATTGAGTATCGTTCCCTGTGCTATACAGTAGAATCTGTTGTTTTTCCATTCTATATATAATAATCTACATTTGTTAGCCCCAAACTCCCAGTCCATCTCCCACCCTTCTCCCACTTTGCAGCCACAAGGCTGTTCTCTATGTGAGTCTCTTTCTCTTTTGAGAACAAGCTCATTTTTGTCACTTTAGATTCCATATACAAGTGATATCATGTAGTTTAATCTTACTGACTTACTTCGCTTACAATAATCATCTCTAGGTCCATTCATGTGCTGTTAATGGATTATTTCATTTATGACTGAGTAGTATTTCATTGCATACATGTGCATCTTTATCTATTCATTTGCTGATGAACATTTAGGTTATTTCCATGTCTTGAAAATGGTGATTAGTGCTGCTTTGAGTCTAGGGGTGCATGTACCTGTTTGGATTCGCTTTGTCCATATATCAGTGGGATTCCTGGATCATATGGTAGTTCCATTTTTAATTTCTTGAGGAACTTCCATACTGTTTCCATAGTGGTTGAACCAATTTACATCCCCACCTATAGTGTAGAATTCCCTTTTCTCCACACCTGTTAAGAGTAGATTTTAAAAGTCCTCATCACACACACACACAAACTGGTATAGAAATGGATGTTAAGTGGACTTCATGCTGTGATCATTTCAAAATATACACAAATTAAATCTTGCTGTTCACCTGAAACAAGTTTGAGATATAATTGACATAATACTGTCTCAAGTCTTCAGAGATTATTGGGAATTCAAATTACTAGCATTTTCCTAATTACTAGGGGCTTCCCAGGTGGCACAGTGGTGAAGAATCTGCCTGCTGATGCAGGAAATTCGGGTTTGATCCCTGACTCAGGAAGATTCTCAGGAGGAGGAAATGGCAACCCACTCCAGTATACCTGAGTGGAAAATTCCATGGACAAAGGAGCCTGATAGGCTACAGCCCATGGGGCCGCAAAGAGTCAGACATGACTGATCACACACACACAACCAATTACTTGTGTTTTAAAATAAGAAATGCTGCTATTTCTTTTGAACCTAAAGCTATCGCTGCTACTCTATTGATACTATAACAGCAGGGGTGTGGGGAGTCATAAGGACAGTGATATGGGTTATTCTTTCTGCATAAATTATTTGAAAAAAGACCACTCTCAATTGATAAAGTAGTTTAATACGGATTTTCATTATGTAAAGCTAAATCTCAGAACAAACACTGGAATCAGAAGTATGGCTGCGGGATTTAACCTAAGATGCCAAGTTTAAATTTCAAAACATAGTTTTAGTAGAAGTATATCACAAATGTTGCATGGGACATACTTAAAGTATTACTTGTTATTTAATTGAAATTCAATTTACTTGATATCTTGTGCTTTATTAAACAAGCCTGAACAATTTTAACCCTAATAAAAATATGAGATGAACTCTTTATTGTAGATGCAGCAGCATCACTATTTTAGATTGCTTTTACATCTATTTTTAGATTGCTTTTTTCTTCCCTCTGGGTGGTTGTGAGATAGACAGACTGGGACCTGGGACCCTTGACTGCAGTGCTTCCATCTGGACAAATGCTCACTTAAGGGACCAGCTCACACCTTCCTCCTCAGAGAAGGAGCAAAAGTCCTATTACTTGTTTTTGCTCCCTCATGCTGCAGGCAAGATAATAAAGCCTTGCCTGAATTTCTCCTCTGGCCTCTCATCAATTTCTATTGATTAAAGAGCCCAAGAAACCCAGATGGCAATAGTTACACAGAAATATGTGGGGTCTTCAACTTAAAGAGACATGTACAGAATTAAAACTAATCTGAAAGGGTTGCAGGATCGTAGGAATGAAAAGGAATCCTGCTAAAGCTGAGTTCCTCTAGGAGATTATGATTAACTTCTATCCCATATAGTCTTCCCTTTCTTGTTGGAAATCTGTTTGCCTCAAGACTGAGGAGTATCAAAGAAAACGGAGGATTGAAACTGAGCAGAACCTTGTGGGGTCCTCCCAGATTCAAAAGCCTTCCCAGACCCCCATTTGTTTGTAGGAAAAAGGCTTCAGCTCACTCTATCTTCCTTGAGTTCTACTGGGCAATTTCAAACAATGAGTAATCAGGTAAATGAGAATGTGGAAACAAAGAAGCCGGCAAACAACAGTGCAGCGATAAAGCAGAGTCCTCCTTCCTCCTCGAGGGGTGCAAAGCAGTTTATCTTAGAGTTTTTCTACAGGAACTAAGGCCCTCACCAATGTGGGGTGAGGAACTGCATGCTGAACGCAGCTCCTGAAGCGTTACCCTGTTACCTCCCCACAAGCCAAGGAGAAGAAAAGTCACTTACCCCGCAAGCCTCACCCAAAATTTTGCCTTTAAAAACTCTGAAACCCACTGGGGAACTCACAAGCTGCCAGCTCCTCTTGCTTGACCCTTGCAATAAACCTGCCTCTGTTTAAACTTTGAAGTTTGTTTTCTTGGCCTCACCATGCGTTAGGCCTAAGAACTTTGGTTCAACAATACTAACAGCTGTAGAGAATGAGACCAAAGGAGGCAACCTCCATTGGGAAAGTACCACTCCCAAGCCTTCAGTAACATAAGCTGTATATCACAGTCTCTTGTTACTACAAGAAAGAATATAGTTTTGCCTGTTCTCAGGAGCTAGCAGTTTAGAGTGGCCTGGAGAAATTGTTGCAAGACATCAGGAGGAGACGACAGAGCAGCTAGGGCCCGGCCTCTGGAATAAGAGGGGCCTGTAACATGCTATCCAGGAATATCAGAGCTTCAGAGAGGTACCTCAGAGAAAATGTAATAAAATTTAGGAAGAAACTTTAGAAGGCAAGTACTAGGAAGCTTCTCTATTTTAAAGATATGTTGGAGAAGGGAGAATTAATTAAACAGTCTATCATCTCTGTATTAGCTTGCTCTCATCATTGTAACACATTATCATAAAATTAGAGGCTTGAAACAACACGAATTTTCTTACAGTTATAGGAACCAGAAGTCCAAACAGGTCTCGTGGTGAAACCATAGTGTTGGTGGGAATAGCTTCACTCATGGAAGTCCCAGGGTAGAAACTGTTTACTTGCTTTCCCTGGTTTCTAGAAACCATTTACTTGCTTTCCCACGTTGCTAGAAACTGTCTGCATTCTTTACTAAAGAACATCTTCTTCACCTTCAAAAGCCAATGGCCATGGCAGGGCAAACTCCACTTCCATCATGACCCTTCTCTCTGCTCTCCAACAGCCCTCTTTCTCTTGTAGACTCAGGGGTTGCATTGGTTCCACCTGAACTTCCAGTCAACTTTCTCCTTAAAAGGACGCTTGTGATTGTATGAGGCTCACCTGGATAGTCCATACTGTGGCTTTCTTTCTCACTCCTTTACAACAAATCCTGTTCTACTTGGAAAATACAAGATAATCTTCCCATTTCAAGATTCATAACCACATCTGCAAGGAGAAGGCGATGGAACCCCTCTCCAGTACTCTTGCCTGGAAAATCCCATGGACGGAGGAGCCTGGTAGGCTGCAGTCCATGGGGTTGCTAAGAGTCGGACACGACTGAGCGACTTCATTTTCACTTTTCACTTTCATCATTGGAGAAGGAAATGGCAACCCACTCCAGTGTTCTTGCCTAGAGAATCCCAGGGACGGCGGAGCTTGGTGGGCTGCTGTCTATGGGGTCGCATAGAGTCGGACCCTACTGAAGCGACTTAGCAGCAGCAGCAGCAACCACATCTGCAAAGTGTTTCCTACTTAAAAGAATGTATTCAAGATTTCTGGGTATTGGGAACTCAACATCTTTGAGAAGCTGTGGTTCTACCTACCATGTTTTCATCAGTAAAGATTTTTTTTTAAATTTTATTTTATTTTTAAACTTTACATAATTGTATTAGTTTTGCCAAATATCAAAATGAATCCATCACAGGTATACATGTGCTCCCCATCCTGAACCCTCCTCCCTCCTCCCTCCCCATACCATCCCTCTGGGTCGTCCCAGTGCACTAGCCCCAAGCATCCACTATCGTGCATTGAACCTGGACTAGCATCTCATTTCATACACGATATTTTACATGTTTCAATGCCATTCTCCCAAATCTTCCCACCCTCTCCCTCTCCCACAGAGTCCATAAGACTGTTCATCAGTAAAGATTTAAATCAAATAGCCCACACTAAACTCAGGCCAAAATCAAGTATTGAAAGAAAAATATATAGTATGTATGAGGAACTCTGAGCTTCCCAGGTGGCTCAGTAGGTAGAGAATCTGCCTGCAATGCAGGAGTTGCAGGGAATGAGGGTTGGATCCCTGGGCTGGGAAGATCTCCTAGAGAAGGAAATGGCAACCTACTCCAGTATTCTTGCCTGAGAATCCCATGGACAGAGGAGCCTGGCAGGCTACAGTCCATGGGGTCGCAAAGAGTTGAACACACTGAAGCGGCTGGGCACATAAGGCAACCTTCTAGTTTATAGATATTCAACCAATTTGAACATCACATTTCTTTAGATAAAGAAACTGAGACTTCTAGAGGTTAGTAAACTTGCTCAAAGTAACTCAGGTAGTAAGTGGTAACTCACTAACCCCATCAATACTAGTTGAATGCTAACCTCTTTTGCCTCCAAATAATATCAATATTGCACATGAACTACAGATATATCAGTGATAAGTTTATTCCCTAAATTAATTTTATGATGACAAAACTACCCTAATAAATGTGCTATTATATAACTAGGCTTTAATCTAGAACAAATAATGCACAAAAGATGTATCTCAGATTGCCTAGTATTCAATTAAAAGCAATGCCAAGAAACCTCAGTTTACCAGGGAATGTATTTGATAATCATTAGTATGAATGATTTTGTGTGCTGACTGATTTCCTGGAGCAATTTCCAGGATTCGAGGTGGCTGCATGACTTTTATTTATTTATTTGCTAATTTACTAAAGCTAAGTTGATATACAATATATAAGTGACAGGTATACAGTGCAGTGATTCACAACACTGCATGACTTTTGAGGGGTAGTTAACCATGCCTTTTCCTTATTAACACTGCCAATCAAATACCTGGCAAAGACTATACTGCATCATGGGGTACCCAATGATTTTACTGATAAAGTTCTCATTAGAATTTTCTTATTTGTACTGAATATGTGAATGTCCCCCTCTAAGGCAATCATTTAAAGACATTGAAACAAGGTTTTTTCCTCATTTGTTCAACTAACTGAAGTTTCTAGAGATTGTACTATGGACATAATTGCAGAGTATGGACATGAATTGTAGAGTAGTCACTAGCTACAAGACTTGAAACCATACCCTTTAGAATTCATTAACTGTAAGACCTTACGACTGTCACTTAGTGTCTTCATGCTCAATATTCTTATTTGTAAAATGATACCAAAGGGTGTATCTTTTAGCAATAAACCTGTCTTCTAGTAATCATTATAATGAATGATATTTACAGATTGTTTACTATTTTGCAATCATACATTTAAGCACTTTACTAGTCCATTTATACATCATAGAAATGCGTGTAAATAAATGCTATTACTATTTTTCTTTTATACATGAAGAAGTTGAAGCATTTTAGAAATACAGCTTTCTAATATCACTAGGCAATAAGTGATAAAGCCAAAATTCTAGCCAAGGAAATATGACTGAAAAACAGTAAAAAATCAATTTTGGGTTAGTGGTATCATTAGAATCACTGAATAACTCTGTGCAAAAGTTTTGCAGTGTTCTGTTTTAATGTGTCCTGAGGTGCATGTTTGAAAACTACTATCTGCTATTTTTTTTTACTTTTTAAAAATTTATTTGTACTATGTGCTATTTAAAAGTCAGAGTAGGTTGTGAAATACAAGAGAAACAGAATAGTAATAAAGGAGATCAGTTTTATTTGGCAATCATTATGTAAATTAATATATAATATAAATGCAAATATGTAAATCCAAAAATCAATTATCAAACTTCCAATTTAAATATGTTGCTAAATGTAAATAATCTGATAGCTTAGTGATGCATAGAATTCGAGAATATTCTACCGTATTATCTTTTTTGATTTGCTGAAAGCAGACAAGGGTGAAAATAAAATAAAACAAAGACTTTCAGAAGTAGGAACTTGAATCATCTATATGCTCTGATCTTTCTTTGTATGCAAAATATAAGAAAATTTGTAAGCTGAGATTTAACCAAACAGGAGAGATGTATGAAGTAATAGAGGATAATTAAACTTAGAAATTAAGCAACTCAATAGCTTAGGTCTTTTTATTTCATCATATATGCTTTTGATTCACTAAAGAATCTGCCTGGAATACAGGATTCCTGGGTTCAATCCCTGAGTCAGGAAGATCCCCTGGAAAAAGGAATGACAACCCACTCCAGTGGTCTTGTCTGGAGAAGCCTGTGGACAGAGGAGCCCGTGGGCTCCATTGGGCTGCAAAGGGTTGGACATGACTGATCAACTAACATATACATTTTAAAGTAATGATGACTGTTCTATACATCAGTGTCTCTTTTGCTGTCTCGTACACCGGGTTATTGTTACCATCATTCTAAATTCCATATATATGCGTTAGTATACTGTATTTATGTTTTTCCTTCTGGCTTACTTCACTCTGTATAATAGGCTCCAATTTCATCCACCTCATTAGAACTGATTCAAATGTATTCTTTTTAATGGCTGAGTAATACTCCATTGTGTATATGTACCACCACTTTCTTATCCATTCATCTGCTGATGGACATCTAGGTTGCTTCCATGTCCTGGCTATTATAAACAGTGCTGCGATAACATTGGGGTACACGTGTCTCTTTCCCTTCTGGTTTCCTCAGTGTGTATGCCCAGCAGTGGGATTGCTGGATCATAAGGCAGTTCTATTTCCAGTTTTTTAAGGAGTCTCCACACTGTTCTCCATAGTGGCTGTACTAGTTTGCATTCCCACCAACAGTGTAAGAGGGTTCCCTTTTCTCCACACCCTCTCCAGCATTTATTATTTGTAGACTTTTGGATCGCAGCTATTCTGACTGGTGTGAAATGGTACCTCATAGTGGTTTTGATTTGCATTTCTCTGATAATGAGTGATGTTGAGCATCTTTTCATGTGTTTGTTACAGTCTTATGGACTCTGTGGGAGAGGGAGAGGGTGGGAAGATTTGGGAGAATGGCATTGAAACATGTAAAATATCATGTAAGAAACGAGTTGCCAGTCCAGGTTCGATGCATGATACTGGATGCTTGGGGCTAGTGCACTGGGATGACCCAGAGGGATGGTATGGGGAGGGAGGAGGGAGGAGGGTTCAGGATGGGGAACACATGTATACCTGTGGCGGATTCATTTTGATATTTGGCAAAACTAATACAATTATGTAAAGTTTAAAAATAAAATAAAATTTAAAAAAATAAAGTAATGATGAATATACGAAATATATTTAATGCCTGAAAAAGCAAAACTGAGTAGAAAGGGTATTATTTTTTAACCTAAGTAAAACCGCACTCTTCCAGTGAAAATAATATTGATTATATGAACTTTTATCAAATACCACTAAGTGTTAGGCTTTGGGCTGATTGTTTTATTGTGTTAAGTTATTTTATCTTCATGCAGTTCTATCACATAAATGGTACTGTGAAAACCTGTTTCCTTATGTGGAAACTGAGATGTGCATAGGTTGTTCTTGCCCAAGATCACAAAATTAGAGAGTGGCAACACCAGAATTTGTACCATAGCAATCTGGTTGCTTAATCACCACTCCTAACAATCCTGGTAGTAGTCGCAATTTATGTCGCTCATTATGCTGCAATGTCTTCTCATCTCAACAGTAAAATAGTAATAATAATTTGAGAACTATTTCTCAAATCTTACTTTCCTGATTAACTGAGCACTGGTGGACCTAACCAGATGCAGAGTCTATGCCTGGATTCCACTGTCATTGGCTTACTTGGGTTGGTGTGTTGATTCCTTTGTAGGCAACCTAGTAGAACATCTTGGCAGTTATAATGTATCCTTATTATTAGGTCTAAGTTTCAGTGCTTACAACTGTTAACACTCTTGCAAATTTCAAGGTTTTTTAATTAAAAACTTAATGCCCAAGTATTTTCGCACCGTTGGACTGCTGCTGCTGCTGCTGCTAAGTCGCTTAAGTCGTGTCCAACTCTGTGCGACCCCATAGACGGCAGCCCCTCAGGCTCCCCCGTCCCTGGGATTCTCCAGGCAAGAATACTGGAGTGGGTTGCCATTTCCTTCTCCAATGCATGAAAGTGAAAAGTGAAAGTGAAGTCACTCAGTCGTGCCTGACTCTTAGCGACCCCATGGACTGCAGCCTACCAGGCTCCGGGATTTTCCAGGCAAGAGTACTGGAGTGGGGTGCCATTGCCCTCTCAGACTAAGAGCAGACAAAATTGCTCATAAGCTGAATTGGCTCTGCAAGCTTGCAAATCCTTTTGTATGAGAAATAATGACCTTTCTGGGGAATGACCTCAGTTTTCTGACCTCTTCCATGGCTTCAGATTTCTTTGTTCTGAGGTCAACATTTAAGAGCTTGGTGTAATGCTTTAGCATGCTTGAAAAATGACAGCATGTTGCTCCTGTTGTCTTTCAGCAGGAACTTTGTACCTCCAATCCTTCTCTTCTTGATATTCAAGATGGAAGAGGGTATCTTCTACCAACAGTATGAGAGTTCTTCAGTATATCCAATATCCTTAAGAGCACCTGTCTGACCTTCAAACATTAAAAGTATTTTCCCTTCATTTTTAAAATAAAAATGGTTTGTTTGGTGTCATATTTACTTAAATGTGGACATCATTTATTTGTCTTCATTACATATATATTTTCACACTATAGAAACATTTCAACTGCCTCAGACATTTTTTTATAGATAGCCAGTTATAGATATGTACTACTTTCTAGCTCCTCACAATTTTCACTATTAATTTCTACAATTCTCACCTGGAAACCACAGAAGGAAGCCAACTGTAAGACCTGTAGTCCCCAAGGGGACCATAGCCCCTGGGTCCACCTCAATCATGACAATGGGAGGTAACAAAAAGGATGACTCCCCAAGAAAGCAACGCAGAATCTGCCAGTGTAGAGCTTACACTGCAGTCAGAGAAGGAGATGCTCTCAATTCCTATTGTGACTTGGTAACAGCCGTGTTCCAATGGTTCCTATTTTTTTTTTTCCCAATCTCCTTCTGTTCTGATACAAGTTTTTACTTCAGATATACTATTTTTCTTTACTGTTGCATCCTGAGCATTTTACAGTCAGATAACTTACCTTTGGGAAAGACCCTGATACTGGGAAAGATTGAAGGCAGGAGGAAGAGAAGGGAAGGGGATGACAGTTGGTTGCATTACTGACTCGATGGACATGAGTTTGAGCAAGCTCTGGGAGTTGGTGATCAACAGGGAAATTTGGTGTGCTGCAGTCCATGTGGGCTCAAAGAATTGGACAAGAGTGAGCAACTGAACTGAACTTAGTGTATGAAGGATTCTATCAGATGATGTGTATATGTGTATGTTCATTTGTGTCTGACTCTTTGGGACCCCATGGACTGTAGCCCACCAGACTCCTCTATCAAACTCTTCTGTCCATGGAATTCTCCAGGAAAGAATACTGGAGCAGGTTGCCAGTCCCTTCTCCAGGGGATCTTCCCTACCCAAGCATTGAACCCCAGGTCTCCTCTATTGCAGGCAGATTTTTTATCATCTGAGCCACCAGGATTGTGTAGAAGTTTTCCAAATACTTTCTCCCAGTTCCTGTCTTGTTTTTTTGTTCTCCAAACCGTGTCTTTTGAAGAATGACTGCTTCTAATTTTGATGGCATTTGATTTGTCAATATTTTATTAATAGTTTGTGAATTTTATATCTCAAGAAATCTGTGCCAGACCCAAAATCACTAAAATTTTCTTATTTAGTTATAGAAATATTATAATTTTAGCTATATATTCAGGTATATAATCAATCATTCTGCAGGTGATGTAAGGTAGGGTTTGAGGTTTGTTTGCACATAGTTATCCTATTCTTTCAACAGTTATTAAAATATTATTTCCCTTGAATTGCTTTTGCATATCTTTCAATACTCTATTATCCATATACTTATGGGTCTGTTTCTAGATTCTCCATTCTGTTCCATTTAGCTATACATCTATTTTATTGCAATAGTACACTACTGGTTGTGTAACAGAGCATAATTATTCTAACTTTATTTCTCTTTTTCAAAGTTGTTTTATTAATATCTATTCTATTTTATTTGCATTTCCATATAAATTTTAGAATGGCTTTGTCTGTTTCTGCATGCTATTTAGAGTCTGGCTCTCTTACCAGCAAGGTCAGTGGATAGGTTGGCCTTGATGAATGGGAGCTCAGCACATGCTGTTGATCCATTCATAGCCTTTACCCTTGATACCATGACAGATCCATTCATAAGCTTGTTGTGTCTGCAGAGACTGACTGACATCAACTAGTTGAGTCTTTATGCCTGCTTGATTGTTTGGTGTGTCTGCTGGTTTGGTGGCTCTTCTGTTTACAAGGTTGTCTGGATGCTATCTGGTTAGTGCTAACTTGGAAGAAAAGTCATGACCAACCTAGACAGCATACTAAAAAGCAGAGACATTACTTTACCAACAAAAGTCCGTCTAGTCAAGGCTATGGTTTTTCCAGTAGTCATGTATGGATGTGAGAGTTGAACTATAAAGAAAGCTGAGCGCTGAAGAATTGATACTTTTGAACTGGGGTGTTGGAGAAGACTCTTGAGAGTCCCTTGGGCTGCAAGGAGAACCAACCAGTCCATCCTAAAGGAAATCAGTACTGAATATTCATTGAAAGGACTGATGTTGAAGCTGAAACTCCAATACTTTGGCCACAACATGCGAAGAACTGATACATTTGAAAAGACCCTGATGCTGGGAAAGATTGAAGGCAGGATGAGAAGGGGACGACAGAGAATGAGATGGTTGGAAGGGATCACTGACTCGATGGACATGAGTTTGAGTAAACTCCAGGAGTTAGTGATGGACAGGGAGGCCTGGCTTGGTGCAGTCCATGGGGTCGCAACGAGTCAGGCATGACTGAGTGACTGAACTGAACTTGTGATAAAGAGTTTCACTTTTTATGTCCACTCCCATTAAGTCTGCCCACATGAGTCCTTCCAAAACCTCCTTGTCCTCAGTCTCCAAGTTTTCCAGGCACTGTGTTTCCTTCTTAGTGCTGGAAGTTTGAGATGAGATTTTTTTTTTCTTTACTTTGTGGATAATTTCTAGGAATGTTTATGACTATCATAACTACTGATGCAACAGATCTTTGAAACATCATACATACAGTTTATTGGCTGTGATCTGAGCTGTTTGTGTCTTACCAGTTCTCAGGCAGACTTGTCATATCTTGCTCATCCAGTATGATTAAAATGATGGTATAAGGATAGCATTACTGTGATATTCAGAAGGATGTCCAGATGTTACACGTCACTGAGGATTGTAATTATGATACATAATAGGATTAGCAACATAACCCTAGGCTAAGACCACAAACGTATACTATTATCTATACTAGGTAAAGGCAAGTTGCTTCTGGAAAATGAAACTACTTGTCAGGGTGTTACAGTCTGTTTCATGGGGTGTGCATGTGTCGCACCTGACTCTTTGCAACCCCATGGACTGTAGCCTTCCAGGCTCCTCTGTCCTTGGGGTTTCCCAGGCAAGAATATTGGAGTGGGTTGCCATTTTCTTCTCCAGGGGATCTTCCTGACCCAAGGATCAAACCCACATCTCCTGTATTGGCAGGCAGATTCTTTACCACTTGAGCCACTGGGAATGATGTTTCATGGGGCAATATTTCTGTATCAATAAACTCTCCCTTACTCAACTTTCTGTTTGAACATCCCTTCTTCCAATACCGAACCCTGAGGTCTAGTCCTATACATCTTCTCCTGACTTCTGTTAATACATGTTGTCCAACTCCTGGGGATTATTCCAGATATGCTTCCTTTTTTCCCTTTGCAAATTCAGCTCATTTCCAACAGTACACATTGTAGGTCAATCATAGTTACTGGACTTATGATTAGGATATGATGGAAGACTACTGCCTAATACTGGGAAATGTTTTCTTACAAGGCAAAGATACTTGAATCATCTTCAAGCAAAGGAGAAAGAATAAACTTTATCAGAAAGGAGTGGGCTACTTTTGCAGTCCACAAAGATTCAAGATATTTGTGAATTCAAGATTTTCAAGTATACTGAAGTGGATGCCCCAATCTAGGTCACAGAGTCCCCGTCCTTCTCAATTACAGCCTTGACTTTGAAATGGCAGGTTTGCCAAAAGAGAATTCAGTATTCTCTGGAGCTCTGACATCTATTATTAGTCCTGGGCCTGATCCTCATCTTTTTCTTTCCTCCACCTGCAGGGGATGAATGTCTCTTGTATGATCCTAATGAAGCTGTCTAGCTTTGCTTTGAATTGATTATTAATATAACTTGGCCTTTCAATGTCTTTCCTAATGAAGCAGTAGTCTCAGTACCAGCCATTTGATTCAAATTTTTATTCCTTTAAACATCTCCAAAGATTGATGTATTAAACCACCAATGTTAAGACTCCAAGGTGTTCTAGGCTGCTTCATCATCAGTGAATTTTTATAAACACTCATCCAAGAGCTATCAGTACCCCACTTAGCAGTATAAGAGATGGGTCCTTATTGTCACCAACCAGAAGGTGATGCTTCAAAAATCCCATTGTGGAGTCTGTTCCAAGAACCACTCTTAATAGAGTATAACTGGGCAAATTCTATGGAAAACACTCTCTGAATCAGAGATTTGCATGATGGTGGTTTCTGGGGATCATTTTCAGGAACAAAAACAATAAGGATGAGGCCAGATTGGGCCAGAAGATAAAGAATTAAATTGTGCTATAATAACAATAGCTGTGAACTGTGGTGTTGGAGAAGACTCTTGAGAATCCCTTGGACTGCAAGGAGATCCAACCAATCCATCCTGAAGGAAATCAGTCCTGAATGTTCATTGGAAGGACTGTTGTTGAAGCTGAAACTCCAATACTTTGGCCACCTGATGCAAAGAACTGACTCATTTTAAAAGACCCACATGCTGGGAAAGGTTGAAGGCAGGAGGAGAAGGGGATGTTAGAGGATGAGATGGTTGGATGGTATCACCGACTCAATGAACATGAGTTTGAGTAAACTCCGGGAGTTGGTGATGGATAGGGAGGCCTGGCATGCTGCCATCTATGGGGTCACAAAGAGTTGGACATGACTGAGTGACTGAATGGAACTGAACAACAGTAGCCTCAGCTAATCTGTTGTGAAATTTTTATCTTGGAAGACCCTTCAGATATATTCTGAACAGAGGCAAGGGAACTAGTCAGTCTCATTACACATCAAATAGAGGATAAGTGTGGAAAGCCCTGGCTTGGAGAGTGGGTAAATCTGAGCAAAATAGCTTACTTAAAAAGAAAACAATTCCTGGGTATGTACTCAGCATGAAACCATTACAAGGCAATGTTGCTGACAGCTTAGAGAAAAGTTCTGGGGTCTAGAAAGAGATATCTGACCAAGAGTACCATAGCCTCCAATCCATCATGTTTTCAAAAATGATATAGCAGATCAATAGCATCAAGGAAACCACCTCATGTTGTATATGGGTGTTTGCCTGAGTTGTGCATCTTAGTGGGAGTTATTTCAGAGCAAGGGAATATGTTTATGCTTTTCATTACACCCTGTTTGTTCTTTAATTTTCTTATAAAACAAGCAAGTGTTCTTTATGTAATCAGAATGCCATATACACTTAGTTTTATTATTAAAATATATTTTAAATTAAAGTAAGAATGAAGTACTTAGGCCCTGTTGTGATCTAAATCTTGGTATGTTTTTTTTTTTTTTTTTTTAACCATTCTGTTGAGGTATGATTGTCATATAACGAGCTGTACATATTTAATGTATACAACTAGATGAATTTAGGGATACACATATGCCTCTGAAACTACCACCATCATCAAAGCCATAAATATATTCATCACCTCCCAAAGGCTGCTCTGGACCTCTTTTTATTAAAAGATGTTTGCTTACTTGTTCGTTTGTTTTGTAGAAAGAACGCATAATATAATAGCTACCTGCTTAGCAAATTTTAGGTATATAATACAGTATTGTTAGCTATAAGCAATGGAAAGGTAATTGTTAACAGGTACAAAGTTTCAGTTGCGTAAGATAAATTCTGGAGATTTACTATAAAGCATAGCACCTATGGGTTTTTAGTTTCTAAATCAAAGAACAAAATTAGTGAGTTTATGTATACTCAGCAAGTCTTTTTAACTAAAATGTTTCAACTTGGATTTACTTATTTCCTATTTTCTATTTCCATTTCAGTTCCAAGTTATTAATAATTATCTGTAATCATTCTCATTTCTTTATTGCATGTATATTAAACCTCTCATTTTATATATTTTATAAACACAGGTCAATGGCCAGAGTTGTTCTTTCACTGTTTATATTCCTTGTTTCTATTTTATGTCTCCTGTAACCAGAGTACACTCCAGTGTTATTTCAATTTCTAGGTGAAATTTGTATTATCTTTTGGTGATATTTTTCAAGAAATTGTTTGTAGGTCAATCTCCTCATGTTCTCTATGGATTCTGTCATTTTTCTCAATAAGGTCTTTAACACTCTCTTTCTCCTCAAACTGCAGCTTGCAGTGAGACTAACAGGCTTTTGAAGTTGCTTGTTAGATTTTCTTTGATGTGTTTCTGAAGATTGTAGAGAACACAATCAACCCCTGGTGTGTTCATATATGTTTTGATGTCTTTTCAAATCCATTTTTTATTTCTAAAGTAGAGAAGTTCACAATTGTATTTCTAACAGTTTCTGTCCTTTTGAACTAACATTTTTCAGCCTTTCACCTCAATCATGGTTATAGCATTAAATTCTTCATTCTCATACCTTTTAACATTGAAAACAGATGATTGTATTTAGATATGCTTGGCAGAGAATTCAGTATATGCTGGAACATACAGTGATTCTTTGAAATTCCATGATTTGATTGGAATTTATAATCATGTAAGTAGGGGATATTCTGGAGAGAATCAAAGTAAAGAGGAGAGCAGGAGTAATAAGCAGATGCAGATTATGGTTTGTCTTTCTTGCAACATTTTAGAGTGAGCGAGTATTTCTGAATAATTACTGCAACAGAAACCTTTCTGAGTAAGTAGGTTACTGATTGGTAGATTTTACTTTGGTGATATACCTGACCATTATTACTAATACAGTTTCCCTAAATCATAGCCCTAACTCTAACACCCAGGTGTCCTAATAGTCAAGAGAGAGAACTTTCTCCCCTCTTCTTGCAAATATTGTTCTGTCACCAGAATTGATGCTTTTGAACTGTGGTGCTGGAGAAAAATGCTGAGAATCCTTTGGACAGCAAGATCAGTCAATCCTAAAGGAAATCAGCCCTGATTATGGAAGTACTGCTGCTGAAGCTGAAGCTTCAATACTTCAGCCGCCTTGTGTGAGAGAGCCGACTCACTGAAAAAGACCCTGATGCTGGGAAAGACCGAAGGCAAAAAGTGAAGGGGGAGCCAGAGGATGAGATGGTTAGATAGCGTTCCTGACTCAAAGGTCATGAATTTGAGCAAACTCCTGGTGATAATGGAAGACAGGGGGAGACTGGCATGCTACAGTCCATAGGGTCACAAAAAGTTGGGCCTGACTTAGCAACTGAACAACAATAATAAAGACTTAATTAGTGAGAGACAAGCTGTATAAACAATGGGTCTATGTTGCAGAGAAAGTCAAGCTGGTTACAAATTCCAAAATTTGGTACAATTACCTCAGTAATAGTTATCTGCGTGTTGTGTGCTAAGTTGCTTCAGTCACGTCTGACTCTTTGCGACCCCATGGACTGTAGCCTGCCAGGCTCTTCTTTCCATGGGATTCTCCAGGCAAGAATAGTGGAGTGGGTTGCCATGCCATCCTCTAGGGGATCTTCCCAACCCAGGGATTGAACCCAGGTCTCTTATGTCTCTTTCATTGGCAGGTGGGTTCTTTACCACTAGTGCCAACTGGGAAGCCCAATAGTTATCTTCTGAATGCCAAATGAATAACTGATAATTTCAAAATTGATTCTTACTTGCCCTAATGCAAGTCCTGTTGGACCTCAATACAATTAGACTAATTATAGCTGTTGAAAACTCATTTATTATTAACAGAAATAAAAAGAATCCAAGACTAATATTTGATATTTCAGACTCACTTTCTCTACACATGACTTTGACAATCCAAGCCAATCTCCACCTGCTTCTCCATCAATGCTTTTTCAGCCTGAGCTAATACCAGGAAAATCCACCAAATCTAGATTCAAGAGGAGTCTTATTTTCTAGAAGTCTTTTTTCAAACATTCCAGCTTCAACAAGGCTTAGCCTAAATGATGCTTTTCTTAATTTCTGTGAACATATACCCAGTTTTATTACATCTGCATCTTATCTTTTCATTTTTATTTGGTTTTCTCTGTAAATAGAGTGATATGAAGGTATTTCTAGAAATGATGTGTCTTTATCATTTATCCTCGGTATCTGCCATATAATAGATAACCAAGAAGTGTCAATTATCTAAAACAAATGTCATTTTGAATTTTTTTCAAGATGGCAAATTAGAAAGACTTTCTGTTTCTTCCTTCAAAAATTAACACTGGAAAGACTGTGACTAAAAAACTGAAACTATAAAGCAGAAATCCAAGAAACTAAAACAGCAATAATAAATCATGAAAAACCCCTGAGATGAAGAGGCAAAATGAAAAAGAAGAGATGGAAAATAATCAGGGTGCTTCAGAAGAATATATACATGATTTTTGCAAAAACATGCATGCTCAGTTGTGTTCAACTTTTTGTGAGCCATGGACTGTAGCCCACCAGGTTCCTCTGTCCATGGGGGTCTCCAAGGAAGAATACTGGAGGAGGTTGCCATTTACCCCTCCAGGGGATCTTCCCAACCCAGGATTGAGCCCACATCTCCTATGCTCCTACATTGGCATGCAGATTCTTTACAACTGAGTCACCTGGGAAGCCCTTTGGCGTAGAAGTCATAAGCATAAATGAATTCTACTACATTAAGTGCATGAATTTCTGTTCATCACAAGACTCCAAAAGGAAAGCAAAAGTGCAAATCAGAGACAATAATGTATTTCTGCAACAAATATAACAGACTAGGGACTTTTATCCAGAATACATAGAGAATATTTCCAATTCAATAGGAAAACTACAAGTAACCTCACTCTCAGATAGGCATACTCTTGAACACCAGTTCACTGAAGGAAATATGAGATGTTCATTAAATATATTAAAAAATGCTCAATTTAATTAAAATTCAGGGGAAGTACAAATGTAAGTGTAAACTGTGCTTAGATACCACCAGGATGGCGACAAAGAAAAGTCTGATAATACCAGTGTTGCAAAGAAAGTAGAGCACCTGGAACTCTTACACTTACTTGTTGGAATGTAAACTGTTTCCATCAATTTGGAAAAAACTGGAAGTACCTACTAACACAGATCCCATATCTAACATATGCACAGAAGTTCCTGCATGTGTTCTCTGCAGAATTGTGCACACCTGTATGCCAATATGATGTTGATAACAGCACTATTTAGAACAATGACCACAAAATAAGTGAAGTCAGCCTAAGTGGTTATTAATAGCATAGTGCACAAATAAACTGTGATATAGTCACGGATTAGAATACTGTACAGCAAGGAAAATAAACAAACCGTTGCTACACTCCATGCCAGTGATAAGCCTTCCAAACACAATTGGTAAGAGAAAGAAGCCAGATATAAACAAATACATGCTACTAGCATTCAGAGATCCAAATGGAAAATAAAGTCTTTTTATCAGACCTTTTCTACCAAATAAATGGGAGAAACTCAAAGTCGGTGGACACCCAAGAAAAGTAAGAAACTTAGAAGAGAGAAACTTAGGTAGAAACTTAGAAGAATTAAAGGTTATAACCAGAAATATATGAGCAAAGTTACTTCACAGAGCTTTTAAAATGTATCTTACATACTTTATAAATGAATAAATGATATTAAGGAAAAAGGAATGCCATCTGTTGTGTCATTGTCTAATACTCATTTTGAAAATTGCATTAATCACATGCAAGATCTTTCTTCTCCACCTAAGATTTATATTCCTATGTGTTCAAGAATGTTTAGTTATCACTTAGCTCTTTATGCAATATCACGATCCCTTTTTGCATTATACACTTGTCAAATTTAAATGGTGGTTGAAATTTAAATGTTATAGTTAAGAATATTCACATCTATTCAAGTTTATTATGCCATTTAAAACTAAGCTATAGTACACTCTCTTCTAAGAAGCATTTTCAGTAAATTACAGGTCAAAGTAATTTATTTTTTTACTCAACTAATAACCATTACTGTCTCTGATACTTAATCAACAATTAATCTCCTAATTGCTAAACAAAGCCATCACACTACCTATAGCTCTTTCATTTATTGTTAAATAGTTCATGTGCTTTCACTGTTTTATATGCAAATGCAATATGCTGTTTAGAAATATTATGTTTACATTTATAAATGTCTTAAAGTGTACACTGAATTTCACATATATAGCATTGAAACTACATAATGATTTTTCCTCCGTGCCATTGCCTTCTCCGAAATATACCATAAAGTTGAGTCAAATGAAATGTAAAATTTTGCAATTTTTCCAAAAAAAATTCTTTTAACATTAGATGTTATTTATTACTATTCAGTGTTTAATGGTTGGCAAGTGTTTCTAAATGTTGCCAATGAGTTAATAATTTTCTATTCTAGAAAAGCTTATATATTATAGTAAAGTGGAGTTCATTCTGTAAAGTCATAGACAATTTAATATTTTAGTAATGATGAATGGATATGAATATATTCATACAGCAATATTATGTAATTCATCAATATTTATAATGTGTCTTAAACTGTGAAGCATGTGTTGAGTAATTTCATAAGGTAAGTAGTAGGATTATCATGGAAATGTCCTTCCTGCATCCACCAAATCTCTAGTTGTCTAGTCCAAATTTAGTCAATTTAGCTATTAAACACAAATACATCCTAACTGCTAAAAAACATGACTGTTATTTTAAAAATTCTTAAGCCTTTACTAAAACGAATTTTAAGGGAAAAGAAGCCATAAGAAATAGACAAATGGTATTAAAGCCTTGTGATGGCTCAGTTTCCCAGAAGTTTTAGAAGTAAAGGCTATAATTTCCACCATTACAGTAAGCCATTTATTCTAAAAACAGGAAGGGGATATCTATCATTTTAAAGCAGTCTCCCATAATACTTTCCTGATAAATGAACTCTTGCACTGCTGGACTATCACGGAGTAACTGAAAATACAGATGCTTGTCATGAAAGCCATCTCTGCCGGGGAATGCCTCTCCCATATCCTGGAAAGTTTTTTTCTGTTTTTGGATCCACAGTTCCCTTTAATTATAGTATCAGAGGTTGTTTAGGGATTCTTTTATCCCTGAAGTTATTGGTAAAATTTATCAGAACATTTGCCCATATATTTATATTTTTTGAGTGTTTATCTTCCATATTGAATTAGTTCCAAGCATTCAAGATAATGCATTTTGTCCGATTCTTAAATGTGTTCCTAATGCAATGTCATGAAAGTGATGAGTAGCTCTGAAAAATCCATCCTCAGACAGCATGTTACTCAGCAACTTTAACCTCATGTCTTGACTGATGTGATAATTTAGCAAATGAAATAAAACATCTAATTTTAGAAAAGGAGCACTACAGGGCTAATGTACCCTTTTCAACAAGATGGATGTAGCATTTTAGGAGATTACAAGTGACCCCATGAAATGCTGCTTTACTTTTGTGTTTTCTGCGGTGAATTACCAGGTGGTTTCTAATGTGCTCGGGCTTGATTTGTCCAATCAAAAAGATCAGAAAAGACAACAGTGGGAGGGATAAATTGGGAGACCAGGATGGACTTTTACACACACTGCTGCTGCTGCTGCTGCTGCTAAGTCACTTCAGTAGTGTCCGACTCTGTGCAGCCCCATAGACGGCAGCCTTCCCCGTCCCTGGACTTCTCCAGGCCAAGAACACTGGAGTGGGTTGCCATTTCCTTTTCCAGTGCATGAAAGTGAAAAGTGAAAGTGAAGCCGCTCAGTCGTGTCCGACTCCTAGCAACCCCATGGACTGCAGCCCACCAGGTCCCTCCGTCCATGGGATTTTCCAGGCAAGACTACAAGAGTGGGTTGCCATTGCCTTCTCCATACACACACTGCTGCTGCTGCTGCTGCTGCTAAGTCGCTTCAGTCGTGTCCGACTCTGTGCGACTCCATAGACGGCAGCCCACCAGGCTCCCCCGTCCCTGGGATTCTCCAAGCAAGAACACTGGAGTGGGTTGCCATTTCCTTCTCCAATGCATGAAAGTGAAAAGTGAAAGTGAAGTCGCTCAGTCGTGTCCGACTCTTAGCGACCCCATGGACTGCAGCCTACCAGGCTCCTCCATCCATGGGATTTTCCAAGCAAGAGTACTGGAGTGGGGTGCCATCGCCTTCTCCAATATACACACTACTGTATATACAGTAGTAGAGTAGATACACACACTACTGTATATAAAATAGATCACTAGTAAAGTCTTACTGTATCGCACAGGGAACTCTACTCAATACTCTGTAATGTGCTCAGTCGCTCGGTAGTGTCTGACTCTTTGCAGCCCTGTGGACTGTATCCTGCCAGGTTTCTCTGCCCATGGAATTTCCCAGGCAAGAATACTAGGGTAGGTGTCATTTCCTTCTCCAGGGGATCTTCCTTACCCAGGGATCAAACCCTCATCTTTGGCATCTCTTGCATTTGCTGGCAGATTCGTTACCACTAGCGCCACCTAGGAAGCCCACTCTGTAATGACCTATATGGAAAAATAATATTAAAAAAAGTGAATATATGAATATACATATACTATGAATATGTGTATATGTATAACTGATTTACTTTGCTGTACAGTAGAAACTAATTCAACAAAGAGCATGTCTAACTGGCACAAATATTATAGCCATACATCATTTATAAGTCTTTTGCTTATATGATACAAACAATATATTTTTGTGTTATTATGTTTAAACAGAATGACTTGCCCTAAAAGAAGGCCTTGGTCTACCTTTTATCTGAGGTTGTGCTTTCAGAAATTCAAGGATTTAGAGAATTACTCTGTTTAATTAAAATTTTTCTTTTCAAGATAAACAGTACATTGCATTTAGCAATTTACATAAAAATTTAAAGATGGCTTTATTTGCATATGTGAAGTAAATAGAGGAGTCATTTTTTTTTTGAGAGTGGTTATATATATATATATATATATATATATATATATATATTTTGCAAAGATATGTAAGACCAGACAAATATTTTTCATACATTAAAGAAGTCCAGCCCAACATTATTCTTTTCTATTTTGTTGACTCATGGAAACCCCTTTTGGGAGTCTAGAAATAAAAAGGATAATTCATTATTTTGTTGTTGTTGTTTTTCAGTCACTAAGTTATGTCCAACCTTTTACGACTCCATGGACACCAGGCTCCTCTGTCCTCCACTGTCTCCTGGAGTTTTCTCAAATTCATGTACTTTGGGTCAGTGATGCTATCTAACCATCTCATCCTCTGTTGCCCGCTTCTTTTGCCTTCAATCTTTCCCAGCATCAGGTCTATAACACTATTAAGTATAACATTAGACAAGTGGATGAAATCTGAAGCTTATAAATAAAGCACAGATTCAAGCTTCACAAATATTTTAAAAATAAGTAGCTTTGGTTTCCTACATGATCTGCTAATGTAAAACATAAATTAATATGAGATCACTAAATACATACTGATCTCAGAATGATAAATCAGAGCAAAATTGCCTTTAAAGTATATGTCAGCAGGGAATTCAGCAATAAAAGCCTGTTCTTACTTTAATCCATGTTTTTCTTTCAATGACAATCAATCTTACTAAACTGAGGCACCAGGAAAGGTATTAGGAGACTGGATAGATGGGGCAGGAAGAAAAAGAGATGGAGAGTGTAGAATATTGAAGATAAGTTTGGTTTTCTTTTCTTCAATATTTAACTCAAAATGGTTTGTAACCAATCCCCAACTTTTCTTTCATTGAAGGAAGTTAATATTGAAATACAGAAGACGACAATTCAATTGTTAGAGAGCCCAATGAGAGCCCGCAGTTTTCTTTGCTAAATAAATCTATATTAGCAACATCATACTAATTTTAAAAGTAGTTCTTTATTTAACTACACTTAGTCACTAATTTTATTATAGCTTAGTTACTAAGTTTATTAATTGCTCTAAGACTGAGTTTATTTCAGTGGAATACTACTGTTTTGAATAACATAAATTATTAGTTATAAATTAACTAGTTATGTTTTGGTGCTAAGGAAATTGAGTTTCTTAACTCTAAACTTTTTCAGGCCTCAGTTTTTGATTGAATTTAGTAGATACCTAAGTGTTGATGATTCAATTAGTGTGAAATCATAGGAAAAAGACAGGAAAAAAGGTCTTAGTCAATGATGTACTCAAACTTAACATTCAGTTTCAGTTAAAGAAAAAGATACATAATCAAAATTCAAGCTTTTGTATAAAGTGCATATATGCTAAGTCTGGAGAAGGAAATGGCAACCCACTCCAGTGTTCTTGCCTGGAAAATCCCAGGGACAGAGGAGCCTGGTGGGCTGCCGTCTATGGGGTCGCACAGAGTCAGACGCAAGCAGCAGCAGAAGCATGCTAAGTCTCTTCCGTCATGTTCAACTCTGCAACCTCAAGGACTATAGCCCCCAGGCTCCTCTGTCCATGGGATTTCCCAGGGAAGAATACCGGAGTGGGTTGCGATTTCCTTCTAAATAAAGACAATTTATTAAATATCTCTGTTTTATTTAATATGCTGTTTTGCAAGGTGATCATTATAAACATGGGAATTGCCTAAATATAGTAATGATAATCTGTACTGAATTTTTTATTATTGACAAAAATTAGAGCTAATAAATTTCAGTATATTTGGATTATTATTATTACTAATTTATAAAACAATTACATGAGTCTACAAAGAAATAAGTCTGTCAAACTGTGCTAGAATGAGAAATATTTAACCTTTTAAAAATGCACCCACTTAGCATTCAAAATGAAAAGGCTAAAACAGCAAAACTTAGCAGCTAGTTTCTCCATCATTTCATTTGCTTTCAGGGTCACAAAGTTGGTGGGAAAACATATTTGGACTCTATGCTCCTCACACACATCCACCCTCAGGCAACTGTCATCATTATCATTTTCAAGATGGGTGAAAGACAGATCGAGGTTTAAGTCCGGATATAAAAATCAGCGAATGTTTTTGTTCAAAAAATAAATAAAAGTAGTATAATATTTTGATGACTATTGTTAAAAGATAATTTAAAAATGTCTATCACAAAATTATAAAAGTGAACACCTGCTGATGATTTTAACTGAAGTGTTCCAGCACAATGCTATAACCACTTCAAAGGAGAATCCAAAAAAAAAAGTCTTTTTATAGATTGGCAACATTGGAAAGAATGTGCTAATGGAAGCAAAATTACCTTCTTCAGTTTGGGGTTGAGGGAGGAGGGAGTCACTTAAACCTCTACTTGGCACGACAGAATTTGTCTGTGTACAGACTATTTGCCTTGCATTTCTAAAAGTTTCTATAAATTCTAAAATTGCAGAATAACTCCCAGTTAGTCCGAATCAGACAGACTTCAGGAGTGTTCTCTAGACAATGCATAGTTTTCCACCAAAGCACAGTTTTTTTTCCTACACTTCTATTAATAAATTTTGGATATTTTAATATATATTTTAAGGAAAATTGTGATTTAGAAATAGAAACAATTATGCTGTTTGTGCTACTTAATGTCTTTATAATTAAAGAAAAGATTTACTGAAGTATAGTCAATGTACAATATTATATAAGTTACAGATGTACAATATAGTGATACTGAATTTTTAAAAGTTACTTTCCACTTATAAAATATTGGCTATATTCTCTGTGTGGTATGATATATCATTATAACTTATTTTGTACATAATAGTCTAAACCTCTTACTCTCCTACCCCTATATTTCCCTTCCTTCTTTGCCTCTCCCCACTGGTAACCATTAACTTGTTTTCTATATCTGTGAATCTGCTACTTTTTTGCTATACTCACTACTTTGTTGTATCTTTTAGACTCCACGTGTAAGTGATATCATACAGCATTTGTCTTTCTTGGTCTGACTTATTTCACTTAGCATTATACCCTTCAAGACCCTCCATGTTCCTGCAAATGGCACTATTTTGTTCTTTTTTATGGTTGAGTAGTATTCCATTGTGTATATGTACCACTTTCTCTTTATCCATTCATCTGTGGACCTAGAGAACACTCTTGTGGTTATCAAGGGGTAGGTGGAGTCGGGGAGGGATGGATTGAGAGTTGGTAGAGGAACCGGAGATCAAATTGCCAACATCTGTTGGAACATAGATAAAGAAAGTTCCAGTAAAACATCTACTTCTGCTTTATTGACTATGCCAAAGCCTTTTACTATGTGGATCACAACAAACTGTGGAAAATTCTTAAAGAGATGGGAACACCAGAATACCTTACTGCCTCCTGAGAAATCTGTATGCAGGTCAAAAAGCAACAGTTAGAACCAGACATGGAACAATAGACTGGTTCCCAGTTGGGAAAGGACTACGTCAAGGCTAGATATTGTCACTCTGTTTATTTAACTTATATGCAGAGTACATCATGAAAAATGCTGGGCTGGATGAAGCACAAGGTGGAATCAAGATTTCTGAGAGAAATATCAATAACCTTGGATATACAGATGGCACCACCCTTATGGCAGAAAGTGAAGAAGAACTAAAGAGTGTCTTGATGAAAATGAAAGAGGAGAGTGAAAAAGTTGGCTTAAAATGCAACATTCAAAAAACTAAGATCATGGCATCTGGCTCCATCACTTCATGGCAAATAGATGAAGAAACAATGCAAACAGTGACAGACTTTATCTTCTTGGGCTCCAAAATCACTGCAGATTGTGACTGCAGCCGTGAAATGAAAAGATGCTTACTCCTTGGAAGAAAAGCTATGACAAACCTAGACAGCATATTAAAAAGCTTAGACATTACTTTACTGACAAAAGTCTGTCTAGTCAAAGCTATAGTTTTTCCAGTGGTCATGTATAGATGTGAAAGTTGGACTACATAGACAAAGAATTGATGTTTTTGAACTGTGGTGTTGGAGAAGAATCTTGAGTGTCCCTTGGACTGCAAGGAGATCCAACCAGTCCATCCTAAAGGAAATCAGTCCTGAATATTCATCGGAAGGACTGATGCTGAAACTCCAATACTTTGGCCACCTGATGCAAAGAACTGACTCATTGGAAAACACCCTGATGCTGGGAAAGATTGAAGGCAGAAGGAGAAGGGGATGACAGAGGATGGGATGGTTCGATTGGTATCACCGACCCAATGGACTTGAGTTTGCGCAAGCTCCAGGAGTTGATGATGGACAGGGAAGCCTGGTATGCTTCAGTCCATGGGATCACAAAGAGTCAGACACGACTGAGTGACTGAATTGAACTGAACTGGTTACGCATAGAATGGATGGATAACAAGGTACTACAATATAGCACAGGGAACTAAATTCAATGTCCTGAGATAAATCACAATGGAAAAGAATATAAAGAAACTGAGTCACTTTTTTGTACAGCAGAAATTAACACAATACATATTAACTATATTTCAATCTAAAAAAGCAAAAAAAAATGAATCTACTGAGCAAAACTAAAGTTGGAGTCAAATTTCTTTTAAAAATATGAGAAGTTGATTTTACATATTAAAAATATAATTGTCCATGTACATATACAAGAAAATACATTCGAGTGTTTTGATTCTTTAAATATGTATGTTTTGTGTGATTTGTAAGCACAGTGTTGGAGACAGCAGTTTAGTAAGAAATGTAGTTAAAATGGTTTATTTGCAGTTGCAAACATATGTAGAATGAATAAACAGCCCAGTTCTACAGTATAGCACAGCGAACTGTATTCAATATCCTCTGAAAAACCATAATGGAAAATAACATTAAAAAGTATATATACACAATATAACTGAATCATTTTGCTGTAAAGCAGAATGAAAACACAACATTGTAAATCAACTATACTTCAATAAAACATTTTTTTTTTTGCTAAAAAAAAGAAAAAAAAGATTTGTTTGTTTAGTTTGGGGGATTTATCAGTGTATTTGTAGACTGGTGTGTTGTGTTTTGTGTGGTTAAATGGAGGGTTTTGCCAGCAATGTCCTTGATTAGATAAAAGGGAAGAAACAGATGAAAGCTTTATTAAATATATGTTGCATTATTGGTTATATCTGGTCCCAGGACTTTTGTATAAAGAATGCCATAATCTAAAAACTCTGCAGATAGAATGAAGTATTCTAGTACCTTCACATATTAATTTTGACTTCCTGCCTTCATAATTTATTTGTTTCCTTTTTACTTTTTAGAATAAAACTTTTAATGTCTACCTTCCTATTTTCAATTTGTCGTTGTTCCCTCCAAAAATAAGACAGTATGATGAAAAGAGTTTGGAATGATCTAAAATAAGAACATTAATAAGGATGTATCACAGAATATGGGCTAAAAGATTACTTTAAAGGGAATTTTCTTAGTATGTATCACAAAACACAAATGTGTGTTTTTATTCATCTTATTCTGTCATTCTAGCTTCATAAAGCAGCATAGCAAAACAGGACATCCCAACAGAGTCGGACACGACTGAAGCGACTTAGCAGCAGCAGCAGCAGCAGCAGTGACCACTAAATTATAGAATTTCTATGCAAAATAGCTTAACTCACACATAAAAGATCTTCCTTTTAAATTAAAACACAGATACAGATTCACATAAAATAAGGCAATAATTTGAAATCCCACTAAGCAATTCATCTAGTTAGATTACTAGAAATTTTCAGTAGGGATTGTCATTAAGTTTCTTATTTTAAGGGTTTTCTGTTCAATGTATACAAACTATGTGTACACTAATAGACCGTCTTACACATTTTCAAGGTCATTGCCAACATCAGTAGCACTTTTACCATGAATTTTATGGGCCATTCTGCTTATGGTTCATTTTTTGCAATTCAAACTGATTTTTAATATTTACTATGACTGAAGGGGAAAGAACATACAGAGATGAATTTCCCCAAAACCTTTCAATTAAACAAACTTCCTTTAGAGGGAGCGCACTTATTAATTATCACAGGACAGAGATCTTCAAAAATAATGACTTTGCAAAGTAACTTGGTTTTCAGAAGTTCCTGTCAGATTGCTTTTCTGGAATTTTGCCCTCCTGTTATTTCCTTTTTGGGACAATACTTTGATCCATCAGAAAACCGAAGCCCACTCATAAAAATATTTATCATAATTTTTTAATCTGATCTTAAGGAAATGAAAGCAAGCAACTTAGAAACAGATGGACTTTTTAAAATGCAGTGTATAGTAGTGTGTGCTCAGTCCTGTCTGACACTTTTGTGACTCCAGGGACCATAGCCACCCAGGCTCCTCTATGCATAGGATTTCTCAGGCAAGAATCCTGGAGTGGGTGGCCTTGACCTCTTTCAGGGAATCTTCCCAGTCAAGGGATGGAACTCGCATCTCTTAACATTTACCTCCATTGGTGGGCAGATTCTTTACCACTAGTGCCATCTGGGAAGCCCTATTCTATGTATGAAGTGTTAGTCACTCAGTCATGCCCGACTCCTTGTGACACCATGGACTGTAGCCCACCAGTCTCCTTTGTCCATGGGATTCTCCAGGCAAGAATACAGG
The DNA here is from genome assembly GCF_027580195.1 of Bos mutus. NCBI lineage: Eukaryota > Metazoa > Chordata > Mammalia > Artiodactyla > Bovidae > Bos > Bos mutus. The sequence continues at coordinate 10,552,939 of NC_091640.1, read as the reverse complement.
AGCGGGTTGCCATTTCCTTCTCCATTTCTCCAGGGGATCTTCCCGACCCAGAGATCGAACCCGGGTCTCTTGCACTGAAGGCAGATTCTTTACCGACTGAGCTACAGAGGAAGCCCCTATTCTACGTATATTCACGTCCAAATTTAAATGTCCCATTTTAAGAGCATTCTAAAGTATGAGCTATATGTAATAATGTATTTATCACCTCTAATTAGCTTTTTCACAGTAATTTCATAATTCATCAGTTATGCCTAGGACATCTCATCATAGGTTCAACAGAACCACTCAGTTGTCAGATATGGCACAAATCTGCACTTAGGTAGAAGCAGCTTTCTTGAAAATTATTGCAATTGCCATAGTGAACAAATTTTGACCATAAGAATGTAAGAACCTGCAGAAAGGGCTTATTGGATGAGTGCATAGTGTGACCACAGCTGAGCAGGAAGTGTTTTTCTCTGCAGTCAGCTGATTTTGACAGGACCAGAAGGCTTATCTCACGGCAAGGGCTTGTGGGGAGGATAGAATCTTGATCAAAGTTTGATGAATAATATTAGCAGGCATTAGTCTAGCTTGGAGGAAGACAAAAAAAGTTCAATAAGTCATTCATGAAACAAAGACTGGGGATTTGTAGGGTCTGCCTACTGTCTTGTCGTAGGAAAAAAGTAGGCCCTCGGCAGGCAAATCTTAATTATCCCAGTGTGGGTAAGGATGGTTCTTTGCAGTGTTTCCAGGAAATTAGAATGATGGAAGATTTTTCCCACCCATTCCTGTTTTGTTTTTTTTTACAAGATCATAGGGTACAGAGGAAGTTCAACATTGTGCTTCTTACGCATACTATATTACAGCTGGCCCTTCATATCTGTGGGTTCCCCATCCATATTTTCCAGAAATTGTCAAAAAGCAGAACTTGAATTTGTTGCACACCAGCAACTACTCACATAGAATTTACATTGTTTGTAGGTATTACAAGTAATTTAGAGATGATTTAAAGTAAAGCAGAGGATTGTGTAGGTTCTGTGCAATTACTAGGCCATTTTATGTAAGAAACTTGAACATCTGTGGGTTTTGGCGTCCAACGGGTTCTGAACCAATCCCCCACAGATGCTGAGGGGTGACTACACAAATATTTGCCTTTTTTTATTTAAAGATTTAAAGAAGCCCCTGATGGCTCAGATGGTAAAAGCATTTGCCTACAATGCGGGAGACCCGGGTTCCATCCCTGGATTGGGAAGATCCCCTGGAGAAGGAAATGGCAACCCACTCCAGTACTCTTGCCTGGAAAATTCCATGGACGGAGGAGCCTGGTAGGCTAGGTAGGCTACAGTCCATGGGGTCGCAAAGAGTCAGACACAACTGAGTGACTTTACTTTCACTTTTCATTTAAAGATTATTTTCTTATGAAAGAACAGTGGAATGTATTTTCTCACAAATTAAACACTGCAGAGCTTTTAGGTTTCTCCCTCTCCCCTCCTCCCCCACCAGTCTTACTCTCACTCTCATTTTTTATTTACTTTTCTCTTACGTTTGATATCCTTGTTGCCAATGTTACATTTTTTATTCTTAGTTTTCCAATGAGACGAGCGGAGAAAGTCTTAATTTTTGCGAAGTGTTACTCTTCTATCTCAAAACTTTATGTCCACAACTTTCTCTAATGCTAGACATAATAAGGTGGCCCAGAGGTCAAGAATCATCTGCCAGTGCAGGAGACTTGGGTTTGATCCCTGGGTCATGGAAATCCCCTGGAGAGGGAAGTGGCAACCCACTGCAGTATTCTTGCCTGGGAAATCCCATGGACAGAATAGCCTGGTGGCTACAGTCCATTGGGCCGCAAAAGAGTCAGACATGACTTAGCGACTAAATAGCAACCACAAAAATAATTTTTTTATCTAATCCATGGAAAGTCTAGTAATATTTACTTTGTACTGGGACTTGTATTTTCCAGTGTGAGACCTGAAAGCCAAGTAAAGAGGAAGTCATTCTGAGATAGAGAATGCTAAAATGATATTTTATTCCAGTATTTGGTAAATACTGCACTTGTTAGGTATGTAATGGACACAATTTTGGGGGGAGTAACAGTATTGATAGCGACACTGTGAGGATAATGTGATAAACACAGGACATATTATAGCTTAATTGAGTCAGGTTTTGGTTGCTGAAGGATGGATGTAGAAAAAAAAATGTGGAGTTATACTTAATGCAATTTTATGGATATTGGATTCATTTCTTGCCAAGAAATGAATTTCTTTCCTTTCCTGCTAAATTCTTTAAATGATAGTCACAGTTGGAGGAAACTACAAATACCTCAGGGAAATGTAACACCTTGAGTTAATGATAAGCAAATAAAGCATTATAGACACACGTACAAACACATAAAGATAACTTGAGTTGCAATATACATCTGACTACAACAACATTAAATAGGAAAAAATGGTTTGATTTTTGGAATCAGAATTTGTTCCCTCATTTACTAGCTATGTGTGTGTGTGTGTGTGTGTGTGTGTGTGTGTGTGTGTGTGTGTGTGTGCTAACTTGTATCCAACTCTTTGCCACCCCATGGACTTGAGCCTGCCAGTCTCCTCTGTCCGTGGAATTTTCCAGACAAGAATACCTGAGTAGGTTGCCATTTGCTCCTCCTGGGGATCTTCCTGACCCAGTGACCAAACCTGCATCTCCAGCATCTCCTGCATTAGCAGGTGGATTCTTTACCACCTGGAAAGCCTGAGTAGCTCTGTAAGTCTGGATAATTTACATAACATTTAATACACATTTTCCTTATTTCAAAATGAATACATCACACTTTTCACAAGGTTATTTGAGTTTATAAAAGGCTGACAATATATGTTAACATATGCCTTTCCATATTTTTCTCATTTTCAACTTGACAGGCTGGCATTTGATCACTAATAATCATTAGAATAGATGGGAAGCATGTTAGATAGATGCTTCCAGGCTTCTGATAATTAAGTTGAGATTTACATGTTTTTTAATTGGGAGAAATAGAAACCATAATAATTTCTCTGAATAGTCCAACCTTACACCACTCTTTTAGTATGATCTGAAATTCCCTAATAGAGATTTTTTGGGAAAATTAACTTCAATAATTTTAGATTACAAGATAAGAGAATGAATACTAGAAAATCTTGCATGAACTAAATATCCTCTGAAATTGGATATTGTTTATATTTTTTCTGTAGGCAAGTGAAAGTGAAAGTTGCTCAGTTGTGTCCAACTCTTTGTATCCCCATGGACTATATAGTCCATGGAATTCTCTAGGCCAGAATACTGGAGTGGGTTGCCATGCCCTTCTCCAGGGGATCTTCCCAACCCAGGGATCAAACCGAGGTCTCCCCCATTGCAGGCGGATTCTTTACCAGCTGAGCCACAAGGGAAGTCTGTAGGCAAGAATCACTGAGAAATAGGCTGAGGATTAGAGATATGATGACTTGAGGTTTTTGAGTCCTTAGGATATCATCTGGGGAGAAGGCCATGACACCCCACTCCAGTACTTATGCCTGGAAAATCCCATGGACGGAGGTGCCTGGTAAGCTGCAGTCCATGGGATTGCAAAGAGCAGGACATGACTGAGCGACTTCACTTTCATGCATTGGAGGAGGAAATGGCAACCCACTCCAGTGTTCTTGCCTGGAGAATCCCAGGGACGGGGGAGCCTGGTGGGCTGCCGTCTATGGGGTCACACAGAGTCGGACACGACATAAGTGACTTAGCAGCAGGAGCAACAGGGTATCATTTCTCTCCTCCCAAATGATTTTCTCTAAATAATATTATTTCTAAATTCCCTTTACCCCATGCTTTCTACTATTGTTTCTTTACATGTGTATTTTGCAACTGTGGATAAACACATTTATCCGACTTTCAAATTAATTCATTCCTAATGAATATGCTGTCATCAGCTCCTTCATTCTATCAATATATTGAGAATGCCTACTCACTGGAGTAATAAAGAAGTGATCACCTCATGGGTTAAAGAAGAGTTAAATTAACTCAGTTCAGTTCAGTCGCTCAGTTGTGTCTGACCCTTTGTGACCCCATGAATCACAGCACGCCAGGCTTCCCTGTCCATCACAAACTCCCAGAGTTCACTCAGACTCACGTCCATTGAGTCAGTGATGCCATCCAGCCATCTCATCCTCTGTCGTCCCCTTCTCCTCCTGCCCCCAATCCCTCCCAGCATCAGAGTCTTTTCCAATGAGTCAACTCTTCGCATGAGGTGGCTAAAGTACTGGAGTTTCAGCTTCAGCATCATTGCCTCCAAAGAAATCCCAGGGCTGATCTCCTTCAGAATGGACTGGTTGGATCTCCTTGCAGTCCAAGGGACTCTCAAGCATCTTCTCCAACACCACAGTTCAAAAGCATCAATTCTTCAGCACTCAGCCTTCTTCACAATCCAACTCTCACATCCATACATGACCACAGGAAAAACCATAGCCTTGACTAGACAGACTTTTGTGGGCAAAGTGATGTCTCTGCTTTTGAATATGCTATCTAGATTGGTCATAACTTTCCTTCCAAGGAGTAAGCGTCTTTTAATTTCATGGCTGCAGTCACCATCTGCAGTGATTTTGGAGCCCCAAAAAATAAAGTCTGACACTGTTTCCACTGTTTCCCAATCTATTTCCCATGAAGTGATGGGACTGGATGCCATGATCTTCTTTTTCTGAATGTTGAGCTTTAAATAAGTTTAAATCAACTATTAATAGTGAATAAAGATTGAAACCTGCCGGAAACTTGATCTTGGACTTTTCAGCCTTCAGAACAGTGAGAAAATAAATTTCTGTTGTCAAAATCACCAAGACCATGATATTTGCCTTTCTTAATGGCAGACCAAACTGATTAAGAGAATTGTTAACAAGTTAGTTCAAAACTTGGTCATTAAAAAAAAAAAAATCACATTATTTGCTGTGGGATTTGGAGGTCAATAATTTGGGCAGGAGTACCCATCACAAGTCCTCTGTACTCTCATCCTCTGAAGGCATGACTGGCCCAGCCTCTAATCAGGCTCACTCCTAAGGCTGGCGATGGATGTGGTTACAGGCTGACTACAGGGGGTCTCTGAAGCTCTGCATTTAAGGATATTTGCAATTTATATCCTGGCTATCTTTTCCCAGACCCTGATACAGGGAAAGATTGAGGGCAGGAGAAAAAAGCAACAGAGGATGAAATGGTTGGATGGCATCACAGACTCAATGGACTTGAATTTGAGCAAACTCTGAGAGATAGTGAAGAACAGGGAAGCCTGGCATGCTGTAGTCCATGGGGTTTGCAGAGTCAGATATGACTTAGCTACTGAACAACAACACCTTTTCCCAGAGTCAGTTTTCAAGAGAACTGGGTAGAATCTTCAAAGCTTTCCTGATCAGCCTCAGAAGTCACCCAGCATTCCTCGGCTCCGTTCCATTGTTCAAAACAATCAAAAGCCAATCAGGACTCAAAGGGAAGAAATATAGACCCCACCACATCTCAGAGAGAGAGGTAGTAAGAGTTTATAATTTATGGTCCTAACACACACACACACACACATGCCATGGAGTAACTAAGCCCATGAGCCAAAACTGCTGAAGCCTGAGTGTCTAGAGCCTGTGCTCTGCAGCAACAGAAGCCACAGCAAGAAATCTGAGCACTGCAGCTAGAGAAAGCCCGCATATAGCAATGAAGACCCACTGCAGTAAAAAACAAATAAGTAAATTAAAAAATTTATAAAATGTCTTATGAAAGTAAAGTTAATTCTGGAGGGTGCAGTTGGAGAAAACAGCAGCTATCAAAAGACTAAGTGAATAAAAATTGGACACAAGTTAGATAAAAATGATTGGTTAAAATGTTGTCTAATAAGCTTTATACTCCATCCACTTCATGTCCTTGCCTGCCACCTTATATGAATTAAACCACTTATATATGAACATAACCAATGAGGAGTTTGGAGCACATCACCCCAGGATATGACATATTGACTATTTTGAATTAAAGTCACTTGAGAAACAAGATTAAGAAGGGCTCTCTGACTGCCCTCCCCCCATTTTATTCCTGAAAGCAGGAAAAAATATCCTATATGAAAGATGTCCTCCATATACTAGAAGGAAGCAAAGTAATGTCCTTATTATCAAGGACAAGCAGGTAGAGACTGAGAGAATTCTATACCTATACAAACAGAGCTTATTAGAGGAATCCTTATCATTTAGCTTCGCCACATAGCTTAGTGTGAAGGCACTCAGTCATGTCCGACTCTTTGCGACCCCATGGACTGTAGCCTACCAGGCTCCTCCCTCCATGGGATTCTCCAGGCAAGAGTACTGGAGTGGGGTGCCATTGCCTTCTCCAGATAGCTTAGTTACTTTTCCTTAATAGTCTATCTCTGTTCAGCATTCTATAAAAACATGTAGTTTCTCCCATTTCTTTGAGTCTTTTTTCCTCATAAGAGCTCCCATGTCACAGAAGATTTAGTATAAATTTGCATGATTTTCACCTGCTGATCTGTTTTATGTCAGCTTAATTTTTAGACCCAGTCAAAAAGCCCTAAAAGGGTAGAGGTAAAAATGTGCTTCCCCTACACTATCAAATTAAATTTCTCCAATTAATATACTTTGCTACACGTTTCTTATATACAAATATTAATATCTGGAGAAAAATGTTACAGGACACAGGCGAGAGTTTTAAACATTCAGAAAAATAGAAGATATTTAGGAAACATTTTGAATGCAGCTAAATTAATTTTATACACCCTTCTAATAATGCAGTCTAATTTTTCTGTTATAAGCCTTCCAAAATACATTATTTTTAATATGTAATTACATTAAGGTATGAAATAAACTGAGTTTCTCTCATAAATAAGTCTCTTAAAATCTGGCATTACCCACCTGAGAACTTTTTGAACAAAATCTGATAAATATGAAGTCAAAGTCAGATTTTAATTGCTGCATGTAATTATATTTTCATGTGTACACAATTTTATTTTATACCTAAGAGATTTTAGTAATGAACACAAAGGTATCCAGGTGACAATACAAGAATCAATAAACAAATTTACTTCACTTCTATTAAAACAACAATTTAAAGGATGTGCTAATGGTGAAAAATCAACTGAGTTCTTTAATTAATTAACCTCAAACATAATTCTTATTCTAAAGTTACACTGCCTGTCACTTGGCAGTTATTAAGGCATAGCAATTGATGTAATAGTTTAAAAAAATGAAATGAGCTATTCTCATTTTCTTTAATTCCTTATATTATTTGGCTTCTCAACCACTACACTGATAAATTTTAGTATATCAGAGAAATAACAATTATGGCTATAATAATACATTTATTGCTCAGTGTTTAACTGTCAATTTTGACCCTTTCTTATTTCATATTGTGATTAAGGTCTGATGAGTGAAGTTTTGCCAGAGAGGAAAAGGCTCTAATAGTTTTATTTGTTACATGTCAAGAAGAAAAAAATATATATAGTGTATTAACACATATATATGGAACCTAGAAAAATGGAACTGATGAACCTATTTGGAGGTGCAGATGCAGATTTAGAGAATGGACTTTGGACATAGTGGGGGAAGGAGAGTGGGGTGAATTGAGAGGGTAGCACTGACATATATGCACTGCCACGTGTGAAACAGGTAGCTAGTGGGAACCTGCAGTGCAGCGCAGGGGAGCTCAGCTCAGCGCATTCTGGTACCTAGAGGGGTGGGATGGGGGCAGGTGGGAGGGAGGCCCTAGGGGGAGGGGATATATATATACACATACAGCTGAATTGCACAGCAGAAACTAACACAGCATTGTAAATCAGTAGATAAAGTTAAATCAATCTATATAAAAAAGGAAGTAATCCCAGTAAACACAGGTGAGAGGTTTTACTGCACCAAGCCACCATACCAGACCCTGACTCTTTGTTTCTTACCAAGAATATCCCAGTGTTATTTAGGGAAGTTTCTAAGTAAATTTAAGTCACCAGCAGTAAATCACCGTCAAGTCTTAGCCAGTCATGACAACTGCTCATTTCCCCAGTTTTTTTGAGGGAGGTAGGCAGTAACACAAGCCAGAACAGTCCAGGGATGTGTAGGGAGCAATTTGTCAAGAACTTCCAAGGAAAAATTGGTTGTGTCCAGGTAAAAGAATAGTCGCTCTGTCTCATAATATCTCAACTTCCTTCTTGGGAAAGTGGTTGTGTGTGGAAACTTTCATAATGAGACAATGTGCTTAAGGCAAAAAAGTCAGTGCCTATATTAAGGCAGACCAGAAAAATGGGGGGAAATGCCAGCAAGGACCAAGCCATAGAGTTATTAGGTGAGAAAAAGAAAGCTTTGTTTGTGTCATTGTTCTGCGGTTTCCACTAACAGCAGCCTAAGACTTTCCTAATGGAGCCCTTGAGGGGAAGGTCCAAAAATAAAAAATTCAATGTTGTGAAGAAAGGAAGAGGCACCTTCTGTATCCACACTCTGGCTTATTCACTGGCAGGCAGTAGAAAAAAACTATTCTCTAACAAAAGCAAATATTGAGAGGATTAGGTTCCCAATTTTTCCCATGTTAGTGTTAATTATTCTCTTCTAGACACATGGGTAAGAATGTTGGCAAAGTCTATATTAAGGTTAGTTTCTCCTTACTTGAGGCAATTGCTTGAATTGCTCAGGGCAGAGGCTATTAAGCTAAGGGCAAGAAGCATAGCAGAGCTCAGAACCCAGTGAGTTGGGTCAAAAAAAAAAAAAAGTCAGTCTTGCAGACTGTAAACTTTCAAATTAATCAGAAGCAAATATTGGGAAATCTCAATAAATGATTGCAGCAATGTTGATCGAAAATCTTTAAGTCTGAACAGCTAACAAATATGAATTTCCACCTCCCCTAAACAACTCTTCAGCTACCCACTCCAGTTTTCTAGCCTAGAGAATTCCATGGACTGTATAGTTCAAGGGGTGGCAAAGAGTCAGTCATGACTGAGTGACTTTCATGTTACTAAACAACTCATAGCTTCCAAATCTGCACCATTAGACAATGGAAACTGAAAAGGTGACATCCTATTCAATTCCAATTCACACATGAACATGGAGGATGGACTAATAACCTCTTCTCCCAGAAAGTGGTTCCCTTACATAGAAAACCAAAGTCAGATTCTCAGAAATGAAGGTCTAGGTCATTTCATGAGGCAAGCAATCCAGACCAGCTGAAGCAGAGGGTGGGAAAAAAAAAACCAAAACACAATGAACATTAATTAGCTTGAGCACTAGTTGGAGCAAGAGCTATAGCTTAGTTTGCTATAAGCTCTTTTTAAAAAAACATTTTAAAATTTTATCTTGCAGTATAGCTGACTAACAATTTTGTTACAGTTTCAAGTGCACAGCAGAGCAACTCAGCCATACATACACATGTATCCATTCTCCTCCAAACTCCCATCCCATCAAGGCTGCCACATAACACTGAACAGATTACCCTATGTTATACAGTAAGTCCTTATTGATGATCCATTTTAAATATAGTGGTGTGTACATGGAAGCTTTTTTACAGTGTTTTTAGAAATGGGTTTTTTATTTTTTTGTAAAGAGCTATATCTTTTGAATGTTTTGGGCTTTATGAGTCTCTATCACAGATTTTTCTTCCTTCCCTACTTCCTCCCTGACTCAAATCCTTAAATACGTGAAAGCTATTACTCAGAGACACACAGAAACAGTCCTGTGGTCTGGGTTTGGCCAGAGGCCAAAGTTTAGTTTGCTAAAACTTGATTTAGATTGCAATCAGTGACAACCTTGAAGATTTGGATCTTTTTCAGAGGAAAACGGTCAAGGAATGATATTTCAGGGTGAAATTCTAATATCTTAAGAGTATATAAGTGGATCTGTTTTTATGCAAATGGTCAGCTGAACCAGATTCAGTTTATGCATGAATCCTTTCCTCCTGGCCAGAATGGGCTTTTAAAGGATAACACCCATCTGGGGTTGTGGGGCTGGATGCTAGTTTTCCTGTATATGTTGCTAGAGATGAGGATGCTGCTACTGGCAGTACTTTTAACCTCCTGCATCACTCATTATCAACTTTCTCATCCAGGCATGGTGCAGTACCCTCTTCTCAGTCCCCACGGAGAACCTTGCAGTGTCTCTGTAAAGTCTGGTAAGAACGGGTAGTTAGCTTATCTTGCTGCTGTGGCCAGTTCTGGAACAAATTCTCCAGTAAGTTTCTCTCTTTCCCTGCCTCACTTCCCTGTCTGCTCACTCTGGCTTCCCTGGGATTAAATCCTCCCCAGGAAATTATCATCACGTAAACAATTGCCTTAGACTTTGTTTGTGAGAGTATCCAGATGAAAACCACAGTCAAAAGTCCCCGAACTGAGTCACAGTCACATTGCACGTGTAGACTTAGTGGAGAAATCAATCCCACTGTACAGTGGAAGTCTGCAGGGGAGACGAAGGAGATCAGATGCCAATATTCCCAGTTCCTTCACTTTCCCTTCTAGATTCTTATATTGCAAGGAAGGAGAAAAACATACACTGTTGGAGAGGAAAGCCAGCAACAAAGGAGGATGACAGTGCCACTTAAAGTTTCCAATTTAGGAAGAAAACTGGCCAGCACGTTCCCCTGGCTTAGGATGTGGAAAGCAAAGCATGATATGTTTAGAGAAACAGGGAAGTCCTAAGACTGACCACTTTTCCTCACTTTCTCCACTGCTGTGTGTGTGCAATGGCACCCCACTCCAGTACTCTTGCCTAGAAAATCCCATGGATGGAGGAGCCTGGTAGGCTGCAGTCCATGGGGTCGCTAGGAGTCGGACACGACTGAGCGACTTCACTTTGACTTTTCACTTTCATGCATTGAAGGAGGAAATGGCAACCCACTCCAGTGTTCTTGCCTGGAGAATCCCAGGGACGGGGGAGCCTGGTTGGCTGCTGTCTATGGGGTCACGCAGAGTCGGACACGACTGAAGCGACTTTTCAGCAGTAGCAGTGTGTGTGTGTGTGTGTGTGTGTATACTCAGTTGCTCAGTCCTGTCTGACTCTCTGCGATCCCAAGGACTGTAGCGCACCAGGCTCCTCCGTCCATGGGACTTCCCAGGCAAGAATACTGAAGTGGGTTGCCGTTTCCTTCTCCAGTGTATCTTCCTGACCCAGGGATCAAACCTGCATCTCCTCTGTCTTTTGCATTGGCAGGTAGATTATACTAGCCAACTGACTATAAACAAACCAGCTCTTTCTGTATGTTCATTACAGGAGTCTGGGTGTGATATTGAGCAGGACTCTGTGGGGTTCCTGGGCACAAAAGCCTTTCTGTGTTCCCCATTACATTGATTACAGAAAACAGGCTTCATTCAGCCTCCATGGCTTTCCCTGACTTCCAATGGGCTGATTCAAACAATTGCTAACTAGGGAAGTGAGGGGATGCACAAAGGAGGAATAGTCAAGAAACAACAGGACAGCCTTGGACAGGGCCCTGTTTCCAGCTCAAGGGACACACTTAACGATATCTTTGAGCTGTTTAGTACATATTGAAACCCCTTCCAGGTGGGAGAAGTTAACAGTATGCTGCCCACAAGCACACAGACCCCAGAAGTGTTGGAATCAGAAGACACAGTATGCTGCTGCTGCTTCTGCCAAGTCGCTTCAGTCATGTCCGACTCTGTGCGACCCCATAGACGGCAGCCCACCAGGCTCCCCCATCCCTGGGATTCTCCAGGCAAGAACACTGGAGTGGGTTGCAATTTCCTTCTCCAATGCATGAAAGTGAAAAGTGGAAGTGTATGCTAACTCCCAATTACCTCACCACCAACCTATCAGAAAAATGTCCATGAGTTGATCACACCTTCATTGAACCATTCCTACAAAACTCCTCACTATCCTCTCTAGGTTGGGACACACCGTTTTGAGGGCATTAGCCCACTGTGGCCCCCTTTGCCTGCCAAAGCAATGAAGCTATCTTTTTCTACTTCAGCTGAAACTACTGTCTTCAAGATATAATTCAATGGTGGGGTACAGAACCAAATTTCGGTTCAAGAGAACATCATTTACGGTCAACCTATAGGCAGACAGAGCAGGGCTACGCGGGATTCCGGAGAAGTAGTCAGGCAGCCTTAGAGAGCCAACAGCAGAAAGGAGTTTATGTTCACGAGAAGTGACCACTGCTTATTAACACGATAATTATTATTTTTTTTAATTTTATTTTATTTTTAAACTTTACAGTATTGTATTGGTTTTGCCAAATATCAAAATGAATCATTTTTTAATCCATACTTCAATTCCAACTGTGTGATATATATGTATACTGACAGCAAACATATTTTTGAAGAATACGGGACTTAAAACAGTTCCCCAGGATTGGAAAAATGTCAATATTTCATACTCTGTCATAAATATTATCAATGAAAGTTTGTCACAGTAACTGAAATGTGTTTCTACTTCTTTCAATTATGAAATCATTTCAATTAAAGTTTCAGAACACCCTTTACTTCTAATTCTTTTAGTTCGTTTTTGTATGCAAAGCATTTTCTTCATATTTTTAGGCTTTCAAGATCATTATGTTGGATTTAAGCAAAATGTATTGAGTTATCAGAGAAGCAGGTGACAGAACAAAAACCTCCCCTGTCAGTGAGAGACTAGTATACATTCCTGACTCACTCTGAACATTAGATAGCTTTAAAACAAGTTAAGAAAGAATAAAGGATGGTCTAAGAGGCAGAATAATTTTTGTAAAGTGCAGCCAAGAATGTCTCTTTCTATAATAGCTATCGAATTTACAAACACAATTAAGGAGCGCAACTAGCTCATGCATCAATTGGACTTGAAGTCTTTACTGAAAATTCCCATTAGTGTCAAAGCAAGAAATAAGAGCAAGTTTTACTAACATTGTTAGATTTTTCTACTGTAAGGAGGATGGTAGTGAAATTCTGTTGAATGTATCAATGTGGTATTTTTTAACCAATTATTATAGATACAGCATGTTTGCAATATTCATTCACTCTGATGTTCGCTTTTGCCTAAGAACACACCCCACCAAAGGGGAAAATGCGTATGTTAGACAACGTAGGAAAAAAGGTCCAAATATAATTAGCATTCACTTTTATTTACTTATTTTCATTCTATTTTCAAATCCAAAATATCAACTTAAAGAAATTTCATTTATTTTTGTTAAATCATTGCTAAAACCTAATGAGGAATTTCACATTCCAATATTTGAATACAGATGAGGGGAAGGGAGAGGACCAGAAGATAGATAAGAATGTCATAATGTCTAAATATTCAAAACTAACTGGGGGAAATGAAAAACCTGAAATATATGAAAGAATAAATGACATAATACATAATACATGATGAGAGGAATGCCTTTTATTTTCCATAAGTGCATATTGTAATTCAAAGTGAGAGCTAAAAGATGTCAAATACCTTCCCTGAAAAATCTCACTTAAATTTTTTTAAATCGACAATTTTATTTTTTGTTAAAAGGATTCATCTTTCCTTGTAAAAAAGACGAAAATCTTCCAGGTGGTGCAGTGATCAAGAATCTGCCTGCTAATGCAGGAGACACAGGTTCGTCCCTGATACCAGTGAGGAAGATCCTCTGGCGAAGGAAATGACAGCCCACTCCAGTATTCTTGCCTGGAAGATCTCATGGACAGAGGAGCCTGGTGGGTGCCGCCCATGGGGTCGCAAAGACTCATACATGCCTGAGCTACTGAGCACATACACACGCAGTGCTAGAGGAAGCTTCAGTGCTTCTCTCTATGTATTCCTGCTATTGATTCCGTTAGCATAACTGAACATTTCAGAGATTAAAAAATATATTTTTCTGATTTGACTGCTTTTCTAATTTTGCAAAATTTATTTAGAAAAGTTTATTCCTTTGAAAGAGTTTTATATTATTAATTCTTCATTTTTATAATGTTTACCAACTTTCTGATGCATGAATTTTATACCACTTTATGACTGGATTAAGAACAACAATGAATTCAAAGAATCAAATAAAATGAGCCTCAATATTGCACAGTAAGGAGATAAAGTGGCATGGTGTTTTAAGACACATCTAGCCTGTTTCGAGTAAAGAATTTGAATAAAATATTTCTTTTGACCTCTACATCAGAGATGAGCTGTGCTATGTCGCTAGCAAATTGCCTCATTTATACAGCTGACAGGTTTATAAGTTACGGTAATGATGAATACACAGTCTTTGTATGCATTTACATAACTCTTATCTCTCCTTTCAATTTTCCAAAATATGTATGTGCCCAGAAACAAAACAAAATATGTGCTCAAGCCCTGTGTTTGGACTTACTGGATCTAGAAGCTTCCACGAGCTCTCGCCTACCACATCCAGCCTAGTTTCTCTTCTGGCTTTTCAGGACCCCTAAGTACCTCGCTCTCCCCTTTTTTAAGAGCCTTCGTGAAACAATTGGTAGCTGCAATGCTACATCAACCTTATCTTTCCCCCACCGTCTCAGTTTGGAATTGATTTCCTTCATGTGCATGCGCACCTCTGTTCTTGAACATGACCTTGTATAGTAGAATGAACCATATGTAACTGTCAATACTCTATCATGTTATAGTATTAAATTGAGCCACATAAAATCTCCATGTGGCTCAATTTAATATTAATAGTATCTGGTCATAATGGAAACTTGTGGGAAACCAGTAATTTTAAAATTTAAGAATAGAAATTAGGAAGTATTTCCTTTCTTAGCTGTGCAGTAGTCATTGATATACCTTAAAACTTGAAGATGAAGAGGTAACACTTCTATGATTTTAGCACTTAAGTTGTTCAGCCTATATATTATATATGTTAAAAATTAATGTTTTGTTTCTAGCATTTTAATAGCATCAGAATCCTTTCTTTATGCAAAACTTTATGAGGAAAGTTAGTGTATACAAAAATAAGAGTGGGATTTTTCTTGTGGAAGAAGGTTAAGTAGGAAACTTATTCTCTCAGCTTTCCCATTACAGCCCAGCTCAGAGCCACTTGGGTAACTCTATATTTACTCTAGAATACAAGATGCAAAACTCATTTCACTGAAGTATTAAGAACAAATTTTAGCATCTGTGGGATACTGGCGAGTTGAAAAGCAGAAATGAGAATTATCTTTCAAGATCTTCATTTGTGTGATGTACTGGAATGTCAAGTCAGTGCCCACTGAGCCTGCCAAGTTTGTATGATGACATTACATGGGGCAGAAGTCTCACATCCTAAAATGTAATTGGGCATTTCCCTCTCTGAATGCACCAGTGTACATGAGCTGTATACATGCTCCTGCCTCAGGCAGTTCTGGCAGCTATGGCAAAAATACCATAGACTGAGTGGATTAATAGCGAATATTTATTTCTCACAGTTCTGGAGGCTGGGAGGTCCCAGATCAAGGCACCAGCTGATCCAGTGTATGGTTAAAGCTTAGCTCACAGATGGTCATCTTCTTGCTCTGGTTTAAAGTGGTGGAAAGCAGAGAGAGGAAGCGTGTTCTCTGTGTCTTTTCTCGTAAGGGCACTACCACCATTCATATGGGCTCCATCTTCATCATGCCATCACCTCCCAAAGGCCCCACCTCCAAATATCATCACAGATTATAGGATTTCAACCTAGGAATTATGAGGAGACACACACATTCAGAGCACAACAGCCCCTTATGAGTGTTTATAATCATTTTTAAATCATTCGGTAAAGTCAATCTATGTTTTTCATCTCCCTAGATTTCTATGTTAAAAGGCAATGAGCATATTTAGAACAACATCACAAAATAGCAATATTAAAGGAATTATTCTTAAATCATGTACATCAGGTGCCAATATTAACACTGGGAATATTGACACCACTAGTCTGATGGAAACAAAGGAGAGAGATAACATCCGAGCTTCTAGTCCAGGAAAATGCATTAGATTCTACACAATTAGCACAATAAATTATCCAACAATTCTACAACACTTTTTATGATGTAAATTATATAAGCAAATTTTATTATCAAAATCATAAGCTAACTTTGACAAAAGTGAAACAGTAAATAGAATACAGATGTAATCTGTATTGAATGGAACCAAACCCATTTCCATACAACTCCAGGACTGAGAAGGTTTATTGTTGAATTATAACTTTTATATTAACCTTGAGATGTTTCACAGGTCACAGCCAAGTTTGTACTCTCAGTGGTGTTCAAAGATTGATTCCTTCCATTAGGTATACACTCTTCAGTGAACTTAGGCTAATGTTTTTTCAATAGAGAAATGACAAATATAAAGCATTTTGTATTAGTTTAAGAAAATATTCTTCAATCATTAAAAAAAAATCTCTTAACTTATATTCCCTTTTTCCTTTTAGCTATATAATCATCTACTCATTTAAGTAATGATGACCTGGGGTTGCTTATTTCCTGGCAGAAGAAAAAAAAAAAAAACACTTTATTACCTGTTGGGAAAATCCTATCCAGAGGTCACTAAAACAATTAGAAACCATAAATATACAAAGAGAAATAAAATGAAGAAAATGTAACTGTTACACTTTTATAGACTCTAAGATTTTAGAATGAGCATAGGGAAGATAGTAAGGTGTTTACCCCCCAAATTGAATAAAATACAGTATTTTATTAACAACATTGTAGTAACACTCTTTTATCCTGATATTTTTCTTATAATTTATCACTGCCAGGAAAATGTTAAAAAAATTCTCATTTTGTTTCAAATGATGTTACTGTTGAAGATAAATTATTTATAATATTATTTTCTCTTGCAAAAAAGGAAGCTCATTTTTAAATTGATTATTACAATGAAATGAACAATACTTTTCCTAAAAGATTTGCTTTCGATTTCTAGAGATGTCATTTTTCATGAAAGCTAACTCATTTACGTAAATACATGTATTTGTGTGTAGGTGTAAGTGGGTGTTATGTGTAATATATGCAGACCTAATTTATAACCCTTAAATTGATTTTAAAATGAATTTAATTCCTAATTTGATAATTTTCATCTTCAAACCATCTGCCTCTATCTGTACACAGAGAACCAAATAGCAAAAATTTTAAGAGATTATAGAAATCAATCATCAAGTACTAAAGACATCAAGAAACAATACCTCATACAATGTCAAAATAACAGTAATATCAGATATTTAAAATACACATACAAATGAAAGAAACTAATAAAAATTGTTCTGTTTCTACTACTCAATGTATTTTACATGCGTATCTAGTTTATTTTGAAATTTTAACTTGAAACACTCAGTTTTTTAAAAAGTAGGTGTGAAGTAGAAGTGTTCCTTGTTCAGTTGTGTCTGACTCTTTGCAACCTCAAGGACTGTAGCCCACCAGGTTGCTCTGTCCATGGAATTCTTTAGCCAAGATTACTGGAGTGGGTTACCATGTCCTTCTGCAGGGGATATTCCTGATCCAGGGATCAACCCCGGATCAAACCAGGCAGATTCTTTACTGTCTGAGCCAACAGAGAAGCCCATAAAGTAGGTATATTTGGGTATTTTTGCTGAAAATTTCCTCTTGGATTATTTTTTGGAATATGCCACTTTTATATTTTGAATTTACATGGAATTTAAAATAATTTCTGTCTGTATCACTGAGTTGTCAGTTTTCTAAGTGGAGATAACTACCCATATACTTTGAACTCATATTAATATGCCTAGCAAAAGTTTATGCATAGCAAATTATAAAAAGAATGACAAAATATGGAAAGACACTCAGAATATTATAAATTAATTTAAAATATAAGTTACAAACCACATTGCTCATAATATGTATCAGTAATTGACCCTTCTTCCCCTTTGTATAATGATTGCTATCTTTTAGACTCAAACTAAATCAAACACTAACCTGGGTGTACCTTTAGGAAAAGAAAACATTATTTCTGAGTACAAATGTAAACGATAAATAAATGCTGACATTAAGCCCAGTCATAATTAGATAGGGATGAATCATTGATTTAAATGGGAAAGATAAATTTAAAACTCCTGAAGAAAACAGAAGATAAAAATCCTGTAACAATGGGAGATAAGTATTCTTAAGAAAGACTTAAAGAAAATTAATTGCAAATAAAAATATTGTAGAACTTTTTGATGTTATCAGAATTTAAATGTTTTGGTCTACAAAAGTATTATTAAAAATGAATTTGTAAGGAATAATTGATAGAGAATATTTTAATATGTATATTGATAAAGGTCTGACATATAAAATTCACACAATTCCTATTCAATTAAAAACAGCTAAATACTTTACAAAAGAAGATATATTACTGACCAATAAACCTTCCCATCCCCCAAAATGTTGCTCAAGGTCATTAATTATCAGAAAACAGCAGAGGTATCAGTATGTATCTATCAGAATGGTTAAAATTAAATGACTGAAAATACCAGGTTTTTGAAAGAATTGAGCAACAGAAATTCTCTTACATTGCTGCCTACAGTGTAAAACTTATCATTGGTTTGCCACGATTAATATTTAACTTTTGTTATAACTCTATTGGTGTACAAAGATCCTTTTTATCATATATAGTCACCTTCATTTGTGCTCCTAATTTCTCAGAATCTTTTAAATTCACCAAACTAAAAAGTCCAGGGATGATATAGGTCAATATATTTGCAGAAATGAGACATTTCATGCCTCATTCATATGGAAAGACATAGAAAATAAGCTGGAAATATTGTTTGAGGACAGATTGATAGTGAAAGGAATATTAAAAGAAGGCAAGAAATGGAGCCAACATTTACTATGTGCTTACTATATGCTAGAAATCATGAAGCACTTTCCATTTTATATCCCCTGCTATATTCCACAGATAATTTAAAGTTGTTTAAAAGAGAACAAGCAATAAAATAAACGTGTGAACAAAATAATAAAATGGCAGAGTAACAACATATGGAATTAAAATAGAAAGTCGATAAGAGAGTGTTATATCAAGATGCTGGAAATTATTCTTACCAAGTGATGCTTCAAATTAAAACAAAATGTCGCCACAGTGAATTACAATATTGTCATTATCCCAAAGGAGAAAAATAATCATTTCTTTGAGGAATCATAGATTTTCTTGGATCTCAGACATAAAGTATTTCCCTCTGTGTCAGGATAAACAATATCTTAAACATTAAATGGAATAAAGAATCATAAGGTCATATAGTGAATAATCACTGAGTGCTATTTGAGGGCAAATCTCAGTTATATAGAGTGAAGTAAAATTGATTAATTCATACATATAATAGTGTTCCAGGGGATTTGATGTAGCAGAAGAGAAACAGATTTAGCGCTGCAGGTGACAAAAATATGAGGCACTAGCATTTAAACATGCATTCAGTCATTCATTTCTTTAATATCTATTACCTGTCAAGCACTGTAAAATGAACTAAAGAGACAGTAATAAACACATCATAATGTGAGACAGTGGTAAAGAACATGCCTGCTGATGCAGAAAGCATGGGTTCAATTCCTGGGTCTGGAAGATCTGCTGGAGAAGGAAATGGCAACCCACTCCAGTATTCTCGCCTAGAGAATTCCATGGATGGAGGAGCCAAGGTAGAGCCCACGGGGTCAGAAAAGAGTTGGACATGGCTTAGCAACTAAACAACAATACAGTCAGATCCTCCCTTTACTGAGTGTCTGAACTGGTTGTGGGTAATAGGTAATAATAGTGAGTGGATTTGAGTTAATGAAACAAGATCCACTGTTCTAGGAAAGCAAAATGAATTAGGAATGAGTAGGCATCAGACACAACTGAGTGACTTCACTTTCACTTTTCATTTTCATGCATTGGAGAAGGAAATGGCAACCCACTCCAGTGTTCTTGCCTGGAGAATCCTGGGGTCGGAGGAGCTGGGTAGGTTGCCGTCTATGGGGTTGCACAGAGTCGGACACGACTGAAGCGACTTAGCAGCATCAGTAGCAGCAGCAGGCATCATGTCAACTCAATGGACATGAGTTTGAGAAAGCTCCGGGAGTTGGTGATAAACAGAGAAGTCTGGCATGCTGCAGTCCATGGGTTGCAAAGAGCCTGACACAACTGAGCAATTGAACTGAACTGAGGCATTGTGTCAAGGTCCCAGTCCAAGAGCTTCAATTTAGCTAAGACACTATTGTTGTTAAGTTTCTAAGTTGTGTCCAATTCTAAGATCCATGTCATTCTCAAATTCTCTAATTTTCATGGTAAGTTATCTCAAGGGGTTTCTCTGAGATTCTATTGTCAGAGGAACATGGATACATCTGCACCATTCAAGTTATCTCCACCTCCAACACTGGTATCATCAGAGAACTGGCAGCATCTGTATAATGAGTTTTTGTGAATGGTTACACTTTCTGACACTGAAATATCACATATATCTCCCTAATCTGTCTACTCCAAACATATATATGTTCAAGACCAAATTTAATATAAGTCTATGTCTGTGTGTGCATATGTGTGCTCCATTGCAAAGTCACATCTGACTCTTTTGGGACCCCATGGACGGTAGCCAGGATCCTCTGAGCATTGAATTCTCCAGTTAAGAATACTGAAGTGGGTTGCCATTTCCTCCTCCAGGGGATCATCCCAACCCAGGGATGGAACCTGTGTCTCATACATTGCAGGTAAATTCTTTACCACTGAGCCACCTGGGAAGTCTGTATAAACCCAGCTATAGTGATGCCAGCATCTTAGTGGCATGGCTGGTGTGGAGTTCATCACATCATTATAGAAGCTGGGGGCTTCAGCCTTGGACTTCAGCACAGTCTTTGCTGGTCAGTAACATCAAAGGAGAAGGTGACAAAGGATGAGATAGTTAGAAAGCATCACCCACTCAGTGGCCATGAGTTTGAGCAAACTCAGGGAGATTGTGAAGGACAGGGGAGCCTGGTGTGCTGCTCTCCATGGGGTCGCAAAGAGTCGGACATGACTTAGGTATTGAAAACTCACACACACACAACATCAAATGATTACACTAATCTGAAGTGTGACAGCACCCCAGGTCTAGCTGTCACAGGATTCAGACCTAGATATTAACAAGTGTCTGAAACCAAGTTCACTCTGTGGCTTGAATTATATATATATATATATATATATATATATATATATATATATATATATAAAAGTTTCTTAGGAATACTTATAACATTTTCTGAATAGTTCTGCAAAGGAATGTTCTACCTGAAGCCTATAAGCCTCGTGCCAGTTATAGTGGGTTTAGGAAGAATTCATACTGTTGGGGCAGGTAGGATAATTCTAAGACATACAGGTTGGATCAGTGCCAAATCATACATCTCCTATTACTTCTACATATACATTCTGGGAATATTATTATTTGTAGCAGTAGTTCTGTTAAAAGGAAAAAGGAAGAAATGAGATTAACCTTAAGTTTAGTAAAAGGGGGGTTGACCAGTAATATTATACTGATGAATAAGTTTAAAACACATATAAATATTCTAATCTACACAGTATTGACCACTTTGTTCCTGAATGCATCTACTTATCCCAGAGCCAGTGGCCATTTAGCTACTCCTTCTTCGAAAATAATTCTAGAAAACTATAGAAACAAAAGAAATAAATATGTAGATAGCTAATTGACTAGATGGTAAGTATATAGATGTTATAGATAGGTGATAGAGATACTTATAGATAAGTAGATAGATAAAGCGGAGAAGGCAATGGCACCCCACTCCAGTACTCTTGCCTGGAAAATCCCATGGACGGAGAAGCCTGGTAGGCTGCAGTCCATGGGATCGAGAAGAGTCAGACATGACTGAGCGACTTCACTTTCACTTTTCACTTTCATGCACTGGAGAAGGAAATGGCAACCCACTCCAGTGTTCTTGCCTGGAGAATCCCAGGGACGGAGGAGCCTGGTGGGCTGCCGTCTATAGGGTTGCACAGAGTCGGACACGACTGAAGTGACTTAGCAGTAGCAGTAGATAGATAAAGATAGAAGAATTTATTGAAAAATAATTTTTATCATAACGTTCAGATTGTTTTGGGGGGTGTATATTTAATTAACTGTATATATTTTTTAAATATATTTTGAGATATAAATATATTTTTAAAATATATTTTAAATATATCTTAAAAACATTTAAGATAAAGTCTGTAAATATACAACTACCCTAATAAAATGAGTATCTTTTGTTTGTTTTCATTTTTTTAGCTCTAGTTAATAGAAGTGGTGCTAACTGAGAAGTACAGCTTTGAAAAGGAGGAAATTGATGAGCTCAGAACTCAAAAGCCACTTTCTATTTTTCTTTCTTTGACATTTATTAGGTAACAAGACCCAGAAATGCATGAGCACTTTAAATGTGATCTATCAAATAATAGAAAATTAATCTCTCTTTTTTTATCCTGGCATCCTCTGTTCTCTTTTGCCTTCTCTAGACTTTATTTAGAGGGAAAATAAGGTTCATTTATTCCCACTGATAATAAAGTAACCCAGATTGGAAAAGTTATTTTTCTTATATTCATTGGAAATGAGATCTTAGGTTGACTGCATTTACATTTATTGTCTGGTAGAGAATCTGATTTAAAAGATTAGGAAGTGCTTTATGAATCATGCATTATGAATATATGCTAGAAACAATGCTGCCAGGAGGTAATTTAATTCACCTTGGTGGTGACATATGATGAGAAGGCACATACAATTTGACCACATATTAGGTGAATCAGAGATAAGTAAAATAACCATAAGATAACCAAAGATAAAACTTTTCCCTTATCAAGAAAACCTATGTCACATTTTAATTTTTTGTCATAAACATGTTTTGTTCTAAGGCAGAGAGCATGTGCTTTTTTTGATTAATACCATAATTGGTCAATAAATATTAATCAAATGTCAAGCAAATCAGGATCACTAAAAATTATGTTTGTTCCTTTTGAGGAGGGCTGAAATAAATACTCATGTGGGTTTTGGTAAGATGTCCTTTTGTTTAATTTAGCAGACTGTTTTCTGAAGAGTTCAGTGAGCATTACACAAGAGCAATAAAACCACGTGTATATAAAGCATTATGCCTAGATGCAATTCAGCAACTATGGTATCCCTGAAGGATCGATTTTAAGGTCTTGTTATACTTAAACGCCTGTATAAAATGATCTTGGTTGCAGTAACTGTGGGCTCATTTACATTTTAATGTGGACAGTACCATTTTGGATGCCACTGGGTCCTGTTTAGAGAAGTTCAAGGACACTTCTCAGGAGTCATTTGACATATTTTAAGATAGGTAGGTAGTGAAAGTAGCTCCACATAAAATGAAAGTATTGTGGTTTACATCTTAAAATGTAAATGTAAAGAAATCCGTAGATCTTACCATAATATCTAAATATCTGTGTATGAGGCAACAGAGTGTGAGCGTGAATACAGATTGAAGTGCTGTTAACTCAATAGATAAAAACAGAAAGTGTGCTTATTTATGTTCAGCGCTTTCTTGTTTTATTTAGTGAGAAACATTTTATGATTTTTTAAAAGGTGACAAACAAGAAAACAAAAAGGATAGATATGCCATAGAACAGTCTCTGTCTTGAACACAAACTATCAAGAATGGGTATAGGATTTCCTAGGTGGTCCATTGCTTAAGAATTCACCTTGCAGTGCAGAGGACATGGGTTCAATCCCTGGTCCGGGGAGACCTCACATGCCACGATGCAACTAAGCATTTGCACAACTACTGAGCCAGCGCTCTAACACCCACGAGCTACATCTACTGAAGCCCACATACCTAGAGACTGTGCTCTGCAACAAGACAAACCACCGCAATAAGCCCGTGTACCACATGGCAATGAAGAGCAGCCCCTGGTCGCAGCAACTAGAGAAAGCCTGGGTGCAGCAACAAAGACCCACTACAGTCAAAAAATAATATAAAATAAATCATCTTAAAAAAAGAATGAGTTTGGTATGTTGATGAATCCTCTCTATTGGATGCTTTATGGAATTTAGTGGAAGATAGTGTGTAATTATTATTTTCCTATTTTGAAATTGTCTCTGGTATGCTATACCTGCAAAAGTCAAACATAAAATATTTATTGTTCAATATATATAAATAAAGTGGGTTTTATATTCAATGATTTATAAGGAATAAATGATACCTACTAATCTATAAGCTGTGTCTCTGATAATAGCTACAAATATTAGGAAAAATATCAGGCATAGAGATAGATTTGATGTTATTCCTCAGCTGAAATGCAATGCCACCTGAGGCAAAATGTCCTTTTGCTTCAAGGTCTATTTTTATTCTACCAAAATGAGATTCTTGAATTAAAACATTTATAGATTTTACTCATATTATATAAGCAGACAACATTTTGCTTGATTACCACGGCATTAGGTAGCCACATGATCTTACTGAAATAAGCTGTTCTGTTTTCAAATGTAAACAGTACAGTTAGAAAAAAAAAATCATGTGTTTTAATATATAAACAGTGCACTTAGAAAAAAATTATCTAGTACAACTAGAATACACCTAGATTGTTAATATTATAAGCAGTATTTAAGATTTAGAAAAATATAAGTATGTATATATATATTATATTAACTTCATGTATGTATTATATATGTGGATATATACATAATATGTATATGTATATATTATTCTGAATTTTTACATTTATTATACATATTTATATTCATCCTGAAACACACGATGGTGTGATCAGAGCCAGACATCCTGGAATGCAAAGTCAAGTGGGCCTTAGGAAGCATCACTACGGACAAAGCTAGTGGAGGTGATGGAATTCCAGTTGAGCTATTTAAAATCCTAAAAGATGATGCTGTGAAAGTGCTGCACTCAATATGCCAGCAAATCTGGAAAATGCACCAATGGCCACAGGACTGGAAAAAGTCAGTTTTCATTCCAATCCCAAAGAAAGGCAATGCCAAAGAATACTCAAACTACCTCAAAATTGCACTCATCTCACATGCTAGCAAAATAATGCTCAAAATTCTCCAAGCCAGGCCTCAACAGTATGTGAACCATGAACTCCCAGATGGTCAAGCTGGATTTAGAAAAGTCAGAGGAACCAAAGATCAGTTTGCCAACGTCTGTTGGGTCATATAAAAAGCAAGAGGGTTCCAGAAAATCATCTACTTCTGCTCTATTGACTAGGACAAAGCCTTTGACTGTGTGGACCATAACAAATTGTGGAAAACTCTTCAAGGGATGGGAATACCAGACCACCTGACCTGCCTCCTGAGAAATCTGTATGCAGGACAGGAAACAAGAGTTAGAACTGGACATGGAACAACAGACTGCTTCCAGTTGGGAAAGGAGTATGTCAAGGCTTTATATTGCCACCCTGCCTATTTAATTTATATGCAGAGTACATCGTGAGAAATGCTGGGCTGGAAGAAACACAAGCTGGAATCAAGATTGCCTGGAGAACTATCAGTAACCTCAGATATGCAGATGACACCACGCCTATGGCAGAAAGTGAAGAAAAACAAAAGAACCTCTTGACAAATGTGAAAGAAGAGAGTGAAAAAATTGACTTAAAACTCAGCGTTCAGAAAACTAAAATCCTGGCATCTGGTCCCATCACTTCATGCAAATAGATGGGGAAACAATGGAAACATTGACAGACTTTATTGTTTTGAGCTCCAAAATCATTGCAGATGGTGACTGCAGCCATGAAATTAAAATACGCTTGCTCCTTGGAAGAAAAGTTATGATCAACCTAGATAGCATATTGAAAAGCAGAGACATTACTTTCCCAACAAAGGTTCGTCTAGTCAAGGCTATGGTTTCTCCAGTGGTCATGTATGGATGTGAGAGTTGGACCGTGAAGAAAGCTGAGTGCAGAAGAATTGATGCTTTTGAACTGTGGTGTTGGAGAAGACTCTTGAGAATCCCGTGGACTGCAAGGAGATCCAACCAGTCCATTCTGAAGGAGATCAGCCCTGGGATTTCTTTGGAAGGAATGATGCTAAAGCTGAAACTCCAGTACTTTAGCCACCTCATGCGAAGAGTTGATTCAATGGAAAAGACTCTGATGCTGGGAGGGGTTGGGGGCAGGAGGAGAAGGGGATGACAGAGGATGAGATGGCTGGATGGCATCACTGACTCGATGGAGGTGAGTCTGAGTGAACTCCGGGAGTTGGTGATGGACAGGGAGGCCTGGCGTGCTGCGATTCATGGGGTCACAAAGATTCGGACACGACTGAGCGACTGAACTGACTAACTGAACTGACATGTATGGATGATAGAAAATATGTGGGAAAAAAGAAACAAATAAATTAAAACAAATAAAGTTTTAAAAATGCAAATAAAAATAGAGCTAGAAATGACTAAGGTCAGTGAAGAAGACATGTCAAAAGCTGAGATAGTCTGAAATCTAGGGCTCTTGTGATAAACATTCAAGTTGTGAATGCAAAGGAAAAGTCCATGAAGAAATTAAAAGTGCTGCTCAATGAACACAGGAATGAGAAGAAAACCTTAACAGTCTGGATGGAAAACCCAACTGGCTACAGCATTGCCTTAAGCCAAAGCCGTAGCCAGAGCAAGGCCCTAACTCTCTTCAGTTCTGCGAAGGCTGCAAGAGGTGAGGAAGTTGGGAAGAAAATTTGAAGCCAGCAGAGAGTGGTTTATGAGACTTAACAGAAGCCTTTCCTATAACAGGAAAGTACAAGGTGAGGAGCAAGAGCTGATGTAGAAGCTGCAGCAAGTTACCAAAAAGACCCAGCTCAGATCATTAATGAAGGTGGCTGCATCAAACTAGAGATTTTTCAGTGTAGATGAAATAGCCTTCTATTAGAAGAGGCTACCTATGGCTTTCATAGCTAGAGAGGAAAAGTCAGTGCCTGGCTTTAAATCTTCAAAGGACAGGCTGACTCTCCTGTTAGGATTATTGGAGTTGGTGACTTTACATTGATGCCAATGCTCATGTATCATTCTGAAAATCCCAGGGCCCTTTAGAATTATGCAAAATTTACTCTGCCTGTGCTGTATATTTGGAACAACAAAGCCTGGATGAAACCACATCTGTTTACAACATCGTCTACTGCATATTTTAAACTCAGTGTTGAGACCTACTGATCAGGAAAAAAAAAAAATCCTTTAAAAATATTACTGCTTATTGAAGATGCACCTGGTCAGCCAAGAGGTCTCATAAAGAAATACAACAAGATGAATGTTGTTTTCATGCCTGCTAACACCACGACCATTCTGCAGCCCATGGATCAGGGACTCTTAAAACTTATTATTAAAGATACATATTTTGTAAGGCTATAGCTGCTGTAGATTGTGATCCCTCTGATGTATCTGGGCAGAGTCAATTGAAAACCTTCTAGAAAGGATTCAAAATTAAGAACATTGGTGATTCACAGAAAAGGTCAAAATATCACCATAAAGAGGGATTTGGAAGAAGTTGATTTAACCTTCACGGATGAATGTGAAGGGTTCAAGACTTTAGTGGAAGAAGGAACTGCCCATGTGGGAGAAATAGCAAGAGAGGTAGCATTAGAAGTGGAACTTGAAGTTGTGACTTGGATTGCTGCAATTTCATGATACAACTTTAATGGATGAGGAGCTGTTTCTTATGAAAGAAGAAAGTGGTAATGTGATATGATGGAATCTACTCCTGATGAAGATGCTGTGAAGACTGCTGAAATGAAAACAAAAGATTTAGAATACTACATCAAGCTAGTTGATAAAGCAGTGGCAGGGATTGAGAGAACTGACTCCAAAGAAAGACTTTCTACTGAGGGTAAAAATGCAATCAAACAGCATTGCTTGTTACAGAGAAATGATCAGTGAAAGGAAGTCAATTGATGCCCAAACTTCACTTTTTTCCTGGTTTAAGAAATTGCCACAGACACCCAACCTCCAGCAATCACCACCCTGGTCAGTCAAAAGTCATAAACATTGAGGCAAGACTCTTTGCCAAAACGGTTATGCTTTGTTGAAGGCTCAGTTGATGGTTTGCAATTACTTAGTAATAAAGTATTTTTAATCAAGGTGTGTACATTGATTTTTTTAGACATAATTCTATTGCACACTTAATAGACTGCAATACAGTGTAAACATAAATTTTACAAGTACTGGGAAAACTAAAAATTCCTCTGACACATTGTAGTGTGACATTTACTGTATCGCAGTGGTCTAAAACTGGATCTGCAATATCTCTGAGGTATGCATGTATTTGAGGACCTAAAAATAACATATGTTCTCCAACTTTCCATTTGAATCCTTTCCTAATATCCCTATT
The DNA here is from genome assembly GCF_027580195.1 of Bos mutus. Lineage (NCBI taxonomy): Eukaryota > Metazoa > Chordata > Mammalia > Artiodactyla > Bovidae > Bos > Bos mutus. The sequence continues at coordinate 10,524,845 of NC_091640.1, read as the reverse complement.
ACCGTCCTCATTATAGAGTTTCTTTTTTTTTTGTATTTGTTTTGTAATACTTTCTGTGTTTGATTATAGGATTTATGAGGGCTAGATTCCCATCAGCTCTTTCACTACTCCATCTTCAAACACATTTGTGATATCTAATATAAAAAGGCACTTCTGTATGTGGAGTGTATGAACAATGACAACAGAAACAAGAGAGTGTTTTTGCCATTCACTAAGACAATAGCTATGGACAAGGATAAAAACATTCCTGCTTATACCTGCACCGAGTATATCTGATTCCGAACATCTTTATTATCAATCTCTTAAAAGCTCATTTTATATTTATATTACATTTATTAACATTTCAGTAAAAGCTTAGACTTAGAATATATAGAAAAATCTTAAGATAGCATAGGTCTCAGTTATCAAATAGATTAAAACTTAGTATTGAATACATCTATGGTCACACATATGTGTGCTATATTTATTACAGAAATAAATTTGTATATACTTCATTTTTTAAGACTATGTGATTACTGTACCTTAACTCACCAAATAACTTCAAGGTAATTATTGAATATAATGCTCAGACCTTGTAAAACCAGTTTTTAATTATTTTACCTCCCTTTATATGTATTTTACAACCTCCTTTTGCCTTTATTTTCTAACTAACATAACATATATGTATATATGTGATTTTATGATAATACATGTCAATACTTTACATAGGCTAATCTAAAAGATATGCTAGAGGTAGAAAGGAATTGAGGTCTCACATATATTTGTCCAAGAAGGAAATTATGCACATTTGTCCAAGAAGGAAATTATGCAAGTAATACACATTTTCAAAGGCATAATAATTGATTTCTGTGTTATTTACTAATATTTCTAGAATGAACTAAGTCTATGTAACTATACATAAGCTGGTGTGTCCCTTCTATTTTACATATATTAACATTTTCATTATTGCAATATGTGAAAAAGCAATTTTCACATTAATACAAAAATAGATATTTTTTATAAAAATAAAGCATACATTAAATAACTTGTAATTTAAGATAGAATGTAAATGAAGAACACAATTTTGATCTTATATTTTATCAGTGGAAAACATGAAATATGCTAATGACATTTGCCTCAAAAGCTGGAATGTACTGTAAAGCTGAATTGTTTACAAAACAGAACCCATTGAAACAAAAGAAAATGCATACTTCAAAAAAATTAATAAAGGAAATACTAAATGTACTTAGGCTGCAAACACTGAAGCAACTTTGGTGAAAATTTAAATTCTTTAATTAAAAACACATTGCAATAAATGTATACCTATTATGGCTATTTAAAATTGTTTCATGCTAGATATGTCTTTTATATTCCAATTTATTATTCAAATCTGGCATATATTTGCAAAAGCAAAGCTGCAAAATTAACTCCTTCTTGCTATATCTGAAAATATTGTAGTCATGGAATATAATCAAAGTAATCCTGAATTATTGATGGGCTTTTATTTCTTTAGTAAACGAATTACTAAAAATTCACAAGAAGATTTCCTGTTTAGTTATCAATTCTCATGTGTGCCTATAATTTAATAATTTATGCAAACTACTTTGCCCCTTTTGTGGTAAAATTTTATCAGTCACATTACAAACAATGAGGTGTGGTACTGGTCCTTCATTTATTCTTTTCAGACAGTTTATGACATTTTGTATCTGTCACCTGGGATAATTAATATGCTAATCTAACAGTCATTTTAACAAAACTCTTTGATGACTGGCAAAAGATGTTTCTAATAGACAGGCAGCAGTAATACTCTAAATGATCATGAATGGAATGACATACTGAAGCTTTCAAATATATTGATCAGCTTTATGCAGCTACTTTCTGTCCGTTTTTATAAACCTTACAGTCTTAAAATGCAACATCAAATTGTTTGCTTAGGTCTTAAAATAAAAATAATAATTATTATAAAACCCAGGAGGAATTTCAATGCTATTTAAAATAAAAGAATCAGACTGTTTATTCCACTCAGGTTCTGTGTTTTTCAGATGGTAAAATAATCTTTGAGAGGGAAATTGTCTTTGTGCCTCATTTTAAACAATATTCACAATTTGCCTTTTATGATTGGAAGTGAATTCATGGCTAATAATTTATTCAGAAAATCGACATGTTGAGGCTATTGTTTGCTTCCAGATATGAGGTCTATTTGGAAGATACTGTATGCTAACTACATTTGCAAATAAATAGCATTGCAAGTGAAAAGTTGTAAAATGATAATTTTGACTTATTAAAATTAAACAGAAATAAAAGCTTATGAAGAAATATATGATACATTCTCTATGTTTTATATCAACTATACCAATCATGTCAGTTTCATATTTAATTAATTACTTCAATATCTTCTTGGTCCAAGTAGTTTTCACTGAAATTCTCCAGTTGTCTCCTAGCTAGTCATTCTTTTTCTACATTTAATGCTCAACAGTCTATTCTGAAAATTATATCACAGATGTTTCTTACACTAAATTTGATAACAAAAATAATTTATTGAAAACCTTGCAAATGCTACACTTTTAATATTAAGCAAAAATCCTTATAATTGCTCACAAAATTCTCAAATATGGACACCTATTAATTCTTGTTTTCTTCCCATAGCACACCACACTGCTAATGCTTAGCCACTTCAGTCGTGTCCGACTCTGTGCAACCCCATAGACGGCAGCCCACCAGGCTCCCCTGTCCCTGGCTCCATGCAATTCTCACTTTTCCTTTTTCTTTTGTGGGTCCTTGAGTTGTTTTTTCGTTTTGCTTAAGTTTTTTTTTTTTTTAAATCCTTTCATTGCTGCTTATTATATGCTGCTGCTGCTGCTAAGTCGCGTCAGTCGTGTCCGACTCTGTGCGACCCCAGAGACGGCAGCCCACCAGGCTCCCCCGTCCCTGGGATTCTCCAGGCAAGAACACTGAGTAGGTTGCCATTTCCTTCTCCAATGCATGCAAGTGAAAAGTGAAAGTGAAATCGCTCAGTCATGTCCGACTCCTAGCGACCCCATAGACTGCAGTCTACCAGGCTCCTCCATCCATGGGGTTTTCCAGGCAAGAGTACTGGAGTGGGTTGCCATTGCCTTCTCCTATTATATGCTAAGATACTATAATTTAATTTCATAAATCTCCAGTAAGAGGTCAATAAAATTAGGGATTTTGTATCTGTTTTGCTTATGGATTGGGGCTTCCTAAGTGGCTCAGTGGTAAAAAATCTACCTGCCAATGCAGGAGATGCAAGAGATGTGGGTTCCATCCTTGAGTCAGGAAAATTCCCTGAAGGAGGAAATACTTATTGATATATTTCAAACACCTAGATCAGTGAGTGTCACTGATCATCAATTCTTATTTGTTAAAATATTAAATGAAAAATGAAGGGAAAAAATAAGGAAGACCAGTGGGGTGGGTGGGGGGAGAAGAGAAGAAATAATAATAAAAAAAAAAAGAAGCAAGATAGAATATATTAATATTTTGATTTTTTGGATGTACAAATTTTTATTATCACGAAAGAAAGACTTTCCAAATAAGGAGAAAAGCATGAATAAATATGAATGGGAAATCAATATCAGGGTTGTTGTAAAACCACTGATGAGAATATTGTAGGGATGATATCTATAACATAAGCACTGTAGATTCAATTTTGGAGTTTTTTAATTAATGGTGTCTATGAGTATCTCTCATATCCATCAAATTGTATCATACTGTTACTCTTCTCTTACATTTCAACACTTACCCAGCCCCTTCCTGTAGAACTAGTAGAACTGAGCAGAACCCTCCCTGCTCAGCCCTCCCCACCTTGCCCAGGTACAAAACACCTCTCTGCCTGCCCCCGCCCCCTCTCGTTTGTAGGAAAACTAAGTCTTCCAGGCCTCCCAAAGTTGCAAAAGAGCAGGTTTGAACAGTTAATGGTTAGGAAAGTAGAGTCACAGATTAGGGTTCAATAAAAGAACAAGATTAACACTATCGCTCATAATAATCTATATCCTTGTGGGCACTAGAATAATTGTGGCTTGCTCTGCCCATTTGTGGAAGCAGGCAACTAAAATTGTCAGCAAAGAGACGCTACAAACAGACCCAAGTCCACATCTCCCGCTCTGAAAATATAGCGCCCTATGTCGACACACTAGCCCCTCATCTCACAGACATGGAAGGATGGCTGAAAAGCTGGGACTTCTAAGCGGCTCCTTTGCCTTTTCCTGTTTGTCTGTTTATCTTCCCCTTAAACCTTGATTATGAAAATGGGATCTCGAGGTAACATTTAACCTAACTCCTGCCTTCTGCTCTACTGAACGTACACAATGCCTTGCCTAACCTGTTGATGCCTTTACTGGATTAAAAGGAGTAAGAATGAAGAATTAAGGAATTAAAAAATGATGACTGACTCTACCCCCAGCTTCTCTCCTGAGCAAATTTGCAGGCAGATCACTCCGTCAAGACAGAATTCAGTTGCAGGCAGATTATGCAGGCAAGACAGTATTGAAAAAGACAATCAGAAGTCAGTGGGTATCATGCAATGGAATAATGACAAAGAGTCAGATCTCCTCCTTAATGATTAACTGAAAATTGTTTTCCCTTTGCCCCTTAGAAATTGCTATAGCTGAGCAGCATCTTCCGAGTCATTCTTCAAACATGAGTTCACCTTCTCCCCAGATTGAAGGAATGCTTTTCTGAATAAAGCACCTTTCCTTCCTACCGACACTTGATTTTGAGCTTTGAGCAGCCAAACCTGAGTTCGATCACACTAGGACTTTAGGTCTTCTGACATCCAGTATTGAGCTATTTATTACTCCAAACTGTCAAATAGATACATTTCTAAAATACAGGGAACCACACAAGTGTGCAGTGCACACACATACATCTGCGTATTTACGTTACACTTGACTAATTGCTCTGTTGTACCTTAAGATGATTTTCAGTGGACCGTAGTCTCCTCAGTGATGTTTTTAAAAAATATCCTCTTATACTACTCAGTACTTAATAATATATTAAGTTGTATAGAGCTAAATTATATATTCTATGCTATTCTCAAATTATTTCCCATTTCTATGCCATTATTATCTGAGTCTAATTCTCCTAATGTATAAATTTCTTGAGTACAGGGACCAATTCTAAAAGCACTTGAAATAATGCTGAGTGAACAGCAAGTGGTAAAAAATGCTATTGATGGCGACATTAGAGAAATAACAATGAAGAACAATTACAAGGGAGTATGTGTTTTTCTTGTATTCTTCCTCACCTTGGCAGTATAAATACCATACTTTTGCACGTACAAGTTGAGGTTTATCATTTCTGATACTTTCCCTGGATGTTGATAAAACCTCCATTTTTTTTCATGAATCTTATAACCATATTTATCCCATCTTTCTAAAATATATTTTATGTCACCACTACTTCTAAGTGAAATTTCCACTAATTAAATGAAATAACTAAGAATTGAAATGCAAATCCCAGAAGGGGTTTTAGGTAGAAAATAATTACCGTGTTTGCCCAGAACACAGTGGATATTTTTTTATGACACTGCAGTACCTTGGCTTTGGGAAATATACTTGACCTCTTAGCCTATTGTTTTGGACAGGAATTATATCCAATCCATCAATTCTAATGTCAAAATGGTGAATTTCTGGCAGCAATAGATTCCTCTCTCAGGGGAAAATCATTTGCTTTTTTCCAGTCAGTTTCTCTATAATTCTAAATATTTAGATGACATTTACAAAAACAAAACAAACGGGCCCTTAATGAGCATGACAAATTTTTAGCTAAATCCACTGGAAGCTTGACTATCCTGGAAGAGGAAAACAGGTCTGTTTGTTTTGAATGTCAACATACTAATGAATTAATTCTGAACTATTTTAGCACTGAAAGTTAATGTGCTTTCATTACTGTTTTCAGTGATATAATTTCCTTAGGGGCATTGGAAAGGGCAAAAGAGTCACTGTTTCTATGCTGTCAAGGACCAGCAAACTGTTTTTTAGCAACTGTCCCATAGTTGCATTAAGTTCATACTTTTTTTCTTTTCTTGGCCAAAGGAAACAGTGGTAACGCAATGTGTCTTTGCTCTGTGATGGTCTCATCTCTAATGTGCCATATCCAACTTGCCTAACGATCTATTTATTTATTCAACATATTAAAAGTCCTATTGAAACCTTTACTTCCTGCAAATCTTTCCATTCTCTTTCATCTCACACAGATTAATTTCCATTTTCTAATTTAGGGCTTATTTGTGCCTGCCTCTCCCTCCTCATCTTTACTGGATGCACAGCTCACCAGAACTCATGCTTCAGATTTCAGCCAGAAAGTCATTGCTTACTTGTCACCAGAACTAGGCTTCATCTTGTCATTACACTGTCTCATGGCACCAGGTACTTATTCATATCACTTTTCATGAATATAATTAGGCATTACTATTTTATGCTGTGTTTAATGCTTGTTTTCCTCCCTACACTATAAGTTCCAAGCTGGCAAGAGCCCTCACACCCTTCTCCTCCCTTCTGTCCTCTGTCATCACAACAGACACACAGCAGGGACACAAAAGCTCTTAATTGCATGAATAAATGAATTTGCTATTGTTCTCTATATATCTTCTCTGAATTGGATGTGGGAGAAAAACCTAATTTATTTTATTTTAAACAGAAAAGATAAGCTATTCTGGCATAATTAAGAATTTGAATCACACAGTGAATACTTAGCCATTTATAATTCAGTCCAATTATGTGTTTCATGGGCTTCCTAGGTGACACAGTGGTGAAGAATCCACCTACCAATGCAGGAAACGCAGGTTCAATCTCTGGGTCAGGATGATCCCCTGGAAAAAGGAAATGGCAACCTACTCCAGTTCTCTTGGCTGGAAAATCCCATAGACAGAGGAGCCTGGTGGGTTACAGTCCATGGGGTTGCAAAGAGTCAGACATGACTTAGTAACTAAACAACAATAATAATATCCCATTGTGTATATATACCTCATCATCTTTGTCCATTCATCTGTCGATGGACACTTAAGTCAACTATTCTCACAGAAAAGGAGACCAAAAGCAAACATCATATCCAGGCACACTTATTTGCAAACAACTGTTAAATTAACTCAATTATTAAGTTAATCCATTATAACATTCATTTTTTTGTTCATAGACACACAATTTCTTTAACTTCTTTGACACTTTTTTGATTTAAGCATATTTATTCTAACTTACTGCAGTAATTCTGGGGGAAATGCAAATAATTTTTTTTTCAGTGAGTGCTATGCACAGACTTTTAAAATCATTAGGAACATTTCTAAATTACGTGCCTATATTCTTAATTCAAGTTCTTTTTGAGTTTTTCAAATAATTGGGCTTATGCTAATGATCCGAGATTTAAAATAGGTATGGGAGGTGTTATAATAGCAATGCACTGCCAGAAAAAAAAATGTAATTTTAGCCTTCATGAATAATCACAACACTGCTATCAACACCACTGAGGAATATGCGACAGATGTTTGAGTTGGCTGCTCTACGTGTTCCTACAAAAATGCTCTTGCCATTGTTGGGAGGGGCTTGGGGAGATAAGTCATATATTATGTGGTCTTAAGCATGGACAGTGTGTTGGCCACTAAGCTACCCTTATTAAACTCCTAAGTGGAAAGGACAATTAAAATATTCATCAACAGTATCCCAGGCAAATATTTTCACTCTCACTGCTCAGTGATTCGTGATTTTCACAGGACAGTACTGTATCATCCATGTGACTTTTTTTCTTTGCCTTAACATTTTTCAGTGATTATATTGGCCAAAGTCAATGGCTTCCACAATGTATCTAAAGGATTTGTATTTGAAAACTAAAAATATTTTGCTTTTGATCTCTGAGGGTATGGTACAGAATTTGAGAGGACTTTACAATTCAAAGCTGTTTCATCTTTGAAAGGAGTTAGAGATCTCAGCTCTTTGAAAAGAGTGTAGAGAATGTGGCTCTCAGTGATTCTCTTTAAAATATTGGCCCTGATTGTTGTTGCTTGTTTTGGTTTGAGAGACAGAGGAAGGGGAACATTTTGACACACTAAAATTTATAAATCTCAACTGAGAAATTCTGATAAAATCAAACTCACCTCTTAGTCACACCAGTATTAAGGTAAAAAATACTGCAATTGACAATATTTGAGACCCATTCTCAGCCCATCTACCCTTCCCACTATATCCAGAAGTAACCACTGTACTGTTTAAGATTTTTGTTAATATTGTTTTACACTAAAAATTACTTCTACATGTACTAGATTGTCATATAATGTAACATACTGATATACTTGCTTGCACATGCAGAAGTAGAATAAAATAATAACTGTGCAAGCTAAAATTGTGCAAAGTATTAGAAAAACACATGTTTAAAAATGCAGTTTCCATACATGTATATTTTCTGGATATAAATTTTTTATCATAATTTTTCAAATATTTTCTCCCAGTCTTTTTGCCTTGGCTTTCATTTTCATAACAGTATTTTAAATTTTAATAGTCTCGATGAAGTCCAATTCATCATTTTATAAAATTATAGTTTTGGTGTTATAGCTAAGATGTTTGCCCCATTAGTTTGGGGGAAATTATTAGTCATTATCACTTCAAATATTTCTTACCCATATTACTGCTTTTTCCCTTATTCTTAAATTGTATCTACTCATATACTAGACAGGGTTTCCCTGGTAGGTCAGATGGTAAAGAATCCACCGGCAAAGCAGGAGACCCAGGTGTGATATCTGGGTGGGGAAGATCCCTTGAAGAAGGGAATGGCTACCCACTCAATGTTCTTGCCTGGAAAATTCCATGGACAGACAAGCCTGGTGGGCTGCAGGCCATGAGGTCACAAAGAGTCAGACACAACTGAGCAAGTAAACATACACACACAAATATTAGACAATAAATGGTCCATTTTTCTTGTGTTTTCTTTTATTTAAAGTCTCTTTTCCCCTTTGCATTTTGTTTGGGTAATTTCTACTTTATTCTCTCATTTTCAAGTTTATTGATTCTTCCCTCAACTGTTTCAATTCTACTGATAAGCCAGTCAATAAATTTTTTTTTAGTTATCAGAATTTTATTTTGAATATTTCTTAATACTGTATTTTCTTCTCTCTGATGCAATTCTCATCTTTGCATGCATATTGAACTATTTTTCACTAGATACTTTAAGATAATAGTGATGGTTATATTTATAGTCCTTGTCTGATAGTTGCAACACCTTATTTCTGTCTGGTTTTGTTAGCTGCTTTATCTCTTGAAAATGGGATTTAGTTTTTCTTTCTGTTGTATTTTCATACATTTCTACTGAATGCCAGTTATTCCAGTAGAATGACAGAAACTAAGATAAGTAGTTTAAAACTTGGTTAGGGGCTCAGGTGTTCTTCCTGTCAGGCCACTAGAATCAATGATTAGGCCAATATAGCCTGGAACTGCACAGCTTTGTTATAACTGTTGTAACAGTTTGCTGTTATTGTTACTGATGTGGTTGATTTCCAAATGGCACAGGTTCCCCATACCTCTGGTGGTGGTGAAGTGCTGAAGAGGCTTTCTCAGTGCTCTGTTCTCAGCTTTCAGCCATTCCTGAATGTCTGTGCCACAGAGGACTAGCCTTATGCACTTGCCCTTCCTTGCAGTAGATTGTATGATACTTGGTATTGGAATCCCCTGGGTTTTGGTCCTGTCTCCAGTTTTCTCAGTCTTAAAAAGGCTCTGTGCCCCTGTGCCTTGGGCAAGCATCTTCTTCAGCATCCCTACGTCTCCATCCCCTGAGTTCTAACTCAGCCTTAGATCCTCAGTTGACCTTGGGAGGGGATTTCCTGTACCACCAGCAACTGGGAGAGAACCCTTCAATATAGACCATGCCACATAGAGAATATTCATATAGACTGTAAGGCCTGAGATGATTGTCACCTCTTCATCAGCTGTAGACATTTCTCTCTAACTTGCCTTCATCCTCAGCCTTTGCCTTGCAGGTAAGTGGTCTTGATTTCCCTGCCCAGAAACTTCTGACTTACTTTGTAGAATATTATCAAGGGGTACGTGATCCCTGACCACATTATCATCCTCACAGGTCTTAACCATCTCATGAGGATCCTTTCCCCTCTTTCTGTAGCTTTTGTTCCATAGGAATAAAACGTGTGTATCATTGGCAGGGTTTTGTGTCTGTTTCCCCTGCAGGGGCTTCCACGATAATTCAGTGGGTAAAGAATCCTCCTGCAATGCAGGAGACACGAGAGATGCAAGTTTTTTCCCTGGGTCAGGAAGATCCCCAGGAGAAGGACATGGAAAGCCACTCCAGTATTCTTGCCTGGATAATCCCATGGACAGAGAAGTCTGGTGGGTTACAGTCCACAGGGTCACAAAAAGTGGGACACGACAGAATGACTAAGCACTCACACACTCCTGCAGCAAGGCTTAGCCTCTTTATAGCCTAGTATGAGAGTGATTACTTCCCATTCCCAGCAATGCTGTCCTTCGGTTTCACACAAGAACAAGTCAGCAGAGACAGGCAGTGAGTTGCTTCTGTCCTGTCTGCAATCTGTGATTACCTCCTTTGAGTTGTGCAGGCAAAAGCATTTGTGGCTCCTAACCCGGGGGATTAAGGCACTCACAATATAAAAAGAAAGGACTCAGGAAGTAAGATAGGTTTTGTGCCTGTCTCAGAACAGCTGTCAATCACTTCTGCACATCTGAGCCACTCAGCTTTGCTCTCTCTGGTCTTTTGCCCTGCACTCAATTTCCCCTGAGATTTCAAGCAATGCACAGCTGTATGGCTGAGGAAAGGCAGTTGCTAAGTGCCCCCAGCAACTTCAGATTTATTAGCTTCCACTTGACTTTTAGTCAAGTTAAACTTTACCTGCTAATACTGTGGTCAAAACAGGTCCAGATTCCCTGACGCTCTGTCAGGGGTGAGTAAACATATATGTCCTCTGACAGCTTGGAAGAATTTAAACCTCTTTGGATTTCAGATGCCTTCCTTACATTCTAGCTTCAGCTTTCCAATGGGCATAAGAAATGCTATGAAATTATAGCTTATTTTTTCTCATTGTTTAATGAGAAACAACTTTTTAAAGAAGCACACAATTTGAAGTTTAAATGAAAGTTCATCCACGAATTGTAATGTGTTTGTTTTGCTGCAGTTTGAGATATTTTTAAATTTCCCTTATGATTCATTATTTTTTGGATCCTGAGGTTATTTAGTAACAGTGTTTTATTTACAGATCTTTGTGGATTTTCTTCGTATTTTAATTTTATCAATTTCTAATTTAGTGTGATTATGGTCTAATTTTATATACTTTGTGTTGTCGTTTGGTCACTAAGTTGTGTGCAAATCTTTCGCAACCCAATGGACTGTAGTCTGCCAGGCTCCTCTGTCCATGGGATTTCCCAGGAAAGGATACAGGAGCAGGTTGCCATTTCCTTCTCCAGGGGACTTTCCCGAACCAGGGATGGAACTCTTGTCTCCTGCATTGCAGGCAGATTTTTTACCATTGAGCCACTGGGGAATGTATGAGTGGACCCATTCAATTTGAACCTGTTGTTGAAATGTCAGCTGTAGTTATTTGCCCTGGTCTCCGAGGTCAGGGGTGGCGGCCTACAGGAGCTACCCCATGCGCGAAGTCAGGGGCAGTGGCTGAGAGGAACAACCCCATGTCCAAGGAACGGTGGCTGTGCGGGCGCAGGAGGGCCGAGAGGAGCTACTCCACGTTCAAGGTCAGGAGGGGCAGTGGTGAGGAGACACCCCTCGTCCAAGGTAAGAGAAACCCAAGTAAGATGGTAGGTATTGCGAGAGGGAATCAGAGGGCAGACACACTGAAACCATAATCACAGAAAACTAGTCAATCTGATCACACAGACCACAGCCTTGTCTAACTCAATGAAACTAAGCCATGCCCTGTGGGGCCATCCAAGACAGGCGGGTCATGGTGGAGAGGTCTGACAGAATGTGGTCTACTGGAGAAGGGAATGGCAAACCACTTCAGTATTCTTGCCTTTAGAACCCCATGAACACTATGAAAAGGCAAAATGATAGGATACTGAAAGAGGAACTCCCCAGGTCGGTAGGTGCCCAATATGCTACTGGAGATCAGTGGAGAAATAACTCCAGAAAGAATGAAGGGATTGGAGCCAAAGCAAAAACAATACCCAGTTGTGGATGTGACTGGTGATAGAAGCCAAGTCTGATTCTGTAAAGAGCAATATTGCATAGGAACCTGGAATGTTAGGTCCATGAATCAAGGCAAATTGGAAGTGGTCAAACAAGAGATGGCAAGAGTGAACATCGACATTCTAGGAATCAGCGAACTAAAATGGACTGCAATGGGTGAATTTAACTCAGATGACCATTATATCTACTACTCTGGGCAGGAATCCCTTAGGAGAAATGGAGTAGCCATCATGGTCAATAAAAGAGTCCAAAATGCAGTACTTGGATGCAATCTCAAAAACGACAGAATGATCTGTTCATTTCCAAGGGAAACCATTCAGTTCACAGTAATCCAAACCTATGCCCCAACCAGTAACGCTGAAGAAGCTGAAGTTGAATGGTTCTACAAAGACCTACAGGACCTTCTAGAACTAACACCCAAAAAAGTGTTATAGGGGACTGGGATGCAAAAGTAGGAAGTTAAGAAACACCTGGGGTAACAGGCAAATTTTGCCTTGGAATATGGAATGAAGCAGGGCAAAGGCTAATAGAGTTTTGCCAAGAGAACACACTGGTCATAGAAAACACCCTCTTCCAACAACACAAGAGAAGACTCTACACATGGACATCACCAGATGGCCAACACTGAAATCATATTAACTATATTCTTTGCAGTCGAAGATGGAGAAGCTCTATACAGTCAGCAAAATCAAGACCAGGAGCTGACTGGGGCTCAGATAATGAACTCCTTATTGCCAAATTCAGACTTAAGTTGAAGAAAGTAGGGAAAACCACTAGACCATTCAGCTGTGACCTAAATCAAATCGCTTATGATTATACAGTGGAAGTGACAAATAGATTTAAGGGACTAGATCTGATAGATAGAGTGCTTGATGAACTATGAACGTAGGCTCATGACATTGTACAGGAGATAGGGCTCAAGACCATCCCCATGGAAAAGAAATTCAGAAGAGCAAAATTGCTGTCTGGGGAGGCCCTACAAATAGCTGTGAAAAGAAGAGAAGCGAAAAGGAAAATATAAGCATCTGAATGCAGAGTTCCAAAGAATAGCAAGAAGAGATAAGAAAGCCTTCTTTAGCGATCAATGCAAAGAAATAGAGGAAAACAGCAAAATGGGAAAGACTAGAGATCTCTTCAAGAAATTAGAGATACCATGGAAACATTTCATGCAAAGATGGGCTCGATAAAGGACAGAAATGGTATGGACCTAACAGAAGCAGAAGATATTAAGAAGAGGTGGCAAGAATATACAGAAGAACTGTACAAAAAAGAGCTTCACGAGCAAGATAATCACTATGGTGTGATCGCTCACCTAGAGCCAGACATCCTGGAATGTGAAGTCAAGTGAGCCTTAGAAAGCATCACTACAATCAAAGCTAGTGGAGGTGATGGAATTCCAGTTAAGCTATTTCAAATCCTGAAAGATGATGCTGTGGAAGTGCTGCACTCAATATGCCAGCTAATTTGGAAAACTCAGCAGTGGCCACAGGACTGGAAAATTTAAGTTTTCATTCTAATATGAAAAAAAGGCAATGCCAAAGAATGCTCAAACTGCCACACAATTGCACTCATCTCACAGGCTAGTCACACGGAGAAGGCAATGGCACCCCACTCCAGTACTCCTGCCTGGAAAATCCCATGGACGGAGGAGCCAGGTAGGCTGCAGTCCATGGGTGGCTACGAGTTGGATACGACTGAGCAACTTCACTTTCACTTTTCACTTTCATGCATTGGAGAAGGAAATGGCAACTCACTCCAGTGTTCTTGCCTGGAGAATCCCAGGGACGGGGGAGCCTGAGTCACACGACTGAAGTGACTTAGCAGTAGCAGCACACGCTAGTAAAGTAATACTCAAAATTCTCCAAGCCAGGCTTCAGCAATACATGAACCATGAACTTCCAGATGTTCAAGCGGGTTTTAGAAAAGGCAGAGGAGCCAGAGATCAAATTGCCAACATCCACTGGATCATCGAAAAAGCAAGAGAGTTACAGAAAAACATCTATTTCTGCTTTATTGACTATGCCAAAGCCTTTGACTGTGTGGATCACAGAAAATTCTGAAAGAGATGGGAATAACTGACCACCTGACCTGCATCTTGAGAAACCAGGTCAGGAAGCAACAGTTAGAACTAACCATGGAACAACAAACTGGCTCCAAATAGGAAAAGGAGTACGTCAAGGCTGTATATTGTCACCCTGCCTATTTAACTTATATGCAGAGTACATCATGAACAACACTGGGCTGGAAGCAGCACAAGCTGGAATCAAGATTGCCGGGAGAAATATCAAAAACCTCAGATATGCAGATGATACCACCCTTATGGCAGAAAGTGAAGAGGAACTAAAAAGCCTCTTGATGAAAGTGAAAGTGGAGAGTGAAAAGTTGGTTTAAAGCTCAACATTCAGAAAACTAAGATCATGGCATCCGGTCCCATCACTTCATGGGAAATAGATAGGGAAACAGTGTCAGACTTTTTTTTTTTTTGGCTCCAAAATCACTGCAGATGGTGATTGCAGCCATGAAATTAAAAGATGCTTAGTCCTTGGAAGGAAAGTTATGACCAACCTAGACAGCATATTAAAAAGCAGAGACATTACTTTGCCACATAGGTCCGTCTAGTCAAGGCTATGGTTTTTCCTGTAGTCATGTACGGATGAGAGAGTTGGACTGTGAAGCAAGCTGAGCACCAAAGAATTGATGCTTTTGAACTGTGGTGTTGGAGAAGACTCTTGAGAGTCCCTTGGACTGCAAGGAGATCCAACCAGTACATTCTAAAGGAGATCAGTCGTGAGTATTCATTGGAAGGACTGATGCTAAAGCTGAAACTCCAATACTTTGGCCACCTCATGCAAAGAGTTGACTCATTGGAAAAGACTCTTGATGCTGAGAGGGATTTAGGGCAGGAGGAGAAGGGGAGGACAGAGGATGAGATGGCTGGATGGCTTCACTGACTCGATGGACATGAGTCTGAGTGAACTCTGGGAGTTGGTGATGGACAGGGAGGCCTGGTGTGCTGCGATTCATGGGGTCGCAGAGTCGGACACGACTGAGGACTGAACTGAACTGAACTTTATATAAATGTTAATTATGTCAAGTTGGTTGGTGGTTTTCAGATCTTCTATAACTTGATCGATTTTCTTTATATTTGTTCTTCATAATTTGACAGTAACATTTCTTAGACTCTCCAAATATTGGTGGATTTATCTACGTCTCCCTTTAGTCATGTTAATTATTAATATATTTGGAAACATCCTCTTTTTGGTCCATAAATATAGAGGTCCACAAACAATTTTCTGTCTTTTTTATGAATAACTAAATTAAAATATTAGAACATGTTTTTCTCAATTTTTGGTAATGCTTTTTGTCTACTCTTTTTGATTAAAATGAAACTCTGTTTAGATTTTCAGTGTGAATTTCTTTTTCAAATACTTTACTTTAAAACTATCTAGTTCTTCATACCTAAATCTTTTTCCTTGTAAACGACATATAGCTAGTCCCACAGACGTAGAGAATGGCCTTGTGAACACTTTAGGGAAAGGAGAGGGTGGGCCATATATACACTATGATGCATAAAATAGATAGCTGGTGGGAAACTGCTTTATTGCACGGGGAGCTCACCTCAGGCTCTGTGATGACCTGGAGGGGTGGGATGTGGGGAGGGTGAGTTGGAGGCTCAAGAGGGATGGGATATGTATACTTATAGCTGATCCATGTTGTTACAGCAGAAACTAACACAAAATTGTAAAGCAATCATATTCTAATTAAAAAATATATAAAAAGAAAAAAAAACAAGAAAACAAAACAAAAAGCATGTAGTCTTATTGTTTTTATGTTAACTAATTCAGAAATTTGGGGCGTTTTTTGGATGATTTTGTGCTTTTACATAAATACACACATATAATACATGTATATATAACATATATGTTTTACCTAAATAGTTACTCCTTTTTTAAAACTCTTTTTGGAAATTTGTGATTCCATTTGACATCATTAATTTTGCTTGAAACATTTCTTTTAAGATTCCTTACAGTATGTGTTCTGCTGGAGATAATGAACCTTAGCTTTTGTCCGTCTTGAAAATGAAAGTGAAAGTGAAAGTGAAGTCATGTCCTACTCTTTGCGATCCCATGGACTGTAGCCTACCAGGTTCCACCATCCATGGGATTTTCCAGGCAAGAATACTGGAGTGGGTTGCCATTTCCTTCTCCAGCAGATCTTCCTGGCCCAGGGATTGAACCTGGGTCTCCCACATGGTAGGCATTGTAGGCAGACGCTTTACCGTCTGAGCCACCAGGGAAGATCTGCTTTATCTGTCTTAGATTGTATTTATTTTATGCTAATGTTCTGCCCATTAGTGTTACTTTATCTATTCTTCATTAATATTTGGAATTGTTTTGAATATTTTTATCTCTTTATTTCCAATATAGTTCTACTTTAAACGTGTTTCTTGAAAAATGCAATATATTGGGTGTGGAGTTTTAGCCCTTCCTAACAATGTTTTTTCCAGTGTTAAAATCAAATATAGTCACATGCAGTGTAAATAGCTGACACATTTGATTTGTTTTTCCTGTCTTAATTTATTATTTATTTACCTCTGTTAATTATTTTCTTTTCTGCTTTATTGTTGATAATTTAGTTAATTTGCTATGTTTTAGTTTTGTACCCCTGCTAGTTTTGTAATTCTACACCAGCTTTTCACTTTGTCAATGATCAGTTTCATTTTGAGATGCGCATGTATCCGTCACAGAAAGGTTTTCCATTACTTCTCTCATGACTTTGCACACAAATTGTATTTTTCCTTTTAAAAGACATATAGCTAGTTTTGCAGACATAGAGAATGGCCTTGTGAACACTGTTAGGGAAAGGAGAGGGTGGGACATATATACACTATGATGCATAAAATAGATAGCTGGTGGGAAACTGCTTTATTACACAGGCCCACCCAACAACTTTGACTCTTATTAATTGATCGCCTCTAGCTGACAGCAAGGAAATCTCTTACTTGTTATCATTCCACATAGAATAAAACTGAGGTCAAGGAAGACGAGACAGTAGTAAACTAGGTGTTTCTTCTATATTTGCACATTCTGCAAGAATGACTTTATTACATTTTTTTAATCTTTGAATTTCAATACCTACATAAGGATATATGTATTCAAAAATTGAGTAGACACTGAAGCAATGTGTTTTTGTTATTTTTTTATGAAAATAGCAGAGCTAAATACCTAGTCTGTTATAATTTTTAAACTCTTACTAACTGGCTTTTAAGCTCTGCCAGCTCCTTTCTTTTCCATCTCTGCAGTTGCTGCCTTTAGGCATGTGAAACACTTGCCATCTTTGCCAGTAAATTCACTGCTTCTGTATGGCAAGGCACCAGAATTATTCCCCACTATATCTGCACCTTCACAAGCACTATGCATAATTGAGACAATATACAATATAGAAGCACTTGGATTTTAACCCTGAAAACGTTCCAAATCACAGACTCCCTGACAACTTATTTTGTAAGCCCTAGAGAGAGCTTCTCCCTTGGCAAAATGGCATTTCTTCTGTCTCTGTTAGTAGATTGGAAAGCTCCAGCCTCAATTTATTTCTTACTTGAGACAGCTTTTTGAAAGCGTGAGAAGGAGCCAACACAAACTAACATTCTGAATTTTTCATGAATTTTCCATCATATACCACCCTCAGGAATCATAGCTCTTCCTTCCAAAATCTAAAGGTAACTACTGAGGTGCTACTACACAATGATGCGCCCCAGCTTTCCAGCTGCAAAATTAGTTTCCTTGTCATACGTATTCTCACTTCTTCCAGTTAGCCAGTTCTATAATCTATCTTCTCTTACAGTTCCACCACAACTCGTCCTCAGTTTAACTTAAGATTCATACATAGAATAGAAGTCCTCCCAAAAAAGGTTCGGAGAAGGCAATGGCAACCCACTCCAGTACTCTTGCCTGGAAAATCCCAGGGACAGAGGAGCCTTGTAGGCTGCAGTCCATGGGGTCCCTAGGAATCGCACATGACTTAGTGACTTCGCTTTCACTTTTCACTTTCATGCATTGGAGAAGGAAATGGCAACCCACTTCAGTGTTCTTGCCTGGAGAATCCCAGGGATGGGGGAGCCTGGTGGGCTGCCGTCTATGGGGTCGCACAGATGTCTATGGGGACATGACTGAAGCAACTTAGCAGCAGCAGCAAAAAAGGTTTAAACAAGGGAAAGAACTAATTATTTATCATGCAAACAAAGATCAGCCTAGTTAGGCTGCCTAGAACAAATGTTAGCTTTGTTTTCTGCCTTCTTTAGGACATCCTCAGTGTTACCTCTTTGAACAGAGTAGATGCTGGGTTTCTGGCTTCAAGTTTGTGTGTCCGAAAAGAAGAAGAATGGGTTCGAAGGAAAAGGGCACATGTGCTAGCTGACCCAGAGATCTCAAGGTGTCTTACCAAATATATACCCAGTAATGCCAATTATATTTCACAGGTCACCAGAGTGATAAGAGCGTCTGCAAAAAGCAATTATTGTACAAAGTAAATCACTAACTGGAATACACTTCTGCTCTTTTTATGAGCAAATTGCAAGATGCACCGTCAAAGGAGAAGAGATCTATGCCTCCCTTACTTTTGCTTTGTTAACAAAAATAAACTTGAAATTGTTTCATGAGTATTTAATATTATGTTATGTATAATCAAATTTTCTTGATACAGTAAACCCTTTTGATCATTTTAAAAATTTTATAAAACATTTAATTTCTTTTTACTTCTCATTGAATTTTATTTCAAATATTTGCATTTTTCAAGACTATATTTTTTGGCAATAGCAGAATATCTATGCCACATCTCCTTCTGTCTTTACCAGAATATCTGCAATAATTTTTAATAATTCTTTTTTTCTGGGTGATATTTAGCAAATATGTCCATCATATTTCTGATTTCATTTTATTTGTTATTTTCCCTTAGTATAGATTTTTTTCATTGTATTTTTAATTCTATCTCATTCTAGTACTTTTAAATTGGCCTTTTTTGTGTTTTTTTTTTGACATCTAGTTTCTCAAAATAGCCCAGACATCACACAATTTTTCCAAAATTTATTTTTTCTCTTTTTCTTTCATTTTTGGTTAGAGACAGTGCTGCCTCTGATCTCACTGGGACATTTAATATAAATGAAATCATACAAAATGCTTATTTTGGGTAGGTTGGGCATGAAATTCCCTGGCAGTTCAGTGGTTAGGAATCCCTGCTTCCACTGCCAGGACCTCATTCAATCCCTGGGAAGAGAACTAAGATCCTGCAAGCCGTGTCGCTGGGTGAAAAAAAAAATATTTTTCAAAAATTTTTATGTCTGACATCTTTTATTTAGCATAATTGTTTAAAGATTTACCCACACTGTTGAATGTATCAGCACTTTTTTCTGTCTTCTTGCTAAATAATGCTGTGTTGTTTGGATATACCACAATATTTTTTGCCCATTTACCAATTGATGAACATGAAGGTTTTTTTTTTCATTTTTTATCCAGTATAAATAATACTGCTATGAATATTCATATATTTGTGTTTTCACTTCTTTTGGATATGTACCAAGTAATAGAATTGCTAAACCATATGATAAATCTTTTTGATTCATTGGCTTCCCTGGTAGCTCAGATGGTAAAATGTCTGCCTGCAGTGCATGAGACTCAGGTTCGATTCCTGGGTTGGGAAGATCCCCTGGAGAAGGAAATGGCAACCCGCTCCAGTACTCTTGCCTGGAAAATCCCATGGATGAAGGAGCCTGGTAGGCTACAGTCCACGGGGTCACAAAGAATGGGACACAACTGAGCAACTTCACATTTGATTCATTGGAAGGGCTGATGCTGAAGCTGAAGCTCCAATACTTTGGCTACCTGATGGGAAGAACTGACTCACTCGAAAAGACCCTGATGCTGGGAAAGATTAAAAGCAGGAAGAGAAAGGGAAGACAGAGGATGAGATGGTTGGATGTCATCACTGATTCAATGGACATGAGTTTGAGCAAACTCCAGGATTTGGTGATGGACAGGGAAGCCTGGCGTGCTGCAGTCCATGGGATTGCAAAGAATCAGACATGACCAAGTGACTGAACTGAAATGATGGTAAATCTATGTTTAAGTTTTTGAGAAATTGCCAAATGTCATTGCTTTAGTGGCTGCTCCATTTTTCATTTTTATCAGCAGTATGCGAGTGGTCTAATTTTTGTGCATCCTTGCAAGTACTTATTATTTGTTGTTTACTTTATTGTCATCCTAGAGAGTGTTTATTTTAATCTCCTTATGAAAGAATATAATAAATAAGAGTAGCTGTAGAATGTTGAGTTCTGTGCATCAATGAGCTTAGTTGCTAAGTCAAATTGTAGATAACTTAGTTGCTTTTAAATTGTAGATAACTTTCAATTACGTGCTCCCAGTTTGCTCTGTGGAATAGAAATTACTTTGATAAAAGTTGTAATAAAAATTACAACAATATAAATGTCTGAGCTGTAAGGATCGCAATAGTGACAAAAAGTGTACACAGATTCGTTTTGTCCTAAGTGAATGCCAGCTTGTCCCAGAATATGTAAGAATACAGTTAAGGTTAAAATGTGAGGAAAGTAATTTATTTTTTTTTCTTTATGGTATTTATACATAAGAAAAATTTATGAAAGTTATAAAAATTTCGGCAAATTTTACTGTTATTTTTAAATTTTTATGTTATTAAAGCTATTGCTAAATTGTGAAAGTTTAATGTAATTTGCCTAAAAGGCAAATTTTATGTCTCATCAAAATAGTTTTTTTGTGCTTTAGGTTGACTAATCATATGCTTTATGCCAAAAAAAACAACAACAAAATGTCATTTATGAAATATCTAAGTTTTCCTAAACACACAAGGCCTTTTATATTTATTTTAAACATCCTTATTATTACATAGTTAAAAAAATATAAATAGACATGTTTTCAAGACTTCTGATCCTATCTTAATCAAGCATTTAAACCTCCTCTAAATTTCTTTTTTTTATTTTCCCTCATACAAAAATCTTAAATCTATAAAAAATAGCATAAAACTCTCAGAGTATGTTTTAAATCTGAAGCTATTTTAAACTTAACCAGGGGGCCCCTGAAAAATTGCAAAGATTTATTTTATCACCTTTTGAAAGAAGAGTTGCCACAAGTAACTAGATTTGTTTGATGTACTCCATATTTCTTAAAAAGCTAACACTATTTTGAGAATTGGATAGTCAGAGTTGTTGAATGGGAGAGTACATTTTCCATTCAACTTGTTTACATAGGTAAAGCAAGTAAAATGATTTCAATACGTGTGTTTAATGTAATTTTTTCAGAAAGTGAAGACTTTATGAAAGGTTCTGCATATTTGTCTTCTTCTGCCCATAATATGTTTTTACTCCTCGGGTAAAACTCCATCAAACTCTTCTGAGGTAGTTATATGATATACCCCTTCCCAGGTGGATCAGACAGCAAAGAATTGACCTGCAATGCTGGAGACCCAGGTTCGATCTCTGGATTGGGAAGATCTGGAGAAAGGGCATGGCACCCCACTCCAGTATTCTTGCCTGGAGAATACCATGGAAAGAGGAGCCTGCGGGCTACAGTCCATGGGGTCACAAAGAGACACGACTGAGTCGTGTCTTAATAGCTGGTTTTACTCTTTTCTATCCTGATATTCTTGATTACCATAATAGATTCAACGCAGCCATTAAGTCTTTGTCATCTCCAAATCATTCTGTCTCCATTTTATTCTAATGTTTCTCAGAAGTCTTTGCACTATTTATGTCTTCAACAAAATAAAGCAGTCTGGGTGTCTCAGGAAAAGGACTGTACAAAGTATTCTGAACCATTTGATAAGTGGTTCAAAACCTTAGTGCAAGGTTTTGATGCCTTTGTTGACATTACTGAGACAATTTCAGATCATCAGTTACAGATCATCCCAGCGTAATAGGGTTAGTGCTGCTTTTACACTTCATTTTCAATTGAAAAGTGAGCCACAGGCCCCAAAGAGCAGAGCCCTCTCTCCACAGCACAGAGCACCAGCACCACCTTTTATACGGGCCAGCAATACCTGAAATAAAATATTTTTAAAGTGGTATTTGATTCTTACTGACCTCCCCACCTCAATTTTGAAATTCATAGGTTTATTTAATTTTCATAGTAATACAGTTATTTACCCAGGGTCAATAAGAAAGCTGTTCTATTTGGCAGGATATAATTAACCAAACTGATTGCATGACCAATGTCATAGCTATAATGCTGCATTGTGCACAACTCATTTAACCAGTTGTGCCGAGCTATTAAGAAATAAAGATTGCTGATGCTTATAAAGCTTTGTGGTAAAGCATGCACGGAACTTAATCGCTGTCTCGCAGTCAGTAAGAAAATTCACCCCTAATCAGGACATGGACCTTCACAAATTATGAGAGCTTCAGTGAAGGAATTTACCCACATTTATATATACTGCAGATTAAGTTTACTAAGAACAGTTTCATCCACTTGATTTCTTACCAGCAAGATAGCAAATAATAGAAGATTTGAAAAGTCCAATCTGAAATTCCATATGAAAACTTCTGTGTCTAACTTCTTTTCTTTAAAGTCTGTATCGAGCTTGTTATAATATTGCTTTTGTTTCACATTTTAGCATTTTGACTGTGATGTATGTGAGATCTTAGCTCCCTGACCAGGAACTGAACTGATCAACTTACATTGGGAAGTGAAGTCTTAACTACTGCACCACCAGGGAAGTCCTTATAACAATTATAAGGGCTTAGTGGCTATTCAGGACTTCCCTAGTGGCTAATTGGTGGCTCAAAGAATTTGCCTGGAACGCAGACCTGGGTTCGATCCTTGGGTTGAGAAGATCCCCTGGAGGAGGGCATGGCAACTCACTCCAGCACTCTTGCCTGGAGAATTCCATGGACAGAGGAGCCTGGGGAGCTACAGTACATGGGATTGCAAAGAGTCAGACACAACATAAGCGACTAAGCATCAGCAGCAAGCAGTTACTCAATACTGTGCAGCAATTGAACAGTAAGTCAAAGAGACACATAGGGTTTTACAAATCTCACTGACCATGAAAGTGATCAGACCAAACTACTGAGACTTAACATTTTGTGATTAATAATCATTTTTAGGCACTATTTATGATTACCAAGGGAGAAACTAAAAGGAAAATTTTCAAAGATGTAGAAATTTAGAAAAAAATGATGCAATGTTTTTTTTAGTGGAGTGTGGGGCATTTTATAGAATTGAACTGCCTTATATGGTGGCTCAGGCAGTAAAGAATCTGCCTGCAATGCAGGAGACACAGGAGATGCAGATTCAATCCCTGGGTTGGGAAGATCCTCTGGAGAGGAAATGGCAACCCACTCCAGTATTCTTGCCTGGAGAATCCCATGGACAGAGGAGTCTGGCAGGCTATACAGTTCATTGGGCTGCAGAAGAGTCAGACACGACTGAGTGACTGAACAACAATATGGAAGACAAAAATTACATAAAATAAAAATTCAGTTATTCAGTCACATAATCTATATCATGAGAGCTTAATAGACATATCTGGCTAATGGTTACTGTATTGGAGAGTCCAGTTATGTGTCTCATTGTTGTAGAAGCTTCTATTGGAAGCAGTGGCTCAGAGAATCCTTTAGTAGATTTTCTGCTTTTATAGGGATTTGTGACTTTGATTGTCTTTTTAGTATGTTTCTGTTTCTATCAACTCAGATATATTCTAACTCAGGATAATAACTGAGTTGCCTTAATAACAGTGTCGCAAGCGGTTCTTTTCCATAGCAATTCAAATAAATTGTATCTGATGCATCCTCTAGAAAAAATGACATCACACAATTCATTGACCCATATTAAACAATTTTGCTAGCAAGAATCTACTAGCAAGTTCATTTAAGTGTATCTGAATACCAATGTATATGTCTAGTCTCCAAATTTCCTTTGGATATGTTTTAACTCACTAGCTCCTTCTGAAAAATGACAAGTGAAATCTTTAACACAGGTTCATTTTAGAATTTTATGAGAGTCATGAATTTACGTTTTTGAAAAACATGCTTTGGCATTCTATCTCTCATATTTTGAAGTGATTCATTTTTTTCTTGTATACAATATCTTTAAAGCAAAACAATGAAGACTGTCATTAACTATTTCAATTTGGACAATGTCGTTCATAAAACATTTCTAAGCAAACTGCAGAGATATAGTTCAATAGTGATTGCTTAGTCAATAAATGCAATATGTGTTAGAAATAGCTTTCCTTATTGTTCTACTGGGCACTTAGCTTGCTATCCTTAGAAAGAAGTTGACGTTTTTGCAACATACATACTTGTTTCTGTACAGCAAGCCCCAGAGAGACTGTTGCTACCAATTTTATGATCTTGGATTTGGTTAACCAGCCCTCTTATCTTGTTACCATTATATTCCTTTTCCCTGACAGTAATATACTTTGGGCCACAGTAATTTTAAGCATGGCATCATTTTAATATTACCACCTTTAACTGCATTTTAATCCCCAAAACCCAAGAAGAGTTTGTTGTGTTCGAAGCCCATTGAAATGGACACAGTTAGCTGCCTGGCCTTGAGGATTAACCAGTGATAATTAATTCTGGATGCAGAGTGCAGAGCAACTGGAAGTGATCCCTTGTCTGTCCTCTCACCCTGACCCCAGTCCAATGAAAGCACAGTGCCTGAGGTGGCACCAAGTTCAACTTCTCAAGTGTTTTGGTTTTTTTTTTTTTTTCCTCAAGAACAGACTTTTGGACTTAAGTGGAAGAACCTGGAGCCTGTTATACAGAATGAAGTAACTCAGAGAAAAACAAATATTGTATATTCACACATATATACGGAATCTTGAAAAACAATACAATGAACCTAATTGCAGGGCAGGAGTAGAAACACAGATGTAGAGAAGGGACTTGTAGACACAGAGGGGGAAAGCTAGGGTGGGATGAATTGAGAGAGGAGCATTGAAATATATATGTTTCCATGTGTAAAACAGATAGCCAGTGGGAAGTTGCTGTAAACACAGGGAGCTCAGCTCAGGGCTCTGTGATGACCTAAGGGGGTGGGAATGGAGGGCGGGGTAGGAGGGAAGCTCAACAAGGAGGGGATAAACATATGCATATAACTGATTCACTTTGTTGTACAGTAGAAACTAGCACAACATTGTAAGGCAATTATGCACCAATTAAAATTTTAAAAATTAAAAAAATTAACACCAAAAAAGAACAGAAGATTTTTAACATAGGAGTCCTATTTTCTTGTGAGGCAGTAACAATCTTTAGATATAGGGATACACCAGGACGCAGTGACAATAGTTATAATGTGCAGCCAGTTTGGGGAGCCCTGCCACATTCTCAGCTGTGACCCCTTCATCCCCTCTTCACTTTGTGCTTCTGACCCATCTCTTTCTCTTCTAGTCCTAGGATGCAGATTAAAGAAGGAAAAGGCAACCCACTCCAGTACTCTTGCCTAGAAAATCCCATGGGCGGAGGAGCCTGGTGTCCAAGGGGTCACAATGAGTCGGACACGACTGAGCGACTTCACTTTCACTTTCAGATCATTTGATTTTATCCCTTTGCTGGGCTGTTTTGTTTTCCTTTACTTGTTTCAGTCTTTTCTTTTTACTTTCTCTTTAGGTGGTTTTCATTGATTCATTTTCAAGGTAACTATTCTTTCCTCAGCTGTCAAGTCTAATGATCAATCTGTTAAAGAAATTCTTTATCTTTGTTATTTTTAAATTTATGGCATTTGCAGCTGATTCTTCCATTCAACCTTTTCCATGAGAGCCTCTAAAAATACTAAGTTTAATTTCTTTAAATTCCCTGCTGATTTTTCCAACAACTGTATCACAACTGGCTCTGACGATTGTCTCTTCACCTAAAGTGCTGTCTCTTCAAACTATATGTTTTGCCTTTTTGTAAGCTTCATGCTTCTTTATTGAAAGCAAAAATGTTGCCCTGGATAGCAGATACTAAAGCAAATACTTGTGTGCTTGGAGACAGACACAGCCAATCTGTTAACCAATCTTGATGCTGTGATGGCTGGAGGAAATGGAAGAATAGTTCTTGGGGCGTCAGTAACAGGTGTCTGCTGTCCAGCGTGCACTTCTGAGCTGTTTCATTTTTAATTGTGCTTCCTACTTATAATTTGGAAAGCTCCTACATGCTCTCAGTGTGAGGAATGGTGGGAATAAGTTTCATAATTAATTGCTTAATAACAGATATCTAGAGATGGTAAAGCCGTCAGGAGTCACTGAGGGATGTGGCAGCTATTTAAATACAGTTTAAGGAAAGGAAAATTGTGGAGTTAATGTGTTTGATAAGAGGGCATCTGATGACCTTACGCAGATGCCACTTGGAATTACAGAGGCGGGGTTGTCCTGAGTGTTGGTGTCAGTGGCAGCTGTGGTGTGAAGTCATGTTGAACCCTCCATTTTTGTGTTTCTGTCTCTCCATCCAGTCTGTTGATGACTCAACAATGGGCCTTGTTTCTGGTTTCTGATTTTATACTTGAAACCGTACACATAGCATTTGTGACAGAGCGCATTTGGGTGCAAGGCGAGAATTTAGAGATCATGGCCCTCTTCAGAAACTGTAAGCATCCTTTGGAGTGGGGAGGTAGTGTTACCAACTTGGGAGCTGGGCTGGGTTTGGGGTTTGTAGTTGCTATGGTTACCCTCACTGAACTGAAAGCCTCACATGACTCTATGAATCTGTCCCTCAATTTTTGTCTTGGCTTTGAATCTTCCCTTTGTGCTGCTCCCCAAAGAGACTGTCTCTTGCAGCTCTCCTTTCTATACTCAGTTTTTTAGTAAACTTACAAGTGACTTTACCTGGCACTTGTGAGTTTAGTGGTGGAGAGTGGTGGAGAACTTCATTTTCTGATGTTCTATTATAGCATAATTTTTGCAGGTAATGTGAACCTGAGTCTTGGGGAAGTGGCCTTCCTAACTTTTCCTATCTTTTCTCCAGATATCATGCTGGACCTAACACATAGTCTGGGCTTCCCTGGGGGCTCAGATGGTAAAGAATCTGCCTGCAATGCAGGAGACCCATGTTCAATCCCTGGATCAGGAAGATTTCCTGGAGGAGGATTTGGCAACCCATTCCAGGATTCTTGCCTGGGGAATTCCATGGACAGAGGTGCGTTTCAGATTACAGTCCATGTAGTCTCAAAGACTTGGACATGACTGGCGTGCGTGCGCACACACACACACACACACAGACACACACAGAGTACATATTCCTACATTCTGTCAGCAGTGTGGCTTTTTTATTTTCTCCCAGAACCCCTTCCCTCAGTCACACTGAGCTTCAATCAATGCCCTAGTTGATCATGCATTTTTATAATATCATTTTTTGAATAAGAATTGTATGTACAATTGACCCTTGAACAACATGAATTTGAACTGCGTGGGCCCACTTACACATGGAATTTTTTCAAATAGTAAATATGACAGTACTGGTTGTTATAGTAAATATGTAATATGTAATATAGTAAATATAGTAAATATGTACTATTTTTCAAATAGTAAATATGACATGACCTGGTTGATTGAAGCTGAGGATATGGAACCTAAGATATGAGGAACTCAGCATATGGACGAACTGTATATACAGAGGGCTGACTGTATAGTTATACATGAAGTTCCAACTGTGTAGCGTTAAGTCCCCCAGGCCCCATGTTGTTTAAGAATCAACTATATACATTTTGTGTGCAATGTGATGATTTACTCTACATATACAAAGTGAAATAATTACAGTCAGGCTAGTTAAAGAGAATGCATTTTGGTCCATAAGCATTTATTTAATGTAAAGAAACACATAGGTGCATGCATACAAACATACTAGAGAGATAATTTCAAATTTCATAAGGGTGTTTTTGTAAGTATGATCCATAATATATTTGGGGACAGATCAGATCAGATCAGATCAGACAAGTCTATACTAAAAATTATTTGTTATCTATATGAAATTTAAATTTACCTGAGTGTCATGGACCCTACCTGATGACCTACAGAGAAGAAGTAGGGGTTACAGCTTTAATAGTGACTGACATACCTCTCTTGCCGCTGTTGTGGCTTTCTATCCATATGCTCAGGCTACAGGCTTTGCCCATGTAGATTAAAATTAATGCTCAGATTACTAGTCACTGGAAAAGGTGGAACTTAACAGAGGTTGCTATTTCCTTCCCTGGTGAGCACCAAGGGAAGGGGTTTTCATCATTAACATGGCTTCCTTCAAGCAACAGGTGGGTTTCTTGGCTGTCAAGCATGAAAGAGCATGCTTACTTTTATTAGAAACCACCAGATTGTTCTCTAAAGTGGCCATACCATTTTGCATTCCCATCAGCAATGAATGAGAGTTGATCTTGCTTCACATCCTTGCCAGCATTTGCTCTTGTCAGTATTCCAGATATTTTACCATTCTAATAGATGTGTGGGCTTCCCTGGATTCTTCAGCGGTAAAGAATCCACCTGCCAATGCAGGAGATATGGATTTGATACCTGGGTCAGGAAGATCCCCTGGAGGAGGAAATGGCAACCCACTCCAGTATCCTTGCTTGGAAAATTCCATGGTCAAAGGAGCTTGGTGGGCTACAATCCATGAGGTCTCAAAGAGTCAGACACTACTGAGCATACACACACTATAGATGGGTAGTAGCATCTCACTCTTGCTTTAATTTGCATTTCCCTGATGACTTGTGATATGGAAACTTTTTTTAATATTATTTGCCATCTGTATACTTTCTTTGGTGAGGTGAATTTTATGGTCTTTGGATCACTTAAAAATATGTTTTAACAATTTCAAAAGCAATTTAAATAATTTTTTTCCCTCTTTCCATTGAGTTTAAAGAATTCTTTTTGTATTTTCAATAACAGTTTTTTTTTATTAGATGACTTTTGAAATTTTTCTCCTAGCTTGTGACTTCTCTTCTCATTCTCTTTTACAGTGTAGATATTTTTAATTTTAATGAAGTCCAGCTTATTATTTTGTGCATGATCATGCCTTTGATGCTCTGTCCAAAATGTCACTGCCGTATCCAGTTATCTAACTTTTCTTCTGTGTTTCCGAGGTGGAGCTAGTGATAAAAAAATCTGCCTGCCAGTGTAGGAGACAGTAGAGATATAGATTGGATCCCTGGGTTGGGAAGAGCCCCTGGAGAAGGAAATGGCAATTTACTCGAGTATTCTTCCCTGGAAGATTCCATGGAGAGAAGAGCCTGGCAGGTCACAGTCCATGGGGCCCCAGGGTCTGACACAACTGAGCACAACTTCTAGTAGTTTTAAGTTTTACATTTAGGTCTGTGTTCTCTTTTGAGTTAATTTTTGTGAAGGGTGTAAGATCTATGTCTAGATTCATTTCTGGCAAGGTGATGGTTTTGTCTCTAAGCCGTGTCTGACTCTTGTGACCCCATGGACTGTAGCCTGCCAGGCTCCTTTGTCCATGGGATTCTCCAGTCAAGAATACCAGGGAGAATTTCCATTTCCTTCTCCAGGGGCTCTTCCCAACCAGGAATTTAATCCAGGTCTCCTGCCTTTCGGGCAGATTCTTTACCCACTGAGCTACAAGGGAAGATCTTTTGGCGTAAAAACACCCAATTATTCCAGGACCATTTGTTGAAGAGACTATCTTTGCTGTATTGCCTTTTCTCTTTTGTCAAAGATCAACTGACTATGTTTGTGGGAGTTTATTTCTGGGATCATTATTCTTTCCCACTGATCTATTTGTTTGTTCTTTTGCCAATACCACACTCTCTTGGATTACTATATCTTTATAATTAACCTTGAAGTTCAATAATAGCCAATCCTCCAACTGTATTCTTTAATATTGTGTTGGCCATTTTACGTCTTTTTGCCTCTCCATATAAATTTTAGAATCAATTTTCTAATCTCCACAAAATTACTGATTGAGATTGTATTTGGATTGTATTGTATCTTTAGGTCAAGTAGGGAAGAACTGACATCTTGACAATACTCATTATTCCTATCCATGTACATGGCACATGTTTCCATTTATTTTGTTCTTCTCTAATTCTGTTCTTCAGAGTTTTCTTCATATACATCTTGTACATATCTTTTTTGTGAGCGTACATGTTCAGTCTCTCAGCTGCGTCTGACTCTTTGCAACCTCATAGACTACAGCCTGCAAGGCCTCTCTGTCCATAGAATTTTCCATGCAAGAATACTGGAGGGGGTTACCATTTCCTTCTCCATGGAATCTTCCCAACCCAGGGATCAAACCCCTGTCTCCTGTGTCTCCTGCACTGGCAGATGGGTTCTTCTGAGCTACCTGGGTAGTCTATTTTGTTTGAGTTATATCTAAATATTTCATTTTTAGATGCTAATATAAGTGATATTCAGAGAAGGCAATGGCAACCCACTCCAGTACTCTTGCCTGGAAAGTCCCATGGACGGAGGAGCCTGGTACGCTGCAGTCCATGGGGTCGCTGAGGGTCGGACACGACTGAGCGACTTCACTTTCACTTTTCACTTTCATGCATTGGAGAAGGAAATGGCAACCCACTCCAGTGTTCTTGCCTGGAGAATCCCAGGGACGGGGGAGTCTGGTGGGCTACCATCTATGGGATCGCACAGAGTCGGACATGACTGAAGCGACTTAGCAGCATAAGTGATATTGTGGTCTTCATTTTAGATTCTACCTGTTCATTGCTGGCTCTTATGCTTTTAAGCCTTTGGCATATTATCCTGATCCTATTTCATAACATTCTATTGTTCATTCCCAACTGCTCATTTGGCAACTCTGACCTCTATACTTTCTAGATCATTGGATTCATACCAGTCCATACTTCTACACCCAATGGCTTAAAGGTCTTCATTGTTTCCACATAAATTTAAGATGAAATGACTTATCAATATATTTCACAAGACAATAAATACATTTTCACAGTCCCTTTTAAACTTTAAAGGCGTATCTACGTTTTGTGTAGAATTGAAGGGCATTGGAAATGTTCCCTATTATCTGTAGGGATTTGCCTTTTTTATTTAAGAACAACTATTTCATCTTCTCTAATGATGTGTCAACATTCAGCTCATTCTATCATTATTTTGTGATGTGAATTTTTTTAAGATTAAAATAAGACTTCATCCTTCTGAATGTCCAGTATAGTAACATTATTTCTCTTTGGGTGATAAGTCCCTTCTTCAAGAAAACTTTTGAAACATCTCTCAATCAATTTTCATTGTTTTATGTGAAGTTGGAGCTTATGGACTTGTAGGAAAATGAAAAGGCAGCATCCTTTCTAAATCAGCAATCTTTATATATTAACATACGTCTTGTTCTGATCTTATCTTTTTTCATCTTACTTCTTTAAAACATTTTCAAACTTTGCCAACTTTTAATTTGAAGATTCAAAATATGCTGAACAAAAGTCTTGCCCTTTATGGTGAGAACTCTAGGAAGTATGCCTGTAAGTGGCTATTCTAACAGGAAATATTTCAAGTGTCTTTCACAACTAAATAACTTTTCATGACCCCAGTGATCTTATCTTATAGGTTTCGTATCCATTATAAATTAATCTAGTCTCCTCAGTATCTGCTTCTTACCACATTGTTCCTCTGCCATTTGAAAAAGTTAACAGGAAGGAAGGACAGTGGAATAAAGGCTTGTCTGCAGACACGTGCATTCAAGCTATTCTTTTGTTCCCTGGGTTGGTCTGCAGATTGGAGTGTTAACCTTAAAAAAAAAAAAAAAAAAGAAAAAGTTAACAGAAGGAAAATGGTTCAATAAGAGCTAAAGCTATTCTTTTGTTGGCCCAATTGGATTGTTAACTTACAACTGAGCTTTGTTAACTTATTTAAATAGGCTACTTCTTTTTCCATTCTGAGTGTATAACAATTGTTTGCAAATGCTTTCATAAATACAAGAGAAGATTAGCATATCAATAGAGTAAAAAATAAAAATCACATTATCATATCAATAGATACAGAAAAAATATTTGACAAAAATGCAGCACTTTTTCAACATAAAAACAATCAACAAATTAGGAATAGAAGAAAACTACTTTAACATGATGCCAAAAATTCAGAAAAAATAAAATTAAAGGCACCAAATCAATAAATAGTATTTAGAAAGAATTTATTTTGCGTATTAAAACAGTTCACCAACTAAGAACCTTCAAATTGAGAGACTGATATGAAATTCAAGAGTATAAAGTTATTGGATACTTATAAAGTAAAAATGAAGATGTGATATATCCTTTACATTAACTGGTTATCACGCTGATGGTTTTTATATGGCAGAGGATTTGTTAAAAGTGATTATCTCTTACCTTTTTTAGAAAGGTGACCTAAGTTTTTTATGATTGTCAGAAGAATCTACAAGAAATAATCCAACAAATTTTTGTTTACATTCATTAAATAAGCTAGATCTAGTTTGGTTTAATGGTTTCAGTCTGTTCGGTTTAGTCGCTCAGTCATGTCTGACTCTTTGTGACCCCATGGATTGAAGCACACCAGGATTCCCTGTCCATCACCAACTCCTGGAGCTTGCTCAAATTTATATCCATTGAATCGGTGATGACATCCAACCATCTCATCCTCTGTCGACCCCTTCTCCTCCCACCTTCAATCTTTCCCAACATCAGGGTATTTTCCTGTGAGTCAGTTCTTCTCATCAGGTGGTCAAAGTATTGGAACTTCAGCTTCAGCATCAGTCCTTCCAATGAATATTCAGGACTGATTTCCTTTACGATGGACTGGTTGGATCTCCTTGCAGTCCAAGAGACTCTCAAGAGTCTTCTCCAACACCACAGTTCAAAAGATCAGTTCTCCGGTGCTCAGCTTTCTTTATAGTCCAACTCTCACATCCATACATGACTAATAATAATAATAACAAAAAAACATGGCTTTGACTAGATGGACCTTTGTGGGCAAACTAATATCTCTGCTTTTTAATATGCTGTCTAGGTTGATCATAGCTTATTTTCCAAGGAGCAAGTGTCTTTTAATTTCATGGCTGCAGTCACCATCTGCAGTGATTTTGGAGCCCAAATAAATAAAGTCTGTCACTATTTCCATTGTTCCCCCATCTATTTGCCATGAAGTGATGGGACCAGATGCCATGATCTTAGTTTTCTGAATGTTGAGTTTTAAGCCAACTTTTCAGTCTCCTCTTTCATCAAGAGACTCTTTAATTCTTCTTCACTTTCTGCCATAAGGGTGGTGTTATCTGTGTATTTGAGGTTATTGATATTCCATGGTTATTGATATTATACAGATTATGTGCTTTTATTTGCTTAGGGAATTCTCAAGCCCAGTCTCCATTTTGTATTTAATTTTTACAGTATAATGACAGTGTATGAAAAATTCACAGCTAACATCATACTTAAAGGTAAGAGACTAGAAGCTTGCAATCTCAGATCAGGAAAAAACAGAGACACGTACTTCTCAACTCCTCTTCAACACAGTACTGAAAGTCCTACCCAGAGTAAGTAGCTAGTTAGATAGGTAGGTAGGTCAATAGATTGTGTTGTCACTCAGTCATGTCTGACTCTTTGCAACCCTTTGGACTGTAGCCTGTCAGCCTCCTCTGTCCATGGAATTTTTCAGGTGAGAACACTGGAGTGGATAGCCATTTCCTTTTCCAGGGGATCTTCCCAACCCACAGATCAAGCCCATGTCTCCTATACCTCCTGCATTGCACGCAGATTCTTTACCCACTGAGCCATCAAGGAAGTCTAGGTAGATAGATCCAAATTGGAAAGAAACATTTTTCATAGGTGCTAAAAGGTTGTTAAAGAATTGGTGCTTTTGAACTGTGGTGTTGGAGAAGACTCTTGAGAGTTCCTTGGACTGCAAGGAGATCCAACCAGTCCATCCTAAAGGAGATCAGTCTTGGGTGTTCATTGGAAGGACTGATGTTAAAACTGAAATTCCAATACTTTGGCCACTTCATGCGAAGAGTTGACTCACTGGAAAAGTCCCTGATGCTGGGAGGGATTGGGGGCAGGAGGAGAAGGGGACAACAGAGGATGAGATGGCTGGATGGCATCACCGCCTCGATGGACATGGTATTGAGTAAATTCCGGGAGTTGGTGATGGACAGGGAAGCCTGGCGTGTTGCAATTCATGGGGTTGCAAAGAGTCGGACACGACTGAGCAACTGAACTAACTAACTAACATCATACATAATGGTGAAAGACTATATGCATTCCTTCTAAGATCCAGAGCCAGAGACCTCTATCCACTGTGTCCACTTTTATTCAACATTGCACTGGAGGCTTTAGTCTGGGCAACCAGAGAAGAAAAGGAAATAAAAGTCATTAACTTGAAGAGATAGTAAAATTGTTTCTGTCCTCAGGTAACATAATCTATATGGAAAATTCTAACAGTATACACTGGAAAAAATAATTAGAATTAATAGACAAGTTCATCAAGGTTGCAGGGTACAAGATCAATATACAAAAATCAATTGTATTTCTAGATACTTTCAAAGAACAATCTGTAAATGAAATTAAGAAAGCAATCCCATTTCTAATATCATTATGAAAGTGTAGCCTGAGGTCTTGTATGGCTAATTCCTCTTTTGAGATATTTCTGAACTAACCATTTTACCCTAATCCTGCATTCTACATTAGTCAACTAGGCTAAACTGCTTTTGGTGCTGAACTTCTGTTTGTGTTAAGTTTTCTTGCACATACTCTAAACTCTGCTGTCTGGAACATGCTATCTGTCCCTCTTACCCCAATGCTTATACTAATTTCTACACAACATTTTTTTTTTACCCTTAAAGTATTATCTAACATCTCAGTTTTGGTTGTCTTTTTCTCCATTTCTTCAATGTTTACTTCCTAATATTTTAATTTAATTATGTTTTATTTGCAATGTCCTACTTGACAGTATATTTCATGAAGTTTTAAACCCTATATAATGTTCAACATTGAATCTTTCCTGCCTAATTCATTGTCTGGCATAGAGCAAGCATGGGGGAATCCTTCTAAAATCAACTATTTGATACTGTATAACTGTATACAAAGCTGTGCAATTATATCTAACTCATTTACTGAGTCTTCTATTTTTCTAGAACACTGTGAGTTCTCTCTATGTCATAGTCAGTTTGTTCTCTGGATCTAGGCCTGCTGAAGTAGGTTCAATATATATTTGGCAAATACACCAATGAACGGATGAATGCCTTTGGCAGAATTGATGTTGTATAGCTCATGGGTTAAAATTTCCATAAAAAGAAGACAAATTCTGACTCCATAAGTTAGCAATTGTGTCACTTTAGCACTTTAGAGGGATTGTTTTCTTCATAACTTACTCACCATAAAATAAGTATACAGTGTCGAGTGAATTATTATTATGTTAAAGGAAGAAGGAAACAACAAATATTTAATAAAAGGAAAAAATGTTCTTAAACTGTGCACAGAAATAATATTTGATTACTTGTGAATGCTTTGCTAATAAGTTTGTATGATACTTGACTAATTAGTTTTTCCATACACAGGCTAAATTTCCTATTAAAACAGAAAACAATCTCCAAAAAAGCAAGTTCAGTTTCAGAACTATGTATCTCACTATTAAATGGCAAATCAAATTGAAAACTAAATTATTTCTTAACATTCAATGTATTATTCTCATAATATATAAACTGTCAGATAAGACTGAAAGTATCCTCAACAAGATCTGCAAATGAGGATGTCTATTGGTTTGTGGTGGGATTTATTTATTTTAGAAAGAAAGGTATAAATTAAATTCCAATGAGCTAAGAAAAATCTATGACAATTTGGAGAAAATCAACTCAATATTGTCCATTAATGAACTGAAAACATTTTAGAATAAGACCAATTGACAAAGACATATTTTACCAATTAGTAAGTACATTACAGGTAGAAATGATTATTCAGCACAGTTATGAATGTGGCCGGAAGCAAATGTTACAATCATAGTTTAATATAAAGCAATGTATGATGTATATTGTGAACACTTACATAATTGGCCTTGATTGTAATCATCCCTCTACATCTGATCTCATTAAAACACTTTTCTAATGAGTATATGGGGGAGTTAGAAAAAATAAAAATGGAAAACACAGTCTATTTTAAAATCAATTTGTGTAATTTGTTGTCCTCAAATTAATGCTTTATAATTTTTATTATTAGGATCCCTTTCAGCTCTCAAATCAGAGGATTTATTGTTATAAGGCATTCATGGATACCATAGGTTTAGAAATTTGGTGATTTGTAAACAATATTATGGAGATGCTTTGTCCAGCTGTCAGAGTTCAAGCGCAGTACACATACTTTTAGAAGGCATCATGTTACAGAAGGATGCAAAATTTGGAGGTAGAAACGCTATAGATGAAATGAAGCACTTAGCACTTATAGGAGCAAGATTGTGTGAATTTATCATTTTTATAGTCTCAATTTTTCTTATATAAAATTGGCATGATATGTTTACGTCATTTTTCTGGTCGTAAGATTTAAAAGGCCAAACACATACACACGCACACGCACACACACACACACACACACACACACACTGACATAGATAGATATGTCAGTTACTTTGAATTGTTCTCTGTCACAAAACACTGAATATAAAAAGCCATTGTAGTGACTACTAACTCTTCTTTGGTGGCTGAGTGGTAAAGGACCTGCCTGCCAATGCAGGAGACATGGATTCAATCCCTGGGTCGGGAAGATTCCCTGGAGAAGGAGATGGCAGCCCACTCTGCTATTCTTACCTGGGAAATCACATGGACAGAGGAGCCAGGTGGGCTACATTCCATGGGGTAGCAAAAAGTCAGACATGACAAGCTGTAGAGAATGCAGTTAGATTCAATTGACTACATGGTACAGGTATAAGACCTTTCTATGAACTCTCTGAGTAATTTAGGTTGAAGTGAAGAAGTGAAGTCGCTCAGTTGTGTCTGACTCTGCGACCCCATGGACTGTAGCCCCCCAGGCTCCTTGGTCCATGGAATTTTCCAGGCATGAACACTGGAGTGGGTTGCCATTAGGTTGGTACCCAGCAAAACTTAAGGAAAATTGTTTCTAATAAATAATAAATAAAAGCCTTATAAACAGGATGAGGTTAGACTTTCTCTTTTATCAAGTCTTGTCAGTTTGGATTTTTAAACATTTTTCAGACTGTTTATACTTAATATAAATATTGATAGGTTTAGATTAATGTCAGACATTTTGTTCTTGATGTTATATTTTTTCCTACCTGTCTTTTATTTCTTTTCCATTCCTGCTTTGTTTTGGGTTCCTTGAGTATTTATTTTCACTATTACATGTTATTCCTGGTATTGAAATTTTAGATATTTTTCTTTGTATTAAATGCTAATGGTTGCTCAAAGCAAGCTTATGATATGCATCTTTAATTTATAACATATCCTGCCAAACAGTAAACAACTTTGCAAACATTAAAAGAAACATGCACACTGTAAAGTTAAAAGCACATAGGGTTTAGAAGTAACAGTGCGGAAAAGATGGAGGCAGAAATGACAACCTACTCCAGTATTTGTGCCTGAAAAATCCATGGACAGAGGAGCCTGGCTGGCGGGCTACAGTCCACAGGGTCTCAAAGAGTCAGACATGACTGAGCGACTAAACACGCAGCATGCCCCGGTGGGAACGACGCCTCCTGTGTTTGTTTTTCATAGTTATTTGAATCCAGT
Source organism: Bos mutus (assembly GCF_027580195.1). Lineage (NCBI taxonomy): Eukaryota > Metazoa > Chordata > Mammalia > Artiodactyla > Bovidae > Bos > Bos mutus. The sequence goes on along the minus strand of NC_091640.1, from coordinate 10,487,047 downwards.
TTCTACTAATTCCAATGTGTGAAGTGTGTAGCTGTTCCTGCCGCTTCTGAGGCTCTTGACAATGAGTCATATTTTCCTGCTTCTTTTTATGTTTCGCAGTTTTAGAATGAGATTTTTAGACGTGGGTTATAAAAGCAGAGGAGAGTTTGAAGTAAATATTTTTTACCCTCGGCCAGGATGCTACCAGAGGGATCAGAGGCAATCGTTTCTCTCTCTGAGCTAGGTCTGGGCTGTATTATACCTAAAATGATAACCAGATTACCCCTGGCTTCAAATATTTTGAAGGCAACATCAGGACTTCTTAATCAATAGAGAGCTAGCAAATCTTAAAAGTTCTCTTTCTGCTTTACAGTGTATCACCAGTTGCCAAATAGCTTTTCAACTCAGCTTCACAACCACATACAACTTTGTCTTTCCCTTATTGTCCTGTTTCTGGCCTTTAGCAGGATTCTATTTGGCAGGAACACTGTCCGTTCATTTAGAAATGTGAACTGTCCATTCACTTAGAAATGTGAAACTGCATGGAAAAAAAAAATCAGCTGGCTTTTTTAATCCCACTTGTGGAGGTTTCATTACCTCACCCATCGTTCCTCCAGTAATGAAATCAGCCCTGATGTTCTTTTGTACTACGAAGAGCTCATTTATTTTGAGAATAGGGAATACTTTAATACAATATCAGGATATGCAAGAGAAAAATTCTTCCTTATTTAAAAAATTTTGATTTACATTACATTTCTAGATCAAATGATGTCCATGTGGATTATTGATTGAAACACTTCTTTAAATATGGAACAAATCTGAAAGAATCAAAACAAATCAACACTAGGTTCAAAGCTGACAGCAAAGCACTGCTTTTTGAGTATTCTGTGTTTATATGTAAATGTGTGTGTCTATTTGTACAGCAATTTATCATTAAAACATCATAGTTGAAGCATTATTGTTAATAATGTTTACATTTTATAGAGTATGATAAATATAGTTATTAAAAAAACCCATTCATATCCACAATGCAGAATGAATGTATATAATCAACTTGGTTTATGTATGTTTTATTGATATATATGCTCAAATCCACTTCAGATCACATAAGCCCTGTCTTACTCTAGTGTGAAAACTTTAAGAGTTACATAAATGTCACCTTAAAAGCAAGAAAAATCTGGTGACTGTCATGTGAATGGAGTCACCATGGAAATGTTAGTTTTTTTTGTTGTTCAGTAGAACTGTCTAAATCGTGGCCTGGCAACTTGTGAATAACAGATTTCAGAGTGACAAAAACACCTGCTTCTTTAAATATCTCAAAAGCTAGGTTTGCTTTGCTATGGTAGCAGTAGCAAATAATAAAATATACAATAAAGTATGCTAGAAGTATACTTTAGGTGGTGGCTTAGACAGTAAAGTGTCTATCTACAATGCGGGAGACCCGGGTTTGAGCCCTGGGTTGGGAAGATCCCCTGGAGAAGGAAATGGCAATCCACTCCAGTACTATTGCCTGGTAAATCCCATGGACAGAGGAGCCTGGTAGGCTACAGTCTATGGGGTCGCAAAGAGTCGGACACGACTGAACGACTTCACTTACTCACTTACTTACTTATGCTAGAAGTGGCTTTGCATTCAGATTAATTGTAGGAGAGTGTGTCTAAATTACAATTAGAACTCAGATTTCCCAGGCACTGTTACTGATGATGGGTTCTAAACTAAAATGATTAGATAAAGTATTTATAATAATAAAAGCACTGCATCCAGCTTTCAATCTTTAAATGAGAATGACCCATACACTTTAAATTCAGTGCCACAATTTGCTTACTTGAATTACTTAATAATAACTATCAAGAAATTCAACTAATCAAAAACTATTTTAGGGCTTCCCTGGTGGTCCAGTGGTTAGGAATCCGCCTTGCAATGCAGTGGACACCAGTTTGATCCCTGGTCCAAGATCTCACATGCCATGTAGCAACTAAGCCCTCGAGCCACAACTACCAAGCCCGTGTGCCTAGGGCCTGGGCCCCTCAACAACAGAGGCCACCACAGTGAAGAGCAGCCCCTGCTCACCACAATAGAGAAAACACACGTGGAGCAACAAAAACCCGCACAGCCAAAAAAGAAATTAATAAAGGAAAATTAGATAAATAAAAATCTTAAAAAAACGATTCTATATTGTAAAGAATATCCTAAATTGTAAAGAACATCTCAATCTCTCAAAAGACAACTCATCATTTTGTATACATTATGTGAGACATACTGGAATTTGTTTGCTTAGTCTCCATATTTTACAAAATAAAAACTATATTTTATCAACTTCCTTACTGGTAAGGTTTTAGATGTTTTAGATGTAAATTACTTTCCACCAATTGGATGCATTTACAGGGATTCAGATACCACTTCAATGGCAGAAACCAAAGAGGAACTAAAAAGCCTCTTGATGAGGGTGAAAGAGGAGTGAAAAGGCTGGCTTAAAACCCAGCATTCAAAACAAAAATTATGGCAACTGGTTCCATCACTTCATGGCCAATAGATGGGGGAAAAGTGGAAACAATGACAGATGTTAGATTTCTTGGCTCCAAAATCACTGCGGATGATCACAGCAGCCATGAAAAAAAAGAAAAAGAAAAACCCACTTGCTGCTTGGAAGAAAAACTATGACAAACCTAGAGAGAGTATTAAAAAGCAGAGATACCACTTTGCTGACAAAGGTCCATATAGTCAAAGCTATGGTGTTCCAGTAGTTGTGTAGTAGTTATGTGTGGATATGAAAGTTGGACCATAAAGGAAAAGAATAGACACTTTTGAATTGTGGTAAGCGAGAAAACTGTTGAGAATCCCTTAGACAGCAAGGGAATCACGCCAGTAAATCCTAAGGAAAATCAGCCCTCAATATTCATTGGCAAGACTGATAATGAAGCTGAGACTTTCCATCCTTTGGTCACCTGATGTGAAAAGCTGATGCATTGGAAAAGACCCTAATACTGCAGAAGATGGGGGAAAGAGGAGACAGGTGGGGAGACGGAAGATGAGATGGTTGGATGCCATCACTGACTCAATGGACATGAGTTTGAGCAAACTCTGGGAGATAGTGAGGACAGGGAAGCCTGGCGTGCTGCAGTTCATGGGGTCATAAAGAGTCAAAAACAACTTAGTGACTGAACAATAACAATAGAGATTCAGAAGGCAGAACTGAAGACAGGAGATGATCATTCTGGAACTGTTGTCAGTGGCCGTGGTCTACCATGGTCATGGATTCCCAGCAGCAGTTTCATTTTGATTGAGGCTCATCTCCTGGATTTGATAAAACATTGACTATAGAGATAGCCACTGTGCATAATTCATAAAGGTCAAGATTGTAGCTTTGAATATACCTTCTCCAGCCTGTTAGTGTTCAGAGGTGATACTGGTATAAGATATGAAAGATAGCTCCTTGTAGAGCTGGGAATTATTCTCAGGTATATGGACTAAAACATAACTTGTCCATTTTCAACATTTTTGATAAGCTCCATACTCTCTGTATTAAATTTCTTTCTGACTGAATCACCTAGCAGAGTCTTTATTTCGTCTATTCAATTCAGGTTAACAGTAGTCATTTGAAAATTGTTAACTTAAATCTCTCTTAGTAGAAATGCAAAATGTAAAAATAAACTCTCCTTAACAGTGTATAGATTGACAATAACATTAATATAGAATATTAATGTATTTTTTCTTGGAAAAGTTTTGTTATTTAAATTTTTCTGTAAGGATAAATTTTCATACCCTTTGTTTCCTCTTGTAAATGTTTAAAAATGCAGATACAAGCATTTTTATATGCTTACCACCAGGAATAAATCTTTGTAGTTGAAAAAGAAGTAGATAATCTTTTGAATTTCACTTACAATGTCTTCAGAAAGAATACTACATGACAAATATATATTAACCATCTCTCCTACATAGGGGAAAACATTCAAAATTGTAATTCTAAATATCTGGTTAGTCATTTGATATTGATCTTTTTTTGTCAAACAGTAACTCTGTGTAACTTTATTCATTTCTAAATAAGCATGGAATTCTCAAAGCCAGAATACTGGAGTGGGTAGCCTATCCATTCTCCAGTCGATCTTTGCAACCCAGCAGTTGAAGCAGGGTCTCCTGCCTTGCAGGTGGATTCTTTACCAGGTGAGCTACCAGGGAAGCCCAAATAAGTATAATCTAAATAGTAATTGATTTTGAAAATTATGTTTAAGAAAGATGCGAAAAGTTAAGAAAGAGGAAAAGCAACTAAATAACTTCTGTCCATTAGAATGTTATTTTTAAGTCCCAAATGTGAACTCATTCTCTAGTATTATCCTATACATGAATCTCCATACTCTAAGATTTTTGTTCTTATTTCATTGCTAAGTCGTGTCTGACTCTTTTTGACCCCATGGATTGTAGCCCACTGGGCTCCTCTGTGCACAGAATTTCCAAGGCAAGAACCCTGAAGTGTCATCATTTCCTTTTCCAGGGGCTCTTCCTGACCCAGGGATCAAACAGGCGTCTCTTGCACTGGCGGTGGGATTCTTTACCACTGAGATACCAGGGAAACCCATTCATGTTTTACTCTCATTCATGTTAAGTATCTTAGAAATAACTGTTAAAGATCATTTAGTTCTTAAGGCTTTCCTTAATGAAGACTACAATGATAACATTTAAAATTTTGCTGCAATATAGTCCTTTATACCTATTTTATTTCTTGGCTTAGACAAGAACTTTCTAGATATAACAAAAGCATAATTCATAAAAAAACACAGTAGAAATTGGAATCTCCGAAAGTAAAAAGTCTTGTTTATGGTGATGGTCTCTTGTTGTATATATGTGTGTCCAAACGTATCCAGTTTTACATATTAAATGTGTGCAGGTTATTACATGTCAGTTACACCTCAATAAAAATGAGTGAATTGAAATGCTATACAAACAAAATTAAGTAGCATCTCATATGTTCAAAAGACAGGAATATTAGTAATAAATGCTGATTGATCTAAACTTAGATAAAAGATACAAATGTAGGATGGACAAAAAAAAAGAGTAAAGATAACATGCAAAAATGGTAAAGGAAATTGTCTGAGAGCAGACATGGATGGGGTTGCCATGTTAGACTTTATGTTTCTAAATAGGCCAATGTTCTTTTTGATTGGCCATGCCTCTGTGGTAACATAAGCTTCATATTAATATTTTCACTCAATCCTGCTTCAGGAAAAACAGATTTTTAGTTACTCCCCAAAATTCATTTGATTAATCAAATGTTTATTGAATGTTCCTATTGCCAAGCAATACATGGCATAAACATTATAAAGTATGACAGACATATTTCCTTCCCTCTTATCATTTGGGGGTCACTGTTGAACAGAGGATGGAATGTAAGATATTAGTATCTAGAAATGAGGCTGCAGGAACATGTTCTTAAGTGACTTGAGAGTTTTTTTTAATATCTAGCATTGTACACACTGTAATTAATCACATTCAGAGGCACATGCATCCATATGCAACAGAAGCAGAGAATTTAAGACTTGTGTTAGCCTCTTGAATCTCAATGGACAGAGATTGCAATTTACAAGATACGTTTCTATCATAAGCAAAAGCATGCTGTGGAGTAGAAAAATCCTTTGTTTTCAAGTGCACTGATGCTGTGCTTCAAGCTTTTCTGTAATTGCATGATTTCAGAGTTGTTTTTCACGGGTGTGACCGAAATCTTTCCAAAGTAATGCTTAATAGAAAGTTGAAACACTGCAGCCTAGCAATAAGACATTTTACTGGTAATTACCAGAATGAGTCACCATTCCGGATGGTGAGTAGCATTGATTTTTAGTCCCTTAAAGGATTTATTTATGTTTTTCCTTTCAACTTATCTGAAAGCCTTCAATAAAGGAATGGTGCTGACTGAGTATTTAATCATAAACCTTTAAGGCAATGACATATGGGAAAAATGATTCCCTTGCCTTTCTTTCAAAATATATTTGAAAAATGTGAAGCTGGAGACAAATAAACTTGTAATCTCTTTTAAAAACTGTATCAAGATGTCAACAAAATTTTAGGTTAAAAATGCTTTATAACTTAAAACTATAGATATGTACATAGATAGATTCAGAGTCAAAATGAAGAATGGACTATCTGCAACAATTTTAATGTTATTAATGTTTTCTTTAAATTTTGTAAGTACTTTCAAGTAAAGGATCAAGCCAGGAAACACATTCCAAGAATCAAAATACGCATCCTGCACCAAATTGCCTCTAATTTTTTCCCCTAAACTGTGTCTGTCTATAGTCTAAATACTCTTTATAATGAAAAAAAAAAAAAAATCCTGACAGAGAGGTGAGGAAGCCTCCAGCTCTCAAATCTTGCAGACATCATTAAAAAATAGACTTACTTTTTTTAGCTAGTATATTGAAGATTACATTTAAAGTTTTACATAAACAACTTGAATTTTTGTTGTTTTGGTCTTTGCTCAAAGCAGCATTTTATCTAGTTTATCACGTGTGTGTGTGGGTGTGTGTGTTTGTGTCTGTGGATGTGTGTGTGTGTGTTTTCTTGGCATATACATCAATTAGGTAATCAATGAATGCTAACGTGCTTATCCTTTAACATCTCCTTAGTATAGCTCCTGGAAGAAAGCTCTTCATTTGAACAACAAACATATTGCAAACCCTAGAAGCCAAGCATTATGTTAGCTGCTGGAATATTGACAAATATTGACAAATAAAGACAAAGTCTCTCTTCAAAGAAAGTTGCTGAAAGTGTTTTGTGATGATAAAAGACAATGACCTCACACTGATTTTCTTCAATAATTCTTTCCTATTTATTTGTGGACCAGTATTTGTAACTCCATGGAAGAAATAAACAGTACAGATATAATCTCATCTGTGTAATTAAATATACAAATGATTCACTACTCATGATACACTTTCCACTTGATAGTATTAATAAGTATCTTCTCTGTTTCTTAGCCCGGAGATCTTGTTTATTTATATAACTTAAACTTTCTGTCCTCAATTCCCTTTTTCTGAGAAATAGGGATAATAATATAACCCCTATTCAAGGGTAGTTATGAAGATTAAGTAAGATAATTAATTCAAAGTACTTAAAGCTTGATGCTTATATTACTAAATGTCAGATTTTTAATGTTATCAAATATTAAGTAAAGTATCCATTTTAATGTTGATAATTCAAATTATACAAAACAATATCAGTAATGGCATTCTGAATTGTAAAATATAAAGAAACCCAAATAAACATTTTAAATACTCAAATGCCTGTTTTATAGATTTGTTTCCTTTGTGACATAACTATATTTCTCTAACAATCAAAGCACACTTCTGAAATCTTGTAACACTAACCACCATAAAATTCAGCTTTTAATTATGTGATAATTTTCACTGTAGCCAGGTGAAAAGTGTTAATAGCTCAGTTGTACCTGACTGTAGCCTGCCAGGCTCCTTTGTCCGTGGGATTCTCCAGGCAAGAATATTGGAGTGGGTTGCCATTCCCTTCTCCAGGGCATTTCCCCAAGCCTGGGATCGAACCCTGGTCTCCTGCATTGCAGGCAAATTCTTTACCCTCTGAGTCACAGAGGATCACCATAGCTTTTTTCTACATCCTATTATTTCATTGTGTGCCAGTTCTTTTTAGTTGGATTCAATGTTAATTCAAAGCAAGCAATGATCTTTTTCTTTTTTATCTTTCTAATACAAATATATTTACTAACTAGTTAAACATTTCTAGATTTTACTTTTAATTAACAATTTAACTATGAATATTGCTTGAAAGATACTATATGTTATGATAAAAACAAGAGTATTTTGTAAGAGATATTTATCTTTGTTTCTTTTAAAAGCAAATAAAAAATAATGTTGATCTTATGTATCAGTTATTTCATTTTGTTTTTATATTGACTTGCAAGAGAGTTTCTGTTTCTATATTTTATATATAAAGAGCTTGAGGTTATAGAGGTAAAGCATTTTGCTAGTATACCACAGTAGACTGTCTAGGAATACAGAGGTAAAGAAGATTTGTCTAACTTTAAAGCCTAAATGTCAATTAAAAGACGTGTAATTGCGATGGTGTGATCACTGACCTAGAGTCAGACATCCTGGAATGTGAAGTCAAGTGGGCCTTAGAAAGCATCATTACGAACAAAGCTTGTGGAGGTGTTGGAATTCCAGTTGAGCTATTCCAAATCCTGAAAGATGATGCTGTGAAAGTGCTGCACTCAATATGCCAGCAAATTTGAAAAACTCAGCAGTGGCCACAGGACTGGAAAAGGTCAGTTTTCATTCCAATCCCAAAGAAAGGAAATGCCAAAGAATGCTCAAACTACCACACAATTGCACTGATCTCACATGCTAGTAAAGTAATGCTCAAAATTCTCCAAGCCAGGCTTCAGCAATACATGAACCGTGAACTTTCTGATGTTCAAGATGGTTTTAGAAAAGGCAGAATAACCAGAGATCAAATTGCCAACAATCGCTGGATCATGGAAAAAGCAAGAGAGTTCCAGAAAAACATCTATTTCTGCTTTATTGACTATGCCAAAGCCTTTGACTGTGTGGATCACAATAAACTGTGGAAAATTCTGAAAGAGATGGGAATACCAGACCACCTGACCTGCCTCTTGAGAAATCTGTATGCAGGTCAGGAAGCAATAGTTAGAACTGGACATGGAACAACAGACTGGTTCCAAATAGGAAAAGGAGTATGTCAAGGCTGTATATTGTCACCCTGCTTATTTAACTTACATGCAGAGTACATCATGAGAAATGCTGGACTGGAAGAAACACAAACTGGAATCAAGATTGCCGGGAGAAATAACAATAACCTCAGACATGCAGATGACACTACCCTTATGGCAGAAAGTGAAGAGGAACTAAAAAGCCTCTTGATGAAAGTGAAAGAGGAGAGTGAAAAAGTTGGCTTAAAGCTCAACATTCAGAAAATGAAGACCATGGCATCCAGTCCCATCACCTCATGGGAAATAGATGGGGAAAGAGTGGAAACAGTGTCAGACTTTTTTTTTTTTGGGCTCCAAAATCACTGAAGATGGTGAATGCAGCCATGAAATTAAAAGACGCTTACTCCTTGGAAGGAAAGTTATGTCCAACCCAGATAGCATATTCAAAATCAGAGACATTACTTTGCCAACAAAGGTTCGTCTAGTCAAGGCTATGGTTTTTCCTGTGGTCGTGTATGGATGTGAAACTTGGACCGTGAAGAAGGCTGAGTGCTGAAGAATTGATGCTTTTGAACTGTGGTGTTGGAAAAGACTCTTGAGAGTCCCTTGGACTGCAAGGAGATCCAACCAGTCCATTCTGAAAGAGATCAGCCCTGGGATTTCTTTGGAAGCAATGATGCTAAAGCTGAAACTCCAGTACTTTGGCCACCTCATGCCAAGAGTTGACTCGTTGGAAAAGTCTGATGCTGGGAGGGATTGGGGGCAGGAGGAGAAGGGGACGACAGAGGATGAGATGGCTGGATGGCATCACTAACTCGATGGACGTGAGTCTGGGTGAACTCTGGGAGTTGGTGATGGACAGGGAGGCCTGCTGTGCTGCGATTCATGGGGTTGCAAAGAGTCGGACACGACTGAGTAGCTGAACTGAACTGAATTGATTTTATTGATTTTTTTTACATGTCTTCATTTTTTTGAAACTTCCTTTTTTAAGAGATATTCTAGGATAAAATACTAATAAACATATTCAAATTTTAGAAAATAGCAATAAAATATGTATACAATCTTTCTGCTTTTTAATAGAATAGCCCTTCTGTACTCTTGCTGAAGACAAATAGTTATGCTAAGTACCTTATAATTTTGCCAAGAAAAGACTGATCTAAGCAAACAACCAAACAAATTTGTCTGAAATTCCATTAGCAAAAGGCTTTCAACAACATGAGCTCAGTCAAGCTTATAATTTAATTTTTCTCACACATCTTTATTAATTTCTATTTCTGATCAGAGGGTCATGTCTTCATCATATGGCCTAAAATTAACTGTGTGAAACCAAGCTCAGGTACCCAAAGTTAAATAGGAAATACAAAGGAAACTCAAGGAAAAGAAATTCAATAAGTTGAAGAATAAAGTTTATTTTCATGTGCCGAATATTAAGCTATTTTCTTCCAGTGGTACTGTTGATAGAATATTGGTCATTTCACAGAAGGTGTTTCTAATGAAATAATGCAGGCACACCTGGGGTAACTTCCTATAATTTTTATTTTCTGTGATTTTAAATGTGAGATGCTTTTTGGAGCTCAATATATTCAAGTGTAAGTCAGCAATATTGTTTCACACATCTCAATATAGCATTTAGAACATAATACCATACTTACCATATCATACCATGCCTTACCATATCTAGCACAATATCTACAATATGTATCAACTAAAATGTGAGTACCTAGGTAACAGTTGAAATCATATACTATTTAACCTGAAACCTCAAATTCTTAAATTATGGTTACATTGAAGATCTCTCCAAACTTAAACCTGTTGCCATTATATCCTCTCTCATCCTACACTACTTCATAAAGCTATTTCATATACTGTGTATACTATTGGAGAAGGCGATGGCACCCCACTCCAGTACTCTTGCCTGTAAAATCCCATGGATGGAGGAGCCTGGTAGGCTGCAGTCCATGGGGTCACTAAGAGTCGGACATGACTGAGCAACTTCACTTTGACTTTTCATTTTCATGCATTGGAGAAGGAAATGGCAAGCTGAAGCTGAAGCTGAAGCTCTAATATTTTGTCCATCTGATGCAAAGAGCCAACTCATCAGAAAAGACTCTGATGCTGGGGCTGCCCTGATAGCTCAGTTGGTAAAGAATCCACCAGCAATGCAGGAGACTCTGGTTCAATTCCTGGGACAAGAAGATCTGCTGGAGAATGGATAGACTACCCACTCCAATACTCTTGGATTTCCCTTGTGGCTCAGCTGGTAAAGAATCTGCCTGCAATGCAGGAGACCTGGGTTTGACCCCAGGGTTGGGAAGATCCCCTTGAGAAGGGAATGGCTACCCACTCCATGGACTGTATATGGGCTGTATAGTCCATGAGGTCACAAAGAATCAGACACAACTGAGTGACTTTAACTTTCACTTTTCATTTTCTGAGGCTGGGAAATATTGAGGGCAAGAGGAGAAGGGGGCAACAGAGGATGGGATGGTTGGATAGCATCACCAACTCAGTGGACATGAGTTTGAGAAAGCTCTGGGAGATGGTGAAGGATAGGAAAGCCTGGTGTGCTGCAGTCCATGAGGTTGCAAAGAATTGGACACGACTGAGCAACTGAACAACAACAAAATGTGTATGGAAATACATGTCTGTAGACACAGTTTTATGATGGCAAATAAATTAGAAAGTTATTATCTTCCCAGATTCTCTTTTCTCTACAGCATAGAACTTCTGGTTCCCCTCCCTGTGATTACAAAAAAAAAAAAATTGTCAACTGCTCTTGCCTAATTTATCTATTGGCAATTCCAAAATGTTGACTGGCCCTGAAAGGGAGTGGTTACATGACAAGGGCCTCGCCACCAGCTATTGTATGACATTTCTCTGGATCATTGGTTAAAAATATGCAGCCGACACCAAAGACTGAAGTAAGGACATTGGTAGAGAAATAATCTCTTCTTCCAGGAGGATAAGGATTGGGCACAGAGAAGACTTGCTAAGAAAGTGTTTAATTAGTGGGGTTCTGGTTGTCATTTTTCCTGTCACAGAGAGAAACCATGTCTGTAAAAGGATTTCAAGCTCTGAGAGACAGTTCTGAGGTGAAAAGAGAAATAATGACAAGTCTACTTGTATAAGTCTTGGTAAAGACAAACAAGCCAACCGAAATCTCTACCTGTATTTAATATATATTTACACTTGCACTTATAAAAAATCTTTGGCCCTGCCGTGTGGTATATGGGATCTTAGTTCCCCAGCTGACTGAACCTGTGCCCCTGAAATGGCAGTACCTAGTCTTAACCACTGGATCACCAAGGAATTCCCTTATACTTGCACTTTTAAATAATAATTTAAAATACTTTATTTTGAGATATACTTAGTTCTTTGACTAAAATTTTTCTGTAGGTTTAGAGATGGAAATTGCTGTTAGTAGTAATTATGTCCCAGTAACTAGCATTATTTTTGACACCAATAGGTGAATGGTGTGAATGAATGCAAATATATTAAGCTATTATTGAACAATTTTAATTATTATCATACAACTAATAAGATTATGGTCAGATGAGATTATCTTTACTTTTCTAAAAATAGCTCTGCTGCTGCTGCAGCTAAGTCCCTTCAGTCGTGTCCGACTCTGTGCAACCCCAGAGACGGCAGTCCACCAGGCTCCCCCGTCCCTGGGATTCTCCAGGCAAGAACACTGGAGTGGGTTGCCATTTCCTTCTCCAGTGCATGAAAGTGAAAAGTCAAAGTGAAGTCGCTCAGTCGTGTCCGACTCTTAGCGACCCCATGGACTGCAGCCTACCAGGCTCCTCCATCCATGGGATTTTCCAGGCAAGAGTACTGGAGTGAGTTGCCATTGCCTTTTCCAAAAAATAGCTGTACTATATGCCATATTTAAAATCATGTGTGTAAAAAAAAAATTAAAAAAATTAAAAAAAAAATCATGTGTGAATTGTAAATTAGGATGACCAGGTTTTAGTTTAAGACTGTATAATGGCATGGATTTGAGACATGGATTTATTCTTTGTATGTCCTCTTGTTAAGATAACTACCTTCAGTTCAGTTCAGTTCAGTTCATTCACTCAGTCATATTCCACTCTTTGCAACCCCATGAACCGCAGCACGCCAGCCATCCCTGTCCGTCACCAAGTCCCAGAGTTCACTCAGACTCACCTCCATCGAGTCACTGATGCCATCCAGCCATCTCATCCTCTGTCATCCCCTTCTCCTCCTGCCCTCAACCCCTCCCAGCATCAGAATCTTTTCCAATGAGTCAACTCTTGGCATGAGGTGGCCAAAGTACTGGAGTTTCAGCTTTAGCATCATTGCTTCCAAAGAAATCCCAGGGCTGATCTCTTTCAGAATGGACTGGTTGGATCTCCTTGCAGTCCAAGGGACTCTCAAGAGTCCTCTCCAATACCACTAAAATACTAAATATGTGTAGTAAAAGAAAAGAATGTGGAGTAATAAAGTAAAATGAAAATTTAAGATCAAAGTGTGATCTCTTAAGAATAGAGAGAACTCTATTGCATGCTCAGTCCCTCAGTCCTGTCCCACTCTTTGTGACCCCATGGACTGTAGCCTGCCAGGCTCCTCTGTCCCTGGGATTTTCCAGGCAAGAATACTGGAGTGGGTTGCCATTTCCTCCTCCAGGGGATCTTCCCAACCTAGGGGTTGAACCCGTGCCTCCTGTGTCTCCTGCATTACAGGCTGATTCTTTACTGCTGCACCAGCTGGGAAGCCCATAAATTACCAAAGTTACTGACTTTGTAGGATAAGCAGAAATACGAGGAAGAGAAACTAACAGTTTTTAACAGTTTATTTTTAAGGAGTTTTATTCTAGTGGCTTATATTACTTTTGTTTACACTGAAAAATAGCTTTAACCTATAAAATGAAAATGATAACCCTCATCACCCAAAAGAATTTGAAAAAATTTATTGACATCAAAGGTCACTGACATTTTTAGTAAACATAATTACATGAGTAATTGAAAAGTACTACATTTTGAAAGGTGAAATGCTATTATTAGAATACATATCATGATTGGAGGTTATGATGTTTTAGTTAGAATACAAATGAATTTTGTAAAAAAAATTAATATAGAGTACAGCTTTAATGTAACCTTTATTCAGTAATTAAAGCTTGCTTTATGCTAGATCCTATCACCTCATTTGCATTCAGTGTCCCATTATATATATATATATATATTATATTTCTAAAAAAACAAAATAAGCTTAATTTTACTAGTTAACATGACCCTAAGACAACTATATTACACTAATATTTGTATTAAATTTTTTTGTTCCTAAACTGATTTTTTATGGAATATTTGCATTTACATATATTAACTTCTCATGTATATTAGGGAAAAAAAAACACTAATCCTTTTTGCTAACTTTATGATTAAAATATAAGAGCCATAATTAAAATGTAGTCATAATTTAAATAAGAAAAGTAGTATGATGCTGTGGTTAAAAAGAAAACAGGTTTAGAGGTTAATTTATCTAGATTTAAATTTTGTCTCCTGTAGTTACTACTGACTTGATGTGGAACAATTTGTATAAGCATCATTTTCTTAATATGCAAAATAGTAATAGCACTATCTCTCAGAACATATTGGTTGGAGTAAATGAGATGGTGAATAAAAGATAAATGGAATATTTTTATAGCTTTGATATTTACTTCCATAAATCAAAGATAAATTGCTACACTTTTTAAAAATTCAAAATGTTATAACAGAACTTCTAGGAGAAGACAGTAGATGTACTTCACCTTATTTCTTCCACTAAATACAACCTACAACCTTGGCTGTTACGCATTAAAAAAAGAACATGCTGAATGGTGAAAAGAAGACAGACCATATAGTTCATGAATATAGATATAAAAATCCTTAACAAATATTAGGAAAGAAAATTCAATAATGTTTTAAAAAATGTATACCATGACCTAGTAGAGTTTATTCCAGATATACAAAGCTGACTTTATTTTAAAATCAATCAGTGTAATACAAAAGAAGAAAGATCACATGATCTTATTAGTCAAAAGCACTTGATAAAATTCAATATCCATTCAGATTTGGAAAAAATATTTGCAAACAGCACAGTTGAAAAAGTACTAATGTCCAAAATACATCAGGAAGTCTTAAAACTCACAAGCAAAAAAAGAAAAAGAATGCAGTTATAAAACAGGGAAAATACATGAAAATATATTTTCACAAATATATACAGATGGTAAAAAAATTAAAAGATGTTAAAAATCATTTGCACTTGGAAAATACAATTAAAACCACAAGATGTCATTCCATCCTTGTTAGAATGGCTAAAATTAAAAAAAAAAAAGCATTATTGATCTGAGCAAGCAAATGAAGGAGAGTCTGCAAAGACTGAAGGAATAAATTGTATAAAAATAAGATTGACTATGACAAATAAGACTAATAGAACAATCAGGATGAGGACTGTAATGGACTGTTGACGTTTATGACATTGAACTCATGGTCCACTTTCTCAAAGTAGCTGTGTCAGAATAGTGGGTGTAGCAGTCATTGTACAGCATGACAGATAGAATCAGTAGGAGATACACAGTAAGGGATTTATTGCAAGAAGTTTCCATAGGGAATTGAGAGGGTTTACTAAGCAAATCTTAAATTTATACGGTAGGCTTTTAGGAAGATCAGGCGGGAACTTTCCTATACAAGACCTGAACTGCAATCCATGGGCAGAAATTTCTTATTTTACTGGGAATTCTCAGCTATGCTCTTAAGACATATCCTCTGATTTAATTAATCTCATTCTGATTACCTAGCAGAATCTTCTTTATCTAGTTAACATTGATCGTATCTACAAAATACCTCTACAGCAACACCTAAATTAGTGTTTGAATAATCAGAGGCTGCAACATAGTCAAGTTGACACATAAAACTTGATCATTAGAATGGATATGAAATGCATATATGAGCAAATGGGAGAAGAGCCATCAAATAAATCAATTCAACAACTTTACAAGAAAGAGGAAGAAAGAAATATGTCAGTAGTGGCATATTTATATGCTGCTAGAACAGATCCATTGGAGAGGAAAATGACATATGTTTCAGAAGATAGAACTTCTAAAGCAATATTCTTTGATATTTGACAGGGGATGGAATGTTGTATATAAATTGAGATGTTGGTCTTAGACAGCAGGAAGGAGAATGTACCTCTGATCAGAGGAGAAGATGTAAAGGATATAGGCTAAGATGTAGGCATGCTGTGTGCAAACATGGGCCTAGTCGTGTCCGACTCTTTGCAATCCCATGGACTGTAGCCTGCCAGGCTCCTCTGTCCATGGGAATTCCCAGGCAAGAGTACTGGAATGGGTTTTCATTTCCTTCTCCAGGGGATTTTCCCAACCCAGGGATGGAACCTGAGTCTCTTACATCTCTTTCATTGGCAGGCGGGTTCTTTACCACTAATGCCACCCGGGAATCCCCATAGACTAAGATTCTGGTTGTTAGCTAGAAAAGATAGTGGAAATCTGTGCAAGTTCTCCTCTGTCAGAAAAGTATTAATAGTAGAGGGAACTCCCTGATGGCTCAGACCATAAAGAATGAATAGTAGATGAGAATGTCAGAGGAGAATGAAATGGAAGAGTTTATGATAAATTATGAGCAGAGATTAGGCATGAAGTATCCATCTGGGAGATAAGGGATATTCAGAACTTAGAAAATGAAGCAATTAGGGCCTCCCTGGGGTTTAGGGTCATGCTTTTCAAGAGATCAGTCATTCTGTTTATGTACTTTTCTCTAGACACACTTAACTACATGTGCCATGTAGATTAAAGGACATAATTCAAGTTTCTAGGGAAGAATGAGAGTTTGGAGTATGGCAGAGGAGTGACTATAATGACTGGTCATGGAATTTAAATGGGTTAAAGAGGAAAGTAAGAATGTATACAATAAAAGTAGGGTAAAAACATAGTAGATACAAAAGAATTATGGGCTTTTAGAGTTTGTATGCTGGAAGGACTAGTTGGAAATAGGATTGGTCATCAAAATGCAGAATACTTGAAAGATTAATTTATGCAGACATTGATACTATTAATAAAGACATGGTCTAGGAATCACCATGAAAAAGAGTGCTGAAAAGACATGGATTCTAAGATTATTTAAGGACTAGGATTGAAAGAATTGGGGATCATGATTACATGTATATCAATGTCATAATTAATTAGTACATGAAGTGGTCAATAAATAATTCTTAATTTAATGAAGAAATAAAAGCATGAATGAGTATGAACAAAAGTACGAAGACCCGTCACACTAGTAGTATGGCAAATAATTATTTGCCATATTACTAATAATTTATAATTATAATATCTTGGTTCGCGAACTTCAGTCGTGTCCGACTCTGTGCGAACCCATAGACAGCAGCCCACCAGGCTCCACTGTCCCTGGGATTCTCCAGGCAAGAACACTGGAGTGGGTTGCCATTTCCTTCTCCAATGCATGAAAGTGAAAAGTGAAAGTGAACTTGCTCAGTTGTGTCCGACTCTTAGCGACCCCATGGACTGCAGCCCACCAGGCTCCTCTGTCCATGGGATGTTCCAGGCAAGAGTACTGGAGTGGGGTGCCATTGCCTTCTCTGTATAATATCTTAGTTATGCTAATTATAATTAATTATCAATAAGAAGAAAATAAATACAGGCTACTGTAAAAAAAGACTTTTTAAAGACCTAACTTCAAGAGTTAGGATACTCTTCATAGAGAATAAATAATTTAATATCATATTTCCATAGTAATTAAGAGTTTAGTTAGCACAGGAATCTGAGAGAATCCCAGTAGAGAACATGTACAAAAGGAACAGCAATGGATTTGATAACTTTGAGGATGGAAAGAAGGTTAATTTGTTGATGTAAAATAAACAAGGAGAAGAGAGGCATATGATAAACTTGGCATAGAACATGGAAAATGTTAGAGACTTGACTAAAAATTTTACTTTTCACCCAAAATGCTATGGGATATTTTAGATGGATTTGGAGGAGAGAGAATGTTCCTGAAAGGTCTAAATTCCTAAGGATTCTGTCTCTCTTGTGTTGCTCTAAGCCTTCACTGACATTTACCATTTATAGAATGGTAAATTCTATAAATGGTAATAGAACTGGTAATAGGCAGTTACCTATTACCAGGTAATAGGTAATTAGCTATAACTGGTAATTACCAGTTATAGAATTGGTAATAGATATCCCAGTGAGTCTCTCAAGTTACATGTTAAGCCCTCTTATTGTGTGTAAGCAACTCAATAATTAGAAAATACTATTGATACTGCTCAATCGATCAGTCATGTCCAGCCTTTTGTGACTCCATGGACTGCAGCCCACCAGCCTCCTCTGTCCATGACTATTCCAGGCAAGAATTTTGCAGTGGGTTGTCATTTTCTTCTCCAGGAGAATCTTCCTGACCTAGAGATCAAATCTGTGTCTCCTTCATTGGCAGGCAGACCCTTTACCACTGAGCCAACAGAGAAGCCTTTTTCTGCCTATTGGCTCAGGAGCAGGAAAGTTTCAAAATCGTCTGGTATCAGTTTCAACATCCAATTTAACTAGGCCCTTGTGATGATTAACGTCAAGTTGGAGAAAATTGTGTCTTAACAATAGTGAGTCTTCTAGCATGAATGCATGAATACATATTCTCATTCCATGTGTTTAGATCATTTTTTATTATTTCATCAATTTTGTAGTATTATGCACACAGAGTTTGTATCTAGTTCATTAGATTTATATCTAAGTAATTAATTTCTCTTTTTGGTGCTATGGTAAATGTTTGTAAATTTTAATTTGTTTTTACTTTCTATACTTGCTTTCTAAATTGAAGTTTAACTTTCAGGATTGAGCACAGAGGATGCATTCATATATTACAAAGCAATAAAGAAAATGTCAGCCTAAAGGATATTATGCAAGTATGACTTTTCAAGTTTCCCTGTTTCTAATGATGAGCCTAGTTTGGTACCTAAATTTTGTGGTGTCTTTTTTTAAGTCACAGGATGAGGCTCATTAAGCTTCTTCTATCTCAGACAGTATCTCCATAAACTTCAGTGTAATTGTTTTTATGGTTATAGAAACATCTTTCCGTAAATTGGCACATGGGTCTAATACCAGGTTTCCTTGGAAAATATTTTACTGCTCCTAAAGTTATGATGCAGTTGCCAGGTGATTCAGTGGTACAGAATCCACCTGCAATGCAGGAAATGTAGTTTCGATTCCTGGGTCAGGAAGATCCCCTGGAGAAGGAAATGGCAAACCACACCAATATTCTTGCCTGGAGAATCCCATGGACAGAGGAGCTTGGCAGCCTACAGTGTATGGAGTCACAAAAGAGTCGGACATGACTTAGTGACTAAACAACAACAACAAAAATATGTTCATGGATAAAGCATATCTTACCTTATGGCAGAAAGTGAAGAGGAACTAAAAAGCCTCTTGATGAAAGTGAAAGAGGAAAGTGAAAAAGTTGGCTTAAAGCTTAACATTCAGAAAACTAAAATTATGGCATCTGGTCCCATCACTTCATGAGAAATAGATGGGGAAACAGTGGAAACAGTGTCAGACTTTATTTTTTTGGGCTCCAAAATCACTGCAGATGGTGATTGCAGCCACAAAATTAAAAGACTCTTACTCCTTGGAAGGAAAGGTATGACCAACCTAAATAGCATATTCAAAAGCATTACTTTACCAACAAAAGTCCATCTAGTCAAGGCTATGGTTTTTCCAGTGATCATGTATGGATGGGAGAGTTGAACTGTGATGAAAGCTGAGTGCCAAAGAATTGATGCTTTTGAACTGTGGTGTTGGAGAAGACTCTTGAGAGTCCCTTGGACTGCAAGGATTTCCAACCAGTCCATCCTAAAGGAGATCAGTCCTGGGTGTTCTTTGGAAGGAATGATGCTAAAGCTGAAACTCCAGTACTTTGGCCACCTCATGTGAAGAGTTGACTCATTGGAAAAGACTCTGATGCTGGGAGGGATTGGGGGCAGGAGGAGAAGGGGACGACAGAGGATGAGATGGCTGGATGGCATCAGTGACTCGATGGATGTGAGTCTGAGTGAACTCTGGGACTTGGTGATGGACAGGGAGGCCTGGTGTGCTGCAGTTCATGGGGTTGCAAAGAGTCGGACACGACTGAGCGACCAAACTGAACTGAACTGAACTGTGCTTTCAAATGCAACTGTGTAAAAATAATCTGTTCATGGACCTGCTCCATTAGTTCAATATCTGAGAGAAGCTTAACAACTCAGTTCTAACTGGGAGGTACGGTAACATAATCCTTGATATATTTAGGGTTTATTTTGCTTTAAAATGTCACTTTTTAACAGGATAAAATAAAATAATGAGAAGAAAGGGTTATTTCTAGGTGATGTTTTATTTCCATAGAGTACTCTGACAATTGAATACTTTATCTCAGCATTGTTAGGTCTTTATAAAGCTATCTTTATTCAAATCATCATAACGACCAATAAGAGTTTCCGTTTGCTCTAAGTATCATGGAAGAATTGTAGATGTACAGGAATCAATAATACCAGTAATACTGTGTACTAATGCTACAAATGCAAAGCCAGAAAAAAGGTCAGATTCAAATCTACCATTAGATATACACCTAATAGATATGTATGCATTTTGCCTCCATTTTTATTGACATTTTGTTCCTTTGATCTTTATAAATATTACTAAATCAGTAACTTCATTGAGTTAGGAGGCATAGCAATATATAAAAAGTTAGGAAACTAAATTATTCCCCAGATAATATTTTAAATTAATCCATTACTTTCATTTTTAAAGGTGAAATAGTTTTGAATAAAGTGCCATCAACCATTACAGAAAATTTGTTCTCTGAAATTGCTTGATTTAAGGCTCAGCCATCTCTTTGTGGAAAACCAATGCAGTGACCCCATGTAGAAAATGTTAAATATGTAATGAAGTAGGGATGCATTTAAATTTTAGTTTAATAAAATGCCAAAGGAATACGGAAAATACAATATTTATAAAAATGTGAATCTGGTGATTTTCCTGTTTTAAGTTTTTGGGTAACAAGATGAGTTTAGTCCTCAGGTAATCTTAAAGAATGCCTTTTGCACAAACATAAGCTTGAAGGAAAGCTCTGAATTTATTTGAAAGTCATTCACTATTTTAATTTCCTATTATTTTTCCAGTTTTATATATTTTTTATTTAGTTCTTCTCACTCAATTCTCAGTCATCTCTCATTCATCCTTGCCTGGTATTAGAAATAAAATTTACCTACATAAACACACAAACACAGAGAATATGTATAGTTCAGAAGAAGCATAACCAAAAGAAAAGATAATAATTATACTTTCAAATATAATAACTTAGAAACTTTCTAAAAGCATCTTTGTCTAATTTCCATGCATTGATCCAAATCTTTAACTTCTCATTAATGTGGAGTGTATTTAAACATTCTGTTGGCTCAGTCAACAGAGCTAAGGTTGTAAGATTGGTTGGTAACTCAAATGTAAAAAGTTGACGAACCAATTTATGATCAATTTCATCTTGAACACTTTTCTAAAATTCAATAATAAAGAATGTCATGCATTCACTAGAAACATTGTTGCTATTCACTAATTTTGCATGAAAATATGTAATAATGCAATAAAAGAAAATTTATTCTACTTACTGAGCACTTGGAATGGTAAAAATTGTACCCGTTCAAGAGAAATAATGCTATTCAAAAAGTCTGCATAGAAATACATAGTACTCCAAGTAACAAAAAATCGCTTAAACTAATTGTTTGGAAGTATTCCATAGTATCAGTTCAGTTCAGTTCAGTCACTCAGTCGTGTCCGATTCTTTGTGACCCCATGAATCACAGCACGCCAGGCCTCCCTGTCCCTCACCAACTCCCGGAGTTCACTCAAACTCATGTCCGTTGAATCGGTGTTGCTATCCAGCCATCTCATCCTCTGTCGTCCCCTTCTCCTCCTGCCCCTAATCCCTCCCAGCATCACAGTCTTTTCCAATGAGTCAACTCTTCGCATGAGGTGGCCAAAGTACTGGAGTTTCAGCTTTAGCATCATTGCTTCCAAAGAAATCCCAGGACTGGTCTCCTTCAGAATGGACTGGTTGGATCTCCTTGCAGTCCAAGGGACTCTCAAGAGTCTTCTCCAACACCACATTCAAAAGCATCAATTCTATGGCACTCAGCTTTCTTCACAGTATACACACTACCAACAGGTCTATTCAGGCCATACAGAATATTTCTAAAAAGCATTTATCTACTTTATGAGCAATATATATATCAAATAAATATTAAAGTCAAAATGTATTTCTTTAATGCTAGAAAGTGTTTTTTGGCTTTTATTTTGTTGTATAGTTTGTTTATCTCATAGAATAAGAGAGCCTGGTTTCTAATGTGGGTAAGTGAAGCATAGACTTGTCTGAATTTTTTTGTGTGTGATTATTTACATGGGAGCTTACTTATTTTTGTTAAGTAATAGATATGTGATAGATATCTTGTAAACCTGAATATAATATTCTGTCCTTTGCTTGGCCCCTCAAAAAATGTTGGTAGCCAGTCATTTATTTTGGGGAGCTTATAACATGGGGCCACAAATACTTGGCAGCTGATTATAAAAACAGGCAAAAGCTTTCTGTGGGATGATGATTTGGGTTTATATATTTTAGATACACTCAGGAAGTAACTTAAATAAAAAAAATAGCTTAATAAAATAATATTGAGTCAATGTGAAGATTTAGATCTCTGAATCTATTACAGAAACATTTTTTAAAAATAAAAGCAAAATATATGTATACTAGAACTATATTAGATGCATTATATGTATTATATAATCAACTTTATTTAGTAAAGACTTAAAAGGGGATACTTTTTCCTGCACTCTATCTGGTAGAACTTGGAACTCTTTTATCTTCTATGTAATTAATGGGCGGAGGTGGTATCTATCATCTTATTCACTTACCTATCTCAAGTGGATAGAAGTGTACCTGGCATACAGAGGACAAAGGTGGCTCAGTGGAAAAGAATCTGCCTGCTAATGCAGGAGACATGGATTCGATCCCTGGTTTGGGAAGATCCCCTGGAGGAGAAAATGGCAACCCACCCCAGGATTCTGGCCTGGGAAATCCTATGGATAGAGGAGTCTGGTGGGCTACAGTCCATGGGATCGCAAAGAGTCAGACACAACTGAGCATGCACACACAGCATATATTTGCTAAGCTGAATGAAGAACCATATAAACATGTTTATCCAATACCATGTGAGAAAAAAGAAAGCACGTCACAAAATAATAACTGCTTTCAAAGTAATTTTCTGTGGTTTTACATCCATGTTATATATTACATATGTTTTAAACACATGTTCATTTAAAAGAAAAAAAAACGGAAGAATATTTACTAAACCAGAAATAGGAATTTTTATCCTTTGTTAAATATATGATTGGGCTTCGCAGGTGGCACAGACCAAGTCAGGAGATGCAAGAGACAAGGGGCTCCATCCCTAGGTTGGGAAGATCCCCTGGAGAACAAAATAGCAACCCACTCCAATATTCTTGCCTGGAAAATTCCATGGACAGAGGAGCTTGGAAGGCTACAGGCCATGGCATTGCGAAGAGTCAGACACGACTGAGTGACTAAGCTCACAAATAAATGATTGCATATTTATGTTTTCTTTCCTTTGGTTTAGGAATTTTTTTGGTCATTGTTCAATTTCTTTTTGTGATCAATGTACATAAATATGAATTATGTATTCATAATACATAATAATTTCATTTAATCAAATTATTATTAAGAAAATGCAACACACTTCAGAAGTGTTATACTTTTACACTTCAGTTATTTGTTAACATCTAATGAACATCAAATAAAGGTCTGACTAGGATTCTGGCTTTATCCTTGATCAAAACATGAAAGAAGCAAGGCTCAGATACTTTGAATGACTGGCTTGAAATGATATGGTTGTTAGTGGAGAAACGAGGGTCTAGTAAGACTTTCTGATTGCCAAACTTTCTTCTTTCCTCTATGTCATGCTTTTTAAATGTCAGTGGAAAAACAGTATATATGTATGCGTGCAGATATATAAATGTATACATAAATTTATAGTAAAAGGTTCTAAGTACAAGATTCTTTTGTATGTGATTTACACATACATGTGTAAATGTGTAAATCACACACATGTGATTTACATTTAGCACCTCAGAGGAGGAAAGAATTAATCATCAGGTGAATAGGAGCTACCATTTGCTGAAACTTTCATCTTTTGTCCCCTGAGAACAGCCCTCTAAAACATTCCTGTTTTTAGAGAAAATGAAAGTTCAAAGTTGCCAAATCATTTGGCCTGTGGAGGTCACGGAGTACTTGTGTGAGATGAAGTTGGCAAGGTAGAATGAAGTTCAACTGTGAAGCACTTCTGCCATCCTGTAGGGTTGGAATTTAGCCTGTTGACAATGTAGAGTCAGTAGAATTTTTGTTGGGCTCTGCTTTGTTGTTTTTAAGAACAGGAGCACTATCTAATCAAGAGGGAAAAAGGAGTAAACAGACATACATCTTTCTGAAATACACTTGTTCTTTACAAGATACATGGAGGAGAAACTGTTACTCATCCTATTTCCTACATAGATCGCTCTTGTTTCATATTTTATAACACATTTGTCGTATGTAAAGAGGGGCATATTCAGCTACATGTATGTTTGGATTCTTGGAATGTCAAAGCTCCTTTGCTATAGAATATATAAGCTACTGTGTTACTGAATAATGCCACTGACCAGATTTTCTACTTTTTCACCACAAATTTAGGGATGACATATGTCAGCCCTCAATAGCCAAGATACAGAAGCAACTTAAGTGGCCATCAACAGATGAATGGATGCAGAATTTGTGGTATATATATACAATGGAAAATTACTCAGCCATAAAAAAGAATGAAATTTTGCTACATGTGATGCTGCAGATGAACCTGGAGAGTGTTTTGCTTAGTGAAGGAAGTCACACAGAGAAAGACAAATACCATATGTTTTCACTAATATGCTGAATCCAAAAAATAAAACAAATGAACAAATATACAGAAATAGAAATGGACTCACAGATACTGAGAACAAAGCAGGGGCAAAATAGGCGAGGGGGATTATGAGGGATGAACCTCTAGGTATAAAATAGCTGTTACAAGATGCAGCATTTGGCAGAGGGAATAGGGTCCATATTTTATAGTAAATTTATATGGAGTACAATCTATAGATATATTGAATGACTATGCTGATTCAGAACGGGGGAGGAGTCATTTCGGGGGCCTGCCCTGGGCTGAGGGGTGGATTTGAAGGGAACTAAAGACTCCCTTACTGAGACGTCCCACAGAAGTGAGAGCAGGGGTAGCTATTGATTTTACTCTGACAGAGATGTAATCATTTAGCCACATACGCTGCGGTGAATGTCTCATTCCTGCTCCCAATCTTATTCCTCCACAATAACATTAGAGTAGGGAGAGAAAATTACCTCTTCAGACACTTCGTATGCTCTCCTGAGGTCCTGTCATGAACATGCATGGTTTTGAAAAACAAAACGTTTTCACAATTGCAATGTCTGTAATATTTACAATCTCATCCCTCCCCCTACTTAGATTAGGTTAACAGACAAATGAATTCAAATCTTACTTTAATGGTTACTCCAGTTATGATCTAGTGAATTCTCAACTCTTTATTTCTCAGGAAATACCTATTGCATATGTTGTTACCTATTTGGATAAAGCCTATAGCTGAATTAAACAATGAGGTCTTTAGACTGAGGTGACTTTAATATCTTAATTGCTTGTAACCAAAACAAAATCTAATGCTTCAAGATTTAGAAATTGAAACTTCGTGACAGCCAACCAAGAGACTTTCTCAAATAATGCAAATGCTTCAGCCTCAGCTAAAAAATTTTCTTGCTTTGCTTCTTTGTTTGATGTTTGTTTTTTTAAAATTTAATTAAAAACTTTTTTTTTTTTTTTTACTGTATATTGTGGTATAGTTGATTTTAAATGTCTCTGTTCGTTTCAGGTGTACAGCAGAGTGATTTAGTTATCAGATCAGATCAGATCAGTCGCTCAGTCGTGTCCCACTCTTTGCGACCCCATGAATCGCAGCACGCCAGGCCTCCCTGTCCCTCACCAACTCCCGGAGTTCACTCAAACTCATGTCCGTTGAATCGGTGTTGCTATCCAGCCATCTCATCCTCTGTCGTCCCCTTCTCCTCCTGCCCCTAATCCCTCCCAGCATCACAGTCTTTTCCAATGAGTCAACTCTTCGCATGAGGTGGCCAAAGTACTGGAGTTTCAGCTTTAGCATCATTGCTTCCAAAGAAATCCCAGGACTGGTCTCCTTCAGAATGGACTGGTTGGATCTCCTTGCAGTCCAAGGGACTCTCTATCCATTCTTTTTCAGGTTTTCCCCATACAGGTAAAACAGTATTGAGTAGCATTCCCTGTGACTGTCTTTCCCAAGTTTCTGTGGGTGGAAACTCCAAATCAGTTCCAATTTGGTATCACCCAATTAGAATCAAATTTTGGTCATTTAACTCAAAAAATATAATATACTTCAGTGTATCTTTTAACATTATTACTTTTATATGAAAACAGATGTTAAAAATTCATCAGCTCTTTCCTCTACATTGGGGATTCTTGGAGGATAATCACTGGCTATCCTTAGGATCATTTCTGGATTTGTACACTCCAGAAGCATTCATGGTGCTGGTCTATTTAAGATTGCTTGTTGCAGTTGTCTGTTCAAGTTCTGTCCTTTTCATCTAAATATTCTGTTCATTTCTGTTAGGGAAATTTTGCTGTAAGGAACATTTTTCCTATTTTTCTCTCCCGTTTCTTAACTTCTTTTTGTGAGCAACTACAAGCAGTCAGGTTAATTCTACTTTTTCCTGTGACAAATACATTTTATTTTCTTCACATAATTCTAATTCCATTATTTTCCAATTAAAAAGGCTCATTATTCTCAACCCCTCCAGCCTATGTTTACAAGAGTGCCTCATTGCATTGTACTGCAGTCATTTTAGTGCTAATTTTATTTTTATTCCACATTTCTATCTTCAGTTATGCCAGCTCGATTTTTATCTCCGTCTGTTATCTTAAAAGCCTTTGAAATTTTATTATTCTTTTGAGTTCTTGATTAAAAGAGAAACATGTTTTATAACTTTTAAAATTTTATTGTTTTACTTCTCTATTGGCATAGCTACTTCGAGATGCTTCTTTGTTACCTTTTGTCTTTCATTCTCTGTATTTAAATTTTTGTTTACTGCAGTTTTTTTAACTCCATGCTTTTTATTGGTACTTTTCAGAACATAATTTTTCTTTAATGTAAGCTTCTCAAGGGATACTATAATGGTAGTCATTGTAGCTGGTCAAATTTTGGTATGTTTTCTTCAAACATATTCTTTGCAATATACATCTGTGTGAGTATGTCTTAACTAGAATACCAGAAGCTTGTCCGGCTTCCAGTGTGTGGGTGGTAATTTGCATTTATATCTCTTGAGCTCTCCAGAAGTCTCTATCTTGATTTTTTTAAAAATCTGAGTTAATTTGACTTTGTTTTATAAAAAAACCCTGGAGTCGAATACAGACGATCACAGTGATTACTGTAGTTCTGTCACAATCTAAATTTTTATTATAGACAAATTACTTGACCATTTAGATAGAATCAGTTTGGGTCTTTAAAAATTGGAAAAATAAATTTATTCAATATGGAGAGTTGTGATGTAATCACAATAATGTATTTTAGTATGATAATCTTAAAAAGTTATATACCCAACCATCTATTATTCATTTACTCTATTGTGTTCATCCCTAGGTCGTGTCAACTCTTTGCGACCCCATGAACTGCAGCGTTCCAGGCTTCCCTTTCTTTCACTGTCTCCCTGAGTTTGCTCAATCTCATGTCCATTGAGTCAAGGATGCCGTCCAAGCACCTCATCCTCAGTTGCCCCATTTACACTGACTCATTTACTTTAACTCATTTATTCTGAGTTAGTCTCAATGCTTCCCTGATAGCTCAGTTGGTAAAGAATCAGCCTGAAATGCGGGAGGCCCTGGTTTAATTCCTGGGTTGGGGAGATCTGCTGGAGAAGGGATAGGCTACTCACTCCAATCTTCTAGGGCTTCCCTTGTGGCTCAGCTGGTAAAGAATCCGCCTGCATTGTGGGAGACCTGAGTTCAATCCCTGCCTTGGGAAGATGTCCTGGAGAAGGGAGTCAGTCTCAATGTTAGGCACTGTGACAAACATAAAGGTAAATGAGACAGTCTCTCCACGCAACTGAAAGCCAATGGGGCCATGATGTGGAAGATACAGAAAGATACAGGCACTAGTCCCCCAGCCATGATTAGTTTCTCCAGCTCATGGCTCGCAGCTGAGCTCCTGTCTAAGCATCAGAGTAAGCCGTCACACAAATATGCACTCCTCCCCAGGGACGTCAGCATCCACTGACTGGTCTATGGGGGTGATACAAAGTCCTTCCCACTAGGTATGAAAATTCCTAAAAGCCATCCCTTAGAAGACAGAGCTCCTGGCCATTACCTGTGTTGCAACTACTCCTGTCAAACGCTGCTTCCCTCATTCTTTTAGAGTTTTTTTTCCCCTCAAACAGAACTTACAAATTAACTTCTTGCATATATATAACCATCTTTGTTTCTTGAGAAACCAACTTAAAACAGGTTTAGATATACACAAACAACATCCTGTTGCTTAAGGAACTTGGGGTGAGGCAAGGGGAAAGCTGTGTGTGTCAAGGATAAAGCTGGTATTGCTAACACATCACCCAGGATAGCTATTGTTAAATCCCATCATAGACATTAGTTAACCATCCAGAATGAAACACAACCCAAGACATTTGGAAATTTGGATTTCAGTAATTCTGCTCCTTATTTTCTTTTTAAAGGGGTGGGATCAGGTGCACAGAACATATATCACATTTCTTGCTTCATTCACTGATGTCATATTTTGATCTTCTATCAATTACTGTTGCCTACTCTGGTAGCTCAGATGGTAAAGAATCTGCCTGCAGTGCAGGAGACCCAGGTTTGATCCTTAGGTCAGGAAGATACCCTGGAGAAGAGAATGGCAACTCACTTGAGTACTCTTGCCTGGACAGAGGCATGGACAGAGGAGCCTGGAGGGCTACAGTCCATGGAGTCACAAAGAGTTGGACACGGCTGAGCAATTAACACTTTCATTTTTTCTTTTCATTGTTATTCTATTTTATATTATTTATTTATTATTTGCTTTACTAATACAATAGACAGGCAAGGCCCATCAAGCAACCCAATAAATTAAAATTACCAAGATGTTACAATGGACCTATATATACTCCTCCAAGCAGGCAACCAATTTCCCCAACATGACTCCTGAGATAACTAATCTGCCACGTGCGTGTGTGTGTGTATGTGTGTGTGTGTATAAGTATTTAAACAAAGTATACTTGGTGTTTGAGCAAAGCAGGGGTTAGGGTCACCAACTCTCTGCACAGTCGAAAATGCATATGTAACTTTACAGTTGGCTTTCTGTATATGTTTCCTCTGCATCTGTGGTTTTGTGTTTGTAGATTCAACCAACCACAGATCATTTAATATTTTCAGTTCAGTTCGGTTTGGTTCAGTCACTCAGTCATGTCCGACTCTTTGTGACCCTATGAACTGCAGCACGCCAGGCCTCACTGTCCACCACCAACTCCCAGAGTTCACTCAAACTCATGTCCATTGAGTCGGTGATGCCATCCAGGCATCTCATCCTCTGTCATCCCCTTCTCCTCCTGCCCCCAATCCCCGCCAGCATCAGAGTCTTTTCCAATGAGTCAACTCTTCCCATGAGGTGGCCAAGGTACTGGAGTTTCAGCTTTAGCATCATTCCTTCCAAAGAACACCCAGGACTGATCTCCTTTAGGATGGACTGGTTGGATCTCCTTGCAGTCCAAGGGACTCTCAAGAATCTTCTCCAACACCACAGTTCAAAAGCATCAATTCTTTGGTGCTCAGCTTTCTTCACAGTCCAACTCTCACAGCCATACATGACCACTGGAAAACCCATATTTTAATACCTATTTATTGAAAAAAGTGCATATAAACAAATGTACCTACAATGTTCATATTTGTGTTGATCATGAGTCAGCTATTTTAGCTTTACTTGGTTTTAAATTTACATATTTTTTATTGAAAAGAATTCTCAATGTAATCTTCTGTGTCTTGTTTTGTTACTAAATGTTGTCTCATTGAAATCCATTCATGTCTTAATATGAACCTGCATTATGTCCAATTTCACTACTGTATAATATTTCATTGTATGAATATATAGCATATATGATTACCTATCTTCTGCTCACTTAATATTGAATACGCTTCCAATTTTCTTCCCTTATCATCTACAGTGTTGCTTTGGACATTTTATATATCATTCCCATTGTACAATTCCAAAGGTATCTTCCATGTATATTCCTGGGATACATACACTCATTTCACAAGACAATCCCAATTTGTTTTCCCCAGTTGTCATACAAATTTACACTCCCACCAGCAATGCATATAAATTGCTGTTTATGCACATTTTTTTGAATGCTTGGTACATTTCTTTTCAATCAGTATTATCAAACTGTGTCATTTTTGTCAGCACTAATGGTAAAGAACACGCCTGCTAACACAGGAGGTGTATGGGTTCAATCCCTGGGTAGGGAAGGTCCCCTGGAGGACACTGCAACCCAGTCCAGTATTCTTGTCTGGAGAATCCCATGGACAGAGAAGCCTGGTGGGCTATAGTTCATAGGGTCGCAAAGAGTTGGACACAACTGATATGACTTAGCATGCACGTATTATCAAACTGTGTCAATGTTAGATGTAGGAGATAGTATTTTAGTATCTCAAATCATTTTGACTTATATATCCCTGGTTTTTGAGCATCTCTTTTTATGTATGTACATGTACATATCTTATAATACACAAATTTTTATATATACTCAATTTACACATATAAAGTTTATGTATAATGTTTGTATGTATATTTGTTGTATATTAAATCATATATATTTATATAAAATTTATTGAAGTCAGTTGGTAAAGCCATGTTGCACACACAAACTCACACACAGATAGACATACTGATGAACAAACTCATTATTGTGTAGTATTTAACCTCCCACACTTTGGAGACAGATATTTGTACGATAGTCAATTTCTCATTCATTTACTATAAACATGGTTTCCTAATCTGCAAAATAATAATAATAATTACCTAAATTATATGTTATGAAATAATTAAATGATACCCTTACAGAAAGTAATTAATATATCAGCTTGAAAATATAAAATAATAAAATTTTGCCATTGATATTTTTGACAGATATTTTGTGTCTATGCTATGTCATAACTTGAACTTACATGTCATGCACTTACATATTTTCCCATGTCCTTCATATATTTTTAATGATTTAATGGCTTTACTTTTAAAATGAAATATTTCAACTATGGGAAATTTATTCAGGTATGTTTCTTTTTTTTGTAATCCTACATTTCCATATAGATTTGAAACACCAGTACCACATTTTAAAAAGATACACAAAACGTAGCAGAATGGGTGGTTGTGCTTGGTGTGCAACACTTTTTTTTTTTTTTCCTATATCTAATTTTGGAAAGATTCAATTGTGGGATACAGGAAGAGAATGAAAATGGCAGAGTTTTCTTTCTTTCTGTTTAAGAAAACCACATTCCCTGAGATGCAGGGGAGAACTGAGTCCATTATTTTGCAGCATTATTGAAAATCACTCCATTTCCCCTCTGGGCTTGTGGAGCAGAGAAGAATTTGAGGCCATCTAGTTACTATAGGGCATTACTGATGTAATACATTCCACTGTAACCTTTCAGCTTGAAAGAAGTCTTATGCTTTTCAGTTTCTAACTTATTGCTGGGATTCAGACCCTTAGATAGGTCCAAGGATTTGATCTATCTGGATAGACTGTTAGTGTTTTCCTTTTAAAAGCTGAGTTTGTGGTATTGAAGCTGTTCAGTCTTCTTTAGATAAAACTAACATCAAAAGAGGCACACTATGGCCTTCTAGGATCTCTGCTCATCTCAATCATGTGTAGATTCAGTTTCAAAGAAAATAAAGAGAATTAACAAAACAATAGAGGTAGTTAGTAAACTATTAAAATGTTTCTTCCTGTAAATTAGAATTTCAGCTTCTTCAGTTTTAAATGAGCACATATATAGTTATGTAGACTATGAACAGATATTATTAATAAATGGGAAATATGCTACATTTATAATATACACACAATAAAGATTAGTCATGTTAATCCTCAAATTCTGCTGCTGCTGCTGCTAAGTCGCTTCAGTCGTGTCTGACTCTGTGCAACCCCGTAGACGGCAGCCCACCAGGCTCCACCGTCCCTGGGATTCTCCAGGCAAGAACACTGGAGTGGGTTGCCATTTCCTTCTCCAATGCATGAAAGTGAGAAGTGAAAGTGAAGTCGCTCAGTTGTGTCTGACTCTTAGCGACCCCATGGACTGCAGCCCACTAGGCTCCTCCGTCCATGGGATTTTCCAGGCAAGAGTACTGGAGTGGGGTGCCATTGCCTTTTCCCCTCAAATTTTAACAAGGAATATATTTTAAAGTGCTATTTATGATCTGTAATGAGTGATAAAGTGTATATGTCTTATGGGTACTTTTAACCATCCGCAAATCCTAAACCATTCTGGGTAAAAACATGGCCAGTAATATGCCTGTGAATATGCATATTACCCTTTCATTTTTCACATTTGGATTTTGGAAAGTCCAAGGTAGAAATCCAGTGATAGAGTTGCAAGAGGAAGTGTCAATGAACAAGAGAGAACATGATGTGATTCCTTGTGTACATCGTACAATGAAGGCAGAGAGTTATGATGAAAAAGTGAAGAGAAGATAAGCAATATCTTACATTCCCAGCACCTTAATATCATGTTTGTCCTGTAAAGTTGCTACGATCTGATGAGAATCTGCTTTGTGTGAACTTCAGAGACATCTGTGTCTGCCCGTGTTGTGTTCTTCACACATGCTTCCCCTGCTTCAGTTACTGGCAGGTAGTGGGCGCACAGTTTCCTAAATCAGTGAATCATTAAGTGGAAGAATGAGTGAATTGGCAAGTGAGTAAGTGGGTAAATTAAGAAGTTGTTGTTTAGTTACTATGTCCCATTTCATGGACTGTAGCCCTGCCAGGCTCCTCTGCCCACGGGATTTCCCAGGCAAGAATACTGGAGTGAGTTGCCATTTCTTTCTCCGGGTTCTTCCCGACCCAGGGATTGAATACACATCTTCTGCACTGCAGGCAGATTCCTTACCATTGAGCCACTAGGGAAGCCCTTCAGCAGAAGAAGCTCTTACTTAACTTAGTCATATTATAGTCAGCTCTTATTCAATCTGATAATGTTAGCACATTTCTTTGAATTTCAGCCTAAAGTCACATATCAGGCAAAACATGGAGAAAAGAGGGCAGCAACTCACTGGACCACAAACAGGGTGCAGGGTTAAAACCATGCGATTGTTTTGAGGAAAAGTAGATTGACCTCCAGTGAAAACGTGTGGAAGTGGCCTGTGGTGTCTTTGGTTTAAAACTTTTGAGCACTGCCTCTCTTTAGAGACCAGATTTCCACTTTTTTACCAAAAATACCACATCATTCACTGAAAAATGAAATAGCTATATCTTAGATATGGGATAAACACATTTTAGAATCTCAAATAAATTGTTTCAAAAACTCTTACTTGTTTTTTTCCCTCTATATCTGATCTGAGTTCTTACATGCTGTCTCCACCCACCATTTTACCTCTTGGTTCTACATGATAAAAGAAAATATACAGCTGGACAAATATCCTGGATATGTATTAAGTAAGTCTGCACATGAAGGGAAAAGATAAAGATGTTTATGTCCTCATCCTCAATCACAAAAGTACTGGAGCTGAAATATACATCATTAGTCATTTCAGTCTTCATCTTTCTTTTCTTTTCCTTTTTAGTTTTCATCCTTCTTGATAAGTGAAGTATTTGATAAGCCTTTCTTAAACACTCGTTTATGGCCTGAATCCTGTACCATCATGTAACTGCTAATAGTCACCTAGGCGATGATCTTTAAGCTTGTATGCCTCAGGATCTTTGCTCACACTATCGTTCTTACTTGGAACAATCAATCTCCATCCCTACTGTCACATTCCAATCCATCACAACAAGTTCCACTTAAAGCTCATCTAGAGTGAAAGGTTTATGGTTGGTTTGGATAGAAGGAGAAATCCTAAGGAAATATGGGGTTATTAAATCATATAGGCCTGGATAATGGTTAGTTATTTAAAATAGGTCTTCTAAAAGAGGTATTCAAGGATAGTAAAACATGAAGAAAAAAATGACATGATATCTAATCCATAGTTAAAGTGATGTGCAAGCAAAACTCATGCATTTATACTGGGTCATTATAACCTAGCTCTGTCTTATTCTTTTCAGAAGACAGAGTGTTAGCCATCCACAGGGGGAGAAAAAGACATTGAAAATATTAGTGAATGCTCCATGTTAAGATAGATGATACTCAGATAAATCAACTGAAAGAAATGAGAGATTTCTAAAAGGTGCAGTTATCATCTGATCACGTATTTTAAAAGTGTTTTCTGTTCTGCTGAATATATTATATTTTTATTTCCCTTGGTCTAGAATCTATTCAGAAATATATCCTTGTCTTCATGTTCCCCCTTGACAACTGGTAAGGTTTGATAACTAAAAGAAACCTTTATATGCTATCCAGAAGCAAAACTTTTTTTTTTTAATATATAATTCTCTTCTATTTTAAAGGGATCCGCAGAAAACCTCTCCATGTCAATTAGTGAGATCCATTTGAATTGTCTGCTTTTGGGAAGCACTTCTTGAAGCCAGCTTCCGACTCCTTGTCTCTCCTGCATGAATTATAGTGTTGGCCTGTGTCTAATGGAGCATGAATATAACATATCACAAAGCAATCAGGACACAACTAGAACAAGCTGGTTTGGAATAAAATTGTAAAATTAGGCTGCAGTGCTAGTGTTACTAACGTACTACTATTTATTCTATGTAGCAGTTTGATGACCTAATGAGCTGAAGCCAGCTTGGCATTTGGACAATTTTGGAAAGCGAACGAAGCAAACATTCTATTATGGAATGGAAACTACAGCAACAACTTGCCAGGTCAACTGCAACATGATCAGAAATATGTGCTGAAGCTTTGGTTGTGTCCATGAGATAAAGGAACATTAAGAGGCCTGAATTGTAAAGAGATTTGTTTCTGGAGATGATAGAGTCAGCTTAGTTTAGAGAAATAATGTAAGTGGTGACTTTTTTCATTTGAAAAATGTGGTTGATGTTACTAACGATGATTAGGTAATGTGGCTTCATAAGCAATACAGTATTCTTCATATGAGTCAACCATTGATTTAACAAAAGAACACCCCCCTCCTCCTCTGCTCTGAATTTCTGTTGTTGACAGCAGATCTTACTGTTTGGAGAGTTAACTAACTCCCACTGACTACATTCTCCTATTTTGCAACAGGGCAACTTGAGTTACATACACATCAGGAATCTAGGTCTGCTGACACTGTGAATGTTTTTCATTAGAATTTTTTTTTTTTCATCAAAGATCACTGCTTGATTAAAGGCTATGTGCTCAGAGTAAAGCAAAGTACAGAAAATTGACATCTTTGACTTCAGGAAGTCATTTTCCTTACTAGTGTTGCATAGGAACAATCAGAATGATTCTATAAAAGTGCCAACAAGTTTGACTGCAAAAACACACATTTTATTATTCTCTCTTGCAAAGTAAGTGATTTCAAAGGTCCTCATAGAATGAGGACTCTTAACCAAATAATTCCTGGAATAACTAGGAAATCTTACTAATTTATATTTTTCATTAATGATTTCCAGTTGGTTTAAGAAAAGCTTATATGTTGTACAAGACAATACTTAGAAGTTTAGGCACTAGAATTTTGCTGCTTTGGTGTATTTACTTGACTAATATTTTGAAACTATTACAAGAATTTTGTATATTTAGAGTAACATGTACTAATAAGGGTTTTGAGCACTGTACTGAATCATTATTAAATTATGTTCAATTTAAAGGTAGAATGCAGATCATGCACTCATTTAATATGCTTTCTAATTACAACAAAAAACCCAGGCAATTCTGTCATAATAAATTCTAAGCTAGAATAACATTTCATGAATTGTTAATATCAATTCATATTTTAGCAAATAGTTTTGAAATAATCATACACTCTAAACTTGATCTGGTTCACTTGTTCCTCTACTCTTTTATCTTCTCAGGGAGAAAACATATACAAAACAACACTTTATAGCCAATTAAAAATGGCCAGTCATTATTCTGGATGCCTCAATATTAATGATACCCTTATTTAACTAAAATTTTCTATAAATTCATCAAATAATATATTTGTATTTTTCCACTGTTTATCTCTATATATCCCTACAACTGTGAGATCCCACTGATTCCTTCTTATTTAATTTGCCTGCAGTGTACAAAGCATGATGCTACACATTGGGTATGACCGGAGAGTCTTCCATGGAGTTCAAATACAACTCTAACTTCAATAACTGCTACTTTCCTGCAACCTGATATCTTAAACTTTCCCCTTGATCATATCACATTAAAGCTCATACCTTCACGTTTCTGATAGACTTTATCTTTAAGTCATTAACAGTGGCAAAATTTAAAGTCACAGAATGGTGAATGCAGTAAATTTCATAGCTACAATTTCTTTTAAAAATATATATATGACTGCTATATGGTGTACAAATTAACCAAGATGGATTCTGATGTGTTCAGTGGAATGCAGTGGTTAACCGGTAATGTAGGATTATTATTTCAGTCACAGTCTGCTTCAAAAACCCATTTCTTTCTGCTCTAGCTGCCTCAGACAACTGAAGCAGTCACAACTGGGTTTGGAGTATTTGGGAAAATTGATGTCTAAGCTCTTTATCTGGATAAGTCTTACAAAAGCGGAGTGCATTCATATACTGTTCTTAGTGCAGCCACAGATGCTACTCTCTGCAGCATTTTTTGAGTCTCACAATTAAGGTTGAGCCAATTGCCTCTCAGATGAGAGTAGTTTTTCTTTGTTTGTTTCCCCACCTGCCTTCAGCAGTAGACAGTATACTTCCTTCTCAATGTCTGTCATGTGTTTTAACCAAGAGACTTACAAATGTAGCATGCCAGCTTTGTTCCCACATCAGTTAATTTCACATCCACCATTCACAGTCCCAATGTCAATTCTTTCCAGATCTTCAGGAGCCATGAGGACCCTGAGAGTTCATGCTTACTGGTAAATGCTGCTGCTGCTGCTAAGTCACTTCAGTCGTGTCCGACTCTGTGAGACCACATAGACAGCAGCCCACCAGGCTCCCCCATCGCTGGGATTCTCCAGGCAAGAGTACTGGAACTGGTAAATTCCAGCTAGCTCAGTGTTACTGTCAATCTAAAAAATCTTTATTTGGCCTTTTTTTCCTTGAAAGATAAGTTCACTTTGTATACATATAGTATTTCAGAGTGACATATTTTCTAAGTTCTTAGCGTTTTTTTTTTCAGCTTTATTGACATATAATTGAGGTAAATAAAATTGCATGCATTTAAAATATATAATGTAATGTTTGGCATATGTACACTTTGAGAAATGATTACCACAATTAGGCTAATTAACATATTCAAACCTCACATAATTACCACTGTTTTCAATGTATCTGTTGAAAATTCTTTTTTAAAAAAATTATTATTTTTCTTTTTATTTTAATTGGAGGCTAATTACTTTACAATATTGTAGTGGTTTTTGCCATACATTGACATGAATCAGCCATGGGTGTACATGTGTTCCCCATCCTGAAGCCCCCTCCCCAGGTCCCCCCCCATCCCATCCCTCAGGGTCATCCTAGTGCACCAGTCCTGCACACCCTGCCTCATGCATCAAACCTGGACTTGTGATCTATTTCACATATGCTAATATACATGTTTCAATGCTATTCTCTCAAATCATCCCACCCTCACCTTCCCCTACAGAGTCCAACAGTCCGTTCTTTACATCTGTGTCTCTTTTGCTGTCTTGCATATAGGGTCATCATTACCATCTTTCTAAATTCCATATATATGCATTAATTTTTTTTAATTTTATTTTATTTTTAAACTTTACATAATTGTATTAGTTTTGCCAAATATCAAAATGAATCTGCCACAGGTATACATGTGTTCCCCATCCTGAACCCTCCTCCCTCCTCCCTCCCCATACCATCCCTCTGGGTCATCCCAGTGCACTAGCCCCAAGCATCCAGTATCGTGCATCGAACCTGGACTGGCAACTCGTTTCTTACATGATATTTTACATGTTTCAATGCCATTCTCCCAAATCTTCCCACCCTCTCCCTCTGCAACAGAGTCCATAAGACTGTTCTATACATCAGTGTCTCTTTTGCTGTCTCGTACACCAGGTTATTGTTACCATCTTTCTAAATTCCATATATATGCGTTAGTATACTGTATTGGTGTTTTACTTTCTGACTTACTTCGCTCTGTATAATAGGCTCCAGTTTCATCCACCTCATTAGAACTGATTCAAATGTATTCTTTATAATGGCTGAGTAATACTCCATTGTGTATATGTACCACAGCTTTCTTATCCATTCATCTGCCGCTGCACATCTAGGTTACTTCCATGCCCTAGCTATTGTAAACAGTGCTGCGATGAACACTGGGGTACATGTGTCTCTTTCAGTTCTGGTTTCCTCGGTGTGTATGCCCAGCAGTCGGATTACTGGGTCGTATGGCAGTTCTATTTCCAGTTTTTTAAGGAATCTCCACACTGTTCTCCATAGTGGCTGTACTAGTTTGCATTTCTACCAACAGTGTAAGAAGTTCCTTTTTCTCTGCACCCTCTCCAGCATTTATTGTTTGTAGATTTTTGGATAGCAGCTATTCTGAACGGGTGTGAGATGGTACCTCATTGTGGTTTTGATTTGCATTTCTCCGATAATAAGTTATGTTGAGCATCTTTTCATGTGTTTGTTAGCCATCTGTATGTCTTCTTTGGAGAAATGTCTGTTTAGTTCTTTGGCCCATTTTTTGATTGGGTCACTTTTTGAAATTGCACTGCAGGAACTGCTTATATATTTTTGAGATTAATTCTTTTTCAGTTGCTTCATTTGCTATTTTTTTCTCCCATTCTGAAGGCTGTCTATTCACCTTGCTTAGAGTTTACTTCATTGTGAAAAAGCTTTTAAGTTTAATTAGGTCCCATTTGTTTATTTTTGCTTTTATTTCCATTACTCTAGGAGATGGGTCTTAGAGGATCCTGCTGTGATTTATGTCAGAGAGTGTTTTGCCTATGTTTTCCTCTAGGAGTTTTATGGTTTCTGGTCTTACATTTTGATCTTTAATCCATTTTGAGTTTATTTTTGTGTATGGTTTTAGAAAGTGTTCTAGTTTCATTCTTTTACAGGTAATTGACCAGTTTTCCCAGCACCACTTGTTAAAGAGATTGTCTTTTCTCCATTGTATATTCTTGCCTCCTTTGTCAAAGAGGTGTCCACAAGCGCTTGAATTTATCTCTGGGCTTTCTATTTTGTTCCATTGATCTATGCTTCTGTCTTTGTGCCAGTACCATACTGTCTTGATGACTGTTGCTACGTAGTATAGCCTAAAGTCAGACAGGTTGATTCCTCCAGTTCCATTCTTCTTTCTCAAGATTGATTTGGCTATTAGAGGCTTTTGTAATTCCATACAAATTGTGAAATTATTTGTTCTAATTTTCTGAAAAATACCATTGGTAGCTTGATAGGCATTGCATTGAATCTATAGTTTTCAATGTATCTGGTGAAAATTCTTAAGGCCTACTCTCCTAGCAAATTTTAAATATGCAAACCTAGAGTAGATACACAAAAGTTAGCAAAAAGGAAATCAAAGCACACTCCTTTAGAAAAGTCATCAATTACAAAAAAAAAAAAAAAAAAAGAATAAAGGAACTACAAAACAGACAAAAAATGATTATTGGTATGGCATTAGTGAATCCTTACTTATGAATAATTATTTTAAATGTAAATGGATTAGATTCTCCAGTCAAAAGGAATGGCAGGGCAGAATGGATTAAAAAATTGAGACCCAATTAAGGCTGCTTATGAGAGTCACTTCAACTTTAAGGACATGGATAGGCTTAACATGAAGAGGAGGAAAGAGATATTTCATGCAAATGGAACTTAAAAGAGAGCAGTGGTAGCTATACTTATGTCAGGCTGACTTTTTTTTTTTTTGATTAGCAAATTGAGAAAATTTCCTTCTCTTTCTTACTAGCATTGGTGGTTTATCTGCTAAGTGGTGTCCAACTCTTGTAACCCCATGGACTGTAGCCTGCCAGGCTCCTCTGTCCATGGGATTTTCCAGGCAAGAATACTGGAGTGGGTTGCCATTTCCTTCTCCAGGGGATCTTCCCAACCCAGAAATCGAACCCTGGTCACCTGCATTGTAGGCAGATTCTCTACCAACTGTGCTATGAGGGAAGCCCCTTATCAGAATTGCTCCTGTGGAAAAGTGTGCTGTGAGCATATCATTTCTTTTACATAAACTCTCTTAAATTTCTAGTTGTCATTGACATCTTCTCTTTCGGTTCTCTGTTCCTAGATGGCACTTTTATCTTTTTAGGTTTTTTGTGGGGAGGGGTTGCTTTTAACATATTCAACTGGTAATTTGTTCAGGTTTGATGAGTATCAATATCTTTTTAAAAGTTAATTTTTGGATAGTCTCATTTATTAGACCTTAAAATATTACCTTTTCTATTCTCTCTTCTCATCTTCTGGAATTCAAGTAAGATGTTAACCTAATTAACTTCTTTTAATTTCTAATCCATATCTTCTGTGGCTTTTTCTCTTTGCCTTTAGGAAAAACCAAACACACAACAACAACAATTAAACAGGTTTACTTTTGGCTTACTAATTCTTTGTTTAGTTGTGTTTGTTTTTAATTTATTCTTAAACAATCCAACAAACTTAAAATTTCAAAAATTATGTATTGATTTCTAGAAAAATCTATTTGGTTGTATCTCAAAATATGCTTGATTATTTTTAACAACACTTTTCTAACTTACAAGATTTCAAACTTCACTTTGGTTTGATCTTTTAGATTTTCTTTCTTGCCAGTTCACTAATGAAATAAATGTTTATCTTTAAGAATATTGTACTTAACACTTTTATTATTTTTTTAAGTGAGAAGATTGACCACATTATTTTGCTTCCATAGTATTGATCAAATAATTCGTGAGGGTTAATCTTGCAGATTTTTAACTCAATGAATGAGTATAATTCAGAGATCTTTATGCCCTCCCCTGTGTCAGCTTTTTTAATATGGGGCATGGGGTAGGGCAAAAGTTCAAAACCAGTTTAATATTTTTGTGACTCTGTGCACCTATGGCTTGTATCTTGAAATCATTTACTCTTACCCTGGTTATTTGTTCTACAAGCAGGGTCTTTCCCTCAAAATTGGATGAGATTCAATAAAATGGATAAAGGAATCCCTGGTCATCAAGCCATACTTGGGTTCATATTGGGAATTACCTTTGAAATTTCGCTATCAAAATTCTTATTATTGCCCAACAACTGGAATGTTCTGACCCCCTGTGACCAGTCTACATGTGTATATCTTTCTTGTATAAAACTTAAGTCAACTTGCTAACTAGAATTTCCTGATATGTGTTACTGCCTCTGCATTTCGAACAATGGCAACAAATATATAGTAAAGGAAAGAAAAGACCAAATATCATATAAGATGAGCTTGCTTTGGACAAGCAAGATTTCCTACTCCTGTTGCCTTTACTGCTTCCTTTCAGGCCTGAGCTCAGTAACTTGGAATGGTAAAACTAGAGACATCAATATCAGCAAAATAATGGACTTAGAATGCTGTGGCTTTTGATCAGTTGGTACAATTGGACAGCATTAAAAAGAGTTATCTTGTACCTTACTAGAGTTTTACCTTGAACTTTTAAGCCAATGTCTTTGAGAAACAACTGTCCTTTGTTTAAACCTGTGTTATCCCAAAGACCTCCAGGGAAATAATTTGGCTGCTCAAAAACAGGATTTATAGCATTGGCAATCATGTGAATCCCCCTTCTATTCTTCTGTCTCTGAATAACTAGATACAATACATTTTAAAAGCCATCTCACTGAAAATGCCAAGAGCTCACCTTGGGAAATCACAAATGATGTCTAGTAATTTGTTTATTATGCTTCATCCTATAAATATCACCCCATCGATTCAACATACTAAACAGAGTTTTTCCTAATTTGAAATGAATATAAAACAGATAATAAAAATTGATCCAACAGGTAAACACAATAGAACCACAGTTAGAGAAAGAAAGAATTATTTGCAAAGGTTTGTCTCCCATTTTTAATTCAGCAAATTCTTTTTTCCGTAGGAAGCAGCTGTGCTGTAACACAGTAGACCTATTTTGATAAGGGCTTTGTTGCTAAATTGAAGAGAAACAGAGGTAGGATTGCAGGGTGCTTTGGTGGTCGGCCTTGGGGATATAACAGAATTACCTGGGGATCTGTTATAACCAAATATTGTTAGATATATTTCAGCACCAGAGAATCTAATTTAATTTATCTTGGATGCTGATTGGAGACCCCCAGAGGCAGGAAAGATCCAATATCAGATAAGAGTGAGAAAAACGGGTATTATAATTGGAAGCCTCTATTGTACTATTATTATTTGTAATTGATATTCAGTCACTAAGTCGTGTCTGACTCTGTGAACCCATAGACTGCCTCATGCTATGCTTCCCTGTCCTTCACTCTCTCCTGGAGTTTGCTTAAACCCATGTCCACTGAGTAGGTGATAACATCTAGCCACCTTTTTCTTTGTCATACCCTTCTCCTCCTGCCTTCAATCTGTCCCAGCATCAGGGTCTTTTCCAGAGAGTCAGCTTTTCAACTTGCATTGAATCCCTTGATCCTGGCTTCCTATTTGATGTGGAGTAAGTGCTCCATTTTTGCATCAATTAAAAATAATTGATGCTTTTGAACTGTGATGTTGGAGAAGACTCTTGAGAGTCCCTTGGACTGCAAGGAGATCCAACAAGTCCATCTTAAAGGAGATCAGTCCTGGGTGTTCATTGGAAGGACTGATGCTAAAGCTAAAAACCTCAGATATGCAGATGACATTCCAGTCCATTTTGGTTCACTGATTCCTAGAATGTCAGCGTTCACTCTTGCCATCTCCTGTTTGACCACTTCCAATGTGCCTTGATTCACGGACCTAACATTCCAGGTTTCTATGCAATATTGCTCTTTACAGCATCAGATCTTGCTTCTATCACCAGTCACATCCACAACTGGGCATTGTTTCCGCTCTTGCTCCATCCCTTCATTCTTTCTGGAGTTATTTCTCCACTGATCTCCAGTAGCATATTGGGCACCTACAGACCTAGGGGTTCTTCTTTCAGTATCCTATCATTTTGCCTTTTCATGCTGTTCATGGGGTTCTCAAGGCAAGAATACTGAAGTGGTTTGCCATTCCCTTCTCCAGTGGACCACATTCTGTCAGACGTCTCCACCCTTCTTGGGTGGCCCCACGTGGCATGGCTTGGTTCATTGAGTTAGACAAGGCTGTGGTCCCTGTGATCAGATTGACTAGTTTTCTGTGATTATGGCCACCTCATGCGAAGAGTTGACTCATTGGAAAAGACCCTGATGCTGAGAGGGATTGGGGGCAGGAGGAGCAGGGGATGACAGAGGATGAGATGGCTGGATGGCATCACTGACTTGATGCACATGCGTTTGGGTAAACTCTGGGAGTTGGTGATGGACAGGGAGGCCTGGCGTGCTGCGACTCATTGGGTCGCAAAGAGTCGGATACGACTGAGCAACTGAACTGAACTGAACTGAAGTGCTCAATAAGTGTGCATTGTGAATAAGTAACAGTAAAATTTGTTAACAAGTTAACAAATGCTTACTGTGGGTTAGAGTGAAAACATAAAAATCCTAGGGAGCTGATATACAAAAGGAGTTGCAGCTTTTCACAAACTCCTTTCCAGGGAGGTCATGAGAAATATTGGCAACAGTGTTGCACGTGGAAGGAAGCATTCCTCTTGGAGTCCTGAGAGAAGGGACGTGAAGCGCTCCGCCACACGGCTATTGAATGTAGCTAGGAAAAGGACGAAGGGGGAAAAGCCCTTTACCCCTGGGGGAAGGACAAAGAATCAATAGCCGTCCTTTACAAATAGAGTTATTTCACTGAGGAAGATGCTGGATCACAGAGACCAGTCCTGAGATTCAGGAATACAATGGCTGCAGAAGACAGAGGAGCTCCTACAACCTGGCTAGCAAGCAAGGAGTAACAAGCACCAACAGTCTACGGCTGAGACAGAAATAACTGCATAGAGAGAAATGCGTTTTGAGGTATCAGCACACAGAGAAGGACTTCAGCCAGGAAATCGTTAAGAAAAATTCTTCAACCCACCCTAAGGGCAAGGTAACATTAGGGGAATGTGAAGATTACCATTGAAACAACAAAAGGTACACTCAGTTCAATTCTTGTGTAGGTTCAGTCAACTCCCACACTCACGTACCAGCGGAAGATGTGTTCACATTTCCAGTCATAAATACAAAGTACAAATTGCACACTCAAATATGATCTGATTGTTGAAAAAATGACAGAAATCTTACAATTTTTAAATATTTAAAAATTTAGACATTTTAAACTATGAGGAAGGTGTTAAAGGCTCCAGCAGAAAAGGGGTCCAGTGTTCAAGAGTAACTGGAATTTCAAAGAGAAACTATAAGAAAGAATCTAATGGAAATGTACAAAGAATGGTAGCAGAGATAAAAAATACCTTTGATGGACTGATCAGTAGACTTGACACAGAGGGAAAAAAAATT
The DNA here is from genome assembly GCF_027580195.1 of Bos mutus. Classification (NCBI taxonomy): domain Eukaryota; kingdom Metazoa; phylum Chordata; class Mammalia; order Artiodactyla; family Bovidae; genus Bos; species Bos mutus. The sequence goes on along the minus strand of NC_091640.1, from coordinate 10,442,464 downwards.
AGTGGTCACAGGTAAATTGCTTATTTGCTTATTTGCTATTTGCTATTATTGCTTATTTGCTAAGTCATATCTGAATCTTCTGTGACTCCATGGACTGTAGCCCACCAGGCTCCTGTGTCCATGGGATTTCCCAAGCAAGAATACTGGAGTCAGTTGCCATTTCCTTCTACATGGGATTTTCCCAATCCAGGAATCAAACCCACCTCTCCTGTATTTCAGGTGATTTTTTACTACTGTGCTATGCTGCTGCTGCTAAGTCACTTCAGTCCTGTCCAACTCTGTGTGACCCCATAGACGGCAGCCCACCAGGCTCCCCCGTCCCTGGGATTCTCCAGGCAAGAACACTGGAGTGGGTTGCTATTTCCTTCTCCAATGCATGAAAGTGAAAAGTGAAAGTGAAGTCACTCGGTCGTGTCCGACTCTTAGCGACCCCATGGACTGCAGCCTACCAGGCTCCTCCGTCCTAGGATTTTTCAGGCAAGAGTACTGGAGTGGAGTGCCATTGCCTTCTCCACTGTGTTATGAGGGAAGCCCAAATAGAAATTATCCACACTAAAACATTAAGAGAAAAAAAAAAAGTAAATGAGTGCTGTATATAAATATGTAAATAACATTTTAATATATATGATATATATATATATAAAATCAAGTATTTTTCACCAAAAATATAGATTTTTTTTCAGACAAACTAAAGCTGAGAGAATTCACTGCTAAGAGGTCTATACTATAAAAATATTACAAGAAGGTCCTTAGCAGAAGTAAAAAACTACTAAACAGAAATGTGAATCTTAAAAAAAAAATGATGATCAAGAGAAACGATTAAAATAAAGGTAAATATAAAGTATATTTTTCTTAATCTCTTTAAATGAAAAATACAGACAGGGAAAAATTGGGAATATACAATTTATATATTACATGCAAAGAAGTCAAATATTTATTTTGATCTATACTTTGATAAATTACAGAAATATATTGTTAATCCTAGAAAAAGAGAGCATAATGTAATAAAGAAAAATCCATAAAAAGAAGTAAAAAAGGACCACAATGGGGTGAATAGTATATAGCTATAAGTCAATTTTTAGTCCTCACTACTGGAGCTTCCCAGGTGGTACAGTGGTAAAGAATCCATCTGCCAAGCAGGAGATGCAGGAGTTCGATCCCTGCATTGAGAAGATCTCCTGGAGAAGAGAATGGCAGCCCACTCCACGATTCTTGTTTGAAGAATCCCATGGACAGAGGAGCCTGGTGGGCTTACATTCTATTGGATCGCACAAGAGTCAGACAGGTCTTAGCGACTAACAACACCACCAATTTTTAAAAATTGCATTGAGAGTAAATGATCTATTCAAATTAGATTCTATAGAAAATAGGTCCTGACTACATTCCATCTACAAGAATCATACTTGAAATAATAGTACATGTATTGTTTGAAGATAAGATTATTGAAACATGCAACACTAACCAAGAGAAAGCTTTAGCGGCTATAGTGAATCAGAAAGGTAGATGCTAATCAGGAAAGTTACAAGGGGAAAAGTCTGTAAACCTACAAAGGAAACCTTTGGTCCAGATATCTTCTCTGATGAATACGCTCAAATATTTAAGCAAGAAATAATATTCATTGTTAACAAAGTTTTCAACAGTGGAAGAGAGCACTTTCTGACTACTTTAATGAGCACAGTATTATTCTGACACCAGACAAAGAGACACATCTTTTCCAGAAAATTCATCATAGAAAAAAGGAAAACAAAATCACATAAGGACTGAAAAGAAATAAAATTATCTCTATTCTCAGACTACATGATTGTTCACACAGAGAATCTCAAATAATACATTAAAATGCTACTAAATCTAATGTTTAGCATTTTTGCAGAATACAAGGTCAACATGCAAAATCTATTGCATTGTTAGAAACTAGCAATAGACTATAATTAATTGAAAATTAACAAAAGAAAGGAAATTGAAAATTAACAAAAGAAAGGACATTTACAATAATATCAAGAACATCAAATATTATAAATCTAATAAAATAAATATGTGTAGAGGCTATATGGTAAAAATTGCAGAACAGTTTTGTAAGAAATATAAGAAACCTACACTAGATCAATGGGATAGCATTCTTTATGAACAAAAACAAAAATTTAAAAAATAAAACCTTTACTTCTACATTATACTATATATCAAATATTGTCTTAAATTTTATCACCAAGGAATTCTGTTAGTTATCAAAATGACATGCAATTTAACATAATTTAAAGGGTTCCATCAATACTAGCATTGGGATCCATCCTCAGAAGGCTTTAAAAATCCTTCTTCCTCCCTCCCCGTACCATCCCTCTGGGTCGTCCCAGTGCACCACCCCCAAGCAACCAGTATCATGCATCGAACTTGGACTGGTGATTCATTTCATATATGACATTATACATGTTTCAATGCCATTCTCCCCAAATATTCCACCCTCTCCCTCTCCCACAGAGTCTAAAAGACTGTTCTATACATCTGTGTCTCTTTTGCTGTCTTGCATACAGGATTATCGTTACCATCTTTCTGAATTCCATATATATGCATTAATATACTGTATTGGTGTTTTTCTTTCTGGCTTACTTCACTCTGTATAATAGGCTCCAGTTTCATCCGCCTCATTAGAACTGATTCAAATGTATTCTTTTTAATGGCTGAGTAATACTCCATTGTGTATATGTACCACAGCTTTCTTATCCATTCATATGCTGATGGACATCTAGGTGCTTCCATGTCCTGGCTATGAACATTGCTATGTCCTGGCTATGAACAGTGCTGCGATGAACATTGGTGTACACGTGTCTCTTCCAATTCTGGTTTCCTAGGTGCGTATGCCCAGCAGTGGGATTGCTGGGTCATAAAGCAGTTCTATTTTCAGTTTTTTAAGGAATCTCCACACTGGGAGGGGGGTTCAGGATGGGGAACACGTGCATACCTGTGGCAGATTCATGTTGATGTATGGCAAAACCAATACAATATTGTAAAGTAATTAACCTCCAATTAAAATAAATAAATTTATATTAAAAAAATCCTTCTTATCATTTTTCTTCTTTCTGATTATGCCTAACAGAAGACTCCAGCATATATCTGACAATGCAATCTCCTCATTTAAAGCAAATCGGCACCCATTAAAAAAAAAAATTCTTAAAATGAGGATGAGTTTTCCCCTCTAACATCTGATCAATTTTAGATAAAATAAGTGTAAATCAAGCTGAATATGTTCATATAATTAAAAAATTATGTACAAAAAATAATCAGAACATGGGTGTACTATATCTATTGCCACTGTACTTCCATTTCTTACACTCCGAATATAGCCTCTTTGAAGGAGTGTTTGATTCATAGTTAAATGAGCATTAATTATCCAACAGATGAAAAAGTCATGGTTTTTACATTGTTTGGATTGGTTCAATTTATAAGTTATATAAGAATCCTATTCCCTGGAAAATAATCTTTTAATTTCTATACACTCTCGGTATATTTGTTTAAATGTTTAACCTATTTACATATTTTAACTCCTGTTATGCTGATGCTGATGTTTTAATTTTTTGCCCTAACATCCAGATTGTCTGTACTCTTATCTATTATTTACCTCATTGCTGTTGTTGGGCCTAATTTACAGCTCTTTATTGCTTCCTTGTATACATATTTATGATCAATTGAATATTTAATATCAGTCTATATTTTCAAACAACCTATTTCTATTTAGTTTTTCTGTTTCTTCCCAGCTGACCCCATTTAGAATATTTACATATTTAATTGACATGTCTGTCACATTTTGAATTGTCAAATTTTACATTGTCTTGTTTTCAGGTGATTTGTTCTATTAGGTCATCCTGTTCTATGAGTGTCAGCTATCATTTTGGTGAACTGCACACTTGAAATGCTCTAAAACTCAGACCCTGACTCCTCCTTGATGTGCCAAAGGGAGGTATAATCCTCAGGATCTAATGTCTGTGGGCTCTCCCTCCCACATGGCAGCATCTTGTTCTCTTCAATCTCCAGATTGTTGAATGCTCTCTTGTTGAACAGAATCTTATATGTGTGCAGTAATATTTGATGAGCATATACCTGTTTTAAATGAAATAATTTTAACTCATTCTTGATAAATGGTACTGTAACAAGCATGGATTCCTTTTTTAGTTTTAATGCAAGGCTTTGTTACATTTTTAATATATGACAAATACATCTTAAAAATCATCTAGCTTCATGATTTTTTCCATAGCTGCACAATTCATAGATATTATTCATCAGCCTGTTGAACTGTTCGTTTTCCAGAATTATAAATACAATCCATTTTTTTTTTTTTTAGGTTTTAACTATTGGGGTTTGCTAAATCAAAGCATCTGAATTTGACACAATTTAAATATGTTTCTTTTGAGAATGAACTTATCTTTTGGGGCTTGAGAACAAGGAATGACTGACTGGTCTTATCCTCATATTGTGGATGTAACTTTACCCCCAGATTTCAGATCTGAACAAGAGACCTGTTCTCCCGAGTAACAACGTTGATGGGGAAATGAGCTTATGCAGACCTCATCTCATAAGTGGAGAAGGCAAAGGCAACCCACTCCAGTATTCTTGCCTGGAAAATCCCATGGACGGAGGAGCCTGGTAGGCTGCAGTCCCTGGGGTCACTAAGAGTCGGACACGACTGAGCGACTTCACTTTCACTTTTATGCATTGGAGAAGGAAATGGCGACCCACTCCAGTGTTCTTGCCTGGAGAATCCCAGGGACGGCGGAGCCTGGTGGGCTGTCGTCTATGAGGTTGCACAGAGTCGGACACGACTGAAGCGACTTAGCAGCAGCAGCATCTCATCAGGAAAGTGCAGTGCGCTCTCTCTGTACATGACCGTGGAGAGTCGGGACCTTTCTAACCAGTCAGTTCCTTTCTATTTCCCCATCATTTGCCAATATGGATCCTCTCTCTTCCTTCCAAGGAGACTGTGTAATGTTCGTGTGAGTGGAGTCCTCTTGGGTCCTTCACAGTAACTGTTCATTTCTTCTGAGTGTGTCAACATTTTCTGGAATGTCAAAAGTCTGACTGCTGCTGAGAATGGTTTTCATTCTTGCAAGGAGATGATTGCTCTTAGAATTCACCTGTTACATACAAGTGATAGATGGAAAACTTGGAGGCTCTTCCTATAGACACAGCCTTTAATTATCACTTGTTTGTTGCAAAATGTGAGACAGGGAGTAGTGTTGGTGTTCATCTCTCAAGGACATTACAGGATCTGAAACAGTATACAGCTCACTTCTATTGAAGGGTGACTTATGAGTTATATGAGCTAACTGAGATAATAATTCAAATTTACTCCAGAAGTTGTTTGGTACATCATAAAGACTGGCGCCTTACACTGTTGCTTTGATGGCTATTTCTTACATAAGATTTGATGGTGAATAGAAAGTTAAAGATGTTACTGTGGTGTTAAGCCACAGATAGCCATGATACTATATGAAGAGTAGTAAAATAAATGCTTTGAGTGGTATGAAACCACAGTGGAGGAAGATGTTATTTTGGAATAGATTTTTATACTGCATAAAAATCTCTGTGAAATCTTTCTTTTAACAAGTAACAGGCTTGTTAAGAATCCCCCACCTGTTCTCCACTTCCTCCCACCCACTTTGTTCTGCCAGGTCCTGCTTCTTGGCTACTGAATTAACATTATTTCTTTATTCCATACACACAACACACACACACACACACACACACACACACACACAACACAGAGTTCCTTATCTTGTCCATTACTACTAGAGCTGAGGTTTGGTCAGTTCAACTCAAACATAAAAGCCCAAAATGCTTTTCTTAAAAATACCTATTTTTGTTTGCTCCTGAATCTCAATTAGGTATTGAGTTTTACTTCTTAATGTAAATGTGATTAACTGTATTTTTAACCCTTTCCTGATTTTATGATATATTTATGCTACAGCCTTTCATTTCTCAATCAATTTAAAAAAAAACACACACAAACTTTTGTTATACTGACAAAATACATTTCAGTGTAGGCTGATAAACACATACAGCCCACATAATCACATAAAGGCATCTCATATCAGAAGAAATGCACATTCATTTTTGGCAAAAATTTCTCACGTAGCTCTCATTGCTAAAAATCCTTTGGAAAATATGTTAAATTATAAATCACCAGTGGTTGTTAATGATGTTACTTTATGTCTCAAAATATTCCAGTGTTGATAGTTTTAAGAAACTATTTTTTCTAGTCTTGTTAGAAATATGTAAGCAGTCAAGGGGAGCATGATATATCATATAAATCACTATGGAGAAAGGAGAACAATGATCAAAGTTTAGAATTCCTCAAGTTTGGGGAAAATGAAGCTACTAAATGTGACCGGACTCTGCCTTTTCTGCTGCTTGGAAGATAGCTGGGAATTGGGAATTATGCTTGGTAATAAGCTCTTAAGCACATTTGTAGTGTGGGATAAAGTTCTTACTTGGAAGAGTGATGTTCATTCAACTAGAGCCAATTTTAAAGGGAGAGAATATAGGCCAGCAGATTTCTGTGACACATTCATAACCTTTCTGTAAATGTGCTGCCTTTATTTTTTGTATCAAATGAATGCTGGGGTTTCAAAAGATATTATTCATAAATAGGATATAGTTTCTCAAAGGGGAAAAACTAGCCTGTAACATACTGACCCTTGGGAAATAAAGCATAAAATCATTTCTCCTTTAACTCCAAAGGAAGCCTATATTTTTTCATTAGTCACTTTTTTAAAGGAAGAAATCACTTGAGTTTTACCATCTATCTCTGTACCTATTAGGTTGTCAATTTGGTGTGAGTTTTCATCAGAGTTGGATTAACAGCTGGAAGGAAGAGTTGTCTAATCCAAACATTCACCAGGGGGCCATGGGAAAAACCTGTTACATTTGACATAGGACAATGGTACTTATTCAAGAAGAGACTTTGAACATTTGTAACAGAAAGGCAACTTTTTCTAAAAATTGTTCAGATAATTCTCACAAATATACAGTTGAAAATTCTATTTAATTGAAAATGAAATCTGATTTAGGAAAGGAGACATAAAGAGCTATATCTGCTCATATCATTAATTAAATAAGTTTAGTAAATTAAGGAAATAATGTAAGAGCCAAAGGAAAATTCAGTAAGATTTCAAAAGCTATCAACGTCAGAATCTAATGCAAAATCATAATTCTACATAATAAAATATACATATTATTCATAGATTTATTGGAAAGAATGAAGGAGAAAAGGTTGTGGATTGCTATGTCACAAGTGATATATATCTTTAAATGAAATAGTTGAAATGAATATGATAAAATATTAATGATACTAATTTGGCTGATGGCAATGCAAGGGTCTACTAACTCATTTCTGGGTTTTTAGGTGTATTTTAATATTTAAGAGTATTTAATATTTATAGTTTTTCTTAATATAAAAATAATGGCAATTTTGTAAGAGAAAGCAGGTCTTTATTAATAATGTCATGAAAAAGAAATTTGATAAAGCCATGATATTTGTGTGGTTCAATATGGATCAGAAATTATTTCCCATTAGTATACACTTTCTCATAAAAACATAATAAAATATTTCACCATCACAAATAAAAAATGTAAATATATCTAGTTTAGAGTTAGAAGAAGTCTCTATGTGAAAAGCAATCAGGAAAAAAATATATATGTATGCTTTTTGTTGATTTTTCAAAAATGATATCTATTTACAGATTGAAAATCTTGGGTCAAATAGTACACAAAATAATAGATAAAATTTACATAAAGCACAATTAATAAGATTATATGTTTTTATACCAATCCCAAATTGTATTGGAAAAATGATGTTCTTGTGTGTGAATTCTACATTACTGTTGACTTTAGGTAGCTCCTTAAGACACAAAGCTAATGGAGGTGATGGAATACCAGTTGAGATATTTCAAATCCTAAAAGATGATGCTGTGAAAGTGTTGCATTCAATAAGCCAGCAAATTTGGAAAACTCAGCAGTGGCCACAGGACTGGAAAAGGTCAGTTTCATTCCAATCCCAAAGAAAGGCAATGCCAAAGAATGTTCAAACTACCACACAATTGCACTCAACTCAAATGTTAGCAAAATAATGCTCCAAATTCTCCAAGTGAGGCTTCAATGGTATGTGAACTGAGAACTTCCAGATGTTCAAGCTGGATTTAGAAAAGACAGAGGAACCAGAGATCAAATTGCTAACATCTGTTGGATCATAGAAAAAGCAATAGAGTTCCAGAAAAAAACATCTACTTTGGCTTTATTTACTATGCCAAAGCCTTTGACTGTGTGGATCACAACAAATTCTTAAAGAAGTGGGAATAGTAGACCACCTGACCTGCCTCCTGAGAAATCTGCATGCATGTCAAGAAGCAACAGTTACAACTGGATATGGAACAATGGACTAGTTACAAATTGGGAAAGGAATAGTCAAAGCTGTATACTGTCACCCTGCTTATTTAACTTATGTGCAGAATATATCATGCGAAATGCCAGGCTGGATGAAGCACAAGCTGGAATCAAGATTGCTCAGAGAAATATCAATAACATCAGATATGCAGATGACACCACCTTTATGGCACAAAGCAAAGAGGAACTAAAGAGCCTCTTGATGAAAGTGAAAGAAGAGAGTGAAAAAGTTGGCTTAAAGCTAAACATTCAAAAAGCTAAGATCATGGCATCCAGTCCCATCACTTCATGATAAATAGACGGGGTAACAATGACAGACTTTATTTTCCTGGGCTCCAAAATCACTACAGATTGTGACTGCAGGCATGAAATTAAAAGACACTTGCTGCTTGGAAGAAAAGCTGTGACTAACATAGACAATATATTAAAAAGCAGAGAGAGTACTTTTGTCAACAAATGTCCATCTAGTCAAAGCTATGGTTTTTCCAGTAGTCATGTATGAATGCGAGAGTTGGACTATAAAGAAAGCTGAGCACCAGAGAATTTATGTTTTTGAACTGTGTTGTTGGAGAAGACTCTTGAAAATCCCTTGGGCTGCAAGGAGATCCAACCAGTCCATCCTAAAGGAAATCAGTCCTGAATATTCATTGGAAGTTCTGATGCTGAAGCTGAAATTCCAATAATTTGGCCACCTGATGTGAACAACTGACTTATCTGAAAAGACCCTGATGCTGGGAAAGACTGAAGGTAGGAGGAGAAGGATATGACAGAGGACAGATGGTTGGATGGACATCAGTTTGAGCAAGCTCCATGAATCGTTAATGGACAGGGAAGCCTGGCGTGCTGCAGTCCACGGGGTCACAAAGAGTTGGACATGACTGAGCTACTTAAGTGAACTTAAGAGACAGAGGTCTTTATTCCTCATTCTTGTATTACTCATTGGGTACTAAAAAGAAGTATGACTTCACTTCTTATCACACAAGCTATCATAAAATTTAAACCTCAATTTATGCAGTGCATAGCTTTCTCTTTTAATAGTGAAGACAGTCTTAAATATATTTTATTCTACATTCATATGTTCTATTTTCCACAAAACAATTTGACATCCAGGTTAATTGTAAATATTCCTTCTAACAGTTGGTGCTAGCATCATACAGTGACTGGAAATTGTCCTCACTCTCATATCAGCAAACATTAGATGTAGAAATGATATATTTTTCTGGTCCTATTTGAACAGGTTGAACTGCACTTCTTGATAGAGACGTTTCAATTACTTTTCCTTTGTGACTACTCTTCAAAATTGAAATTCACTTACTTATCAGGATGCATTGACAGAGATTCGAAACATGCTTATGAAATACTCTGAGCAGTTACACATAATAAACCATCAAACTGCTCTACTGTGTCTTCTCACAGCCCTTTCTGTCTGGAATATTTCATTAATAATAGCAGAGTTTTATTCTTTTGCAACATACAAAAGCTTCCAGTTATATATTTCTGTACAAAAATGCATCACAGACAATGTTTACCATGCAGAAAGAGTCAATAACTATGTTACTTGGCATCCTGTAGCAGCTCCCTATATAAATAATGCAGTCAAAGTACACTGTATTTTCTGAGGTAAAAGAGAGTGCTTCCCAGGTGGCTCAGTGGTAAGGAATCCACCTGCCAATGCAGGAGATGCGGGTTCGATCCTTGGTCTAGGAATATCCCCTGGGAGAAGGAAACGGCAGCCCACCCCAGTATTCTTCCCTGGGAAATCCTATGGACAGAGGAACCTCACTGGCTATAGACTATGGGGTCACAAAAGAGTGGGACACAACTTAGTGACTAGCACCAACAAAAGAGTGCATTTCAAACTGTGGAATATAATGTATCTGTAATATCCAATTATGTGTTGTGTTCACTTATGTATGTAATATTTTCATTACAGACCTGCAGGAGGAGATAGTGAATGTGACTAATCCTGATGAGAAGAGTCGGAGGTTGATTTTCAGGGTATTGTTTCACATAACAGTTGGAGCAATAGGTCAAAGGTGTCTATATGTGGTCCAGGCTTTTACATATTGCTTTCTTTTGGATCTAATTTTATCAGGTACATGAGATTCCTCCCTTTCTCTAGGCAAAGTATGTTTCTATCTGAATACATTGCAGGTTTTCTATCATTGACTAGATGGCCAAGTCAGTTTGACCCTGACAAGTTCTTTCTCTAATTTATGATTGAAGAATGGTATCTCTGCTCTGATTTGTCAGAACTTAACGTGTTACTAATGTATAATTTCTGAGGCATTCAAAAATTTATTAGTTTTGAAGAAGAAAAAAGGCTGGTATGAAATGGAACAATCAGAACACGAGAGTTCATAATAATTGCAATATCATTGCTGAAATAATTCTTTACAAAATGAAATCCAAGAAGTTGAGACTACTTTCAAAACAGTGAACAAATTATAACATGTGAGAAAACATTATATAAAATTTTTAAAATAAGGAAGATCAGAAAGTTCTAGCATCCATTTAATAATTCCCCAAAAGACAAAGTAAACAGAAAAAAAAATATTTCCAGAAGTTTCCAAAGCCGAAAGTGAGGATGAATTCTTGAAGCTAAAAAACGTGTTTGGCCAATTGACTTTAGAGAAATATGCATAGGGTAAAAAAACACAGCAAAAAATGTTTTCTCTGAAGTATTTGGAACATCATTTTTACTCAAGTTAAATTCCAAAGATATGGACAGATGCATAGATTGGAAGAAAAAGTTATCTACTGACCAAGAATCTGATTGATATCAGAATTATCAAGTATAAGATTTCATACTAGAATATAGATAATAAAGATATGCTTCTAATATTTAGAACATTTAATTTAGAACTACTTTTCAAGCCAACATTCAAGCACAAAAAGTTAACAAAAGTATATTATAAAACTCTGTGAAACCTATATGAAGCCCATATACATGTGTATACATGCTTGTTTATTCTATGATACAGTAAAAAAATAATCAACGGAAAGAATTGAGTCAGCTTTAAAAAAACTATGAACTGATTTATTGGTGAAATGAGAAGAAGATGTACTACTCTAGATGCATAGGACGATGTCTACAAAAATTTCTATATGTTTACCACAAGGATAAGTTCACAACTAACACGACACAATGCTGGATCTTGGAGATGGATGAGGGAAGTTAATATTTCTTTTGTTAAAAGTAGTTATTAATTAGAGGTGAAGTGAATTGAAGTGAAAGTCACTCAGTCGTGTCTGAATCTTGGCAACCCCATGGACTATACATCCAGGCCAGAATACTGGAGTGGGTAGCCTTTCCCTTCTCCAGGGGATCTTCCCAACCCAGGGATGGAACGCAGGTCTCCAGCACTGCAGGCAAATTCTTTTACCAGCTGAGCCACAGAGCGATTTATCTAAATGTAGCTCCCTTCTCACCACTGCAAACTCCAAATCGCATGCTCTACTCAGCCAGATAACTGTTGAGACATGGAAGAAATAATTCCATTTGTAGCCTCTGTAGTTTTGAACTGTTGAGGAAGTTATAGGAGGAGAATGCAGGGTCCTGTCCTCCATGAGTTGGCAGAAATCTGGTTAGCAGCATCAGAGAACAGACCCCAGGACAGAGGTTAGTGTAGCCCAGGACTTGGAGATTCTTTTGACCCAAAGAGGCAATATTATATCTGCGCCAAACCACAGACATGCCAAGCCTGTCTGAATTCCTAAATTTCTACAGTGAGTCAAACATATATATAGAATAATCTTTGTCTTTTAGACACTGAAGAGGCAGGGAGAGTTTAGAACTTAATATCCTTACAGTAGGACATGACAGCTGGCCTTAAAACACATGAACATGGGAAAATTACCCTCTTGTCTCTTTATCATTACCAGAATATCTGATACTAACACTGGTCAAACAACAAGACTATTAGACTAAATGACCTAACTGAGGACCTGTGTCAACAGCTGAACATAAAAGAAAGAAGAGGATCCTATTGATATAAAAGAAATTAAATAACTTCTTTTTTTAACTTAAAATATGATTTTCCAGTAAAAAATATAATTTGATAAATATGTATCAAACTTAATGTCTTGAAAGATCAAACATAGGGTAAAAATGCTGCTGCTAAGTCGCTTCAGTCGTGTCCGACTCTGTGCGACCCCAGAGACGGCAGCCCACCAGGCTGCCCGGTCCCTGGGATTCTCCAGGCAAGAGTACTGGAATGGGTTGCCATTGCCTTCTCCAATGAATGAAAGTGAAAAGTGAAAGTGAAGTTGGTTCAGTCGTGTCTGACTCTGTGCGACCTCAGAGACGGCAGCCCACCAGGCTCCTCCGTCCATGGGGTTTTCCAGGCAAGAGTACTGGAGTGGGGTGCCATCGCCTTCTCCGCAGAGAGGACTGAGCGTATATATATTGTGTCCATCGTGTTAGGCATCAGTTTGCTTCACTGACTTGTTTCCACAGTTATAAAAATCTTTATTCCATATAATTAGTCTAGTTATTTTTTTTTTCTAGTTGAACTTGGTGGGAAGGTAACTCTTGTCTCTGAAACTTTATTTTGATGACAAGAAAAACATGATATTTTTCATCATAATATTAATACAATTCAGGACAAGGATGAATGGAAATTGTTGAAATGGAAACAATAAAAACATAATTAAGCTGATAATTTTTGTTTCACAGAAAAAAGTGAATCTAGCAGGGAATGTACTTTTATGGAAGTAAGTTTGTTTTTTCTTTAACTTATGACAGAGTTTCTTGGACTTAATCGGGCATCCTCTCATCTGTTTTATCTTTTTCACAAATATTCATGTCAATACAATGAATATAGTGTTTATGATCTAGAATATGTGCTTCACTGTATTATAAATTACTCTTTCAAGGGCATTTTAAAATATCTTAATGCATTATTACTATGTGTGTGACTATAACCTGATAAAGATCAATATTATATCTTATTCATTTATTTGTTTCCAACATTACATCTTCATAAATTTGTTTAATGCCACCAACATTCCTGTTTACTCAACATGTGTGTTATCGAACATACTATGAAGAAATGTGACGTCTACTCACACTGTAGAAAATATAAACTATTATGTGTACTGTTTAAATTGTTATGACAGCATGGGCAAAGATTTAAGAGAACTATACAGCAGCCTGGTTTTCTATCTGTGGTTTTGTAGGGAAGTCAGAAGTATGTGGAGAAAGAAAATTTCCTTAAGCAAATTCCAGTAAATTTTCATTGCATGCCTTAACATTTCTAGAAAAAGGCACATCGATTTTCAGGATAGATTTATTGGCATTTTAGATTACAGAAATCTCCACAATATGTGAATACCCCTCACTAAAATTCTTGCCACACATTTTCCCCAGCCTTTTAGTTTATTGTTTTTTCCCTCTTATAATTTTTCTTATCATGAAATTCCAGGAATGAAAGAAAATTTTATAACCTGGAATTCCTGGCACTTTCTCAAGCGTCTTGTTCCACAGTTCATATTTAACATTTGGCCTTTATATTTCCAGTCTATTTTGGGAGATATATGAAACCTTTAAAAGAGCAAATCATGCTTCGTGTAACCAAGGAAGTGACTTCAGTGGGTTAACAACATATTGAAGCCGGATTATCAAGAGCATTTTATACTGAGTTAAGACAACTGACAATTATCCTGAACACGCTGCAGGATCAAAGCATTACAAGCATAAAAACAGATCTGTGACTATAAAAAGCGTATGTTATCATGATGTTAAATAGAGACATTTCTTGCAGCAACAGCAGAGGTGAATGGAAAAGAGCAGAGAGTCTGCAGCTACGGAAAAAAAAGTCTATAAGAGGAAATGTGAGCTTCATTGGAAGGACAGATGCTGAAGCTGAAACTCCAATACTTTGGCCACCTGATGAGAAAAACTGACTCATTGGAAAAGACCCTGATGCTGGGAAAGATTGAAGTGGGGAAGAGAAGGGGATGACAGAGGATAAGATGGTTGCATGGCATCACTGACTCGACGGACACGAGTTTGAGTAAGCTCCGGGAGTTGGTGATAGACAGGGAAGCCGGGTGTGCTGCAGGCCATGGGGTCTCAAAGAGTCGGACATGAATGAGCAACTGAACTGACTGAACTGAGCTGTAAAACGTGAAAATTCTCTTAATTCTGAATTATGTCATAAGTAAGAAGTATTGTTTAAAAACTAGCTTCCAGCATTTATTGTTTGTAGACTTTTGGATCGCAGCCATTCTGACTGGTGTGAAATGGTACCTCATAGTGGTTTTGATTTGCATTTCTCTGATAATGAGTGATGTTGAGCATCTTTTCATGTGTTTGTTAGCCATCTGTATGTCTTTTCAATCAATAAATGCTGGAGAGGGTATGGAGAAAAAGGAACCCTCTTACACTGTTGGTGGGAATGCAAACTAGTACAGCCACTATGGAGAACAGTGTGGAGATTCCTTAAAAAACTGGAAATAGAACTGCCTTATGATCCAGCAATCCCACTGCTGGGCAGACACACTGAGGAAACCGGAAGGGAAAGAGACACGTGTACCCCAATGTTCATCGCAGCACTGTTTATAATAGCCAGGACATGGAAGCAACCTAGATGTCCATCAGCAGACGAATGGATAAGAAAGCGGTGGTACATATACACAATGGAGTATTACTCAGCCATTAAAAAGAATACATTTGAATCAGTTCTAATGAGGTGGATGAAACTGGAGCTTATTATACAGAGTGAAGTAAGCCAGAAAGAAAAACGCCAATACAGTATACTAACACATATATACGGAATTTAGAAAGATGGTAACAATAACCCTGTGTATGAGACAGCAAAAGAGACACTGATGTATAGATCAGTCTTATGGACTCTGTGGGAGAGGGAGAGGGTGGGGAGATTTGGGAGAATGGCATTGAAACATGTATAATATCATATATGAAACGAGTCACCAGTCCAGGTTTGATGCATGGCACAGGATGCTTGGGGCTGGTGCACTGAGACGACCCAGAGGGATAGTACGGGGAGGGAGGAGGGAGGAGGGTTCAGGATGGGGAACACAGGTACACCTGTGGTGGATTCATTTCTATATTTGGCAAAACTAATACAATATTGTAAAGTTTAAAAATGAAATAAAATAAAAAAAAACTAGCTTCCAAAGGCAGACTTGGGAAGGTCACAAACAGAAGTGTTAATTTTTTTTGCTACAAACATAAACAGCACCCAAAGACATTCTGCGCCCTCTTCCTCCTGTTTGGACAAATGCTGAAAGCACTTGTCTCTAAAATATTAGTTAGCCTTAGAAAAAGAAGGATATATTGTCATCTGCAAAAAAAAATGGATAAACCTAAAAGACATCATGCTAAGTAAAATAAGCCAGATAGAGAAAATGAATACTGCATGGTATTTCATACTTATATAAAGAAGGTGAAAAAAGTCAAATTCACAAAAAACAGTAGAATGGTGATAACTAGGGGCTAAAAGTTTGGGAAACAGGGAGAAGCTAGTGAAGAGGTAAGGGCTTTCAATTATAAGATAAATAATGTTTGAGGGTCAAATATATAACACATTGAATATAGTTCAGTTCAGTTCAGTCGCTCCGTCATATCCGACTCTGCGACTCCATGAACCGCAGCACGCCAGGCCTCCCTGTCCATCACCAACTCCCGGAGTTCACTCAGACTCACGTCCATCAAGTCAGTGATGCCATCCAGCCATGACATCCTCTGTCGTCCCCTTCTCCTCCTGCCCCAATCCCTCCCAGCATCACAGTCTTTTCCAATGAGTCAACTCTTCTCATGAAGTGGTCAAAGACCTGGAGTTTCAGCTTTAGCATCATTCCTTCCAAAGAAATCCCAGGGCTGATCTCCTTCAGAATGGACTGGTTGGATCTCCTTGCAGTTCAAGGGACTCTCAAGAGTCTTCTCCAACACCACAGTTCAAAAGCATCAATTCTTTGGTGCTCAGCCTTCTTCACAGTCCAACTCTCACATCCATATATGACCACAGGAAAAACCATAGCCTTGACTAGATGGACCTTTATTGGCAAAGTAATGTCTCTGCTTTTCAATATGCTGTCTAGGTTGGTCATAACTTTCCTTCCAAGGAGTAAGCATTTTTAATATATATATTTAATATATATAATAATATATAAAATTATATATACATAATAGTAATGTATATTATATAATAATTATATAAATATAATTATGAATATAATTATAGATATAATTATATTACAGAATATAATGATTATATAATATAATTTTATATAATTTATATATATATTATATATGTTATATATATATATACTTATATATATATTAGAATATAGTTAGTAATAATGTATTATGTAATTGACATTTGCTAAGCTAAAGAACTGTGTTCTCATACACACACAAAAGCTATATATGTGAGTATGTGTATGTGTTAATTAAATCAGTTATGAGAATCCTTTCACAATGTATAACAAAATCTACTTTAAATACATTGCAATTTTATTTGTTAATTATACTTAATAAAGCTGAAAAAATAAAAGTACACTTGAAAGCACAGTTATTTGACTTCAAAGTCTTGCATTGTCTTATTTTTTCCAAATTTATTGAGGTATAATTGACAAATTAAAAATCATATATATATATAAGGTATACAATGTAATGATTTAATGTGCATATTTTAATCAAATTATTACCACAATCAAGGTAATTACCATATCCTTCACCTCATATAGTTAGAGTTTTTTTTAGTACCCTTGCAATATATTGCAGTGGTCGTGTATGGATGTGAGAGCTGGACTGTGAAGAAGGCTGAGTGCCAAAGAATTGATGCTTTTGAACTGTGGTGTTGGAAAAGACTCTTGAGAGTCCCTTGGACTGCAAGGAGATCCAACCAGTCCATTCTGAAGGAGATCAGTCCTGGGTGTTCACTGGAAGAACTGATGCTGAAGCTGAAACTCCAGCACTTTGGCCACCTCATGCGAAGAGTTGACTCATTGGAAAAGACTGTGATGCTGGGAGGGATTGGGGGCAGGAGGAGAAGGGGACGACAGAGGATGAGATGGCTGGATGGCATCACCGACTCGATGCACATGAGTTTGGGTGAACTCCAGGAGTTGGTGATGGACAGGGAAGCAATTCATGGGGTCACAAAGAGTCAGAGACGACTGAGCGAGTGAACTGAACTGAATATATTGCAATATATTTGTGAGTTTGGGAGGAAAGCAATATGCATTTACTTGGGAAATTATGCAGAACAATTACGTGTAATCTTCCAACTTGCTGCAGTTCAAATGTCAATAAAAATTTCAGTTTTGATTCTCCTTAAAGAGATCACTTTACCAAAATCCCCATGTTAACCTAGGCTTAGAGACATTCCATTATAACATTAGAAAATAAACATTAAAGAGAAAATATTAAAAAACTTTCAGTTCGAAAATAAATATCTCCCCAAAGTTGTTTGTCACTGCGTCTGTGTAAAGTAACATATATACACAATACACTCCTATATTCATATATATGCTACTTTTTCTTTTACATTATATGTTCTATTTTAAAGTAATATTTTTTCTGAGAATTTGTTCATGCTTTTTTCTTTTTATTGCCAGTTGTTCTGTTACACATAAGAATAATAGCAACATCATTATGTTGCTCTTATCGTTTTGTTTTGGATTTTTAGTTCTAGTTGTATATTACAAATTTTCAGAGCTTTAATCAGAAGCAGTTTGATGAAACTACATAAAGCCTTGCCTAAACTGACTTTACAGCTTTCAAGATTCTGTTATGTTACCCATACCCTAAATCATGATACAATCTTTTTTTCTATACCAATATTTCTGTGATAGTAGGCCATGGTTTTCCCCAGATCTCCACCTGAAAACTGATACAAATACGGAATTTTATCAGATGAGTCATTGATTTTTCTAACAAGGACCTTTCTTCTTCCTAATACTGGTCCTAAAGACCTTATGCAAATGAAAATACTTCTTGAATTTATGTGTCTCTAAAATGCTTCTGTCAATAGCAGGGAAGACATAACTACATCATCCAAAGATCATATTCCTGCTTATTTAATTTGAAATCTTGGGGAAGCTTATTTAGTTTACTAAGATGAATGATTCAGTCCCCCAAAATCTTATGGTAATAGGCATTATGATTGATATCCCCAGCTTTATGACACAGTTTCCCATATATGTGAGTCCAGAACAAAATATACACTGCTAACATGAGCAGACCTAGGCATCAAAGAGATCCCTGTAGTCTGCAGCAGAAATGATTGTAATGCAAACAGTTCAGAATTCTCAAGAAGTTTCCTTTCATCTAGTTTTCTTTAAGGATTTTCTGGCCAGTAAACTGTATACTGCATATTGAAGTTCATTTAATTGGCAATTTGTATAATAATGTAAAATCCTTTGTATATTATATTTTATCAGTTTCATGTTACAGCTCAGTATAATCTGCGCTAATATTGTCCAGTCCAATAATACCTAGGATAATAAAAAGAGAACTAAATAGTTGTCCTCACAGACACACTTGATTTAAGTCAGTGTGAAAGCCATGGGTATAAACCTTTGGTTCGATCATGTTCAGCTAGAAGATACTAAATGAAAGACACACAGAACAAGTTTAGAGATGTTAAAGATTCCTAAACAGCCCTTATACCTGACAAACACTCATTAGCCAGAATCACTCCATCTTTCTTAATCTTAAACTGAAAGTCGAGCCTGAGACCTTTCAGAAGGATTATGCACTGAGCCAGGGCTCAACTTCATGTGCACAACCTTCTCAACCCACCTTTCAGTGTGGTCGGTCATGGGATTCTACTCCAGATTCATCTCTGCAAACACAGACTCTGAGAAATAGAGCCCCAATTCTAGCATCAGTATAGAAATGAATGCCCAGTATAATATGGGAGGATGGGGGCATCTTTCTGTCACCACTTCACTAACGGGCATGAAGTACTTGAGTAAATGCTGTCAGAAGCCAGTTCAGATGCCTTTCCAATAGGAACAGTCACAGTGATTCTTTGCCTGTTCTCCATATCTATTACTGTTATAAATGTGATTGGCAAGATTTCAATAAGATATTCAGGTTGTACTGCTGGCAGATAAACACCATAAATGGAATGCACAGGGAGACTGCACACCCAGCTTGATGGCATAGATAAGCCAAGTGGTCTAGAAAATAGGAATTTGTAAAGGCAGTTTCAGAGAAATTGGCAGAGGCAGTTTTTGTATCATGTTCCAGTAGGTCAGACTGAACAAAAATAAACATTTGCAAACCGAGCAAAGGTCAAAGACTAGGTGAGGGCCTGGGGCAGGTGACTAACATATTTGAATGCCATTTGGGAACCAAAGCCACGGGAAATGCTCTTCCAGGCCATATTTGTCCATAGCCTCCACCTCAAAGTTCAAAAGCAATTTTCAATCACTTTACTGTGCAGAGCTGAGATACAGAGATTTTGCACAGACTGAGATGAATGACTGACCACTGTGGCAGCAGTCAGTCAAAAAAAAAGGGAAAAGATAAAATCAAAATCGATGGCCTTCAATTAACATTGCTAAATTATAAAGAAAATTGAATGTGGGACCATCAGGATCAAGGCAGGTACTCGCAGATATGAGAAAGTCAATTAACCTGAAAATAGTTCATGAGATTTTGTTCTTCCTGGTGTCTAATATTACAGTAGACCGTAAAGAAACTAGAAAGTCTGGTATTTTGATTAATTTTGGTAAGTTTTCCCAAAAGTTCTACTGGGGAAAAAAAATCAGAAACAAAAAACGTGGCAAGTTTGAATACTTCGAGAATAGTTTGTGAACCAGATTTCATTTTATTCTCATCTCCATTTGTATTTCTAGAACTCAGAGTTTCTTGTTCCAGTAGGAAAATACATATCAGTACATGGACATAAGGCCAACTGCACTGTGAAAATTAGTATTTGCTTTCAAGTCCGTTCTACCCACCCACTCCCACCTTGAAATTGTTCAAGCTCCTTGTGGAGAGGGAACATACCTCTATACACAGCAATAAAGACACTCATTCCAATGTAAAGTTTGTAAGACAGAGAGAGGGAAGTTGCTCAGTCGTGTCCGACTCTTTGCGACCCCATGGACTGTAACCCACTAGGCTCCTCAGTCCATGGGATTTTCCAGGCATGAACACTGGAGTGGGTTGCCATTTCCTTCTGTAGGGGATCTTCCCAACCCAGAGATCAAACCCATGTCTCCTGCATTGTAGGCAGATGCTTTACCATCCAAGCTACCAGGGAAGCTCCTGGTAGCTTTGTAAAGTTTGTAAAGGAACCACAAATTCCTTCTGGATTCAACTCTGTTCATTCCTCCTACCATTTCAGAGTACAGATACAGTGCATATAAGACATTAAATTATATGTTAGGTAAAGAATGTGTCATTCAGTGACTTAAGGCAATCTCCTTTGCCTTACTGAGTATGAGGGCAAACTCCCAAAAGGAAACACTCATCTGAGCCAAACAATCATGAGCTGGAAGAAACAGCCAGTTATCCTCATCAACTCTCATCCGAGATAGTATCCTAAGTTACACCTTTCATAACTATGTTCAAGTTATTGTGTAGCTTGTGCATAGTGTAAGATTTTATCATTCACATAACCTGAAAAATATTTCCAGACCCCTTCCTTACCTTGACTTATCAGACCCTTCTTGCCAAATGGGCCCAGCTTACATATCTCAAGGAGATGGTGGGTTACGGAATGGAAAAATAAAAAAACCTAACTCAAAAAGTTCTTTTAATAAGTAGTGACTTTCTGTTTCACTATATTTCTTTGAGACTCTGAGATCCAAATTGGTAGATTCATTCTTGATAGAATTGGAATTTGCTAAATTATTTCTCTGTGTTGATTCAGCTGCCCTTATAAGCATGTTTGTTTAACAGCTTCTTGCTGCTTATAATTTCTCCCCAATGCTCTATTTTCTAGACAGATGCCTCTAGTCAAGTGATATGCTGATTGGCACCAGATACTCTGGCTGGCTAGACTGAGGTTGCCAAGAAGCAGTGTCTTACATACATTCATATTAGAGAGCTAATACATACCCAGAACAGTAGCCTACTTAGTCTGCCATTAGCAGTTTCATTTTGCCTCATCATTTACCAACTTAATGAGTTTTCTAAAATCCTACTAGGTGCAACATTACTAAATTAGGCCATCTACCTTTCTGAAGATGTCCATTCACTGAGAAAAGTGGGCACTACTTTGTATTCACAAATGGAATTTTCCGTGTGTACTAGACCAAAATATATACAGACACCTGCTAGAAAAATAATTGAGTGAATAAAGCAAATTAAATAGTAAATCTTTCAGAAATGTTTCTCAGCTTCACCTGGACCATTTCTAATTTTAAAATACAAATAAGTTGCTGCACCTTTGCTAACAAACTAACCCTTATAAAAAAAAAAAGACCACTCTTCACCCTTGTTTTCATTAGTCCATCTCTTTGGGACTAAGGTCTTTTTTTTTTTTTTTTTTTGCTGGATAATCTGGCTTTTTAACAAACCAAGATCTCTTGAAATCGCAGAATACCAATGGCAAGAAGAAAGACAGCACTAGTTGGTGTATAACCATTGTATGAAGAAAATTTCTAGCTCTGGGGACAGAGTTGTGGGAACACGTGTGCATGTTCAGTCGATCAGTTGTGTTTGACTCTTTGTGACCCCGTGGACTGTAGCCCACCAGGCTCCTCTTTCCACAGGATTTTCCAGGCAAGAGTACTGGAGTGGGTTGCCATTTACTACTCCAGGGGATCTTCCCACCCAGGAACGAATCTGCATCTCTTGTGTGTCTTGCATTACCAGATGGATTCTTTATTACAGCACCAGTTGGGAAGCACTGATCCAGTCATATTAACAAAATGATTGTGTTTTTGAGCAATCTTCTTTCAAATGATATTTTCTGCAACTTGATTTATGCCACTAAGACTTAGCATCTCACAAATAATAATTGCTTATAATATGCCTTCAATATAGATATTAAGCTATTTATAATCACATTAAGTGTAGAACTGCATCTATAAAGACTTTCCTGTCTAAATGTCCCTTTAATGCGGAGAATCAATGCGACATGATTCTGCTTACCCAATCCTATTACTCAGTTTTCACTAAAATAACACTGCATTACAAGACAGCCTAAACCGTCCTGTTTTCCTTTTCATTTGTCTGTGGATTGCATGGGGAAGCTCTGTTTCACGCCTAGAGTCAGTTGGCGTTGGCTTTACGACCTTGAGTTCCGTTTGGATATGCTCCATACCTCGCTGCATTGTCTTTGGATCAGCAGCTAATTAGTGCACACCCTTCTCATGGTGCTCACAGAAGTGCAAAGGAACAGGCAGAAACATGAACAGCCTCTTGAAGACTTGGCTTAGAAGTAGTATGACTGTAATTTCTTTACTAATTCCATTGACCAAACAAATCACGTTGCTGAATCAACACCAATGGATGGGGAAATATGCTCTGCACAAATCTTACCTTGCATGGAACAAAACTTGCTTTGTGCTAGGAGTGAACAAATAAAGAAAATTAATCTAATCTAAACTTAAATACTGGAAACAAAGCTTAAAATATGCCTTGGTCCTGAGAAGGGCCCTGTACTGTGGAATACATAGCAGGAGACAATATTTAACTTGACTTCGTATGCAATCTAGGGATATGTTGCTAACAGAGAATAGAGAGGAACAGCAGTTGTGGTAATTGAAACGTGGGCTCCCTTGAGGCAGAGTATCATGACAACAAGAGCAGAAGATGCATGTCCCAGCCCATGTAATCATGGCAAATTCTTCCTTCCACAGACATCTTATTCTATTTAGGCTCTCAATGGATTGGACGATGCCCACCCACAGAAGGTAAACTGCTTCACTCAGTCCTCTGATTCAAACACTAATTTTATCTGAAAACATCTTCACAGACATGCCCAGGAATAACAGTCAGCCAAATAATCTGGGCACCTTGTCATACAGAGCTGGCACATAAAATTTACCATCACATCAGGTTCATTTTTTAACCCACAAAGTGACTTGGGTATCTCATTCCCTTTTTATTATTTTGAAAAACTAAAAAAATAAATTCCCTAAGAGATGTCTTGGTTTCTTGACCTATTGCTTACATATAAAGCCATCTGTCATACACACATGCATGCAGTATATGTAATATAGTTTAGTTAATAATACTTGTTTTAACATTTATGTGTTTATTAATATTTTTCATTGAAATCTAACAATTCTTAATTTCCTAGACATTTATGGCTTTTATTTAAATTTCCTAATTTTTTAACAAGTAATGATTCATGATGGTCATTTCTTAGATACATTTCTTAGATACTGTTACTTATCTTTAATTTTATATTTTCAGACATTTCTTCCTTTTCTCACCAATTATTTTTTCCCTTTCTTTATCTGAATTGATAAAATCAGTCATCACATTTTTCATATTCTATATTCCTGTATATGAAAGTCTTTTTAGGACTATTTATTTTGTTCTTTGCCTATTTTTAATCTGATATCACAGAATTTAAATTATTATAGTTTTAGAGTAGTTTTACCTGATGGTCTAGACTCAACTGCTCCTAGTTACTGCTGCTGCTGCTGCTAAGTTGCTTCAGTCGTGTCTGACTCTGTGCGACCCCACAGACGGCAGCCCACCAGACTCCCCCGTCCCTGGGATTCTCCAGGCAAGAACACTGGAGTGGGTTGCCATTTCCTTCTCCAATGCATGAAAGTGAAAAGTGAAAGTGAAGTCGCACAGTCGTGTCCAACTCTTAGCGACCCCATGGACCGCAGCCCACCCGGCTCCTCTGCCCATGAGATTTTCCAGGCAAGAGTACTGGAGTGGGGTGCCATTGCCTTCTCCGCTCCTAGTTACTACTATTCATTAATACTTACATTTAAACTTTAAAAACTTCTTGCATAATTCCAGAGGAAAAAAAAATCAGATGCTATTTTTATTCAAATTGCTTTAAATTTTTACATTAACTTGGAGATATTTTTATGATGCTGAGCTTCTCACTTCAAGAACACAGCATAATTTCTCATTTGTTTACATTTGCAGTTGAGTCTTTCACAAGTGGTATGAGATTTCTTATTCTATTTTGGACACATTAAAGCAATCCTTTGTAATTTTATGTATTTTGTTTGTATATATGAAGTCTATGTCTGTATACTAACATTGTATCTTACTATTTAAGAATTTTGTTATTGCTTACAATAGGTTTTCGTCTGATTATTTTATCTGCCACTCACTTGAAAGTTCCTGTCTACGTATGTCAATAGATACATCTGATTAAATATTAAACACTCATAATGATTATAAGCATGGCTCTCTGTACAAAGAACATGTCTACTATTTCCTACACAGGGACAATAGTGGATTGGAGATGTTTATGTGTATTTATATTCATGAAAAAAGTTGTTAAAGAGGAATCTATTCATCTTTGTATCATTTGTTGTTCTCGTCATATATGGAGATGTGTGTGTGTATGTCTAGTCTCTAAGTCATGTCCAACTCTCTGCAACTCCATAGACTATAGCCTGCCAGGCTCCTCTGTACATGAGATTCCCTAGGAAAGATTACTGGAGTAGGTTGCCATTTCCTTCTCTCTAGCTAGTCCATAAATAATTTTTTTTTTAATTCTTAGAAAAGAAATAATTCATTATATTAATGTTGAATAGTTTCTCAAATATTGTAATACATGTCTATTTTTTCAACTAGTTTCACTTGTTTGATGTATTACTTTTTGATGAAGACATTTGATTTTGTTTGCAAATGTTTGCTTAGGGGTTCTGCAACAATATTTATGTGAGTTCATTTTATGTTTCCTTAATATCTGTAAGCTATTGGATAGAGGCTTCTTTTGGGACAAGGGCTTCCCTGGCAGCTCAGCTGGTAAAGAATCCACTTGTAATGCAGGAGATCCCTGTTTGATTCCTGGGTCAGAAGATCCACTGGAGAAGCAATAGGCTACCCATTCCAGTATACTTGGGCTTCCCTGGTGGCTCACCTGAAAAAGAATCTGGCTGCAATGTGGGAGACCTAGGTTTGATCCCTGGGTTGGGAAGAGCCCCTGGAGAAAGGAATGGCTACCCACTCCAGTATTCTGGCTTGGAGAATTATATGGACAATCCATGGGATTGCAAAGAGTTGGCCATAACTGAACAACTTTCTCTTTTCACTTAAATTTTTAGTGTTTTTGTTATATTTACTTAATTAAAATTTTGTTTTTAAAAAACTTCTATATGTTATTAAATAGTATAGTTAATTTTGAAATATTCTTTTTTCTTTAAGTTGTGGAAAATTTTTCCCTGTGAAACTGTCTGAGCCTAGTATTTTGGGACATGTTAGAAAACTTTCTCTTTCATAAAGGGAAATTGATCTATTTAGACTCTTCTATTTCATCACAGACTAGTTTTGATAAGTTGGTATTTTAAGTCAGACTTTCAAATGCATTAAAATAGACTTGTGCAAAGTTGAAATCTGTTATTTTTTAAAATTTCAATGATTTTAGTTTTTTTTCCTCCCTAGCTATTTCTTATTTTGTGTATTTGTACTTTATTCCTGTGTCGTGAGATTACATACTGAGAAATCATTCTCTTTTACTGACTTTTGCCTATGGGCATATTTTTACATTTATATTTATGGTAGTCTACGGATTTTCTGTTTTCTAACTCAGTTATCTTTTATATCTTTGCTTCCTATTTACTTATTTACTTCTGTTTTATGATAGAGTTCTTAAACATTTTCCAACTTCAGATGAATAATTCATGTATTCTTATAAAAATGTATTTAAAGATATTTATGTATTTGTATACACATAATGATATAAGTGTATCAAGCCCCTAACTTATGAGCATTGCTTTAGTTCTACTCATAGAGTCTGATTTTCTCTTAGATCAGCTGGTAAGGAATCTGCCTGCAATGCGGGAGATCTGGTTTCCATCCCTGGGTTGGGAAGATGCCCTGGAGAAGGGAAAGGCTACCCACTTCAGTATTCTGGCCTGGAGAATTCCATGGACTCTATAGTGCATGGGGTTGCAAAGAGTCGAACAGGACTTTGTGACTATCACTTCACTTCCGGTTTGATTCCTGGGTGGGAAGATCCACTGGAAAAGGGATAGGCAGCCCACTCTAGTATTCTGGGGCTTCCCTGGTGGCTCAGCTGGTGAAGGAACTACCTGCAATGTGGGAGACCAGGATTCAATCCCTGGGTTGGAAAAGTCCCCTGGAGAAGGGCATGGCAACCCACTCCAGTATCCTGGCTTGGAGAATCCCATGGACTGTATAGTCCATAAGGTTGCAAAGAGGCGGACACAACTGAGCAACTGTCACTTCACTTCATAGAGTCTAATACAAGATGTTTTCATTACTACTGTTTTTTGGAAATCACGCGTCTCAGCTTGTAGTTCCTCATGGACCTGAGATTTTTCTACATGGCTTTCTGTTTGTTTTCTGCTGCTGCTGCTGCTGCTAAGTCACTTCAGGCGTGTCCGACTCTGTGCGACCCCATAGACAGCAGCCCACCAGGCTCTCCCGTCCCTGGGATTCTCCAGGCAAGAAAAAAAAATGTAACTATTGCTTCTAAATTTACGCTTCTTGAAAATAATACAAAATAGTTTGGTATGCATCATTTCTAGTTTGGGGAACTTACTGAGATTTTTCTGGGGGGCAAATATATAATCCATCTTCATGAATCATACATGGGTCCTTGAAAAGATGTACTTTGTTTCATTCCACATTTTAAATTTATTATTAACATTTGAAAATTTTTATTGAGAAAATAAAATACACAGGTAACACAATATAGGAAACAGATAGACAGCTTAATAAATAATACTAACACCCATGATCCACTTTTCCACAGACATTCAGGGAGTAGCTCCTTGAGGTTCCAGTGGGCATGTCTTCCTGAGAAGAGACCCAGAAGATGGAGGTTATTGAAACCAGCTACACCTTCCAACGCTGAGGTTGGTCTTCGGCATCTACTGTCACTTATCCTCTCTCTCTCCACTTTTCATTCTAACCCCACCTGCAGCTCCTCCTGCCCCTGCATGTGGTCTTGGGTGTTCAATTTCATACTCATCATCTCCGTCTTTCATTATTGCCTCTAGGTTCCAAGTGAAGAGTCTCATCTGTCCCCAAAGGAGCAAGTACAGCAGCACAGTTGTGTCTCATGTTCCTTCCTCTGCTCCCCTCTCTTTCTGCATGATTTATTTATTTAGTGGCCCCTGTGGAGAATTCTTCATGGCTAGGCAGTAAAGAATCTACCTGCAAAGCAGGAAACTTGAGTTTGATCCCTGGGTGAGGAAATTCCCTGGAGAAGGAAATGGCAACCCACTCCAGTATTCTTGCCTGGGAAATCTCATGGACAGGGGCGTCTGGCGGGCTACAGTCCGTGGGGTTGCAAAGAGCTGGACACAGCATAGCAAATAAACCACAGCCACAGCAGTAGCCTTTGTTGTTGTTGTTTTTTTTAATGAAATAACTAAGTTGATTAGATTATTTAATCATCCTTTCCTAATAATAGGCATTACTGCATTCTTGAGCTTTACATGGGTTATTTTTGAATTGGTTTTTCAAAGGGTGTTTTTCAAGATGATATTCCTATTATAAACCTACTAAAGCTTTGTACTCCCAGGGAAATCTTGACTGTGCTCTCTCCTTTAAATGTTATTTATAATAATGGTTCTAAAATTACAGAATTAACTTTGCTTTCAATACTTTGAAAACTGACTTCATTGTCTCCTTATATCACACTGAGTTGTTTCTAATTATCTGCTTTGTATCTTTTCTCTCAGAATCTATTGAATTTTCTTATTGCCACAGATGTCCTTACATTTTATCATATTTCTAGATGTTTTGTACTCTCCTGTTTGGCAATTAGTGTAGTATTTTACATCACCTTCAGTAGGTTCTTCTTTTTTTTTTAAGATTTCTTGACCCTTGCTAATGTTTATAACATTATATTTTGAGTTTATAACTCTCCAAGAGTATTTCATATCCTCATGATAAATCACTTTTTTCTTTTCAAATTTTTCTTTTCTTTTTTAAAATTTTAATCTTTTTAACACCAAAAGCATTTTGTGTTGGGGTATAACTGATTAACAATGCTGTGATAGTTTCAGGTGAACAGCGAAGGGACTCAGCCATATATATGCATGTATCCACTCTCCCCCAAACCTCCTCATCCAGACTGACACAGAATATTGAGCAGAGCTCCATGTGCTACACAGTAGGTCTTTGTTGGTTATCCATTTTAAATATAGCAGTGTGTACAAATGAACTTACTTACAGAACTTACGCTCACAGATTTAGAAAATGAACTTATGGTTAAGGGAGAGATAGTTAGACTTTATATGAACAGTCATTTATCTGACCAAACAAATCATGTCATCATTTGTGGGGGAAAAAATGAATAAACACAATAAAGAAATGAGTCGAAAATTCTCTCTACAAAACTCCTCCCCTGAGATCCTCAGTTTAAATGTTGGCTACAGTAGAATGCATTTTGTTCTTTAATACCAGGACAATTAATACCTACTCTACCCCGCCCATGCAAGAACACACATGACATATGTGACATTTATTTTCCCTGTTGCTGAGGAGAGGAATTAGCTTACATTTTGTTACAGTTGACTGGCTTAAAATATCAGATTGTTAGATAAATTATTACTCTAAATGGAGAAGGCAATGGCACCCCACTCCTGTACTCTTGCCTGGAAAATCCTATGGACGGAGGAGCCTGGTAGGCTGCAGTTCATGGGGTCACTAAGAGTCGGACACGACTGATCGACTTCACTTTCACTTTTCACTTTCATGCATTGGAGAAGGAAATGGCAAGCCACTCCAGTGTTCTTGCCTGGAGAATCCCAGGGATGGGGGAGCCTGGTGGGCTGCCGTCTATGGGGTTGCAGAGTCGGACACGACTGAAGTGACTTAGCAGCAGCAGCATTACTCTAAAGAAAAGACTACATCTTAGTTGCTTTAAGTATGTAAAACTATCCATGACATGAGTAAATTTAACATAAAGAAAAGTCAATTTTTATTTTACGGACTAGTTCATTTATTATTTTCTAGAACTGCAAAATATGCTTAATACATTTTCAGTCCTTACATAACTGATTCTGATTGTATTGTCCTTCCTACAATCATTGTTGGATTAATGCTAGTGGATATGATTCTAAACCAGCGCATTTTCTTGGCAAAACTCTATTAGTCTTTGCCTGCTTCATTCCGTATTCCAAGGCCAAGTTTGCCTGTTACTCCAGGTGTTTCTCGACTTCTTACTTTTGCATTCCTGTCACCTATAATGAAAAGGACATCTTTTTTGGGTGTTAGTTCTAAAAGGTCTTGTAGGTCTTCATAGAACCGTTCAACTTCAGCTTCTTCAGCGATACTGGTTGGGCCATAGACTTGGATTACTGTGATATTGAATGGCTTGCCTTGGAAACAAACAGAGATCATTCTGTCATTTTTGAGATTGCATCCAAGTACTGCATTTTGGACTCTTTTGTTGACCATGATGGCCACTCCATTTCTTCTGAGGGATTCCTGCCCGCAGTAGTAGATATAATGGTCATCTGAGTTAAATTCACCCATTCCAGTCCATTTCAGTTCGCTGATTCCTAGAATGTCGACATTCACTCTTGCCAACTCTTGTTTGACCACTTCCAATTTGCCCTGATTCATGGACCTGACATTCCAGGTTCCTTTGTAATATTGCTGTTTACAGCATCGGACCTTGCTTCTATCACCAGTCACATCCACAGCTGGGTATTCCTTTTGCTTTGGCTCCATCCCTTCATTCTTTCTGGAGTTATTTCTCCACTGATCTCCAGTAGCATATTGGGTACCTACTGACCTGGGGAGTTCCTCTTTCAGTATCCTATCATTTTGCCTTTTCATACTGTTCATGGGGTTCTCAAGGCAAGAATACTGAAGTGGTTTGCCATTTCCTTCTCCAGTGGACCACATTCTGGAAGGAAAGTTATGACCAAACTAGATAGCATATTAAAAAGCAGAGACATTACTTTGCCAACAAAGGTTCATCTAGTCAAGGCTATGGTTTTTCCTGTGGTCACGTATGGATGTGAGAGTTGGACTGTGAAGAAGGCTGAGCACCGAAGAATTGATGTTTTTGAACTGTGGTGTTGGAGAAGACTCTTGAGAGTCCCCTGGACTACAAGGAGACCCAACCAGTCCATTCTGAAGGAGATCAGCCCTCGGATTTCTTTGGAAGGAGTGATGCTAAAGCTGAAACTCCAGTACTTTGGCCACATCATGCAAAGAGTTGACTCATTGGAAAAGACTGTGATGCTGGGAGGGATTGGGGGCAAGAGGAGAAGGGGACGACAGAGGATGAGATGGCTGGATGGCATCACTGACTCGATGGACGTGAGTCTCAGTGAACTCCGGGAGTTGGTGATGGACAGGGAGGCCTGGCATGCTGCGATTCATGGGGTCGCAAAGAGTTGGACATGACTGAGCGACTGATCTGATCTGATCTGATGATTCTTAACAAAAAGAGTGGAATGAGGTATATCTGTGCTGTGTGTTGTCCTAAGTCGCTTTAGTTGTGTCCGACTCTTTGTGATGCTGTGGACTGTAGTCATCCAAGCTCCTCTGTCCATGAGATTTCCCAGGCAAGAATACTGGAGTGGGTTGTCAGGCCCTCCTCCAGGGGTCTTCCCAACCCAAGGATGGAATCCACATCTCTTATGTCTCCTGCATTGGCAGGCAATTTTCTTTACCACTAGTGCCATCTGACAAGGCATATATAGTCAGAATAAAACCAAATAAAATATAATTTTTTCTCTAGTTATTTTTTGACTATTTTTGTATGAATATCTAGAGTGGAAAGGGACACATGAAATATTCAAGCCAAATATCATGAAATTAATGTACTTCATTCCCTGTAACAAATCTGTAATTTGAACATAAAAAAAAACTGAAATTCTTGGGTTTATTCTCTATGACAAACAGAAACATTTTCACTTGGGACTGTAAGCATGAACAGAAATGTACTAAGAATAAAGAAAAATACACCAACTAGGATCCATGTGTAGAAATAGTAACATCTCCAAATAATGTATTGTCATAAAGAAACTACAGGAATAGTAAGTAAGTAGCATGCAAACGGCATGAATAATTCAACAAATATCTAATGATAATTCTGGGTATTCTGAAGGGAAATTAGAAGTAAAGTTTGACACTGTAATTCTTATTCCATTTTCTTCTTCCTTAGTCATTTTATGACTGTATTTTCTTGTTTACTTTCAACTGTACACTAGTACTACAGGCTTATATTCAAAAACAAAGAGAGTTGAGATTAACATGCGTGCTTTTAAAGCAAACATTATGAAATAATCTTTTTCAGGATTGTAGGGAGAAGATTCTACTAGTCTGATTTAGCAGTGAGGATTTCACAATTAAAAAAAAATAATGTTTTTAAGGCAGACTCTGATGCTGTAAATATGCACCAGCACCTCATGAGCTTGTAATGAGCTTTGAGACACCCACTGAATCTCAGGACCACAGCAGTGTTGTCTTTACAATCTAACTGAACAGTTGCCTTTGCTTCTTGGGTTCCCGAGGAAGGTTCTAAAGTTGAATAGACATGAGTTTGCAGCTCCATTCATGGGAACAATGTGTGATTGTGCACATATATTAAGAATGGGTTGGAATGGGGGTTTTGTGCAGCCTGTGTGTGCCTGTTCTTAGCCCTCCTTGTTTTAGAGGACATTTCATTTTCATTTCTACTTTCCTTTAGATAACTTCCCTCTCTCCATAGTATTCCTAAGAGAATCTATCATCTAACACCTCCAGGGTTTCAGTGCAAAAAGATCCTTAATCCTGAGAATTAGAATGTTGCACAGACACAGTTACATGTAAACACTCTGGATCTGAATTATCACGATGACAACAACTTCTTGATGAATCTGCTTTCAGCCTTTGAGTTTCCTAGAGCTAACTTGTTTCCTCTCTGTGATGAGTTGGTGGGATCAGTTTTTTTTTTTTTTTCCCCATAGATTAACTCCTTTGATTAACCAAGGATAATCTAGAAAACACCTGTTTTTTAGTGTTATCCAAATTTAACTGGCTTTGATTGCCATGAAAAAAATTAGACAAATGTAGGTAGCTCTAAGGACTAGCGCTTCCAGAGAAAATCACAAATTTTTGAGGAAAAATTGTCATTATCCACTTTAGCAGAACTATGAAAATAGTCAAAAGTTTATAGCAAATAAATGAACACTGAATTTTCAAAAATTGCAACAAAAAAATGTAAGAGAACTTAACGATGATTTTATTTCTGCCTGTCCCAGCTTCTCCCTGGCTTTGTAATAGTATTGAAGAATGTGGCTCATATAGCCTGTGTGGGGCCTGGACCCTATTCAAGAAGAAGCAGAGAATACTTTAGCCTCAAAGAAGTATGTTGTCTGTTTTAACCTGTCTATTGGGTAGTATTTGCAGGTAACATGATCTTATATGTATAGAAAATCCTGAAGTAACCACAAACAAATTATTAGAGCTAAAAGCTAGATTAGCAAAATAACAGGATAAAAGATCAACACATATAAATTCCTTTTGTGTCAATGCACTAGCAATAAATTATCTGAAAGGGAAACTAAGAACACAATTCCATTTCCAATAATGCCAAAAAAAAATAAAATATCTAGGAATAAACTTATCTAAGGGGACGAAAGACTATATGCTCAAAGCTACAAAACACTGCTGAAAAAGATGAAAGAATATTTAAATAAGTGGAAAGACAACCTATGTTGATACATTGGAAGGTTAATATTGTCAAGATGACAATGCTACCTAAGATGATCTACAGATGCAGTGAAATCCCTGTAGAAGTTTTTGCAGAAATAAAAAAGGCAGTCTTTAATTCATATGGAATTTCAAATAAACAATTTTGAAATATAAGAACAAAGTTTGAAGACTCATACCTACTGATTTCAAAACTTACACAAAGCTAATATAGTCAAAACAGACTGATGCTACAATAAGAATAGACAGACTAATGAAATAGAATTACTATAAATGGTTATATATATATATTTTCAAAAGGGGCCCAAGACCATACAGTGAAAAAGAATAGTTTCTTCAATGTATGATTCTTGATTAACTGAATTTTGACCTCACAGTGAATGAAGTTGAACTCAGACCCTACACTGTAAACAAAAGCTGTCTCAAAATGGACCAAAGACCTAAATATACTGGCTGAAATCCTAAAATTCTCAGGCGAAACAGAGGAGTAGACCTTCAAAACTTTAGACTTAGCAATGAACTTTTAGATATTATAAAGAAAGCATATGCTACAAAAGAAAATATAAACAGATTTGGCTTATTAAAAATAAGTTTTGTTGTATCAAAGGACATTATCGAGTAAGAGAAAAGACAATCTACAGAGTGGGAGAAAATGGCACCCCACTCCAGCACTCTTGCCTGGAAAATCCCATGGATGGAGGAGCCTGGTGGGCTGCAGTCCATGGGGTCGCTAAGAGTCAGACACGACTGAACGACTTCCCTTTTACTTTTCACTTTCATGCATTGGAGAAGGAAATGGCAACCCACTCCAGTGTTCTTGCCTGGAGAATCCCAAGGATGGGGGAGCCTGGTGGGCTTCCGTCTCTGGGGTCGCACAGAGTTGAACACGACTGAAGCAACTTAGCAGCAGCATAAATCTGAAAAGGGTCTAATATTCAGAATATAAAAATAATTTTTACAACTTAACAACAACCAATCTGATTAAAAATAGGTAAAGTACTTAAGCAGACATTTCTTTGAAAAAGATATACAGACAACCAACTAGCCCATGAATTGAAACAGGTGTTCAAACAAATATTTGGATACAAATGCTCACTGCAGCACTATTGATTATAGCCAAAAGCTGGGACAAAACCAAACGCTCATCAAAAGATGAAAGGAAAAGCAAATTGTGTTATATCCATACAATGGGCTTCCTTGGTGATTCAGTGGTAAAGAACCCACCTGCCAGGGCAGGAGACAGCAGGAGATGCAGAGTCCATACCCGGTTCGGGAAGATCCCCTGGAGGAGGGCATGACAACCTACTCCAAGATTCTTGCCTGGAAAGCCCCATGGACAGAGGAGCATGGCGGGCTACAGTCCATGGGGTGGCAAAGGATCAGATTGGACTGCGCGCACAGCACCTCTATACAATGGAATATTAGTCAACCATATAATATGAATTTTGTACTGATACATCCTAAACATGCATGAGC
This sequence comes from Bos mutus, assembly GCF_027580195.1. Lineage (NCBI taxonomy): Eukaryota > Metazoa > Chordata > Mammalia > Artiodactyla > Bovidae > Bos > Bos mutus. Next base: position 10,407,795 of record NC_091640.1, on the reverse strand, counting down.
CTTGAAAACTTATGCTTAGTGAAAGAATCTAGCCACAAAACATCAAATTATGTCATTGTATTTTATAAAATATTAAAACAGAATAAACAATGGAGCCCGAAGGTGGATAGGTGTTTGTCAGGGCTTTGCTGGGGCACCGAACGGAACGACTCTTCAGTGAATGTCTGGTTTTCTGGGCGTTGATGAAAATTATTTGATGCAAGTGGGAGTTGCACAATATTGTGAATGTTCTGAATGCTGCTGAATTCTATATGTTGAAGTGATTATTTTTATCCTATGTAAAATTTATCTCAATAACAAATAAAACATATCAAATTTATGTATTTGTCTTCCAAAATTAAATAAACACTTTGGAACAAAACAGTATCTTCAGCTCTTCAGAGTGGATATGAATGATAGCAAGTAATATATTTGCAGGATTTCAGAGGTTCTTGTAGTATATCTGTAGCTTTAAAATTAATAGGTTTCCAATTGTTTGGAGATAATGACAAAAGCCCACCTTAGACCTACATGCATTCTAGTACGGCCATACTTTACCGTCCGTGGCCATCTGTCCCATCATAGTGCTTCTGCTATGTACTTGTAGAGAGAGAGACAGAGAGACAGAGAGGGAGAGAGAAGAGAAATTGATCCTTTGCACTGAACTTTTCCCACCAGGTTCCATTTGCCTTCATGAGATGAAAATGTGAGGAAAATATTTTTTATGTGTAGGGTATACACATTAGCTAAATTACATTCATTCTGACAGGCTTTGGGGTTTGTGTTTATTTTTACCTAAAAATACTTTTTCTAATTTCTCCCATATCTGTCTGTCTACCCTCCCCCCATCACACACACATCTTTTTTCAATTCTTTTAACAGCAGGTTGATGTAGTGAAAACCGATTGCTTATATTTAAAATCAGAAATTGCATATGAAAGACAGTTACATCATAAAGTTTTTCAGACCATTTAGAATGAAAGATAAGTGTTTTAACGACAGAGAGAAAAATGCTTTATTGTTGTAGTATTTTTCCACTCATTTATGAATGAAATGCAATGGTCCTCTGAGAAGTGAGAAAGTAAGTATATATACTAGAATTACAAAGGTTAGGGTAGATAATATTAATGTCTAGTATTCAGTAGGATTAATGCTACAATAGACAATATTGATTATGATATATAGAGTGGTGATTTAAATGCAAATACAATTGTTATGGACTTTCAAAAATACATATAGAACAAAATAATTTGATTTAGTATCATCATTCAATATATATTAAATGATATAGGCAATGATGCCAAAATGGTTAGATTAAAATTGCTGCTGGAGATGCACTATTCCTGAAGCTTCTTGTCTTTCTAACTTAATGGCAGTGGTCATTGTGCTTGTGCCAAACATTTGGTAGCTAATTGGGAATGAACCCTCGACTTTGTATCCTAATTTCAGATCTATGACAAGAATTTAATTTTATAATTGCCTTAAAAACAGAAAGCATCTACCAACTGTTGTCCCACTGATGTTGAGACAATAGATTTTGCTGTTTTAACCTATAGGTTAGACTATCATCATTTCCCTTTTAAGTGGTCTTTTAGGGAAAAAAAAAGAAAAAGAAAAATGTCGCAAAGGCTCAACTTCAGCAAAATGCTGCTGTCAGAATTTTATTCACACTAAATGGCCTCAGCATGCCACTGCTTTCCTGTGGGAACTGCGATGGCTCCCTGTCAAACACCAAATTGATTTTAAAATTGCTTGGATGGCTTCTGAGGCCGAGCAGTTGGGAGCTGTGTATTTATCTGAGTCGGTGTCAGTGCACGAGATGGGGTGTCTTCCAGTGGGTGTGAGGCATGTTGATGCCATGTTCCAAGCACAGGAGCAGTCAAAGTCTCAGGTTCTACATTTTACTCTGCATATATGTTGATCACAGGAGCACCGTCGGTTACACATGTGAAATATTTAGCATATGTGCCTCTAAAGTGAAAAGTGAAAGTGAAGGTCACTCAGTCGTGTCCAACTCTTTGCAACCCCATGGACTATACAGTCCATGGAATTCTCCAGGCCAGAATAGTGGGTAGCCTTTCCCTTCTTCCGGAAATCCTCCCAACCCAGGAATCCAACCGGGATCTCCTGCATTGCATGCAGATTCTTTACCAACTGAACTATGAAAGTGAGCACGTCTGGAATATTTGTCTTCCATACGTGCTAAATTGCTTCAGCTATGTCCAACTCTTGGCCACCCCATGGACTGCAGCTCACCAGTCTCCTCTGTCCATGGAATTTTCTAGGCAAGAATACTAGAGTGGGTTGCATTTCCTTCCACGGGATTCTCCAGACCCAAGGATCCAACCCACAGTCTCTTGCATCTCCTGCGCTGGTAGGTGGGTTCTTTACTACTAGCAGAATCTAGTAGTGGGAAGCCCAAAGCACACAATTTTTAACATATTTTAAAATGTATGACTTTTTATATTTAGTTTGTGACATAGAAATATGCTGTATACCCAACAAAAATTAAGGAGAAATAAGTTTCCAAATGCAGTCATTCAGCTCTTGTACATTTAGAACTTTTGAAAGAAGGCAGAGGACAAATCAATGAAACTTACAAATTCTCTGAAGATTTGGTAAATTTTAAGGCAATTAATCTTTTTTTCCATTGCGCTTATTAACCGTCAGTTGTTTAAAACAGACTATGAAAAATTGCACCCAATTATATTTCAAAGGCACATACAAAAACAATCTAGTTAACCATTTAGCTTTTGTTTATTCTATATCTATTTTGGAAAGGATAAAAGTGTGTTGATATTGTAAGAGAAAAAAGTTAATTAATAAATTTAAGAAGTCAAGAATATAGAAAGATGGGAGTGAGTTCAAAAGAATCAAGTTTATTTCCAGCATACAAAAATTGCCAAGTTTAGCACAATAGACATCATCCATCCTAGGAGGGATAGTAGATGTCACACTGTCATGTGAGTATGTGCTGTGGCAACAAGGAGTACACACAGTCATGTGAAATACTACCAAAGAACACGTAGAACCTTTACCAACTTCCTACAGTATGTGGGGCATAGATGTGATGCAGAGGAATACCAAAAGGTATTTTGATTAGGTTGTAAGAGTGAAGTAATATTCACAGGAAATAACTAGGTTCAATAAGAGAAGGATATACACTCACCCTGAGAAAGATAAAGAAGAAAAGATAAAGATTTTGCAAGTAATTGACTGTGAGTATGAGCAAGAATGGTAGAAGATTTTGGAGGATCAGAAAGGCATCTCAGATGGGGTATCATTGATGGGTTGCCTAGCAACATACACAGAACAACTCATTGGATGATGACATCCCTAGAAGCTTCAGCTTCTGCTACAACTGAGGTCCGATGATCTGTAGGGCATGATGAGATCCACTATGATGATGTCTTGAGGGAAATGTGTGGGTGGGGTCAGTGTTAACTCTATGGGTTCTTTTCTCTCCTCCCCATGAGGTTTCCTTTTTAGTCAAAATAGAGAGTGTGATAGGAACATGCAGTGCTCCCATGGACTTCCCTGAAGTCCTCCTGTAGGGCAAGTCCTGGCCAGAGACAAGCCCATCTATCCAAGCACCTGAGACCTCCAGGCATCTGGTATGTATTGTTACCAGGGGGTGATCCTTCTTACAGACACAAAGCTCTGCATGTCATCTTAACACCTTGTTGTTTACTTTCTTATATCTCTCAGTGGTGACATTATCAAGAGTACTACTATTTCTATTTCTTTAAATGATTTAAAAAATGAAATAAGGGATCTGACTCCATTTTTTACTGTTTGCTAACAGTGTGAAGCCTCAACCACACCCCACTCCCACTTAGGTACCACATCAAGACAAGCTGATAGAAAGTCTGGGTTCTCACCTCTTTGGTGCAAGTAGGAAATTCAAATAGAAAGTCTCTGCCTATATGTGGGAAACCTTATCCTAACTGTTCCCCTTTAACATTAAAAATAAAAAAGAAGAACAAACCCCAGACAGTGCTCTTGCTCTCAAGGCACCTCAGATGTGCTTTTGAGAAGCTTTCACCAGAGATCTCATTTCTGTACATAAGAACAGTTTACATATTCTTGGAGTGTGTGTATATCATCATCAGTCTCAAGAGCCAACTAAATTATGTGAATTATACCTTAGGATGCTTCTGCTTTTCAGGGTGAGACTAACAATTGAAAGCACACACAAAAATATCCTATGTATAGAAAAGCATGTGTATTTCTTAAAGGGAATGAAACCTGAATATTCATTGGAAGGACTGGTGTTGAAGCTGGAACTCCAGTATTTTCGCCACCTGATGGGAAGAAATGACTAATTGGAAAAGACCCTGATGCTGGGAAAGATTGAAGGTGGGAGGAGAAGGGGGATGACAAAGGATGAGATGATTGGATACTATCACCAACTCAACAGACATGAGTTGGAACAAGCTCTGGGAGATGGTGAAGGACAGGGAAGCATAGACTGCTGCAGTCCATGGGGTCACAGAGTTGGACACAACTGAGTGACTGAACAACAAACTTTGAACATTAAAAGAAACCATATTTTCAACCCATATTGATCTCATATAAAATTTCAAAACAGAATATTTTGTCATAACTTATCAAAGTAAAAATAGCAGGATACTGAGAGTGAATGTATGACTTTGATAATTGGCAAGGGAACACACAGCTAAGCTAAAAAAGTTTTCAATCCTACATTCTAAATGGAGCTGCAAACATCCTGGCTAAAATGTCCTCTGAGGGTTATTAACTGGTAGGCCAACTAACTTCGCTACCCTGACCATAACCCCAGCCTGATGTCTGCCATGGAGTTCTTCATTCCTCTGTGCCCGTAATGGCAGATAGCTTGCAGAGGGGAGTTTTTGGATAAACGTACAGTCAGAGTTAGAGGCATGCATTTTGGAAATGTTGAGAATATTGCAAATTTTCTGTCTGTTAAAAGAAAGTGAAATGTACCAAAAAGCCAGGTTATAATAGAATCATGTGGAGGTAGGTACTGAGGCCCATTCAAGGGAGTTACTGTCCACTCATGTCCAGCAAGATGGCAGTTTAGGCATTGAATCCCATGTCTCCTGTGCTTCAGGGAAGAGTAAAGATGTCAAAGAGAGAAACGTTACACAAGCATCAAATAATTTCATAAAAATTTTCACAGTAATGTGTTTGTTTTTGGTTGCTTCTATTCAAATCTGGAGTTGGTCACTTCTAAATAAAGAATTTCAGTAACAGACAAGTCTGTGATAGTCTAGATATGATGTAGTGACACAAGTTGTTTATGATGTTGAAACAATATTAATGATTTCTTCCCTGTGTTCTCACTGTGTAAATGGAAATTCCTAGATTTTATTTTTAAACACTTTCAACATTATTATACACCTCACTGCATATTTTATGGTAAACTATCTGTGCCTAAGTGCAGACACTGCTACTGGACATCTTTATATTTCAATCTAAATTGCAACACTGCATTTCACTAAGTAGATGTCAATAATTTATTAAAATTATTATTGTTATTTTGTTAAATAAAGGGCTAATTTTTAAATTTATATTATGGGATTCTGATACCTACTGAAATGTTCTAGAAGGAAAGAAACTATTATTGCATTGTTGTTCATTCTTAGATGTCATATTTCTTATTTGGGCCTTAATTTCCTTTTGCATAAAATGATAGTACTGTATTAAATCAGTATGATTTGTGGAGAACTACATGGAGTAGTGTTTAAATCATGGGCTCAGCAGGCAAATGGCTTGGTTTTGAATTGTGACTCTGTCTTTTAATATCTGTGAATTTGATAAGTTATCTAAACTGTCATATTTATGACAGGAATACTTGAGTATTGACTGCATACAACTGTACCTGGAATAAAAGTATATCCATATCTTATTATTTGATATCAAGAATTATTGTGTTAATAATTACTCCTAACATTTTAGAAGATATTACCTGATAGATCACGTGCAAAATAATTACAAAATAGTTTATTTCAGAATAAACATAGGAAACAACAGAACCTAGAATATAAAATTAATGTATTCAACTATCTGACTATTTGAAGTATTTTTAATGATAGAAAGGCACTGCAGATACAAAAATCATTACTAAAGTATTTAGCTTTTCAAATTCTTTCCTTAATAGATGGATTATATCCTGCAAAACTATCCATTTGATGAAGTCAATTTCCATGCATTTTTTAGAAGATCAGAACATATTTTTCTATTTAACAACAGGAAATTGGGGAAGCAGATGAAACATGAAATTGAATCTCATGATAGATAAAGGCAACAATTACGGTAAAATCACTTTAAAGAGATTTTAGAGCCAGTCCCTCAAACTGCATTTACAGAAATATTCTTGGGAGAACTATGAAAAGATATATTGACAAGTAATGGATGAAATTATGTTATAATCAAAAACTTCTTAAGAGGGTATTTTGTATTTGTATTTCCTAATATGAATTTAAATTGTATCCATATATTGTATTTCTCTTTCACTGAGGACTGTCAGGGCTGTTCATTTTAGTTTAAGTGCAAGTATAATACCATATATTTGCATTTAAGTTTCCATACAAAATTCTGGTTTTCATTGTTTACTCAAGGATAAATGGGACTCTCCCATGACTTAGTGTACATGGTATTCCTACAGAACATTTTTGGATTGTTTACAAAATTAAAATGTCAGTATATATAATCAAGTTTGCATAAAGGACCATGGGCCTATGCTGGAGAAACTCTGTCTGTTTCTGATTAATTAGTCCTCTCATCTAACACTAACTTCACCCCTAGGTCTCAGGATCCAGCTTATGAAACTATTGTTTTGGCTTATGTCATATAATCTACAGTTTGTTTATCATATATTTGCTGAATTTCTGTTAATTACTGTTAATTCTGTTAATTACTAACCAACTATGACATGAGATACTCAAGACAACTTAGTGGTTTAAGAGTGTATTTCTCTCTACATGATAGTTGAGGGGAGATGTTCCAGGTCTGTGTGTAATTCTCATTCATTTGTTGGTTCACACTCAGAACCCTTCCATCTGTTAGGGCTTACTCACCATCTGCCTGATAGACACCTGGTTGCCATGTATGAGATGCAGATGACAAAACAGAAGGGATGTGTGAACCTGGTATGCTGCTGACTTAAAAGCCTTTGGTCAGAAATAGAACACTTCTGCCTACACCCTATCCCCTTCCAAAAGGTCAGACCTGAGTGAAAGAGTGGTGGAGAAATGATGTGCACCCGTGATGAAGGGGTGGCTGAGGAAGTTTTGACAGTTAGCTACTAGTCTCTGCCACCCCATTATTTCCTTAGCTTTCACTATGACAAATTTCTTATTTGGTATTCCGGGTATCATTAGGAGTTCTTCAGATGGGAAATAGAACACTCAACAATATTTCATTCCATTACTTCTTGATAACGTATCAAAATCAAGTGATGCAGGTATTATTCCCTCAGATATTCGATCTGTTCTCCTCACCGAACAGTGGCTCCCAGAGGGCAGGTGTGCCTTGTAAACTCAGGATGCGACAGGGGGCTGGAGTAGACGACGGATGTGCTCAACACCTTGGTTATGGTGTGAAGAATGGTGGCCAGGCAAAATTAAGGTGGCTTTACTATTTATAAAGATGGAAATGTTACTAACAACTAATTGCATTTGACTGTGACCCCGGTGATTTGTCACATATTTTGACACTACATTGAAATAAAAATATGTGTAAATGAGAGGGTCTGCCCACTTAAAGCAACTTGATAAAGACTGACTAAGATGAAGTGCTCGTTAGTTCACTGCCGTGTCATATGAAGAATGACAGCTGAATTATGACTAATTAGCTTATAGGAAAAAAGCACATGAGAATATGACAGCTGTTTCAAAGAAACATATATTACTGTTTCTGGAACTCCAAAGAAAATCTATATTTTTGGTTAGAAGTTCGTAAAGTGAAAGTGTTAGCTGCTCAGTTGTGTCCAATTTGTTTGCAACCCTTTGGATTGTAGCCTGCCAGTCTCCTCTGTCCATGGGGTTCTCCAGGCAAGAATACCTGAGAGGGAAACCATTTCCTTCTCCAGGGGATCTTCCCAACACAAGGATTGAACCCAAGTCTCCTTCATTGGCAGGTGGCTTCTTTATCATCTGAGCCACCAGGGGAGCCCAGAAGTTCTTAACATGAATTTAAATAAGTAACTTTAATATATATCAAGAGGAGCCCACCAAGATGTATAGTCATTTGTATAGTCAAATGTATAGTCATTTCCAGGCAAGAGTACTGGAGTGGGTTGCCATTTCCTACTCCAGGGGGTCTTCCCGACCCAGGGATCGAACCCAGGTCTCCCGCATTGTAAGCAAGACGCTTTACCATCTGAGCCACCAGGCAAATCCAATATATATCAAGAGGAGACCATCAAGATGGTCACAGAAGGTTCCTAAGCTTCCTTCTTCCCACAAAACAACTTTGAATGTATAGCTTCAGGCCGGACAATTCCCTCTGAAAGAAACCCAGAAGCTAGCTGAGGCACTCTTACACAGTATGCAGATGAGAAAAAACATCCTCATTGAAAAGTTTAGGAAAGGCAGAGACACAAGCCCCAGTCCTAACATGGCATCATACATCTGGGCATGCAGACATGCTAAGTCATTTCAGTGATGTCCAGCTCTGTGGCCCCACGCACTGTAGTCCAACAGTCTCCTATGTTCATGGGATTCTCCAGGCAAGAATACTGGAGTGGGTTGCCATTCCCTTCTCCAGGGCATCTTCCTGACCCAGGCATCAAATCTGTGTCTCCTCCATTGTAGGCAGATTCTTAACCATCTGAGTTATCAGGGAAGCCCTCATATGACTAGGAGGGACCTTCAACACCTAGCTTCTCCTTGAGGGCAAGAGTTTGGACTCCTCATCTAGACCTCAACTTTTAAGACTCCCACTGCAGGGTCTGGCTTCCAAAACACCTAGATCAAGGCCACTAATCAGGGAAATGCAAATGGAAACTCACATTACTTAGAACAGCTATTATCAAAAGGTCCAGAGATAACAAATGCTGATTAGGATGTGTAAAAAAACAGGACTCTTTTGCCTTATTTGTAGGAATGTAAATTGAAACAACCACTATGGAAAACAGTACAGAATTTCCTCAAGAAATTAAAAATATAAATAACATATGGTCTATCAATTCCACTTCTGGGTATGTATCCAAAGAAAATGAAATCATTATCTTTAAGACATACTGGCATTCTCATATTTATTGCAGCATTATTCACAGTAGCCAAGATATACAAACTACCTAAGTGTCCACTGATGGATAAATGCATAAAGACATGCACATACTATGGAATATTATTCAAACAAAATTGTATTATAGAAATATATTTCAATAAACCTGTGAATCCAAGGCTTTCTCTCTGATGAACAACTTTTGGTTTGCTGAATGAGAAAGTAAAGTCTTTCAAATAAATAAGCAAAATCATATTGCCAAATATTAAATTTATATCAAATTTCCATCATTAAATTTAATATCATAAAATTGACAGGCTATTTTTATTTTATTTACCCTTGCCTTGAATTTTAACTGTTATAACTAGAGACAGTATTAATAAAGCCAAATGAGTAAAGCTGCGCCACGTTCATCATTGCAAGGGCTTCTATTCTCTGAATCACTGGGGGAATAGTGCCCTTTTCAAGTGTATCAAACAATCTTTACAGTTGAAGAAAAGCATCTGTTAACAAAAAATAAATAAATAAGATGCAAACAAAAGCATAAAATATGTAAGCATATGGGAGCAACTATAAAAGGCATTTATCTTTGATTTTCAATAAATCGTCCTTGGCTCAGCTACAGAGAGTAACTATTCTAACTCTTTGTGGAAATAAAGAAATAAATGCAGTTCATTTGATATCTGCAACATGTTGGAAACAAAATAAACATAAATATAATTAAAATATTTTCATAATCATTTACCTAATGCAAAATATTTAATTTTAGTTTGCATTTTGTGTTGGTTAATAGAATAGAAATCTATGAGCTGGTATCCATCATGCATCATCCATATCTGTCTTGAACTGACTTCATAACCCATAATGCAACATATCACCACACTTCCCTTGCTACTACTTCTCTGTATTTATGCAGCAATGATTGACATCTTTGATTTTCAAATAACTGGAAAATTTAAAAATTATAGCAAAATACATACAGCATAAAAATTACCATTAAGCTTTTCCTTTTTTGGCTCTGCCATGCACCGTCTTAGTTCCCCAACCAGGGATCAGACTCATATCCCCTGCAGTGGAAGTGCAGAGTCTTAACTACTAGACACCAGGGAAGTCCCTACCATTAACCATTTTTAAGTACAATTCAGTGGCATTAAGAACATCCACATTGCTGTGCTCCTATCACCATCATCCATCCACAGAAGCCTTGTTATCATGTAAAACTGAAATTCTATACCTAAAGTAAAATACTCCCATCTACTCCCAATTCCTGCCAACCATTATTCTATTTTCCATACCTATGAGTTTGATTACTTTAGGTACCTCATATAAATGGAATCCTACAGTACCTGTTCTTCTGTGATTGGCATATTTCACTTAGCATGATGTGCTTACGGTTAATCATGCTGTAACACAAGTCAGAATTTACTCTCTTTTTAAGGTTGAACAGTATTAATTGTATGCTTATTGCACATTTTGTTTTTCCATTCACCCATCAACAGATGCTTGAGTTACTTCCACCTTTTGGCTAATGCAAAATAATGCTGCAATAATATAAGAGTACCAAGTATCTCTTTAGGATGTTCCAGATTCTTTTGGATATATACCCAGAAGTGAAATTGCTGTATCATATGGTTATTCTATGCTTAATTTTTTGAGGAACTACCATACTGTTTTCCATAGCAGCCATACCATTTACATTCTCATCAACAGTGTATAAAATTTCCTATTTCTCCACATCCTTGTCAACACTTCTTATTTCCTATATTTTGAGAGTAGCCATACTTATGAGTGTGAAATGGTATCTCACTGTCATTTTTGTTTGCATTTCCCTAATTATTAGTAACATTGGGCATTGTTTCATGTGTTTATTAGCCATATATATTGTTTTCTTTGGGGAAATGCCCATTCAAGTCCTTTCTCTTTTTTTTAAATTGATTTTGTTCTTATACATGTATTATCAAGACGTAGGAAGTCTTTATGTGTTTCTGATATTAATTCTTTTGCAGATATTTTCTCCCATTTTATGGGTTGCCCTTTTACCCTGGTGAAAGTGTTATGTTGATGCAGTTCTTCATCTGTAGGTTTTATTTTCTTCATCTGCCTGATACATATTTCCTCAGCAATTATGCCTACATATCCCATGCATGCATCACTAAATTCCTTCAGATAATTTTTCACAAACTTTACAATAATATTCACATCTTATCTCTGCAAGTAGTGGTCTACACTGTCTTAATAATACTGAGCAATTCCATCAGATGTGTTTATTTTCTCTATCAGATTTGCTCTTCAGTCTTCATTGTAGATTTAATTTTAATATTGGCCTGGCTGTAACTCTGTCATACTGCAGTAGGCAGTCAAAACAGATATAAGGTTTTCAAGCAAGAAAATACTTATGTTATACAAAAAAAAAAAAAAAAACCTCTTTAATTCCTTAAACCATTTTCATCTATTTTGCCCCATAGAATACCAAATTTAATAACTTCTGATTACTGTTCCATCTTTACAGTAATTAAATCCACCTTGCCTCTAAAGTTTAAGCGATATAATTTGACATCTTCTGTTTCGCAAACAGCTCTCTCAGTCAAGCAGAAATTTGACCTCATGACTGGACTTATGGGCAGGAGAGGTAAGTACCATCTTGCAATTCATCTGTCTCATAATTTTAGGGTAGAAGTGATATAGCCAGTGAGGAAAATCTGGATAGGAATCAATACTGTAATGTTGTCTAGTCGCTCAGTCATCTCCAACTCTTTGCAACCCTATGAACTGTAGCCTACCAGGTTCCTCTGTCAGTGGGATTCTCCGGCATTTTAGCAGAGGGATTTCTTTACCACTGAGCCACCTGGGAAGCCCAGTGAGGAAAACCTGGATAGATACTGTGATATGTCAACCCCAAATTCTCCCTGAGTCCCCCAATTCTACCTCTTAGCAGGCATGTGAGTTTTGGCCATAATAGGAACCTCTCCAGGTCTGGTTCTTTTTTCTTTTTTTTTTTTTAAAGTTTGAACACACCAGTTTCCTCCAATGTAGGACAAAAAAAGCAAAGTGGAGAGTCAGCAGCAGCTCTGCATCCCTTCTCTGTTCTTTCTTGAAAGTGCACCCCAGGTCTGGTTCTTAAATTAAAATGTGCATGTATATATATACATGCAAAATATAAAATATATATAATATATGAAATAGATCAGCATTAACTCATTGCTGGAATTCTTAGATACAATCTGAATGTTAGACTTGAAATAAGTGATGATCTAACATAGAATGCGTCCCAAAGAGGAAGAACAGGATTTTGAGGAAAAGAAAAGTTTATGTATGTGAAATTAAATTTGCCTGTGGAAGGAAAAAATCGGAGGGGGTATGAATATTGTCTTTAAGTTATTAAAAGGACACCCTCATAAGAGGAATTAGATGTATAAAATAAAACCCCAGATGAGAGAAGTATAATGAAAGTAATGGATAGAAATTACGCTGAGGAAGATTCTGTATCAAGCTGACAATATTCTATAAACAACTATGAAAAAAAAATGGACTAAAATTTCTCTAGAATGGGCTTATTCTTACCTCTATGGATATTTTAAGCAGAGTGGGATGTGCATTTGCCCAATATGTTGAATGAATTTGTGCTCTTCAGGACAATATGCTAAGCAATTATTTTTGATTATGAGCTCCTAGTCCCACAATAAGTTATAATTAATTCATGATTATATTTAATGGAATACCCAGTGGCAGAATTAATATACATAATATGAGTATTAATAGACATTAATATGCATAATATGCATTTGTTTATTATAAAGCTTTGTACCATAATACATATAACATTTTCACTGGGAAAAAATAAATGATTACTGACAAATTCAAAACAGCCTAGAGGTAAGGATTCATTTATAAAATTATGTGTGAAATGTTATAGTGCTTTCTCACATGGTACTCCTGAAAGTCATGGTTATGATATTTCATTTTACCTTTTATTTATTACAAGTTTACTTTTCTACTGATATTAATCAATGTTAATGCAACTTAAACTAAACCAGCATTATTCATTTTGTTTTGTTTTTGTGAAACTTGGCTTTGCCAGGTATAATAGTGAATAAAGTTTTATAGGCAGCTCAGTTTCCCCTCAATAATCAGGTTCAGTATCCCACCCAGTAAATTAATTCCCTTCTTTGCCTTAATCAGAGCCATGAGGAGGTCAAAATGGATAGAGGCAGTAGTCTCTTTGAAGGAAGCATTCATTCCTTTGCCAGCGTGCATGCTGAGTCATGTCCAGCTCTTTGTGACCCCATGGACTGTAGCCTGCCTGGCTCCTCCGTCCATGGAGTTTTCCAGGCAAGAATATTGAAGTGGGTTGCCATTTCCTACTCCCAACCCAGAATCAAACCCATGTCTCCTGCATTTCCTGCTTGGAAGACAGGTTCTTTTACCACTATACCGGTGGCAAGCCCCACTCCTTCCTCTGGAAGTCTCTAAACTAGCAGAGTACATCATGAGCAATGCCGGGCTGGATGAAGCACAAACTAGAAGCAAGATTTCCAGGAGAAATACCAATAACCTCACATATGCAGATAACACCACCCTTGTGGCAAAAAGCGAAGAGGAATTGAGGAGCCTCTTGATGAAAGTGAAAGAGGAGAGTGAAAAAGCTGGCTTAAAACTCGACATTTAAAAAAGAAAGATCATGGCATCTTGTCCCATCAGTTCATGGCAAATAGATGGGGAAACAATGGAAGCAGTGAGATTTTTTGGGGGGATGCTCCAAATCATTGCAGATGGTGACTGCAGCCATGAAATTAAGACTCTTGCTCCTTGGAAGAAAAGCTATCACCAACTTAGACCACATATTAAAAACCAGAGACATTACTTTGCCGACAAAGTCTGTCTAGTCAAAGCTATGGTTTTTTTCCAGTGGGCATATATGGATGTGAGAGTTGAACCATAAAGAAAGCTGAGCTCTGAAGAATTGATGCTTTTGAAATGTGGTGTTGGAGAAGACTCTTGAGACTCCCTTGGACTGCAAGGAGATCAAACAAGTCATTCCTAAAGGAAATCAGTCCTGAATATTCATTGGAAGGACTGATGCTAAAGCTGAAGCTCCAATACTTTGGCCACCTGATGCAAAGAACTGACTCACTGGAAAAGACCCTGATGCAGGGAAAGATTGAAGACAGGAGGAGAAGGAGACTATAGAGGACGAGATGCTTGGATAACATCACCAACTCAATGGGCATGAGTTTGAGCAAGTTCTGAGAGATGGTGAAGGACAGAGAAACTTGGAGTGCTGCAGTTCATGGGGTCACAAATAGTCAGACATGACTCAGCAACTGAACTGAACTGAACTGAAGCTAGGAGAGCCTACGTTCACAGGGATAGGAAGCAAATGATTCACTTGTAGGTCTGTAGGCATCAGTATGAGTCAGGCACTCCCATGTCCACTCTTGATTCCTGAATTTATAATCCTGGATATGGGAAAAGCAGCAACATATTTGAACACTGGTTAAGAGTATATACAGAATTTTGAACATGTCCCTGGTCCCACTTGTATTATTACTTAGCTGACACTGAGAGTCTTCAGAAGGCCTCCCTTCTGAAGGTCCACCCAAGTCAGGTGGACCAGTGAATTGCATTTGCATGGTTGCGCTCTATTTACTGTAAAATGAGTTCCACGATATGTCTGTCATTTTCTTATTTGTTTCTATCTCCTTGATGGAAATAAAAAAGGAAAAGAAGAAATGTTCATTCTCAAGAAAATAATCTGCATCTGTGGAGACACATTGAGTTTGTTTCAAAGAAATACTTTATAAAAAGTCACACAACATTCCTATGATAATGCAATACTTCTATTTTTGTTTTTTTAATACAAGGATAAGAGGATAAATATTTTTTCAAAGCAATCTGAAGTCCAGGTCTCAGAATTTTTTGTGCTTAGGAAAATTTGCTTCAAAAGGACACATTCCAGATAATGGAAAATCTAACCATAAATCAATTTTTGTATAAAAAAGCTAACTGCATATTAGAGAAGATGAGTTGGCTGCATACTGAGTGATGGCTCAGGGAGTGCTGTAAAACTGACTTTTTAATGAATATTGTTATTTTGCCAGGCTTTTAAAAACCATATAACAATATAAGGTAATGGATAAGTCCTCAGTAAAGATTTTTGAATGGCTGAAGATATGAACAAATAAGGAGAGATCACAAATTTCATGTTTGTAATAATAAACATGTTCTTTGACTTATGCATATTGACAAAATTACATATTTTATCACTATTTTCACAGAATTAATAATTTCTTGGAAATAGATTGAATTATCCATAATTTATCTTGGACAGTCAATTCTTATTATTTCTGAATTTTTTGAATTAGAAAAGTTGACGAATCTTAAGGATAAGTACCTAGAAATTTAAAAATATAAAATATTTACATATGCTATTTAGTCACAAAACTATAAAGTACCATAAAAGGTGAATGAAATAATTTGGAAAAAATGAAACAACAATTACAATATAGAATAATTACACTTATGCTGAAAATAATTATTTTTAAAATGAAAATAAAGACAGACAAACTAGACACACTCTAGCTAATTGAATATTCAACAAGGGTTTAAAAGCATACAAATATAAAATTAAGAAAAGGCAAGTGAAACTCACAGAACAAAGAAATTTTAAAAAAGAGGAACAACTAAAAATATATCTCTCTTAAAAATTTGGAAATTCAGATGAAATGTATGCTTTGGAGAAAATATAGCATACAAAAATAGCAGCCAAAAGATACAGAGAGTATAAACAATTTAAAAGAACTTCCCAGTAAAATACCCTAGACTTGTGATCTTTTTCTGAGGGAAATTGTACCCAATTTTTAAAGATCAGAGAGAGTAAATTCACATGTAAACTGTTTCAGAGAAAAGTTTTTTCAATTTGTTTGGAGTTATACTGAAGTGTAATTAATGTGAATGATAAAGCAATACATTAGGCCAATATCACTTAAGAATATCAATGAAAATTATTATCAAGCAATCCCACAAGAAACTAAAGATAACCCCTTAAGACTAACTACATTTTTGAAATTCAGTGATGGTATAGATCAAAAAAATATTTAATATAATACATCTATTTCTAATACTTGGAAGTAATATAATATTTTCTGTATAAACTATATTTTTAAAAATTGAACTTCTTAAACAAGTACCTGTGATGTCAGTTTTACACATGAAAAAATTGAGTTAAGATGGTTAAGGGATTTTTTCAGAGATCACACAGCTAGCAAGTGGGGGATGTGGGATCTAGTCCTCACCTTCCTGATTCTCTGTGTGTTTGGACAGTGTTCAGTCATGTCGGACTCTTTGATATGCCATGAACCCATCAGGTTCCTCTGCACCTGGGCTTTCCCAGGCAAGAATATTGGAATGGGTTGCCATTTCCTACTCCAGGGGATCTTCCCGACCCAGGGATAGAACTCTCATCTACTGCGTCTCCTACATCGGCAGGTGGATTATTTGCCACAGCTTCCTGATTTTCTGAACTGTTTCAATTTTAGTTTATCTGTTGCCAAAGCAAGAACTTACTTTCCTGATTCTAAATGTCACTGTAACCCAACTCTCACCAATGGGCAAGGCTTTCATTCACATGCTGGAGAGTTGCTCTGTGCCAGGTACTGTTCTAAATTTCCATCATCCTGCTTAATGCTCACAACAGTCTCATAAGATAGGTAATATAATTCTTCCTGTTTAGTGAAAATGGAAATAAGCTCGGAAGTGTTAAAAAATTAAAATTCTATTAATTGTAAAAAGAAGCAATAATGTGACATATGGTCGTGGCCTCTTTATATTGTAAACTCACAAGTCAGAATCCTATTGGTCACACACACAGAAGTCGCTCAGTCATGTCCGACTCTTTTCGACCCCATGGATTGTAGCCCACCAGGCTCCTCGGTCCATGGGATTTTCCAGGCATGAATACTCGAGTGAGTTGCCATTTCCTTCTCCAAAATGCTGCAACTTCCAACTACAAGATGATAAAGTTCTGAGGACTAGATTCACAGCATTGTGGATACAGTCGACCGTATAGTTGTATATTCTTAAAGGTTCTCACCACAGAAAATAAATGGCATTATGTGACATGATGGTGGTGTTAAGTAATCACACTGCACTATATTAAGTATATCAAATCAACCCGTTGTACTCATTAAACTTACACATGTTATATGTCAATTACAGCTCAACAAACCTGAAAAATTGTGTATAAATAGAAATAAAATTGCGAAAAAGAGAGAGACAGTGATCCCACCTAGGTCTGGAGCCCCTTCTACCATGTGAGGACACAATGAGAACCCTGCCACCTGGGAGTGGAACCTCACCCAATCATGCTAGCATCTTGATCTTGGACTTTCAGCCTCCAGAACAGTAAGAAATAAGTTTCTGTTGCTTACAAGCTACTTGGCCTGTGGCATTTTGCAATAGCAGCTCAAATGAACAAAGGCAGCAATATAATATAAATTAGTAAGACTATATCTTTGATTTCCATCCAACTTTTTTTTTGTTAGTCTCCAGGATACCATGTGTGAATAACTGCTGTGAGAGCAGGAAAATTCTACAAAATCCAAAAAACGAAACTGGAGCCATTAATAAACTAAAGGCTGTGTTCCTTCATTAATTTGGGTCCATGTATAGTTATGGGGTCGAACAGAGTCGGACACAACTGAAGCGACTTAGCAGCAGCA
Organism: Bos mutus; assembly: GCF_027580195.1. Classification (NCBI taxonomy): domain Eukaryota; kingdom Metazoa; phylum Chordata; class Mammalia; order Artiodactyla; family Bovidae; genus Bos; species Bos mutus. The sequence continues at coordinate 10,389,886 of NC_091640.1, read as the reverse complement.
GCAGCAGCAGCAGCATAGTTCAAGTATGAACAGTCTTAATGTTGAGAGACTGTGTTTAAACAATTGTTGATTACTGATGTCTTATTTTTACCCAGATGATAAGTGTGTATATTTTTAAGGAAAAAAATGTTTTTTGTTTGGTTGTTCTTTTAAAAAAATTTTTGAATAAAATAGTGTGCCTTGAGAAAATCCTTTCACACTTCTTCCTGGATTTACAAATTTAAGTCTTTGCATTTGTTTTGGAGGCAATGTGGGGAGTGAGAATATAAGATGTAGATGTTTACTGTACACTTTTCAATAATATAACAACCTTATACTGCATATTATATGAATTAACCATAGGACACCATGTCTGTGTAGACATAGCTCTACGGGTGAAGGAATAGGGTATGGAATCTTAGTCTGCCTGAGTTGCTATAAAAACTATCACAAACAAGGTGGCTTAAATACGTTTATTTCTTATAGTTCTATAGATAGAGAAGTCCAAGATCATAATGCTGGCAGATTCAGTGTGGTTTCTGGTGAGGATTGATTCTCCGTTCATAGACTGCGCTGTTTGGTGGAATGACCAAGACGCTGTTTGGTGTCTTTAACAAAGGACACTTATCCCATTCATGAGGATACCACCCCCATGACCTAATCATCTCCCCAAAGCCCCATCTTCAAATACAGTCACCTCAGGCTTAAGATTTCAACACAAGACTTTTGGGAGGACACATATTCAGACCATAGCAAATTCCATGATTTTAGCCATTCTTTTTCTCTTCCGCAGGGTATACAGACTGCACACATGTAACTCTGTCCTGACAGAAACCCACTCGCTGCCTTCCATGCAGTATGGTAACACTGCCCTCGTTCAGTCCTGGCAGCCTCGGATCCAAAGACACTTTTTTCTTTCTACAAAAAAAGAACTCTGCTAGTTTTCAGGAATCTTGGTAGGTTGCCCAGGTGAACCAGTGGTAAAGAATCTTCCTGCCAATGCAGGAGATGTAGGTTCGATCCCGGGTTGGGAAGATCCCCTGGAGAAAGAAATGGCAAGCCACTCCAGTATTCTTGCCCAGAGAATCCCATGGACAAAGGAGCCTGGTGGACTCCAGTCAAGGGGGTCACAAAGAGTCTAACAGGACTTAACAACTAAACAACAAGACTTCACAAGTGTACAGAGAAATGACTTCATGGTACAGAATAGGCACTTCTCTTATAGATATTCATCTTATCCCTGAATTATGCTTCACTTTTAGGGAAATCTGAAGCCTACGAATTCCTAAGCATTTTGCAAGTTTTCTCAGGAAAATCAGGGAGCATCTTGACTTTCTCTGCCCCCACTTTATGATTCTTCTTACTTGTATCTGCTAAGTCGCTTATCACCTCTGCAGGTCCTCTAACTTTGGTATTTTGCTGCTGTTTTCTTCATTCATATTCTCTTTTTTTGGAATCATCTCTTAAGAATCCTAGTATTGTCATTTTAAGAGGATTTTTGTGGCAAGGGATGTAATTCTTATACTCATTTCAATGATTCTACATGAATTGATCATAGGGTTTTGAAAAGAACATGATCATAGTATTAACTATTTTTTGCCCATATCCTTGAGGTATTGAGCACTAAAAAAGAAAAACTTAACAAGGAAATCATGAATGTGGATATAAGGGCAGAAAACTGCTAGAATGGATGGGATGATATTTCAACTGCAATCTGCATGACATTACCTGCCTGAAGAGGTTTCTTTCAAAAGCAGTTTGTTTCTCCGGTCATATTCTATTAATCACACATACAAATATGATAATGTCAAATTCAGCTCAATCCAAACACATGATCAAAGCAAAAAAATAGCAGAATTAAAAAAAAAAAAAAGCCCAAAATATTTATGCCACACTAATCACCTGCTACTCCTAACACTGTCAGTTTTCTCTTCCCCATATGTAGACTGTTTAAAGAAACATTGGTACAGGTGGTCTGGACATACACTAACTAAATAAACATAATTTAATTCCTGGAAGGCATAAAATACATTGAAAATGACTTGCCTTGTCTTAAGACAACATTTTAAAGCTTTTTTTCCCAGTCACTTTATGGGAAGAGGTGCAAAAGCTGAACCTTCAACAAGCAAAATACACTATTGCTATAATTCATATTATAATTTGAGGGAATGTAAAGATGAGTAAGTCAATGTAAATTTTGTCATTTGAAGTATTTATCCTGTTGAATAATGTTAAAACTTTAGCTTCTAAATAATAAACTCTGTGACTAAAAATTATACAATGTTTTACTAATGTATAAACATTTCTTCAACTTTCCATTAGTTTCCTGTGTGGGATGCAATCAAGTAGGTGCATTGAGGAACTAGTGTTAGTAGTTGCCTGGTAATTTCCTATCAGCAAAAGATGTTTTTTGTTGTTAATTTGGAGGAGGGAAGGTAACAGAAAAAACAGAGATATATACATATTGAACTAATAATCAGGGAAGTTGAATTAGAATTTCAACTAGTATTAGTTCAATTAGTATTAGAATTTTGGATGAAAGAAATCAGCCAAGTGTACACAAAGCAGTGCTCTTTCACCTTTTTACACCATGAGCTAAAATATTTAAATGTCTGTTTCATGACCTGAAGCCATTGGGAAGCCATTTTGTCACCACCAAAGGCAAACATAGATTTTGTTTATGCTGTTGGGATGCAATCACCCTGCTAGAGAAGTAAAACTTCATGAATGCTTCTGCTTATATAGATTACAGATTATCTCTCTCTCTCTCACACACACAAACAGAGAATGAGTTTAATCTGAGAAAGATAAAAAGTTTAACAAGTCAGGAAGGTGAAGAATGAGGAAATATAAAACAGAGAGAGAAAAGGAAAATTCTGAAACTTCCTCAGTGTACACTGCATATTATTGGAACTAAAGGTATATCAAAATGTGAATAAAGATGTGGTCCTTATGCAGATGTCAAAAATTGGAAATACATTTACTGGGGCAAGCCCAGATTAAGTGTGATTCACATGAATGCAGTTTCATTTATTCTATTTTACCAAGTTAGATGGTGTTAAGGAACCCAAGGAAGGAACAGACTTATTGAACCAACATCTAAGTTATCAATTTATTTCAAAGAAGATTAATTTAGGATGAGAGATTTTTCTGGTTTAAATTCATGGTATTATCTCCTGGCAGCAATTCCAATATGGTGATGAAAGTATAGACAAGAACTATGCTTCATGAGAGAAGACTTACAACAAAAAAATGAGAGCACAGAAAAATATTTTCATGTAACAGCTGGTAATGGCTCCTGCTATCTGAAGGGCCTACACATGGAAAATTGTACTCCCATCCCATCTACTTGGCTTTGTGTGCCTTTCAGCAAATCATGTGGGAATGGGCTTTATTAATTCACTTGCCTTCAAAGTTTCAGTATGATGGTATTTGGCCCATTACTAACCCACTACAGAAAAATCCCGAATTCATACTTCACACGTTAGTCCTGGTGACAATGTTTTAGCTCTACTTTTCACTACTAGAAAGGAGAGAATCATTAATATTGCTATTTCTCTAATTTACTTTTTGCGAGTTAAAACTTTTCAGCTTCTTGGTAAATAAATTTGAGATAAAGAAAAATTATTGCAAGTTGGCAGTGTTTGTACCATGAATTATTTACCAGTTTTTATTAGAAATGCTTGAATAACACTACTAAAATTTATCACATTCAGAGGAATGGGATTTGTGCTTATCTAGACATTATTTTCACAGCAGAACACAATTAAATTTTTATATAAAATAGATAGTAAATACACTTTATAAAAAGTTGTTCTTTGTTCTCTTGATGATTTTTCTACAAACCTAAGTTCTTAAATTTTTACATTAAGTATTCTTTTTTTTTTACTTTTATTATTCATTTAGTTTATTTTTTATTTTATTTTATTTTTTTAGCTTTATTTTTTAAATTTTATTTTATTTTTAAACTTTACATAATATTCTATATAACTGAAAGAAATAGCTTTATTTTCACTAGAAAAGTGACTTGTCAGTTTTAAGGGAGGTTTACATTTTTCTCTATTTAAGTATTGCAGATGATTAAAACTGAATTATTTTTCAATGAAATATCACCATTTGTAGCAATGTGGATGGATTGAGGCAATACTATGCTTAGTCAAATAACTCAGACAGAGGGAAAAAGAAAAAAAATGTATGACATCACTAATACATGGAATCTAAACAATAAACAAATGTATATGGCAAAATGGAAACACACTCACCGCAAGATAAAACAAATTGTCATCAGTGGGGAGAGGAAAGCAGGAAGGGGCAAGTTAGGGGTATGAGGATAAGAGATCAATACTACTATACATGAAATAGGTAAGCAACAAGGATATATCATATACCACAGACAATTACAGGTACTATCTTGTAATATGGAGAAAGAAACGGCAACCCACTCCAGTATTCTTGCCTGGAGAATCCCATGGACAGAGCAGCCTGGTGGGCTAAAGTCCGTGGGGTCGCAAAGAGTCAGACAGGACTGAACGACTTGTAATAATAACACACACATCTTGTAATAATTAAATGGAATATAATTATAAAAATACTGAATCACTATGCTGCTGCTGCTAAGTCACTTCAGTCGTGTCCGACTCTGTGCGACCCCATAGATGGCAGCCCACCAGGCTCTGCCATCCCTGGGATTCTCCAGGCAAGAACATTGGAGTGGGTTGCCATTTCCTTCTCCAGTGCATGAAAGTGAAAAGAGAAAGTGAAGTCACTCAGTCGTGTCCGACTCTTCGCAACCCCATAGACTGTAGCCTACCAGGCTCCTCCATCCATGGCATTTTCCAGGCAAGAGTACTGGAGTGGGTGGACATTTCCTCCTCCACACTGTGCTGTACAACTGAAACTAATATATTAATAGTAAATCAAACATACTTCAAATAGCAAATTTTTAAAATACAAAAGGGGGAAAATTGAGTGCTCTTTCAGGTTCTTACTCTTCATTTATATGTAGATTAAATTAATCTGAATAGGTTTATGAAATAAACACCATGATTGACTAAATTTGGGGTGAATAGTGCCTTATACAATGGTCAAATAACATATATAGATAAAGTAATAATTTAGGTGAATTTAAACATCATCATTTTCAAGACTCCATCAAACAACTAATGCTCGTAAAAACCGTGAACTGCTTAACATACTTTAAGTCACTAAATGGTTATAGATTTATTATTAGTTATATCCTACCTGTGAGAAAATAAGGCATAGAGAAACTTGTTCAATCTGGATAAAGCTTGGCTGGTTTCATACTCAGTCTATGAGGTGATAGTTTTCCCTAGAAAGTAATTTCAATTCCCATCATGTTATAATGCTTCTTATTAAAATTAAAAATATGTTTGTTCACTTTGTATTTTATGGAATTCATTTTATGTAATCAAAATTGAAATTCTCATCAAAAAGGATATGAATGTGATAATTTTATATAAAGATCAGCTCTATGTTTTAACTGAGGCATTTTTTCTGTTTCACTGCAAACACGAACAGCTATTCACTATCGTAGATTGCTTGAGTATCCATACTATATCCCTTAATTCTGATAAATAATTCAAGAAATTATCATTAATCTTCCTTTCATAGTTTTGATTAAATTCAAACTTCAAATTGAAATCCCAATTTAAATATTATAGGCAATATTTTGCTATACAAACTGGGTACCACTTTTAGTGCTGGGAAAGATTTAAGGCAGGAGGAGAAGGGGATGACAGAGGATGAGGTGGTTGGATGGCATCACTGACTCAATGGACATGAGCTTGAGCAAGCTCCTGGAGTTGGTGATGGACAGGGAAGCCTGGTGTGCTGCAGTCCATGGGGTCGCAAAGAGTCGGACATGATTGAGCAATTGAACTGAACCACTTTTAGAGGGTTTCCAAAGTCAGATTGCCTTCAAGTGCTTTCCATTATGTGTACAATAAGAATTCTTAATACCATTTATAAGAACTTTTCAAGTATCAATGAGGCCACTATATGCAATTTTAGATCAAAAGGAATAAACCTAAATTATTAAATTAAAAGAGATAAACACGTGGCAGTAAGTTCATTGATTTATTCATTTACCCAACATTTATTTGGCATCAATGTGGGAGATCCAGGTTCAATCCCTGAGTCAGGAAGATCCCCTGGAGAAGGAAATAGCAACTCACTCCAGTATTTTTGCCTGGAGAATCCCATGGATGGAGGAGCCTGGCAGGCTAGTCCATGGAGTCACAAAGAGTTGGACATGACTGAGTGACTAACATTTTTACTTTTAACTCTGAAACTCATACCCCTTTTATCAATAATGATGACCAAAGATGTGGAATATTTAAATAATCAACAGAGTCCACAGTCTCCTTTTAATCTCTGTTTCATAGAAAAAGCAACTAAATTATCAAACTGTTTAGAAACGCTTCCCTCTCCCAGCTTGTCCCTGAGGTGTGTGTCTCCTATAACATATGCCACTTATTCCCTGTAACCCTGCTCGATACCAGGAATTCGCCCCTTAGAACTCTCACCCTTCCTACCACTACTGTCTACCACCTTTCTGGTCATTTTCCCCCATTTAACATTACATCTTTCTCTCTATCCAAATCTTACCTTCAGTATAAATATCTATAATCTTAATAAGGATGATTCATCCTCTCTTCTTTACCCACCCACTCTCAGGATCATACCTTGAATCCTGTCAACATAAATAATTGATTCCTAAATAAAAAGGAAATTTAGACATCCCATTTTCTGAAACCACCATATAACTTTCCTGTGATAAACACCATCAACTCTTTTCTAAGAGATTCTCGATCTAATTCAACTTCCAGAAATCTACCTTTAAAAATGCAGCACATTTTGTAGAGTACAAATGAAATAATAGTTCTAAAAGCTAAATACAATTGTCAAAATTATCTCATTGTAACTTAGGGCAGCTCTAGAGAAACTCCTCAAAATTTTTCAATACAACATGCATGCTTTATGAACTAGCTCTGCTTTTATTCCTGAATTTTTCATCATGCCCCCACTAAGAAGTACACTTGAAACCATAAAGAACATTGTACTAGTCAAAGTTCTCCAGAGAAATGGAATCAATATGAGATAATAGATAGATAGACAAATAGATTTATTTTAAGGAACTTGGGATTTGACAAGTTCAAAATCTGTAGGACAGTTCTGGCAGGCTAGCATTCAGGTCACAGTTGATGCCTTAATCTTAAGTCCAAATCCCTTCTTTGAGTAACCTCAGTCTTTGCCCTTAAAGACCTTCAACTGATAGGATTAAATTGAGTTAGTGGTAAAGAAACCACCTGCCAAAGCAGGAGACATAAGAAGCTGGGTTGGGAAGATCCCATGGAGTAGGAAAAGGTAACCCACTCCAGTATTCTTACCTGGGGAAATCCCTTGGACAGAGGAGTCTCATGGGCTATAGTCCATGGGGTTACAGAGTCAGACACAACTGAAGTGACTTAACAATCTGCTTTATGCAGATTGATCTAAATGTTAATCACACTTGAAAAATATCTTTGTGGCAACACCTTAGTCTTGTCTCTGATATAACAACTGAATAACATAGCCTAGTCAAGGTGATACACAAAATTCATCATCAGAGACAGAAAGGAAAAAGCAAAGAAATAAGATGTGTAGTTGAATAATAAATTACACTTACATAATGTGCATATTTAAATAAGTTTGTATTGACTATGAATATTATACTGAATATGAGTAGTGGAAAGAATACTGACAAGTTACTCAGAGGTATGGTGTTATACCTTATAGATAGAATTGAGAATATAGCAATGCATAAAATCTGGAAATAATATGAGCATATATGTTTTATACACATTCATATCATTTCATACAGTACATTTACATCTTTCACATAAAGCCCTGGAAATGTGTTTCTAGTGCCAATAAGTAAATACATTTTTATTTTAAAACTTTATTTAAAAAAGCTATCTAAAAATTACCAAGATAAAGAAAGGTAGGAGTTTAAAAGTTTAATTTAAAAGCCATCACTTCATGGCAAATAAATGGGGAAACAATGTAAACAGTGAGAGACTTTATTTTCTTGGGCTCCAAAGTCACTTCTGATGATGACTGCAGCCATGAGATTAAAGGATCCTTGCCCCTTGGAAGAAAATCTATGACAAAATTAGACAGAGTATTAAAAACCAGAGACATTACTTTTCCAACAAAGGTCCATCTAGTCAATGTACTGGTTTTTCCAGTAGTCAAGTACAGATGTGAGAGTTGGACGATAAAGAAAGCTGAGCACCAAAGAATTGATGCTTTAAAACAGTGGTGATGGAGAAGACTCTTGAGAGTCCCTTGGACTGCAAAGAAATCAAAGCAGTCCATCCTAAAGGAAATCAGTCCTGAATATTCATTAGAAGGACTGATGCTGAAGCTGAAGCTCCAATACTTTGGCCACCTGATGCGAGCTGACTCATTAGAAAAGACCCTGATGCTGGGAAAGATTAAAGGCAGGAGGAGAAGCAGATGACAGAGGATGAGATGGTTGGATGGCATCACCAGCTCAATGGGCATGAGTTTGAGCAAGCTCCAGGAGATGTTGGAGGACAGGGAAGCCTGGCATTCTGCAGTCCATGGAGTCACAAAGAGTAGGACACAACTGAGTGACTGAGCAATAACAAATAATAATTAAAATATATGCTGAGTGAAGGAATGACTACAAGAATATTTTGATTTAAGTACCTCTATGTTGAAATAAAATATTGTCAAAATATGGTAAATCGGTCATGCTATTCTTTTGTTATCCATTTTAACTTATGTGTATCTCCCTTATTGACATGGAATAAATGTAATAGTAATACACCTTGACATCCCATTATTCCTGACAATGAGACTTCACTTGACTGGTGGTAAATAGTTAAACTTTGACGTGAAAAGATATGAACAACATTCTCCCAAAGAATTAAAAGAAAAGGTAGTTTCTGAGGCTGTACACAGAATCTTCAGAGTCACAGATTAGATGAGGTTGTGGACCAGTAATGCTGGAGAAGCTGAATTTGAATGGTTCTATGAAGACCTACAAAAATGTCTAGAACTAACACCCAAAAAAAGATGTCCTCTTTATTATAGGGGACTGGGATGCAAAAGTAGGAAGTCAGGATCTACCCAGAAAACAGGCAAATTTGGTCTTGGAGTACAGAAGGAAGCAGGGCAAAGGCTAAAAGAGTTTTGCTAAGAGAACGCACTGGTCATAGCAAACATCCTTTTCCAGCAACACAAGTGAAGACTCTAAACATGAACATCACCAGATGGTCAATACTGAAATCAGATTGATTATATTATTTGCAGTCAAAGATGCACAAGCTCTATACAGTCAGCAAAAACAAGACTGGGAGCTGACTGTGGCTCAGATCATGAACTCCTTATTGCCAAATTCAGACTTAAATTGAAGAAAGTAGGGAAAACTACTAGACCATTCAGTTACGACCTAAATCAAATCCCTTATGATTGATTATACAGCAGAAGTGACTAATAGATTCAAGGGATTAGATCTAATAGACAGAGTGTCTGAAGAACTATGGACGGAGGTTCCTGACATTGTACAGGAGGCAGTGATCAAAACTCCCCAAGAAAACAAAATGCAAAAAGGCAAAAAGTTTGTCTGATGAGGTCTTACAAACAGCTGAGAAAAGAAGAGAAGCTAAAGGCAAAGGAGAAAAGGAAAGATATACTCATTTGAATGAAGAGTTACAAAGAATAGCAAGGAGAGATAAGAAAGATTTCCTCAGTGATCAATGCAAAGAAATGGAGGAAAGCAATAGAATGGGAAAGACTAGATAACTCTTCAAGAAAATTAGAGATACAAAGGGAACATTTCATGCACAGATAGGTACAATAAAGGACAGAAATTGTATGGACCCAACAGAAGCAGAAGATATTAAGAAGAGGTGTCAAGATTACACAGAACTATACAAAAAAGATCTTCATGACCCATATAACCACAATGGTGTGATCACTCACCTAGAGCCAGACATCTTGGAATGCCAAGTCAGGTGGGCCTTATGAAGCATCACTAGGAACAAAGCTAGTGAATTGATGGAATTCCAATTGAGCTATTTCATATCCTAAAAGATGATGCTGTGAAAGTGGTGCACTCAATATGCCAGGAAATTTGGAAAATTCAGCAGTGGCCACAGGACTGGAAAACGTCAGTTTTCGTTCTAATCCCAAAGAAAGGCAATGCCAAAGAATGTTCAAACTACCATCTCAAATGCTAGCGAAGTAGTGCTCAAAATTCTCCAAAACATGCTTCAACAGTACACGAGCTGTGAACATCCAGATGTTCAAGCTGGTTTTAGAAAAGGCAGAGAAACCAGAGGTCAAATTGGCAATATTTGCTGGATCATCAAAAAAGCAAGAATTCCAGAAAAAAATATGTACTTCTGCTTTATTGATTACACCAAAGCTTTTGACTGTGTGGATCAGAACAAACTGTGGAAAATTCTTAAAGAGACGGGAATAGTAGACCCCCTGACCTGCCTCCTGAGAAATCTGTATGCAGGTCAAGAAGCAACAGTTAGAAATGGACATGAAACAACAGACTGCTTGCAGATCAGGAAAGGAGTACGTCATCTGTATATTGTCATCTGCTTATTTAACTTAAATGCAGAGTACATCATGTGAAATGCCAGGCTGGATGAAACACAAGAGCTGGAAACAAGATTACTGGGATAAATATCAATAACCTCAGATACACAGATGACACCACCCTTTTGGCAGAAAGCAAAGAACTAAAAAGCCTCTTGATGAAAGTGAAAGAGGAGAGTGAAAAAGTTGGCTTAAAACTTAACATTCAGAAAATTAAGATCATGGCATCCGGCCCCATCACTTCATGGCAAATAGATGGGGAAATAATAGAAACAGTGACAGACTTTATTATTATTTTTTTTTTTTGGCGGGGAGTGGGCTCCAAAATCACTGCAGATGGTGACTGCAGCCATGAAATTAAAAGATGCTTGGTCCTTGGAAGAAAAGCTATGACCAATGTAGACAGCATGTTAAAAAGCAGAAGCATTACTTTACCAACAATGTTCCGTTTAGTCAAGCTATGGTTTTTCCAATAGTTGTGTATGGATGTGAGAGTTGGCCTATAAAGAAAGCTGATCACTGAAGAACTGATGCTTTTGAACTGTGGTGTTGGAGAAGACTCTTGAGAGTCCCTTGGACTGCAAGGAGATCCAAGCAGTCCATCCTAAAGGAGACCAGTTCTGGGTGTTCATTCGAAGGACTGATGCTGAAGCTGAAACTCCAATACTTTGACCACCTGATGCAAAGAACTGACTCATTAGAAAAGACCCTGATACTGGTAAAGATTGAAGGTGGGAGGAGAAGGGGATGACAGAGGATGAGATGGTTGGATGGCATCACTGACTTAATGGAGAAGGGTTTGGGTAAACTCCGGGAGTTGGTGATGGACAGGGAGGCCTGGTGGGCTGAATTCCATGGGGTCACAAAGAGTCAGACACAACTTATCAACTGAATTGAAGAGACCAGTTAATTTTCATTGTGATAGTCCAGGTGAGAAAGAATGATGGCATGTAATAGGAGGATAGTGACTTCCGAGGTGGCTCAGTAGTAAAAAAAAAAAAAAAAAAATCTACCAGTGTAGCAAATGTAGGAATGTAGGAAACACATGTAGGTAACACAAAAGACATGCATTCTGTCCCTAGGTTAGGAAGATCCACTGGAGGAGGAATTGGCAACCCACTCCAGTATTCTTGTCTAGGAAATCCCATGGACAGAGGTGCTGGCATGCTACAGAGTCCATAGGGTCATAAAGTGTCAGACACAAGTGAGTGACTGAGCACACACACACACACACACACACAACAGGAGGATAAGGACAAAGGTGGAGATAAGTGAATACATTCGGGATCTGTATAACAAATAGAATCCACATAACTTGATGAGAGTTTGGATATGAATGGGTAAGAACCGGGGAAAACTACCTATTTCAACTACTAATCATCACCATCATCTTCCGGCCCTTGCTGAATTATGGACAGGAAACACTGAGAGCAAATTTCTGGTTGAGGTTTCCCCAACGCGAAACTTTGAAAAGGAGAAAAGCAAAGTCAGTTTGGAAGGCAGAACAGAAGCAGAGACCATTTGTGTCTCCTGCAGAGTTTCCAGGTGTAAGCTTGGGCTTTGGAAGACATGAAGTTACGTAGCTCTCCTAGTGTTTCCTTGATAATTTCCCTGTCTGCTGTTACAGGCAGGTCCTTTTATTGTCTGAAGTTTCCTTGTATTTCTGCAAAACTGATTTTCTAAATTCAAAGAATGAAATTGAGAGTTAGTAATAATTTTCCAGGCCTTGACTCCTCCAGCACTTTAACACAATTTTAGGGTTATCATTTCTTGTATTAAACACCTACCTGTACAAAAGGCAGGTTTCTATTTTTCTGTATGATTCTGGCCCAACTGTGCCTGATATGAGAAATGTACTGAACCTCCCCCCAGTCTGCATTATTTCGGGTTTAAATCTACTGATAAGAAGTAGTTGTATGAGATCTGAAAATGAAAGAGAAAAATAAAGGCAATTATTCCATTCAGGGTGGGCAGGACCCACAGGTTTCTGAGGAAGTAATATACTGCCAACTCTTCAGGCTTTAATAAATTTTTCCTGCAAATTTCCTGTCCTCTGCTATAGGCATCTATGATCATGGGCATTTTCCTGCTAGTTTGATGACTCTTTTCATTTCCTAAAACCTCTCCTAGAAAATGTTCTACTAGACTATTGTACATCAAATCTTCCAATAATTTTTATATATTTAATTCCTTCAATTACTTTAAACCTTTTGACTTATGTAGAGTGATAAAAATCAAACTTCAGTAGGCACATACTCAGACTTATAAATGATGCTTTGCAAATGCAAGATTAGGACATACATTCAGGAAAAAAAAAAAAAACACATTTGGATCTTAACAACAAACTTGAAATTCTGTCTTATTATTATTTTACTGATACCTCTGAGTAATGCAGATTTTGTGATAGTTCTTTTCAGAATATATATATATATATATATATATATATATATATATATGTATATATGTTAGTGAGGGTATCTCACCAGAATTGGTAACTTAAAGTACAATACTAATAATCTTTTGTAGATTAACAGTGAAATTTAAGCTCTCAAAACATTGGTTTGAGCCTTCAATTAAAAAACAGGAGATATTGTATCATTTTATCAGATTCAATAAAGCTGAGAGATTCAAAGAATAAATTGTATACTGTTGAAAATTCTCTATGGCTTGTGATTTTAGTCAGTTTGCTGCTTAAGTTTATTTTGACATTTGTTGAATCCAAATCTTTAACTTATAAGAAGTCACAGGAATTCTTTCAAAAAATAACATTTATGCAAAGTCATGCAATATAAATGTACAGCAGCATGTAGGCTACAGCAGTTCATTTAATTCTTATTAACTTGAAATAGGAAGCTGTTATGACCCCAAAAGAGCAATCATTCCTCTCAGCCCAATTCTAACTCTTTCTCTTTTTGGATAAGTAAATTTTGTAAAGATAATTTATACCTATCTTAAGAGTCTAATTTATGATTTCACTGATGACCTATTAAGCAGGCAACTCTGTACTATGCTCTGTGATTATTAAAGAGATAACTTTCTGGCATGATAAATTAGGATCAATTCAGGGAGGAGTAACAGATAAGAATTTTAAAATCTAAGCTAACTAGAGATAAAAAGATAAGTGACCACTCCATCTTCCTATGTTCTTTAAAGTGTCGCTATGGGACTTTACAAATGAAGTGACTTACATTTAGTTCATTTTCTAAACCTGCTTCTCTCTACACTTACAAGTTTCTCAAACAGTGACTGTGGATGGAGAGGGTAGTGCTTTAAAACTATTTCAGAATATACTCTGCTGGTATTAATTTTGAAATCAAGAAGGCTGATCCACACTAGACTATGTTTCAAAATAAAATTGCCCATAAAGATATTGTAGTTCCACCCTGACAAATTCATGTTTTAGAGAATTTTCCATAATTCTTAAGCAAAGCATTAAACCTACTTCACTGTTAAATTATATAAGAAAAAATGATCTACAGGCTTCTGTTTTAAAGAAATGACAGGGATGGCCACTACTTAAACAAGATCTGTATCTTATGAGAAGTACTGTATATGATAATCACTTTAGGAAAAGTATCCATTCAAAGGAATGGCTGCATTGGGAGAGATTATGGATGAATTGTAGAGTTAAATGCTGAAAATCTAGGTTATTTCAAAGTCATACAATCTTCTCTGAAGCATGCAGGTTAAAACAGAGCTGAATGACAAAAGCTATGCTATAAGCATCTCGTTTAACCTAAGCTAAAGCACCTCCTTTAACAGCAGAGGACAAGGGATAAAAAAGTAATCTCTGATCAATTGCTTAATTGATCGGATAGTGTTTCAGTCCACAGGAATATGTCCAGTTAGAAGCTTAAATAATATTTTGTTCAATTACTAGTTCATATCTGACTCTTTGTGACTCCATGCCCTGTAGCCCTCCAGGCTCTTCAGTGAATGGGCTTCTCCAGGCAAGAATGTTGAAGTAGGTTGCCATTTCCTTCTCCAGGGAATCTTCCCAAACCAGGATTGGAACCCGCTTGTCCTGCATCCGGAGGAGGATTCTTTATCACGGAGCCACCAGGGAAGCCCTAGAAAATATGTACCTGGCTATAAAGAACAAAATATGTTTACTATTTGTGTTTATGCTGCTGCTGCTGCTAAGTCGCTTCAGTCGTGTCTGACTTTGTGCAACCCCATAGACGGCAGCCCACCAGGCTCCACCGTCCCTGGGATTCTCCAGGCAAGAACACTGCAGTGGGTTGCCATTTCCTTCTCCAATGCATGAAAGTGAAAAGTGAAAGTGAAGTCGTTCAGTTGTGTCTGACTCTTAGCGACACCATGGACCGCAGCCCATCAGGCTCCTCTGTCCATGGGATTTCCCAGGCAAGAGTACTGGAGTGGGGTGCCATTGCCTTCTCCAATTTGTGTTTATAATAACCCTTAAATATCGAGTATCACATCATGTACTATATATTTTCAGATATATTTTCTAATTTGATCTTCAAAAATTGACCAGGGGTATAAAGCAGGCGTATTTAATACTCCTACAAAGTATTAAAATAGGCATAGGGAAGGTAGGACAATTTCATTTTCTTTCCTCAACTCTGTCCTCCTTTGTCATAGACGTATTGCTATATTTGATTTTTTCACATGAATAAACTGAACTAGGAAACTATAATTACTTGCCAATATATGACAGAATCTACATAAAAGCTGTTCTTCATGCATAATCCAGGCAAATTCCACACCAGATTGCTTAATTCATAGGACACTGGGAGAAAAATCATTACTTAAAGCACTAAAGTACTAACATAGAGCTGGAATTGGATTGGATTTGCAAATACCTTAAAACAAGGGTTAGAAAACTAGGGCTTGTGGGCTTGCTGCCTGATTTTACAAATAATATTTTTATTGGAACATAGTCGTGCCACTAATTTATGTATCATCTGTGACTGTTTTACTCTATAAAAGCAAACATTGAGAAGTCACAATAAACACTATATTCAGAGCAAGGCTAAAATATTTACCCTCTGAGCCTTTAAGAAAGATTTGCTGCCCACTTACTGGAATTCAGAAGGGCCACAAACAATTTCAAATTACAACACAACAGTAGGGAGAACTCAACCCACAATCAAGGGGAAACTCAAAATGGTAGCTTCTCCCAGAGAAGCAAATGGTTCTAACCCCCTACAGGGAGCACCTGACTTACTCAGTGGGTTGAGCACCCATTGAGACACCCAAGAGATGAGCCCCCAAAACACCCAGCTTGAAAAACCAACACAGCTAGGGACTCGTGATGGCAATACCCAGGAGCGAATTGAGAAACTGCACTTAAAAGGCTCGCCCTTGGACCTGTCTGCTGATCCAGTGGTAAAGAATCCGCTTGCCAATGCAGGGGACAGGGGTTTGGTCCCTGGTCTGGGTAGATCCCTGGAGAAGGTGATGGCACCCCACTCCACTACTCTTTCCTGGAAAATCCCATGGACAGAGGAGCCTGGTAGGCTGCAGTCCATGGGGTCGCAAAGAGTTGGACACGACTGAGCGACTTGACTTTCACTTTTCACTTTCCTGCGTTGGAGAAGGAAATGGCAACCCACTCCAGTGTTCTTGCCTGGAGAATCCCAGGGACGGTGGAGCCTGGTGGGCTGCCGTCTATGGGGTCGCACAGAGTCGGACACGACTGAAGCGACTTAGCAGCAGCAGCAGCAACTAGACAGAAGCCCCCATTCTCAGCAACGAGAGAAAGTCAATGCAGCAACAAAGACCCAGCACAGCCAAAAAAAAAACCTCACCCTGGGGTCCAGCACAAAAGCAGCTCTGTGAAAAGCACCCAAACTTGATATGAAGGAAGTCAAGTTGTTAACCTTAAGGCATTGCTCTGAGGGTCAGAGGTCACTGGGATAAACTCCATGGAGAGACCCTGGTTGTGTCTTTTGTTTTTCTTCTTGTCTCCAGACAGTGCCACCTTTGTACTCCTTTCTGCCTTGTCCAGCTCATGGGCTTATCTTCATGCTTTCCCTCTGCCTTGCAAATCTGGGGGAGATGTTTCTGTCATGAGCAACAGTGGATAAAGAGCTTCGAAGATGTCACCCCCAGTTTGTGCTATGAGTTCACAGCACAAAAAGAAACACACTGAGATTCAAACTGACTTTCTTTTTTTTTTTTTTTTTTTTTTATTTTCTTTTTTTTTTGTTAATTTTATTTCTAAACTTTACAATATTGCATTAGTTTTGCCAAATATCGAAATGAATCCGCCACAGGTATACATTTGTTCCCCATCCTGAACCCTCCTCCCTCCTCCCTCCCCATACCATCCCTCTGGGTTGTCCCAGTGCACCAGCCCCAAGCATCCAGTATCATGCATCGAACCTGGACTGGCAACTCGTTTCATACATGATATTATACATGTTTCAATGCCATTCTCCCAAATCTTCCCACCCTCTCCCTCTCCAACAGAGTCCATAAGACTGTTCTATACATCAGTGTCTCTTTTTCTGTCTCATACACAGGGTTATTGTTACCATCTTTCTAAATTCCATATATATGTGTTAGTATACTGTATTGGTGTTTTTCTTTCTGGCTTACTTCACTCTGTATAATAGGTTCCAGTTTCATCCACCTCATTAGAACTGATTCAGATGTATTCTTTTTAATGGCTGAGTAATACTCCATTGTATATATGTACCATTGCTTTCTTATCCATTCACCTGCTGATGGACATCTAGGTTGCTTCCATGTCCTGGCTATTATAAACAGTGCTGCGATGAACATTGGGATACACGTGTCTCTTTCCCTTCTGGTTTCCTCAGTGTGTCTGCCCAGCAGTGGGATTGCTGGATCATAAGGCAGTTCTATTTCCAGGTTTTTAAGGAATCTCCACACTGTTCTCCATAGTGGCTGTACTAGTTTGCATTCCCACCAACAGTGTAAGAGGGTTCCCTTTTCTCCACACCCTCTCCAGCACTTATTGCTTATAGACTTTTGGATCGCAGCCATTCTGACTGGCGTGAAATGGTACCTCATAGTGGTTTTGATTTGCATTTCTCTGATAATGAGTGATGTTGAGCATCTTTTCATGTGTTTGTTGGCCATCTGTATGTCTTCTTTGGAGAAATGTCTATTTAGTTCTTTGGCCCATTTTTTGATTGGGTCATTTATTTTTCTGGAATTGAGGTGTAGGAGTTGCTTGTATATTTTTGAGATTAGCTGTTTGTCAGTTGCTTCATTTGCTATTATTTTTTCCCATTCTGAAGGCTGCCTTTTCACCTTGCTAATAGTTTCCTTTGTTGTGCAGAAGCTTTTAAGTTTAATTAAGTCCCATTTGTTTATTTTTGCTTTATTTCCAATATTCTGGGAGGTGGGTCATAGAGGATCCTGCTGTGGTGTATGTCATAGAGTGTTTTGTCTATGTTCTCCTCTAGGAGTTTTATAGTTTCTGGTCTTACATTTAGATCTTTAATCCATTTTGAGTTTATTTTTGTGTATGGTGTTAGAAAGTGTTCTAGTTTCATTCTTTTACAAGTGGTTGACCAGATTTCCCAGCACCACTTGTTAAAGAGATTGTCTTTAATCCATTGTATATTCTTGCCTCCTTTGTCAAAGACAAGGTGTCCATATGTGCATGGATTTATCTCTGGGCTTTCTATTTTGTTCCATTGATCTATATTTCTGTCTTTGTGCCAGTACCATACTGTCTTGATAACTGTGGCTTTGTAGTAGAGCCTGAAGTCAGGTAGGTTGATTCCTCCAGTTCCATTCTTCTTTCTCAAGATCGCTTTGGCTATTCGAGGTTTTTTGTATTTCCATACAAACGGTGAAATTATTTGTTCTAGCTCTGGGAAGAATACCGTTGGTAGCTTGATAGGGATTGCATTGAATCTATAAATTGCTTTGGGTAGTATACTCATTTTCACTATATTGATTCTTCCAATCCATGAACATGGTATATTTCTCCATCCATTAGTGTCCTCTTTGATTTCTTTCACCAGTGTTTTATAGTTTTCTATATATAGGTCTTTAGTTTCTTTAGGTAATATATTCCTAAGTATTTTATTCTTTCCGTTGCAATGGTGAATGGAATTGTTTCCTTAATTTCTCTTTTTGTTTTCTCATTATTAGTGTATAGGAATGCAAGGGATTTCTGTGTGTTGATTTTCTTAAACCTATCAGATAATCAATAGTGCAGTTCATTATTGCAGGGCAAAACTGCTACACTGAACTTTGGAAAGACAGGTGAATCCAGTTGGTCTCAGACCCTGGAGTCATTAATTGGTCATTTGAACAAGTTGCTGGGGACGGAGAGTGGACTAGCATGAGAGCAAGAAACTCCTAAAAGCGTCAGTGTTTGGTGGACTCCCCCTCTGGAATTCCAGGAGCTTTTAAGAAAAAGAGCCTTTGCCTATCCCCACAAAAGGAAAGAAAATAGAGAAGAGAGAAAGGAGGGAAGAAGATAAAGAAGGAAGGAAAGAGAAGGTCATCGAGAAGATTCCTTATATTTATAGCAGTAGGAAAAGAAAAATAACCATTGTGAAAATATGTCCAGGATATTCTTCGTGGGCCTATGGAATGCTATCTCTGTGGCCTACCCTCCAAGGAAAAAGACCTCACCAGAGACACACCTACCTAGAGACAAGGCCATTTTTTATCTGAGTGTAGCTCCCACTCCTCCCTGCCTCACTTTAGGGCTGGAGAGAGCTAAAAAATATTTGTGAAGGTCAAAGCACAGGGACAGAGGGTCAGTAAATGAAATTAACCATAAACTGAGATTTAACCATAGTGTTATAGAATGCTTCCCCTCCCCCACAGTATTACCATATCATCAGAGCTCCAGTAAATAAGAGTGGATTATAAATGAAACTGGAGAAGGAAATGGCAACTCACTCCAGTATTCTTGCCTTGGAAATCCCACCAACAGAGGAGCCTGGCAGGCTACAGCCTTTGGGGTCGCAAAGAAGTCAAATATGATTTAGTGAATGAGCACTTACTGACTAAGCATTAATGAAATAATCACAAGGCAGGGACTTCATGTAAGGAGACAAAGAAAAGGACACTAGGGGAATTTGAAGCTATACATATATATATATATATATATATATATATATATATTTATAAAGTAAGAAAGCATTAGTATTAGACATGTTCAGTTGTGTCTGAATCTTTGCAACCCCATGAACTGTAACCCTTCAGGCTCCTCTGTCCCTGGAATTCTCCAGGCAAGAATACTAGAGTGGGTTGCCATTCCCTGCTCCAGGGCATCTCTTGGCCACCACCCAGGGATCCCCACCTAGGGATGGATCTCAGATCTCCTGCATTGTAGGCAGATTCATTACCAACTGAATAACCAGGGAATCCCATACATATAGATAATATAACTTTAAATATGAATGGTATAATCATTAAAAAAGAGAGACTGGGTAATCATTAAAAAAACGAGACTGGATATAAAAATAACTCAGTATGTGTTGGATATATGAAATCCACTTTTAATGTAAAGATTCAAATAAGTTAAAAGTAAAGGGGTGGGGAAAATGTACTATGCTAATATTTAAAAAAAAAAAACTTGAGTAAGTATATAAATTTCACAAATAATGGTCTTTAGGAAAGAGAAAATTATCATCTATAATGAAGAATATTATGTAGATTATAGACAGAAACAGATAGCGCTGTGGTGGTGGTGGTTTAGTTGCTGTCATGTCTGACTCTTTGAGATCCATAGACAGTAGTCTGCCAGGCTCCTCTGTCCATGAATTCTTCAGGAAAGAAAAGTGGAGTGGGTTTCCATTTCCGTCTCTAGGGGATCTTCCCAACCCAGGAATGGAACCCTGGTCTCCTGCATTGCAGGTAGATTCTTTATCAACTGAGCTATGAGGGAAGCCCCAACAGATAGCGGTGGAGAGAGTCAATTCCCTCTGAAAATATAACTGGTGACAGTCCTTATAGTGTTATCTAACAAAAGAGCACCAACACATGAGGCAAAAACTTAAAGAACTTAAAGGATAAACAAGTCTGTTCTTTAGTTTGAGACTTCAACACCCTCTTTCAGTAACTGACCGTTCAAGCAGGCAGAAGATTAGTAATGATATAAGTACCTGACCACCATTGTCATGCAATCAAATTGGCATTCATAGAATACTCTGTTTAACCACAGCAGAACCCATACATACAAAGTTTCCTCCCACAGGGGTACTTGTTAACAATTCTGCTACTGCTCTAGATCTTTGTTAGAAATGAATAATCAAGTAAATGAATGGCAGTTACTAGAAACCAGGTTTCTCACTGTTGGATCACAGTTTAGATATAAGCAAGTATAAAAGGCTAAAATGATACACTAGCTAATGGATTAATATTGGAAACAAAGATATGAGCTCATATTTTGCTTAATATATGAGTTTGAGCATGCTCCAGGAGGTGATGACGGACAGGAAAACCTGACGTGCTGCAATCCATGGGCTCGCAAAGAGTCAGACACAACTGAATGACTGAAGAACAATTTTGCTTAAAACAGATGGTTGTATATGGAAATTTTTATGGTATGAGTAAGATACATGAATCCACACATGGCCACGCTGCTGCTGCTGCCAAGTTGCTTCAGTCGTGTCCGACTCTCTGGGACCCCATGGACTGCAGCCCTCCAGGCTCCCCCGTCCCTGGGATTCTCAGGCAAGAACACTGGAGTGGGTTGCCATTTCCTTCTCCAATGCATGAAAGTGTAAAGTGAAAGTGAAGTTGCTCAGTCATGTCTGACCCTTAGCTACCCCACGGACTGCAGCCTACCAGGCTCCTCTGTCCATGGGAGTTTCTAGGCAAGAGTACTGGAGTGGGGTGCTATTGCCTTCTCCGACACATGGCCATTAACACATGTATGTTTCCCTGCTCTTACAGATAAGAGCCTAAAAGGAAAAAAAAAAAGAAAAGAAAAACCATTATCTCAGTAGCAACAAACACTCTTACTGCCCAAATCTTCATTTCTAGTATCATTCACCAGAAAATAGTCACAGAGCTCCCAACCCAGGGATTGAACCTAGGTCTCCCTCATTGTAGGCAGATGCTTTACCATCTGAGCCACCAGGGAATTCCTAAAACATAGGTTATGAATACTCAAAAAATAAAATGTAAATCTAAAAGCAATATAGCCAACATAAATCTAAAATTGTTTAAAAATTAGAGACATTCACAGTGTTCTTGGGAGAGAGACATTTGTGGCCAAAGTTGCCACATGACTCAAATTCTATTGCAACATTGCTTGCAAATAAATAGCGCCTGCAGAGTTATGCAACCATGTTCCTTCTCTACTGCATAGTTAGGCTCTCTACCTAGTGTTTGCATTTGTACCACACTTGGTATTCACTACTTACGTACTAACTTTGAGGCAGTTCTTATGTACCTGCAAGCTAAAGGGTGTCACCGGAAGTTGCTAACGTCTGAAGAAATTCCACTGTGTTGTAGGTACGTGTGTTCACATGATCCGCAAACATCATATAAACAACCACCTCCTTATCTTTTTCAAGCCCAGTTCAAATATTACCTGCTTAGAGAAAGTTTTCTTACCACATCTCTCTGCCCTATCCCCTCCTGGGGACCGCTTTGAGATTATGAGAACTGGAGCTGCATGGCTCTCTCTTGTTTAGAGTATATTTGGGGTCTTAAGAGACCTTGTGTCATTCTCTCTGATTTTAAAGACACTTAGGCATGTAATCAGTGCTCAATAAATACTTACTGATTAGGATTTAAAAGGGAAAATTGAATAAATATGTTGTCTATATGTAATTAGAAAGAACCAAGGATGAGAACAGCAAAACGGATTCTCACTATCTTATGGTGTGACTTCTGCCCCTTACAATGTATGTTACTATGAGTTGCTATAGTTTGTATATGTGTGTGTGTATATATATATATATATATAATGGTACTTTTCATTGCTGGGCTTCCCTAATGGCTCAGTGGTACGCAATCTACCTGCCAATGTAGGAGATGCAGGTTTGATCCCTAGGCTGGGAAGATCCCCTAGAGAAGAAAATGGCAACCTACTCCAGTATTCTTGCCTAGCAAATCCCATGGACAGTGGAGTCTGGTGGGCTACAAAGGCATCGCAAAAGAGCTGGACATGACTTAGTGACTAAACAACAACAATTTTTCAGGGCATGACACAAGTAAACTAGAACCAAATCATCCTAAAAAAAAGTAACAATATAGGGATCATGTAGCTATCACATTTAATAGTATTATTCAAATGGATCTTTTGAAGAAACAATTACTAAGTAACAAAATCTTTTAACATATGCATTTTCACATTTTCCTCCTACTTTTAGTAGTGAAGGACATTTTTGGGACTTAAGCGTCATTGTGTCTTACAAGTAGTTTAATAGTGGTTTAACTGTATGAGATTTAATTTTTGAAAAGATTAACAATGTTAACTACATAGTACTTTTCCATAAAGAATACCTACTAAATATTTGCATATTCCAAATCAGTATTGCTTGACTCTTTTATTACTAATGCAAAGCAGTACAGGTATGTCATTTTAAAATTCATTGTTATACTGATCCTCTTTCACTTGTTCTGATCCTCTCTCACCTGGGGCAATGTCTTAAGTCAAAAGCTAATTGTAAAAGCCACATCTCAGATCAGTTCTGCTTGAATAAAAGGACTGTTTGGAAGAAGAGAGGCACCTTGGGTTGCTTTATAAAGATTTGATGTTGCTGAGATTCCCAGTCTCTCAGTGGGACTGATGCCATGTTTAACATATTTGATACATTTAAGTATCCTACCTTTCAGAAAAGCAATTAGAGGTCATGATGGAATACTCTGATTAACTTAATGTTGTAGACAGTATGAAAGTCAATGAAAGTGATTAGGGAAGGGAAACTGTGAGCTGCAACCTGCCTCAGGGATTAGCATACATGCCACAAAATGTAACATTTGGCTTTTAGAAGTGTAAGGCATGTGGCAAAAGAAGACTCAGCATGGAAATGAATTGCTCTTCCCCTGCAAGGCTTTTTGAGTTCAAATCCCAAGGTTCCACAAGCTTTGTGCAATCAATTTAATTAGAAAAAAGAATACATTATAAGGCAGCAAATGATTTATAAGGGCGGAAACCCTTCTGCCACCCGAATGTTAAATACACTAAGTTGGCTCACTCATCGAACCCTAAGAAATGACTTCTAGCTCTAGTTATCTATGTGTTTTAATAGCTCTGGTAATTTTTATTAATGTTGCAAACCAAACATTTTAAAGCTGAAAATCACAAGAAAAATTTAAGATTTTAACGTAATATAAAATTCTGTGTGGGTTGGTGCTACTTACTCATGCATATTCAATTATATTCTCTTTCTCTGAGCCAATAATGATAATCTTTGCTTTGGCACAAAAATACAGAAGGGCCCATAGTCTTAATTTAATTCTACCCATCCAACCTCAAAAGTGGGTAGAATGCACCCCTCCCGGGCAGATTTTATGGATCTCATACCTACTTTGCCCTTGCCAGATCAGTCAAGCTTTATTTCATCAATAGAAACAGGCATTTTAACTGCTTGGCAATAATTCAGTAATGATTCAATGTTAATAACTGCCCACCATGCTTTAATATTTACTCTAAAAATATTTAGAAGAAGGATTTTAGGTTACTTTCTTTCCATAAGTACAGTAGAAAGAGAACATGGAGAACAGTCACTGTAGATAAAATGGAAACTTCTATTTGGTTTTATCCTGAGTGAAGTGGGTGTGTCCTAGAGAAATCAGTCGATGACCTGGTGCCCAGTAGCGACAGTGGCTATTATCTCGGTATTTCAGGTCATCCCTTGGTCAGTTGCTGTCTCCTTTAATCAAGGAGAACTACATTCTTTGATATAATACAGACCATGAACTCTGATATCAGAAAAGGAGAATTAAAAGAACATGTCAGGCTTATTATCTTTCTTTTGTTCCTAGGGCAGAGATCATTTTGCTGAAAAATGCATCAGGGAACCATGTGTGTTTATCTATGAAGGCTTTCTTTGTGCTACCCAAACACATCAGAATAATTCAACAATCCTGTGAGGCTTGGGTTCAGTTCTCTGTCTCTGTGAATCTCAAAAGTCATTGCTTAAAAATAGCTAATCCCTCTCTCTGATTGAGGATTAAATTATGAAAAAAATCAGATGCATTCTATTATAAGTTTTAAAAGATACAGAAAATGCTCACATAGGGGGGAAAAAAAAAAAAAAGCAGCCAAGAAAGGAGCAGGGGGATGTGACAACAAGCAATGCAAATGAAAAGTAGTTTCTCTGAATTCCCCAATGTGAATTTAGTGCTTTTTCATATTCTTGCCTAATTTCCTTTCTTTCTTTTGCTCATTACATACTTGCTATTCATGACAACATATACACAATTATTTATTTGTATGCCCTTTGTGGATGATCATTAATATGCAGAGGGAAAAATATATCATATTAAGTAAATTAATATACTGCATTTTTATGCCAGTTTAATATAACAATAATTTAAGAATGCATATCCTTAAATAATCAAGGTTCTTTCTGTTCTCACATATGTTTTGAATGTGTCATTTCTATGGTTGATTAGTAGCAATAAGGAATGATATGTAATAATAAAAGGAAAAGAAGAGTGTTTGTCATTTAATTTTGACAGAAACTCAGTTTCAGTAATAACAACATAAAAATGGATAAGGATGTTTTGAAAAAAGAATACTAATCAGCTCTTTATTCTATCCATGTGTACTCATAAATATTACCATATCATCTAAAGTAACAAATCATCAGTAACCAAATGAAAAAGCCCCAGATTAATAACCTAAGGAGGTGATGCAGATTTAGGAGCTAATATGGTATGATGGATTAAACCCTGGAATCTAGAACTAACTTGATCTTGTGTATGACTTTAGGCAAATCAGTTTTTCTTTGTCCTGGTTTCCTTATTAGTATGCTAGGAATAATATCAGTACCTTACTTTGCTAATAGAGATTTAAATGAGATAACACTTAAAGTGACCCTTAGAATAACACCTGGAAATGCAACTGCAATTAAAATAAACAAAAAAAGAATGAGTGAGATTTAAAGGAACAGCTTTGTTTGTCATATCCAGAAACATTTGAAATACAAATCTCATCATGAATACTTTCTTGGTTTTGGCCAGAAGGGTAACTGAATGAAGATCAGTGAGAGGCAGTGGCTCCTTTTTGAAGCACAGAGGGAACCGACTCAGCACCTTATCTCACCCGGGTGCCAGCCTGACACCCAAGTCACAGTCAGCTCAATCTCAACTCAACTTCAGTGTGTTGCTCATCATTATTTTTCAGGCGAGGACACACATATAGCGTTTGTTAGGATTCCAATCAGGATTCACTGCTCAGCACTCAATGTGGTGGTGTTCAGTAGATGATACTAGTGGATAAAGTCTTTGATGTTTGCTATTTATTTACAGAAGGTGAATGAACACAAGAGTGAGAAATACATAGGATTTGCACAGTTAACACATTTTCCCAGCATGTTTTTCGGTACAGGTTTCAATTTCAAGTCCTTACTTAAAAAGACAAAGTAACGTGACTGTAGAATACAAAGGGGGAGAAATATTTGTTCTTAAACACTGTACTATTTGGACAAATTATTTTAATGATATATGGTGATGGGTGAGTATGAATAAATATAAGATTTATGAACTTCTAATTTTATTTATATAGTCCCTGAAACTTGACATTTTCAAGTGATCAGATGAAATTCTATGTAAATTGAATTTGTCAAGTGCAGGTATGTGTTAAGTTTTAAAGAGACTTAAACTTAGATAATTAGCTCTGCAAAGGAAGCTTCCAGAATAATGCAGAGGTCTTCTGGGATGAGAAAGAAGTTTCTGAAAACTGAGGTGTCAGTATGAGCCAGATAATTGCCTAGAACTTGTCTGAGCCTTAAGAATAGATAGAAGAGAAAAAGATGACAAAAACGTTCTCATCAGAGACTATATGGCAACATGTCATTATTTTATTTTATTTTATTTTATTTTTTAATGAGAAAGGACAGTGGAATACAGAGAGAAGCCAAGGTGCAGCTTTTCATTTTGTATCTTCAGAGGTGATGAGAAGAATCTGCTTTGTACTTTAAATTCTTAGTATAAAATTAGAACTCTGGGTATCAGACCTTAGATATTACAAAAGGTATGAAAGCTTTCTCTTGGAGCCCTTAGCCCATTTACTTTGTTTTCCATGTAGTTCCAATATTAACATAATATAGAAATAATTTCACTTTTCCATCAGTTACAAAAGTGAGCAAAATCAACCCTTTTCTTTTTTCAGTTTTTTTTTTTTCCCCTAAAACAAATAAACCTAGAAAAGTCGCCACCAAGTGCGGTTACTACTTAATTTAGCAGAGCTTTTTCCAAGTAAATGTCACAGAGGAGGGATGTTCAATCAGAACATCTCATACATAATGTATAACTCAAGCAATTAATTTTTCCTTTGGTAGTAACAGCACATTACCATGGAAGGGTCAAAGTGGGCAGGCAGGAAGTAACAGCAAGCTAATTATTGTCCTAAATTAATTCATATTCTTCTCACCTTTTTTTGTATTATTAACTATAGTCAACATACTATGCATTTCATTCTCAGGACCTATTTTATAAACGGAAGTTTGTAGATAGCTTTCAGCCATCTTCACTCATTTCTACTTCATTTTCTTTTGCCCATAATATTTCTAGAGTAAGATGAGTCCATGAGCATTCCTAAAGATTAACTTCATATAATTATAATAATTATTATTTTTAACAATCACAAGTTAAAATGTCATGTTTCCTATACATTAAGCTCAATTAATTCTTTATATGTATTATTTCGGTTACTTCCTCTAATAATATGATGAGGTATATATCCTTAATGTTACCACTGTACAGATGGAGCTACCAAAAGACAATGTTTTAAGTAACTTTCGAAGTTTACACAAGAAAGAAACATTAGCAACTGGAAAACAATATGAAATGTACTTCATACACCACTTACTCTCTTTACCATGTAAATGAAGCAATATTACAGAAACATGTGATTTCCATATATCATCTGTACCCCCTTTTTTAGGGCAAAACATTCTACAGATTTGTACCTCTGTGTCATCGTGAATATATGGTCATTTCCATGTCCAGCCTTATGTTTGGCTGAGATAAACCACTTAGCACTGCAAAACCCAAAGAACAGATCACAACTTAAATATTAAAATGAATAAGCACAAAAAATGTGATAAAATAAAGTTGTGCAAACTATTTTAATATGCTTTCAAGTGGCCTAAGAAAACTATCAATTATATTTACTTTTTTGTATTTTGCTAATGCTTCACACTGCTGCTGCTGCTAAGTCGCTTCAGTCATGTCCGACTCTGTGCGACCCCATAGACGGCAGCCCACCAGGCTCCCCCGTCCCTGGGATTCTCCAGGCAAGAACTCTGGAGTGGGTTGCCATTTCCTTCTCCAATGCATGAAAGTGAAAGTGAAGTCGCTCAGTCGTGTCCGACTCTTTGCGACCCCATGGACTGCAGCCCACCAGGCTCCTCCGCCCATGGGGTTTTCCAGGCAAGAGTACTGAAGTCGGCTGCCATTGCCTTCTCTGAATGCTTCACACTAGCAAGGTGAATTTCAAATTATTCAAACTACATGAAATGCCAAATGGATTTGATACTTTAATGTATCCACTTTATTGATCAGTTTGCAACGTGAAAGAAACATCATGAACATGCTTTATTTTATTCAGTTTTTAAGAGACATTTCCATTGATCTTTGTTATGCCCACCTTGGCCAAGATGGCTCTGTCCCTCTTCCTCTTCCACGTACTCTGTGCGTCAGGACCTCTGGTTTCTGGGTGGGGATGGAAAGGTGAAAGACAAAGGACCGGCACTCTCACAGCTTCACAGCCAGAGTCCTGAGTGATGACCGGCGCCTGACGGCTGCCCCTCCCTTCTGGATTTCATGCAGGGGGCATTTGGAAACTTTTAAGGACCAGAGGTCTCTGTTTTTCCTTAGCCTGTGTCACACAGTCTTTGAATGACTGATTTAAGCTCCCGAAGCTTCTCCCTTCTGTGTGAAATATCTACAGGTGCAGTGACTTAATCTCTGGGAAATTACGCAGTTTTGCCTTGTCAAAGGGTAGGAACTGCATTTTGCCCAGTTCTTGCTTTCTCTCCCTGCCGTTTCCTACCAGGCAGCTTCCCATCCTCAGAGCTCTCTAGGAAGAGAAGACAACAATTGCTAACAGGTTCCAAGGATCTAACCTGTGATTGAGATGCTAATCTCAAGTGTAATTGTGAAATTACAATTTCTTGGAGGAGGAGATAGATAATAGTCAGGTGATAGATGATAGATAGATATGTGGTGGGTATGCAGATATAGAAGACAGACATAATTAGATGTATAAAAAACCACATACAAGACTGGCCTGGCAGTGCAGTGTTTAGGACTCTGGGCTTCCACTGCAAGGGGCGTGGGTTCAATCCTGGTCAGGTTGCTAAAATCCCACATGCTGCTCATTGTGGCCAAAAACAAAATAAAAAAGGAAAAAAAAGTCACATAATCCTTTCCTACATTTCTCTCGCTAATGTGTCTCCCAGCTTTGAGTGTCTTTGATATCTAATGCCTATTTATATCATAAAAAAGAACATGACCTTCCTTGAAGGTTTTGTGTAGCCCTGCGAACTTAACAATGCATTTGTTCCCAGATTGTTTTCTAACATGTGAAGCAGAATTCCCATGCCACACAAATGTTTTCCTGCGGATCACACTTCATGGGACCTTATTCATATGAGAATTTCTACAGCAATCATCAAAGGATGTGTTTCGACCAAACAGGGTAACTGCCATTACCCCTCCCCACAACAGGAAGTGATACAATTAAGTACAAACAAGTTAAAATAACAAACTCTTATTATTTAAAGAAAGATTTTGAAAATCTGGGGTATTTTCGAAGTTCTGGGATATTATTTGTATCCCAGAACTACCCAGTGCCAACCTCATTTGACAAATACTTTAATTCCATATTAATATTCAACAAAGTTAAGGTTGCTTCTATAATACATGACCAAGAAAAATAGATTGGAATTCATTACTGCATTCATTCAAGAAATATTTATTGGTCACATACTGTGTGCCAGAAGCTATTTCAGACAAGAACAAGTGAAAAAGTCAGACAATTTCTTGCCCAATTAGGGTTTACATTGTAACAAAAAATAAAGACAATAGCAAGTACAATATGTACAATGAAATACCGAGTAACTGAGTGATCTGATGAAAAGAAAGCAAAGCAAGGGACCCACATTTAGGGGACAGTGGCCCAGTAGGTCTTTCTGAGGAAGTCAGAATTGATCATGGACTTGAATGAAGTGAGGGAATGAAAAATAGAAATGTTTGGAGAAAGGTTGTTTCAGGCCTTGAGCATGACATTGGAAGAGTGGAGAGCACACAGGATAAGCAGAACACACAATGATACACGACCTTGTATGTCAGGTCAGAAAGTTGACTTATATTTCAAATGTGCTGTGAAGCCCTTGGGATGGTTCAGTGTTTGAAAAGAAAGGGATCTGTGCATTCCAGCAGAGCCGTGCCGGCCGTTGTGATGATGGGCTGTCATTTGTTGAGCTCTTGCGTTTTGTATGGTACTGCACACTCTTCCTGTTTTGCTTATTCTTCACAACAATTGTGTGAAATAGGTAGATTGGACCTCATTTTAGCGATCACAGCCTCAGACGTGGAAAAATTATTCCATTCGACAAAGTTCACACAGTTACCTAAATGAAAGCGAAATAATGCAAACTCAGATCTGACAGGCTCAAGCCATGGGCTTAGTGAATAAATATGGCTAATATTTTCTGATCCCTATAAAGGCTTTTAACATCTTCCTGTATCAACCACCAGTAGTTTAAGACTTAGGCATCAACCTGTAAGTTAATGAAGAGTGACATTTAAGTTTGTGTGTGTTAGTTGCTTAGTCGTGTCTGACTCTTTGCAACCCCATAGACCGTAGCCCATCAGGCCCCTCCGTCCATGGGATTCTCCAGGCAAGAACACTGTAGTGCAGGTAATAATGTGAAGCTCTGCTGTTTCATAAGTATCCACACTGATTTACCTTTATTAAAATTTACAAAAATGAGATCTTAATGTCATGCCTTTCGCTGGGGATACAGCTGTATTCTTGCAACACCTGTGTGACTAGAAAAAAAATTTTAATAGTTTTTGAAATATTACCGAATATAATTTCTAGAAAATTGAAACTTATTTACTAGAATCTGATAGTATTTTTTATATGTAATTTTAAAAGAACACTTTTTAGACTAACATATAGGTATCTATCCCTGAATCTCTTTTCCTATGTACGGTATGATTGACAATCCTATCATTAATTAAACCAGAATTTATGTTAAAACATTTGCTTAATGCCACTGGACTCAAACATTAAACCTTATTGATGCAGATATTGCATCAATGTGCATTTTTATAAGGTGTTCATCCAAGTTGATAAGCTGTTTATAAGGCTTCCATCCATGACAGAACTGACTGTGAGCCCCAAAGATTCTATTTTTTTTCTAATCTATTTTCCATAGATTGCTTCACCTGCTATTTATCACACTTTCAATTTCTTTAACCAAGATTATATACACTATTTTCTAAATACAGGGAGCAGTCATTCATGGAATGATTCATGAAAATTTCCCTAACTATACTTTTTCAATTTTTATGTCAATATGATAGGAATATAAACGTTCTCTCAAACCATACATTTCTTTTTTACTTGCAAGCTTTTGCTCTTCTGGAAGTTTCTTTTGTTTACTGTTCTTACTTTTCCCTAAGTAAATAACGATATGCATGTACAAGGATTTACTACAGTGAAAGTAGGGAAAACCACTAGACCATTCAGGTATGACCTAAATCAAATCCCTTATGATTATACAGTGGAAGTGAGAAATAGATGTAAGGGCCTAGATCTGATAGATAGAGTGCCTGATGAACTATGAAATGAGGTTCGTGACACTGACTGTACAGGAGACAGGGATCAAGACCATTCCCATGGAAAAGAAATGCAAAAAAGCAAAATGGCTGTCTGGGGAGGCCTTACAAATAGCTGTGAAAAGAAGAGAAGCGAAAAGCAAAGGAGAAAAGGAAAGATATAAACATCTGAATGCAGAGTTCCAAAGAATAGCAAGAAGAGATAAGAAAGCCTTGTTCAGCAATCAATGCAAAGAAATAGAGGAAAACAACAGAATGGGAAAGACTAGAGATCTCTTCAAGAAAATCAGAGATACCAAAGGAATATTTCATGCAAAGATGGGCTCGATAAAAGACAGAAATGGTATGGACCTAACAGAAGCAGAAGATATTAAGAAGAGATGGCAAGAATACACAGAAGAACTGTACAAAAAAGATCTTCATGACCCAGATAATCACGATGGTGTGATCACTGACCTAGAGCCAGACATCCTGGAATGTGAAGTCAAGTGGGCCTTAGAAAGCATCACAATGAACAAAGCTAGTGGAGGTGATGGAATTCCAGTTGAGCTATTCCAAATCCTGAAAGATGATGCTATGAAAGTGCTGCACTCAATATGCCAGCAAATTGGGAAAACTCAGCAGTGGCCACAGGACTGGAAAAGGTCAGTTTTCATTCCAATCCCAAAGAAAGGCAATGCCAAAGAATGCTCAAACTACCACACAATTGCACTCGTCTCACACGCTAGTAAAGTAATGCTCAAAATTCTCCAAGCCAGGCTTCAGCAATATGTGAACCATGAAATTCCAGATGTTCAAGCTGGTTTTAGAAAAGGCAGAGGAACCAGAGATCAAATTTCCAACATCTGCTGGATCATGGAAAAAGCAAGAGAGTTCCAGCAAAGCATCTATTTCTGCTTTATTGACTATGCCAAAGCCTTTGACTGTGTGGATCACAATAAACTGTGGAAAATTCTGAAAGAGATGGGATTACCAGACCACCTGATCTGCCTCTTGAGAAATCTGTATGCAGGTCAGGAAGCAACAGATAGAACTGGACGTGGAACAACAGACTGGTTCCAAATAGGAAAAGGAGTTCCTCAAGTCTGTATATTGTCACCCTGCTTATTTAACTTACATGCAGAGTACATCATGAGAAATGCTGGACTGGAAGAAACACAAGCTGGAATCAAGATTGCCGGGAGAAATATCAATAACCTCAGATAAGCAATTGACACCACCCTTATGGCAGAAAGTGAAGAGGAACTCAAAAGCCTCTTGATGAAAGTGAAAGTGGAGAGTGAAAAAATTGGCTTAAAGCTCAACATTCAGAAAACGAAGATCATGGCATCCGGTCCCACCACTTCATGGGAAATAGATGGGGAAACAGTGGAAACAGTGTCCACAGACTTTATTTTTCTGGGCTCCAAAATCACTACAGATGGTGACTGAAGCCATGAAATTAAAAGACGCTTACTCCTTGGAAGGAAAGTTATGACCAACCTAGATGGCATATTCAAAAGCAGAGACATTATTTGCCAACAAAGCTTTGTCTAGTCAAGGCTATGGTTTTTCCTGTGGTCATGTATGGATGTGAGAGTTGGACTATGAAGAAGGCTGAGCACCAAAGAATTGATGCTTTTGAACTGTGGTGTTGGAGAAGACTCTTGAGAGTCCTTTGGACTGCAAGGAGATCCAACCAGTCCATTGTGAAGGAGATCAGCCCTGGGATTTCTTTGGAGGGAATGATGCTAAAGCTGAAGCTCCAATACTTTGGCCGCCTCATGAGAAGAGTTGATTCATTGGAAAAGACCCTGATGCTGGGAGGGATTAGGGGCAGGAGGAGAAGGGGACGACAGAGGATGAGATGGTTGGATGGCATCACTGATTCGATGGACGTGAGTCTGAGTGAAATCCGGGAGTTGGTGATGGACAGGGAGGCCTGGCGTGCTGTGATTCATGGGGTCGCAAAGAGTCGGACACGACTGAGCAACTGATCTAATCTGATCTGATGTCCTCTCCAACTACTTTTAATATCTTGCAAAATTGTTGTATTTCAAGTCTGATTGTCTCAGGCTTTTGTAAAATTATATCTGTGTTGCTGACACAAAATGATACCGATGATACCTGATTGATATTGATGAAAAAATTATCTTCTATTACATGGTATGGATGTTTGTGTCTCAGAGAGAGAGATTGTAGGTATTCAACTGTTCCAACTTCAGCTCAAAATTATTTGAAATATTTGATTTGAACATATATGATCAAGTTGGTTCAGTTCAGTTTCACACCCTATTAATAAAAAATGAACACATATAGCAATTTTGAGCACACAGTATTCACTACTTTCTGTTCAAACTGTGAATTTCGAATTTCACTTTGATTTGGATAGAATAATAAGAATCATTTTTACAAGGCTGATTAAAATCAAAGTGTTTTATTATCTTACTATCTAATGTTACCTTCAAGCTTTATGTCCAGCAGCTTAGCATATTTCCTCCATAATGTTACAATAAAAGTAACTCTTGCACCTAATTTTATACTGAATAATAAAAAAATGACATGGAAGAATCAGTTACAGTCTAAGCATCGATAAAAAAGGAAATGCTGAGAATTTTATCATGTTTTATTTTATGCACACAGTAAGAGCAGCACAGTTGGTCATAATATTTTGGATGAATACTAATTCTAGTTTGAACCCAGTACTAATTTCACTTACTTCTATCATTTGGTAGCAATAAAATTAAAAAATAAAATGAAAAAATTTCACACTTTCAGTTATTTTTAAAGAGTTTTAATTTAATCTTGAGGAAATATTGATATGTACTTTGTGATTGCATTGCGACATGATAAAGAAGTATTCTGAATACATAAGAAAATAACTTATGAAAATCTCCTAAACATAGTCTATGCCCTTTTTTCTATAAAGCTGTAATATCCAAGAGAATATAAATTTACACTATATCTTTGATTCATAAACCAATACCAAGCATCTGTCTAAATTTGAAATCAGTTTTAAAATGTGGTGTTGAAGACAATTTTAAAATATCAAACTGGAATGAATCATAGACTCTCAGTCATAAGCTTGCATATTCACAGAAAAGAGTTTTTCAAAGTTGTATATAACCACCCAGATTCTCCTATATGTTTTTCTCAGTAGAGTATCAGGAAGTTAACACACAGAAACACTTTACTCTTACTTTGCAAGATTTACAAAGTGAATAAATGAAA
The DNA here is from genome assembly GCF_027580195.1 of Bos mutus. Classification (NCBI taxonomy): domain Eukaryota; kingdom Metazoa; phylum Chordata; class Mammalia; order Artiodactyla; family Bovidae; genus Bos; species Bos mutus. Next base: position 10,355,113 of record NC_091640.1, on the reverse strand, counting down.
TAAAAGTAAGACGATCTAGTTCATTGCCCTTTTCACATTAAACAGTCAAAAATTTTGAAAATTTGTATTCGGCATTAAAAAAAAACAAAAACAAAAATAAAAAACGTCTGAAAGAGTATTTCAGGGGCCTGCTAGAGGGAGTCTGCAGTTAGCTTCACTTCCCTTATCTGCTGTCAGGGACGATATGGGATATTTATTCCAAGAAAATCAGAGAATAGTATAAGTTGCGTCTCTTTCTTTTCCCAGGGAACTGAAGTAAACAACTTTTCGCCAAGCGACTACCAGTTTGCCCAAACATACATTAGCATTTTTTAAAAAATGTATTAATGAAAAAAGCCCTAATTCTTTGACTGCATAGCGGAACCAAACATGTACGCTAATCTTTTAAAGCGAGGTCCCAGTTCGTTAAGATAATCATAATTTTCATCGTGATCAGAGACTGCGGAGTCTAAGGAGCTCAGGGATGCAGCTGAGGACCCTGTTCCCTCAAAAGCATAGGTCTGGAGGGAGTCGAAAGGTGGGGCGCACGGGTCAGTGTCAGCCTCTTCCAGCTTTTCTAGAATGAACTTCCTGAACACCGCGCTGTCAGGGCCGACCTGCAGAGACTGCCTGTACAGGCTGCGCATCTCCGCCCTGGCGGGTCTGCGGGGCTTTCGGCCCCGCATTACCGCGCTGCCCCGCAGCTGCGCGATGTCAAAGGCCTCCGTGTCCGCCTCTCCGCCACCTTCATCATCGTATCTGAATATATTCTCTCTGAATTCTTCACTTTTCTCAGGAAACAGAGTTTGCTTCCTCCGTTGTTTCAGACCGAGGTTCAGAAAAATAAACCCTGTTAAACAAAGCGTATCAGAACATGAACACAAATACAATATTATAAATATTAAGGCTTCATATTACTCCTTAAATATAATGCATGTTTATATTTGTATTACTATATTATAAATAAACAATAATGCCTAATACTATTATACTAATGTTATACCTATATAATGTTATATATTTATTCTATTTGTACTGAAACACATTATCAAATATTACATTTATAATATTAATGCATACTATAATTAAATATATAATATGTTATCTATTTACATTATAAAATATTGTTAAATAGTATGCTATTTATAATAAGCTATAAATTCTTGCTTTTGTTACAAGCTCAAGACAAAAGCTTCAGTTTTCTGATTATAAAGCAAAGATATATTTGTCATTGAAAATTTACCAAAGGGACTTGCAGAAAGATAAGGCAGCACAGAAGTCTTAACTGGTTGATGATTTAGAGTGGAAAAACATCAGAGAAATATAGTGAACTTTATATGATGATCAATTTATGACAAAATTTTTTTTCTTTATTGAAAATAAAACAAAGATGAGAAAGAAGATTTTCCAATCTACGTGCCTCTGTCAATCTCAGGAACCAGTGATCCGTGTTAGAGGAAGTTAATCACACTGAGATGGTTTGATTTTTACCACTGAGACACATTCTATGGCATAATTTCTTTCAAAGTTAGTATTTATTGACTACAAAGTCTGTACCAGTCATTTTTCTAAAAGCTCTACATATATTCATTGATTTGCTGTGCTACCTATATTTTATTATAGTGCTCTAGTAAAGATGGTGAAAATGAAGTGCCGAGAGATTAAATCACATGCCCAGGAAACAAAAAGCTGGCATTCAAAACCAGAAAGTTGGTTCACAATCTGTGCTTTGCTATGCCATATTAATTTCAGAAATTCGAAACTTATCAGATTTTTGAGTCATAACACTGGTATGTTCACATCAATCAACTGTATTAATATGAAATAGTTTTAACATTGTGTAGAAATCGAACAATTTCAGAATGCTTTTTAAAAATTTTTTGGAGAAAATTGTGTGTGTTTCATGGTTAGTCCCCTTACACAAGTTCAAATCTTATGTATCTGTTCAGAATTTCATCTACAGAAACTGAAACAAACAGGAAGTAATGTTATTAATATTATCAAAAGAGAAATACATTAGGCAACGTTTTAGGTAAATCTTACATTTAAATAAATTGAAATAGTGTTCCTGAAATAAGCTCACTGTGCCTGAATCCAGGTACAGTAATTTAATACAGCTGAGATACATGGTTGAAATAGAAAGGGATCTAATAAATAATTTTTCAATCTATGAATTGAAGTGCATATTCATGAAACTTTCACAGGAAACTGCTGACTATAGTTGAATCTGACATTCCACCTTTCCAATATGACTCGTGCCCTTGACTGTGAGGTTGCCCTTGATTTACTTGCAGGGTCTTGGGAATAGGTTTGGGTCTGTATCAGTGAGTAATTTTGTACTTGCAACCTGCAAACATTATACTGTTTCTACCGCTTCTTGCTTCTGATATCTAGTTATATAGCTCTAAATTCAGATTTATGATAAAAGATCATCAAAAATAATTTGAAAAACTGAAGCTAGATAGAAAAGACGGGCAACTTTGGTAAAAGAGAAATGCCTGGTTTTTAAAGCTTTGAGAACGATGAGAAGAGTGAAGGTAAAGCAAATCCTGAAACATTTTGTATGTCAGTTTGAGTAGTGAGTTTGGGATTTCATAACCCATGGCTCATACGGTTGCTGTCAACATTCAATACAGTTGTGTTGGCTTTGATGTGAAGTGATGAGGGAAGCAACAGAAGGGTTTAGACTATATAGACTGGTATGTTAAGAAAAGTTGTGCTTGATGCATAATGTGTAGTTTTAAAAGCTTAGCTAAAACATTTGGAACCTCATTTGCCTCATCTGTAAAATGACTATAACTTATTTCCTTGTGAAAACAACAGCAACAATAGCAAACAGACAAAAACAAGTGGAGCTATTTTACTGAGATTTCTTTTATGTTTAACACTTTAAGTAAGACTCTCTATTTTACATGTTTAGAATGAAAACTATGTTTATTTTTAACTACAAAGCTAGCTTAAGCATAATTACCCATCATAAACAAGTGATTTTTTTTTTTAAAGCAGGAAACTTTCTGTTAGTTCCTCATGGTATATGCTGGAAAGTTGGAAACCCTGAGATGTATGTGACCGACAGAACTATGTGCGTCCTGATCAGTTGGAATTTCCTTTTTTTTTGGAGTAGAGTTGATTTACAATATTGTGTTAGTTTTAAGTGTACAGCAAAGTGAATCAGTTATGCATGTGTACAGATTTACTCTTTTTTAGACTTTTTCCCACATAGGCCAGTACAGAGTATTGACACGTTCCCTGGGCTCTATAGTAGATCCTTGTTACTTCTCGTTTACATTTTTTTCATCCTAACATTTACTCCCCAATGCTTCTAGGCTTCAGTGTGCTGCAGGAAAGAGTTGGATGGAGGTTTGTTATGGTTATGGAACCTCAGCACTTCATTTATTAGCTACAGGACCCTTTGTAAATTAGGTAACTCTTGGACTTTCACTTCTTCATCTGTACAATACGGGCGATAACAGTTGCTACTTCTTGAGGTTATCTTGAGTAAACTGCACAGTTTCTGCAAATCACTTAAGTCAGTCTCCTGGAGTATAATAAGCGTGAAACAGAATTTCACCATTATTATTACTAATTTTTATATTACTACATATGTTGCAGTGTGTGTGTCAAAACCACTCCTAAAAGGACGTGCACGTGTGTACTCACACTCATCAAATTCAAGGGTCATTGATTTTCAACTTGAAGTGCATATTCACTCTATTTTTCATTTACTCCACTTGAGTTAAGAATTGTAACACATTCAGAAGGGCAATTAAACACACACAAACAGGCACACACACACACAAGTCCACATTATATCATCATAATGGGATTAACTCTTTTCTATATGTATCATATTGTTGTCAATAAATGAATATATGCTCAGTTCACATGACTTACCAAATATTATCATAATGCATATCAGAATAGCAGTTATGACTTCTGCCTTGAATCCCATGGAAAGCATAAAATCCTTATGACTGCAGGTCTGTGTGCTGTCAGCATCGCCACAGTCACACACGTGTACGGTAAGGGTGTTTGTACTTGTAAGCGATGGGATTCCATTGTCAGCAATTAGGATGGCTATGTAGAAAACAGGCTCTTCTTGAAGGCTAAAACCAGTTCTATTGGTCAAAATTACAGCTGTGTTATCTAAAACAAAAATCCACAGGCATAATTTTTTTAATAATTCAAAAGAAATTCGTAGCCACTAAGTGTAGAAGAGGCAGGAATGTAGAGATTAAATAAGCTCAAATAAGAAAGAGTACATTTCTGATGAAAAAGAAAATTAAAAGAACAATTCAAAAAGTCATTACTGATTTAGACTTTGCCTAAATCCCAATTACAAAATTAGATGAATTATATGAACCAGTTCTAAAATCTTTTTTTTTTTTTTTTTGGTAAAGATAGGAAACATACATATGGAACACAGAAAAGAAATTGCCTTTTAATTAGCCATTGACAGTATATGGGGGTACTAGAATTAAATGTGGAGAAGGCAATGGCACCCCACTCCAGTACTCTTGCCTGGAAAATCCCATGGACAGAGGAGCCTGATAGGCTGCAGTCCATGGGGTCGGGAAGAGTCGGACACGACTGAGCGACTTCACTTTCACTTTTCACTTTCATGCATTGGAGAAGGAAATGGCAACCCACTCCAGTGTTCTTGCCTGGAGAATCCAAGGGAAGTGGGAGCCTGGTGGGCTGCTGTCTGTGGGGTCGCACAGAGTTGGACATGACTGAAGCGACTTAGCAGCAGCAGCAGCAGAATTAAATGTATAAAGACACATCAGTTTCATTTGAATTAAATACTCATGACTCATTTTTCTAATAGAAACTCATCACTTTCACAAATAGTATAAATAACCTGAGATTTTCAAAGTCATCTCTGTGTCACAGTAGTGATCTCAAATAATGTATTTATTAGTAAGGCAAAAGAATTAACTTTACTTGGAGTTAAAGTTTCTTTTAGAACATTTTATTTCACCTTGACATTATTAACCTATTTTCTACTTATATTTCAGAGAATTGTTAAACCTTAATAATACTGATTAATTCACCTGGCTAGAACACTCAACTAGTTAACAAAAATAAATCATGAATACTTCAACATATTTAATTTTTTTCCTTAAATCCCCAAAAATGCTAAGTGGTCTTCTCCAGTGCAGTTTACTGTGTATCAGTCAATGGTACACAATATGTTTCCCCCAGACACTTTTTTTTTTTATTGGCGTTCCTTGAAATATATTCTGCAGCAATCAAACAAATTTTAGAAGACACAAACAAATAAGAGGAGATAGATAAATAGAAGTCTTTGAAATAGATAAATAAAAAATATGGAAGTCTTTTGAAATATATGCCTACTTATCACTTTTCCCAAATCTCCTTTTAAAAACAAACTCTCCATCATGCTCTTGAAGTCTATAAACCTTCTGTGATTTTATTCACTAGACACATCAAACAGGTGAGAAAGTTTATACTTTTTGGTATGTATTTTCTTAAATTACTTATAACCACAAATATTAAACCAAAATTAAATTGTTCCCTTTATGTTTCAATATATTTATTTTGTCCCACTAATTTATTTTATATTAATATAAACAAATCTATAGCATATTTCTTATTTTGATGTGGCTTTTTTTTTAATCTTAAATCTATTTGAGTTTCTTTCACTAGGGAATTTGACAAAGGCAAAGGGGAAAGAATGTGTCTGCATTTATCCTTCCATAAAAGATCTCCCCTTGATGGGAGCTTAAACTCAGGTGTAAGGAAGAACACCTGCAGGTGTTTGATTATAGATGCCTGAATAATGAATCCTACAGTGCTGCATATCTTTGTGATATGAAGCAAAATTAGAATAGAAACATATATGATGACAAAAAATATTTTACTGAAGGAAAAAAGAACACTGCAGCTTTGTACAAAGTTAATCTACTTCTGTATGAAAGGAAAAGGAACTCCGTCTCTCCATACAAAATCCTTTAGAACATTTTGTTCTTAGGCTGATACAACTATTTTGTTTTGAAGGGAAAAGAACAGCCTTTTCATATATTTATAGCTTCTAATTAATGATTCCAAATATCTTTGAATCAATCAAGTGAGTATGAAAAGTGAAAGTGTTAGTTGCTCAGTGGTGTCCAATTCTTTGGGACCCCAAGGACTGTAGTCCTACAGGCTCCTCTGTCCATGAAATTCTCCAGACAAGAATACTGGAGTGAGTTGCCATTCCCTTTTTCAGGGTATCTTCCCAACTCAGGACTGAACTCGAGTCACCCTCATTGCAGGCAGATTCTTTACTGTCTGAGCTACCACGGAAGTATATATCATTTTCTTCTCCAGATATGAAGACCTGAGAGGAACTGCAATTATATTTTCAAGGACATTCAGACTTTGCAAGGGCTTATAGCCAATAATTACTTGAAAAAGTGTTTCCAATTTAAAGAAATCCAGTGGGAAATGAGGCTAGTATTCCCAGAACACTACTTTGGGTTTTGTTTCCCATTTCCATTGCCACTCCTTGAATAATTTCTCAACACTATCATATTGCAGGAACAGTATAAAAAGTAATGCTGTGAATTTTCTTAAAATTAAACAAGATCTCAAAGAATGAATAGAAAGCTATTATAAGTGAATGGCATTACCTTGGTTATCTATGATTGCAAAACTCGAGTTATTTTCTTCCATGGATAGATTGAAATAAAAATGGTGATGTTCTATGGATTCATCTCTATCCACTGCACTGATGGTCTGAATCACCTAGGAAAAAAATTAGGGATAAGTTTTGATCATTCTGTTTATAATATTCTGATTATTATTTTAAATTATTATTAGCTTCTATTAAAATTGCTTTACCAAAATCTTTATGGATATTCCAGAAGTTATCTAAAAATTGGTGGAAAATATGAAAATATTTTCTGAGGTTAAAAACATGTTTACTTGCTCCTTTCAGAAGAATGTTTTGATATTACATAGAAAGTAAATTCTTGTTAATGGATGAGATGATTTCCCTAAGGTAAGTTTGTCAGAAAACATCCTCCTATCCTTCCTGCCTGGATTTCTCCTTTCTGTCCTTTTCTCCTTCTCTCTTTCTTATCTGAATACTAACCATTACGACTTGCTGAAATTAAATAGTTACTGCATATATTGGAGACATAACTGTAATAAACTTTATTGTCTTACTTGAGTATTTGTTAAAGTAATGAGGTTATAAATTGATTTTAAGAGTAGTGTATTTAAAGCTTAGGGGTGATGTACATGATTTCCTTTCACCCAGAAGATTAGAGCAAAAGTGTTCCATGTCAAGTAAATTCCTCTCTCTATCTCAGATTATAAAAAAATGAAATAATGCAACTAGGAACAAATCAGTTCACAATTAGTCCTTTGCTTTCAAGACATGAAAGTGTCAGTCAAGTAGTTAATTATTGTCAAAAAAGAGATGTGCTGTCAACATCAAATAGTGAGACTGTGATTAATTCTGGAAATTAAAGTAAATTGACTATAGAAGTTATTGTTTTGAATTTTCTAGAATTAAATTGCTTTTAACAATGTGTCAAACAAAAATATCCTTAGTTGCAAGATGACAGATATGATTTATAATCTTATATTTCAAAGGATATCTCTACACATGCATGAAGAACCTTGTGAAACTAATACAGTTTGTACATTATTTCTCTACATTGATTTATCTTTTCCCTTACAACACATTCCTAATTAAATCACAATCATGGAGTGTTAATTAAATAATCTAGTAAAAGAAAACATTTTTATTCAATCCATGCCTACAATAATAAATGTGCATTGTATCAGGATAATGCTTTCGAGTTATTGCAAGATTTTGTATAGCCAGGATGAAGGATATGGGTTTGAAAGTCTAATATTCTGAATTCTGTCTTTCCCACTTAATGTTCTAAGTTTAAAATTTGGAGAAACATTTATTTATTGGCCACACTGCACGGTAAGTGGGTCTTAGTTCCTGGGATGGTGGCACTAATGGTAAAGAATCCACCTGTCATTGCAGAAGATGTAAGAAACACGGGTTTGATCCCTGAGTTGGGATAATCGCCTGGAGGAGGGCATGGCAACCCTCTCCAGTATTCTTGCCTGGAGAATCCCATGGACAGAGGAGCCTGGCAGGCTATAGTCCATGGGATCAAAAAGAGTCGGACATGACTGAAGTGACTTAGCATGCATGCATGCCATGGATCAGATCCGCGCCCTCTGTAATGGAAGCCTAAATTCTTTTTTTTTTTTTTATTTTTTTATTTTTTTTTAGTTTTCTTTTTTTTTTAATTTTATTTTATTTTTAAACTTTACATAATTGTATTAGTTTTGCCAAATATCAAAATGAATCCACCACAGGTATACATGTGTTCCCCATCCTGAACCCTCCTCCCTCCTCCCTCCCCCCCACCATCCCTCTGGGTCGTCCCAGTGCACTAGCCCCAAGCATCCAGTATCGTGCATTGAACCTGGACTGGCATCTCGTTTCATACATGATATTTTACATGTTTCAATGCCATTCTCCCAAATCTTCCCACCCTCTCCCTCTCCCATAGAGTCCATAAGACTGTTCTATACATCAGTGTCTCTTTTGCTGTCTCGTACACAGGGTTATTGTTACCATCTTTCTAAATTCCATATATATGCCTTATTATACTGTATTGGTGTTTTTCTTTCTGGCTTACTTCACTCTGTATAATAGGCTCCAGTTTCATCCACCTCATTAGAACTGATTCAAATGTATTCTTTTTAATGGCTGAGTAATACTCCATTGTGTATATGTACCACCGCTTTCTTATCCATTCGTCTGCTGATGGACATCTAGGTTGCTTCCATGTCCTGGCTATTATAAACAGTGCTGCGATGAACATTGGGGTACACGTGTCTCTTTCCCTTCTGGTTTCCTCAGTGTGTATGCCCAGCAGTGGGATTGCTGGATCATAAGGCAATTCTATTTCCAGTTTTTTAAGGAATCTCCACACTGTTCTCCATAGTGGCTGTACTAGTTTGCATTCCCACCAACAGTGTAAGAGGGTTCCCTTTTCTCCACACCCTCTCCAGCATTCTTAACCACTGGAGTGCCAACTAGTTCACTTTGCTGTATACCTAAGACTAACACAACACTGTAAATCAACTATACTCCAATATTTTTTTTAAATATGGAGATATACATTCTTAGGATTATTTATATTTATTTTTAGGATATACATTTAGTATTCAAAAAGGTTGTGAACATCTGTTCTAAAGGTCAAAGTGCTAATCAAATAATAGAGCTATAAGAAAATTGAGTCTATAGTCTGTTTTCTTTCTTTGTTTAGAATATTTTTAAGGAAAAAATATTGAAAAGCTCATGATATCATAACATTTTGATAGCAGACAGAGGCAGAACTACTGTTTCAAAAAAAAGTTTTCACAAAATTTTATTAGATGTATTCAAATTACATTAAATGTAATGTTTTGCCATTAACTTGTATAGATATACATTTATTCTGTTAAAAATGAAATAGTCTTAGATTTTATCTCAATATATATTTTCTCATTTTCCTTTGATAAATTACTTTTGTCATTCTTTATAAAATTCTTTATAAAAGTACAAAGAAAATCATCACATATAAATTTAAACTATGAATGTATATAATGAATATCCCAAGGGTATCCATTTAACAAATATTTCATTGGCATTTGGAACACTCCAAGTCATCTCAGGTCTGGGTGTCCCATGGTGGCTGGGGCCAAGAGTGTCTCTATCACCACTGTTTACATTCCAGCAGAATAGAGGTAGAAATTTTCTCTAATTATTTGGACTTACCTCATTAAATATAAGAGAAAGAACTGGCATAAAGATCTAGAAGTCATTTGCATATGACTGTAATTGAGACATTTTGTGGATAACAGAGTGAGTCTGAAAAAAATAAAAAGTAAGGGACAGGAGGGAGAAAGGAAGATGAAGAGAAATCCAGGGAACACACTGTGGGATCATAGAAATTTAGGCAAGAGAAAATTTTTACATGGAGACAATGTAACTGTCTTTACATTAGACAGTGTATTGGTATGAAGGAATCTAAAAATTACTGCTATTCTACTTGACTTCTGGAAAAGATATTTGGTATCAGTCAAGATAATGGGAATCATTAATTTGAAAAATGATAACTATTTACACCAAACAGAAAAGGCAAATTGCCCTAATGTCAGCTCGTTTATTATATTCATATTTTGCAAAACCCTGAAAAGTTTTACTCTTCCTCTCTGCCGCATCCTGGTCGTTTGCACATAAGGAACAGAAATAAAACTTCTGCTTAGCCACATAGGTCATTAAGGGAAGGCCTGATTTCCTTCAGAATACAGTGCACTGTTCCGGCGTTTTTGGTTTCCTACAGGGATTGTATTATCTACCCAAAGCAGATAGATACAGGAGACCTAAACACACCATTTTGTCCAGCTGTCTGAGCCTGTGGGACACGAAACAAGAGTGATTTTCATAGTATGAGAAAATACATAAAATATTTCCCTATATTTTTATTACATGTGAAAATCATCATATTCTGTCAAACAAACATTAAAATTAATTTTACCCCTTTCTCTTCTACATTTTAAAAACTTTGTGGCAAAAGCATTTAACATGAGATCCACCCTCTTAACACATTTTTAACCATAGTGACAATGTCACAGGCTTATTCACCCAGCTTAATGCAAACATTATGCCTGTTGAAGAGCAATCTCCTCTCTCTTTTTTTAATGCTTTCAGAAAAATTAAAATTCTATCTTATTTATTTGTCAGCACTTTACTCACTTGACTAGATAATTTTATGTTCTCAAATATATTTTATTCTTTTTGGTAACTCCACTTTGTATGAATTATATGTATTATTGTAGGGACCTAAGCTTAGGAACACTATGAATTGATAGTATGGAAAGCAGAGATTTTATTCGCATTATTATTTTAAAATATACTACCAAATGTGTTTCAGTATTAAGGGAGATTTTGACTATTAGACTGAGTACCAGTTATATCATTACTTTCAAATATTTGTTGCCACTCTGTAGATTGTCTTTTTTATTCTTTTAACAGGGACTTTCACTGGCTTAATTTTGATTACATCAAATTAATACATGTTTTCTCTTTTGGATTGGTATTTTGGTGTTATATTTAAGAACTCTTTGCCTAGCCATAAAATAATATTTTCTCCTCTGCTTATCTCTAGTTTTAGGTTTATGTTTAAATCTATGATACATTATAAAATAATCTTTGTATAAAGTATGAGGTTTAGATGGAATTTCTATTTCCTCCCTGTTTCCTTCTTATCTATTTGTTACAGCAAAATTTGTTGAAAAGACTGGAGAATTTTAATATATTTATGTATCATCTTCCCAACACTGTTTACATCATTCATATTTTCAAATTATTAGAACACACAAATATCATATTACAAAATAGGGATATAATTTTTATAATTTACCCAGTTTTTCTTTCTTTTTCTTGATATGCATACTCAAAGGTATCATTTCATTGTCTTTCAAACAATAATTTCAAAATAAAATAATCTGATAAATTAAAAAGTATTAACTTACTTTAAGAAAGAAAAATGAAATTTATTGAGTTATTGCTTCTGAGATATTTTATAAAAAACAACATAATATATTTCAAGCCAACCAGAATAAATCAAGAATCTAAGTAAAAAAAAACCTCCAATAAAAACAAAACCAATACCAGTAATACATTTATATTGGTTTTTGTAACCTTCAATTTTTGTTTTATAGTTTTGTAAGTACTTGATTCTTTTTTTTTTTTTTTGTTTGTTTTATGATCCTTTTGAATTGTGTTGTTAGAGAAGACTCTTGAGAGTTCTTTGGTCAGGAGATCAAACTAGTCAATCCTAAAGGAAATCAACCCTGAATATTCATTGGAAGAACTGATGCTGAAACTGAAGCTCCAATATTTTGGCCACCTGATATGAAGAGCTGATTCATTGGAAAAGAACTGGATGCTAGGAAAGATTGAGGGCAAGAGGAGAAGTAGAAAACAGGATGAAATGGTTGGATAGCATCACTGACACAGTGGACAGGAGTTTGAGCAAACTCAGGGAGATAGTGAAAGACAGGGAAGCCTGGTGTGCTGCAGTTCATGGAGTTGCAGAGAGGCCAACATGACTTAGAGACTAAACAACAGCAATACTTATTTAGGATTTTAAAAAGTAGGTTTTTTTAATGTTTTATGACATTTAATAGGATAAATAAAAATGTAAAGTTATTGTGATTGGAACTGAGATCCTCAAAGGGGAATCTAATTTAAATTCTACATTTTACAAATGTAAAAAGGTAAGCCCCATATAAGAAAATGTGTGAAAAAACTGTGAAGTAATGATAATGTATTTCAAAAAGAGTATGCTATCTTGTCTTTATATATTTAATAATTCATTTCAAATTTAATTTCATCTGTTGATGTCTGATGTATTTTATATATCATTTTATCTTTATTTGCATGATGGATGGAATAATAAAATGAATTAAAATTATTTACAGAATCACAAAAAATAATTTCTTTATTGACAAAGTACAAATGATTTACTATTAAATTCTAGGGGTTAGCAGATTTTTCAAACGTGAGGAATTTGGAAATAGAAAATTTGAAGTTTACATATTTTTTGAAAGAAAGAAATTTAAATTATACGTAACTTACATTAAAGCCTATAATTAATATAGCTAAATAAAGGTTATTTTTATTAATATCATTTCAAAGATGGAGGAATACATAGAAAATGCTATTCTGTATAATACAAAGTACTGTTTAGATATTGACAATTTATGATGGATTCTTACCTGACCAGAGACTGCATTTTCACAAACATAAGTCTCATAGTATTCGGAAAACTCAGGAGCATGATCATTGATATTGAGAACTTGTACATAGACAGGTACTGAAGAAATCTGTGCTATATTGTCTGCAAATTGAGTAAACAGAATGAAAATAAAGAATAATGCTGTTGTTAGGGGTAACATAGTCATGAAAATTGCATTAGAGGTTATGTGGTATATTTTTATTTCACATGAATAAAAGCCAAGGACAGGATCATTATATATTTCATATACAACAACATAGCCTACAAAAAATGTTCTCAGAACATTCAGCTCAATCAGTATTTATTGAGTGCCTTGTACCTGCCATGGACTGTAGGAAGCTGATGAGGAAAAGCTGTAAAAGTAAAGAAGATAGTCAGGTATATGAATATATTTTTTTAAATCCAGGAACTGTCAAACATATTTGTATTATCCCTGGCCTCTACTAACTAAATGCCAGTAGCATTGTCCACTCTAGTTGTGATGATCTAAATTGTCTTCAGATGTGGTCTGAAGGTACTAGGAAGCATAACTGTCTACATTTGTGACCTGTTGAAAGAAAGTGCTAGTCACTCAGTCGTGTCTGACTTTTTGTGACCCCATGGACTGTAGCCTGCCAGGGTCCTCTGTCCATGGGATTCTCCAGGCAAGAATAATGAAGTGGGTTGCCATTCCCATCTCCAGGGGATTTTCCTGACCTAGGGATGGAACCTGGGTCTCCTGCATTGCTGCTGCTCCTGCTGCTAAGTCGCATCAGTCGTGTCCGACTCTGTGATGACCTCATAGATGGCAGCCCACCAGGCTTCTCTGTCCCTGGGATTCTTCAGGAAAGAACACTGGAGTGGGTTGCCATTGCCTTCTCCAATGCATGAAAGTGAAAAGTAAAAGTGAAGTTGCTCAGTCATGTCCAACTCTTTGCGACCCTAAGGACTGTAGGCTACCAGGCTCTCCGTCCATGGGATTTCCCAGGCAAGAGTACCAGTGTGGGGTGCCATTGCCTTCTCAGCTCCTGCATTGCAGGCAGATTTTGTACCAACTGAGCCATCAGGTTTGCCTTGAAAACGAACAGAGATCATTCTGTCGTTTTTGAGATTGCATCCAAGTACTGCATTTCGGACTCTTTTGTTGACCATGATGGCTACTCCATTTCTTCTGAGGGATTCCTGCCTGCAGTAGTAGATATAATGGTCATCTGAATAAAATTCACCCATTCCAGTCCATTTCAGTTTGCTGATGCCTAGAATGTCGACATTCACTCTTGCCATCTCTTGTTTGACCACTTCCAATTTGCCTTGATTCATGGACCTGACATTCCAGGTTCCTATGCAATAATTGCTCTTTACAGCATCGGACCTTGCTTCTATCACCAGTCACATCCACAACTGGGTATTCTTTTAGTAACACTGAAGAAGTTGAAGTTGAACAGTTCTATGAAGATCTACAAGACCTTTTAGAACTAACACCCCCAAAAGATGTCCTTTTCATTATACGGGACTGGAATGCAAAAGTAGGAAGTCAAGAAACACCTGGAGTAACAGGCAAATTTGGCCTTGGAATATGGAATGAAGCAGGGCAAAGACTAATAGAGTTTTGCCAAGAAAATGCACTCGTCATAACAAACACCCACTTCCAACAACATAAGAAAAGAAAAGACTCTACACATGGACATCAGCAGACGGTCAACACCAAAATCAGATTGATTATATTCTTTGCAACCAAAGATGGAGAAGCTCTATACAGTCAGCAAAAACAAGACCAGGAGCTGACTGTGGCTCAGAACATGAACTCCTTATTGCCAAATTCAGACTTAAATTGAAGAAAGAAGGGAAAACCACTAAACCATTCAGGTATGGCATAAATCAAATACTTTATGATTATACAGTGGAAGTGAGAAATAGATGTAAGGGCCTAGATCTGATAGATAGAGTGCCTGATGAACTATGGAATGAGGTTCGTGACATTGTACAGGAGACAGGGATCAAGACCATCCCCATAGAAAAGAAATGCAAAAAAGTAAAATGGCTGTCTGGGGAGGCCTTACAAATAGCTGTGAAAAGAAGAGAAGCAAAAAGCAAAGGAGAAAAGGAAAGATATAAACATCTGAATGCAGAGTTCCAAAGAATAGCAAGAAGAGCTAAGAAAGCCTTGTTCAGCGATCAATGCAAAGAAATAGAGGAAAACAACAGAATGGGAAAGACTAGAGATCTCTTCAAGAAAATCAGAGATACCAAAGGAACATTTCATGCAAAGATGGGCTCGATAAAGGACAGAAATGGTATGGATCTAACAGAAGCAGAAGATATTAAGAAGAGATGGCAAGAATACACAGAAGAACTGTACAAAAAAGATCTTCATGACCCAGATAATCACAATGGTGTGATCACTGACCTAGAGCCAGGCATCCTGGAATGTGAAGTCAAGTGGGCCTTTGAAAGCATCCCTACGAACAAAGCTAGTGGAGGTGATGGAATTCCAGTGGAGCTATTTCAAATCCTGAAAGATGATGCTGTGAAAGTACTGCACTCAATATGCCAGCAAATTTGGAAAACTCAGCAGTGGCCACAGGACTGGAAAAGGTCAGTTTTCATTCCAATCCCAAAGAAAGGTAATGCCAAAGAATGCTCAAACTACCGCACAACTGCACTCATCTCACATGCTAGTAAAATAATGCTCAAAATGCTCCAAGCCAGGTTTCAGCAATATGTGAACCGTGAACTTCCTGATGTTCAAGCTGGTTTTAGAAAAGTTAGAGGAACCAGAGATCAAATTGCCAACATCTGCTGGATCATGGAAAAAGCAAGAGAGTTCCAGAAAAACATCTATTTCTGCTTTATTGACTATGCCAAAGCCTTTGACTGTGTGGATCACAATCAACTGTGGAAAATTCTGAAAGAGATGGAAATACCAGACTACCTGATCTGCCTCTTGAGAAATCTGTATGCAAATCAGGAAGCAACAGATAGAACTGGACGTGGAACAACAGACTGGTTCCAAATAGGAAAAGGAGTTCCTCAAGTCTGTATATTGTCACCCTGCTTGTTTAACTTACATGCAGTGTACATCATGAAAAATGCTGGATTGGAAGAAACACAAGCTGGAGTCAAGATTGCCGGGAGAAATATCAATAACCTCAGATATGCAGATGACACCACCCTTATGGCAGAAAGTGAAGAGGAACTCAAAAGTCTCTTAATGAAAGTGAAAGTGGAGAGTGAAAAAGTTGGCTTAAAGCTCAACATTCAGAAAATGAAGATCATGGCATCCGGTCCCATCACTTCATGGGAAATAGATGGGGAAACAGTGGAAACCGTGTCAGACTTTATTTTTCTGGGCTCCAAAATCACTGCAGATGGTGACTGCAGCCATGAAATTAAGAGACGCTTACTCCAGGAAGGAAAGTTATGACCAACCTAGATAGCATATTGAAAAGCATAGACATTACTTTGCCAACAAAGGTTCGTCTAGTCAAGGTTATGGTTTTTCCTGTGGTCATGTATGGAAGTGAGAGTTGGACTTGAAGAAGGCTGAGTGCCAAAGAATTGATGCTTTTGAACTGTGGTGTTGGAGAAGACTCTTGAGAGTCCCTTGGACTGCAAGGAGATCCAACCAGTCCATTCTGAAGGAGATCAGCCCTGGGATTTCTTTGGAAGGAATGATGCTAAAGCTGAAACTCCAGTACTTTGGCCACCTCATGAGAAGAGTTGACTCATTGGAAAAGACCCTGATGCTGGGAGGGATTGGGGGCAAGAAGAGAAGGGGACGACAGAGGATGAGATGGCTGGATGGCATCACTGACTTGATGGACGTGAGTCTGAGTGAACTCTGGGAGTTCGTGATGGACAGGGAGGCCTGGCATGCTGTGATTCATGGGGCCGCAAAGATTCGGACAGGACTGAGCGACTGATCTGATCTGATCCATCAGGCAATGGTATTGCATATTTGTATATCATTATTTTGAATATTTCTTTCTTCATTTGAAAAGTCACTGGAAACTACATACATTGAAGAGTGGGGAGGAATTTCTTTTGTCTTAGTGACTTTATAATCTTGCATGCTCTTTTTTTTTTTTAAACAAAAAGCATTATATTTGAAATTTTAATGTGTAAAGGTAAAGCACAATTTTTTAAAAAGAGAAAGAATTAGTTCTGTTGAAAATTAGGGAAAAGTCTTTCCTTTCTTCTCCTTCTTAGAGTATTTACTTTAGAAAAGCTTGTAAATTAGTTTTCTCTCTATTTTTTTGAAATGTATGTTAACCTTTTAAAACTGAGACAAATCTCTTGCCAACTTTACAACCCAAGCTTGTCTTTTTTCAGTGCTGGGAGCCAATTCTTTGGAATGTAATTAATCATCAAGGAAGATATTAATAGCATATTTTCTCCCATTTTCTATGGGAGGGTAGGCACCTAACTTCAGCAAAAACCTTGACCAAAATACAGAACTATTTCTTGTCATAAACATGTACAAAGTTTAGTTTTCATATGAATAAAGCCAGTTAGCAAACACAAATGGTCATTCTAACTACTTAGTGGACTTAGCACAAACTGTGTGACACGTGGTGGTGCTAAGTGCTCCTACTTTAATACCAGTAGTTATTTATCTGGGCTTCCTGGTAGTTCAGTGGTAAAGAATCTGCCTGCAAGGCAGGACACCCAAGCTCAATCCCTGGGTCTGGAAGGTCACCTGGAGAAGGGAATGGCTACCCACTCCATTATTTTGAGACATGCCTGCAGCGGATCCTGTTTGGTTGACTATGTAAAAGGCCTGAGGTTTCTTTCTGACTTGGCAGTTTCTTTCCAACTATGATGAACATCAAATTCTGGTTTAGTGCTTTTTAATTATAAAACTGTTCATATCTGTTTCACCTTGTGAAGAGATTTTCCAGGTTGGGATGAGATTTTGTATGTAATTATTTTAACCAATACATAATCAGTCAGTTAAAATTAAAACTTGCAGTTTTTATTGCATATAAAGAAACCCATGGCCTTTAGGAAATACATAAACCACTAAGAATTATTATTTGGCGACTCTATTGTACTATTTTCAGGATCAAATAGATTAAAAACATTAAATATGAAAAGATATTTCTAGAAATTTCAAGATAAAAGTATTCAAAACTTAAAATTCATATTTTATGGTTTAACTATACATCACTGTAGAACAACTTTCTGCCTAAGTAAAATGGAAAAGTATATGTTACAAATAAATTTAAGAAAATTAGTTAAAAAATAATTTAAAATCTTTATTTTTTTTCCTGAAAAAGCTATTTAAAATTAAGTTCAGGAATCAGAAAGGATGGAGGAAGAGTAAGATGGGGAGATCGCCAGCCTTCCCCCAAAACATCAAAAACTCATCAAGATATGGAACAACTCCTACAAAGCAGCCTCTAGGCGACAGCAGAAGACCCCAGGCCTCCCGGAGACAGGCTAAGCTCTCTGAAATGAGGTAGGAGAGAAGAGGGAGACACACAAAGGGAAAAGACAGGGAATTTCTGGGCAGCAGCTTGTGCCCCAAGGGAGGGAGGGAGTTCCCGTGCACTGGGAATCTCCCTCACAGGCGGGCCCAAGGGGGAGCTGTGGAGTATTGGAAAATCAGGCAAAGCAGGTACTTGGAGGGCCGTAAACAGAGAAAGCTGAACTTCTCAGTCCATTAACAGGCCATGGACTGTGACCCTAAACAGACGGGCGCGCTCAGGGGAACCGAGAGTGGTGCAGCAGACAAACCCAGCCAGTGCACACAACCCTTGTAGTACAGAGGGCGCAAACACAACCGGCGCAAAGCGCAGGACCGAGGTGCCGACAGAAGGGAGGCGTACAAACTTGGGCAGCGCACACAACCCTCCTGGCACAGCCTTAAGAAGAACAAATAACCCCCCGCGACAAAGAGTGCAGGCAGAGAGAGGAAACAAGTGCACATAAAGCCCGCGACGTAGAGGGTGGGCACAGGGAGCCGAAACAAGTCCACACTAGCCCAGTGACGCAGAGTGGACGCCCAGGGAGCTGAGACAAGTGCACACAATGCCCGCGATGCATAAAGTGGACCACAGAAACTGAGAGTCACAGCCCTGCGACACAGAGGGTGAGCTCAGGAAGGTGAGGGAAGCCCACACAAATCGCCAGGACGTAGAGGGATCCACACAAACACCTACCTAGCAAGCTTCGGCCAAAAGCACAGGGCGGGACCGGGCAACAGAAGCACCGGCAATGATCCCAGGGACAAGTAGGGGACTGGTGGCACTGCAGTTATGCTGAGAGCCACTTCGAAGCAGCTGTGGAAATAGACGCACCAGAAGGCAGTGGCCACCCACTCCAGTACTCTTGCCTGGAAAATCCCATGGATGGAGGAAAATCCCATGGATGGAGGAGCCTGGTGGGCTGCAGTCCATGGGGTCACGGGGAGTCAGACACGACTGACCAACTTGACTTTCACTTTTCCCTTTCATGCATCGGAGAAGGAAATGGCAACCCACTCCAGTGTTCTTTTTTTTTTTCTTACATTTTTAAATATCAGCTTTATTTTTTCCTCATTGATACAGAACATAGCTTACTATAACATCAAGTCTTAGTGGGGAAAAAAGAGAAAATCAGAAAGCAAAACCAGCCCCAAACAAAGATAACACACAACCATGACATAATTTGGCAACAGTCTAGGCTTAGAAATTTAAGAAGCTTGGAAGAGGAATAAAATATTCCTCTTTTGTTAACTGTGTCCTTGGACTTAAAAGACTATTTGGTATAAAGACTTTTTGTTATAAGCTGATGGTTGTACTATTTAAGAGTACAGGGAGATACAAAGAGGAGCCTAGTTCATCAAGAGAGACACGTTACTGATTAAGAGAGAAGAGCTCATGTACACTTGGCAAGACCAAGAAGTTTTTGTCTGTAAACTGTGTTTATATGATGGCTAATGACATGTCCTTATTCCTTTCATTCATAAATATAGAGGCAGAGCTATTATGGCCTCATCTACTCTTGTACAACTCATACATTGTGGACATTAGACTAAGCGTGCAGAATGATAAAGGTGCTCCGGTTGAGGAAGCCTCCTACGGAGCCATGGCTGTACCAGATCTGCAGCCTGCACCTGTGCCCAACAAAGCTTCCAGAAAGTTCTGTCGGTGCTTAAAAGGCACAAAGGAAAGAGAACCTTTCCTCACTGTTTCCCTCCTCTTTAAGGAATGGAGTTCTTACAAAATACAAGGTGACAGGTAAAAAACAGATCTATGTTTCTATCCTGCTCTTTGTCGTATTGTTTCTAGAAGACTTGGTAAACTCTTGCCTTTCTTAGAGAAATGAGCATCCTATAGGTATGCAACTTAAAAATTCAAGCGTTTACAAGTTTTCTGGCATGAGGTCTTTTGAAAGGTTATAAAATATATACTTAGATGCTTGACTCCAGGGGTTTTAAGACAGAAGGGTTTAATAAAAAAAAATAAATAAGTATACTATATTAATGATCTGAGTGTGAGCAATAGCAAGGCTACAATAGTTAGAAATTATCAAGAGAAACAAGAGGAACTAGATACTTTTGTGGAGGATAAAGAATCTCAATGTATGTGGAACATTAAGAAAAAGGAATTAATGAAGTAGTTACTTTTAAATCTTTCATTTTGAGGCATGTGGGTCCAATTTATTATTGTCTAGTTTCACAGTATGTATTTGCCAGTTTGTGACCTGTGTAAGGGCTTCCCATTTTGGCTTTAGAAATCTGAGGAAACGAAGGGAAAACATTCCTTTCTGCCTGTCCTTATTACTTCATCTTCTGCTAAGCCTTATCCGTTGTATATGACTACATCTACCAACATCTATCATCAAAACCTATGCCAGAGCTATGATTAATCCACCTATAACTGATGAGTGTTTTCTGGTTGTATTTCTCAAGGCAAATGTTTCTGATATATAATACCATATATTAAAAGCCATATAAATAGAAAGATGGGGAAACAAAAACACAGACTATGCAAGTGATAGAAGAGTTTGTGCAGCACTAGAAGCAAAACAGAAGTTCACCTCAGTCAGAGGTGTGGGGGTAATTTCTCTTGCTGAGGCTCAGGTTTCCCTTTGATGGGTCTCTAATGGTTCATCTAAGTTCAAGTGGAGGAGTGTCTTTCTTCTTTTAACCAAACATGCCCAGGTAGAGCTGCTTCTCTTTCCGATGGTAGCTGCTGAGTTCCAACTGTGTCCGCTGAAGGTACCTCCGGACGTTGGCGTCTTTTGGCTTCCTATTGACAGCAGCCATGAGGTAGTGCCGGGCCTGGTCATAGCCCTGCAGGTGGAAAAAGGCCACTCCAGCCCGATACAAGGCCTTGGCATTATCAGGCTGCCGCTCCAGGACTTTCTGGCTGTATTCTTTCACCCGTTCATAGTTTACTGGTTCCATCTGAAGGAGACAGGCAGCCAGGTTGTTGTAGCAATCTGTCTGGGTGGTGTGAAGTAGGTTTTCTTGTTCAAGTGTGAGGGCCGGGCCCTGAGGTCCCAGATTAGGTATCGGGGAGGGCAGACTTGGATCCAGACCCTGCAGCTGCAGCAGAGCTCGATGGTACCCACTTACAGCATCCCGGTACTTCCCTTCCCGGTAACACTGGTTCCCTTTCTCCTTGTACAGCTGAGCCTCCTGCAGGCGTTTCTCCATAACTCTGTCGCCCAGTGCTCTTGAGGAATTGGGACGTGAAAGAACAACCGAAGCTCTAGGAATAGGAGCGAAGCAACGAATTTTGGCAGCTGACTTAAAAAAGCAAGGAAATTCTCCTTCTCCAGGAGGCCTCTCAGGGAATGACTGCTTGATTCTACTACAGCCCCTTCCTTTCTTCTCTACAGTTACTTTTTAATCTCTAGAAGTGCAAGCATCTGATCAGGAAGTAGATGTGGGAACAGCAAAGCCTGAGATTAATTGATTTCCCAAAGCGGTGACTCCCGGGTGAGAAAAAAACACGAAAACTATAACGCAGAAACTAAAGAATCGTGGCCCCCGTCTGAACGCCGGCGGCTCTTGTTTCCTCCTTTCGTTCGGACACACCTCCCTGACTCGGAAGCCCACTCCAGTGTTCTTGCCTGGAGAATCCCAGGGATGGCAGAGCCTGGTGGGCTGCTGTCTATGGGGTCGCACAGAGTCGGACACGACTGAAGTGACTTAGCAGCAGCAACACCTTGAAAGCTACAACTGCCCAAAGGCATACTGAACCCATACTACTACTACTAAGTCGCTTCAGTCGTGTGCGACTCTGTGCGACCCCATTAACGGCAGCCTACCAGGCTTCGCCATCCCTGGGATTCTCCAGGCAAGAACACTTGAGTGGGTTGCCATTTCCTTCTCCAATGCATGAAAGTGAAAAGTGAAAGCAAAGTCGCTCAGTCGTGTCCGACTCTTCCCGACCCCATAGACTGCAGCCTACCAGGCTCCTCTGTCCATGGGATTTTCCAGGCAAGAGTATTGGAGTGGGTTGCCATTGCCTTCTCCGTACTGAACCCATAGACACTCCAAAACCTACTCCTGGACACTGCATTGCCCTTCAGAGAGGTGAGATCCACTTCCATCCACCAGAACACAGGCACAAGCTCCGCCAACCAGGAAAAACATCACAGGACACTAACCCAACCCCATCCACAGGGGCAGACTCCACAACCAAGAGCTATGATCTTGAAAATCCTTTATTATTTTTTTCGTGTTTCATTTTTTTTCTTTTTCTTTCTTTCTTCCTTTTATAAATCACAGTTTATTCCACCAACATATCTCCATCTTCACACTAGCATTTAGTGGTGCTGTGGAGTTTTCCTCTTTGTTTTTCTTGTTATTAAAAAAAAAAGTCATTTTAAGATTCTTTCTTCTTATAAATCACACTGCTTATAGCCCAACATATTTCCACCATAACATTAGCTTTCTGTGGTGCTTTGGAGTTTTCTTCTTTGTTTTCTTGTTAAAAAAAAATCAATTTAAGAATTTTTCTCTCTTTTTTTTTTTTATAAATCACATGGTTTATTCCCCCTACATATTTCCACCTCAGTATTAGCCTTTTGCAGTGCTTTGTGTTTCTTGTTAAAAAATGTAAGAAAAGCATTCATTTTAGGTTGTTTCTTTTTTCTCCTTCTTACTTTTTTTTCCCCTTGATGAATTTTTTTTTTTGGGGGGATTTTGTTTTGGATGTGTTCAATCGCTTTTCCTACTTTGCTTTACCAGCTGTAGCTATTGATGAATATATATAAATCTTTCCCACACACATCTATTAATTTTTGTTTTTCTATTTTTTCTCCTTTTTAAATTTTTAAATCCTCTTCTCCACCCCTTCCTTTTCTCTTTTCCCTTCCTTCTCCCCTTTCTTTTCTCTCTCTTTTTTTTATTCTCTCATTTTTCCATCACTCTTTCTTCTTTAACCAAGTGAGTTAAGTTGTTGAGTTCTCTATGCTATATTCCCCAGCTGGCCTTCTGCTCATACTCAGATTTCCAGATTGAGCAGTAGTAGCTAACTCTTCTTTCAGTTGGTGGATATCACCTCTGGTTTCCCTTGCTCACCAAGTCAACCTCCCTCTTTTCTTTAGAATACTTTGATTATAACTGTATGTGTGGAAGTGTGTGTGTATATGTCCCAGTGTTTCTGTAATTACCTGCTTGACCTTTTCCCACTAGAACACAGGCACAAGTCACCCCCAACAAGGAATCAACACAAACCATGCAGCCAACATTTCCCTCCAAGGGCAAAAATCAAAAGGAAGAAGTAATACAACCCTAAAGCCTGGGAATGGAGTAATTTTAAAAAAAAAAAATAAAGATGAAAAGGCAGAGAAATACAACACAAATGCAAGTGTAAGGTTGAAACTCACAAGACCAAGTAAACAGAGAGGAAATACGTAATCTCCCTGAAAGAGAATTTATAATAATGATAGTAAAGATGCTCCTAAGACTTGAAAATAGAATGGAGAAAATGCAAGAAGCATTTAAAACAGTTAATACAATCACTGAGGACATAGAAGAAATAAAGAATAAGAAAACAGAGATAAATAACACAATTATTAAAATTAAAAATATTCTAGAAGGAGCCAATAGCAGAATAACTGAGGCAGTGGAATGGATAAGTGCACTGGAGGATAGAATAGTAAAGAAATAATTGCTGAAGAGCAGAATAAAGGGAAAGGAATGAAAAGAATTGAGAAAAGCCTCAGAGACCTTTGGGACAATATTAAATGTGCCAATATTTGAATTATAGGGGTCCCAGAGGAAGAAGAAAAAAAGAAAGGCACTGAGAAAAGTTTTGAAGAAAATATAGTTGATAACTTCCCCAACATAGGAAAGGAAATAGTCAATCAAGTCCAAAAAGTACAGAGAGTCTCCTACAGGTTAAAGCCAAGGAGAAACTCATCAAGACACATATTCATCAAGCTAACAGAGATTAAACAGACAGAATATTAAAAGCAGCAAGGGAAAAGCAACAAGTAATATGCAAGGGAAAACCCATATGATTAACAGCAGATCTTTCAGCAGAAACTCAACAGGCCAGATGAGTATGGCAGGATATATATAAAGTACTGAAAGAGAAAAACCTACAACCACAATTACTACACCCAGCCAAGATCTCATTCAAAATTTATGGAGAAATCAAAAGCCTTATGGACAAGCAGAAATTAAGAGAATTCAGCACCATCAAATTAGCCTTACAACAAATACTAAAGGGACTTACATAGCCAGTAAACACAAGAGAAAGGAAAAACCTACAAAAACAAACCCAAAACAATCAAAAAGTACGAATAGGGACATATGTATCAATAATTACATTAAATGTAAATGGATTAAATGCACCAACGAAAAGATACAGACTGACTGAATGGATACAAAAACAAGACTCATATGTGCTGCCTACAGGAGACCCACTTCAGACCTAGAGACACATACAGATTGAAAGTCAAAGAATGAAAAAAGATATTCCATGAAACTGGAAACCAAAAGAAAGCTGGAGTGGCAATCCATAGTAGACTTTATATCATAAGACACAAAGAAGGACACGACATAATGATCAAGGGATCACTCCAAGAAGAAGACATAACAATTGTAAATGTCTATGCACCCAACTTAGGAGCACCTAAATACATAAGGCAAACAGTAACAGGCATAAGAAGAGAAATTGACAGCAACGCAATAAGAGTGGGGGATTTTAACACCTCACTGTCATCAATGGACAGATCATCAAAACATAGAATCAATAAGGAAACACAAGCCTTAAATGAAACATTAGACCAAATGGACCTAATTGATATCTTCATGACTTTCCATCCAAATGCAGAAGAATACACTTTCTTCTCAAGTGCACATGGAACATTCTCCAGGATAGGCCATATCTTGGGCCACAAATCAAGCCTCAGTAAATTTAAGAAAATTGAAATTGTGTCAAGTATCTTTTCTCCACAACACTATGAGACTAGATATCAACTATAGGAATGAAACAGCAAAAAACACAAACTTATGGAGATTAAATAATAATCTAATTAATAATCTAATAATCTAAATAAATAATTACTAAATAACAAAGAGGTTACTGAAGAAATAAAAAAAGCAATCAAAAGATTCCTATAAACAAATGACAAAGAAAATACGATGACCCAAAACCTATGGGACTCAGCAAAGCAGTTCTAAGAGCAAGGTTTATAGCGATACAATCATATCTCAAGAAGCAGGAAAAGCATTGAATAGACAGCCTACTCCACATCTAAAGCAGCTGGAAAAAGAAGAATACAAAACCCCCAAAGTCAGCAGAAGGGAGGAGATCATAAAAAACAGAGCAGAAATAAATGAAAGAGAAATGAAGGAAACAATGTC
This sequence comes from Bos mutus, assembly GCF_027580195.1. Classification (NCBI taxonomy): domain Eukaryota; kingdom Metazoa; phylum Chordata; class Mammalia; order Artiodactyla; family Bovidae; genus Bos; species Bos mutus. Next base: position 10,329,508 of record NC_091640.1, on the reverse strand, counting down.
AAAGGTTAATAAAACTAAAAGCTGGTTCTTTGAGAAGATTAATAAAATTGACAAACCACTAGCCAGATTCATCAAGAAAAAAAGGAGAAAAATCAAGTCAATAAAATGAAAAAGGAGAGGTTACAACAGACAACACAGAATAAGAGAATATTATGAATAACTACATGCTAACAAAATGGACAACCTGGAGGAAATGTACAGATACTGAGAAAAAATCAGCCTCCCAAGACTGAACCAGGAAGAAATAGAAATTATGAACAGCCTAATTACAAACATTGAACTTGAAATGGTGATAAAAAAAATCTCCCCTAAAACAAAAGCCCAGAGCCAGTTTGCTTCACAGGGGAATTCTGTCAAACATTCAGAGAAGAGCTAGTGCCTATTTTTCTGAAACTCTTCCAAAAAAATTGCAGAGGAAGGAACACTTCCAAACTCATTCTATGAGGCCACAATCCCTGAAACCAAAACCAGGAAAAGACAACATGAAAAAAGAAAATTACAGGCCACTATCTCTCATGAACATAGATGCAAAAATCCTCAGCAAAATTCTAGCAAACAGAATCCAACAACACAGTATGTTGATATGTGGCAGAACCAATACAATATTGTAAAGTAATTAGCCTCCAATTAAAATAAATAAATTTAAATTAAAAAATAAAAAAAAAAATGACCCCAAGTGTTAAAAATAAAATAAAATAAAATTGAAGCACCAAAAAAAAAAAAAAAAAGTTCATGCACCATTTTCAAGTCAGGTTTATTCCAGGGATGCAAGGATTCTTCAATATATACAAATCAATCAACGTGATATACCATAACATCAAATTGAAAGATAAAAACCATATGATCATCTTGATAGATGCAGAAAAGGCCTTCAACAAAATCCAGCATCGATTTATGATAAAAACACTTCAAAAATGGGCACAGAAGCAATCTACTTCAACATAGTAAAGGCCATAATGCAAAGCCCACAGCAAACATTCTCAATGGTGAAGACTAAAAGCTTTCCCTCTAAGATCAGGAACAAGGCAAAGGTGTCCACTCTCACCAATATCATTCAACATAGTTTTGGAAGTCCTAGCTACAGCAATTAGAGAAGAAAAAGAAATGAAAGGAATTCAGATCAGAAAAGAAGAAGTAAAACTCTCACTATTTGCACTATTTGCAAGATACTAAACAGAAAACCCCTAATTACTAATTAGTAATCAGCGAATTCAGCAAAGTTGCAGGTTACAAGGTCAATACACAGAAATCACTTGCACTCATATACTAACAATGAAAAATTATAAAGAGAAATTAAGGAATCAATACTATTCACCATTGCAACAAAAAGAATAAAATATCTAGGAATAAACCTGTCTAAGGAAACAAAAGACCTGTATACGGAAAACTGTAAGAGACTCATGAAAGAAATAAAAGACAACATAAACAGATGAAGAGATATTCCATGTTTCTAGGTGGGAAGAATCAATATTGTGAAAATGACTGTACTACCAAATGCAATCTACAGATTCAATGCAATCCCTATCAAATTACCAATGGCTTTTTTCACAGAACTAGAACAAAAAATTTCACAATTCATATGGAAACACAAAAGATCCCGGATAAACAAAGCAGTCTTGAGAAAGACGAATGGAGCTGGAGGAAGCAAACTTCCTGACTTCAGACTACGACAAAGCTGCAGTCATCAAGACAGTATGGTACTGGCACAAAAGCAGAAATGTAGACCAATGGAACAAGATAGAGAACCCAGAGATAAACCCACCCACTATGGGTACCTTATTTTTGACAAGGAGAAAAGAATATGCAATGGGGCAAAGATAGCCTCTTCAATAAGTGGTGCTGGGAAAACTGGACAACTACATGCAAAAGAATGAAATTAGTTCACTACCAAATGCCATACACAAAGATAAACTCAAAATGGATTAAAGACCTAAATGTAAGACCTGAAACTATGAAACTCTTAGAGGAGAATACTCAGTGACATAAATCAAAGCAAGATCTTCCATGATCCACACAAAAACAAAAATAAACAAGTGGGACCTAATTAAATTTAAAAGCTTTTGCACAACAAAGGAATCTATGAACAAAGTGAAAAGACAACCCCCAGAATGGGAGATAATAACAGCAAAAAAACAACCAATAAAGAATTAATTTCCAAAGTATACAAGCAGCTTATACAACTCAGTCCCAGAAAAAACAAACAACCCAATCAAAAAGTGGGAAAAATACCTAAACAGACATTTCCGCAAAGACATACAGATAGCTAACAAGCTCATGAAAAGGTGATAAATATCACTCATTATCAGAGAAATGCAAATCAAAACTACAATGAAATACCCCCTCACACCAGTCAGAATGGCCATCATCAAAAAGTCTACAAGCAATAAATTCTGGAGAGGGTGTGGAGAAAAGGGAACACTCTTGCATTGCTGGTGGGAATGTAAACTGATAAAGTCACTATGGAAGATGGTATGGAGACTCCTTAAAAAGCTAGAAATAAAACCACCATATGATCCTGCAATCCCACTCCCAGGCACATACCCTGAGGAAATCAAAACTGATGTACCCCAATGTTTACTGCAGCTCTATTTACAATAGGTAGAACATGGAAACAACCTAGATGTCCATCGACAGATGAATGGATAAAGAAGCTGTGGTGTATATATATATATATATATATGATTGAATACTACTCAGCCATAAAAAGACCACATTTGGATCTATTTTAATGAGGTGGACAAAACTAGAATCCATTATACAGAGTGATGTAAGTCAGAAAGAGAAATATAAATATCGTATACCAACACATATATATGGAATCTGAAGAGATGGCACTGATTAATTTATTTTCAGGGCAGCAATGGAGAAACAGACATAGAGAACAGACCTATTGTCAAGGTGGGAGGAGAGGAGGGAGAGGGGAGATGTATGGAGAGAGTAACATAGAAATTTATAATACCATGTGTAAAACAGATAGCCAATGGGAATTTGCTGTAAGACTCAGGGAACTCAAACAGGGGCTCTGCAACAGGCTGAATGGTGGGGTGGAAAGAGAGATGGGAGGGAGGTCTTGGATGGAGGGAACATGGGTATACCTATGGCTGATTCTTGTTGATGTATGACAGAAAACCACATTTTTCTGTAAAGCAATTATTCTTCAATTAGAAAATAAAAAATTAAAATAAAAATAAAATAAAAAATTAAGTTCAAATTAAACCTTTGACATGACTATACAAAGCATACCCATATCTTTGCAGCTTGTTTAAAGTAGTTAGTTATGTAGTTAGAATAGGAAAAGGAGTCTAGAATGGTGGTGGCTAAAAGGAAAAAGCCCGTGAAAATAAAACAAAGGAAGGTCCAAGGACCGAGTGAGAACCTCAGGTAAAACAAACAGCCCTCCTGCCTAGCCCAATTTACATAAGGTAGGTTCATTAGGTGGAGAAAAAAACATACAAAAAGAGGAGCCAAAATTGAGCCCAGGCGGGGTGGGGGGCCTCTCTTCTCTTCCTGTATTTTATGTGGCCCACCCTTACTCCTGGAGGATGTGTTTTCCTTTGCTTGCCAAAATATACTGAGCTGTAACAATAGTCTGTTCATTGCTTCAAATTTCTGCTGCGGTGAGACAGAACTGAGGAAATTACAAACTCCTCCGACAATTCACTTAGCTGTCATGTTGATAAATAGCTTGATGCTTAATTTGGGAAACTTTCCAGGAAAAAGACTAAGCACACAGTGAACTTCATTTGCTGGGAAAACACATGTTAATTTGGAGCATGTCTTTCCCATATCAACATAACTGATACGTCACAACCTTCCAGATACTTAACACATGCAGCAAGTGCTTTATGTAACAGTTTTACATGAAGCCCTGCTTTCCACTATCTGAGTGTTTTTGTTTATATTAATATGTCTTAAGTGACTGAAATGGGTCAAAAATTATGTTTGATATCAATATTACCATAATAAAAAATTGGCACTTGCAATTATTTTCTCCAAAGTTGTTCTAAAGTGAAATTAATAATGTGGATTAAAAATGAATCAAGAGGTAGAGGAAAAAATGCTTGCAAATTGGATGCTTGGTGTAATATAAGTTCTTCCTAAGCAATTTCCCTTAAAGTCTTAAAATGAAACAGATATTTTACGAAATATATCTTCAAAGATGAGTTTAAATGAGGTGTATTTTTTTTTTTACTCTAAGAAAATGAATTTTATAGCACAAGAAGCAGATCAGCAAGAAATGTGTAATTTCTAAACTTTATAACATTTCTAATCACTTATTTCTGGAACAGTGATTAACTTCTCAGTAATAAATTTCATGTAATATAAATATATTGTTTATTTTCAATTTGCCTTTCACAGGAATTATTTCCTCAACCATATTTTTAATCTTCTTTTATTTATAAATTGTTTTATAAATTTTACAATATTTGTGTCTTAGAATACACATAATCAATTTTAAAGACACTGCTTTTTAATAACTTAAATTGTTATGCTTTAATTTAGCAGAAGTTAATGAAATATTCTTACTTAAGTTCTCCTTATATATAAAATAAAATTACAGTGGATCATTATTTACATAAATTTCATTAAAACATGCTCTTTTAAAAGTTGAAAACTACTTCATGGAGAAACACATTTTTCAAAGATGTTCACTCATCCTTTGAACTGATTTAAATTCTTTCTTCAATTCTTTGGAAACAGCAATAAATTTTTTTCTTGAAAATATCCAGTGAATAAAAGCTTCTTGCTTTTAGGCTAAACATCCTTGTGTTTTCTGACACCAAAAGCTTTGGAATTTCTTCTGTGCAGCAGACATTTATTCCCTTGAAACATTTGCTCCCCATCCATTTAGTGTTTAAATAGAAAATTCAAGACTCAGCCCCAATCTTCCTGGGTGCCAAAGAGCCACTCAGTGTAGAACAGAAAATATGTAAGTGATGCTTCTACTCCAGCATCTCATCAGCAAACTGCTCAATAAGGTGAGGAGTAAGATATTTGTTTAAAGACTTTCAAAGAACAAGCCAAGTAGGTAAACACGATTATTAAAATTCTATGCAAAATCAGTTTGGAAAGGATGCATTCTGATACATTTCAAATTCACAAACTGAATCCTTTACTGTATTATATGAAATCCATTTACTATAATAGTGATGATTTTGATAGTCTTTTCCATTCTGTTCTCTCTATTCTTTTGAGCTTGATTGATTTAATAACTGATTAATTGAAAATTTAAAGACACAAACTAACTGGTAAACTAGATAATTTTATCTATGTTTTGAAACCTGGAAATGGAAAAATACCTGGTTACTACTGATTATTGAAGATGTGACCATTAGCACAGCTGACATGAGTTTTATTTGAGCAAATTTCACTGGGCAATACTTACATGTCCAATTTGAAAAAAAAAAAAAAAACTTGCAAAATTTATTTTCAATGTTTAAAAATTGATTTAAAAATGTATTCGTGAACAATATTGTAAGAGCATATAATAAATAAAGATTTTAAAATTTCAAGTAATTTGGGTTTATTTCTTATGTTTTTCTGAATTTTCTGATTCATTTCTTATATTAAACATTATATATTGCCATAATAAAATAGAGATATTTTGTGGTAAGTATATAAATAAGCTGTAGTAAGAATGAACAGATGGTTAACTTTTAAATAATAAATGATATACACTTGTATATATAAACACTTGATATACAAATGTATACATGATAAATAAATTATATACACTTGATACATAAAATACCATTTAATTCTAATTTCAGCAACACTTTAAGCTACCCTTTGTTCCTGTGTTTAGAGATTGTTGAATGGTTAAAAAACATGGTGAACCAATATATGGTTCTCAAATGAATACTTACATTTTTCCGTGGCTGTAACACTTAGGTTGTACCAAGCACTAGTCTCTCGATCAAGTGGGTTAGTTGTGAATATTGTGCCATTGTCATCAACACTGAACACTTCACTTCTGGTAATAGAATATCTGCACACACAGGCACAAATAATTCCTTTAAAATATTATTTTCTCTGTACAACTTTAAAGTGTATACATTGTTCTTGTTAAGCAAAAAGATATCAAATCCACATTCTACAGAGCTAGTATAATGCTGAAAATTTTCAAAAAGATAACTTCTACATTTACAATTCAACTCGATGGAAATAGAGGAGAAAAACCTGAAACAAACTCTAGTTTTCAAATAATGTGTGCTAAATCTGGACATGCCACTCATTCTCATTCGCAAGAGAGAATTTTAACAAAATTCTAAAAAATATCACACTAATTTGTAGGTTGGTGTTGGGGAAAATTAAAATAGAAACTACAGAGAATTAAGCTTTAAGGAAATTCCATTTTAGCGCTGCTGCTGCTGCTAAAGTCATGTCCGACTCTGTGTGAAGACGGCAGCCTACCAGGCTCCCTGGTCCCTGGGATTCTCCAGGCAAGAACACTGGAGTGGGTTGCCATGTCCTTCTCCAATGCATGAAAGTGAAAAGTGAAAGTGAAGTCGCTCAGTCGTGTCCGACTCTTAGTGACCCCATGGACCACAGCCTACCAGGCTCCTCCATCCATTGGATTTTCCAGGCAAGAGTAGTGGAGTGGGGTGCCATTGCCTTCTCCGAGTTTTAGCTCTGCTCATTGTTAAATCTTAATAAGCAATTTGCTTACATATCAACAAGTGGTCACATTTCCTACTTAAATATTTTTGACAAAATGAAATAGTTGTTGTTCAGTTGCTTAGTTGTGTTTGACTGTTTGTAACCCCATGGACTGCAGCATGCCAGGCTTCCCTGTCCTTCACCATTTCCCAGAGCTTGCTCAAACTCATGTTCACTAAATTGGTGATGCCAACCAACCATCTTATCTTCTGTCATCCCCTTTTCCTCCTGCTTTCAATCTTTCCCAGCATCAGGATCTTTCCTAATGAGTCAGCTCTTTGCATCAGGTGGCCAAAATATTGGAGCCTCAGTTTCAACATCAGTCCTTCCAATGAATACTCAGGGTTGATTTCCTTTAGGATTGACTGGTTGGATCTCCTTGCAGAAGGGACTCTCAACAGTCTTCTCCAACACCACAAAGAATCGGGACACAACTGAGCAACTTTCACTTCACTTCACCATTTAAGAAATAAATGTGTAATATATATTATAAAGAGCATGGACTAAAAAGCCTAAAATGTGAAGTTTAGATGTTCAGATTAATCTCTGGTTTGCTTTGCAATTCCTTTTTAAAGATTCTTCATTCCGTTAAAAGTGCTGAGTGAATAGAATGTGGTTGTGCGGCGTTTTCTCACTGCTAAGGGTTCCTGACAGAATGATATAAACAAATGATTTCTCCATGCATATATGGATGCCTTTATAGTCTGTTCTTAATCTTCATACACCTCTATAAAAGTACTATTCCTGTCTCCCAGAAGAAGAACTGAGACACATAAAAGCCAAGCCCATAACAAAGGCTAAATCTTCCCAAGTAGGTGCAACTCCACCAGATCTTTCAAGGATGCTTTTAAGTATGCTTTTATGCACAAGTAATAGAGGATTTTATTTTATTTTTTTAAGTTTCTATTGGGGTATAGCCAATTAACAAAGAATGTTGTGATCATTTCAGGTGAAGAAGGAAACGACTCAGCCATATATATATACATGTACCCTTGCTCCCCCAAACTCCCCTCCCATACAGGCTGTCACATAACATTGAGCAGTGTTCCCTGTGCTATGGGGCTTCCCTGGTGGCTCTAGCAGTAAAGAATCTGCCTCCAATGCAAGAGACCTGGGTTCAATCCCTGGGTTGGGAAGATTCCTTGGGGAAAGAAAGGGCAACCCACTCCAGAATTCTTTGCCCGGAGAATCCCATGGACAGCGGTGCTATACAGTAGCTCCCTGTTGGTTATCCACTTTAAATACAGCAGTGTGTACATGTCCATCCCAAACTCCCTAACTATCCCTTTCCTCCAACTTTCCCCCTGGGAACTACAAGTCTATTCTCTAAGTCCGTGATTAGGTGAAAGGTGTTTAAAGACAGCTTCTTCCACTGGTGAAAGAAATCCTTGTCATTCTTGAACGAAACACAAACCTGCTTCCAGCTAGTGGCTAAACTCTTTCCCACAAGTCTGATTACTCAGATTATTTATCTTTTGCTGTGAATGCAGGCAGTTTTTCTCTTTCAAGGAATTGATCTGAATTCATAGACATAGAGTTATTCTTAGTATCTCCTTTTAATACTGTTTAATGTCTACAGGTTCAATTAAATAGTTGCATTCCCTCCTTCATTTCTGATAATGGTAATTTTTGCCTCTTCTTTTTTCCCCTTGGTAGTCTGGTTAGATGGATAACTTCTACTGGTGTTTTGGAAGAACCAGCTATCATTCCATTGTATATCTCTATTTTCAATTTCACAGCTTCTACTCTAAAGTTTTTAATTTTCTTTCTTTTTTTAATAACAGAAAAGATTTTAGTGCCATTCCCATATTTATAAAAATTATAAAATTTGACTCTAGGTTTAGTTAGAAAGTAAATTTTAAAAATGTCCAAGGAATAAATCATCCACAGTAGTGGCAAAGAATTTATTCCCTCTATCTGTCATCTAAACAATGCAGTAATATAGAGAATGGGGATAAGATGAAAAACTTTGGGAAGATTTCTTGTACAGTTTCTTATAACTTTATGATGGGGTTTTTATTACAGATTATTTCGAGGTTCTAATTCCTAGCACACTAGACTCCTTAAAACAACTATTAATACATGTTTATGCCACCACCTTCCCTTATTCATCTATTTTCTATATTTATAGTCCAGAGAATTACACAGGCTTCCATATACTAAGATGCTGGGTATTGCTTTGCTCTTTGGAAGGGCTACTGATATAGAAGAAGCATCTTTAAATTTTTAAGACAGACGATGCTCCAGTTTCCCACTGTAATTCCTAATCACAAAATGCTGTCTTCTAACATGTAGATATAGTTCCTATTTATTAGCAGTAAACTTAGTAATGAATATAAGTATATATGTAGTATGTGTGTGTGTGTGTGTGTGTGTGTGAGTTGCTTAGTCGTGTCGGACTCTTTGTGACACCATGGACTGTAGCCTGCCAGACTCCTCTGTCCATGGGATTCTCCAGGCAAGAATACTGGAGTGGGTTGCCATTCCCTTCTCCAGGGGATCTTCCCAACCCAGGGATCCAACCTGGGTCTCCTGTATCGCAGGCAGATTCTTTACTGTCTGAGCCACCAGGGAGACTTCCAATATAAGTGTGTGTGTATATAATCAAAGCACAATACATTGTTTAAATTTTAAATAGCATGTCTATTAACCTACTTGTTTTTCTGACAATAGTAAAGAACACACAACTTAATAAATACTTTCATGATTAAAGTTTTTATCATGCTATCATTTATAATGACAAATTGTAGAAACAATTTAAATATCTAATCTCAGTTGTGTAAATAAGGCAATGAATGATGAATGCTTCATGAAAGTCACTCAGTCCATGTCAAACTCTTTGCAACTCCACGGACTGTAGCCTGCCAGGCTCTTCTGTCCAAGGAATTCTCCAGGTAAGAATACTGGAGTGGGTAGCTGTTCCTTCTCCAGGGGGTTTTCCTAACCCAGGGATCAAACCCAGGTCTCCCACATTGAGGGAGGATTCTTTACTGTCTGAAACACCAGGAAAGTTCAAGTATACTAGAGTGGGTAGCCTATCCCTTCTCCAGCAGATCTTCTGACTTAGGAATCAAACCAGGGTCTCCTGCATTGCAGACAGATTCTTTACCAACTGAGCTATCAGAAATAATGATGAGTAAAAACATAGCTGAAAATGTGACATTTGAAAAAATACAAAAGCATTAAAATTGATGATTATATGCAAAATATTATGTAACATATATGAGAATAATGTGACCACAGCCAAATATAATAACAGCTTTTGCTTTTATCTTTAATAAGAAATACAAGGAGAATAAAATTTTTTTTTAAAGGCAGAAAGTATATTACCAGAATGTAACAGACTAATTTAATGGATGGTAAATATAGTTTAATCGCAACAAAAAAACTTATTTCTAACTGATTGGACTCATTTTTATGCCTTTAATGGTACCTTATAAAAGCTTGGTTAACTTTTGAATATCATCCCCTGGTGGCACAACTGGTAAAGAACAGCTCACAATGTGGAAGACCTGGGTTCAATCTTTGGGCTGGGAAGATCCCCTGGAGAAGGGAACAGCTACCCACTCCAGTATTCTGGCCTGGAGAATTCCATGGACTGTATATAAGTCCATGGGTTCGCAAAGTGTCAGACATGACTGAGCGACTTTTACTTTAACTTAATCAAATAGTATTTGTATGAACCACATTGTCATCAACTTTGTTTCTCCTCTGACTTGGCATAATCAAGGGTTTCTTTTCCCTAACATCCCTATCCCAATTAACAGAGTTGATTGCATCGGATTTTGGTGCACAGCCTCTCTCCTGTCCATGTTTGCAAGAGCTTACTTCTTTGCATCTTAACCAATAGTGAGGTTTCCTGTTTTGATTTGTTTAAACTTTTGCAAATTTTATAAGTGACCATAGAGAGAAATATAGGTCTGGATATATCTTGGTTCCACTTTTAAAAATTTTTATTTTCAAGCTAATCTGTGTTCCCTCATTTATCAATGCAAAGCTGGGCTTCCAGACATACCCAATTGGAGATTTCCTCTGATCAGGATCAGTGGCAGAGACCGTGCCTACAGAGGATCCATGAGGGCATTCTTCAAAGATTTCAAAGATGTAATATGGGAGGAGGAAAACAGGAGGCTCATCAACATCTTCCACCTGGATCTTGATGACAGTGGTGGAAGCTTCAGTGTGGTATTCCCTGAGATGCGCATCAACTTGGGGGTTTTTAACTTTTGCTTTAATACGATAGTGGTTCTGGTCCTCAAAGTTCACTTTCTGCAAAGTAATACAGTGTACACAGAAAACCCAAGGAATTACTTAGGGGGAAAAAAAAGGTTTTGTTGATAAATTAAGTCTCAGGTGCTTTCCAGTTAGGTTTTTACTATTTATGTTCTTGGATCCCTATGAGATTGTCATTAAATATTTAGTAGTTGTGGAGAAAATCCCTATGTTATGTGTATTTTGTTATTTACAACTATTACAAAATGTTTTTAGTTAATAACTAGTTTTTTTAGGATTAAAGCTATACTTTTCTGAGTATAAAAATCTTAGGGAGTTGAGAATTAATTTCCTGTTATTTAAATATTTTTGAAAAGTTTGTCCTCTGTTTTAAAATCTTTTTCAAAAACTCTCCTACAGTGTAATTCAAGGAACTCTGTAATAACTCTCTCATCAGTTATATCTGAAATATATAGATAGAAATATAAAAAACTGAACTTTTTCTTAATTTTTTCAGAAGTATCTTACACAAAACTGATAATTAGCTATTTTAAAATTATGCTTTGTAATTTATGCTAAAATGTAGGCAATATATGTTAATATTCTAAAAAATGAAACATCTTAGAAGTTTTTTAAAAGCACACATATCTTTCCTTTTTTCTGTAAACTATAAATCACAAGATCTTAATTTAATTACTTAATTGAAACAAACACTAATTGTTTACACAAAATAATAATATGTATTTCTGATTTGATTTTGCATTATTATGCAAAGCAAAAAAAATTAATGCATCTACCTTTTTTAGTATAATTATTCCTTCTTGGGTCTCATTATTGGTAATGACGTCAAATGTTCTTGAATCGTCTTCAATGCTATAGTCCATTTCTGCATTCTCTCCTATGTCTCTATCATATGCCATGATTTTTCCTATAGATGTCCCAACAGGTGCAGATTCAGAGACAGTCAAGCGGTATAAACCTTCAAAAACAAAATTCAGGATATTTTGCACAGATAATTAACATAAAGAACTTCCAAATATAGCACCCTCCTTTTATTTAATGTGCTATCAGAAAAAACATACCCATTCTCACTAATTGCTTATTCTAAATACACCTCTCTCTCTCTCCCTTTATATTTTGCAGTCTAAAATCTCCCTCATATCTTTTTGAATATCTATTATTTTCTCTTTAAATATATCTTAGAAAGTTCTTTCACCACTACATATAATTTCCAAATTTCTATACATATTTGTGTGTGTGTGTGCGTGTGTGTGTCTCTTAGCTACCCAATCATGTCCAACTATTTTTGACCTCATGGGCTATAGTCTGCCAGGCTCCTCTGCCTATGGGATTCTCCAGGGAAATTGATAGACATTTCCTTCTCCAGGGGATCTTCCTGACCCAAGGATGAAACCCTGGTTTCTTGCAGGAAGCTTCTTTATTTTCTGAGCTACCAGGGAAGCCCATTCATACTCATACCTTCTCACTATTCATGGATTTATTTTCTGTTGTATCCTTCAACAATGCCAAATTATATTTGGTACAAAGTTTTTCAATATTACTCAGGCATTCTCTGATACCTAAAATTACCAATAAATATAAGTATGAATTAAAGAAGGTAGTGTCTAAAAGCAAATATTTGAGTTCTAAGTGTACTAGTTTGATTTAAGAGACTATGAACTTGGATTGCATTAACCATGGTTGAAATGAAATAGAAAGATGTGGAAGTATGCATCCATAAAAAAGAATGAAATAAGAACATTTGCAGCAACATGGACGGACATGTAGATCATTATACTAAGTTGAGAATGTTGGAAAGAGAAAGACAGATACCGTATGCTATAACTTATATGTGGAATCTAAAATATGACACAAAGGAACTTATCTACAAAACAAAAACAGACTTACTGATATGGAGAACAGACTTGTGGTTGCCAAGTGGGATGGGGAGTGCGGGAAAGGATGGATTAGAAGTTCAGAACTAACATGTGAAAACTATTATACAGAGAATGGATAAACGAGTCCTACTGTAGAGCACGGGAAACTATACCCAATACCCTGTGATAAATAATAAAGGAAAAGAATATGAAGAAGAATGTATATATGTGCATAACTGAACCACTTTGCTGTATAGTAGATATTAACACAACTTTGTAAATCAGTTATGAAAATGAAAGTCACTAAGTTGTGTCCAACTCAGGCTCCTCTGTCCATGTTAATTCTCTAGGCCAGAATACTGGAGTGGGTAGCCATTCCCTTCTCCAGGGGATTTTCCTAAGTCAGGGATTGATTTCAGGTCTCCTGCATTGCAAGCGGATTCTCTACTATCTGAGCCACCAGGGAAGCCCAAAATATACATCAATAAAATAATTTTAAAAGAAACAAATGATGGAGCTGCAATAGTTGGTTGGTTGTGAAAAACCATGCAGGCATCAGATGATTCTATTCTTTTTATATAATGGCAGTTATATTTGAAATATATTGACACAAATAAAAATAAATAAGCTTCCTTTCTTTACTTTTCAGAAGTAACTTGCAAAAAACTTATTAAAATTAGTCACTCATATATCATTTGTAATTTATGCTGAAATGTAAAAAATCATCAGGAATGATAACATCCTAAAGAATAAATCTTAAAATTAAAAAAAGGAGCACATTCAATATAATTTGTCTTTAAAGGGATTCTTGATTTCCTTAGAAGCACATAGTGAGTCACTACATAGACTGCCTTGTGAGATCTTTCTCTATTTTTAAGCAGGAGAAATGTCACTTTAAAATTGGTAATATTTCGCTGTTTTCAGGAAGCAAGAGTTTAAGTGTGCTACCATGTATCTGTCATTGTGGGGAAGTTAAAAGAATCATTTATTCGATTGCACAAATTAAAAATTGCCAACAAATTACTCTTGAGGAGAGAGTGACACTATCCCAAATCTGAAAGCAGATGTTTTAATACATTGCCAAATCAAGACTTAGTCTGTGCTGTTTCCCAAGACTTAGTCTGTGCTATTTCCCATACTTTCAAAAATCATTTGTTAGGGTACTTCTTACTTACTGTCTTTAAATATGGGTTTATTGTCATTGACATCAGAAAGTTTGATTAATACACTTGTTGTTCCAGACAGTGCTCCAGGCAGACCAATCATGTCTTTGGCTTGAATAATCACCCAGTACTCATCTTGCAGTTCTCTATCCATTTTAGAAGATATTCTTATTTTTCCTTTAAAAATGTAACAAAATACAATTAGTATTTCATAATTAACCATGGCTTCTCCCTAGTTAATTTCTTAAGAATTTGAACATAAGATCATTTGTTTGACACATTTTGAATCATTACAACATGCCAGATGCTGCCCTGGAGATTAAAATAAGAAAATAAACTATTCACCAACTCTGCCTAGAGTTTAGTCATCACAATACTAATAGTAGTATATCCTTAATAAAATACTATGTTAAGATAAACCACAGGGAGAGAAGAAGAAAGTCTTATTTTTCTGCTTTCTTTTCTGACCTGATACTAGGGTGCTACAATTATCTGTTCCCCTAAACTTGGAAGGAGTTGATTTACTATAGATACATGTGTAAATTAAAATGCTAAATTTATGCAAAAAATACTGTGCACCTGTGATGTTAAAATCTATTTTGAGTCATAACATGTGAAGAAGGGCTGATTTTTGATTCACAGTTACTCATAATCCACCAACAGAGATATTCAAACCCACACTGGACCATGAAATTGTTGTGTTAAGTGTCCACTTTCTATAAAATTATTCAATAAAAAGTTATTCATCATTGAGGAAACCTAGGAGAAACTTAAGATGGTACATAGGAGGGTGAAATGCAATCCTAAAGATTGGGGAACACATAATACAAATATAAGAAAGGGAATGGCTAATTGTCAACAACGTCTGGGCAAAGGTATTTATTAAAAACTGTGATACCTGAACAAAAATAAAAGAAGGATAAATTGGACCACACTCTCATGATATTTTAACTGTGGACTGGTGTTTCACCATTATATTCTAGTATATGGACAGGGAGGCCTGGCATGCTGTGATTCATGGGGTCGCAAAGAGTCGGACACGACTAAGCGACTGATCTGATCTGATATGTAATCAATATGGAAACCATAGAATATATGAAACAGATTCTCCTACAGTCTTCCCTAGATGTGACTCAACAGAGAATCGTGTTTGCTATTAGCAAAGGTGAATAGTATTAGGCCTTCTGAATTATATATCCAAAGGTGTAGAGACTGAGAGGAACACAAAGACCTTCACTTCCCATGTGTGGAGGCTTCAACTAACCCTGCCTACTTCCTTTTCTTTTCTTCTCACCTTCAAAATGAACAAATTTAAATATATTCCTAGATCCTCTTACACACTCCAAAACTTACCTCTTCTGTGTTTTGGCTTTCAATTGTCTTGCTGCTCACTCTACTGCTCCTCTGCTAATGAAATTAATTGCTTTAGCAGATTTGTTCAATATATAATATTTAAGAAGCCAGAGAGGAGTAGGAGGGAAAGACAAGGCTCGAAATGGCCAAGAAGATCGAGTGCCACCCAGCACACGTCTCCTCCACAGATAACCCACTTTCTGCTTTCCTCCTCTTCTGTTTTCTCACCCTGGTGCCTGGGTAGTCTAAGAGCTTCAACAGTTTCCCTTCTCAGGGATTTCCTGTACATTCTTCCTATAACCTGGAATGCCTTCCTCTCCTCACTTTGATCGCAGGCTCAGCTCAGCATCCTGTTTTCAGTGCATTCTGCCTTGCCAGACAATATGAAATAGTGCTTACTTTCTTCTATTGAACCTTGTTTATTTTACTTCATGATATACACAAACTGAATGCATGTATTTATTAATATGCCAATGTTTAAAATTTATATTTAAATTCCAAGAGACAAGAATTCCTGTTGCTTCCTTTAAATTATTGTTTTTTTTAAATATTGCAATGTTGTACTGCTGTAAACACAGTATATTGTAAACACAACACCTCTTACATATTCGACCCTTCTCAACCAAGATCATGTAAAAGAATGAAAACCTAATGTCTTAAGGCATCTATTCATTGCATGTATTAAAATAACTTTAACTTGTACATTCAGGATAATAAAAACTAGGTATTATTCTGGGAGAATTAAGAATATAGTCACTCAAATCATACTTTTCAAAATCTGATTCTCACAAGAGACCTGATTGATAAAAGCTGAGACATTTAGTATTTGCTAAATGAATGAATCAATAAAAAATGCTTAAAGACCCAACACATGCTTTAATTGCTTAAAGCTTTTCATGTCATCGAGATGGATATAATACTTGTCTCATTAACAACTATAGAATTTTACTCCTTTTGGTACTTGCCACATTTTTGGGGTGGTTAGTTAGGTATTTCTTTTTTTCATCTTTAAAGACTATAAGCTCCTTTATGTGTATTTAATCTTTGCAGTGACCAAAGAAATCATACTTGTTAAATGACCAATGTTATTTAATTCTTATATGTTCAATAGATATAGAGAAATTTTTGTTTTATTTATTTTATAAAGTATTCAATTGATTAACAGAAATTGAAGAAGCAAGGGTAGAAAAATCAAATGCTATATTCATGTAAATCAAAAGTACATAAAATACAGAGTTATTATTTTTAAGTTCCCACAGCCAGCCATAAACTCAGGATTAACCTCACTCTGGTTGGGTGTACAGGTCAGGTGGAACTCTGTGATTTTAATTTGCATTTCCATGATGACTAGTAAGCTTGCACAATTTTAATATGCTTGCAGGCTATCTTTGTATCAACTTTTTTGTCAATTGTTTGTAAATGTCTCTTTCCCATATTTTTAAAATGTAATAATCCTTAGGTATGCTTTATAGCCCATACACAAATCATTTGTGGTATGGATGTGAAAAATCTAATCTCCCAACCTTAGAAAAATCAGCTAAAAAATAAAAATAATTAAATGCTTAAGATTACATTACAACCTCCTTGTTTATGGAAACATTTGGTCCACTTTACAACACATTTGTAGGCAGGGAATTTTTGTTCTGATGTTTGCCAACTTAGAATCATGTTGAATTGCACGTTATTTCATCCAGGAATACCTGTTGTTGGTTCAATGGAGAAATATGGTTGGCCTTGTAGTAAGCTGTACACGAGACGAGCATTATTGCCACTTGAAGGATCATCAGCATCACTTGCTGTCACCTGGATTACTAATGTTCCTGAAGAGAACATAAATAATCACAAGAAATTAAGACTCTGATCTTTTTGAAAAATGGATCCTAGTTCTCTAAGATTCTTTCTTTAGCAAGAAAGACCTGCCCTCCTTTTTCTGAATTATGAAACAAACAAATATACTTTTGTTTAGACAAGAAAATATAACCTTATAAAAAATAGCCCTTATTCCCAAATACAATATAGAATTCTAAATGTGTAGATCTAATGCAACCTACATATTAAATAACCTAATAAAATATATAATTAAGGATTATTCAAATAATACTCCATTAGTGGGGTAATCAAAGGGAGATTTAAAAGCAGTTTTTCTTCAAAAACCATATTGTAACCAGTTCTTCAAAAAATTATAGAATCTAAAAATATTAATAAATGTTATTAAAATAATCTTGACCTAGTGTCAAGCTGAAAATAAGCAGAATTATTTGGCTAACATCATTCCCCTTAACAAAATGCCTACTTTAATGAATTTTCTTTTAAAGTGCAATATAAAAATCTACCAGCTTGATAAGGTAACCATTCTTAATCTAATTTAGTAACAATCAATAAAATTCATGGGAAATAAATACTTGTATGTTTAAAATCAATGGTTAAATTAAATATCTTTATTTAATTGTGCTTTCTAATGATTTTTATGTAAATATGGAATCTAGCATTATGAGTCTGGTTGAAAATACAAATTTTTGTAGCTCTATGTTCTGTGTTTTTACCATGAAAATAATAAATGTAAAATAAATTAAGATGATACAAATTTGAGGCAGAACTTCTAAAATAAATTTCATAAAGTCTTGCTTTACTCTTACTCATAATTTGTAAATATCAGCTATAAAACTTAGAAGGACTTTAGGAATGATCAATTCTAACATCACTTTAACTATCTGATTTTATTTTCTTCAGTTTCTGTCTTTCTTTTCTCCTGTTTCAGTTTTATTGACATAACATTTCATTAAATACAGATTAATTAACTTTAAAACCTTTAAATATTTTCTAAAGGTTTTTTCTAAAAAAGTCAGTGGAGAGAAGTAAGCCTGTATACATTCTTAATCAGTAATTTTAAAACTGTAGAAATCTTCAAAAATAGTAAAGTAACATAAACAGTAATAATAAATAAGCAATGAAGCAATTGCTGCTGCTGCTGCTGCTAAGTCGCTTCAGTCATGTCCGATCTGTGTGACCCCATAGACAGCAGCCTACCAGGCTCCGCCATCCCTGGGATTCTCCAGGCAAGAACATTGGAGTGGGTTGCCATTTCCTTCTCCAATGCATGAAAGTGAAAAGTGAAAGCGAAGTCGCTCAGTTGTGTCCGACTCTTACCGACCCCATGGACTACAGCCTACCAGGCTCCTCTGTCCATGGAATTCTCCAGGCAAAAGTACTGGAGTGGAGTGCCATTGCTTTCTCCCATTGAAGCAACTAAGAAATACAAAATATTTGATAATATTTTGTACATTTATGTTTTCTGTGAGGAATTGTCACGTATAAGAGAAATTGTACATTGACTCAAAGTTCAGTTCAGTCACTCAGTCGTGTCCGACTCTTGAGACCCAATGGACTGCACCTCGCCAGGCTTTCCTGTCCATCACCAACTCCCAGAGCCTACTCAAACTTATGCCCATCGCGTCGATGATACCATCCAACTGTCTCATCCTCTGTTGTCCCCTTCTCCTCCTGCCCTCAATCTTCCCCAGCATTAGGGTCTTTTACAAAGAGTTCATACTTCCCATCAGGTGCCGAAAGTACTGGAGCTTCAGCTTCAGCATCAGTCCTTCCAATGAATATTCAAGACTGATTTCCTTTAGAATTGGCTGGTTGGATCTCCTTGCTGTCCAAGGGACTTTCAAGACTCTTCTCCAAAATCACAGTTCAAAAGTATCAATTCTTCGGCACTCAGCTTTCTTTATAGTCCAACTCGTACATCCATACATGACTGCTGGAAAAACCATAGCTTTGACTTGACAGATCTTTGCTGGCAAAGTGATGTCTCTGCTTTTTAATATGCTGTCTAGGTTGGTCATAACTTTTCTTCCAAGGAGCAAGCGTCTTTTAATTTCATGGCTGCAATCACCATCTGCAGTGATTTTCAGTTCATTTCAGTTGCTCAGTCATGTCCGACTCTTTGCAACCCCATGAATCGCAGCACACCAGGCCTCCCTGTCCATCACCAACTCCCAGAGTTCACTCAAACTCACGTCCATTGAGTCAGTGATGCCATACAGCCATCTCATCCTCTGTCATCCCCTTTTCCTCCTGCCCCCAATCCCTCCCAGCATCAGAGTCTTTTCCAATGAGTCAACTCTTCGCATGAGGTGGCCAAACTACTGGAGTTTCAGTTTTAGCATCATTCCTTCCAAAGAAATCCCAGGGCTGATCTCCTTCAGAATGGACTGGTTGGATCTCCTTGCAGTCCAAGGGACTCTCAAGAGTCTTCTCCAACACCACAGTTCAAAAGCATCAATTCTTCAGCACTCAGCTTTCTTTACAGTCCAACTCTCACATCCATACATGACTACTGGAAAAACCATAGCCTTGACTAAATGGACCTTTGTTGGCAAAATAATGTCTCTGCTTTTTAATATG
This sequence comes from Bos mutus, assembly GCF_027580195.1. NCBI lineage: Eukaryota > Metazoa > Chordata > Mammalia > Artiodactyla > Bovidae > Bos > Bos mutus. The sequence goes on along the minus strand of NC_091640.1, from coordinate 10,309,833 downwards.
CTACCTAGATTGGTCATAGCTTTCCTTCCAAGGAGTAAGGGTCTTTTAATTTCATGGCTGCAGTCACCATCTGCAGTGATTTTGGAGCCCCCAAAAATAAAGTCTGACACTGTTTCCACAGTTTCCCCATCTACTTCCCATAAAGTGATGGGACCAGATGCCATGATCTTCATTTTCTGAATGTTGAGCTTTAAGCCAACTTTTTCACTCTCCACTTTCACTTTCATCAAGAGGCTTTTTAACAGAAGCAGAAGCAGAAGATATTTAACAGAAGCAGAAGATATTAAGAAGAGGTGGCAAGAATACACAGAAGAATTGTACAAAAAAGATCTTCACGACCAAGATAATCACGATGGTGTGATCACTCACCTAGAGCCAGACATCCTGGAATGTGAAGTCAAGTGGGCCTTAGAAAGCATCACTACGAACAAAGCTAGTGGAGGTGATGGAATTCCAGTTGAGCTATTTCAAATCCTGAAAGATGATGCTGTGAAAGTGCTGCACTCAATATGCCAGCAAATTTGGAAAACTCAGCAGTGGCCACAGGACTGGAAAAGGTCAGTCTTCATTCCAATCCCAAAGAAAGGCAATGCCAAAGAATGCTCAAACTACTGCACAATTGCACTCATCTCACATGCTAGTAAAGTAATGTTCAAAATTCTCCAAGCCAGGCTTCAGCAATACATGAACCGTGAAATTCCAGATGTTCAAGCTGGTTTTAGAAAAGGCAGAGGAACCAGAGAGCAGATTGCCAACATCCTCTGGATCATGGAAAAAGCAAGAGAGTTCCAGAAAAATATCTATTTCTGCTTTATTGACTATGCCAAAGCCTTTGACTGTGTGGATCACAATAAACTGTGGAAAATTCTGAAAGAGATGGGAATACCAGACCACCTGATCTGCCTCTTGAGAAATTTGTATGCAGGTCAGGAAGCAACAGTTAGAACTGGACATGGAACAACAGACTGGTTCCAAATAGGAAAAGGAGTTCGTCAAGGCTGTATATTGTCACCCTGCAGTGATTTTGGAGCCCCCCAAAATACAGTTTGTTACTGTTTCCATTGTTTCCCCGATGGGACTGCATGCCATGATCTTAGTTTTCTGAATGTTAAGTTTTAAGCCAACTTTTCACCCTCCTCTTTCACTTTCAGCAAGAGGCTCTTTAGTTCTTCTTCACTTTCTGCCATAAGGCTGGTATCATCTGCATATATGAGGTTATTGGTATTTCTCCTGGCAATCCTGATTCTAGCTTGTGCTTCATCCAGCCCAGTATTTTGCATGATGTACTCTGCATATAATTTAAATAAGCAGGGGAAAAATATACAGCCTTGACGTACTCCTTTCCCTATTTGGAACCAGTCTGTTGTTTCATGTCCAGTTCTAACTGTTGCTTCTTGACCTGCATACAGATTTCTCAGGAGGCAGGTGAGGTGGTCTGGCATTCCCATCTCCTGAAGAATTTTCCACAGTTTGTTGTGATTCACACAGTCAGACGTTTTGCTGTAGTCAATAAAGCAAAAGCAGATGTTTTTCTGGAACTCTCTTGCTTTTTTGATGATCCAGCAGATGTTGGCAATTTGATCTCTGGTTCCACTGCCTTTTCTAAATCCAGCTTGAACATCTGGAAGCTCCTGGCTCACATTCTGTTGTATCCTGGCTTGGAGAATTTTGAGTATTACTTTGCTAGCGAATGAGATGAGTGCAATTGTGTAGTGGTTTGAACATTCTTTGGCATTACCTTTCTTTGGGATTGGAGTGAAAACTGACATTTTCCAGTCCTGTGGCCACTGGTACATTTTCCAGATTTGCTGGCTTATTGAGTGCAGTGCTTTCACAGCATCATCTTTTAGGTTTTGAAATAGCTCAACTGGAATTCCATCACCTCCACTAGCTTTGTTACTAGTGATGCTTCCTAAGGCCCACTTGACTTTGTATTCCAGGATGTCTGGCTCTAGTTGAGTGATCACACCATCGTGGTTTTCTGGGTCATGAAGAGCTTGCAGTTAGGAATGTTATACAGTACATAGAATGTTGACAAAATCACCACGAGGCCAATGATGTGTCTTTCATGGAAACAATCAATGATTGTTTCAAGTGTCCCTTTCCTTATAATACCAGTAAAGATAGATAACAGACACTTGGTGGTTGAGTATCATCTTTAATTTGTATTAGTCAATCAGTGTATGAAGCATGGTATATGTCATTATATATAATCTAACCTGTTTAGCCTCTATTTATTCTATTGATCATTTTAATGTACTCTCACTAAAACTGATAAGGTTGACTCTACAACATTAATAGGTCAAAAATTAAATTATATTAGAAATAAATATATTTCTAAAGAATAAATGATCTATATGTACATTAATGAAAGATATCTTGTGCAGACTATTTTAACCTGAAGTATATCAGGATACCCTTCATCCACATTTGCATCATTTGATCAGTTTCTCAGATTAACTGTATTTTATCATATAGCCCCCATTCAGATTTAATCATGTCTTAAAAAGAACTGCATTCACGGCCCATGTGTCTCACACATTATGAAAGAAACTGGAAGTAAAACAACAGATGTCTACAAAATTCACTCTGGCTTATTGTAATGCAAGAATTAATATTTTTTCAAAAATTAAAAATCAATGACAAATGCTTCTAGTACAAGTTGTAAATATATATGTAGGTTTGAGTAGGGTGGTCCTCGGTAGAACTGGAGAGCTGATCACCCTGCTTAGAACCACTGTGACAATGCAGAATGATCATGAAAATTTTGTGCTAAGGGAAGGAGCAATAACCCAAAACCTGTATATGTGTACACTGAATTCTCTCACCCTTAATTCCTATTCTTCCATCTTATGACACCATCCTGTCATTAGAATTGGGTAATTTGTGGCAACTCTTAAAAAATTAAATTGAATAACTTCTTAAAGTTCAATTAGCAAGGAATGTATACCAGAGCGAGGGAAAGCCTTCACTTGGTGACTGAAAGAGCTAAAGGTCACTGAATTTCTGAGTTGTCATCACAGCTTGATCACAGATGACCAAACTATTTGCAAATGCAAAGAGCCAATGATTGGACTCGTGAAGTCTAAAGCACTCTTAAATTGATTTTTATCTATCCTGTTATGCGAAGAAAGTATAATTATAAAATATCATTTTCTTAGATTTTAATAAGAGCAATTTCTCAGTTTACTTCTTCCTTTAATAAATTTACAACGTAGCATGTAATATAATAACCTGTGTCTCTTATGTCCCCAGCATTGGCAGGAAGGTTCTTTACCACTCTGCCACCTGGGAAGCACAGTTTATAACAATAAAATATGTAATATAGTAAGTCTGCATTCTATCCATTACATTAATAGTTGATGTTGTTTTCCTATATTATCCTTTAGAGATTTTCTCCAATATGGAAAATTTAAATCAACTTTGTGTTCTGAACAGCCTCTTAATCTTAAAGGTAGTCTTTGCAAAGGACTTTATGAAAATAAAACTTAAGATGATATTTGACTTTGCCCACTTTATCAGACATATCGTCTTGCAAAAACTTATTTTGTGTATGTAAACTTACATGTAAATGTGTTCAAATGCTTGAAAAAAAATCACTCTTCTCTGTTGATTTTATTCAACCTCACAGCAGCTTCCATGCAGCTGGAGGATCTCTTCTTTTGCAATATCGCTTCTCATGTCTTTCTTTTCTTACATGACTGTCTAATTCCACTGATTCTCCTTCACCAGTCAACTCCTTTATATCTAGCAGTTCGGTCACCCTGTATCTTTTCCTTTTCCCTACCTACATTCTTCACCAAGGAGATCTTATCCATTGCCATGCCCTCTGCAGCTCTCCTCACTGTGCCATGGGAATTTTTTTCCCAGAACATGGCATGGCTGGCCTCTTTGGATCACTGTCTTTAAATATTACCTCCTAAATGACCCCACTTTGTCCAGTCAATTAGCCATCATCGTATTTTGCTCATACTTAACAGTTTAATAGCATATAAGGTCAAATATTACCTGGCTTCTTTAAAATAGTTGCTTACAGTTTGTACGCTATCATTAAAATATAAGCTCTGTTAACTAGCAATTATTTCATATGTTTCCTTTACAATCAAATCCCTAGTCTCACAAAAAATTCCTAGAACATGTTTGATCTATAACATATGTTTGCTGAAGAAGGAAAAGAAAAGAGCTAGGAGGAAAAGGAGGAGGAGGATGAGAAGGATGGAAGGAGAAAAAGAAATATATCACTGCCTAGTGATCAGACAGAACAATATTAATTCATCATTTATATCTAAGGATAATTGGCCTTGATATATATTACACAGCTAAATTTGTTTATGCTGGTGTTAAAAATCTATGTTCTGAATACATGTAGAAATGGGTCTTTAAATTGCTAGTTGTTAAAGAGTGAAGAATCAGGAAAGTATATATGGAATTTACATTTTTAGACATGCTGGATAATGAATCTAATGTTCAGATAAGGCAGTTTTAAAGCACCTTAGCATAATTTTAAAAATCATCTTTATTGAATCACACATAAATTCAAGTTTATCACAATTAAATACATTTTATGAAGTAAAATTTATATACTATTTGTTGTTTTGTTACAATTTTCTGACAAAGAAAGAGTGGATAAATTTTGTATGATTGTATGATAATTTTCCCCATTTGGAAACAAGTCTGATTTCCAAGGCAGTCAATTATTATATCTCATGGAAAGCATTTTCCTTTACAAGTATTTATACTTAAAGTATTTATTAAAGTGATATTGGGTTTGAAAAAGAAATTAAAAATGGATGAGGCTACACAAAGATCTTCAACTGTTTTGTTTTTCGTTTTCATGATCCCTTGTTTGGATGAAATATAGATTTTTTTGTCTTATAAAATGGTTTCTCCTATTTTTAAATGGAGATGATCTTATATGTTTTTTTGAGATTCAAAAATATAGTTTATTTTGGAAAGTAAATTCTTATATTGAAGAAAGTAATAAGTGAACAAGTTAAAGAATTTCATGTATCACTGAAACATGTTTAACCATTCTTTATTGAAGACTGAAATTATATTTTAACAAGACAAATTACCTAATAATAAATAGTATCATTGCTTATAAAATGTTACTGTATAGTCAAATTTTTCAAGTATTTTACTTAACAGATTTGCAGAAGGAAGTACCCAGGTAGAACTTTAAATAATTCATGTTCAAAACATATGCTTGAAATTTTAAATCTGTTTTCATTGTTAACAGGTACATCTTTGATGTAAATTAATATGCAATACCTTCTGGAGACATCTCTGGTACAATGGCCTCATAAGGTTCATCTAGGAATTTTGGTTCATTGTCATTGATATCCGACACTCTGATGACAAACTCAGACTCAGGTTCCACAGCCCTTCCAGTAGTGGTGTCGATTACCTGGGCTCTGAGAGTGTAGAGGGACCGTTCCTCTCTATCAAGCTTCTGTACAGCATAAATGTCACCTGTTCTTTCATCAATAACAAAAAGACTTTCAGCTCCAACTCCCAAAAGCTTGTACTGGAAAGAGTTGTTTCCATTGTCTAAATCAGATCTTAGCTGCAAGTGCAAAGAGAGATAATTTACTATCTAGATATGTTAAAATAGATATATTTTAACTGTTTCATTTTCATGTTTGTTAATTATTCTCCAAACTAATAACTTCATATAATTCCCATATTGTATTAAATGAGGTGAAATGTTAAATTTAAGATTAAAATCTATCACCAAGAAATTTCACTGTAAAGCAGTATACAAATTTTATTAGTCTAAATAGATGATTCCAATTAGAAACTATAATGATTGAAAAACAAAGTCTCTTTTATACATTATGCACAACACAGTCGGTTCATGTTTACTCAGATGATTACATTTTTAGTCATTAAAACCATAATCTCAAATATTTATATTAGATCGGGATCTAGAGACAGTTAAAGAGATAATGACTTACATAAATTTAAATAGTGATGTTCTATCTCTAGGCTAAAAACACATAGAAGACATGGAAATATTAGTAAGAAAATTAGGGAGCATGTTGAGACTATGATAATAATCTCAATCATCCATAAAATCTGAAAATTGCTTTATATTAGTTTTTTCAATTAATCCTCATACTAATATTGTGAAATACATATTGTTGATTTAATAAATGCTTTGAATAGAGAAGAGAAGTGAGATTTAAAAATATAAAAACTTCCACAGAGTTGTATGGTTTGGGTGTCGAATTATGATTTGGACCAAAGCCCTGTTTGACCCCAGACCCTCGCCTACACAGCCCCTCCCCTCTTACAAATCACTATGTAACATGATCTTTTAGTCCTCAAATTTAAGCCAGATTAGATCTAATTCTTTCTTTCCAATATAGTCCACTTAATTCTCAAATATACTTATTTTCTGGCTCTCACTAAATAGCTTATTCATCATAGTGTTAATGGAATTTTGAATTTTATATATTAAAAAGGGTTATTATATAGATAATACTACATGATTTTTCATATCTAACTTATTTTACATTAAGAGAAGAAGCATTAGACAGGAACCTCCTAATTATCGTGAATCCATGGTTTTCTTGATTCTTTATTCATATTTCAATTTATGAATGTGTGTGTGTGCTCAGTCATGTACGACTCCTTGTGACCTCATGGAATATAGCCCACCAGGTTCCTCTGTCTATCTTATTCCAGGCAAGAATACTGGTGTGTGCATGTTCTCCTCTGTATATGGAATTTTCCAGGCAAGTATACTGGTGTGGTTTGCTATTTCCTCCTCCAGGGGATCTTCCTGACCCAGGGATCGAACTCACATCTCCTGCATTGTCAGGGGGGTTCTTTACCACTGTGCCAGCTGGGGAGCACTATTTATGAATATGCCCTTCTTCAAAGTAAGAGCTTCTCTGAAAATTTATATGGTTAACCAATAGACACAAGCTTAATTTCATAATTTTTCTGACAGCTCAAGGTACAATGTGTCATTATTCTGGACTAATTAATACATTTTTCTATGTGGGGAGAATATCTCAAGATATCAAAATGAACAATTTAATATTATAATGCTGTCTTGAATCATTGTTTTACAATAAAAGAAACAAATTGGAAATAATGAAAAAACAATTACAGCTTTTAAATTTTAAAGTCCTTTATTATTCATAAAAGTGAAGTCCACATGCCCTAATGATAAGAAATTAAGGAAACAAATGTATTTTCTAAAATAAGTATTAGAAGTGAGAAGAATCACAGCCCCTGGTTTCCAATATCATTTCAATATACTTTGAATATCAGGATGAAGGAAAGTCAGATTTAGTTATGAATAAATGCATTTCTAGTATATTCAGTTTAATTGTCATAGATCAGTGAGCTTGATCTTTTTAGGATTCAGATTTAATTTAAAAAACCACAATTTCAACATCTTCCTATTTATGTCACAAAATGCATGTTAAACACATTTCAATTTCATGATTATACATTTTCTATATTTCCATTCAAAACCATTTTTTCAATTATGTATTTACTATCAATTTGGCAAATCAATATGATGAAATCTTTACTTAATTGTGCTTCCAAATTTTAACTCCTTTTAACAAATTGATCAAAAACAAAGTGATTTTGGACATATCAGCTACATTGTCTTTTTACCAGCTCTGTCACTACAACATGTAAATATTCACTATTACTCTCTTTTAAATAGTTACCTGTATGCTGTTTAAGCCCAATGAGGTTGTTTAGAGGAAAGATATCTGTTAGAATACTTTCATAAATATTTTTACAGAATGAAAAACAAAGCTAAATGCTATATGAAAGGAGGAAATAAAAGTTATCTGTAGTGAGCAGAAGCAAAAAAAGAAACAAGAAAATGTGAATTAATCACATCACTAGTCCTCATTCTGATCGCACTGTTGTACTTCCCTTAGAGCCTTACCACTAAAAGTCAAAAACGGCATGAGAAATATTACTTACACCAGATACACACACACACACACACCAATGACTGAAATTGGCCTAAAATCCTAACCGAGGTCATTGGTTGAATGTACTCATATATTTGGCTGATGGGCTAGATGAACTCATGCGGAATCCAGACAAAACACTAACACAGAAGTTCTCCTGAAAGGGCTAGAAGGAGGGAGTTAATGAATTTTGAGTGCTTCACCCTTTGGGCCCAATTAAATTTTAGTGCTAGTTAATTAGCGGTTAAACTTATTTGAGTTCATTCATCCAGAGAAAGAGCCTTACAGAGAAGAAGGACATGATATTATAATTACCTCTGTTTAAAGAAAATCAAATAAGAATAAAAACTGAAAACATGAATAGGAAATGTTTTGTGTCATTAAGGACATTTTCTTAAAATATTTTTATAGAGAGAAGTGAAATAATTATTCATTTTACTTCAACTTCACTAATCAAATGAAGTGTGTAGGTTCTTGAAGCTACATGACTGTAAAAGGATTTGGTATTAATCTATTTCATTAAAAATTAATGAGCGGTAAATCAACACCCACTTAGCATAATGGAAAATTCGGCTAAATACTGTTGGTAAACATTACTGTTGCTTTGATCCATTACCAAAAATAACACCATCAGATTTCCAGATGTTGATAAATGCTGCATTTTCACATGAGAGACCAAAGTGAAATTTGAAAGGCAGAGCTTTCCTTCTTCTTCAAGTTTTGAGAATATTTCAGGTGTTTGCAAATATGAAACAATCAGTTATGCTGTTGTTTGAGCCTTTGTAATAGTTCCACTGAGAAAATGAAAAATTCATCAAATACTGAAGCCTCCTCAACTCATTCGATTACATTTACAAGGTTATTTCCAGTAGCACTTTCAGAAAATCAGTACCTGGCCAATGTGATGTCTGGTCTTATTCATTTCCTCTGGTACAAAAAACTGGTTCCACATCCAGCCACGCCTGATTCTCAAATGAGATCCCGCTGGGTGCCTCACCTCCTCTGTTTTAGAGTTTTCTGCTGCTATAATGCATGGCCATAGGAGAGGAATTCCCAACATAAAAGGCAGCAATAACCAACAATTCATTTTGCTCTGGATTCCAACTGGTACTCTTCAGGGGAACTAGTGTGCTGCAAACAAAACTCTTAAGCTCTCTTGTAATATTTTCAACTCTTACGTATCTTCCATATTCCTAGAGAACAGAATAAAACAATATTTTGACATGTAAAAAATAACACTCTGTGGGAGAAAGTGAGGGTGGGATGATGTGAGAGAATAGTTTTGAAGCCTGTATATTATCATATGTGAAATGGATCGCCAGTCCAGGTTCGATGCATGAGGCAGGGCGCTCAGGGCTGGTGCGATGGGATGACCCTGAGGGATGGGATGGGGAGGGAGGTGGGAAGGGGGTTCAGGATGGGGAACACGTATATACCCATGGCTGATTCATATCAATGTAGGGCAAAAACAACTACAATATTGTAAAGTAATTAGCCTCCAATTAAAATAAGTAAATAAATAAATAAATTGTCCTGAATCACCTAAAACCAAAACAAACACTTTCTCACAGAATTATTGAAGGCAGGATAAAACTTTTGCATCTGTAAAAATGGGACAAAATATGCATTTATTTTCCGGGTAAGCTAGTTAATCATATTTTGTAGAAATAATTTGAATGGAACAATTACAAATTTCTGCTTAGTTATTGTCATAAATCTGCCTGAAGGTGGAAAAGTTGCCCTACCAATCTCCTTGACAGATAACCGGCACTGATAAATTTTTAAAAGTTTAACTCGCTTACTTTTTTCTATTTCAGTAAAACTCAAACTCCATTAAATCAACTATCAAACCAGGTGAAATGTGACATTTCTCTTTTTCAATAGAAATGTTTTTTCATTCAGTTTCTCAAATTATGATACTTTACATAGCTAATTAAATAGAAAAAAAGAGAGAAAATTCAGCTTAAGACCTGGGGGACTTAAAATTTTATACTGATTCATAATATTGATGTTATCAAATACTTTGTGAATAGAAACTCTAAGATATTTTTATATTGCAAATATATACCAAAGAAATGTTTTTCATCTTAACAAAGAAACAAAACCATTTATAGAAAATAAAATACAAATTACAGTGCTTGGGTAACATGGCTGAATGTTTATAATAAGTAAAATGGAGATGAAAGCTATCTTTCAGTATTTAAATAGAAGGTGAGGGTGGGATGATTTGAGAGAATAGCATTGAAACATGTATATTATCATATGTGAAACAGATCACCAGTCCAGGTTCGATGCATGAGACAGGGAGCTCAGGGCGGGGGGCATTGGGATGACCCAGAGGGATGGAATGGGGAGGGAGGTAGGAGGAGGTTCAGGATGGGGAACACGTGTACACTCATGGCTGATTCATGTCACTATATGGCAAAAACCAATAAATATTGTAAAGTAATTAGCCTCCAACTAAAATAAATAAATTTAAAAAAATGAATAAAAAAAATTAAGACACACAAACAAGCTAGAGACTTTTCCATTTAGAACTTTCCGTTTACCTGACACTGTTCATACCAACTCTCCAGGACATGACTGGTAATTCCCAGCTTTAAATGAAACAGAATAACTTTGCATTTCCCATATTTATATAGTCTCCATATAACCAAATTGGATTTGTATGGGATTCAGTTCAGTTCAGTTCAGTTCAGTCACTCAGTCGTGTCCAACTCTTTGCGACCCCATGAATCACAGCATGCCAGGCCTCCGTGTCCATCACCAACTCCCGGAGTTCACTCAGACTCATGTCCATCGAGTCAGTGATGCCATCCAGCCGTCTCATTCTCTATCATTCCCTTTTCCTCCTGCCCCCAATCCCTCCCAGCATCAGGGTCTTTTCCAATGAGTCAACTCTTCACATAAGGTGGCCAAAGTACTGGAGTTTCAGCTTTAGCATCATTCCTTTCAAAGAAATCCCAGGGCTGATCTCCTTCAGAATGGACTGGTTGGATCTCCTTGCAGTCCAAGGGACTTTCAAGAGTCTTCTCCAGCACAACAGTTCAAAAGCATCAATTCTTCGGCATTCAGCTTTCTTCACAGTCCAACTTTCACATCCATACATGTCCACTGGAAAAACCATAGCCTTGACTAGACGAACCTTTGTTGGCAAAGTAATGTCTCTGCTTTTGAATATGCTGTCTAGGTTGGTCATAACTTTCCTTCCAAGGAGTAAATGTCTTTTAATTTCATAGCTGGAGTCACCATCTGCAGTGATTTTGGAGCCCCCAAAAATAAAGTCTGACACTGTTTCCACTGTTTCCCCATCTACTTCCCATAAAGTGATGGGACCAGATGCCATGATCTTCGTTTTCTGAATGTTGAGCTTTAAGCCAACCTTTTCACTCTCCTCTTTCACTTTCATCAAGAGGCTTTTTAGTTCCTCTTCACTTTCTGCCATAAGGGTGGTGTCATCTGCATATCTGAGGTTATTGATATTTCTCCCAGCAATCTTGATTCCAGCTTGTGCTTCTTCCAGCCCAGCATTCCTCATGATGTACTCTGCATAGAAGTTAAATAAGCAGGGTGACAATATACAGCCTTGACGTACTCCTTTTCCTATTTGGAACCAGTCTCTTGTTTGGGATTAAGGAAGAAAAATCCCTGAAGAAGGAAATGGCAACCAACTCCAGTATTGTTGCCTGGAGAATCCCATGGAGAAAGGAGTCTGGTAGGCTACAGTCCACGGGGTCACACAAATCTGGACATGACTGAGCGACTTCACTTTCACTTTCACTTTCAAGGAAGAAAAATAGTTTTGTCAGATTTAACAGTGCCTAATCAACAGAAAAGTCATAAAATCTTTTTGAGTTAGGAGTTTTTCATATGACCTTGTTTGAATTTTCTCCACATATCTGTGATTGTCCCTGACAGATTTCTTAGGTCTTTGACTCCTGTTAGTAAGAGTGTTAAAAAAAGCTAATTATAAAGAACATACTGTTGTTAATGGGAATTCCATGGTTCCTCTCTAATTCCTTCAAGAAGATATATTCTTTGTTGTTTACTTAATGAAAATCAAGAAAAAAATTCACCTGAGGTAAAAATTAAAGATTAATTTTACCCTTATGTTCAATATTTGAAATTTTAATTATGTCTGTTGCTTAGAAATGGATAAAATGCATATTTCTGATAGCAATGAAAAATGAAAACATTTGGAACAAGTACAGTTTTCTTTATGAAAAGATATTTTGTATAAATTTGGAAAACTATCACTAGCAGTGATATGTATTACAATGAGGTGGATGAAACTGGAGCTTATTATACAGAGTGAAGTAAGCCAGAAAGAAAAACACCAATACAGTATAGTAACGCATATATATGGAATTTAGAAAGATGGTAACAACAACCCTGTATGTGAGACAGCAAAAGAGACACAGATGTATAGAACAGTCTTTTGGACTCTGTGGGAGAGGGAGGGGGGGATGATTTGGGAGAATGGCATTAAAACATGTATAATATCATATAAAAAACAAATCGCCAGTCCAGGTTCGATGCAGGATACAGGAAGCTTGGGGCTGGTGTACTTGGATGACCCAGAGGGATGGTATGGGGCGGGAGGTGGGGGGGGTTCAGGATGGGGAACACGTGTACACCCGTGGTGGACGCATGTTGATGTATGGCAAAACCAATACAATATTGTAAAGTAAAAAATAAATAAATAAAAAAATAAAATGTCAGGTAAATACCATCATAGTTAACTTTATATTATGATATCTTCATACATTTAAGCATAGAATAGTATAACAAACACCATCATTTAGGTTCAAAATTATCAAGACATGATCAGTCTTGCTTAATCTGTATACACACCTATTTCCTGATATTAAAAACAATTTGAAATGTCTATCATTTTAATGATTCATTACACACACAAGCAAACTTGGACACACATGGCATATATATATATATGTGTGTGTGTGTGTGTGTGTGTGTGTGTGTGTATGTATGTACCCTTTTTAAAAATCAAAATTGACTACTAAAAATTAAGAATGTCTTCAATACAATCAAATATTCAAACAATACTCAAAGTAAAATTATTTAAACATATTTGAGTCAAGATTCAGCTATTTCCACACCATGTAGTTTGTTGAGACATTTGTTACATCTCAGTTAATCCACAAGACTCATCACTCTAAATTTAACTTTTCTTTCCATTTATGTGTTGAGAAAAGTTATTGATCTTATGGATTTTCGCACATTATGGATTTTTCTGACTGCATCCCCACAGTGTGGTTTAATGTGCTTCTTTATTTACTTTAAATTAGTAGAATCTTGATTAGATGCAATTTTACATATTTGTCAACAATACTCATAACTGATACTCTACATTTCATATTGCTTCATATCTGAAGGCAAACAGTTCTTACTTTTGTCATATTTTATTTCCAGTCTTGATGTGTTCTTGTTCCTAAGTTTCATTATTAGCTTCATGTACTGGCACTTGAATCATTTATTATGAATTTCCTCATCACTCTTCCTTTTAAAGTTTTGCCAGTTATTGATGATAACTGTCTAAATCAAATATTTTAGTGATCACATAAAGAAACACAACAAAGAACGAAAAAAAAAAGAAACTCCTAGAACTGAATGATGTAATATTTAAAATCAAAATGGTTATATCAAAAGATCAAACATATAAAAGAAAATACCATTGATTTTAAATATTATTTTTTAAATTATTCAAATTAAAGTAGAGAGATAATAGCAGCAGCAGAAAAAATGATTTTTAACAATAAAGAGAATTTCAATAACTATGGAACAATTTCAAGTAGTATAACATCTATATCATTGGAGTCCAAAAGAGAAAGGAGAGAAAATAATAATAACCAATGGTTTTTCAAATGTGCAGAACAATATCACATTTAAAAAGACACTCAACAAACAAGTAAGAGAAAAATCATGTTATTGTAAAATTACTAAAAATAAAATGTTAGGATAAAAAGGGAAACAATGAGAATGTCCATTAAATGCTCATCAGAAATAACTGATGAAAAGAGAGTGACACATATAAAGTTCTGAGAGAAAATCCTTCAACCTATAATTATATATCCTTCAAAATCAAGGTAATATAAAACACATTAGAATTAATCAACAGCACAACTGCACTGTAAAACTATTAACTGGAAACTCTTCAGAATGAAGGACATGTGGACCAACATAAAATAACGAATTAGAAGGAAATATTAAATATGTATAGTAAATATAAAAGGCTATTTTGTATTTTTATTGATACTTTAAAATATCTACTATTTATAAATTAATAACAATATTACAGGGTATATAACATGTAGAATAAAATCAATGCTGATAATGATGAAAATAAAGGGATGTGGGAAATTACACTATCTATTATTCAACTTCTTGCATTATAGATAAAGTGATGTAGCAATTGCTCACGTAGGCTGCTGTGAGAAATGATGGATGCACACCAAATTCACCAGAGCAATCACTAAAAATAAACAAAATGCCGTATCATGTGACGAAGAAAGGGAAAGTAAGATTCTAGAAATTTTTATTAGTGCAATAATAAACAGGAGACTGCAGGAGAAGAAGTAAACTCAAGATTGTATAGCAAATTCAACCAAATAAGTCACTGCAGTAAAATGAGATTAATAAAACACTACAAATAACATGCAGTGTTTGTCAGTTTGGAATTTAAAAACTTAACCCAACAAACTACTAAACAAATCATGTAATTATAAATACACAGATAGGTTGTAAGGACAAGGAGGAGAAAAATGTACCGTAAAATAATAATCATGTTAGCTGAAATGATGTATCAGTATCTCAGAAACAAGACCTCAAGATAAGAAGTATATCATCTGACATAACAAGAGCATTTATAAAGATTATAAAAGGAAATTTATCAAATAGGCCTAACATTCCCGAACATAAGTGAATTTAATATCAGAGCTTTGGAATACATGAAGCAAATATCAATAGAACTAAGAAGTAAATAGTTATAATTGTGGAGTAGTTAACACTGACCTCCTCTATTGAAATGTGAATTGAACAATAAAAATCCCTGAAAATTAAAAGCACAGTCAATCAACATAAAATAATTAAGACTATAGATTGCAGTACCAAATGGGATATAGTTTTCATGCACTGCTGGTGAGAATGGAAGCTGGCACAACCGGTGTAGAAAACAGGTTTTTAAGTTAAAAACTTAAATATACACCAGCCATATGAGCCAGCAATTCTATTCTCAGATATTTGCTCCAGATGAATAAAATTACACGTCCATGCAAAGATATTTATCAGAATGTTTAAAGCAGATTTATTTAAAATAGCCCAAATGACTACAAATCAAATGCCTAGCAACAATTCAATGTATTAAGCGTGGTACATCCACGGGGTGTAATCGTGCTCAGTAGTAAAAATAAATGAACTATTGATGCACAAAGTAATATCCCCAATAGTTATGCTGAATGAAAGAAGCTTGACAAAAGATAATTCAGATTGTATGTTTCCATCTGTATATAATTCTAGAAAATTCAAACCTATTACAATGACAGAAAACAGGTAAGTTCTTGAGAGATCATGGAGCTGGAGGAGAAGAAGAAGCAGGGAATACCAAGGGTCTTAAGAGAAAATCCAGAGAAGGCAATGGGACCCCACTCCAGTACTTTTGCCTGGAGAATCCCATGGATGGCGGAGCCTGGTGGGCTGCAGTCCATGGGGTCGCGAAGAGTCGGACACGACTGAGCGACTTCACTTTCACTTCTCACTTTCATGCATTGGAGAAGGAAATGGCAACCTACTCCAGTGTTCTTGCCTGGAGAATCCCAGGGACGGGGGAGCCTGGTGGCTGCTGTCTATGGGGTCACACAGAGTCGGACACGACTGAAGTGACTTAGCATAGCGTAAGAGAAAATCGAGAAGTGATGGCTTTATTATCTTGACTGTGATGATGGTCTCACAGAAGTATAAATATGCCAAAGAAACCCACATCAATTTGAATATGTGTGGTTTGTTCTGTCAGTTATCCCTCACTGAAAGTGAAAGTGAAACTGAAGCCGCTCAGTCGTGTCCGACTCTTTGCTACCCTATGGACTGTAGCCTACCAGGCTCCGCGGTCCATGGGATTTTCCAGGCAAGAATGCTGGAGTGGGCTGCCATTTCCTTCTCCAAGGGATCTTATTACTGCTGCTAAAAAAATCTGATTTCAATGCTACTCTCTCAAATCTTCCTACCTTTTCCTCCCGACCATTGCATCCAGAAGTCTGTTCTTTTGCACTCAAACATATGCATTAGGGCTTCCCTGCTGGCTCAGACAGTAAAGAATAAACGAGCAATACAGGAGACCCGGGTTCAATCCCTGGGTGGGGAAGATCTCCACTCTCCCCTTACCCCACTGTGTCCAAAAGTCTGTCCTTTTGCACTGAAACATGTGCATTACCGTATGTAAAGTTCCAGTGGGAATTTGTTATATGAGGCAGGGAACCCAAAGCCTGTGTGTTCTGTGACAATGTAGAGGGATGGGACTGGGGAGGCTTCAACATGTTAGTAGTTTGACAAAAAAAGTGTGGGGTTTTAAAAGAAGATATTGTGCTAGATTAGAAGATGTTTAAGACACAAGAACAAGTGTAAAGTGAGGTCATTGTCTAGACCTTGATTTGTATAAACACATTCTTATCCTTACATTTTTATGAATCTGTAATATTTAATATGAATTGGTTATTAGGTGATAAATAAAAATATTGCTAATTTTGCTAGTTGTCGTTTTTCTGGTCAAGAACTGATCATTTTTGGTCCTCCTGATAGTTAATATTCTTAAAATTGGTTAATGAGTATTTGTGCTGCATTTTCAACTGTATTTAAAACATATTTTCAATGATAAAAATAACAATGATTTATTTTATATTTGTAAAATCAATATGATGCTCAGAAAGTATTAAATATTTTAGTACCAGCAGTTGATGAAAATATACAGAACTCCGTAATAAGTTAATGAAATTAAAAATTGGGCAACCACTAAATGGGCATACCAGATGGCTCAAAGGTAAAGAATTCACCTGCAGTGCAGGAGACACAAAAGACTCTGGTTTGATCTCTTCATTGGGAATATTTCCTAGAGAAGGAAATGGCAACCTTCTCCAATATTCTTGCCTGGAAAATTCCATGGACACAGGACCCTGGTAGACTACAGTCCACAGGGTCACGAAGGATCAGACACAACTGAGCACATACATGGACATGATGAAGATAATTTGTCCAAATTTAGTATATATTTAAAAGCTAGTTTAATCTATAATCTAACAGCTATTTTCTTTACCACTTTATATCTCAAAAAATTTTTTAAATTTGTCCACTTAGAGGCAAATATAAACGAATTATGTAGGAAAAAATGTATAAAGAATTGAAGTTCAAATTAAGGGACCATATGCTACCAAATGTTTCAAAATTATAAGATGATACATTATAAATTATTCTCATAAATTGGCTTTCTAAACTAAGTCTAGGAAAATAAAAATAATACACAGAATTTATTATGATAGTTACGATGATAGGAGAAAGAGAAACCTGTTTAAGTTGAAGTTTAGAAATATCTGTGGCATTTTTCTCCTCTGATACAACCTAAAGCTATCAAAGCATAATATCCATTAAACCTGAATGACTGTTCTACCTTATGTTATTTTTTCAGCTTAAGCATATGACGGAAATATTTAAAAGTTAAGTTATCACTATTTCATGCATCTGTATCATAACAAAACAGATAGGAATACAATACCCTGTCATATGAAACAGTAAAAAAATAGAATGAAATGGTGGCAGTAAGCATATTTGAATGATGAACTATTGTGGATTTGTTTGCTATCTTCCATATTTCAAATTTCCTATAGTGGTCATACATTTAAGGGGAAGGGAAAAATTGTTGCAAATAATGGTCCTTTTTTGATTGAAGAGTGTTGGCAGCTGTCAGCGGTGTCAGATGAGAGATACCCAGAGCTGAGTTCAGGCTAATAAGGAAGACTGTTATCAATTAATATGTCTGAAATGGGCCCTAGAGAAATAGCCAGTGACATTTCTGACCTACGTCGGCAATCCTGGTTTTATTTTCCAATCAAGTGAATACAGGGATATAAATCTGTATAATATTTCTTTCTTTGTTAAATTTTTATTTTTGATTGGAGGATAACTGCTTTACAGTGTTGTGTTGGTTTCTGCTGTACAACAAAATGTATCAGCTATAAGTATACATATACTTATATCTATCCCCCCTTATATACAGTATATACATACACTGTATATTATATGTATATAATTATTATTATATTTATATAATAATTATATATTATTACAATTATACTATATACAGTATAAAATACTGTCTATATTATACAGTATGTGTATATATACTTATATTATCCCTCCATGCATAATATGTCAATATAGAGAAAACATGCCATTACTCTGAATCATATTAGCTTGTTTGGATTTAATATCAGTTCCAGTATCTAGACATATATGTAAATATTAAATAAAACGTATAGTATAGTATTTTTCAAAATATATAATATATTAAAATAAGGTGGCATTGATATTAACACAATATTATCTAATAAAGTTATTAATATTTGAACAACAATATTATTATAAGCATCAATATAATATATCCAAGTAGAATCACATGATTTTAATATAGAAAAGTGTATTTCATATAATATATTATACTCACACATGAAGGGATGTCTATTGAGAAATTTTAAGTGATCTACATAATAGCAAATAGAAGTAGGATTGTATATCTAATTTTAAGGTCATAGAGTCTACATTATACTTTGCATTTTCCTGAATAGAAGAAAGGAAATGCATAGATTTCTGACATTGTGTATGACATCTGTCTTGGGTAGTTCATGTTCTTAAAGCTGAATAAAGTTCTTTAAATTGCATTTTAACTTTTGGACCAGTCTTGAAACTAGACATAATAAAATGTTTTCTATTATCTCCTTTTAGACCATCATTTTCCCTCTTACTCTAAAGATTCTTGAGGTCACAAAGCAGAGAAAGAATAAGTCAGAATGATGGATTTGGTGGCTGTGTAGGGGAAGATAAAAGTTGGAGCTGAGGAAGTGTGGATCAGATAAATATAGAAACTTAATCCTATTTGTGATCTCTTAAAAATCAAGGGAAACTTGGCAGTATCTTAGAGTGACATTATAAATAAAGGCTTTTAAATGGCTTTCTCAGAACTGCTAATAGGAATATAATAAGAAATGAGTGGATATAGCTTGCAGATATAAGTGAGAAGGAAGACAATTTTTGAACCAAAAATTATAATTAAGCATGTGTTAACTCTTTCTTAAGAGAGTTAGAATGTAAAATACCTTTTTTTTTGTTCTGTTTATGAATTCTCATTAGACTTATATTTTACTCATTTACTGTGGAATTGAGAGTGTATGCTACAGATGAAGCAATGTAGTGGCTGAAACCGCCTAAGCCCTCTTTGACATTATAGCCTTCTCCAACACTACTTGTGCGGTATCCTAAAATGTAGAGTCAATTCATTCCTGGGCTGGCTGTTGTGAACTCTGTTTTGGAGCAGCAGGGAGGGGAGTCCATGGGTTCACAAAGAGTCAGACACAGCTGAACGACTTTCACTCACTTTCGGGGAGGGCTGTGGATTAATGAGCCCCATGTGAAGGCTGTGCATTGATAGGATTGAAAATGCCCATGCAAAATATTCCACAATGGGAAGATACAAATTTCAGTTGATGAAATACACATTGGCAAAATCTCATTTAAAAAAACCTGGTATCTCACCTTTTCTTTCCCTTCCACAAGCTTCCAAAATGGGATTCATTCTTATAACTTCAAGGCTAAATCTTTGTATAACTCTCTACTGAAGGTTCACGTAAACTCCTTTTGGACTATATTCCTCACTACATGTTGCCAATGCAATTAGTATGTATAAAACTTAACTATGTCTTTACCAGTTTTGTAATCCAATTTTAATTTAGCTATTGCAGGTTCACTGGCTATTTCTCATATGTATTTTCTTGTGTGATTGCCGTCAAAAAACTTTATTTTCTGAAATTTTTTTCATATAACATTCTCATGAAAACATGTAATATAAATGAATAAAACAGTGCTCTATTTTTAATACCTAAAAAGATATTCTAATACAGTATTTCAGGAGATAAACTCATATATACTTCTCTATATTTTTCTATCATTGTATAATTTCAAAACACTGGAAAAATCCCAGAATACCTTGTATTTAATTATTTGGAGAAGATATAAAAAATTGCTCTCATAGATGACAAAGAAACAAGTGAATGAAAAATAAGTTTCAAAATTCATGTTGGTGGTGGTTTAGTTGCTAAGTTGTGTCCAACTTTTGTGAGGCCATGGACGGTAGCCTGCCAGGCTCCTCTGTCCATGGGATTCTCCAGGCAAGAACACTGGAGTGGGTTGCCATTCCCTTCTCCAGCAGATCTTCCCAACCCAGGAATCAAACCCAGGTCTCCTGCATTTCAGGCAGATTCTTTACCAACTGAGCTACCAGGGAAGCCTGAAATTCATGTTAACATAATGCTATTCAGCTACTAAATCTTATGCTGTAAAGGCACTTAATGAAATGAAAATATGGTGCAACACTTTGCTAGGTGAAAGAAAGAAATTACGTAGAAAATGATTCCATTAATTTGACCTTAAATGTAGACAAATTCAGAGAAGAAAGCCTGGAAGACTATGCCCTCAAATGCAAATAGAAATCATCTCTGAATTGAGGAATTATAAATGGAGTAAAAGAATATGCATTTCTATTTTTTAGTATTAATATTTATTTAGTTTATACAGATATACACCTAGTTTTATAATGAATTATGAAGCTATTTTACATAAAGTAAGGTTATGTAGCACCATATTGAAGATCAAGAGTTTACTATTTCCTGAGTGAGGTGATTCTCCCAAATATGTTGAAACGCAATGTTCTAAGTCCGCTCAGTGGGGTTAAGAGCGCCACCTGTGGAGCAAAGATGTCTATGACAAGATCAGCCCCACCACCCACTGCTGTGTGACTGGGCAATACCTGCTCTGCTATTCTCGCCTGGGAAATCCCACGGGCAGAGGAACCTGGGGACCTTCAGTCCATGGGATCACAAAGAGCCGCACACGACTGAGCGACTAACACTACATACCTCAGTTTTGTCATATGAAAAATGACAATGAAAATAAGGCATATCACTTGGGATTGTTATCTTGATTAAATGAGTCAATGTACACAGAATACTGTCTGATGCACACTATATGTTATGTAAGTATTTTAAAGTAATTCTATAAAAATAGCAACTTATACCTGGGTAGTAAATACCTAATGATTTCTTTATTTCTAAACTTTGAAGTAGTCAACTACTATTATTTCTGCAAACTTCATGCACATATAAAAACTTATAAATGACTATTGCAAACATAGTGTAGGATACATTGTCCTAATGTATGTGTTCTACAAGTATTTTCAAAGGATTTGAATATCATTATTTTTTCCAAGAATGCTAAGTGACTATGACAGATAAACATTGTCATGCTTGAAGCAATGTGTGATATTGGATGGGCATATACAGGCTGAAAATGATCCCACTGTGACTCAGAACAATTATGTTTTCAAAGAAGACTAATTATGACTTAAGGGATGAAAAATACGATAATCTATGCACTTATACAGTTTGTTACTGAATCTAATTACAAATTGTCTTTTCTATGACCTCTTCCTGGTTATATAAAGATAATTATTCCATCTGTGAAAACTTATAAAATATAATGTATTCTGAAAGGCTTGTGTAAAGCTGAAACTAAGCTCAACTTAGCCAGCTCCTCAAAGAGACAAGCAGATGGCAGTTAATACAATGCCTCTGTCTTCAGAAAACCACTGAGGAGGCTTGGCCAAAATAGCATACCAAAAGACATACTTTGCAATGGTCAGGAAGTTCCAAAGCTTAAAAAAATAAACTCTTAAAGTCCTAGTTTCTAAAATGCTACTTAAAAATAAGATAACATATTTCCCTTTATTAATTTAAAGAAGCAAATCTAATGTTTCATATTAGGATCTAAAGGTGTGAAGCGAGCAAGTTCTATAAAACCTTAGGGCTGGACAGGCAGTAAAATGAGGCTCTGGGGGATGTGAGTGGTAATATTATCACAGAGGAAGTAGTTTGAAATCCTTTTCCTTTTTCTTTTTTAATTTGACAGATCTTTTTATAAAAGAAAAACAAGGAATGCCTCTTAACAACTCCCCTTATTCCATAAGCAACTTTATCATTCCTTATAGGATGGGTGGGGGAAGGTTACTGACTGCGCCTTGAAGTTCATTTTTTCCAAGGTTGTGGAACTGCCTCAATATACCTTTCAGAAGATACTCTGCACTTGTGTGAATCTATTTAAAGCTTCTCTACTTACTTAAATGGGCTTCCCTGGTGGCTCAGTCAGTAAAGAATCTGCCTGCAATGCAGGAGACTGGGGTTCGATCCCTGGGTCAGAAGGTCCCCTGGAGAAGGAAATGACAACCCACTCCAGTATTCTTGCCAGGAAAATCCCATGGACAGAGAACTCTGGAGGGTTTCAGTCCACGGGGTCACAAGAGAAACTAAACCACAACCACCACTTACTTAAATGCAGAAGCAAGGATATTAATAATATAAAAGTGTTAAGTTCTTGAACTATTTCAGTTGAAGTATCTTGGGGACTCTATTATTACCTACTGTAGTGTTTCCCAGCTCAATGTCTTCCTTCAGATTTATATTTATTTATTTTAACCATTAGTTAATATGAGATCAGTTTTCAAGAAATAATTTTAATTCTCTAAGAGTGCTGAAAGGCATCTGCAATTCCAGGACTTTGAAATGTTTGTTCTGTTTCTCCCATCCACCATGACAGTTTGTTGCCCAATTGAAGGCTTCAGTGTATTCCAACAGTCAGGTCAATCACAGTTACAAGAAATAGATAATATGAATGAGGACCACAATGAATAATATGCAAACAGGATTAACAAAACTTGATGGCTAACTGGAATTCAAAAGAGATTAGGTCAGTTTGGAAATACTGAGGTTGAGATTTCTGCAAAAATTATAGGCAAAGGTTTTGAGTAGCATGAGGTGATTCCAGTCTCAGAGACCATTGTAATTGTCCACAAGGTATCTTCCCTTTCACCCTGTTTCTAAGAAAAGCCTACCTTTAGTTCTGTAGGATTTCCTTAACCATCTCTAACATCTAAATAATTAGTAAGCAGAAATGGCTGTGACTGGCATGTGAAATAAGAGAGCAAAAAAGGAACTAAAATCTTTTGATTGCTATGGTAGACATTATCATATCTTACCAGTATCCCTACCACAATTGCAGAAGCTCTATACAATCAGCAAAAACAAGACCAGGAGCTGACTGTGGCTCAGATCATGAACTCATTGCCAAATTCAGACTGAAATTGAAGAAAGTAGGGAAAACCACTAGATCATGCAGGTATGACCTAAGTCAAATCCTTTATGATTATACAGGGGAAGTGAGAAATAGATTTAAGGGACTAGATCTGATAGACAGAGCACCTGATGAACTATGGACAGAGGTTCGTAACACTGTACAGGAGACAGGGATCAAGACCATCCCTATGGAAAAGAAATGCAAGAAAGCAAGGTCTGAGGAGGCCTTACAAATAGCTGTGAAAAGAAGAGAAGTGAAAAGCAAAGGAGAAAAGGAAAGATATAAGCATCTGAATGCAGAGTTCCAAAGAATAGCAAGGAGAGATAAGAAAACCTTCCTCAAGATCAATGCAAAGAAACAGAGGAAAACAACAGAATGGGAAAGACTAGGGATCTCTTCAAGAAAATCAGAGATACCAAGGGAATATTTCATGCACAGATGGGCTCGATAAAGGACAGAAATGATATGGACCTAACAGAAGTAGAATATTGAGAAGAGGTAGCAAGAATACACAGAAAAAATGTACAAAAAAGATCTTCACAACTCAGATAATCACGATGGTGTGATCACTGACCTAGAGCCAGACATCCTGGAATGTGAAGTCAAGTGGGCCTTTGAAAGCATCACTACAAATAAAGCTAGTGGAGCTGATGTTATTCCAGTTGAGCTATCCTGAAAGATGATGCTGTGAAAATGCTGCACTCAATATGCCAGCAAATTTGGAAAACTCAGCAGTGGCCACAGGACTGGAAAAGGTCAGTTTTCATTCCAATCCCAAAGAAAGGCAATGCCAAAGAATGCCCAAACTACCGCACAATTGCACTCATCTCACACACTAGTAAAGTAATGCTCAAAATTCTCCAAGCCAGGCTTCAGCAATACATGAACCGTAAACTTCCAGATGTTCAAGCTAGTTTTAGAAAAGGCAGAGGAACCAGAGATCAGATTGCCAACATCCACTGGATCATCAAAAAAAGCAAGAGAGTTCCAGAAAAACATCTATTTCTGCTTTATTGGTAAGACAAAGCCTTTGACTGTGTGGATCACAATAAACTGTGGAAAATTCTGAAAGAGATAGGAATACTAGACCACCTGACCTGCCTCTTGAGAAACCTATATGCAGGTCAGGAAGCAACAGTTAGAACTGGACATGGAACAACAAACTGGTTCCAAATAGGAAAAGGAGTATGTCAAGGCTGTATATTGTCACACTTCTTATTTAACTTATATGTAGAGTACATCATGAAAAACGCTGAGCTGGAAGAAGCACAAGCTGGAATCAAGATTGCCAGGAGAAATATCAATAACCTCAGATATGCAGAGGACACCACCCTTATGGCAGAAAGTGAAGAACTAAAAAGCCTCTTGATGAAAGTGAAAGAGGAGAGTGAAAAAGTTGGCTTAAAGCTCAACATTCAGAAAACGAAGATCATGGCATTTGGTCCCATCACTTCATGGGAAATTGATGGGGAAACAGTGGAAACAGTGTCAGACTTTATTTTTTTGGACTCCAGAATCACTTCAGATGGTGATTGCAACCATGAAATTAAAAGACGTTTGCTCCTTGGAAGGAAAGTTATGACCAACCTAGATAGCATATTCAAAAGCAGAGACATTACTTTGCCAACAAAGGTCTGTCTAAGTCAAGGCTATTGTTTTTCCAGTGGCCATGTATGGATATGAGAGTTAGACTGTGAAGAAAGCTGAGTGCCGAAGAATTGATGCTTTTGAACTATGGTGTTGGAGAAGACTCTTGAGAGTCCCCTGGACTACAATGAGATCCAACCAGTCCATCCTAAAGGAGACCAGTCCTGGGTGTTCTTTGGAAGGACTGATGCTGAGGCTGAAACTCCAATACTTTGGCCACCTCACGCAAAAAGTTGACTCATTGGAAAAGACCCTGATGCTGGGAGGGATTG
The DNA here is from genome assembly GCF_027580195.1 of Bos mutus. Lineage (NCBI taxonomy): Eukaryota > Metazoa > Chordata > Mammalia > Artiodactyla > Bovidae > Bos > Bos mutus. Next base: position 10,284,506 of record NC_091640.1, on the reverse strand, counting down.
GGGGCAGGAGGAGAAGGGGACGACAGAGGATGAGATGGCTGGATGGGATCACCAACTCGATGGACATGAGTTTGAGTGAACTCTGGGAGTTGGTGATGGACAGGGAGGCCTGGCATGCTGCGATTCATGGGGTCACAAAGAGTCGGACATGACTGAGTGACTGAACTGAACTGAACTGATGCATTTTATTTTGTTAATGAAATATAAGTAGAAACCATACATCTGTGTTTCAGAACAGAAGCAGTAAAAGACATTTGAATAGTTCTCTTGTCTTTATCTTTCCTTTCTTGGGCAACCAGATGCTGTAGTATGAGAGGATGGAGTTTCAGTCAAGCTTGAGACAATGAGTGACTGTACCGCCCACTGACTCAAGCATCTGTGGTATGAGATTGCTGAGAACTTGGTTACCTAGCTTAGCACCCCAATAAAATCACCAACTAGATTCTTAACACCATAGGAGGTACTCCCTGTATTTTCCAGTTAATATTCCTTTAATTCAATACTAATTATTAACTCCCATTTAAAAAGAGAAGAAAGATGAAAGTGAGCTTATAGAAAGTAATGAGAGAAAGGAGGTCACAGAGGCCAGCTATAGATAATAGCTGGAATAAAGACTTGTCAGAGTAACAGAAGAGATAAAAATGCCTAACCTAAAAGGATACAAGAAGTTGAATAGGGTCAGAGATGGAGAGAAATATGATGTGCCCAGGGACAAGTGTATTTGCATATTAATTTCAAAAACATTATTTCAAATAGCTGCCCAAGTTAAGTAATTTCCAAGATATTAAGCGTAGTCAAACGGGCCACAAATCTCCATAGCCTGTATAATTCAGTTAACTTCTTCTGCATTATATCAAATCTTCGTTTCTCTAGTTCAGTTCAGTCCTCATTTTTCTGGGATATTTTCTCCACAATATTAGGTCCTGAATTAATTCCTCTGCCATTTCTTCAGTATTTTTAAAGCATATGCTTAAAATATTTTATACTGAGTATGTTTTTATTTGGGATTTCCTCATGTATCTGGTGCATTCTGATTTGGGTAAAACTCTCAAGCATTTAATACCAGGATATTCTACATGCATGGCTGCAATCTATAAAATACTAAAATCAGCTTGGGGTATTCCATTAAAAACAAAAACTTAAAAGGAAACTTCATTTCATCAAAGTTATAATGAATGACTTTTAAACTTAAGGTTAGCTAGGATAATGAATTTCCTGGAATATAACAGATTTTAGTCTTCCCCCCTCCCTCTCCCCCCTCCAGGGGGTATATAATATATATCTTTACTTTCTGAGATAATTTAATTAAGGTATTAATTTTTCTGTTTGGAGCTATATTTGATATAGATATATAGATAGATAGACGGATGTTCCCTCTGGTACCATTTCTATGATCTGAGGTGGCAAGCAGAAAATATTTCTTTGTTGGCTGTTTATATTCTATGATATTAATTAACATTTAAAACAGGAAAAATAGACATAAAATTTTACTGTAAATAATTAAATATTTTACTATTGATTTTACTTTATGTATGATTACAAAGATGAAAGGTAGTTGAGAGCAGCATATACAAAAAGAAATATATAACTAAAGATAAATCTACATTCATACATTCATAAAATAGTGGTGGGTCTAAAATTTTCAAAAAGAAAGTGCACCTATCCATGAACTATTCCCAATTATACGTTGTATATCAAATCCCAAGTCTCAAACACACACAAAAACTTGTTACACACACAAAAATTTGTTACACACACACAAAACACACACAAACACTCACACACATTAAAGCAATATGTGTATAATATATTATTTATAATACATATTATATTCTCATGTAATTAAAATGTGTATACATAATTATACTACATATCTATACATACACACATGTAAACATATTAAAAACAATTGAATTCCATCTAAAATTCAGCAATTACTTATTAGTCTACTTTGATAAGTATTTTTTTTCTTTGAGCAAAATGAGTGTTATAAAACTTTTGAAGTATTAACTTTTTGTATTTTAATGTTAATATTTACATAATGAAATATTATGAATCTTCCTCCTTTTCCACCAAAAAGATAACTATTATCTTGAATATAAAGAGATTTTTTTTTCTATAGATAAAAAAATCTACTCTATGGATGTTTATAAATAACATATATTCAGCATTTAAAAATCTGCTTGAATGAGATATCATGTAAAGCCTTTCTCAAATTGAATATTTAATCTATGAGTTAGACTCATCTGTATTGGTATATATAGACCCAGTGCATTCATTGCCACTGATTAGGATTATACTGACATATGAAGAAATCTCAATTATATACTCATTGCCTATTGAGGGAGCTTTGAGTTGTTTTCTCTTTATTTATTTACCATCAATGTTTAATGAAAAGCTTTGTACCCATAAATTAAAGAGTTGGGAATTCCACAATCATAGAATCATGCAAATGAGGCATTTTTCACCTAAAACATTGTTTTGTGTGATTATACAACATTATTGGTTAATTGTTTTCATTACATAAATACCACCTGTCGATTTGAACTTATATATCTCTACAAAGACAAGATAAAGTAAAAAATATTTTCTTTCTTATCAACAATATATTCTAGTCTCTCAAGAATTTATTGCAACATTTATTATTTAGTCCTCAATTTCCATTGTAAATATATTATTTTGTCTTCCACTTATTGGAAATCTTTTTAGCCACTTCTTACTATAGTAAATAAAGACATAGTTGTACTCTGACAATTTTTGCTGATGTTGTATTAGTAGCTACATAAAGCCTAGTCAAATATATCAAACAAATGTTCCTTTCTTCAATTATCAATTTTTTCAGTACATCTTCTTTATAACTATAATATCTATAAATTTATTCTACCATCAAAAGCAATACTTAGTAAGCACCACTGCCAAATGGTGTGGAAAATATGATTTTGTTATTGAAAAAGGCATAATATAAACATGAATTTTTTAAAGACCCAAATCTTAGTGAATGAAAAGAAAGTTTAAAGTCATAGACTCTGCTATTTTGCTTGTGTGTGTGTCTATGTGTGTATGTGTATCTGTGTGTGTAGGATCAAAGCAAAATTTTAAAATTCATAAAATAGTTTCATAGAACCATATAGTATTGGACGCAGATGAACTGGGTGAAATATTAAAAGCATTTAAGCAAAAATACTTTTTTGAAAATGGTAGTAATGGTTTTTACACTAAACTGTGAACTTACGTGACAATTCTTTTATTTTATGTTGGACCTGATTACATGTTCTCTAGTTGAAAATTTTTTACTATGCATGAAGAGAATCCCTTAATCTTTTTGTGTGTAAACAGTAACTTGCTTGGTTCGTTCCCTCTAGCTGCAGGAAATGATTTACACACTTACTTTACATTAGTTTGAAATGAAAACTGGGATAAAATGTGGATTTTCCACTCCACAGTTTCTGATTCAGTGAGGTATTTTTAACAGTCTCTAAAGGTGATTCTAAGGCGAATAGACTGAGGACACTACCACCACCATCATCATCTTCATCATTATTATCATCATGTTATCTAACTAACATTGAATGCTTAATCCATGCTTATAACTATACAAATACTATGCCATTTTTAAATGACTTGTCTTACAACATTTCTACGGTATGCATTCTATGTGCTATGTTATGAATGCAGAAAATGTGCACATGTAGGTTAGCAATTTTGCTTAGCCTTGTGGGGTGGGGTTGGAGTTAAACTCAGGGCACTTGCTTCCTTCTGAGTGGGTACCTTTAACCAATGTGCCTGAAGGATTTTGGAATATGGATAATATATTGGAAAAGAAATATGTGTGTAGATATGGGCCAGGGTTTATTTTTAGAGCAGTGGTTTCCCAACTTTCATGTTTTACACTCTTAGCAGGAAAAGAAAAACGCTTCAGGTGGACTCCAGCGTTTGCTGCGCATGTGTATACTAATCATTTACTTCTATAACTTCTATGACTATACAGATATTTCACAAGACACACGGAAAAATGAAATGCAAAAGGAGATAAAGCATCAACAAAAATAGAAATTCTTATATTTTCCCACAGCTCGATTGATGGTCTTGTGTATGCCCTGTGTTATCTAAGCACCTGTCTGGAGACCGTTCTTAGGATAGAGGTGCACTATGTGGTCAGATGGATGTTCCAGGCAGACATTTCCCACCTTATCCTGCTTCCTCTGTCTTCAAGAGAACAATTGGCTCTAGTTCTCAGCTTGACTTTACTGTATGGCTCTGATCATGTAGCAGTAACCTTCTGGTTGACAAATTATATCTAGAATGGATGGTTATTATGAATAATAATGACTGAGAATGTGTAATAGTAGACAAAGGTATGACACGAAGTAAATAATTAAATCAACTGTGTAATTTTCAACTGGTTCTTTTTCTTAATTATATTATTTATTTAAATTCTCATTTAGTAACATTAAATTATTGCTATTAAGAAGAATCTAAATAAAATGTAAAGACTTGTACATCTATAGATAATAGTTGCATGGTACTAACTAAGGTATGGCTTCCCAACCAGCTCTAGTGGTAAAGAACCTGCCTGCCAATGCAGGAGATGTAAGAGACACTGGTTGGATCCCTGGGTCAGGAAGATTCCCTGGAGAAGGGAATGGCAACCCACTCGTTTTCTAACCTAGAGAATCCCATGGAGAGAGGAGCCTGGCGGGCTACAGTCCCTGGGGTTGCAAAGAGTAGGCCACGACTGAAGCAACTCAGCATGCATGCATAACTAACTAAGGTACTTAAACACTCTCAGATTGAGTTTCTCCAACTGCAAAATGAGATAACGTACCTGACTTCTGTATATGTTGTGATAAGTCAGGTAAAAGAATTGGGACTGCACCAGGAGCATGCCAAATGCAAAACAAAGGTAGTTAGTATTAGGCCATAAAACAAGCCATTAAACGTTTATAATCCCAGATTTCTTCAGAACCCTCTAATTAATCCACCCTTAGAGTGTATAAGAGAATCAGTAGTAAATCCCCATTACCACAGGAATAAAAAATCAAAGGAGTTAACTGTCAATATGAATGCTGCTTAAATCGTAGAGAAAAGAACTCCTTCCAAGACAGGACAAGAATAATAGGAAGTATTTGCTGCAGGCTGCATACGAATGACAGAGGAGTTTGGAAGGCTGCAGTCCAAATGGTCACAAAGAGTCAGACGCAACTGAGTGACTAAGCACACACAGCAAGCTAATGCACACGGTTTCTATTATGTGAAAAATCAGGTTTTGGAGTAGAAACTTACTGTCCATAGGATTTGCCAGGCAAAAATACTGGAGTGAGTTGTCATGTCTTTCTCTAGGGGATTTTTCTGACCCAGGGATCGAACTGCACTTCTTACATTGGCAGGAGGATTTTTACCACCAAGCCACCAGGGAAGCCCGGAATGATATTTGGGGAGGTCTAAATCAATCACCTTAGTCATTGCCAGAAAAAAAAAAAAACATCTAATGAAGTTGAATCTAGTGACTAGTTTTTAAAAGGTGGGGGGAGGGGGGTTAAACGATAAATATGAGAAGATCTCTTAGGTACTAGAATAATGATGCATAGATATAGAAAATTGGATAGAAAAGATCAGGAAATTAGAACACGAATTCAAAAGGCACAACATCCAAAAGTAAATATTAAAGCAAATGGAGGGGAAATATTACAGAATAAATGTCCATTCACTGTCTTCACGTTCTCTCATTCAGTCTACAGAAAAGTGCAATTTAGCTTTCCCCCACCCTAATAGTGCAATGCAACCAATCTATCAAGATCAAAAGGAAAATTTCCATTATATTTTAACAAAATCTAAAAACCACTTTTATTTATTACTGTAAGATTAGCTTCACAGTGGTATAACATATTGTTGCCTTCACAATAACCACATTCCTTTTATAAATGCTCCCTTTTTTGGTTTGCAAATCTCCATACACATTTGTGTTTCTCTTTTGCCTGTAGAATCTCCATCTCATTTTCTTGCCCTAAATTCTGAAGGTCCATTCTTTAAAATTTTTTTGCTCATTCAGTACATGTTTATCTCTTGGTTTTCCAGCTTCAGTTAATATTTATATACTGAAGCATCACAAAGCAATCTCCTGAATAGTCTATACATGTCTATTTCCTGATCTACAAACCTATTTTCCAAGAGGCACCTCGATAATCATCTTTTATTCTTCATTCTCTATCATTGCGTGCATGTGTGCTCAGTCACTTCAGTTGTGTCTGACTCTTGGCCCTGGGGACAGTAGCCCACCAGGCTCCTCTGTCCATGAGATTTTTCTGGCAAGAATACTGGAGTGGGCCCTCCACATCATGATTATGTTGTTTCTTTCACCAAATAAAACCAGCCTCCACTCAGAAACTCTCAGTTGAATAAAAATTCCCTGTTTAATGTTTTCCTCCTTTACCTCTCATGCATATTCAAGCTTCATCTATGGTCAATTCTACCTCATAAATCTTTCAAAGATATGCACTAATCTCCTATGACCTCTAAATTCCTAATCCATAGCTTCTTGTTATTAGTTGTTATTCATACCAGCAAAATAACTTGGAATGATATTTTGAAATTAGAAAATATCTTCCAAGAATGTTAAGAATTTCAGACTGTTTAATCTACTAAACTCAGGTCCAAAACTCTGTCCTACAGAAATAAACTGGCATTTAGAAATGCAATGCATTATTGTGATGCATTGTTTATTGTGTAAAAAATTTGGAAATCTTTTTTATTTTATTTTTTAACTTTACAATATTGTTTTGGTTTTGCCATATATCAACATGAATCCGCCACAGGTATACACGTGTTCCCCATCCTGAACCCTCCTTCCTCCTCCCTCCCCATACCATCCCTCTGGGTCATCCCAGTGCACCAGCCCCAAGCATCCTGTATCCTGCATCGAACCTGGACTGGCGACTCGTTTCATATATGATATTATACATGTTTCAGTTCCATTCTCCCAAATCATCCCACCCTCTCCCTCTCCCACAGAGTCCAAAAGACTGTTCTAATTGTTGAAGCTAGTTGAGCAATTTTTGACATATACAACCAGTCAATGTTTAAAGAGGTTTTGGACAGAGAAAGGGACGACAGAGGATGAGATGGCTGGATGGCATCACTAACTCGATGGACGTGAGTCTGGGTGAACTCCGGGAGTTGGTGATGGACAGGGAGGCCTGGTGTGCTGCGATTCATGGGGTCGCAAAGAGTCGGACACGACTTAGCGACTGAACTGAACTGATGACAATGATAGCTACATAGTTTCTTGGTAGAGAAACTATATGCTATCCAGAAAGTAGAGTTTGATAGTGAGTTATATTTAATAAGAAAAATCAGTATTACAAATGAACATGAAAAATAGATATCTTCTTTAACTCACCACCAGAGGAGTCTATAACAAGTGCTAATGTGTACCTGAAGTGTCCAGATTTGGCTTCTGTGCATTAATTAAAAACAAAAACCAATGGCTGGTGCCTCGTGATGAATAGCTCAAGAATTTTATAAGTGTTTCTCAAGAATTAGAAAAGAGTGAATTGAAGAGTGAGTAAAGGTCGAGATGAGTTCCAATGGTAGATGTGCCTCTCGAAGGAGTTGCAAATGACAGGAAAGCAGATACATGTCTCTACCCATTTGGAATTAATAAACAATTTTTAACATAGAAATTACAGTGTTTGAGAGCTCATTTGTAGGGCAATTAAATGAGTGATATGTAAAGATGCTTCAAAAATACAATAAAAAATAAAAGATAACACAAATGAACTTATCTATGAAACAGAAGCAGACTCAGAGACATGAGAGAGGAAACTTGTGACTGCCAGGGGAGGATGGTGAGGGAAGGATGATTGGGGGTTTGTAGCAGATGTGAACTATCATGCAGAGAATGTGTGAACAACAAAGTCCTCCTGTATAATATAGGAAACTGTATTCAATATCCTGTGATAAATCATAAAGGGAAATAATATGAAAAAGAGGGCTTCCCTGGTGGCTCAGACAGTAAAGAATTCACCTGCAATTCAGAATGGGTCAGGAAGATCTTCTGGAGAAGGGAATAGAGAAGGGAATGTGCATGAATCACTTTTTGTACAATAGAAATTAACACAACATTGTAAATCAACTAACTTCAAAACAAACAAACAAAAAAAGAGGTAATGAGAATTCTCTAGGGGCCCAGTGGTTAGGACTCTGTGCTTTCACTGCTCAGAGCCTGGGTTCAGCAAACTTAACATTCCACGAGCCTCGTGGCCAAAACCAAAACAAAACAAAAAAACCCAAATCTCTTAAAAAAGGAGGTCACTGATGCTCCACTAGAGATTTTTAAGAATAAAATAGATGGCAAACTCTTGAAAACAATTCAGCTATAATTCAACTTAAAGGCAGAAAAACGATGGCATTTTCCTTTCCCATGATTTATGTACAACTTCCTCATTTCCACAGAAATGACATTTCTAAATTTTGCACTTAGAGAAAATTACCTAGGCTATTTTTAGCTGTAACTGATGTGCCAAAAGTACTCCCACCTTAATATACTATCCTGCTAATTTACGAAATTCATTTATCATCTAAGTTCTTAGAAGGAAGGAGCAGAAAAAAATGTAAATGTACTGATCTTGTATGTTGATAACTCACTGTTCTATGATAACATTTCAAACTTGATTTCAGATGCCAAAGCAGAGTCTCTGAAAAATTATATGCTTTCCTTTAACTGTAAGACATTTTTTGATGATCCTGTATGTCTTTTACTGAGTACTAATTAATGAGACAAACTTCTGACAAAAATATTTCTACTTTACTAATTCTAGAGCCACTTTTTTTTTTTAATGTGAAACAAGAATTGTCTGACTGGATCACTTCTGAATATTCATGCATTATTTCAAAAGGGCATGCATTGTCTCAAAAAGAAACTAGTTTTCTAGAAGTTGTGAAAAGGTAGATTTTTAGAGCATTTGAGCTGAATTCTCTTAACTGAGTGGTGGCAGCAAAACTCTAACACTGTGAGCCTTTAAAAGAAAGGTCAAACATCTTTCTGGTCAGTATGGCAAAAGTAACTCATTCATTTCTCAAATTATGAGTTGTTACCAGCACTGTGAGAAAGAAAGGATTCATATGGGTTATGAAGTTCTGTATTTGTGTTTTATCCTTAATCTGTTACACCAAAACAAAGATACAGGTATTAGATGATCATAGTTTTTAAGGAAAGTCATCATGACAACAAAATATAAAAGTTCCAATTCCTCATGTTCATCAGCATAGTCCTCAAATATTATGGTCAGTATCAATGAATCCTAATCTAAAGAAAGGGATATGAAAATCAATATCTTCTTTTAAACTGTGTAATGCATTTATTCTTATTGCATTACTACTTAATAACTTGTCAAATACTATACTATAACACTTTACATATAAAATAATGCTAAGAGCATGACTGGCAAAAAGTTCATAATTAGTTATTGATTATTATTTATCAAATTACATGTGTATATTATGATAAACTTCTAAGCAATAGATTTCTTATGAATGCATGGGAAGAATTTGTACACGTCAGTTTAAAGCAACTCCAATTTATGATAATTTAATTGAATAATTTTTAAAAATTTTCTGGAGATAAGTACCTTAAAAATATTTCAAAAGAGAAAACAAAATAAAACAAAATGCATAAGTAGATAATCTATGCTTTAAGATTTCTAAAAATTGTGTGAAAGTGTATGTGTTTAACCAAAAAAGGAAACAAGTAAAAAACATGCTAAATTGAAACTGTAAAAATTTTATATAATTTACCTAATGATCTGATTCATTTCAGTCATCGGTAGAAGTGTTGCTAAAGAAAACACATATAAAGAAGATGAGAGCAAATGATTTCTAGATTTCATAAACTCATTATTTAAAAATTTAAGCAATTCTAGACCTATCAATTTGTATGTTTATTCTTATTGGAAATATTTTTAAATATTTTGTTAAAAATATTTGGTAAACAAAAATATTCAGATTATATTTAAATCTAAATATTTTCAAATTTAAAATTATAAATATTTGTTTGCATATTAGTGATATTTAGACATTTAAAGTACTTTGAATTTGAAATAAATAATATTATATGAAAGTATACTATTTTATTACTTTATTTGATATTGCAAATAGATCTAATATATAGATATATCTTAATTATAATTATAAATTAGCAAATATTTTATGCAAATAAAGTCTTCTCTCAAGATATAGTAATTAAAAAAATAAACTGATTGATAGAACTGAACTATATATAAATTTACATAATCTGAGAAAAACTTTGACATTCTACTTATACATTTTGTTAACTTTTTAATATGTTATTTCATATGCTAGTTATAGATTTACTAAATGCTTTGGCAAATTTACATTGAAATATTTTATTAAAATTAATAACCCAATTAAAATTGCTTGCAACAAATCAGAATTGAGACAATAATAAATCCCTTTCACAATTTGCATTTTCTTAATTTTTAGTTTTGTGTATTTCATATTTGATGAATTAACCTTCATGTAATGGATATAATAGATTGAAAGCTAATATGTGTACATGTTTGAATATGTATGTATTTATATTCATAATGTGCTCAATAATTTGCTTTTATTATTATTATTTTTGTAACATTCTTAATTACTTAAGCTTTTTCACTTTAAGAATTTTTGAAAGTCAATGAAAATTTTGATAACCAAAAAACCTGACAAAAATAAAGAAAATAAAATAAGTATATGTCAACTTTAATAAGAAATTATTCTCCAAAGAAACATAATTTTATTCAAATATGTGAAATCTCCACAATGAATATCATTTACTAAGAAATAAATAATTTATTATTTAAAATATTTATTCTATAAATAAATATTTCCACATATCTTTAAGGTTTATAACTTTAAACCTTGACATGGCATCTGATAGTAGAGTGGTAAATATTTTTTAAAAAATTAAGAAACAAAATCCTGGAGAAAGATGCTACGTTCCTCCCAAGAAACTTGTTTTAAATTTTCTAGATATAAAGAACTTTTATTTTCCTGAATCTGAATTGCAGAGATGCTAAATTGATCTTTGTTTTAGAGAATGTTCAATGTACACGCCAAGTTTGGAGATTTTTAGAAATTTTTTCCTTATGAAGTGGAAATTAGTTTTTCAATTACTTTTTCACTCTATTTTCTTTGAGTTAGCTTATATAATTAATACTTGCCTGCTGATCACATTCTTACCTGTATATCTTCAATAAGGTCTGAAGAGACTGAAATTCAAAATTCACGTGAAACACAGGAAGAATAGTAGGAGAGTTTGCCCCGATTTTGCTTCACAGGCTTCTCCTCGAACCTTACATGTGCCACATTGCTCCGAGTTACAGACACTTGTGCTTGTAGTACCAAGACCCTCAGTATGTCACTGCTTACTGAATGCTATTTTGGGTTTTCTGAGTACAGCCATGAACACTGAGCCTTTGTGTAAAATATCATAAGGGCACTCTGATGTCCGTTCATAGTCTGGGATTAAAATGCAGACAGCTCCAGCAAATAGTTATGAGCTGATTTTTTTCCCCCTCTTTTTCCTAACAACAAACAAAAAAGAAAATAAAGTGCTTATTGGCTTGAGGTGATAAGGAGGGAATTCAACTTATGTAAGAGAATTCTGCAAGTGGAAAGGACATGCCCTCTACTTGAGGATTAGCTGATGAAACAAATGATCAATTTAAAGCAGGCACAAAAGTTGCTAAAAAGAGAAGAGCTTTTAAAGTCTGTCTCTATGATTTCTGGCTGCTCCTAAATTCAGTCTTTCTACTCAGGAATGAAGTAAAATACAGAAAGAGAGGGCAATGTCTAAATTATAATCCTCTTCTTTCCCTTGGTATATGAACTACCTAAATTTATTTATTTTATCAAATTTATAGTTAGGTTTTGTTATAAATAGTTACTGTTGTTTATAGTGAACTACATAATATTACACTCTATACTGTTTACACTCTATACTGTTACTCAAGCTATTTTTAATTAAAAATCATTTTTGAACCAAATCAGAGAAAGGTTAAAGAATATGAACAGTGTTTAATACCATGATCGATGTCTATAAATTTTAACACTTTTATGGTTTACATATGCAAGCATTGCAGGAAACAGCCTCAAATTCAGAAATAGACAAATCCTGCACTATCTGGAGGATACGCATGTTCATTCTTTTTACCATAACAATGGAAGGAGAGGGGGAAGGGATTACAAATAATGCTAATGAGAACGACATAGATTATGTGATATAGGTTATCTGATTCATGCTTACTTCATTTTTGAGTTCATATAAAACAATTCTGGTTACCACTTACTAAAGAAATGTAAAGGCCTGTGTAACATGCAGCAAAACCAAACAAAAAATGTTTTTTTCCCTGTTAGCTTTTTTTTTTTTGTGGTAAGAACACTTAACATGGGAGCTACCCTCTTGACAACTTCTTTAAAGTGCGTGGTACAGGACTGTAAACTAGTGTCATGATGTTGGACAGCAGATCTCTAGAAATCGCTACTCTTGTGTAACCGAAATGTTACACCTGTTGAACAATAGCACCCCATTTCCACCTGTCCCCGGCTCTGTCAACTGACATTCTACCCCCTGCTTCTGAGTTTGAAGACTTTAGACACCTCATGTGTGTGGACTCAGGCAGCATATCCTTCTGTGAATGCCTTATTTCACTTGCGTAATGAACTCCCAATTCATCTATATTCCAGTTTTGGACTACGAATCTAATATTTTATGGGGTATAGTTTCCTGCATTGATACAGTCTCCAGCTCCACTCTGAACTCAATTACACTTTTTCAACCAATAGCCCTATTCAACAAGATGTCCCGAGGGCTTATCTTCAGGCAAAAGAGAGCAAGTGTGGGTCAGCGTTTTATACAGTGATTGTTACAAAACCACTAAAGGGGCAATCAGGACTGTAGAAAATCTGCTGAGACAGGAACAAACTTTCTAAATAGTGAACAGTTTGAAACTCTGTGTTTTATGTAGAATACCATTAATGGCAATTTTTTATTTCGTTAACTACAGATCTGTTATAAAACACCTATGCAAAGTGACCAACTAGATTTGTTTTTAATCTAGGCAAAAAGTGCTCTAAATGTCTAAGAGTTTATAGTCCCTGGAAGAAGAAAATTTCTTAATACCACATTGGGGAATCCAGCAAGTCTGTATCTCACAACCAAGAATGTAGACTTGACTGGACTGATGGGACTGGCCATCAAAAAAGCTTACGGATTACTTCTACCACATTTTCCTCACATCTAGGTGTGGGAGAGTAAAGAAATAGGGCATGGAACATGACTGTTATACAGAAGGAAGAGCTCAGAATTAAGTACAGCACTATCCATAGGAGAGACAGAGCCACTGGTGCACTACGGGTTACTGGAGGTCTCCACATCATAGAACACACATAGGGAGGGGGGACCATTCCTGAGGCACAGACACTGTTTCATAAGTACACAGAGACGTTCTAGCAAACAATCATCAGCTTTCGCATGCAGTCCGGGAGAATTCTGCAAATGTCATCTGACAGCAGGCTGTTCAAAGGCGAGTGTAGTTTCAGAAGAAATCAGACTAGGATTGAATTGAGTTAATCTAAGATTTAAATGATCATATTACAATTCAGTAATGCTCTGATGAGCCACTAATTTCTTTTTAAAAAAATATAGTTAAGAAATGTAAATCTAATGACTAGCTGCAGAATGGAGCAGCTAATGAAGTTCAGACTTAACAGCGGGCAGAGGACAAATTCAAATGTTATTCAGGCTCAATCCCTGGAGATAAAACTTCAATCAGAAAGTTTAGCTGTACATATATCTCAGCATAGATTATCCAGATGACTTTAATTAGATGTTAAGGCTCCAATTAGCTGTGGTCTGGTTGACAGTATTGAAGGTCTACCTCCTGATCACCACAGTCATGGAGAACACTATTATGTATAATAACATATTGTTATTATAATATAAAAAATAATATTCATGAATGGTTTTAGAAAAACTCATATATATTGACAGAAATAATGTAAAATATATTAACTGTCAATCATTGTGTTAATTAGGATTCTTTTTGGCTGCCATAGAAACAACAATACAAAATAAAGTTAAGAGAATGGAATAAACCTTGGAGAAATGTGGAACATACATAAAAAGATGAAGTTGGCTTAGGGTTAGTTGGAGCAACTGGTTTCACCCTGCAATCAATTATCCAAGTTCATTTGCTCTCATCTAGTGCTTAAGAGTAATTTATCACCCCAAGAGTGTCCCCAAAACTTCATTTTTGTCTTATTGACTAATATAATCTTTTGTCCATATCTGAAAAACTTACGCCAAAGAGAAAGATTAGAACAATTAAGCCATTACTGCACTTGGGAGGAAGAACTACGTGGTAGAGAAATGGATTAATGCGAACAACTAAAATTTAGATTGTTGAATCAGGTTTGACAATCGACAGTGTTTACTATAGACAAATATGTAAAACAGCCTTTCAAAAAGCTGAAAATAAAAGTAATTTCTTTCCTAGAGTGAACTTTAGATGTTATTCTTTTCTAATAGTCCAGTTTGATGCATTTTATCTTTTTAAAAAAAATCATGATCATATATCACAATGATAAATAAGAGAAGATAAAATAAACACTAATACACTAGCTAATCCATATATTTCAAATAACATCAGTCCTTTTGTGTTAAAGCCTCTTGAGAAATTTGTATACAGGTCAGAAAGCAACAGTTAGAACTGGACATGGAACAACAGACTGGTTCCAAATAGGAAAAGGAGTATGTCAAGGCTGTATATTGTCACCCTGCTTATTTAACTTCTATGCAGAGTACATCATGAGAAACGCTGGACTGGAAGAAACACAAGTTGGAATGAAGATTGCCGGGAGAAATATCAATAACCTCAGATATGCAGATGACACCACCCTTATGGCAGAAAGTGAAGAGGAACTCAAAAGCCTCTTGATGAAAGTGAAAGTGGAGAGCGGAAAAGTTGGCTTAAAGCTCAACATTCAGAAAACGAAAATCATGGCCTCCGGTCCCATCACTTCATGGGAAATAGATGGGAAGACAGTGGAAACAGTGTCAGACTTTATTTTTTTGGGCTCCAAAATCACTGAAGTTGGTGACTGCAGCCATGAAATTAAAAGACACTTACTCCTTGGAAGGAAGGTTATGACCAACCTAGACAGCATATTGAAAAGCAGAGACATTACTTTGCCAACAAAGGTTCGTCTAGTCAAGGCTATGGTTTCTCCTGTGGTCATGTATGGTTGTAAGAGTTGGACTGTGAAGAAGGCTGAGCGCCAAAGAATTGATGCTTTTGAACTGTGGTGCTGGAGAAGACTCTTGAGAGTCCCTTGGACTGCAAGGAGATCCAACCAGTCCATTCTGAAGGAGATCAGCCCTGGGATTTCTTTGGAAGGAATGATGCTAAAGCTGAAACTCCAGTACTTTGGCCACCTCATGCGAAGAGTTGACTCATTGGAAAAGACTGTGATGCTGGGAGGGATTGGGGGCAGGAGGAGAAGGGGACGACAGAGGATGAGATGGCTGGATGGCATCACTGACTCGATGGACTTGAGTCTGGGTGAACTCTGGGAGTTGGTGACGGACAGGGAGGCCTGGCGTGCTGCGATTCATGGGGTCGCAAAGAGTCGGACACGACTGAGTGACTGAACTTAACTGAACTGAACAGAAAACTTGGCTGCTAATAAAGAAACATTCTATTGAATATGGCAACATTTTGCATAGTCTTAGAAGATTTATCTTTTAAATTCTAGTTGCAGTAGCCATAGGTTTGGTACAATTTAAATGTGTTCATTGTAAAGCAACTATACTCCAATAAAAATTAATTAAATAAAAAAGAAAACCAACAAATAAATAAAATGTATCTGTTCATATATACCCACATTTTATTATTTTATTTTCTGTTTTGTTACTTTTTTCTTTTTTG
The DNA here is from genome assembly GCF_027580195.1 of Bos mutus. Taxonomy (NCBI): domain Eukaryota; kingdom Metazoa; phylum Chordata; class Mammalia; order Artiodactyla; family Bovidae; genus Bos; species Bos mutus. Next base: position 10,268,523 of record NC_091640.1, on the reverse strand, counting down.
TGGGAAGACCTTGCTTTGGAGGTTTGTATCTAAGGAATAATTCTCTCTGGTTAAACTATAACATAAATTCCAAGACAGAAAAAAATGATTGAATAATGCATAAGTAAAAAAAGTTCTATTCCATAAAAAATATATATTTTAGTAATTGGTAATACATCAACAATTTAGAATAATAGAATTCAGAAGTACAACCTCCAAAATGTAGCATTAGCACTCTTGAACCCTGGCTCTTGAACTATCTATTTATCTATCTATCAGTCATCCATATCTTTCATTTTGTAAGACATCTCGTTACAGTTATACAAAGGCAAATGAAACTCTGACCAACCATCTCTTGAAAATAAAAAGCACACATCATTTTTAAGCATCAAACAAGATGCTTAACCAAATGAAATGTAACAAAATGAAAGTCCAATAAAATCACTTTGTAAAAGAGGAATGATAACCTCCAGACTCTGTGATGATATGTGAGATATATGTATTTAATCAAGAGCTGATTAGGAGAGAATTTAAGAACAAAACAGCTTCTCTGCAGACTGAGCCACACTGTAGGAGATGGCCTATTGTTTGTGCTCAGTCACTCAGTCCTGGCCGACTCTTTGTGACTCCATGTACTGTAGCCCACCAAGGCTCTTCTGCCCATAGGATTTTCCAGGCAAGAATACTGGAGTGAGTTGCCATTTCCTTTAAGTTCCCTCAAGTATAATTTGAGGGACATTTTATGAAAGATTTTTCATATATTTTTATAAAGAAAGGGGCTTCGCAGGTAGCTCAGTGGGAAAGAATCTGCCTACCAATGCAGAGGACGTGGGTTCGATCCCTCGGTCTGAAAGATCCCCTGGAGGAGGAAATGGCAACCCACTCCAGTATTCTTGCCTGGAAAAGCTCATGAACAGAAAAGCCTGGTGGGCTACAGTCCATGGGGTCACAAAGAATCGGACAAAAGTGAATGACTGAGTGAGTGACTGAGCACAGAGCATATAAAGGAAAACTCTTCTTAAACGGCATGCATTTAAATTAATAAAAAATAGTCATTGAAAATTAGTAGTGCTTAAATATTAATTCAATGATATTTTATCCACATATGCAAAATAAGACATTTAACATGTCAAATAATCCAGCTTTCTGTTTAAAAAAAAAATCAGTTTCCTTGGAACACAACCATACTAACTTGTTTACATATTGTCCAAATTGCAGATGTTTTCAAGTTCTTAAGGCAGACTGAGTAATTGCAAGAGACTTGACCTGCAAAATAGAAACTATTTCTTACCTAGTCATTTACAGGAAAAGTTTACAATTATCTGCTTTATATTCATGTGATGTAGTGTTTTTAATTAATATGTATAGGACATTTTACTTAAAAATTAAATTACATGTATTTGATCAATAGATGAATAAACACACACACAAATATACAAAAATCTACACAGCAGCAGTCATCTCACACTACATTATCTTGCTTATCTGTGGGTCATAAATTGCTATGGCTGACTAAAATGTTAGTTTTTTTATTAAAAGACAGCTTAATTTTTTTTAATTACTTATTTATTTGACTGCACCAGTTCTTTGTTGCAGCGTGTGAATTGTTGGTTGTGGTATGTAGGGTCTAGTTCCCTGACCAGGAGTCGAATTTGGACCCCCTGCATTGGGAGCACAGAGTCTTAACCACTGGGCAACAAGGAAGTCCCAGAACAATTTAAATACTTTATATTTACTTAAAATATATGTTGTTGTTGCTGCTGCTAAGTCGCTTCAGTCGTGTCCGACTCTGTGCGACCCCATAGACGGCAGCCCACCAGGCTCCCCCATCCCTAGGATTCTCCAGACAAGAACACTGGAGTGGGTTGCCATTTCCTTCTCCAATGCATGAAGGTGAAAAGTGAAAGTGAAGTCGCTCAGTCGTGTCCAACTCTTCGAGACCCCATGGACTGCAGCCTACAAGGCTCCTCCGTCCATAGGATTTTCTAGGCAAGAATACTGGAGTGGGTTGCCATTGCCTTCTCCGAAAATATATGTTAGGTTGACCTAAAAAGTTCATTTGGATTTTCTCCTAATATCTTATGAAAACATCTGAATGAACTTTTAACTAAACTGCAAGGAGATCCAAGCAGTCCATTCTAAAGGAGATCAGCCCTCGGTGTTCTTTGGAAGGAATGATGCTAAAGCTGAAACTCCAGTACTTTGGCCACCTCATGCGAAGAGTTGACTCATTGGAAAAGACTCTGATGCTGGGAGGGATTGGGACAGGAGGAAAAAGGGATAACAGAGGATGAGATGGCTGGATGGCATCAACGACTTGATGCATGGGAGTTTGAGTGAACTCCGGGAGTTGGTGATGGACAGGGAGGCCTGGTGTGCTGCGATTCATGGGGTCGAAAAGAGTCAGACACGAATGAGCAACTGATCTGATCTGACCTGATTTTTTTATGACTTGATAGCTTACTTGTTTAATTCATGAATAATATTCCACATTTTACCCTTTCACCTACTGAAGGACATCTTGGTTGATTCCAAGTTTTAGCAACCATGAATAAACTGCCATAAACATCCATGTACAGGTTTTCATGTGGACATAAATTTTCCCTATTTGCTTTCAATAATTTTTCATATCTATTTTTAAAAATGCTTTTATTCATACCCTTCAACAGCTTTTTAAACACCTGACCTTTTTTAACAGATGATCTTTTCTGGAATATGTATCTTAGATTTAATAGAAAAATCATGGTTTCTATTTTTCAGACATATTTAATTTGTTATATTCTGTAAATACATGTTTTTAATAATTAGAAAACCTGGCATAAATAGTTTTGCAAACAAACAAAGCTGGCTTTTTGTAATAATATATTTGCATGGTTGAAAGAAATATGTGCTCATATTCTAGAGAGTATTATGGCAGTTTCAGAGGGTTCTGTTTTGCAGAAGAAATGGAAAGCTGCAGTTATTTCATTTTACAGCACACACAACATGGCCGTGCTATGATAGAAGCTATTGAATACCTACCACACTTCTGCCAGGTAGTCATCAGCTCCCTTTACATTTGAGTAAACATGAGACAAATAGCAAAGCAAGGTCTTGAATAATCAGAGGATTTTTTTTATGACAGAGTCTATATTGTGCTCACTACAACACACTCCCTCTTTACTGAAGAAAACTTACAATTTTTAAAAGAAACTTTTAAAAAATATAATCAGCAATTTTAGTAGTGTTATAGTAAGCATCACTTGTAAAGCAATAAAACTAACCATATAAGGGCTTAAACTAGGGTCCTTTCTTCCTTTATTTATCCCTTTTAAGTCCTTGAAATTTTTGAGTATATACTATTTCTTAGGAACCTGTCTTAGTGCTGGAGGTACAATTAGGAATGATCCAGGAAAAGAAGCTTCTATCTGGATGAAGTTCATGTTCTAGTCATCGGTCATAGTGAATAGACAAGGTAAATTAGTAGAATATAGAGTATACTAGCGGAGAAGGCAATGGTACCCCACTCCAGTACTCTTGCCTGGAAAATCCCATGGACAGAGGAGGCTGGTAGGCTGCAGTCCATGGGGTCGCTAAGAGTCAGACACGACTGAGCGACTTCACTTTGACTTTTCACTTTCATGCATTGGAGAAGGAAATGGCAACCCACTCCAGTGTTCTTGCCTGGAGAATCCCAGGGATGGGGGAGCCTCGTGGGCTGCCATCTATGGGGTTGCACAGAGTCGGACACGACTGAAGTGACTTAGCAGCAGCAGCAACAGCAGCAGAGTATACTAGATAAACAAAAGGGCTAAATAGAAATAAAAGCAGGTATGGGGGGTGGTAGTTCAGCAATACATGAACCGTGAACTTCCAGATGTTCAAGCTGGTTTTAGAAAAGGCAGAGGAACCAAAGATCAAATTGGCAACATCTGCTGGATCATCGAAAAAGCAAGAGAGTTCCAGAAAAACATATTTCTGCTTAATTGACTATGCCAAAGCCTTTGGCTGTGTGGATCACAATAAACTGTGGAAAATTCTTCAAGAGATGGGAATACCAGAGCAGACTACCTGACTTGCCTCTTGAGAAACCTATATGCAGGTCAGGAAGCAACAGTTAGAACTGGACATGGAACAACAGACTGGTTCCAAATAGGAAAAGGAGTACGTCAAGGCTGTGTATTGTCACCCAGTTATTTAACTTCTATGCAGAGTACATCATGAGAAACACTGGACTGGAAGAAGCACAAGCTGGAATCAAGATTGCCGGGAGAAATATCAGTAACCTCAGATATGCAGATGACACCACCTTTATGGCAGAAAGTGAAGAGGAACTAAAAAGCCTCTTGATGAAAGTGAAATAGAGTGAAAAAAGTTGGCTTAAAGCTCAACATTCAGAAAACTAAGATCATGACATCTGGTCCCATCACTTCATGGCAAATAGATGGGGAAACAGTGGAAATAGTGTCAGACTTTATATTTTTGGGCTCCAAAATCACTGTCGATGGTGACTGCAGCCATGAAATTAAAAGACGCTTACTCCTTGGAAGGAAAGTTATGACCAACCTAGACAGCATACTAAAAAGCAGAGATATTACTTTGCCAACAAAGCTCCATCTAGTCAAGGCTATGGTTTTTCCTGTGGTCATGTACGGATGTGAGAGTAGGACTGTGAAGAAAGCTGAGCACCAAAGAATTGATGCTTTTGAACTGTGGTGTTGGAGAAGACTCTTAAGAGTCCCTTGGACTGCAAGGAGATCCAACCAGTCCATTCTGAAGGAGATCAGTCCTGGGTGTTCGTTGGAATGACTGATGATAAAGCTGAAACTCCAATACTTTGGCCACCTCATGCGAAGAGTGGACTCATTGGAAATTGGGATTGTAGTGTGAGGGATTGGGGGCAGGAGGAGAAGGGGACGTCAGAGGATGAGATGGCTGGATGGCATCACTGACTTGATGGACATGAGTTTGAGTGAACTCCAGGAGTAGGTGATGGACAGGGAGGCCTGGTGTGCTGCGATTCATGGGGTCGCAAAGAGTTGGACACGACTGAGCGACTGAACTGAACTGAACTGAACTGAATGGGGGGGTAGTTAGTATTGTCATGGGGCAGGAAGCACAAAATTTTATACAGAATGTTCAGAAAAAGTCCAACTGAAGAGCTAGTGGGGAAATATATCACTAAGATGAGGGAGTGAGCCCTGAAGTTATCAAACCAAAGAAAAGCTTAGGTCAAACCAAACTGTTAGCCGGAAATGCTCAAGGGACAACAAGGCATCCTTCGTGACTGCAGTGCAGAGAGGTGGAAAGCAGGAGAAGGAGGGGAAAGGGGAGGTTGGAAGGCAGAGGAGGGCAAGGGGAGAAGGAGAAGGAAGAGAAGGATGTGGTGATTGTGATGACAAAGATCGCAAGTGGCCCGTGTGTTTACTTGTACACGTGGTGGCAGAGTATAAAAGATCTTGCTGGCAATTTCAGGTTATTTGGCTTTTACAAGGATGAAACGGGAATTATTGGACAGTTGTAATGAGAAACATTGTGACTTTACTTACATTTTAAAGACTTGATCTAGTTTGTGTGCTGAGATTAGAATGCCAGGGGTGATGACTGGAAAGAGGGACACATATTAACAACTATTTAAAACTCAGTGTCCTCTGGATTATAGCAAATTTATGAAGCAGGTAGTGATTGCTCAGGCAATTCGGGTTGTAAAGAAAAGAGATTCATTGTAGTTATGTTAAATGGACTTTCATGGAAATAAGGGAAGAAGAGCCATGGCAAGGTTATAATAGATCTGGTGATGGCAGTGATGGGAGTTCATAGGTCTCCAGAAATGACCTGGCTACTTTCTCTTTCTTTGTACCTTTTCCAATTAATATTAGATTATGTCATTAACCTCCTCTCTCTGTGTATTGGTTTCTTTCACTCAGAATTTCTGCTTATTTATAATTTATCTTGTTTATGACTGATTGTTAACACCTATAAACTCGTAGTGACAGATTTTCAACTTCCACTGAGTAAAGGCCTATTCTTATTTTCCTGTTGAAACTTCTAAGGGGTCAAAGTATTCTATGTACATCAGCAATGATCCCATAGCCTCTTATTTTTTGGATTCGCATCTCTTGCCTAATATCTTTGGCAAAGGGAGTAGATGGTGTTGTGTGTGACAAATGGTAATTTCTCAGGGCAGGCCTTCCAGTAGCAGTAAGGTGAGGGATGCTGTGACTCTTAGGTGATACACAATTGTCAAGCATCATAATATATGTTGGTTGGTATTATCTTCATCCTCATATAAGACATGAGAAAACTAAAGCTCTGAAAATGTCATGCAACTAGAACATTTTGCAGCCAAATCTTAAGTTTCTATCTGATGCCAAAAATGATGCAGATTCTTCCACTCAATCACATTGCTTTATATTTAGGAATGCAAGTGGATACAGAGCTTCCATTCACTCAAAGAATTTATTGAGTACTACTGTGTGTGATGCACTAGGCTAGAAATAGATGAAAACAACAACAAAAACAAAACCAAAAAAAAAAAAACAACCCTACTGCCTTTCCCTGCAAGAATCATGGCATCTATTAAAGAACCTTGCATTTCTTATACTTTAATAAATGCTGTGATATTTTTATAACAGCAGACCACAGGAGGATGTGGCTTACTTTGCTGACACTTTACAGATGAAAGTGTGGAGGCAATTGGGAAAACTTTTCCAAAAGGCATGGTGCTCATGTTGAGCTCGATGAGAAATTAGGTCTACTTACACCTAGGACGGTATCCGTATGTGCAAGAGGAGGAGAAAGAACGTCATCTTAATGGAATGCATAGAAAATTGGCATACTTGGATCTTAAGGTGGATGTGGAAAAATGTTAAGAGTTAAGCATAAAAATACAGGCAGAACAAGAATGTGGAGGCATTTGACTTAGTTCTGAATGCATTAAAGTCATTGAGGAAAGGATAATTTGACTAGATCCCTCTCTCTCATTATAAATAAAGGTTTATCAATTTCACTACTTAAAAGTAGCTTTGTTTCTATTGATTTACTTATTATTTCTATTTTATTGGTTTTTCATCTTTCTTATTTACTATTCTTTGCTTCCATTTATTTGGTTTGCCATTTTTAGGAGGGGACCTTCTAAAGTAAGACACTTACATTATTAATTTTAGACCTTCAACTTTTTCAGTGTAAACATTTAAAGCATATACACATACATACACACTTGCATATTTTAATTTCTTATGTGCAAGCAATAAAAAAATTGGAAACATACTTATAGCTTTATATTCTAATTTTAGAATTTATAATTGCTATTTGCAAGAGATTGTGCCCAACCATATTACTTTGCAGGAAAGTTATGACCAACCTAGATAGCATATTCAAAAGCAGAGACATTACTTTGCCAACAAAGGTCCATCTAGTCAAGGCTATGGTTTTTCCTGTGGTCATGTATGGATGGGAGAGTTGGACTGTGAAGAAGGCTGAGCGCCAAAGAATTGATGCTTTTGAACTGTGGTGTTGGAGAAGACTCTTGAGAGTCCCTTGGACTGCAAGGAGATCCAACCAGTCCATTCTGAAGGAGATGAGCCCTGGGATTTCTTTGGAAGGAATGATGCTAAAGCTGAAACTCCAGTACTTTGGCCACCTCATGTGAAGAGTTGACTCATTGGAAAAGACCCTGATGCTGGGAGGGATTGGGGGCAGGAGGAGAAGGGGACGACAGAGGATGAGATGGCTGGATGGCATCACTGACTTGATGGACATGAGTCTGGGTGAACTCCGGGAGTTGGTGATGGACAGGGAGGCCTGGTGTGCTGCGATTCATGGGGTCGCAAAGAGTCGGACTCGACTGAGGGACTGATCTGATCTGATCTGATCTGATTACTTTGCCAACAAAGGTCCATCTAGTCAAAGCTATGGCTTTTCAGCAGTCATGTATGGATGTGAGAGTTGGACTATAAAGAAAGCTGAGTGCCAAAGATTTGATGCTTTTGAACTGTGGTGTTGGAGAAGACTCTTGAAAGTTCCTTGGACTGCAAGGAGATCCAACCAGCCAATCCTAAGGGAAATCAGTCTTGAATATTCATTGGAAGAGCTGATGTTGAAGCTAAAGCTCCAATACTTTGGCCACCTGTGGCAAAGAATTGACTCACTGGAAAAGACCCTGATGCTGGGAAAGATTGAAGGCAGGAGGAGAATAGGACAAAGGATGAGATGGTTGGATGGCATCACTGACTCGATGGACATGAATTTGAGCAAGCTCCAGAAGTTGGTGATGGACGGGGAAGCCTGGCGTGCTGCGGTCCATGGGATTTCAAAGAGTCGGACACTACTGAGCAACTGAATTGACTGAATTTCTGGATTAAATTACTGGAAGCCTAACACTTTAAATTTCCCTATATTTATATACTACATGATATAAGCCTACAGATAAGGAAGATACATTTATTTGTTAATACCTCAACTACTCTTATATATTCCTCCCGTAATTATTTTAATTAATCTTCATAACAACCCCAGTAGGTAGACAGTTTTCCCATGTTAGGATTGAGTAGACTATAGGTTAGAGAGCTCAAGTAACTTCCTGAAAATTATACACAGAGTAAATTATAGAATTATAATTCAAGCTTACGAAGTACAATACCAGTCCCTGTCATCTTCACTATTACCTTTGGGGACTGTTGAGAGGGTGATTAAAGAGTGTGAAATGAGCTTGAGTTGGCAAGAGTGAGGGGCAGACACAACTGATTTGTTTTCAAAAGGTTTCTTTACTAGATTATCAGATAGACAATAAATCTATATGCAGATGTTAATAATATATGTGAATAATACACTGTGCAATAACAACAGAAGGGTAATAAATAATGATTAACAGGATGATAAGAAATAGCATAATAATGATAATAAATAGGCATACTTATGTACTTGGATATGAAACCAGTCATTGCTTTACATTATTAATGTATGTCTAGTATGTCTATGGTTAATGCAAGCCACCACATGCAGTTTCTTACATCGTGTAATAAATACTTTGGGGGCACTTTTACATTAATATTCTGGGAATAGACCCCACCAGCTTTGTATGGAACTCTGCCATCAAATGCCAATGCTAGCCCTTATCATAAATATCAAAGCATGGAATTATTTTTTAAACACTTTGCTCCAAAAAACACATCATACATGATTATTTTGAAAGATTATATTATGTGCCAAATCAATATCAGAAAAGAAATAAAAGCAATTGAAGACAATACAATTTTAGCAGGTAAAATAGTTCGAAAGACCGTCAAAACGACAATCCTCTTTTTTAGGCCTAGAGATTATAAGGTCTGGACAGGTGGCTGAGAGGGGTACTATGAAAGAGGGTCACAGCAGTGATAGCTCTTCAACTCCAAGAATTCTCATTTTCTTTCTTAAAAAAGATGATTTTGTTAAAATGACGAAATAGCAGTGGTCACTGTTTGCAACTCTCTGTTTATTTCCCTCTAATGGCACCCCACTCCAGTACTCTTGCTTGGAAAATCCCATGGACGGAGGAGCCTGGTGGGCTGCAGTCCATGGGGTCGCTAAGAGTCGGACACAACTGAGCGACTTCACTTTCACCTTTCACTTTCATGCATTGGAGAAGGAAATGTCAACCCACTCCAGTGTTCTTGCCTGGAGAATCCCAGGGATGGCGGAGCCTGGTGGGCTGCCGTCTATAGGGTCGCACAGAGTTGGACACGACTGAAGCGACTTAGCAGCAGCGCTCTGTCTCAACCAAACTTCAGTCAGACTTCTCTGCTACCTACAGGTTGCTGACTCTGGAGCACACCCCCTTACCAGCTTTTCCTTAAGTGGGGTGGAGCACACCCCCTTTCCAGCTTTTTATTTTTATTTTTTTTCTCATTACACCTGTAGGGTTTATTTTTTTATTTTTTTAAATTTCATTTTATTTAACTTTACAATATTGTATTGGTTTTGCCATATATCAAAATGAATCCTCCACAGGTATACATGTGTTCCCCATCCTGAACCCTCCTCCCTCCTCCCTCCCCATACCATCCCTCTGGGTTGTCCCAGTGCACCAGCCCCAAGCATCCAGTATCGTGCATCGAACCTGGACTGGCGACTCATTTCATATATGATATTATACATATTTCAATGCCATTCTCCCAAATCATCCCACCCTCTCCCTCTCCCACAGAGTCCAAAAGACTGTTCTAGACATCAATGTCTCTTTTGCTGTCTCGTATACAGGGTTATTGTTACCATCTTTCTAAATTCCATATATATGTGTTAGTATACTGTATTGGTATTTTTCTTTCTGGCTTACTTCACTCAGTATAATAGGCTCCAGTTTCATCCACCTCATTAGAACTGATTCAAATGTATTCTTTTTAATGGCCGAGTAATACACCATTGTGTATATGTACCACAGCTTTCTTATCAGTTCATCTGCTGATGGACATCTAGGTTGCTTCCATGTCCTGGCTATTATAAACAGTGCTGCCATGATCCACTGACCACAGTAAGATGTGTTTCCCGTCAGACTCCACAGGTCGTTACCATGTGGCTGTCCAACTTTTCCTGAAAAATATCTGTTAATTTTTGCTTATCCCTTCTTGTTCAACTTTGTCTTTTAAAGGCCTTTATCTGTTTGATTTTGAGACTGGGGCATATCTCTGAAGTTGGAGCATGCTCCCTACAACAGACCATCTGCACTTCAGGAAATCACTGGGAGGGGAAGATCCCCTGGAGAAGGAAATGGCAACCCACTGCAGTGTTCTTGCCTGGGGAATCCCATGGACAGTGGAGGCTAGTGGGCTATACAGTTCATGGGGTCTCAAAAGTCAGACCCGACTGAGTGACCAACCAACCAACCAACCCTAGGACAAAAGTCATACTTCTGGATACAGTCTCCCCTAATCTATGTCTGGATTTGTTTTTAACTGGACAATCTAAATCCAAGTTCTACCCTATCTGGCATAAGAATACAAGCTTTGTGTCTACCCCAAGCCTTGACTTATTAGCAGATGCCATCGCTTTGCTTTCTAACTTCCTTTCTGAGCATTTCTTGGATTTTAATATATCTCTCTCATCCAGCTCATTAGTGTTTTGTATAGTATATTTTTCCTCAAAGAGAACAAAATACTCTTTTTCCTTAAAGGAGAAACTCATTCACTTTTTTTTTTTAAATTAATCCTCTCTGTAAGATTTGTATTTTTACAGTAGACTGTAATAAGACACTAGAAATGGAAAGGAAACATTGAGTTAAGAATGTGTCCTCACTTCTTCCAAATATGGCAAAAGATAACATACTGCTATAATTAATTGCAAATATTGGTAAAAACAGTGAGAAAACATTGTCCTAAAAGTTTAAAAAATAAAATAGTGGAGGAGGAACAAAAAGCAATGTGTTTTTTTGTTTCCTTAATTAACTTTCACAGTAAAATAATTTATACCCTATAAATACAAACTAAAAACTTTAAGGAAGAAATAGTCCTGTGTTTCATAATTTCTTCTAATTCACCCTAAGAAGGTAAAAAAGTTTTCTAAAATAGTCCCTATGATACTATTGCATAATGAGAGGCATATATCATTCATTATACATTCATCCAAACTCAGAATGTACAACACTGAGAGTGAGTGCTGCTATAAGCCATGGACTTTGGGTGATAAGGATGTGTCAGTGTTGGTTCATTGATTGTGACGCGTGTGCCCCTCTCAGGATGCTGATAATGGAGGAGGTTGCATATCTGCGGGAGTACCTAAAATTGCTTAAAAAGGGTTTGAAAGAATAAAACAAAGTAACAAAAGACTCAATATCAGTGACAGAAGCAAAACACTATGCTGCCCACTTGGTGAAATAAAGGTGCCCCTCAGAGGCTGTTGGAGAATACACCCACCTGCATGAGTAGAATCTCTTCTGTATGTAAGCAGACTTGTCACACTTGAAGCTAAAGCACTAAAATGACTACTGTATTATCTATTATGGCAAATTTATCAAGTTGTATCTAGAAATCTTGCAAGATGTGGGAAATCATGTCAGTTATTGTTCCTTGGATCCAATTCTAATAAAATGCAAAGCTTACTTTTACATTTTATTAGATGTTTATTTTTACATGTCATAAACTTTTGTGTTGGGGGAAAAAAAACATGAGAATTATTCTGTCCTTCCCTTTCTATATTTTTTCCTCTGAATTCTCCCATGATACTATCAAAGAATGAGATTATATTAGTGATTGAGAAAGAATGAAAGATGTCATGATGAGCAAACAAAAGTATTGTAAGTATATTTTGAATTAAAATGTAAAAAGAAGGGACCATATGCCAATGTAAGACTTTTCAATATGGCTAGAGCAAATATTAATATTTATAATGTTTTTGTCTGCCCAAAGCATGCTTCCTCTAAACTGATTTTGTTCATTTAAAAATTTATATGATCAATCTTATATTTGTTTTTGTGATTGAATGAAGACATATGGAGGAGCTATATGTTTATTTTACCTCAAGCTATATTTGTAAAGTTACTGTATTATTAATACTTACTACAATTTGGCAAGACTAATACAGAAAATAATGAATTAAATGCTTTCTTGTAAAGCCCAAAAGAAACTCTTAAAGATAAGTGTGTTAATGTCTCAATACTTCGTTTTCTTAGTGATGGTGGATTTTGTCTGTTAGGATGACTAGCCCCACAGATTCATCCTGACTGGGATAACAATGGAAGCTTTTATCCAAAATATAAGAGGGTTATCTTTAGGACCTTGTAGTGGTGTAGAATGCTTGTAAATGCTATAGACTTTCCATTTACTAGAACACAGTTGAGACACTCATGGGAAACAGTAGTGAAATGGATTTCAGTAGTCAGTCAACTAAGTAATTCAATGTGAAACCCAAATACATTGAAGCTGCAGGTTCTATTTTATACCTGCTGACTATTTTTTTTCTTCTTTTTTCCCTCTTACTAAAGCCATGGTTTTTATTCTCACTGTACAGATACTATATATACATGGATCAGAAATTTTCATTTTGCACCAGCACTTTTCATGTTTAGACATTGTCCTTTATACTGATGGTCGTATCTTCCATTCTCAGTGACTATAAAAACTTCTTACTGAAAACACTGTCCTCTCTCTGAGGACTGTGGGTGGTGTCTATCTAACACATTACCCCTAGTTGCAACTCCACCCAAACACATCATATTCTTTTTCCCATCCACTACAGACAGGGCTTCATGAGCAATGGCCCTTTCTTAGAAGGACCCTGCACTCAATGCAAGGGCTTTCCCTGGTGGTTCAGTCATAAAGAATCAACCTGCAACGCAAGAGACTCACGTCTGATGCCTGGGTCAGGAGGGTCCCCTGGAGGAGAAAATGGCAACCCACTCCAGTTTTCTTGCCTGGAAAATCCCATGAACAGAGGAGCCTGGGGGGCTACAGTCCACGGGGTCACAGAAAGGACACAACTGAGTGACTAAGCAATATTTTGATGCAATACTCTGCTCTAGCCATCTTTAAATTATTAACAATGTTTGAACAAAAGGCCCAATAGTTTCATTTTTACTGGGTCTCACAAAGTAAAAAAAAAAAAATCATTCTGAGGATATTAGACTATTTTGACTAATGAAAATTCTATCCTCACTATTTTTCTCAAAAATTCTCCATGCAAAAATTCATGTTTAGAAAATGCTAAACAAAAATACTCTCCAGAATTCTATACTACATTTTCAACTTCTATGTGTATATCCTTGCAATTGCCTGATTGGGCTCCTAGAAACTTCAATATAAGGCCTCATATATTCCAACATAATTTTTAATTCATAGTGTTATCAGTCTGCAATGCTTCTTAACCTATTTCTGTGTCCAAGTCTGTCAAATACAATCCTAAATGACACCTTCTTAATGTATCTATATCTGACTCCCATGCTGAAGGTCCATCTCCTTGACATTTTCCAGCAACAGGAATCATTGCATATCAATTTTATCATTGCATGAGAATATCTATCAGTGATTGCATTTTACACTAGGTTTTTCTAAATATGGGAGGCCTTATTTCTTACTTTTACACAGCTTAGCTCACCTCCAAGCATAGATGAAGACTCCAAGTTGCTTCTGTCTTATATCTCTGCTTTCTGGAAAACTTCAGTAACTTAAGTTTGTGGCAGAAGAGAAAGAAAATGAATGGTTGCAGAATATTTTTTTAAGTCAAGGCTTGAAAGTGGCTTATATCACTTTCACTCAAAACTTACTGGTTAGTGTTGGGTCATTTGGTTCTCAATATGATTGAAGAAGACAACTTCCTATATTCCTAGGAATAGGAAATGATGTGGTTAATTTATGCCACATTCACCTCTCCCAAAATTGAACTGGGAGAATATATAATTCACTGTTCATTCTTCTGTAGAATCTAGGCCAAATTTTAGGATTGGAGGACTTGCTATTTGTTGACTTGATGATTCAGTGTATCTACAATGCTCAGTTCAGTTCAGTGGATCTAGTCATAACGGACTCTTTGTGACCCCATGGACTGCAGCATGCCAGGCTTCCCTGTCCACCACCAACTCCCAGAGTGAATCAAACTCATGTCCATTGAGTTGGTGATGTAATACAACCATCTCATCTCTGCTGTCCCCTTCTCCTACCACTTCAATCTTTCCCAGCATCAGAATCTTTTCAAATGAGTCAGCTCTTCGCGTCAGGTGGCCAAAGTACTGGAGTTTCAGCTTTGGCATCAGTCCTTCCAATGAATATTCAGGACTGATTTCTTTTAGGATGGACTGGTTGGATACCCTTGGTGTTCAAGGGACTCTCAAGAGTCTTCTCCAACACCACAGTTCAAAAGCATCAATTCTTTGGGACCCAGCTGTCTTTATGATCCAACCCTCAGATCCATACATGATTGCTGGAAAAAACCATAGCTTTTACTAGGTGGATATTTGTTGAAAAGTAATGTTTCTGCTTTTTAATATGCTGTCTAGGTTGGCCATAGCTTTTCTTACAAGGAACAAGCATCTTTTAATTTCATGTGGATGTTGACCATCTACAGTGATATTGGAGCCAAAAATAAATAAATAAATAAAGTCTGTCACTGTTTCCATTGTTTTCCAATATATTTGCCATGAAGTTACGGGACTGGATGCCATGATCTTAGTTTTCTGAAGGTTGAGTTTTAAGACAACTACTTCATTCTCCTCTTTCACTTTCATCAAGATACTCTTTAGTTCTTCGTCACTTTCTCCCATAAGGGTGGTATCAACTCCATAGCTGAGGTTATTCATATTTCTCCTGGAAATCTTGATTCCAGCTTGTTCTTCATCAAGCCCAGCATTTTTCATGATGTACTCTTCATATAAGTTAAATGAGCAGGGTGACAATGTACAGCCTTGATGTACTCCTTTCCGAATCTGGAACCAGTCTGTTGTTCCATGTTCAGTTCTAACTGTTGCTTCTTGACCTGCATACAGATTTCTCAGGAGGCAGGTAAGGCAATCAGGTATTCCCATCTCTTGAAGAATTTTCCACAGTTTGCTGTGATCCACACAGTCAAAAGCTTTGACATAGTCAGTAAAGCAGAAGTAATGTTTTTCTGGAATTATTTTGCTTTTTTCTATGATCCGATGGATGTTGGCAATTTGATCTCTGGTTCCTCTGCCTTTTCTAAATATCTAGCTTGAACATCTGGAATTTCACAGTTCACATACTGTTGAATTCTGGCTTGGAGAATTTTGAGCATTACTTTGCTAGCATGTGAGATGAGTGCATGAGATGAGTGCAATTGTGCAGTAGTTTGAACATTCTTTGGCATTGCCATTCTTTGGGATTGGAATGAAAATTGACCTTTTCCAGTCCTGTGGCCACTTCTGAGTTTTCCAAATTTTCTGGCTTATTGAGTGCAGCACTTTCACAGCATCATCTTTTAGGATTTGAAATAGCTCAACTGGAATTATATTATCTCCACTAGCTTTGTTTTTAGTGATGCTTTCTAAGGCCCACTTTACTTTGCATTCCAGGATGTCTGGCTCTAGGTTAGTGATCACACCATCATGGTTATCTGGGTCATGAAGATCTTTTTGTATAGTTCCTCTGTGTATTCTTGCCACCTCTTTTTAATATCTTCTGCTTCTGTTAGGTCCATACCATTTTTGTCCTTTATCGAGCCCATCTTTGCATGAAATGTTCCATGGCTATCTATAGTTTTCTTGAAGAGATTGCTAGTCTTTCCCACTCTATTGTTTTCCTCTATTTCTTTGCACTGATCACTGAGGAAAGCTTTCTTATCTCTCCCTGCTGTTCTATGGAACTCTGCATTCAAATGGGTATATTTTTCCTTTTCTCCTTTGCCTTTCATGTCTTTTCTTTTCTGAGCTATTTGTAAGGTCTCCTTGGACAACCATTTTGCCTTTTGCATTTCTTTTTCTTGGAGATGGTCTTGATCCCCGTCTCCAGTACAATGTCAGGAATCTCTGTCCATAATTCTTCAGGCGCTATCACATCTAATCCCTTGAATCTATTTGTCACTTCCATTGTATAATCGTAAGGGATTTGATTTAGGTCATACCTGAATTGTCTAGTGGTTTTCCCACTTTCTTCAATTTAAGTCTGAATTTGGCAATAAGGAGTTCATGTTCTGAGCCATAGTCAGCTCCTGGTCTTGTTTTTGCTGACTGTATAGAGCTTCTCCATCTTTGGCCACAAAAAATATAATCAATCTGATTTTGGTATTGACCATCTGGTGATGTCCATGTGTAGAGTATTCTCTTAAGAGTTGGAAGAGGGTGTTTACTATTACCAGTGCATTCTCTTGGCAAAACTCTGTTAGCCTTTGCCCTGCTTCATTTTGTACTCCAAGGCTAAATTTTCCTGTTAATACAGGAATCTCTTGACTTCCTACTTTTGCATTCCAGTCCCCTATAAGGAAAAGGACATCTTTTTTGGATGTTTGTTCTAGAAGGTCTTGTAGGTCTTCAGAGAACCATTCAACTTTAGCTTCTTCATTACTGGTCAGGACGTAGACTTGGATTACTGTGATATGGGATGGTTTGCCTTGGAAACAATCAGAGATCATTCTGTCATTTTTGAGCTTGTACTCAAGTACTGCATTTTGGACTCTTTTGTTGACTATGATGGCTACTCCATTTCTTCTAAGGGGTTCTTGCCCACAATAGGAGATATAATGGTCATCTGAATTAAATCACCCATTACAGTCCATTTTAGTTTACTGATTCCTAAAATGTCAATGCTCACTCTTATCATCTCCTGTTTGACCACTGAGTCCTGACAAAATGTGGTCCACTGTCAAGACCACGTGGCAAACCACTTCAGTTCTCAGCCTTGAGAACTTCATGAAGAATATGAAAAGGCAAAAGGTAGGACACTGCAAGATGAGTTCCCCACATTGGTAGGTGCCCAATATGCTACTGAAGATCAGTGGAGAAATAACTCCAGAAAGAATGAAGAGAAGGAGCCAAAGCAAAAACATTGCTAATGATGAAATGTTCATCATTTATGCTTACTTTGCCAAACTCACTGCCTGAAATATATTAACAGCACTTCAAAACAATCATTCCTAAATTTAAAAAGTTTAATAAAAGAAATAGAAAAACAGTTGAAAGATAAAAGGAAGCATCACCCTTGGAATTATATTTTGTTTGTATCTGAGAAATTATGCAGTTTGGACTTAAAATGCACTTACTGTTTTCTGTGGCAATATTAATTTCTTTAGAAGAGAAGAAAATTAGTAAAAAGGGTAGATGGACCTAACTAAAGCAAGCAAGTATCTTATGAGTTACTGGAATAATTTATACAGGATGTAAGATAAGATGAAGTAGTAACTATTGAGACCTGGTCCACTAGATAAAGTAAGTAAAATATGAATTTGTGCTGAGCATAGATACAGTGAGAAGAAAAGACTAATGAAGTATGTTGTATTGATTAAGTATACCTGAAACACCACAGCCTCAGTATTCATCATGTGCTCACTACATATGAGGAACATGCTGCTGTTGCTAAGTTGCTTCAGTCGTGTCCGACTCTGTGCGACCCCATAGATGGCAGCCCACCAGGCTCCCCCGTCCCTGGGATTCTCCAGGCAAGAACACTGGAGTGGGTTGCCATTTCCTTCTCCAATGCATGGAAGTGAAAAGTGAAAGTGAAGTTGCTCAGTCGTCTCCAACTCTTAGCGACCCTATGGACTACAGCCCACCAGGCTCCTCCATCCATGGGATTTTCCAGGCAAGAGTACTGGAATGGGGTGCCATCGCCTTCTCCAATGAGGAACATGAGATACTCCTAATACTTGATGTTTAAAATCATCCCCCTGGTGGCATCTATTTTTTCCTGAAGTGATTTTTATTCAAGATACATAAAATACCTGCTAAATGGACCATTACATTAAATGCAGGTGTGTGTGTCCCTGCCTGTCTCTGATAAATACAGTATATGTGTTAGTCCCAGATACCTTCCATCATTTGAGCCTCCTTACTCGGTGCTCAAATTCAACCCTTATCACCACATTGCCAGGAGCAAAGCTGGCATATGAAACAGAAGGAGAGAAAAAGCAGATGACCTGTGGATAGTGTGCAAAGCATGATTCATCTAGTGCGGTCCTTCACTCTATTTTCAAGCTATGATGACCTTACCCATTTCTTTAGTTTTAGACACATTTTTTTATATTAAAGAAGAAAAAAGACCCTGGGAATTTGGGGCTCTCCAACAATGCCATTTAGAAATATTGTGAGAACTAGAAAAATATTGAGAAAAAGTGTCCAGTAAGTTTTAAGAAGTTAATAAAGAGCGGGGTCTTGAGTGTCAAATGAAAAACAAAACAATATATCAAATGCTGTTGATAGACTGCATAGGTCAAAAGCATTTCTGAGGAGGTCAACAGATATCGCCATGGCATGGTGATGCTAACAAACTGATTGAAGCAAGAAGAATGAGAGTAAATATAAATGTGTCTTTTGAGGAATTTTGCATATAAAGTGGAGGAATTGGGTGGTAGCTTAAAGGGAACAGGAAGCAGAAGGAAGGTGGTCATCAACTGATATTAGTAAAATAATAGAATAGCCTGGGCTAAGGATGAGAGCTCCTCATAATTTTTACATTTGTAAAATGCTTAAAATGGAAATGTTTGAGATCAACTGCTATATGTCAATTACTGCCTGCCACTTACTGAGAGATTAAGAAGGACATCTGCTATATTGAGGGCCTTCTTTTAAAAAGCTACTCTGTATCTCTGATTATGGCTTCTGAGCTGAAGAGAAACATCTACTGAGGCTCATTTTTTTTCCCCATAACTGTCACTTAATGTAGTCCTGACTTAGCAGGTCTGAGTTTCATCAGCTACAGAATAGGCAGATTCAAGACCCTTAGAACTTTAAGTCTCTTTTCTAACAAGATCACAGCTTCAATCATGAACTTCCCTTGCAGTGCAGTCACATGGAAGTTGCTTAGTGATTCATAGTGCATTGGAGGGTGAGATCTCTCCCCACTTAGATGGATGGTCATGGAGGATTCAGTCGAGCTGTCTCTAGAATAAGCCAACTCTCTGGTCTTCTTGTCTTATAATTTCAAAATATCATTATGTGTGAGAAACCATATAAAAAAAAAAACTCCAATACTTTGGCCACCTGATGTGAAGAGCTGACTCATTTGATAAGACCCTGATGCTGGGAAAGATTGAGGGCAGGAGGAAAAGGGGACGACAGAGCGTGAGATGGTTGGATGGCATCACCGACTCGATGGACATGGGTTTGGGTGAACTCCGGGAGTTGGTGATGGACAGGGAGGCCTGGCATGCTGCGGTTCATGGGGTCGCAAAAAGTCAGACATGACTGAGCGACTAAACTGAACTGTCAGATGTTCAGGTGTTACACACCTTCAATGCTCTCAAGACTCTGAGAGATAGTATGTTGTTCTTAAGCAAAAATTGCTCTTCCTTGTGGTTGCCTCTGATATCTGACAGACCAGTTTGAGTGCTGGAACCCACATTTCAAACTTCACATGAAATCAGTCAAGATATGTGTTCTGATATCTCATTGTGTTTGGTGCCTTGTCACTCAATCAGTTCAGTTCCATTCAGTTGCTCAGTCGTGTCTGACTCTTTGCCATCCCACGGACCGAAGCACGCCAGTCTTCCCTGTCCATCACCAACTCCAAGAGCTTGCTCAAACTTAACGTCCGTCGAGTCAGTGATGCCATACAACCATCTCAGCCTCTGTTGTCCCCTTCTCCTCCCGCCTTCAGTCTTTCCCAGAATCACGGTCTTTTCCAATGAGTCAGTTCTTCACATCAGGTGGAAAAAGTACTGGAGTTTTATTATTTACAAATATAAAAATATTTATATATTAATAATATATAAAAATATTTATATAAATATAAAGATTTTATTTATATTTATAATATATAAATATTTATATAAAATATAAATATTCTAATATTTAATATTCCACTGAATATTCAGGACTGATTTCCTTTAGGATGACTGATTTGACCTCTTTGCTGTCCATGGGGTTCTCAAGAGTCTTCTCCAACACCAGAGTTCAGAAGCATCAGTTCTTCAGTGCTCGGCTATCTTTATGATCCAACTCTCACACCGCATATGACTACTGGAAAAAACAGCTTTGACTAGGTGGACCTTTTTTGGCAAAGTAATGTCTCTGCTTTTTAATATACAGTCTAGGTTGGTCATAGCTTGTCTTTTAATTTCATAGCTGCAGTTACCATCTGTAGTGATTTTGGAGCCCCCCCAAATAAAGTCTATAACTGTTTCCATTGTTTCCCCATCTATTTGCCATGAAGTGATGGCACCAGATGCCACGATCTTAGTTTTTTGAAAGTTTAGTTTTAAGCCAGCTTTTTCATTCTCCTCTTTCACTTTCATCAGGATGCTCTTCAGTTCCTCTTCACTTTCTGCCATAAGGGTGGTGTCATCTGCATATCTGAGGTTATTGATATTTCTCTCTACAATCTTGATTGCGTTTCATCCAGTCTGGCATTTTTCATGATGTACTCTGCATATAAGTTAAATAAGCAGGGTGACAATATACATCCTTGACATACTCCTTTCCCAATCTGGAACCAGTCAGTTGTTCCATGTCTGGTTCTAACACTTGCATCTTGACCTGTATACAGATTTCTCAGGAGCAGGTAAGGTGTTCTGGTATTCCCATCTGTCTAAGAATTTTCCGCAGTTTGTTGTGATCCACACAGTCAAAGGCTTTGGCACAGTCAACAGAGTAGAAGTAGATGTTTTCCTGGAATTCTCTTGCTTTCTCTATGATCCAACGGATGTTGGCAATCTGATCTCTGGTTCCTTTGCCTTTTCTAAATCCAGCTTGAACATCTGGAATTTCATGGTTGATGTACTGTTGAAACCTGGCTTGGAGAATTTTGAGCATTACCTTGATAGTGTGTGAGATGAGGGCAAATCTTTGGCATTGCCTTTCTGTGGTATTGGAATGAAAACTGACCTTCTCCAGTCCTGTGACCACTGCTGAGTTTTCCAAATTTGCTGGCATATTGAGTGCAGCACTTTAACAGCATCAGCTTTTAGGATTTGAAATAGCTCAACTGGAATTCTATCATCTCCACTAGCTATGTTCATACTGATGTTTCTGGACCCACTTGACTTGGCGTTCCAGGACGTCTGGCTCTAGGTGAGTGATCACACTATCATGGTTATTTGGGTCATGAAGATCTTTTCTGTATAGTTCTTCTGTGTATTCTTGCCACCTCTTCTGAATATCTTCTGCTTCTGTTAGGTTCATACAATTGCTGTCCTTTATTGTACCCATCTTTGCATGAAATGTTCCCTTGGTATCTTTAATTTTCTTGAAGTGATCTCTAGTCTTTCTCATTCTATTGTTTTCCTCTGTTTCTTTGCATTGATCACTTAGGAAGGCTTTCTTATCTCTTCTTCATCTTCTTTGGAACTTTGCATTCAGATGGACATATCTTTCCTTTTCTCCTTTGCCTTTCACTTCTTTTTTTTTTTCCCTCAGCTATTTGTAAGGCCTCCTCAGACACAGTACCCAATATAATGCCAAAATGAAATAAGTAATAGAAAAAAACATGCATTCACCAGAGTGAGAACCACCCCTATGACACCCAAGTAAAATGACTCAAAACATTAAGTTTAGTACATGGCATAAGCTGCATTTATGCCACTTATAGAAGTATTATCAGAGAAGGCAATGGTACCCCACTCCAGTACTCTTGCTTGGAAAATCCCATGGATGGAGGAACCTGGTAGGCTGCAGTCCATGGGGTTGCAAAGAGTCGGACACAACTGAGCGACTTCACTTTCACTTTTCACTTTCATGCATTGGAGAAGGAAATGGCAGCCCACTCCACTGTTCTTGCCTGGAGAATCCCAGGGGCAGGGGAGCCTGGTGGGCTGCCATCTATGGGGTCACACAGAGTCAGACACGACTGAAGCGACTTAGCAGCAGCAGAAGCATAGACGTATTATGGTCACACTGCTACTAAATCATATAAGATAGACCTGTGAAAAAATACATTTCTTATTTCACTTTAAATGTACTCAAATTCCAATATTATTCAGACCTAGTGTTCACCTAATAAATGCTGTTGACCCTATATATTAATTTTATTCTAAATATTTGTGACTATATTTTTAATGTAAATTATTTCCCATCCAGAAGGCAATTTGTCTTTTGGGGTCTTCCTTTATGGCCAAGTTGTAGACCATGGTTAGCGGAGGTGGTGAGAAGCCAGCCAGTAGCAAAGTGGGTTTTTGAGGCAAGACTATGCTTTAAAAGTAGTTCTTAATTTGAAAATCTCCCTGTGCTTCTAAAACAATGCTAAGGAAAAAAAATTATTTGACATGAAATAGGCTAGAGGTTCAAGAGGAAAATGTTGCTGAGGGCAACAAAGGTAACTCTAATTTAGATATTTAAGTTTAGTTTTAAAAGTTAAAATTCAGAACTTTCACATGATAATGTGTAATGTAAACCTTCAAAGGGATCCACCCAAGGTAACTTAACGAAGAATATTTCTGTCCTCTGGACACTGATTAGTAGATGACAGAGCAGGGGCTCCTGCAACAAATATTTCATGGAAATCATTTTTGGCAGTTCTGTGAAACTTGGTAACACATTAAAATATTACAAGGAATCTCATTATGACCTCATAATTTTCTCCTTTTAATAGTTCTCTTTAGGATTATCTTCTTTAAAAAAAATAACTTTATATTCTTGATTAAAGGGACCATAGATATTAAGAAATGCATTAAGAAGTAAAATAAGTATTCCAAATTGAAAAAAGGAAGCATTTATCTCTGCCATATTTGTGAAGAAAGAGGGTCAGTAATAGTTTTCACATATAGCTTCAGTTCAGTTCAGTTCAGTTCAGTCGCTCAGTCATGTCCGACTCTTCGTGACCCCATGAATCGCAGCACGCCAGGCCTCCCTGTCCATCACCATCTCCCAGAGTTCACTCAAACTCATGTCCATCGAGTCAGTGATGCCATCCAGCCATCTCATCCTCTGTCGTCCCCTTTTCCTCCTGCCCCCAATCCAGCTTATCAAGTAGTTAAAAGACCTCCAGAATATTTCCATTTTTCATGCATTTTTTGATGACTGATATCATGAAACCAACTTTCTATTTAAAGACTAAGACAATATGTAGAACCACAGCTGAAGAATTGACTGCTTGCTCCTTGGAAGAAAAGCTATGACAAACCTAGCCAATGTGTTAAAAAGCAGAGACATTACTTTGCCAACAAAGATTTGTATAGTTAAAGCTATGGTTTTCCCAGTAGTTATGTATGAATGTGAGAGTTTGAGAGTCAGACCATAAAGAAGGATGAGCACTGAAGAATTGATGCTTTTGAACTGTAGTGTTGGAGAAGACTCTTGAGAGTCCCTTGGACTGCAAGGAGATCCAACCAGTCCATCCTAAAGGAAATCAGTCCTGAATATTCATTGGAAGGACTGATGCTGAAGGTGAAACTCAAATACTTTGGCCACCTGATGGGAAGAACTGACTCATTGGAAAAGACCCTGATGCTGGGAAAGATTGAAGGTGGGAGAAGGGGATGACAGAGGATGAGATATTTGGATGGCATCACCGACTCAATGGAAGTCAGTTTGAGCAAGCTCTGGGAGATGGTAAAGAGTCGGACATGACTGAGCAACTGAACGGCAAGGATAATCAGTCTCTGAAATGCAGTATGAGAGAGAGGAAAAGCACTGAAGTAAGCTACGACTAGATTTCAACTGTGTCTCTTCCACACTGAAGAAGTGTAATTAAGAACAACTCATTGCCTTTGTTATCTACAAAACAGACATGGTTGCCACAAATATTCAACTGTCTAAATAAAGTTTTTATAGGCACATTGTTCATGTTTGCAAACTGTCACTTTTTCCTTTACTAAAAGCAAATATTTTGCCTGCCAATACTATGAAAGATCGGATATGCTGCAAATTGATTCAAACCAATTTGCTTTAAAACACTGAGAGGTTATTATTTATAAATATCCACCACTGAGGGGAAAAGTGGTGAGGCGGGCTCTGTGGCTAAAACCACTCCCACCTTCGACTCTGTGCCTCCAATCACAGGACTGAAGAGAAGCCCATCACGCTCTGCGTGAAGGCCCCTTCCTTCATCCTCCACCACAGCACTGCAGGGGAGAAGAGGGTAGCCCACGTTTGCATGGCCTGGAAGGACCTCTACCTCTCCATTTCCCTCCCACCTCGCTAACAGCCTCAGCACCACTATCTGCCTGGGGGCATCAGGTCTAATCCTGATTGTTAAACAACCTGTTTATGACCACTTGACACCAGCATGGTGGTGGATCCGGAGGTCAGTGGGATATTAGTGGGGCCTGTCGTTCAACAGTGTTCCCCATAGCAGAGCACATGTGCAATACCCATGGCTATTGCAATTGCTATACTAAAATGCTTTGCAAAGAGACATTTTTATCCCTATTCAAAATGTACAAAGAATACATTTTAAATATCAAATATTATTTTTGGTAGATAGTTATAAAATCAAATCATTCACTTCCTCACCACTTGGCTAATGGCAGCATGGACTAAACTAGGGTTATAGAATGTATTCTCAGCATTGTCTATTTTATATGTATCTTAATCTGAAAGCTCCTCCAGGAGAGTGAACTGCCCACCATTCTTCTCTTAACTCTGCTGCTACTGATCATCACTTTCCATCCAAAACTCTACTGTGTCAACTGGATTGACACTCTTTTTCTGCTGAAATATGAAAGAAACAGGCAGGAAAGGCCATTTTCTCATAAGCCTGCTTTAGCACTAAGATAAAAGATACATAAGCTACAAGCATGTCTTAAAGGAAAATTTTACTAAAGAATTAAAATTTTGAATGATAAAGAATCTAAAAATCTTGGAATTTTGCTTGAAAGATAAATAATCTTTCCTAAATAAGCCATCTTATGCTTTTTTATGTCTGATCCAGCTCCATCTTTTGAAGTTTTTGCCTGTGTTGTGATTCATTTATTGTCATTTTGTTTGGAGAATTGTCAAAAGTATCTCTCTACTGTCAATGGTACTTTTTACCAACCTAACTTGCACTTCATATTAAAATCATTACCGTGCACTTCAGAAACGTGTACACACCAAAGTTTCCACCTATAAGAATAAGTGTCTTAAGTCATTAGTTGAGATGTTTGTACCTGAACTATACAAGTAAATAAGAAGCACTTGACTTAGTTGGAATGAAATTGCTCTCCTGGCATTTAGGATATTCAATAGTGAATAAAAAGTATGAAAGCTGTTGAGACATGATAAAGGCAGCTCTGTGTAACAAGTTATGACGCTGCTCTTTATAAGGCTGGCATAGGACACTGTGCACAGTTTCACTGGGAAATATTACAGGGTAAACCAACATAATATACTCTCAAGCTCTCTAACATTTGGGGTTGATGTTCTTGTATTTCCATATTAACATGAAAGGGAATGTGAATATTCAAAATCAAATATAAAATCACTCTCTAAAAATTTATGGGCTACCCTAGTGGCTCAGACAGTAAAGAATCTGCCTGCAATGCAAGAGACCTGGGTTTGATCCCTGGATCTGGAAGATCCTCTGGAGAAGGGAATGGCAACCCACTCCAGTATTCTTGAGCTTCCCAGGTGGCTTAGTGGTAAAGAATCTACCTGCCAAGCAGAAGACACAAGAGACATGGGTTTGATCCCTGGAGAAAGAAATGGCAACCCACTTAAGCATTTTTTTTTTCCACTTACGTATGTTTGCCTGAGAAATCCATGAGCAGAAGGAGCCTGGAGGGCTACAGTCCATGGAGCCACAAAGATTTGGACACAACTTCATAACTACACAGCAACAATAACACAAAAAATTAATTCAAGGATGTGGAGAAGAAAATAAATACTGTGGAACATTTTTCATTCATATTTGAATAAAACCAGTGGTTAATTTATATAAACATTGAAATTTGAGATATAATTACATATATATGATGAATTTATGCAATATTACTGGATCTCAACCTCATTCACATGGAACTGTTTTTCAAATATACTAAATCAAAGGGCATCTGAAGAACTTTTAATGTTAACTATCTGGTCAGTTCAAACATCTTTTGGCATATGATCTTATTGGAGAAACATATAAAATCATTTTAATTAAAAAACTGGCAGTCTCTTGATAAACTAAGCTTCACTGCTCAAAACAATTTTAATCTGTCTTAGTAAATTTTTACTTTCACTATACATCATAAATAATAAATTCAGTTCCTAAGAAGCAACTTACTTTCAGAGATTGATTTATGTCCAAGCACTGACTTTTTTCCATTTCGACACATTTTTTTTTTTCCTAGACAAATCCCAAGGAGAGCATTTTCATGTTAAGGAAATCTGTAACAAAAGTATTTCTAACCTAAGCCAATGAAAAGAGGTTGTTTTCTTTACCAACAAAATTGATGGCTACCGTACAAGCTATGTTTTCTCTTCTGTACTCTCTTAGGTATTTTTGCAACAAGATAGCAATTGCTTCACTGATTGCTTCTCACTGGGAAGCACACTTAAATGGGAAATGCAGGATCTAGGTAGTTTCTGTGAGTAAAAGCAACATTGTCACTGGAGGAAAGAAGTGTGCAAGACGGATTACTTCAACATGTTTTTCGAAGTTGTACCTGCACGCAGAGCGCCAGGGGTGTGTGCTTGTTCTCAGGTCCACAGTGCACTGCACTTTGCCTCTTTACATAGCAAAAATTTTCCCTTACTATGACTATATGATGAGATGGTTAGCCAGCATCACAGACTCAGTGGACATGAATCTGAGCAAACTCCAGGAGATAATGAAGGACAGGGAAGCCTGGCGTGTTCCGTTCGTGGGGTTGCAAAGAGTTAGACATGACTTAGCAACTGAATGACAATAAGAACAACAACTATATTTTCTTTAACACGAACTACCAAAAATACGGGTCCTATGTTAACAGTTACTGCTGCTGCTGCTGCTAAGTCGCTTCAGTCGTGTCCGACTCCATACGACCCTAGAGACCGCAGCCCACCAGGCTCCCCCGTCCCTGGGATTCTCCAGGCAAGAACACTGGAGTGGGTTGCCATTTCCTTCTCCAATGCATGAAAGTGAAAAGTCAAAGTGAAGTTGCTCAGTCGTGTCAGACTCTTAGTGACCCCATGGACTGCAGCCTACCAGGCTCCTCCGCCCATGGGATTTTCCAGGCAAGAGTACTGGAGTGGGGTGCCATTACAGGTAATGATAATTTTTAAAGTATATTCTGGATTTAAAAGTCATTATTAGACTATGACTAAAGCCTATACCCCAGGTGGATCAGTGGTAAAGAATCAGTCTGCCAGTGCAGGTGACTTAAGAGATGCAGGTTCAATCTGTGGGTCAGGAAGATCCCCATGGAAAAGAAAATGGCAACCCACTCCAGCATTCTTGCCTGGAGAATCCCACGGACAAAGGAGCCTGGCGGGCTACAGTCTGTGGGTTGCAAAACAGTTGGACATGACTGAGCAGCTAAACAACAATAATGCCTAAATTAATTAACATGGAAATCATGCTGGATAAAAATATGCACTCTTTTCCTGTGTTGAGTGGATACTTTTCAGCAAATGGTTATATCTATCAGGATAGGCTAACTCAGGCTATGTTTTAAAACAGTCGTAAAATCTTAGTGGTTTAAAATTAAATGATTCTTTCTCTGAAACCTACATTTTATAGGAGATAGTCGGGATGCTGCTTTGTGTATGTTTGCTCCAGAACTCAAGTTACTGGGGCAGACACTGCATTGAATTGATGCCTGCTGTCAGGATCTGGTAACAGAAGAGTGATGGGTTGTCCATTGGTTCTTTCAATTTCCACCTGGACCTGACAAATGTCACTTCTGCTCATGTTCTATGGGCCTTCAATGGAGCAGAGCAGTGAAATCATAATAGAAGGAGAGACAGCAATATTAGACTGACAGCACTAATGACCACTGCAGGGCAAATACCTTTCCAAATATTGGGTTCCTCTCCTTGTCTCATGCAGACACACTCACTCAGTCCTCTAGGGAACCATGCAGAAATTCCATCCAGTTATTTATGTTCCAACCCAACTTCCAAAACTTCGGAATTTTTATCATGTTCAAATGTGATTCTTGGTCTAGAGACGTACGTGTTAGAAAAACAAATTTTCTCAAAACTCAAATAATGTGCAATTGATAGCATAGGTGTCAACTACAAATTGGCACCTGCCATGGGCATTTTCCATCTGCCTCTACAAGGATTAAATCATGTACTGCTGCAGCTGCTGACCGTCAACTACCCTTGAAAACAGTAGAAGGTGGAGAGCAGAAATGAAGCACTCTGTGCTCTGAAAAAATCTGACAGGACAAGTCTTCAGATAGATATTTTCAGGAGCTGATTTTATGAGCCCAACTCCTCGTATGTGGCAAAGCACTAAAATCCTTCATGGTGATGGCTGTTCCTCATGATTAGCAAAAGCTTCACAAGACTAGGAGACACCTTTTGGAAAAGTATGTGCTTGATTGCACATATCCCCCTTCACCAAAATCACATATGTGCTGAACTTTCCTCCCTGCCTCTTTGAAGAAGTTTCTCAGAGCTATCTGAGGTGCAGTCTCCCAGGCTGCAGTCTTCAATTTTTCCTCAAATAAAACTTAACTTGCAACTCTCACATTGTGCTTTTTTTTTAAGTTGACATTTTTGGAGTTAGAAGAATACTGGGCACACAGAGCAGTGACTGATGCGTGGCAGTTCTGAACTCTCCCACGAAAGCAGAGCAGGAGCCCTTACCCAGCATGGGAAATGCTCCAGGCTTAGGTCTTCATTCTGTACCCTAGGAAGCAATAGCCAATTTTTCTCTGTGAATGTTGACATCATATTCTGGCAGTTTCTTTTTCAAAAATCTTTCCTGATTAAGAGCCACTGCTCCCGGCTGAAGGATGGGATGTAATAGCTCCCGCATTACATAGTCTATGCATTATTTCTTAATTAGAAAAGAAATTGTATCATTATTCCATTGAATCCAACTTCTTAAATAAACAAAAAAGTTCAATATAAAGGCTAATTTATCTTTCAAGTACTCTGTTTATGAAATGATTTATATTGTAAATTTAAGTGGCTTTGAATTTACAAATTTTTTTTTTTTATTCTTCCAATTTTATTTTATTTTTAAACTTTACATAATTGTATTAGTTTTGCCAAATATCAAAATGAATCCGCCACAGGTAAATTTTACAAAAGGAATTACATTCACGTATCATTCTTTCTGGTGGCTCAGATGGTAAAGAAGCTGCCTGCAATACGGAAGACCCAGGTTCATTCCCTGGGTTAGGAAGATTCCCTTCTCCTAGGAAAACGGAATAGCAACCCACTCCACTCCTCTTGCTTGGGAAATCCCATGGACAGGGGAGCCTAGAGGCTACAGTCCATGGGGTCACAAAGAGTCAGACACAACTGGGCGACTGACACCTTCACTTTCATCATGCTAGGGATAAAACGGGAGGGATAAAATTCTAGGGATAAAGTTAGGAGTTAAATATGGAACAATTAGCACTATTCTCTTTGTCCTTAGGTTGAACTTTAAACACGCATGTCTGCAATATTTTAGTAGACTATTTTCAAGTATAAGATGGACTGTTTATTGGAAGATAAATAATTGGGGAGTATAATTAAGAAATAAAATACAAGATACTAAGAATAATATAGGAAAGTTAACTCTAATTTTATGCAACTAAAACAAAGATGTGAGTTTACCAAGTGGATTCATTCATATGCAAATTTATACAGACATATGAGTGTGACTATGGAATTAAAGATTCATATAAACAGCATATAATATAAAATAGTGGACACTGTTTATTGATATTTCATGTTATAAAGAGATAAAAGGTTTATAAATGTATTGTTCTGTACTATCTCTTGTTGCTTTATTTACCACTTTAATTTACATGCATGAATCATTTATATTTAAATTTTAAATGTATATATTGTGTGTAATACAAATAAAATATCATTATTTTTATCTTCTTAAAATAATATTGTTTAAAAATTAAAGGTATTAGTCATATATTCCAGAAAGAAAATAAAAAATTAATCTAAAATGAGCATGAAAGAATGAGAAAGATTAATATACTTTGAAACGGGGTTTCCCTAATGGCTCAGTGGGTAAAGAATGTGCCTGCAATGCAGGAGACACAGGAGACTAGGATTTGATCCCTGTGTTGAGTAGATTCCCTGCAGAAATAAATGGCAGCCCAGTCTAGTATTCTTGCCCAAAAAATCCCATGGACAGAGGAGCCTGGTAGGCCACAGTCCAATGGATCACAAAGAGCTGAACACAACTGAGTGACCAAGCACACACATACTTTGAAAGGCAAGTTTCAAGGATAAATTACTTTCTGAATAATACTTTCTGTTTCTTATCCAAAGGAATGATGTGTCTGGCTCTTGGATAGATTTGCTGTAGTTTTGTGACTGGAGGGTCTCATATATCTTTAGTTAAGGACCAAGGAGAGAATATGTGAGTGGAAACTACCTGATGCCGCAGAAATAGCCAACCACAGGGGTCACAGCTCTCACACGGGCCAGGAATGTATTGTGTCCCCAGCAGTTACAGTGGAAAACTTGTAATTCACGGGACATGAGTTTAGTACCCAAAATGGTATTATTTCACTATGACTATCTAGCCCTTCACTAAAATCTTCTTTGGTCTCATCTAAAAAACATAAACATCAATCATGTCTGACTCTTTGCAGCCCCATGGACTGTAAACAGCCAGGTTCCTCTGTCCACAGAATTCTCCAGGCAAGAATACTGGAGTGGGCTGCCACTCCCTTCTCCAGGTGATGTTTCCAATCCAAGGATCAAACCCAGGTCTCCTGCATTGCAGGCAGATTATTTACTTTTTGAGCCACCAAGGAGGCCCTAAAAAACATAAAGCCAGCACCAATTTGCTTTAATCATGAGCACCAGAGCTTGATCCTCCATCCTGACCAACAACTCAAAACTAGGACCTAGAGTCTAGCCCCTAAGACCTTCTGAGATATGTTGTATTTCTTACCTGTGTCACTCTATTTTCTGCCAACAGCCAGCATCATTCAGTTGATTCTTTTTCTCTGCCCAGTCCTTGTTGGCTCATGTGGTTCAGCTGACACTTTCCTTGACTCACGCATCATCGTGGAGCTCTCCTTGGTGCTCAAAGAGGCATCAGCACAAAAATCTCTCTCTGTAAACAGTAAACTTCCCTTGGGTGAGTGCCAAAAGAAATGCTGAAGCTGAGACAGCTCAACCTGAGTTAAAAACTAAAACTGGACCGTCACAACAGAGGAGCCCAAAGATTGTGAATGTCCACAGCACCCACAATCCAGCAGTCACCTTAGCATCCTCAAAAATAGTTATCCATATAAACTATATGGGCTAATGGCAGAGAAGTGCTGAATTGATTTAACTATCTGCTTTCTCTTATTACAGAACACATAGGAATGAAAATAACAAGTGAAAACCTACACTATCAAAAGGAACATCCGGCACCACTATCAACACAATGACACTGACTTTATCACAGCAGAGTCACCGAGAGGTAAATCTATAAGCCATGTCATTCATACCTGAAATGGATCTCCTGTTGCCATTCATTCATTGCCATTTTTGGGAAGTCCTTGAAGTCTGAGTTGAGTTAGGAAGGAGTACCCTTCGGGGCCAAGACTGGAATTTCTGATGGAGAAATAGTGTAATTTCAAGATCACACACCTCAATCTTGACTGGGAAATCTAAGCAAGGATTTTGCTACTTAATAGCTAGGGGAACCAGGGGCACACTAATGACCACCAGTGAGAACTACGTTGACCCATGCTGTTGGGACATCTGAATGTAAACATTCCATTACAAACTCTCTTTATTGGGCTTAGAGGAGACCTATGTTTAAGCTAACAAATACCTCCTAAATTTCTGAGTTGCAATATAGTAGGGATTCCTAATGCATGTGCTATTTAAAAGCTGACCAGCAGAGAAATTTAGCAGTTCTACAGAACAGCAAGGAAACCTGTTATTGTCAGAACTGAAAGTTGATGAGACAAATGGTCACTTTATCTTACTAAAATATAGACATATTCTAACATAGAAAACTTTATTAGCCAATGTTCCTTGTTCCCTGTTCTTTCTCCTACTTTTTTTGATTTTCAAAATTTAATAAAACTTCATTTTATGAAGTTCTCACTTAAGTGCAAACGAATTGTGATGAGTTACAGAAGACATAAATATTCTCATAATGACAGTACACTTGCAGTTTTGCTTTGTATCGTTCTCTATTAGAGTAGCTTAGTGGTGATGGCTTATTTTCAATAGCGTAAAATGGATGAATTCAATGTGACCTTGCCTACACCATGTGTTCAGAAAATATGATACGCTCTGGGGAATTAATGACATATCATCACCATTACCCTAGCAAACACATCACTGCAGTAATTTGTACAAACCATAAACTGGTGTGGGAAGGAAACTGAAATTAGATTGACATTGGATGGAAGTTAAAATTGCGGCCCCCCTCACATATGCATTATCTGCCTTCTTTCATTTTAATAAGGCATTACAAAGAAGTTTTCTGATTTATAGGTGTTTTGTATTTATGATCATCTAAGATGGACAAAAGGTGCAGAAACTTAATGAAAATGGTCTCACTAACTTTTCATAACTTATATGGATGCACATGTAGAAATTTTTGTGTTGGTGAACACAACCAACAGTTGGTCAACTCACTGCATACCATTTCATTTTAAACTTTGTTGGGGATGGTATAAACAAGGCTTTATGTACGTTCTTTGTGTGTTTACATGCAAATGTTAGTTATGTCTACAGATTATATGTAGTTACTATTATTGATTTTTTAATTTCCACTGAATTATGTTTCAAATAGCAATTAAGGATAGGAATTTTACTAATGCCTCTCATTTAAAAGGGATTCCCTTGTGGCTCAGAGGTTAAAGCATCTGCCTCCAATGCGGGAGACCCCGGTTTGATCCCTGGGTCGGGAAGATCCCCTGGAGAAGGAAATGGTAAACCACTCCAGTATTCTTGCCTGGAGAATCCCATGGACGGAGAGCCTGGTAGGCTACAGTCCAAGGGGTCCCAGAGAGTCGGACACGACTGAGCGACTTCACCTTCACCTTCACCTTCACCTTCACCTTCACCTCATTAAAAACACAGGCAATGATTACTTTAGTCTAATGTAGCATGGATTGTGATGGAAATAGCTCTTCTGATAGTCTCTGTAGAACTTTGATAAATAGATTAAATAAAAATAAACATGATGGAAGCCATCTAGGACTTAGGGATCAAGATTCTGGAGAAAAGGTAAGCTGACTGAAGTGAGCCCACAGTATTTTTTATTCCTCTTCCACCCAGGGTATTTCTTACTTCTTGGTATAAAGGGAACGTATCCAAAAAGCCAGCCGGGTGGTGATTTCCAGGGGAAGAGAAACTAGCAGAGCTTTCAGCAATCCCATGATCTATAGTGACTAACACTAGAGGTGATGGACTCTGAGACAGTAGGGCTTGAAAGGCCAAGAACATGGAGAGGAGAGAGACATC
The DNA here is from genome assembly GCF_027580195.1 of Bos mutus. NCBI lineage: Eukaryota > Metazoa > Chordata > Mammalia > Artiodactyla > Bovidae > Bos > Bos mutus. Next base: position 10,234,511 of record NC_091640.1, on the reverse strand, counting down.
ACTGACATCTTTGAGGCATTTGAGATGCTTAAGTTTTATAAGGAGGGAAGATAAGAAGTCAAGCAGAAAAGCTGCTGAAAATCATCAGGGCATTGTTAACTTGGTTACAGTTGAAAAAAAGAAAATTTGAATCCATAACCTTATATGGAAGGTTCAGCTCAGTTCAGTCACTCAGTCGTGTCCGACTCTGCGACCCCATGAATCGCAGCACGCCAGGCATCCCTGTCCAGCACCAATTACCGGAGTTCACTCAAACTCATGTCCATCGAGTCGGTGATGCCATCCAGCCATCTCATCCTCTTTTGTCCCCTTCTCCTCCTGCCCACAATCCCTCCCAGCATTGGAGTCAGCATATGGAAGGTAGACACTGATAATTATCCCATATTCTCACTTGATACTCTGTAAAGGTCCTCACTTGAGAGTGATACGACTCATAGGTAGGGTTATAAATACAAAGACTGCATAGAAAGTTGGAATAAATTAAATCCTTGAGTAAATTGACAAGATTTGTTCCCTATTAGGTTTCTGGAGCCAATTTCAATATGTTTTGGGGGTTCTCCTCACTCCAACAAGTAGTTCTCTGGACTCCAGCTGGAGTCCAGATTCTACAAGTCAACTCAATACTGACACTTTCTATGTGGAAATAGCATCTGAATCCACAGGTTAAAGGTTCAGTCCCCCGAGAATAATAGTAAAGTCCAAAGGCCTGAGAACCAAGGGGGCCATTGGTACAGTTTATATTCCAAAAGCAAGAGAGGACCAATGTCCTAGCTCTAAAGCCAGGAAAAAGAAAAAGAGGTGAACTATTCCTTTCTCTGTCTTTTATCTCGTTTTGGCCCTCAGTGAGTTGAATGATGTCCACCATTATTGGGGAGCACCATCTATTGAGTCCACAGATTCAAATACTAGTCTCATTCAGAAACACCTAGAAATAATATTTAAATATTTAATAATAATTAAATAATTATTTACATATTTGGCATTCTATGGCACAGTCATTTGGACACAGAGAATTAACCTATCAATAGTGCTTTGCTTTTTTGTGAGAATTTAAAACAACTTTTTAAACAACAAGTCCTACTATATAGCACAGAGAACAATATTCAATATCCTATGATAAACCATAATGGAAAATAATATTAAAAAAGAATGTATTTGTATGTATAAATGTATCACCTTTCTGTACAGTAGGAATTAACATTGCAAATCAACTATATGTCAGTAAAAAATAAAATAATTTCTTAATTGTGAGGTTACTAAACTTCCTATACATACTCAACTCAAATATTTTCATGTCATTGTTTCCTTTTTAGTATGCTATCCAATTATTTATGACATTAATAATTGTATATGATAGTAAATGATACATTTACATGCTCAGGGTACAAGAAAAAAAATTCCCTTGAAGGGGTTCAGGACAAGCCTCCCCAAAATGTGCCACTTAGGCATGTGGGTTATTTTAAGCTGAAGATAATCAAGGCTCAAAAGAATCGGAAAAAAATTCTTATTTCCCCTTAACTATCTGAAATAATTTAGAAAGGGGCTTGGCTCAGAGAGAGACTAAGGATAACTTTTTATCTGAATGACCTGTCTGTGTGACCCAGCAAAGGTCTCACTATGAAAAATTTGCTCTTCCACTGTCTTGTAAACTCTCCTTCTCCCAACTGAAGCCCCAGGCCCCTATCTCAATCCTTATCAGAATACAAAACTCACCTGCAAAACTTGAATTTTGGGTATCAAATCTTTGCAGCTCTTGTGCATTCATAATTATATTTGTTTTTCTCCTATTGGTGTCTTATATCAATTTAATTATTGAATCAGTCAAAGAACCAGGAAGTGTGGAGAGGAAATTTTTCTTCCTCTACACCCTCTATCTGTCTAGCTTCTGGACTGAGACAAGACCCCTGTAATAAGAAGACTGATTAACAGGAGAAAAACAAATGTTTTATAACATATATACTTCCTACAGTGCTGCACTCAATATGCCAGCAAATTTGGAAAACTCAGCAGTGGCCACAGGACTGGAAAAGGTCAGTTTTCATTCCAATCCCAAAGAAAGGCAATGTCAAAGAATGCTCAAACTACTGCACTGCTGCTCCTGCTGCTAAGTTGCTTCAGTCGTGTCCGACTCTGTGCGACCCCATAGACGGCAGCCCACCAGGCTCCCCCGTCCCTGGGATTTTCCAGGCAAGAACACTGGAGTGGGTTTCCATTTCCTTCTCCAATGCATGAAAGTGAAAAGTGAAAGTGAAGTCGCTCAGTCGTGTCCGACTCCTAGCGACCCCATGGACTGCAGCCTACCAGGCTCCTCCGCCCATGGGATTTTCCAGGCAAGAGGACTGGAGTGGGGTGCCATTGGCTTCTCCAAAACTACCGCACAATTGCACTTATCTCACACGCTAGTAAAGTAATGTTCAAAATTCTCCAAGCCAGGCTTCAGCAGTACGTGAACCGTGAACTTCCAGATGTTCAAGCTGGTTTTAGAAAAGGCAGAGGAACCAGAGATCAAATTGCCAACATCCGCTGGATCATCAAAAAAGCAAGAGAGTTCCAGAAAAACATCTATTTCAGCTTTATTGACTATGCCAAAGCCTTTGACTATGTGGATCACAATAAACTGTGGAAAATTCTGAAAGAGATGGCAATACCAGACCACCTGACCTGCCTCTTGAGAAATTTGTATGCAGGTCAGGAAGCAACAGTTAGAACTGGACATGGAACAACAGACTGGTTCCAAATAGGAAAAGGAGTACATCAAGGCTGTATATTGTCACCCTGCTTATTTAACTTATATGCAGAGTACATCATGAGAAACGCTGGGCTGGAAGAAGCACAAGCTGGAATCAAGATTGCCAGGAGAAATATCAATAACCTCAGATGTGCAGATGACACCATCCTTATGGCAGAAAGTGAAGAGGAACTAAAAAGCCTCTTGATGAAAGTGAAAGAGGAGAGTGAAAAAGTTGGCTTAAAGCTCAACATTCAGAAAACGAAGATCATGGCATCTGGTCCCATCACTTTATGGGAAGTAGATGGGGAAACAGTGGAAACAGTGTCAGATTTTATTTTTTTGGGCTCCAAAATCACTACAGATGGTGATTGCAGCCATGAAATTAAAAGATGCTTACTTAGAAGGAAACTTATGACCAACCTAGATAGCATATTGAAAATCAGAGACATTACTTTGCCAACAAAGGTCCATCTAGTCAAGGCTATTGTTTTTCCAGTGGTCATGTATGGATGTGAAAGTTGGACTGTGAAGAAAGCTGAGCGCTGAAGAATTGACGCTTTTGAGCTGAGGTGTTGGAGAAGACTCTTGAGAATCCCTTGGACTTCAAAGAGATCTAACCAGTCCATTCTAAAGCAGATCAGTGCTGGGTGTTCTTTGGAAAAACTGATGCTAAAGCTGTAACTCCAGTACTTTGGCCACCTCATGTGAAAAGTTGACTCATTGGAAAAGACTCTGATGCTGGGAGGGATTGGGGGCAGGAGGAGAAGGGGACAGAGGATGAGATGGCTGGATGGCATCACTGACTTGATGGACGTGAGTCTGAGTGAACTTCGGGAGTTGGTGATGGACAGGGAGGCCTGTTGCTATGATTCATGGGGTCACAAAGAGTCGGGGACACGACTGAGCGACTGAACTGAACTGAACTGAATATACATGAAAGATAGACAGGGAAACTGAGTAACTCTCTGAGATGACCCAGGTTGAGACAAGAAGGAGGCAAGACACAACCATTAAAAGAATGACAGAGTCTGAGAATATGACATAAACTGATTAGAACCAAACAGATCCAAAACTGGGGACAAGCCAACTTCTACTAAACCTTGAACCTCAGTAGAACACATCAGTGAGCTAAATGACCCACCCACAGGCACCAAAACACAATTCCAAGGTCAACCATAAAGGTCAAAAAGTGGACAATGACCCCATCCTGGAAATCACCACCTTCCCCCAAATAGTTGAAATAGTCCTCCCACTTACTAGCCTGTGAAATTACCCACCCCTATAAAACCCCACACCCTGGTGCCTGGTGCCTTCCAAGACGGCCCTCACTCACTCTTTGGAGTGTGTCTTCCTGAATAAGCCTTCTTTAATTTTATTACATATTGCTCTTGAATTGTTTCCTGCCAAGAACCTACACTCAGCAGCCGTTCCAAGGACTCTCCTGAGAACTGGGATGTGACCATCGTCTTGCACCCCACTTTCTTTTGTGCAACTAGGCTACCACCTTAAATATCATCGTCCTCTGAAGACAAAAGAAAGGTGTTGGGGTCAGGGAGCCACTTATGAGAGGTTAACAGGAAAGCACAGTAAACAGGATATGGTTGTTACAAAGATTTAAATCATTATCATCTCCATTGATGACTTTCTAGAAATTTTGTCATCCCTCTCTGGTATGGTTAAGGGAGATACCTGTACAGAAGGAGATTCCCCTTGTCCAGGTAACTATCTCTTACAAAGGGTAACTTCTACTTAGATTTCAGAGATTCTCCTGTGTCTGCTGCTTTTATTTTTTTAATAATTGACTCAAATAATCATTATGACAAGGAGACATATTATGGAGTGACAAATTCTACTCCTCTTCATCTGTGAGATGCATTGAAATTCCATTTGTATCAGAAATTCATTATAAGATGATATTTAGCAAAATACTTATGCATGAAAGTGAAAGCCACCCAGTCATGTCCGACTCTTTGCAACCCCATGGACTATATAGTCCATGGAATTCTCCAGGCCAGAATACTGGAGAGGGTAGCCTTTCCCTTCTCAAAGGGATGTTTCCAACCCAGGGATTGAACCCAGATCTCCCGCGTTGCAGGCAAATTCCTCACCAGCTGAGCCACCAGGGAAGCCCAAGAATACTGGAGTGGGTAGTCTATCCCTTCTCCAGTGGGTCTTCCTGACCCAGGAATCAAACCAGGGTCTCCTCCATTGAAGGTGGATTCTTTACCAAGCATATAAGGGAAATATTTGTTAGGTTTCTATAACCATGACAACAGTGTATATATATTTGTTAAAAAGGAAGAGAGTTGTTTTCTGTATCCAATCTTGTTTTCTTTATTCAATAATGCTTTCCTGATATCTAAATTTAGCAAGAAACATTTACCTTGATGTAATTACAATTCCAATATCGTATAAATTAAAAAATACTGTTTACCCAAACTTAAGCCTATTTAAAGAAATGAAATTAAAAATCTTATACTAGAGATTTATGTTCTTACTAATTTAGTAAAAAAAAAAATTGCATGATAAAATTTGTAGAAACATAAAACTTTAAAATAAGACTATATAGGTGTAGGGGAACAAAATTTGCCACCACAAAATATGCCTCTTTGGCATGGATTATAATACACATTATTAAAAATATGTGGATTATTTTTAAGAAGACGACACAGGAAGTCTTTCTTTTTGCCTTCCCTTTTGTCTGCATAAAACAATTTAGATAAAGGGCTAGTTCAGGAGGGCCATTATTATTAGAGATATCTGCAAAGAATATGGGCTGGTCTTTTTGGGGGGACGCTCAGCAGGGCCTGGAGACCAGAGTCCACACTGCGTCCCCTTGCCTCGGCATGGCACAGCAAACATTTGTGCACCAAACTTTTCTTTCCCAGCCTCATGTGATTGCCTCCTTCCCCTTTGAATTCCCAAACCCCTATGCTTTCTAACTTTACCAGATTTAATATATTCTTGTTTCACTTAGAACTAAAAGCAAAGCTAGCATCTCCTCCGCATCCCTAACCTTTCTGACCACACCCACTTCATTAGAGGTCAGTCTCCAACACGTCCATCATATTTCCATAAGTTTCCTTAGTAAGAATTAAGAATTCCTTAATTCTTTTCATTTCACAGCAATATTATGTTTAACTACCTTAACCTAGAATGTTTGTTTCTTATATCTGCACCTTTCTTACCTTTTGTTGTTGCTGTTTTGTTGCCAAATTTGTCTGATTTCCAGATCTGAGAGCATCTGGAGTGTTGAATATACTTTCTTAATTTGTGTGGTAAACTAATTAATTTTGATTTTATTATTGTTCTCAGAAATTATTTTTAAAAATGGTATGAGTTCTGTCAAGTGTGTCAAATATTCTCTTTCAAACATTAAAGAAAAATATCTGTAATAGTTTGCATCACTTTATGTTACCTCCATACAAATTAAACCAAGTGCATTATTACACACATGTTTAAAAAAGAAAAAATAATCTGAAAATATATAACTAATTTATCAAGAGTTCACGTTTTCTGGGTGAATAGTAGGTTACCTGGAGTTGCCAAAGTTTTTTTTTATCAAGTTGTACTTGTTTTTAATAATAAAGAAAAAAAATCTTTCGATGCCCCAAGTGGTGCTAGTGGTAAAGAACTTGTCTGCCAATGCATAAGACATAAGAGATGAGGGTTCCATCTCTGGGTCCAGGAGAGCCCCTGGAGGAGAAACAGCAACCCACTCCAGTCAGTATTCTTGCCTGAAGAATCCCATGGAGAGAGAAGCCTGGTGGATTACAGTTCATATGGTCACAGAGAGTCAGACATGACTGAAGCGACTTAGCATGCATGCATGCAAAGAAATCTTTGAAATATGAAGAAATAATGTGAACTTAAAAAGTAAGATATGGAAGCAAAATTCTGAAAAAAAGACTCTTGATAACCTCAGAAAAAAATACTGCATGGTGCTAGACCCTTAGATCCATGATGAGAATTCAAAGTGGACCCTCAGGTCTCCACAGGGCTCCTACTACATGCAGGGTAAACTCCAAAGTCCTTTTCAAGCCCTGCCAAGACCTTAGAGATCTGATGCTTGCCTCTTTTACAACCTCTGCTCCCACCAAGCTCCCTCCCAACTCACCAGTCTAGTCCCACTCCTTGCCCCCTTGCTGTTACTCAGCCTCGGAGCAGGTAGTCTCAGAGTACACCAAGCATGTTAACCTCAAAGTCTTTGCCTTGGCATTTTAACCTGTTTGAATGTTCCCTCTCTCCAGATTCACGTGGCTCAGTCTCTCTATTGTCCCAAGTCTTTTCTCTGAGTCATCTCCCATGATTGTCATTGTTGCTACAAAAAACAGGAAACATTAAAAAAAAAAAAAAAAGCACTATAAAAGCTGTCCTCTAAATATAAATTGTTTGTTTAATACTGAAGGTATAAATTGGTACCATTTTGTGGGAATGATTTGACAATATTTGTCACATGCACAGAGCAATTTTTGCTACAAGTAAATATACACTCACAATTTTCCTTGCAGCATTGTTTTGCGTTAGCAAAATTTCCTGCAAACAAATAATGCTATGGATGGAATATGGAGTAACAGAATACATGGCTAGGGCTGTGGATATTCCTTGTCTGCAGTACACAAAATGAAAAATTTCTGCTGCCCTGCACAAAGTGTATATGTCTCTTAGGACATATATGATGATAATTTTTAAAATTCTGAAGCTTACTCCCTTTTGCAAATAAATAGAGATTTCGCATGATTTTAACCACACTATATATATATATTTTCAGAAATATAAATCCTATGTAAACTGAAAGATATGATACTTTATTCTATTTAGAATATTTTCAAAAAATTTTAAACATTGAGCAGAGATGTGTCGCAATGGCAACACTGCAGGTTTTATTATTGCAAAAACAGTATCTTTATTTTTGTCTGTATTTGTACTGATATTCACTGAGTTTAAGGACCTGTGCAAAATGATTGTATGTTTTCTAGTATGGTTATGTTTGAATATTTTCATATTGAAATCCATATTAGTTTATTATAACTGCCTTTCACTTTATTTCTCCCTTTTGTAATTATTCTTAGGGCATATTATCGAGCCCTTTAAATTTATATGCATATTTTGATAGATTATCTTATCAATGAATTTTGTTTCAGGATACAAAATAGTGTTGCAAAATTTTGTTTAAACAGTTGAGCATCACAGAGAGGAGAAATACGTCTCTTATCCTTCGCACTTGAACATCAACATTTGTTTGTTGGATCAACAGCATCGAATCACTTGGAATCTTGTTAGAAATGTGTAGTCCCAGGACCCTCCCCCCAAGGCCCATCCAATCCGAATCTGTATTTTAACGTCTGTAGGGCATTCATATTCACATTGGTATTTGAGAAGCACAGTTTAAACGCAACTATTCCTTCCCCCGTCCTTTACCTCTGCTAATAGTTTAGTCCTTTATATTTTACTAAGGGTTCTGCAAGAGTTTTAAGCGCTTTCTACTTATGTTTCCCTCTACCCACTCTTCAAAAAGCAGAAATTATTCTTTTGTTAAAAGAAAAGCTCTAGTTTGTCTGATTCTTTCGATGGCATCCGGGTATTAAGAAAACAATCACAACTTGACCATCCATGACCCTTCCTCTTACCAAGAGGCCAAGTGGGACCTAGTCTCAGCACATCTCAGCCAATTCATTGTGGGCAAATTTAGATTGCTGTGAATACAAGTCCGAGATTTCTGTTTATCCATGTTCTGTACTATTTCTTATTTCACAGTCTTTGCCAGAACGGTTCACTTCATTTCAAAAACTCTTTTTGGGGCTCCCTGGTGGCTCATTGGTAAAGAATCTGCCGGCCAGTGCAGGAGACACGGGTTTGATCCCTGGTCTGGGAAGATTCCACATGCCACGGAGCAGCTAAGCCCGTGGACTACAACTATTAAGCTTGTGCTCTAGAGAGCTGCAACTACTGAAGCCTGTGTGCCCTAGAGACTGTGCTCAGATACAAGAGAAGCCACCAGAATGAGAAGCCTGCACATTGCAACTAGACAGCAGCCCCTGCTTGCAGCAACTAAAGAAAAGCCTGTACAGTTTGAACACCCAGCACAGCCAAAAATAAATGAATGAATGAAATTATACAAAAGCTCTTTTCCATCCCCTGACCCAGTCCCCTTAATTTTGCTAGTTCTTATTTTTTTTTCAAATATGAACTTAAATACATTTCCCTTAAGAAAAGTTTTCTTTAAATGTGAGTATTTAATGTTTCGTATTTTATTTTAAAAGTTGATATGTTCTAAATTATATCTTTTTTTTTTTAACTGAGAGATTGAATGTACTAATGGACATCGGCCAGATCATACATATGATAAAACTTCAACCCACAATCTGCAGAAATCAGACAGGAAGCCAAACATCCTTGTCACTCATATACATCCACGATTAGGACTTGGTCAGTGACAGGGAGCTTACCTAATGTTTATCCCTGCTTCCAACTTAAGATAAATGAATGAGTGTATGAATGAAAGTTGCTCAGTTGGGTCGGACTCTTTGAGATCCCATGGACTGTATGGTCCAGGCCAGAATACTGAAGTGGGTCCCTACTCCAGGGGATCTTCGCAACCCAGGGATCGAACCCAAGTCTCCTGCATTGCAGGCTGATTCTTTACCAGCTGAACCACAAAGAAAGTCCAAGACCAAAGAGAGAAAGCCAAGTATGCTCGCTCAGCCAATGGCAGAGTATGCCCTACATATCCCACCTACAGTTCCCCGCATCTTCCAATCAGAGTACACCTGGAGCCTTCCTTTGATTTTACTGCAAACTTCATTCAATTCCCTGCCTGCATTTGAGTCTCTGCTAAAGGCAAGTGATGTTGGCTGACCTTCTTGCTATAGCAAGCTCACAATGAATAGCTTTTGTGCTCTTTTGTTTGTTTGTTTTTCTCATTTGGATCAGTTCTGTTTACTTCCACATTACTAACTTAATGATCTGAATTTTTTTTTTCTTTATCCTGGGTGAAATTCCTTTAGTGTAGTAGAAATAACAACAAAAGGAGTATAAGGAGATTCTATTATTCTCTGTGTTTTTCTCTCAAAACTGAGAACTCTCAGTCCAGAATTCGATTATCTCTCTTGAAGTGCCAAATAAATCTTTGGTGTATGTAGCCAGAGCACAGACACATTAACATAGTCCTTTAAGAGCATTTAAGAATTAACAAAATTACCTTTTGTTCCTACCCTTCCAACATTTTTAAAAAATCTGTTTAAACAAATATTTAAACAAATTTTTTGCTTGGCTGTGTATAGCTGGTTTGCTGAATACCAACAAATGAGAGACTATTTCTAACCTGGGGGGCAATCATTTCTAGGAAATTAACTTCAAAATAGTGTGCTACTGCACTGTATTTTTATGTGAGCTGTTTTCATAGAAAACTGTGTTCCCATACATTAAATAATGCAATTATGGAATGCAATAACAGAGGTAGAAAGAAAAAGATATGGTTTTCAATGGGATTTGAAATGGCAGCCCTGATCATGCAGAAAGATAGAGAAAGTCTGTTCCAGATGTTAGTCGCTGCTGCAGAGGGGACTGGGAGGGATAACTGTGCATGAAGTGAAACAGGAGAGGTAAATGGGTTCCATGTATTTTGGACAGATCAATTTTGATTATGAAGTTTCAAGCTATGAATCTAAAATGGGGGGGAAATCAACTTGATTTATCTGAAAATATAGCTTGATTTGGAATTAGATTTAATAGATATTTATTGAGAATCTGTTAAGTGCTAGATGAACATTCTGGAGTTTTAGATATATTGTTATTGCAAGATATTGGGCCATTCTTACACAAAAGTTCATGGAAAAAGTAGTCATGGATAAACGTAAGCTCAAGATGTCCAAGAGCACAGCTAATTCCAGTTGTATTTATCAAAAATAATTTTATTTCTTGATATGAGAAAAGAATATATATTTGATTATAAGCATATATTTCAAAAATAAAAAATTGAAATGGTGACAGATTTTATTTTCTTGGGCTTCAAAATCACTGTGGAAAGTGACTGTAGCCATGAACTTTTTTTAAAAAAAAGATGCTTGCTTCTTGGAAGAAAAGCTATGACAAACCTAGATAGCATCTTAAAAAGCAAAGATCTATAGTCAAAGCTATGGCTTTTCCAATAGTGGTGTAGCAGTGTGAGTTGGACCATAAAAAAGGTTAAGTGCTGAAGAATTGATGCTTTTGAATTGTGGTGCTAGAGAAGACTCGAGAGTTCCTTTGAAAGCAAGGAGAACAAACCAGTCAATCGCAAAGGAAATAAACTCTGAATATTCACTGGAAGAACTGATGCTGAAGCTGAAGCTCCAGTACTTTGGTCACCTGATGCGGAGAGCCAACTGATTGGAAAAGACCCTGATGCTGGGAAAGACTGAGGGCAGAAGAAGGGGTGAGAGTGAATGAGATGGTTGGATGGCATCACTGACTCAATGGACATGAGTTTGACTATACTCTGGGAGACAGTGAAGGACAGGGAAGTTTGGTGTATTGCAGTCAATGGTTTGCAAAGAACCAGACACATATTAATAACTGAACAACAATACAATACATTTACTGTAAACATTTATCTTATACAGGAAAGTATGAAAAATGCAGTGCTAATAACCCCAAAACCCAGCACTTATAAATGACTACTATTAATATTTTTATAAGGACTTTGGGATTCTGTCTATGCTTTTACACACCCACTACATGTGTATATATCATGTGGATAAGTACATATGTGCATGTTCCCAAATGGGAAGTTAATATGAGAAATTTTCATATTTTCAAATTTTCAAGTACACCTCTTTGAGATAACACAAAATTCAAAATCTTCCATTGAAATGACGGATATGAGTTGAAATGATTTATTGGCACTCAACAATTCAGTGGAGTGACCAGGAGTAACCGGAAGAGTCAATTTCACTCCAGAGTCCCACACACACAGCTGGAGCCGCCACAAGCCCGGTTCCTCCTCTGTCCCTCTGTCGTGATTAGCCTACTCCAGTCAGTGCGTGTTATCTTCTGCCTGCCCTCTGGTTTGTACCACGGTGTTCCCACATGCCCTTCCTTAGAGCAAGGTCCAGGGGCAGCCAACACAGTCCAAGTGCCTTGACGGTCAATACCCTTCCAGTAGATAATCCTCTTTTCCCTTTCTCTCAGGATTAAATAGAATACCCACAACTTCATGGCTGTGCTGAGAGCCTCAGGACTCCACAGAGGTTAATGTTTTCTAAGGAGGTGTCCTGAGACCTCACACTTATATAAGATTATTTGTTTTCTTCTTCCATCAGGCTTCTCTTACAATAGATGCTAGGATTGCCATGGCTTCCCTGTACCTAATCCTTCTCTACTCTTATTAGAATATATTCCTTAGTGCCATGACTTCAAGAATAAGATAACTATCTCCTTTTAACCCAATCTTAATATTGCTATCATGTCAGCTTAAATCAAATTCCATGTCTTCCATGGAGGCTCCTGACTGCCTCGGGATTTTCTCCATGAAATACTTTACCACTGCAAAAACATCCCCTTTACCTCCTACACCAGCACATGTACACAAATATCTTTGTAAAACATTGCTCTAATTAGCACATAACAACTAGAAGTGAGGCTTTATATTTTATATTTATCTAAGTATCCAGCATTATGCTTAGGGCTTCCCTGGTGGCTCAGAGGGTAAAGCATCTGCCTGCAATGCAGGAGATCTGGGTTCGATCTGTGGGTCAGGAAGATCCCCTGGAGAAGGAAATGGCAACCCACTCTAGTACTCTTGCCTGGAAAATCTCATGGACAGAGAATAGAATTGTACCATCCAGGATTTCCTTTACTAATGACTGAAAGCCAACTAGAAAAAGATAAAGTAATTTAATTTTTCATAAGGGGAAGAAAGAAGTGAAGTTAGTCTTATTTTGGGAATCAAATTCATAATTCTCCTTTTTTATCTGTTTCCATGTACATTGGCCCATTTGCTTTTGTGCAGGTGGCTTTATGCGTGCAAGCTTAGTTGCTCAGTCGAGTCTGACTCTTTGTGATCCCATGGATTGTAATCTGTCAGGCTCTTCTCTCCATGGGAGTCTCCAGGAAAGAATACTGGAGTGGGTTGCCATTCCCTTCTCCAGGAGATCTTCTTGATCCATGGATCAAACCCAAGTCTCTCACATTCCAGACAGAGTCTTTCCCACTGGGCCATCTGGGAAGTTCCAGGTTTATGTGTATTCATGTGTAAATGGATATATGAGAGGGTTATTGAACACAGCCACAAACAATTGTTAACCTTACACGGTAACTGCAAGAAAGTTAAATGAGTTTATTTTTACAGGAAAGTCAAGCTAGAAAATTCTAGAAAAGGAATGCACCTCTTTCACCCTCATTCTTGGATTTATTTCAGTGGTGATGGGTAGGGAGAGGTGCTATTATTAGCCTGTCCAGTGTCATGTGCCTACCTAGTAATCATAAAGACAGGCCTACGATTCACATCTTGCATGGATTTGTTTAGAGTAAGAATGGTTGCCAACATGCAGTATTAAGTATGTTCTGATTGAATTTTAATGCCCTATTCATGTTGAATTTTAATGCCCTATTCATGTTGAATGTTAATGCCTTATTCGTGTGGACTATAAAACTATCGTTAGTAAATGCTAATAGATAATTCTAACTTTTCAAAACAATAAAAGTACATTTCAACAAAGCCTTCTTAAATGGGAAGAAAGCCTTTACCCATTGGTGGTAGCTTACTCCACCATTGTTGTGCGATGGGAAAAATGTCCCTGTGTGTGACTAGAGAAAATCCTCAAGTCATAAGAATACTTCTGCCTTCAGAGAGGAAAGTAAAAGATGGCAGTAAAATATGCAAGGGCAATGAGAAACAAGGGCTTTTTTTTTTTTTAATTGTGTAAAATAAAACATGGCAATTGTTAAAGGCAAATTAGCTGGGGAATATTTTTTCTATTAAAAATAGAGAAAAACATTTTCATTTTTTACTGGTTATCTGACAGTTTTCCCTATCAAATTTTAATTGTAAATTAGTTGACAATTAGATGCATTATCTTAATCTTATCCACAAATAGAATATCCTCCTATATTTCATTTTATATGAGGAAACTTTGACAAAGGACTTCAAGTAATGTGTTCAAGAGTATATGGTTAGTGGATTTTATAGTTACACCTAGAATCCAAAACTCACTGTTCATCCCACTGCACAGGATTTTGTGTATGAGCAGTTAATTTCCACCACATTATTTATCTGAACCTATGATCCTCTGGAGGAGAAAATGGCTGCCCACTCTTGTATCCCTGCCTGGAGAATCCCATGGAAAGAGGAGCCTGGTGGGCTACAGTACATGGGTCTCACAGAGTCGGACACAGCTGAGTGACTGATCACTATGTCTTCTGGTATGTACATTATTTAAAGAGAAAATTCCTGAATTAGTTCTTAGACACATAGCGGTATGTTTTCAGCTTTAATGAGTGACTATAATTTTTAAAGTATCCTCATCTTTTTTTTTAGAACTCAGGAATCAAAGTTAATGGTTGATCTTTCTGTGCTTAACCATAAGAGGCTGAAGCATAAGAAACCCCTGTGTGTTTGTCAGAGTTATGGAGATATAATTCCAGGTATCAGCTATTTCAGCTATTTTTATAGTTCATGTTCTGTATTTGCTTTCTGCTTTTCAATTAACTGAGAGGTATAAGGACTTATAAGGACTATAAGGACTATAAAGGTATAAGTCCTTATAAGGACTATAAGAAGAGAAGAAAGAGGAATAATGGTTAATATTTTCCAGTCAAAATTTTCATGTTAGGGTTTCTATTTGAGCTAAGTAGTACCTAGAGAGTCCGGCAGGCAATAAATAAATATACTCCTTCTAAATGGAAAAGCTTCTGCCATCTCCCAAATGCTTCCTTATCATAATGACCTTATGTCATTTTAAAAATTACCCAAGATACTATCAAGTAAAATTACTATCCTGAGTATTTGTAGAAATGAGTAAACAACCCTATGGTATCTCTCCAAACATACTTATCAAGTTCTAAAAAATGTATTATATTGAGTCAGTTCTTCTCTGGTTCTCTTGTTTCCATCAGAACTGATTGTTAATGAGAAAGAAAAAGGAGGGAAATAGTAAAGTCATATCTAATATATGGATATTCTCTTTATAAAGCAAACGTCAGGGCTGCTGGAAGTGCGGCTGTTTGTTGCAGTTAGAGAAAGCTGTAACAGCAGGGCCTCTGACTAGAGGCATCATTACCTCAGAGTACAGTCGGTGGAGAAATCTCAAATACAGGGTGGTGATCACCAGCTACTCAGTCAATACCGAATGCTGCCAAAGCCTGAAGAGCAGGCGATGAGAAAAGGCAGTCCCCGAGTGCTGAGGTGCTTGTGTAGACGGGTCAGGAAGGATGGAAAAGTCCAGACCAGAGCTGGTAAGAAAACAGCACAGGGTTACTTTAGTGCAGCTGATTTTCTCTCATTGTTAGATTGATTAACCTAGTTGAGACTAGAAAGTTCTGCCTGCTGTTAAATTGCAAGGACTCTCATAGCTGTATTAATGTGACTGCATTCCAAAGAGTCCATGCAGGCCTGGGTATGGACATTTAGGTGTGGTTCAGTAAACATGCCTTGAGAGACATCAAGGAATGACGCAACACTGTAATTTTTCATAAGTAATTACATATGCAACCTTTATAAAATGTATAAAATTAATAGTACAAATCTAGCTAATAATCTGAGATTCCTAAGCAAATGCCTTGAAATACAATATAGTTTACAAAAAAATTTTTAGAGCATCTGATGGGTTCCAGGTGATTTCTCGAATATTATTATATTGAATATTTACAAAATAAGAGATATTAATCCTGTTCTGAAGATGAGAAAATGGATATCAAAGAGGTCAAACACACTCTACTGGCAGAGGGAAGAACCCCTGTCACTGCAAACTGTTTTTGCTTTTGCCCATGTACTGAGAGAGTCCTGTGCCCCCATCACGCTCAGATTTTTACAGGAATGGTCTGGACAAACTTAAGAAGGTGTTTCTGGGGTATATACTGAATAAGTCAGTTACCATTGATAACTACCTTATCAATGATCAGAAACTAGGGATGCCAACAAATGTACCTGGGTTTTCCACAGGCTTTCGGTGTATTTATTTAGACCTTAACTCTTAAATATTTGTTATTCTCAACAAAATCTTAGATAAAACAAATTAATGTAGAAAAAAATAAAATTGTATTATAAAATTATTGAAAATCTCAAGAAAAACTAAGATATACTTGAATCTTCTGTCATTTGGGGGAAAAGAAAGAGGAGAAAAACAGAAATTGAGACCAGCTTAATTGTAAGGAGGTATCCAGGACAGTATTGTCATTTCACTGGGACAGTGAACCTTGAATAAGCTTAACATTTCCTACTGATTTTAAATTTTAGCATTTCCAGCTCTGATAGGGAAATACTGAATAATGACAACTTTGAAAATAACTTTAGATATTTATCTGAATTTTCAAATCTCATGTGCTGCTTGGATGACAAAGCTGTTTAATAGAAAAAATAGTTGAATTGCTTTTTTTCAATCATTCCTTACTTTTCCTGAGGAAAAAAATGCTTGATTTTCCCTCAGTAAAGGATAGTATTTCTATTCTCTAACTATACCTTTACAAAAGAAAACAAAGACACCTCCTGTAGGATCACCCCTTGTGAACAAAAATCTGCCATTCACACCAAGAAAACAACTGTTTGAAAATTTGGGGGATAGAAACTTCATTACAAATAGGAAACGAGTTGTGTGCAGTCCTGTGAACCTGTAGAAAATCAGTTAACACAAATGTGATTTAAATGCTCAGACATGTAAATCCTGTACTAGTTGATCGACTTTATCGCCAGTTTGTACTCTTATCAATGGGCAGCAGGCATCTGACAGTATTCACTTTGATTTACTCTGCTGAGACTTTTCCAGATTTAAACGTATTTTACCCAGACAAATGGAGTGACAAATGCAATAAATTAGATATACAGTATACCAGCAAAGATGTTTTATCCCTGGTGTTACTGGAAAATAAAAGGCAGAGGGAAACAAAACCTCAAACCCTATGCATCGTCTTTACTAAAAGGAGATGTCAGATACCCCATTGGGGAGAGTGCAATTTTGAAGAAGCAGCAGTCACGATACAGGTGATGCTTCTGTGGACGTGGATGACATGGGTTCATTTTTTTCTCTCCTTTTTCTGTCTGCTCCCCCCACCCCTCACCCCACAAGACAGCCTGGAGAACTGAGGCAGGTGTCACCCTTTCCGGGTACTGCCAAGCTGCCATCTCTCTTCTGCTGTGACTGCTTCCCCAAGAGGGAGGCTGCCTGGCCCAACTTGGTTCAGTATGTTTATGAATATTTGATTTTCACCGAAGACAAAAGAGGGTAAGAGCTCTGGAATTCAATAGAAGGTCAGAATGGCCATCTTTTGCCTGCTCCGGCTTCCTTTCAGACCCTGACATCTGGCGCCCATTACCAGGACAAATTAAAGCAATTCCAAGCAGCCGCAGAGGGGGAAGACTTCCTGTTTTCAGGCCGCACAGTTATCAATGCGAACACAGGAACTGAGGATTAGAACAATGCAGCCTTAGAAACAGATTTGTGGCACTGGCTTTGCCGGCTAAAAGCATAGCTCCTGGTAAGTGTAATTAAGGAGAAGATGCTTTCTATCACAGAGTCGCAATTATATTGATGAGTTTCCGTTAAATTTCATGTTGCTGTAATATATGAAATCCAACTATGTGGAATCCCATTCTCAAAATCTAAACATTATTATATAACCATGTTTCTATTTTTATCAAGAGAGAAGACGATCATCAGAATATTATAAAACCCAAGAATTGAACTGTGATCTTAGAATGCCCCTGTATTTATGTAGGTCATTCATAAAATTCATCATTTAATAGGACTTTCTTCTACTTAATTATACCCATTTTTCTTTATTGCATATATTGGCTGTCTTTCCCAAAATACCCCTTGGAGTTTTCATGCCTAAAAATTCAACAGGAGTCGCTAAACTCCTTTAATATTTGTTTTCCCTCTTTGGAACTAATATTCATCATTCTTTAAAAAATTCTTGTTTATTGGAAAAACAAACAAACACACTCTCCTAGGAAATTTCTGCAGAGGAAAACAGCAAGCAGTACTGTTCAAATAGAATATAGAAGTTACATTTCTGAGTGACTCACTCGGTGACCATGCTGGGTTTTCATCTATTTTGTGATACAAATGTGCATATTACAGGGCTAAGTCACTAAATGGTGGTTTAGGTTGGACTATTGTCTCATAAAATAATTTATGATTCAAAATGTTTAATATAAAAACTAAGGGTGTACTTGAATTATATTTTAAATCACAGGAATAGGTTTTGCTTTAAGCAGTGAACAGAATAAAATATATTCTCAGAACTTTAATTTTTCACTATTGATTGTATATATTAAGATATATGTATACATCATCATCTACATATATAAGTACATAAACTCATGTGTCCATATTCCTCATTTATTATCACAATTTCTACTTCTTTTCTATACAACTTTCTTCTCTCTCTGCCTCAAAATAGATTTATTTACCTTATCATTTATATAAACTTCTGACTGCAGACATTTTTTTCAAATATATGTGTAGCTCTTTGTTCGGCGAACAAGCGCAGGGTGAAAATGGTTCTTCGGCGGTTCCCCAGTTGTCTGCTGCGGAACCTTCGCCAAACCAGGGGGAGGCTACAGCCTGCGCCGTCTTTGCACAGCTACCTGCGTGCAGGCTCCTGATTCTCGAAGGAGGGTCCGAGGCACCACGAGGGAGTTAAAGAGTCCACCGGTGTGTTATTCTTAAAAGAAGGCCTGAGAGCTTGGGAAGCCCGGCCAGGGCAGTACTCCTTCACAGAGATTCCAGGCTAGCCTGGTGACTGAAGGCCTAAGGTTTAGAATTCTCTTGGAGAAGCACTTTTGGGGTGGCTGGGATGTCCAGGTGATGGTTCCTGCCACTTCAGCAACAGGCTGGGACAAGAAGTGGAGAGCAACATGCCTTCTACCTGGGTACTGTGTTTTAGGATTTTGCTGATGCAGAGGATGTCCTACCTGGTGTTGGTCAGATCCTTGGAACTTCACATGTTTCCTGCATGAACCTGTGTGAGCAGCTGTCAAACTCCGGTGGAGAGGGGATGGGCTGATTAGAAGTTTGGGGACCAAAATCAATTAGGTGATCTTTATTAGAAAGATTGCAATAAAATGTTTTAAAGCAAATAAAAATAGGTGGGTCTGAGCAAAAACAAGAGGGTACAGAAAGGTTTAGGGATGTGAAAGTGAATGAGCATCAGTTGACATCTAGCTGTATGTACCTCTTTCCAGCTACATTACAAAAAACTAAAATTAGGTTTGTCATATATTGACACCAGTGTTGAGGATTTCTAGATGGAGTACCATAATATTTTTAATATTTGAGGTTTTAATTATACTATTAACACAATTATCAAGTTTTCTTTTTGATGAATTGGTGAAAACATAGGTTGTCTGGGTATATTCTTAGAAGAGGAATAATCCTGGTGGTTGTCAGGAGCTGGGAATGAGGAAGTGAAGAAGTATGTAATGGTATTGTTTCACTTTTACAAGGTGAAAGAGCTCATGGGGATGGATGGTGGTGATAATTGCTCAGTGTTATGAACATAGTTATTACCACTGAACTGTATGCCTAGAAGTGGTAAAGATTTGGGGCGGGATAAATTGGAAGATTGGAATTGATACATACACACCACTAAGTATAAAATAGATAACTAATAAAGACCTGTATAGCACAGGAAATTCAGTGCTCTGTAATAGTCTATAAGAGAAGAGGATCCCAAAGTGTATGTATAACTGATTCAGTTTACTGTATACTTGAAACTAACACATTGTAAATCAACTATACCCCAATAAAATTTTTTTAATGGTAAAAAAAAAAAAAAAATATATGTGTATGTGTGTGTTCTATATAATAGGATGGGAATTCATTAAATACTAAATAACATATTATCTTTTTCTTCTACTCAAACATAATATTAAATTTACATGTAGGAATCCTCAACACTGACACTTTACCTGTACTTAGGCAAAAGTCTGATGTCAAGAAGCAGAAAAAAAAAAACTAGGTAAGAGTTGAATGCCTTAACAAAATTTTTTCACTTTGGTTTTTATTTATTAATTTTTTTAATGCAGCATCCCTAATTTGCTGGCTTAATGGAGAGGGATATCTGCATGATAAAGGAAAGGTGTATAGTCCAACAACTGCATTTGATGTGAGTCCTGTGGGCAGATACTCTGGACAGAAGGGACGTGTGTGCACAGTGATTGAGTGGTCGAGGTTTTGACTGCTCCTGCTCTACACTGTCTTCCTAGAGTCTATTTGTTTCTGGTAATTAAAGAACAATTTGTCTCTTTGTTGTCATTTATAGCTGTCTAGTAAGTGCTTGACTAGTTGGGACTAGGATAGCTGGAAAATAGAAAATTCCTCCTGTATCCTTTTATAGTTTCTCTACATAATTCACAAATAAAGTAAAAACTTACTCTCCCCAAATAAGAAATACACTCAGTTGTTTAAAAAGGAAATTCATATTTTAGAGTGGAAAATGATCAGATGTTTCTATTAATTTTTCAAACATTCCATATAATAATGTTTTCTCATTACATGAAATTTATATTGTTCAGTTAAAACAATTTAGATTTTATCTAAATCTACTGTAGAATTTATTAATTTGTAGTAGGTCAATGTTAAAATTCATACACTTAAACCAGTCTTTAAAGTGTGAAATACAATGTGTTTAATTTTTATTGTTTGATTTTACCGTATAGTTCTATGCATAACATTATTTACATATATCCTTATGTCAGTGATTCACACATTTTACAAATGAAATGTGTCTATAGATTATAAATTCAATTTCAAGAGCTTTAAAGAAAGCTTGATGTAATTTCAATTCTTTAAGTTGCCAAGAAATTAAAGCTTACAATTAACAATAAGGGTCTGATCGATATTCAATTTTACAGGAACAAATTTTTTAAATGCTAAATCGTGAGACATTACTAAATCATGTTATTGAGCTAAGCAATTATTTTGCTTTGAGTGTGTGGGAAATGCAGTTGAAATGCTCTTTAGTCAATAACAACAGCAAAAGCTAACTTGTGAGAATTCCCATGTTACACTTTTAAAATCTCATATAGTTTCCTAGTATCAGTGCAATGATAATAAATACAAGATCAGAGAAAGTGACAAATGCTTTTCTGCACCTTTAATGGACTTTTGCTGATAGTTACGTTATTCAATATTTCTTGTTTAGTTCAATTTTTCAAATATGGAAAAACACCTGATTTTAGAACATTGATTCTGAATAAATTATTTTATATAAAAGTATATGGAATGGCAAATAGTTGAGTTACACCCACAGTCTCACTATGCTTTGCAGGGAGAATAGAGTGACTATGTGCCCCCTTCACTGTAGCTGGAACATAAGTACAGCTTTACCAAGCTCCTGATGCATCCCCAGGAACTACCATAAAATATAAGAGGAAGGATCACTGGGATTCTAATAGCCATGTTCTATTTCATAAAGCCAGTCAAACTTTTTCATCAAATTCCTGTCCTTCAGGAGGCAGTGATTTTTCCAGTAACATCTAGGGCTGTACGGCAGTCTATAGATTTCTACTTGGCAGAGTCATCTATAATTTCCAAAGTCTGATGAATCAGGTCAAAGCCCAGAAAATTAAAGAGAATGGTCAAAGGATTTCAGAACTTGAGATTGTTCAACCTGATGAGTGCCGTTCAGGGCACTTGGTCAAACCCATCAACGAAGCCTTCATTTATCCTCTGGACACAGTATCGATAACTGCAACTCCTCCTTCATTTGTACTTCACTTCTTTTTTCAGGGCAGTCTCCGACCTGCAACCCCTTCTATTTTCTGATGCAACGCAACATCATCAATTCCTTTTCACGATGGCGGCATCCACACTGCCTGTCTGTGGAAGGGCTTGGAGGCCCTGCCAGTGTCAGCCCAGGGAGTAGCCGTCATTCTCTCAGGAGGCTCCGATTCATTCCAGCCTCTCCCCAACCTCCTCAAAGCGCTGGTCTCTACTGTCTCCACCGCTCTCTCTCTTTTGGGGATGCCATCTAGTCAGAGTCATACAGTATGCAGTCTTTTCAAATTGGTTGCTTTCACTTAGTAATATGATTTAAGATTTTTCCATGTCCTTTCACGGTTTGGTAGCTCATTTATTTGTATTAATAGCACTGAATAATATTCCATTGTCTGTATGTACAGACACATGCCTTTAAGCTCTTTGGGTAAATACCTAGAGGGTAAAGGTTAGACCCTGTGGTAGGTATATGTTTAACATTTTAAGAAAGTAGAAAACTATTTTCCAAAGTGGTTTACCATTTTACATTCCTAAAAGCATTGCATTAGCTTTCCATCTGAGCCAAAACTTCATAAAAAAATGCTATATTCAGTTATTTTAATTGTAGATATTCAAGTAGCTGTGTAAGCATCTCTGAAATATTTTCAGTCTCTTAATATGATAAATTACATTGAATTAAATTTAAAACTGTTAAATGAATCTTGCAATTTGGAAATAAATTATATTTGGTCAGGATGTATTATACTTTTTGTATATTTCTGAATTTGATTGGAAAAAATGTGTTAAGAATGTCAAAATTGACTCTATTAAATAGGCATTTAAAAATATTTTCAGGACTCACCCTTTCATTTCTTTCTTTCCTAGCTTTCTGTAACTTTTAATTACAATATACCTTTTTGTGTTAATGTCATTGCCATTACCATTATGTAATTAATAGGTATTCATAATGTTCATTTAAATAGCTTCCTACCTATATTATGACTGCTACTTTCTTACTGAAGTTAAGAGTACAATAATAACGTTAAGAATAATTTCCCTCTTTGAGCAATTTTCAAGCTATTAACTACTTAATAAAATGATCATTTTTGTAACTCTTATATTTATATTCTAAAACATTCTATAATTTTATAAAATTATAAAAGAGACAATACCGACTATAGTAATTTCTGTACTATACTTAATTGCCTTTTCATACTGTTCATACCCATGAACAGTATGAAAAGGCAAAATGATAGGATACTGAAAGAGAAACTCCCCAGGTCAGTAGGTGCCCAATATGCTACTGGAGATCAGTGGAGAAATAACTCCAGAAAGAATGAAGGGATGGAGCCAAAGCAAAAAGAATACCCAGCTGTGGATGTGACTGGTGAGAGAAGCAAGGTCTGATGCTGTAAAGAGCAATATTGCATAGGAACCTGGAATGTCAGGTCCATGAATCAAGGCAAATTGGAAGTGGTCAAACAAGAGATGGCAAGAGTGAATGTCGACATTCTAGGAATCAGCGAACTGAAATGGACTGGAATGGGTGAATTTAACTCAGATGACCATTATATCTACTACTGCGGGCAGGAATCCCTCAGAAGAAATGGAATAGCCATAGTGGTCAACGAAAGAGTCCAAAATGCAGTACTTGGATGCAATCTCAAAAACGACAGAATGATCTCTGTTCATTTCCAAGGCAAACCATTCAATATCACAGTAATCCAAGTCTATGCCCCAACTTCAGCTGAAGAAGCTGAAGTTGAACGGTTCTATGAAGACCTACAAGATCTTTTAGAACTAACACCCAAAAAAGATGTCCTTTTCATTATAGGGGACTGGAATGCAAAAGTAGGAAGTCAAGAAACACCTGGAGTAACGGGCAAATTTGGCCTTGGAATACGGAATGAAGCAGGGCAAAGACTAATAGAGTTTTGCCAAGAAAATGCACTGGTCATAACAAACACCCTCTTCCAACAACACAAGAGAAGACTCTATACATGGACATCACCAGATGGTCAACACTGAAATCATATTGATTATATTCTTTGATCCAAAGATGGAGAAGCTCTATACAGTCAGCAAAAAACAAGACCAGGAGCTGACTGTGGCTCAGACCATGAACTCCTTATTGCCAAATTCAGACTTAAATTGAAGAAAGTAGGGAAAACCACTAGACCATTCAGGTATGACCTAAATCAAATCCCTTATGATTATACAGTGGAAGTGAGAAATAGATGTAAGGGCCTAGATCTGATAGATAGAGTGCCTGATGAACTATGGAATGAGGTTCATGACATTGTAGAGGAGACAGGGATCAAGACCATCCCCATGGAAAAGAAATGCAAAAAAGCAAAATGGCTGTCTGGGGAGGCCTTACAAATAGCTGTGAAAAGAAGAGAAACAAAAAGCAAAGGAGAAAAGGAAAGATATAAACATCTGAATGCAGAGTTCCAAAGAATAGCAAGAAGAGATAAGAAATCCTTCCTCAGCGATAAATGCAAAGAAGTAGAGGAAAACAACAGAATGGGAAAGACTAGAGATCTCTTCAAGAAAATCAGAGATACCAAAGGAACATTTCATGCAAAGATGGGCTCGATAAAGGACAGAAATGGTATGGACCTAACAGAAAGCAGAAGATATTAAGAAGAGATGGCAAGAATACACAGAAGAACTGTACAAAAAAGATCTTCACGACCCAGATAATCACAATAGTGTGATCACTCACCTAGAGCCAGACATCCTGGAATGTGAAGTCAAGTGGGCCTTAGAAAGCATCACTATGAACAAAGCTAGTGGAGGTGATGGAATTCCAGTTGAGCTATTCCAAATCCTGAAAGATGATGCTGTGGAAGTGCTGCACTCAATATGCCAGCAAATTTGGAAAACTCAGCAGTGGCCACAGGACTGGAACAGGTCAGTTTTCATTCCAATCCCAAAGAAAGGCAATGCCAAAGAATGCTCAAACTACCGCACAATTGCACTCATCTCACACGCTAGTAAAGTAATGCATAAAATTCTCCAAGCCAGGCTTCAGCAATATGTGAACTTCCTGATGTTCAAGCTAGTTTTAGAAAAAGCAGAGGAACCAGAGATCAAATTGCCAACATCCGTTGGATCATGGAAAAAGCAAGAGAGTTCCAGAAAACCATCTATTTCTGCTTTATTAACTATGCAAAAGCCTTTGACTGTGTGGATCACAATAAACTGTGGAAAATTCTGAAAGAGATGGGAATACCAGACCACCTGATCTGCCTCTTGAGAAATTTGTATGCAGGTCAGGAAGCAACAGTTAGAACTGGACATTCAACAACAGACTGGTTCCAAATAGGAAAAGGAGTACGTCAAGGCTGTATATTGTCACTCTGTTTATTTAACTTATATGCAGAGTACATCATGAGAAACGCTGGACTGGAATAAACACAAGCTGCAATAAAGATTGCCGGGAGAAATATCATTAACCTCAGATATGCAGATGACACCACCCTTAAGGCAGAAAGTGAAGAGGAACTAAAAAGCCTCTTAATGAAAGTCAAAGTGGAGAGTGAAAAAGTTGGCTTAAAGCTCAACATTCAGAAAACGAAGATCATGGCATCCGGTCCCATCACTTCATGGGAAATAGATGGGGAAATAGTGGAAACAGTGTCAGACTTTATTTTGGGGGGCTCCAAAATCACTGCAGATGGGACTGCAGCCAGGAAATTAAAAGACACTTACTCCTTGAAAGGAAAGTTATGACCAACCTAGATAGCATATTCAAAAGCAGTGACATTACTTTGTCAACAAAGGTCCGTCTAGTCAAGGCTATGGTTTTTCCTGTGGTCATGTACGGATGAGAGAGTTGGACTGTGAAGAAGGCTGAGCGCCAAAGAACTGATGCTTTTGAACTGTGGTGTTGGAGAAGACTCTTGAGAGTCCCTTGGACTGCAAGGAGATCCAACCAGTCCATTCTGAAGGAGATCAGCCCTGGGATTTCTTTGGAAGGAATGATGCTAAAGCTGAAACTCCAGTACTTTGGCCACCTCATGAGAAGAGTTTGACTCATTGGAAAAGACTCTGATGCTGGGAGGGATTGGGGGCAGGAGGAGAAGGGGAGGACAGAGGATGAGATGGCTGGATGGCATCACTGACTCGATGGACGTGAGTCTCAGTGAACTCCGGGAGTTGATGATGGACAGGGAGGCCTGGCTTGCTGTGATTCATGGGGTCGCAAAGAGTCGGACATGACTGAGCGACTGATCTGACTGATCTAATCTCTGATAATTAATTGCTTATTTATTAGAACAAATAAATGGAGCTTCATCTTGATTATATTTCCATTTCCTGAGATATTTTTGAATCAAAATTATTTAAATCACTTATTTCTATTTTTTCCTTTGTAAACTAAGTAGTTTTGTTTTTTCCTATCTATTCACTAGTCTTTTTATTCCTTGTTGGTTGTAAGTGCATTGAAAAATGAATATATTTTAGATAAAGTTTTCATTTTGTGTTTTTACTGTTATGGAAATATTAGAGGAAGAAAGAACTTTCATGGACCCAATTTATTTGTTCTATTTTTTTAATTTTTTTATATTCATCTCAATTTTATAAAATGATTTTTTTTCAGTAATAATAATAAGCTTTGTTTTTGGCCATTTTGCCATTTTGTGGTAATGAATCATATTTTTATGTTAATTAATTCATCTGTTCTTTGTTTTGTAATGTGCTGAAGGATATGTACTAAACCTATTATTTTCATAATTGTAACCAAACATCTCAAATGTGTGTATTGAATAACTCTTCTTTATCTTAATAATTTCATTTTATCTCTTCTTGTCACAGTGAATTTTTCTGTGTGCTTTTTGGGGCTACTTTGTCCCAACCTTCCATCTGTTTTTTTCTCTGCTATTAACAGATGGTTTTAATTACTGTTTCATTACAATTTTCACTTTGAAATGCTGATAAATATCTACCACTAGGAAGAAAGGAAAAAAATAACTAGATAATGAAAGAAAGCATTTTCAGAAAACACACAAAAAGTAGAGACTGCTGTTGCATAGCCATCCATACAACTTGAGGATTTGTCTAATTTGATTTATTTATAATCTGTTTTTCAATTATACTTAAATAAAATTGCTTTGCTTTTTTTTTTTTTTGTTTAAGAAATACAAACTGATTCTAAAATTCATAGGGAAATGCAAAGACCCAGAACAGCTAAAATATTTGTGGAAATAAGAAAGTATTTGAGAACTCACATCTATTTCCAATTTTGCTATGAAGATACAGTAAGATTGTGTAATACCTATATAAAGATAAATAGATCAATAAGTGGAATAAAATTGAGAGTTCAGAAATAAAGCCTGTGTTTGTGGCCAGGCAACTGATTTTTGGTGAGCTTGCTGAACAGTTAAACATGGGTTGGGGATTGGGGGGATAGGAATAGTCTTCTAAAGAAATAATGCTGAGACAACTGGATATCCATATGTAAAAGTATAAAGTGAGACCCTATCTAAAACCCTATATAAAAATTCTTTCCAAGTAGATAAAAGGTCTAAATGTAAGAGCTAAAATGATAGCTAATAGAAGCAAATGTAAGAATAAATCTATGTGATTTTTAGGTTAAGCAATTATTTCTTAGATACAGTATCAAAAGCACAAATAACAAAAGGATAAGTAGATTAACTGCATTACATCAAAACTGAAAACTTCTGTGTTTCAAATGACACTCTCAAGCAAGTGCAAAGGCAATCCATAGAATGGTAAAAATATTTGCAAATAACGTATCGGAAAAGGGAATTGTTTCCAGAAGATATTTTTAAAATGTTAATAGTTCAATAGTAAAGGTAAATATCCATTTAAAACAATGAGCAAAAAATTTAAATAAACATTTCTCCAAATAAGACCTCCAAAGACCCTGATGCTGGGAACAATTGAAGGCAAAAGGAGAAGAGGGCGGCAGAGGATGAGATGTTAGATATTGACTCAATAGATGTGAACTTGAGCAAACTCCAGGAGATAGTGGAGGACAGGGAAACCTGGCATGCTGCAAGCCATGGGGTCTCAAAGAATCAGACACGACTTAGAGAGTGAACAACACAACAACAAATAAAATAAGTAAATAGCCAGCAAATGCACTAAAAGATGCTCAACATTATTGGTCATTCCATATGTGCATTCTAAGTCACTTCAGTCACCTCTGACTCTTAGCTACCCTATAGGCCATAGTCCGCCTGGCTTCTCTGTCCATGGGATTCTCCAGGCAAGAATACTGGAGTGGGTTGCCATGCCCTCCTTCAGGGGATCTTCCCAACACAGGGATGAAAACTGTCTCTTATACATTCTGCATTGGCAGGAAGGTTCTTTACCACTAGTGCCACCTGGGAATCCCTGGTAGTCTCTCTCTCTCTCTCTAGTCATTCAGTCGTGTCCGACTCTTGCAACCCTGTGGACTATAGCCCACCAGACTCCTCTGTCCATGGGAGTCTCCAGGCAAGAATACTGGAGTGGGTTGCCATTTTTTTCTCCAGGGGATCTTCTCAACCCAGAAATCGAACCCAGGTCTTTTGCATTGCAGGAGGATTCTTTACCAACTGAGCTATGAGGGAAGCTTTTGTTAGTCACTAGAGACATACAAATTAAAACCACAGTGAGATACTACTTCGCACCCTCCAGGATCGTGACAGTAGAAAAGAGAGAGGATAGCAAATATATGTGGAGAAATTGGGACCCTTTTATACACCTGGCGGAAATTTAAAATGGTGCAACTGCTTTGGGACATAGTCTGTTTCTAACTCTCTTTTTCATTTTATCGATTAATATGTCCCTGAAGTCTATTAGACATGCCTCAATAAAAGAGCAATGTACTAGAGGACAAATTCCAGATACTTTAAAGATGCATGTTTTCATGCAATTTTTTTATATCTCAATATAAGACTGAGATATAAAATATATAAAAACAGACAAATATATAGATCAGCTTCCTCAGTGAACAGCATTCAGAGACTTAGATGAAAATGTCTCTCTTGTAGTTAACGCCTCGAGATTGTCTTAAAATAAAATGACTTCTATACTATACTAAATTTGGTGATTTACTATGCCAAATGAATCATAACAAAGGAAATGTATTTCTTTTGCAAGTATATTAATATATTTTTTAAAGTTTGTGTCAAATGATAAAATAATTATATTGATATGTCCTATTAACTTTCCTGAAAAACTTTATGAATATT
Organism: Bos mutus; assembly: GCF_027580195.1. Classification (NCBI taxonomy): domain Eukaryota; kingdom Metazoa; phylum Chordata; class Mammalia; order Artiodactyla; family Bovidae; genus Bos; species Bos mutus. The sequence continues at coordinate 10,205,676 of NC_091640.1, read as the reverse complement.
ATATACAAAAATGAGTTTGCTGTTGCCCAACTAAAAGAGTTTAATATTTGAAATTCTTTCCTTCCCGAATATACTTCTCTTCTCAGTTTAGCAGAATGTCTTGAACTATCACTGGCAAATAAAACTCTTTGTAACATTCTCGCAATTCTGGTGGGATCCCTGTTTCTCTGACCAGCTACATATCGAAACAATCTGTGATTACATTAATTATAAGAAATGCTCTATTTACTTTCTCTTATCCCTTTTAAAGAAGCAGTGAGCTGTTGATCAAGCTCTGATATCTCCTTTGATATTGCAAAGAAATTGAAGAAAGGATAAAAGAAAGAATAATGACAAATACTATTTGTCAGTGTGCATGTGGTAAATAAATGGCTTATTTAATTTATTAACATTTTATGTCATAGAAGTCTAGATTACTCAAGTAAGTGAAACTGATTTTAATGCCTATGATTCACATTATGTTTGTAATAATATGTCAATATTTATGGTCAATGATATGTGTTTTGTTTCTTTTATTAATCACTTAATCTTCCCAGTACATAACACAGAAAATGCTGAATGAATAAATGAGTTAATAGATGGCTTTGTACTCCATGTATCTGAGGTCCCCGAATTGCTACTGAACAAGTTACAGACTGCCTGCTTTGGTGGGTGGAGTTTTGTGACATTTTGGAATAGAAGAATATGAGGTCAGTGAGTGCACAGGGGAACTGGAAATAGAGCAAAATATTTTTCAAGTGAATATGAATTGCTGTCGGTAATGTTATCAGTGCCATTGAAAGGTATTAAACTACTGTCTTTTGTTTTCCCTGGCATCCGGTAATTGTCTCCTGCATTGCAAATGGATTCTTTACCAACTGAGTCATCCGAGAAGTCAATATATAGTTATAGTTATATTTTGATTTCACATTAAGGATAGTAGCATTTCTGTTAAATAAAGTCCTGAGAAATTCTCTCATACTCAAAAACTGAGCTGTTTCCATGCAGCTGGTTCCATACTCACATTCACAGTGAGCACTGTCATGCCTTCCTTCTGAAGTACATTTCCATCTATACCATTTCCATTTCCTCATGGAGCTCTTTCAGGCACTGCATTTCTTGTTAGAGTGTTTCTCTAACATTACCCAAGACTCTATGCACAAGATTATTTTATGTCTTTCAGCCTGAGGAACAATTTCAACTAATGATCAATTCAACGGTTCAATAACTGTTTCTCAAATGGCATGGATCATACTTCTGTGCTTTAGAGCACTGACCGCTTTGCTCTTTCATTGCCTCCACTTATGGGGGAAAGCTGCATGTCTTTAGCAGGATGTCGAATCAATATTATGGTCATAGTTCTCAAAAGAAAAGCAACAATGAAGTATAAATTTAAGTTTAGTGAAATCAAGAGCAGATTTTTGAAAAGAAAAAGAAGGGGAACTTATTCTATGATTTTCTGAAATATTAATATTCACTTAATGGCACACTTTATCTTTTTATTTTAGCCAACACGTTTTATAAACAATGTATTTTCTAAAGAAATATTTAAAATATGTTTTCAATTGGCATTCCTATTTGTTTATATTTGCTGTTCTCCACAACATAAAAGATCAAATATTAAGCAAATTAATATTGCTAACATATGTAACAAAAGTATTAATAACCTGTGCACATATTTATTTCTCTCAACTCAGTTTATCCTGCATCTCTCTAATTTTGATGGATGGTGTTCAAGCTTGTAGATTTCCGGTAACAAGCAGGTTTTAATTTTCATACATTATACCTCTCCACTGCCAGTTTTTGATGGATGATATGATAAAGAATTGTGCACTACATTTTAAATCCTGAACAGGAAAGCAATTAATGACATAAGATGCAGTTGCTTGCACCTTCAATGACACTATTGTTCCTAATATTTTTTGGTTCCTCATGGTGCTAACTTCTCTGGCTTGCCACTGTAGTCCCAGCACATCTTAAAGACTAATTAGGAAAGATCCAATACTCTATGAACAGAGCTTATCTGGGATCTATTTTCCAACTTAATAAACAAGCAAAGGGTGAACTTCTCCACTCATTTTATAGGATGGCTGTGGCATTGCCAAATTTGTCAGAATATTTTCAGAAACTTGAGGGCTTATTAAAGTGATGGCTCAAAGTTAATTCTAAATGTAACCACCCTTAATATTTTCATAGAATACCATTTTTCATAAGTGCTGAAACAAATTTTATATATACCCTTTTTGAAATTTATTAGACTTATTTTCCCTACATTTCAAATAATGGGATTGTTAGATTGAATTAAAATTATTTTGAGTAGATATTCACCAGACTTTTTTGGGTACATAACTTATGGTCTGTACTGAAGTAGGTATAAATTATAATTAAAAACAAATGAAATGTCATCTGAGATGTCATCTGAGTGAGAGTTTTACTTCTCTTCCAATCTGAATTACTTTATTTCCTTTTCTTCTCTGATCGCCATGCCTAGGACTTCAAAAACTATGTCATATAATAGTGGGCAGAGTGGGCACCCTTGTTTTGTTCCTGGTCTTAGAGGAAATGCTTTCACTTTTTCACCATTGAGAATAGTGTTTGCTGTGGGTTTGTCGTATATTGCTTTTATTATGTTGAGGTAATGCAGCAGCAATTTCCTTCTATGCCTACTTTCTGGAGAGTTTTTATCATCAAAGGGTGTTGAATTCTGTCAAATGCTTTCTCTGCATCTATTGAGATGATCATATGGTTTTTATCTTTCAGTTTGTTGACAGGGTATATTCCACTGATTGAAGTGCATATATTGAAGAATGCTTGCATCCCTGGGATAACCCCCTTAGATCATGATGTATGATGTAAAATTTTAAAAAAGTTCCTATGGCTTGGAAGCAGAGAGGGAGTAAAGCATAAACAAATATAAAGTATAATAAAGCCTAAGTGTCTGAAGACAAAAGAAGACACAACTGCTTTTAGAAAGCAGGGGCATATATTCTTTGAACAATCTGAAAAAAAATGACAAATGTGTATATGAATAATTCCTTTACTTTTTGAGAGTTTGTAAATTTTTTTTTTAGATATTCTCTTTGGTAATTCAATTTGCCAACCCTACCTTCCAATGAAGAAAAAATTCTATGAAAAGGAAAATTAACAACAACTAGCTTCCATGTTTCTCCAAACTCTTAGACTGATTAAATGCTCTTTATATTCAATGTTACCTACAGTTAAATCTCTATGTTATATAGAGATTTTCTATTTTACATTTTATATATATCTATATTTGTATCTATATTCTATATCTAATCCTAAATTTATATCAATCACTCTCTTTATAGCTATGTCTACAATCTATACTCTTATGCATACTATAAAGCATCACGGTCTCAATGGACATGAGTTTGAGCAAACTCTGGGAGGTAACGAAGGACAGAGGTGCCTGGCACGCTGCAGTCCATGGGGGCGCAAAGAGTTGGGCACAACTTAACGTCTGAAAAACAGAGTAGCATACTCTACCAGACTTATATACACTTATATAAGTAATAAGACTTATATATTGTCTATTGCTTCCCTAGTTAAAATGTCACTTAATGTGTCAGGCTTCATACAGCCAGTGCCTAAAACTTTGTCCCTATAATCCAATAATCAGTGAACGAAACGCAGGCATGGAGAGACATTTAATCATACTTCACTTATTTCAGCAATGCATGTTTGTCAGTCACAAAGTAGTAATCATGACCCTGCTCTTCTCTGAAATCAGAATATCAAAATGGAATTCTCTCATAAAAGATAATTAGTGGAGATTTATTCTGATGGTTTACACTCATGCTATATGAAGTATGACAATAAAAGTTGCTAGCACCAGCTAACTACAGCATCAAATAGTAAAATATGTCTATCCCTTTAAAAATACCAATAATTTTGCACATTTTCAAAAAATGTCCTCACAACTGATACCCTATCTAGCACATAAACGAGAGGGAAAATAAACATTGGTTATAAATAGGTACATGTCCTTTTTCTAGTTGTGAAGTATTATTGACATAAATAACTGTAAATTTAAGGTGTACAGCAGGGGTCCCCACCTCCGAGATCTAATCTGAGGTGGAGCTGATGTAATAATAATAATAGAAATAAAGTGCACAATAAATATAATGCCCTTGAAACATCCCCAAACTATTCCCCTGCCAATCCATGTAAAAAAAAAAACAAATTGGCTTCCCCAGAACTGGTCCCTGGTGCTAAAAAGTTTGTGAACCGCCAGTATACAGCATAATGGATTGACATATATATTGTAAAATGATTACCAAAACAAGTACAGCTAGCATCCATCATTTCATACACAATAAAAATAAATATATGAGAAAAGAAAAAATACAATAAAAGAAAAGGAAAAACAATTTTCTTGTGATAAGAACATTCAGAATTCACTCTCTTAACTTTCATACATTCCGTGTGTGTGTGTGTGTGTGTGTGTGTGTGCGCGCGCGCGCGCGCGCGCTCAGTCACTCAGTCATGTCTGGCTCTCATACATACCATATAGCCATGTTAACTGCAATCATCATGTTGTATTTACATCCCTAAATGCTAATTTATCTTACAAGTGAAAATTGGTACTTTTGGGCCACCCTACTCTAATTCCCCATCATCTTTGACATTTGTCATTCTCAAGGAGAGTTTTGTTGGTTTGCTATTATTTTTGGTTTTCTTTTAAGCTCTGCCGCTGTAGCTTAGCTCAAAAGTGTGTTTGAAAAGATGCATCCAGGTGTTAAAATACATTGCAGAACTTCGGGGATGAAAATGCATTGGTTGTATATGAGAAAAGAAAGGTGTGCTGTTTTTATCTTACATATGTCTTATATTAACTACGAGCCACATATGACTGTGTATGGCCCACTTTTGTCTTCACTGTGCCTCATTTAGTACAATCAGTTGAAGAAAATTTAGTTAAACGGAGCTAATTCTAAGGTCTGGAAAATGTTATTAGAAAAGAAAAAAACCTGCTTTTATCAGAAGAGAACAGCATCTAGCTGAGGTATTCAGAACTGTGAAAAACGATGTCTTAAAGAAACAGTACTATTCTATGCAGTCTTGGAAGAGCTTCTGGCATTTCTACGAATTTCAAAGAGGCCTGCCGTTTAGCAGGTAGAAGATAGCTTTATTTGAAGCGAATGCTGAGAAACACTTTGCTGCTCTCACCAATTTTGCCATATTAAGGTCTACGACATACCTTGTGAGTCAGATAGATTCTAAATTTATGACTCTGTTTCAAGTAGAAGAGACAACCAAGTGCTATTTTAAGGTTTTATACGATCAGGTGTGTATACAAATCCCTCTTAGCTTCATACAGGATTAATGTAATGCTTTCTTACTCAATTTGGTTCTTGAGCTTCCCCAGTAAGTTGCTTCTAGTTGGAAAGAAAGACGTTAAGTTGGTTCAAGGTCTACTGTAGAATGTACTCCAGAATATTAATTTTTCTCATCAGAAAATCTGCCTAAGTAAACATTTTCATCATCCTTGCCAACCAAGGATTATACAGTTAAACTAGTTGCTAATAAATGTGCTTGGAATTGTCATCATTATTCTTGTCCTGTCCAGTTCTCTTGTATTATTTTTAACAGCAATAACTTTCACACTTCAAAATATCATGGCTTCAGTGATAAATTAAATTTAGCATACTTTAAGTCCATCTAGCAACAGTTAATATATGTGAATTTGGCAATAATAAGTCTGCAGAGGGAGCTGTGCTGTGCTCAGTCATGTAGTTGTGTCTGACTCTGTATGACCCCAGGGACTGAAGCCCGCCAGGCTCCTCTGTCCATGGGATTCTCCAGGCAAGAAGACTGGAGTGGGTTGCCATGGCCTCCTCCAGGGGATCTTCTCGACTCAGGGACTGAACCTGGGTCTCCTACACCTCAAGGAGTTTTTTTACCAACTGATCACTACGGAAGCCTAGTGTAGTGACTTCATGTAGTTTCTATTAATAAAATCTAAGGTTTGGAAGTGTTTAATTGTATTTGTTACAGTTTACAAGGGAAGAATTGAGAAATAGAGGATGGACATTTTTCAGAGAAGGGAAGCCATAAATGTATACTTAGGGCATACATGTTTCTAATTAGAAACAGATATAAAGCACATTGATAAACTGAAATAATGTTAAAGTTTTTTAAAATGATTTTCCTTTTATCAAGTAAGCAATTATGGCTAAAAATTCCATTTTTGTGGTCTACTCTCTAATGTAAGGGATTTTCTTACTTTTCACAGATTTGTATGGAAGACTTTTTTTTTTGCATGTTATATCAACCAATACCTGGGCTTGTTAAAAGTTGACAACTATACACATATTTGTATATTATATAAAGTTGGATGTGTAGACATCAAGCTTTAATGATGTTCTGCAAACTTAAGCATAAGTATCACCTCATAAAATTAACTTCTAGATTATAAGACTATGACCATACATTTTATTCAATATATTTAGTATATGAAATATAATAAAATCCCATTCATGAGTTTAAATCCAATGTGCTCTCTCTCACATAGAAACATATATAAAATTTTTACAATACCTAAACTTGAAAGAACAAAAAGTGAAGAAACATATTTCTCTATTTTAAAGACAAGATTGCAAAGTTTACAAGGAAAATAACAAGAACTGAATTGTTGCTGCTCTTCAGTCTCTAAGTAGTGTCTGACTCTTTGTTGCTACATAGACTGCAGCACATCAGGATTCCCTGTCCTTCACTAGCTCCCAGAGTTTGCTCAAACTCATGTCCATTGTGTCAGTGATGCCATCCAATCAGATCATTCCTTGGTGCCCCTTTCTCCTCCTGTCCTCAATCTTGCCCAGCATCAGAGTCTTTTCCAACGAGTTGGTTCTTCACATCAGGTGATCAAAGTATTGAAGCTTCAGCTTCAGCATCAGTCCTTCCAATGAATATTCAGGGTTAACTCCTTTGGGACTGACTGGTTTGATCTCCTTGCAGTCCAAGGGATTCTCAAGAGCCTTCTCCAACACCACAATTTGAAAGCATCAATTCTTCAGCACTCAGCCTTCTTTATGGTCCAACTTTCACATCCATACATGACTAGTGGAAAAACCATAGCTTTGGACTATGATACCTTTGTCAGCAAAATGATATCTTTGCTTTTTAATATGCTGTCTAATTTTGTCATAGCTTTCCTTCCAAGAAGCAAGTGTCTTTAATTTCATGGCTGCAGTCACCATCTGCAGTGATATTGGAGTCCAAGAAAAGAAAATCTGTCACTATTTCCACTTTCCCCTCATCTATTCACCATGAAGTGATGGGACCCGATGCCATGATCTTAGTTTTTTGAATGTTGAGTTTTAAGCCAGCTTTGTCACTCTCTCTTTCACTTTCAACAAGAGGCTCTTTAGTTCCTCCTCATTTTCTGCTGTTTGATGATATCACCTGTATATCTGAGGCTGTTGATATTTCTCTCAGAAATCTTGATTCCACTTGTGATTCATCCAGCCCAGGATTTCACATGATGTACTCTGCATATAAGTTAAATAAGCAGGGTGACAATATACATCCTTGATGAACTATTTTCTCAATTTTGAACCAATTCATTGTTCCATGTCCTGTTCTGACGATTGCTTCCTGATCTGAATACAGGTTTCTCAGGAGACCAGCAATTGTATTCCCATTTCTTTAAGAATTTTCTACAGTTTGTTGTGATCCACACAGTCAAAAGCTTTATCAGAGCCAATGAAGCAGATAGCCAAATTAGGTTATTATTTGAATTTTATCTATTTAAAACATCATAAAAATCATTTAATCTTTTCCATCAAAATATGTTCTGCATTGCAATTTTGAATTGGTTCAATTTGTACATTACCAAATAACTTTCCCAAAGCAAATTACTTTAGTTTTATTTGAAAACAGTTCTCCCACAAAGTCCTCTTTTCTCTCCTACTGAAGGCAATTACATCAGAGTAAGGTCTTTGTTGCTGAAGAATTCATGCTTTAGCTACTTAGTTGTACAGTGTGATCATAATTCCCATGCCATGAAGTCAGTCTTTGGGAATTATAACAGAGAGCATTTTCTAAATTACAGATACTCAATAAAAATGGACTTGAGAGAAAGAAATGATAAAGCTTTCCTACATAACTATAAGAATCCTTCTCTTCTCTGATGACCCAAACCCTTCAACTCATCAACTCTGCAACATTAGTTAGAATTATGACCTTTATCAGAAGTGCCCTAGAACACTCCTTTCAGATGGACTGTTAGAGTCACTGCTGTATATTTCCAGCATTTCTCACACCTTGTAGTTGCTGAGAGTGAGATACGTGACTATCAGTGGAAGCCAACCAGGGGATGGTCCAGATATTGCAATGAATACATAAAACTATAGAGCAACTTTTTAAAATGTATAAACAGTTTTTTAAAAAGTTAAAATTTTGGAACAGATGACGAATCTCAGCAGAGTAATAGAAAAACCAGAACAAATGAACATTTTAGAAATAAAATTTACAACATCTCAACTGCAAAATTCAGTGAAAGGACTTAAGATCAGGCTAAGTATGGCGAAAGGTAGGATCAATGAACATGAAAATAGAATAATGTACATCACTTACTTTGAGAAAAGAGAGAAAAAGAAAAGATTGAATAGAGAGCATTAGTGGAGATTCACACAATATAAATGGAGGTCCAGAAAACAGAAAATGGGGCAAAATATTTTTTCAAGAATTAGTGGTAGAAAATTTTCTCAAATTTGATGAATACCATAAACTTTCTAACCCAACTTCAATAAAGAGGAATAGAAAGAAAACTACTCTCAGACATGTAATAGTTAAACTACTAAAAATCAAAAATGAAGGAAAAAAAAACCTGAAATCAACAAATGAAGAAAATGATAGATCACATACAGGAACATCATGATATAAACTACCCCTCTCCTCCCACCATAAATAAAGACCAGAGGAGTGGAACAACATTTGTAAAGTTCTGAAAAAAAAAAAAAAAAACTATCCAGAAGAAATGTTCTTCAAAAGTAAGGCAAAATGCCATTTTAAAGATAAAAATTGAGAAATGCTTTTACCAACATATCTGTACTTCCAGAAACATTAAAAAAAAAATTCCTTCAGTATGAGCAGTGTTGACATCAAACAAAAATTCAGATTTGTAGCAAGGAATAAAGAACACAAGAAAGGGGAAATGTGGGAAGATATTTTTAACACACATTTTTGTCTTCATTTATTTAACTTATGTATAATTGCTTAAAGCAAATATTATACTCTATATCACAGTAGTTAGTATACACACTCAAACACACACAAATGGTGGGAAAGCAGTAAATACTTTATTTCAATTTTTTTTATTTTATATGAAATAGTATAATAGAAACTTTAAGTGGACTCTGGTAAGTTAATAATGTGTGATACAATTCTTAGAGCAATCACTGAGAAAATGAAATAAAAATCAAGTTAATGCAGTCATAGTGTTAAAAGTCAACAAACATTAAAATGGAATGCCAAATTAAAATAACACATTCCTAAATATTCCTTTCCTCTACAAAGACCTCTGATCCATTGAGATCCTGCCCATCTAGATCCTCTCTCATATCTTCACATTCCTCCTTTTTGATCTAAGATTCCAAAGCTTCTAAAATCAATCATTCCTTTGCACACAACTTTATTTCCTCTATCTCTCTCTTTCTCTGTTACATTTATCTTGAAAGCTGCCTCTAACTCATTGTCTATGTTTGAGCATTTGAAGCTGAAATGTTGACCTTTCTGACTTATCTAAGTGAAATTTATCACCACAACTTCTCATTATGGGTGAATGGATCTTCTAGCTTTCTCTAGTAAAACACCTCCCTCCCCCACTTTCTAAAAGGATTTGCTTCTTTACTTGTCCATCATATCCTCTTCCTTTCACACTCAAAGATGATGTCCTTGACTTATTTCTCTAGTGAAGGAGAAGCAACCAAAAGGAATGGTTCATCTCTCCATTGTTAGTTCTTTTCCTCTGCTTAGATCCATAACTACCCAGACAACCTCTTGTCAAAATGGAATGCCTGTCCTCTATATACAAGACTAAGTGCTCCACTTTTGCAATAGATCTAAAATAATTCTCACTTATATGAGTAAAACATTCCAGAACTGGGCTATGCTTTTTTCTTTATCATTTAGTAGAACACTTATATAACAGTACTTTTGAATAATACAAACCAATTCAAACAAGTAGCTGGTATTATAATAGCAAATGAAGCAACTGACAAACAACTAATCTCAAAAATATACAAGAACTCCTACAGCTCAATTCCAGAAAAATAAATGACCCAATCAAAAAATGGGCCAAAAAACTAAATAGACATTTCTCCAAAGAAGACATACAGATGGCTAACAAACACATGAAAAGATGCTCAACATCACTCATTATCAGAGAAATGCAAATCAAAACCACTATGAGGTACCATTTCACGCCAGTCAGAATGGCTGTGATCCAAAAGTCTACAAGCAATAAATGCTGGAGAGGGTGTGGAGAAAAGGGAGCCCTCTTACACTGTTGGTGGGAATGCAAACTAGTACAGACACTATGGAGAACAGTGTGGAGATTCCTTAAAAAACTGGAAATAGAACTGCCTTATGATCCAGCAATCCCACTGCTGGGCATACACACTGAGGAAACCAGAAGGGAAAGAGACACGTGTACCCCAATGTTCATCGCAGCACTGTTTACAATAGCCAGGACATGGAAGCAACCTAGATGTCCATCAGCAGATGAATGGATAAGAAAGTGTGGTACATATACACAATGGAGTATTACTCAGCCATTGAAAAGAATACATTTGAATCAGTTCTAATGAGGTGGATGAAACTGGAGCCTATTATACAGAGTGAAGTAAGCCAGAAAGAAAAACACCAATACAGTATACTAACACATATATATGGAATTTAGAAAGATGGTAACAATACCCTGTATACGATACAGCAAAAGAGACACTGATGTCTAGAACAGTCTTATGGACTCTGTGGGAGAGGGAGAGGGTGGGAAGATTTGGGAGAATGGCATTGAAACATGTATACTATCATGTATGAGACAAGTCGCCAGTCCAGGTTCGATGCACGATACAGGATGCTTGGGGCTGGTGCACTGGGACGACCCAGAGGGATGGTATGGGGAGGGAGGAGGGAGGAGGGAGGAGGGAGGAGGGAGGAGGGTTCAGGATGGGGAACACATGTATACCTGTGGCAGATTCATTTCGATATTTGGCAAAACCAATACAATATTGTAAAGTTTAAAAATAAAATTAAAAAAAAATCAAGCTCAGGTTGAAATGATATTATATTTGAGATCACAAAATTCTTACTGAAATATAGAATTGTACTTCTTTATAGCAGGACTGTTATCCCTAATAATCTCCAACTCTGAATGACTAAATCATTTCAAATTTTACTATAGATTATAAGAAAAAGTTTTAGTTTTATCATTGATAAGATTTTAGGAAGAAATCAGTGCAATATGAGATTCTTCAAACCAAATTAGGTAAAGATAGGTTGTGTTGAGCATCTTTTCATGTGTTTGTTAGCCATCTGTATGTCTTCTTTGGAGAAATGTCTATTTAGTTCTTTGGCCCATTTTTTGATTGGGTCATTTATTTTTCTGGAGTTGAGCTGTAGGAGTTGCTTGTATATTTTTGAGATGAGTTGTTTGTCAGTTGCTTCATTTGCTATTATTTTATCCCATTCTGAAGGCTGTCTTTTCACCTTGCTGATAGTTTCCTTTGATGTGTAGAAGCTTTTAAGGTTAATTAGGTCCCATTTGTTTATTTTTGCTTTTATTTCTGATATTCTGGGAGGTGGGTCATAGAGGATCCTGCTGTGATGTATGTCAGAGAGTGTTTTGCCTATGTTCTCCTCTAGGAGTTTTATAGTTTCTGGTCTTATGTTTAGATCTTTAATCCATTTTGAGATTATTTTTGTGTATGGTATTAGAAAGTGTTCTAGTTTCATTCTTTTACAAGTGGTTGACCAGTTTTCCCAGCACCACTTGTTAAACAGATTGTCTTTAATCCATTGTATATTCTTGCCTCCATCACTCATTATCAGAGAAATGCAAATCAAGACCACTATGAGGTACCATTTCACACCAGTCAGAATGGCTGCAATCCAAAAGTCTACAAATAATAAATGCTGGAGAGGGTGTGGAGAAAAGGGAACCCTCTTACACTGTTGGTGGGAATGCAAACTAGTACAGCCACTATGGAGAACAGTGTGGAGATTCCTTAAAAAACTGGAAATAGAACTGCCTTATGATCCAGGAATCCCACTGCTGGGCATACACACTGAGGAAACCAGAAGGGAAAGAGACACGTGTACCCCAATGTTCATTGCAGCACTGTTTATAATAGCCAGGACATGGAAGCAACCTAGATGTCCATCAGCAGATGAATGGATAAGAAAGCGGGGGTACATATACACAATGGAGTATTACTCAGCCATTAAAAAGAATTCATTTGAATCAGTTCTAATGAGGTGGATGAAACTGGAGCCTATTATACAGAGTGAAGTAAGCCAGAAGGAAAAACACCAATACAGTATACTAACGCATTTATATGGAGTTTAGAAAGATGATAACAATAACCCTGTGTACGAGACAGCAAAAGAGACACTGATGTATGGAACAGTCTTATGGACTCTGTGGGAGATGGAGAGGGTGGGAAGATTTGGGAGAATGGCATTGAAACATGTAAAATATCATGTATGAAACGAGATGCCAGTCCAGGTTCAATGCACGATACTGGATGCTTGGGGCTGGTGCACTGGGATGACCCAGAGGGATGGTATGGGGAGGGAGGAGGGAGGAGGGTTCAGGATGGGGAGCACATATATACCTGTGATGGATTCACTTTGATATTTGGCAAAACTAATACAATTATGTAAAGTTTAAAAATTAAAAAAAAAGATAGGTTGTGTGTGTGTGTGTGTGTGTGTGTGTGTTTTTCTGGGTGTGATAAATGGCTATGTAAATTTATGTGTGCTTTTTAGTCACAGAAAAATAGGTGAAGTTTATTTAATTGTAGGAATAGATTCAAAATTACTCATAATTCACTAATACTTCTTCTGTATCTTTGAAGTATCAGTAAAAAAAAAAAAATCAGACTTCAGGATTCATGTTTCACAATCAACTTCTGGGAACTGCAGTTACCATCTACAAATGTTAAAAACGTTTAAAATTTTCGTTAGGCATCATACCAAATTATTGATAAAAGGTCTTTGATTTCTGTTCAGTATTTTTAAAATGCTGCAACATCTTTGTTTTAATAGAACTTTAATGTCATTACTGAGAGTAAATTTTCATAGTGTGAAAGAAGTGCTCAAAAATGAGTTCTATTTAATATCTAAGATGATCAAGCCTTTTCCTGCTTTAGAATTTATGCAATGTCTTTTCATTGCTTGTCTGTTAAACCTGAGCTGTTTTTGTTTTTCCAAGACACTCCATGATTTAGTTCCACTCGACTATGACTTGCTTGTCCTGTCTGTTGCTTCAATCAGACAAGTCATCTCTCAGCCTCCTCACAGGCCACTGGCAGTAAGTTATGTGTAAAGAGTCTCAGAGGAAGTGAGTGACTCTTTAGTTGAGGGAACAAAGGCCAGAACACCAAAGGCAGCTGAGAGCAGGAATGGAATTCAGTGAAGGGAAAGAAAATGGAAAAGAAAGGACTGAGTGGAAGACAGTAAAATAAGGAAGGATTTGTCAAACGTAGAAGGAAAATTGTTCTTTAAATAATGTCTTTGAATGTCTGGCACAATTAAAATGCTTTGAAATGATCTAGTTAATTTTTTAATTTAACACATATTAGACATATTTCAAAAGAGAATTGCAAACTTATTATTTAAATTTTAAAATATGTTCCTTAGAGCTGACAGTCCGTAGACATGAGAAAAGAACACTTGGACTTTCACCGTGATTCTCCCTGCCTTCACCCTGGTGTGGTCTGAAATAGCAGCTTATAAATGGTGCCAGGGATCAGCAAAGAGTTATTCCAGTCAAGTTCTTTTCAACTGACCAACCAAAACCCAGAGACACCTTACAGAGGGAGATACATCTTATCTGTTTGTCTTGGATTGGGCTGTAAATTCAAAGAACTTGCTGATATTTCATCTTAGGCAGGGTGTAAATGTTTCCTCCCCTAAGTGAGTAAAATGGGAGACAAATGAATTTGCAATTTTACAACCTTACATAAGCCATACATACTTATTATTACAATGTTTTATTTATTATAATATTATAATGTTATTAGCTACATTCGCTTTCCTTGATGAGTGATGTTCCTTCAGTCTGCTCAGTATATGAAATATTAGCATTTGAAAAGAACCTTTACTGAATTTATACCTGAGAAAGAGTGCTGCCTTCAACAACTCTGTCATAATTTTAAGTATGTTAATGGTGACTGAAGTTCATGCTTTAAATGGCATGGAGGTTGGATTTGCCTTAGTCCTTTAAGATAGAAGGAAGGGTTAAAGCACATTGGAGAAAATGGAAAGTTATAAGAGTCTTAGGAAGTATGACTATGCACCATTCAGCAAGGGTGAGACTCTAGCACGATTACGAAAATCTTTTACACTATCTCTATCTCTAAACTGTGAAATGAAATGGAAATATAACTGCACTGTATCTCTGTTACAAACAACAAAGTAACATGACTAATTAGAAAAAGTTAACTAATATTTGCTGCATTAAAGAATAACTCTAACCAGAGTTACAGTTTTGGGCTGTCTAGGTCATGCTAGTGGTAAAGAACTGGCCTGCAAATGCAGAAGTGGGTTTGATCCCTGAGTTGAGAAGATCCCTGGAAGAGGGCACAGCAACCCACTCCAGTATTCTTGCCTGGAGAATCCCATGGACACAGGAGCCTGACAGGCTATGGTCCAAAGTGTAGCAAATTGTTGTTGTTTAATCCCATTAAGGAGAAGGCAGTGGCACCCCACTCCAGACTCTTGCCTGGAAAATCCCATGGATGGAGGAGCCTGGTAGGCTGCAGTCCATGGGGTCGCTAAGAGTTGGACATGACCGAGTGACTTCACTTTCACTTTTCACTTTCATGCATTGGAGAAGGAAATGGCAACCCACTCCAGTATTCTTGCCTGGAGAATCCCAGGGAAGGCAGAGCCTGGTGGGCTACTGTCATGGGGTCGCACAGAGTCAGACACAACTGAAGTGACTTAGCAGCAGCAGCAGCAATCCCATTAAAAGTTTTTTTCTCAGCCTCAGGTTATACTGTCAATAGATGGTCAGACTTTTTGTGAGGGAGATGGTTTTTCCAATTACATTTTATTCAAAACAGTTAAATTGCTATATAGCAATTATCTTCATTGAAAATGCCCCTTTCTCCCTCAAAAAAAAAAAAATTATCGTATGAGATGAACAACGTCTTTCAGAAAAAAAATTACAATCTCTCTACAATTGCTCTTTCTCCCAGAATGAGTGAGTTTAACAAATATTAAAAATGAAGTGAGAAAGAAATACAATTTCCGAAGGCGGAGAATTGCATGTATGGTTGCATTGTGTGTGAATGAAGCTGTGCTTATGTCACTGATTGTCAATTTCAGCACGTGCTGTCCTGAAGTTTACAAGCTGGACAGAAAATTGCAAAGAAAGATAAGCGATGTGGCATAACTATTAACCGCTGGGAGTCACTAAGAGGAGATAGTTTATGCTGGCACGTCTCAATCAGAAGTGGAGCAGAAACACAGAAGGTAAGTGTGCCAGTGGTAGGCGGCTTTGCAAGCAAAGCTCCAGGACAGCTCATTCACTGGGCTCAGAGATCTGCTTTTTGAGCAACTCTTTACTGTAAAACATGGGGGGTTTTACTGTAGAATTTTTCTCACTAAAGCACAGAGTTGTCACTGATTTTGGAAATTCCATGTAGAAATTTCAGCCAAACGTTGATATTGAGAGGACCCTCTGAAGTATCGATAGGATAGATAACTTTGTCTGAATTTATTCCAAATATAACTAGTTCAAGTTTTTAAGGGTACTTGGTATGTTGCAGGCATTGGGCTTGGTGTTACAATAAAATTACAAAGATGAATGAAATTAGTTATTCTCAAACAGCCTACTTTGCAAAGGAAACAAATTCAAGTCAATTAACTGGGTGATTGAACAATAGCATTTCTATATGCTTTGGTAAATGACACACTTGGCTTACACACAGGGTCCTGTGAGAGGAATACAGAGAAGAATACCTACTATGTCAAACCATGAGGAGAGTTTTCAGGGTTACTCCCATGTAATATTTTGCTACACAAATAGGTTTTTAAAAGTTTCCTATATTTTAAGGGATAATAATGAAATTAGGTACTGCTATGACAAGAATCAGGTGGCCAGTGGTAAAGAATACACCTGCTCAATGCAGGAGATAGTGCGTTCGATACCTGGATTGGAAAGATCCCCTGAAGAAGGAATTGACAACCCATTCCAGTATTCTTGCCTGGGAAATCTCATGGACAGAGGATCCTCTTGGGCTACAGTCCATGGGGTTGCAAAGTGTCAGACACAACTCAGCAACTACAGAACAACAATGACAAAAACATTCAAAAGAGTAAGTGGGGATGCTTGGAGGTCTCATTGGAGTGGAAATGGTGTAATCTGATGTGTATGAAACACACCAAATTCCTGGTGCCCATGAATCTGAGCCCCTTGTAGGTAGGTCAAGGCTTGATGAACATTCCCAGATAGTTTATCAAGCCAACTGGCAGCTTCACCCATTTAGTCTCATTTAAAATTGTGCTTACGTATTTATTTTTGGATGGTAATATATAGATGAAACATAATAACTTTGATGGCCTTGGCACTCAAATGATAATTTGAAGTGGATGGTTGGAAATATTGCCTTGAGCAAATCAGGAACACCTCCTGAGAGCTTCTGCTCTGGTTACTATATGCCCGAGTAGGATACATCAGGAGATTTATGGGGAATAAAGCAGAAGACTTAAAAGCATCTGAAGTAGATATTCAAGGGAAAGGTGTGATGGACGGGAGGGTGGCATTGGGACTCCTTTTCTCCCCAGGGCATGTATGATTCTACTGCATTTTTGTTGTTGTTTTGTTTTATTCCCTAACCTACCTACGTGTTTTGCCTTTTCTTTCCTACTAAATTTGAGTTCTCAGAAGTCAAGGTCTCTTCTGGCCTGTCTGTCCTTTCACAACACAATGTTATGAAATGTTATGCTATGGGAAATGAAGGGCAAAACCTTCTGTATCTGAATGGAGTTAAACCCTGGTCACAGTTGCACTATCTTTTTGACATGTAGGTAAGTGGAGCACACATTTGTGCAATGTGTGGGAGATAACCACCTACAAAGAGAACAGGCTGTCTGCTGCTGATCAAATTCATACCTGCAGCATATTGAACAAACCATATATTCTGAAGCACGCATTCACAACGATTGAGGAAAAGTGACAAGACAAAATATTGAAAAGTTAAATTGGATCCAAATTACAGGCTTCTGATTCTCTCAGCTGAAATAAATACCTCTACACAGAATGAAACAAAATGATAGATTTATACTTGCAAATCAGGGAAAGGTACTGGCTTGAAGTCTAACCATGTTCAAAATCACACTTTGCCTTTCCTGGCATCTGACCTCCAGCCCCTCACTTAACCAAAGCCTCATTTGCTTCACATGAAACTGGAGATGACCATATTGCTTAACGTATGGTCACACAACTGGGATTCAATGAGCCTTGACCATTATTATTTTTCAGCATGTTGTACAGATAAGTGTTTCTCTGTATGTTTGTGAGGATATATATGTAAATTAAGTTTCAGAGATTAGAAGCAGTTTTGGAAGAGTAAGATTCACATGGAAAAATTTAATTTTGGAAGCAATGAAAATGCGTGTGTGGGTCTTTGGTTTGCGTATATTACCCCAAGTGGAGAAGGAAATGGCAACCCACTCCTGTATTCTTGCCTGGAGAATTCCTTGGACAGAGGAGCCTGGTGGGCTACAGTCCATGGGGTCGCAAAGTTTTGGACACTACTGAAGTGACTTAGCAGCAGCATTACTCTAGGTATATTACAGGTAAAGTAGTATGTGACTAATATAGCCATAAGAATAAAATGATAATAAAATATTAGGATACACAGCATTGGAGAAAATAAATATGCAATCCATGTAAATAAATATGCAATCTATGCAAAATACGCAACACTTAGCAAATTTTACCAGTTTCATAGATACTGTGGTGTATAAAAGATCAAGAATCATCTGATTTTTCAGTTCAGATTGGAGTAAGTTAAAAAATAATAGCAAAGCTTACTCAAAATGAAAGAATCTGAGTAGCAGAAGGGGCCTAAACTTTCCCTAGCATAGAGGTCAAGACCATATTGAAGGACATGTTCATTGGAATAGCTGAGAGTCCGCTTATATGAAGGTATCCTGAGGACAATGATGATCCTACTTCAGAGCAGGAAACTGATATAGAAATAAGTAGTTTGGCAGTGTGTGGGCTGGACAGCGGGATAGTATGATAGTGGATCTTGCTTTTGACAATCTTAAGCTACACCACTCACCGAGTCTATGATGAAACACCTTCTGTGTTTTTATTATATTCAAGTTTATTGTCTTGTAACAAGCATTTTCTCACACCTATTTGTTTGAAGAAATTTTATACTGCTTCATGGAGAAAAACTAATGACCATGTGGTTGGTGTTGACATCTTTATAAATGCTTCAGTATTTCAAGATAGAACATTTTTATCATATGCATATATATGATGATCAAAATATGTCCAGGTTGGATATGCCCTAAATATTTGTCACACTCAAAAAATCAGGGTTTCGCTCGTAGCTCAGTCAGTAAAGAATCTGCCTGCAATGCAGGAGACTTGGGTTCCATTCCTGGTTCAGGAAGATCCTATGAAGAAAGAAATGGCAACCCACTCCAGGATTATACCCAATGCATACAAAAAATAAAATTTTTGTTCGCTTTCAGAAAAATTTTAGCAGCATTCGTTTTTATTTTAGAATAAAATATTTTAGTTTTATAATAGAATAATTTGTGAGGTTCTTCATTCATTCAAAAATCTATATAATTGGACAGCAAAAATCTTTTATTAGGGAAATGTATGGCATCAAGGTTACTTTATTCTAGAATCATTCATTTCTCTTTTACATGATCTTAAGCCACCTCTCTAGTCTCTATATGTCTTAAATAATGTCTGATTAATATTTACTATCTTGAAGGTATAATTTAGATTTCTCCTCTGTTTTCCTCTCAGTTACTTTTAAATAAGGGAAACAAGAGATAGACCCCTGTTTTTCACATAATTATTTTAGGGATTCCTTACTAGTTTTGACTAGAATTCATACTGTTTTCCATAATAGAGATAATATTTCATATCAGTCAATGCATAGTGTTACTTGTAAACTTTAGAAAACATTTCACTAGATAGAAGTTCAGAGACCATTAAATTTATCTCCCTCCATAACAGACAAAAAAAAAAGTTGATGATGTTATACAATTTGCCCAATAGTTAGTTGGCATGAGAACTAGAAATGAGACCATTATATTCTGAGTTCATCTATCAACCAGTCAGTAGGTAAATATGGATAACCTACCAAAATTATTCTAGTTTTTAATTTTTTTCTCTATGAGTTTTTCATTTTGCACTTTGCAATTTCATGTTGTCCCTTTTTAATCCCATATTTGAAAAAATAAGTTTGTCACTGATTTAGAGAACATCCAGGATAATTAATAAGGAGAGAAAAAAGTAGAGGGGGCAATTCAGAAATAGTAATCACACAGTTCTGGGAATTCACGGGGAAACTGTCCCACCAGGACCCTACCCCATTTGTGATTTCTTTTCTTCATGCTTTTGCTACCTTGTTTCTCTTCATCAGTGATGTTACAGCATCTCTTTAAAGTAGTGTAGGGCTATTAACCGGAGAAGGCAATGGCACCCCACTCCAGTACTCTTGCCTGGAAAATCCCATGGACGGAGGAGCCTGGTGGGCTGCAATCCATGGGGTCACTAAGAGTCGGACAGGACTGAGCGACTTCACTTTCACTTTTCACTTTCATGCATTGGAGGAGGAAATGGCAACCCACTCCAGTGTTCTTGCCTGGAGAATCCCAGGGGCAGGAGAGCCTGGTGGGCTGACGTCTATGGGGTCACACAGAGTTGGACACTACTGAAGTGACTTAGCAGTAGCAGTAACAGGGCTATTAACACTGGGGGCCATATTTCCCAATCTATGTGCTTATATTTTACACTGATAGAAAAGGGTAACCATAAAACATGTTATAAGCAACATGCTGGTGTCTTTTTTTATGCACATCTTCCACTCATTTTAGATTCTGTTTTCCATCTTGTGATGAACATTTCCCTTATTTTGTAACACTGCTTGGAAAATGATTCATATCCTAAGGCTGTGCCCAGACAGTATAAAGGCAAATTTGTTTCCAAATGCCATTTTTGTGATCTAAACCCCTAATGTTTCCAAATCAGCAACTTGGGAACATTGGGACTATTCAGGTTTGGTTCACAATGGCCAGTCTTCTCAAAGGCTGCATTGTGCTCTGCCTTTTATGAATTACTTGCCCAGTTATATTACCTTCTCCAAACTCATAGCCACATTCATTCGGTCCAAACTTCAGTATCATCCTACTCAATTCCCCTAACCAACAATTTCTTGCCTGTTCAGATAATAATTATCAACTTTAAATAACAATCAATATTCCTTACAGAGTGAAATACTGCAAAAGCCAACTTGAGCATATTTCTTAAATCTATAACATGTGAAATCTGGACCACTAGCTGAACAGGATCCTGATTTCTCAGAAAGTTTGTTTATATGTTCACTATTCAGCCATGGCAGGCATCAACTTCATTTTTGTGAAATATAAAATAAAACAGGATGATTAGAAATCATGTTTCTAAGACAGATTGTTCTCTCTAGCTACATGTGAAAACTAATAATTCAGTGACTGATTTCATAACACTCTTCAGCCAGTAAGATAAAAGCATACTCTTTGAACTAAAGGCTCAAATTTAATAGAAAGATCATGTTTTCTAAACTGGAGTGAAGAAACCAAGAAGGCTCAGTTAATTTAAACAAAAAATATCTACTCTACTAGTAAATATATTTTCAGCTGGCAAGGAGTGATAGAGAAAGGAAGAGACATGTACATTTGAGAGAAAAAACACAGGATAGAGGGAATGGAGTTTGTGTGGAAGGGAGTATGACGTTTGTATGGATTATAAACTCTTTATTCCCAATATGGGACTGAGAGCAGCACTTCACTTTGGCTAAACTCTTTAGTCAAGCAGTCAGTAGAAACCAGCATTTGTTTCTTTCCTACTTCATTTTGTTTTGAACACATTTGTTGTCTTTCTCCTGAAGAGTCTGATTCCTATGTAACTAGGGATAGGCAATTGGGGTGTTGCTTAGAAAAGTGGTGCTTGCCCAGAGAGCTAGTCAGATTCTCTGAAATAAACAGGGGGCCTGGTGGAATGTCATGTGCCATGCCATGCTGCTACTGAAGCAACCTGTCCAGTGAAAATAAAGGATGAAATATTAAAGTTAATATAAGATGCACTGCCTTTGCTGTCTGATAGACCTAAATTTGAATCTAAATTCACCTTCCCACAAGCTGTGTAGCTGGCATTTAAGGAACATATTTATTATAATATTTTATCATTAAAATAGGGATATTAGATTTGATATCAAATGATTGTTGCAAGGATAGAAAATAATGTAAGTACTATTAACTAGAGCAGTAACAAATACACCAAATCCCCTCATTTTTTGCAAATCACTCTATAAAGTATGCCTACTAACTGCTGCACTTGAGACTTTAATTATTATGAATTTATTCATGTTTAACCTATTTATTATAGATTTAAGATTCTGTTTATTTTATGCATCTACATGAGCATTATTATTTTCAAAATTACCTAGTTCACATCTAGAGAATTATATAGGTGCTGAGAAAGTCAATTCTTTGTATCTTTTACAAATTAACTCATCCAGGGACCCTCTTAATTAGTTTTAAAGAAAAATCATAATTCTACCAATGAACTGAGAAATATAATACAAAATTTGGTAAATCAAACCTTAGATAAGGCTGTGTTTGGATGACATTTAAATCCAGACACTGCTACTGAACATATGTTGAAAATTATTACAAATTAAAGTTTTTATGTGGTCTTCTTCCACTAGCTCATTTGTTGCTTGTATGTTTTTTAAAAAGCCACAATTTTCTTGTTTGTATACAATCTGGGATGCAATATATGTTTTGGAAATTTAAGCATACTAAATCCATTTAGTTTTTGCAACATCTAAATGTCTGTGCTTTCCAGTTTTGTATTGATTCAGAAAGCTATATTAATGTTTCTGAAATCTGAGAAACCAGAACAATAAAACTGTTTTATTCTTTGTAAATGTCATTACTTATAAAATATTAAGATAAACTTGCTCTGAGTGTTATACAATTTAACATGTCACATATCACTGACATCATAAAACAATATCACGAGTCTTACTTGGAGATATCTAAGCACACCCCTCTTATATGTGGAATTTTCAGACAGAGCAAAGGCAAAGCTATTTACTTTTTTGGTAAGAGAGTATGTTATGAAACGTAACAGAGCATCTTTAACAAAATAATACATCCAATTCAAATGTCACATTTTTTTGTTTCCGGTTCCTCTGCTGAATGCAGACACTGTAAAATTATATTCATTGTTGGGCATCATATATTCATTGTGACTTAAATATGTTTGACCAGCGATTGCTATGAAGAGATCAAAAAGCTTGCAGCAGATACAGTGTTTTTAGATTGAAAGTTTATAAAGCATATTTTAAAATAAAGGTGGAAAATATTTCATTTCTAAATGATCTGAAAAGGAATATACCTGAATATAAATATACTTGAATAAAAATACATCTGAAATGAACTAAGACTGATACATCAGTCTTTGTTTTTTTAATGCACCAAATTGTGTTCTCAAAAAATTCATAGGCAATATCCCTAATCCTCGATGCCACAGAATTTAGAGGCAGGGCCTTTACAGAGGTAGTGAAGGCTGAATGAGGTCACAAGGGTGGAACCCTAACTAATCAATAATGGGATAGTTGGCCTTATCACAAAAGGAAGAGACACAAGGAAGGCATGAGAGAGAGGAAAGGCCATGTGAAGACACAGCAAGGTGGCCATATGCAGCAAAGACAGAAGTCCTGGGGAAACCAAATCTGCCAACACCTTGATGCAGACTTCCAGCTTCAAGAACCATGAGAAAGTTAATTTATGTTGTTTAAACTAACCAGTCAGTGGTATTTTGTTTTGACAACCCCAACAAACTAATGCAGCATTAATTTTTCTCAGTATAGACAGCCTTGACTTAACTATGGCTTAACTTTTGATTTTTTTTTGACTTGACAATGGTGCAAAAGCAATACATATTCAGTAGAAACCCTATTTTGAATTTTGAAGCTTGATCTTTCCCAGGCTAGCAACATGTGCTATGATCCTCTTGAATGATGCTGAGCAGTGGCAGTGACCTACAGATTTCAGGAGCCACAGGATCATGAGGGTAAATAACCAATACTCTTCAACCAATCTGTTTTTCAACTTTGGCACAGTATTCAATAAATTACATGAGATATTCAGCACTACACTATAAACTAGTCTTTGCGTTAATTTTGACCAAATGGAGGCTAATGAAAATCTTCTGAGCACATATAAGGAGGGTGAGTCTAAGCTACCATGTTAGCTAGGGCAGGTGTATTAAATGCATTTTAAACTTACTATATTTTCCATTTTGTTGTTATTATTTAGTCACTAAGTCATGTTCAACTCTTCACAAGTCGTGGATTGTAGCCCACCAGCACTACATGGATTTCCCTTTCCCGAGCAATAATACTGGAGTCAGTAGCCATTCCCTTCTCTAGGGGTTCTTCCTGACCCAGGAATCAAACCCTCATCTCCTGTTTGGCAGGCAGATTCTTTACTGCTGAGCCACCAGGGAAATCAATTTTTTTAAATTTACAATGGGATTATAGGAACATACCCTCATTTTAAGTAGAAGATCTGTATTTAAGTATTTTTGCTTGGATTAACCACTTTATTTTTAAAATCTTTATTTATTTGAATTATAACTATCGATTTATAGCTAAAACAAAATTCAAAATTTTGTTTAAAAGTAAGTTCATGTTAGCTTAAGTAATGCCATCGGGTTAGCAACATTCATTGAATGCCAAATATTTTTTAGGCGTTGTAGCAGATTCTAAAAATGCCAAGATTAATTAAGCATAATCCCTGTCCTCAAGGCACATACAGTCCAACATAAGATACTGATAAGAGTTCCATTATCTGTGTCCAGTGCTGAAGCCTGGGATCAGGTTGAGAAACAGCTGGAATCTAATTTGTATTCATACGTGATGATGAGAAATGTCTGATGAACTGGTGGGCAGGGTTTACCAGCACCTCTTCCCAGGCCACTGTTTAGTGGTTTGAATAGAAAAAGGAAACATGTACATTTCCGAAACAGAATATTTTGTCAGCAGCATCAGCGTCCCTTAAAAGGTCCATCTCATTAGCTTACTACATATGTGCCACAAGTAAGACATCTGCTGGAGAGGCATGTTGCCTTCTGCTCTGTCCTGCAGAGTGAGCCTTTATGACTAAGGAACGAATCCCGCCTCTCAGAATTGAGAGATGTTTTGGAGTAAGTCATGAAAATGATATGCATTTCCACTCCACCACTAACGATTTATTCCTTGCTAATATTACTCCAAGGTACTGCCCATGCCCTACACAACATACCAGCCAATATTGAAATCACAGCTTGAAATCGCTGATGATTTCTGCTACCTGAAGTCAAGTGAGTGGTTGATTTTACTACTCATTTGTTTTCTAGCAACTGTGTGTGTAGGGAGGGTTGGGGAAGGACTTTGTTCATGTTTTCAGTATAAGTGCTTTGGGCAAGTTTTTGAATAGCAGTTTTCAGGCATTATAAAATCTACAACTGCCTTTAGCGAAGATATTAATTGGAGTTACCAAAGTCAAAGACCTTAGCTTCAAGTATTACCTTGCCTTTGGAATGGTGGCACCATACTTCCTCTTCCTGCAGCATGGTGGGTGCTAGACATGAGACCCACACAGAGAGCACAGCCAGAAACAAGCATGTGCACGTATCCAGGCAACAAATGGTGCCTGAGGAAGCCAGAGGTGAGACTGTTGCTCTCTCAAGTTACTGAGCATTCCTGCTGGCATAGAAATCCTCCTGTTAAGTCATAGTGTGGGCTTCTCTTCTATTTGTAAAATCCCATAAAGAAAAAGAAAAGATTTCTTCATTTGTATGTGATGATATAGGTCAAATATTACATTTGAGAAATAGTCCCTTTAGTCCTCATAGGAATTAGGAGAAGCTACCTGTGCCTTTCAAAAAGGCAACTATTTTAAGACTACAAAGGAAGAAAATCCCCAAAGAAATTTTTTGGATGAAAGATTCAGGACGAGAAACACCCATTTCCTACATTTGGCTGTGTGAGCTGACACCATCATTAATAAAGGGTGTATAGCTACAAAAAAGAGTTGGAGTGAAGAATAACTCAGCTTGAGGTTTGCACTTTGGATGCCTGGAAAAGCAAATTCAAGGACTTCAACATACTGGTGAATACATGCAACTTAGTGAGTGGATGGAAGTTGGAGACTCAAGACTCAGCACAGAAGTAGGAATTGCACTTCAATATGTTCTATAGGAGGGAATAAGTCCTCGGCCATGTGATAGTGGATGTAGAGAGAAAAGGAAAGAGCTTACAAGAGAATTCCAGGTTGCAGTAAAAATTTTAAAAATAAATGAAAGGTCAAGGGGTTGAGGGTGGGAGGCCATGGAGTAG
Source organism: Bos mutus (assembly GCF_027580195.1). Classification (NCBI taxonomy): domain Eukaryota; kingdom Metazoa; phylum Chordata; class Mammalia; order Artiodactyla; family Bovidae; genus Bos; species Bos mutus. The sequence goes on along the minus strand of NC_091640.1, from coordinate 10,179,820 downwards.
AGAAAAAAAAAAAAAAAAAATCATAGGAGAGAATGATGTCAAGCCAGTCATGGGAAATGAGGATTTCAGAAGGAGGAAATGATTCACCCAATTCCCTTATTGCAGAATCTAATATCAGCGAACAAGTGAAAGGGCCCTTTGGTGTAGAAATGAAAACATAACTGTGCACAGTGCTGAGTACGGCAAGACACACTGTCTTTGGGGACAAAAAGGGTTAGACTTAAAGCCTGGCTTGATAGTGTTTAACTTCAGAACTACCACCAAGTTAACCTTTGTCAAACCTGAAATTCTCCTTCTATAAAATAGGGGTAATAGTTTCACTTTTTTTTTTTTGAAGAGAAAGGTAAAGAAGAAAGTTAAAGAACTTGGGAAGTATCATTTCACAGAGAGCTGTCATCTGTCCCTTAGAATGTTGTCAAATATCTCCCAAAGAAACAGACTCAAGACTCGATAAGAAATTGGGTTGAACCTATAAGCTACTTCTGTTTCAATGTACAATCTCTGTGTCGAAAATGAGGTGGAGGTTGGATCCAGAATTCCTCAAATTCTGCTATCCATTTGCATTTCCTGTTCTCATCGCATGAAGTGTGAAGAAGTAGACAACTACTTTTCAGTTTCTAAATCTAGTCTGGGTGAGCATGTGGAGAGGACTTTTCTCCCTCCTTTATCCCTCTTCTTTCTTCCCACCCCTTCCTCCATCCCTTCCTCCCTCCCTTCCTTGCTTCTTTTTCTTTCAAAGAAAAGCATGATTAGATTTTTTTTTAACCAAAAGATGCTATGCAACTTGAAAATAAACCCTATATTTTGGTTTTCCTCTGATTTCTGAGCTGGAGTTTTTTAATATATCTTTATGAAACTCCTTACAAACAAACTAAAACACACAAAAAACAACAGCAAAAAAATAAGCTGGCTTATGACTCTACCTTTAAAGGGAGGTACATTCAAAGAAATGGCAGTCTGACCTCCAAATATTATTTGAAACAAATTTCTCTTATTTGATCTCAGTCTATGGAGAAAATGTTCAGCAGAGACTGAGTTTTTATACACATCAAAAAAGAAAAAACTTCTAAAAGTCCTTTCTCAGTCCTTGTTGCCAAGTTAGGGTAAAGACAAAGGTGAGGCAAGTGAGTTACAAGCCTTTGGTATAAAGTAGACAGTAAGAATCTCAATAAAAAGCATATATTGTATTTATTTCAATGAACTATTAAAAAGTCTAAGTTAATGCCAAAGAAAATCATGATGAACAAAAAACTGAGATTTTGCAGAAGGATGGATCCAGTCTTGCACAACTCACTTTCCTCTAGTCTGTGCTCTTTTGTTTCTCCTACTTCTTCTCTCACACATATGCTAACAACCTCTCCAAATTCTTATTCTTGGTGGACACTACATCTCTCTCACACACACGCTCCCCTACACACCACTTCTCCCTTTAATTCCATTTGAGGTCACACTCATTCAGCCCCCTTCCTTGATCACATATTACCTGTTTGGTGTAGTATCTTGTCCTTCTGGGTTTGTTTAATTTTCTAACCCCTTTCATTAACTATATTTGGCACAATAAAGGTGAGTCTAATGACTGACCCAGGGAGAAAGACTCTTATCTTTAGAGGAATTGTGTCTAGGATTTATAAAGAGACAGAGGCACTATTGAGTAGTAAAGGATAATATTAATAGCAAATGAACTTACATTCATACAGACATGTTCATTTTTTTCATCACTTTTGCACCTGTATGTCTTGTGCTCCTTCTCTATGACAGACATAAGGAGGATAGTACTACTACCCCTGTTTTATAGATGAGAAAACTGAGGCAAAGAGAGATAAATATCCTTGTTCAAGCTCACTTATTTAAAACGCATCTATGATTAGCAGATAAGTTGTGTAAATGGATCATTTAATCACTTTTTTTTTGAATTCTGTATTTGTAGAAAAGGTTAAGATTTGATTCAATTGGAGAATTCTGATTCATGTGAATGCTTTCTGCATGTTGTGAGAAATTTGATAATGGAATAGGCTAGGTGAATATGCTGCCACATAACAGCAATTATTCTGACTCTGCCAAATACAACAAAAGTATACAATAGGTTTGTGTCTGCTTCCAACCGGCTTTGACAACAATGATGGTATGTGCTGTCAAAAAAACACAAAAAACAAACAACAACAAAAATGTTAGCACCATCCAAAAATAGTTTTCTTGCCTTTTGGGTTGATTTGTCTGTCAAGATGATGAACCAATTGTGCAAGGAGAATCAGCATTTAGGGGATATCTTTTTTTTACCTGTCACAACAGTCTGTCCTCCCAAAATATAAGCTGATAAAAATGCCTTAAGTCTTTCCTTATCAGCCAACTATAGTTCTTACTTTAAAGTAGGAAAATCAAGGGCAGGACAAGATGCTCAGGAAGTACTATAATGAAGAGTGTCCTGAAAATAATGGAAGCAATAGCTTTTTTAAATGTCTATTTTATAACAGGTTCTTAAAATTAAAAAAAAAAAAAATAAAGGTAAATCATGGAGAAGGAAATGGCAACCCACTCCAGTATTCTTGCCTGGAAAATCCAACGGACAGAGGAGCCTGGTGGGCTACAGTCTATGGGGTCTCAAAGAGTTGGACATGACCGAAGCAACTTAGCATACATGGGGAAATCAGAATGCTGATGATTATTAATTACTCATCTCTTCATGTATTCACCTAGACTTGATATAACAACTCCATACCAATGTTCTCATATAAGAGTTCAAGTTGTAGCTATTAAGGAAAATGTTCATACCCCTCTGGCATGCATCAAAAAAAAAAAAAAAAAAAAAAATCAAATTAGTTTCTAAAATAGCTCAAAGCAGCTCAAGTTGTTTCAGATTGCTTCAGGCATTCTTAAGTTCCTACTGACAAGTGTTATGGAATTTAGCTGTAATCATCTTTTCATTCAAAAACAGTTAATAATTACAAAAAGTAGAAACTAGCGTCTTGGAACAAGTGCACAGCGCCCTCCAGAAAATATCTATCTTTGACTGAAATTGCTAAATAGTGCTGACTAGACAGAACTGACAAAACATATTTCTTCACACAGTTCTGACTCTAGAAGGCATAATCTTCTTTAACAATAGGACTTGGGGGAAAGAACAGCAAAGGTCATTGTATTTGACAGAAAATTATCATACTTACATACTGATTTCTGGAAAACAGTCTCTGTTAACTAAGAATGAAACAAAATAGATAAATGTGGTTTATTGAACCTGAGTCACTTGATAAAACTAGAATTCATACTAACATGTGTTAAATTCCATTGTAGCTACATATTGCTGAAAATAATTTGGTATCTTTTCCAGATGCATTTACAGCCAAGGACCTGAGTGTGTTCCATTAATGACTTGGGAACAACTTTGAAGGAGATAAAATGTGTTTTCTATCTCATACTCACTTAGGGAAAATAGGATGTTAAAGATCTCACATCTCTTTCAATCCAAGAATATTCCAGGTAAATGATCATTCACATTAAGCATGAACTGCTATGAACTGCTAATAGTGGAGAGCTTACTAGCTGGCTGCTCCAATGTTAGAGAACTGCTATCCTTCTTTTTTTTATTATTTTAAGCCAAGATCTATAAATTCTTTTCATTTTTATCAAGTCCATCTTATGAGACTGTTTTTAAATAACTGACAGTCACTCAGTCATGTCTGACTCTTTGTGACCACATGGACTGCAGCATGCCAGGCTCCTCTGTCCATGGAATTCTCCAGGCAGTACCAAATAGTGGGTCATCAAAGTCTGGAAGCTGCTCCTACCTCTTCTATGGCTTCGAATATTGGACTTCCCCAGTGGCCCAGCAGTATAGAATCCACCTCCAAAGCAGGAGACGTAGGTTTGATCCCTGGGTCGGGTAGATCCCTTGGAGGAGGAAATGGCAACCCACTCCAATATTCTTACATGAAAAATCCCTTAGACAGAGGAGCCTCGTGGGCTACAGTCCATGAAGTCGCAAAGAGTCAGACATGTCTGAGTGACTGTACAAGCACACACTTATGACTTCTAATGCCACCATTTAAACAAGTCCAATTTCCTCAACTGTTGCACTTATAACATACAAATTAGACATCTCAACTCGAAGTCAAACTCTAGACTACAATTTCAAACTTGTGAAACATAAGAGTGATCATAGAAATTCAAACATACTTATATACAAATAGAATTGATTTCAAAACTAATACAGTAGAAGTGAGCTCCTGACAGGTCATTCCCCCTGCCTGCCCTTCTATTTTTCTCTCCAAATTTAATATAGTATAAAATATTTTCTTCCTTCAAAATGTATTCAAATTTTGATCACCTCTCATTTCCCTCTTTACTGTGACATGGGTCATCACTGTTTGCCTGGATTGCTGTGAATAACCTCTTCACTAGGCTGCCTGCCTCCTCCCTTTTTATCTTATCAAAGCATGGTGTCTTCTCCTTCATGGCAGTGATCCTGTTAAACCATATGTAGGGTCAGGTCACTATTTTGCTGAACGTGCTTTAGCACTTGCCCTTTTTCCCCAGAGAAAACGCCAACCATTTTGATAAACTTTAAGGCCCATCATGATGTGCTCCTCTCTTCTCTAACGTTACGCCCTAGTTCAAACTCTGAGACCTTGCCTCCCACCTCTCACACTGATCTCTGTACTTTCTATGGACGGGACAAATTCATATGATAGTATAGTATCATTAGTATCATACAGAGTAGTTTCACTTCTCCCGAAATCCTCTATACTCTGCCTGTTCATTCCACCTTCCTTCTTAATGCTTAGAAACCACTGATTTTTAGCTTTCTCCATGGTTTCTTTCCTTTTTGGAGTGTTACAGAGTTGGAATCACACAGTACATAGCAGTATCACTTCTTCAACTTAGTAATATGCCTTTAAAGTTCCTCCACTTATCATACTGTGACAAAGCAAAAACAACATCCAGTTGTGGATGTGATGGAAGCAAGGTTCAATGCTGTAAACAGCAATATTGCACAGGAAAGTGGAATGTTAGGTCCATGAATCAAGGCAAATTGGAACTGATCAAACAGGAGATGGCAAGAAGGAACGTTGACATTTTAGGAATCAGAGAACTAAAATTGACTGGAATGGGTGAATTTAACTCAGGTGATCATTATATCTACTATTGTGGGCAAAAATCCTTTAGAAGAAATGGAGTAGGCATCATGGTCAACAAACGAGTCTGAAATACAGTACTTGGATGCAGTCTCAAAACGATAGAATGATCACTGTTTATTTCCAAGGCAAACCATTCAGTATCAGAGTAATCCAAGTCTATGCACTGACCAGTAATGCTGAAAAAGCTGAAGTTGAACGATTCTATGAAGACCAACAAGACCTTTTAGAATTAACACCCAAAAAAGATATCCTTTTCATTATAGGGGACTGGAATGCAAAAGTCAAGAAACATCTGGAGTAACAGGCAAATTTGGCCTTGGAGTACAGAATGAAGCAGGTCAAAGGCTAATAGAGTTATGCCAAGAGAATGCACTGGTCATGGCAAACACCCTCTTCCAACGACACAAGAGAAGACTCTACACATGGACATCACCAGATGGTCAACGCTGAAATCAGATTTATTATGTTCTTTGCAGCCAAAGATGAAGAAGCTCTATATAGTCAGCAAAGACAATACTGGGAGCTGACTGTGGTTCAGATCATTAATTCCTTATTGCCAAATTTAGACTTAAATTGAAGAAAGTCCCTAACGATTATACAGTGGAAGTGAGAAATAGATTTAAGGGACTAGATCTGATAGACAGAGTGCCTAATGAACTATGGACAGAGGTTCATGACATTGTACAAGACAGGGAGCAAGATGATCCCCAAGAAAAAAATGCAAAAAAAGTAAAATGGCTGTCTGAAGAAACGTTACAAATAGCTGTGAAAAGAAGAAAAGCCAAAAGCAAAGGAGAAAGGAAAGATATACCCATTTGAATGCAGAGTTCCAAAAAATAGCAAGGAGAGATAAGAAGCCTTCCTCAGTTAATCAGTGCAAAGAAATAGAGGAAAACAATAGAATAGGAAAGACTAGAGATCTCTTCAAAAAATTAGAGATACCAAGGGAACATTTCATGCAAAGGACATGAAATGGTGTGGATGTAACAGTAGCAGAAGTTATTAAGAAGAAGTGGCAAGAATACACAGAAGAACTGTACAAAAAAGACCTTCACCACCCAGATAATCACAATGGTGTGAATACTCACCTAGAGCCAGACATCCTGGAATGTGAACTCAAGTGGGACTTAGAAAGCATCACTACGAACAAAGTTGATGGAGGTGATGGAATTCCAGTTGAGCTATTTCAAATCCTAAAAGATGATGCTATGAAAGTGCTGCCTTCAATATGCCAGAAAATTTGGAAAATACAGCAGTGGCCACAAGATTGGAAAAGGTCAGTTTTCATCCCAATCATATCCACAAATCAATCAATGTAATATACCACATTAATAAATTGAAAGATGCAGAGAAAGCCTTTGACAAAATTCAACATACATTTATGATAAAAGCCCTCCAGAAAGCAGGAAGAGAAGGAACATCAGTTCAGTTCAGTCCAGTCGCTCAGTCGTGTCTGACTCTTTAGGACCCCATGAATTGCAGCATGCCAGGCTTCCCTGTCCATCACCAACTCCCAGAGTTCACTCAAAGTCAGGTCCTTCGAGTCCGTGATGCCATCCAGCCATCTCATCCTCTGTTGTCCCCTTCTCCTTGCCCCCAATCCCTCCCAGCATCAGAGTCTTTTCCAATGAGTCAATTCTTCGCATGAGGTGGCCAAAGTATTGGAGTTTCAGCCTCAGCATCAGTCCTTCCAAAGAATACCCAGGACTGGTCTCCTTTAGGATGGACTGGTTGGATCTCCTTACAGTCCAAGAGACTCTCAAGAGTCTTCTCCAACACCACAGTTCAAAAGCATCAATTCTTTGGGACTCAGCTTTCTTCACAGTCCAACTCTCACATCCATACATGACCACTGGAAAAACCAGAGCCTTAACTAGATGGACCTTTGTTGGAAAAGTAATATCTCTGCTTTTTAATATGCTATCTAGGTTGGTCAAAACTTTCCTTCAAAGGAGTAAGTGTCTTTTAATTTCATGGCTGCAATCACCATCTGCAGTGATTTTGGAGCCCCCCAAAATAAAGTCTGACACTGTTTCCACTGTTTCCCCATCTATTTCCCATGAAGTGATGGGACCATATGCCATGATCTTAGTTTTCTGAACTTTGAGCTTTAAACCAACTTTTTTCACTCTTTTCTTTTACTTTCATCAAGAGGCTTTTTTGTTCTTCTTCACTTTCTGCCATAAGGGTGATGTCACCTGCATATCTGAGGTTATTGATATTTCTCCTGGCAATCTTGATTCCAGCTTGTGCTTCTTCCAGCCCAGCGTTTCTCATGATGTAATTTGCATATAAGTTAAATAAGTAGGGTGACAATATACAGCCTTGATTTACTCCTTTTCCTATTTGGAGCCAGTCTGTTGTTCCATGTCCAGTTCTAACTGTTGCTTCCTGACCTGCATATAGGTTTCTCAAGAGGCAGGTCAGGTGGTCAGTTATTCCAATCTCTTTCAGAATTTTCCACAGTTTATTGTGATCCACACAGTCAAAGGCTTTGGCATAGTCAATGTAGTAAAAGCTCTATATGACAAACACACAGCAAGCACTATCCTCAATGGTGAAAAATTGAAAGCATTTCCCCTAAAGTCAGGAACAAGACAAGGGTACCCATTATCACCACTACTATTCAACATAGTTTTTGAAGTTTTGGCCACAGCAACCAGAGCAGAAAAAGAAATAAGAAGAATCCAGATTGGAAAAGAAGAAGTAAAACTCTCACTGTTTGCAGATGACATGATCCTCGACATAGACAACCCTAAACACTTCACTAGAAAATTACTAGAACTAATCAATGAATATAGTAACGTTGCAGGATATAAAATTAACACACATAAATCTCTTGCATTCCCATCATCTAACAATGAAAAACCAGGAAGAGAAATTATGGAAACAATTCCATTCACCATTGCAATGAAAAGAATAAAATACTTAGGAATATATCTACCTAAAGAAAAAAAAAGACCTATATATAGAAAACTATAAAACACTGCTGAAAGAACTCCAGGAGGACACAAATAGATGGAGAAATATACCGTGTTCATGGATAGGAAGAATCAATGTAGTGAAAATGAGTATACTACCCAAAGCAATCTATAGATTCAATGAAATCCCTATCAAGCTACCAATGGTATTTTTCACAGAATAGAACAAATAATTTCACAATTTGTATGGAAATACAAAAATCCTTGAATAGCTAAAGTAATCTTGAGAAAGAAGAATGGAACTGGAGGAATCAACCTGCCTGACTTCAGGCTCTACTACACAGCCACAGTCATCAAGACAGTATGGTACTGGCAAAAAGACAGAAATATAGATCAATGGAACAAAATAGAAAGTCCAGAGATAAATGTATGCACCTATGGACACCTTATCTTTGACAAAGGAGGCAAGAATATACAATGGAAAAAAGACAAATTTTTTAACAAATGGTGCTGGGAAAACTGGTCAACCACTTGTAACAGAATGCAACTAGAACACTTTCTAACACCATACACAAAAATAAACTCAACATGGATTAAAGATCTAAATGTAAGACCAGAAACTATAAAATTCCTAGAGGAAAACATAGGCAAAATCTCACCGACATAAACCATAGCAGGATCCTCTGACCCACCTCCCAGAATATTGGAAATAAAAGCAAAAATAAACAAAGGGGACCTAAGTAAACTTAAAAGCTTCTGCACAACAAAGGAAATTATAAGCAAGGTGAAAAGACAGCCTTCAGAATGGGAGAAAATAATAGCAAATGAAGCAAAAGACACAGAATTAACCTCAAAAATATACAAGCAACTCCTGCAGCTCAATTCCAGAAAAATAAACGACCCAATCAAAAAATGGGCCAAAGAACTCAACAGACATTTCTCCAAAGAGGACATACAGATGGCTAACAAAAACATGAAAAGATGCTCAACATCAGTCATTATCAGAGAAATGCAAATCAAAACCACAATGAGGTACCATTTCACGCCAGTCAGAATGGCTGTGATCCAAAAGTCTACAAGCAATAAAAGCTGGTGGGGGTGTGGAGAAAAGGAATTCTCTTACACTGATGGTGGGAATTCAAACTAGTATAGCCACTATGGAGAACAGTGTGGAGATTCCTTAAAAATCTGGAAACAGAACTGCCGCACCACCCAGCAATCCCACTGCTGGGCATACACATGGGGAAAACCAGAATTGAAAGATGTATGTACCCCAATGTTCATCGCAGCACTGTTTATAATAGCCTGGACATGGAAGCAACCTGGATGTCCATCTGCAGATGAATGGATAAGAAAGCAGTGGTACATATACACAATGGAGTATTACTCAGCCATTAAAAAGAATACATTTGAATCAGTTCTAATAAGGTGGATGAAACTGGAGCCTATTATACAAAGTGAAGTAAGCCAGAAAGAAAACTCCAATACAGTATACTAATGCATATATATGGAATTTACAAAGAAGGTAATGATAACTCTATATGCGAGACAGCAGAAGAGACACAGATGTATATAACAGTCTTTTGGACTCTGTGGGAGAGGGCGAGGGTGGGATGATTTGGGAGAATGGCATTGAAACATGTATATTATCATATGTTAAAAGAATCACCAGTCCAGGTTCAATGCATGAAACAGGGTACTCAGGGGGGTGCACTGGGATGACCCAGAGGGATGGGATGGGAAGGGAGGTGGGAGGGGGTTCAGGATGGGGAACACATGTACACTCTTGGTGGATTCATGTCAATATATGGCAAAACCACTACAATATTGTAAAGTAATTAGCCTCCAATTAAAATAAATAAATTTATATTTTAAAAAAGAAAGATGAATCAGACAAAAGAAAAAAGAAAAAGCAAGAGAGTTCCAGAAAAATATTGATTTCTGTTTTACTTCCTATGCCAAAGCTTTTGACTGTGTGGATCACAAAATACTTGGAAAATCTTGAAAGAGATGGGAATACCAGACCACATGACCTGCCTCTTGAGAAACCTGTATGCATGCCAGGAAGCAACAGTTAGAAGTGGATATGGAGCAACAGACTGGTTCCAAATAGGAAAAGGAATATGTCAAGGCTGTATATTGTCACTCTGCTTATTTAACTTATATGCAGAGTACATCATAAGAAACCCTGGGTTGGATGAAGCACAGGCTGGAATCAAGATTGCTGGGAGAAATATCAATAACCTAAGATATGCAGATGACAGCACCTTTATGGCAGAAAGTGAAGAAGAACTAAAGAGTCTCTTGATGAAAGTGAAAGAGGAGAGTGAAAATGTTGGCTTAAGGTTCAACATTCATAAAACTAAGATCATGGCATCCAGGCCCATCACTTCATGGCAAATAGATGGGGAAACAGTGGAAACAGTGACAGACTTTATATTTTAGACTCCAAAATCACTGCAGATGGTGACTGCAGCCATGAAATAAAAAGAAACTTACTCCTTTGAAGAAAAGTTAAGACCAACCTAGACAGTATATTAAAAAGCAAAGACATTACTTTGCCAACAAAGGTCCTTCTAGTCAAGGCTATGGTTTTTCCAGTAGTCCTGTACAGATGTGAGAGTTGGACTATAAAGAAAGCTGAGCACAGAAGAATTGATGTTTTTGAGCTGCGGTGTTGGAGAAGACTCTTGAGAGTCCCTTGGGCTGCAAGGAGATCCAACCAGCTCGTCCTAAAGGAAATCAGTGCTGAATGTTCATTGGAAGGACTGATGTTGAAGTTGAAACTCCAACACTTTGGCCACCTGATGCAAAGAACTGACTCATTGGAAAAGACCCTGATGCTGGAAAAGATTGAAGGCTGGAGGAGCAGGGGATGGCAGAGGATGAGATGGTTGGATGGCATCACCAACTCAGTGGACATGAGTTTGAGTCAACTCCAGGAGTTGGTGATGGACAGGGAAGCCTGCTTTGGTGCAATCCATGGGGTCACAAAGATTTGGACATGACTGATTGACTGAACTGATATCCATATCTTTTGGTGTCTTGTTAGCTGATTTCTTCATAGAACTGATTAATATTTCACTCTGGATGGACCATAGTGTATTTATTCATTCACATACTGAAGGACATCTGGGTTACTTTCAATTTTTGACAATTATGAATAAAGTTGCTATATGTATTTGTATACAGGATTTTGTGTGAACATAATTTTTCAACTAATAGGGTAAATACCAAGCAGCATGATGATTGCAGGATTGTGTGGTAAGAGCATGTTTAATTTTGTAAGAAAATGTCAATGGTGCACCATTTTGCACTCTCTCCAGCAATGAATGAGAGTTCCTATTGCTCCTCACCCTTGTGAGCATTTGATGTCAGTTTTAGTCATTCTAACAGGTATGTAGTGGTATTTTGTTGTAATTTTGATTTACATTGCTTGATGATATATGATGTGGAGTATATTTACATGTGCTGATTCTCTACTCTGTTTTACAAGTTAGTATCAACTTGTTTTAATTCTATCATGGCAAGCTAGAATTTATCATTGATTTATCATTAGTTTTATAATAAATACTAGTTTTCTAGTAAAAACTAATTAATCATTACTTTTCACAGTTCCTTTCATAACTGTGTACATTTGTTCTTAAGATAAATTTGAAAATACAGTTATATAATTATATTGTATTTGGCCATTTTACTAAAATCTTATTTCTAATCATCTCTGACTTATTGCCTTCAAAAGCATTATTCCTATAATTGTATAAAAAAACAAGTTTGAAATTTGTATAGAAACATGAGGTACTATTTTAGAAAAAGTGTCAGTCATTTTTATAAGTCTATCAAATGCTGATATCTCCAGTTCTGCTTTGTGATCTGTGATGATCACCTTCAACACTTAACTGCAAATAAAGGTTACATAGTACATAAGTTACATTCTGGTTGCCAGGTTTAGCAAATAAAAATAAAGGAGAATTTCCAGATCAATTTAAATTTTTTAAAATATAAATTTATTTATTTTAATTGGAAGCTAATTACTTTACAATACTGTATTGGTTTTGCCATACATCAACATGAATCCACCACAGGTGTACACGTGTTCCCCATCCTGAACCCCCCTCCCACCTCTCTCCCCGTACCATCCCTCTCGGTCATCCCAGTGCACCAGCCCCAAGCATCCTGTATCCTGCATCAAATCTGGACTGGTGATTCGTTTCATATATGTTATTATACATGTCTCAATGCCATTCTCCCAAATCATCCCACCTTCATCCTTTCCCACAGAGTCCAGAAGAGTGTTCTATACATCTGTGTCTCTTTTGCTGTCTCGCATACAGGGTTATCGCTACCATCTTTCTAAATTCCATATATGTGCGTTAGTATACTGTATTGGTGTTTTTCTTTCTGCTTACTTCACTTTGTATGATAGGCTCCAGTTTCATCAACTCATTAGAACTTATTCAAATGTATTCTTTTTAATGGCTGACTAATACTCCATTGTGTATATGTACCACAGACAGCCTTCAGAATGGGAGAAAATAATAGCAAATGAAGCAACTGACAAAGAACTAATCTCAAAAATATACAAGCAACTCCTGCAGCTCAATTCCAGAAAAATAAATGACCCAATCAAAAAATAGGCCAAAGAACTCAACAGACATTTCTCCAAAGAAGACATACAGATGGCTAACAAAAACATGAAAAGATGCTCAACATCACTCATTATCAGAGAAATGCAAATCAAAACCCCAGTGAAGTACCATTTCACGCCAGTCAGAATGGCTGCTATCCAAAAGTCTGTAAGCAATAAATGCTGTAGAGGGTGTGGAGAAAAGGGAACCAACCCTCTTACACTGTTGGTTGGAATGCAAACTAGTAGAGCCACTATGGAGAACAGTGTGGAGATTCCTTAGAAAAACTGGAAATAGAACTGCCTTATGACCCAGCAATCCCACTGCTGGGCATACACACCGAGGAAACCAGAATTGAAAGAGACACGTGTATCCCAATGTTCATCAATTTAAATTTCACATCAGTTCAGTTCAGTCGCTCAGTCATGTCCGACTGTTTGTGACCCCATGAATCGCAGCACTCAGGCCTCCATGTCCATCACCAACTCCTGGAGTTCACCCAAACTCATGTGCATAGAGTCAGCGATGCCATCCAGCCATCTCATCCTCTGTCGTCCCCTTCTCCTCTTGCCCCCAATCCCTCCCAGCATCAGGGTCTTTTCCAATGAGTCAACTCTTCACATGAGGTGGCCAAAGTATTGGAGTTTCAGCCTCAACATCAGTCTTTCCAATGAGCACCCAGGACTGGTCTTTAGAATGGACTGGTTGGACTTCCTTGCAGTCCAAGGGACTCTCAAGAGTCTTCTCCATCACAGTTCAAAAGCATCAATTCTTTAGTGCTCAGCTTTCTTCACAGTCCAACTCTCACATCCATACATGACCACTGGAAAAACGATAGCCTTGACTAGACGGACCTTTGTTGGAAAAGTAATATCTCTGCTTTTTAATGTGCTACCTAGGTCAGTCATAACTTTCCTCTGAAGGAGGAAGCGTCTTTTAATTTCATGGTTGCAATTACCATCTGCAGTGATTTTGGAGCCCCCCAAAATAAAGTCTGACACTGTTCCACCATTTCCCCATCTATTTGCCATGAAGTTATGGGACCAGGTGTCATGATCTTAGTTTTCTGAATTTTGAGCTTTAAGCCAAATTTTTGACTGTCCTCATTCACTTTCATCAAGAGGCTCTTTAGTTCTTCTTCATTTTCTGCCATAAGGGTGGTGTCTTACATATAACCTACATACCTGAGGTTATTGATAACAAATGTTATTTTTAGTAAGTATATTCCAAATATCAAATACAAATTCATATTTAAAGGGAATCCAGTATTATATCTGGCATTTCTAACTCCAATACAGAGCTAAGTGTTACTTAATATAAAGAACTATTCAAAATTGAAAGTTCATAAGTCTATCTTTCTTAGTTTTTAGGGTAGGTATGAAAATTAATTAACTTAAAATTATGAAATTTCTATTTTATTCTAGTCAGTTAAAAAATTGAATTTGCAAAAATAAAATTCTTTTAAAATGTGAAGTTGGTAATGTTAAACATCTTTGATTATCAACAATAAAATGTTGAAATCCTTATGCCTCTCAAGATTGGCGTAAAGTTAATAACATCCAAAGTTAGGGAATCTGTGATTTATGGCATGCCACTTCACTTCTCCACTTTGGAAAAACAGTGACAGTGCTTCTGTGCTGCTAAAATTTTGTCCTGTAAAGCCCACGAAGTAGATACCAAAGATGAATTCTAAAAGGACCAGATCAAAATTTTACTATATGTATTTTGAACTTGTATGCCAAATATTTGCTTTATCAGGGATCAGCCAGAGTTGATATACTCTAACAATGCCATTGTCAGCCACACAAATTCACAAAATGTAACAACTGATTTTGCTGTAATGAGGGAAGATGGATGGGCAAAGAAAACACCATATTTCAGAATTTTGAAAATTTGGTGAAGCAAGTTTAATCTTGGAAATGCACATCATAGTTTATTGTGTTACATTATAGATACAGTGTGAAAGAATATTGAGCTTTCTTCTCCCTTCTTGTTTAACCTCATTTCACATTGAATTCTTTTATGTATTACCTTTCCAACGTTTTTCTATATCCTGTTCCATTTCCTCCCTAAAATCCAACACATTTTTGCCCTTTTCTATTTCTATGCTTTTCTATGCTCTTTGTTAACTAAATCCTAAAAATGTTTAAAAGCTATCCATTCTTCTCCAGCATTACAAACTTTTCAAAAAGTATTGACAGCCAAAGCAGAATGTTGTTGTTCCATGAAATAACTGAGGCAAAGTGAAATTAACATGAATATGCCTTATTTAAGTAACAGGGAGTTTAGCAGCTGCCAACGATACAGGCTAAATTAAGTCATTTTTAAATAAATTCTTCACCCAAAAAGAGCAGGGGTAAATTGGATAGAGTATTCGACTCAGAACTCTTGACTTTATGCTCTGTGATAATTTTCAACTCCTCAGCTCTCTGCTTTGCAGTGCTCAGCTCTGTTGGAGCTTAAGGATTTAAGAAGCCTGGGATAATTGTTAGATTTTGCTCATTTAATAGAATCTACTCTACAGTGGGCATCTAGTAAATATAGAATGGACATGCCTGTGTTAATTCAAGGGTTCAGTATGCAATGGATGTATCTATGTTTCTTATTTCTACATTAATAATAGATATGATTATTCTCAATTATTACCACTTAACTAAGTCATGTTTTGAAAAATCGTGTTTTGTCTGTACAACTGAACAAGAATATAATTTTTCTTCTTGACAAGGACGGCTGACTTGTCTTTTGACTCCTAATATATCTATTTAGGAATAAAATTATAGATACATAAAATAATTTAGCAATATACTTGCTCCTTAGTTAAAATTAATATTGTATACTGCTATTGTTAAACATGATTGCTTTATTTATTTTAAATAAAAATAATACTAAACATCATTCTTGACTCAATATTCATAAGCATTTAATAGATGTATTCACACTGATTGTGATTTAACCATATGCTTTTCCTTATTTTGAAAGATTTGGTAAATAACTGCAATTTCTTACCCCATGAGTATAATAGGATATCAAGATTCTCATTAAGCCAATGCACTTTTAGAAATGCTTTATAAATTCTCTTTACATTTCATTGTTTTAAACTTATTTACATAATAATAACACAAATGCTGACATGGCTAGAGACTAAGATCAGAAAATATGTCATACATTGATGGGTAAATAGATAGATGATATAGGTTTTAAAAATGCTGCTGAAGTTATCCTTAATCTTTACTATTATTTAAATAATTTAGCCCAAAGCTGTGGAATTTACCTTTCTACTATTTTCTAGAATCAGAGAAATAGGAGAGAAACATATTCTAAATGTTTCCTGACATGTTAATGTAAAAATATGGATATTTTGGGAGGAATACTGTCAGACTTTATAGGTTTTCATTTACAGTGTTCTTACTGTTTTTCATGTATATTAAAAAATTAATTTTAGTATTCTTTTAATCAAAGGGATATTTTTTTTAATTTGGAGGCTAATTACGTCACAATATTGTGGTGGTTTTTTCATATATTGACATGAAACAGCCATGGGTGTACATGTGTTCCCATCCTACACCCGCCTCGCACCTCCCCTCCCCATTCCCATCCCTCAGGGTCATCCCAGTGCACCAGCCCTGAGTGCCCTGCCTCATGCAGCAAACCTGGACTGGTGATCTATTTCACATACGATAATATCTATGTATCAATGCTATTCTCTCAAATCATTCCACCCTCGCCTTCTCCCACAGAGTCCAACAGGCTGTTCTTTACATCTGAGTCTCTTTTGCTGTCTCACATATAGGGTCATCATTACCATCTTTCTAAATTCCGTATATATGTTAAGATACAGTATTGTTGTTTTTCTTTCAGACTTACTTAGCTCTGTATAATAGGCTCAGTTTCATCCACCTCATTAGAACTGATTCAAATGCATTCTTTTTTATTGTTGAGTAATATCCCATTGTGTATATGTACCACACTTTATTATCCATTCATCTGCCGATGGACATCTAGGTTACTTACATGTCCTTTGGTATTGTAAACAGTTCTGCAGTGAACATTAGGGTACACGTGTCTCTTTCCATTCTGGTTTCCCCGGTGTGTATGCCCAACAGTGGGATTGCTGGGTTGTATGGCAGTTCTATTTCCAGTTTTTTAAGGAATCTCCACACTATTCCATAGTGGCTATACTAGTTTGCATTCCCACCAACAGTGTAAGAGGGTTCCTTTTTCTCCACACCTTCTCCAGCATTTATTGTTTGAAGACTTTTTGATAACAGCCATTCTGACCGGCATGAGATGGTACCTCATTGTGATTTTGATTTGCATTTTTCTGATAATGAGTGATGTCGAGCATCATTTCATGTTTTTGTTAGCCATTTGTATGTCTTTCTGGAGAAATATCTGTTTAGTTCTTTGGCCCATTTTTTGATTGGGTCATTTATTTTTCTGGAATTGAGCTGCAGGAGTTGCTTGTATATTTTTGAGATTAATTCTTTGTCAGTTGCTTCATTTGCTATTATTTTCTCTCATTCTGAATTCTGCCTTTTCACCTTGCTTATAGTTTTCTTCACTGTGTAAAAGCTTTTAAGTTTAATTAGGTCTCATTTGTTTATTTTTGCTTTTATTTCCATTATTCTAGGAGATTGGTCATAGAGAATCCTGCTGTGATTTATGTCAGAGAGAATTTTGCCTATGTTTTCCTCTAGGAGTTTTATACAATGGAGAAAAGGCAATCTCTTTAATAAGTGGTGCTGGGAAAATTGGTCAACCATTTGTAAAAGAATGAAACTAGAACACTTTCTAACAACATACACAAAAATAAACTCAAAATTGATTAAAGATCCATAAGATCAAGGACTATTTATTTAGGGAGATTTTTTTTTATTGATCTATTTTTAATTGGACGATAATTGCTTTACAAAAACAACAGAATTATCTGTTTGTTTCCAAGGCAAACCATTCAATATCACAGTAATCCAAGTCTATGCCCCAAACAGTAATGCCAAAGAAGCTGAAGTTGAATGGTTCTATAAAGACTTACAAGACCTTTTAGAACTAACACCCCAAAAAGATGTCCTTTTCATTATAGGGGACTGGAATGCAAAAGTAGGAAGTCAAGAAACAGCTGGAGTAACAGGCAAATTTGGCCTTGAAATACCGAATGAAGCAGAGCAAAGACTAATAGAGTTTTGCCAAGAGAACGCACTGGCCATAGGAAACACGCTCTTCCAACAACACAAGAGAAGACTTTACACATGGACATCACCAGATGGTCAACACTAAAATCAGATTGATTATATTCTTTGCAGCCAAAGATGGAGAAGCTCTATATGGTCAGCAAAAACAAGACCAGGAGCTGACTGTGGCTCAGATCATGAACTCCTTATTGCCAGATTCAGATTTAAATTGAAGAAAGTAGGGAAAACCACTAGACCATTCAGGTATGACCTAAATCAAATCCCTTATGATCATACAGTGGAAGTGAGAAATAGATTTAAGGGCCTAGATCTGATAGATAGAGTGCCTGATGAACTATGGATGGAGGTTTGTGACATTATACAGCAGACAGGGATCAAGACCATCCCCATGGAAAAGAAATGCAAAAAAGCAAAATGTCTGTCTGGGGAGGCCTTACAAATAGCTGTGAAAAGAGAAGAAGTAAAAAGCAAAGGAGAAAAGGAAAGATATAAGCATCTGAATGCAGAGTTCCAAAGAATAGCAAGAAGAGATAAGAAAGCCTTTCTCAGCAATCAATGCAAAGAAATAGAGGAAAACAATAGAATGGGAAAGACTAGAGATCTTTTCAAGAAAATTACATACCAAAGGAACAATTCATGCAAAGATGGGCTCAGTAAAGGACAGAAATGGTATGGACCTAACAGAAGCAGAAGATATTAAGAAGAGGTGGCGAGAATACACAGAAGAACTGTACAAAAAAGATCTTCATGACCCAGATAATCACGATGGTGTGATCACTGACCTAGAGCCAGACATCCTGGAATGTGAAGTCAAGTGGGCCTTAGAAAGCATCACTATGAACAAAGCTAGTGGGGGTGATGGAAGTCCAGTGGAGCTATTTCAAATCCTGAAAGATGATGTTGTGAAAGTGCTGCACTCAGTATGCCAACAAATTTGGAAAACTCAGCAGGGGCCACAGGACTGGAAAAAGTCAGTTTTCATTCCAATCCCATAGAAAGGCAATGCCAAAGAATGGTCAAACTACTGCACAATTGCACTCATCTCAATGCTAGTAAACTAATGCTCAAAATTCTCCAAGCCAGGCTTCAGCAATATGTGAACCATGAACTTCCAGATGTTCAAGCTGGTTTTAGAAAAGGCAGAGGAACCAGAGATCAAGTTGCCAACATCCGCTGGATCATCGAAAAAGCGAGAGAGTTCCAGAAAAACGTCGAGTTCTGCTTTATTGACTATGCCAAAGCCTTTGACTGTGTAGATCACAATTAACTGTGGAATATTCTGAAAAAGATGGGAATATGAGACCACCTGACCTGCCTCTTGAGAAACCTATATGTAGGCCAGGAAGCAACAGTTAGAACTGGACATGGAATAACAGACTGGTTCCAAATAGGAAAAGGAGTACGTCAAGGCTGTATATTGTCACCCTGCTTATTTAACTTATATGCAGAGTACATCATGAGAAACGCTGGGCTGGAAAAAGCACAAGCTGGAATCAAGGTTGCCGGGAATCTCAGATATGCAGATGACACGACCCTATGGCAGAAAGTGAAGAGGAATGAAATTCAAAGAGGAGAGTGAAAAAGTTAGCTTAAAGCTCAACATTCAGAAAACAAAGATCATGACATCTGGTCCCATCACTTTATGGCAAATAGATGGGGAAACAGTGGAAATGGTGTCAGACTTTATTTTGCTGGGCTCCAAAATCAGTGCAGATGGTAATTGCAACCATGAAATTAAAAGACGCTCACTCCTTTGAAGGAAAGTTATGACCAACCTAGGTAGCATATTCAAAAGCAGAGACATTACTTTGCCAACAAAGGTCTGTCTAGTCAAGGCTATGGTTTTTCCAGTAGTCATGTATGGATGTGAGAGTTGGACTGTGAAGAAAGCTGAGCACCAAAGAAAGATTGATGCTTTTGAATTGTGGTGTTGGAGAAGACTCTTGAGAGTCCCTTGGACTGCAAGGAGATCCAACCTGTCCATTCTAAAGGAGATCAGCCCTAGGTGTTCTTTGGAAGGAATGATGCTAAAGCTGAAACTCCAGTATTTTGGCCACCTCGTGCAAAGAATTGACTCATTGGAAAAGACTGTGATGCTGGGAGGGATTGGGGGCAGGAGGAAAAGGGGGCAACAGAGGATGAGTCAGCATTACCAACTCAATGGACGTGAGTTTGAGTGAACTCCGGGAGTTGGTGATGGACAGAGAGGCCTGGCGTGCTGTGATTCATGGGGTTGCAAAGAGTCGGACACAACTGAGCGACTGAACTGAACTGATGAAAACAGAAAAGACCCTGAATAGTCAGGGAATCAATCTACCTGGCTTCAGACTATACAGCAAATTTGTAGTCATTAAGACCATATGGTACTGGCACAAAAACAGAAATACAGACCAATGGAACAAGATAGAAAGCCCGGAGTTAAACTCATGCACCCATGGGCACCTTATCATTGAGAAAGGAGGCAAGAATGAACAATGGGGAAAAGATAATCTCTTCATTAAGTGGTGCTGGGAAACCTGAACAGTTATGTGCAAAAGAATGAAATTAGAACACTTCCTAACAACATACACAAAGATAAACTCAAAATGAAGACTTAAATGTTAGTTCAGAAACTATAAAACTCTTGGAGGAAAACATAGGCAGAATATGTTTTGACATAAATCACAAGATCTTGTATGACCCACCTCCTAGAGTAATGGAAATAAAAACAAAAATAAGCAAATGGGATTGAATTAACATAAAAAGGTTTTTCACTAGAAAGGAAACCATAAGCAAGATGAAAAGGCAACTCTCAGAGTGGGAGAAAGTAACTGCAATTGAAGCAGCTGACAAAGGATAAATGTTCAAAATGTACAAGCAGCTCAATATCAGAAAAACAAGCAACCCAATTAAAAAAAATAGGCAGAAGACCTAAATAGACATTTATCTAAAGAAGACATACAGATGGCTAATAAATGAAAAATGCTCACCATCGCTTATCGTTCAGTTCAGTTCAGTCCAGTGGCTCAGTCGTGTCTTGACTTTTGCGACCCTATGAATTGCAGCACGCCAGGCCTCCCTGTCCATCACCAACTCCTGAATTCACTCAAACTCATGTCCATCGTGTCAGTGATGCCATCCAGCCATCTCATCCTCTGTCGTCCCCTTCTCCTCTTGCCCCCAATCCCTCCCAGCATCAGACTCTTTTCTAATGAGTCAACTCTTCACACGAGGTGGCCAAAATACTGGAGTTTCAGCTTTAGCATCATTCCTTCCAAAGAAATCCCAGGGCTGATCTCCTTTAGAATGGACTGGTTGGATCTCCTTGCAGTCCAAGGGACTCTCAAGAGTCTTCTCCAACACCACAGTTCAAAAACATCAATTCTTGAGCGCTCAGCTTTCTTTACAGTCCAACTCTCACATCCATACATGACTACTGAATAAACCATAGCCTTGACTAAATGGACCTTTGTTGGCAAAGTAATGTCTCTGCTTTTTAATATTGTTAGAAAAATTCAGATCAAAAGTACAATAAGCTTATTCAGAAAGACTATAGTTATTTATTTCTTATTTCCTTATTAAAGTGTATTTGATATACAATATTTTATTAGTTTCATGTATAAATATACTGATTCAATATTTTATAGACATACAAAACTATCATAAAATATTCACTATGTTCTCTGTGCTATATATCACATCCCTGTGACTTATAACTGATAGTTATAAAATAACTAGGTTTGCTTGTTAAAGTTTTCAATGTTTTGTAAATAAATATTTTAGTTTAACTTTATACTGTAGTCTAACAGTTTGCACTGTATTTTTTTTTTAATTTATAGAAATTTTCCTTTTAGCTAAAGTAAAATGAATACTTTTAAGTTTTCAATGAAATGTGTAATCCTCATCTGTTGGATAAAACTTTAATAATTCCTATTAGCTTCTTGATAGTGAGCATTTCCTATTCCTTTATTAATCAACTGTGACCAGACATTGTTTGATCTCCTTATTTTAAACTGCATAAGGTCTAGGGATGAAAAAACTACACTTAAGCTCCATGAAGTCTTTCAGTGAAGATTCCTCTCAATCCAAAAATAATGTTATAAAATTGTCCAATACCAACCAACTCCCTTGCTTGTAGGGCCTGACTTAACACCATCCAACAAAGGCCCTTAAATCCTATATCAATCTTTCCATAATTTCATCACTTGAAAGCACTATCGGGACTATGTTAAGGAGGTTTTCTTCCATATCTTAGCATGTCTGACAAGTTTAATTTTATCCTTATCAATATGTTTTTGTTGATGGTCCCTTTGGGAGACAAAAATCAACACTAAAATATGCCTTTATTAATCTCATGTATTCAGAAAACAAAGATCACGGCATCTGGTCCCATCACTTAATGGGAAATAGGTGGGGAAACAGTGGAAACAGTGTCAAACTTTATTTTGGGGGGCTCCAGAATCACTGCAGATGGTGATTACAGCCATTAAATTAAAAGATGCTTAGTCCTTGGAAGGAAAGCTATGACCAACCTAGATAGCATATTGAAAAGCAGAGACATTACTTTGCCAACAAAGGTCTGTCTAGTCAAGGTTATGGATTTTCCAGTGGTCATGTATGGCAGTGAGAATTGGACTGTGAAGAAAGCTGAGCGCCAAGAATTGATGCTTTTGAACTGTGGTGTTGGAGAAGACTCTTGAGAGTCCCTTGGACTGCAAGGAGATCCAACCAGTCTATCCTAAAGGAGATCAGTCCTGGGTGTTCATTGGAAGGACTGATGTTGAAGCTGAAACTCCAATACTTTGGCCACCTGATGCAGCGAGCTGACTCATTTGAAAAGACCCTGATGCTGGGAGAGATTGGGGGCAGGAGGAGAAGGGGACGACAGAGGATGAGATGGCTGGATGGCATCACTGACTCAATGGACATGAGTTTGAGTGAACTCTGGGAGTTGGTAATGGACAGGGAGGCCTGACATGCTGCAATTCGTCAGGTCTCAAAGAGTCAGACACAACTGAGAGACTGAACTGAACTGAACTGAATCTCATGTATTACTTGGTTTATTTAATGCTCCTAGCCATACATTTTAACCATCCTAATCATGCTTATTAGTATGTTATTTTATTACTTACCTTTTGTAAGTATACATGTATTTATGTACAGACGTATACATATGGTACCTCATCCTTATAGTTTTAGTCTCATAAAAGCATACATGTTTTTTTTTTTTAAATGATGAATATATAAAGTCTGCTTAAGAATTTAATAAATTCTTGTTTTAATTATTGATTTATATGGGCCTATTCTATTAATATTCAGTTCATTTCAGTCACTCAGTCATGTCTGACTCTCTGCAACCTCATGAATCACAGCATGCCTGGCCTCCCTGTCCATCACCAGCTCCTGGAGTACACTCAAATTTATATGCATAGAGTCGGTAATGCCATCCAGCCATCTCATCCTCTGTCGTCCCCTTCTCCTCCTGCCCCCATTCCCTCCCAGCATCAGAGTTTTTTCCAGTGAGTCAACTCTTTGCACGAGGTGGCCAAAGTATTGGAGTTTCAGCCTCAGCATCAGTCCTTCCAATGAACACCCAGGGCTAATCTCCTTTAGAATGGACTGGTTGGACCTCCTTGCAGTCCAAGGGACTCGCAAGAGTCTTCTCCAACACCACAGTTCAAAAGCATCAGTTCTTCAGTGCTCAGCTTTCTTCACAGTCCAACTCTCACATCCATACATGGCCACTAGAAAAACAATAGCCTTAAGTAGACAGACCTTTGTTGGAAAAGTAATATCTCTGCTTTTTAATATGCTATCTACTTTGGTCACAGCTTTCCTTCCAAGGACTAAGCGTCTTTTAATTTCATGGCTGCAATCACCATCTGCAGTGATTTTGGAGCCCCCAAAAATAAAGTCTGACACTGTTTCCACTGTTTCCCCACCTATTTCCCATTAAGTGATGGGACCAGATGCCATGATCTTCGTTTTCTGAATGTTGAGCTTTAAGCCAACTTTTTCACTCTCTTCTTTCACTTTTATCAAGAGGCTTTTTAGTTCCTCTTCACTTTCTGCCATATGGGTGTTGTCATGTGCATACCTGAGGTTATTGATTTTTCTCCTGACAATCTTGATTTCAGCTTGTGCTTCTTTCAGCCCAGCATTTCTCATGATGTACTCTGCATATAAGTTAAATAAGCAGGGTGACAATATACAGCCTTGACATACTCCTTTTCCTATTTGGAACCAGTCTGTTGTTCCATGTCCAGTCCTAACTGTTGCTTCCTGACCTGCATAGAGGTTTCTCAAGAGGCAGGTCAGGTGGTCTGGTATTCCCATACCTATTAATATTACCCAGCCATGAAAATGAATGAATCATGCCATTTGCCACAACAGGGATAGACCTATGCTAAGTAGGATTAGATTATCCCATTAAGTGAAGTAAATCAGACAGAGAAAGACAAATTCCATAGGATATCACTTATGTATGGAATTTCAAAAGTGGTACAAATGAATCTATATGTAAAACAGAAATAGACTCACAGGAAAAGGAAGCAATTTTATGGTTACCCAAGGGAAAAGCAGGGGAGGAAGAATAAATTAGGAGGAAGGATCAACAAACTGCTACACATAAAATAGAAAATTAACAAGGATTTACTGTATAGCACACAAAATAATGTTCAATATCTTGTAATAATCTACAATGGAAAATAATCTGAAATATGTGTGTGTATATAATATAGACATATATATAATTGAATCACTTTGCTATATGTCTGAAATGAATTCCATAAGTCAACTATACTTCACCAAAAAAAATCCAAATAACTAGAAATGTGTTTTTTTTTTTTTTCTGTCTGCATGTGCGTGCATGATCAGTCATGTCTGACTCTTTGTCATGAGTCAGTTCTTACATGAACTGTAGCCCATCAGGCTCCTCTGTCCATGGGATTTTCTAGGCAAGAATACTTGAGTGGGTTGCCATTTCCTTCTTCAGGGGATCTTCTCAATCCAGGGATCAAACCCATGTCTCCTGCATCTCCTGCTTTGGCAGGCAGATTCTTTACAGCTGAGCCACCTTGGAATAAGTATGCTATTTCCTAGGAATAATGGTGACAGAAATGGACTCTGTTCCAGTTCTGTGTATCTATTATTCTACATTTGTTGTTACTGTTATTCAGTCCCTCAGTAGTGTCCAACTCTGCAACCGCATGGACTGTAGCCTGCCAGGCTCCTCTGTCTGTGGAATTTTCCAGGCAATAATACTGAAGTGGGTTGCCATTTCCTCCTGCAGTGATCTTCCTGACCCAGAGACTGAACCCACATCTCTTGCATCTCCTGCATTGGCAGGTGGATTCTTTACCACTGTGCTGTATATATGTATAGATGACCTTACTTGCAAAGCAAATAGAGAAAGAATTAGAGAACAAATATATGGATACCAAGGGGTAAAGGGAAGGAGGGAGGGATTAGGAGACTGGTATTGACACATATACACTATTGATACTATGTATAAAATGCATGCATAACTGATTAGAAAATGTCTAGCCCAGGGAATTGTATTTAACTCACTGTGGTGACCTGAATGGCAAGGAAGTGCAAAAAAGGACCGATATATGTATGGTTGATGCATTTTGTTGTACAAGAGAAACTATCACATTGTAGTGCAACTGTACTCCAATAAAAATTAATTTAAAAAATAAATTAAAAAAGGACTCTAATCCCATCATGAGAAACCCACTATCAAGAACTCATATAAATTTGCCTACCTCCAAAAGTGCCATCTCCAAACACCATTACATTGGGAGTTAAGACTTCAACATGTGAATTTTGAAGGGACACACCATTCAGCCCAAAACAGCTCATGACTTGTCTCTAGTTGTTTTTTTTTTTTTCTTCCAGTTGATCTTCAATCACAATCATAGCCAATCCATAGCCAGCTACCTGCCAAAGACTCGACAACTCACAACCCCAGCTAAATACCCTTACTACGGTACAGACCTGCATATCCCGTTTCTCTTTAGTACTTTTTCATGGATACGCCAGCACAGACTTCTCAAACAAGAGTCAGCTCTTGAGTTTTTCCCTTCTCATTCACCTTTTCTCACTAAATAAGGCCTTTATTGATTTACCAAGTTGTTTAAACCAGTATATTAGCTGTCAGGGTAACCCTTCTGAATCATTTAACCTGCATATTTTACATCTCTGTGTTCTGCTCACTTTTATTTCAATATTTTTCTGAAAACAATTTGCTTCTTTTTCTTGGCCATTTTTACTATACTGGTTTAAGTTATCATCATTATAGCAATATCTACCAAACTGGTTTTCCTACTTCTACTCCTGTGAAACACAAACTGATTTCCAACACAGCAGTCACACATATCTTTTGAAAATGGAAATATAATTGTGCCAGTTCTCTACTTAAAAGCTTGTTAGTTCCCATTGTTTTCAGGCAAAATTCAGACTCTAAAACAGGATAATAAGGATGTGCAGTATTGGGCTCCTGGCTTATAATTCACAGATAGTTTTCTGAACATTTCCATGAGTTCAGAATTCACATTTGCTTCCTCAGTCCCCCAGATTCTCCAAGCAGTTTTCTCACCTCAAAACTTTTACATGTATCATTCTATCTGCCTGGAAGATGGGACCTTTTCAACACAGAAAATGTTGAAAGTGTTAGTTGCTCAGTCAAGTCTGACTCGTTGCCACCCCATGGACAGTAGCCTCTGCCCAAGGAAATTCTAGGCTAGGATACCGGAGCAGGTTGCTGTTCCTGTCTCTAGGAGATCTTCCTGACCCAAGGATTGAACCTGGGTCTCCCTGCATTACAGGCAGACTCTTTACCATCTCAACCAACATGGAAGCCCAAGACCTAAATCTAAATTTGTCCTTCAGGTCTCAGCCTAAAACTTCACCTGCTGCAAGGAGATTACATTGATACCTAATCCAAATTAAGTCTTCCTGGCAATTATTTTCAAGGTCATCTGTACCATTTTTTTCACAGAATTGAATATAATAACCACTTGATCTTAATTTGCTTAATGTCTGTTTGTTTATACTTCTTAAGATTATAAATTTCATGAAGGCATACTTTCTTTCTTTTTTTACTTCATTCACCATAGTATCTCTGTAACCTAAAAAAAAAAAAAAAAAAGAAAAGAAAAGCTTAGGATGTGGAAGGTGCTGAATATTTTTTTATTGAGCAAATTAATCTGACAATTTTTTAAAAAAATCTATTACAATTACTTAAAATCACTACTGAACAATGTATATTATCCAGCCTTCAAAACGATGCATTCAGAGTTGTAAAAAAAAATCTCAATCTCTCAAACTAAAAGTAGCTGAAATATGAGAAAGAAATAACTAAATAAAGCAATTTCTTCATTTCCTTGCTGTACGCTCTCTATACGTAATACGTGGGAGAGAACCTTCTGAGTATTTTGATGGTTAATCAGTGTTTCTTCCACTCCTGAAGTCATTAACTAAGACCTATAGGAAGGATGTATGTGGGTGTCTGTAGAAGGAAAGTGAGAGAGAAATTTAACAGTAGAGGTGGATTTAGGAAAAAAAAAAATAGCATGGCATTAATTTACCTGAAACAACTGAAGTGTACATTAATTAACAATTACATTTCTTTGAGTATTTCAGAGCACTATCTATAAATCTCCTTCCAGACCTGTGAAGTCCTTGTTAATCTTTGCCTGCAGGCGCTGCTGTGTAACTGAACACGCAGTGGTAATGGCCAAATTTGCTGGGCTGATTGCAAGACCTTCTCCGTGGGGCCAATTCTGCCACAACTGACATGCGCATAATTCCACCAGAAGCCAGTGGCAGTTTTACATGATTAAAGATGGCAGAATCAGGACCATACATACATTTCCATGCAAATGTGCTTGAGAAAATAGCATACAATACATTATGTAAACATATTTAGAATGAATAAACACACTCAGCTATATTTTCAAACATCTGTTCAAGCTCGTCGCAGCACCCCAAATTTGCATACCTAACTCTTTTTTAAACGGGGCTTAATTTTGCCCTCCATACTATTAGATCACAGTAGCCTTTTAATGCCAAAATACATAACTTGCATGGTACAGATGATCCTAATTATCATTTACAAAATCCAACTGCATTCGGTGTTAACTTTAAACTCTTCCTGTAAGAGAGAAGGGCATAGCAGGGTCTATGACTGGGGGAGAACTCTTATGTGTATCCCAACTCAGTTCATGTGCTATCAAGAAAAGAATTGAGACTTGAATTATTTGCATAACTGTGCTCCCAGCCATACACAAATGCAGAACTTCTAACCACAAGATGCATATTATACCCGCTTAATGGCATAAACCTGCCATGGCTTATGGTTTATGTACCCTAGAGTTAAAAAAAAAAGCAGTGTAGCACCGGTTTTATGTTTTGTTTCCTATTTTTATTTAGCATTTCCTTCCATAATCTCTGTTGGTTTCTGCCAAAAGTCATACAAACACATAACACATGATCTGTGTAAAAATACCAAGGCTTACTCTGAGAAAAAAGTTTCAGAACAAGAACCCCAGTTCCCTTCCAAAAAGAGCGATGAGCCTAGAGCAGACAAGGCAAAGATTCCTTTGTTTCCCTGGATAAAATCTGTTTTAAACAGGTATTACCTGCAAAAGAGCTATTAAGACTACAGTAGACCCTTGAAGAATAAGGGGGTTACGAATGCTAACCCCCTCATTCAATAGAAAATCCTCAAACTGCTTTCTCTGCTTCAAAAACAAAGGAATTGACAGATGACTCACCCAAGGGCAGGACATCAAACAGTTTAGATAACATCAAGACTCAAACCCCAATTCTATTTATTCCATATATTGTGATCTCTAAAGGAATGAAAACACAAAAATTTCCCCATACTGATTTAAAGATCTGTAAAACGAAAATACAGGTACTATATTTATTGAAAAATATCCATGTATAACTGGATCTATGCATTTCAAAACTGTGTTGTTCAAGGGTCAAATGTACTTTAAAAAAGAATGAAGCATAGTAGAATATGCCACTTCAAAATATAACAATTATTTTTCATGTGGGAGGGATATAAATAGATTTGTAACCAGTGTGAAGACTAGTATACTAAAATAGCCACAATATTTTTGCTACTTCTCCCACTGAGAGATAGAGTTCAATTTTTCTCTTCATGAATTTGGCTGATTCTGTCATTGATTTACAAATAAAACACTAGAGGTGTGACACTGTCAATTTCCTGGACTAGGCCTTAAGAATCTGGCAATTTTCCTTTACTGTCACTTGGAAGGCTAGCTCAAAGTTAGAGAGCTGCCATGTAAGAATTTCACCTACCCTGAGACCATCTGGATGAACAGGTCATGTGTAGCCACTCCAATCAGTAATCCAAGTTGAGTTCAGTGTTCCAGTTAGCCCTGCTAGGTCACTCAAGATGTGAACAGAGCCAATTTACACCTTCCATGGCCAATCCATCAGCCCACTGAATACCAGCAAATGACCTCAGTGGATGCTTCACAGAGTGAGGGAGTGGCCAAGTGAGACACATATAAATTTCTAATCAAAAAACACAAAAAACTGACAAAATGAAAACTATGGTGTTTAATAAAATGATTATTGCTTTACGACATAAATACTGGGGTAATTTGTTAAGGGAAAAATCAGATAATCATACCACAAGTGTTGAATTAGATGAAGACAGATGTTTGAAAAATATACAAGATAGTGCTTGAAAGTTTCTTCACAGTCCAGATTTTTTTGGTACTGATTTCTTTTCTGTTTTATATTCTTGAAATCTTAAACTATGTAAAGATACTGATTGCAGAGTGCAAAATATTCAGATTAAATTCTCTTTACAGAATAGACAAAATGCCAGAACAATATTATTAGTTGATGTCAAGGAACAATAAAAAATCTGCAATATACTGTATTGACTCACCTAGTACTATACACTTTAATAAACATGTAGCAAGGTCTTTTGAGATAAATTAAGCAAAGAATGACATATATCTTAAACTCTACTTTTATATTTTTTATTAGGTAAATCTCATTTCGATTGCTTTTTTTTTTTACTTTTCAGTGAGCATTTAATTTATAATACTTATTAAACAGCAGATCAAGAAATTCTCCCAGTATGAATTTATAAAAAGTAGATAAACTATTTGCTATCCTTTCATAAGCCTATTCAGAGAAGGCAATGGCAACCCACTCCAGTACTCTTGCCTGGAAAATCCCATGGACGGAGGAGCCTGGTAGGTTGCAGTCTATGGGGTTGAGAAGAGTCGGGATATGACTGAGCAACTTCACTATCACTTTTCACTTTCATGCATTGGAGAAGGAAATGGCAACCCACTCCAGTATTCTTGCCTGGAGAATCCTAGGGACGCGGAGCCTGGTGGGCTGCCATCTATGGGGTCGAACAGAGTAGGACACGACTGAAGTGACTTAGCAGCAGCAGCAGCATAAGCCTATTGTTATAGCCTTGCTGCTGCTGCTGCTACGTCGCTCCAGTCGTGTCCGATTCTGTGCGACCCCATAGACGGCAGCCCACCAGGCTTCCCATCCCTGGGATTCTCCAAGCAAGAACACTGGAGTGGATTGCCATTTCTTTCTCCAATGCATGAAAGTGAAAAGCGAAAGTGAAGTCGCTCAGTCGTGTCCGACTCGAGATCCCATGGACTGCAGCCTACCAGACTTCTCCGTCCATGGGATTTTCTAGGCAAAAGTACTGGAGTGGGGTGCCATTGCCTAGCCTTAGTAACATTCAACTCCTACTAGTCTGAAGTCAATTAATAACTTTATAACCTTTATTTGGGATATATAGTAGATGAAATATAATGCATAAAACTTACTAGTCACAATAAAATACATTTCTCATTATAAGAATTTTATTACAAAGGTCACTTATCAATAATATGAACTTGATACATTTTTCATAAAGATAGAAGTAATCAGTAAAATGTGAAAGTAAATAAAGTAGTGAGGGACATTTGAAGGACAAGTTTAGGAAGTGTTACTCTCCCAACTTTGTAACCATCTGTTCCACTACCATGCCTCACAAAGCTGTCTCTGAATTTAACAAAAATGCAAAGATTTTCTAAATACAATCAATATGATACCATGTATGGTTTTAATAACATATTGATGATGAGCAAATAAGCAGATTTAAATAGTATGTACATTAAAAATGAAGACAGAAAAAGGAAAACAAAATCAATGCTTCTAATTATTTCATAAAAAATATATTTCCATGTGGATAATGTTACTGAACTTACTTGCTATTTTATTAATCCACAAAATGTTCATAATACTATTAGACATTTATTAAGCATACTTCTGATAATTTGAGTATTAACATGATAAAATCTAATATAAATTCTATATAGTACACAATATTAATATGTATATTATTTTATATCTTCACTGTGATTAATTTTCATTTTTTACCTTAAAAGCATGTTAATATTTATACATGGAAGAATTTGTGCATCAAAAATCAGAATCTGTTAGCTATATCTAAATATTTTAAGGATAAATCAGATCAGTCACTCAGTCCTGTCTGACTCTTTGCGACCCCATGAATCGCAGCACACCAGGCCTCTCTGTCCATCACCAACTCCCGGAGTTCACTGAGACTCACGTCCATCGAGTCAGTGATGCCATCCAGCCATCTCATCCTCTGTCGTCCCCTTCTCCTCTCGCCCCCAATCCCTCCCAGCATCAGAGTCTTTTCCAACGAGTCAACTCTTCTCATGAGGTGGCCAAAGTACTGGAATTTCAGCTTAGCATCATTCCTTCCAAAGAAATCCCAGGGCTGATCTCCTTCAGAATGGATAAATAGAATACCCTAAATCAATAGGTATCAATGGAAGAAGTATATTTATAAGCAAGAAAAAAATCCAATTTTTTGAAACAGTATATTTAACCATATTTATTGTTCACACCCCTTGAATTACACTTTAAGGGGTAGAGCATATATTTTTACTCTAGTTATTTGATCATTTCTCACCAAATGACTCAAAATCTTCTTACATATTTTTGAACCAGGGTAGAGGAATAATTCTGTGATAAAGCAATTAAGCAATGAAAACTAGCTATGTAAGAATGAAATTCATGACTTTCTCCTCAAAAACTGGCTTTTCCTTACATTCCTCACTGTCTCTCAAGGAAATCACCACCAGTGACTACAGAACATATTTTATCTATTGGATCAAGAAAGCTAAAAATTTACACCACAATCTACATTCAATTTTATTCAAGCCTTACAATTTCCCAGTAAGATGTATTATAATCCTTACAATGCTCATAAGGAAACAGGCTCAGAAAATTCAGCTAATTAGCCTAAAAGTCAACAGAGTCATCCTTCAATTTGAAAGAAGATATGTGAACAAAAACTATAAAGATCTCTCTACCACTTACTTCATACTGCTGCTGCTGCTGCTGCGAAGTCGCTTCAGTTGTGTCCGACTCTGTGCGACCCCATAGACGGCAGCCCGCCAGGCTCGGCCGTCCTTGGGATTCTCCAGGCAAGAACACTGGAGTGCATTGCCATTTCCTTCTCCAATGCATGAAAGTGAAAACTGAAAGGGAAGTCACTCAGTTGTGTCCGACTCTTAGCCATCCCATGGACAGCAGCCCACCAGGCTCCTCCGTCCATGAAATTTTCCAGGCAAGAGTACTGGAGTGGGGTGCCGTTGCCTTCTCCTACTTTATACTAGTTCTTCCAATTTATGTCAGGTTTAGTCAGAGCATATAAAATTCATAGTCCTGTTGTTTAAATTTTTAAAAAAATGACACCACAATCAAGAGGAATATTTTCTAAAGTCAAAACCAAATTCTTTCAAGTTAGAGACATTTCTATTTTCATTTTTATTTTTCTGGATCCAATGCTGGGATTACCATCACTCATTCCCCCAAATGTACCCTTTTATTTCCAATATTGTATGGATTGGGCACTAAAGTCTCTTTCTAATGCGAAGGACTCCATGGTATCTATATGTTGATAATATGCTATGTCCTTAGTGCAGACAGAAAGTTCTGGAGTGTGGTGAGGATGGGGTTACTTAAAAGCCTGACTTTCTTTACCTACGATCAGTCTATATTATATAGTCATCAAGAATATTAAACATTTAATATAATTTCTTGTGTTAAATGAATATTGATATTGCCTTCAAATTTGAAAGTATTTTTCAAAGTATTTGAAAGTATAATTGAGTAATTGGGATGGCACAAAAAAGTTAACCTAGTTGAGTATATAACCAACAAGGGGATGGAAGCATAGTTCTGCTTGGAATGACAGAGTCCATGGTCTTCAGCTATGCTTGTAACCTACCACTTCTGAGATCAGTCGTCTGAAACGCCATCTCTACCCTGACTGGAAGGAAAATGTAACCTCACATGTCAGGAAGAGCTGTGGGCTTTGAGACAAGTACCTCTTCCCCTTTCATTTCACCATCATAAAATGCTAGGGAGAAGCTTCATTTCCATTTCTCCTTCTATATTGAGCGGCCATGGGTGTTGGCAACGAAATAAACACTATGAAAAGCATCTGCTTTTATCAAAACTGAATTGAGAAAAATTACAGTATTATTTCAAAAATAGCATCAAACAGAAATTTTGCCTGAAAGAGCCTCTTAAAAAAAAAAAAAAAGAAAAAAGAAGGTCTGCATTTCTTTATGTCAAGTCAAGAGCACAACCTCACATGGCTGATGGTCAACAAAACAAACTCGGTCTGGCAAAACTTGATTCCACACCAATAAGTAATATAGATATTTTACAATATAAAATCTACCTTTTTTTTAGAACTCTGAATGAACTAACTAAACAACCTAAAGATGATGGAAAGATTACATCATCAAACAAAAAAAAATATTTTCCACATTTTTGACTATAATGCCTAGGCAGCCAAATCCAAGGAGCATGTTCACTTCAGAACCCATGTCAAGTTTGGAGGAAAAATATGTATCTTTCGGTTGGATGCAAATATAGGGTGGTTTATTTCGGGCAGGAAAAAGTATTCACCAGAATAATTTATGATCAATACAAAATATAATATCCTACTCTGTTTAAGAGAAAGAAGGGCTTAAACTTAATGAACTTAATTAATGAACTTAATTATTGAGGGTTTTATTGTCAAGAAGTTAAATGTGCAGATTTTAATATTAAATGCATTAATTGTACATAATTATAAATAGATGGACAAATATTTGTCTTTTTTTTTCATTTTTGATAGTTTTTATTTCCTCTTTATCCCATTAAAAGAAAAGTACCTCTCAGCAGTTATCAAGGCTACTAACGGTGAGGTGAGATGGAGTCAAGACCTAGAAAAAGGTTAGAGCAGACAAAATTTTTGTTCTTTCATTTAACTGGTGAATAAACTGAGATCCATAGGAACTAAATTACTTTTGAGTCAAACAGTTGGATTCCTGAGTGTCTTCCATTATTTCATTACAAAACAAGTGGGAGAAGCAAAGAAGCAAGAAATAAAATAGAAAAACGATAAATAAAACAAAGTAAAAATAAGAATGTGACTCTCTTCTGATTTTCTTTATGGAAATTATATCACTAGTCTCAATTATTGTCTCTTTCTTTACTTTTTATTTCTAAAATAGTTCATTAAGACTTCACTTATATAATTACACATTATTTCAATAATTCTGGCATTGCGATTCTTTTCCTCATAAGTTCATATAGCAAATATTCATTGAGTACATGATATATATGCTGTGCTGGGAAAATTGTATCTAACTTAAAGAAAGAACTCGATTGTGTTATGAACCGTATATATTAAAATATATTAGTAACAGTGAAAATGATAAGTACACACAATAACATGCATGCAAAATATGCTACAAAAATGCTGATTTTAGTAAAGTTCATAAATATCTGAATGCCTCCTGTCTTTTAGGCATTGTCCTTTGAAGTAGAGATAACATAAATAAATGAAGGATACTGAAATAAATAAATACATAAATAAAGGAGAGTGAAAAAGTTTCCTTAAAACTCAACATTAAAAAAATGAAGATCATGGCATCCAGTCCAGTCACTTTATAATACATAGAAGGGGAAAAATGAAAACAGCTTCTCTAGTAGCTCAGTTGGAGAAGGCAATGGCACTCCAGTACCCTTGCCTGGCAAATCTGATGGAGGAAAGAGCCTGGTGGGCTGCAGTTCATGGTGTTGCAAAGAGTCAGGACATGATTAAGCGAATTCCCTTTCACTTTTCACTTTCATGCATTGGAGAAGGAAATGGCAACCCACTCCAGTGTTCTTGCCTGGAGAATCCCAGGGTTGGGGAGCCTGGTGGGCTGCCATCTATGGGGTCACACAGAGTCGGACATGACTGAAGTGACTTAGCAGCAGCAGCAGCAGCAGCAGCAGTAGCTCAGTTGGCAAATAATCTTCCTGTAATGCAGGAGACCTCGGTTCGATTCCTGGGTTGGGAAGATACCTTAGAGAAGAGAATGGCAACCCACTCCGTATTCTTGCTTGGAGAACACCACGGAACAGAGGAGCCTAGCAGGCTACTATCCATGGTGTTGCAAGAGTCAAACAAGGCTTAGCAACTAAACCACCATCACCATGGTTTTTCCAGTAGTCATGTAAAGATGTGAGAGTTGTATCATAAAGAAAGCTGAGCGCCAAAGAATTGATGCTTTTGAACTGTGGAGAAGACTCTTGAGAGTCTCTTGGAGAGCAAGGAGATCAAACCATTCAATCCTAAAGGAAATCAGTCCTGAATATATATTGGAAGGACTGATGCTGAAGCTGAAGCTCCGATACTTTGGCCACCTGTTGAGAAGAACTGACTCATTGGAAAAGACCCTGATACTAGGAAAGATTGAAGGCAGGATGAGAAGGGGACAATGGAGGATGAGATGGTTGGATGGCATCACCGACTCGATGGACATGAATTACAGCAAACTCTGGGAGATAGTGAAGGATGGGGAAGGCTGGCATTCTGCAGTCCATGGGGTCACAAAGAGTCTGACATGATTTAGCAACTGAACAACAACAACAAATAAATAAATAGGACACGATTCACAACATGCAGCAGAGAAACAGACATGCCAACAAAACATACCAAGCCAATATTATGAGTGAATTTAGAGTAGCAGGAAAAGAGTCACTTCCAGATGCATTTGTGTACAGTGCCCCAAAAGAATAATACCAGATTGGAATTTTCAAAGATGAGTAGAAGTTGGCTGATTTAAAAAAAAAGAAAAAAAGTGGGAAAAAACTACTCTTCGGCTAGAGCCATACCACTGAACAAAGATAGAAAGGTGTGAGTTGGTCTAATGCTGTCAGGAAACTCTGGAGCAGTTTTGAATCTTTAGAATGTGAAGTGCGAAAAGAGAGGAGACTGAATATGAGGAGGGGGATGAAGTTTTGACATGACATGTGCCTGTTATGAAGCCTAAGTAATTTTAGACTTTAATCTGAAGGGAGTAAAGTGATGCTGATATTTTTAATGTAGAGGCTGCATTTCCTTAGAAGGTGGATTGATGGGGGTCATGGCTAAGAGAGGATTTCCCTGGGGGCTCAGTGGTAAAGACCCCATTTGCCAATGCAGGAGGCATGGGTTTGACCTCTGGGTCATGAAAATCCCCTGGAGAAGGAAATAGAACCCGCCCCGGTATTCTTGCCTGGGAAGTATCATGTAAAGAGAAGCCTGGCGGGGTACAGTCTGTGGAGTCATAAAGAATTGAACGTGACTTAACAACTAAACAACAACAACATTGCAAAGAGAAAGCTGAGAGATTAAATCAGTAAGAATAGTATGCCTGAAGGAGACATGTTTAGGAAAATGATGAATTCTAGAAAATACTTGGGACAGATCCTAAGCAATTAATGGCTTATTGGATGTAGCGGTTAAGAGAGAGTGAAGAATCAAACTGATAAAACAAATGTTTTGAAGGGAAAAATTAAGTAAAGCATTGTTTTTTGCCTTATGATACCATAAAACATTTATTTTGCTAATCCCTGACATATAACTATTAATAAGAAATGGACAAGGAATTATTCCAGATATTTTTTGGAAACCATGTAAAATACCAGGATATAGATCTACTTCTTAGGTATTTTAAAGGGTATTTTATTAGCTTTTATTCACTGAGAAAAGCTAAGATGAGCCAGAAAAGACAGAGCATTTCTCAGTACTGAGATATGGCTCTTCCACTATAAGCTACTCGATTTATCCAGATTTTGATTGATCTTATCCACAAAGGAGACAGAAAATCCTTTAGAGTAAAAAGAGTTTGAGTGTGTTTATGATCAGGGACTACGCAGATTAATCAAGTTGTCAACCACCCAGAACCATTATACTGATCGAGATGTTGAAGATACCCAGTAGAGAAATAGAAAATGTATCTTTTTTCTACCATCAATATTAGAGAGTTGTAATGGCTACATTATAGGTTCACTGTAGTGGATCCTTCTTATGCTCTGTTTGTAGAATATCTAGATACTTATGACAAAGAAAGGTAAGGTTTTCACCCAAGCAGTTAGGATGATTTTCATACATTAAAAATGTATTTTAATCAGAGTCTTGAGTTTTGAAAATATCTGGAAAATTGCACCATATCAAAAAAGGGATCATTTGGCTTAAGCGGTTAAGTGTAAAACAAACCCAGAGAAACATGGATATAGAATTTCATACTGAAGGGAGACATGGTCAGGATCCAGAATTTGAGAGTCTGTACCAACAGTGCTAATTATAATTGTCGGAACTCAAATTCATCATTTCCTTTCTAAGACCTTCAGTACC
The DNA here is from genome assembly GCF_027580195.1 of Bos mutus. Classification (NCBI taxonomy): domain Eukaryota; kingdom Metazoa; phylum Chordata; class Mammalia; order Artiodactyla; family Bovidae; genus Bos; species Bos mutus. The sequence goes on along the minus strand of NC_091640.1, from coordinate 10,142,209 downwards.
ATATTTCAAAACTGAGCTTTTTAATTAAAGAGATGAAATAGGCCCTGTTGACAACCAAAGAAAGTGAAAATAAACCTCATTGACTTTCAGGCCCTGATATTGCCAACAAACATAAGCAAGGCTCAGAAGAGGATATAGACAAGGCTATTCTGATTCCCCCCAAATGATAAATATTACCCTTTTCTGAAAACAACTCTGCTGCTGCTGTGGCTAAGTCACTTCAGTCGTGTCTGACTCTGTGCGACCCCATAGACAGCAGCCCACCAGGCTCCCCCGTCCCTGGGATTCTCCAGGCAAGAACACTGGAGTGGGTTGCCATTTCCTTCTCCAATGCATGAAAGTGAAGAGTGAAAGTGAAGTCTCTCAGTCGTGTCTGACTCAGGGACCCCGTGGACTGCAGCCTACCAGGCTCCTCCATCCATGGGATTTTCTAGGCAAGAGTACTGGAGTGGGGTGCCGTTGCCTTCTCCGGAAAACAACTCTAGCTCCACTTTAATTCTCTTGCTATCTAGATAAGCACTCAGATAAACCATCATAAATGTTCCCCCTTCTTGCACTGTCCAACACAGAACTGGCTCTTGCCTTCCTGGAATCACTCAGCACAAACCCAAAACCCTTTATGTGACAATATCAAGGCTCTTCTAAGAGTACCTTCTCCCATGTTGTGCTGTGCTGTGCTTAGTTGCTAAGTCATGTCAAACTCTTTTCAACCCCATGGACTGTAGCATGCCAAGTTCCTCTGTCCATGGGGATTTTCCAGGCAAGAATACTGGAGTGGGTTGTCATGCCCTCCCCAGGGATCTTCCTAACCCAGGGATCAAACTCATGTATTCTGCATTGTAGGTGGATTTTTTATACTCTGAGCTACCAGAGAAGCCTAAGAATACTGGAGTGGGTAGCCTATCCCTTCTCCAGGGGATCTTCCTGACCCAGGGTCTCCTGTATTGCAGGTGGATTCTTTACCGGCTGAGCTACCAGGGAAGCCCTCTCCCATGCTACAGCCTGTTAAATAAACCTAACTTTACTTGACTATGAAAATAGCACATAGAAAATTTATACCACATTGGGTCTTATAGAAAGACCATTTCCAAGTGGGCAACCAGAAAAAGCTTCATAAGATTGCAGTTATTTAAAACTGACATAAATGAAAGAATGTCAATGTATAAATGAAAAGCTGGAAACAGAAGCTGCTTCCAGGTTGAGGACAAACAGAATCAAAGGTCTAAAGATGAAAAAACTCAGTTGTCAGTTTTAGCCAGTATGTATTATTTTATATTTCTGGGCAGAAAATAAATCCATATCTCCCTCATTTTCTCATATATCAATTACACACTGGAACAGATACCTATTGTTAAGAAACAGTCAAGTGTCTTTTGCCTCAAAACCTCTCAATCCATAATTGTCCCAGAAATGGCTTATCCAGTCTCACAGAATTTTTCTTTTCCTTTTATTTTTTCTTGTAATGACCCAAATCCAGGGATAATTACTTCCAAAGCGTTCCAATTTGTTCTTTTACCAACACCATGCTGTCACTCTAAAATTCTGTTATTGCACCTGGAGAAAGATATGAGATGAGTGTCTTATTTCTAGAGTCCTGTAGAGGTACTGTCGTTCTTCACAGAAATGAATTACTATGGTTTGGCTAAAGGTGCTTCCCTCTTTGCTTTTCAGATTTTAAGTTTACACCGTTATTGTCAGCACTTATTCTCCAAAGAACAACTGCAATGTGTAACCTAGCAGTTAATGATTAGAACAATATAGTCACAGACTCAGGGCCTGATGAACATTCCTGAGCTGTTTTACAGATACTATAACTGCCACCAGGGTTGGGGGTGGTGGGTAGGGGGGTGGGAAGATAGCTGCAAGATGACCAGACTGTAGCCATGACATGAATTGCTCCGACTTGAGCAGTACTGAATCTATGGCGACTGCAATTCCAACTGGCCTCAAGAGAATGAGATTAAATGCATGCTAAGTTGCTTCAGTCGCCTCCAACTCTTTTCAGCACTATGGACTGTAGCCCACCAGGCTCCTCTATCCATGGGATTCTTCAGGCAAGAATACTGGAATGGATTGCCATCTCCTCCTCCAGGGATCTTCCTAACCCAAGGATCGAATCCAAGTCTCTTATGTCTCCTGCACTGGCAGGCAGGTTCTTTACCATTGCTCATAATATATTTGAGGGCATTAAAATAATTGTAGCTTGCTCTGCTCATGTATGTAAATGGACAACTAAAATTATCAGCAAAGAGATATTACAGATCCACGTTGGCATCTTCCACTCTGAGAGTATGGCACCCTATGTCAGCATGGAGAAGTTACAGAAGATGGATCTTTGCTTCAATCCCATAAAAATGGAATGATGTTCTGACACATGGGGATGTTTAAGCACCTCCTTACAGGAAAGAGTCCACAGCAGAAAGCCCTTTTTCTTGTCACTTTAACAAAGCTATATTGTAACTAACTTTTAAACCAGGCAGCCCCATGCTCTACTCATCTCTTGCCCAGGCACACCTTTCAATTTTTTTAATCACCCAGTACCTTGCATAACCTATCAGTTATCACATAAATCAAAGGAGTAGAAATGAAGGATAAGTATTTAACAAATGACTAGATCCCTTCCCTAGCTTCCTCTTTAATAATCTCTTGAACAGCTGTGTGACCAAACTGTATGATCAAGATAACACACAGGGTAAGGGAAGATCACAAGAAGTTAAGGAGCCTTCATGCAGTGCAGGATAATGATGAATCTGATCAACTATCTCAGTGATAAACTTAGATTATCTCTTTCTGTGTTAGTTGCTTGGTCGTGTCTGACTCTGTGACCCCATGGACTAGAGTCGGGTATGATTGAGGACTAACACACAGAGAAGTAATCTCAGTTTATCACTGATATTGTTGGTCAGGCTCATCAATATCCCCTACTGCTTGAAATCTCCTCGACTTCTTGCCATCTTCCTCGATGTGTTATCTTGTTCATGAGATATTTCTCTATTGCCCTTTAAAACTCTCATGACCAAGCAGACTCTTCAGAGGTGGTTTCTGAGGAAGCTGGGTCCACCATCTTTCCAGACTGCTGGCATTCTGATTAAAGACACATTTTCTTTCACTGACATTTCTGAGTATGGATTTTGTAAATCAAGGAGCAGCGAGACTCAATTTATTCAATAACAAGTGTGGCAGAAATATAATTAAAAACAAAATCTCACAACCTATAACACCTTTCCACAAAGATAGAGAAGGAAGAAAACAATTTTGTTATTGAATAAGCATTAAACCAGAATGTGATATGCATCGTAGGCAACTGTCTAGGAGACTGCAAAGACTGGAAGAAATCTCACTGAGGTAGAAGGTGGATGGGCTCCAGGCAAGCAGCTGAAACTCATCTCCTGCCAGTACTTCAAGGTAATAATAAAAAAAAAAAAAAAAAAAAAAAAAAAAAGGCAGGAGCAAAGAGGAACTGGCTCTGCTTGTGTAAAAAGATAAGACCACCACATTTTTCATTCTTGAGGTCAGGGAGAGCTTCTCAGCTACATATGCACCAAAAGTCTCCTTAAGGGTCAAAAAAGAAAATGGACACTAGCCCATAATATGTCCTCAAACTCCCAGAGACCAGTGAGCTGGAATCCATCTTGGCTAAAATATTTGCGTGACAGTCTGGGAGATCCCTGAGTCAGATCACATAAGTGCATGAAGCAAGTCAAAGCCAGATGACTGGTCAGATGGAACCCAGAAAACTGCCTCCATATAAACAATTTAAACCATCCCCAAAACATGACTCTCTCTCCAAGCCCACCCCTGTGTTTTCCCATACAGCTTTCCCTCTAATAAATGCTTTACCTGCTTCACTACTTTCTGTCTCTTTGCTGAATTCTTTCTTCAGAGAAGACAAGGATGAAAGTCCTGTGTCAAGGCCACTGGTCCTTGTGGTCTAGTGGCTAGGATTCAGAGTTCTCAAAGCTGTGACCCTTGTTCAATTCTTGGTCAGGGAACTAAGATCTCACTTTAAGTTACAGCACTCCATGGCCGCCTGAGATCATCGCTCTTTATAGATGCAAGCATATGCATTCATGTTCTCAAGAAAACCATTAATTAGTCCCAAAGTAAGAGAATTTACCAGTGCTGTTCTTCAAGTATAGTTTCTCTTGCATTTATATGATAACTATAGTGACCATATGTGTTAGTTAACTGCTTTATCTAAAGGAAAATTAAGCATCCCAAGATTTTATGACAAGAGGGAGTTTTGGAGCAAGATGGCTCTTTTAAGTTAGGTTTCTGCCCTCCTTTCATGGAAATTGGAAGACAGAGCATATGTTATTTTCCTCGATAAGTGCATTTTGAAGAGATGGATCCTAGGTCTTTGAGAGAGGTATTCCTAGGCCTTCAATTTCTCTAAGTTTCATCAGTCATGTCTGACTGTTTGCAACCCTTTGGACTATAGCCAGCCAGACTTCCCTGTCCATGGGATTCTCCAGGCAATACTGGAGTGGGTTGCCATTTCTTCCTCCAGGGGATCTTCACAACCCAGGGACTTAACCGAGTCTACTGCATTTCCTGCCTTGCAGGCAGATTCTTTACCGCTGAGCTACCAGGGAAGCCCTTCCTAGGCCTTAAAGCTGGCAAGATTTATTTATTTTTTAAAATATTTATATATAGTTGAAAGACACAGAACTTAAAAGTTTTCTAAAGTAAATGCTCTAAGAAAGGGAAAGGAAAAGTTTTTCCCTTATTTTCAACAAGGAAAGTTAAGATTTCTATTTTCAATGTGTATTTGCTCGTAGAGTGGTGGTGGTTATTTAGACCCTGAGTCTTTTCTGAGTCTCTGCGACCCCATGGTCTGTAGTCTGCCAGTCTCCTCTGTCCAAGGGATTTCCCAGACAAGAAAACTGCAAGGGGTTGCCATTTCCTTCTCCAGGGGATCTTCCTGACCTAGGATTGAACCTGTGCTTCCTGCATAGGCATGAGGATTCTTTACCACTAAACCACCAGGGAAGCCCCCTTATATGGGTCACTGATCAAAATAATTATATGCTAATTAATACCCTTCACAAAACTTTGAATCCTTTCATTGGGGCAAGCTTAAACTCCTTCAGTGTATTTCTATTTTGGAGACTTCATTGACTTTTCCTACTTTTAAATTTCAGCTGGGCTAAACCAGGTTTATCCCGAGACATCTTCATAATACAATATATTGGAGAGGTGCGGGTAAGAAAGCGATCAATTTTCTCTCTTCCAGAGATACTCACAGTCCTTACTGACAACCAGGCTTTTAATTCACCAGGTTTGAATACCTATAGTATCATGAGAGGCATTAGCATTAAGTCAAAGATTTTTTTATACTTAGTCTGAATAGAATAGCAGCCTTATTGCTCTATATTTACAAAAAATTGGGGAATTTAAATGACTCATTCCAGAAACAAGATCTGATGCAGCTAACCTGCAGCCTTAATATCTGATACTGGAGTGGGTAACATTTTAAGAACCTCCTGTTGAGAGGAATTACTCAAAAGTCTCTCTTTCTTTTCCTCTTTAACAGCCTTGGGGTGAACAGGGTAGGAGGTTTAATAACTGTTATTAGTTAATGGTAATCCTCTTCTTCTCTTCCTGTTTTTTGTGATAGGAGGCTAAACTGCATGGCTTACGTCAAAGAGCTATTTGCTTTCTGGAATACTGTTGCATTCAACCCATGAGGATTCCAAGCCTGAGATCTGATGAAAAAAAAAAATAGGTGCGTGAGAACGTTTCGGGTCTGGTTCTCTAGAAAGTTATCTGGGGCTTTCTGTATTGACTGCACTGTGCTCTGCCTCTCCGTGTGGTCTGCCTCAATGACTCTGTCTTGATTGGGCCAAAAATTGATGACAGATCTACGCCTCTGGTCTGAATTCTTGCGCTATTGGTTTTGGTTCAAATATAATATATCCAAAATTTTATAGTTTGTTTCTTGGTAAATAAATTATCCTCAGATTATCCTATTTTGAGCATATTGCCTCCTTCTGGGATGGGACTGATACATATTTAGGTACCAGGGCACTAAGAGGCTACTCGGAAGCAGGATCTCAACATGGGATTCTACAATAGGCATGTTCATATATGCAAGGTGCAAATAATTCTTGCTTTGGTAAACAAGACATATATGATCCATCCCATGCACTGTCAACAAAATTCTTCAGAATATCACTGGTTATGATATGAATAAAGAGTGTTCAGAAGGCAAGGCAGAGCGACATCAGGTGGTAGAGGTTTTAACTTTTTAAGGCCATAGTCATGCTTCTCCTTATAGTCACTGGGAGCAGACACAGGGAAAATGAATTGTTAAGGAAGGGGTTCAGTAAAAAGACAGTTTTTCAAGAGACTCTGTCTTCTGAAGTCATAAGAAAAGTACGATTAAGAGCAAGCCTAGATTCTGATCGTATGTATTACAAAGTTTTAATGAAAATAAATCAGCTGTGTTCAACATGAAGTGTACTTTTATGGGTGAATTCTATAGGTTGAAGATTGTGGTGATGGATGCTATGAATGGAATTAAGTTCCCTGATATTGTTGCAGGAAGGCAGACCCCTTCCAGGGCCTGAAACAGGGCTCTTGTGTAACACTTGGAAATTAATTGTCCAAGGAGACACATGTGCTGACAAAGCAAGAGATTTTATTGGGAAAGGGCACCCGGGTGGAGAGCAGTAGGGTAAGGGAACCCAGGAGAACTGCTCTGCCACATGGCTCGCAGTCTCAGATTTTATGGTGATGGGGTTAGTTTCCGGGTGGTCTTTGGCCAATCATTCTAATTCAGAGTCTTTCCTGGTGGTGCATGCATCGCTCAGCTAAGATGGATGCCAAAAATAGTAAGCACATTAGAGGTCTTATCAATACATACTTTTCCCAAAGCTAGAAGGTGAAATTTCTAGAATGTCTACTTGTATGGTGAATAACTAAAACAAGAGCCAAGTTGCTGCATCTACCTATCAGGATGAAAGACACAACTCTCAGTGGATCTCTGGATTTGGGAGGTGATATATGTCTTATTTGAACTTGCTTCTAGAAACTACGTGTGGGATACTATGTGAGGTTGCCAGTTTTAAATGGCAATCAACATATAAACAGTTGCTGCTGCTGCTGCTGCTGCTGCTGCTAAGCCACTTCAGTTGTGTCCGACTCTGTGCGACCCCATAGACGGCAGCCCACCAGGCTCCCCGATCCCTGGGATTCTCCAGGCAAACAGGCTCCACAGGGGTCTAGACTGGTGTGAGCATCCCTCTCACTTGGAATTTATGACATCAGTTTCAATGGTGTAGGAGGCAGATAATAATGTAGAATAAAGTTCTGGCAAATGGTTCCAGTAGGAGAATCAGAAAATATATTCCAAGATTTTTTAATAAGTCTACCCCCTTCTTTGTTGATTAATATCAACAGTTTTAAAGCAATTTTAGCCTGCTGCTAGACCCTAGCAGAGACTGAACATTTGATCACAGAAAAACTAACTGTGTGATTTAAACTGCCAGTCCTTTATGGGATATTATCTGACCCACTGAACCATAAATTTGGACATGCACAGCACCAGCATTTTATCATAAAATGGAAGTATAATATAAATGAGAGGGTTGAATACATGTATAAGGTGCCCCAAATTGCCAGAGCAGATGGATGATACTTTGTTTTCCTACTTCAACATAGTTTTTTTCATCCACACCTGGAGCCTTATTTTGAGTACTTATAATAAATAAGCTAATTGAAGAGGAAAAAACATCAACCTGCTTTACAGAGGGATCTGCACTGTATGTTGGTAAGTAGGCATCTCTGCCTCTTATTTTAATAAAGAATAGCCTCAAAAAACAATGATGTAGGACTATTCTCCCAGTGGATAGAATTTTAACAGGTACACCTGACTGTGCACTTTGTGTGAAAGAACAATCTAAGTCACAGATCAATAGTAGACTGACTAATGGATAATGACTATTGATTGGCAGGAAAGTCAAGGGCCTAGGAAAATTGGTGATTGGGAGATGGGGAGTAGTTGTGATGACTTCCTGGAACAAGACAGTATGAGAAATAAAGTGAAGTCTCTCAGTCGTGTCCAATTCTTTGCCACCCCATGGACTGTAGCCAGTCAGACTTTTCCATCTATGGGATTTTCTAGGCAAGAATACTGGAGTGGGTTGCCATCTCCTTCTCCAGGGGATCTTCCCAACCCAGGGATTAAACCCAGATCTCCTACATTGCAGGAAGACTCTTTACCATATGAGCCACCAGGGAATCCCTTATGAGAAATACTCATGTTTCAAAAAAATGCCACCCAGAGTACTGAGATCAGTGGATGCTCACGACAGTCAGGGACATGGTGACATCTGTGAATTTAAGTCAGTAGCTTTGCCAAATAAACCCAACATTTACCCAATAAGTCCACTTACAAAATGGCAATAGCAGCACAGATGAAGACGATGCATGATATGAATGGACTAAAAAAAAAAAAATGTCTTCTCACCCAGCTAATTTGTCTACTCCCACTGCCAACAGCTGAGCCACTAATCTTTCACCACTCCAAGATTATGAGCTGATCATCTGATGGTAGTAGAATGATATGTTTTGCATGAATTGCCTGCAATGCTCTGCCAACACTATCATCTATGGATTTATTGGGAGACTGATCTGCGTGGCTTGTATCAGCAGGCTCCCATATCCGCAGTCTTCTAGTTAGAACTGGCTTATAGTTAGGGACTCCCAGCTAGATATAGAAGGAAGGAACAAATGATGAGCAGGTTTGCTAGCGAAATTTCCTCTTTCAGAAGTGCAAGGTTCCTTAAACTCAGAGTTTCTCAGCTGTAAGTCCCCTGTGTGCACAACACCCAGCTGGGCCGCTTCACGTTGCCCTGGGGACTTGAAAGGGAGGAGGGACAAGAAGTCCATGCTCCTGCTGTGCCCAGGGTAATACAGTCCTTTGTCTGATGCAGAAGTCTTAGGTGTTTCTCTGGCATTCTTAAGACTTGCCACTAAAATCAGGGTAAAATTTCAGACTCCTCACAGCTCTTGATATATGACTTGGGAAAAACACTGTGTAACTATATTATAGACTGTCTTACATGCTGTGAGGAAAACCACTTATTTCAGGAGACAGTGGATCACTATCAGGAGTTTTATTATTTTTAATGTATTTTAAAAGTATGTGGAAGTGATACGACAAGTTGTGCTTTAAAAATGAAGAGTTGAGATGTTTGAATTTAAAGTGGGAATGAAAAAATGTGTGTAAAAAAGAGCTAATATTTTATCATGCCATAGACTGAAGCAAGAATACTTAAGACCTGATTAGAACAGAGTCTCTGAGAATGGAAATTAGATAGTATTTGCCATGATTGATAATTAGTTACAAGTAATACAAGGGGTCAGGGGGCTCAAAGTTAATTCCAATGATCTGAAACTAAGTGAAAGCCAAGTTGTGATGCCAGTTATAAAACTAACTAGAAAGGACAAGTTTTGTGGGCAAATAATATACTTTTTTGGAATGCCAGTAAGTCTTGTATCTGGGTAAAGATATCAAAAGTAAATAAGATCCTGAGACACAGATCGGGATTCATCTGTTTGTATTTGACTGTTGGGAGCTATTCTGAGGCAGAATCTTTGAAAACTCTAAAATTTGGGGAAAAGAAAATATTTACTGAGGTTGTAACAAAAAAGTTGGAGAGATTAGAAAGGAAAACAAGACAGTGCTGTGACCTTGAAACCAAAGGAGAGCAAGGGAATAGAAAAAGAAATGATCAATTGTTGCTGAGAAAGTAAGTCATACTGGACTGTGAAAAAGTGTTCTAGGAAGAAAATCTTGCTCTTCATTGTATCCTCAGAGACCAACAGAGTGCCTGGCACACATTGCTATTCAAGAATCGGTGGCTGAATGCACACATGCAAACTGGAGTAGCCTTGTACTCCTATAGATTTGTGGGTGATCATCAAAACATCAAATATAATCTCACTGTTCTAATTTCTCTATCACTTCCGGCCAAGTTTCTGATATCTCATGGTGAAGGCTGATGCCTTCTTTTCCCTTGGGGAATAACTTTTATTTTCCTTCGAGGTAATCTTCCCCAAATCACTTTAGTTGAGGTATTCAAGTTTTATTGCTTTATTTTACCAGGGGTTCACTATCCTATGGTATTTATAATATAGAGTTCAGAATGGACTTTTAGGGAATAGGAAATAACTTTCAATACTGCTTGGTTAACAGAGACTGTTTCACTTGCTATTTCAAAAATTCGGAGTCAGCACAGTTTCCTTTGCTTTTCCCTTTTGACTCATCAATGTAAAATGAAATCTAATCAATCCACAATCATGCTAATCAATGTACTGTGCTACTTCCATCACAGCAAAGAATAATGTTGTTATAAACTCAGTTACATTTTAGAATAATGCAGAAATTGAAAGTGCTATTCTATGTGATATGTTAATGAAGCATTTTATGACCTGAGGCTTTACCATCAAAATTCCATTTTGATCCATCAATTTTCATCAACAAATTAAAAGAACTTGTAACTCAAGAATGGGAAACAATGAATTTAAAGTTACAGCTTATTATTTATATGCAATGCTACAAAATAGATTACTTGTAACAGCAATATATAAAAATACAGGGGCATTGTGAAATGAAAAACTCAAATCATTTCTATAACACAGAGATAAATATTATAAAAGGCTGTTATGCTCTGACTGTTGTTACAGCTAAACTAGTGAAATCTCCTCTTCTGATTCAGAGACAGGAAGCAGCATGTCATCTTAGACTTCAGGAGAAGTTTCACTTCTTAGAATACTCCCATTCATTCACATAGTCCAGCCTTCACCTTCTTCCCCTCTCTCAGGGGCAATTAGATATATTTTGTCACTATAAACTGGTATACACTCTTTGCCCTTTTCTATATATTACCTTGGCCACAATTAAAATATAAGACTTAATGGATCCTTATCACTCAAATATGCCCCCCAATGTAGACATATGAGCAGCATTGGAATGAGTCACACTATGTGGGCCTGCTCACTTCCAGTTGTGTCCAACTCTTTGCGACCCCATGGACTATAGACCACCAGGCTCCTCTGTCCAGAGGATTCTCCAGGCAAGAATAATACTGGAGTATTATTGCCATTTCCTCCTCCAAGGAATCTTCCCAACTCAAGGGTCGAATGTGTGTCTCCTGTGACTCCTGTTTTGGCACTGACCCACTGGGGACACCCAAGTCACACTATACATGTAGTTATAACTATATATAGCAGTTTATTTATTTTCCACGATAACTTGCTCCTTAAGAGTCATTTTTCTCTTTCATATTGAATTGCTGATCCATAAATACAATTATTCCCATATAAATATTTTTTGTCTTTATACATCTTTTAAATAAACCAACCTGCTTATATTTCTGATTCACAGTTGGTAACAAGCAGCCTCAATGTGTTCATGGTTTTTTGCAGAGAATTAAGAAAAGCCTTTAGTTTACAGTGTGTACAGATGAGTTTTTAATGGTAGGAGTGTTACATCTCATTGTATATCTACCTCCTATTCTTTTCAACACATTTTGGAAGCAGCAGCTTCAGGGAGGTACTTTCAATGAATAGCTCATTTAGACATTTAGATAATAATTACACCTTCAAATAGATATTCAGACTCATTTTCTGCTATTTCTCCCATCTGGATTTTAGTTCACCAGAGAAATTACTAGAATAACATATATCAAAGTTAATTCATACTCAATTATGGAATAAGGTGATATCAATAAATACTAGTGACCAGTAAAATATACATAAAATTTCAAATCATAAAGAAAATGGAAATTCAACATATTATTTATTAGTATACTATGATATCAAGATATCCCTATTAATAGTGAAATATTATTGTTGCTGCTACAGCTAGTGCTTAGTACAGAGAGACAAAAGACAGTACAAGTGTTCCTTAACTTTTTCATCTATTTTTACCAAATTGGCTACAAACAGGTACAGAAAAAACTAGCAATGGAAGAAAGTGATGAATTGGGATGATTGACACCTTTTATAAATACTGTCTAACTCGTAGTGATCAGTCAAAACAGTGAGCCATGTTGCTTTTGGAAAAGATTGACATAGGTATTCTCTCTGAAAGGCAATATTAAGCTGAACTTTTAAAGATATGAAGGAGTCATCTTAGGGAGGAATAACTCAAGAGCATTCCATGGAAGGAGCAAGTTTGTGGACTGCTCTGAAAGGCAAGAATTTGCAGAATTCCCCCACAAAAAGAGAAGGCTAATATTGACATGGACAGAGCGAGTTCAGTCAGGTCAGTTGCTCAGTTGTGTCTGACTCTTTGGGACCCCATGGACTGCAGCACGCCAGACTTCCCATACATCACCAACTCCCGGAGTTTATTCAAACTCATGTCCATAGAGTTGGTGATGCCATCCAACCACCTCATCCTCTGTCGTCCCCTTCTCCTCCCTCCTTCAATCTTTCCCAGCATCAGGGTCTTTTCCAAGGAGTCAGTTCTGCGCATCAGGTATTGGAGTTTCAGCTTCAGCATCTGAGTATAATATGGGGCCTGAGAGGAAGGTGGGGTCATCCAATTTATGTAGGGCCTCCCTATAGGACATTGATGTTATTCTAAGTACAGTGGAAAACTGGCAGAAATTACTTTAATTGATCCAATATATGTGTTATCAAATTGAATTAGACTGTTGGTAGCAGAATTGTAGTAGGAAGGAATTCAGCAATATTTAAGTAGTATGGGCAGGTCTGGTGATGAAACTGGTATGATTTACAGGAAGAAATTAAGAAAGATCCAAGGTCTTTGGGATTCAAAGCTGGAGACACTAAATCGTATTGGGGTGCTCAGATACTTGGTCAAACATTATTTCTGGCTGTGTATGTAAGCATGTTTCTGGGTGAGATTAGCACTGAATCAGGGGACTGTAAAGCAGACTGCCATCTCCAATGCAGGTGGATCTCACCTAGTGCAGTGAGGACCTCCATACAACAAAAAGGCTGAGTAACAGAACATGTGTTTTTTTTTTCTGCCTGACCAAGAAAAAGATAAATAAATAAAAATCAAATTTTAAATGATTTGAATATCTTAACAGGGAATAACCCATTGATATGTAGAATTTGATTGGTTGTTTTTAAACTCAGGCTGAGACAGTCATCTTCTCCTGCCTTTGGACTTGGACTCAGACCAGCATATACACCATTGCCTTTCCTGGTTCATAGGCTTTGGTTTCAGACTGGAACTATTAGCACCAACACTCTTGAATGTACAGTTTGCCAACTGTAGATTTTGGGATCTTTCAGCCTCTATAACCATGTGAGCCAATCCCTTATAGTAATCTACGTGTATGTATTGTGTTGATTCCTTTTTGAGGAGAACTCAGATTTATAAGCTTACAAGACTGTACACTGTTTTGTTCTAAGATATGCTGTGTGGGAGCGAGAAGTCTCTTATTATTTAATGAGCTAGTAGAAACTTTAGAATTGAAATGCTTAGATATATTCCCAAGGGCATAGGGACCTTTACTTCTCCAGGTAAATAATTCAATTCATCTAGTTGGCAAAGTATGAAACTAGCGGTCAAGGAGTTGATTTGCTCACAAATCATTCCATTCTTAAAAGATGCTTACTCCTTGGAAGGAAAGTTATGTTCAACCTAGATAGCATATTGAAAAGCAGAGACATTACTTTGCCAACAAAGGTCTGTCTAGTCAAGGCTATGGTTTTTCCTGTGGTCATGTATGGATGTGAGAGTTGGACTGTGAAGAAGGCTGAGTGCCGAAGAATTGATGCTTTTGAACTTTGGTGTTGGAGAAGACTCTTGAGAGTCCCTTGGACTGCAAGGAGATCCAACCAGTCCATTCTAAAGGAGATCAGCCCTGGTATTTCTTTGGAAGGAATGATGCTAAAGCTGAAACTCCAGTACTTTGGCCACCTCATGCGAAGAGTTGACTCACTGGAAAGACTCTGATGCTGGGAGGGTTTGGGGGCGAGAGGAGAAGGGGACGACAGAGGATGAGATGGCTGGATGGCATCACGGACTCGATGGACGTGAGTCTGAGTGAACTCCGGGAGTTGGTGATGGACAGGGAGGCCTAGTGTGCTGCGATTCATGGGGTCGCAAAGAGTCGGACACGACTGAGCAACTGAACTGAACTGAACTGAAGTAATCTTTCTAATATAATTCATGGAAATGGATATACGCTTATTACCATGCATATCTCAAGAAGTTATCTCAAACATAACTCATGTAACAACAACCCAGGTGAGGGCATAGAATATTATCAATACTGATTATCTTTTTTTGCTCCTGCTCAATTACTGCTTCTTCCCTCTCTTTTAACAGTATTAATTATCTTGACTTCCAAAATTGTATAATTTTTTTGCCTGTTTTTGAACTGTACATGAGTTAAGAATACTGCATATTTTTTCTACCCATCTTATGTGCAATGTGATATTTATGAAACCCTTTATTTTTTCCTTGTAATGGTAGTAGCCCTTGAATTAAAAAGCAAACAGATTTATTGTAGTACAATTGACATATAATAAACTACAAATAATGTGTACTATGAGCTCTGTCATATGTCTACACCCATGAAACCATCACTACATCAAGACAATGAACATGTACACAGTCCCCAAGGTTTTTTTTATTCCCCTTTGTAATTCATAATGCACTCCTCTTCCCCTAATCCCCCATCCTGTCTTCAGGCAAATAAAGATCAGCGCTCCGTTACTATTTAAATTGCAATTGTTAATAGCAGTGTATTGCATTTCCTGAACTTTTACACAGTTTAGAAAACTTTATTTACATGTAATTCTGGACACAACATTGTGACATGGGTTGGATTAAGATTAATTGAGAAAACAAGAGGTTCAGCCAAGGTTAAGCCATGTACTTAGGTTAATCTAGTAAATAACAGGCCAGATGGTGCTAGTGGGAAAGAACCTGCTGCCAATGCGGGGAATGTAAAGAGACACAGGTTTGATCCCTGGGTTGGGAAGATCCCCTAGACAAGGGCATGGCAACCCACTCCAGTATTCTTGCTGGAGAATCCCTTGGACAGAGGAGCCTGGTGGCCTACAGTCCACAGATTCCCAAAGAGTTGGACATGACTGATGCAAATTAGAAGGCACACTGCACATGGAGAACATACCTGAATTCAGGTCTTCTGATTCCAAGTTTTTGCTTTTATTACACAAAAGAATTCTCACACTGAACAATAACATTTTTTCCTAGTCAAAATGTTAGATTTTCTGTATTGTGACAAAGCACTTATTTCTGAGGTTACCAGTATTTGCATACTTTAAAAGTTTAATAGTCTTAAAATTTTCCTACTCTCAGTGGTCTTTCTACTTTCTAATAAGTAGAGCTGACATTTAGGAAGGCATAATTAGCCAGCTTATCACTTACTACATGATGAAAAATCACTCAGGCATTTATGACTCTGATTTTCTAACCAGGAATGACTTACAGATTATGTAAATCTTAACTGATTATTTTTAAATAAAAGAAAAAGAAGGGGAAACAGGAAGAGTCAGACATTATATACTTCCTCATATGCTAAGCGTAATGATGAGGTTCTCACTGACACATTATCTCCGTCATCAAAACCATGACTGTCCATAAATATTTGTTATGCACTTGAACCTATGGCAGAGGGTGACAGATTCCAATAAAATATTCAGTGTGATGCTTTGAGGTCTTCAGAGGAACATGAAATAGTTCCCAAACTGCACATTACTTGTAGCTTTCCATTACACACTGCACAGAATGTCCTTGACATTCAAGAGTGCAGTATCATATTTTAGTCTACCTCACTCCAGGGTGTATTTGAAAATACCCTCCATTTGCCTTTAATAATAATGACTTGTCATATGGAATCCAGATCTTGGCTAATCTAACATAATATGTACTTGATGGTTTTTATTAACTGTCAAATGAAACCCAATAGTCGTCAGAAACATTTTCCCCTTCTGTCGTGCAATTCTTCTCAGCATGTTTCATTTCTGACCATTAATGTAAAAGGTTAATAAACGCAACTACTTAAATATTATTAATATTCAATATGCATGGCAAGTGATACCATTTTGCAGACTTATGATTTTTAAAGATGCTGGGCCATTAATGTTACTATTTTGCAGGCTTGTAAAATTGCACGATGCACCATGCATGCTATAACTCGAATGCTAAAAGGTCTGTGAAGAATTCTTGCTACATTGCACTTTACTTACCTTTATTGAAATTCAGCCTTTATTTGGAATGTAAAAGAACTCTATCTCTGTCAGTCTGTTTCTCTCTCTTAATAATTTATTCTTACTTGTCCTTACACCTTATTAATAACTAGTTATGTTTAATCTAATTGTATTTAATCCATGGCTTTATAGGGTCTCTTGATTAAAGTAAAAATCAACTCCAGATTTTATCTGGGATCTACTTAATGGTTGGTGTACATTGTCATATAGATTAGTGGTTAAATATGTTTAACTGAGTCCTATCGTTGTAAAATATGTCTCAAATGTGAAAAGGATTTGAGCTGATTTCAGGCAAAATTCATAGACTGTTACTCAGAATCATTAAAGAGGTGTAGGGTTATAAAAATAATGGATTATAAATGGGAATTTAAAGGCTTGAGCTTTGCCTTCAAAATGGTTCTTTTAATTTAATTTTCTTTTTCTCAGTCTGAATATCAGGTACTTTTCTTCTCTTGAAGCTGAAATCAATTTCCTAGAATGCATTTTATTTTCAAATAAATACGTAACAACAAAAACAACAAATGATATATTAACTGAATCAATATTGTTAAAACAATTAGAACTAAGCAAATCATTCAATGCTTGCTAAAATAATCGTGGAACTCTGTGTTTGGATATATAATTAATAATTATTATATTGAAAAATGTCCTTTGACAACAATTGACAAAACTAAAGCAAAAAATATATATAAGAATAGCCTTTCTTTTTTCT
Source organism: Bos mutus (assembly GCF_027580195.1). Lineage (NCBI taxonomy): Eukaryota > Metazoa > Chordata > Mammalia > Artiodactyla > Bovidae > Bos > Bos mutus. Next base: position 10,125,264 of record NC_091640.1, on the reverse strand, counting down.
AGGTATGTGTAATCAACTGCCAAAGGAAACCAATTATCAAACGTTGAGGATGCAGAGCATAATAATTAGATATATATTGTTCCTGATGTAATCCTGAAACAAGATAAATCTGGAAGCAGTGACCTCGGTAGGCTATTTGGCAAGTATATAAAAACATAAATAGCAACATATATACACACACATATACTGGCATATACACAATGAAAATATGTCCATAGACACATTTTTTTCTGTTGTAGTTTACAAGTATAGAGCACTTTAAGAGTTTTGTGAATCTATTACCTAAAATATAGTGACTAATACGTGAACCGTGAATTTCCAGATGTTCAAGCTGGTTTTAGAAAAGGCAGAAGAACCACAGACCAAATTGCCAACACCCGCTGGATCATCAAAAAAGCAAGAGAGTTCCAGAAAAACATCTATTTCTGCTTTATTAACTATGCAAAAGCCTTTGACTGTGTGGATCACAATAAACTGTGGAAAATTCTGAGAGAGATGGGAATACCAGACCACCTGACCTGCCTCTTGAGAAATCTGTACGCAGGTCAGGAAGCAACAGTTAGAACTGGACATGGAATAATACACTGGTTCCAAATAGGAAAAGGAGTACGTCGAGGCTGTATATTGTCACCCTGCTTATTTAGCTTATATGCAGAGTACATCATGAGAAACTCCGGGCTGGAAGAAACACAAGCTGGAATCAAGATTGCCAGGAGAAATATCAATAACCTCAGATATGCAGATGACACCACACTTATGGCAGAAAGTGAAGAGGAACTCAAAAGCCTCTTGATGAAAGTGAAAGTGGAGAGTGAAAAAGTTGGCTTAAAACTCAACATTCAGAAAATGAAGATCATGGCATCTGGTCCCATCACTTTATGAGAAATAGATGGGGAAACAGTGGAAACAGTGTCAGACTTTATTTTTGGGGCTCCAAAATCACTGAAGATGGTGACTGCAGCCATGAAATTAAAAGACGCTTACTCCTTGGAAGGAAAGTTATGACCAATCTAGATAGCATATTGAAAAGCAGAGACATTACTTTGCCAACAAAGGTACGTCTAGTCAAGGCTATGGTTTTTCCAGTGGTCATGTGTGGATGTGAGAGTTGGACTGTGAAGAAAGTTGAGCACCAAAGAACTAATGCTTTTGAACTGTGGTGTTGGAGAAGACTCTTGGGAGTCCCTTGGACAGTAAGGAGATCCAACCAGTCCATCCTAAAGGAGACCAGTCCTGGGTATTCATTGGTATGACTGATGTTGAAGCTGAAACTCCAATACTTTGGCCACCTGATACGAAGATCTGACTCATTTGAAAAGACCCTGATGCTGGGAAAGATTGAGGGCAGGATGAGAAGGGGATGACAAAGGATGAGATGGTTGGATGGCATCACTGACTCTATGGACATGGGTTTGGGTGGACTCCAGGAGTTGGTGACAGACAGGGAGGTCTGGTGTGCTGTGGTTCATGGAGTTGCAAAGTGTCGGACATGACTGAGCAGCTGAACTGAACTGAACTGAAGCCTCTTCTTTTCTGCCCAAACAAGAAGATTTTTTTATCTCCAGTATTGCACAAAGTAGAATTTTAGGTGAGTCTTACCTTTGGATATACTGGTATTTGTATGGATTTTATTTGTACCAAAAATAGAAAAGTGAAGCATTAGATTTAACTTTTTAATAAAGATTTTATGCTCTAAGAACCAGCCAGTAGTAATTTTCAATTTTCGTTTAAGCCCTGATTTTCAAAATGGCAACAAATTGATTTGAATTGCTTTGGAACCATGAGGGGTGCAGAATTAAGAGATACCACTGAGTCTGACCTGATGACAAAGGAAAAACTAGATCCAAAGCAATACAGTCTTCTCATGACCATTAAGGCTTTCCTGATAGCTCAGTTGGTAAAGAATCCGTCTGCAATGCAGGAGACCCAAGTTCCATTCCTGGGTTGGGAAAGTCCATTGGGGAAGGGGTAAGCTACCCACTGCAGTAGTCTTGGGCTTCCCTTGTGGCTCAGCTAGTAAAGAATCTGCCCGCAATGCAGGAGATGTGGGTTCAATCCCTGGGTTGGGAAGATTCCCTGGATAAGGAAAGGCTACCTTCTCCAGTATTCTGGCCTGGAGAATTCCATGAACTGTATAGTCGGACACGACTGAGTGACTTTCACTTTTTCATGACCATTACTTGCTATAAATTCCTCAATACCATACGCAGCAGAAACTGATGAGAAGCAAATACAAATGGTTAAAATCCCAAGATGAGATGATCAGGTAAGTACGTGTCCCTCCAAGTCTAAGCTCATAATGTTATTAAGGCTATAGACATTTCCCCTGATTTTCAGGTGGAGATATACAATTTATCTTCTGAGAAATGCCAGGTTTCCTCTGCCTCTGCCCACCGCCACCCCCGCCCCCACCCCGCTACCTGCCTCATCCACTCCATCCCCCACCCCTCCCCATCCCTCCCGCACCCCCCTCCCCACCTCCCTCCCGCACCCCTCTCCCCACCTCCCTCCAGCACCCCTCTGTGCAGATCTCCACAGGACAGGGTTCCCTCTGCAGAGAGTGGTTGTGGCTGCAGTGACGCGGGCCTCACGTAGCGTTTTCGGACTCAGCCCTGAAGCAAGGTGCATCCCAGCCATCCTCTCTGACACCTCCATCAGGACCAGCATTCCTCCCTAGACACACCCCTCAAGACACGCAGTGCACCCTCTGGGTTCCAACTGCACCTTGCTTGCCTTCCAGGGAACCCGACACGACACCCACCTGAGAGAAAAAAACAACTATATACATATATATATATTTCACATTTTCATATTCTTTACCTATTCATCTATTGACAGATACTCAGGCTCTTTCCGTATCTTGGCTATTGTGAATTACGCTGCAAGAACATGGGGGCGTAGATAGCTCTGTGAAATATTGAATTTATTTCCTTCAGATATATACCTAGAAGTGGGATTGCTGAACTATATACTAGCTGTTCTTTAAAGTTTTTGAGGATCCTCCATAATATTAATGGAGAAAGCAATGGCAACCCACTCCAGTGTTCTTGCCTGGAGAATCCCAGGGACGGCGGAGTCTGGTGGGGTCTCACAGAGTCGGACACAACTGAAGTGACTTAGCAGCCATAATGTTAATATTATTATAATTAATAATAATATTATTAAGTATTAATAATAATATTAATAATCCATAAGATTAACATTATCCAGAGGGGCTGCACCATTTTAAAGCTTCTTGCATAGCTTAGTCAGTAAAGCATCTTCCTGCAAAGTGGGAGACCTGAGTTCAATTCCTGGGGCGGGAAGATCCCCTGGAGGAGGAAATGGCAACCCACTCCAGTCTTCTCGCCTGGAGAATCCCAAGGACAGAGGAGCCTGGCGGGCTGCAGTCCATGGGGTCGCAAGAGTCAGACACGACTCCATTTTATAGTCCCATCTTCTCAACCAGGCAGCCAGACAGGTTTAGGAGAGCGGACTTCAGTAAGAATTCTTCCCTTTGTCGGCTTCACCACCTTCACCAGGAGGCGGTAAACGGGCCCCACAGTGAGTGGGGTATCCCTCCGTGTCTCATTTGGTCATGATAAATCGTAGAGGAGGAAAAATAATTTCCCTCTACCCTTCTCAGTGATGCTGGGCTGAGGCCCTTTTTTCTCGAAAGGCAGCTCCTTTCGAGAAATGGTCAAGCTCCTCTCGGTTACAAGTTCTCCACTGTGGCCACTGTAACTAAAGATCATCTTTGGTAAAGTCATCTGCTATTCAACCTTACAAGAAAGTTTTATTCCCCTGCAGCCTCACAGGGACCCAGCAAACTTCCACTCCGACCCTGTCTGACTCTGGGCCGGTCTGGGTTTTGAGCCGGAACCAGTCTGACCCGGATTCCGGCAGAGCCACTAATCGAGGGCCGGGATCTGAGGGGCGGGGCGGGCCCCAACGTCCACAGGCCGCGGGGAGGCCGAGCTCCGCGGGCTCCGCAGGTACCTCCGCCCGATCGCTCGGGGTTCCTGGGGGCCGCTGGGGTTCCTTTGGCTTGTTTTTCTGGTGGTAGAACTTTTAAATGATAATAGGAAGCGTATTCAAATTTTAAAGTTTATTTTCACACACACACACACAAATCCTTTGAAATTACGTGATCCAAAACCAAATGCCAGGGAGGAGAGGCTTTTACAAAGAAAGTGAGGAAGCTAAGTAAGAACGTAATTGGCTGCAGCCAAAAGCCGAGTTGGCTGTTTGTGATTGGTTATAATTTTTGTGGCTCAGTTGGTCAAGAATCCGCCTGCAATGCGGGTAGATCTGGGTTGCATCCTGGGTTGGGAAGATCACCAGGAGGATGGACCATCTACCCACTCCAGTATTCTGGCCTGAAAAAGTCCATGGACTGTATACTCCATCGGGTCGCAAAGAGTCCGATACGAATGAGCGACTTTCACTTCACTTAATTTCTCAGTCTTGAAGATTTCAGATTTGCTGACGTAGATTTCCACCTGGTTAGAGCCACCTAATGTTCTCCTTCCTTAGCGGTGCTGTGAGTTCCTTATAAATTTTGAATGTTAAACCCTGTATTTTTAATTTAATATACTCCTCCTTGTCTATTTTTGCTCTTGTTGCCTGTGTTTTTGATGTAATATCAAAAGCACAGGCAACAAAACCATATTGGCAAGAAGCTTTTCACCTATGTTTTCTTCCAGCAGCTTTATGGTTTCAGAGCTTACATTTAAATCCTTAATCTATTTTGAGTTAATGTCTGTGTGTGGTATAAGATGGGGGGAGTCCCCAGTGGCTCAGCGGTAAAGAATCTGCCTGCAATTCAGGAGCCGCAGGTGACATGGGTTCAATCCCTGGGCCGGGAAAATCCCCTGGAGGAGGACGTGGCAACCCACTCCAGTGTTCTTGCCTGGAAAATCCCACGGACAGAGGAGCCTGGCGGGCTACAGTCACATTGGGTCCCATAGAGTTGGCAAGACAAGCGACTTAGCACCCTCACACATGGTGTATGAAAAGCATTGGAAACCAGTTGTTTTCATGTGGACAGGCAGTTTTCCCAACACTGTTCATTAAAAAGACTGCCCTTTCTTGGTTTGTAATCTTGATGCCCTTGTCAAAGATTAGTTTATTGTGGGTTTATTTTGGGGACTTTTATTCTATTCCATTGGTCTATGTGTCTGTTTTTAAGCCAGTGCCATACTGTTTTTTTATCACTATAGCTAACAATTGTTTGCATACTAATGTATGGAATAGCAGAGACTCAAACTGACTATTTTACACTTCCATTTCTTAAATTATAACATTCTTACTATAATTTAGTATTAAGACATTTTAGAAATTTGAATGCCTAAGGTTTTATAGCATTCAGGCAGAATTCTGTATAGTAAAGGCTCATCACAGAGGTCCTTTATTATTCTTACTATATTGGTATATAAAATTTTCCAAAACATAAAACATGTACAATGGATGTTGAGTTTGACCTGAGTAGTCATGACTCTATTCTTGATCAATGCATTTGTATTAATGACTTCAAAAGCTAAAGGATTATTATACCTCAAAAAAGAATTTGCTTTTTTGTTTTACAAAATATAAGATGTCAAAGTTTAGATTAATGGTGTATGCTTGTTTCCTTTTTTTGATTGACTGTCTGAAGTCAGTTGCTCTGTGGTAATGAAAAGTGAAAGTGAAGTTGCTCAGTCCTGTCTGACTCTTTGCGACCCCATGGACTGTAGCCTACCAGGCTCCTCTGTCCATGGGATTTTCCAGGAAATAGTACTGGAGTGGATTGCCCATTTCCTTCTCCAGGGGATCTTCCCAACCCAGGGATCGAACCAGGGTCTCCTGCATTGTAGACAAGCAGTGACTTAATTTAATAGAGAAAGTGAAAATGGAGAAATTATGAGAAGAGTTTTTTTTTTTTTAAACTATGTAATTTTGTAGCTTTAATGAGGTCCAAAAATTGACAAAACCCCTTAAAATATATTCACTTAAATGGTTTGTTTGTTTTAGGTTTCACATTGTAGGCTTTCTGTTATAGAAACATCCCTTCTGTAGATACTGACACGAGTCCGATGGGTGACATACACAGTGTTCAGGTGGAGCTGTCCTTTTCATTTCCTCAATTTCTTCAAAAATTTCTTTCTGTTTGTTTAGCTGGACTGACTAGAGATTTGGCCTCCATGAGGGACAACTGCTTGGATTTCTGCTGCAATTGTTTCAGATTTAGGCAGCAGTGAAAAAGTTTTAGTTGTTATAGGCAGAGAAGCTATGACTCTAATCAGATGTGCGATGCAGGAATCTTAAAGATGAAGCCCACAATAGGAAACATTATTTTGCAGGACACCAGAATAAATTGGGTAATTATGATACTAGTTCATCATCCCATGCTTAGATAATTTTGAATTAAACATTTTTCTTCCATGACTCTTTGGGAGAAGGTTTAGAATTTCAGAGCAAATTATTATTTATTTATTCATATAAAACTTTCATTGTGTTCTAGCCAGGAAATGAAGACATGAATGAAAATAAAATATAATGTACTCTGTCCTTTAAAACTTATAAATCATTGGGAAAACAGTAAATAATTGCAATAGTTTGGTGTAAGTGTTTAAATACAAATCCATGTAGGGTAATAAGTAAATCCAACAAATGAAAGTCTGTCTCAGCATAATATATCTTTCTCAGATGAATGCTTAAACCCATTCTACAGATGAGAATTCTGCTACCAAAATAAAAAAAGAGACAAATTTCTGTAATCAAGTCATTCGATAAAAGTATTGAAAATAATGACGATGGTTCTACAGCTATAGTTTCTAATTTATAAGGAAAATAATGGGTTGCACATCTCTATATCCGAGCTGTGGTATTTGTATTTTGCATATTATATTGTTTTGTCAAGGAACCTTTGGGTAATACTTAATCACAGAATTGTCATTGACTTATTATTTAGAGTTTATTAATGTTAAGTATTTGGGTTTTGTGTTACTGTAACATCATTATTTCAAACAAAACAGAAATTAGTAAAATGTTCATAGATATAAATTAGTCATGAATATTAAAAAGCCTCTAATTCACACAGACATTCAATCAACTAATTATCCATAAAAAAATATTTACTACTTGAATTGCTGTCTACCAAGAGTAATTTTGGCAGATACAGTAAATATTTCCTGCCAAAAGCAGTATTTCATCTTTGCTTTAGCAAAAAAGAGAAATAAGGCATACGAAAAAGATAACAGTATGTTGTTTATCAGGACCATGGAAGCTGCATAATAGCCCATCCCATTATGTGGTAATTATATTACTAATACATTCATGGTATGTTTTATTCTTATGAAAACACCCTGAGTGCCATGCAAATAAACATAATATAAAATATAATTGACATACTGAAAAAAGATGTTGAAAGTTCTAATCCAGATTCCCACATTCTAGGAGCATATGCCATATGCATTTTGCCATCATGAAAGCCAAATCTTTTATTACTAGTGTCCCTGTTGCCATGATAACTACCCTGCTTCTCTGCTAATACTTGTATATTGGAAATTAATATTTTTCTTTCATATCTCTGATACTTTTGAGCTGTTGGTTGGTTGTTCTTTTTTTGGTCAACTGATATTCTAATTAGCTTTGGTCTCCATTTTCTTACATTTATTTTCTCACGAGCCATTTTTCTAATTTTGCCTTGATGGTACTTTCTTTTTTCTTTATCTAGAATAATGAAAGAGGGATGAATTAAACAATTGTTTGGATATTGTAGTTTGTATTTTATCTTTTATCTTATATTTTATAGCTCATAGATAAACCTAGTCATAACTGGGCAGTAATGGCAGTTTGAATTGAATTTTAATTTCTATTCTTGAGCTTTTTCCTTATTAAAAAATCCATGCTTTGTCTTTAATTACACTTGATTCAATGATGATTTCCTGGTTCTTAGTAACTACTTATTGAGATTTTACTATTGTTTCTGACACTGTTATAACCACCCCAAATATATAATGTCATATTCCCTACAATAATTTCATTAGGTAGATTTTTTATTAGTCTACTTTAAGATTATAAACATACTACCTCATTTTTAGAGTCCTTAATGGCAATACATGATGTAAGCGTATCACATTATCTTCTCCCATTAATTTTGGCACTTACGCTGTGTTTCCTCTACATTTTATTCTTATAATGAAAACATGTTATAGTAATCAATTTAAAAAACAGATCACAGTTTTCTGTATAACTTATAATCCAGGACTTCAAAAGTTTTTCAGTCAGATCAGATCTGTCGCTCAGTCGTGTCCAACTCTTTGTGACCCCATGAATCGCAGCATGCCAGGCCTCCCTGTCCATCACCACCTCCTGGAGTTCACTGAGACTCATGTCCATCGAGTCAGTGATGCCATCCAGCCATCTCATCCTCTGTCATCCCCTTCTCCTCCTGCCCCCAATCCCTCCCAGCATCAGAGTCTTTTCCAATGAGTCAACTCTTTGCATGAGGTGGCCAGAGTACTGGAGTTTCAGCTTGAGCATCATTCCTTCCAAAGAAATCCCAGGGCTGATCTCCTTCAGAATGGACTGGTTGGATCTCCTTGCAGTCCAAGGGACTCTCAAGAGTCTTCTCCAACACCACAGTTCAAAAGCATCAATTCTTCGGCACTCAGCCTTCTTCACAGTCCAACTCTCACATCCATACATGACCACAGGAAAAACCATAGCCTTGACTAGACAGACCTTTGTTGGCAAAGTAATGTCTCTGCTTTTCAATATGCTATCTAGGTTGGTCATAACTTTCCTTCCAAGGAGTAGGCGTCTTTTAATTTCATGGCTGCAGTCACCATCTGCAGTGATTTTGGAGCCCCCCAAAATAAAGTCTGACACTGTTTCCACTGTTTCCCCATCTATTTCCCATGAAGTGATGGGACCAGATGCCATGATCTTTGTTTTCTGAATGTTGAGCTTTAAGCCAACTTTTTCACTCTCCACTTTCACTTTCATCAAGAGGTTTTTGAGTTCCTCTTCACTTTCTGCCATAAGGGTGGTGTCATCTGCATATCTGAGGTTATTGATATTTCTCCCGGCAATCTTGATTCCACCTTGTGTTTCTTCCAGTCCAGCGTTTCTCATGATGTACTCTGCATATAAGTTAAATAAACAGGGTGACAATATACAGCCTTGACGAACTCCTTTTCCTATTTGGAACCAGTCTGTTGTTCCATGTCCAGTTCTAACTGTTTTTCAGTGAAAGGAGATAAATATCTACAAAAATATCTTATTAATTTACTAAACAATAGCTTGTCTTTTTCCAAGCCAAAGAGGTATGCTAATCAAATACACAAGGCAGGAAGAGAAAGTTTCTTTTGTAAAGAAAAAGTGCTTATTCAGCAAGTCAGATGTATTCATTTATACAAGAAAGTTGCAAATAAAAACTTGATTAACCGTGAACATTTTATTTCCTTTTTATTTTAGAACAAATTTTCTTAGCTGATGATGTTAATTATTTGATTAACTTGGAAAATGCATACAGCTCTTCCCATGTCTATTGAGAGATCTTCTGAATCAAAATCTCTGGCAGGACAAACTCAGTTACACTAAAATACCCACACACGCACACCCACATACACACACATAATCTACAACAAACCAATGACAACAGCAACAAAAGTTCTAATGAATCCAGCTTGATATTGACAATCTTTATAAAAACTGTGATAGCATTCACTTTATAAAAAAATCTGATGATAATTGATTCCTGATGCTTAAGAAGCAGTATTATATGTTCCCTGTACATTGTACAGTTGGGTGCCTTGCAACTTTAGATGTATACTTTGAATGACATTGGAGAGAATGTGTTCCGACTTCAGGTGATGCTCAGGAAGTTCCAGTAAACAGCTTCTCTGTGGTTTAGGCTTATGCTTTGTGATGGTGATTATATGAAATGTCTTCTTAAATCATTAAAGTACAGCTTAAGGTTAGAGTTTAGACTTGTACTGCTGCTGCTGCTGCTGCTAAGTCACTTCAGTGGTGTCCAACTCTGTGCGACCCCATAGACGGCAGCCCGTCACGCTCCCCCGTCCCTGGGATTCTCCAGGCACCATTAATCTTAAGTAATATATTTCAGATTTGGGGGAAAAATGCTTGTAATTTACATTTTACAATTTATCTTCATACTTACTTTTAAATTAGGCTGAATTCATGATGACTTGTATAAATTTGGTGATACATGTGAAAAAATGTTTTTGGTAAATTTTATAGCTACATTTTATTGAGGTACATGTATTACCTTTCATTTGTGAGATTATAACATAATAGTTTCAATTTATAATGAATATAGTAAGATGGGATTTTTAGTTGATATAAATAAGTTTCAGAAAAATATCTTATTTTTATGAAAAGTGAATGGCAAACTGTACATTGTTGTGGTCCTTGGTCTGTGCCCTGTGTGGGCCACCAAAAATGTCGTGGTCCGTGAGTGGATTGGAAAAGAATTTCCAAACATGAGACAGAATGAGAGGGAAATAAAGTTTATTAGAGTGGGAGACACTGTTAGAACAGCGGGCCAGCTCAACAGAGAACCGATGTTGAGCAAGGGTCCTTAGTCCACTTTTATAACCAGGGTACAAGCAGTGGGGTAGGGGTCTTGCCGGTCATTTGCTGATTGGAAGAGGCACATATACTGGGTGGGGAAGAGATTAAGGCAAATACCTTCTCCCTCTGCGGTAGGAGGGGAGACAGGTTATACTGCTCAGGAGGACCTGGAATCCATTAATAGTTACAACATGGGGAAGGGAAGGACGATAAGGGTCTGGTTTTTCGTTCCTTCATCCCAAGACCCTCCTCGGTTTTTGCTCCTATGTCCTTGGGTCACCACATACATAATGTTGATTTCATACTTATGTATGATAAACTGATTGCCACAATAGAGGTAGCTAACGTTTCCGTCATGCCACATAACTCCCATTTTTTTGTTGCTGTTATATGTCAACTATAGATGAATAAGTCTGGGGGAAAAGAGAATGGAGAGGAAGCATGTAACTGTTCTTGCCCCCACTTATTTATTATTAAACATAGAAGAAAATTTGGAAAATGATTTGAAAAGATTTTGAAGATTAAGTTTTTACCTTTCAGATCATCAGATGTCATTTGGAATACTGTTCTCATATTTGAATTACTTCCCTGAAGAGTGACTTAACTGCCCTATAACATTATAACTACTGATAAAACTTTTTTGCATCTCAACTAATTAGTGAGATCTACATTATTATGTTCAAAGATATTCATAGAACTTTTAAGCTAGAGGTATTTTAAAGAACTTAAAAAATACTCTGTAAAGCATTTTAGAATTAAAAAAATAAAGACACTTTTTTGGGGGAGGAGAATGGATTCATGTATATGTATGACTGAGTCCCTGAAATTATCACAACATTGTGAATTGGTTATATTCCAATATAAAATAAAAAGTTAAAAAAATAAATCTAAAAAAAATTAAAAATACTCTCCTTAAAACAGAAGCTTTATCACCCAAATACAGACATAGTTGGTTTTTGTGCTTTTCTAATTTTGTTCTCTAAGTGAAAAAGTAGGTTAAGTTAAATCTCAAATATCAAGCCATTTTCCCACTAATTAAAAATAAAGTATTTTTTAGGGAGAATGGCATTGAAACATGTAAAATATCATGTATGAAACGAGATGCCAGTCCAGGTTCAATGCACGATACTGGATGCTTGGGGCTAGTGCACTGGGATGACCCAGAGGGATGGTATGGGGAGGGAGGAGGGAGGAGGGTTCAGGATGGGGAACACATGTATACCTGTGATGGATTCATTTTGATATTTGGCAAAACTAATACAATTATGTAAAGTTTAAAAATAAAATAAAATTTTAAAAAAAATCAAAAAAAAAATCACACCTCAAAAAAAAAAAAGTTATTCTAAATATTTTTATACTTCACATTCTTTCTACTAGTGAAAGATAGATATCAATATTTCACTTCTGAAATTCTTATGAAATTCTATTTATGTTAAAAAATTATGATTCTTCATTATTCAGTGCCTGGGAAAGGAATGCCAGTGTCTGACCATGTGTTCATTGGTGAGGCAATTTGTATTTGCTAGAGAATAAAGCTCTATCCAAACACAAACAAATTTGATTTCCATCTAATTAAAGATAGTTAATTTGAGGGGGCAACACATGTTTTGTTTAGACTTTGTATGTAGATCTGCATGGTAACTATATGTTTCTTGATCATGTGTTTGACAAAATTTCCAACTAATTCTAGAAATTTGGAATGTTCTGTAGCAAAGAGCAATAGACTAATTGTCGTGAACAGTGTGTTCTTGTTCCAGTTCTAAAGCTGGAACTTTGAGCAAATCTTAACTGTTTTAGTATTTTTACTCATGAGAGGAGACTGCAGGGCCAGAAAGACTCTCAGGAATCTGCCAGTTGAGCATTCTGTGAACACAAAGATTTGCTTTTCTCTTTGCCAAAAATCAGTAAAGTATTTTTTGTATCCGTGGAAACTAGTGATTCCTATCTGGTTTGGGGACTTTTCAGTGCCTATAAGAATATTGCTCATTTGCACTTCTTGTTACTTCAAAAAACCTAATAAAAATCATCAAGGCATCTGCTGTAAAATCATAAGATTAATCATAATGCTGAATTTCAACTCGGGAAAGGAATCATGTCATTCTGCAAAGTAATCGTGAATATACAGAGGCTGATTACAGGTTTTCCAGATTTAATCAGACCTGATTTCCTGGTCACTTCTTCACTTCTTCTCTTGATTTCTACCTGCTGTGGTGGGTTTTACCAGTGCCAAGCTCTCTGTTCCACACTCTCTTGCAAATGTTTCAACATCATCCTGAGAGAATTCTCCTTTCCTTCCAATTGACAATTTTCTACAAATTCTCCAGATCCTAGCTTGAATATCACTTGCTCAGGTAAGTTTATTCTAAATAACCCTGCATCATCTAGTTCCCATCTTCACTGAATAAACTAATTTTTTTTTTTTGGCTTCTCATCACTTGTTAAAATTTTTCTTTAAAATTAAAAAAAGGCATCCAGAAATAAAGTTGGATACCTATCCATAGTTTTGGTTTTTTTTTTTTTTTTTTTTTTACACACACATTTTCATAATATATTCACAGTCCTGTACTTTGCTTCTTGCATGAGCAAGCCTGGGGCTCTTTAAATGGCATACAACTGTGCAGAGTTCATACAGAGTATAGAAAAGTTCTTATTTTACTTGTATAAATGCAGAGTTTTCTACTATGTTGATCTTTTGTATATCTCAGATCCTAGCATATAGACACTTAAAGTTTTATCAGTCTCTGTCCTTAAAACTCAATGAAACGCTTTTGTTATGTCATTTGATATCAGGATACTATTGGCCATAACAACTGTTATGACAGTTGTTGAGTATCTTCCCTATTCTGTTATTAAATTTTTTTCTATTTACTTAGAACTTCAACAAAATGTATTTTGTTTCTTCATAATGTTAGATATTCATCAGGAGGGTGCTTGAGACTGGAGTTTTCTTTGTGAGGAGACTTTTATCAATTTCATATCTTTAATAAATATAGAGCTCTTCAAGTTAATCTCTTTAATTGAACAGAGTTGTAGCATTTTGTACCTTTTGAGAAGTTTATCAACATCATCTATCTTTTTGAAACTATTATCTTAAAGTTTTATATCATTATTCAGTCACTATGTCCTGTCTGACTCTTTGTGACCCCATGGACTGCAGCAAGCCAGGGTTCCCTGTCCTTCAGTATTGCCTGGAGTTTGCTCAAATTCATGTCCACTGAGTTGCTGATATCATCCAACCATCTCATCCTCTGTCACCCTCTTCTCTTCCTGCCCTGAATCTTTCCCAGCATCAGGGATTTTTCCAGTGAGTTGGCTCTTTGCATCAGGTGACCAAAGTATTATATAATTTTTACATAATGTTTTATATATATATTTATTTATTTATAAAATTTTTAAAAGTTTTATAACATAACAATATATTTTTAATATTGTAATATTTATGATTATCACCTCTGTTTTATTGTTGACCTTAGTCTCTCCTTTCTCATCTTTATTTCTCTCTTATTTTTTCTCCATTTCTCTATTGTGATTTTTCTGTTTAATCTCTCATAACATCTGATCATGTGTATTTTTTTTTTTATTTTTAAACTTTACATAATTGTATTAGTTTTGCCAAATATCAAAATGAATCCATCACAGGTATACGTGTGCACCCCATCCTGAACCCTCCTCCCTCCCCATACCATCCCTCTGGGTCGTCCCAGTGCACCAGCCCCAAGCATCCAGTATCGTGCATTGAACCTGGACTGGCATCTCGTTTCCTACATGATATTTTACATGTTTCAATGCCATTCTCCCAAATCTTCCCACCCTCTCCCTCTCCCACAGATTCCATAAGACTGTTCCACACATCAGCGTCACTTTTGCTGTCTCGTACACAGGGTTATTGTTAGCATCTTTCTAAATTCCATATATATGAGTTAGTATACTGTATTGGTGTTTTTCCTTCTGGCTTACTTCACTCTGTATAATAGGCTCCAGTTTCATCCACCTCATTAGAACTGATTCAAATGTATTCTTTTTAATGGCTGAGTAATACTCCATTGTGTATATGTACCACCGCTTTCTTATCCATTCATCTGCTGATGGACATCTAGGTTGCTTCCATGTCCTGGCTATTATAAACAGTGCTGCGATGAACATTGGGGTACACGTGTCTCTTTCCCTTCTGGTTTCCTCAGTGTGTATGCCCAGCAGTGGGATTGCTGGATCATAAGGCAGTTCTATTTCCAGTTTTTAAGGAATCTCCACACTGTTCTCCATAGTGGCTGTACTAGTTTGCATTCCCACCAACAGTGTAAGAGGGTTCCCTTTTCTCCACACCCTCTCCAGCATTTATTGCTTGTAGACTTTTGGATCGCAGCCATTCTGACTGGTGTGAAATGGTACCTCATAGTGGTCTTGATTTGCATTTCTCTGATAATGAGTGATGTTGAGCATCTTTTCATGTGTTTGTTAGCCATCTGTATGTCTTCTTTGGAGAAATGTCTATTTAGTTCTTTGGCCCATTTTTTGATTGGGTCATTTATTTTTCTGGAGTTGAGCTGAAGGAGTTGCTTGTATATTTTTGAGATTAGTTGTTTGTCAGTTGCTTCATTTGCTATTATTTTCTCCGAGACTACTATCAACAATTATATGCCAATAAAATGGACAACGTGGAAGAAATGGACAAATTCTTAGAAAAGTACAACTTTCCAAAACTCGACCAGGAAGAAATAGAAAATCTTAACAGACCCATCACAAGCATGGAAATTGAAACTGTAATAAAAAATCTTCCAGCAAACAAAAGCCCAGGTCCAGATGGCTTCACAGCTGAATTCTACCAAAAATTTAGAGAAGAGCTAACACCTATCCTGCTCAAACTCTTCCAGAAAATTGCAGAGGAAGGTAAACTTCCAAACTCATTCTATGAGGCCACCATCACCCTAATACCAAAACCTGACAAAGATCCCACAAAAAAAGAAAACTACAGGCCAATATCTCTGATGAACATAGATGCAAAAATCCTTAACAAAATTCTAGCAACCAGAATCCAACAACACATTAAAAAGATCATACACCATGACCAAGTGGGCTTTATCCCAGGGATGCAAGGATTCTTCAATATCCGCAAATCAATCAATGTAATACACCACATTAACAAATCATGTGTATTTTTAAAAAGCTCTGTGAGTAACTCTTGTCTCTATTTTTTCTATAACAGAAGCAGAAAGATAAACAGGTTGTAAATATAATGTTAGATATTTTCACAAGCCTAATTAGCTGTGATGACAAATGCATATTGGCAAAGTTGACCATTTGACAAAGTAAATTTCTAAAAATCAGATTTAGTTAATATTAGATGGTATCTGAAAGATGGTCTAGACATGCTACTTTGTAGCATTAACCTGTTTAATATGTAAAATATAAATATGTAAATAAGAATCCCATCTTACTATACTTTGATACCTTCTTCTGTTATTTTTCAGCTCACTGGCTGACAGGCTAGGAGAAGTGTCTGTGGCTCTTGTTTTCTTTGGACAGTAGATGCAGTTATGATAGCCAGGTTAAGTAGAATGCTTGTGAAGAGTAAAACAGAACCGAGGGCATACCCAAAGGGAAGAGCAGAAGATGATGGCTCTTGCTTCAAATCCTGAAATTTACAGACTTTTCTAAGTCCTTGTAACTTTTCAAAAAAATGTACCACTGTGAAAATGTATAAGTATATATTTCTAATTTCATAAAATATTTTTATATCTGGTTTCTTCTGAAATAAATGATTATTGTGTTGGTCCAATTAGAAGCTCTGTTTGTTTCTTTATTTGTATTGCTCTAATTACCCATTGATAAAAGTCTGTCAGTGGATAATGCCTGAGAACATTATCAAATGGTTTAGTAATGACTCATGCAGAGCAGTGATATCTTTATTTGCCTAATCAGTATCACACTTTTCAATCTGTTCACATCATTACCTCTGCCATGTCTCACAGTACTTCTGGGGCCTGAGAATTTAGCTAAAAATACTAAAATATACAGCATGTTTTGCTGTCAAATTGTTTTTATCTATCTAAACAGACATTACATTGCCAACAAAGGTCCATCTAGTCAAAGCTGTGGTTTTTCCAGGAGTCATGTATGAGTTTGAGAGTTGGACTATAAAGAAAGCTGAGTGCTGCAGAATTAATGCTTTTGAACTGTAGTGTTGGAGAAGACTCTTGAAATTCCCTTGGACTGCAAGGAGATCCAACCAGGATCTCCTAAATCCTAAAGGAAATCAGTCCTGAATATTCATTGGAAGGACTGATGCTGAAGCTGAAACTGCAATACTTTGGCCACCTGACGTGAAGAAGTGACTCATTGGAAAAGACCCTGATCTGGGAAAGATTGAAAGTGGGAGAAGGGGATGACAGAGAATGGGATCTTTGGATAGTATCACCAACTCCATGGACATGAGTTTGAGTAAGCTCCAGGTGTTGGTGATGGACAGGGAAGCCTGGCGTGCTGCAGTCCATGCGGTCGCAAAGAGTCGGACAGGACTGAGCGATTGAACTGAACTGAAACTACAGCAAAGATTGAAGTATCAGCAATGTATACAAGATGAAGTTTTATGAAGACGTTCAGTATCTTATTAAGTTTAGTATCTTAACATTTTATATTAAAAGTTTTAGAAAATGTTTCAAAATATTTAAAATAGATAATGTTACATTGTAGATATAATTACATATGGGTTGAAAAACTATAAAGTCAATTTCTATATAGTTTTTTGTAATATCCTTATTTATTTTACATGATTTTTTTCTTCCATGTTAAGTCCTTAGCAATAATAGTTCTATCTATCTGACTGTCTGGAAAATGTTGGTACTATCATAATGTAGTAACGTGGCTATCAGAAACAAGGTAGTAATATATCATATGGTGCTCAGAGGCTTGGTCATGTCCAACTCTTTGAGACCCTGTGAACTGTTACCACCGCTCCTCTCTCTGTGGAATTCTCTTAGGCAAGAATACTGGAGTGGGTTGCTATTCCCTTTTCCAGCGGATCTTTCCCACCTAGGAATCAAATCTGGGTCTCCCACATTGCAGGCAGATTCTTTTGGTCTGAGCCACCAGGGAAGCCCAATATATGTCATATAGGACCTTCATTTAATGTATATACTGACTGATGTGATTTTATCATTTTATTTCTATAATTCTTTTCTTCACATTTTCAAAATTATTTGAATAAATTAAAACAGATTGTTGGATGCACAATATATGATATGAACTGTCTTCCATGGTGTTAATAACACCTAAGATTTGTTGAAGGCAGGAGAAAAAGGGGATGGCAAAGGATGAGATGGTTGGATGGCATCACCAACTCGATGGACACAGGTTTGAGTAAGCTCCGGGAGTTGGTGATGGACAGGGAGGCCTAGTCTGCTGCAGTCCATGGAATCACAAAGAGTCAGCCACAACCAAGCGACTGAACTGAACTCAATTGAAGATTTGTTAAATAATACTGTGTCTCTGATAATGTGCTAATACTTTTTGAGAGGATTTTCTAAATGTATAACAATCCTATGATGTAGGTCTATTTTTAGCTTCGCTTTATAGATGAAGAGGCAGAGGTCTGTGCAGGATGAGTGAGTTACCCTGAGGATATGCTTATAGGTAGTAGCAGATTCAGGATTTGAATCTAGTCATTTGGATTACAGCATTGAAGAGCTTAGCCACTACTTTTGCTATTGAGTTCACATGGCAAACTCTTGAAAAGTATTTTTCTAAAAGTCACCAGTTTACAGACATAGAAAAGTTTAATGTGTTTATTTTGTATTTCTTCCGTAATATATATTTGTATTTCTTCCCTGGCTAACAATGGGCAGAGGAGATTTGTCTTTTGGACAGAGAGAGCTTTACTAGCAATAATTCTCTTGATTCCAAGCCAAAAGAGTCCCATTATATGGTTCTGTTACTCTTTTCAGGCAGAAGTGCTAATGAGTCAAGCAGGTAGTTTATTTAATAACTGATAAAAAGTTCTTTCTTTTCCCTAAGAAATATTCACTTCTGTAGATAAAAGCCAAGCCCACATATGTTTTTGAGATAAACGCTTCTCTGTCTTGAGATTTCTGTAAAAATATTGAGAGACAACAATGGTAAATAACTAAGAGGCATGGTTTTATGGATGGATCTCGGATGCATGTCTGTAAGATATTTAGAGGCTCCCCCCGCTCAATACTTCATAGTTCTTAGGGCTTTTGTTTTTTGTTCTTAGGACTATGTGTTTTTTAAAGAGCACCTAAAAATGCATTTCTGCCTGGAAGCCAAATGTTAATTTTGTATCATTGCCATTTATAAAGGCTAGGATAAGTTAATGACTTTATCTTTAAACTCACTGTGTGTGTGTGTGTGTGTGGTGTTTATCAATTTTAAATGTACCATATGATAAATTCAAAATATATATACAGGAAGGGAACCACAACCACAAGTATAACATAGAACAGTTATTTTAAGACAAGTGTCCCCTCATATATTTTTGCATCCTAGATACTCCCCAAACTCTTGGCAACCATTGATCATTTTTTCATATATCTGTAGTCTTGTTTTTTTGTGGAATTTTACATAAATGAAACTAAATAAGATATAGTCTTCTGTGTCTAATTTCTTTTCCTTATCACAATCCTTGTGAGATGCACCCAAGTTATTTTGTGTATTCATAGTTCTTTATTTTTACTATTGAGTAATTTATCATTTGGAGAAGGCAATGGCACCCCACTCCAGTACTCTTGCCTGGAAAATCTCATGGACTCAGGAGCCTGGTGGGCTGCCGTCTATGGGGTCGCACAGAGTCAGACACGACTGAAGCGACGCAGCAGCAGCAGCAGCAGCAGCAATTTATCATTATATGCATATACTACATTTTTTTATAGATTGGTGGTGGGCAGTAGAGATTATTCTAGTTTGTGTTATTATGAATAAAATTTCTATGAACATTTGTATAAGTCTTGGTTGGATATATGCTTTTATTTTTCTTTATAAAAGAATGGGATGAACATGATAATATGGAAAGTACTTATTTAACTTTGTAAGAAATTGTTGTTTTTCAATATGATAGTAAAAATACATACTTCACCAGGTATTTGCTAATCTAGTTGTTCCACATACTTGTTAAATGTGACATTGTCCAGCTTTTAATATTTTAGCCCAGTTTTTTAAAATTTTGATCATATTAATATCATTGTGGTGTTACTTTGCATTTTTCTGATGACAAATGGTGATGAGTAATTTTTCATGTGTTTATTGGTGATTTGTATCATTTTTATGACCTGTCTATTCAGTCTTTTGCCCATTTTAAATTGATTTATTTGTCATTATAGTTGATATGAGAGTTCTTTATATAGTATATTTTGCCAATATTTTCTCCTAGCCTATGTCTTTCTATTAGTTTTTTAATAGCTTCTTATCATTAGCAAAAGTTTTTGTTTCTTATTCCAAAATGGCTGAACTTTTTTTTCCTACTGTCTTAAAATTTTTAAGTCTTAAATACAGTATTGTTAATTATAGTTATAGTCAGCATGTTATAACTTAAATCTCCAGAAATTATACTTCTTATAGATGGAAGTTAGCAAAAGTTTTACATTTTTATAAAGTTAAAGTTAGAATTTTTATTTATACTTTTTTTCATTGAGAATATGAAGAAATATTTGTCTAACCTGGAGTTATAAGTTTTTATGCTATAGTTTTTATGACTTATCATCTTACCTCTTAAATTTACATCCAACTGTTTTTGGGGCAGTTTTATATAACATGTGTGTGTGTGTTAGTTGGTCAGTCATGTCTTGATTCTTTGTGACTCCATTGGCAATAGACTACCAAGTTCCTCTGCCCACAGAATTTTCCAGGCAAGAATACTGAAGTGGGTTGCCATTCCCTTCTCCAGGGGATCTACAGACCCAGGGATCAGAACCTGGGTCTCTTATGTCTCCTGCATTGGCAGGCATGTTCTTTACCACTAGCACCACCTGGCAAGCCCCTTGTATGGCTTTAGTTCTGTTCATATTCATCACAAGGTACAGAATTATTGCCATCAGAATGGTTCCCAGTATGGTTCCACTCTAGAGCCATAGCCACATCCCTGGAAACTTCTAATCTGCTCTCCAAATTTTTAATATTGTAATTTCTAAGATGCTGTGTAAACAGAATCAATCATGCAGTATGTAACTAACTGAGATTTTATTTGCTTACCTAGAAGAATTCCTTTGAGACCTATCAAAGTTGCACTAATTAATAAGTTGCTCCCTTTTATAGCTGAGTAGCTTTCTATGCAGGGATGGGCCACACATTGTTAAACCACTCATCAGTTGTAGGCTGTATTTAGTTTTTGAGTTTTGTCAAAATACTGCTATGAATATTTCTGTAGAAATTTTTGCACAGAGATCTATAGAGAATATATATTTATGGATAAAACAAACACATATTATTCACCTTGCAGACCAAATAAAATTTCACAGTAACTACTTTGCCAGTAACTAGGATTACTGCTGCTGCTGCTGCTAAGTGGCTTCAGTCGTTTCTGACTCTGTGCGACCCCATAGACGGCAGCCCACCAGGCTCCCCCATCCCTGGGATTCTCCAGGCAAGAACACTGGAGTGGGTTGCCGTTTCCTGCTCCAATGCATGAAAGTGAAAAGTGAAAGTGAAGTCGCTTCAGTCATGTCCGACCCTTAGCAACCCCATGGACTGCAGCCTACCAGGCTCCTGCATCCATGGGATTTTCCAGGGAAGAGTACTGGAGTGGGGTGCCATTGCCTTCTCCTCTAGGATTACTAGTTGCCAGCATTCAAATGAATCTCTTGATGAAAAGAATTACATACTGCTTTCTTCTGTCTTGATATTTTGTTAGCTTTAAAATGATGTGTTAGGGTGGTAATTATGCAAAACATGAAAAGTGTGTTCTGTGGAGTCAAACTTCCTGAATCATACATTTTCCACTTTTTATTGGTGTCATCTTTCGCAGGAAATAGCATCTTTTATCCTCAGTATCTCTATGTGCAAATGCGGGTCATTTTAGTATGTACAAAATTTGATGGTTGTAAGGACTAAAGATGAGAAATTATATAAAACATTTTGTAGTCTTCTTGGAGAATAAGCTATAAAACAGCATTAGATATTTTACTTATTTTGATAGAAAACAGTTAATTTAGCCCAAATTGCACAGAATTAAAATAGCCTATATTTCTAAAATATCCAAAATCTGCAAAGTGTTATCATTATTCCTTTATTGTCTCAGAAAAATAAGACAGTACATGTATGAGAGTGATTGCAGGTATTATTTTGCTTAATTTTCAAATGAAAACTCAATTTTCTCAAATATTAAAGATTTATACACAAACATATGGGGGGGTAGAGTTTGAGAGAACCTAAGCTGAAAGAAAATAATTTTCTTTACCCAGTTAAGTGTACAAATTGGGTGTGACTTTTCCCCTACTGCTTTAATGGCATTGAGCAAATAAAATTTTTGCATTAGGAAGGAAGAGAGAAAAGCCTTATTCTAAAAGAATATGAATAGTTACCTAGGATACACTTTGCTGTTTAATTATTTACAAAGTAAGAAAATTAGAGATATCAAGGAAACATTTCATGCAAAGATGGGCACAATAAAGGACAGAAATGCTATGGACTTCACAGAAGCAGAAAATATTAAGAAGAGGTGGCAAGAATACACAGAAGAACTATACAAAAAGAGATCTTCATGACCCAAATTACCACGATAGTGTGATCACTCACCTAGAGCCAGACATCCTGGAATGTGAAGTCAAGTTGGCCTTAGGAAGCATCACTACAAATAGAGCGAGTGGAGGTGATGGAATTCCAGTTTAGCTATTTCAAATCCTAAAAGATGGTGATGGAATTCCAGTTTAGCTATTTCAAATCCTAAAAGATGATGGTGTGAAAGTGCTGCACTCAATATGCCAGGAAATTTGGAAAACTCAGCAGTGGCCACAGGACTGGAAGAGGTCAGTTTCATTCCAATCCCAAAGAAAACCAATGTCAAAGAATGTCAAACTACTGCACTACTGCACTCATCTCACTTGCCTGAAAAGTAATGCTCAAAATTCTCAAATTCAGGCTTCAACAGTAGGTGAACCAGAAATTTCCAGATGTTCAGGCTGGATTTAGAAAAGGCAGAGGAACCAGAGATCAAATTGCCAACATCCGTTGGATCATCGAAAAAGCAAGAGAGTTACAGAAAAACATATACTTCTGTTTTATTGACTACACCAAAGCCTTTGACTGTGGATCGCAAAAAACTGTGGGAAATTCTTCAAGAGACGGGGATACTAGACCACCTTACGTGCCTCCTGAGAAATGTGTATGCATGTCAGGAAGCAACAGAACCAGACATGGGGCAACAGACTGGTGTATATTGTCACCCTGCTTATTTAACTTATATGCATAGTACATCATATGAAATGCAAGACTGGATGAAGAACAAGCTGGAATCAAGATTTCCGGGAGAAAAATAACCTCAGATATACAGATGACACCACCCTTATGGCAGAAAATGAAAAAGTACTAAAGAGCCTCTTGATGAAAGTGAAAGAAGAGAGTGAAAAAGTTGGCTTAAAGCTCAACATTCAGAAAATTAAGATCATGGTATCCAGTCCCATCACTTCATGGCAAATAGATGGGGAAACAAGGGAAACAGGTAGAGCCTTTATTTGGGGGAGGGCTCCAAAATCACTGCAGATGGGGACTGCAGCCATGAAATTAAAAGACACTTGCTCCTTGGAAGAAAAGCTGTAACCAACCTGCTGCTACTACTGCTGCTAAGTCGCTTCAGTCATGTCCAACTCTGTGCAACCCCATAGACGGCAGCCCACCAGGCTCCCCCCGTCCCTGGGATTCTCCAGGCAAGAACACTGGAGTGGGTTGCCATTTCCTTCTCCAATGCATGAAAGTGAAAAGTGAAAGTGAAGTCGCTTTAGTCATGTCTGACCCTTAGCGACCCCATGGACTGCAGCCTACCAGGCTCCTGAGTCCATGAGATTTTCCAGGTGAGAGTACTGGAGTGGGTTACCATTGCCTTCTCCAACCTAGACAGCATATTAAAAAGCAGAGACATTACTTTGCCAATAAAGGTCCTTCTACTCAAAGCTATCTTTTTCCAGTAGTCATGGATGGATGTGAGAATTGGACTATAGAGGAATCTGAGCACTGAAGAACTGATGCTTTTGAACTGTGGTGTTGGAGAAGACTTGAGAGTTCCTTGGACAGCAAGAAGATCCAACCAGTCCATCCTAAAGGAAATCAGTCCTGATTGGAAGGACTGATGCTGAAGCTGAAATTTCAATACTTTGGCCACCTAGTGAGAGGAACTGACTCATTTGAAAAGACCCTGATGATGGGAAATATTGAAAGCAGGAGGAAAAGGGGATGACAGAGGATGAGATGGTGGGATGGCATCACTGACTCAATGGACATGAGTTTGAGCAAGCTCTGGTAGTTGATGATGGACAGGGAAGCCTGGTGTGCTGCAGGTCATGGGGTCGCAGAGTTTGACATGTCTGAGAGACTGAACTGAACTGAAAAGCTAGGAGATATCTTAAAATAAGTACAGATAAATTTTCTCACCCAGTTTCATAGTGGAATTTTATAGAAAAACTATCAATTATGAATTGCAAAAGTTGAAATACATTATAAGATGCATTTTAAATAATCTTACAAGCACTCTTTTTGATTCTTTATTTTTATTCCTACATCTCACAGTGTCTCACCTTATGAAAATTTGACAGAACTCCAGCTGTTCTTTGAAGGAAATAGGAGCACGTATTGGCAGACAAAAAAAGAAAAAAAAAAAAAAAGAAAAGCAGACAAAGGAATATGCAGCAAATCATAATATTGCATAATGAACATTTATGTAAGATTATATTGTTTTCATTATGCTATAGGGTGCAGAGAGTGGGTGAAAGTTAAGCACAGTCACAGCAGAGTACTACGTTCAGTGAATTTCTTGTTTCCCCAACAACCTCCTGCTTGATTTTTGGGTACTATTTATATCTGCTACTATATTAATGAATGTAGATTACACTAACTTTTCTATTAGGTTTCATCATTTATTATGATAAAAAGCTTCATACCTTTAGCCAACTAATAATCTGGAAAGCACTTTTCCCTCAGTAAGAATATGGAGGGGTTAGTCTTCCTGTCAAAGTAGCCTTGCTATTATCAGTCTTCTAATTACCTTCTTTGTCACCAGGTAAAGAATTCACCGACTGTGAATGGTAATTGACTGAAGCCTGTCATCAGGCTAATTGATTGTGGTTCAGAGTTTCTGTTTTAGTTCAGAGAAACATATAGATAAATGATATAGATATATAGATAAATGTCTTTGAATATTCTCTTGATTCATGTTACTAATAGTTTTAGGATGTGTATGTGTTTATTTCTAATATTCTTTTTGATTTGTGGGTTGAAACAAATTGGAAAAATTAGCTTTACTGTTATAATGAAGACCCAGTCTTCCTCTAGGGACTCTCCATCTCTTGCAGTCCCTGAGAATCTAAGGGACTGAGAGTCTGCATGGGACTCCCTGAGAGATCAAACCAGTCAGTCCTAGAGGAAATCAGTCTTAAAGGAAATCAACCCTGAATATTCACTGGAAGACTGATGCTGAAGCTGAAGCACCAATACTTGGTCACCTGATGCTAACAGCTGATTCATTGGAAAACACCCTGATGCTGAGAAAGATTGAGAGCAGGAGGAGAAGGGGTCAACAGAGGATGAAATGGTTGGATGGCATCATCGACTCAATGGCCATGAGTTTTGAACAAACTCTGGGTGTTAGTGAAGGACAGGGAAGCCTGGCATGCTGCATTTGATGGGGTCGCAAAGACTTAGACACAACTTAGTGACTGAACAGCAACAACAAATTAAAATATATCTCAAAACAGTTACATTTAAAAAGTCCCTCAAAGGCCATGCGCACCCTCTGTGCACCATGTTATTTCCATCAGGGCCCTGATACATTACAACCAAAGGATGGTGTGAGATGGAATCTATATAGTGTACATTACAAAAGCTTGTTTTTTCTTTGTAGATTGTACATATTTACATATATAAAACATAGAACAAATATATGTATACATATATAAAACTTATAATTTCTTCTTTTTATTCCTCAATCATGGTTTTATATTTTCATATAGGTGTAAGTATATCACTTTGGAAAGCATTCATTTAAATGGCCACAGTTGAGCTTTTCAAAGGCAAGTCCTACTATGATGGTTTATTATTAGACAATTTGGTACTCTCCCACAAATACAAGTTGTAAAATAAAATATCAAGACTAGCTCATAAAAATATTTTTACCAGTATTTATTACGTATACAAAAAATCAGAAAGATACCATTCTGTGATTTTTGTTTCTGAAGGTACTTGTTTTGGAAGAAACTTCTTAAATGAGTTGAATGAAGTTTGATTTGAAAATACCCTTTCGCTTTACTTGAAAAACACTATGGCATTCTTCACTTGTCCAAGGTCCTCTGGACTGCTTTCATAATTAAGGCCATCAATCTTGAACATTTTTATTGCTGATTGTGGTGCAGGACTGCTTGGCTAAGCCTTTGAAAAGTAAATGATTATGGAGCGGCAATTTCTGCTTTAACTTTGGTGTTTGGTTTCCACAGTCTGTTACCCATTACTGTGGATGAGAGACTTAAGAATAAAAAGTTTGGTGGTTACTGTGGGAACTTAGAAGGACACAAAGCAAGCAAAAACATAAACCAAAACTGATATTCCTAAGGTGCAAATAAGTAGACTTATAAGAAATTATGCTCACATACTATATCTCCCATTTATTTACAGGACTGAGAACTGTCTGTTTCTCTAACTATGGCCACTTTATTAGGTTAAAAAAATACTTTTATAAATGGCACAAAAAATATTTCTGCTTAGCTTTACTCTCCCAAGATACTAATCTCCTGACCACATTATCTCATTCTCACTAATAATCTCATTTCTTAATTTATAGGAAAAGAAGAGGAGTAAAATCTCTTCAATTTTCATACCAAAATTACCTAATACCAAAAGCACCCCCAGTCATCTTCCCTTTTCTTCTCTCACAGTGATCCCCTCAAATTGTCCTTAAATTCCATCCCCTCTTCCCTTCTCAGATGCAGTAATCTTCTCTCTCACCTTTATTTTCATGGGTGAAACTCCAATGCTTCTTTGATACAAATTATACTACAAGACACATACCATTTTGGGAAGTCCCAGAACAGTGGGACTGTTCAGCTGCCTCCTCTTTTTGCCGCTGAGGGTTGCTAACCCCTCTGATTATGTGGCCAGCTCAGTTCAACTCATTTCTGACACTAACAACCCATAGATAGCAACAGATTCCAGTTTAAGGACTCAGTCTTACAAGAGTGCCCCCAAACCTCCCTCTGACTCCACACACACACACACACACACACACACACACTCTTCAGATGCCAGTTGCAAGCCCAGATTATGACCCAAGCTTCTTACCTACTAGCTATAGAATTGTGATTCTGACAACCTTCTCCTTGGATTGGTTTAATTTGGTGGTGTAGCTTATAGAGCTCAAATAAATATTTTATTTACTAGGTCACTGATGTGTTACATAAGCATATAAACTCAAGAACAGCCAGATGGAAGAGATGCACAGAAAGAGGTGTGGGGAAAGGACACAGAGCTTCTTTGAGCTGTCCAAATGCACCCCCTCCCAGATCTCCACGTGTTCACCAACCTGGAAGCTCTCCAAACCCTTTCTTTCTTGGCTTCTATGGAGACTTCGTAATATGAAGAAGGCAATGGCACCCCATTCCAGCACTCTTGCCTGGAAAATCCCATGGATGGAGGAGCCTGGTAGGCTGCAGTCCATGGGGTCACTAAGAGTCAGACATGACTGAGCTACTTCACTTTCACTTTTCACTTTCATGCATTGGAGAAGGAAATGGCAGCCCACTCCAGTGTTCTTGCCTGGAGAATCCCAGCGACAGGGGAGCCTGGTAGGCTTCTGTCTGTGGGGTCGCACAGAGTCGGACACGACTGAAGCGACTTAGCATATAATATAGGCGTGACTAAACCATTGGCCATTGGTTATCAATTCAACCTCCAGCCCCTCCCTACTTGCTGGTGGTGTCCAGTAGAGATACAGGGAACTGAAGTTTCCAACTCTAATCACAAGGTTCATTCTCCTGGCAACTCCATTCTTAGGTGGGGGTCACAACCCCACCTTATCAATATAACAAAAGATAGCTTTATCATTCACCTCACTTAGGAAAGGCCAAGGAATTTAGGAGTTCTGTGTTGGAAAAGGGTATAAAGACCAAATATTTTTTTATCTTATAAATCACAGTATCACACATACAAATATTATGTGCTGTAATGCAAATATGTATGATTTTAGCAATAATGTTTTAGGTTAAAAACTGAAAAAGAGGTAAATACTAAGTCAATATATATGTTTTTAACTTCTCTAATTTCTATTCTTATAAGTGAGAGAGTGACATCTTTCTAGCTCTGTCTCTGAACTGAAACTGAAATCTTGTAATATTTAGTATTCTTTTTCACCACATTTTAATAGTTTCCTCTAGTAGGTTTTCACTCACACTCCATAATAATTGAGAAGAATGAACTGAAAAATGTTAAGTCATAAAGGTTGAAATTAAATGATTTTCTTTAATCATCCACTTTTTGGGAAAGTGGATCAGACCATCAATTTCATTTCTGGAAAGCTGTTTAAGCACAGAAGGATGACAGCAATAGAATGAGTTTCCTTAAGTCTGTTTTACTGGTGTGAATTAATAAAATCATAATTTTTTTTCTTGTGTGAAAATATTCAACAATTTAAATGAGCCATGATTTCAATCACAAAAGTGTTCACCTGTGAACTGACTTGGAAATTTTTTCTTGATTGACACAAATGGGTTCATTTTATTCATCAACTGCAAAATGAGAGAAAGAAACAAAACAGCCCTGATTACCCCAAGACTTAGACATTGAAAAGCAGTCCACTGTAATATATCCGATTGCATGAAAAAATTACTGAATTTTTTTGGTTCTAATTCAAGATCATATTCCTGCATTCAGTAATTACTGTATCAATACTTGAGGTTCTGACATTTTTGCCTGTTATTTTTTTCTCATTGTGTTTCAATATAAAGCTATTCCTGCTGAACGATGCTCTAAATAGCAGATATTCTGTATCCTTACAGATGTTGTCTCTTGTTCTTCTATTTCATAAGAAGTCTGATGTTATTGCCGGCATTTTGACTGGAATTTTCTCTCAAAATCATTTAGCAGATGTGTATATAAAAGCTATGAATTTGAAGGTTGTAGCCTTTATTTTGCTGTTTTCATAGTCTTCGTGTTTATTGCAACTAATTCCTATTTAAATATCTTGCCATGTAATAAAGGGGATCTTCTAAAACCTCTCAAGTAACGGTATTTAGATGAAAATACAAACTCCTTACAATGACCTTCAAAACCTAAATGATTTAGATCTTCCGACTGATGTCATCTTTTACCTTATATGCTCTTTTCTTGGTGTTCTAGTAACTCTTTCTTTTCTATCCCTGGACATATCAAGCTCATTCTCAAATGAGTACCATTACACAAGCAAGATGTTGATTCTTTTGGGAACATTATTTTTCAGTGTATTAATGTGGACAGTACTTTCTTAGCATTAAATGATATTTATCACTATCCAGGGAGACATTTTCTGCCCAAATCAGAAATCACCTGTCTCCATTTGTGATTATCAAATGAAATGTAGCTGCACAAGGGCAGAGTCCTTTTTTTCACCATTCATAATTGCATTTCTAGTTTCTAGACTCGGAGAAGGCAATGGCACCCCACTCCAGTACTCTTGCCTGGAAAACCCCATGGACGGAGGAGCCTGGTAGGCTGCAGTCCATGGGGTTTCGAAGAGTCGGACACGACTGAGCGACTTCACTTTCACTTTTCCCTTTCATGTATTGGAGAAGGAAATGGCAACCCACTCCGGTGTTCTTGCCTGGAGAATCCCAGGGACAGGAGAGCCTGGTGGGCTGCCGTCTATGGGGTCGCACAGAGTTGGACATGACTGAAGTGACTTAGAAGCAGCAGCAGCAGTTTTGAGACTGAGTCCCAGTCCAAACACATGGCAGGTTATCAGTAAGTATTCTTGAATAAATGAATATTATATCTCTTTCCAATTTATTTAAAATAATAAAGATTTCAAAAGTAAAACTAAGGGAAATTGTAATGCTTGTTTTAATAGAACAGCTTTATCAATGGACATCATGTTGGCTGTTGATTTGGAAATCATGTATTTTTTTTCAAGTTTTCTAAAACTATCCTTGTATTTCTTGTGAACTAAACACTTTAATCTGTTATAGATAAGTGTCCATTGACTCAAGGTGACCTTCTAGGTGGTTTTCAGAAATCACTGGTCAAATAGCAACATTGAACTTTAATCCTGTCACACTAAGAAAGTACAAGTTTTCAAAAATTTGTGAATATTATTTCTGTAAGAAAAATGTTCTAAATTTCAATCATTTATTTATCAGCCAATATTAGAACACCCACCATTCATATATGTTCTTTTTTTTCCTCCTTTGATAATGACCACCAGTTGTCAAGGAGAAGCAGAAAATTCACCAAAACAAAATTATATCTTCAATGCATCATGTATATTAGAGTTGCCTTTTTTAGAATCTGATTTACCTTAGGATACTAGTTCATTGGTAATGTGTGATGTCAAATTTAAAAAGAAATAAAGTTTAGTTACACCACTGCCAGAGATTAGATACTTTAAACATAGTACACAAATATAAGGGTTAAGGACATCAGACCAGAGATAGAGAAGAGAAACTGAAGGAAATCTAAGGCATATTTATATAGATGCCTCACCCTCCAGGCAACCTTCTTCACTTACTTGACTTGGTTAATCATTATTGTTGGAAGAACTCCAGAAGTACTGCCCCCGTCTGTCAAAAGCCTCCCAAATTGCGGAAGAAAGTTTAGACTTTAACGTTGCTATTGACTAAGGCAGAGCTGCAAAGGAGACACAGATATAAAGAACAGATTTTTGAACTCAGTGGGAGAAGGTGAGGGTGGGATGATTTGCAAGAAAAGCATTGAAACATGTACATTACTGTATGTAAAACAGATGGCCAGTGCAAGATTGATTCATGAAGCAGGATACCTAAAGTCAGTGCTCTGGGACAACCCAGAAGGATAGAGTGAGGAGGAAAGTGGGAAGGGGCTTCAGTATGAAGGGGGGACACATGTATACCTGTGGCTGATTCATGTTGATGTATGGCAAAAGTCATCACAATACTGTAAAGTAATTATTATCCAATTAAAATTAATTAGAACATAAAAATATAGAAAGGAGAGATTATATAGAATATATAAACTACAGAAATAGTTTATTTTCACAAAATATCATCCTGAATATTGCTATATTTAGGTTCTGAGAGTTAAATCTATTAGGCTTACTTCTCATAACTTACCCCCATTGCTGCCCAAGTGACACCTGAGGTTTAAATATTTTGTATAATTGCCAGCATTTCTGTTGAGAATCATTTATAGCAAACATGTTCACTCCTTCCATTAAAGTTTACACCACCGTGAGCTTGATGTACTATTGATCGGTTTTTACAGTGATTGCCAAAAATCTTTCTGCTAGAGCAATTTCCTGTAATTGCACTTGTACAAAAAGCCAGTGACATTTGGGGGTAAGGATGAAAATTAAATAGATAAAACATTTTTGAGGCTCTAAGTACTCCTGGCAATTTGATTATTAGCTGGTAACATTAATGCAAGACACTGTTTCCTGGTTTACAAAAAATTTCTATTATAAGCTTGTCTATAAAAGCAGACAGTCTGTTATTACTATTATTATTATTAAGACTATTTTGAGTAAAAATCAAAGTTGATCTACCTTTACTTCCCTGTGCTCATGATAGTGCTCCCACTGTTGACTCAATAAGCAAGGTTTTTTTATATATACCGTCTAGTGAAGAATGATATAGTTGAAAATGAATCTGCTTCCTAATATTGAGTTCTAAAAGAGACTCTGGCAATGCATAAAAGAAAAGCTCTACCTAAGGAGGGGCTTCAACTTCAAGATTTAATTTTATTAAATATGTTTTTCAGCCCCATGGGCTGAGAATTTTGAAAATGTTGCCCCCAAAAATTCAGAACTCAGAAAAAAGGGATAGTGTAGAATGATGTATGGAAAGAAAAGCCCTTCTTCAAAGAGGATTAAATCTAATCCAGCTGATGAGAAATGGATAGAGCGTAACCTGAGCTTCAATGTGTGTGTAAAATCTGTAGCTCCTGAATCTAGAAAGAAAATGAAAAAATAAATAAATAAATAAAAGAAACCTCCATTTATGTTTCTGGAATAGGAAATGGAAACCCATTCCAGTATTATTGCCTGGAAAATTCCATGGACAGAGGAGCCTGGCTAACTACAGTCCATGGGTTCTCAAAGAGTCAAACATAATTGAGCATGGGTCCGTTTATGTTTGGGAAACTCAGAATAGAGGAATTATCAACTCTCTTCTAAACACAGTCTCCAGAAAGATTGCCAGTGTCCTAGAGAGATCCATCGGAGAAGGCAATGGCACCCCATTCCAGTATTCTTGCCTGGAAAATCCCATGGATGGAGGAGTCTGGTGGCCTGTGACCCATGAGGTCACTAGGAGTCGGACATGACTGAGCGACTTCACTTTTACTTTTCACTTTCATGCATTGGAGAAGGAAATGGCACTCCAGTATTCTTGCCTAGAGAATCCCAGGGGTGGGGGAGCCTGGTGGGCTGACGTCTATGGGGTCACACAGAGTCAGACACGACTGAGCTGAGAGTCTAAATAATGGGCCTGAGAACCTCTTCAAATTTCCTAAACTTCAGTAGTAATGTAAATCTGTCTGCACATGTGCTCATAGACCTGAATAAGCTTTGGAGACAAGATTAGAAGAAAATCAAGTGAACGCTTTGGATATGAGGCCTGAGAATATAAAGACACGTGCATATTTCAGTGTGGAGGCAGTCTGAGAAGTGTGTCGATTATCTACTGTGTTTGGCAAAGTTGTAACTGAAAAGAACATGAAGTATTTGTTCTGCCCATAATCCTGCAACTGGGAAGGGCTTGGAGAGCAGCCCTTCTCACCTGCACAGAGTAACAGCAGACGTGGCTCACGTGTGGCTCAGGAGCCCTTGTCCACGAGGCTCACACATGATGCAGGTAGTTACCTGACGGCTCAGCCAGAGGCACCAGCTGGAAGACTCATGTCCTTTCCTCCTGGGACTTTGCACAGAGCTGTGTGGGCCTGGGCATCCTCCAGTGGGAAGGTAACTGGGGTCCCAGGATGAATATTCCAAGCCCGGGTGAAAGCTAAAAGTCTTCTTATCACTTAGGCTCAGAAGTCCCTTATGTATCACTCTCCACCTTTCTATTGGTCAGACTAGTCACTCAGGCCAACCCAGGTTCAAGGTGAGTTCCAACACTCAGTGAGAAAAGTATCAAAAAAAATATGCATGACAATTTTTAATCTACTATAGTTTTACTGGCTGGCCACAAACTCTGTTATTTCCACATGTAAAATATATTCATTGTCTCCAGAACTTTGAAAAAGACTCATCCTATTATTTTATTGGTGTGAAGTCCAAGATCTTGTTATGTAAATAAACCGAGTCCACGTTAAGGTGAGACTGCACAGTTACTGTTCTTCAAGTTCTGTTCCTGTTGATAAACCTATTATATTAAATCAAGAAGTTTGACTTGGAAGGTTCTAATTTGTAAGCCTTCAACTGAATAATGTATACTTGTCTGCAAAGTCTAAGTTCAATTTGGTACAGTTTAGAAAAAAAATTTTTGTCTCATCAGACTCTACAGAGTTAAATATTTCTGTCAGGTTTTAATTGTGTATTATTCATTTAATTTTACTTTTTCCTACTATTTCCATATAAAAGTAAAGGCTTCATCATTAAATATGATGCAGATTATCATAGAGGTAAGTGTGTGTGTGTGTGTGTGTGAGCAGTTTTGCTCTTCTTAAGGGTCATAATTTGAATATCTATAATGTGTGTCAAACATGTCTAATTACAAAACTTCTCTTAGCTCAAATTAGGAAGCTTTTTCATCATAAATATCCAGATCCCATTAACAAGGGCAGATTTTGACATCACAAGTCTGATCTAGTCTTCCTGACGTTTTATTGTGACTTTTTAAAAGCATGCCATTTGCATTCTTGTATCGTCATGGAAGTAAGTTTCTAGGACACCCTGAGCACACTTTTAAATCATGATTTTTGCCACTGACTTTTCCTTCCACACACCTGTGTCTAGGCCTTTAATTCTCTTGTACTTCACAAGGATTAAAATTGTTCACCCAGTTGGTCACACTGACCTTTGTATTTGCATCTGTTTGAACCAAAGCTTTCAGTAATTAAGAGATTTCTACCAATTAGGTACATTCATATTTAGACTATCACCGTGTACTGACTACAGAGTTTGGAAGGCTTAGATGAATGTATGCCAATTAAATATGAGGCTTTACCTGTCTTTGCTCAAATTTGTCTTAACAATTAAGTTCTTCCAAGGAAACTTCACAGTTGACACTTATAAAAAGATAAGATCTTATATTCTAGGATTATTATACAAACTTTACAATTTTATCACTTAAGAATAAATTTTAAAATGTTTAGCTAAGTAGCAGTACAATTCTTGGTAGAGTAACATCATTCAAAACTAAAATTTTGTTTCCAAATTTAGATATCTTAAAACTCTGAATAATAAGCAATTCTATTGGGTGTCACAGCCACTGTTTCAAAGACACCATAAGGCAGAGGTATTCGTTTTTAAATTAATGCCTAATGGACGCTGTTTAAATGAATGTGAAAGGGAATAGAAAAATTATGTTTTTTTAAATTTATAGATTCCTTATGTTACCTGTGCATTTCACAGTGGATCCATAGTTAATTCAAAATTGAGTCAACCACAGTATTCATCACAGTGTCTGTCTTGGCTCCATGCAGGAATGCTGCTCTTCAAGAACCGTTTACTTCCTAACTCCCTGTAACAAGATGTAGACCCCATATCTATTGTCTTGTACTTTAAATATATATGAAGATTGTTGCTTGGTTACTGTGTTTTCTTAGAGTAGTCATTAGTTTATTGGATAGTTAGCCTGGAAAGCCCAATTTGTAAGAAAGCTAAACTTTAACAGGATAAGGACAAAATGAAATATATAGCAAACTTTTAAGATAGCTGCTGCTGCTGCTGCTGCTAAGTCACTTTAGTCGTGTCCGACCCTGTGCAACCCCGTGTTCGGCAGCCCACCAGGCTGCCCCGTCCCTGGAATTCTCCAGGCAAGAACACTGGAGTGGGTTGCCATTTCCTTCTCCAATGCGTGAAAGTGAAGTCGCTCAGTCACGTCCGACTCTTAGTGACCTCATGGACTGCAGCCTACCACGCTCCTCCATCCATGGGATTTTCCAGGCAAGAGTACTGGAGTTTAAGATGGCAGATAAAACATTTAGGAACATAAGTCAGGTGACGTGAAAAGTGAATGATGCAAATTGAATTATTTTATTTAAAGAA
Organism: Bos mutus; assembly: GCF_027580195.1. Taxonomy (NCBI): domain Eukaryota; kingdom Metazoa; phylum Chordata; class Mammalia; order Artiodactyla; family Bovidae; genus Bos; species Bos mutus. The sequence continues at coordinate 10,090,127 of NC_091640.1, read as the reverse complement.
TCCTCTATGCTTAATCTTGGGATTCTTGGTGAAGTTCCTAAAGTTAGGTGATGGGAAAGAAAGAAAACATGGCTGTCTTTCCTCTCATAGTGTGCCGGGAACTTCTGATATCATGTCCTTCTGTAATTGTTGTGAAAGCTGGCCGCCTGTGAGAAGGAAGTCTGTATCAGAAATACACACTCATTGTGAACAAAGATGCTGAGAGACCATTTCTGTGCTCTGTAATTCTCAAATTTTCCCTCATCTATTACATAAAAACTTAGTCCCAAATTTAAAAATAGAGCAATGTATTATTTGATAATTAATTATTTAATTGAATTATTTATCTTGTTATGGTCTAAGACTTCATTCTTTTAATACAGAAAAAATTTTAATTGCATTGTTTGCTTATAAACTGTCACTTGAAAGTTTTTTTTTTCCTTTCAATTTTCAGTTAAGCAGTTTTCTTTGAATTTATATAATTTTATTTGTCTTGAAGCCTAGGAATTCACAATAATACACGTGTTCTTAATTGGCAGCCTGCAGTTTAATTATATCAATATAATAAACCATTCCCCAAGGTGTCTTCTTGTTTATATTTGTTCTAAAATATGCATGAGCTCTCAAAGTTAATATTTGGATTAAACTTAACTGATAATTAAATGATCAGAATCAGTAATAATACATGCAATAACATAAACCACTTTGTTCCCTAACTGCAAAGAGATTATGAGACCAATTCAAGCTGCATGGATTTTATGAACTATTCAGTATTTTCATCAAGGCATTATAGCTTCCTTTATAACAAACACATTGTTAACTGATTGGAAAAGCATTATGAAGTCAGGATTTTATATGTGTGTTATAAAAAGTTGGAATTTATAATCATCAGTAATGAAGAGTTATAATACCTATCTCCTAAGAATTAGTTGGCCTCCTAAGTAAATGATTGCAGCAAGTGTCATTTTTAAAACATTAAATTATATGACCACATCTAACATTTATTCTTAGGTACATCTGAGAGTCAGGGAATTTTCATTTAATCCTCTGTTTGGAGAGTTATTTCAAAAAGCACAGAATGTGATAATATAGGACTTTTTCACTTTTATCGTTGAACTAGGTAGTGGAAAAAATGAGTTTTTGAAATGCAAAATAATTTTGAAAAAGCTGTTATACAAAATGAGAACATAAACTTAACATTTTAAAGACCTACAAGGTTAAACATAAAATAGTTGAAGCCACATACATTTTTTAGAAGTCTTGGATAAAGGACATTAAAATTTACCAAGAGCCAATAATAGGCCAAGTACTGTGCAAAGAGATACCACCTCTATGATCTGATTTAATTCACATAAACACGCTTCAAAATAGGCAAAATATTCCACTATTGCAGGAAATGAGGCTTAGAAGTCCACATAATTTGTCTAGATCCAAAAATAGAATAGCAGTAAGCCCAGATATTAACACAGATGTGTCTGTTTCCAACATTCATAATCTTTTCATTATACAGAAGCTTGGTCAAGAGTATAGCTTTGGAGCCAGACTGCCTGAATCCCAGTCTTTCATCTGCTTTCTATAAGCCCTGTAAACAAGGTGAACTACTTAACACTCACTGTCTTGGCTTCCACACCTTATGTTTGGCCATAATATGAATATTCAGTGATACATTTCGTGGTCCCGCAGGTTAAGACTCACACTTTCTCTGTGGAGGGACCTGATTCAATCCCTAGTCAGGGAAGCTAAGATCCTGCAAGCTGCACCATGTGGCCCAAAACGCATATATAATATATTTGCAGCGATGTGTTATCTATGTGACCTGCTGTGGGGTTGTCACTCAGATAAATTTGACAAAGCAGAGATTCTAGAAGCAGTAGAAGCAGCAAAATAACCTTGCTTTCTGACAAGTTAACCTACCACAGTTCCATGGATGCTGGCAAAAAAAACCCAAGAGATTCCTGTGCCAGAAATAAAACTATATTAATCAATCACAGCAACAAGCAGCAGGAAAATCAAAATATTTGTACTCGATTCCCCTAACCCATGTGGCAATGTGGGATATCTAGCTGAATGCTGCATACACTGGATGGGCAGTATCACAGCTGAGGAACCAAAAGCTTAAGGATTTGTATTGTACAGCCAAGCCTTTTGTTATTGCCCTTGTTGTTTAGTCGCTTCAGTCATGTCCGACTGTCTGCGACCCCATGGACTGTAGCCCACTAAGCTCCTCTGTCCTTGGGATTTCCCAGGCAAGAATACTGGAGAGGGTTACCATTTCCTTCTCCAGAGGATCTATCCATCTTCCCCAGGGATTGACCCCATGTCTCTTGCATTGCAGGCAGATTCTTTGCCACTGGGCCACCTAGGAAGGCCATGCTGTTAAGTCGCTTCAGTCGTGTCCGACTCTGTGCGACCCCATAGATGGCAGCCCACCAGGCTTCTCCGTCCCTGGGATTCTCCAGGAAAAAACACTGGAGTGGGTTGCCATTTCCTTCTCCAGTGCATGAAAGTGAAAAGTGAAAGTGAAGTCGCTCAGTCGTGTCCTACTCTCAGCGACCCCATGGACTGCAGCCTACCAGGCTCCTCCATCCATGGGATTTTCCAGGCAAGAGTACTGGCAAGCCTTAAAAGAATACCTTCTTTTTGTTGCCGGGAGGCAACCAGGTACAAACAGGAACCCTGTTAATTTTTTGCATAATTATCTTATTTTTTGTAATGTCCAGAAGTATAAAATGATCCTCTTCTGGATGAAAATAATGTTGCAGCCCTGGTTATTTGGTTTCACTCAGCAAGCTTTGCCTGGAGAAGGAAATGGCAAACCACTCCAGTGTTCTTGCCTGGGAAATCCCATGGACAAAGGAGCCTGGAGGGCTACAGCCCGTGGAGTTGCAAGAATTGGACATGACTTAGTGTCTAAACCACCACCACCAAGCAAGATTTGTAGGCATACTAGAGGCCTGTTGTGGAGTGCCCTGACATCAGGGTAAAACATATCGACTTGTAAATCTTGACAGTAAACCTCCACATTTTGCTTGGTACCTGTCTGTGAATTATATTCACGACTAAATTTGGTTTGAATGCCCTCAATCACTCTTTGTGTCTTTAAAAAAACTGCCGACAATTAGAGTGGTAGAGAATCGGATTTTCCCTTAGAGAAACACAGAGCCTGCGCACAGTTCTAACCCACAGAACTGATGAATAAATGTGTTGTTTTAAGTCTCTAAGTTTGTTGAAATTGTTATGATAGGAAAAAAAAACTACAAAAGATACACAAAGTAGGTCAGGACCAAATGTGCAGTTTGCAGGCACTACCAGTCTAAGGCAGCTGAAATGTTGCTCTTCTGGGGACACGTGAGTAAGAAATACCTGCATGGGAGGTATAACAGGGTATTACTGTCATTTGTTATGTAGCATTTTTATGGCACTCTGACATTGATTGTTGAAAAGACAAACTATTATTATTTTCCTGCTAATAAAGAAGAAATCAAAGTAAAAGAGGTTAATCAACTAGATCAATGTTGCAGTTAGAATGTAGCAGAACTTGGACTAGGAGCTTGGTTGCTTTCCCTGACTGCTAGGTTTATGGATGCCACTCACAATGCCACGCTGCCTCCCACCTCTCTCTCTACACACACTTTCCCCTTTGGAAGATTAATATGGTAACATGAAGAAAAGTGATACTCTTTATGAGATTCTTTTAAAGAAAAATTGATTGGACTTTACAACAAATGGAAATGATTAAGTGAATGGGAGAAGAAGAGGAAGGGATGAGTATGTGATTATGAAATACAGAGCTCTTCGTAGAGTTGAATAAGCGAGATAAAATTACACTTCTGGAAAGACGGACTTTTAAATTATGATGGATATGATTCTGCATGGGACCCATTCATACAGTGAGTCGTAAAGACACAAAATACTGTCTCATGGGTTTTAGACATAAAAGAAGGTAAACTTCCTGCAGATAAACATGAAAGCAATTCCTTAGTATTCCTATATTGCTTTTAGCATACTTATGGTAGAAATCAATACTTCTGAGCAGTAATTACTATTTTCACTTACACAAACTTAGAATGCCTATAATATATATATATATATATATATATATATATTCCTAATGTCATCATCACAATGTTAGCTTTCACTTTATTTCACTAGTGCCATGGTCTCCTTAATTATTGAAGTTGCTCAGTCGTATCTGACTCTTTGTGACCCCACGGACTGTACCCATGGTTCCCAACTCAAGGTTAAAACCCTGGTACCGTCTGAGCCACCAGGGAAGCCCTCTAGTCTTCTTAGTTGTTTTATATCCATTTCTTCTGTCACCTACTGAAAGTTATGTTTTAAAACAAGGGTTGTATAACCTCAGTAAACCTGTGGTGTTTTACGCATTTTCCGTAGAATACAAGTGTCTCATTAGTGTAGCTTTCATATCCCACTATTACCTAATATAAATAAACTATTAGGAATTTTTAACATTGTTCCAAAAATTCTTCACTCACACACAGGGATGTCTTATTTTCTGAACTCTTTTTCTACACCCATTCCCACACCATTGCTGTATTCTAAAATTTAAAATCTATATTTTATAAATTAGACTATAAAATACCTCAGATTTGATGTCAGCTGAAATACACTCTCCTTTTTGAAGTTTTCTTCGATTACCTGAATAATAACAAAGCTATCTTGAATACAGTGATAACAATATTCTGGACTACTCAGTTAGGACATTCTGGATCTTCTTGATTATAATTCTGTCTTGTCATAATATATGCCTTGGAAATTTCCTTAAGAAAGATCCAAATCTTAATTGTTTTTTATCTCTTACACTAACTATAGCCAAATTCTGCACATATCGTAAGCTCTCAATATTCACTTAATTCAACTAAATTGGTAATTAGTGATATTTTTATACACAGAAATACGGTTTACTTATGACAGAGGCTGCTCAACTGAATAAGTGTGACTGAATGTACTTGAAATTATAGAAAATATATTTTGAAATTGTCTCCAAAGTGGCTACTAAATGTTAATGATTAGCACCCGTTTTAATGAACAGATGGTGAGGAACAATCATTGGAGCCAGAGGGAACGAGTTTAGTGAAGATGTTTTGAAAGGATGGCAGATAGTCTCACAAAGTAATAAGATTTTTTTTTCCATTTTAGAAAAGCCTACTTTACAGTCTAGTTTCTTATTAGGCTTTCCAAGATGCCGCATTTGAATGATGCTGCAATGCAGCACTGTATAGATTACTGGTTTGACAGTTACCAGAGACAAGTTGTGGGAGCCACTATATGAAATGGGATGTCCTCTAGGTTCAGAGCAGCGTTCCAGAACTGAATTTTAGGTTTAGTGCACTTTTATATGAAGGAGTTGAATAAATAAGTCATTTAAATGCAGATGTTACCATTTTCTGTGCTGTTGGGGATTGGTGAAAAGTTACAATCTGTCTGGGGAAAGAACTTTGTGGCTTCTGGATAACTTTATTTCAGGGAAAGGACTTTATAAAAAAGGAACAATGTAACAGCTGCATTTCTTTGGGGGAGAAAAACAAGAACAAAAGGATGTGTAACTCAAATATAAATGTTGAGTCTCTTCAGAAGGTATACATAAAGCCTGATATTTAGAAATGTATGCATTGCATGACAGCATGATTTGTCTTTTAACTTTAGAAAAAGTGACAATGTTTAGCATTAATACCCAGAATTAAATAATTTTTGCTAGGTCTCATAGTGTAACTATAAAAAAGAAAAAAAATTGACAGGCAGGATTTTGTTTTTAAAATAGATACCTTTAGAAAATTTTTATGTAATGTAAAAGCTGACCTGAAACTGAAGAGAAATAAACAGTCCTCTTTTATATATAGTATGTAGTCAAAATGTCAAATGGATAACTACAGTACTAATGTTTCTATTAGTACTGAAAATAAGCTCTATTTTCAAAGGAATAGGAAAGGGTTTAAAGAGTTTAGAATTAAGCTTCATGTCAAATAAATTGATGTAATTGATAATTATGAGGCCTTGATAGTTATACAGAATCATAAGGGACCACTGGTTATAGATGTTATATTTTGAAGTATTAACTTCTTGATATTCATAATAATTTGTTATTTCTATAGAGAAAATTTTAAAAGGAAAATATATTTACTTGTCCTGAATAATGTCATAGTAGACTTAATTGCACTACCTTGGTGGCTCAGTTAGTAAAGAATCCTCCTGACAATGCAGGAAACCCCAGTTTGATCCCTGGGTTCGGAAGATCCCCTGGAGGAGGGTATGGCAGCCCACTCCAGTATTCTTACCTGGAGAATCCTCATGGACAAAGGAGCCTGGGGGGCTACAGTCCATGGGGTTGCAAAGAGTCAGACATGACTGAGCGACTAAGCACAACACGGACTTTTAATTAATAGATATTAAAAGAATCAGGGTTTCCTGGTAGCTCAGTTGGTAATGAATCTTCCTGCAATGTAGGAGACCCCAGTTTGATTCCTGGGTCGGAAAGATCTCCTGGAGAAGGGATAGGCTACCCACTCCAATATTCATGGGCATCCATGGTGGCTCAGATGGTAAAGAATCCACCTGCAATGCAGGAGACCTGGGTTGGATCCCTGGGATGCAAGGTCGCCTGAAGGAACGTATGGCAACCCACTCCAATATTCTTGCCTGGAGAATCCCCATGGACAAAGGAGCTGGACAGGCTACAGTTCATGTGTCACAAAGAGTAGGACATGACTGAGTGACTAAGCACACACAAAAGAATTAGGAAAATAATGACATTTGACAAAAGAACAAACAATGGATATCTTGAGTTGAAATGAAAATAATGAGATTGATGGTGAACAAAGTATTGGTCAGGATCCCTAAAGGTAAGGAAAACTAAAACCAGTGTTGTAAGAAAATTCTCTCCTGCATGAAGGAACAAAGTGGGAAAATATTTTAAGAACAATGCCAAATGTGTAAACATTAACCTATTATCACAATGAAGATATAACCAATATAATACATTATACACATGAATATACAATGTTGAAATTTATAAAGTAAAAATGTTTATAAAGTAAAAATGAAACACAAGAAAATATTGAAAATAATATGATAGCTCTGTTTGTTTTTAACCCATTTCTTACAAATAAATGCAATAAGTAAAATAGGATAGAGGACCAGTTGATAAAACAAGTATTCTGATCATATACACTATAGTTCTAAGAAGTATGCTAGAAGTTGAGAACAATAGAAATGTGGTAGTCTAATGGGAGAAATATCAATAACCTCAGATATGCAGATGACACCACCCTTATGGCAGAAAGTGAAAAAGAACTAAAGAGCCTCTTGATGAAAGTGAAAGAGGAGAGTGAAAATGTTGGCTTAAGACTCAATATTCAGAAAACTAAGATCATGGGATCCGGTCCCATCACTTCATGGCAAATAAATGGGGAAACAGTGGAAAGTGACAGACTTTATTTTGGGGGGCTCCAAAATCACTGCAGATGGTGACTGCAGCCATGAAATTAAAAGACGCTTACTTCTTTGAAGAAAAGTTATGATCAACCTAGACAGCATATTAAAAATCAGAGACATTACTTTGTTAACAAAGGTCCATCTAGTCAAGGCTATGGTTTTTCCAGTGGTCATGTATGGATGTGAGAGTTGGACTATAAAGAAAGCTGAGTACCAAAGAATTGATGCTTTTGAACTGTGGTGTTGGAGAAGACTCTTGAGAGTCCCTTGGACTGCAAGGAGATCCAACCAGTCCATCCTAAAAGAGACCAGTCCTGGGTGTTCATTGGAAGGACTGATGTTGAAACTGAAACTCCAATACTTTGGCCACCTGATGAAAAGAACTGACTCATTTGAACAGATGACCCTGATGCTGGGAAAGATTGAAAGTGGGAGGAGAAGGGGACGACAGAGGATGAGATGATTGGATGGCATCACCAACTCAATGGACATGAGTTTGAGTCAACTCCAGGAGCTGGTGATGGCCAGGGAGGCCTTGTGTGCTGCAGTCCATGGGATCGCCAAGAGTCAGACACGACTGAGCAACTGAACTGAACTGAAGTGAACTGAATGTAGCTCAACATTAAGTGAGCTAAATACATAAATCCCCACTAAACAACTACAAAATTGTTACATCATTGTTCTCAAATTAAAAGTCACAATGATATACCACCATCTAGTCACTTAACTTCAGAGAAGGCAATGGCACCCCACTCCAGTACTCTTGCCTGGAAAATCCCATGGACGGAGGAGCCTGGTGGGCTGCAGTCCATGGGGTCGTTAAGAGTCGGACATGACTGAGCGACTTCACTTTCATTTTCACTTTCATGCCTTGGAGAAGGAAATGGCAACCCACTCCAGTGTTCTTGCTTGGAGAATCCCAGGGACGGGGGAGCCTGGTGGGCTTCTGTCTATGGGGTCGCACAGAGTTGGACACGACTAAAGCGACTTAGCAACAGCAGCAGCAGTTGCTTAACTTATAGGGACTGATACTGTAGTCCTTAGTGTTTTCAGGGAAACAAGAAAACTGAAGCTCTCATATTTTAATAGGATGGCTATAAAATGGGAAAAAAAAAACTACTTTTAGTGTATACTTTATATGAAGAAGCAATTCTATTTTTAGGAGTTAAAACAAGAAAAAATGAAAACATGTCATGTAAAGACTTTAACAGAATTTTTGTTAACAGCTGTTACAGGTTGAATTGTGTCCCTTGAAAAATATGTTGTGAACCTGTGAATGTGAAATAGGGTCTTTGCAGATGAAATAGGGTCTTTGCAGATGAAATCAAGTTAATTGAAATGAGTTCATTAGGGTGTGTCTAATCAAATATGACTGATGTCCTTATAATAAGAGAAAAATATCATGTGAAGACACAGCTGCACAGGGAGAACCATGTGAGGACAGAGAGATTGGAATGAGGCATCTGCAGGTAAAGGGATGCCCACAGATACCGGAAACCAGTAGCATCAAAAACTGATTCTCCCAGAGGCAGCAGAGCGAGCATGGTCCCACCAACACCTTGATTTTCGACTTATAGACTCTGAATTTCTGTGATTTTGAGCCAAACTAATGTATTAGTTTGCTATGGCAGCCCTGGTGAACTAATACCTTAAACTTATGCACAGATCTGGGCTCTGGAAACAATCAAGCTGTTCATCTAGAATAAAAGGATAAAGAAACTATTGTTTCCATACAGTGGAATATTACTAAACAAGATGAATACCCAGGGTATGCGTTGAAAACATTGATGAATCTCAGGAACATTGTTCAAATGGGAAGAAGCCTCTTTAGGGGTGACCATGAGCATATATTATAAGCCTTTAGGTCTGCAATATAATAAGCTGAACAAAGGAAAATTTTAGTTAATAATGCATAAAATAATTCCAGCTATAATAATAAATAAATCAAGTGTCTTTTCCTTAATAACAATATGCACTTTAAATTCAGCCTGTGATCATTGAATAACTATTGCCTATTAGAGATGGCAATGGATCGTTTCCCTTACTTGTAATTAGTATAAGACAATGCGCACACTGTAATAGAGAACTATGTCAGAAAAAAAAAATCTAAATATGTTGCAATAATTTATTGCCATTTAATTTTTTTTCAGTTAAAATTCAATTCTCCTTTAAGAGCACACTTACCATTTCTCTTGAGGTTATCCAAAACAAAACAAAAGCAAAATATAAAATATAGTCTAAAACCCTGCAAATTACATAAAAATTGTAAAGGGACAAAACTGCAAAAGTTAGTATTGTAATGTAGTTGGTCATTACATTTGCACTGCAGTTCCTCTTTAAATATCAGAAAAATTTTACACAGCACTGGTTTTCATGGGAGAATTTGATATCCTCATTTTCAAAAGACTATGCAAAGTCTTTTATTGTGTGCAGCATTGCATATTTCTTACCTATTTCTAAATGGATTTTGGTTTTTGTCTATGTACTACATTAACAACTTATGGAAGTTGAATACTTTTTTTTTTTGTTTGTCTTTTACTATGGGATATGCTTGGAGAATTAATGAATGATTTGTAGACAAACAGAGGTAGAAATGCAATGCCAAATGAACTTCTATCTTTGTGTATTTCAACCTAAATAGGGGGATGTGTGTGTGTGCAGTTGTTTCTGGCTTTTTGGTGACCCCATGGATTGTAGCCCACCATGGGCTCCTCTGCCCATGGAATTTTCCAGGCAAGAATACTGGAGTGGGTTAACATTGGATGACATACCCATAATTACTCATATAGTATAATTTAAATTTGAATATTTATTTCTAAGGTTATTTGTAGTCTATAGGGAAACAAATGAAAATTATACCCCTACGTACTTTTTAAAATTATATTTGGTCACAAAGCTTACAGCATATTAAGAGCTCTTTTTCAATTATTTAAATATATCTTATTTTCACTACATATGAGTGGTATACCTATAATTATTCTATCCTTAGTCCTTAAACACTTTTTCTTCCCCTTTAAAATGAAATCATTATTTACAACAGATCTTTCTTGGGGGAAAAAAAAGGCAATTTGTATTTTGGACAAAAGTATATCTGTGCAAAAGACGTAGCCTTTAACAGATGGATTTATTTCAAGTCATTGATTTTGAGATTTTAAAGAAAGCAGCAGAAACGACTTCTTGGTAATTTTTATTGAATAGACTCCTATTAAAGATGGAAGGCATAGCAATAAATAACAGTAACCTTTGTGTAGCATGAGGTATTAAGGCCAAAAACTTCTCATGGGATTGAAGACAATTTTGGTGCTAATTATCCTTTTTTTCTTTATGAAATGTTAACTGTCTAAGAATTAATGGAACAAATCCTTTCAGCTAATCTAATGTTTCAAGAGTTATGTCATTCTTAAATGTCTCAGTTGTTCAATGATAATCAGTGCATTTGTACTGCCTTTTAAAGCCCGATGTCTTTTTCTTTTCCAACCTGAGACTCATAAGTCCTGTATGTTGAGCTGCGTATTCCTCTCCCTTGCTTTTGATAAGGGGCGCTCGTCCAAGGGCAAAATCTCACATTAAAATGTTGCTAAACTTGGAGATTTGACTGACACAGCATTATAAACCACCTTGATCTTTCCACTCACTTGCAGAGCCATCAATCCTCACACGAACGGACATTGAGATGAAATGTCCAGACAAGCGTGGAAAATGGCACCTTGTCACTGTCATGGCTGCAGTGACTCGATAGCCCTGAGAAAACCCGCAGTCTCAGGTTATTCCCCTGAGTACAAGTGCCCTGCATCGGGCCTGACCAAGAAACAGCGTTGTTTAGGATCAGAAGGATCAGGTAATTTCCTTGCTTTTCTCTTTTTAATACTAGAGGCTGCTATTTGCCACCATGATGAATGCTGTCATTTGTTGAAAAATTAGTTTCAGCTGCAAGGCTAAGTCTTGCGATCCCTTTAGCAATTTAAATGTCACCTAACAAGCACATCAAACACTTTCAGAGAATACAGAGAGTTCCACCCTGTTAGTAGGTGTAGGGTGAGCAAAGCAATCTCTAAATTTAATCTGACCCTTTGAAACAGTTTCCAAACATTTAATCCGATTTACAGAGAAGAAAGGCCATGTTTTGTATAGTGAAACACAGATACAACTCAAATGATAGGAAAATAAGCTATGAGATTTACATGAATGAGAATTTTAAGTCTTAACAACTGCATTAGCAGAACGGTCTGGAGAAGGCAGCTTACCACTTAGTGTACAAGACGGTTGAGCCTTCCTGCTGCTGTTGCTGCCACAAAGTCTCTTCAGTGGTGAGCCTTCCTAGGACCTTGAAAATACAGAGTTTGGTTCAGAGATTTGCAGGAATATAAAAGTAAAGTTTGCTACTGCATCTGTTGAATTGGTTTATATGCTTAACTCACTTAAATGGTATTATTCACAAGCGGCGGATATAAAAACCACAGTGACAGCTTATCAGTTTAATATAAAAACTAGAGCAACAATAAAAGAAGTTCATGGTCACAAAATGGAGAAATATAGATGGAAGTGAATTATGAAGTAGTCATTTGGGGAAAAATATAACCCAGGCAGGTAGAATTAATTGGCCTTTGGCCTGCCTGGATTGTATGGTCATTGTCATCTCTTGAAATAGTTATCTGCTACAGGGATGTGCTTGGTCATTGTAGTAGAAATGGTTGTTAAACCTCATTCTTCAACAATGATGCTGACAAACTAGTTTTTCCCTGACATATTTTCTTTAGCTATCCACAGAATACTCCCTTCTGTATCTTGGTTCTTTATTAAATTTAATAGCATTATGAAATTGCAGTTTTATTTGACAAAATATGTCAGATTTCTGTTTTGCTCTTTCTGTTTTTCATTTAGGGAATAACTAGCTTCTTAGGTGAGTTCCACTAATACTCTATATAATTCTTTTCACATTTTATGGATATGATTACCAAGCATTTCTTAAAAAGAAGTACATGGCTAATTGCTTTCCTGGTGGCTCAGTGGTAAAGAGCCCCCTGCCAGTGCAGGAGATGTGGGTTCAATCCCTAGGTTGGGAAGGTCCCTTGGAGAAGGAAATGGCAACCCACTGCAGTATTCTTACCTGGGGAATCCTGTGAAAAGAGGAGCCTGTACAGTCCATGGGGTGGCAGAGTCGGACAGGACTTTAGAGTCTGAGCACACAGCATGGGCCAGCTGTTAAATTACATGAGGTTTCTGTTTAAGATTACTCACCTTCCCTCAGTTGTATTGAAAGTTGCTTCTAGTATTTGAGAGCCACTGAACTGGAGTATGTTTGTAGCCTAAAAGAAGTGAAATGCATTTGGCATTTCAAAAATATTACATTCCCAAGTATATAAATTATATGCATTAGCTTCTCTTTCTCTTTTTTTTTTCCCTCTTCCCTGGGGGCACAGACAGTAAAGAATCTGCCTACAATGTGGGAGATCTGGGTTTGACCCATGGGTTGGGAAGATCCCCTGGAGAAGGGCATGCAACCCACTCTGGTATTCTTGTCTGGAGAATTCCATGGATAGAGGAGCCTGGCGGGCTACAGTCCATGGGGTCATAAAGAGCCAGACATGACCGAGCAACTAATACACACAAAGTTAAGTAACAATGTTGTTCTAGTTTCAGGTGTGTAGCAAAATGATTCAGCTATGCATATTCATTTATCTATTCTTTTCCTAGCTTGTTCTTAAGGGAGAATTTTTAAAAGAAATATTTTGTAAAGTTTAAATTATGTAGAGAATTACTATCAAACTTCTTTGTCATTAAGTTCCTTTCAATATCAAATGCATCTTCCTGATGACATTAGCATAATGAAAGGCTTTGGGAAATCTTGGCAGATTGCTACAAATGTTAGTGAGGAGAAAGGCCTTTTGAATGTATTTTAAAAAGATAGAGTAGAAGTCTTGGCAGTAATTGACAGATGATACATCACCTCCATTCCCATATCACCTGGGGTTTCTTTTGTTTTCTTGTTTTGCTATTTGGATGTTTTATTTTTGCATTCAGAGTGAGAAACTCATAGAAAAATATACTGAAAGGCAAAATAGTGGAGAATGATTTGTAAGGGGTCTGCAAATATTGTCACATATGATTGAAAATCTAAAAAATCTATAATTTTTCTTGTTAAGACAAAATTCTTGGCTTTTAGCACAATAGTAAATCTAACTTTAAATGCTTCTTTCAAGTTTACTTTTCCCTGCTTCCATTTACCCTGAAGTTGATAATAGGGGTGTGTTTCTGCTAACTGAAGGAGGTTTTAGACTTTCCCTGCTCTTATTCATGGCAGTCCTCTCTTTCCAAGTGCCAGGTTGAACATTCCTCTTTCTCTGAAGGCTCCCTCGATGCCTTTTCTATGCATTCCCTACATTTATAGGCACTAAAGTTTCTATTAATACATGTGCTTAGTCACTCATGTCCACCTCTTTGCAATCCAATGCACTGTAGCCCACCAGGCTCCTCTGTCCATGCGGATTCTCCAGGCAAAAATCCTGGAGTGTGTTTCCATGCCCTCATTCAGGGTATTTTCCAAACCCAGGGATCTAACCCAGGTCTCCCCCATTGCAGGCAGATTCTTTACCAACCTAGCCACCAGGGAAGCCCAAGAATACTGGAGGGGGTAGCCTATCCCTCCTGCAGGGGATCTTCCCAACGTCCTGCATTGCAGACAGATTCTTTACCAGCTGAGCTTCCAGAGAAGCCCAGCAGTTTTTTCATTATATAACAGTAATTTGTATAAATAACCTAACTTTCTCAGTTGAGTACCAATATCCCTTTAGGTATTTGAAAGTGTTTCATTTACTCTTACTTCACTAAGAGTGAGAGTGAACGTGAAATGACTAGTGAAATACCTCATACAGTGTCTGCACCTGGCCGCTGTTCAATAATTCTTTGGGGTAGTAAGGAATGGGCTTCCCTGGTGGACCAGTGGGAAAAGAATCCACCGGCAATGCAGGAGCCCCAGGAGATGTGGATTTGATTCCTGGGTTGGGAAGATCCCCTGGAGAAGGTCATGGCAACCCACTCCAATATTCTTGTTTGGAGAATCCCACGGGTAGAGGAGCCTGGCAGGCTACAGTCAACAGGATTGCAAAGAGTCAGACATGACTGAAGCAACTTCGTGCACATGCATGTAGTAATGAATAATTAGATGAAGGGATAACAACATGAAGACTATATCTCTTCAGAGCCTTCACTTAAAATTCAGTCTTTATCTCCAGTGCTTGTGAACAATTTAATTTCCAAAAAATTAATTTCATTTCGTATTTTAATGAGTATGTGCAAATGCATTCTGCTTTCTCATCTTTTTCTGCCTGGAATGGTTTATCTTCCTTACATACTGTGATTATATGAAACTTATAGAGTAGCAATAGATTTGATAGACATAGCAATATCCTGATAAACATCACTTTCTATTTTCCTTGACTTTTGCAACTTACCAAGGAAGGAAAGATGTTGTTGCTTTGTGGATATGTTCTATGAGTGAGTTTTGGACCTACTAATGTTTTGTGTTTTTTGTTTTCTCAAATCTACTGTATACCACATCTTTCTGCAGAATTTCACCTTCTTAATAGGTTCCAGCCCCTTTCCCCCTGGGTTTATTCTTCTTATCCCAGTTTTTCTCCTGTTATCTGTCCCTCTGTTCTGGCCACTGGTCTGCCACTTGACTGCTGCTTTGAACTGTGCCATTTCACATGTGACTCCAGTCCATCCTGGCCAGGAACTGAAGGCCCACCCTAAACTTGGACTCTCTTTTCCTCATTATCCAGAGCCCTGTCACCAAAAAACAAGCACTTTCCTACAAGTCCAGCCCCATCCAACCTGGGAGAGAGAATCACACATTCAGGTTACTATGAAAATAAAGTGTTACCCTTACTTGAGTGCCAGCTGTGCCTCAGAATTGATGTAGACACTGGGGAAGCAAAATGAGGAAAACTTTCAGGAAGACCATGTTCTTGGAACTTAGAGTCTAGTTTGGGGAGAGCAGAGCAAAGAACAAAAATATAAATAAATAAATATTAATTGGTATAAATTGTATGGAGAATATATGGCAAAATATAATGCATGATTTGGGGAGGAGACATGACACATATGAAAATTTTGAAACAACTCATTGATGAAACTCTGAACAGAAGGAAGAGGTTCCAGATGGGTAAGACAGCAAATCCGAAGACTTTAAAGTTTAAAGTGGGTATCATCTAAAAAGAGAAAATGAAAGGTGTTTAACAGAAGCCCATGCCCTGGGTCTTCTGAGATTCCACTCTGCTGTAGCTGAGCCCTTGCTCAGTGAGTACTTGTTTAAATTTCTCAGTGGTAGTATCATTACAGACACACGGCCACTGCTTCTAGAAGCATTCACCCCACATTCACGTAACCGGATTGCCCATGCTGTGTGTAAATCCCAAACTCTCTTTGTTCAGACCGAGTCTTGTGGTTTCCGTTCCAAGTACATCAACTACAGCCAGAGGGCATCCAGATGCACTTGCAGCACCAAGACTACGCTTCATTTTGCACTCGTGTTCACATATTTATGTTTATTTGCACACAAAAACATATATTTTAACAAGTTCAAATGCTCTTTTCATTTTTCCATATTGCTACAATCTCTCTAAATTTTAGAGGTTATGTAATTTCATCTATCTGTGTAAATATACCTGTCTATTGTATGTAATCAGATGAGATGGAATCAGGATGAGGTGAGCTGAGTTCTGATGTGTAGACTGTTAATTATATTTTATATTCAGGTTACTTAAGTAAAACCAAGATGTCATTAAAACTCATGAGGTTGTTAAGAGGAATAAAACACATACGTTGCAGTGTTTGATGTGGCTGTTTTAATACCTTCTCCTTTAGTTATGGTAAATCAGGGTTTTTCTATTAAAAATGCAAAGAATTCTGTGATCTGATTCCTTGAACTAATGTATATGGCGATTAAATTTGGAAAGAATTTGCTGTACCTGTGACTATGTATTAGTTATGAACGGGCCGATCAAACATTCTAATTCTTTTACTTAAATAAGGAGAAAGAGTTCAAATATAGTAAAGCATGATCTTATTCACTTCTAGTTGTTACTCAAAAAATAATTGCATAATACACATATCATGGGAAAATGGTGATGTTTTAAAATATGCTTCCAAAAATTATCTTAATTTGACAGAAAAAAACCACCAGGAATCAAAACTAGGTCTAGAGAACATATTAACACTTTTAAAATTATCTTATGATTTAAGGTTGATTTAACTGGATAGCATTATCTAAAAGTCCTCAAATATGATTGATGGAAACATTAAAGAAGTCTTTCATCTCAAACTTCAAATATAAATGGTACATTGAAAAAAAGGTAGGCCATGTAGCCTTCCCTACAGAGTCAGAAATCCTTAATATTTTGAGACCTTAACTTCACAAATTATTTAATAGTCTGTAACACAACACTCCTAATATTTGTATAATTGCATACTCTCAGTAAAGGGCTTTCTCTTCAGGCTTGTGATGTTCAGATTTACATGTCTTTAAACACATACTAGTTTTGAACACACAATCCTAACATAACCTGACCTCAGTAAGGTAATGGTTTTTCTCACCACCCAGAAGCCTTTATTAATCCCAACAAGAAAGGTAGTAATTAAGTGAGCACCCAAGAATGCAGTCTCTTGGGTGACTTTTGCTCACCAACTGAAAAGTGCTCACCAATGATATTAAATATATCATCCTGCAAGCTACAGACCATGGCATTCTCTGAGATCCTAAGTCCTGGTATTAACCACTATGAAATAAGAAGCCTGTTTGGATAACTGGTTTCTTTATTACTAATACAGAAGCAAATCTGCATTAGAAACTGAACAATATTTGCAGTCAAGCAGAGACTTGTTAAGGGAAAATGCCTTTGCCAGATTCTATGTAGAGGAAGTGACTGCCTAAACATTTTTCTCTGCGTTGCATTAACTAACCCAAAGAGAAAACCACTTGACTCCTTGGACAAGGATGATATTCATGTTGGAAATCTACATTTTTAAAGACATATACAAAAACTCTATGTTTGCCCCCCTTCTCCTTTCTGTAAGGTAAAGGGAATTTTCAATGTATGTAGAAATCCTAAATAGATCTTATACAATTGTATAATACTAAGTTAAACATTCATTTTCTTTGCACTGGCTCATAGAAGGAATGAATGGTTCACATCATTATTGGCTACCTAAGAAAGATGATGTTTTTCCATTTAATTAGTAACAGCTGAAATCAGCATATGTTCTTTATGTAATAAGTTACATAAAATCCACCCCTGTTTTTGGTAAGACAATTGCCCCAGTAGGCTGGAGAATGACATGATAGTATAATATTCCACCATGCACATAGAGTTTTCTCAATTAAGATTTGTTAAATAATGACTCTACCAAACTGAATACTAGATACTGCAGAAATTATCATAAAGCTGATGAAGTTCACGGAATCCGTGGATTTTAACTCTTCTGGTATTAAATGGGCTTGACTCCCCCTTGGTCTGGTTTTTGTAAATTTAGCTTACAAAAGAAAAATCAGGAAGTTTATTGACTGCATAGATTCTTTTTTTTTATATCTTGTTCATATTTTCCATGTAACATCACAGGAGATAATCATTAATTTGATAAATATTGATTAAAAATCTCCTATAAGCCAAAAAAGAAAGAGAAAAATAAAATGATTCAAAAAATATTTTTTCAAAGAGCCAGCAATTTTAGCATGAGAAGTAAAGCATATATAATTTAAATACAATGAAGAAAACACAGTTTTATATATATAGTATTTACTGTTGTTGGAATTTAGAGGACTAAATCATTCCACTTATAGAAGTCAAGGTAAGTCTCACAAACTTTAATGTTAAACAAGATACCTAATATATATAGATAGGGGTGTGTGTGTCTGTGTGTGTGTGTGTGTATCTTCAAAGTATTTATGCCTTATGAACAAAAAAGCCTATATTTTCTTTCATTTTACTAAGACTGTATATTTATTTTACTACATTTGGGAAAGCATTCTTGCCAATAGGATATAGTGTTTTTATGACTTTGGGGTTATTCTTTGTATTTTTAGGTTTTCCAGTACAACTTGACCAGCATAATTCAAATAGTCACTTTGGAATGTGAGACTGCTTAAGCCAAGGAATGTCCCACATACTGTGGTTATATAATGTAATTATTATTAATCAATTAGCAAATATTAATATGAATATCATAGTTGATGCTAATTACTAAAAAAGTCGCATGTTTATAAAATACCTTTATATAACAAGCACAATTCTCCTTTCTTGAAATAAAATGGTTTAAAATTAATTATAGGATTAAAACCCCTGGTTTGGCAACCCAGTCCAGTATTCTTGCCTGGAAAATCCCATGGATGGAGAAGCCTGGTAGGCTACAGTCCATGGGGTCACAAAGAGTCGGACATGACTGAGCGACTTCACTTTCACTTTCTTTCACTTTCAAGTGGGACTTATAACTACTGGTAAAGCTCATCCTATCTCATAACTGCAATGTCTTCATTTGAACTACTCCTACTTACTTTTCAAAACACTATAAGTCACCTCTTCCAAAAAGTTTTTCCTTACTTTACCCAATACCTATGGGAATGATATACCTTTTCTAACATAGCTGGGTGCTTAACACTTTCCTTGTGTTCATCACATTTGTACTGTATTATCAGAACTGACCAACTGATTCTGTCTTGAATTAGCTTTAGGATGACATGGTCAAGTTACTTAAAGGTTATTAGCTTCAGTACTCTCTTCTTCCAAATGGATACAGTAAGAATAATCACTCAAATTGTACATAGTTATTGTGAGGATTACACAAGCTAATTGTGTAGGACTTATCACAGAGTCTGATGATATTAAAGAATCAACAAATACTCCGGCATGAATATATGATGAATGAATGAATTCTGAGGGACTCAGTTCATTCTTCGTTACTGGGCTCAATTCCTGCCTCCTTCGTTTCTGTTCATTACGAAGCTTATTGAGTTCCTATCCTCTGAGAACCAATTCTGCTTCTTCATTGAGCACAGTCTGAGACCCAGAATAGTATTTCTAAATTAACTCCATGCGCTTTACTGGTGGCAGTCAATCTAATGCAGAGAAAATTTCATGTTCTGATATTCATTAGCTATTTACAACCAGAAATGATCACCGGGGGAACAATGGTTTGATCTCTTGATTCGATTATTTAGTATTTCTATGTTTCAGGTTCTGTAGCTGTATTTTATAAACATTTCCTTAATCTTCACAACAATCATGTGGTACTTATTTCTAGACAAAAACTAAACTAAAGTGAGGCTCAGAGAGATAAAATGATTTTTATAAGATCACTCAATTAGAGGATTGAAACTAGCCTGAACTCAAAAGTCCACTAAGCCACATGTTTCATGGTCCCATTTGTTTTTCATTCTC
Source organism: Bos mutus (assembly GCF_027580195.1). Classification (NCBI taxonomy): domain Eukaryota; kingdom Metazoa; phylum Chordata; class Mammalia; order Artiodactyla; family Bovidae; genus Bos; species Bos mutus. The sequence continues at coordinate 10,070,265 of NC_091640.1, read as the reverse complement.
TATTTTCCCCACCCAGAATGTTTCAAAAGTATTTTGGGGATTATAGGCTAGATATTTTGAAAAAACTCAGCAGGTAATTAAAATAGTGCCTGAAAATATTCCAACACACTGAGACCATAGTGAGCAACATTAGAGGGGGTTGTTTTGTTTTAAATAGAAGGACAAATAAATGTTAATTATTTTTGGAATTTCTATGAATGAAGCATTGAGTTTGTTTTTCTTTGGTACAAACCATTGTCAGCATGTTACTCAAGCAAGGCTCAAAATTAGGAAGCTTGAAGGGTTTCCCATTCCTGTTTCCAGGGCTCATACAAATGACAGAACGGGTCAACCAGTCTCTTCCGCCAAATCTGACGCTTAGAGGGGTTCATGTCTCCATGACCTCTTTTCTGCAAAACGTTTCACTTGCCATAAATTGTAGAGAACGATACAATTCCTATGATAAATGCAGTTTACTATCTAAAAATTACCCTTGTCAATGATGTTCAACCAACATTGATATGTGTCAACACTTGAGCTATAAAAGAGATTTAGAAGCCTCCCTGTCTGTCCGTATATCTATCTAAGATGCCTGCATGTATTTTTTGAAATACAATATACATATATACTTCAAAATATTTTAAAATATATTCTTCTTTCAGTTCAGTTGCTCAGTCACGTCTGACTCTTTGCGACCCCATGAACCGCAGCACGCCAGGCCTTCCTGTCCATCACCAACTCCCAGAGTCCACCCAAACCCATGTCCACCGAGTCAATGATGCCATCTGACCATCTCATCCTCTGTTGTTCCCTTCTCCTCCTGCCCTCAATCTTTATCAGCATCAGGGTCTTTTCCAATGAGTCAGCTCTTCGCATCAGGTGGCCAAAGTACTAGAGTTTCAGATTCATTATCAGTCCTTCCAATGAACACCCAGGACTGATCTCCTTTAGGATGGACTGGTTGGATCTCCTTGCAGTCCAAGGGACTCTCAAGAGACTTCTCCAACACCACAGTTCAAAAGCATCAATTCTTCGGCCCTCAGCCTTCTTCACAGTCCAACTCTCACATCCATACATGACCACTGGGAAAACCATAGCCTTGACTAGACGGACCTTTGTTGGCAAAGTAATGTCTCTGCTTTTGAATATGCTATCTAGGTTGGTCATAACTTTCCTTCCAAGGAGTAAGCGTCTTTTAATTTCATGGCTGCAGTCACCATCTGCAGTGATTTTGGAGCCCAGAAAATAAAGGCAGCCACTGTTTCCACTGTTTCCCCATCTATCTGCCATGAAGTGATGGGACCGGATGCCATGACCTTAGTTTTCTGAATGTTGAGCTTTAAGCCAACTTTTTCACTCTCCTCTTTCACTTTCATTAAGAGGCTCTTTAGTTCTTCTTCACTTTCTGCCATAAAGATGGTGTCATCTACATATCTGAGGTTACTGATATTTCTCCCAGCAATGTTGATTCCAGCCTGTGCTTCCTCCAGCCCAGCATTTCTCATGATGTACTCTGCATATAAGTTAAATAAACAGGGTGACAATATACAGCCTTGACGTACTCCTTTTCCTATTTGGAACCAGTCTGTTGATCCATGTCCAGTTCTAACTGTTGCATCCTGACCTGCATACAGGTTTCTCAAGAGGCAGGTCAGGTGGTCTGGTATTCCCATCTCTTTCAGAATATTCCACAGTTAATTGTGATCCACACAGTCAAAGGCTTTGGCATAGTCAATAAAGCAGAAATAGATGTTTTTCTGGAATTCTCTTGCTTTTTCGATGATCCAGCGGATGTTGACAATTTGATCTCTGGTTCCTCCACCTTTTCTAAAACCAGCTTGAATATCTGGATGTTCACGGTTCACGTATTGCTGAAGCCTGGCTTGGAGAGTTTTAAGCATTACTTTACTAGCGTGTGAGATGAGTACAATTGTGTGGTAGTTTGAGCATTCTTTGGCATTGCCTTTCTTTGGGATTGGAATGAAAACTGACCTTTTCCAGTCTTGTGGCCACTGCTGAGTTTTCCACATTTGCTGGCATATTGAGTGCAGCACTAATCTACAAATAATGACAATTAAATTGTCACCGTTCTATTGCATATGGTTTAGATAAACAATTTGGTGTTGTTTGTTTAGTTGTTAAGTCATGTCTGTCTGCTATCCCATGAACTGTGGCACACCAGACTCCTCTGTCTATGGGATTTCCCAAGCAGGAGTACTGGAGTGGGTTGCCATTTTCTTCTCCAGGGGATCTTCCCAACCCAGGGATTGAACCTGTGTCTCCTGCACTGGTTGGTGGGTTTTTTAATCACTGAGTCACTAGGGAAGCCCTTAGATGAAAGACGGACAAATTATTGTGACTATATTGCTGATATATGTAGCTGTGAATTAAGTGATAAGTGACTGATGACAAGCAGAATTTACACGAAATTGGAATAGAAATTTATTTAGCAGAATTCTCATTTCCTTTCTCATTCATTACATGGATACACTGGGAAACTTGTTCCATTTATGAAGAGTGTACTACTATGGACAACACAGATATGATCACATTAAAACTATTGGAACAGGATTTCTTGTACCATTGCTTTCAATGGGATAATTTAATTTGAATTTATTTACCTTCTTGGTAGTTTGGTATGTGTGTGTGTGTGTGTGTGTGTGTGTGTGTGTATGAAGCAAGTAATGTGTGTGGTATTTTGCACCCTTTTATACACATCCAGATCTATGGCTTTTATTTATTTCTTCTCTGCAGTTTTCAATGGGAAGGTAGCAGCTCTGTTTACCCCAGATAAAGTATTTTAAATTACTATTTGAAGATATTTCTTCCTATATTATTGAGCTACAATATTTTATTCTCATTATACTCTGTGGTGATTTCTTATGATCATATAAATTCTCTTTCGAGCTAACCTTTGAAGGCAAGCTGTCACACAGTGATAGTCTGGCCTGTGCTTTGAGCTTTTCCTGTGTATACAGACAAGTCACCCCTCAGAGTTGCACATTTACTGCCATCTAGTGATTGAATAATAAATATATCCTGTGTGCTTAAGTTACTATTGTTTTATTTTTTACCACAGTGACACTGAACCAAAGAATGATAAAAAATGTGAACTGAGTAGTCATGCAGACTAATGCAAGAAGAAACTCAGGAGCTTGGAGAATAAATTTCCATCACCATTATGGGTTTGAGTCAGGATTTGACATCTTCTCTACTTATATCCTGTCCAGTGTTCCTTTTTACCCCACTGGTCTCATCGTCTGACTTGATCATGTTTTCTTTTCCTTAGCTATTTCATTTCAAAACATTTAGTGTTAAAATGCTATTTTCCATGTTGCTGCTCTATATAGTGTCTAGAAATTATGGGGACTTTTCAATTATGAAGCAACAGCCAAAATGACAAGATTTTATTGACTGAGTTTATATACTGAAAATAGACATTTCTCCAAAGAAGACATACAGATGGCTAACAAACACATGAAAAGATGCTCAACATCACTCATTATCAGAGAAATGCAAATCAAAACCCCAATGAGGTACCATTTCATGCCAGTCAGAATGGCTGCTATCCAAAAGTCTACAAGCAATAAATACTGGAGAGGGTGTGGAGAAAAGGGAACCCTCTTACACTGTTGGTGGGAATGCAAACTAGTACAGCCACTATGGAGAACAGTGTGGAGATTCCTTAAAAAACTGGAAATAGAACTTCCATACCACCCAGCAATCCCACTGCTGGGCATACACACCGAGAAAACCAAAATTGAAAGAGACACGTGTACCCCAATGTTCATCACAGCACTGTTTATAATAGCCAGGACATGGAAGCAACCTAGATGTCCATCAGCAGATGAATGGATAAGAAAGTGGTGGTACATATACACAATGGAGTATTACTCAGCCATTAAAAAGAATACATTTGAATCAGTTCTAATGAGGTGGATGAAACTGGAGCCTATTATACAGAGTGAAGTAAGCCAGAAAGAAAAATACCAATACAGTATACTAACGCGTATATATGGAATTTAGAAAGATGGTAACAATAACCCTGTATGCAAGACAGCAAAAGAGACACAGATGTATAGAACAGTCTTTTGAACTCTGTGGGAGAAGGAGAGGGTGGAATGATTTGGGAGAATGGCATTGAAACATGTATAATATCATGTATGAAACAAATCGCCAGTCCAAGTTTGATGCATGATACTAGTTGCTTGGGGCTGGTGCACTGGGACAACCCAGAGGGATGGTATGGGGAGGCAGGAAGGAGTGGGGTTCAGGATGGGGAACATGTGTACACCCGTGGCAGATTCATGTTGATGTAGGGCAAAACCAATACAATATTTTAAAGTAATTAACCTCCAATTAAAATAAATAAATTTATATTAAAAAAAGAAAATAACCTCAGTAAATATTTCAAATATGTGTTTTAAAAGGGGTAAATTATAGTGGTGAGAATGACTCTGTGTTGACAAATTTCATTGCTTAGAAATCTTAAGCTACTTCAGTAGGATTTTCATTTTTTAATGAACATATTATTCTTACACTGTTTTGGTAAACAATTTTCTTAGAGACAAGGCTTAAGTCTATATTTATTGCTGAAAAAATCTGATATATACAGTTTGCAGCAGACATCTTTAATAAAATATTTAAAAGTGAAATAAGTAAGCAATATGTTTAATTCATATGTAAATGAATATTGACCAAAAGGGCAAATTTAAATTATGTTGTTTAGAAGACCAGACATAACATTTTAAAATTCGGTTGTTTTTCAGAATTGAATAAGCACGACAACTCTTGTTCCTAAGTCCTGCTCAAGTGTCTCAAATTTATTTACCTTTCTCTGGAAACCTGAAGATATACATCTAATATATCTTTGAAAAATGCATACTCATGGAATTTATCTAATTGCCCCAACCTTTTTTTTTTCCCCCAAGTAATCTGACTTGGTATCTGAAAATAAGAAAATAGCAGCAAATTTTGGAGTATCTGCCTCGTTGGGGAAAAAAAAAAACCTGGTACCTTGAGATAGCAATTTTTGGACTTTCTTTCCCCCAAAACTGACTGAGGTAATTTTGTTGTTTATCGTACAGCTCTTAGATGAAGTAGAGCTGATGTCACATTTCATTGAGTTCATTCACAGAATCTGCCACAGGCAAAGCAGCAACATAAATGTAGTAGGGAGTCTCAGAGTCTGTGTGGACTTGAATAAACTGGAGATTTCAATACATCCAGTAGATCTGGAGTAGAGTTCAATAGTCTGGGTTTTTAGTTAGTTTCTTAAATCAATTTTGAGAACAATTATTACATTTCTTTTTCTAATTCCTCCATCAACTGTCTATCCTGAACCTTCTCGTGGCTTCCACATCTCAGGGGAAGAGAACTAAGCATAATTCTTTTTTTTTTTTCTCATAGAAGAGAATTAAACATAATTTTAATTTTTAACCAAAAACTGTGGTGTTAGGGACTAAAAAATACCAGAAACTATTGCATGAGAAGAAGCTGCGAAGCCAGACTGAAAAAAAATGATATTCAAGACTATGACCTCAGAGGCGAGGGTGGGATAATTTGAGAAGCTAGCATTGCAACATACACATGACCATATGCAAAATAGATGACCAGTGAAAATTTGATGCATGGAGCAGGTCACCCAAAGCTGGTGCTCAGGGACAACATAGAGGGATAGGGTGAGGAGGGAGATGGGAGGGGGGCTCAGGAATGGGGTGTCACATGTATACCTATGGCCAACATCATGTTGATATTTGGCAAAAAACCATCACCATACCATAAAGCAATTATCCTCCAATTAAGAACAATCAATTACTTTTAAAAAAAGACATGACCTCAGGATCCAAGCCCACTGGCATCACACCTGACCTCTAAAGCTCAGCTGCTGTGTGACGTGTGCGGATGTGTCAATGGTCAGCTTCCTCAAATGGAAGTGCCCCTCAGAAAGGTTCAGGGAATTAAATACATTAATGTGTATAAGGTCTCCAGGCCACCATTTTCCTCAGAGTATAACGGCATCTTACTAATTTAATTAACATGTTAAAGGAATGAATTAACACTTCATCGATATTTATTTCTTATAATTAAGCTAAAAGACGTCTCTGATGTAAACCAGTTCGTTTGACTTTTGAGTCTACTGGAGTAGACTCGCCTTTGGGCCTGCCTTCTGAGAACTGTGTGTGTCCTGTCCTCTCAGAGCTGCTACAGACTCTGAATTTAACAGATCAGGCAGTGACTGTGCTCAGTTTAAAAGTCCTTATGGTGACTAGTGTGGGATGTTATAGTATGTATTAGCTAGTTTTCTATAAATACATTTAATGTGATAATTTACCTAAAATGATTAAATAAGAATATTTGTAAGTTATGGTTTTTGTTTTCCTATTCAGTGTTTATAGACATATCAAACATACATATAAGTGTATGTACATATGTTTAGCACATACCGCAAAATAGTAGCTTTAATATTCTGGATAATTCGAGATCTCAAAGATATCCAATCACCTTTAGAAGGTTTACATTACCAGTAATTGTAGCATGTCCCTTGACTCTATTTCTGAACACTCAACCTACTTAAATGCCATATTCAAATAATTGGGATGTTTTGCCAATAGTCCATTAGTTTTGAAGTATATGAACCTAATGTTACAAGCACAAAAATCAATATGCTCCTGTTTCCATTCTGTTACTTTACAAAATATATATATTTTTGAGAAAAGCACCATGGTTTGCAGATCATATAAACTCAACAATTAATTGAGTTCAATGAAACTGAAAACTATGAACTTAGAAAAGTTTTAAAGTAAAATCTCAAAACATAAATATCAAATAACTGTAGAAACTAAAACATGAGCACACTCTCATGCTGATTCGTACTACCATGGTTATCACAGACAACTGGGGGCCTCAACAAAGCCATGCTTTCCTTCTTTCCTGATGACAGAACCTGAATTTTGCTTATATGTTCTTCCATCGGTTCTGTGAACGTTGGCCTCGTCCCTAGTTTCATAGGATGCGTGTGTGCATGCTAAGTCAGTTCAGTCCTGTCCAACTCTATACAACTCCACAGACTGTAGCCTGCCAGGCTCCTCTGTCCATGGGATTCCCCAGGCAAGAAGCCTGGAGTGGGTCACCATGCCCTCTTCCAGGGGACCTTCCTGACACAGGGATCCTACCCACATCTCTCATCTCGTGTTTTGGCTGGTGGGTTCTTTACCACTAGCGCCACTTGGGAAGTCCAGTTTCATAGGATAAATACTGATTATTCTAAGCTAGTATAGGTGAAAATGTTTGAAAAATGGTCTCTGGCAGTTGGTGCATAGAGAGGTGATATCTGAGCTACTGTAGCCATCCTGTGATGCATACTTCCACCAGTAAAACCTGGGTCTTTTGGTGATGATGGTGGTGATACTCCAGCTGGTGCTCCTGCCACTGCTGCTGAGCCACGGTTTAATCAACTCTGCAACTGGATCTTGTGCAGCTTCTTCTGAGAGATACTAAATCTCTTTAGTCATTGAAAAAAACTTTGTTATACTAGTCACGTTTTCTCCTAAAACTCAGGATCATTAGTTTTTGCCCATATACTTTATTTAGTTGGGTAATTATTAACATAAAATGAAATTTGGTAAAATCATGAAAGGACCAGTAACTCATATCTGGCAATCCCTAGCCCATATCAAGATGAGATTTAAATATTTCTTAAAACATATAGAAAAGTGCTAGACACAATGGTGTGGTTTTACATTATTATATACTTAGAGAGGGATTTCCCTGCTGGCTCAATGGTAAAAGAATCTGCCCATCAATGCAGGAGACATGGATTCCATCCCTGGCTTGGGAAGATCCTTTGGAGAAGGAAATGGTAACCCACTCCAGTATTCTTGCCTGGGAATATCCCATGGACAGAGGAGCCTGGCCGGCTACAGTCTATGGGGTCACAAATAGTCAGGCATGAATTAGTGACTAAACAACAACAACAAATAATTAGAGAATGTGCATTACCTAATCCTGAGGGACCAAGTGCTGCTATCATTTTTTTTAATATTATCATTTTAATTGTGCTCAGTGCAGATCATGTGAAAATTATGTGTTTCTACCTTTACCCAATTATTTTCTCCTTCACAGGATCACTTTAATTTTAGTTTCATGGTAGTTGGCCATGGATATATTAATTTAAAACAAACAAAACATGTCATGGGAGTTACTACAGATGGTTTGCAGGTAGAAAACATAAAAACTCATCACATCATAACCAAACATTTCATCTTGTGGTGGGTAGGAAAATGGCCACTCCAAAGATGTCCATGTTTTAACCCATGGAATCTATGACTCTGTTAGGTTACAGAGCAAAAGATAATTAAAATTATAAACAACTAAACCTAAGATAGTAATATTTTCCTGGATGATCTGGATGACCCTATTATACCCACAAGAGCCCTTGCAAATGAAAGAAGAGGTGGAAGAGGAAGAACCAGAGAGATGGCAGCATGGAAAAGACTAACTTTGAAGATGGAGGAATAAATCCATGAGTCAAAGAGAGCAGGAATCCTGTAGAAGTGGAAAAAGGCAGGAAAATGGGTTTTCCTCTGAACACCTAGAAATACAGCCCAGCAAGCACCTTGATTTTAAAACACTGAGAGCTGTGTTAAACAGGTGACCTTTGGAACTGTAAGATAATAAATGCTGTTGTTCAGTTGCCAAGTCATGTCCGACTCTTTGTGACCCCATGGACTGCACAGACCAGGCTCCTCTGTTCACCACTATCTCCCTGAGTTTGCTTAAATGTGTGTTCATTGAGTTAGTGATGCTATCCAACCATCCAACCAGTTAGTGATGCTGTCTCCCCCTTCTTTTGCCTTCACTATTTCCCATTAGTCTTTTCCAATGAGTTGTCTCTTCTCACGTGGCCAAAGAGAGCTACAGCTTCAGCATCAGTCTTTCCAATAAATATTCAGGGTTAATCTCCTTTAGGATTGACTAGTTTGATCTCCTGCTGTCCAAGAGACTCTCAAGAATTCAAGGGAAGTCCAGGAAAGCCCAACTGAGCACATAAATTTGTGGTAATATATTTATAACTCAGTCAAATCATATGTTTCATGAAAAATTGTTGTGAAAGAGAAGCCATGGTGTTTATAAGGTATCTTTTCTATATTTATTATGTGAAACATTTTAGTGAATTACAAAATTAAAACCATAAGCCAAATCAGTAAGGTGGAAGCTATACCCCACACCCAGGGTAGGAGAAACCCAATTGGGATGGTAGGTGTTGCAAGAGGGCATCAGAGGGCAAACACACTGAAACCATCTCACAGAAAACTAGTCAATCTAATCACACTAGGACCACAGCCTTGTCTAACTCAACGAAACTAAGCCATGCCCGTGGGGCAACGCAAGATGGATGGGTCATGGTGGAGAGATCTGACAGAATGTGGTCCACTGGAGAAGGGAATGGCAAACCACTTCAGTACTCTTGCCTTGAGAACCCCATGAACAGTATGAAAAGGCAAAACGATAGGATACTGAAAGAGAAACTCCCCAGGTCAGTAGGTGCCCAATATGCTACTGGAGATCAGTGGAGAAATAACTCCAGAAAGAATGAAGAGATGGAGCCAAAGCAAAAAGAATACCCAGCTGTGGATGTGACTGGTGATAGAAGCAACGTCTGATGCTATAAAGAGCAATATTGCATAGGAACCTGGAATGTCAGGTCCATGAATCCAGGCAAATTGAAAGTGGTCAAATAAGAGATGGCAAGGGTGAATGTCAACATTCTAGGAATCAGCTAACTGAAATGGACTGGAATGGGTGAATTTAACTCAGACGACCACTATATCTACTACTGTGGGCAGGAATCCCTCAGAAGAAATGGAGTGGCCATCATGTTCAACAGAAGAGTCTGAAATGCAGTACTTGGATGCAATCTCAAAAACGACAGAATGATCTCTGTTCATTTCGAAGGCAAACCATTCAATATCACAGTAATCCAAGTCTATGTCCCAAGCTATGTCTCTGTCCCAAGTCTATGTCCCAGGAATGCTGAAGAAGCTGAAGTTGAATGATTCTATGAAGACCTACAAGACCTTTTAGAACTAACACCCCAAAAAAGATGTCCTTTTCATTATAGGGGACTGGAATGCAAAAGTAGGAAGTCAAGAAACACCTGGAGTAACAGGCAAATTTGGCCTTGGAATACGGAATGAAGCAGGGCAAAGACTAATAGAGTTTTGCCAAGAAAATGCACTGGTCATAACAAACACCCTCTTCCAACAACACAAGAGAAGACGCTATACATGGACATCACCAGACGGTCAATACCAAAATCAGATTGATTATATTATTTGCAGCCAAAATGGAGAAGCTCTATACAGTCAGCAAAAACAAGACCAGGAGCTGACTGTGGCTCAGACCATGAACTCCTTAATGCCAAATTCAGACTTAAATTGAAGAAAGTACGGAAAACCACTAGACCATTCAGGTATGACCTAAATCAAACTCCTATGATTATACAGTGGAAGGGAGAAATAGATTTAAGGGCCTAGATCTGATAGATAGAGTGCCTGATGAACTATGGAATGAGGTTCGTGACATTGTACAGGAGACAGGGATCAAGACCATCCCCATGGAAAAGAAATGCAAAAAAGCAAAATGGCTGTCTGGGGAGGCCTTACAAATAGCTGTGAAAAAAAGAGAAGCAAAAAGCAAGGGAGAAAAGAGAGATATAAACATCTGAATGCAGAGTTCCAAAGAATAGCAAGAAGAGATAAGAAAGCCTTCTTCAGCGATCAATGCAAAGAAATAGAGGAAAACAACAGAATGGGAAAGACTAGGGATCTCTTCAAGAAAATCAGAGATACCAAAGGAACATTTCATGCAAAGATGGGCTCGATAAAGGACAGAAATGGTATGGACCTAACAGAAGCAGAAGATATTAAGAAGAGATGGCAAGAATACACAGAAGAACTGTACAAAAAAGATCTTCACGACCCAGATAATCACGATGGTGTGATCACTGACCCAGAGCCAGACATCCTGGAATGTGAAGTCCAGTGGGCCTTAGAAAGCATCACTACGAACAAAGCTAGTGGAGGTGATGGAATTCCAGTTGAGCTATTCCAAATCCTGAAAGATGATGCTGTGAAAGTGCTGCACTCAATATGCCAGCAAATTTGGAAAACTCAGCAGTGGCCACAGGACTGGAAAAGGTCAGTTTTCATTCCAATCCCAAAGAAAGGCAATGCCAAAGAATGCTCAAACTACCGCACAATTGCACTCATCTCACACGCTAGTAAAGTAATGCTCAAAATTCTCTGAACCAGGCTTCAGCAATATGTGAACCGTCAACTTCCTGACGTTCAAGCTGGTTTTAGAAAAGGCAGAGGAACCAGAGATCAAAGTGCCAACATCTGCTGGATCATGGAAAAAGCAAGAGAGTTCCAGAAAAGCATCTATTTCTGCTTTATTGACTATGCCAAAGCCTTTGACTGTGTGGATCACAATAAACTGTGGAAAATTCTGAAAGAGATGGGAATACCAGACCACCTGATCTGCCTCTTGAGAAATTTGTATGCAGGTCAGGAAGCAACAGTTAGAACTGGACATGGAACAACAGACTGGTTCCAAATAGGAAAAGGAGTACGTCAAGGCTGTATATTGTCACCCTGTTTATTTAACTTCTATGCAGAGTACATCATGAGAAATGCTGGACTGGAAGAAACACAAGCTGGAATCAAGATTGCCGGGAGAAACATCAATAACCTCAGATATGCAGATGACACCACCTTTATGGCAGAAAGTGAAGAGGAACTCAAAAGCCTCTTGATGAAAGTGAAAGTGGAGAGTGAAAAAGTTGACTTAAAGCTCAACATTCAGAAAACAAAGATCATGGCATCCGGTCCTATCACTTCATGGGAAATAGATGGGGAAACAGTGGAAACAGTGTCAGACTTTATTTTTCTGGGCTCCAAAATCACTACAGATGGTGACTGCAGCCATGAAATTAAAAGACAGTTACCTCTTGGAAGAAAAGTTATGACCAACCTAGATAGCATATTCAAAAGCAGAGACATTACTTTGCCAACAAAGGTTCGTCTAGTCAAGGCTATGGTTTTTTCTGTGGTCATGTATGGATGTGAGAGTTGGACTGTGAAGAAGGCTGAGGGCCAAAGAATTGATGCTTTTGAACTGTGGTGTTGGAGAAGACTCTTGAGAGTCCCTTGGACTGCAAGGAGATCCAACCAGTCCATTCTGAAGGAGATGAGCCCTGGGATTTCTTTGGAAGGAATGATGCTAAAGCTGAAGCTCCAGTACTTTGGCCACCTCATGCAAAGAGTTGACTCATTGGAAAAGACTCTGATGCTGGGAGGGATTGGGGGCAAGAGGAGAAGGGGACAACAGAGGATGAGATGGCTGGATGGCATCACTGACTCAATGGACATGAGTCTGGGTGAACTCCAGGAGTGGTTTTGGACAGGGAGGCCTGGCATGCTGTGATTCATGGGGTCTCAAAGGTTCGGACATGACTGAGCGACTGATCTGATCTGATCTGAGAAGAAATATTTTTGACACTACTGACAGATTTTTAAATAAAGGCAAATAGGATGTAAGTGCTTATCATGTCAACATGTAATACATTTTGGTTGTTTGTGATTTGTAACCCATTTGTAATAGTGTTTTTGTAAAGACACACCTCTTGCAAAGTGTCTACAAACCACAAGTATTTCACATTGTTAATTTTATTTTATAAAAGAGAAAGTTTTCCCATGCTTTTTTTCTCTCATATTTAATTTTGTAAAACCTTTACTTTTTTAAAGAATATATATGTATGCCATCTAGTTTTCCACAGAGATTCATCTCAATATTTTTTGAAAATCTCTTTACATTATATTATAGTAGTTACTGATAGCCTTTAACTTGTATACATTTTCTGAGAGTACACAAAATATTAGAACACTTTTTTAGTAACCAATTAAATATGTCTACTAACATGCATATTTCCCCAATGTATACACTATGTAATTAGTGTTCAGGTCATGTAGAAAGTAAGCCATTTAATTTCTGTGACTATTAAGCATGAAAACATTGATAAGATGATATTTAGAACCATAAATCTCATGAATAATTTTCTTTAGAAGAAAAGAGAAAGCCAAACACATTAAAATTGTAACTTGTGTAATTTTAAAAATAACTTTTGGATTCCATTTACAAAATTGAAAATACTGACCCCCTATAATAGGAAGTTAATCACTATACATTAATCTTTTCTGTGGATCAGTGAAAATAGTCTCAAATATGTAAAATCTCCACTAGCTTGAAATTACAAACTTGAAAAATATTTTAACAGTTTTGATTTTCAGCAATATAAAGGTAATCTAATGAAAATGATGAATATATATACACAGCATTGTCACTGTAAATGTATATCTGTTTGTTGTTACACACCTTAGTATTTTACAAATGCAGAAGTAGAGACATGAAGTGAACAGTTCCCATTTGTGACTGAACAACCCATCATGATAATTCACTTTCTTTTCTCTGAAGCTTCATTTTATTGTCTCATTGATGAGTGGTAAATTATGATATGATACAAATACATTTAAAACAATGTAGGACAACACTTTCTTCTACTCTTTTTTAACTTGTAATTGTTAAAATTATTCTTTAGCTTCTGGCTAACACTTCCTCTTCTGTCAAGTCCTTTTGAGTCTCAACCTGAAAAATGTTTCCTGTTTACTGAGTTTTTCTGCAAAATACATCACAAATATTGCTTCACTGACACCTCATTAATTCTTAAGTTTGGTAAATGAAAACGTTTTCTGTATGTCGGAAATTAAATGTTTGCAATGCCATTTTGTTTTGGTTATAATTTCCTTATTGTATGCTAATTAATAAATAGCACATCTTTATAAATTCTGGATTCTCTAATTACCTCTGTCTTTATTTATAACATCTTTATTCATATGGTCCATTTGATCTACACAAGTTTCTCTCTTTAAATCGCAATACTGAAACAACTCAAAATGTCTAACTACTATATAAAAGGAGGATATTGGTCCCATGAGTTAAATGGGTCGTCTGAATCTCTATTACAAAAAAATCACTCCTATCTTTTCCAGGAAAATTATCTTTGACTGAGATTTGAGTACTGATCATTGTAGTCAGTTCCTTGTCTTTTGGAAATGGGAAATTTCATACTAAGAGCTATTACTGGTCTTATATGAGAAAGTGACCAAACTTTTTTGTTTCCCAGAGGAAAAAAATCTGTGTAAATAAGAGGTTTCTTAGAAGATTTGTCTATTCCCTATATTCTTCTACATCTGGTATGTTTTAGTTTGGTAAATGACATTTGCAGCAAGATTTCCAACATTTTGCTAAGTGGAAAAATGACTTTAAAAATTTAAAGCAAAATTTTGTGAGATCAACAAAGCTGTGAAGCAGAACAAAACAACATATTGACAATTAAATGTGTTTCAGTTTTAGAATCGTTCTAGTTTATCCACTCAGCATTGAAGAAATATGATTCTCGGAGTAGAAGAAGTTGTTCCTTAGATTTTCTGGAACTGAAAATCTTACAATATTAATTTTCTTGACATCTGCTAAAACTTCATCCTTTCTACTATTTCTTAACAGTTTTGCTGAGTTGTGGTGTTAATTAAAGCAGAAACAGAAACCTTGTGTGACAAAAGACAAAAATTGAAATGGTGACTATACACCAAACAACTCAAGCTGCTGCTGCTGCTAAGTCATTTCAGTTGTGTCTGACTCTGTATGCAACCCCACCACGCTCCTCTGTCCCTGAGATTCTCCAGGCAAGAACACTGGAGTGGGTTGCCATTTCCTTCTCCAACGCATGAAAGGAAAAGTGAAAGTGAAGTCATTCAGTCGTGTCCGATTCTTAGCGACCCCATGGACTGCAGCCTACCAGGCTCCTCCGTCCATGGGAGTTTCCAGGCGAGAGTGCTGGAGTGGGTGCCATTGCCTCCTCTGGATCTGCTCAAGAAGTTAGAGAAAAATGTAAATTTTTTAGATATGTTCACTTCTCTTCCAAAGTGATAAAATAATCAAATTTATTTTTTTATTTATTAAAGAAAACATATGAGCAGAAATAAGCCCCACGCAAATTTGAAAGTAATGACTATTCCATGTTATTTTACATGTGTGTATTCCCTGGTGACTCAGTGGTAAAGAACTCACCTACAAATGCAGGCTTCCCTGGTAGCTCAGTCAGTAAAGTATCTGCCTGCAATTCAGGAGACCCAGGTTTGATCCCTGCATCAGGAAGATCCCTGGAGAAGGAAATGGCAACCCATTGCAGTATTCTTCCCTGGGAAATCCCGTGGACGAGGAGCCTGGAGGGCCACAGTCCATGGGGTCACAAGAGTTGGACACAACTTAGCGACTAAATCATCACCAACGCAAGAGACACGGGTTCAATCATGGGATTGGGAAGATCCCCTGGAGAAGGAAATTACAATCCATCCCAGCATTCTTGCCTGGAGAATCCCCCTGGACAGAGGAGCCTGATGGGCTACAGTCCATGGGGTTGCAGAGTTAGACACTTCTGAGCGATTAAGTACAGTATTGTTTCTTGGAGAATTCCATGGACAGAGGAGCCTAGCGGGCTATAGTCCATGAGTCAGACATGGAGACTAAACAAAGATGTGTTTTCATCCACATACATCTGTCTTTCTCCATATCTTTCTCTCTGTCTCTGTATGTGAAAGTGAAGTCGCTCAGTCATGTCCGACTCTTTGCGACCCCATGGACTGCAGCCTATCAGGCTCCTCCATCCATGGGATTTTCCAGGCAAGAGTGCTGGAGTGGATTGCCATTTCCTCATTCATATGTATATATGTATAAAAGCTCTAATATGGATAACTGACTTCGACTTTCACATAATACAAATAATTTTTATTGTTGATATATTGCATTTTAGAAGTAATTAATATAAAAATATTGACATATTTTGGACAGCACTGGTAATTTTAACCAAAAAACGTCATGTGTAAATAGATACAGTATATTAAAAATAAACAAACAACAGAAGGCCAACAGACAAGAGAAGATAAAATAGTAACATCAGAAAATTGGCATTAATTAAAATCCTACTTCTAAAGGAAAATATATTTAAGTAGCACATGGCCATTTATCTAATAAATCACCTGTATGTATTCATTGTGGTTCCATAAGTGAGTTTGCTAAGTGTTGTTATATATGCTCAGTATACCAGCCCCTCATTATTTATTCAATGCTGGCTGAGACCCATTAGTCCAAAAGCCCACCTCCAAGACACTCCAATTTTTACACATCCAGTTATTTCAAAATGAGCCCAAACAGGCAAATGTTTTGACACTTAAAACCTGACTGCTTTTCACATAATGGGAAATCTCACCCAATATCTGTAAGGCACTGATAAAATAAGGCTTTGTGGTTACAAGGAGTCTAAGCTGCACCGCATTTCAGTTTTCAAACTTAGACCCAAAGACTCCCAGCCAAGCTGCTGCTGAGGGGTGTCACCTAGACAGCCGAGTCTCCTTTTCAGTTTTCCAATCTCCCTCTCCCTGGAAGGTCCCTGCCCTCCTCTCTTTTTGAGTAGCATAGACCACTCCCCCCAACCAGCGCTCCCTCCTCTGAACTGACTCCAGCTCTGAGGGACATCCCCTCCACACACACACACACACAATTGTAAAGGCATCGCCCAGTAAAGCTTGTGTGTGCTGCTGTGAGCTTGTCCTGTTACACTAGACTCTCCAATGTCAATGTCAAAAGCCAGATGTTTATAATTTTTTGCTTGGATCATTTTTAGTGCTTTTAATTCTACCATTCCTTAGCTATCCTTATTATCATTTAGTAAGAGATTTTTCTCTGAAATACTGTAATATTCACACTTTTAACTTGATGTCTCATATTTTGAAAAGCCAAAGCCTTTTAAAACCTACCTTCTTATTAATTTCACAGCATCTTATACTACTTTGGTTACTTAGCTTTAAATTCTCAGTTTTAATACAATATCTAGAACATATTTTAAATAAACACTTGGTGTAAGGATGAATAGTTATAATTGTGAATAAAAACTTTGTATTTTTTAGGCTTGACATCATGGTAATACATATGTGTGAGGAGCTGAGATGTGGCTTTTTACTAAGAACATTCTCCTGATAAATATTAGGACATGTATTCCTTTGCTTTTACGAAAATCACATGCTCTTTTAAAGGTTTTGGATTCTATTTAATCAAGCATAAACAAAGCATAAAAAAAGGAGTGAATAACTATCTGAAACAGCATGGAACTCTGCATTGGGCAATTGAGAAAGATGTTTCATTGCTATTAAATAAATACAGCAATGCTATAAAATGAAATAAAACTGAATTAGATAAAAATAATTTTAATGTATGATAGAAGGAAGGAAAATGGAAAATTATGAGATAAAATAACTCAGTTTCCTCATGGCCCATGAGTAATTCAATATTACAAAAAAATGAAGGTCAGATATCTAAATACACCTGGTGATTTTTGAGTGTCAAGAAGATTTATTCATGCTCAAGAAAGTCCCCAAAGATAAGCCTCTTTCTTAGAGAGTGGCTTAGGAAACTTGAAAAGATTTGGACACCGAGAGGGCAATGAGGGAAGAGGAAAAGATACCACTTCTGGACAGGTGCTGAGTTATTGTGATTCAGACTTATATATTCAATATATCTATACATATATGCATGCATACAGTATGCATATAATTTCTTTATATTCATGAAAACTGTAGTGCTGCTAATTATAGAGGTTTACATTACTGGGAATATGAAAGAGTATATCATCAACCCCTAGGAATAACGTAATATCTAGTCCCTCTTATAATACCAGACAAAAAGTAAAATAATCACAACAATCCTTAATCCAGATCCTCTTGGACAACTAAAAAGTTTTTAAATGCAGTTTTTAAAATGTTTGTATTTGGGGAGGACATTGAATATAATGGCACCATAAGCAGCAAACCCACCAAACATGAGTTCCTTATAAGATAATAAAGCCCAGAGGGTTCAGTCCTGCAGAATACCATAATTTTTCAAAGCATCATCATTTAGGTAAGCCCTGATGAGCTTCTAAGGCCAGCAGTTTGCATGTGGGGGTACGGGCATCATTCTGCCTCCCTCAGTTGTGGGCTCTTTTTTCCTTCCTCCTGTCTACAGCACTAAAATTTTAGAAAATTTGTTTATATTGTGTGGTTTTGAGCAAAAATAAGGTTTTATACCAAAAATATGTTATCTAAACATGGCATATATATATTTATATACATATAATATATATATATATTTTAATGCATTTCATCTAGATTTTAAATTATTCTTGCTCTTGGTAGAATCTATTCCATGTAGTGTCAGTTGCTCAGTTGTGTCTGACTCTGTGATCCCATGAATGTAGCCCACCAGGCACCCCTGTCTATGAAATTCTCCAGGTAAGAATACTGGAGTGGGTAACCATTCTCTTCAACAGCTGAAATTTGACTGAAGGCAAATCTGTACTTCGTCTCTTCTCTTCTTGAAGGAAAGACAGATTGAAGTTGTTTCAGTATTTGGGGATCCCAGGTCTCCTAGGCTGTGTATGTGATCACTGGTTGGTTGCTTGATGATAAGATTTACAAATGTCCTCTCTTTTGTCACAGGACTGCATGTTTGGTGTCCTTGCTCTGACTCCTTAGTGGCCCAGAGTCCCACTAGCACCTATTAGTCTATTGAATGACTGTGTGTCTGGTTAGAAATGGAGCTTGAGATTTCATATTCTTTAATAAGAGGATTGCCATAAAATTAAATGGCATCTTTGAAGACCACTCTATAATCCTGAACAAAGGTAAACCTTGGTCAAGTAAGCAAGGAAAATAGTTAATCAAAACTAATAAAAAGCTTGAAAATTATTAGACGAATAAACAATATTGCCTCCTTGGAGCAATATTTAGAACCTTGGAGCTAGTTGGCAAACATAATGAAATAGCTAAAGTTTGTAATGTACTTTTGTACTTTACATGAGCAATGTATATTTGTTCATAATTTTCATCCTTTTGGGACTGCCCTGATCATCCAGTGGTTAGAGACCACACTTCCACTGTAGGAGGCCCAGTTGAATCTCTGGCCAGGGGAACTAAGACCCCTCATGCCACGCTATGTGGCCAAAAACCATTTAAAAATAATAATCTTTCTTTTAAAATAATAAAAGCAGTCTTATATACTTCATCTAGATTTTAAATCATTCTTCCTCTTGGTAAAATCTCCTATTGCATACAGGGTCAGTCACTCAGTCATGTCAGGTTCTTTGCAATCCCGTGGGCTGTAGCCTGCCAGGCTCCCCTGTCCATGGACTTCTCCAGCAAGAATACTGCAGTGGGTAGCCATTCCCTCCTCCAAGGGATCTTCTGAATCGCAGGCAGATTCTTTACTGTCTGAGTCACCAATTGTTGTTCAGTCGCTCAGTCATGTCCAACTCTTTGCAATTCCATGGGCTGTAGCCTGCCAGTCATCTGACCCTATAACCAACCATCTTACCCTCTATTGTCCCCTTCTTCTCCTGCCTTTAATTTTCTCAGCATCAAGGTCTTTTCTAATGAGTCAACTCTTTACATCAGGTGGCCAAAGTATTGGAGCTTCAGCATCAGTCTTTCCAATGAATATTCAGGATTGAGTTCCTTTAGCCACCAGGGATTTCTATTAATGGATATCATGGCAAAATTGAGGAAATGAAGTTAGTCACCCATGACACAAAATATATAGAGGCTTCATGCCTTGACGCCTAAAGTGATGTTCTCAATTGTTTTGCTCTCTAAGAGTTCACACTTCCAATCATTATTGATAAATAATTTAAAAACAAAGGAAGCAAACACCCTTCTTAATGTTTTTAAACAATATCTGGTTAATAGGCATAAACTAGATTATCCCAATAATTAATTGGTAACTTTTTTCTAACTGGTGTTGGTTTATAGTTATTTTTTATAAATATATATTAGTTTCTTTGTGTGTCAATTTCCATAATAACAAAATCCTCTGCATTATGCATTTTCTGTATATGCTTTTTTAAAGCATGTGTTGAATAATTTTGGCCTCACTATAAAAGAGCCTTGGTTTCTGATCTTATTTTTAAAAAAATTTTGTTTAAAGCCATCTTTCTCGTATCAAAAATCCCTCATCCCACTGCAGATGAGCCATGAATCTTCACTGTCTCACTGATTTTCAATGATATGCTGTCACTTAGATGATGATTGCCTCAGCTCTGTCATCAACTATTCATGGCATTCAAAATTATTGCACACTTTGTAAGAAAATAAAAGAGTTGTCACAGAAATTTTAAAATGAAAATATGTATGCAGAATTATTATTATTTTGTGTGTGTGTGTGAGAGAAAAAACGTTGCTAATAGTTACAGTAAGAGTCTGATCTGGGCTTATTTCGGCCTTCTGGGTATAGTGTTTTTTATTGTTCTTTTCTTCCCCAGAATTTATTTAAGCTCCAGATTTATGTATCCCGTTGTCTCCTTGATGTACCCACTTTACAGTCTATAGGGAAGATTTTGGCATTTGACATGGATTGGGCACCCCATGGTGAGAGCAGACAAAACTGAGAAAAATCACCATGTTCAAACAATTAAGGGAGCCTTGGAGATGTGACAATTCCCCCTCAGTTGTATAAGCAGGAGATGGTATGTGTGCCCTGCCCATGTCCGCACCACAGGCTGGCACACTCATCCCCCTCCCAGCTATCAGCCTTGCAGGTAATGGCCCCCAAAGCGCTCCCCCACTCTGAAGAAATTCCAGGGCTTATATATAACAGAAGATCCATCTTGTTGGAAGGATTTAACTGTTATTTCTATTTCTCTGATATATATATAATACTTATCATATTATCTATTTCTCCTTTGATGGCTTTTGGCAGTTTATGTCTTTCAGGAAATTGTTCCATCTCATCTAAATATAAATTTGTGTCGGCATAGAGAGTTTTATACTATTCCTTTAATCTTTCCAGGGGCTTCCCTGGTGGCTCACATGGTAAAGAACATGCAGGAGACTCGGATTCAATCCCTGAGTGGGGAAGATCCCCTGGGAAAGGGCATGGCAACCCACTCCAGTATTCTGCCTGGAGAATTCCATAACAAAGGAACCTGCCGGAGTACGGTCCATGGGGTTGCAAAGAGTCGGACACAACTGAGTAACTTAACACTTTAACTTCACTTTTAATCTTTCATGTCCATGGGAATGGTAGTGATGACTCTTTTTTCATTTCTGATTTTGGTAATTTTTTTAAAAACTACTTTTTTGGTTGGTCTGACTAGAATTTAATCAATTTTATTGATACTTTCAAAGAATCCACTTTGATTTCAATCATTTTTCTCTATTGTTTCTCTGTTTGCTTTTTAAAATATGTAAACATTTATTTTATTTTGCACTTTAGTGAGTTATAATCAGAAAACTTGCAATATATTTAAACATCTTAATTTGATATACAGATAGCATTGTGTAATGATTCCCACAATCAGGTTAATTAACACATCCATCACCTCACATAGTTATGTTTGGGGGAGGGTATGTATGTAAGAATGCTTCAAATCCATTCTCTTAGCACATTTCAAATATAGTCTGTGCTATACATGAGATCCTCAGAATGGATCCATCTTATAACTGGACATCTGCATCTTTTGATGAATCTCTCCTCATCACCCCCAACCTCAGTCCCTGCAATCACCACTATACTCTGTTTCAATGAGTTCAATGTGGTTTTTTTGTGTGTTTATGTTCCACATGTTACCATACAGTATGTCTTTCTCTGGCTTGTTTCTGATATATTCTCTAAGGATTTTTGTTTCCTTCTTCTGCTTGCTTTCTGTTTAACTGTTCATCTTTCTCTAGTTTAATAAGTTAGAAGTTTAGATATGACTTTTACTTCATTCTATTTTTTTCTTCTATGTGCCTCTAATGCTGTTTGTTTTCCCTTAAGAACTGTTTATCAGCATTCCACAAATTTTGATGTTACATTTTTATTTTAACTCAGTTCAATTTTTATAAATTGCCATTTGAGATCACGTGTTTTGTAAAAGTATATTATTTACTTTCTAAAACTTTCCCTAGTTATCTTTCTGTTATTCATTTCTAGAGTAATTCCACTGTGGTCTAAGAACATACTTCTTATGATTAAAAAAAAAAAATTGTTGAGACATATTCTGTGGCCCAGAATATAACCTGTCTCCATGAATGTTCCACTGTGTGCTTAAGAATGACTTGTTTTCTTAAGAATGAATTGTTGTATGTTGCTGTCGATTGATATTTTGTATAAAAGTCCATTTGCATATGTGTGTTTGACATCTGTTCTTACTTTTGTTATAGCTTTTTAGATGAACCGTTTAGTCGATTTTGTGATATTCTTGGCCATTGCTACTTCAGATATTTCTTCTGCTCTATTTTCTGTCTGCTCCTTTTAATGTTCCTTGTATGGTGTTATACTTTTTGAACTTTCCAGGTATTAAGCATTTTTTCTTTGCTCTTTTTCCCCCTTGCATTTCAGTTTAGGATATTTCCCATGGACATATCTTCAAACTCACTGTTCTTTGCTTGATCACGTCATGCTTGAGGACAGCCTTCATTTCAGTTACAGATTTTTGACTTCTACCAGTTCCTTAAACGGCAATCCACTCCAGTACTATTGACTGGAAAATCCCATGGACAGAGGAGCCTGGTAGGCTACAGTCCATAGGGTCACAAAGGGTTGGACATGACCGAGAGACTTCACTTTCACTTTTACTTTAGTCTTTAAGTTTATACTACCTGTATGTTCTTGTATGTTATTTACTTTCTTCTTCAGACTACTTGATACATTAAAAAATAATTATTCTAATTCCTTATCTGATCTTTCTAACATCTGTGTCATACCTGAGTCTGAGCTGGATGTTTAGTTTGTGGGCTTACGCCCATTATCTCCTTATCTTTGGTTATATCTTGTAATTTTATGTTCAAGGTGGGCCTTGGTTCTAGGAAAGGGTCTGTGTGTTTCAGCTCTTTTCACGTTCAGTTCAGTTCAGTTGCTCAGTCTGATGCTTTGCAACTCCTTGAACCAAAGCATGCCAGGCCTCCCTGTCCATCACCAACTCCCAGAGTCTACCCAAACTCATGTCCATTGAGTTGGTGATGCCATCCAACCATTTCATCCTCTGCCGTCCCCTTCTCCTCCTGCCCTCAATCTTTCCTAGCATGAGGGTCTTTTCAAATGAGTCAGTGCTTTGCATCACGTGGCCAAAGTATTGGAGCTTCAACTTCAGCATGAGTCCTCCCAATGAACACTCAGGACTGATTTCCTTTAGGATGGACTGTTTGGATCTCCTTGCAGTCCAAGCAACTCTCAAGAGTCTTCTCCAACACCACAGTTAACCCACTGTTGTTGAACTGGAGCCTGTGATGTGATGGTAGGGGTAGTGCATTAGAGTATTCAATAACAATCTGATTAATTATCAGTCTCTTAGTTGCATTGGCACTTAAGCGCGGGCGGCTGTGACCGGCGCACTAAGCGCAGCCGAGAGGAGCTACCGCACGTCCGAGGTCAGGGGCAGAAGCCGGGAGGATCCCATGCCCGAAGGTGGCGGCCAAGAGTAGTTACCCCACGTTTGAGGTCAGGGGCAGCAGCCGAGAGTGCCAGGCTGTGATGGCACAGGAACGCAGAGAAGAGCTACCCAAGTCCGAGGTCAGGGGTGGCGGCCGGGAGGAGCTACCCCACACCCCCACGCCGGAGTCCAGGGGCAGCAGATGGGAGGAGCTACCTACCCCACACCTGAGGCCAGGGGCGGCGACAGGGAGCAGCAACCCCACACCCAAGGCCAGGGGCGGTGGCCAGGAGGACCAACCCCACGTTCAAGAAGCGGTGGCCACAGGGGCACAGGAGGGCCTAGAGGAGCTATCCCACATTGAAGGTCAGGAAGGGCAGCTGTGAGGAGACACTCCTTATCCAAAGTAAGGAGCAGTGACTGCGCTTTGCTGGAGCAGCAGTGAGGAGATACCCCACACCCAAGGTAAGAGAAACCCAAGTAAGATGGTAGGTGTTGCAAGAGGACATCCCTCACAGAAAACTAGTCACTCTAATCACACTAGGACCACAGCCTTGTCTAACTCAATGAAACTAAGCCATGCCCGTGGGGCAACCCAAGATGGGCGGGTCATGGTGGAGAGATCTGACAGAATGTGGTCCACTGGAGAAGGGAATGGCAAACCACTTCAGTATTCTTGCCTTGACAACCCCATGAACAGTATGAAAACGGCAAAATGATAGGATACTGAAAGAGAAACTCCCCAGATCGGTAGGTGCCCAATATGCTACTGGAGATCAGTGGAGAAATAACTCCAAAAGAATGAAGGGATGGAGCCAAAGCAAAAACAATACCCAGCTGTGGATGTGACTGGTGATAGAAGCAAGGTCCGATGCTGTAAAGACCAATATTGCATAGGACCTGGAATATCAGGTCCATGAATCAAGGCAGATTGGAAGTGGTCAAACAAGAGATGGCAAGAGTGAATGTCAACATTCTAAGAATCAGCGAACTGAAATGGACTGGAATGGGTGAATTTAACTCTGATGACCATTATATCTACTACTGTGGGCAGGAATCCCTCAGAAGAAATGGAGTGGCCATCATGGTCAACAAAAGAGTCCTAAATGCAGTACTTGGATGCAATCTCAGAAACGACAGAATGATCTCTGTTCATTTCCAAGGCAAACCATTCAATATCACAGTAATCCAAGTCTATGCCCCAAGCAGGAATGCTGAAGAAGCTGAAGTTAAACGGTTCTATGAAGACCTACAAGATCTTTTAGAACTAACACCCCAAAAAGATGTCCTTTTCATTATAGGGGACTGGAATGCAAAAGTAGGAAGTCAAGAACACCTGGAGTAACAAGCAAATTTGGCCTTGGAATACTGAATGAAGCAGGGCAAAGACTAATAGAGTTTTGCCAAGAGAGTGCACTGGTCATAGCAAACACCCTCTTCCAACAACACAAGAGAAGACTCTATACATGGACATCACCAGATGGTCAACACTGAAATCAGATTGATTATGTTCTTTGCAGCCAAAGATGCAGAAGCTCTATACAGTCAACAAAAACAAGACCGGGAGCTGACTGGCTCAGATCATGAACTTTTTATTATCAAAATCAGACTTAAATTGAAGAAAATAGGGAAAACCACTAGACCATTCAGGTATAACCTAAATCAAATCCCTTATGATTATACAGTGGAAGTGAGAAATAGATTTAAGGGCCTAGATCTGATAGATAGAGTGCCTGATGAACTATGGACTGAAGTTCATGACATTGTGCAGGAGACAGGGATCAAGACCATCCCCATGGAAAACAAATGCAAAAAAGAAAAATGGCTGTCTGGAGAGGCCTTACAAATAGCTGTGAAAAAAAGACAAGCAAAAAACAAAGGAGAAAAGGAAAGAGATAAGCATCTGAATGCAGAGTTCCAAAGAATAGCAAGAAGAGATAAGAAAGCCTTCTTCAGTGATCAATGCAAAGAAATAGAGGAAAACAACAGAATGGGAAAGACTAGAGATCTCTTCAAGAAAAGTAGAGATACCAAGGGAACATTTCATGCAAAGATGGGTTCGATAAAGGACATAAATGGTATGGACCTAACAGAAGCAGAAGATATTAAGAAGAGATGGCAAGAATACACAGAAGAACTGTACAAAAAAGATCTTCATGACCCAGATAATCACAATGATGTGATCAATGACCTAGAGCCAGACATCCTGGAATGTGTAGTCAAGTGGGCCTTAGAAAGCATCACTATGAACAAAGCTAGTGGAGGTGATGGAATTCCAGTTGAGCTATTCCAAATCCTGAAAGATGATGCTGTGAAAGTGCTGCACTCAATATGCCAACAAATT
The DNA here is from genome assembly GCF_027580195.1 of Bos mutus. NCBI lineage: Eukaryota > Metazoa > Chordata > Mammalia > Artiodactyla > Bovidae > Bos > Bos mutus. The sequence continues at coordinate 10,044,385 of NC_091640.1, read as the reverse complement.
TGGAAAACTCAGCAGTGGCCGCAGAACTGGAAAAGGTCAGTTTTCATTCCAATCCCAAAGAAAGGCAATGCCAAAGAATGCTCAAACTACTGCACAATTGCACTCATCTCACATGCTAGTAAAGTAATGCTCAAAATTCTCCAAGCCAGGCTTCAGCAATATGAACCATGAACTTCCTGATGTTCAAGCTGGTTTTAGAAAAGGCAGAGGAACCAGAGATCAAATTACCAACATCCTCTGGATCATGGAAAAAGCAAGAGACTTCCAGAAAAGCATCTATTTCTGCTTTATTGACTATGCCAAAGCCTTTGACTATGTGGATCACAATAAACTATGGAAAATTCTGAAAGAGATGGGCAGACCAGACCACCTGACCTGCCTCTTGAGAAATTTGTATGCAGGTCAGGAAGCAACAGTTAGAACTGGACATGGAACAACAGACTGGTTCCAAATAGGAAAAAGAGTACGTCAATGGCTGTATATTGTCACCCTGCTTATTTAACTTCTATGCAGAGTACATCATGAGAAACGCTGGACTGGAAAAAACACAAGCTAAAATCAAGATTGCCGGGATAAATATCAATAACCTCAGATATGCAGATGACACCACCCTTATGGCAGAAAGTGAAGAGGAACTCAAAAGCCTCTTGATGAAAGTGAAAGTGGAGAGTGAAAAAGTTGGCTTAAGTCTCAACATTCAGAAAACGAAGATCATGGCATCTGGTCCCTTCACTTCATTGGAAATAGATGGAGAAACAGTGTCAGACTTTATTTTTGGGGCTCTAAAATCACTGCAGATGGTGACCGCAGCCATGAAATTCAAAGACACTTACTCCTTGAAAGGAAAGTTGTGACCAACCTACATAGCATATTGAAAAGCAGAGACATTACTTTGCCAACAAAAGTCCGTCTAGGCAAGGCTACTGTGACAAAGGCTGAGCACCGAAGAATTGATGCTTTGGAACTGTGGTGTTGGAGAAGACTCTTGAGAGTCCCTTGGACTGCAAGGAGCTCCAACCAGTCCATTCTGAAGGAGATCAGCCCTGGGATTTCTTTGGAAGGAAAGATGCTCAAGCTGAAACTCCAGTACTTTGGCCACCTCATGTGAAGAGTTGACTCATTGGAAAAGACTCTGATGCTGGGAGGGATTGGGGGCAGGAGGAGAAGGGGACGACAGAGGATGAGATGGCTGGATGGCATCACTGACTCGATGGACGTGAGTCTGAGTGAACTCCGGGAGTTGGTGATGGACTGGGAGGCCTGGTGTGCTGCAATTCATGGGATCGCAAAAAGTCGGACACGACTGAGCGACTGAAATGAATGAATAGTTGCGTTATCTTTGCTAGTGACTTGATGAGTTTTTCTCTCTCTTCTTCCCTCATATAATTTTGTGTCACTTACCCCCTATTCCTTTAGCTGGCTGCAGTATTATTAGTTTATATTATTAAAGTCTCAACCCCAGGTTAATAGGTTGTTGCTGTCATACTTAGAGGGGGCAGGACGGCTGAAAGAGGCTGGAGTGGAGAGATGTTCTGTACAGCCATCTGGAATGAAGTTTCAGAACACGCTTCGGTACGTCTGGTGAATTATTTTTTCCTAGAGCATAGGCTTTTGCTGTGAAGATGGCTCTGGGTATATTTACAACTATTTTTCCTTTTCTCTGTGGGGCCTCAAAGGGAATTTTTCCATGTGGGGTGTATGAAGGGAAAGCTCAGGGAAATGTGGTGGCTCCTGTAAGACTGTTCCTCTAGGAATTTCTTACTTTAGCACTAGTCCACAATCAGCCTCCACCCCTTTGTCAAAATTACCACTTATGTTTTGCCAGCAGTTTATAGCTCCAATGGTTTCCAACTCAGATAAGCAGATTTCAGCTGCTAGATCACCATGAGCGTACGTGCTTCTCCAGATTTCAGGGTGGCTGTTTGCCTTCCAAACTCATTTCTGTGATGGGTAAAAGAAAATTCATTCATGTTTAGTTTCTCCTGCTGTTGCTGGTTTTCGTAATGGGAGAGACAGCCTCCCAGATCTTTACGTGCAGTTACTGAAATCAGAAGTCTTGAGCAGTTTTTCAAGCTGAGCAGTTCTGTTTTTGGAAGACATGACCATTCAACAGAATCCTGGAGAGTCTGTGTTGATTCCTCAATTCTGTGTTTTCAGAGCCTCCACACTCTAAATACATCTGCCATCACTCTGTATTTGGAACCACCCGCCCGGAGGAGCGGTACAGCCTCTACCGCAGCTTGAAGCTTTTCCACTGCCTTCCCTTTTCCTGCTACCTTTTTGTAAATGGCAGTTTCCTGAGTTTTTGAAAAAGTGAATCAAAGTTCTATTCCCAAGTGCACTGTGTGCTGCTTCCAAAATGTTTGAAGTGCCAGCAAACTCTGTGCCTTGTTATTACTCGAAGAAGGCATGAGGTACAGCATCTAAAGTTTTATAAAGAAGTGACGTGCTAGCATGCCTTGGGGAAACTAAGATCCTGAATACTTCACCAAATATGGGTCTTATCTCCTACCCCTGCATTCATGTGTCTTTCTCACTCATTCCTGTCTGCCAGGAATTTGCTTCTTGTCATCAATGTATTCCCTGGAAGAGTACATGGCAACCCACTCCAGTATGGACAGAGGAGCCTGGCAAGCTACAGTCCATGGAGTCACAAAGAGTCAGACACAGCTGAAGTGACTTAGCATGTACACGCACATCAATATATTAACTAGCATAGTGTTCTTCCTACTGCTACTGCTGCTAAGTCGCTTCAGTCGTATCCAACTCTGTGCGACCCCATAGACAGCAGCCCACCAGGCTGCCCGTTCCTGGGATTCTCCAGGCAAGAATACTGGAGTGGGTTGCCATTTCCTTCTCCAATGCATGAAAGTGAAAAGTGAAAGTGAAGTCGCTCAGTTGTGTCCGACTCCTAGGGACCCCATTGACTGCAGCCTACCAGGCCCCTCCGTCCACGGGATTTTCCAGGCAAGAGTACTGGAGTGGGTTGCCATTGCCTTCTCTGAGTGTTCTTCCTAAGGTCTACATAATTAAAATCCCTTTATACCGTATGATTATAGAAAGTAGAACAAAGTATCCCTGAGTCCAGAGAGCAAAGATTTTCTTCTCAGCTTGCTTTTGATCTTCATGTGCACTAAGAAGAAAATATTTACTAAATTCTGCCAGGTGTCTGAAGCCATGCTTCTCTGCTCTCATGAGCATAAACATCCAGGACAGCAAGTGCCATTGAGTTATGACCTGTTTACGCTTATCATTGTGCACAGCCATTGAGCAGGATCCATCTGTTTCTACAGTGTCCAAAGAGGTAAATTAAACAGGGGAAGATAGAAGCCTCTCTCACTACATTTTTCAAATATTCAAAGGTGCACTAATTTCTGTGACTTTACTTCTGACTTACTGTCACTGGTGTACATGTGTGTATTAGGTGGTGGGTAAGGGGAGGGAAGCATTTAATGGGTTTTCACTTGATGTTTTGCAAGGTAATGCCCTTATTTCACAGGCCAGGGAACCGGTGGGAGGCTTCCATCAGGTTAAGTGTATCTATCCCATTAAACTTTGAAAATAAAATAACTGTAAGGTAGTTTCTTATTGCTACTGTAACTTAATTTGCATCTTAAAACAAAAACAAAGTTATTATTTTACATTTCTGGAGGTTAGAAATTCAAGTGGGTCTTATTAAGTCCAAAATTAAGGTGCTGACATCAAGATGAGTTCCTTTCTGAAGTTTCTGGGTAAATTTTTTTTTCTTGCCTTTCTATTTTCTGGAAATTTCTTCCTTCATTCATTATGAAGCAGAGACATTGCATTTCCAGCCAAGGTTCATATAGTTAAAGCGATGGTTTTTCCAGTGGTCATGTGTGAAAGTGAGAGTTGGACCATAAAGAAGGCTGAATGCCAAAGAATTGATGCTTTTGAACTGTGGTGTTGGAGAAGACTCTTGAGAGTCCCTTGGATTGCAAGGATATCCAACCAGTCCATCCTAAAGGAAATCAGTTCTGAATATTCATTGGAAGGACTCATGCTAAAGCTGAAGCTCCAATACTTTGGCCACCTGATGCTAAGAGCCAACTCATCAGAAAAGACCCTGATGCTGGGAAAGATTGAAGGCAGGAGGAGAAGGGGATGACAAAGGATGAGATGTTTCAGTGGCATCACCAATTCAATGGACATGAATTTGAGCAAGTTCTGGGAGATGGTGAAGGACAGGAAAGCCTGGTGTGCTGCAGTTCATGGGGTCGCAAAGAGTTGGACACAATTGAGTGACTGAACAACAACAATGTCAGTTTTAACTCTGCTTCCATTCCTTTAACTCTGCCTCTTCTGCTTCATCTTTTCCTTATAAGGACTCTTTGAATTACATTGATTGCTCTCTAATAAACCAGGGTAATCTCACTATTGAGAGGCTTTACTTTAATCACATCAAATAAGTCCTGCTTGCCACGTGGAGTAAGGCTCCACAAGTTCCAGAGATTAGAACAAGGACTTTTGGGAAGGGGCATTGTTTTGCCTACCCCATGGTAGGTAGTTACACTGAACCTATAAGATTCACTGAAGTGTGCCCAAACTCTACTTATCTCCTGGCTTTTTTTTACTTCCACTCTCATTATAAAACCACGATGGAATTTTAGGTCTCTAAGTATCAACTCCACATCAGTCCCTGCAAGCAGCAGACCTTGAAAATCTGGGAAGCCTCCTCTCCTCAGTGATTTCTACCTTGGTGAGCAACTTTAGAAGCTCTTTGGGAAGGAATGCACACTGAATATATTTATTATGGTTTTGCGGCCTCTCACCTCAAGTTGCTGTGGCCTTTTCTTCATTCTGGGTCAGTGAACTTGATTTAAATCTGAAACTGGGTAAGAGGTCATCATTCTTCATTGTAGTGGCTGACTCATTAACCCGTCTGCCAGCTTCTGTTTTTTTGTTTTCTTGTATAAATCACGCAACATTGTCATTAGCCATTTGTCTATCTGAACCCTAGTGACTTCAAGACCGATCTACTACTGCTATAAATTGTTGCAGGTCAAGAGATCCTGCTTCCCACTCAGGCCTGGATGGTCATTTTGAAATGATGTCCACCTTATCTGTACTGTTACGTGATGCATTTCCTCTCTGTCCTTTTGGTACAGGGCCAGAGGGCATCCTTCCCAGTACTATTTTTGAGCCTACTTCTGGGACAGAATATCTGACATACTGAGGAAAACTAGTCCTAAACTTCTCAGGACTCCTGCTGACTTCCTCAATAGTGTATTGGTTTTTGCCTTAATAAAAATAGGGGGTTCTTGGGACCATCCAAATAAGTGTATCAGATGGTGGGTTCTCAGGCCAAATATAAATCAAGCCTGATATTCCCACTTCATGAAGTTGAATGCTCCCTTATTGGACACTGATGTAAGACGGTTCTGATTTTTCTGTTTAGTTTAATAAGGACTCTCCCTGGATCCATGTTTTAAGTGCCATCCAGCAAACTCTTGGTCCCAGCTGCAGGAATCTTTGCCAGACTTTTCATGAGCAACCACTTGTCCTCTTCCTCCTCCTTCTCTTTATTTTTTTTAACAGCGTATTTTTACTGTTGTTCAATTGGTAAGTCATGTTCATTCAATAAGTTGTGTCTCACTCTTTGCTACCCCATGGACTGCAGCATGCCAGGCTTCCTTGTCTTTCACTATCTCCTGGAGTTTGCTCAAACTTATGTCAATTGAGTCAATGATGCCATCCAACCATCTCATCCTCTGTCATCCCCTTCTCCTATCTTCAATCTTTCCCAGTATCAAGATATTTTCCAATGAGTCATCTCTTCATATCAGGTGACCACAGTATTGGAGCTCCAGCTTCAGCATCAGTCCTTCCAATGAATATTCAGGATTGATTTCCTTTAGGATTGACTGGTTTGATCTCCTTTATGTAGTCCTTAATTCTACATTCCATGTATGTTCCCATAAATGCTGCTTGCTTATGGAAGATATTTCCAGACATTTCTGTGGTGATAAGGTCGTATCTTCCCAGAGCAGGTTTTGTTTTTCTCTGCTTTGGCTAAACTAAGTTATAAGTACTGGCTCTAGTAATAAGAGACAAAAACTGATGGATTTTGAGAAATCATTTAGAGAGCACCTGCTTTAAGTGAGAGTGTGTGGTCCATAGACAAGGGATGTCTGTGCTTCTATTACAAGGAGAAAGCAAATATTTCAGGGAAATTTGAGATTTCAACATGCTCAGCATCAAACTGTGCTGTAAGTTGTAGATGTAGAAGGCAATTTTGTAAGCCTCTAACTGGATTCTGTGTAGAAGCAAGAGAAAATCACACAGTAGTCTACAAAAATACATTTTAATATAGATTAATAAAAAATAAATAGCAGTTGGAGAAAAGTTATTCTGAAGAAAGGGAAAATATTCCAGTGATTGAGAGGAGATGTATACAGCTAATGTCTCATTAATTGGAAATAATTTAGAATCATTTACTCAATCTTAAAAATAAACACTTCAATATATATATCTTGTAAAAATTGAAATAGTCTTCTAATAAATCTTAGACAGAAGAGATCTGGTGTTAAAGATGTATAGGAAAGTGAATAGATATTAAGCTTAATTCTAAAATTTCCAAGATGGACATTAGATGAATTTAAGCATATTTAAGTGTTCTAATTGACACAATTAAGAAACATCTTTTTTGAAAGGACATAAAAGGACCAGGATGGAAGAATCACTTTTCTATAAAATAATATTATTTAGAAATAATTCAATAAAAATATTTTCATTTTGTTAGTTCAACCACTGTAGAGAGAAGTTTAGTCATCACATTTGTTTCCAATGCTGTTTAAAGATTGAAAAAATTGTAAGAAATTTGAACAAATAGAGTCACCAAAGTATTTATTAATTAATTTATTTATTTTAATTGGAGGCTAATTACTTTATAACATTGTAGTGGGTTTTGCCATACATTGACATGAATCATCCATGGGTGTACATGTGTTCCCCATCCCAAACCCCCCTCCCACCTCCTTCCCCATCCCATCCCTCTGGGTCATCCCAGTGCACCAGCCCTGAGCACCCTGTCTCATGCATTGAACCTGGGCTGGTGTTCTGTTTCACATATGATAATATACATGTTTCAATGCTATTCTCTCAAATCATCCCGCCCTAGAGTTAGGCAAAACACAATTAGCAATGTCTTGAGAATGCTATGGACTTTCGCAAATGGTGATAGACAAGAAGGACAAAAAATGCTTGGTTACTAATTTATTGATCTTCATATTCCCTCTTTCTTTTTTATGATTTTTTACATGTTTTTTAGTTTTATATCTGTATCAAACTTTTAAAATGTCTTGGATTTTGTAATAGACAAATTTCATTAAAAGTTTCAACCCATGCATTGTACTTTTATATTTAGTAATGTATTTATATGCAGTCAAATATAATAATTTAACAAGTGTTAGTTTGAAAAATTCCTAGCAGAATAGCATAAAATGCAAGAAGCTTATTAGCCACCAAGCATCATATAATCATCACTTTCAGCCCTATTTTAATTACTAAATAATGAGTAATTCTTGGCTATTTTTCTTGTCTATTGGAAATAACTGGTGATACCAAAGTTCAACAAACAAAAAATCTGAAGTAATCATCATCAAAATGCCTGCATATCCAGGGTGTTAATTTTCATGACCAAGATATTTAATTTGCATTATTATGGACTGGAATATGGACCTAAGAAATTAATTAATATGGACTAAGAAAGAACTGAGGAAATTTGGCTAATTTGATTAAATTCAGTTTTAAACTTTTTAAAATAGTCCAAAATTTTAATCAAAGCACTGCCAGTAGTAGCCAACCATATTTTACGTCAGATTATTCTCTCTTCTCCCTTTCATTCTGTAATAACTATTTATTTTAGTATCTCTCTCAAAATCATCTTGCATTGTCATACTTTCATTTGTTGAAAGAGCATTGCCTGGTGGGCTACAGTTCAGGGGGTCACAAAGAGTCAGACACAACTGAGCGACTAAGCATCCAGGTAAATGCTATGACAATGACTTATTTAAATCTATTGTTCTCAGAAGAGATTTTAAATGATTTTAATGATCTGTATTGAACTACAATTAAGCAAGCTAACTGTGTTTTAATTTGTCCTGTTGTAATATAGCTTTGCAAACTTGAGTGATATAGTATAAATCAGGAATGTGTATTACAGGCTGAAGGCATATAAAAGTCCACAATCTAAGATTCATTAATATTTTTGATCTTTAATAAAAGAAAGAGTAAACAAGTTATTATTCTGTATGCTGTTATCAAATGTCAGATTTAACAAAGGAAACGTAGATGCTTGGGAGGATTTTCCCGATTTCTGTCTTCATCATTTTTCTCAGCTTCCTCTTTCTCTATATTTTTCCTAACCATCATTGCATTTGAAGACTCTGCCTCTGATTTTTGTCTGTTTTTGCTAGATTTTCTTGCTGTGTGATATTTCACACATGAAGAATTCAAGTAGTATTTCTTGCGTGATGAATTGTACATTTACACATCTGGTTCTCTTAGGCTTTAAATCCATATGTCTACTACTGTGGTACAAGCTCTTTCCTGTTATTTCAGAAACACTTTAGAAATCTCCTGTTTTTTTTTTTTTTTTTTTTTTCAACTATTACCCTTAAAACTCTTTCATAAATCTTAATGTCCTTCCATTTAAATAGTTATCTCCACAAAGCATTTAACAGCCTGCACAATCTACCTCCAACCAGTCACTGAAAATTGTCTCTCATGATTCTCTCTCAACCTAACATGCTGGCCAAACTGTATACATTCATCTATGTCTCAGATACATTTTACTTCAACTTCTTATTTAGGATGTTAATACTTAAGACTTAATCTTATTTCTCTCACTTCTCATCTGTATTTTAAGACACTGACAATATTTTTAAAAAAATGTAACTCTTTCCCTGATAATTTTGCTGAATAAAGTTCACTCTCCTTTAATCTCAAAGTCTCAAACTTGACTTTGTGCAAACTTGATGTGATTTCCTACAATTTGTTTTGCTTCATCTTTCTTCTCTAACACAAAAGTAGCAATTACAGAAGTGAATCCTCTTTTGGCATTCGATAGAGACTTCATGCTTTTCTTTTTATTAACAGATTAAGAAAAATGATTCTGAGTTGGACTTGGGTAATTTCCCTAGTACATTCCTGACAATAGAAATATACGTGTATGGAGTTTGACGTACTATGTATTTGAGCACGAAAATCCACTTTTATGTAATTTCTTTCAGTCTTTAGAACTTACAGAATTGTAAATGTTCTAAGAATTAGGCATACGTAAAGTTAAGACATCTGAATCTGTAGGAGAAGTTAGAATGCGTTAAAGTAGAAAATACAACAAGAATCCATGTTTAAAGTGTGCAGTTTGATTAGTTTTGGCAGACCTAAGCACTAGCACAATCCGATTTTGAAATATTTAGTGTCTGTGTGAGTGTGAGTGCTAAATGGTTGTTGTTGCTGAAACAGAAAAGCAGGCCAAACACTGAATGCATAAGCTCTTGTCCGCTGCTGTGAAGGAGAGTGAGCCCAAGATACACCAATTAGGTTCCTTGCTGGTTTTGAACATATTTTCTGTTTGCTCACAGCCACACTTTTGTTTATACTGTTCCCTCTGACAGATCCTTCTACCACAAAACCCAACTGCCAAAATGCCCTCTATTTGCCAATGTCTAAATCAAATCCAAACTTAGTCCCTGGAGCCCTTCTTCACGTCCGCATCAAGAAGTTCTATCAGCCAGCTTGGAAATCCCATAGTGCGCTAGCTTATGTCCTTTTGTTTGTTTTTGTTTTTGGAAAATTTACAAAATACTGTTTTTCACAGCCATAGTAGATTCATGTGCCTTTTTAAAGTAGAATACATTTAGTAATTAGACACAAAAGAATAGCTAATTATATTTATACGTAATACTTTTTAATGTAAATGAATGTGTGGGTCAATGTATCAGTCAACTTGGCTGTCTTAGCAAAATACCACAGGCTGGTTTGCTTAAATTCAGCAGACGTTTATTTTATCATAGGTCTGGAGGCTGAAAGTTTATGTTCAAGTTGACAGCAAATTTTGTTTCTGATGATCCCTCTCTTCCTAGTTTGTAGACGGCCACCTTCTGGCTGTGACCTCACAAGGCCTCTTCTCTACATACAGAGAAAACTTTGGTGTCTCTTCCTCTTGTTATAAAGGTTGCCTGTGCACTCAGTTGCTTCAGTCTTGTCCAACTCTTTGCTACCCCATGGACTGTAGCCTGCCAGGCTCCTCTGTCCATGGGATTCTCTAGGCAAGAATACTGGAGTGGGTGCCATGCACTCCTCCATGCCTTCCCAACCCAGGGATGGAACCTGGGTCTCTTGTCTCCTGTTTGGGCAGGTGGGTTCTTCAACACTAGCACCGCCTGGGAAGCCCCTGTTCTTAAGAATTGAGGCTTCACACCAATGGCTTCGTTTGACCGTAATTACCTCTATAAAGACCCTGTCTCCAAATATAATTATATTGGGAGTTATGGGTTTAACATTTGAGCTGGAGAGAAGGGCACAGTTCAGCTCATAATAATTAGCAAAAGATTCACCTCACCACGTCTTTTGTTTGTTTGTTTTTTAGAATTTAAATTATTTATTTATTCTTGGCGGTGCTGGGTTTTTCTGTTGCTCGGGCTTTTCTCTAGTTGTGACGAGCAGACGCCACTGTGTCCTTGCTGCGTGTGGACTTCTCACTGTGGTAGCTTCTCTTGTTGCAGAGCTTCTCTTTAGGCACACAGGCTTCAGTAATTGTGACTCCCAGGCTCTAGAGAACAGGCTCAGTAGCTGTGGCTCCTGGGCTTACTTGCTCCACAGCATGTGAGATCTTCCTGGATCAGGGATCGAACCTGTGTCTCCTGCATTGGTAGGTGGGATTTTTACCACTGAGCCACCAGGGAAGCCTGACCATGTACTTTTATTTTTGATTCATGGATGCATATTTTAACAACTTTTCAAACCAGAACAATCTTCCTTTTATTTACAGCATTATCTAGGGCTTTAATGCAACAAATTTTTGTGACTGTGCTTTGTAGTAGGTACTGGTCTACTATATGTCACATCTATTAATACACATCTTAGCTGAGACCACTAATAATTAGGACATGTCCTGTGGAATCTAGAAAGGTAGATAGTAGGCAATATTGGTATTCAGAACAGAATTTCTTGAGCTAAAGGAAATTCTAAGTCTATCCCTATAGTTTGACTTGATAGTACGAGAATACCAAAGTTAACACTACAATAGCCTGAAGTAAGTTGATATATCTTTTATTTTGCATTGCAGATAATTTGTTGCTGTTGTTCACTTGCTAAATCCTGTCTTGTCCAACTCTTTGCGCCTCCGTAGACTGCAGCATGCCAGACTACAGATAACTACTGCTTATTTAAATGTCATTAGGTAATTCTGAAGTTACTTTGCATATCCATAAAAATGATCTTTCATTTTTTTAATGAAAATTCTAGAAAATAAGGAAATAGGTATAACATCCCCCACCCCCTCAAATGGGTGAAAGAGAAGAGTGAAAAAGCTGGCTTGAAACTCAACACTAAAAGAAAAACAAAGCTAAGATCATGGCATCTGGTCCCACCACTTCGTGGCAAATAGAAGGGGAAAAAGTGGAAGCAGTGACAGACTTTATTTTCTTGGGCTCCAAAATCACTACAGATAGTGACTGAAGCCATGAAATTAAAAGACACTTGCACCTTGAAAGGAAAGCTATGAGAAACCTAGACAGCGTATTAAAAAGCAGAGACATCTGTTTACCGACAGAAGTCATTCCAGTCAAGTCTATGGCTACTGAGCAAACTCTGGGAGATAGTGAAGGACTAGGGAGCCTGGTGTGCTGCAGTCATGAGTCACAAAGAGTCAGACATGACTTAGAGACTCAGCAAGGACAAAAAACGCCTCAGATGATTATCTGGAATATTTATGTAAAAATACAGATACACTGTTACATAAATGAAATTCAATTTATTTTGGATGGGGTAGTTTAGATAAATTCTAATTTCTCAAGCACTAATGTATTTATCCTTACTCACCAATGCTAAAATTGGAAACATGCAGTACATCTGAGTCCATTCATTCCACTGATATGTTTTAAAACAAGGAAAGTGAGTCTATCCATATGTTTAAAAGACTAGTACAAAGTCCTATCATCTGGATAATAGTAGTTCCCTGAGTCAAAGCAACCAGGTTCACAGTCTTTAAATGTTTTAAATTCATTGCATTCATCACATGTGATTAGTGGAGTCTCTCAACTGATTCCTTATCTGAAAATTATTGATCTAAGATACTCTCTATTAGAAACCTTTTTTCTTTCTCTCTTACCTATTGTCTTCATAAGTTCAATAAGGACAATAACTCTGTTTTATTCTCTACTGTATTCTCCAGACTCTAGTGCTAGAACAGTGTAAGGATCAGTGATGATTTGCTGAATGAATAAATTAGTCAGTAATTGGCTGGCTATGGTTTCTATGGTCAGTTCAAATACAAATACAGCTTGATTTAGTAATTTTCAGGTTATTTCAAGTCAATTATAAATACTTAATAGGATAAAGAAAGGAACTTTAAAACTCCTAGAGGAGAACATAGGCAAAACACTCTCTGACATACATCACAGCAGGATCCTCTATGACCCACCTCCCAGAATATTGGAAATAAAAGCAGAAATAAACAAATGGGACCTAATTAAACTTAAAAGCTTCTGCACAACAAAGGAAACTATAAGCAAGGTGAAAAGACAGCCTTCAGAATGGGAGAAAATAAAAGCAAATGAAGCAACTGGCAAAGAACTAATCTCAAAAATATACAAGCAACTCCTACAGCTCAATTCCAGAAAAATAAATGACCCAATCAAAAAATGGGCCAAAGAACTAAATAGACGTTTCTCCAAAGAAGACATACAGATGGCTAACAAACATATGAAAAGATGCTCAACATCACTCATTATCAGAGAAATGCGAATCAAAACCACTATGAGGTACCATTTCACGCCAGTCAGAATGGCTGCGATCCAAAAGTCTACAAGCAATAAATGCTGGAGAGGGTGTGGAGAAGAGGGAACCCTCTTACACTGTTGGTGGGAATGCAAACTAGTACAGCCACTATGGAGAACAGTGTGGAGATTCCTTAAAAAACTGGAAATAGAACTGCCTTATGATCCAGCAATCCCACTGCTGGGCATACACACTGAGGAAACCAGAATTGAAAGAGACACGTGTACCCCAGTGTTCATTGCAGCACTGTTTATAATAGCCAGGACATGGAAGCAACCTAGATGTCCATCTGCAGATGAATGGATAAGAAAGCGGTGGTACATATACACAATGGAGTACTACTCAGCCATTAAAAAGAATACATTTGAATCAGTTCTAATGAGGTGGATGAAACTGGAGCCTATTATACAGAGTGAAGTAAGCCAGAAAGAAAAACACCAATACAGTATACTAACGCGTACATATGGAATTTAGAAAGATGGTAACAATAACCCTGTATACAAGACAGCAAAAGAGACACTGATGTATAGAACAGTCTTTTGGACTCTGTGGGAGAGGGAGAGGGTGGGATGATTTGGGAGAATGGCATTGAAATACGTATAATATCATATATGAAATGAGTCGCCAGTCCAGGTTCGATGCACAATACTGGATGCTTGGGGCTGGTGCACTGGGACGACCCAGAGGGATGGTATGGGGAGGGAGGAGGGAGGAGGGTTCAGGATGGGGAACACATGTATACCTGTGGCGGATTCATTTCGATATTTGGCAAAACCAATACAATATTGTAAAGTTTAAAAATAAAATAAAATTAAAAAGAAAAAAAATGATAAGAATTGCTCTTCTAAAGAAATTTCCATAGCAAAATAATTATTTATTTAAAGTTGATAAAAAGGCAATAAAAAAAGAGTATCCAGGTTAGAAAATATACATATTATTATAAAATTGTATCTATATTAAAATAATAGTTATAAGTCTAAAACATGTGTGTTTTTTTTAAATCAGTGACAAATGAGAAAAATTATGAGCTGAACAGTAATGAATATATGGTTATGTGCATACAGCCCAAGTGGATGCATTTATATTTAAATGTGCACAAGACCTGAGATAAAAGTAGTGGTCAAATGCAAATGTCCACTAAGATACCATAAAGTAATATTAGAGAATAATGATCTGTAAAAGTCATGTTCTTCAGAATATTTTTATGAGTTCTACTTTACATCTAGGACATAAGAATTAGTTCTTTTATTAAACATAGCAACTAGTCATCCATGGAGTTTGTAAAAGGAACTGAAAGCATTGTGAATGACAGTATTCAAGAACTTGAAGGCAAACTAGGCTACTTGTTATAATTAAATGTTTTCTGAAGTACTCAGTGATATTGATAGACTAGCAAAAATGCAAGCAACTGAATGATTATGTTTGGTAAACAGCAGTAGGGTGATTAAATACATGAGGCATTTGGAAAAGAATGATATCTTGGTTTTATAAAATAAATCATAAGTGTGCATTTCTACATCTTTCTTAGTGGTGATAAGGAAATTATTCAGGGTGCCTTCTGTGGTGCTGGAGACCATCAAAAATTCCACCTGCAGCAACTGCCAATTTTAAGATGACTACAAGTACAACCATCTGTAAGTCTCCCTTAATTTACCTTTTATAGATATTATACTATAATTATCTTAAACTGGTATATGATGTAAAAATTACTTTTTTCTCCTTTTATCTCCCAGCTTCTAATACTACTTCCTCCTAAAAAGAACCACAAATAAATCCTTATATGCCCACTGCTTTTTACACCTAGAATCCGGCTTGGAGAAGGCAATGGCAACCCACTCCAGTGTCCTTGCCTGGAGAAACCCGTGGACCGAGAAGCCTGGTAGGCTGCAGTCCATGGGGTCTCACAGAGTCTGGACACGAGTGAAGCAACTTGGCAGCAGAATCCAGCTTAGCCTTACTATCCATTAAAATTTAAACTGGGGCTAATATATTTTATACAGCTTGACATTGAGTTCAGTTCAGTCGCTCAGTCGTGTCTGACTCTTTGCAGACCCATGGACTGCAGCACCTCAGGCTTCCCTGTCCATCACCAACTCCCAGAGCTTACTCAAACTCATGTCTATAGAGTTGGTGGTGTCATCCAACCATCTCATCCTCTATCATCCCCTTCTCCCACCTTCAATCTTGCCCAGCATCAGGGTATTTTCCAATGAGTCAGTTTTTTGCATCAGGTGGTCAAAATATTGGAGCTTCAGGTTCAGCATCAGTCCTTCCAATGAATATTCAGGACTGATTTCCTTTAGGATGAACTGGTCAGATCTCCTTGCAGTCCAAGAGAATCTCAAGAGTTTTCTCCAACACCACAGTTCAAAAGCATTAATTCTTCGGTGCTCAGCTTTCTTTATAGTCCAGCTCTCAAATCCATACATGACTACTGGAAAAACCATAGGTTTGACTAGACTGACCTTTGTCAGCAAAGTAATGTCTTTGATTTTTAATAAGCTGTCTAGGTCGGTCATAGCTTTTCTTCCAAGGAGCAAGCGTCTTTTAATTTCATGGCTTCAGTCACCATCTGCTGTGTTTCATGACAGCAGTTAACCATCTTCCCCCCAAAATAAAGTCTGTCACTGTTTCCATTGTTTTCCCATGTATTTGCCATGAAGTGATGGGACTGGATGCCATGATCTTAGTTTTCTGAATGTTGAGTTTTAAGCCAGCTTTATCACTCTCCTCTTTCACTTTAATCAAGAGGCTCTTTAGTTCTTAACAGTCTGCCATAAGAGTGGTATCATCTGCATATCTGAGTTTATCGATATTTCTCCTGGCAATCTTGATTCCAGTTTGTGCTTCATCCAGCCCAGCATTTCACATAATGTACTCTGCATATAAGTTATGTATAAATTTAATAATTTATACAGCTCGACGTTGTCCCAGATAATTACATTTCTTATTAAAGCTTTGCACATGGGGTGAAATCTGTTTGAAGTTGTTATGTTTCATCACTTCTTGATTTTGTAGTCAATAAAGCACTGACCTTGGTGGTAAATATTTTGTGATGATATAGAAAGGACTCTATTTTGTTATGTTGCTAGGAGATTTAGTGTAGAATTTTATTGAAAGCTTTTTCTACATTTTTTGAAATGGCCATGCCATTGTTCTCTTTACCAATAATTCAGAAAATTTAATTAGTGAATATTTTAATGTTTTATCACTTTGAAATTCCTCAGGTGAAATATTTGTCCAGCATGTTAATTTCATGATGAGTAAGAGTATATGGCGAGGATTTTATTGACTCTTTTTTTTCTGCATGTTCATAAATGAAATGAGTACACACACACAGACACACACAAAATATGTGTATATAAACTTCTTAAATGCAATTCTTATATATGTACATTGATACCTGTATAATCATATATATATTCATGAAAATTAGATCTCTGCTTTTTATACATGAGCAGCAGCTCTGTTTGAATACAGCATGTTTTCTAAAAAATGTAACTATTGTAGCATTTTATACCATTTCCACATGAAACTCTCACTAGTTAATTCCCCAAATCTATGTATTTGTTAAAATGAGACATAATGGCTCTATAATCAATAAATGGATTTCTTTGAAATAGAAGAACCAGATAAAACTCTAAGCTTAATGACTGTAAAAGAACATGAGTTTTATGCACTTAAAATGGCAATACAGAAAGTCTTAGGAAGGCAAAAGCAGCAACAGTTGTCAAAAAGGAATATTCAAAAAATAAATTTTAAAGAATGATTAGGACTGCATAAAGCAAACATCTGAATATAACTTATTTCCTGACTTTCAGTATATTGTAAAAATGCAGACTGCTGTTTTAATAGAATTTATATAAGTATACAAAGAGTAACTTCTGATTATTTTTAATACCAAATATAAATTGAAAAGAATGGTCCAATGATGTGATGATATGCTCTATAGTGTTCTGCTCAGCTTTAAAAGATTTTGCCAAACAGTTTTCCAAAGTGGTTTTACCAATTCACAATTTCATCAGCTCTGTATCCATACTAAAGCTTGGCATTTTTTAATGACTTGAAAATAATTTAACCATACTGATGGATGTGAAGTATCACACTCTCTATCACATTGTGATTTTAATTTTAGTTACCCAATTGCTAACGGATTCAAGTACATTTTTCTATGTTCATTGATAAGGCAAAGGGAGTCTATCTCCTTAACAAAGATGTGGGTTTCCCAAAACTAAGAAATATATATATATTTTTTCTTTTCTTTCTTCTTTTTTAAAATTTTTCCCCCATGATCAGTACCTAGTAAAGTGCCTGGCTCAGAATCCATATAAAATAAAAATTATATGACTCACTGAATAAAAATAATTTGTGTCAGAGAAGGGATACACTGGTAGTTCAGCTGGTAAAGAATCCACCTGCAATGCAGGAGACCTGGGTTTGATCCCTGAGTTGGGAAGATCCCCTGGAGAAGGGAACAGCTACCCACTCCAGTATTCTGGCCTGGAGAATTCCATGGACTGTATAGTCCATGGAGTCACAAAGAGTTGGACATGACTGAGCAACTTTCACTTTCAAAGAATATATATAGACACTAGCTACTGTGGGAAGAGCTGGAAGATCAAGAAAAAATATCTGTTAAATGTTTTTTTGAAGTTTGGGATCATGTTTGTCTCATATCGCAAATGTCGTATTTAATATCACCTTGCTGAAGATTTCCTGTTTATAATATCAATATTTTCCATTATTTATTATTATAGACATATATGCTAATTTTGGATATTTCTATCCTCAATACAAAACATTTGTTCACCTTTGAGTCTGTTTCTTCATTCTGTTTAACAAGATTTTTCCATTAACTTTCATGAAAAAGGTCATTTAATATATTTAATATAACTAATTAAAGTTGCCTCTGTAGTGTGAATATCAAAGCAACCACTTTGATTTCAAATAAACCCTGGGCCTGTTAATCCTCAAAGCCTCTCTTCTATCCCTATGCTTGATTATCTATAGTACATACTGATGATCCTCATTTATCTGGCTGTCCATCTATCATCTACTCACACATTAATCATCTATGTTATCCACAGTTTTTAACAAGCTAAATATGAGTTAATTATTATTTTTACATTTTACAAAAGTTTTAAAGTCCAGACATTATTTGCATTCCTTATTTCTGTTTTATTCTCTGTTGCATACAAATGAGTCATTTTTCTTTAAAAGCTGAGATGTACTCAAAGTTGTATGAAACTGTCAAGAGAATATTGAGAAGGCAACTGAGGTCATGTGTTTCTGATCATAGCTGGAGTAATACACTAAATACCTGCATTACATAGTACACATTTTAAGACTGGTTCTTTATAAACAACGAGGGACATATTATATTAACATATTTAAAATGTTTTCAAAATTAGCAGGAAGTAGAACAATCCTGAATTATGTTCTGATGCTTCCATTGCAAAATCAGAAGGAAACATTAACATTTACATAAACTGTGGTAAATCTGTTTTAATAATAAGGCTGATATATTTCTATAGACTTTATTAAAAAACTAACCTAATTTTAACTGTATTGAGTAAATTATATGATGCAATGCCAGGAATCACTACAGTCAGAGTTAAATTAATTAAATATTTTAGCTATTTTTTTTATCAGTTAGAACCAATCCAAATGTTAACAGGTGTTAAAAACGTCCTAAATATTGGACTCCATTTAATATGTTATCTGCCAGGGAAAATATTCCATTGTAGGTCTCTTGTAAACATATTTAGATACAATCAACAGAAAGAAAACTCAGTTTGCAAACTGTAACCTATTGGTTTTCAAAAGGTATATATTCAGGATGGGGAACACATGTACACCCATGGCGGATGCATGTTGATGTATGGCAAAACCAATACAATATTGTAAAGTAAAAAAATAAATAAATAAAATAATAAAAAAACCAAAAGGTATATATTTTATCTCAAGTAGCAAAAACTCAAAATATAATTTAATGTGAGCCAAAAAAGTCACACACTCCTACCCACCAGAGATTAAAGATACAAAAACTAAAACCTGCCTGATTTTCTCATATAGCTAGGTTATATAGCCATGTATAATCTAACAAACTGCTGTATCTCTTTTCTTTTATTTTTTCATTTTTAGCTTATATCAAAACCAAACTGGAATGGAGCGGACTGTTCCTAAAGTAGCTGATATATGAAAGTGCAATAAATATTAAATGAAAATAATATAAAAGATTAAAAACAGATCAAAGAATTTCAAAAGCCTGAGAAGTTATTTAATATATTAACAGCTCTGAGAGAAGAAAAATCTATATTTATTGTTGTATTTAGCTTAAAACCTGCAACATTTTGCTTATTATATATTTCAGTCAAACGGAAGTCTCAATATTTTTGTTAATTGACAAAATAGATTTATGTATTGATAAGTTTCCCTAATAAAAGAATAGCAATAATTTTATTTATTTATTTATTTTAATTGGAGGCTAATTACTTTACAATGTTATGGTGGTTTTTGCCATACATTCACATGAATCATCCATTGAGCCAATGATCACCATTAAGCTAGGAAAATATATTAAAAATAGAAGTTCCATTTACATATTTATGACTGTTTAGAAATCCAAATAGTCTAAGTTCTTTTAGAATGTATCAATTATTAGTATCAACAGCAAAAAACTAAATAAGTTAACTGACATATACAATTTTTTCTCAAATTCTTCCTGATTTCCCTGAGAGTAGAGCTTAACTTTGCCCTTGCATTTAGCGCTGTCTCTGTGTAAATGCGTCTGTGCTGGTTCTGATTTATGAGTCATCGTGAGAGCTATGCACTCTAACATACAACGTCAAGGTACTATGTTCTTGCCCATTTAATCCACACAGGGACTTTGAGACATGATACGTGAACTTTAGATTCAACATCAGAAGAGGCAAGAAGGTCAAGCAGGAGTCCATAGACTCATTTTCTAATTTCTGCTTTGCCCTGAAAACTGCTATTTTTCCCTAGGAAGAATTTGTACAGAATAGATTTCTCCTTGATCTTCTCTATTATAATAGTTACTTCATTTCCTCCTTATTTCTAATACTAACTACAATTTTTCATCAAATTTTTATGTTTCTTACTCCTTGCTAGTCATTCTAATATTCATTTTAGAATGACTATACACTCTTTAAAGCTCTTCTTTTTCTTGTTTAATGATATTATTAGTGATTATCTTTAGTAATCAAAAATATGATCTTGTTTAAAACAGCTTTTTATGGATCCAAAGTTTCTAAGTACATTAGCATTAGTATTTTAAACTATAGGAAACACCAAAAAACCCCACATTATAATTACATGTATTAAGAAAAAGAGACACTGAGGTATAGAACAGTCTTATGGACTCTGTTGCAGAAGGAGAGGGTGGGAAGATTTGGGAGAATGGCATCGAAACATGTATAATATCATGTATGAAACGAGTCTCCCGTCCAGGTTCAATGCACGATACTGGATGCTTGGGGCTGGTGCACTGGGACGACCCAGAGGGATGGTATGGGGAGGGAGGAGGGAGGAGGGTTCAGGATGGGGAACACATGTATACCTGTGGCGGATTCATTTTGATATTTGGCAAAACTAATACAATTTGTAAAGTTTAAAAATAAAATAAAATTTAAAAACAAAACAAAAAAAAAGAAAATATACACCAGTATTTGTAAATATCAATTTAATGTTGCAGTGTTTTAACTACTGTTTTGCCAGTTTTGAAGCAATGAAACTTTTCTAAACTTGTTATTGTGATTTTTATTTGATTTTTCACAAGGTAATTTTCCAACTGTGGCTTAGTAATATGAAAGTTGTTTTATTTCTCTGGTCTCTGCTGAGATTGTGTTTTGGTTCTAGGAACAATGTGATATGTTGGTGGTGGGTCTTTATAAAAATAGATACATGCTATTTTTTCCCCATCAAAATGATAGTCTTTAGTTTAGAAGATGTCTTGCTCTGACGGACATTAATTTTTAAGCTTGGGTTTTCAAGGTTTTTCGATTTGTTTCTTTGTATCGAAAAAGGCCCATCCCCCAAATTAGGAGCCTATTTGATTTTATCAGGTGACTACACATGGCGGCTGCTGCTGCTGCTGCTGTCACTTCAGTCGTGTCCGACTCTGTGCAACCCCATAGACGGCAGCCCACCAGGCTCCTGTCCCTGGGATTCTCCAGGCAAGAACACTGGAGTGGGTTGCCATTTCCTTCTCCAGTGCATGAAAGTGAAAAGTGAAAGTGAAGTCAGTCAGTCGTATCCGACTCTTTGCTACCCCATGGACTGTAGCCTACCAGGCTCCTCCATCCATGGGATTTCCCAGGCAAGAGTACTGGAGTGGGTTGCTGCTACAGTGTGTCTTTAACAGGTTATATGAGTCAAGAAGCCAAACTTTCAGGTACTGGATCTAATCATGGTGAGTAATCTCAGGTCTGCATACACACGAACACATACAAGATTTTTTTTTTTTTTTCAGTAGTGTTCATAGTTGAGAGTTCAAGTCGCTATATGTTTTTTCCTTTCTCCCTTAGTCTTCCAATACACTTCTTTCTAGTAAACTAGTAATATGCTATTCCACTACGAAGGTGAGCATAAGGGATTCTGACCACACTGTTTGATACAGATTGCTAGTGTCACATTTATACTGGGAACAAAAGACTTCCATGTGCTCATAAAATTCATGAGAAACATGATCCAAAATCCATCTGCATGCTCTGCTTCTTGGGGCATCTGCATTCATTATAAAACCCCCATATACCATTTATTTCTTGTCACATACTTGATCAGTTTTTTAATTAGTTTGCAAAAGCCACAAAAACTGAATTCAGGAGTGTAGCTTCTATCCCCTTTTACTGAGAGTTTGCAAAGGTTTGATACTGTTTTCTTATTAAATGCTTCTTAGGGTTCAGCTGGGTAGCCATCTAGATCTGGGGTCCTGTGGGCTATTTTTGTGGCACAGGGTTTATTAACAGATTGAAGTTCTTCATGGATCATATAACATGTTTGAATCTTTTATGATACTTTTAATCATATAATTTTTCTGCCAAGATACACCAGTTAACAATCACATTGTTCATATAGTTATACTTTCGATAAAAATACATGGTTTTCTTTTTATCTTAGACCCTAAGTCCATTAATCATTTCATTTCAAAACTCTTTTTTGTGATTTTTGAGTTCTGTTTGTTTTTCAGTTGGCAAGATTATATCTTCAGATACTTTTTTCAAAAAGATTTCGTTAAGTATTAAATGTTTATGTTATGTTAGATAATTGAAAATGCTTTCTTCTGTTTTGATATGTGGATGCTATCTGGTATATTACTCCATTGTTTTTGTCACAATATTACAAAGATTTCAAAAATTAATGTAAAATATTTTACTTTTCCTATGAATTTGACCTACTTCTTACACTTGGTTACTGTAAGTTTATAAATGTTATTTGTTGGAATATTTCAATCATGATTATTTCTATTATTTTGAATAGTATGTGTTTTGTGTCTACAGATTTGAGAGTCTTTGTATTTATATTGTACTTTTCTTTTCTGTTTTTATTTTTCTATTTTATTTGTTCTGCTTACTTCTCCAGAAATCCCAATTATTCTCAAGGTGATTCTCTTACATTTCCTTATTCCACCTAATCAGGTTTACATGTGGCAGACCATATCATTACTCTGCCCACATTCCTGGAGATTTAATCATTTCACCGTTTCTGTAATCTCCAGTGCTTCCGAATTCCGTAGGAAGCCAGCTTCTCAGCTTCATTTTCAGAAGACTGGCTTGGGCCCCTGGGGATATTTTGCCAGAAGCCACAGGGAGCTAATATATATTGGAGTTTACATCTCTGCCCCTCTTTCATAGCTACACCTGCTCCCTGGGCAGCAGTTAACCAATGATGGCACTGCCCTCCTGTGAGATCCTAGCTCCTCTTCTTTGGAAACCAAGAGGTGTAATTTACATTCTACGTTTGGCTCTTCTGTGATCAAGCTCATGTCTGCCCTCTGAAGGACCTTTCCCTGACACCTCCTTCTGGCTTGGCTTTCTACCCTTTGCCTTTTCTGGCTGCTTTCAAAAATTCTCCTATAATAAATCATTTGTGTGGAGCACCTCATCCTAATGCATGCTTCAGGAAAACCCAAATTAAACTTATAATTCCTTACTTCTGTATGATATTTGTCCTTTTCTGTGTTCTAGACACTAGAATGTCTTAAAGAACTCATCAAAAGGGGAGAAAATAACACATGGAAAATAATCAATTAATGTTTTTCTTCCCCAAGAGAAATCCATTCTTTAATATATGCCCTATATCAGAAATCTTCTCTGTGATCAGTGGTGAGGCAGGGAAACTAAAGAGAGTGTGAATTAATAGATATGAATGTTCAACTCATAACAAAGTTGGTAAAATATAGTTTTTAAACCAAACCTTTGCCTAATGAGCTTGCACTGAGCTACTAGAACTAATCTAAGATTCAATTGACCATTATTGCACTTATAATACTCATTCTTTTTTCCCAGTGCTCCTGGAATGTCAATGTCTTATTTGCAATGTTATGAAGATTGATGGAATAATATGTATATAATACCCTGAGTTCCTAGAGAGAAATTTAAACAGGAAGTAGTAGTATTAGTTGTTATATTGATACTCATTTTTGCTTTATTTTTAGAGTGACATGGATGACTGAAAGCTAAAAGACAAAGTAAAATTAAATACAAGTTGCTTCATTAACAGCTCTTAGGTTACTTTGTAGCATTCCTCAATCCTTTATACTTCAGTGTTCTCTGAAGTGCAGGTGCCTCCCATTTTCAGTGATTTTTTTTTCTTCTTTTCAGATGAAACAGGAAACATCCTACATATCAAGAAATCAACACAACACCCAAAGTCATTCACTGAGAATTCTGGATTCTGGATCAGTCTTCCTCTTCACTTCCTGTCTTTTGAAATACCTCTACTTTTCTCATTAATATCCATCAACCTTGCCTTATCCATGATATCATTATTATTTCCTACCTTAACTGATCTCTTATCTAATCATGTGAGGTATGATATAGTACACACACACACACACACACACACACACACACACAGATACCTCCTGCTTCATACACTTAGATTATAGAGAACAAATATCTCTCCATGGGCTTGATTTTGCCCTGATACCTTTTCTTTGCCACATTAATTCTTAAACATTCCTTCAGATATCGATTCAATCACCTCTTCCTCAGGAACAATTCTCTTACTTTCTGGGTTTTGTCAGTTAATCCTGTTGTATTACCTTATGAATAATGTATTTCTGCCTCACAGAATATGCTACAAATGTTGTTAATATATTTGTGTGATAATTTAATGAATGCCTGTCTTACCTCACTACTAAGATATCTAAGAAAAATAACTAATTATTTTAGAAGAATTTCATCTCCATCAACAAACTCAGATTTTTTGTATAAGTTGGATATAAGTTTCTTCTAAGATAAAAGTCAATTGTCCGGGGTCGCGGGGGCGGAGGAGGTGGGGGCGGGTGGTGGTGTTGAAACCCATGGGTGTAATTGATGAGCCCTATTTAAATTTCAAGGGAACTTACAAATTATTTTCAAGACTGGCCGTACATTTTGCATTTCCCAATTGATATCATAGTTTTATTTTCATGTTCCTAAGGAAGCATGAACTGAACATCATTTCATGTGCTATTTCATCAGGCACATATCCTCCTTGGTTGAAATGTCCCTTCATAGCTTTTGCTCATTTTCTAATTTGTTTCCTTTTCAATGTTGATTTTTGATAACATACATTCTATATATGAGTCCTTTGCCAATATATGGTTTGCAAATATTATTTCCTGCTCTTTATTTTGTCTTACTTCTTTCTCTTAATAGCATTTTAGTTTAAATATTTTAGATTATCAGTTCAGTTCAGCCGCTCAGTCATGTCTGACTCTTTGTGGCCTCATGGACTGCAGCACGCCAGGTTTCCCTGTCCATCCCCAGCTCCTGGAGCCTGCTCAAACTCATGTCCATTGAGTCCATGATGCCATCCAATCATCTCATCCTCTGTTGTCCCCTTCTCCTCCCACCTTCAATCTTTCCCAGGATCAGGATCTGTCCCAATGAATCAGTTCTTCGCATCAGGTGGCCAAAGTATTGGATTTTCAGCTTCAGCATCAGTCCTTCTGATGAATATTCAGGACTGATTTCCTTTAGGATGGACTGGTTGGATTTCCTTGCAGTCCAAGGGACTCTCAAGAGTCTTCTCCAACACCACAGTTCAAAAGCATCAATTCTTCGGAGCTCAGCTTTCTTTATAGTCCAACTCTCACATCCATACATGACTACTGGAAAAACCATAGCTTTGACTAGACAGACCTTTGTTAGATTATAGTGAAGTCCATTTCTTTTCCTTTTATAAATCATGTTTTTGGTACAATGTCTAAGAACTTTACCAAGTGCTAGTTCTTAAAAATTTTTCTCCTAAAATCTTTCTAAAGTTTTATGGCTATCATCAGCAAAGAGGAGCATGTTTTTTTTCTCTTTAATCTGTATGCTCCTACTTCCTTTTCTTGCCTTTTTATCTAGTTAGTACTTCCAGTATTCTGTTGAATTTGAAGCATGAAAATGAATATCCGTATCTGATTCTGCAAATTAGGGGGAAGTCTATCACCATTAAGTAATGATGGCTGTTGGTTTTATGTAGATGTTATTTAGGAAGTTGAGATCGTTTCCTTCTATTCCTAGTTTTCTGAAAATTTTTATCATGAATGTGTATTGAATTTTGTTAACTGTTTTTGCATCAATTGATAGGACCATAGTATTTTTTTTCTTCAGCCTTTTTTTTTTTTTTATCATGGATTACACTGATTGATTTTATAAAATTACATCAGTCTTGCATTTCTGGAATGATACCCAAATGATTGTGATGGATAATTATTTTTTATATATTACTGAATTTGATTTGATAGTATTTTGTTAAACTTTTTATGTCTATATCCATGAAGTATACTGCTCCATGGATTTTTTTTCTTGTTCTTTTTGCCTGGTTATGGAATCAGAAATTAGCCACAGAAAACGACAAGAAACATTCTCTTTTTTTATATTTTCTAGAAGAGACTATCGGAGAAGGCAATGGCACCCCACTCCAGTACTCTTGCCTGGAAAATCCCATGGACGGGGGAGCCTGGTGGGATGCTGTCTATGGAGTCGCACAGAGTCAGACACGACTGAGCGACTTCACTTTCACTTTTCACTTGCATGCATTGGAGAAGGAAATGGCAACCCACTCCAGTGTTCTTGGCTGGAGAATCCCAGGGATGGGGGAGCCTGGTGGCCTGCCGTGTATGGGGTCGCACAGAGTCAAACATGACTGAAGCGACTTAGCAGCAGCAAAAGAGACTATAGTTTCATTATCAATTCTGCATTAAATGTTTGATGGAATTCTTCAGTGTAACCATCTAAACCCAGGTACTTCTTTTTTAATTTTTTTAAAATTTCAAATCAATTTTTATAATAGTTATAAGGCTATTTAAAGTATTGAGTTGTAGTAGCTTGTGCTTTGAGGGGATTTGGTGTATTTCATCTCGTCTGTCAAGTGTATTTCAGTACTTTGGTCATAGTATTCTCTTACAGGAGCTTCCTTGGTGGCTCAGACAGTAAAGCATTTACCTGCAATGCAGGATTCATAAGATTTTCTTATGAAGCTTTTTGATATATCCAGGAATATAATGGAGAAGTCAATGGCCACCCACTCCAGTATTCTTGCCTGGAAAAATCCCATGAACAGAGGAGCCTGGTGGGCTGCAGTCCATGGAGTCACTAAGAGTCAGACACAACTGAGAGACTTCACTTTCACTTTTCCCTTTCATGCACTGGAGAAGGAAATGGCAACCCACTCCAGTGTTCTTGCCCGGAGAGTCCCAGGGATGGCGGAGCCTGGTGGGCTGCCGTGTATGAGGTCGCACAGAGTCTGACATGACTGAAGTGACTTAGCAGGAATATAATGATATACTGTGTTTCTTTCCTGATATTAGTAATTTGTTACTACTGTCCTTTTTTTCCCTCCATGTGTCAGTCTTTCTAGAATTTTGTCAATTTTATTGATCCTTTCAAAGAAACTGCTTTGTGTTTCATTTATTTTTCTGTATAGTTTTTTCTCTATTTATGTTATTGATTTCTACTCTTATCTTTATTATTTCTTTTTCCTGTTTGCTTTAGGTTTATTTTGCTCTTCTTTAGTTTTCTGTGGTGTGAGATTGTATTATTATTTTGTGAATTTTGCCTTTATAAAATCTATGTTTTAAATACTATTAATTTCTTTTTCAGCACTGCATTAGCTGCATCTAATACATTTTAATATGATCCATTCTCACTTATGTTTAGTTTAATACATTTTTAAATTTCCCTGACACTTCCTCATTGACAATTTTTTATCAACATTGTTTTGTTTAGTTCCTAGGAGATTTTTCTCTCACTTTTCTACTGATTTCTAGCCTTTTTCCCATTGTTCTCAAAGAATACTCTCCACATTATTTTATATACCTTATATCTGTTGATAATATTTTTTAGGCGAGAGATTTGGGCTGTTTTAACAAATGATCCTTAGAAACTTGAAAAGAATGTGCATTCTCCTATTGTTAGGTGGAGTTAGGTATTATTTCTTGATAATGTTCAGGTTTCTATTTCTACCTGTATACTATGAGCTGTCTGATAGTTCTACCAATTGTTGTGGAAAATGCTAAGGCATTCTCAAATTAAAATTGTGGGAATATATATATATATATATATATATATATATTTATTTATTTCTGAAAGTCTGTTTCTACATATAACAGTTTTATTGTTAGATACACATGCTTTTAGGATTATGTGTCTCCTCACAGGACTTTATTAGTACATAATGTTCCTTGTGGTGATTCTCTTTGCTTTGAAGTTTGATTGTAATGTAATCTCCTGCTTTTCTTGATTAATATATGCAAGTTAAACCTTTCAATTAGTTTACTAAGCCTCTCCATTGTAATATTTGAAATGTACTTCTTACAGGCAGCTTATAATTGAGACAGGTAATTTTTTATGTACTCTTCCATACTCTGTTTCACCAAAAGTGTATTTAGTGTTTTGCCTCCAATATTATTAATAAGACTTTTAAAACTTACATATAACTGGCATTTTCTTTGTTGTTTTATGTTTTCTGTTTGTACTCTCTCTTGTATTTCTCTGCTTATGTATTTTTCTGCCTCCTGAGGGCTACAGAACATTTTCAGAATTGCATTTTGAAGTATTGATAGTGTTTTTTGGTATGTATCTTTGTATTTCTTTGTATTTCTAGCAGTTAATATAGATATCAGTGTCTAGCAGTTAATATAGATATCAGTGTCTACTGGTGTTGTGTTTTACCAGTAAAATACATAAAACATGACTTTAGATCCCTTTACTCACTCCCACTTATAATATTTTCTCAAATATTTCCTTTACATGTACTGGAAACTACATTAAACAATGTTATAATTTGTGTTTCAAATGTTGAGTGTAATTTAGAAAAATCAAGAGAAATATCTGTTGTATGTATTCAGAGTTTTACTCTGTTGTAGTTTCAAACTTGATAATGCTCCTGTATTTCTTCTATTATATCCTTTCTTTTTAGAAAATGTGATTTAACCATTCTTTTAGAGTTGTTTCTGGCAATAAGCCTCAATTATCCTTCATCTAAGAACTGTTTGATTTCTGTTTTTTCAATACCACTCAAAAAAAAAATGTCTCCCTGTCCTCTGTGTTTTTTGATGAGAAATCATATGTCTGTTGACTAGTTTTTCTCTGAGAGTTTTCAGTGACTTGATTATGATGTGCTGTAGGGTAGATTTTTTTTTTCTTTTCTTGTTAAAATTTCACTCACTTTTATGAACATGTAAGTGTTGGAAACAATTACAATCTTTATTTTATCAAACACTTTTTTAAACTCATGCCCCAACCCTTTTTTGGTCCCTCTAAGGCTCCAGGACATGAATGCTAGATCCTTTTCTATTTTTATATAAGTTATTGAGATCTGTATGTTTATTTTTTTTTTCAGTTTATTTCTTCTCTACTTTTCAAGTTGAGTAACTTCTATTTCCTAGTGCAATGAGTTTTTCTTTCGTATCTCTATTGTGTTTAGGAGCCCAACCACTGGAGTTTTTTTTTTTTTTTTTCTCTATAATTGTATTTCTCACTTTTAAAATGTCCATTTTGGCTCTTCTTTTTTATATTTATTAGTTTGCTAAGACTTTCTACTTTTCATTTGTTTCAAGCATGTTCACTGGAGCATTTCATTATATCTTTGTCAAATAATTCCAGGGTCTGTGTCTTCATGATGCTGGCATCTGCTAATTGTCTTTTCATCATCCAAGCTGATATTTTCCTGGATGTTGATAATCATATTTATTTCTTTTAAATTAATTGTCATTTGCTTTACAATATTAGTTTGATATCTGCTGTACATCAACAGGAATTAGCCATAGGTGTACACATGTTCTCTCCCTCTTGAACCCCTCTCTCACCTCCCACCCTTGGGGCACTTCTTATTTGCTGTTCAAGGGGTAAAATTCTATGTTTTCCATTAATCCACCACCAGGGCACCCCAGTTGTGAGGAGGAAGGTCATCCAATTGCCACTCCCTTTGTGGCTTCCACTAACAGCATGGTGGTTGAGGGTTTAGTGACCTCTGGGCAGTGGTGACTGTTCTGATTTCCACCCAGGCTCCTTGACACTATGAGAGGGAGTTAGGTGGAGAGGTTTCTTGGTGCAATTGGTTGGATGTGAAAGTCAGGCTCCTTAACTGTTCTCGTGTGTGTGTGTGTGTGTGTGTGTGTGTGTGTGTGTCTGTGTGTCTTGCTGGGGGGAATCTCATTACTACTGGGCAGGTAAGACATTTCCAGGTCCCACTGGGATGTATCTGATACCACAGGAGGTATGCCTCGTTACAGCTGGGAAATGGTGGGAGTCTGCCTTCCTCATTCAGCCCCGGCTGGCAGAGGCCAAGTTTTCAGCACACTTTTTCCTGGTATTGGTCGGGGTCAGGCTGTTATTGTCTGAAGATTTCCTGCCTTGATAGATTTTCCCTTTCCTGGTCCTTTGGCTACAGAGAGTAGGCTTTTATTTATTTTAAATTTATTTTGTCTGTGCTGGTATGCTGGCTTCTTCAAGCTCTAAATCTGGGATACATGAGGCAGAAAGGAAGCCCAGAGATGCTATTGCCCTGATGTTGTTCAGTTGACAGTTTTCCAAGACAGGATTTTTTTTCTTTTTAATATCCTTTTCAACTTAGAGTGTTTTTTTTTTCTGCACTTATATGATACTCTGTGTGTGTGTGTGTGTGTGTGTATACACACATACAGATGTGAGAGTTGGACCATGAAGAAGGCTGAGCAATGAAGAATTGATGCTTTCAAATTAGGGTGCTAGAGAAGACTCTTGAAAGTCCCTTGACTGCAAAGAGATCAAACCAGTCAATCTTAAAAGAAATAAACCCTGGATATTCAATAAACGATTACTTGTGCCAGATTAAATAGCAGGCAAATGATAGAACAGGAAACACAGCTCAGAAAAACATTCTCTCTATATTTAAATAAATATACAGTAGTAGAAATTATTGGATAAATTATTGTTCAATTAATTACGTGAAAAAATGATTAATATTTAGAAAAATATGACAATTAGATTTTGCTTCAGAGCTAAATAGTTTTGAGGTCAATAATGGTCAACTATGAATGTGAAGAACTAGGGAAAAATTAAGGAGATTGTAGCAAGATCTTGAAATATAAAAGAAATTCTTTTTTTTAATTTTGAAAAGATATTTTAATTCATATCTCCCCCAGAAATATAACATAATGACATTTTTTAAAAGGAATTATTTTAAATATAAGAACAATAAGGAAACTCAACAGGGATAATTAGTAAATTTTCCGATTATGTGAGAAAAAAACAAAATACAATGTACATTTAAATGAAATATTAAGATTAGATAACTGTCACAGCCAAAACAGAAAAAAAAGAAGCATTTTTATTATGTAAATCGCTCTTGGCACTTGTAGTATATAATAAATGAATAAATAATTAAGTAAAGAATTTTTTTCCCTCTCTCTAAAGCAAGTATAAAAATGGCTGGTTGAACTAAATAAAATTTAAACTTCTTCAAATTGTTTGTGATATTTTTAACTTTATTGTAACTGGTTACATAAAATGTACTCATAATCCTTTGAGACCTAGTTCAAGAATTTTTATATTATTTGAGCTAGTTATACAACTTTATACATGATATCGGAGAAGGCAATGGCAACTCACTCCAGTACTCTTGCCTGGGAAATCTCTTGGAGGGAGGAGCCCGGTAGGCTGCAGTCCATGGGGTCGCTAAGAGTCAGCCACAATTGAGCAACTTCACTTTCACTTTTCACTTTCATGCATTGGAGTAGGAAATGGCAACCCACTCCAGTATTTTTGCCTGGAGAATCCCAGGGACAGAGGAACCTAGTGGGCTGCCGTCTATGGAGTCGCACAGAGTCGGACATGACTGAAGCGACTTAGCATCAGCAGCTTATGTGATATATTATAGTCTATTTATTAAGGAAGCTAGCTCTGCTAGACTCTCACCATCTAGCTGTGTGATATTATATAACTAGTTTATTCCATTTTGACATCAATAAAGTAGAGATAATAGTTTTATTTATTAATACCTTATTGGATTGCTTAATATACTTCACTGTCACACTACCAAAAATATCATATGGAACTTACCTATTGAATTATATTTTCAGACACTGTATGGCATGATATTTAACAAATATTCACAGTATAAAACTCTGCATTCATTATGTCCCAAATATTTGATAAATACATACAAATGAGTTGGATGTAACATGCAGGCCACACTCACAGACACCTGAATGCCTCACAATACATTCTGTATTGTGTGACTAGAGGTCATTTTTAATTTTCTCTTTTATGTCTACTATGTTTCTGAGAATTCCAAATATTTCCATTTCCCAAAATATCCCACATGAGCATGTGTTACTTATTGAGGCAGGAAATAATAAAAGCAATCAATAAGCTTTCCAAAATTTCTCTTTGTTCTCGTCTTTGTTTGCTGTTCGACAATTATGTAGTATGCCAAAACTAAAATTGCCTTGTGTTTTTTCATCATGGGGAGTCCATATTTACTCCTGCCATCTGGAAATGTGGTTTACCTACACCTTAGAGAGTAGCAGATCATAATACAATGAACTACCATATGTGACAGAATTCAATTTTGTTCCAAAATGTTGTACAGTAAAAATCTGATTGTCTGCCATTTTATACCACCTGCATTCTCACAAAGAGGTATTTCTTTTGGTTTTTCAACAATAAGACTGTTCATTTTTTACTTTGTTTTTTTCCCACGGATATTAATACTATAATTCATATATTCTCTGGTTAGTTGAACTATCGTGCATTGAAATTAGTCTGAGAATAATTACTCCTCCTACCTCCTACACAAAAGAGCAATGTCAGTACACACAATAGAAAGTGTATTCCTTAAAGCAATGCAATTCACTTCAGGTTTGATTTCTATTTTGTAATTGCACTTTCACCAGAGGAGATAGAAAACATTTTTAGGGATGTTTGCCTATTATCAAGTATGAAATTTGGAAGTTTATTAGGGAAAAATTATCATACATTCTTTGTCAAAATGTTCAAATTACATTTGTAATTCAGAAAACTTTTAATGTGCGCTTTCTCTTTTGCTTTAATTATTAAATTAGACTTCTCTGTTCTAGGGTGGATAATAAAACTCTTTTCTTTTCTGACAGTATATATTGAATGATCTCTGCCCTTCAACAACAGAAGGTTTTTCTTCTCTTTTTACTATTTCTTTCTCTTCCAATGTGCTTGGGTCAATTTCTCGCCATCTCTACTCTTACCCACATCATTGGTTATTGGTAGGCATGCTCAAAAAATAAGTAGATAGAAGTGAAAGCTTCATAGACCTGCCTCACAGGCATAATTAAGGAGAACTTACCCCGGTGCTGACAGCAACAGAAAACGTTAAGTAAAAAACTTGAGACTGGAAAATACACATTAGATTAGGTTCTGGGGGAGCACAGGTATTTCCTCTATTGTAATCTAAGGGCATCATTGGGTGCCCTTCTATCAGAAAAGAGGAAATCATCGAGGCATATCAATCACACGCCTATATGTTTACATTGTACATATATTTTCAATTGATCATTAGCAAATTCAGGAATAAACAAAAGTAAAGCCATCTTGTACCAAGACGAAACTCTAGTGCTGATATGACTTCCCTGTAAAATCTATTTTAATAGCTATGATCACTGCCATTTATAACCAATCCTTCCTTACACTTTAGGTATTTTTTGTTTATCTTGTTCTTTTTCCTTGTCTTGATTGTTGTTGTTCAGTCACTCAGTTGTGTCCAACTCTTTGTGACGTATGGACTGCATTATGGCAGGCTTCTTGTTCTACACCATCTCCCAGAACTTGCTCAAACTCATGTCCGTTGAGTCAGTGATGCCATCCAACCACTTTGGCCACTGTCTTCCCCTTCTCCTCCTGCAATATTCCCCAACATCACGGACTTTCTAATGAGTTGGCTCTTCATCAGGTGGCCAAATTATTGGAGCTTCAGCTTCAGCATCAGTCCTTCCAATGACTATTCCAGATTAATTTCCTTTAGGATTGACTGGTTTGATCTCCTTGCAGTCCAGATCAGATCAGATCAGATCAGTCGCTCAAGGGACTCTCAAAAGTCTTCTCTAACACCACAGTTCAAAAGAATCAACTCTTCGGCGCTCAGCTTTCTTTATGGTCCAACTCTGACATCCATACGGGACTACTGAAAAAACCATAACTTAGACTAGATGGACCTTTATCAGCAAAGTAATGTCTCTGCTTTTTAATATGCTGTCCAGGTTGGTCATAGCTTTTCTTCAAGGGAGCAAACATCTTTTAATTTCATGGCTGCAATCACCATCTGCAGTGATTTTGGAGACCAAGAAAATAAAGTATGTCACTATTTCCATTGTTTCCCCATCTGTTTGCCATGAAATGTTGCAATCAGATGCTATAATCTTTGTTTTTGAATGGTGAATTTTAAGCCAGCTTTTTCACTCTCCTTTTTCACTTTCATCAAGAGGCTCTTCAGTTCTTCTCTTTCTGCCATAACGATGGTGTCATCTGCATATCTGAGGTTATTGATATTTTTCCTGGCAATCTTGATTCCAGCTTGGGCTTCATCCAGCCTAGCATTTCACATGATATACTCTGCATATAAGTTAAATAACCAGGGTGATAATATACAGCCTTGGTGTACTCCTTTTCCTATTTGGAACCAGTCCATTGTTCCATGCCCAGTTCTAACTGTTGCTTCTTGACCTGCATACAGATTTCTCAGAAGGCAGGTAAGGTGGTATGGTATTCCCATCTCTTTCAGAATTTTCCACAGTTTGTTGTGATCCACATAGTTAAAGGCTTTAGCATAGTCAATGAAGTAGAAGTAGATCTTTTCCTGGAATTTTCTTGCCTTTTCTGTGATCCAATGGATATTGACAATTTGATCTCTTGATTAGGCCACATTTAATAGATTTTGCGGTGTGGTGGTGTCAGAGATATTTCATAGAGTGATCAAGTCTAAATATGTTTTAATTCTTTAGGAAGGATGAAATAATCATCAGCAATCAGGTGTAGATTTCAGTTCTCTGGGTCTTCTAAGTCCTATGTCTTTTTTGCAGGATATTTGGCCTTAATCTTTATCTCTTTATGAACAATGTTTTCTCTGTATTTGCTAGACTCGTATATGACTGATTTTTCAACCCCAAAGAGCAACCAGGCTCCTTATGTTAAGGAAAGAGTCTAGGAAAGGCAGAATTCTATTCCAAATACAGTAAAGAATTGACAATCAATTGCGTCATTTCTTTTTGGAAAAAAGTCTACTCAATTATGTTATCTCTTACCTGTGTGTAATATTTTGAATCAATGAAAAATGCACAACTTCTTTCAATTTTCCTGTCTTCAGAAGAATACATTCTTAACTCTAGCAAACTGTAGATTTTTAGAATTTTGATTTATAATTTTAAGGCCATATTCTTTCCTTAACATTCACATGAGAGACTTAACAAATTATCTTGTAACTCTGAAATCCACATAATTAAATTATTTGACTGATTTACAATAAGGTTGGCCTTGTAGACAGAACAAATAAGACATTCCTTTAGAGCCACTGTGTTGACCTATGCATGAAATCAAGAGACAAAGATAAATATATGTGACCAATTGGTTTATGACCAAGATACCAAGGAAACTCAATGGGAGAATTATAGTGTTTTAGACAAATGGTTCTAGATTAATTGAATGGTTTTATGCAGAAAAAAATGAACCAAACTTTCATGCATACTTTGCAACAGCAACTAAATCTTATTCAACATAAGTGGATCTTAGATTCATGTTTTCAATAAAGGGATATTTGGGATTTTTCTATTTAAAATGATTTGCATATCAGTTATTATCTGAGAATGTCTTAATCTTGTCCAAAACATCAGGGAATTATATAACTTTACTATTTTTATAACTTTTACTATATATTTCACATTATTGTAAATACCAGAAATCAATGACGTGCATCGGTCTCTGGTCTGTGAGGGAAAAAAAAAAAAAAAAAGCCAAAGCAACAACATTTGGGTACCATGTAGTATTTATAGATTTATGTAGTGAAAATTTTGGCTTAAAGCTCAACATTCAGAAATGAAGATCATGGCATCTGGTCCCATCACTTCATGGGAAATAGATGGGGAAACAGTGGAAACAGTGGCAGACTTTATTTTGGGGGGCTCCAAAATCACTGCAGATGGTGACTGCAGCCATGAAATTAAAAGATGCTTACTCTTTGGAAGGAAAGTTATGACCAATCTAGATAGCATATTGAAGAGCAGAGACATTACTTTGCCAACAAAGGTCCATCTAGTCAAGGCCATGGTTTTTCCAGTGGTCAGGTATGGATGTGAGAGTTGGACTGTGAAAAAGGCTGAGCGCCGAAGAATTGATGCTTTTAAACAGTGGTGTTGGAGAAGACTCTTGAGAGTCCCTTGGACTGAAAGGATATCCAACCAGTCCATTCTGAAGGAGATCAGCCCTGGGTGTTCTTTGGAAGGAATGATGCTAAAGCTGAAACTCAAGTACTTTGGCCACCTCCTGTGAAGAGTTGACTCATTGGAAAAGACTCTGATGCTGGGAGGGACTGGGGGCAGGAGGAGAAGGGGACGACAGAGGATGAGATGGCTGGATAGCATTACTGACACAATGGACGTGAGTCTGTGTGAGCTCTGGGAGTTGGTGATGGACAGGGAGGCGTGGCGTGCTGCGCTTTATGGGGTCACAAAGAGTCAGACACGACTGAGCAACCGAACTGAACTGAACTGAATATTAACATTGGAGAAGGAAATGGCAACCCACTCCAGTACTCTTGCCTGGAAAACTCCATGGGCTGAGGAGCCTAGTAGGCTACAGTCCATGGGGTCGCAAAGAATCAGACATGACTGAGCGACTTCACTTTCACTTTCAATATTAACATATTACCCCCGTTCCCTTCTCATTGGCACCATATAACTCAGCTTTTATGATACAGTTTCTTCAACTAAGAAAGTGTGCTTTTACTTCATAGAGCAAAACTCTGGTACCCTAAGCTAATCCACTAATTTTAGCTAAATCAATAATTTAGACTTGTGTCTATTAAAAGAAATTCCTCCAAATTGCCCT
Source organism: Bos mutus (assembly GCF_027580195.1). Taxonomy (NCBI): domain Eukaryota; kingdom Metazoa; phylum Chordata; class Mammalia; order Artiodactyla; family Bovidae; genus Bos; species Bos mutus. The sequence goes on along the minus strand of NC_091640.1, from coordinate 10,007,591 downwards.
CACTCCCAGTATTCTAGCTTGCTTCTTTCACTCATGTTAGCTCCATATCTTTACTCATATTTAGTAGCTCGTACATTTTTTCAAAACAATAGTTGATAAATAAAGAAGTTATGGCATATTTGTAAATGTGATATTATTGAGCCATGAGAATTAAGGAAATCCTGCCATTTGCTACAGTATAGATGAACCTTGAGGGCACTGTGCTAAGTGAGATAAGTCAGACATAAAGTGAAAAGTACTGGATGATATGACTTATATGTGGAATCTAAAAAAACTTAACTTAAAAAAAAAAAGAGTACAACGGTGGTTACATGGGGCTGGGGGTTGAGAGAATCTGGTCAAACGTATAAACTTGAAACTAGTACATAAATTTTGGAGGTCTAATGAGCAGCATATATTTACCACAAAGAAAAGTGGCCAAAACATGGACCCACCTGCCAGTTGTCCAGAGATCACCCGGTTCTGTGAGACGAGCTGAAGCCTTGTGCAAATGGAGAACCACCTTGACAAGTTAGGGGTTTGGTAACAAACATTTTACAGAGCAAAGAAGAGGCACATCATAGGTAAATAGTTAATAAATTTGGGACATTTAAAGTGAATGTAAACAAACTCAAGGGACCATGATGAGGAAAGATCACCCTGGCGCATATAAATGGAAGGCAAGTACATCTAAGGATGTGCAAGAGTGAATTAGCAGCTCTAATTCTTTGGACACAGTTTATGAAGTACACTAGGCAAAAACAAAGACAATTACCTCTGCCACATATGGCTAAGTATTTTTGCCAGTCGCTTAGCACTGAATAGATATGACTATTATGTCTTTGCCAAGATGCAGTTACAGAATCTACTTCATCTAGCTTACATGGAAAGGGACTTATTATAGGCTATTTGTTGGCTGACAGTTTTTGGAAGGGCCAGGAAATCACATTTTGTGACACACCGCCAGGACTTACTTGTGTCCAAACAGCACAATTTCTTAAGCAAAATAATTTGATCCACTGCATAACCCTAGGCATTCAAAAGGCCAGGGGCCAGATACCAGACAGCAAGGATCTTTGCCAAAGATGCTGTGGACAAAGCAATAGCCTCCACAGTGAGCAAAGCTAAGAGAGCTGAAGGCATACTCTGTCTTTACTCCAATTTTCAAACTTGTCCTTGTCTTATGGCACAGCTTCCAGGGAATATCACTCTTTGATTCTACCTATGGAAGGTATGATAATGTAGAGAAAAACCAAGATGAGGTTTTGGGTGGGTGCACTTAACAGATGGTGACTATAATACAATTTCTCATATTTGCATATAGTTATGCCTAACATAGTATTGAAATTAAATAGGTATTGTTCTCATCCCCAATAGCAAAACTTCCTTTCTTAGTAAATATAATCTTCATGAAGTCTTTACGATTGAGATAAGTGGACTTGGTATACTAACCTTACTTTTGCCTTTAAATTTAGCCACAGAGACTGGGAATAACAAAATTCACAATATCTGTCAGAAAAGATATATTGACTAAGGCTATTTCTATTCAGATGAACTGATTTTTACAGTAGCAGAATTTTACATTATGAAATTTCAAAAGGAGGATGTTTGTTTGAATTTGGAAGCAAGCAAATCTTATGAATTAAATTCTTTTTTTTTTTCTAATTGTATTCTATTTTTAAACTTTACATAATTGTATTAGTTTTGCCAAATATCAAAATGAATCCGCCACAGGTATACATGTGTTCCCCATCCTGAACCCTCCTCCCTCCTCCCTCCCCATACCATCCCTCTGGGTCGTCCCAGTGCACTAGCCCCAAGCATCCAGTATCGTGCATCAAACCTGGACTGGCAACTCGTTTCTTACATGATATTTTACATGTTTCAATGCCATTCTCCCAAATCTTCCCACCCTCTCCCTCTCCCACAGAGTCCATAAGACTGTGCTATACATCAGTGCCTCTTTTGCTGTCTCGTACACCGGGTTATTGTTACCATCTTTCTAAATTCCATATATATGCATTAGTATACTGTGTTTATGTTTTTCCTTCTGGCTTACTTCACTCTGTATAATAGGCTCCAGTTTCATCCACCTCATTAGAACTGATTCAAATGTATTCTTTTTAATGGCTGAGTAATACTCCATTGTGTATATGTACCACCGCTTTCTTATCCATTCATCTGCTGATGGACATCTAGGTTGCTTCCATGTCCTGGCTATTCTAAACAGTGCTGCGATGAACAGTGGGGTACACGTGTCTCTTTCCCTTCTGGTTTCCTCAGTGTGTCTGCCCAGCAGTGGGATTGCTGGATCATAAGGCAGTTCTATTTCCAGTTTTTTAAGGAATCTCCACACTGTTCTCCATAGTGGTTGTACTAGTTTGCATTCCCACCAACAGTGTAAGAGGGTTCCCTTTTCTCCACACCCTCTCCAGCATTTATTATTTGTAGACTTTTGGATCGCAGCCATTCTGACTGGTGTGAAATGATACCTCATAGAGGTTTTGATTTGCATTTCTCTGATAATGAGTGATGTTGAGCATCTTTTCATGTGTTTGTTAGCCATCTGTATGTCTTCTTTGGAGAAATGTCTATTTAGATCTTTGGCCCATTTTTTGATTGGGTCGTTTATTTTTCTGGAGTTGAGCTGTAGGAGTTGCTTGTATATTTTTGAGATTAGTTGTTTGTCAGTTGCTTCATTTGCTATTATTTTCTCCCATTCTGAAGGCTGTCTTTTCACCTTGCTAATAGTTTCCTTTGATGTGCAGAAGCTTTTAAGGTTAATTAAAACTCTCCAGAAAGCAGGAATAGAAGGAACATACCTCAACATAATAAAAGCTATATATGACAAACCCACAGCAAACATTATCCTCAATGGTGAAAAATCGAAAGCATTTCCTCTAAAGTCAGGAACAAGACAAGGGTGCCCACTTTCACCATTACTATTCAACATAGTTTTGGAAGTTTTGGCCACAGCAATCAGAGCAGAAAAAGAAATAAAAGGAATCCAAATTGGAAAAGAAGAAGTAAAACTCTCACTATTTGCAGATGACATGATCCTCTACATAGAAAACCCTAAAGATTCCACCAGAAAATTACTAGAACTAATCAATGACTATAGTAAAGTTGCAGGATATAAAATCAACACACAGAAATCCCTTGCATTCCTATACACTAATAATGAGAAAACAGAAAGAGAAATTAAGGAAACAATTCCATTCACCATTGCAACGGAAAGAATAAAATACTTAGGAATATATCTACCTGAAGTAAATTCTGTCATGTCCTTACAGAAATATGTACACTGTATATGTATGGTGTTCAGTCACTTCAGCCTTGTCCAGCTCTTTGTGACCCCATAGACTGTAGCCCACCAGGCTCCTCTGTCCATGGGATTCTCCAGGCAAGAATGCTGGAGTGGGTTGCCATTTCCTTCTCTACTGTATATGTATAGACATATATCATATTTATATTAGATATATATTTTTCATATAAAAAGATAATTCATAGCATTACTGCAAACCAAGAATGGCAGTGAAGCTCCTTATAGAATGTAGTGAATTAAACTTTTTTGTCAATAGCACTAAAGAATTGTGGTCTTCACAGGTATATCTCATGAAATAAGAGATTACCAACCAACCTGACTGGCAGTATAAATGCAGTTTACTTTTGTTTATTGTTCAATTATTCAAGTTTTCCTATCATTCTTTTTGAGGACCCATATAGTTAGACTTCAGTTATTGTTTGAGGTCTCTTGTCATTTCTTACTAAAGGCCCCTGTGTTTTGAGTCTCAGATATTCAGGACATGTGACAAGCAAGTTTTTATTGCTTGATATATTTTTTTCATCCCCTCCACCAAAAACTCTTGAGAGTCCCTTGGGCTGCAAGAAGATCAAACCAATGAATCCTAAAGGAAATCAATCCTGAAATTCGTTGGAAGGATTGATGCTAAAGCTGAAGCTCCAATACTTTGCCTACCTGATGCAAAGAGCCAACTAATTGGAAAAGACGCTGATGCTGGTAAAGATTGAAGCCAAAAGGAGAAGGGGGACACAGAGGATAAGATGGTTAGACAGCATCACTGACTCAGTGGACATGAATCTGAGCAAACGCCAGGGTGTAGGAAAAGAAAGGGAGACCAGCGTGCTGCAGTCCATGGGGTTGCAAAGAGTTTGACATGGCTTAGCAACTGGACAACAATTACCACCAAAAACACCCACATTGCAATAACCTTTCTTTTTTCCCCTATTGCATTAACCTTGCAAAACCCAAACCCTGTTGAATGCAAAGCTTCCTCTACTCTGCACATGGATGAGAGTAGCTGAAAGAGAATACTGCAACACCTACTTTCTTGCTCTGATAGAAAACATTTTCATGGGAGTAGCTACAATTTCATTGTTTAAAATGTTGTCTCCAAGCTGATGACTCCCGGAACAAAAGAGTTAACAGCGGGTCTGTAGCTCTTTCCCTCCCTTCTGGGCATGCAAGTGGCGATCTGATCTCGACAAAATCTACCAGTAAATATTCCAGTAGGATTTATAGTCTCAAGATTACTGAGGAATTTTTACCTAAGAATTTTTTAAAGCAGGGTATACCATTTCTCTACAATTATCATTCAAAATAAACATGAAATTAAGAGATGTATAGGACAAAACTGGTTGGAGAATGGAAGTTAACTGCAGACTGTACCTGTGTGATTAAATGGAGTACAGAAACCAGGAAACCTCATACTAAAACTGCTTCCTTGGAGCTAAATTGTCCAGTACACATAGATAGTACCTGTTTCTTCCTTCAAAATCAAAACTCATCACAGGGTGGGAAGCATGCCTGGTTTTGCCTTGTTTTGTTTTGCTTTGCTTTTGGTATTATTTTGTCTTGGAGGCTGCATCTGTTGAGTTGGTGGCTATCTGAGAGACTAGTAGTGTGAGGCTACAATTCTCCCTACTTATTGCTTGTATCTTGCACTAAGCATTTGGGAAGTTTGATGCTGAGTTAGATCTATTATCTTTGTGCATCTGTTTTGATAATTCAGACATCTGTGATGCTACAACTATGAAGTAACACTACCCCAGAACTTTCCCCTAGATTCCAAGCCTAATGTTCAAGGTATCACCTAACCATGAATGTGTTAAAAGTATCTGAATCTCAAACTTCTAAAACCCACTTTTCACACATTTTAGAATGTGCCTCCCCTAGACATCTCTATCTCAAGGGTTGTCAACTCCCCCTGAGTCCAGCCCCCAGTGCAAAACTCTGGAGACATCTTTGACTTTTATCTCTCTAGATTCAAATCATTTGTAAGGGGTGGTTTCTACCTCAGAAGGGCTTCCCTCGTGGCTCAGCTGGTAAAGAATCCACCTGCCTGGTGCACCAGGATGACCCTGAGGGATGGGATGGGGAGGGAAGAGAAGGGGGAGGGGGTTCAGGATGGGGAACATATGTATACCCATGGCTGATTCATGTCAATGTATGGCAAAAACCACCACCATACTGTAAAGTAATTAGCCTCCAATTAAAAATAAATAAATATCTGCAGGGGGAAAAAAAAAAAGAATCCGCCTGCAATGGGGGAGACATGGATTCGATCCCTAGGTCGGGAAGAATCCCCTGGAAAAGAGAAAGACTACTCACTCCAGCATTCTGGCCTGGAGAATCCCATGGACTGTATAGTCCATACTGTTGTAAAGACTCGGACACGACTGATTGACTTTCACTTTTTACATCAGAAACATATCCAGTATCTATTCTGTTTCCTTCATTTCCTCCATAGCACTCCTAACCCAAACTGTGATAATCTTTCAACAGATTGCAGCAATTGTCTCTTATTTTAAATTGTGGCCATAAAATAAATGTCTTTTAAGAAAATCAGAGCATGACCTATTTTTATTCATTAATTCAATTATTATTTATTCAAATTGCTTCAGTAATTTCTTTACTTACTTGGATTAAGTAAGAAAGACAGAATTAGAAGCTGGCCATTGGTTGTGGCTTTGACTTCTTTTGCTCTCTAATTTTCTTAACTTGGTGTATATGATTGTTGTGCTACTTTAGTAAATTGCTTATGTGCCAACAGGTTATCAATAACCTATTGATAACCTATACAATATGTTATCAAGCTCATACATGATAAAATATTATATAAATATTATATGGAAAAACATTTTAAAACTAAAAAACAGGATAGATATTTTTAAACTTGAATGAAAAGAATACTTATTAAAGTCTGACATATTTTAAAAGACACTTTTAAATATCCACTAAGGTTTTAAGAAGTACTATGATAAATAGTGAAAATTCAAATTGATTGAGTAGCATATTTAGCTACTACCTTAAAATGAGCATTCAAAAATAAATTAGTAAGTTGTTAGAGTTTGATGGTGATACAATTTTTAAACAAATATACAAGCAAAAGCAAACCATTCTTCTTCCAAGCATTCCTATCAATTTTTAATGAAATTTATATAGGATTTTAGGGGAGTCATTTTCATATCCTAACAGTCACAAATATTTGTTTAAATAAATTCTTACATTGTGATTCTTTTAGCTGAGTAAAATTTAAGAAATAAATTGATTTTGATATAAAATGTCATTTACTATTCCTTGTTTCAAATAATACATTTGATGCAAGCAACAATTGCATGGTTTTCAAATTTGGTATTTACAGTAGGTAAATGTTATCATCTTACTATTCTCAAGTATGTATTCAAGAAAATATCAATTATAAACAGAAAGCAAATTTTATTTTTATTTTTTTAATTTAAATTTATTTATTTTAATTGGAGGCTAATTACTTTACAATATTGTATTGGTTTTGCCATACATCAACATGAATCTGCCACGGGTGTACACGTGTTCCCAATCCTGAACTCCTCTCCCACCTCCTTCCCCATATCAGAAAGCAAATTTTAAAATGTGATTCTGCTATTAAATGAGTTTGATGACTAGTAGCCTAGATGTCAGATAGCTTTTATATTTTATAAGCATATAGCAATTTTGGGTTATTGTTTAAAACATTATAATTTTCAGAATTACAGAGTGAATAAAAGTGGAGTAATATTAGAATTTAAAAAAAAGACTCTTCATCAAGAACAGGGGATAAAGACATGTAATTAGCCAACAATAGACAAAAATATGCATCAGATACTATGCCAATATCATACAGATACATATATGAAACACTTTGACTTCAGAAAATTAGTTTTAACACTAATATGATATGTTAAGTGTATATAAATGATATTAAGAGCTATACAAAAGAGATTTATAAGGATTAAGAAGAAATGAAAACATCTATCTAATCATAACTCTTCAGAGAAGAGGATTATGTAATGTGGTCAAGTTAACATAAATATATATTATATAATGTATATAAAATAAATATTGAAATATCAAGAACATAAATATTGACAATTGAAAGCAGGGATTTAGCCTAGCTGTCTTTACTCCATATTTCTTTTTGGTCTTTGGATTCATTATCTGCATAATGGAGATGATTGAAATATTTAAGGAAGCATTCAGTACATTTACTTCATTTTCCCTTGGTCATTTCCTGGTAATAAAACAAAAACTTAAAGGAATTATAAGTCAAACTTGGGATGATGGTTATTGTATTGTGAGATGCTCAAATGTAAAAGCACAGATTATATACTATCTTTCAAATTTAGACTCATAATCAAGATTATCAGCAAAAATGGGGAAAAGAACGTCATCTATTTCTCAGATGAACTGTGTCATCACTACTGATAATATGATTAATGAGAAATGCTGGTACCTTATCTAATTTTTAAAGAAAAATAGCATAATTTAGGTTTGACTTTTGGTTTAATGTTTGAATGTTAGGCAGATTTTTTATTTACAGATTTTTTTTTCTCAGCTATTTCATGTGGATTGTGTTTGATTGTCAAAAGGAGATTTAGTTTGATGGATTTATGAGTTTAAGGTAGAAGTTTACCTGGTTTTGGAATAACTGGGAAGTGACTGCTTCGTACTTTAAAAAATTACATCTTTCAGGAGAATCTATTATAGGTGAAGACTATATTTGAAGCTTTGAATACAGTGAGAAATATAAAGTTTATATTTTATATAAACTTTATAAAGGAAACACTTTTATCACTCTTCTGTGTGATATACTTCAAGTATTTATAGCAAACTCCAGTTATTGACATTGCAAATTGGTTCTAAAAGAGTGTCTTCACTTTTTCAAACTGATGAAGCAGTCAAGCCCCAGGTTCTTGACAATTATTTGAAGGAAAGCTCAGCTCTCATTTATTCTTTCTTGAGGATGAGTTAAAGCAATGTCTCCTTTATGTCATGATTGAGAATCCTGTTTATAGGCATGTGCTTGTGAAAATATCTCATAGGAGAATTTTAGGAATTCCTTTAATTTTATTTTCAAGGCTAAGTTCTAGAAAAGTACTTTGAAAAATCATAGTATCTATCTCTTCACTTACTCCAAGTGAAGTGAGTAGATATATGAATCATTATCTCTTTGAAAAAAGTGGAAGTGTTAGTTGCTCAGTCGTATCTGTCTCTTTTCTACCCCATGGGCTGTAGCCATTCAGGCTCCTCTGTCCATAGAATTCTCCAGGAAAGAATACTGGAGTGAGTAGCCATGCCCTTTGCCAGCACTTTCTCTTTATTTCCATCTAGATCCAGTGATGGAGCTCATTTCTCTATTTCCAGCTCTGAAGACAAAACAAAGCATTTTACGAATGTAAATGCTGAGGGTCTCATCAGTTGCACCTTATTTTTAGTGTTACTGTATTGGCTAGCCAGTGGTAAGAGACTGCTGCTGCTGCTAAGTCACTTCAGTCGTGTCCGGCTCTGTGCGACCCCATAGACGGCAGCCCACCAGGCTCCCCCGTCCCTGGGATTCTCCAGGCAATAACACTGGAGTGGGTTGCCATTTCCTTCTCCAATGATGAAAGTGAAAAGTGAAAAGTGAAAGCGAAGCCGCTCAGTCGTGTCCAACTCACAGTGACCCCAGGGACTGCAGCACCAGGCTCCTCCGTCCATGGGATTTTCCAGGCAAGAGTACTGGAGTGGGGTGCCATTGCCTTCTCCGGGTAAGGGACTAGATGCTACCAAATCAGGCCCACCTGCTTTTGGCTCAAAAAGCCAGTACTTGAGAAAGAAACAAGTGTCAGTAGAAGGGAAAGGTACTTTGAATCAAAATGCCGGCAATCTGGGAAAATGGAGAACTCAAGCCTCCCCCAAAACCACCTCCAAAGATTCTGCTTGGCCGTGAAAATTTTAAAGGGAAGAGGGGAAGTAATTTCAATTAACCACAAAGATGGGGGATCAGAGACAACATCATCCCCCACTGCATGAAGGCTCCTCAATTTCTTTTGGTCTTCCTCTTGGTGTGACCTTGTTCACACAGTTTGGTCATAAAGTTTGTTCATGATATTACTGAAGGGGAAGGTAGGGAAGAGATCTGGTCACCTGTTAATGATTCTTCTACATCTTTTCTACATCATTAATCTATAGGAAGAACCAACAAATTCGGCAAGGTATTGTGTAAGAGATATGAAAGGTGTGCTGGGGCCTGAGATGAGGGCACGTGGTTTAAGGTTAGTGACAAGACTAAAGAGTACCTCCTGTAGAGAGTTCTTTCCAGCAAAGAGCTTTTTCCTGCCAAAAGCTGCTTTTTGAATAGACACACATGGAGATTCACCTCAGATAGCAAAGTAAACAAATAGTAAGAATGAACTATATTAAAACTTGTAGTATAAACATTTCTTACTTTAGCTGAATTTCCCTGGAAATACGTAATTTATTTGAAAATTTAAATGACATAAATGAGATGTTTATCAAACAGGGCCATGTTTAAAAATACAGAAGAAACACCTCTCATTTAGTTTTTAACAGAGAAGACTCAGTCACAATATTCATATTAACAATGAGTTTAGTCTTCATATTGAGAAGACAAACTATGAAGTTTCTGTCTAAATTTATATTTCATCTCCCCTTTCTTGGCTCAATTTTTGCTACTTGTCTTCACTCTAATTATCCACTCTTTACTTTTTGATTTCTCTGCAATTTCATTTCTCTTTAATTTCCTCTTCTAGTCACCTAACATTTTCTATTATCCTTCACATTCATCCAATGGTCCTTTAATCACCATTCATTATGTAAGCCTGTCAGGAAGTTGAAGAAACTAGTAATTTTTTACAAACCAAGAAAGCTTTTGGATCTACTGAATTACATCTGAGATAAATTTTTTCTTGTTATATGAGTGAACATAAGCTGTCTCTCTTGGTTAAAGTATATACTTCTCTTAAAAAGAAATTAATTTTACCTAGGTATAAGCTAACTTTTGAAAATGTTAGCTTTCTTATATTGTGAAATGTGGAATATTCAGATATAATACATGGATAGAGATTATATAATTGTGTATATATGTAAATGGTAGTTATTTTATATACACACTTTTGTGGATGTGCAAAGAATTCATAGCAATGTAGGATCATTTTACACATAACATTCAAATACATTATTTAGTAGGTTCTTTATTAGTTTACTACATCTATGTGGTCTAGATCTTATGTCCTTAAATCTGTATCAATTTATCTATCTAAATTTGCATTTTTTTCTTCAGGTAAGACCTCAAAGGAAATGATTTATTGTACACATGTTGCATTCACCCACAACTGAGAAGATAATTAGTCCAGAATATCACAGGTCCAGGGTAAAGGGCCAAGCAGGACTGCTTTGATGGGAGCAAGGTGGGTCTCTCAAAAGTAGGAGAGGTGATCAGAATGGCCACAGATGTTCCAGACCCCCTGAGACAAGTTCTAGGTGGTAGGCGTGTAGTCCAGCGATTTGTACTGGTGTCCATGGCCTCTGGCTTCCCTTGTTTCTGCTTCTGTGGCTCCCGTGGGTGTGCAAGTCTACTTGGACGTCTGCCTCACCTTTCTTCTTTTGCACTTCAGCCTGCGTGTTTGCTCCTTCCTTCACTTCCCTCTCATGGTACGGAGGTTTCTCAAGAGATGGCGCTAAGGCCGAGACCACATTTGCATTTAGTTTTAGACCCGTTATTGTTTTTGTGACCTGAAGCCAATTTTCAGGCTTCTGAAAGTTGCAAAATCTTCCAGTGATCTCTAAGAACATCTTAGTAGCATACTAATGGAGATTAAACAGATAATCTATAAATTTCACAGAAAAAAAAACTTGTGTGTTTAATTCTATAATGTGTACATTTATTTAATTATATCCATGAATATAATTACAAAAATGATTTTGTTCATGATGATTATATATATATATATATATATATATATATATATATAATATACTGACTTTCAGAATTTGATGGCAGACATACCAAATTTTCCATGATACCTGAAAGCATATTTCCCTTCATGTAGAAACAAAGAACTCTCTGTATACTCAGGAAATTGTAAAGAAAAGGACATATGGTTTTAAGATAAACATATACTTACAAGCAGGGAAATAATGAAAGGAGGATATATTTCGAGAGTAAAATATATCTAGGGAAATTTGTCTTTTTGTTGTTTCTATCATCTATTTTTCTAGTTATTTTAGGAAAAATAATCATAAGCATTAATCATGTTTTCTCTGGGTATTTATTTTACAAGTTTTTTTTTTCTTATCAAGGTCTATATACATTATTTCTTACTTGATTCTGGGCTCCCTTTCTTCATTCCTCTGCATTTTAAAATGTAATTTATTGTATCTTGACGACAAAGTTTTTTCTGTAACAATATAGCTCCAGTTTCATAATGAAAATCAATTTGAAGATATAACACACCTGTTAAAACTTCCTCTAAAGCTTTTAAAAGAATATTTACACTAATATTTTCATGATATTGAAAGAGTTTGTTATTAAGACAAAAAAAAGAGGGAGGGGATATATGTATACAGATAGCTGATTCACTTCCTCGTACAGTGGAAACTAACAACATTGTAAAGCAACTATACCCACCTCCAGTTAAATAAATAAATTGCCTCTGGAGGGAAAAAAAAGACATTCTTCAGAGATGCAATTTAACAATTTAATTACCTTATAATATTTGTCAACTGCTGAAAAAACAATCTAGTGTAGAGGGGTCTGGAAAAAGTAATAATATTGAACTTTATTTACATATTGATATAACCTACTGTATTAATTTTGGGGCTTCTCTGATGGCTCAGTGGTAAAGAATCCACCTGCTAATGCAGGAAACATAGGTTCAATCCCTGGGTCAGGAAGATCCCCCGAAGAAGGAAATGGCAACCCACTCCAGTATTCTTGTCTGGGAAATCCCATGGACAGAGGAGTCTGGTGGGCTACAGTCCATGGGGTCACAAAAGACTCAGACACGACTTAGTGACTAAACAACAATAAACTATACTAGTTTGTTAGGTCTGCCAAAATAAAATGCCACAGATCGTATGGCTTAAACAGCAGAAATATATTTTCCAAAAATTCTGGAGGCTTGGTTTGGTTTCGTCTGAGGCCTCTCTCTCTGGCTTGCAAACAACTGTCTTCTCACTCTGTCGTCACATGGCCTGTGCATTATCTGTGTCTAATATCTGCTCTTATGAGGACACCAGTCGCACTGGCTTAAGGCTCACCCATAGGACCTCATTTTATCTTCCTTACCTCTTTAAAGGCCCCGTCTCCAAATATAGTCATGGTCTAAGATACAGGCATTAGGACTCCAATGTATGAATTTGGGGGGGCACACAATTCAGCCTGTTCTACATTCATAAGTAAAAACAGGTATAAATGAGACTTTAATAAGATTTTAAATATACATTATTTTTTTAAATCTGTATGTTATCAGAGAGTAAAACAAAAATTATCTTAATACGTGTAATCATCTCTTGACAGAGATTGTGTTTTGTTCCCAAATTTGTCACTGACTTCGTTCATGTTTCTGGACATATATGTAGTGTACAATGGACTTTCCAGGTGGCATTAGTAGTAAAGAACCTGCCTGCCAATGCAGGAGATATAAGAGACACAGGTTTGATCCCTGAGTCAGGAAGATCCCCTGGAGGAGGGGCATGGCAACTAACTCCAGTATTCTTGCCTGGACAATCCCATGGACAGAGGAGCCTGGTGGGCTATGGTCCACAGGGTTGCAAAGAGTCAGACATGACTGAAGAGACTTAGCATGCATGCACGCAGTGTTCAACAAATGATGGTTTGAGTGTATGATTGATAGAATATGTAGATGAATAAATGAGTAAATCATCTTCTGAACTGAAAAATGAAAGATACAGAAACTGTACTATACTAATTTTATGGTGCTATTATTGTACAATCAATGTACTCTGTATATTAAGAAAGGGACCAGTGAACAGTAGAATTGTTTTCATCCTTCTACCAGTATAAACCTGGTTCAGCTTTACTTCCTTCAGGAATCTAAGTCAGTCCTGCTATGATTGTTCTAGTCTCACTATACTAAGTTAGCACTTGTGAGCTGAGCTTGAACCATAGATTTGTTCACATGTTGGCATGCTACATAAAGCAAATGCTGAAATCTAGGCATGGATATATTTTATCTGTGCAAATTAATTCATAGGGTCATCAAGGCCAGAGGCTGCACTTTTTATTTCCCCATATAGTACCTAGACGGTTTTCTATACATAATGGTAACCCAATAAATTTCCTGCTAACTTACGCATCACCCATTCATGAGTCCTCAGCTGCTATTTTTTGTCTTTTGCTGCCTACAAGTTGAAGTGTACATTTCAATTAGAGCTCTACTTACTGAGAAGACAGATTTGTCACTGAAACCCGAGTACACAATTTGTCATGTTGTTTTCATGAAGCCATAAAACAGTATTTCAGACTCAAAGTGATATTTGGGGACTACTATGCCACATCCTGAAATTCATAAAATGCAATATATGTATGCATAACGGATGAGGTGCATTTCATAAATGAAAATGATTGCAGTATACACAGTCTGTAAATCAATTTGTGAACCACTTCAGATGAAAGGAACTATACAATAAATATAGGTTTTGGAAGGATGCATATTTGTTGTGTAAATACAGTCTCCTCTGCCTTTGAACTTTTTAACTTTTTAACAGTCTCTAGACAAATTGTAAAACCTCCTTTATTTAATGAAATTTGAACTTTTTTTTTTTATGGAAAATAATTCTTGACCTGTCATGGATTTCCTGACTTTTATTTCTGCTTTCACCTCACATATCTCATATAACCATGATTTGACTTAACCACCTTCCTTGTCTTCAGAGTTTCTTCTTATCAAATCCTGGTTCTCATGACCTGGCTTTTATAAACTTATAAATAGGCTTATTCAGTAAAATATTCCATTAGAGAATACAACCAAGATAGTATGGTGGTTACATGTTAATATAATGAGAAATATACATATTTTTTCCAGTGTTAATGACCAATTGCTGTAATTTTCTCTGAATTATTTGTGGATCATAAGGGTATTCATCATAAAATATAAAAGTATGAAACACTGGAAAATAATGACAGATTGTCAAACCATGGTTAACAATTTAAAAATAATCCCCACACATTATTCAGTGCCCAGCGAGTATTTGAATGTCTTCAATTATTCACAAATATATTTTTACCTTTAGATAGATGCAGTAAATTATCTGTTGCTCTTGTATTTCAGGAGAACCTAGGCTGTTTCCAATAAGGTGAAGGAAATGGATAGTTTCATAGAATATTTATAAAGAAAAGTTTATACAATTTTGGAAGTCATTAGTTATTTGGGAGGAGTGGATAATGAGGGGAGAAAAGATAGAAAGCGAATTCCTTTGTACAACTGGATTTTACAATTTTGAATGTTGACGTTCCTTACTAAAATAAATGATGCTAAAGTAAGACCAGGTCCAGGTTTAACAGGTGCTATTTGAACTTAAAGTGTCTGCATGACATTTGTGAAGCTTGAGTCATCAAGTTATGTATGTTGGGAGAATGGAGGCAAGGCATAACCTACCTTTAAAGGAAAGGAAAGTGAAGTCACTCGGTCGTGTCCAACTCTTTGTGACCCTATTCACTGTAGCCTACCAGGTTCCTCCATCCGTGGGATTTTCCAGGCAAGAATACTGGAGTGGGTTGCCATTTCCTTCTCCAGTGGATCTTCCCGACCCAGGGATCAAACCCGGGTTTCCCGCTTTGCAGGCAGATGCTTTACCGTCTGAGCCACCAGGGAAGCCCCAATCTACCATTAGGGTATAGATATGTGATTGTTAAACTCGTTAGTGTTTATGAAGGAAAGAGAATTCTAGGGAAGGAATTGACAATGACTGATCAAAGACTTATTTTTGAGGTAAAGATAAGAGTCTTTTGAGTAAAATTAATTGATCACAAGTGTCAAATTCTATTGAGAAGCCACTACACTAAGATCTGTGGAGTGTCATATCTATAAAGGATAAGGGAACATGTGCCAAAAGACATAATTTTAAGTTCAGAATTCACTCCAGGTCTTGTGTAAAGGCTGACTGTGGTTAATGTTTGTTTTTTTTCTCTTTTGCAACTAATTACTGTTACTGACAACACAGCATGTGTCTAGGTTAGAGATGAATCAAAGTGGCAAGAATCATCAAAATTTTTTTATCTCAAACATTTTTCTCATTAATCAAGACTGTAAACCACTGTAATAACCACTCCCTATACCTCAACCCAACAATAACAAAACTAGAACAGCAAAGAATGGAAATGCAAGATCCTGAATCCTAGTTACCATTTTTACTCTTACCAAATATGCATATGATTATTTTACTGCTACTGCTGCTGCTAAGTCACTTCAGTCGTGTCCGACTATGTGTGACCCCATAGACAGCAGCCCACCAGGCTCCCTTGTCCCTGGGATTCTCCAGGCAAAAACACTGGAGTGGGTTGCCATTTCCTTCTCCAATGCATGAAAGTGAAAAGTGAAAGTGAAGTCGCTCAGTCGTGTCCGACTCTAGCGACCCCATGGACTGCAGCCTACCAGGCTCTTCTGTCCATGGGGTTTTCCAGGCAAGAGTACTGGAGTAGGTTGCCATTGCCTTCTCCATGATTATTTTAAGGACACGATTAATGTGATAATGCAAAGAGGAAGCAGCATGTGAGATGACATATGAATATCTAAAGAGATATTGGAAGTGATTATGGAATATTGGGAATGAGGTAGCATTTAAAATAGTTCATGGGAAATTAGTAAGAATTCTATAAATAGAAATGGAAGTGAGAAAAATTATCACCAAGAAAGGAAGCAATAACTAGCATTGCAATACAAAGTGGAGGAAAATATGAATTGTTGTACAATAAATATTCCATTTTGAGTGTAATATATTTAAGAGAAGCATGAGGAAAAAATGGAAGAATATGATTATGCTTGAGTATAGAAGACCATGCATGCTAGGCTTAGATGAGGTGGCTTTTTTTTTTTTTTTTAATCTAGTATTTCTTTTTTTTTTTTTAATTTTATTTTAGTTTTAAACTTTACAAATTGTATTAGTTTTGCCAAATATCAAAATGAATCCGCCACAGGTATACATGTGTTCCCCATCCTGAACCCTCCTCCCTTCTCCCTCCCCATACCATCCCTCTGGGTCGTCCCAGTGCACTAGCCCCAAGCATCCAGTATCGTGCATCAAACCTGGACTGGCAACTCGTTTCTTATATGATATTTTAGATGATTCAATGTCATTCTCCCAAATCTTCCCACCCTCTCCCTCTCCCACAGAGTCCATAAGACTGTTCTATACATCAGTGTCTCTTTTGCTGTCTCATACACTGGGTTATTGTTACCATCTTTCTAAATTCCATATATATGTGTTAGTATACTGTATTGGTGTTTTTCTTTCTGGCTTACTTCACTCTGTATAATTCTACCAAAAATTTAGAGAAGAGCTAACACCTATCCTGCTCAAACTCTTCCAGAAAATTGCAGAGGAAGGTAAACTTCCAAACTCATTCTATGAGGCCACCATCACCCTAATACCAAAACCTGACAAAGATCCCACAAAAAAAGAAAACTACAGGCCAATATCACTGATGAACATAGATGCAAAAATCTTAACAAAATTCTAGCAATCAGAATCCAACAACACATTACAAAGATCATATACCATGATCAAGTGGGCTTTATCCCAGGGATGCAAGGATTCTTCAATATCCACAAATCAATCAATGTAATACACCACATTAACAAATTGAAAAATAAAAACCATATGATTATCTCAGTAGATGCAGAGAAAGCCTTTGACAAAATTCAACATCCATTTATGATAAGAACTCTCCAGAAAGCAGGAATAGAAGGAACATACCTCAACATAATAAAAACTATATATGACAAACCCCACAGCAAACATTATCCTCAATGGTGAAAAATTGAAAGCATTTCCTCTAAAGTCAGGAACAAGACAAGGGTGCCCACTTTCACCATTACTATTCAACATAGTTTTGGAAGTTTTGGCCACAGCAATCAGAGCAGAAAAAGAAATAAAAGGAATCCAAATTGGAAAAGAAGAAGTAAAACTCTCACTATTTGCAGATGACATGATCCTCTACATAGAAAATCCTAAAGACTCCACCAGAAAATTATGAGAACTAATCAATGACTATAGTAAAGTTGCAGGATATAAAATCAACACACAGAAATCCCTTGCATTCCTATACACTAATAATGAGAAAACAGAAAGAGAAATTAAGGAAACAATTCCATTCACCATTGCAATGGAAAGAATAAAATACTTAGGAATATATCTACCTAAAGAAACTAAAGACCTATATATAGAAAACTATAAAACACTGGTGAAAGAAATCAAAGAGGACATTAATAGATGGAGAAATATACCATGTTCATGGATTGGAAGAATCAATATAGTGAAAATGAGTATACTACCCAAAGCAATTTATAGATTCAATGCAATCTCTATCAAGCTACCAACAGTATTCTTCACAGAGCTAGAACAAATAATTTCACAATTTTTATGGAAATACAAAAAACCTGGAATAGCCAAAGTGATCTTGAGAAAGAAGAATGGAACTGGAGGAATCAACCTGCCTGACTTCAGGCTCTACTACAAAGCCACAATCATCAAGACAGTATGGTACTGGCACAAAGACAGAAATATAGATCAATGGAACAAAATAGAAAGCCCAGAGATAAATCCATGCACATATGGACACCTTATCTTTGACAAAGGAGGCAAGAATATACAATGGATTAAAGACAATCTCTTTAACAAGTGGTGCTGGGAAATCTGGTCAACCACTTGTAAAAGAATGAAACTAGAACACTTTCTAACACCATACACAAAAATAAACTTAAAATGGATTAAAGATCTAAATGTAAGACCAGAAACTATAAAAGTCCTAGAGGACAACATAGGCAAAACACTCTCTGACATACATCACAGCAGGATCCTCTATGACCCACCTCCCAGAATATTGGAAATAAAAGCAAAAATAAACAAATGGGACCTAATTAACCTTAAAAGCTTCTGCACATCAAAGGAAACTATTAGCAAGGTGAAAAGACAGCCTTCAGAATGGGAGAAAATAATAGCAAATGAAGCAACTGGCAAAGAACTAATCTCAAAAATATACAAGCAACTCCTACAGCTCAACTCCAGAAAAATAAATGACCCAAATCAAAAAATAGGCCAAAGAACTAAATAGACATTTCTCCAAAGAAGACATACAGATGGCTAACAAACACATGAAAAGATGCTCAACATCACTCATTATCAGAGAAATGCAAATCAAAACCACTATGAGGTACCATTTCACGCCAGTCAGAATGGCTGCGATCCAAAAGTCTACAAATAATAAATGCTGGAGAGGGTGTGGAGAAAAGGGAACCCTCTTACACTGTTGGTGGGAATGCAAACTAGTACAGCCACTATGGAGAACAGTGTGGAGATTCCTTAAAAAATTGGAAATAGAACTGCCTTATGATCCAGCAATCCCACTGCTGGGCATACACACTGAGGAAACCAGAATTGAAAGAGACACATGTACCCCACTGTTCATCACAGCACTGTTTATAATAGCCAGGACATGGAAGCAACCTAGATGTCCATCAGCAGATGAATGGATAAGAAAGCAGTGGTACGTATACACAATGGAGTATTACTCAGCCATTAAAAAGAATACATTTGAATCAGGTCTAATGAGGTGGAGGTGGCTTTTATAATAAGTTGTGATCGGTCTAGAAAACATACATCTGGCTGCCCAGTGAGGGAATGAGTGCTTCCCACATGGTGCAGTTGGTAAAGAATCGGCCTGCCAATGCAGGAGCTGCAAGGGACACGGGTTCAATCTTTGGGCCAGGAAGATCCCCTGGAGTAGGAAATGGCAACCTGCAGCAGTATTCTTGCCTGGAAAATTCCATGGACAGAGGAGCCTGGTGGGCTGCAGTCCAGGGGATAATAAGAGTCAGACAGGACTGAGCAGGAACAACCATAATGAGGAAATTAGGCATCCATAGCAATGTGGGAGGAGCTGTGAGAGAAATTTGCAAAGTATTTAGGGTGCCATGGAAACAGTCACTGAGCTTTCCAGACTCAAACACCAGTGCAGGTGGAAATGCTAGAGAGTCTGGGCAAGTCTGCTAGACTATCTGGGAAGGCAAGGTGGAATCCGGGGAGGGTCTGTGAAGTCTGCCTTGACTGTGACAGGGGTTCATAGGGGAGTGAATGGGGGCCCCGTGTCTGAGTCAGCAGCTGTGTGTACCAAAAAGGGTTAAGAGTTACCACCTCTTCGTCACTGCTTCCTCGCAAATTGTCTGTGAGCTTCTCTCATTGTCAAACCACAGTGGAATATGACCTCAGAAGACATGTATGAATCTTCTACAGGAGTGCTAGTGCCAGGTAGACAAAAGTCAGTCAGTGCTGAGCACGTGTCTGGTCTATAGTCCCTGCACAAAGCAATCACGCTATGAATGAGACCCTTGAAAGTTATATACATAAGAGTAAAATGATTAAGTGGAGCTTCGGGGCAGATACCATGGCAGCATGTTTTCAGCCTTATTTCAAGTGTGGAGGATATAGAATGAAAAATAATTTTCACTTTTAAAAATGGAAAAAAATTAAAGTGGAGGAGTAAAATAAGGAAACTAAAACAGAGCATTCAAAGATCACCACTGGAAGTGTGGGAAATGTATTTTGTGCATACTTTTTTTTCCCCACATACTGTATATTAGCAGATATTTTGTGTCAAGTTTTATATATATATATATATATATATCACAGAAATACTGTGATATTAGTAGCATAGTTTTATATATATATATTTATATATAAATATCACAGTATTTCTGAATGCATTTGGGACATAACATGGTACACAGTCATCAATACAGTTTAACAAATATTTACAGCTCTGTTTTTCCAGGCTAATGGAAAAATTGAACTCGCCAGCACTCTCCAGAGTTTGTAGTAACTATGGGAGCTTCTTTAATCAATGTCCTATAAACAGAAATGTGCTCCTTACCCTGCAAAAACTTAAAGGACCAGAATGCCTTTGACCATATTTTCTGCCCACTGCTGTGATGATTCAGGAAACCTGTCATACTCATTAGCAATGGCCCTCTGTTAACCCACACAGGACATATAATGTAAGCAAGTGATAAACTTCTGTTTAGCTTTTTACCGAGACTGAGCAGTTGTTGGAGTCTACATTAAAAACTGCTGCTGCTGCTGCTGCTAAGTTGCTTCAGTCGGGTCCAACTCTGTGCGACCCCATAGACGGCAGCCCACCAGGCTTCCCCGTCCCTGGGATTCTCCAGGCAAGAACACTGGAGTGGGTTGCCATTTCCTTCTCCAATGCAGGAAAGCGAAAAGTGAAAGTGAAGTCGCTCAGTCGTGTCCGACTCTTAGCGACCCCATGGACCGCAGCCTACCAGGCTTCTCTGTCCATGGGATTTTCCAGGCAACAGTACTGGAGTGGGGTCCTAATATAATGATGCTGAAAGAATGGCCATTAGGACAAGGTCACTATGAGTTTCAGTCCTTTATATATTTTCATGTGTGTAACTGTAAGAAATTCTGTATATTCTCTGAGTCTCAGTTTTCTAAGGATTGTTCTTATTATTGGTCATAGTACACAGCTAATATGACTTCCCAGGTAGCTCAGTGGTAAAGAATCTGCCTGCCAACGCAGGAGACACAAGAGACATGGGTTCAGTCCCTGGGTTGGGAAGATTCCCCTGGAGAAGGAAATGGCAACCCACTCCAGTATTCTTGCCTGGGAAATCCAATGGGCCAGAGGAGCCTGGCAGGCTACAATCCATGGGGTCACAAAAGAGTTAGACATGACTGAGTAACTAAACAACAACAGCATACCCAGTATACACAAAGCACTTAGTATAGAAGACATTCAATCAGATGTATCACCTTCATGCACTGGAGAAGGAGGTGGCAATCCACTCCAGTGTTATTGCCTGGAGAGTCCCAGGGACGGGGGAGCCTGGTGGGCTGCCGTCTGTGGGGTTGCACAGAGTCGGACACGACTGAAGCGACTTAGCAGTAGCAGTAGCTTGAGAAAAGTACCTATACATTTACTTAATCCTTCAACAACAGAATTAAAATATAGGTGTGTCACTCACCTAGAGAGAGGCCATACAGAATAGAGGCTAAAAGCAGAAGCATAAAGGCCACTTGCTGATGTGTATCCTACCAACTGACTACTTGTATAACTTGGCCTGGATAACTTCTAGGTACCCTAGTCTTATCATCCATAAAATGAGGATTGTTGCTGTTGTTGTTTAGTTGCTAAGTCATGTCTGACTGTTTTCCAACCCATGAATTATAGGCAACCAGGCTCCTCATTCCATGGGATTTCCAAGGTAAGAATACTGGAGTGGGTTGCCATTCCCTACTCCATGGGATTTTCCCTACCCAGGGACTGAACCCATGTCCCTTGCATCTTCTGCATTGGCAGGCATAATATTTACCACTAGCACCAACTGGGAAGCCTTAATAAAGAATGTTGGAACATGCTAATCAGTAGAGATATGAGTATATTGTATAAGGTCATGTCATCTTCCAAAGATCAATAATAGGGATTTATAGGAGTAAGGGGAATGGGAAGAATATATAGATCCTTCACTTTTCCTTAAATCCAACAAAAATAGGATGAAGACTATAATAAAGATATGGGTATTAGTTGGTTAAATACAAAACCATTTCTTCTCACTGTGCCTTTTGTTATTCTCAAAGCTTTCCAACAATTCCCTTTATGACTTCAAACATTCCTGTGTCCTATCTCCCAAAGATTAAAGATATACATGCAATCACATAAAGCTGCTGCTGCTGCAGCTGCTGAGTCACTTCGGTCGTGTCCGACTCCGCAACCCCGTAGACGGCAGCCCACCAGGCTCCCCCATCCCTGGGATTCTCCAGGCAGGAACACTGGATTGGGTTGCCGTTTCCTTCTCCAATGCATGAAGGTGAGGGGTGGAAGTAAGGTAGCTCAGTCGTGCCGACTCTTAGCGAACCCATGGACTTCAGCCCACCAGGCTCCTCCGTCCATGGGAGTTTCCAGGCAAGAGTACTGGAGTCGGGTACCGTTGCCTTCTGGAACCTGTAAACCTTAAAAAAAGAAATAAAGTGTACCAAAAAAAAAAAAAAAAGAAGAAGTAGAAAATTGTCTACAGTATAGCACTAGACACATACATTCAATACAATAGACAGAATGTGGATGCAGAAGATCGTGTTGGGAGTGTAAATGTATACTTCTGTGAAGAGTGATGTAACCTTTAGAAATCGGAAATGGGTCTAAGAAAAAAAAAAAAGGAAGAAAAATCTATTGTTCCCCTGAAAATTTGGTTTTCCAAAAACAAAGATTAGCATTCTCTTCACTCATATTCACTTTTCAAGTAAACCATGCAAATTAAATGAAACAAAGTAAAATAGCTGTATTCTCTCCTAGAGTTGCTATCAGTGTCCAGGATGAGCAACACTTCATGAATAACACATTGAATCATTAGCATATCAAAGCAGCCTCCCTTTTGCTATATTTCACCAAATGTCTGAGGTCTTTAATTTGAACTAAATGACATTTAGACATGGTATTACTTCACAAAGGATTAGCTAATGCAGAGAACCTAATCTCCTATCATTTGGGACATTTTGTATTAATTCAAATACTTAGAAAACAAGTCCGTAAGTGAATGTTATGCAAGAAATGATGCTCCAATATGCTTATTTCATCCTTAAAATAGCGAGTTTGATTATGACCCACTTTAGATGAAGGATTTTTTGGTCAGAAACAATTTCATGGTTAGATACACATTTTGTTCAAAATCACTTGGAAAATCAAAAAGGAAACACACATTCCATGTAGAAAATTCTGCCAGAAAGTAGCACTGGGACACATCAGCCTAATTCACTAGCACCCAGGGATATATCCATTTGTTTTTTATTCAGTCAACTCACGGCATCCTAATAACATCTAGGAATATGCAGGTGACTAGGGCACAGAATCTCCCCTAAGTTATTTCATATTCTCTTAGAAATGCAGTCAGGTAAATAAATTATTGTAACTTAATACTGGATATGTTCAATGGAGCCAGATAGTGTATCATGTAAGTGCTCAGAGAAAAGTAGCAGACTGTGTTGTCTAAATAAGTTGCACAGATAATTCAGCCTGTGAGCTGGATCATACATTCAGGCAGGAAGAAAAAAAAAAAAATGAGAGAGAGTGGAAGAGGGAGGGAGAAAGAGAGATTGGAACATGTTGTCTTTGGCCAAAGGAGCAGCAAATAAAATGTAAACACATGTAAAGGAGAAAATACTGAACACAGAAAAAAAAAATATTTATTGAAAAGTTAGGTACATTTGCTTGACTGAGGTCTGAGGGAACATAAATCCTAGTTTGAGGACCAGGCAAAAAATTATCTTGGAGAGGGAGGAGCTAAGATGGCTGAGGAGTAGGATGGGGAGAACACTTTCTCCCCCACAAATACATCAAAAGAACATTTAAACGCCAAGTAAATTCCACAAAACAATTTCTGAATGCCGGCAGAGGATATCAGGCACCCAGAAAAGCAACCCATATCTTCGAAAGGAGGTAGGAAAAAATATATAAGACAAAAAAAGAGACAAAAGAGGGAGGGACGGAGCTCCATCCTGGGAAGGGAGTCTTAAAAAGAGAGAAGTTTCCAAACACCAGGAAACCTTCTCACTGCCGAATCTGTGCTGAGCCTTGGAAGCACAGAGGGCTACGTAACAGGGAGGGAAAATAAATAAACAATTAAAACCCACAGATTACGAGCCCTACGGTAACTCCCCCAGCGGAGAAGCAGCACAGACGCCTGCATCTGCCATTAGCAAGCGGGGGCTAGGAAGGGAGGCGCAGCGCGGGCTACATGGCTTAGAATAAGGATCTGGCCTGAATACCCTGAGCTCTATCTGAGCGAAATAATTTGGGCTAGCAAACCAGACTGTGGAATATCTACCACTCGAAAAGCCAGCCCTAACCTAAGACATCGCCAGGCCTGCGCATGGAACAAAGGACTGTACAGAGATAGTCAGCTGCAGACCGTCCCACTCTGGTGACAGGCAGCCAGAGCCGGAAGGGGGCAATCGCAGCCCCAGAGAGACATTATCTACAAAACTGTAAGCAGGCTTTTTTGCTAACTAAAACTTCTTGGGGGTCTGGACGGTCAACATCCACCTGAGAAGGTGTGCCGGTTGTACACCTAGATAACAGAGCGGCGGGGAGGCGATAAGTCGCAGCAATGGCCAAACACCTCATCACCTGAGCTGCTCGGACCTGGGAAGGGCACAAAACGATGGCCCAACCGAGTCTGTGCCTCTGAGGACTACCCGAGTGCCTGAACCTGAGCGGCTTAGACCCGGGAGGTGCAAGCAGCCCAGGGCTGGCCACGGATGGTTCCTGGCGGAGCAACCTAGAGCCTGAGCAGTGTGGGCAGGGAGGCTATACGCGCTGTGAGCGGGGGCAGACCCAGTGTGGCTGAGGCACTGGGAGCACATGCCAGTGTTATTTGTTTGTAGCGTCCCTCCCTCCCTCTCCACAGCGCGACTGAACAAGTGAGCCTAAAAAAAAAAAAAAAAAGTGTCCTCCACTGTCCCCTTTGTGTCAGCGCGGAAACCAGACACTGAAGAGACCAGCAAACAGAAGAAGCTATAACAGAGGGAACCACCTTGGACACTACAGGCAATAGATTAAAACCCTGTGGTTAGAACTGAATACATAGGAAGGGGCCTATAGATCTTGAGAAATATAAGTTGGACCAAGGAACTAGCCGAAAATGAACTGACCCTACAATACCCAAACAAAACCAGAGGAAGTCCTAGATATATTTTTACTATTTTTATGATCATTCTTTCTTTATTTTTTTAATTAAAAAAAAAGTTTAAGTCCTCTATTATTCCTTTAATTTTCACTTTTATAACCTACTATTATTTTGCAAAAAAAAAAAAAAAAGACCCTATTTTTTTAAAAAGCAAACTTCATACATATATTTTTTATAATTTTTAGTGACCTTGTTTTTTTTTTTTTTTAACATTGTATTTTTGAAATTCCAAACTCTACTCTAGATTTTTAATTTTAACTTTTTGGTATTTGTTATCAATTTTATACCTATATATATATATTTTTTTAAATAACTTTTGTGACTTTTTTTTTCTCTCTCTTTATTTCTCTTCTTCTTTTATATAACATTGTATATCTGAAATTCCAAACTCTACTCTAGATTTTTATTTATGTTTTTTTGGTATTTGTTATCAATTTTGTACCTATATTTTCTTTATAATTTTTGCAACTTGGTTTGTTTTTTGTTAGTTTTTTCTATCTTTCTTTTCTTCTTCTTCTTTTTTTTTAACACTGTATTTTTGAAACTTCAGACTCTAGATTTTTAACTTTTGCTTTTTGGTATTTGTTATCAATTTTGTACCTATATTTTCTTTATAATTTTTGTGACTTTGCTTTTTTTTTTTTCCCTCTCTCTCTTTCTTTTCCTTCTTCTTTTCTTTAACATTGTATTTTTGAAATTCCAAACTCTACTATAAATTTTTAATTTTTGCTTTTATGTATTTGTTACCAATTTTGTACCTTTAAGAACCCAATCTTCAGTACCCATTTTTCACTAGGGAGCGAGATTACTGGCTTGACTGCTCTCTCCCTCTTTGGACTCTCCTTTTTCTCCACCAGGTCACCTGTGTCTCCTCCCTAACCCCTCTCTACTCTATGCAACTCTGTGAATTTCTGTGTGTTCCAGACAGTGGAGAACACTTAGGGAACTGATTACTGGCTGGATCTGTCTCCCTCCTTTTCATACCCCCTTTTATCCTCCTGGCCACCTCTGTCTCCTTCCTCCTTCTTCTCTTCTTTGTATAATTCCATGAACATCCTGAGTGGTCCAATTGTGGAGTGCACATAAGGAAGTGATTACTGGCTAGCCCACTCTCTCCTCTATTGATTCCACCTCATCTCATTCGGGTCAGCTCTAACTCCCTCCTCCCTCTTCGCTTCTCCGTGTAACACTGTGAACCTTCCTGGGTGGCCCTCATGGTGGAGAAACTTTTCATCTTTAACGCAGATGTTTTATCAATGGTGCTGTATAGAAGGAGAAGTTTTGAAACTACTGTAAAAATAAGACTGATAACTGGAAGCAGGAGGCTTAAGTCCAAACCCTGACTCCAGGGAACTCCTGACTCCAGGGAACATTAATAGACAGAAGCTCATCAAACGCCTCCATACCTCCACTGAAACCAAGCACCACACAAGGGCCAACAAGTTCCAGGGCAAGACATACCAAGCAAATTCTCCAGCAACACAGGAACACAGCCCTGAGCTTCAACATACAGGCTGCCCAAAGTCACCCCCAAACCATAGACATCTCATAACTCATTACTGGACACTTCATTGCACTCCAGAGAGAAGAAATCCAGCTCCACCCACCAGAACACCGACGCAAGCTTCCCTAACCAGGAAACCTTGACAAGCCACCTGTACAAACCCACACACAGTGAGGAAACACCACAATAAAGAACTCCACAAACTGCCAGAATACAGAAAGGACACCCCAAACTCAGCAATTTAAACAAGATGAAGAGACAGAGGAATACCCAGCAGGTAAAGGAACAGGATAAATGCCCACCAAACCAAACAAAAGAGGAAGAGATAGGGAATCTACCTGATAAAGAATTCCGAATAATGATAGTGAAATTGATCCAAAATCTTGAAATCAAAATGGAATCACAGATTAATAGCCTGGAGACAAGGATTGAGAAGATGCAAGAAAGGTTTAACAAGGACCTAGAAGAAATAAAAAAGAGTCAATATATAATGAATAATGCAATAAATGAAATCAAAAACACTCTGGAGGCAGCAAATAGTAGAATAACAGAGGCAGAAGATAGGATTAGTGAATTAGAAGATAGAATGGTAGAAATAAATGAATCAGAGAGGAAAAAAGAAAAATGAATTAAAAGAAATGAGGACAATCTCAGAGACCTTCAGGACAATATTAAATGCTACAACATTCGAATCATAGGGGTTCCAGAAGAAGACAAAAAGAAAGACCATGAGAAAATACTTGAGGAGATAATAGATGAAAACTTCCCTAAAATGGGGAAAGAAATAATCACTCAAGTCCAGAAACCCAGAGAGTCCCAAACAGGATAAACCCAAGGTGAAACACCCCAAGACACATATTAATCAAATTAACAAAGATCAAGCACAAAGAACAAATATTAAAAGCAGCAAGGGAAAAACAACAAATAACACACAAGGGAATTCCATAAGGATAACAGCTGATCTTTCAATAGAAACTCTCCAAGCCAGGAGGGAATGGCAAGACATACTTAAAGTGATGAAAGAAAATAACCTACAGCCCAGATTACTGTACCCAGCAAGGATCTCATTCAAATATGAAGGAGAAATCAAAAGCTTTACAGACAAGCAAAAGCTGAGAGAATTCAGCACCACCAAACCAGCTCTCCAACAAATACTAAAGGATATTCTCTAGACAGGAAACACAAAAATGGTGTATAAATTTGAACCCAAAACAATAAAGTAAATGGCAACGGGATCATACTTATCAATAATTACCTTAAACGTAAATGGGTTGAATGCCCCAACCAAAAGACAAAGACTGGCTGAATGGATACAAAAACAAGACCCCTACATATGCTGTCTACAAGAGACCCACCTCAAAACAGGGGACACATACAGACTGAAAGTAAAGGGCTGAAGAAAGATTTTCCATGCAAATAGGGACCAAAAGAAAGCAGGAGTCACAATACTCATATCAGATAAAATAGACTTTAAAGCAAAGGCTGTGAAAAGAGACAAAGAAGGACACTATATAATGATCAAAGGATCAATCCAAAAAGAAGATATAACAATTATAAATATATATGCACCCAACACGAGAGCACCGCAATATGTAAGGCAAATGCTAACAAGTATGAAAGGAGAAATTAACAATAACACAATAATAGTGGGAGACTTTAATACCCCACTCACACCTATGAATAGATCAACTAAACAGAAAATTAACAAGGAAACACAAACTGTAAATGATACAATAGACCAGTTAGACCTAATTGATATCTATAGGACATTTCATCCCAAAAAATGAATTTCACCTTTTTCTCAAGCACACATGGAACCTTCTCCAGGATAGATCACATCCTGGGCCATAAATCTAGCCTTGGTAAATTCAAAAAAATTGAAATCATTCCAAGCATCTTTTCTGACCACAATGCAGTAAGATTAGATCTCCATAACAGGAGAAAAACTATTAAAAATTCCAACATATGGAGGCTGAACAACACGCTGCTGAATAACCAACAAATCACAGAAGAAATCAAAAAAGAAATCAAAATTTGCATAGAAACGAATGAAAATGAAAACACAACAACCCAAAACCTGTGGGACACTGTAAAGGCAGTCCTAAGGGGAAAGTTCATAGCAATACAGGCATACCTCAAGAAACAAGAAAAAAAGTCAAATAAATAACCTAACCCTACACCTAAAGCAACTAGAAAAGGAAGAAATGAAGAACCCCAGGGTTAGTAGAAGGAAAGAAATCTTAAAAATTAGGGCAGAAATAATTGCAAAAGAAACAAAAGAGACCATAGCAAAAATCAACAAAGCCAAAAGCTGGTTCTTTGAAAGGATAAATAAAATTGACAAACCATCAGCCAGACTCATCAAGAAACAAAGGGAGAAAAATCAAATCAATAAAATTAGAAATGAAA
This sequence comes from Bos mutus, assembly GCF_027580195.1. Taxonomy (NCBI): domain Eukaryota; kingdom Metazoa; phylum Chordata; class Mammalia; order Artiodactyla; family Bovidae; genus Bos; species Bos mutus. The sequence continues at coordinate 9,978,442 of NC_091640.1, read as the reverse complement.
ATGGAGAGATCACAACAGACAACACAGAAATACAAAGGATCATAAGAGACTACTATCAGCAATTATGCCAATAAAATGGACAACGTGGAAGAAATGGACAAATTCTTAGAAAAGTACAACTTTCCAAAACTGAACCAGGAAGAAATAGAAAATCTTAACAGACCCATCACAAGCATGGAAATTGAAACTATAATCAAAAATCTTCCAGCAAAAAAAGCCCAGGTCCAGATGGCTTTACAGCTGAATTCTACCAAAAATTTAGAGAACAGCTAACACCTATCCTACTCAAACTCTTCCAGAAAATTGCAGAGGAAGGTAAACTTCCAAACTCATTCTATGAGGCCACCATCACCCTAATACCAAAACCTGACAAAGATGCCACAAAAAAAGAAAACTACAGGCCAATATCACTGATGAACATAGATATAAAAATCCTTAACAAAATTCTAGCAATCAGAATCCAACAACACATTAAAAAGATCATATACCATGACCAAGTGGGCTTTATCCCAAGAATGCAAGGATTCTTCAGTATCCGCAAATCAATCAGTGTAATAGACCACATTCACATGTATACCTGTGGTGGATTCATTTTGATATTTGGCAAAACTAATACAATTATGTAAAGTTTAAAAATAAAATAAAATTTAAAAAAAAGAGAAAAAAAAATTGAAAAATAAAAACCATATGATTATCTCAATAGATGCAGAGAAAGCCTTTGATAAAATTCAACACCCATTTATGATAAAAACTCTCCAGAAAGCAGGAATAGAAGGAACATACCTCAACATAATAAAAGCTATATATGACAAACCCACAGCAAACATTATCCTCAGTAGTGAAAAATTGAAAGCATTTCCTCTAAAGTCAGGAACAAGACAAGGGTGCCCACTTTCACCATTACTATTCAACATAGTTTTGGAAGTTTTGGCCACAGCAATCAGAGCAGAAAAAGAAATAAAAGGAATCCAAATTGGAAAAGAAGAAGTAAAACTCTCACTGTTTGCAGATGACATGATCCTCTACATAGAAAACCCTAAAGACTCCACCAGAAAATTACTAGAACTAATCAATGAATATAGTAAAGTTGCAGGATATAAAATCAACACACAGAAATCCCTTGCATTCCTATACACTAATAATGAGAAAACAGAAAGAGAAATTAAGGAAACAATTCCATTCACCCTTGCAACGAAAAGAATAAAATACTTAGGAATATATCTACCTAAAGAAACTAAAGACCTATATATAGAAAACTGTAAAACACTGGTGAAAGAAATCAAAGAGGACACTAATAGATGGAGAAATATACCATGTTCATGGATTGGAAGAATCAATATAGTGAAAATGAGTATACTACCCAAAGCAATTTATAGATTCAATGCAATCCCTATCAAGCTACCAATGGTATTTTTCACAGAAGTAGAACAAATAATTTCACAATTTGTATGAAAATACAAAAAACCTCGAATAGCCAAAGCCATCTTGAGAAAGAAGAATGGAACTGGAGGAATCAACCTGCCTGACTTCAGGCTCTCCTACAAAGCCACAGTTATCAAGACAGTATGGTACTGGCACAAAGACAGAAATACAGATCAATGGAACAAAATAGAAAGCCCAGAGATAAATCCACAGACATATGGACACCTTATCTTTGACAAAGGAGGCAAGAATATACATCGATTAAAGACAATCGCTTTAACAAGTGGTTCTGGGAAAACTGGTCAACCACTTGTAAAAGAATGAAACTAGAACACTTTCTAACACCATACACAAAAATAAACTTAAAATGGATTAAAGATCTAAACGTAAGACCAGAAACTATAAAACTCCTAGAGGAGATCATAGGCAAAACACTCTCCGACATACATCACAGCAGGATCCTCTATGACCCACCTCCCAGAATATTGGAAATAAAAGCAAAAATAAACAAATGTGACCTAATTAAACTTAAAAGCTTCTGTACAACAAAGGAAACTATAAGCAAGGTGAAAAGACAGCCTTCAGAATGGGAGAAAATAATAGCAAATGAAGCAACGGACAAACAACTAATCTCAAAAATATACAAGCAACTCCTACACCTCAATTCCAGAAAAATTAATGACCCAATCAAAAAATGGGCCAAAGAACTAAATAGACATTTCTCCAAAGAAGACATACAGATGGCTAACAAACACATGAAAAGATGCTCAACATCACTCATTATCAGAGAAATGCAAATCAAAACCACTCTGAGGTACCATTTCACGCCAGTCAGAATGGCTGCGATCCAAAAGTCTACAAGCAATAAATGCTGGAGAGGGTGTGGAGAAAAGGGAACCCTCTTACACTGTTAGTGGGAATGCAAACTAGTACAGCCACTATGGAGAACAGTGTGGAGATTCCTTAAAAAACTGGAAATAGAACTGCCTTATGATCCAGCAATCCCACTGCTGGGCATACACACTGAGGAAACCAGAAGGGAAAGAGACACGTGTACCCCACTGTTCATCACAGCACTGTTTATAATAGCCAGGACATGGAAGCAACCTAGATGTCCATCAGCAGGTGAATGGAAAAGAAAGCGGTGGTACATATACACAATGGTGTATTACTCGGCCATTAAAAAGAATGCATTTGAATCAGTTCTAATGAGGTGGATGAAACTGGAGCTTATTATACAGAGTGAAGTAAGCCAGAAAGAAAAACACCAATATAGTATACTAACGCATATATATGGAATTTAGAAAGATGGTAACAATAACCCTGTATATAAGACAGCAAAAGAGACACTGATGTGTAGAACAGTCTTTTGGACTCTCTGGGAGAGGGAGAGGGTGAGATGATTTGGGAGAATGGCATTGAAATATGTATAACATCATATATGAAACGAGTCGCCAGTCCAGGTTCGATGCACGATACTGGATGCTTGGGGCTGGTGCACTGGGATGACCCAGAGGGATGGTATGGGGAGGGAGGAGGGACGAGGGTTCAGGATGGGGAACACGTGTATGCCTGTGGCAGATTCATTTCAATATATGGCAGAACCAATACAATATTGCAAAGTTTAAAAAAAAAAACTGTATAGGTCACAGAACAAGGAAAATGAATTAGTTGTCCAAAATACTTTAATGGAAATAATATATATTAATATAAAATTAATTTTTAAAACATCACAAAGTACTAGTCTCTTCTCCTAAAATATTCCTAGCCAAAAATCAAAGCAAATTGTATTATTTATATTTTGAAATAAAGCTATTTCATTTAAAAAAAAAATTACCTTGGACACTGTGTGAAGAATGAACTTTTTGTGTGAGAGATGAAGAAGGGGGTAATGAGGTAACAATAAAACTATTTTAAGTATTAAAAATTAGATTAGGTAAGATTTTTGTAGAAAACATTGTATGAAAGCTTGCAAGACTATATTTGGCATTATGGAATAACTATATTAACTTATATATTCTACTGAAAAAAGCATAAAAATTTCTAAACAGTAAGTACAAGAATTACTATCTTAATTAACTTTCATCATGTATAAATGATGGATAAATGGTCATAGCATAGAACTTGGAATTGGTATATCAAAATTATAACCTTGAGTGTTTTTACTATAAGGACTTTTAAGAACTTTTCACGTTCCTAGAATCTGAAAGGAAAAACAATGCAAAACCAGTAAATGACTCAATGGTTGGACTCAGGTTCAAATTAAATGAAAATACAATATGAAAATCCACTGGAGCATAAATGCTGGAGCATAAAATTCTGGAAAAATTGTTAATAACAAATTTCATTAGGATCATTAAGAATTGAAAATATAATATTTATATCACTATGCAACTATTTATTTGAATATATATATTTAAAATTGTAAAAATATAAAAGTTGTATATCTTACTCAGAATTATGTTAACATCAATGTGAAATGCAAATTCATCATTATTAATATATACTTTAAATTTGAATATTTCATTTTGAATAAGTTATATATCAATAAACATGAAAAATACCCATAAGGAAAAAAAAAATAAATGCAATTAAATACAAAAAAATGAAACCAGAGCACTAGAATAAATATGTACAAGTCAAAAAATCTCATCTATTAATCCTGAAACATTCACACTTCTTTATTTGCATATTGTTGTTGTTGAGTAGCTAAGTAATGTCCGACTCTTCTGAGACCCCAGGCTCCTCTGTCCATGAGATTTCCCAGGCAAGAATACTAGAGTGGGTTGTCATTTTCTTCTGGAGATGATCTTCCCAATCCAGGGATTGAACCTGGGTCTCCTGCATTGGCAGGCGACTTTTTTTTACCACTGAGCTACCAGGGAAGTCTTCTATGTACATCAAATAAATCATGTCTAACAAGTTGGAAGAGGATGCTTGCTATAACCAGTGCATTCTCTTGGCAAAACTCTGTTAGCCTTTGCCCTGCTTCATTTTGTACTCCTAAGGCCAAATTATAGGAAAGGAGTATGCCAAGGCTGTATATTGTCACCCTGCTTATTTAACTTATATGCATGGGAAATGTAGGGCCGGATGAAGCAAAAGATGGAATCAAGATTGCCAGGAGAAATATCAATAACCTAAGATACGCAGATGACCACCCTTACGGCAGAAAGTGAAGAAAAACTAAGAAGCCTCTTGATTAAAGTGAAAGAGGAGACTGAAACAGTTGGCTTAAAACTCAACATTCAAAAAACGAAGATCATGGCATCCGGTCCCATCATTTCATGGCAAATAGATGCGGAAACAATGAAAACAGTGAGAGACTTTATTTTCTTGGGCTCCAAAATCACTGCAGATGATAACTGCACCCATGAAATTAAAAGACACTTGCTCCTTGGAAGGAAAGTCATGACCACTCTAGGCAGCATATTAAAAATCACAGACATTACTTTACTGAGAAAAGTCTGTCTAGTCAAAGCTACAGTTTTTCCAATAGTCATGTATGGATGTGATAGTTAGACTATAAAGAAAGCTGAGCACTGAAGAATTGATGCTTTTGAACTGTGGTGTTGGAGAAGGCTCTTGAGAGTCCCTTGGACTGCAAGGAGATCTAAGCAGTCCATCCTAAAGGAAATCAATCCTGAATATTCATTGGAAGGACTGATGCTGAAGCTAAAATTCCAATTCTTTGGCCATCTGATGTGAAGAACTGACTTATTGGAAAAGAGCCTGATTCTGAAAAAGATTGAAGGGGGGAGGGGAAGGGGATGACAGAGGATGAGATGGTTGGATGGCATCACTGACTCAATGGACATGAGCTTGAACAAGCTCTGGGAGTTGGTGATGGACAGAGAAGCCTGGCATGTCACAGTCCATGGGGTCACAAAGAGTCGGACATGACTGAGCAACTGAAATGAAGTGAACAATATCTTTCATTTAGTATATAAAAACTGTTACAAAATATAATAAGAATACTATAAATAAAAGAAAAAATAGATTAGCAATTAATCTACTACTTGTTTAAAAAAAGAACCAGGAAGAGAATATAATTATGCAAAGATGGATAAAACTCTGCATTTGCAGAATAAATGGAATACAGTCAAATGAAAGAATAAGTTAACGAAAGAAGTTAGAAGAAAAATAGTTGCAAAAATAATATGACTGAGATTGTATGATATGAGAGGGACAAGGGAAAAAGCACAAGGCTGAAAGTAGAGCAACACTTCTGCACTGAGAGTGTAGTTAGAATTATAAAAGCTCTCACAAAGCCAGGGCTGGGTTGGGGGCAATGGTAGAAGGAGTGGGACTTGGAGAGAGAGAGAGAGGGCACTTTGTTCAGCCATAAGAAGGCTTCAATAGGTATTTGACAAGCAGAATGTATGATGCTCTTCAAACTTAAACGAGACTAATTTAATGCAGGTGAGTATCACAGCCAATTAGAACTGGAAATTAAAGAAGGCTTGGTCGGTACTAGCAATAAGAAAGTGACACAAGCTATCTCCATTCCTTCACGTTCTGCACAGCCTATATTTGGGACAGGTTATAAACTGGCTTTTATTTTCAATTTATGTGAGAGAGTGAATAGACGATGAATGGTCTCAAAGCATGTAATTCATTGTGGAATAATAAAATGAGCATCAGTGCAATAAGGACAATAAAAATGAATACTATGGCGTGTGTTTCCTACAGAGCCCAGATGCTCACCGACAGTTTCTCCCTTCAGCATACACTGAGCGTTTTTCAGTTTAAAGGGATTTAACTAATGAGTCTGCAGATAAATAAGCTCCCGGTTTCCAATTCCATAACTGGACAGTTCTGGGAGGCACGGTGTTCATTTCTCAGAAGTCTTGTGAAATTGATTTTTTTTTTTTTTTGCTTATGATGTTTTCCTATTGGTTGTTTCTCATTCCTTGTTTCACCGCCTTACTCCCTCATTCAGTAATCACCTCCTAAATAAAATTCCTGCTCATAATCATCTTTAAGATTTTTGGGGGGAGAACCCATGTTAAGACATAATTGTTTTTTATTTTTATGTGCAGAGGGCACAAGGTTCAGATAGATTAACTGACTTACCCAAATGTGCCCAGTTTAAAGCCACTTTGGTACAGCCAAAGCCAATATACTCTTGCCTAACAGGCCAATCACAACACTGTTAGACCAGTGAGAGGTATGGGAGGAGGGATGAAGTAGACGCAGAAAGAGACCGCTCTTCCTATTGGCTGCTCACAGTGAGGCATGACTAATGCAAACTAGTGCCAGTTTTGTATGTATTTGAAGGTCGAGGCCCCCATAGACAGGAGTATATGACCTGTTTGGCAGGGGGGATGTTTTTAAATGCTCATCTTCAATGGGGTCTCAACAGGAAAAACGTATCAGAGCCAATATTTGAATCCAGACACATTCGCCAGTAATCTAAGCTTGTAATAAGCATCCTCATTTGCCTTACTTAAAAGACTTGGAGTTAATCTGTTCTATAAACTTCATAAACTCCCATATACTCTTTTGAGCCCATATACTCAACTCTTTTGAGCCTCTCCTCAATGAACTACTATCAAAAAGAGTTAAATACAAACTGTTTCCAAAACTGTGGAAGACAATCATTTGGGAAAATATATTTTTTTATTAAATATTCAAGAACCACAAAAAGTTTTACACAGATCATAATGCAACTGTTAGTGTCAAGTAATATAAATGGCCTCTCACTTTGACCTCAGTGAGCATGACTTATTTCTGAATATATGTCTTAGATGTTTTCTTAAGTTGGTTTCTCTAGCAGTTACCGTTATGCAAAGAAACATTAGCAAAATTACTTTTGTTGTAGAATTCATTTCAATTCTATGGCCATGTAAGAGAGCCTTTCATCACTTTATGAAAAACTGTGTAAGACAAAGCTTCTGAAACCAACAGTTTCTGTTCATTTAATTACAGTTCTGCTAATTTAATCACCTCAGTAGGGGATGTGTTACTTGGGGGGGTGGTATTTTCTTCACACCATGAGATGCACATTATCAGTGCTTGTCTCTATTAACTGAATTAAGAAATTACAATTAGAAAAAAAAAGAGCTATGCATTGAACCTTTATGGAACACAGAGAGAAAAGTAATGTGAAGAAAGTATATTTGATGAAAATCTATTATCTATGTAAAACTTTCTGAATTACAAAATCAACACCTTGTATTTTAGTTATTGTTCAAGGACTTTCTTATTGTCTCTAACATTCTGTGAACATAAGCAGAAATCAATCCCTGAAATATTTTTAAAAATAGCTATGAATAAATGCAATGCTGTTTAAGGGTGCTAAAGGGATATGACATGTATGAATGAAAAAGCACGTTCAAATTCCTTTGCTGCTAGAGAAAGTGGTTGGGATTATGTTTAATGAATGAGTGACATCTGCCTAATTCCATCACCCCCTGTTTTTTTCTCTCTTTGGGAAAAAACAAATCTCATGTGTTCTTTCAAATAAGAAAAGTTATATGTTTATTCTTCAAAGCAGCCATTCAGCAATACATCCCGAAGGCAAATTTACAATAACATCCAGATGTTAGTCAAACTCTACACTAAAATGTTCGTGCTAAACAATCACATCAAAGCAGAAGAGAGAAAAGTACTTATTTTTTTATGTTGACTTTTAAAATAAAAGTAATTTTTTTTGAGGATACAGAATGAGGTAAGTCATACACTTAAGGAGCAAATAATTTTGGATATAGAGGTAAAATGCAAGTTGCTTAATAGGACGGATATCACCTGCCCCAGCCTGAGTGAGTGAGTGAATGTCAGTTGCTCAGCCATGTCCAACTCTTTGGAGAAATGGACTGTAGCCCACCAGGCTGCTCTGTCCATGGAATTTTCCAGGGAGGAATACTGGAGTGGTTTGCCATTTCCTTCTCCAGGAGATCTTCCCAACCCAGGGATCGAATTTGGGTCTCCTGCATTGCAGGTAGATTCTTTACAGTCTGAGCCACTGGAAAAGCCTCCAGCCTGGGCCCTCCACATTCCCTCAGAATCATTCACATTGTGTTATGTATTAAATTATGTCATAGAGAATTGTTTCTTTAAAAATCCTCTTGTTTCTCCTTTTTAAACCCTCTTGCCAATGCCTGAGGATCACTGCTCTTAGGGGGTCTATAGTTTTCTGTTTCGGAGAAGGCAATGGCAACTCACTCCAGTACTCTTGCCTGGCAATTGGACAGAGGAGCTTGGTAGGCTGCACTCCATGGGGTTGCTAAGAGTTGGACACGACTGAGCGACTGAGCAACTTCACTTTTCACTTTCATGCATTGAAGAAGGAAATGGCAACCCACTCCAGTATTCTTGCCTGGAGGATCCCAGGGACAGGGGAGCCTAGTGGGCTGCCGTCTATGGGGTCGCACATAGTCGGACACAACTGAAGCGACTTAGCAGCAGCAATTTTCTCTTTATAGACTGTAACTGCCATCCTTTCCAGATTGACTTATATTACTTAGCAAAGGGCATTTAAGAATCATTCATATCTTTTTGCATCTCATTAGTTATTGCCCAATAATAAATAGCTGTCCAATAAAAATAATAACCCACTGTACAATAAAAATAAACTATACAAATGTACTAGTTTGTTTAACAGTTCTCTTGTTGAAAAATTTCTTGAATACTTCCAGTTTTTGTTCATTATGAAAAAATATGTAAATGTAAGGTGCAGATATTTGTTTGAACATAAATTTAAAAATCGGTTGGGTGAATACCTCAAAATAGCAAAAAGAGATAAGAAAGCCTTCCTCAGTGATCAATGCAAAAAAAAAAAAAAAAAAGAGGAAAACAACAGAATGGGAAAGACTAGAGATCTCTTCAAGAAAATTAGAGATACCAAGGGAATATTTCATGCAAAGATCGGCTCGATAAAGGACACATATGGTATGGACCTAACAGAAGCAGAAGATATTAAGAAAAGGTGGCAAGAATACACAGAAGAACTGTACAAAAAAAGGCTTCACGACCAAGATAATCACTATGGTGTGATCACTCACCTAGAGCCAGACATCCTGAAATGTGAAGTCAAGTGGGCCTTAGAAAGCATCACTACGAACAAAGCTAGTGGAGGTGATGGAATTCCAGTTGAGCTATTCCAAATCCTGAAAGATGATGCAGTGAAAGTGTTGCACTCAATATGCCAGCAAATTTGGAAAACTCAGCAATGGCCACAGGACTGGAAAAGGTCAGTTTTCATTCCAATCCCAAAGAAAGGCAATGCCAAAGAATGCTCAAACTACTGCATAATTGCACTCATCTCACACGCTAGTAAAGTAATGCTCAAAATTCTCCGAGCCAGGCTTCAGCAATATGTGAACCATGAATGTCCTGATGTTCAAGCTGGTTTTAGAAACGGCAGAGGAACCAGAGATCAAATTGCCAACATCCACTGGATCATGGAAAAGCAAGGGAGTTCCAGGAAAACATCTATTTCTGCTTTATTGACTATTCCAAAACCTTTGACTGTGTGGATCACAATAAGCTGTGGAAAATTCTGAAAGAGATGGGAATACCAGACCACTTGACCTGCCTCTTGAGAAATCTGTATGCAGGTTAGGAAGCAACAGTAAGAACTGGACATGGAACAACAGACTGTTTCCAAATAGGAAAAGGAGTACATCAAGGCTGTATATTGTCACCCTGCTTTTTTAACTTCTATGCAGAGTACATCATGAGAAACGCTGGGCTGGAAGAAGCACAAGCTGGAAACAAGATTGCCAGGAGAAATATCAATAACCTCAGATACGCAGATGACACCACCCTTATGGCAGAAAGTGAAGAGGAACTAAAAAGCCTCTTGATGAAAGTGAAAGAGGAGAGTGAAAAAGATGGCTTTAAAGTTCAACATTCAGAAAATGATCATGGCATCTGGTCTGATCACTTCATGGGAACTAGATGGGGAAACAGTGGAAACAGTGTCAGACTTTATTTTGGGGGCTCCAAAATCACTGCAGATGGTGATTGCAGCCATGAAATTAAAAGACGCTTACTCCTTAGAAGGAAAGTTATGACCAAACTAGATAGCATATTCAAAAGCAGAGACATTAGTTTGCCAACAAAGGTCTGTCTAGTCAAGGCTATGGTTTTTCCTGTGGTCATGTATGAATGTGAGAGTTGGACTGTGAACAAAGCTGAGTGCCGAAGAATTGATGCTTTTGAACTGTGGTTGGAGAAGACTCTTGAGAGTCCCTTGGACTGCAAGGAGATCCAACCAGTCCATCCTAAAGGAGATCAGCCCTGGGTGTCCTTTGGAAGGAATGATTCTAAAGCTGAAACTCCAATACTTTGGCCACCTCATGCAAAGAGTTGACTCATTGGAAAAGACTCTGATGCTGGGAGGGATTGGGGGCAGGAGGAGAAGGGGACGACAGAGGATGGCTGGTTGGCATCACTGACTCGATGGACGTGAGTTTGAGTGAACTCCAGGAGTTGGTGATGGGCAGGGAGGCCTGGTGTACTGCAATTCATGGGGTCGCAAAGAGTCGGACACGACTGAGCGACTGAACTGAACTAAACAATTGTTAGATCATACGATAAAAATTTTCAAACTGCCAACTTGTCTTCCAAATTTGCTGTGTCATTTTGCATTTCTACTAGAAATGAATGAGATTTTTCTTGGTCTGCTTTCGCAACAGGATTTGATATTGTCAGATATTAGGATATTAGCAACTTACGTAATAGCTGTAGAGTGGTATCTCATTTTTTATTTTTAGTTTCTCTCATGGGAAATAATATTGCATATCTTTTACTACTGTTGTCATCTATCTTATCTTTGGTCCGCTTATAATTTTTAAAAATTTCATCTTATTAAAATTTCTTTTTATTTTTTAAAAATTTCTTATATGAAATAGTTTATGTATTCTCATTGTATGTCATTATTTAGATGTGTATTTTGAAAGCATTTTCTCATTCTGTGGCTTGCCTTTAACAGTGTTATTTATAGAACAGAAGGTATTAGAATTTTTAATTAATTTTTATTGGAGTATAGTTGATTTACAATATTGTGTTACTTTCTACTGTACAGTAAATGAATCATCCATATAAAGCATATATCCTCTCTCTTTTGGACTTCCTTCCCATCCCGCAAGTTGCATGGTCCAGCCAAAAAAAAAGGGATGACCCAGAGGGATGGTATGGGGAGGGAGGTGGGAAGGGGGTTCAGGATGGGGAACACGTGTACACCCATAGTGGATTCATGTTGATGTATGGCAAAACCAATACAGTATTGTAAAGTAATTAGCCTCCAATTAAAATAAATAAATTTAAATTAAAAAAAAGAAAAAAGAAAAAAATGAGACGTTTTGGTTTTAATAAACTTAAAAGTATCAGTTCATTTTCATGACTTGCTCATTTGTTGTCTCATCAAACCCAGAATTATACAGTTTTGTCCTATGTTTTCTTCTAGAAGCTTTATCATTTTGCATCTTACAATTAGTTCTTTGATCCATTTTGAATTATTTTCTGTGAAAGTGTAAGATCTGTATTTAGACTGTTTTTTCACATATAAACATCAAATTCTTCTACCACCACTGGTTGAAAAGATGTCATCTAACTGCCTTTGATCTTTTGTCACAGTTCAGTTTTTATTTACATAGGGCCTTTCCAGGCCTCTGTTGTATTCTGCTAAAATATGTGTATATTATTTTTCCAATAAAATCCCATATTGATCACAGTTAATTTTAAGTTGAGTCTTGAAATCAGGTAATATGAGTCCTCCAACTTTGTTCTTTTTCAGTAAGTGTTGGTTATTCTACATCTTTTTATGTTCCATACACACTAGAATCAGTTTGTCAATATTTAGAAAATAGATTTCTGGAATTTCCATTGGAATTATATTAAATCTATAGATCAAGTTGGAATCAATTGACTTCTTGACAGTATTGAATCTTTTAATTCATAAAGCCTGAAAGATTTCTCTGTTTATTCAGACAAACTTTGGTTAAAGTTAGACATAAGGGATTCTCCTTCTCTCTCTCTCTTTTTTTTAATTTGTGAGAACCTAGTGGTTCATGGAGGAAAATCCCACAAAAGTGTAGGAGTCCTTCTGAGATTGCAAACATCAGTAGTTTCTTACTTTTATCCAGGTAAATGTTGAGAACTAAATTTTATGAAGTATTTCCTATCCTCAGAATTTATCAAGAGGGTAGCCTTGAAAATGCATCAATAGTCCTTTTAAGAATTAATGCCATGGTCTGCAGTGAAGCTCATCTCAGAAAGCATGCTGACCGATCAGCTGTGCTTTCATCCATTCTATTACTTGCCTCACTCACTTTCCCTTGATGTCAGAGATACTCTACTCTAATTTGTGTTCCTCTTTGAATAGCTTCACCATCTTTGATGCTGTGTTGTTGTTCAGTTGCTAAATCACCTCCGCCCCTTTGTAACCCCCTGACTGCAGTGGGCCAATCTCCTCTGTCCTCCACAATTTCCCAGAGTTTCTCAAACTCATATCCATTGAGTCAGTGATGCCATCCAATCATCTCGCCCTCTGTCATCCCCTTCACTACTGCCTTCACTCTTTCCCAGCATCAGAGTCTTTTCCAGTGAGTCGGCACTTCACATCAGGTGGCCAAATTATTGGAGCTTCAGCTTCAGCATCAGTCCTTCTAGTGAATATTCATGGTTGATTTCCTTTAGAACTGACTGGTTTGATCTCCTTGCAGTCCAAAGGACTCTCAAAAGTCTTCTGCAGTATCACAATTTGAAAGCATCAATTTTCAGTGCTCAGCATCCTTTGTAGTCTAGTTCTCACGCCCATGAGTTCAAATCAGTCTTTCCTAAAGGAAATCAATCCTGAATATTGATTGGAAGGACTGATGCTGAAGCTGAAACTCCAATAAATTTGGCCACCTGATACGAAGAACTCATTGGAAAAGACCCTGATGCTGGGAAAGATTAAAGGGAGGAGGAGAAGGGGATGACAGAAGATGAGATGGTTGGATGGCATCACTGACTCAATGGACATGAGTTTGAGTAAACTCTGAGAGTTAGTGATGGACAGGGAAGCCTGGTGTGCTGCAGTCCATGGGGTTCTCAAAGAGTTGGACACAACTAATTTACTAAAGTGACCTCTCATGTCCATACATGAGTACTGGAAAGACTATAACTTTGACTATTCAGAACTTTGTTGGCAAATGATGTCTTTATTTTTAACACACTGTCTAGGTTTGCCATAGCTTTCCTTCAAAGGAGCAAATGTCTTTTAATTTCATGGTTGCAGCCACTGTGTGTAGTACTGTGTACCAGCCCACAGTCTTACCCTGGTTTACTTAGTTGTTTTTAAAACGTCTGTGAATGTATGTCCAATCAAAAATAATGCTAAACTTCCCAGGAATTCAAAGCAAAATTTTAAATCATTAGCATCTTTAATTTCACAGTTAAGAGGTGATATAAGATTCATCACATTTATTTTATTTGTAGGAACTAAGAAAAGGGAAAGTAAATCAACCATTGTAGGGTATTATTTTCCCAGAATGTGGAAGAACTTTTCACATTACTGCTTTCCTTTCATCCAAGAAGCCTGTAAAACATGTATTGTTAGCTTTATTTCACAGATGGAGAAAAGGTTGCACATTCCAACTGTAGCTGGTGATTTGTACTTTGTTCTGCTTGTTCCAACACCTCTGCACTTTTCACTAAAGCAGTGTGTTTGCTGATCTGTATGGATGGTGCACAACAGTTTCATTGTGCAGTGTACAGATGGAGACAAAATTGATCACAGCAATGGAAGCCTGCCCTTGCTTTTAAATGACATTTTACTCTACATATTTTGGCCTCTTGGGTTTTCCAGCTTTCATATAATCACAGGTCACATTATACCTGAGTAAGTCTAATGGTTTAACAAAGCATATTATTCACCTCCATGATTTCAAAATATGGAGACTGAATTGGTGTCAAGTCCTTTCCCTCATCTAGGCATCTACAATTCTTTGAAATTCATAAGGAGTAGAAGACATTCTTTGCCATCACTTTGTATGGTTCAGATATATGCTGAATAGACACACTCACCTGTTCACTGCATCTCATGAGTTGTTCTTTCAATGAAGAAATCATTCAGGCTCTGAGCCACCATCACATATACCCTTTAGTCCCATAAATGGCACATCCCCTGTTATTTTTTTTTCTCCCCTGTAAAGTCATTGTTTAATCTAGAACTGTTATTCCCTGTTTTTGTATCATTATTTGAATCCCACCAGTCATGGGTAACAATGTTTCTTGCCATCAGCACTACTGATTAAGAACAGAAGCTGTTTGAGCTCATGCTTGTCATTAGAAAACCTTTATATTATGTAATTTAGCTGCACATTCTCTATACCACTGAAGCAACCAAAAAGTCTTTTAATGTCGTAATGAATACAGTTTTATTAGATTGACAAATACTTAAGTATATGCTGTGCATCAAATATTATGGTAATTTGTTGCATTAAAGGCATTTTCCCTGGAATAATATCTGTGATCGAAAATAATTAATACTTCTCCTTTTAAAAATTGTCTAAATCAATTATATTGGGAACAGGTGAATAAAAATAATTAAAGTATTATGTGGCGTGAGAGTTGCTGATAGTTATTCAGCTACTTATACCTTGGTTGGTATATTAAATGCTAAAGGTACTATGGGTCCACTAAATATAAATAAAAGAGCTGACTTCAGCTAACGACTCACTTTTGAGCATGGCTCTTTGACAGTTTTTATTGGTAATTGAAAAAAATGGCAAAGCAATTTTATGGCTGTGCTCAGAGAAAAGAGCCCAGTCCATAACATGGAATCAGCCAGCAAAGCATTTTCGCTATGATTACTCCAAACCCCAGAGCGATAGGACAATGCATTTTTAAAAGTTTCCCTGTTACTTATTTATTTTTAAACTTCCTTGGAAAACATCAGAGTCCACAGAAAGCAAGATGCTCATAGCACATCCATAATCAATCATTTGAACAACTTAAAAAAAAAAAAAATCAAGGCTACATGCTGGTGTTTAATCTAAATACTTTTGCAACAAATCTAACATCCAGTTTATGTATTATGTATGGATGGAAGGCGAAAGAAAGACAGTGAGAGAAAAAGAGAGAAAGGAAAATTGAGTTGTGTTACTGCTGTTTCAAGGACAGAGTAGAATTTGTATGTTTATAGAGGTTACTATGTTAGGAAAAAATAAAATGTTTGGAAGTAAGAAGAAACACATTGGGAAAAAATATATCTTTATTTTGCAAAAAACTGACCATTCTGTTGTTTGCATTAATTTAATACTTGGGCTGTGCCTTGTGAACTTATGTTTTAGACTTAAAAGGAGAAGTTTTTGCCTTTCTTAGCACATAAGACATTTATTTTACAAAAATCTAAGTGCTCTATAAGTTGACTTTCATCAATCCTTGTTTCAATGTAAATTCCCTATGATATTTTAGAATATGATTAAATGAATTTATTCCATCCCAAATTTATAGAATGTTCACTAATATCAATCACTCTTCTCCTTCACCTTACTTAGAACACTTCATTTTCCCCTAATACATTTTCCACAAGTTTTTCTTTCCCAAATTCTCTTTTTGTCCAAATCCCCATGGACAGAAGAGCCTGGTAAGCTACAGTCTGTGGGGTCACAATGAGTCGGACACGATGGAGCATCTAACACTACACTACTACAACTTTTCCAAAAGTTTTTATTTCCTAAATCCTCTTTTTCCCATAGTACATACTTCTTTCCCTGGTCAAATGGCCTTCACATTCCTTGATACGGTTTACCTCAGAGCATCCTATTCCTTGTATATTCAGCCATTGTTTCTTTTTTATTTTTTCAAACCTCACAAATATGAGGAGTAGAGAAATTATTTCAAGCATCTTTTTTTTTTTTTAATTGTAGTATAGTTGGTTGACTGTCCTCTGGGACTTAAAACACATCACTTTTCATTCATGAAATGTTGAGTTGGCTGGGATTGGATGATCTAGGATGAGTCCAATATAGAAGCTCTGCTTTATGCTATGTGCCTCTGGGCTTAGAAATTTCAAGAGATTTTTCTGAGTTTGGGCTCAGATGTGCTCCAAATGTTCACAGTATGGGGCTCAAAATGAGATCAGGGGAGCAACTATGTGTAGAGCTCCATGGCAAAGCTGAAGACGTTAAGAGACAAATGGAACACACAACTCTTCTTAAAGGCTAGCATCTTAACCATGTCATTCTCTTCATAATATACAGGTGATAATCAGACACTTTGGACAACTCGTGCCAAAAAAAAAACCAAAAATGGTTGGTGCCATTTTGGTTAATTTGGATGCTCTTAATACTGTGGAAAATTCTGAAAGAGATGGGAATACCAGACCACCTGACCTGCCTCTTGAGAAAACTTTTGCAGGTCAGGAAGCAACAGTTAGAACTGGACATGGAACAACAGACTGGTTCCAAATAGGAAAAGGAGTATGTCAGGGCTGTATATTGTCACCCTGCTTATTTAACTTATATGCAGAATACATCATGAGAAATGCTGGGCTGGAAGAAGCACAAGCTGGAATCAATATTTCCGGAAAAAATATCAATAACCTCAGATATGCAGATGACACCACCCTTATGGCAGAAAGTGAAGAAGAACTAAAAAGCCTCTTGATGAAAGGGAAAGAAGAGAGTGAAAAAGTTGGCTTAAAGCTAAACATTCAGAAAACTAAGATCATGGCATCTAGTCCCATCACTTCATGGCAAATAGATGGGGAAACAGTGGAAACAGTGGCTGGCTTTATTTTTGGGGGGGCTCCAAAATCACTGCAGATGGTGATTGCAGCCATGAAATTAAAAGACACTTACTCCTTGGAAGGAAAGTTATGACCAATCTAGACAGCATATTAAAAAGCAGAGGCGTTGCTTTGTCAACAAAGGTCCGTCTAGTCAAGGCTATGGGTTTTCCAGTAGTCATGTATGGATGTGAGAGTTGGACTGTGAGGAAAGCTGAGTGCAGAAGAATTGATGCTTTTGAACTGTGGTGTTGGAGAAGACTCTTGAGAGTCCCTTGAACTGCAAGGAGATCCAACCAGTCCACCCTAAAGGAGATCAGTCCTGGGTGTTCATTGGAAGGAATGATGCTAAAGCTGAAACTCCAGTACTTTGTCCACCTGATGCAAAGAGCTGACTCATTTGAAAAGACCCTGATGTTGGGAAAGATTGAAGGCCGGAGGAGAAGGGGACGACGGAGGATGAGGTGATTAGATGGCATCACCGACTCAATGGACATGAGTTTGTGGAAACTCCAGGAGTTGGTGATGGACAGGGAGGCCTGGTATGCTGCGGTTCGTGGGGTTGCAAAGAATCGGACACGACTGAGCAACTGAACTGAACTGAACTTAATACTCAGTTGTCCAACTTTGATGGTAAAGAACATGCACATCCTGGCCTGGGAAAGACCAAGCTTGAGGTTCAGAGTCACATTACCAGTTAATCCCAGAGGCAAGCAGAGATATTTGTTAAGAGGTTCGAAATTCTAGAATGGACAATAGAGAATGAGTATAAGGAGAAACTCTAAGAACATATATGAGGATGTGAATAAGATCTCATATGCTGTTCAGATCTTTCTTGGGTTACTGAACTTATATTTTTAAGGGTACATTTCAAGAGATTTCTGTGTATTTTTTCCCTTTGAAAGATTTTTGTTGTTGTTGTTTTGTTTCATTTGGGAACAAGATTCTTTAAATCTACAAAGGATAAAGTTGTGGAGATGGTTGCATAGAATTTTATATCTGAGACTGTGTTAATTTTCTCTACTGAAGATACAATAACAAAGATACCATATCATGGCACCTGCAAATAAGGGTATGTGTTGATTGTCTTTATGAAGCTACATCCACGGTTCCCTTTGTGGACATGTTTGTTTTGTGGTAAATTTATTTGTGATATTATAGATACAAATTCAACAACCATTGGTTGAAATTTCATACAGAGAAGTAAAATATAAAAATTGTGTTAACATATTTAGCATTCATTTAGTCCTATTATGGATCATGTCCCACACCACTGTTTTCTATGAATTATGTCGCTAACAAGCCTGTATAGTGGGTGCCACACCCCTGCCTTCCATAGGCCTTTAAGGGTGGGATTGATTTCTACCACTCCTTCTAGATTTTAATGTTGCTTTTTATTTACTGGAGAAGGTAATGGCACCCCACTCCAGTACTCTTGCCTGGAAAATCCCATGGACGGAGGAGCCTGGTAGGCTGCAGTCCATGGGGTCGCTAAGAGTTGGGCACGACGGAGTGACTTCTCTCTCTCTCTCTTTTATTTACTATCTTGGTGGAAGTGGAGAATTTTAGAAAATTCCAGTTGGTGTAAGAGAGTATTTTTCAATTAAAAATAATATGATCTATGCATGGTGCCAGCTAAGTCACCAGTCATGTCCAACTCTGTAACCCCATAGACTGTAGCCTGCCAGGCTCCCCGTCCATGGAATTCCCCCAGCAAGAGTACTGGAGTGGGTTGCCATGCCCTTCTCCAAGAGATCTTCCTGACCCAGTGATGGAACCTGCATCTTTTACATCTGCTTTGACAGGTGGATTCTTTACCACTAGCACCACCTGGGAAATCCATTATGGTCCATAGGGAGGTTTAATTGAAATTATCAAAACTTTAAATTTTGTAACAATAAAATGAATCACTGATGTTATTAAAGGTTTATTTTTCTTTAATGAGAACAGATATTATTTAATATTTTAAACAATATTATTCCAAAATGCTTTGGCATATAGTTATTTTATAGATCTGCAAATATAATAAAATCAATATGTCAGTTAATGCACAAATATGTTAGTTATTTGATGTTAATGCATACCATCATTTGTATTCTAAACAGGTTTTAATTTTGCAATGATGTATTACTGTTTATAGATCACACACTTTTTTTCCAGGGCATTTTGCAACTCCTATTGGTATTAAATATATAATTAGCAAGTCATAAGAGCCTTTAAAAAGTGCATTATTGGATCAGAAAATCACTATAATGCAAGCTCTGATTTTAATTCCTTGAAAAACTACATACCTTGATGAGTTTTCAAGGACAGTTTTTGATAGGAAGTTTAATTTATCTTCTTTAAAAATGATAAACTAGTCTCCCTAAATTGCAGACTCTGTTAGACTGCTAAGTAGCTACCTACTACTCTATACAAGTTTTCTTGTCAACTAATCAGAGGCATGCCTCTAAAGCAGGTGTTGTTTGAGAAGCATGGATTTTAAGCTTGCTACCCCTCCCCTTGGCCTTTCCTGATGGCTCAGTCAGTAAAGAATACCCCTGCCAATGCAGGGGATGCAGAAGCCAGGAGTTTGATCCCTGGGTCTGGGAGATCCCCTGGAGATGGAAATTGCAACATTTCAGTATTCTTGTTTGGGAAACGTAGTGGATAACGGAGCCTGGTGGGCTGTAGTCCATGAAGTTGCAGAGAGTCAGACATGACCAAGCAACTAAACCACCACCACTCATTCATTCCCTCACTATTTTCTGGATTTATATTAAAATGGAGAAGCTAAATAGAACATGATTACTGAGATATGACACATTTATTTGCTCTCCTCTGTGCAAGCTTTTCCATCTGTTATGCTGTTACCTAGAAAACTGTTGCATGAGGTCTTGCATCTTTGCTTTAGCAATGAGCACGTTGGGGCAAGTTAAGTAGAATTTCCATGTTTGTAGACATAGGGAATAGTAAGATGGGGCATCAGACATGGGGTTGTCTGGTGCTAGAATCAATGCTGTAAAAGCACAGCACTCAAGTTCCCATCATAGCACAATTTTCTATCCATAGTACACCCTGAAAGTTTGACCAGATTTATTTTTTCCAGTGGTCAAACCACTGTCACTTCCACCGAGTGTCTTCTTTCTTCATGTGGTTTGGCTAAACACTGCATCTAGTTTCCAGTATTCTTGAACCCCATGAATTGATAATGACCATATTCACCCATCAAAAACACCAGCTCTGAGTAATTAATATCACCATTCATAAAGTTACATGTGGTCATGGCTTTGGAGCATTTTGAGACAATAAAATGTATACTATACAGGAACGTTTAAAAACTGTGGACCTTACTCACTTTGCTCATTGACATGTTAAGCAGACACACTGAGGAGTAATGGTATCACTGAGTTTCATCTGTGATCTGTTGCTGGACTGATTAAACATAAAAGAACTGTCACAAATTTTCTCTTCAATCTTTTTTTTTTATTTCAAATTTTATAAATGATTTCAATGTGCAGTTTGATTAATTCTTCCAGAATTAAACAGAATTTAAACCAGAATGTTACATGATAAAATAACAAATTTCACTTAGAACTTTTCAAGTGATTCACAAAAAATTTTATCAGCAGTAATAGAAAATATGAATTGTTGAGTTTATTTTTTTTCCCAAGCTGAGTTTGTTTTTTAGACTGAGACCAGTTGTATAAAGAATAAAAAGGTTGAACTTTACTCAGTAGCACTTTTGCATTAATGCAGAAATGATTGACACAATTCATGCAATAAGTGATGAAAATTGAATGAGGCTAACTCTGATAAAATTATCTGTTTGACTTTCAAGATTAATCATTTTTTAAAAGCCAAGTAGTTATACCTCTTTTTACTAATAGTATATAATCTACCCACTGAGATTATTCCAGAATATAATATAAAATAACAATATAAAATATCTATGTTATTGATATTTCTCCCAGCAGTCTTGATTCCAGCTTGTGCTTCATCCAGCCCAGCATATAGCACGATGTACTCTGAATATAAGTTAAATAAGCAGGGTGACAATATACAGCCTCGAGGTACTCCTTTCATGACATATTTCCTTTCCTGAATTTGGAACAATTCAGTTTTTCCATATCCAGTTCTAACTATTGCTTCTCGGCCTGCATACAGATTTCTCAGGAAGTAGGTCAGGTAGTCTGGTATTCCCATCTCTTTCAGAATTTTCAAGACTGTTGTGATCAACACAATCAAAGGCTTTGGTGTACTCAATAAAGCAGATGTTTTTCTGGAACTCTTGCTTTTTCAATGATCCCACAGATGTTGGCTATTTGATCTCTGGCTCCTTTGCTGGATTTTCTAAATCCAGCTTGAACATTTGGAAGTTCACTGCTCACATACTGTCAAAGCCTGGCTTGGAGAATTTTGAGCATTTCTTTGCTAGCATGTGACATAAGTACAATTGTGCAGTAGTTTGGGCATTCTTTGGCATTACCTTTCTTTGGGACTGGAATGAAAACTGACCTTTTTCAGTCCTGTGGCCACTGCTGAGTTTTCCAAATTTGCTGACATATTGAGTGCAGCACTTTCACAGCAACATCATTTAGGATTTGAAATAGCTCAACTGGAATTCCATCACCTCCACTAACTTTGTTTGTAGCAATATTTCCTAAGACCCACTTGACTTCACATTCCAGGGCTCTAGGTTAGTGATCACATCATCTAGGTTATCTGGGTCAGGAAGCTCTTTTTTGTATAGTTTGTCTGTGTATTCTTGCCACCTCTTAATATTTTCTACTTCTCTTAGGTCCATATCATTTCTGTCCTTTATTGTGCACATCTTTGCATGAAATGTTCCCTTGGTATCTCTAATTTTCTTGAAGTGATTTCTTGTCTTTCCCATTCTATTGTTTTCCTCTATTTCTTTGCATTGATAACTGAGGAAGGTTTTCTTATGTCTCCTTGCTATTCTTTGGAACAGATGACACCACCCTTATGGCAGAAAGCAAAGAACTAAAGAGTCTCTTGATGAAAGTGAAAGAGGAGAGTGAAAAAGTAGGCTTAAAACTCAACATTCAAAAGACAAATATCACGGCATACAGTCCCATCACTTCATGGAAAATAGATGGGAAAACAATGGAAATAGCTAGGGACTTTATTTTGGGGGGCACCAAAATCACTGCAGATGGTGACTACAGCCATGGAATTAAAAGATGCTTGCTCCTTGGAAGAAAAGCTATGACCAACCTAGACAGCATATCAAAAAGTAGAGACATTACTCTTCCAACCAAGATCTGTCTATTCAAAGCTATGGTTTTTCCAGTAGTCATGTATGAATGTGAGAGTTGGACTAAAAGAAAGCTGAGTGCTGAAGAATTGATGCTTTTGAACTGTGATGTTGGAGAAGACTCTTGAGTGTCCCTTAGACTGCAAGAAGATCCAACCAGTCAATCCTAAAGAAAATTAGTCCTGAATATTCATTGGAAGGACTGATGCTGAAACTGAAACTCAATACTTTGGCTATCCGATTAAAAGAACTGACTCATTGGAAAAGATCCTGATATTGGGAAAGATGGATGGCAAGAGGTGAAGGGGATGACAGAAGATGAGATAGTTGGATGGCCTCACTAACTCAATGGCTATGAGTTTGAGCAAGCTCTGGGTATGGTGATGGACAGGGAAGCCTGGCATGCTGCATTCCATGGGATCACAAAGAGTCAGAGAAGACTGAGTGACTGAACTAAACTGATCTGAAGTGTCTATGTATTTATCTTAAAAGTTCAATACAGGCTTTCTTCTTTCAAGTGGTACAGAAATTAAAAGAAAAATAATAGTTTAATAGTTTAATGCCTGCCAAGTTGCTTTAGACATTTCCAATTCTTTGCAACCCTATGGACTATAACCCACAAGGCTCCTCTGTCCATGGGATTTCTCAGGCAAGAATACTGGGGTGGGTTTCCATTCCCCTCTCCAGGGGATCTTCCCCACCCAGGATTGAATCCAGGTCTCCTGAATTGCTGGCAGATTCTTTGTCTTCTGAGCCAACAAGGAAACTGTACCCCCACCTTGCAAAAAAAAAGTTTGTATCTTAGTCAATTAGGAATTCCAAGACTTATGTGTTGTCAAAAACTGTTTATTCCAATATAAATATAATTACCTTCTTTGTCTCCAGAACAAAAAAATTATTTCATGTTATAGGTATCATATCATCTATAGTATGAAATTTTTTATGATTGACCCTAATTATATTTCTTATGTGTTACATTTTGTCATTAATACCTGGTTGGAAACCTAACTAAATTTCCTCTTGTTTTGTTCTATCTCTCAATTTAATTGTCTATGTGTGTTAAGGGTCTGAAGTCAATACTCAACTCTTTCACAACCAGAGAAGTAAATTGATGATTACAATATACTTTAATCTCCTTTATATATTCAGAGATTTTGATGTGAAAACAAATGAAGCGACAGATAAAGTTTTCTGGAAAATTGGTAATTATGCTGCATCTTGAAGAAGTAAAACCCCAGTAACAACAAAAGAAATAAAAGATATAAAACCCCAGTAGCAACAAATACATTTTACTCCAGATCTTGGTTTCTAATACCATTCTTCAAAAAACAAAAACAAAAACAAAACAAAAAAAAAAAACAGAAAAAGAAAAGAGGTTCCTTAAAGAAATGGTGGATTCTGACACATGAGGGACATCTGCAACATTAGCCTGGGGAATTTTATAGTTCCCTAAAGTAAAAAAATGAAATAAAATTATGAGAGACCTAGAGTCAACTGAAAGAGCTCTCAATAATAAATGCTGGAATAATTTGACCAAAAAAATGAAGTATTACTAAATTATAAGTAAAAGTATTAAAAAATCCGTAAGTCATTCTCATGAGGATAAACGACCTAAAACAAAAATCATGATGAATAGTAAAATCTATGCAAAAACTTCCAGTGTGCTTAGTTGCCCAGTTGTATCCGACCCTTTGCAACCCCATTCACTGTAGCTCGCCAAATTCCTCTACCAGTGGATTGTCATTTCCTTGTCCAGGGGATCTTCCCAACCCAGGATCGAACCCAGGTCTCCCACATTGCAGTTGAATTCTTTACCATCTAAGTCACCAGGAAAGCCCCAAAACTCTGATAATTCCATAAATATTCCATGTCAAGGAGAGGTAGTACAACTCTCCACTCTTTGAGGGTGGGCTGTGCATAGCATGTACCTTTGATATGATGCAATGAAAGTAGCATGCTGTTTATGGTCTTTCTCCCTCACATTTATAAGCCCAGTCTAATTATAGGAAAACATCAGACAAATCCTAACAGCAAGACATTCTACAAAGGACTTGACCATTCCTTCCCCAAACTATCAAGGTCATCACAAACCGGAAAAGTGTGAAAAACTGCAACAAATCAAAAAGAGCCCAAGGAGATGTGACAACTAAATGTCATGAATACTCGACTGGGATTCTTGAATAGAAAAAATACATGTTCTTTTTTTCCTACTTTTCTATGTTTTCAAATGTTCCAAATAAATAAATATATTTAGAAGGAAATGCTTTTTCATTAATATATATTAATTCTGTATATCATAGACTTGTGTAGCGTGGCATTGAATTTCCATTTAAGAAAAAAAAAATCTTCCCTTTGTCTTCTGAATACTGTCTCTAAGATTACTGTCATGATCCAAAGATTCAATATTTTGGTATCATACTTGAGGATAGCCAACTAGTAGCTATCAAATATATTATGAGATTTTTTTATTAAAGTATAATTGATTTGTAATATATTCATTTCAGGTGAACAACATAGTGATTCAATATAGATTTTCTTTTGTAAGCAGGGTAGTTTCTATTCATATTATTTTTCCTAAAGAATGAAAGTTCTTACAATATCTTACAATTGATAATTAAGAGCTGTTGTCAAAAGTTTCAGGAACTGTCAGTATCATATTTAACTCACATAAAACAACACAGAGTTATTTAACAAAATTAATAAGAACAGTATATCAGTGTGCACCAAAGGATCTATTGGGGAGGTGATGGAATTATGCTAGGGGGAAAATTGGCACATCTAAAAGACTTTTTGTCCTTTTTAATCTAAACTCTGTATTTAGCCTATCCTAAATGAAAAAGTTGGCTTAAAACTCAACATTCAGAAAACTAAAGATCATGGCATCTGGTCCCGTCACTTCATGGGAAATAGATGGGGAAACAGTGGAAATAGTGTCAGACTTTATTTTGGGGGGCTCCAAAATCACCGTAGATGGTGATTGCAGCCATGAAATTAAAAGATGCTTACTCCTTGGAAGGAAAGTTATGACCAACCTAGATAGCATATTGAAAAGCAGAGGCATTACATTGCCAACAAAAGTCCATCTAGTCAAGGCTATGGTTTTTCCAGTGGTGATGTATGGATGTGAGAGTTGGACTGTGAAGAAAGCTGAGCTCTGAAGAATTGATGCTTTTGAACTGTGGTGTTGGAGAAGACTCTTGAGAGTCCCTTGGACTGCAAGGAGATCCAACCAGTCCATCCTAAAGGAGATCAGTCCTGGGTGTTCATTGGAAGGACTGATGCTGAAGCTGAAACTCCAGTACTTTGGCCACCTCATGTGAAGAGCTGACTCATTGGAAAAGACCCTGATGCTGGAGGGATTGGGGGCAGGAGAAGAAGGGGATGACAGAGGATGAAATGGCTGGATGGCATCACCAACTCGATGGACGTGAGTTTGAATGAACTCCGGGAGTTGGTGATGGACAGGGAGGCCTGATGTGCTGTGATTCACGGGGTCGCAAAGAGTCGGACACAACTGAGAGACTGAACTGAACTGAACTGAACTGAATTGGTCTTAGGATACTCAACATTTTGAATCCTTTAAGGTCAGAAACTCCTTCTATATTATTTGCTGTTGTATGTCTAGTAGCTAAGAGGATACCTGGTACATGCTCATGATTGTTGAATGATCAATAGGAAATGAAAGCAACAAACGAACAGAAAGTATACCCTAGTGTATACAGTAAGCACTTGAGTATATAATGTTTCATATTTTACAAGTAGTTTTCAACATTCATCTCTATTTGAGAGAGATACAGAATGGTTATTCTTTTTATTCAATATGTGTCCTTACTAAAGCTATGTGAAGTGGAATGTCTTATGAAATAGGTGAAGATGAAACTTCCTTTCAAAACCTAGGTTTTCTTTTTCTATACTGAAAGTTGGCAAAATTTTTCTCCTAAGACTCAGTTAGTAAATATTTCTACCTTTCAGGCTCACCAATCCCTGTCATAGGTACCCAACTTCACCATTTTAACAGGAATGTGGCCAGAGAAATATGTAAACAAATGGACTTGACTGTGTTCCAATAAAACTTTATTAAAAAAAATAGGCCCATCAGTTGTAATTTACTGGCCCCCTGATAGACATTTATGCCACATTTCCAACAACATTTTTGGGTACTTAATGTTTCAAGTGCTGTGAGAGGAAATACTTCATGATGGAAAAATTCAGCAAACACTTAGAGCTGAAGGTCAACTGAGAACAATGACAGAACAGGCATTAAACTGGAATTCAAATGCAAGTGTCTTCTTGAATTCGATGCTGTGCTTGTTATTTTGCACAACACAAAGTCCACCCTGTTGTTTCTAAGAGGAGAGAGTGGTTTGAGTCCTGCAAAGTTTTATGAGCCAACTCAGTGTATGCTGAGTTTATGAGATGTTGAGAATACTAGAAGGAAAGCCGCTGACACTGCACACCAAGGATATTTGTGGTGTGCTGACAACATGATTCACCCATTTAGGGCCTGGGAAATGGCTGCCTGCTGTTCTCACTTCCTATTAGATGTGCATTGACTGCAGGACGATAAAACCCAGTTGATACAGCAGCTGTAGATGGAACTGCAGGTTTCTTTTGACCCTTGGCTTTCATTCCTCTTAATCTATAATCTTCTGCCTTCCACTTGCTTTTCTCTTAGTTTGTACTATCTGCTCCCCCAGTACAATGAAATGATGCTCTGATTCTGGTATTTGGGTATTTGAATCAGACTTATTTATCACAATTCAGACAACCTCTTATTTAATTCTTCATAATTAAAAAAAAATTATTGGACTATGGTTGATTTGCAATGTTGTGTTACAGCAAAGTGAGTCAGTTATAAACATACATGTAACCACTCTTTTTTTTTTTTACAAAAATAAAAGAAGATATTTCATAATTTTGTAGGATAAATTCCCGAGATACCACTATTTTATAGCACTATTTTATATTTTGAAAGCTATTTAGAAATTCATACTAGTTAAATCGATTAAGTGGTTCCTTTGATAATATTATATATAATAGGAAACTTGTTAATTTGTTTTTATTCTTCAGAATGTATCTTTCAATGACTTTATGCTGTTAAAATTATGTTTACGCTCACTTGGATATCACTTGCTAATTCCAGTCTTGATCAAAAGCAGATTTCTTCAGAAACTGCACCACAGTAAAAAATTATTTTTTTGCATGTTGACAAAATTTCTTCTAATTTCAGCACACAATGAAGCATACATTTTTAATATGTATGAGTACAAAGCATATGGTATTTCTTGTATAAGGGCTTCTCTGGTTGTTCAGTGGTAAAGAATCTGCCTGCAAAGCAGGAGAGCTGGATTTGATCCCTGGGTGTGAAGATCCCCTAGAGGAGGGAATGGCAACCCACTCTAGTATTCTTGCCTGAAGAATCCAATGGACAGAGGAGCCTGGCTAGTTACAGTCCATAGCGTCACAAAGAGTCAGACATGACTGGGGTGACTTAGCACACATGCATACATTTTTATATGAAGGAACAGCATTGACAAATTTTATATATTAATATATAATTTCAGCTACTATGTGACTTAATACTTATAACTCGGTTAAAATTTTGAAAACTGAGAATTCTGCCAACTCAGCATAATAAATTTGTCTTGTGTGGAAATCAATTCTTAAATTAAAATTTTTAACAATTTCCCTGGCAACAGTGGCTGGTGCCAGCAGATGCATTTAGCCACAACCTCCTAGATGAAATGTGCATTCTTCATTACATTCTTCATTCAGGCACATATGGTCTGTTTTCAAAAATAGAACCATATATGCTCAGTGCCCTTGGTACGATAGCTGAGTCTTAGGGTATAAAAAATGGAGATATAAAATGACATCATTTCTTATATATCTTTTTCATATATCTTTAAGAGACTTTGAAATTAGGTTCCTATTGAGTGTTCTTTTACAAAAAAAAAAAACAAAATAAATGTTTGTGTAATGTGTATGTATATATATATATACACATACACACACACATATAATATGAATAAGCAATATTTTTATGACACTATCTGAAAATATATACTAATGCTCCATCTTCCCTGTGGAAACAAAGTATGATATTCTTAAGCCTGTCTACTCAATACTTTGATAGAAAAGTAAGCTTTTACCTTGAAGAAGTAATGGAATCTCTCAGACCATTTTAGAACC
The DNA here is from genome assembly GCF_027580195.1 of Bos mutus. Taxonomy (NCBI): domain Eukaryota; kingdom Metazoa; phylum Chordata; class Mammalia; order Artiodactyla; family Bovidae; genus Bos; species Bos mutus. The sequence continues at coordinate 9,949,844 of NC_091640.1, read as the reverse complement.
TAACATGAAACATCACATAAAGGTTGAAATTTAAGACTGGGTCTCTCATTTTCTTCTTTGAAGAGTATTGGATTAGCTTCAATGCACCTTTCCTCTTGTAGTCAATAGATTTATTTTCCCACATTTATTAATTTTTTTTACCAAATATTCAGTTTAGTTTAATAATTGTACATTATTCCAGGGAGTATGTTTGCTTAGGCTATTCTTAACATCTCTCTCACATTTTCTTGATGTTTCAAAACTAATTTAACTAATTTTTGTCCTGTATTTTATGTTATTCTTTCTTTTGAAATTCTTCAGTTTTTCTGTAATATTTTTAAGCCAGTTTTATTTGAGATGAGTTCTTCTTTATCTGAAATTCAAATCTGAACTGTGTTTGAAGATGCACTTCTGGTGACCTGAGGAATAGCTTATTTTTTCCTTTATTGCTCAGAAAATAAAAAGCTTAGAAGTTTGCTCCATGAACTTTAAAATACACTGACATATCTTAGAACATAGGTGTATACAAGAACCATCAGAGTCCTTTTATATATATATATATATTTCTCTTCCCACGTTTCTACTTGAAGAAATTAAGTATTTTTTCACTTTGTGCAAATACTATCAATTATATGGACTATGTGAACTTCATAAATTATCCTAAGGCAAATTCCAGTTTGCCTCAGCTTTTAAAAGTCAGGGGGCTACCCTGGTGGCTCAGACGGTAAAGAATCTGCCTGCAGTGTGGGAGACCAGGGTTCAATCCCTGGATCCCCTGGAGAAGGAAACAGCAACCCATTCCAGTATTCTTGCCTGGAAAATCCCATGGATGAAGGAGCCTGGCAGGCTACAGTCCATGGGGACGAAAAGATTTTGTTCTCATTTTTTTAAAAACTGTAATCACTTTATTTGGGAGAATCTCCATGGACAGAGGAGCCTGGCCGACTACAGTCCATGAGGGTTGTAAAGACTCAGACACGACTAACCGACTAACCACATAAATATGTATTGAATTTAAAAATAAAGTTAACAGACATTTTAAAAGGATTTCACAAAGCTTTCACAAGGTTTATTCACAAGGTTTTCTTAAATTGCACACACACACACATATATATGCACACTCATACATTTCAAAACTGCAACTTCCAAACTGCAAAGATTAACTTTGGTTATGCCTTTGAGGAGAGTAAAATTGAATTTTTCTGTAAAACAATATATTTAAAATATTTTTTAATCATCATACACATATACTTTTCATATATATGAAATATATTTTCCTATAGAGCATATATGATTATTTTTCCTGAACATTACTTCCGTACTAATAACTTAGATAGCAGAAACCTGATTCCTAGTAATAAATATATGATACATTTGTAAACATGTTACACTAGTATTTTCCACACATTGAAATTTTATATTTTAGTTGCATATTATGTGGCTAGCTCTGCCTGTGTTTGAAATATTTGCCACTTAATGCACATCTTACTTCATATATGCATGCATCATCCTTATGGTTGCTATATTTATTTGATAAAATAGTATGCTTGCAACCATACCAGGAAATAATGAATATCAAAGCCCAAATATTATAGTAGTCCATAATTTTACAAAATATACCAATATACCAATAGTTTCTCCAGAATTTTGGATGGATACTTCAAATTTGACTCATTAAGCAATAGGGATTTTATACCATGAGATTCAATTTAAATCCACAAATACAAAAGCAAAAATAGTTTTAAAAACACGAGTGAATATATATATATATATATATATATATATATATATATATATATATGTTGCTGCTGCTAAGTCACTTCAGTCATATCCAACTCTGTGCAACCCCACAGACGGCAGCCCATCAGGCTCCATCTGGAGTGGGGTGCCATTTCCTTCTCCAATGTGTGGAAGTGAAAAGTGAAAGTGAACTCACTCAGTCGTGTCTGACTCTTAGTGACCCCATGGACTGTAGCCCACCAGTCTTCTCCATCCATGGGATTCTCCAGGCAAGAATACTGGAGTGGGTTGCCATTTCCTTCTCCATCACATTTATGAGACGAAGCATTGCTGGATTTTTGTTATGTATTTTTGTTACTGTATTGTAATCAATGTCTTATTGGCAGTTAATGTATGATGCATATTTCTAATTGAAAATGCAAGGAATTAACTGAGACTCTGAACTTTATTTTTAAACTTTCTTTAACTTTGAAGCATATTCCCATTATTCCAGTGAGGATAGATTCATTTTAACATTCTAGCACATTTCAGTCCTTGTAATGAGCCTAAAGTAGCTGCCAGCTTGCAGTGCTAGAATTAATGATAATTAAATGTAACACAAAATGTATTTCCATATTTTGTATTGCTCAAATGATTTCATCTCAGATGTAGTATGATTCTTTTTAGAGATGACTACTTCTATTTAATCTCTGTTTCAATTTTAATTTGAATTTCATATTGTTCCTGACTGTTTAATGAATATTTTGGGAGATGGCCATAGTATTGTTAATTATACTGGAGACTGAGTATAATTAATTCTTTTGGACCCAAAGTCAGCTAGTTAATCGATTTCTGATGAAACTGGAGATTAAACACAGATAGTTCACCTCTTCCTTCATTCATTTTAATTCTTCTCTCTTTGAATTCAGTCAGATTACTTTGGGAAGTCATTGCTGGCAAAGCAGTTTGTGGGGCTGTTTTGGATATTATCCAGATGTTAATAAATGGATGATCTTTTGCATCATGGTAGCTTAATATTGATTTTGAAAAATTAAGAATTTTTAGTTTCAGCTATTGGGAACTAGAAGCCACTGTTAGTCTTTATAATTCATATTTAAGTAATGTAATAATTGTCTATTAACAATACTCTCATATAATCATATATACACAAAGTTGTTGAATGGCATTTCTAATAATCCTAAAAAAGTAAAGAGGCAAATGTTTACAATATTCCTAAATACATTTCCTACTATATAGTACTTCCAGTAATGAATTAATAATTCATGAAGGAGAAACTGATTTCTTAAACAATTCAGTGATTTTAGTATTCTTTGAAAAACATGGTAGTATATGTGGCAATTTGTCATGTTCAGTGCAAATGGCATACTATATAATGATACGATAAAGTACCTTTACAATTTAAAGAAGAAAATGGGATATAATAAACTGACACAATTCCTTTTAGTCAAGGAATAAAACATTAGAGATCTTTTTCCCATGTCTCATTTTACTTGAGAGAACTTATAGATATGTTTTGAGAAATACATATTTCAACATCTTAACAGAGATATCCTCAAATAATATTGATAACAATTCCTGAATTTAATGAATTATTATTTCATACTAAATTATATCAGTTTACTTAAGCTAGTGTCAGTAAAAGTTAAGATCCTTGCTGATATTAATGCATTTTTCATTGGAAGACGGATTCTTCTGAATACTTTTATTAGTTTTTCAATTTCTGGCTTCTGCCAGAGAATTCTGGAAATAACCCAGTAGCATTAAAATCCAACAGTGATTATACATAAATTTTTTTTTTAATCTGACCACTGAACTTTTAATTGTGCTACTAAACTTTACTGATGATGATACCTCTTGGCAAGATAAGATGTAGTTATATATTAAGAATCTCATTTATTATGTATAAATAGCCCATTGGGTAATATTTCTTCTGAATGAACTTTGAATTTGCACAGCTGCTTGTGAATGAGTAAGCATCTTAATACTCAGCACATGATAGCAGGCAAGGAAATCATTTCATTTTCATAAGAAAGTGAACTGTATTTTAGACATCAAAGAATTTGAAGTGGAGTCAAAAAAATGTGACATAAATTTCATTATTTAAGTATATATTTAAAAAGCAAAGGAACATTCGGCTCTTCATTATGCTGAAGTTTTAAATGCTATTTTATTTGCATTAGCATAGTAACATCTTAATATTCAAATCTTATCTCTATAATTTTTAACTAAAATGCAGCATGCTTTCTTATGTGCATACTACAGTGTGATTAAAATAGTTACAATTATAATCTTATTTTTTCAGGTGATTATACTTGAACTCTCTGAGACAGTGTATATTAACATATTAATTCATTTTATGTGACCCAGAAGCATTCACAAACTTCAAATAATATACCGTTTTACCCACTCATTAAGTTTTAAACTTATCCGTGCACAGTGCTGGTATTACTTGGGTCTTGTTTTATATTTTCATATAAATAATATTTCTCAGACACTTCCCTAAATCTTTTTTTTTTTTTTTTTGCCAAAGTATCAGGAGGAAGACATAGACTTTTCTAGTATTTCTAAAAGCAGAAACAAGAAGCTTAGCCAGGAAAAAACGGATGGACAATTGAAACATGAGATTGAACAAATCTGATAAATATAATAGCCAATATATAAAAAAAATGATGAAAAAGGCTACAGGACATTTCATCTAAAGACAACACCTATGGTCAATGAAAATTTGTAAAGTGTAAGGAAGGTGATTAACATATCAGTAAGATTTCACTTTTGTTTGACTTTTGGGTCAATCTTTTCCCTTCAGGCTAACTGTCAGTTGTGGAATCACCATGACTCTGCCTTTGAAGTATAAGTCTTTTTTTCCCAGATTTTAGAGGGAAGAAAAGCTGTTATGCTCAGTGTAGGAGGAAATAGGGCAGCTGGAAATAAGCACTGGCTCCTAAAGCTTGTCCTTGGATCTGATAAAAGTGACATCTGTTCACACATGATTGAGTCTGAGGGTTCCCTGATGGTGGGTAAGAATCTATTATCTTCTCACGCAGAAACGGAGTGAATCATAGGGAACAGTAACACAGTCCCCGGCAGTGCTTTTGTTAATATCCCAGTTGGCAGGTATCATTTCTAACTTAAGCAGTCCTATACATCCAGGAAATGGTAGAGTCCAGATTCGAACCCAGGAAGTTTGGCTCAAAAGCCTTGAATTTTAACCACTATATCATGCTTTTTTTAATACTAGGCAGCGTTTCTAGTCTGTGTGACTTCCAAGTCCATGCTCTTTAGATTCTGTGGATAGATTCCTATAAAATCTATTAATGTTATATTACCTGGCAGACCAATATTAAAACCAGTGTGTATACTCAGCCTAATGTTCTGCAATTTATCACAACCTTCTATACCCCCAAGGATCATATCATCTTCTGATATGAATGTCCTCTCCAAACTCCTTGTATATCCTCACATACTCCCTGCTGCTGCTGCTAAGTCATGTCAGTCATGTCCGACTCTGTGCTACCCCACATACTCCCTAAGTTTCTTCAAATAGTTTTGTTTGTTTGTTTTTCAATGTATTCTCTGAGTCATTTTTTCTGTAAGACTTCCTTATACCAGTACAAATGGACAAAAATCCATTCTTCCTCTGTGATCCCACCATAACTCAAAAACTATATCTATATAATGCCTATCATATTATAATAGTTTACAAAATAATTTAGAATCCATGAATTTCTTAAAGTAGTGAGATGGGTTTATTCATCTTTTTCCCCACTGACTCAATACATTGCCGGTCAGGCAGATGGAATTAATGTTATGTTTGCTGAACAAATGAATTCACCTTAGAAGCAGGTAAAACAAGAAATCTGAGTTCACTGTTTCATACATATATGCATTACTGGTCTGATTCTTGTATATGTACTTACCATTAACTCTGTGAAAAACTAAGTAAACTTTCACTGTATATCTTGGCAAAGTGGACTCTGGAATCCCAATGAGTTTTCATCTTTGTACAGGATGTCTGTTCTCTAACTGGATCCAAGTGGTTAACTAGACTTTCAGTAACTTCTGACACAGATGGTCCTTTCCATATAAAGCAGAAAGCTTCCACTCATTCAGAAGGCTTTTACGGCAAACTGTTTATGGTCGTTCTCTTATAAGCAAAATAAGGCCACAGTGATTTTAATTGAGGTCATTACTAAGATTCATTGATCCACATTGCTAATGTTGGAATTTAAAGGTCAAGAAGCCACCACACTGACACACACACAAAAATGCCACTTTTATGGATTTGCTGCCAGACACAGGGTCGTTTTAAAAAGACAGGCTTGATTCTCTCAAATTTCTAATACACCCACCATGAATTGTCGTCCTCTTACCGTTATAAAGATGTCAACGTCTCATTTCATCTGTCTGTTCTATAAGATTGGGAAACATATCAGTATATACTGCTATGACTGGAATCAGATGTTTTTACACATAGAAAGAAAGAATAGTATCAAATCTGTGGTGTATGTTTTATAAAAAATTCCCACCCTTTGTAGGCAGTGTCCAATATTGACAACGTATCCAGGTAGATGGGCACTTACGTATCGTAAGGCATGTGGAGGCTTGGTTGTGACTAGCTTGCATGCGTGTGTGCATGCTAAGTCCCTTCAGTCAATTCCAACTCTTTGTAACCCTGGGTACTGTACCCAGCCAGGCTCCCCTGCCCATGGGATTCTCCAGGCAAGAATACTGGAGTGGGTTGCCATGCTCTCCTCCAGAGGATCATCCTGACCCAGGGATCGAACCTGTGTTTCTTATCTCTCCTTCATGGGCAGGTGGATTCTTACCACTAGCACAAGCTGGGAAGCCTGTGGCTGGCTTAGTGATGCTCAGTGTCTAAACTGATCTCAGTCTTATTCTTTTTTCAAAACAAATGAGTTTGAGATTTATTTTGTGAACAAAATACCAAGGAAGATAAATGATGTTCAGTTCAGTTCAGTCGCTCAGTCATGTCCAACACTTTGACCCCATGGACTGCAGCATACCAGGCTTCTCAGTCCATCTCCAACTCCCAGAGCTTGCTCAAACTCATGTGCATCAAGTCAGTGATGCCATCCAACCATTTCATCCTCTGTCATTCCCTTCTCCTCCTCCCTTTAATCTTTCCCAGTATCAGGGTCTTTTCCAATGAGTCAGTTCTTCACATCAGGTGGCAAAAATATTGGAGTTTCAGCTTATCATTAGTTCTTCCAATGAATATTCAGGAATGCTTTTCTTTAGGATGGACTGGTTGGATCTCCTTGCAGTCAAAGGGACTCTCTAACAGCCTTAGAACACCACAGTTCAGAAGCATCAATTCTTCAGCAGTCAGGTTTCTTTATAGTCCAACTCTCATAACATGACTACTGGAAAAACCATACCTTTGACTAGATGCACCTTTATCGGCAAGGTAATGTCTTTGCTTTTTAATATGCTGTCTAGGTTGGTCATAGCTTTTCTTCCAAGGAGCAAGCGTCTTTTAATTTCATGGCTGCAGTCACCATCTGTTGTGATTTTGGAGCTCCCCCAAAAACAAAGTCTGTCACTGTTTCCACTGTTTCCCCATCTATTTGCCATGAAATGATGGGAATAGATGCCATAATCTTCATTTTTTGAATGCTGAGCTGTAAGCCAACTTTCTCACTCTCCTCTTTCACTTTCATTAAGAGGCTCTTTAGTTCCTCTTCACTTTCTTCCATAAGGTGTGCCATCTGCATATCTGAGGTTATTTCTCCCAGCAATCTTGATTCCAGCTTGTGCTGCATCCAGCCTGGCATTTCACATGATGTATTCACAGAGTACAGTATATAAGTTAAATAAGCAGGGTGACAATATACAGCATTGATGTACTCCTTTCCTGATTTGGATCCAATCTGTTGTTCCATGTCCAGTTATAAATGTTGCTTCCTGACCTGCATACAGATTTCTCAGGAGGCAAGTCAGGTGGTCTGGTATTCCCATCTCTTGAAGAATTTTCCAGTTTGTTGTTATCTACACAGTCAGAGGCTTTGGTGTAATTAACAAAGCAGAAGTAGATGTTTTTCTGGAATTATCTTGCCTTTTCTATGACCCAGCAGATGTTGGCAATTTGGTCTCTGGTTCCTCTGGCTTTTCTAAATCCAGCTTGAATATCTGGAAATTCATGGCATACATATTGTTGAAGCCTAGCTTGGAGAATTTTGAGCATTATTTTGCTAGTGTGTGAGATGAGTACAATTGTGCAGTAGTTTGAACAACTTTGGTATTGCCCTTCTTTGGGGTTGAAATGAAACTGACCTTTTCCAGTCCTGTGGCCACTGCCGAGTTTTCCAAATTTGATGGCACATTGACTGCAGCTCTTTCACAGCATCATCTTTTAGTATTTGAAATAGCTCAACTGGAATTCTATCACCTCCACTGGCTTTGTTCATATTGACGCTTCCTAAGACCCACTTGACTTCACATTCCATGTTCGTGTCTGGCTCTAGGTGAGTGATCACACCATCTAGGTTATCTGGGTCATGAAGATATATTTTGTACAGTTCTTCCATGTATTCTTGCCACCTCTTTTTAAATGATGTTAATGATATTAAATTAATGATATTAAATCATGTATGGATGTGAGAGTTGGACTGTGAAGAAGGCTGAGCGCCAAAGAACTGATGCTTTTGAACTGTGGTGTTGGAGAAGACTCTTGAGAGTCCCTTGGACTGCAAGGAGATCCAACCAGTCCTTTCTGAAGGAGATCAGCCCTGGGATTTCTTTGGAAGGAATGATGCTAAAGCTGAAACTCCAGTACTTTGGCCACCTCATGCGAAGAGTTGACTCATTGGAAAAGGCTCTGATGCTGGGAGGGATTGGGAGCAGGAGGAGAAGGGGACGATAGTGTTTAAGATGGCTGGATGGCATCACTGACTCGATGGACGTGAGTCTGAGTAAACTCTGGGAGGTTTTGATGGACAGGGAGGCCTGGCGTGCTGTGATTCATGGGGTTGCAAAGAGTCGGACACGACTGAGCGACTGAACTGAACTGAACTGAATGATATTAAATGTATTCTCCTTTTATGAGTAAAGTAATAAATCTATATAAATTGTGTTTATTATACACGTGAAAAGTGACAGTGTTAGTTGCTCAGTTTTGTCTGACTTTTGTGACCCCATGGAGTGTAGCCCTCCAGGCACCTCTGTCCATGAGATTATCCAGGCAGCAATACTGTGGGTTGCCATTTCTTCCTCCAGGGGATCTTCCCAAACCAGGAATCAAATCCGTCTTCTACTTTAAAGGCAAATTCTTTACTGCCTGAGCCTCTATTCAGTAAACATAATCTATTTAAAAAGAATTCAGAGGCACACAGGACATAACATTTTTCTTTTATTTTTCCGTTCAGGATTTTCCCTCTCACTTCACTTTTTTTTTTTCTCTGTTAAGTGAAATCTTTACCATTCATAGCCCAGAACCTGAGTTCCCTTAAACTTTCAGTTTCTGCCTTCTGCCCCCAAATCTTGATTTTAGGGGTTAATTCATGGTTATAGCAACATATAATCACAGAATTAATGTATTATTTCAACAGGTAATTATTGGTCTTATATTTTGCATGGGAAATGAAAAACTGAACACTATTGCTATAAAGGTGTGTACAGTCCATTATGAATCACATAGTTCAGTCATCTCATTAATATGTACTCAACTTCATTCAAGAAATGTTTATTTGGTTCCAACATGTGTTAGACACTGTAAGGGAAGAAAGAGTCTCTATCCTTAAATAATTGACAATCCTGTGTAAAAATTTAAACAACTGTATAATACCCTGTTGAAAGTGTTAGTTGCTCAGTTGTGTCTGGCTCTTTATGACCAAATGGACTGTAGCCTGCCAAGCCCCTCTTTCCATGGATTTCTCCAGGAAATAATGCTGGAGTGGGTTGCCTTTTCCTTCTCCAGGGGATCTTCCTGATCCAGGTATCGAACCAGAGTCTCCCAGATTGCAGGCCGATTCTTTACCATCTGAGCCACCAAGGAAGGCCCATAATACCCTGTTGGTGCTTTGTATATTACTCTTATGACTGAAGACATTAGGCAATGTCTTCTTAACCTAAAACAGACCTGTAAGTCAGAAATTAGATAGACTTTAGGTCAGGATTACTTCAGTCAGCAAACATTTATCTATTGCTTCCCTGTGCCAAACTACTTGGTATGTAGGAAAATAGATAGCTGAATAAAGTTCTCTCAAATTCTTACATATATTAGAGTTATATACTCATTACGAGAGGCTTCTCTGGTGGCCCAGTGATAAAGAACCCACTTGCAATGCAAAAGATACAGCTTTGGTCCCTGGAGAAGGAATAACCCCTGGAGAAGGAAATGGCACCCCAGTATTCTTGCCTGGGAAATCCCATAGACAGAGGAGCGTGGTGAACTGCAGTCCATAGGCTCTCAAAAGAGTTGAACATGACAGAGACTAAACAACCACTCATTAGCAGATATTGTCCATTTAATGCAGTGAATTTTACTAGCATTTGGCACTTAGTTCTGAAGAAACAGTGAGGGTAGGTGTTCAGCCAAACCCGTACAAGTTCTCTTAGAAAAGGAAAACTCTAAAGTAAAGCTTAAGGCAATGTGCATTCAGCTCTGACACAAATACCATAAAAATATATATTTAATATGAAGTAGGCTACGGCCTTTTAATGATGGACATTTTACTGCTCATTGGGAATACCTTCAGATATTTTATAGATAAGATGACTTTTGAACTAGGTCTTGAAAGTTAAAAGGATTCCAATTATCAGTGTTATCACATTTGATGATAAATCATATTTGATGTTGATTTTCCAAGGGGTAACATTCAAGAGCTAAGCACAAAAATATTTTTTTTTCATGCCTTCCATTAAAAAAAGCCATCATGTATAAGGATCATTACTTAATATATATATATATATATAACTTAATATATGAATATATATGCATGCATGCTCAGTTGTGTCCAACTGTAGCCTTCCAGGATCCTCTGTCCATAGAATTTTCCAGGCAAGAATACTGCTGTGGGTTGCCATTTCCTCCTCCAGGGGCTCTTCCCAACCCTGGAATGGAACCAGCATCTCCTGGTAGGTGGATTCTTTACCACTGAGTCACCTGGGAAGATTTAACTGCATGCAAGCTTAAGAGAACAAAAAGAAGAGACAAGATCATTTAAGAAAAAAAAAAAAAAAGCCTGAAATACTGAAAAAAGTGATTTGACTAATAGATTGTGATGATTAATTCTTTTGAAACAATATCTTTGCAAAGACTATGACTCATGTATATTGAGACACCCAGTAAGAAATTTAAGTGTTGAGTTTGTAAAATGTTCATTAAAGTCTAAGGTAAATTCTTGTAATATTCTACAAAGTAGTCCTAGGAAAACTTTTAAAAATTTAGTTACCTTTGTTTCTGGTGTCTTTCTAAAGATAATTATCTATGATGACTCTTCTTTATTTTCACATTTGAATAAGGGCTTTCCTGGTGGCTCAGTCAGATTCAGAGACTTGGGTTGGATCTCTGGGTTGGGAAGATCTCCTAGAGGAGGAAATGGCAACCTATTTCAGTAATCTTGCATGGAAAATCCCATAGACAGTGGTCCTGATGGGCTATAGCCCATGGGGTTGAGTCAGACTAGACTGAGTGACTAAACAACAACAACATGTAAATATATTTCTCTGTTTAAAGTGTTTCTCACTCAGCCATGTTTGACTCTTTGAGACCTCAAGGACTGTAGCCCTCCAGGCTCCTCTGTCCATGAAATTCTCCAGGCAAGAGTACTGGAGTGAGTTGCCTTTCCCTTCTCCAGGGTATCTTCCTGACCCAAGGATTGAACAGGGGTCACTCTCTTTGCGTTGCAGGCAGCTTCTTTACCATCTGAGCCACTAGGGAGCTTTTTATCACTTTCAGATTTCATAACACCTCACTTTTCCAATACTCAACCATGCAGACCCTACTCCATAGAAGCACTCCGTATTCTTAAATTCTTCTCATTGCTAAAACTGTCATTTTCTGCATGACTCTTATTTCCTTAAAGGTTTTGTGATTATGCTTGCTGATTTATTCCTGTGATACAACACAGGTAACAGTTTTGGCAATTGTTTCCAGGTAAAACTTTAATGGAGGTGAGATTAAATGCAGGAGACAGGTTTTCACTATTTTGGTTTTGATTTTGTTTTGTTTTGTTTTAAAGTACGGCAACCACACACACACACACACACACACACACACAGAGAGAGAGACTTGGTTGTGACTGTTCATTTCTTAATATCTTGGATTTAGATTCCAGATAGGATTTGCCATTTCTAAAAGAAACCAACTTTTAAGTTAAAATTATCTTTTGGAAGTCTATCTCAAGTTAAATTCAACTTCTAAAATGTTATTGCCTAATTAAGATAATTCCTTTGGTTTATTTTTTTCCTATCTTTTCTTCCTTTCTCCATACTTTTTCCTTTTCCTTTCCTTTTCAATAACCAGTGTATATCTGAAAATAGTGTATAGAAATCAAAATCAATTTCTACAGGTCATGTAATAAGACGGAGAAGGCAATGGCACCCCACTCCAGTACTCTTGCCTGGAAAATCCCATGGATGGAGACCGGTGGGCTGCAGTCCATGGGGTCGCTAAGAGTCGGACACGACTGAGCGACTTCACTTTCACTTTTCACTGTCATGCACTGGAGAAGGAAATGGCAACCCACTCCGGTGTTCTTGCCTGGAGAATCCCAGGGACGGGGGAGCCTGGTGGGCTGCCATCTATGGGGTCGCACAGAATTGGACACGACTGAAGTGACTTACCTTATTCCATTTATGTAGTCATCATGAGGGATGTTTCGTCATATGTTTGATGAACAGTTGATGATCTTTGAGTAAAACTAATTTGAAAACATATCCAGATGTTTATGCTATGCTGCTACTGCTTATGCTATATAATTTTCTATTAATTGCTTTGATATTATAGAACCATTATGAGCATTTACATGAAAGTGAAAATGCTAGTTACTCAGTCATGCCCAACTCTTTGCAACCCCGTGGACTGTATTCTTCCAGGCTCTTCTGTCTGTGGGATTCTCCAGGCAAGAATACTGGAGTGGGTAGTCATTCCCTTCTCCAGGGCATCTTCCCAACTCACGTATCAAACCTGGGTGTCCTGCATTGTAGACAGATTCTTTACCATGAGCATCTATATGATATATATTTAATTCATAAACCATGTTATAGATCTAGCCTTGCTCACAATTGAAATACAAAGTATAATACATTAGAAAGTTCCCATGTTTCTCAAAGCATTTTAGAATGTATACTGTCATAATAAAAATTGACCTATGTTTTGTAATAAAGCAAAAACATTTATTTGTTGTCTATTAATCTTTTATTAATGTGCTCAACAAGGCCCTAGAGAAAAATAAACTGACTAAAATTTTAAGAAAAAAAATTTCCAAGGATGAGGAGAGTATCGTATATGGTTGAAATCATAGGTTAATCAATAGTGAGTCAGGAAAAAAAAATAAAAGCTTTGTCAACAGAAGTGGATCAAAATACTGAATTACTAGTTTGGCCTGACAGCACCCAATCATTTACTGAGTATTATCTTAACACACATTTAAATATTCGTAGTCACTTTATGAAATCCACTTTTGAGGTGAAAGGAAAATGCTCAATAGCAGAGGGAAAAAAAAATAACTGTTTACATGATATTCCATCTATTCTTTGAAAAGAGTAATTTGTGTTCTTTTCCTCTGGATGCCTGATGTAGTAATATATCAGGGATATATTTTTGTAGCTGACATCACAGTGGCCAACATGATGTTCTTCATGGAAGAGCAGATGCTTTTATAATACATTTTCACTGGAATACTGCTGTGTTGGTCTGTATGTTCTTTTTAGTTTGCTTGTTATAGAGCTTCACATTGGAATCTTTCTCCTGCAAGTCATTATTGTTTTCCAGAATATGACATTACTGACTTTATGTTTGCTCTTATGCCAGACACTCAAAGATAATTTTAATAGCTATCCACTGACATCAGTTATAGTTAAGAATTATAGACACTTTGAAAAGTCTGAGCCAATAGGGAGAACCCATTAACTTTTCATATAAATAAAAGTAGACAATGCATGGCTCAGTACTATTATTTTTTAAATTGTATTTATCGTCTTGCTAACTCATGCAAAAATTATATCACAATATCAATTATAATTGTGTTAAATAATTTGATTGTGATACAAAGATTTCTAAAATCTAAATCTAAAATCTATATCTAAAATTTTAATGAATGTCTTGTTTCACAGATTGCATATTTATATACTAAGAAAGGGAATAAAATCAACTAAAGACACTTTGATAAGTGACAGCAGCAGCATTTGGTACAGCTTTTCTAAATGATTTTATTTTAAATTTGTCTTTTCATTGTAGTAAGAATCTACATGTTTTTGAGAATTGTTATAACAAAATGATATTAAATATATTTAACTGACCCTCAACCTGGAAGAAAATTTGTGTCCAGCAAAAAAAAAAAAAAAGATCATTTTCTATATAAGTAACATATAATTAATTACTTTATGCTGTTAAACACAGTTCTCCCCCTTGTTTAAAAAAATTACATATCTGGTAATAGTTCTGCTTGGATTTGTTGATAAAATTTCCCAAGATAAGATTTAACCCAGAAGCTATAACATTATCCTAATTAACACCAATATCATGTATCCTTAATCTTTTTATCCTTGTTCATTTCAGCATTTTAATGTGTATGAAATCATTTTTATTAAAATATGGCTCTACAGCGATAAACTGTGCACAGCCGTAACAACTTAAAAACAGCATATATAGAAATGATTAAATATGCAATCAGCCTCCCCACAGCCCAGCAGTGAAGAATCCACCTTCTAATGCAGGAGATACAGGAGATGCAGGTTTGATCCCTGGGTCAGGACAATCACTGGAGAAGAAAGTGGCAATCCCCTCCAGTATTCTTGCCTGGAAAATTCCACGGACAGCGAAGCCTGGTGGAATACAGGCTGTATCCCACCTGTGGGGTCGCAAAGAGTCAGATGTGACTGAGCAGCTGAGCATGCACTTCTGACAAATAGGTAATCAGCCTAAGTGATAAGACATATGAAGAGATAATTTAACATCTGGATAGATATATTTGTGGATATAAAAATATCCACATTTTGAAGTAGATTCTTTCAAAAGTATGGGTCTATCTTCTCCTTTGCCTGGAAATAGTATAATTAATATTCATAAGGAAAGTTAAGGATTTAATTTCAAATATCTTCAACAAATCTAAATGCTATAGTTGTCCTGTGAATTTATTATATTATACAGAAACGAATTTCACTAATTTAAAGAAATGTAAACTGGTCAAAGAAACTTATCTTAGACTTTTTAAACATGTCCTATAAAATAGCATATAAAATATTAGCCATTCAGTTTGCATTCTTAAATATCCAGAGCTCTGTATAGTTAATTTCATATGTTTGTAGTTGTGAATACAGCACAAGCAGTCAAATACATTACAGCAAGGGTCGTATTGTGATAACTATGGCAATATCATTTGTTTCATCAAAAACATGCATAATACCCCAAGTCCTAATCTTTTTGTATTATTACCTTTTAAATTATGCAACTACCAGTATGTTTATCAAGTTGAAGTGCATCCTCTGTGAATACAAATGCCATGAGGCCAAAAACTTTTTTATTTGAAACTGGAAAGTTTATTCCAGAAGAATAGTGGATACAAAAAATATTATTGCTATTTGGATTGTGCCCAGCTCCACTGACAAACAAAAATAATTATAATGAAAAGAGTCAGAACCCTGTTTTGATAAACTAGGTAAAATATAATAATGTTTAGTTGGTATGATGTATGCGTAATGCACAGAGCTTATTCAAAATTTGAATATTTAAACCTACGTTTGACATGTCGGGATAGATATTAAAATTATATGGAGTAAAAGTAATTATGATTGAGCTTTTTACTAAGACATAAGTATACTGAAATATCACACCATAGCCTTTTAAACTAAGAATTAACCTTCCATGAGAACTATTCTATGCAAAGGCAGAAAATAATTTTAAAAAACCTTTAGATGCATGCAATGCTGCCCAAAGTTCCATTTTAATTCACATCATCAGTAACTCATCAATCCTTTCTCTCCTTTCTAATGTATTCAGTATTTCATAAAATTGGACAAGGAGTGCAATTTATCGAACTAGAACTCAATGCGTCACACACTATTGAAATAGTAAAGTAGTTCACTCTTAGAAACATCGCTATTATCATTACCCATTATGACTTTTTAGACAACGAAAAATACTGCTTTTGTCTCCGCAGGTGCACAGTGCTTTCAGTGCAGAAAGACGCCTCTGTAGAAGGTTACTTTCGCCAATACACTGCCGATTTGGTGTACTAACAGTTTCGATTACAGTGTAAAGATAAAAGGCAAGTGGCTACCTTTTGTCCATTGATATGGGGTGCCTTCCAAAGGATTGTAAAATCAAAGCCATTTCTAGTTTTGTTCTTTGCAATCTCTCCTCTGTAGTTTGTATAACAAGAAAACATGATGACATTAGTACCATTTAGAAAGTGCATGGGGAAAATGTGTGCTTTCTAAAGAAAATACTAGAATATTCACCTATCTTGGATAATACGCTTCAACATCATAGCTTTCAATAGGGCACAGAGAAAAAATTATCCTCGGCTGAAGTCATTTCATATATTTTACCAACAGTTTTAATTTTTATTAAATATTCCTCAGGCAGCCAAATTTTACCTTCCAATTGTATATCTTGCAACTGACCGCTGTCTGTTCTGTTGATTTAAGTAACAGTCTTTTGTAGCCACCAACTACTTCTGTGAAAATCCTGCCAAAAATTATATCCTGTTTTAATTCATCCAAAAATACTTTCCAGATCATTATTCAACATAAAGCCACTCTCAGAATGACAACAAACAATGATTAATGGAATAAAATACATCGTGTTCAATGTTTCCTAATAATCTCAAAACTGGTAGGTAAGATATGCTTATGATTTATTTCTACATTTATATTTTTATGCATCCAAGGTTAAAACCACCAACTTATAGCTGACTTAAAACTGTATTGAAGAGACTGGACTATGGTTAACAGTGTGTAAGTGGAGAAGAAAGAAAAGATGACTGATACATGTTTGATGATATATATTTCACAATATCACCGAAGATGTATGCAACTGGCTACACTAAAGAGAATTGATTGTGTTATCAGTACATGTAGACTAAAATTATAGCAAGGAGCATCATTGTTGCATTAACATACTATCCTTCTACAGTGACTATCAGATAGTTAATAAGCATAAAAGCTATAGATTTCAGTAATCTCGGTGACCTCACCATCGTATAACCTTATGTATTCATTAAATTCATTTTTACCTATTAATGTCCTACACTATTTTAAGTGCTGGGAGTTAAGCAGAAAAAGTGCATCCTATACACTTTTGGAAAACAGTTACAAAATTACTTTCTTCGCTGAATTCGTATTAAGCTCATCGTTTTTGTTCTCTAAGTCTGGCACCCCGAATCTTCCATTACCTTCCTCATCCTGCCCCTGTGTAGGTACACCAGTGTCCTCATCCTGCCCCTGTGTAGGTACACCAGTGAGGGCTCACTGGGAGACTGGAAGGCAGAAAATGCCAAGAGACGCCAGCATCCATCTCCCTCTTTGGTCTGTTTACCCAGATCATCAGACAGTTTACCTTCGGCTCCCGCAGCAGCTCGCCTCGCTGTTCCTCACTACAGATGCCAACTTGACCCAGACAGCATCGACTCTGCACTGTGAGAACCTGTTCAGTGTTTCTCCAACACCTGCGGTCCATGGCTCCTCCTCAGAGGGTCTGTTAATATTGATGTGGTGATATCTTAACCTTTCTAACTCCCAGCCTCATAGGGACCTTTATTCTGATATATTAATGCCTTATAATACCATATCTTCTCTTTTGTTTCCCCAGCCTTAGGAGAGCTAATGAGCTTGGCAGTTATTAAAGTCCAAATTAAGGTTTCCTGGTTTTGTCCTTTGACCTTCCAGCTTGCACGTAAGAAATACACTGTGTTTGAAATACCTCGTGTGATTTCCATTTTTCTGCCTTGGCATTAATGCATTAAACGGTTGCAATAAACAAGGCCAAAGATGATGGTGACTTGGACCAGAGCAAGTAGCAGTGGTGGTGGTATAAATGGGTAAAATTCTGAGTATGTTTTGAAGGTATAGTCATCAAGGATTGATGACAGGTAGTTTGTAGAGTGTGAGGAAAAAAAAAAAAAAGAGATTTGAAAAGGATAATTCTAAGGGTTTTGATCATTACAAGGGGAGGAATTCAGTTGATAGTTACAGAGAAAGAAGACAATGAAAGAAGCAAGTTTGGAAGGAAATATAAAAAGTTTAGTTTGTGCCATGATAAGTTTGAGATAATTATTAGTGGTATTTTTCAGCTAATTTTACAGACAAATTTATTCTGTTTTACATTATATTAGATGCAGTCCTGGACAAAAATGAGGCAGTGGATCAGGTTTGGTGCCTCAAACAGAGCATTAATTATTTTCATTGCACTTCAAATGCATCGTGCCATGGAGAAAAATGCCTTCAAATATATTCAATAAAGCTTCTTTCAAAGTACTTATGTTTTCCTTGAAGACTCTCTAGTAGTTTCCTTTTCAGTATGTGAAGGTTAAAGTAAAACACACAAGTTTTATCTTCCAAACTTGCATGCTTCTTTGTTATATTGAAATCCCACTGATAATTAGACCATATAGCTAAAAATATATCATCACATCTAACTATGAAATATGTTTTACAATTTTTCCTCAAGAATATTATCATTACTTTCCTCGTAATAAAATGTCAATTTATTGGTGTCATATGTGTTAAATCTTTTTTTTCTTTTTAGTTCACAATGCTATAATAGATACTTAAATGTATTATTGACGACTTTAAATATTTAGAAGTCACCTTTAACTTTTTGAAAAGTAATTTTTTTCCCTCTATAGACTATAGCTTCTTCTTAGAAAAAATGTGCACATTTTAAATCATTTTAACATTTAAATTCAGTTTCTGCTCACCTCTGGGAAAGAAAGCCATGGCCTCATGTATAATATGAATATTTCTGAAAAATTATTATTAGCTGGTGAAGTGCATAAATAATGCTAAATAATAATGAATAAATATTCCTGATGCTTCACATTCTCTCCAGAATGTGGTGCTATCAATGTTCTGGGTTTGGGCCATCCTAATAGTTATGTAGGATTTCCCAGGTGGTCTTAGTGATAAAGAACTCTCTTGCCAATGCAGGAGACATAAGAGACGCAGGTTCAATCTCTCGGTCGGAAAGATCCCCTGAAGGAGGGCATGTTGACTCACTCCAGTATTCTTGCCTGGAGAATCCCATGGACAGAGGAGCATGGCGGGTTACAGTCCATGGGGTCACAAAGTGTCAGACATGACTGAAGTGACTTAGCACACACACACAAAATGGTTGTGTAGAGGTATCTTGTTTTAATTTTTACTTGTATTTCACTCATCATTGTTTTGTAGTTTTCCTCATTTAAGTCTTGTATGTATTTCATTAAATTCATACCTAAGTATTTTATTTGATTGGATACTAATATAAATAGTATTGTATAAATGACCCAATCAAAAAATGGGCCAAAGAACTAAATAGACATTTCTCCAAAGAAGACATACACATGAAAAGATGCTCAACATCACTCATTATCAGAGACATGCAAATCAAAACCACTATGAGGTACCATTTCATGCCAGTCAGAATGGCTGAGATCCAAAAGTCTACAAGCAATAAATGCTGGAGAGGGTGTGGAGAAGAGGGAACCCTCTTACACTGTTGGTGGGAATGCAAACTAGTACAGACACTATGGAGAACAGTGTGGAGATTCCTTAAAAAACTGGAAATAGAACTGCCTTATGACCCAGCAATCCCACTGCTGGGCATACACACTGAGGAAATCAGAATTGAAAGAGACACGTGTATCCCAATGTTCATCACAGCACTGTTTATAATAGCCAGGACATGGAAGCAACCTAGATGTCCATCAGCAGATGAATGGATAAGAAAGCTGTGGTACATATACACAATAGAGTATTACTCAGCCATTAAAAAGAATACATTTGAATCAGTTCTAATGAGATGGATGAAAATGGAGCCTATTATACAGAGTGAAGTAAGCCAGAAGGAAAAACACCAATACAGTATACTAATTGCAAATGTATGGAATTTAGAAAGGTGTACCGCCCCTGACAAGGTCATGAGGAAGGAGGATTTATAGAACACTCTTTTGGACTCTGTGGGATCGGGCCTCAGAGTCCCCTGGAAAATGGCATTGAAACATCTACCCCCATAACCAGAGCCCAGCCTAGGTTACTACTTTGTGCTCTTACCAGGATGCATCTCTGACTTTACAGGGGAATGTCCCAGACCACCTCTTTTGGGAAGGAGGTAACCTTCAGGATCCAGTTAATAATAATTCATGTTGATAAGACTGTTTTAACCTACAAACAATATTCTGAAGGTTCTCTAGCCTGCCTGAAGGCTTGTCCGCCAATGTGAAAAAATAGCCTCCCAACCGTGAGAGGCACAAGATGCTTTAAACCTTCTAAAACAGGTTCCTTAGAAAAGTTAGAAAACTATTAGTATAAGTATAATGGGCTAATTAGAAATTGTGTTGGTGAAGGGTTTTTCATTTGTTGAGCCAATGTTTGTTGCTAAGTCTCCATATCCCTGCCCTTTAATTTTATTAATGAATATATAGAAGAAATAAGTATTAACCTTTGATATTAATCACGTTAGACCTTAGGCTAAGTAAATTCTTTCCTTAACTAAAACCCACTACACCTCACCCTGTAGGAATGTAACTTTACTTGGGTGGCGTCTGTTTTGAGAATAATCAGCCCTGGAGAAATAAGTGTCCTGACTGACTGACCGCTGTCACAAGGAGAGGGTCGAATTTTGTCAAAGGCCCCCTGGCCAGAAGATGATTCCTAACACCCCTAAGACCTCTGTATACATTTGTGTGAAGCACCTGACTTTAATAAAAGTCAGGACTGCTGTCCCACGTGACTTTTTTATATAACATCTTAGTGTATAAAAACAGACTTGGAAAATAAAGAATTGGGATCAGTTTTTGTGAAATACTGGTCTCCCCATGTCGCTTGGGGTTGAGTCTCCATCTGGAGCGCTGAACCCACCATGCTTACTAATTATGCCTGGGCTTCTAAGATCCGACCGGGAGGCCTCAGTGTCTCTCTCCTTCGGGAGAACGGAAGGGCGCCTGCGGCCTACGTGAAGTGGTGGCAAACTTCTTGTCTTGAAGTTTTATTGGTCTCCCAGAGTAAACCAAGCTACTCAGCCTCTTTTCTCCACTGAATTTTCCTACTGAGCTATCCTTATTCTATTACTCTTTATATCTTTAATTAATATCTAATTGAAGCTATTGTATCCTGATCCTCGCCTACGCCGTCTCTCCTTCGAATACCCTGGATCAGCCGGGGCTGGTCCCCGGCAGTATACTAATGCAAATATATGGAATTTAGAAAGGTGGTAACGATAACCCTGTATGTGAGACAGCAAAAGAGACACAGATTTATAGAACACTCTTTTGGACTCTGTGGGAAAGGGAGGGGGTGAGATGATTTGGGAAAATGGCATTGAAACATGTATAATATCATATAAGAAACTAATCCCAGTCCAGGTTCGATGCAGGATACAGGATGCTTGGGGCTGGTGCACTGGAATGACCCAGAGGGATGGTATGGGGATGGAGGTGGGAGTGGGGTTCAGGATGGGGAGCACGTGTACACCCGAGGCGGATTCATGTTGATGTATGGCAAAACCAATACAATATTGTGAAGTAATTAGCCTCCAATTAAAATAAATAAATTTAAATTTAAAAAAATAGTATTGTATTTTCAACATCAATCCAATTTGTTCATTGCTGCCCTATAACTTTATAATCTTACAAACTTGCTCTAATTGGTAATTAAGTTCCAGGAAGTTTTAGTCAGTTCTTTACAATTTTCTAAACAATCATGCCATTTTCAAATCAAACAAGCTTTATTTCTTCTCTCTTAATCTATATATCTTTAATTTTATTTTCTTGTTTTCTTACATTAGGTAGTACTTTAAGTATGACATTGAAAAGTAGTGTACAGAGGGATGTGCTTGTCTTCTACCTGATCTTAGTGGAAAGCTTTGTTTTTCATTAAAGTGTGATGTCAGTTCTAGGGTTTTTGTAGATATCCTTCATCAAATTGAGAACATTTATCTCTATTTCTGGCTTACTAACAGTTTTTTTTTTAATGAATGAGTATTGAATTTTGTTAAATCTTTTTTTTTTGCATCTGTTAATATGATCATGTAATTTTCCTATGGATTTGTTACATAAATTGATTATTAAATCTTGAACCAGCCTTGCAAACCTGCAAAAAATCTTACTTGGTGAGATAACTCTTTTTATACAATATTGGGCTCGATTTGCTAATATTTTATTGAGAGAATTTTTGCATCTGTGTTTGTGAGATATATTGGTCTGTAGTTTTCTTTTCTTGTAGTTTTTTTGCCGGTTTTTGGTATTTTGGAAATGCTGGCCTCTTAGCATGAGTTATGAAGTATTCCCTCTATTTCTATTCACTGAAAGAAATTTTGGAGAATTGTGTATAATTTCTTCCTTGAAAGTTTGGTAGAATTCACCACTGACCTGATCTGAGCCTGATGTTTTCTCTGAGGGAAAGTTATTAATTTTTAATTCAACTTATTTTATAGATATAGGCCTATTGAGGTTATCAGTTGAATTTGTGAGATTTTGAGAGATCTTGTCTTTCAAGGAACTGCTCCATTTTATCTAAATTATCAAATGTGCAGCCATTGAGTTATATTTTACATAAAACATTTTGTTAACTCTCCACATATTTGGGGATTTTCCAGTTATCTTTTTGTTATTGATTGCTAGTAAAATTCCATTGTCGATCCTGTTAAATTTGTTACGGTTTATTTTATATGGTCAGAAATTGATCTTAGTGAATGTTCCATATGGGCATGGGAAGAAAGTGTATTCTGGTATTGTTGGATAAAGTGGTCTATGGGTATTGTTTATATCCAGTTGACTGATGGTCTAATTGAGTTCAACTATGTTGTTAGTGATTTTCTGCCTGAGGGATCTGTCCATTTCTGATAGAGAGGTGTTAGTCTCTGAATATGCAAGTGGGTTGTTTCTCCTCTATGCAATTCTATTAGATTTTGGCTCACTTAGTTTGATCCTCCATTATTAGATTCATGCATGTCAAGGATTATTATGTATTTTAGAGAATTAGCCCTTTATTATTGCTTAGCGATAATTTTCCTTGCTTTGAAACCTGCTCTGAAATTAATATAGCCCCTCCTGCTTTTTTGATTAGGTTAGCATTACATATTTTTCTCCATCCATTTACTTTTAGGTTATGTACCTTTATGGGCTTCCCTGGTGGCCTAGACAGTAAAGAATTCTCTTGCAATGAGGGAAACCTGGGTTCGATCGCTGGCTTGGGAAAATCCCCTGGAGGAAGGCATGTCAACCCACTCCAGTATTCTTGCCTGGAGAATCCCCAGGGATGGGGGAGCCTGGCAGGCTGCAGTCCATGGAGTCTCAGCGATTCTGACACAGCAGAGTGACTAAGCACAGCACAGCATAGCACCTTTATATTTAAAGTGAATTTCTTATAGACAACATGTAACTTATCCTTTTGTTTTTTATCCATTCTGACAATTTCTGTGCTTTAACTGGTGCTTTTAGACTACTGACTTTGATAGTGAGTGTTGATATAGTTGGATTAATATCTGTCATATCTGATACTGTTTCTTATTTAGCGTCCTTGTTCTTTGCTAGCATGTCTTCTAGTCTTTTTCTGATTTTTGTAGTTTTAATTGACATACAGTTACATGTATTCTCCTTTTTATAATATTAGTTTTACTTTTGTTTTTCACTCTCTTAAGTGGTTGTCCTAGAATTTTCAATATACATTTCCAGCTAATGTAAATCCACTTTCAGAGTACTTTTTATAACAAAATAACCCCAATCCCTCTCTTTTCCTTCCCCTTGTATCACTGCTGTCGTACATTTCAATTTATAAGCATATATGTATATATATGTATAGATATACACACATTATATATAAGTACATAAATATGCATAATCAAATATATTGGCATTATTTTAGACACCAGTATCTGTTAGATCAATAAAGAATAGAAAAAAATTTAAAAGTTGTTATTTTGCCTTCACTTAAGTTTTTCTTGATATTCTTTTTTACCTTACATAAATCTAAGGTTTTACTTACAACATGTTCTTTAGATAACTTATTTTAACATTTTTTTTTGCAAGTCATCTCTGTAGACAACAAATACACTCAATTTTTGTTTGTCTGAAAAAGTCTTAATTTCTCCTTGACTTTGGAAGGTTAATTTAAAGGGTACTGAATTCTAAGTTGCTGTTTCTTTTCTCTCAACAGCTCAAATTTTTCATCCCTTCTGTTCTTGCTTGTATGGTTTCTGAAGAGAAGCTGAACATAATTCTTCTCTTTGCTCTTCTATAGGTAGTTTTTTTTTTTTTTTCCTATTTTCTTTCATTTATTTTGTGCAGTTTGAAAATCACATGCCTCTGTGTAGTTAGTTGTAATTTATCCTGTTTGGTGTTCTCTGAATTTTATGGGTCCGTGGTTTAGTGTCTGGCATTAATTTGGGGAAATTCTCAGTCATTATTAATTCAAATATTTCATCCCTTCCATCTCTCTCCCTCTGGCAACCCCACATGTTTCTACCTTTTCTACAAACTGGGTTGGATCTGAGTTTGTCTCGTCTCTTACGTGGAAGGCTAGAGCTGGATATTTCCCTTCCCCTAGGATAGTCAAACTCCCACAGTTTTTGATCTTCAACATTATTTCTTTGGTTCTTTCTTAGGATTTCCATGTCTCCACTTACAATACCCATTTGCTCGTATACATTGTCCACTTTATGCATTAAAACTCTTAGCATATTAATCAGAGTTGTTTTAAATTCCCAGTCTGGTAAGTCTAACATCCCTGACATGTCTGATTCTGATGCTTGCTTGGTTTCAAATTGTGTCTTTTGCCTTTTGGTATGTTTTGCAATTTATTTTATTTTTTTAATCAACAGGCATAATGTACTGGTTAAAAGGAGCTATTGTAAATAGGCCTTTAGTAATGCGGTGGTCAGATACGAGAGGAGGAAATTGTTCTGTAGCCCCACAGTTAGGTCTCAGCCTTTCAGTAAGCCTGCACCCCTGGACTGTGAACTTCAGGTGCTTCTCAGTTTTGTTTTGTTTTTTTTTCCTCCCCCCTCAAGTGACGCAGACTGGGAGGATTTGAGTTTATCCCTTCTCTTATGTGGATGGCTAGAGCAGGCCAGAGGTGGGTATTTTCCTTCCTCTAGGATAGTCAAGCTCTCTCAATAACGCAGCAGGTTAGGCTCTGGTTAACTAGTTTCTTCTGTCAGCAGGACTTGATATGAAGGACATAGTGCTCTGGTAAGTTTTAAAATGTTTCCTCCTCTTCTGCAAAAACCCAGGTATTTTTGTCTCTGATATTTACTGTGGAAACCTGATTGAACTCCTGGAAGGACTCTTTCAGCTTGGGGGTGACCCACCCCTGGCTGGCAGCCCTGGAGTAGTCGACTCTGAGCCTTGTCCACAGGGATTCCTCAACAATTTGTCAATACAATTCAGGTTTTTCTGTCCAGCACTGCTGTCGTGCATCTCTGTTCTGGTTAGCTGAGATTCCCTGTATCTGCCCGTCTGTCTCACTATCTTGGCTGCAGCAGTTTGCCCAAATCTTTCCTTTCTCATAGATAGAAGAAGAGTTGTTGGTTTTTCAATCTGTTCAGTTTTTCATCTATTGTTAGGATGGAGTGGTGACTTCCAAGTTCCTCATAGAGTCAGAAACCAAAAATCTCGTCTCTAAATATTAGCCTCAGTTTACCATTGCATATGAAAATACATGCAAAAACTTGAGGAGGAGTGGCTTGGAGAAGTTAAAGATAAGGTGGGGAATTTTTGCAGTTTAGAGTAATCAATTTTTCAGAATTTCTGAGTGTAGATGATGCTAAATAAATCACTGTTGCGTTGTCTGATTCTTTGCAGCCCCGTGGACTGCAGCACACCAGGCTTTGCTGTCCTTCACTACCTCCCAGAGTTTGCTCAAACTCATTCCACTGAGTCTGTGATTGGCTCATATATAAAAGGCAGAGTTGATGTAACAGTTAAAAAAATGTATTTATTTTAAATTATTTAATTTTTAATTTGTATGTAAGTTTGGCAATAAAATTTGAACTGGAGAATGCTGGATAGCTAATCAAATAATTTCTATGTATCTAGTCAATATTAACATTATAAATATATATATATGTCTTTTATTTTGATTTATTTTATATGTCATTCTATAAGTCTGTTCAATATGCCGGACTAGAACATCATAGACTAAGTGACCCATAAACAAAATAAATGTATTTCTTGCAGTTCTGCAGGCTGAGAAAAGTCCAAGATGAAGACATGTCGGGGAGATCTTACTCTCTCTTCACATGGCAGAATGAACAAGGGAGCTCTTTATAAAGCTAGGGGCTCTTTTATAAGAGTGTCAATTCTATTTATGGGGGCTCCACCTTCATGACCCAGTCGCCTTCCAAAGCCATGAATTTTAGAGGAAACAAACATTTAGTCAATTGTACTGTAACTGAATCATGAACTTCCAGATGTTCAAGCTGGTTTTAGAAAAGGCAGAGGAACCAGAGATCAAATTGCCAACATCCGCTGGATCATCGAAAAAGCAAAAGAGTTCCAGGAAAACATCTATATATGCTTTATTGACTATGCCAAAACCTTTGACTGTGTGGATCACATTAACTGTGGAAAATTCTGAAAGAGATGGGCATACCAGACCACCTGACCTGCCTCTTGAGAAATCTGTATGCAGGTCAGGAAGCAACAGTTAGAACTGTACATGGAACAGCGGACTGGTTCCAAATAGGAAAAGGAACACGTCAGGGCTGTGTATTGTCACCCTGCTTATTTAACTTATATACAGAGTACGTCATGAAAAATGCTGGGCTGGAGGAAGCACAAACTGGAATCAAGATTGCAAGAGAAATATCAATAACCTCAGATATGCAAATGACACCACCCTTATGGCAGGAAGTGAAGAAGAACTAAAGAGCCTCTTGATGAAAGTGAAAGAGGAGAGTGAAAAAGTTGACTTAAAGCTCAACATTCAGAAAACTAAGATCATGGCATCTGATCCCATCACTTCATGGCATATAGATGGGGAAACAGTGGAAACAGTGTCAGACTTTATTTTGGGGGGCTCCAAAATCATTTCAGATGGTGACTCCAGCCATGAAATTAAAAGATGCTTACTCCTTGGAAGGAAAGTTATGACCAACCTAGACAGCATATTCAAAAGCAGAGACATTACTTTGCCAACAAAGGTCCATCTAGTCAAGGCTATGGTTTTTCCAGTAGTCATGTATGGTTGTGAGAATTGGACTGTAAGGAAAGCTGAGTGCAGAAGAATTGATGCCTTTGAACTGCGGTGTTGGAAAAGACTCTTGAGAGTCCCTTGGACTGCAAGATCAAACCAGTCCATCCTAAAGGAGATCAATCCTGAGTGTTGGTGGGCTGATGTTGAAGGTGAGAGAGTCATTTCCTAGGCAGGTTGATAAGGAGTCTGCTACTGCTACTGCTAAGTCGCTTCAGTCGTGTCCGACTCTGTGCGACCCCATAGACGGCAGCCCACCAGGCTCCCCAGTCCCTGGGATTCTCCAGGCAAGAACACTGGAGTGGCTTGCCATTTCCTTCTCCAATGCATGAAAGTGAAAAGTTAAAGTGAAATTGTTCAGTCGTGTCCAACTCTTAGTGACCCAATGGACTGAGTGCAGCCTACCAGGGTCCTCCATCCACGGGATTTTCCAGGCAAGAGTACTGGAGTGGGGTGCCATTGCCTTCTCCGGATAAGGAGTCTAGGGATCCCCAAGGAGAGAGGCGTCTGGAATTCTCAAGGAGGAATAAAGGACAAACTTTTTTTTTCCTTCTCTACATTCCTTAGGATTATATAACAATAATGTATCCTGCCTGAGGACAGTCTGTGGATTAAACCTTCTGGCTAATTCTGTTATCTTAAAATGTAAATTATGGGAATAGGTCTGGTGAGGTCTTTACAACCTCCAGACATTCTTTGGATTCATTGGAGAGTATATAACTTCATTGCTAACACTAGCAAGGGGGTACTCTTTCTGCCCCGTTCTGATGCCTATGTCAGAAGCTTTCTCTATCTCCTTTATACTTTAATAAAACTTTATTACACAAAAGCTCTGGGTGATCAAGCCTCGTCTCTGTCCCTGGATTGAATTCTTCTCCTCCGGGGGCCAAGAATCCCTGTGTCTTCATGTGATTCAACAACAACCTTTCAAAGGGCTGATGTTGAAGCTGAAACTCCAATGCTTTGACCACCTGATAAAAAGACCCTGATACTGGGAAAGATTGAAGGCAGGAGGAGGAGACGACAGAGGATGAGATGGTTGGATGGCATCACCGACTCAATGGACATGAGTTTGAGTAAACTCTGAGAGTTGGTGATGAACAGGGAGGCCTGTCGTTCTGCAGTCCATGGGGTCCCAAAGAGTCGGACATGACTGAGCGACTGAACTGAACTGAACTGTAACTGATATTGTTTGCATCCCTATGACTTTAAAAATACAGAAGTTTAAAAAATTAGGCTCAATTACCTTGAGATACAAAATAATGCTTTTTTTAAAAAAGTGTGAATTCCAGGCTAGTATCGGGATTTCAACTTGTAAAACTCAAGCGAAGTTTAAATGGTAGCAAGAGGAAAAAGAAAACAGCATGAAAACCTCTGAGTCAGCAGTTTTTCTGTTCAGTACAAGATAGCGAAGCTTGGGGCAAAAGATTATTGCCTGCTGAAGGAGAACTATATTAAATATTATCTACTCAATTAAAGTTGATATTGAAACTGGCTCTGAAAAGTGAAGGTGGAATTACCCTTTCAGTCTCAGGCATTCTAACACATGAATCAAAATCCGTGCTGAGCAAAAACGTATTTAAGCTGGTGACAGATCTGATCCCCAGAAGTGTAGTGAGTGAATGGTGTTTAGTGATTTCTTTATCAAAAAGACTTTGAAAATCAGGTTAAAAAAATGAAACTAGAAAGGAAATAGGAAATGAGGTGTGTAAAAGAAAAGACTTAGTAAGAAGCCCATGGAGAAGATTTTTTGTCATCAGAGCTGTACTTAGATATTTCAAATTTGTGGCAGGTACTGTATTCCACTGAGTAGCAATGAGTTTAGGGTTATAATAATGTGTTGTTTTTTTTTTTTTCTACTTTGAAAAGCACATAGAAGTGCTAAAGAAATAGGAGTTTTCCACCAAAAGCCCCTAATTTCTAACAACCTAACAACATGAAATTTTCTTTTGAGTCTTCATGTTTAACTAGTCTGGCTGGAGGAGAAAAGTACAGTAACTGTGCTTGAATGGAAGCAGCCTTTATTCAATACCAGTATTCAATTATCTCAGAACTTATTGTGGAATAATATTAATCATATGAGGGGTATAAATACAAAGAAACTATATGTATATCAGGACACTTGGTTTACTAAAGAGCAGATTACCATTAATAGAGTCAATCAGTACATATGGATTATCTTACATCGGCCATGTGTTAACTTTTTTTAATCGTTAAAATAAGAAAAATTGGCAAATAAGTTGAAATGGCTTCTGCTGTATTTGTGTGCTATTTGATCTCAATCTTCTTATGATTGTTAATGGATCTCTGAAATTTAGCAAGATATCTTTAGAAATTATGAAATACAGTGCACAATAATTGTGATAAACCTACTAACTTCTACTCTGCACTAAAAGTTTAGAAGATGTTTTAAAATATATTTTCATGAATTTTTCCTGCAGCATGAAAGTTGGAAAAAGAAGGGAAGTGATGAGTTAAAGGTAAAACCCTGATGGATTTGTTGTGAAGATTAAATGAATTTGTGTGTGTGTGTACATTCCTTAAAAATTGCCAAGTACATAACAAGTACCACTAAAAAGTATCGTATTTTTGTTATTACACATGGTATTATTATTGCTGTTGTTAATAGTTTTGCTATTATTTCAACTAGATATGGGTATCATGCTTAAACAATATTAATTTGATTCTTGTTTTTACACCCTGCATTAGAGAGGTGCATTTGTTACAATTGATGAACCAGTACTTAAGTAGAAACTTAACAAATCATTGTATAGAATCTGCGTGCTGAAAATTATAATATGCTAATAAAAGGAATAAAACAAAAATGGTGAGATATACTCTGCTCATGAAATGGAAGACTCAACATAATAAAAACAGTACCTATCAGTTTTTAGTGCAGTTGTTATTAAAAACTTGGCTTCCTTGGTAGCTCAGCTGGTTAAGAATACACCTACAATACGGAAGACCCTAATTTGATCCCTGGTTCAGGAAGACTCCTTGGGAGAGGGATAAGCTACCATTTCCAGTATTTTTGGGCTTCCCTGTAGCTCAGACAGTAAAGAATCCATCTGCAGGGTAGGAGACCTGGGTTCTGTCCCTGGGTTGGGAAGATCTCCTGGAGAAGTGAACAGCAGAGGACCTTTGCATATATAGACAAGCTAGTTCTAAAACGATACTGAAAGTAACAAGCTGTAGAATAATTAGAATGATCTTGAAAAAGAAGTATAAGGTAGGAGGAATCACTCAACTAAATCTTAACGATTATTTTATATTTAAGATACATCTGTGTGGAGTCAGCACAGATATAGACAGATTAATAGAGCAGAATAGAAACCCAGAAATAGACCCATACATGTATGATCAACTGATTTTTGATAAAGGTGAAAAGCAATTCAAAGGATAAAAGACTGGGAAAAGAATTTGTAAACTTGACAATAAAAACAATATTAATTTTTAAAAATGATAAATTCGATTCATCAAAATGAAAACTATGCTCGGTGAAAGTCGCCACTAAGAATATGAAAAGATAAGCTACAGGCTGGAGAAAATATTTGTAAGATACATATTTAGGAAAAGATCAATATCAAGAATATCTAAAGAACTTCCAACTTAACAGTCCATAGTGGATTAATTAGAAAATGGCCAAGCTACATAGACATCACAAAGAAGAGGATCAAGAGATGGTAAATAATGCACTCAAAGCATGTTTAATATTGCTACCAGTTAGGAAACTGAAAATTAAAACTATAATAAGACATCACTACATACTTAACACAAAAGTGACATTTTAAAATAGTGAAAGGCTTATTTTCTGGCAAGGGTGCAGAGAAACGCCATCATGCATATATTGCTGATGAAAATGTGAAAATGATAAAGCCATTTGGAAAACTTTAGAGGTTTCTTATAAAACTAAATATGCAATTTCCATATAACCTAGCAATTAACACCCCCACCCCGGACATTTGTCCCAGATAAATTAACACATGTTCATAAAAAATCCTATACAGGAATATTTATAGCAGATTAATTCATTGTATTAGTTTCTTGCTGCTGCTGTAACAAATAACCACAGACCTGATAGCTTTAAACAAGAGAAATTTATTCTATCACAATTCCAGAAGCCAGCAGTAGCACTTGCTGAAAATCAAGATGAAAACTGCTATATTTAGAATGGACAACCAATGAGGACCTACTATATAGCACATGGAACTCTGCCCAATGTTATGTGGCAGCCTGAATGGGAGAGGGATTTGGGGGAGAATGAATGTATGCGTATGGATGGCTAAGTCCCTTTACTCTTCACCCAAAACTGTCATAACATTGCTAGTCGGCTATGGTGAAGTCGCTCAGTCGTGTCCAACTCTTTGCAACCCCATGGACTGTAGCCTACCAGGCTCCTCCGTCCATAGGATTTTCTGGGCAAGGGTACTGGAGTGGGGTGCCATTTCCTTCTCCATACCCCAATCCAAAATAAAACGTTCAAAAAAAGAAAAGAAAATCAAGGCGTCAGCCGGCCATACTCCCTCTGTAGTCCCTGGGGGAGACTCTCATCCCTGACATTTCCAGCTTCCACTAGGCTGCTGTGTTCCTTGTCCAGCATCCAGATCACCTAACCCCCAGCTTCCACTGCGGTAATATTGTACTAATCCTTCTTTGTTGTGAGCTCCCTTAGTATCTCTCCTATAAGGACATCTGTGATTGCATGTATGATGCAACCAGGTAATCCAGGATAATCTTTCATCGCAAAATATTTAATTTAATCACACCTTCAAAGTCTTTTCCACATAAGATCACATTCTCAGGTTCCAGGAATTTAGACTTGTGCATTTTGGGTGTAAGGAGCTTCATTCATCCTGCTGCTACTGCTGGTGTTCAGTCTCTTCAGTCCAACTCTGTGGCCCCATGGACTGTAGCCCAGCCAGGCTCCTCTGTCCATGGGATTTCCCAGGCAAGAATCCTGGAGTGGGTTGCCATGCCTTCCTGCAGAAGATCCTCCTGACTCAGGGGATAGAACTTCGATCTCCTGCACTGCAGGCAGATTCATTGCCGCTGAGCCCCCAGGGAAGCCCCGTTATTCATCCTTCCACACTCATAGTTGCTCCAAATTGAAAACAAGCAACATTTTTAAATTCTTATTTTTGGAAATAAAGGAATAAATGTATAGCTTCACATTATCATCTTGAAATTGTATATTTCTATGTTTCATTTTTTCCTTTCAAGTGAGTAGATGAATTTATATAAAAATAATAATGATATAATCATTGGTATTTATTCAGTGCTTACTAATGTCAGACACTTAGGTAAAACTCTGCCTGTTACTGGTTTTAGTCCTCAGAAGTTCCCATCAGGAAGCTAAAAATTATATCCCCATTTTATAGATGAGAAAGCTAAAGAAATTATACGTTACTTTCTGTTTATGAAACTATGTGGAATGACTTCAGTGTCCACGTCTTAACTACTACACTATAATGCTTCACTATAAGCATTTATATGTAGTTTTATTAACATTATAAAGTGTAATGGTTAATCATTAATATTCTTATGGCTGTATAAAATTCTGAATAATTTACAAAATATATCATGAAAAGTTACAAAAGGAAAACATCACGCTACCTTCTCTGTGACTATGATTTTAAGTGTCCTCTCTGTGCTTGCATTGAGATTCAGTAAATTTATATAGCAAAGAATAACTGGCTCATTATGATGTAAATGACTATGACAGGAAAAGTCTTTTAATTATTTATAATAAATTACTTTTGGTTGCCAGTTTTAAACTAGCAACTGGGGTTAATTACTGAATGACGTCTGTGCCTATGTCCAAATTCATGCACACTGAACAGGTTATTTTAGTAAATTTAAGGTCACAGTTATTTTTCCTAACATCGTTAAATTTCCCATTTCTTCATCTTTTATTTAATCTTTTATCTTGTTTTCCATAATCTTGTTTGCGTAAAGTCTGTCACTATTGTCAGAAATTCTAAAGGTCATACTTACAGATGCTCTATGAAACTGAGCAGTTGATATGCTTTGAAACATTAAAGGAATCAACTCTGATCCTTAGATGGGGAATCAGTATTCATGATATTGTGTTCATTTAGCCATTCAATTATTCAACAATGTTAATGAACCACCAATACTATGTGTTAAAGAAAGTTCTAATTATTGTGCCAAATGAAAGTGCAAGTATGCTGTGGTCTCTGGAGTAATGCATAATCTAGTGGAGAGAAACCTTTATAAACAATTAACTATAACACTAGGTGATAGATAAACATTAATTTTTCAAGAATGTTAGCAGAAGTACATCCAAATATTTACTGCTGCTTTGAATGGAACTCCTTGTCCAATCAACAACCGTATGACTTAAATTCTGTTATTATAGCCATTTCTTCAGATGAGAATTCTGGGCCTTGAAGTGAGGTATTAATAACTCTCTTACTATCTTATAGTCTATTGCAGACAGAGGTCAAATGCTGGTTGTCTCATCTCGAAGCCTAAAGCTCCTAATATCTCATATCATATTAGGTGGCTGTTTAGCGATTTAGTTGCATGAATTTGCTCATTGTTTAACATCTTTGTGCTTATTATCTCTTTTTGTTAAATGAACAAAATATTCACCATGTGCGTATAAAAGAAGAAAGGTATAGAATGCACAAATAACAAACAAAACACAAAAACTGTAGTCACACAGTTTACAGATTCAATAACTGTACTAGTAAAAATGCTGTTATAAATGTGCAAATGCATTTGACAGTTCAGAATATTTTCAGAACGAGCCAGAATGACTCTGGAGGATGACAACCATTGCTTGCAGCACTGCTGAAAATTATAGACAGTTGACCTTGAAGTCATGGAATGATTTGAATATTAAGCTTTTCTCTGTTCTCTTCTACACTTGCTGCCAGCAATTCAGCTTAACTTCCTTTTTGTTCTGCTAATTGGCTTAGCATAGTTAAAAAAGCTTGTGTATTTATACCTAAATCTTGATAAGTGTTCAAGGATGTAAAAGATACTAAACTTGTATATTCTTGATAGTGAGCATGTATTTCTTAATTCTCCTGACTTCTTCTGACTGATCTTTGTTTAAAATATTTTATAGGCTTATTAAAACATGTTGGTAGACTTTAGACATCAAATCTAATTTATGGATGAGAAAATTAGTTCTTTGGGTATTTAAGTCACATATTGGAAGTAAACTTACCCAGTTGTCTAAAATCCCTATCCACCTCTCATTTCAGATTTAGCTTGACTAAAATATATATGGAACTTTTTAGTTCATCCTTAAAGGTCATAGAGTTTTACTTTTTCAACCTCTGCCTTAAGTAACTGATTCCAAGGAGAATGTAATAGTACTATTATCATTAATTATTTCAAAAATGCAGAAATCATAAATACCGACTATCACTGTGTTCCAAGGTTTTTATTTCTCTTTTTCAGACTGTAATGTAAAGCTTGTCTGTTTGGAGAAGATAGAAGGAGTGCATTTCATCCCCTTGTTCACATAGCCAAAACAACATTTGTCACTTCTCTCATTCTAAAGGGGCTGTCAGAGAAGATGTTGGCAGGATGTTACAACACAGCATCTTATGTCAAAAATTTCATCTTCTAGAATGAAATATGATAGATCTATATGGCACATTTGTAACAGTCAGGTTATTTTTGACAACACAATTGAAAAGTGAGTTTCCACCATTAAGCTGTAATATGAAAGGTGCCAGCAAAGTCAGTGATCTCTAGAAATACAGAGTATCATGTTGTAAACAGTGACTTTCTATAGAAAACAGATAGAAGGGGAAGAGTTCCTATTAGGAAAGATTCCGGCAAGGAGAGTGGCTAGAGAGGTGGGATTATATTCATCCTACAGAGGATGTAGGAAAGAAAGCTGAGCGCTGAACAATCGATGCTTTTGAACTGTGGTGTTGGAGAAGACTCTTGAGAGTCTCTTGGACTGCAAGAAAATTCAGTCAGTCCATCTTGAAGGAGATCAATCCTGAATATTCATTGAATATTTCAGTTTCAGCATCAGTGATGCTGAAGCTGAAACCCCAATTATTTGGCCACCTGATGTGAAGAGCTGACTCATTGGAAAAGATCCTGACTCTGGGAAAAATTGAAGGCAGGAGGAAAAGGGGGATGACAAAGGATGAGATGGTTGGATGGCATCACCAACTCAACGGACATGAGTTTGAATAAACTCTCGGAGTTGGTGATGGACAGGGAGGCCTGGCATGCTGCAGTCCATGGGGTCACAAAAAGTCAGACACAACTGAGCAACTGAACTAAACTCAACTGGGGATGTACCACCCTGGAAATGACCTACCTGCCTGGGTTCACTCTGCCACCAACCTCTGACATAGACATGCATCTTAGACTTCTATTTGCAGTGAGCAGGCTTCTAACAGCCTCATCCCCTCTTCACACTGCCTGCCAGCCATAGACAACTTAAACCTTCCCATGCAATTACTGTGTGTGCAAACTCCACACCACCCAGCTGGTGAGTGGGCTCTGGGTTCTCTTCAGGCCCACTGACCAGAACAGGTAGGTCTGCCCACAGTCGTGGACCACCTCTTCCTGTGGAAACCCTGGAAATGCATTCCCCTCTAAAGGGTCCCAGTTATGACTTCAGCAATGAGGGCAGAATCAGAGCACTGAGAAGGAAGCCCATTTCAAAGTATGTTCCTTTTTGTCTAGCATAAAAGTCTCCAGCAATGTGCCCCAGCACAACTATATTGAAAAGAGTTTTGGACGACATGCTTTAGGAAGAGAGCAATGAAATTCAGAATGTGCTATAAGATGTGCAACAAGATGACAGTAACTTATTAAATGGTTTGTTATCTTGAAGATAATACCTAAGATGGGAGACATTACTTTGCCTAAAGCATTACTTTGCCTAAGGCAATGACATTACTTTGCCTAAAGCAGAGACATTATTTTGCCAACAAAGGTCCATCTAGTCAAGGCTATGGTTTTTCAAGTAGTCATGTATGGATGTGAGAGTTGGACTATAAAGAAAGCTGAGCATGGCAGAAATGATGCTTTTGAACTATGGTGTTGGAGAAGACTCTTGAGAGTCCCTTGGACTGCAGGGAGATCCAACCAGTCATTCCTAAACGAAATCCATCCTGAATGTTCATTGGAAGGACTGATGTTGAAGCTGGAACTCCAATACTTTGGCCACCTGATGCAAAGATCTGACTCATTTGAAAAGACCCTGATGCTGGGAAAGATGGAAGGCAGGAGGAGATGGTTGGATGGCATCACTGACTCAATGGACATGAGTTTGAGCAAGCTCCAGGTATTGGTGATAGACAGGGAAGCCTGGCATGCTGCAGTCCATGGGGTTGCAGAGTCAGACATGACTGTGTGACTGAATTTAACTGAAGATGGGAGAAGAAAAGGGGGAAATACAGCCATAATGACCCAGAATGAAGATAAATGACCCATTTAACATTTAGATGGAGTACAGATAATGTTGGCGTTGTATTGTTGAAACAACAGACCTGAGGACATGCTAAATTTATTTTCATATTAGGGAGGAGATACATAATTTTAATAGATAGTGTAAAGAGTTTAAAAGCCATTAAAAAAAATAAGTCCAACTGCAATAATAAGTTTAGTTGTGTTATAAAAGGTCCAGACTAGCAATAACTTTGAAAACTTAAATAAAATTCTAGCCTTATTCATTAAAAGATAAAGATACCTCTTACAGATAAGTAAGATACCTCTTACACTCCACTGCTCCTGCTGGAATAACTAACCAAAATGAGTAAACCACTTTGTATATGCGGATGCAAAGAAATGTAAGAGAATTAAATTTCAAAAGACAAGAGACCCTTGTAGGAGACCAGAGACAAATGGCTTTCTATCCTATAGCCCAGATGTCATATCTGGGCACAGCTGGACAGATGGTTAAGTATGTCAGACGCAGAAGCTTCTGATGTAATTAGCAAGGAAACAGAGAACTTTTAATTCTGTGCTGGTTATTCCTCTGTACTTCTGTAGCGGTACCATCTAGAGAGATATTCCTATTGATGAAAACATCCTTAAAGTACTGTTACAAATTTCATGGAAACTTTCCAGTGGGTATTCTGCAGAGAGATCTGTGTATTCTTGTGATGCTCAGCAAAAACACTGGAAGAGACATCAACAAGTGTAGGAAGACCCATGAAACAAAAACTGATTTTTTTTTTTCCTTAAGCAAGTGTATGCAATGAACATTAGACACAGCAAAGCATACACTGGAGAAGTACGGAGTTTGGAGATTTGAAGGTGTGGGTCTGTTTGTTTTTTTTCTTGAGGTTAGAATGTTTACACATTGATTGATCATTGACTGTGGGAAGATCACTAGATTGTGGAAGTTGCTGAATGACTGAATTTCAAAGTTTAGATATGGAAGTGAAGCTTTTGCAGTTGGCTGACTTTCAGAAGTGCGGGTCTGTCACTGGTAGGTAGGTTGTCATAACTTAGCTGCGCTTGTGAGAAAACTGCTGTTGAGATGCTGGTTTAATCAATTAAATGAGTTTCATATTTCCTAATCAGTTAATTGTTATCACGGCTACAAAAAAATCAGTATTTTCTTACGCATGCAGAAACTTCTTTATAATCCCTTAGCCCAAAGTCCTGCTTATGGGAGGAATCAATAATACTTGGGATAAATCTCATCCTCAAGACAAAGAGAAACAAAACAGAGTTGAACTAAAAGTACAACACAGCCTCAAACAGAAGTACACATAATTCAGTTGGAATGATGATTTTCCCCTCGATTTTGAAGCAAAATATATATGCCTTCAATGGGGAAAAAAAAATTTATGGACTAGCTAGAGAGAAGGAAATGGCAACCCACTCCAGTATTCTTGCCTGGGAAATTCCATGCACAGAGAAGCCTGGCAGGCTACAGTCCATGCGGTTGCAACAAGCTGGACAAGACTGAGCAACAAAACAAAACAACAAATGAGTAGCTACACCAACAAATCAAACACTGAAACCTAACCAGCAAAATGCTACTAGAACAGTTTTTTTCCAGGAGAACTGACTCTAGAAAATGTTTTAAAATTCAATAATACTATAGCTATTAAGGAAATTAAAGCAGTGGTTAAATACCTTGTCTCTCAAATTTAAAATGCTCAGATAATATTAGAAACAAGTTTTATAAAATTTAACACAGTAGTGCTCTCTGTTTTCTATCTTGACAATAAATAAAGAATAAATAGTTTATTTTATGAAATCAGCATAATTACAACAATAAAAGCCAGGAATTATACTGCTTATAAAGGGAAATTCCAGGGCCATTATATTCATGAGTATAGATACAAAGTCCTAATCAAAATATTAGCATATCTAGTAATTATACATAAGCTATAGCTTTTGAACTGTGGTGTTGGAGAAGACTCTTGAGAGTCCCTTGGACTGCAAGGAGATCCAACCAGTCCATTCTGAAAGAGATCAGCCCTGGAATTTCTTTGGAAGGAATGATGATAAAGCTGAAACTCCAGTACTTTGGCCACCTCATGCGAAGAGTTGACTCATTGGAAAAGACACTGATGCTGGGAGGGATTGGGGGCAGGAGGAGAAGGGGATGACAGAGGATGAGATGGCTGGATGGCATCATTGACTCGATGGACGTGAGTCTGGGTGAACTCCGGAGTTGGTGAGGGACAGGGAGGCCTGGTGTGCTGTGATTCATGGGGTCGCAAAGAGTCGAACATGACTGAGCGACTGATCTGATCTGATCTGATCTATAATATATCAAAGCCATATTTATGCCAAGGATATAAGAATTGACTGCTATTTTAAATATAACTGAAACTAATAATCTTACCAAAAGAAAAGCATGTATATATATATGAAAGTGAAAGTCGCTCAGTCATGTCCAACTCTTTGGGATCCCATAAACTATATGGAATTCTCTAGGCCAGAATACTGGAGTGGGTAGCCTTTCCTTTCTCCAAGGGAATCTTCCCAACCCAGGGATTGAACCCAGGTCTCACATTGCAGGCAGATTCTTTACCAACTGAGCCACAGGGTACTCCAAAATCCTGGAGTGGGTAGCCTATCCCTTCTCCACATATATATAAATTTTATGTGTTTGTTATGGACCCAACAGGAAACCAATCAGATACCAGTTTGTAAAATTTGAAGAATTTTTACTTAAAAAGTAGCTACAAAGGTGAGTGGTCTACAAGGAAATAAGGAAAGATAGTATGGAAACTTAGAGCTAAGAAAATTAGGTTGCATGCATGTTCAGTTGTGTCTGATTCTTTGCAGCTCCATAGACTGTAGCCTGCCAGGCTCCTCTCTGTCTATGAAATTTTCCAAGAATCCTGGGAGTGGGTTACCATTTTGTCCTACAGGGTATCTTCCCAACCCATGTGTCAAACCTGTGTCTCATTGCATTGGCAGGTGAATTCTTTAACACCAAGCTGCCTGGGAAGCCCGACAAAATTGGATTACACAGTTACAGCAGTATCAAAGCTTATCAATATTTAATAATAAATATAAGTAAATAAAACTAAAGATTTTCTATCATACCTCTTAAAAAAGATAAAAATTATGAGTTTTTTTTTCCAAAATACTTGATAAAATCATTTAAAAATTTTATATGCAAGAACAAAGAGCCATTGAGGGCTAAAGCGCTTCTAATGAAAAGAGCTAGAAATGTGGAGGTGAGGAAGGTTGCCTTGAAAGATATTTAGGAATTATAAATCAGAAGTTATAAAACCATGTGGTATTATCCCAGGGCGATAAACAAAGAATGGTGATAAATCTGTGTGTTATGAGAATGCTTTACAAAGGACATCAACTGTATAGATCAAACTAAGTAAGTAAATCAGTTTGGTTTGGGAACATCAGGCAGTTTTGGCTGGCTACTGAGTGAAGTTCAGTGGCTAATAGAGAAAAAAGTCCTGGCTGCAGGATGGAAGTTCTACATGGGCTCAAGAAAATGGATTTAACCTTTTTGAGGCTTATCTGGACGTGATACCTACAGAACTACAGCTTGACAGAAATGATAAGAAATGCTGAGCTCTCCAGATGGCGCGGGTCCCAGAGGACTAGCCAAGTGCCTTGGGCACGTTGATTGTAATGGATCCCTTCCAGCAGGAGCAGTGATTTTCTTCTTCATGGAAATAAGCACTTACTCTTGACATTAATTTGCTTCTGCCAGTGCCATCTGTGAACATATATTAGTCATTTTACTATCTTCCACACACCATTGTTTCTACCTGGGAACGCTTTTCACAGCAAAAAAAAAAAAAAAGGTGAAGAATGAATGACCTCACACTCATGGGCTTCACAGATCTAACTGTGTATTCTATCACCCTGCAGTATCTCTCCAAATAAAAGGTGGGGTGGCTTGTTCAAATCCAGTTCTGGCACTAGCCATGCAACAACAACTTGCAGGGCTAAGGTGCTTCCTTTTGTGTTGCAATATATACTCAGAACAGGTGATCTACATGTGGCTAGAATACATGTGTCTGGGGAGCAAGGATTGATATGCATGGGGTTTTTTGTTGTTCTGTTTGCTATTTCCCCTAATATATTTATAAAAATATTGACTTTCCATTCCAGTAACATTGCTGGCTCAGATATCTTACTGCCCAAAGAATCAGTGACCAGAAGGAAGTGGAGATAGTCATCATGTTACAATCGGTTCTTTGTGCCAATGGAGCAATAGAGAGCATCTTACTCACTGGACTGATGAATCCAGTTTGTTTAGACAAGATAAAGGACTATTACAATGTGAGGTCATGAAGGAGTGCATCTGAAATCAGAGAATTAGTGAAGCGTCTCTAAGTACTACCCTGTTCAATGGTAAAAGTTAATAGAAGTCTATAGCATGTCAGTTTGGACAGGGCACACTAATTACACAGATCCTCCATGAATAAAATGAAGACTCATGTGTCCAGCAAATAACCAAAACAAGTAAAGTACTAGGTAAGGGCCAAAAGAACATGGAAAGATTTTTGGAGAAGCAAGCTGTAAATACTCAAAACTGCAGTCACAGAAATGAAAAGCTTTACACATTAGCCGTGTTTAGATGTATATGTGTGTATATATATAATAGTAAGTTATAACCATATTTTCCATTTTGTATATTACCCTAATGCAAATTGTGTTGAAATTGTAATACAGTATATAATTAAATACAAATTGAATTATATAAATTTAATATTTAATTTCAAGGTATAAAAAGAAGAGCTGTGATTGAGCTCTTAAATATGAATAATAACTGCAGAATTATACAGCTACAGATTTTTGTCTCATGTTTGGGGGTAGACGTCTTTAGTTTACATGAACATTAATTGCTAGGTTTAGGCATAATGTTATTGCTGTTTTTCATGTGATGAAATACAGAAATAGGTACATTTGCAAAGCAGTAGACTTGCTAGATAGTCAGCTTGGGGGAACACTCCTAGCTCTAATGTATATTCTGAGTTGAAGTGAAAGATATAGGAACTATTTCTCCTTGAATCAGTCAACTATGGAAACAATTCTTTATTTTTAATAATACATAACTGTTTTCACTAACTTACAAATAGGTTTCCATTGTAGGGTTAAAGGAGCAGTGAAAAAATTCTCCTACCTACCATCAAAATAGAGCTGGGAAAGATTGAAGGCAGGAGGAGAAGGGGATGACAGAGGATGAGATGGTTGGATGTCATCACCGACTCAATGGACATGAAGTTTGAGCAAGTTCCAGGAGATGGTGAAGGACAGGGAAGCCTGATGTGCTACAGTCCATGGGGTAACAAAGAGTCAGACGTGACCTAATGACTTAACAACAAGACAGTGATTAACTTGGTAACTCTTTGAAGGATGTTTTAAGAGAATCAAAATTACACAGATTCAGTAATAAAAGTTTATATACATTTTCTGGCTTCACTCAAAATATTCAATTGAAATTATTTCTTTTGTAGATAATGTAGCTGAAAATTAAAGACAGTAAATCAGCTAATCCCAAATCCACTGTACAGAAAGCATCTTGTCAGATCAAAATTCTAAGCAGAGCTCACTTTGAAGTGAGCTTTCCTCATTAATCTCAGGGAAAGTAGTGGGAGTGGTTTAGAGCAGAAGAGCTGACAGAATATTTTAGCTGTGGCAGAAGCACAGCGTGATGC
The DNA here is from genome assembly GCF_027580195.1 of Bos mutus. Taxonomy (NCBI): domain Eukaryota; kingdom Metazoa; phylum Chordata; class Mammalia; order Artiodactyla; family Bovidae; genus Bos; species Bos mutus. The sequence continues at coordinate 9,907,440 of NC_091640.1, read as the reverse complement.
CGCTCCCCATTTGAAATACATAGTACTGAGCCTCATCATTAGCTGCCATCATTAAGAGTGTTTTTGTGTGTGTGTGTATGCTATGTAAATTTCTGTGCTTAATAGTATGCTGTTTCCAATTCCTTCTTATTCTAATTCCTTCTTAGAATTCCAGGACAATTTTGACCACTTATCAAAAATTTGCCCAAGTGAGGTACAGCACTTGGATTGTTGAGGCTGCTTTAAATTTATTTTGGTTAAGAGTAATAACTTTGTCTTTAAATTAAAATCTTACATAATAACAAGTCTCCCTAGACTTAAATATTTACTTGTGATATAGAAGTTAAAAAACAAAACATTCTGCAGTTGTTCTTCAGGTTTTACAATAATGTTACTTTCTTTTGTTTATAAAAATACTGTTCCTCTTAATCATATAAGATCTTGATTTTCTTACATTTGAATTGCCTAGTTTGTAGAAAGCAATAGGCTAATATTTTTCACCCCAGTTCATAATATATCCTTCATACTTCCCACAAAATGCAATTAATAACAGGCAAATCTACTTGGAAATTTTCAGTGACTTATAAATTGAATATAGTCTCCATGCTTGTCAAACACAACACACACACAGACACACAAACACACACACACACATAAGGCTTCACTGGTGGCTCAGACAGTAAGCAATGCGGGGGACACAAGTTCAGTCTCTGAGTTGGGAAGATCTCCTGGATAAGGGGAATGACTACCCACTCCAGTATTCTTGCCTGGAGAATCCCATGAACAGAGGAGACTGGTGGACTAGAGTGCATGGGGTTTCAAGGAGTTGGACACGACTGAGCTACTAACACTTTCATATATATATGTGTGTGTGTGTGTGTGTGTGTGTGTGTATACACATACATTGTATATACACATAAACATATGTGAAATATATAATATTTGTATTTATATACTATTTGATCTTGAAGAAATAAAAAAAAAAAACCAAGGCAAAGTGTTCCTGAGCATTTCTCCCCATGAGTTGGGAGAAGCTGAATTAATGGAGGGGGTTTATGAATAGATCTAGAGCCTTCTAAATTCTAATAATGTGCAACTTTAGGATATCATGGAAATGATGATGATTGATGATTTAGTTGCTAATCTATGTCTGACTCTTGCAGATCCATGGACTGTAACCTGCTAGACTCCTCTGTCCATGGAATTCTCTGGCAGGAGTACTGGAGTGGGTTGCCATTCCCTTCTCCAGGGGATCTTCTCAACCCAGGACTCAAACCCCAGTCTCCTGCATTGCAGGCAGATTCTTTACCAACTGATCTACAAGGGAAGCCCATCATGGAAATAATTAATGTAACTATTGTAAATAAATAATGTAATATGTAGTTATAATAATGTAACTATTGTAACTAATGTAAATAAATGTAGGTACCACAAAGTGTAGACAACTCAGAGTGCCTCGCCAAGGAAAACAAGTGCTCTTCTTTTCATACTTAATGGCTTAGGGTTTGAATTTCACTTTTACTGATACCAGAACCTCTATTCTCTTTTGGTTTCCTTATGCCTGGTAGAATTTGTTTATCCTCTTAGATTTCAGCCTTCTTGAATCACTTGGCTGTAGATTTTGTTTTATAAGACACACTGAAAATTTTTGTCTTTTAATATGTGGGCTAAGCCTATTAACATTTATTCTTCTCACTTACATGTTTGTTCTCAACATTATCATAGTGTTATATGATTGTAATCTTTAACATATCATTATACTATAGTGGGCTTCCCGAGTGGTTCAGTGGTAAAGAATCTGCTTGCCAGTACAGGAGAGGCTGGTGGAGAAGGAAATGCCAACCAACTCCACTGTTCTTGCCTGGGAAACCCCATGGATGGAGGAGTCTCACAGGTTACAGCCCATGGATCTCAAAGAGTCAAACACGACTCAGCAACTAAACAACAACAATAACAAGTACTGTATTATGTAAAAGGTTGTATGTGTTGCATGCTCAGTTGCTTCAGTCATGTTTGACTCTTTGCCACCCTATGGACCGTAGCCCACGAGGCTTCTCTGTCCATGGGATTCTCTCGTTAAGAATACTATAATGGGTTATTATGCCCTCCTTCAGGGGATCTTCCGGACCCAGGGATTGAACCCAAGTTTCTTGTGGCTCCTGCATTGCAGGTGGATTCTTTACCATCTGAGCCACCAAGGAAGTCTCATGTATAATATATACTATATGATTATTATAATACTTTATATTGAGGGTGGGAGGAGAAGGGGATGACAGAGGATGAGACGGTTGGATGGCATCACTGACTCAATGGACATAAGTTTTGGTAAGCTCTGGGAGTTGGTGATGAACAGGGAGGCCAGGCATGCTGCAGTCCATAGGGTCACAAAGAGTTGGACAAGACTGAACGACTGAACTGAACTGATAGTGAAAGTGAAAGTCACACAGTCGTGTCCAACACTTTGCGATCCCATAGACTGTAGCCTGACCGGCTCCTCTGTCCATGGGATTCTCGAGGCAAGAGTACTGGAGTGGGTTGCCATTTCCTTCTCCACCTGAGGATTGAACCCAGGTCTTTTGCATTGCAAGCAGATTCTTTACCAACTGAGCTACTAGGGAAGCCAGTAATACTTTATGTATATTTTGTAACAATTTTCATGATTAATTTGTGACATTTTCTATGATTCTCTATTAATTTTGCATTCTCTTTTATTCCTTTATTTTTAATTTAGGTAGTTTGTATTGGTGTTCTGGAATTACCATTGTATTTATAACTTTTTGATGCCATTAGTTCCCTGTCTACTCCCTGTGCATTCTGCTCCATGGTTAATACATTTTATATGGTATCCTTTAACCTATATATCACCCATATACAATACATAACCTTTGTTAATTATTAACATTGATTTCAATGCATAATATTTGTAAATTACTCATCCATCTGCATCTTCACTTATTCTTTTGTTATATGTGTCCATTTCTAGACCAGAAGGTTAGAAATGGTAGCCATTCTTCTTTTGCTTAGTTTTTCCCAGTTATCATCTTGTCATGAATCTCACTGATGGATGCAGAATTCCCTAAGTACTTACATATTAAAACTTGACATATTAATATTTTCTGTAGGTTTGATATTTGGAAGAAAATTGGTTCACACCTTCTTTGACTAATTTTTTAAAATGCTGTTCTACTGTTGCCTTGCTTGGTATGCTGATTTTCAAAAGTCTGATTCTAGTCTAGTTCCTTTTGTATTCATGCTATTTGGCCTTTTGCCTAGATACCTTAAGGATTTTGCCTTATATTTAACATCTTGCAATTTAATATAATGTCTTTGGACTTATATTATCAATCTAAAATCTTGCATCCTTTATAATATCAGCATCTCAAACAATAAAATCTCATCAAATTCTCTAGCTGTATCACAGAAGTTCTAATATGTTGAAATTGATCATGATATTTTCTAATTTTTCTTGAAATTTGTTTCTTTGACACACAGGTTATTTGAACATATATTTTCTATTTATTTCCTAAATGGAGGTTTCCTAATTTTTTCCTGTTGTTTATTCCTAATTAAATTCCTTTGTGACTAGGTAATACATTTTGTAAGATTTGAATCCTTTTAACATTCATGGACCTTTGTTTTATGGCCTAGCATTTGTTCTCTCCTTGGTCAGGTTTATGCATACTTGAAAAGGATGCACATTCGGTGACTGCGGCTGGATGGACTCTTTTATAAGTGTTTTACACAAAAAAGTGTTGTTCAAGACTTCTATAAAACTTCTGGTTTTCTACCTTTTTTTTTTTTTCATTTATTGAGATTGCTGAAATGAAATGTCTGAGTGTAATTGGGAAATTATAAGTATTTTTTAATTTTATCAGATTTAGTTTCATATATTTTAAAGCCCTGTTACAAGATGCATATACATTTATAATTGATCCATTCATCTAGCATCTAGGCTCTTTCAACACCATTGAATATATCTTCGTTTCTATTCATATTTCTTTTCCTACAGTCTATTTTGCCTGATACTAATTTAGGCCGTTCAGCTCTAAGATTCCTGTGTACATGGTATATCTTGTTTCATCTCTTTACTTTAGCTTATTTATATCTTCATATTCAAAGAACTTTTCAGGGAATTAGTGTATAGTGAGAATTAGTACTTTCACCCTGTCTGTATCATGTGTATGGAAGAGATGATTAGGAAATAAATTAATATAAGAAAAATCCTAAATTCTAGAGGAAGCAAAGGAGAAAGACAGTATCAGGAGCCCAGTAACAAAAGATGCTAGGCATCTAGAAGCATGCCAAGATTTTAAGAAATACTGAGAAACAAACAAGAAAGAAATACTGTGCATTCAAAAATGGCAACTAGATTTAGAGGTTACATTAAATTTGAAGTTGTTTATTGAATGGAAAAGATTATATTCCAATTATGTCCATATATTTCAATAAAGATATTCTTCATAGTTAAATCTTCTGGGGTTGAGGAAAAAGTGAGTGCATGAGTGTGCAACAAAGGTAACTGGCAAAAGACCATGTCAGGACCCAAAACCCAAACCAGTGATTAAGGGCAGATAAAACAGTAAGAATAACTCATAGTCTGGCTGATCCTAAACTTTGCCACATCCTAAAATTACTTCCCATCTGTTCCTCACAAAGCCCTGGGTATCACAAATCTCCACAGCATGTAAAATAGTGTTTCAGTTCAGTGTCTTAACAATATTATAAATAGAGGAACCCCCAGAATGCTGATATCCACCTAGGAGTGTCATAATGGTTGTGTTCATGCTACATCACTTCAGTCATGTCCCACTATTTGTGATCCTATGGACTGGAGCCAACCAGGCTCCCCTGTCCATGGGATTCTCCAGGCAAGAACAATGGAGTGGGTAGCTGTTCCTTTCTCCAGGGGATCTTCCTGACCTAGCAATGGAGCCAGCATCTCTTACGTCTCCTACATTGGCAGGAGGATTCTTCACCACTGGCACCACCTATCATATTGGATACACTCTACTAAAATGACATTCCTCATTTGGTGTAATAATTGGGTTTTGGATTGTAGTCGTACATTGATTATACAATATCTTTATGAAAGGAAGGGGGACACAACTTCCAGTAGACCTAGAAATTTATTGAGATGTATTCAGTGGAAACCATGACAGACTTTATTTTCTTTGGCTCCAAAATCACTACAGATGGTGACTGCAGCCATGAAATTAAAGACACATGCTCCTTGGAAGAAGAGCTATGACAAATATAGACAGCATATTAAAAAGCAGAGACATTACTTTGCCAACAAAGGTCTGTATAGTCAAAGCTATAGTTTTTCCAGTAGTCATGTACAGATGTGGGAGCTGGACAATAAAAAAGACTGAGCACTGACAAATTGATTGAACTGTGGTGCAGGAGAACACTCTTGAGAATCCCTTCTACAGCAAGATTAAACCAGTCAATCCTAAAGGAAATCAACCCTGAATATTCATTGGAAGAACAGATGTGGAAGCTGAAATTACAATATTTTGGCCACCTGATGCAAAGAGCCAACTCATTGGAAAAGATGGTGGGAAAGATTGAAGGCAGGAGGAGAAGGGGACAACAGAGGATAAGATGTTAGGATGGCATCACCAACTCAATGGACATGAGTTTGAGTAAGCTCCAGGAGATGGTGAACAACAGGGAAGCCTGGCATTCTGCAGTCCATGGGGTCACAAAGAGACCTAACTGAGCAACTGAACAAAAAATTCAAGTTTCAGAAGTTTTAAAACATTCAGTTCAGTTCAGTTTAGTTCAGTCACTCAGTCGTGTCCGGCTCTTTGTGACACCATGAACCACAGCACACCAGGCCTCCCTGTCCATCACCAACTCCTGGAGTTCATCCAAACTCATGTCCATTGAGTTGGTGATGCCATCCAACTATCTCATCCTCTGTCATCACCTTCTCCTCCTGCCCTCAATCTTTCCCAGTATCAGAGTCTTTTCAAATGAGTCAGCTCTTCACATCAGGTGGCCAAAATATTGGAGTTTCAGCTTCAACATCAGTCCTTCCAATGAACACCCAGGACTGATCTCCTTTAGGATTGACTGGTTGGATCTCCTTGCAGTCCAAGGGACTCTCAAGAGTCTTCTCCAACACCACAGTTCAAAAGCATCAATTCTTCGGTGCTCAGCTTTCTTCACAGTCCAACTCTCGCATCCATACATGACCACAGGAAAAAACATAGCCTTGACTAGATGGACCTTTGTTGGCAAAGTAAAGTCTCTGCTTTTGAGTATGCTGTCTAAATTGGTCATAACTTTCCTTCCAAGGAGTAAGGGTCTTTTAATTTCATGGCTGCAATCACCATCTGCAGTGATTTTGGAGCCCCCCAAAATAAAGTCTGACACTGTTTCCACTGTTTCCCCATCTATTTCCCATGAAATGATGGGACCAGATGCCATGATCTTCGTTTTCTGAATGTTGAGCTTTTAAGCCAACTTGTTCACTCTTCTCTTTCACTTTCATCAAGAGGCTGCTCTTTAGTTCTTCTTCACTTTCTGCTATAAGAGTGATGTCATCTGCATATCTGAGGTTATTGATATTTCTCCTGCAATCTTGATTCCAGCTTGTGCTTCCTCCAGCCAAGCATTTCTCGTGATGTACTCTGCATATAAGTTAAATAAGCAGGGTGACAATATACAGCCTTGACGTACTCCTTTTCCTATTTGGAACCAGTCTGTTGTTCCATGTCCAGTTTAACTGTTGCTTTCTGACCTGCATATAGGTTTCTCAAGAGGAAGGTCAGGTGGTCTGGTATTCCCATGTCTTTCATAATCTTCCACAGTTTACTGTGATCCACACAGTCAAAGGCTTTGGCATAGTCAATAAAGCAGAACTAGATGTTTTTCTGGAACTCTCTTGCTTTTTCCATGATCCAGAGGATGTTGGGAATTTGATCTCTGGTTCCTCTGTCTTTTCTAAAACCAGAGAATTTTGAGCATTACTTTACTAGCGTGTGAGATGAGTGCAACTGTGTGGTAGTTTGAGCATTCTTTGGCATGCCCTTCTTTGGGATTGGAATGAAAACTGACCTTTTCCAGTCCTGTGACCAATGCTGAGTTTTCCAGATTTGCTGATGTATTACATGCATAAATCAAGGGATTAAAAAAATAGAGCAGTGATATTTCATTGCTGCTACTTCTGGTTTTGAATTTTCAGTATTTTATATAAAGTATCTTAATCACATTTTGTTGTGAAAATTATTTTGCATATAGTAAAAATAGTTTTATGTTATTGTTAGGGAATTTTAAGTTATTGTATGGCATAAATTTAAGTCTTCTCTTTTTTAATATTTTCATTATGAATATATGTTCATACTAAAGATTACTCTGTTCAAATAACCATTCAAATCCTACAATGAAAATCATAAGGTTGAATTAGGCACAAGATTGTTGATCCTTGACATGAAAACATAATTAATAATAGGAAATAACAGTCAACAAAGAAATTTAGTCAACTATCTGGTCCCAAAGTTTCTCTTGGACTTTAAAGACATTTGCATATAATAAGGACTTCCCTGGTGGCTCAAAAGGTAAAGTGTCTGCCTACAATGCAGGAGACCTGGGTTCAATTCCTGGGTTGGGAAGATCTCATGGAGAAGGAAATGGCAAATAATAAGCTGTTTAATTAAATTTAGCTGATTAAAAACTTCTTGTATTAATAATGCACTGTTATTTCTGCAACCGTTTCTTCTTCTTCTTTTTTTTTTTTTTTTTTTATTTAAGGACAAAGATTTGCCATAAGTAACAAAACTCAGCAATTGATTCATCTGTTTTACACAGCCAGTCTGATGGATAACCTTGAAACAATGAGAATAATTTCAGGTTCATTATAATGGTGAAGTCTATGTATATCATATCTAAATTTCCTGCTGTCTATTATTGTAAGTAAAAATAATAGCTCAGCACTAAAAGGTTCAGAGGTTTAACCATGTTTTATTGGTTCTTCAAATTTCTTTCATCTGGAGTCCTCTCAGAAACTAAATAACTTTACTGATCAAAAGTCTTTTTATTGTAATAATAATAATGCAAGCCTTTTCTAATTTCCATAAATTCTTTTTTATGTTCTACTTGTCACAAAAATGTCCATGAAATAATTAAGAATTGGAGATTTGTGGACTCCTAGAAAGTAATATACATGTTACTTATGACTATATATACATATATATTTTTTACAACGTGCCAACATTTCTTCATCATAAACTAAATTTAAAATTTAAAAATCTGCCATTGCTATGAAATTGTGTATCTTTTCTTTCTCAGGATTCAGGTTTCTAAGTGAGGAGAGGCATTAAAGAGGGAGACAGATTAGCCTCTCTCACAGGTCAATAAAAATGGCGGCAGAAGGAGAACTCATTTCATATGCTTTAATATTTGCTAGGCTTCTACTATAAATTTCACTCACATTATTTCATCACACTTAGCAAGCATTTTTCATACAGCATGTCACTTAATTTCACCACAACCAGGCAAGATATTACCTAATCTTGCATTTTTTAAGGTTGTGATAACAAGATGAAGAATATTACATCTTCTGCTCAGACATTTGTGACTCTGTGTTTCTATATCATGTGTGCCTTGTACATACCTGAAGGATCATATATAAGCAAAGAAGCTACATGTCAGTGCAAAGGAGCTTGTCACTGTTCTTCACGGAGGCCCCATCTACTCTTACGGATGATGTCCCTCAAATGAAAGCTGTTTTCTCATATATTGAAAGTATTCTATTAAGTTTTCTTTAACCTAAAGAATTCCCTTTGTCTTCCCACATGCTCTCTTTGCCCAAAGCAGTTTGTTCAGCTCATGTGTCCCCTGGGAAGCATTATTAAGTGGATGGGGAAGACTTATGATTCTGGTCCACCATCACCAGTTACCTTCTCCATTGATCGGGTGTAGCAGAAGGTAACCCTTCACAATTTGCATAGCCTTTAACACTATCCTACTAAGATAAATTTTATCTCAAACTTCTCTTCTGAATTTTAATTAGCAATTAAGAAGTTCTTGAGTTGAGTTCTTTTTACAAAACTGTCCCCATCCCCCTTATATGTATTAGATTCAGTTTATCGCACAAGCTCACTCAGCTCTGTTAGCAATACAAGGACTAATATATTCTCAGATGCTCACTTTGCTCTTCTCCATTTAGCATTATTTACATTAATCCATAAATGTTTTCTGATTTCTATTTCTGATTCTCCCTCCTTTGCCATCTTTTACTCTTTTCTTGAATGGGAATTTCTAGGTATTTCTTTTCGGTAAAAAAATTTCTATACCTCTGAGTTTATCCTTTTTGTGCTTTGTTATTTGATTCTCTTTTGATTTCATTTGGGCTATCTTAGTGATTAATTTTGCCTCTTTATTCATTTATTCACTAAATGATAATTCTTGTTAAGTGCTGAGTGTGTATGTGTGTGTATATATATATATGTATATAATTCTTGTCAGGGAAATCCAACAGACAGAGGAACCTGGTGGGCTGTGGTCCATGGGGTTGCAAAGAGTCAGATGCAACACATGAGGGAGGAGATAGGATGACATTAAAATGACATTAAAAGCTAGTTCAATTCAGTTCAGTCACTCAGTCATGTATGACTTTTTGTGACCCCATGAACCACAGCATGCCAGGCCTTCCTGTCCATCACCAAATCCCAGAGTCCACCCAAACCCATGTCCATTGAGTTGGTGATGCCATCCAACAAACTCATCTTCTGTTGTGGCCTTCTCCTCCTGCCCTCATTCTTTCCCAGCATAAAGGTCTTTTCCAATGAGTCAGCTCTTCGCATCAGGTGGCCAAAGTATTGGAGTTTCAGCTTCAGCATCAGTCCTTCAAATGAACACACAGGACTGATCTTCTTTAGGATTGACTGGTTTGATCTCTTTGCAGTCCAAGGGACTCTCAAAAGTCTTCTCCAACACCACAGTTCAAAAGCATCAGTTCTTCAGCATTCAGCTTTCTTTATAGTCCAACTCTCACATTCATACATGACTACTGGAAAAACCATAGCTTTGAATAGACAGATCTTGGTTGGAAGAGTAATGTCTCTATTTTTTGATATGCTGTCTAGGTTGGTCATAGCTTTTCTTCCAAGGAGCAAGCATCTTTTAATTTCATGGCTGTAGTCACCATCTGCAGTGATTTTGGTGCCCCCCAGAATAAAGTCTCTCGCTATTTCCATTGTTTTCCCATCTATTTTCCATGAAGTGATGGGACTGTATGCCATGATATTTGTCTTTTGAATGTTGAGTTTTAAGCCTACAATCTTGATTCCAGCTTGTGCTTCCTCCAGTCCAGTGTTTCTCATGATGTACTCTGCAAAGAAGTTAAATAAGCAGGGTGATGATACGCAGCCTTAATATACTCCTTTTCCTATTTGGAACCAGTCTGTTGTTCCATGTCAGTTCTATTTGTTGCTTCCTGACCTGCATACAGGTTTCTCAAGAGGCAGGTCAGGTGGTCTAGTATTCCCATATCTTTCCCATCATTACCAGTACTTATAGGTATTACAGGACCATGGAAGACGGAGCATTTAGTTCTATTTGAAGGCTTCAGAAAGAGCTTCGGTAAGACAAGGGAGGCTATGCTAAGTTGTGAAATGTCCAGTGTTCAACCCAGAAGATAATAACAAAGCACATTTCAGGCAGGAGGAAAATGGCCCCAAACTTTGACTACAGTATAAGCACAAAATGGCATGGTGACTTTTGGAAGTTGTTTAGAGGTGAACACGAGCTGCAAGTCCTGCAATTAAAGGAGGTTGGAAGGGTAAATGACGACCAAGCAGAATTCCACCCAGAGCTGCCCCATGTGGCATGACCCTGCCCCACAACATTAGGATAAAAGTGAGGTGAATTCATCTTGTCACAGAGATGGATGGCCACTTGACTGGCCTTTAGATGCTTAAGTTAAACAATATTTCTGGGTGTGTCCTTGAGAGTGTTTTGGTGCTTGTGCTTAGTTACTCCATCATGTCCGATTCTTTGCGACCCCATGGACTGTAGCCCAGCAGGTTCCTCTGTCCATGGAATTCTCCAGGCAAGAATGCTGGAGTGGGTTGCCATGCCCTCCTCCAGTGGACCTTCCCAAGCCAGGGATCGAATCCAGGTCTCCTGCACTGCAGGAGGATTCTTTACCATCTGAGCCATTGGGGAAACCCAAGAATACTGGAGTGGGTAGCCTATCCCTTCTCCAGAGCATCTTCCCAACCCAGGAACTGAATCAGGGTCTCCTGCATTGCAGGCAGATTCTTTACCAGCTGAGCTACCAGGGAAACCCTGGGTATTTTGGAGGAGATGACAATTGAATTAGTGAAATCCATAGAGTAGACTGCCTTGCCCAGTGAGGGCACCATCTAATCAGTTGAGAACCTGAATAGAACAAAAGGCAGAGGAAGGAGGAATTTGACCCCTTTTCTTCCTGCCTAATTGCTTAAGTTGAGACATTTATCTTCTTCCCCTGGTGCTCCAGGTTCAAAGCGCTTTAGACTTGGACTGACTCGTGTCACTGACTCTCCTGGGCCTCTAGCTTGCAGATGACGTATCATAGGACCTCTCAGACCCTGAGTGAATAGATTCCTATAGTAAATATCTTTCCATACACACACACACACACACACACACATATATATATACCTGAAGGAGAGAATGGCAATACATTCCAGTATTGTTGCCCCCAAAATCACATGGACAGAGGAGCCTGGCGGGCTATAGTCCAAACTGTCACAAAGAGTCAAATGACTGAGAGACTAAGCACATTCTTATACATGTATATGTATACACACACAACCTATTGATTCTATTTCTCTGGAGAACACTGACTAATATACAAAGTGTAGTCAATGTGTTCTTTCTTTCCTCAACTATTTCTTTCCTCAACTGCTATTTCTTTCCTCAGTTGCTCCAGCATTGTTAAGGACATAAAAACATAAAGGAACTGTCTATTATACATTTTACAGATCTGTCTTATTACCTAAACAGTAAAATGTTTTCTTTAGACAATGACAATAGGAACACAAAATCTGTAGCAGAATCAAGCCATTCAAAAGTTTCCCATTAACTTCAATTTAAATATCTTGAATGAAAAGATGTTTTACATAACTTGGAAAAAAAAAAAACCTGTCCTACAATAGTCATGTTCATTGATATTAGATGTTGAAAGAAACCCATTACTAGAGTTTAGCAAGAAGAGTACTAAATGTCAATATGTTTAAGCCATCTTTTAACTCCAAAACAACAAACTCCTAAAAAAAATATGTCAACTAGCATTGAAACATTTTGTTTGAATTCCATTTAAATTATGTTTAGAAGTCTTTTGATGTATTTACAAATAGGGTTCAGATAGTTATCCCCTGCATGTATATCTTAACTTTTACATAGAATAACACATAATTTAGGAATTATTGGTATAGAAAATTTATTGGAAATAGTCATTTTTTACATCAGTTAAAACTTGTCAGGAACTTCCCTGATAGCTCAGTGGGTAAAGAATCCACCTGCAATGCAGGAGACCCCAGTTCGATTCCCAGGCCGGGAAGATCCTCCAGAGAAGGGAAAGGCTACCCACTCCAGTGTTCTTGAGTTCTCTTGTGGTTCAGCTGGTAAAGAATCCACCTGCAATGCAGGAGACCTAGGTTCAATCCCTAGGTTGGGACGATCCCCTGGAGAAGGGAAAGCTACCCACCCCGGTATTCTGGCCTGGAGAATTCCATGGACAGTCATGGGGTAGCAAAGAGACATGACTGAACGACTTTCACTTTTACTCTCAAGACTCATCATGGTCCCCCAATTCCCATTCTGTTGGGTCTGCACAATTAACACTGAAAATGAACACAATCACTTGAATTTGCCCTGTCGATAGGCTCCAAAGCGTTCCTTAAATATGACGTATAATTTTTAAAAATCAAAATAAGAAAAATACATATCTGAAAAGGGGCCATTAATATATTTTTAAATTAATGAAATTGCATCCAAGAAATTTCTAGGAATTTTAGATTGACGATTTCTGTGGCAATCCCATTTTTTCACATTACCTATGGAATTAGCAAGTCTCTTTAGATACGAAAACACTACCTGCATACTTTATGGGATCTTAAGAGAGATCAGCAGTTTCTAGGGAGATACTATCATTTTTAATTCCAGAAAGGGCTGCTATTCTTCCTTAGCTAAAAGCCAAAAATACCTTGATCTTATCCCTAAAATGGTGGGGCACAGATTAACCCTGCCGCTATGGGCTCTTTAAGTCTTTGTTTTCTCCTGAGCCTAATTGTGTGGCCCTTCCCTTTCAAGGGCACAACTTTTATTTCAGCAGCCTTTCTCTGAGTCTTTGTGTTTCTTTAATTGCCTCTTACACCTAGGCATTCACCAGATTGTCTCCAGTTTATGATACTCCTCACAGCCAGCTGAGCTTGGGTAGTGCCTGATCAGAACCAGTGGACAGGCGCCATCTGGTGGAATTCAGGCCTCTCACTTTTTCTGCTGTATCGGCTTGAACTCCTGGTTCCTAGTATCGTGAGGATAAATTTGTTAACATGATTCTTCTGGTTATTCATGTCTATTCAAAGCTGAAATATTGTATTGTATACTGTCCTCTACACCTAATTCCTTTCTCAGTTCAGAAACCACCAAATGTATGGCCACCAGCAAGATACCAAGCTGACCTAAACTGCTTTTCCTGTAAATCCTAAAATGTCGATGACTCTGAAAGTGAGGCTGGATTTGCTTGTTTTACCTAAGAAGATAAATTTTTTACCTGAAAAATAATTAGCTGAAATAGAAAAGTCCGCAAGTTTCTTAAATTACCACAATCAAATTTTAAATTGTTATGTTAAGGATCAGAGATAGTTCTGAAAATAATGACATTTTTTAGTGTTAATTTCTATGCATATTTAATTTGGTGACCTGCTTTAAATAGTCCAGATAACACATAAATTTGTATAAATTCAACACAAACATTTTCTGTTTTTTTTTTTCCTCAAGAAATTATTTTCACTACTTTTATCTGAAAATGTTCAGATTTCAGTTTAATACTTTTGGTTTTCTTCTTGAAGAGGTATTATCTTAAGAAGGGAAACATTTTTGGGTCTGTAAATATTTTTTAAATTATTTCAATTTTATTTATTATACAAATGATAGCATTTATAGGCAAGATTTACCTATAAAACAAATATTTAGTAGACATAGTTTAAAGAAAATATACTCAGTTAAAAGTGAGAGTGAAGAAGCTAGCATACTATTATGCTTTAAAATAGTTTAAACTATATTTTTGTAATTAATTTTATATACAAATAAGCTGTTTTTATTATTATGAAAACTTGAGTGACTTCTTTTCTTGATAAGCTAGCAGCTCTGGATAAAGATTCTGTCCTCTTATTTTGATATAATTACATTTAATGAATAGCCTTTGCCATTTACCAGCTGTATAAACCTAGGGGAGCCACCCAATATTGTTATGTTTTGTTTAATGATCCACAAAATGGAGAAAATAACAGCACTCAATTTGCAAGGTTGTTCCAAGGACAAAATATGAGTCAAAATATGCGAAGATCTTAGAACAGGGCTTATTACTCAGGATATGCCAAAGAAACCACCATCATTATCATCATCGTCATCATCAGGGTCCATATGCTTCCAATCAGTTGAGTTTTTACCCACACTCCTGGAACACAGTCCACAGCCTTTAGCACATAGTCTTTCTGAGTCCAAATCAAAGCTTAGGTATATATATATATTTTTTTCCTTTATGAATAATACATAAAGGACCCAACATAACTTGAAACATAGCTTTATTTTTCCTTTGCTGCTTTTCAAAGACTGGGAATCATAAAGTAAACATTTCCATTACAGCAGCTCTTGCCCAGAAGATTTCAAAAGTGACATCATGTTTCTTCACAACAGGTCCTAATAAACTGAAGCTGATAAGGACCATGGGCTTTAGGTGACCTCAGGATGTCGGAGGCACTTATGTGAATGAAATGAGAACGCTTTTCTATCCAGTGAGCAAAGGGACTTCTTTTAACGTACTGTGTATACACAGGACTAATTCTATCTTATCCCAAGTGCTCTTTTTGAATGCTTAATTGACTGTGAAAAATACATCTTCAGCAGACATTTCAGGAATAAAGTCTAATGTTAAAGTCAGGGCTACTTAGACATGATCTCTTACTACTCAAATATTGTTTACACAAACTAACAAATTTTTTGAATGCATGTATATGGTGATTTAGATTTTCCAAAGCATTTAAAACTGGTTGTAAACTTAATAAATTTAGCTTTCCACAGGCCCAGCACTTTATATCGGAGAAGGCAATGGAACCCCACTCCAGTACTCTTGCCTGGAAAATCCCATGGCCGGAGGAGCCTGGTAGGCTGCAGTCCATGGGGTCGCTAAGAGTCGGACACGACTGAGCGACTTCACTTTCACTTTTCACTTTCATGCATTGGAGAAGGAAATGGCAACCCACTTCAGTGTTCTTGCCTGGAGAATCCCAGGGACGGGGGAGCCTGGTGGGCTGCCGTCTATGGGGTCGCACAGAGTGGACACGACTGAAGCAACTTAGCAGCAGCAGCACTTTATATAGTCATAATGCAGGGTTCTCTTAAACGCTGTAAACCCTTTTTAAAATTAGACACTTAAGCACAATGATTGCATGTAGCACCCTCCCACATGCAGCAATAATAACAATGTCTGTTGAGTACAGTGTTGTTTCCATGATTGTCCTTTAATTGTTCAGCTTCATCCGATAGCAACATCTCCAACTTGCTAAGGTTCAACATCCACTTTATTTTCTCACAACAGAAGTCTTACTGCTCTTAGATTCTTTGTGTTCTTAGTTGAGATGCATTTTCTCTCAGGTAATTTATAGATAATCTGTCTAGTTTTTAGGGGAAAAAAAATCTCAAACTTTTGCCTTTATTACATCTCTGTGATAAACTGTTTAATAAAGTTTAAAGATCCAGACCTAGAATCAGATGGTTGGATAGCATCACCAACTCAATGGACATGAGTTTGAGCAAACTTAGGGAGATGGTGAAGGACAGGGAAGCCTGGTGTGCTGCAGTTCATGGGGTCTCAAAGAGTCAAGCACGACTGAGCGACCAAACAAAAACAACAAAAGGATCCAGTTAGAAGACTTCTTCTTAAGTAAATGTGAATTATCTAAGTACCTGAACATATAATTGCTCTCACTTGTAAATCGTATTCTCTTTCTTTAATATTGAATATTCTACATGCCTTTCCCTTTTTTGATGCTGTTTTTTTTCTTTTTTTTTTTAATGCATCAGCATAATCCTTATTATCTGCATCAAGCAGATGAAGCATGAGCCTGGATGTAACTTCCTTATATCACTGCAAGGATAACACCAACGTGCGTATTGCCACTTGCCCTTCAGGCTGTCTCTGGGGTGAAGTGGTACTTTTACCTAGTTGGGGACAGACATGGGTCTCTTTCCTCATGGCACTGGGAGGGCTATAATAGCACCGTCTACTACCAAAGTCGGAGAAGGCAATGGCACCTCATTCAGTACTTTTGCCTGGAAAATCCCATGGACGGAGGAGCCTGGTAGGCTGCAGTCCATGGGGTCACTAGAGTCGGACATGACTGAGCGACTTCGCTTTCACTTTTCACTTTCATGCATTGGAGAAGGAAATGGCAACCCACTCCAGTGTTCTTGCCTGGAGAATCCCAGGGACAGGGGAACCTGGTGGGCTGCCGTCTATAGGGTCGCACAGAGTCAGACACGACTGAAGCAACTTAGCAACTACCAAAGTAATGTCTTTGACTCTAATGAAGTATCCTAATCGAGGTGGAGATCTCATATCCCGAAGTATCATGACTGCAATGTCCTAAAAGAAACTATGAAAACTTCCAGAAAGTATTCAACATAACACCATTCAAAACACCATTGTCAGTACCTAACAATAGAGTAGTGTGTGAATCAGAAAATAAGCAAACACATAAAACGCATGGATAAATATCCCAACTGTCCTATATTATAGAGAGTGCTTCTTCTCCTACAGTCCCTTCTGTATATTCAGAAAATACCCCCTAAAAAAGGTGTTTCCTTACTTGAAGTCACATGGTGTTGTGTGCTGGAGCCTCCTGCCCTGAGAGGTAGAGAATGGCCACAACTTTAGCAGTTGGTCATATACATTTCATGGAAGATATGATCTAAATGCAGTGAGTATAAAATTCAGATGGACATCTCCATGGCAACGTGCATATATGAGCATTCCTCCCCTTGCAAAGGATGTAGCCTGTAGAAGATAAGAAAATAGAAAAATAAACCCTGGCAGCTCTCAGGTTGTGGTTGTATGGATACTCACAGCTAGGCCAAGGTGTTTTACATGTAAAACAGATCATTTCACAAAACACCAACCTCAGTTGGATTATTCAGTGGCCACACTGCAGTGAGATAAAAACAAGCCCATTTCACCATGAGACAACCATACACTTAGGAAAAGGCAAGACAAAAGAGCGTCGTATCCTACAGTTACAAAATACTAAATTTAACTTGCCCCATTATTTCATATCAAAGCGAATTATAGATCATTGCACAGGTGAAGGCAGATGCAGATAATTATAAAACTATAGATAACATAAACTAGGTACAACACAAGAAGCCCAAAGGACAGTCCTAATCTCAGTTCTTTAATTTTGAGAATGAAAAGTTGTTATTACAGAACTATATTAAAAGATGTTTTAATGTATTACTAGAGTTATACTTATGAAAAACGTCTATACTGAAAAAAAGCAGAAGTGGTATAATAAATGAAAACATAACTATACATTCATTCACATATTCTATAAACTAGATGATGTCTATAACTTTCTGGGATATTTCAACGCATTTAGTTCACTCATCAAATCATTTAAATGTAAATGGCTTTTTTTTTCCTTTTTTAAAATTTTTTTTAAATTTTATTTTATTTTTGAACTTTACAATATTGTACTGGTTTTGCCAAATATCGAAATGAATCCGCTACAGGTATTCATGTGTTCCCAATCCTGAACCCTCCTCCCTCCTCCCTCCCCATACCATCCCTCTGGGTCGTCCCAGTGCACTAGCCCCAAGCATCCAGTATCATGCATCGAACCTGGACTGGCATCTCGTTTCATACATGATATTTTACATGTTTCAATGCCATTCTCCCAAATCTTCCCACCCTCTCCCTCTCCCACAGAGTCCATAAGACTGTTCTATACATCAGTGTCTCTTTTGCTGTCTCGTACACAGGGTTATTGTTACCATCTTTCTAAATTCCATATATATGTGTTAGTATACTGTATTGGTGTTTTTTCTTCTGGCTTACTTCACTCTGTATAATAGGCTCCAGTTTCATCCACCTCATTAGAACTGATTCAAATGTATTCTTTTTAATGGCTGAGTAATACTCCATTGTGTATATGTACCACCGCTTTCTTATCCATTCATCTGCTGATGGACATCTAGGTTGCTTCCATGTCCTGGCTATTATAAACAGTGCTGCGATGAACATTGGGGTACACGTGTCTCTTTCCCTTCTGGTTTCCTCAGTGTGTATGCCCAGCAGTGGGATTGCTGGATCATAAGGCAGTTCTATTTCCAGTTTTTTAAGGAATCTCCACACTGTTCTCCATAGTGTCTGTACTAGTTTGCATTCCCACCAACAGTGTAAGAGGGTTCCCTTTTCTCCACACCCTCTCCAGCATTTATTGCTTGTAGACTTTTGGATAGCAGCCATTCTGACTGGCGTGAAATGGTGCCTCAGAGTGGTTTTGATTTGCATGTCTCTGATAGTGAGTGATGTTGAGCATCTTTTCATGTGTATGTCTTCTTTGGAGAAATGTCGATTTAGTTCTTTGGCCCATTTTTTGATTGGGTCATTTATTTTTCTGGAATTGAGGTATAGGAGTTGCTTGTATATTTTTGAGATTAGTTGTTTTTCAGTTGCTTCATTTGCTATTATTTTCTCCCATTCTGAAGGCTGTCTTTTCACCTTGCTAATAGTTTCCTTTGTTGTGCATATGCTTTTAAGTTTAATTAGGTCCCATGTGTTTATTTTTGCTTTTATTTCCAATATTCTGGGAGGTGGGTCATAGAGGATCCTGCTGTGATGTATGTCGGAGAGTGTTTTGCCTATGATCTCCTCTAGGAGTTTTATAGTTTCTGGTCTTACGTTGAGATCTTTAATCCATTTTGAGTTTATTTTTTTTTAATTATAACAGATTTTTAATTAAAAATTGATAATCCAATTCTAAAATTTATACAAATATGCAAGTCTAGAATATATGAAACAACCTTTAAATAAAGAACAAATTATTGAACATAGTCTGTGATTTCAAGGCTTAGCATACAAGGATCAAGACAGTGTGATGTTGGTATAAGAAGAAATAAGTAGATCAGTGGAACAGAAGAGAGACAAGAAATAGACCTAAATAAGTTCATTTGTATCATTTTTTTAGATTCCATATACACTATCTTTAAAGGTGCTATTTGTTTTTATGTATCCATGAGTCTGTTTGTGTTTTGTTATACACATTTGTTTGTATTATTTTTCAGCTTCCGTATATAAGTAATATCATATACTGGTTGTCTTTCTCTGACTGTTTCACAAAGCATAATATTCTCTAGGTCCATCCACATTGGTCCAAATGGCACAATTTCATTCTTTTAATGGCCGAGTAATATTCCATTGTGTGTATGTGTGTATATGTACACACACTGAACATTCTGTATCCAGTTGTATATTGACAGACACTTGAGTTGATTCCATATCTTGGTTGTTGTAAGTAAAATAATGCTGCTGTGAACATTGGGGTGTATGTATCTTTTCAAATTAGTGTTTTAATATTCTTTGGATATAAACCCAATAGTGGAATCGTCTGGTAGTTCTGTTTTTAGTTTCCTGAGGAACCTCCATACTGTTTTCCATAGTGACTGCACCAATTTCCATTCCCCCCAACAGAAAAGAAGGGTTCCTTGTTCTTCACATCCTCACCAATGTTTGTTATTTGTGATGATAGCCATTCTGCCAGGAGTAAGGTGGTATCTCTCTGTAGTTTTGATTTTCATTTCTCTGATGATTAGCAATGCTGAGCATCTTTTCATGCACCTGTTGGCCATCTGTATGTCTTCTTTGGACAAATGTCTGTTCAGGCCTTCTGCCCATTTTTTGATTGGGTTGCTTGGTTTTTCATTGTTGAGTTGTAGGAGCTGTTTATTTTATTTATTTATTTATTTATTTTATTTTTTTATTCTTCCAATTTTATTTTATTTTTAAACTTTACATAATTGTATTAGTTTTGCCAAATATCAAAATGAATCTGCCACAGGTATACATGTGTTCCCCATCCCGAACCCTCCTCCTCCTCCTCTCCCCATACCATCCCTCTGGGCCGTCCCAGTGCACCAGCCCCAAGCATCCAGCATCATGCATCGAACCTGGACTGGCAACTCGTTTCCTACATGATATTTTACATGTTTCATTGCCATTCTCCCAAATCTTCCCACCCTCTCCCTCTCCCACAGAGTCCATAAGACTGTTCTATACATCAGTGTCTCTTTTGCTGTCTCGTACACCGGGTTATTGTTACCATCTTTCTAAATTCCATATATGTGCGTTAGTATACTGTTTATGTTTTTCCTTCTGGCTTACTTCACTCTGTATAATAGGCTCAGTTTCATCCACCTCATTAGAACTGATTCAAATGTATTCTTTTTAATGGCTGAGTAATACTCCATTGTGTATATGTACCACAGCTTTCTTATCCATTCATCTGCTGATGGACATCTAGGTTGCTTCCATGTCTTGGCTATTATAAACAGTGCTGTTGGGGTACACGTGTCTCTTTCCCTTCTGGTTTCCTCAGTGTGTATGCCCAGCAGTGGGTTGCTGGATCATAAGGCAGTTCTATTTCCAGTTTTTTAAGGAATCTCCACACTGTTCTCCATAGTGGCTGTACTAGTTTGCATTCCCACCAACAGTGGGAATTCCCACCCACACCCTCTCCAGCATTTATTATTTGTAGACTTTTGGATCGCAGCCATTCTGACTGGTGTGAAATGGTACCTCATAGTGGTTTTGATTTGCATTTCTCTGATAATGAGTGATGTTGAGCATCTTTTCATGTGTTTGTTAGCCATCTGTATGTCTTTTTTGGAGAAATGTCTATTTAGTTCTTTGGCCCATTTTTTGATTGGGTCGTTTATTTTTCTGGAGTTGAGCTGTAGGAGTTGCTTGTATATTTTTGAGATTAGTTGTTTGTCGGTTGCTTCATTTGCTATTATTTTCTCCCATTCTGAAGGCTGTCTTTTCACCTTGCTAATAGTTTCCTTTGATGTGCAGAAGCTTTTAAGGTTAGTTAAGTCCCATTTGTTTATTTTTGCTTTTATTTCCAATATTCTGGGAGGTGGGTATAGAGGATCCTGCTGTGATGTATGTCAGAGAGTGTTTTGCCTATGATCTCCTCTAGGAGTTTTATAGTTTCTGGTCTTACGTTGAGATCTTTAATCCATTTTGAGTTTATTTTTGTATATGGTGTTAGAAAGTGTTCTAGTTTCATTCTTTTACAAGTGGTTGACCAGATTTCCCAGCACCACTTGTTAAAGAGATTGTCTTTTCTCCATTGTATATTCTTGCCTCCTTTGTCAAAGATAAGGTGTCCATATGTGCGTGGATTTATCTCTGGGCTTTCTATTTTGTTCCATTGATCAATATTTCTGTCTTTGTGCCAGTACCATACTGTCTTGATGACTGTGGCTTTGTAGTAGAGCCTGAAGTCAGGTAGGTTGATTCCTCCAATTCCATTCTTCTTTCTCATTTTAGACTAGGAAAACAATTAAGATGTTTACTTAGCCCTATCAGTTTCTGAATTCTAACTGAAAAAGAAATACTTTTAAAATATATGAATTATCCACAATAATGTGAAGTAACACTTCTTACAGCTTACTGGGATGTTGTTTTTACAGCGTGAAGAATGCTTTTTTCTCTCTAATGCAATCAGCCTTTTAAATAACAGTCATTGTTAAATAAGAATACTAATATATATGTCATTTTCCCTGATAACTATGTTATACTTTTAAAATTGAATTGCTGCCAAAAGAAATATTTCAGTTCAGTTCAATTTACATGTCTATTGTGGCAGCTTTTATGTTCTCAGTCCTGGCTTCCTAATGGCAATCATAATTCTCAATATGAAAAAAAAAGACACTTTTCCGCTTTTCCCTAAACAACAGGACAACTCATCATGTGCTTTATTTTGAAAAGGGCATCGTATTTCTGAGACACATTTTATTGGTACTGGCCTCAAGTTTTGAGAGATGAAGAGCACACACATTTTATTTATTTATTTATTTATAGAATATACACAGTTTTACTTATTGAGCTTGGGAAAAGTGTGCAAAGCCACTGAGGTATTAGATCTTAGTTGTAGATGACCGAAATCGATTCTCATTAACCTAAACTAGATGACAGATGGTAAGTCACACCATTAATGGGAAGATCGAAGGAACAGGTTTATAGTGAGGACAGTAACGATAGAGACTAGGTCTTGGAACGTCAGTGAAATTGCAGGACCCAGGTAGCCTGACGGTGCTGTGGCTACCAGCACTCAGACCTGGCAGTTATTAATAGATGATGCCACTGGACTCTGTCATGAACAAATGCTTCCTTGTTTCCGACCCTTTCTGCCCCTTGCTCCAGTTTCAAATTCCTCACTGAACCAATCTGATCAGTTTTCTAAAGCTGCAGTAACAAATGACAACAAGGTTGATGGCTCAAAGAAGAGCTATTTATTCTTCCAGAGTTCCAGAAACCAGAAGTCCAAAGTCAAGGCACTGGCAGGATTCATGTCCCACAAAATTTCTAGAGGAAAATCCTCCCTTGCCTCTTCCAGCCTCTGCTAGCCCGGGGGTTTCTTGGAGCTATACTTTATTTCATTTTAAATAATTTGAAATGCAAAAAACTGTCATAAATCCAATCCCTCCATTCCATAAAAGTCACAGGGAGCTCCTGGGCTACTGAATAGGTCTGTGCAGTATAAACATATCTCTCATCACACAAAGTTCTCTTGGACAGCACTGCTCTAGAGTATTCCCTGAACAAAAGAGGTGGTCTCGCCTACCAGGTTTCAAACAACGAAGTGTCCTTTGATTGCCTATTACTTGTATAGTAAGTTCAATTTTATTTTTTCATCATCACCA
Organism: Bos mutus; assembly: GCF_027580195.1. NCBI lineage: Eukaryota > Metazoa > Chordata > Mammalia > Artiodactyla > Bovidae > Bos > Bos mutus. The sequence goes on along the minus strand of NC_091640.1, from coordinate 9,884,259 downwards.
GGATAGTTGTTTATTCCACATTTGGATAAAATTTCACTGCCTCACTCAATTCCACCCACCATTGATGGCTTTCTCCACTCTTGTGGCTGTTCATGCAAAAATTAAGGACTTCCTTCACAGACAGATTGTTAAGCAGTGGACTCTTCTCTTAATATGTATTCTGCAATATAAAACCAGCCCACCATGCAGGAGAAATCGACTATGGAAAGCTCAATTATGATCTGAGTGTTTACTGTTTTACAAGCATCTCAGACAGTAAAGCGTTTGCCTGTAATGCGGGAGATGTGGATTTGATCCCTGTGTGGGAAGATCCCCTGAAGAAGGAAATGGCAACCCACTCCAATATTTTTGCCTGGAAAACCCCATGGACAGAGGAGCCTGGTGGGCTACAGTCCACGGGTCACAAAGAGTCGGACATGACTGAGCAAATTCACATATCGTGCATAAATTGAACTAGCCACTCATCTATGACATTTCCCCCAAAGTCAATGAACATGGTTTCTGTAACTAACATGAGGTGTTGCACTTCAGGTTATTATACCCAATTACCTGCTTACAAAATATATGCTTCCAACTGCTAGCCTACAAGTTATAGTAGGTGAAAATTTCACTGGAAAAATAGTGAGGCTTATTTGAAATTAGAAGCAAACCCACAGAAAAAGAGTCTACTACAGACATTGTGATAATTTGTGCTCCATTTTTATTATTCATTATTTTTATTTTTCAAGAGTATATTGTTTTTCATAGCTGCCTGAGTTCAGCTCTGTTCACTCACTCAGTTGTGTCTGACTCTTTGAGATCTCATGGACTGCAGCACACCAGGCTTCCCTGTCCAACTGCCAGAGCTTGCTCAACTCATGTCCTTCAAATCAATGGTGCCATCCAACCATCTCATCCTCTGTCAACACCCTTCTCCTCCCTGCATTCAATCTTTCCCAGCATCAGGGTATTTTCCAATGAGTCCATTTTCCATATCAGGTGGCCAAAATATTGGAGTTTCAGCTTCATTATTAGTCCTTACAATGAATATTCAGGACTGATTTTCTTTAGGATGGACTGGTTGGATCTCCTTGCAGTCCAAGGGACTCTCAACAGCCAGCCTTATACAACACCATGGTTCAAAACCATCAATTCTTCAGCACTCAGCTTTCTTTATAGTCCAACTCTCACAACATGACTACTGGAAAAACCAAACCTTTGACTAGATGGACATTTGTCAGCAAGGTAATGTCTCTGCTTTTTAATATGCTGTCTAGGTTGGTCATAACTTTTCTTCCAAGGGGCAAGCATCTTTTAATTTCATGGCTGCAGTCACCATCTACACTGATTTTGAAGCCCAAGAAAATAAAGTCTCTCACTGTTTTCATTGTTTCCCCATCTATTTGCCATGAAGTGATGGGACTGAATGCCATGATCTTTGTTTTTTAAATTTTGAGTTTTAAGCCAGGATTTTCACTCTCTTCTTTCAATACCATCAAGAGACTCTTAAGTTCTTCTTCACTTTCTGTCATAAGGGTGGTGTCATCTGCATATATGAGGTTATTGATATTTCTCCCGGCAATCTTGATTCCAGCTTGTGCTTCATCCAGCCCATCATTTCACATGATGTACTCTGCATAGAAGTTAAATAAGCAGGTGGCAATATACAGCCCTGATGTACTGGTTCCCAATTTGGAACCAGTTTTTGTTCCACGTCTGGTTCTAACTGTTGTTTCTTGACCTGCATACAGATTTCTCAGGAGGCAGGTAAGGTGGTCTGGCATTCCCTTCTCTTTTAAGAATTTTCCAGTTTGTTGTGATCCACATAGTCAAGGCATTAGTGTAGTGAATGAAGTAGAAATAGATATTTTTTATGGAATTCTCTTGCTTTTTCTATGATCCAACAGATGTTGGCAATTTGATCTTCTGGTTCCTCTGCCTTTTATAAATCCAGTTTGAACATCTGGATATTCTTGGTTCATGTACTGTTGAAGTCTAGCTTGGAGAACTTTGAGCATTACTTTGCCAGCATGCGAGATGAGTGCAACTGTGCAATAGTTTGAACATTCTTTGGCATTGCCTTTTTTGGGATTGGAATGAAAACTGACCTTTTCCAGTCCTATGACCACTGTTGAATTTTCCAATTTACTGGCATATTGAGTGCAACACTTTCACAGCATCATCTTTTAGGATTTCAATAGCTCAGCTGGAATTCCATCACCTCTGATAGCTTTGATCATAGTGATGCTTCTTAAGGCCCACTTGACTTTGCATTCCAGGATGTCTGGCTCTAGGTAAGTGATCACACCTTGATGGTTATCTGGGTCATGAAGATCTTTTTTTGTATAGTTCTTCTGTGTATTCTCACCACTTCTTTTTAATATCTTCTGCTTCTGTTAGGTCCATACTGTTTCTGTCCTTTATTGTGCTCATCTTGCATGAAATATTCCCTTGGTATCTAATTTTCTTGAAGAGATTTCTAGTCTTTCCATTGGATTGTTTTCTTCTATTTCTTTGCATTGATCACTGAGGAAGCCTTTCTTATCTCTCCTTGCTATTCTTTGGAACTCTGCATTCAGATGGATATATCTTTCCTTTCTCCTTTGCCTTTAGTTTCTCTTTTCTCAGCTATTTGTAAAGCTTCCTCAGACAACTCCATTTTGCCTTTTTACATTTATCTTGGGGATGGTTTTGATCATCACCTCCTGTACAGTGTTACAAGCCTCTGTCCATAGTTCTTAAGGCACTCTGTCAGATCTAATCCTCTTCTCCAATTAGACATATTTTCAGATGTTTCAGATGTGGTTAATTATACTTAAAATATTCCTTATTTTTTGAGTCAACTTTTTTTTTTTCCGAATGAGTGGTTAGGGTTTGTGATTTTGTTTCCTAAATTAATCATTTATTATGCTTTAATATTTGGTAAAGTTTTAAATGTACTCGTCAAACTTTAGGAAAAATGGCTAAGTTAGTAAGATTTAGTAATTTGAGTTTCGTTCATCACCCCAGGTAAAAATTTGACTTCTACCCCTGGTGGTGGTAGTGGTTTAGTCACTAAGTTGTGTCTGACTCGTGTGACCCCATGGGCTATAGCCCACGAGGCTGCTCTGTCCATGGGATTCTCCAGGCAAGAATACTGAAGTGGGTGCCATGTCCTACTCCAGGGGATCGTCCCAACCCAGGAATCGAGCCTGGGTCTCTTGTAGTCTCCTGCGTTGCGAGCAGAATCTTTTACTGACTAAGCCACCCGGGAAACCCCCACTTCTACCCCTGGGTTGTCACTAAATGAGGGATTGTGTTGACAAACCTTGATCCTGGTGATGTTGTGGGAAGAAGGGAAGGAAGCTGGTGATGGATGATTTCCTTTCAATGTGCATCATTGATTTTTCTATCCTGTAGTGATTCTTGTGTTTCCCCAGATAGCCAGGTTACCTGTGGCAAATTCCATTTTTTCATATCCAGTGTTTACACCAAATGCTTATGTTTAAGACTTCATATGTTAGAGAACAGTGTTTAAATTATCTTGGGACAAGCTTCAGAAGCTAACTGAAGTGAATAGTGCAACATGTGGCAGCATTATCTTGTTGCCTTGTTTTCATAAATGAATTATCCAGTTAAATATCTCAGAGAGTCCTGCTTCGAAGCTCTTGTCCTCAATTTACAGATTACTTCATGTCATTATTACATTTTTGGAAAATTCATTTTATTGGTGATAATATTTTAGTGCTTCACCAGAATGAATATTTCTCAACTTGATCCAGTGACACAGTCAGTCTCACCCATCCTGCGTGACATGTTACACAACTTTGTCACAATCTGGGTCTGACTGCTATTCTAGTCATGATATTTCAGTATCAAAGGGCATTCATTTGTTGTTGTTTTACCTTTCTTCCATTAATTAATGCATTTCATTCTTTCTTCTTTTTTTTGAAAAGTTAGAAGGAAATATGGCATAGGCTAATTCTGCCATTAATGAAGAGCTTAAAAAAAGGAATTCTGTGGAATTTTTCTGTAATGAATTTTAAGAGTTAATAGTAGAGTGAAAAAATATTTGATATTTCAGCAATGCTAACTTTTTGTGTGGCATCAACAAATATATTCTAGGAAATGAAAATGTCATGGTATACAACTTTATAATGTGAAATTCTGAGAAAGTGGCAGTTAAAATCTCAAATACAGTATCAGGACTCATTTAATACATGAACATAAAAATAGTTTGATGGCTGTGACTTTTTTCTTTTCCTATCAATAAATAGAATGTCTGTAAATATTTTTAAAGACAAACAATACTTGTAATGTACTACTAATCCTAGACCCATAATATATAAATGCCATCTACAATAGTAAAAATTCTATTTTGCATTGCATATATTTCTCTTTGATTCACTCAAATAGTGCCTACTGTAAAATCTCAAGAATTTAAAATGAAGAAGGAATGTTTCTGGGTAAACATTAAAAAGCTTGTTGTTAAGATGCCTAATTGCTCTAATTAAAAAAGGATTCAGTAATTCTATTACACCTTTAGTAACATGATCATTAATTAGTAGCTGCATGTGATTCATATATTCCCCATTGGGGAATCAAACCCTGGTCTTCCACATGACAGGTGGGGATACTCACCACTGTACTGATGAGGACAGCAGTTTATATATAGGTCAAAACAGTTAAAATGGAATTCTTTGAAAGATACACTAAAAACATTTATTAATGATGTAAATTAGTATATAAATAGATATTTTTTCCCTATTATATTGTAGGGTGAAGCATAAATAAACATGCTTTTGTAAGGTAGGCAGGATGACTCACCAGGAGGAAAAATAAAATAAATGTAGCTATATAATTTAGATGGATGAATATGGCTAGATCAATTTTGCTGTAAATTTGATGAGCATTTTAATATTTAACAAGTGATACATATCTATTTCTTTCAAAATATCTGGGAAATGAGTAAGATGAAAATAGTTTGTGCTTTCTTAATAAATTTGTAATGATACTCTTTCCTTGATGGTAATGTGTAAGGTTCTGATTTTGTATCTATGAAATACTTAAAGATGGAGAGGAATTTATACACTATGACTAAAATCATTTACTGACAAAATATGACTACTTACTGTTTAATTTGGTTAAGAACCAAGAAAAAATATGAGGCAAATGTTTTCTCAGCACATTTGTTGGCTATTTATCATGTTGCCATATAAAAGAAAAATTTCCACTTAACTTGAAGTGTTGGTTGAATGATAGCTTGAAAAGAATCTTAAAGGAGCAACTATTTTAACTAGTGGAAGATTAAATGAGATAACTACTAATCCGTTTCCCAACTGAAGATTTCATGGTTGTACAGGGTAGACCTTAAGCAAAATACATTTATCATCTGATTCATAAGTAAGCAGACCTTACTCATAAGAATTATTGAGGTAGTACATGGAAATATCTGCCAGAAGGAAACTTGTGAATTTCCTTATTCTGATATGTTTATGTATTTTTCCCTTGAATTAAACAAGACAGCCAGCAAAAAAATAAGCTCAATTTACAACTAAGGTTGAGTAATTTGAAATAAATTTCACAAAGAAAGTTACAAATTATATTCATATTATTTGGGTCATTGTTTTAAAAGAAAGTGAGGAAAACTGTTTCTTTTCTCCAAAAAAAGAGTTTTTTCCACTTTGACTTAAATGAAAGGGTCTATTGTATCACATCAACTGCCCCTCTACCTTCAAGTATCCTGAAGGAAAGTGAAACCGTTGGTCACTCTGTGGTGTCCGACTCTTTGCGACCCCATGGACTGTAGTCTGCCAGGTTCCTCTGTCCATGGGGATTCTCCAGGAAAGAATACTGGAATGGGTAGCCATTGCCTTCTCCATGGTATCTTCCTGATCTAGGGATCAAACCCAGGTCTCCTGTACTGTTGGCAGATTCTTTTCTGTCTGAGTCACCTGCGATGGTTGCTGCTGCTGCTGCTGCCAAGTCACTTCAGTCGTGTCCAATTCTGTGCAACCCCATAGAGGGCAGCCCACCAGGCTCCCCCGTCCCTGGGATTCTCCAGGCAAGAACACTGGAGTGGGTTGCCATTTCCTTCTCCAATGCATGAAAGTGAAAAGTGAAAGTGAAGTCACTCAGTCATGTTCGACTCTTCAGGACCCCATGAACTGCAGCCTACCAGGCTCCTCCATCCATGATGGGATTTTCCAGCCAAGAGTACTGGAGTGGGGTGCCATCGCCTTCTCCGACCAGCGATGGTTAGCTTCAGTTTATTTATTAACTATAATGGGAATCCCTATAGGTTTAAAATCTTGGTGAACTTTCTATTTTATACACATTTTAAAAACCAGAGAAAAAGTTTGTAGTCATCATAGCACTATTTATTGGTAGTGATGAATCCTATTACATTTATGACTGTATTATATCAGTTAATACATTTTCTGTGCAATGATGCAGTTCCACCCTAGACATCCATCAGCAAAATGAATCTTTTTTCAAGGTCTCTGCATGAATGCTAAACAAATCAATAGAAAATATGCAGAATCAAAATGTGGAAGATAAATCCATGTTAACTGTAGCTTGACTAATTCTGTTATTCAACACTTATTTGAACAACTACATTGTCTTACATTGTAATATACAAACACCCACCTTTTCCAAGTTAAACTTATTTTTGTTTCAATCAAGCCTAATTTATCAGTTTTAGTAATCAAAGAGGACATTGGATATTTTAGAGAGAAAGAGGGAATATGGCAGAAATTACATAATGTTTCCCCACATATTAGATGTTACTATTTGAGTTCTTCATAACTGTTCCTTTCCATACAGTTTATGTCCTCTCAGCTGATATGTTGCTGGCATCAATTTCCTCCTATCAAAATTGCATTTCCACTTTCAGTTTTTCTCTCTGGAAATATCATTATGATCTTAACTGCTGATGTCAAAATACCATCTCTATTTATCCCAGGAACAGAGATGATGAAGAAGTGTGAGGAAAATGTCATTTTCAGTAGGATAATCTCCAGTGATATTATCCCACAAAGAACTTTCTAGAATACTTTTTTCCTCTTATTATTTTCTCCCCTACTTCTTTTCACGAACAGTTGATCTTGAAATCTAAACATCCAATATACGGCTAGGAGACAAATGTCCCCTGCCTCCTCTGTCTGAACAAGCCCATTACAAACTTCTTGTGATTGACTTAAATACTTGAGACCGTATTTCTTGTAATAAATTCTTTGTCACAGCTCAGGTGTGCTGCCCCGGGTGGCTCAGTGGTAAAGAACCTGCCTGACAAAACAGGAGATGTGGGACACGTGGGGTCGAACCCTGGGTCAGGAAGATCCCCTGGAGAAGGAAATGGCAACCCACTCCAGTATTCTTGACTGGGAAATCTCATGGACAGAGGAGCCTGGGGGGCTACAGTCCACAGGGTCACAAAAAGTCGGACACGACTTAGCTACTAAACAACATAGCCCAGGTACAGTGACTATCATAAATTTGTGATGGTAGAATTTGTTAAGGAGGTTTACAAAAATATTTTGAATGATCATTTTAAATCTTATTTCACCTATCATTTAGGTTTTGCTTAATACTCCATTTCAAAGGGAAAAGAATAATAACAAAAACAAAAAAGGATATATTTGCTCAGTGATGATTCTGTTAAGACTTTTTTCATGCATTTACAGTCTTAATTCTCATTTTGTTTTTCTAGATGAAAAATGCCCAAAGAAATCTATTATCAAGTTTACAATTAGAGTGAACTGGGGATTGGGAATGGGCAGTACTGTTTTCTTAACCCTCCCCTTCTTTTGATTCCTACAAAAGACTTCATGAATTTATTGGACATTTTACTTATCATGATTTTGTTGTTTTTACTCTTTTACTAAAGTTTTTACATTATAAGAAAATAAACAGCGGCCTGTAATTATAAAGACATTCCAATCTAACTTTAGGAACAATGGTAAACAGAAGGGAGTATAAGTAAAAGGCAGTTGAGGGAAGTTTAACAAATATAAGTAAGATTTGTAGCAATCTTTATTTTATTGATATTTTCATGCTTCTTACTTTGAAATATTTCTTGGTTAGCTTATAATGAAAATCAGTTATTAGTCACAGTTGGTGTTGCAGGATCCCTGATCCCATAAGTAGCAAGCAGCTTAGTGTCACCTGCCTGCTGGTACGGTTTCCCTCTCTCTCTCCTTATTAATTGTTAAGGTCTAGGTTTGGGAAAACTGGAGATTCATTCTGATTAACTGTATTTCAGTCATTTCTAGTTTTAATTTTTTCAGCAAGGTTCAGGCATAGTACAAGCATTCTTATGTGAATTTAAACTTTATTTTTATTAATGAAAAGTTTAAGAAAAACAGAGTTGTCATACTGTTTAAATATGGCTGTCTAAAAAAAGATGTTATCAGATGTTTTTTCCATCCAGTTTAGTACTATCTGTAAAACATGCTATATGTATGTGATATTTGATTAAATTATTTTAAACTATATCTTTTACAGAATTTCTTTGACACACATAAGAACAAAGGAAATTTATAGTAATCATGAGACAGTATTTTATCTTAAAATAATTACAGGTAAAAATAAATAAGAACAGTGCAAAAGTTAGTGAATTCCCAAATACAAAATAGGTCTCCTGAAAAAATATTTTCATCCCAATTTTACAGAGACTTTCTAAGGAATTTGTCAGTCTTTTATAATTTATAATTCATGGAGAGAAAGACCACAAGATATTTGTGATTTAAATAAAGTTTAACTATAAATTAATAAACAATTTATTTTTCCTAATGAGTATAGTATTTGAGTGGAAGTAATCATCATTTATATATTTTTTTGCTACCTATTTAAATGTGACACAAGCCTTAGAAAGGGTAGATATCTATAACATTTTATATTGAATAGCATATGCTCAACTGTATGATCTATAAAACACATAAGATCAAACATAATAAGTACATGATGGGAAAAAGTTTAACAGAAGAACATGCTATAAAACTATGTAAGTAGAAAGCATGAATCTTCAGTTTCCAATAATCTTCTTTAAATCTGAAAAGATGATAAAACATCACCTAAAGATGGGAATACCAGACCACCTGATCTGCCTCTTGAGAAGTCTGTATGCAGGTCAGGAAGCAACAGTTAGAACTGGACATGGAACAACAGACTGGTTCCAAATAGGAAAAGGAGTACGTCAAAGCTGTATATTGTCACCCTACTTGTTAAACTTCTATGCAGAGTACATCATGGGAAACACTGGGCTGGAAGAAGCAGAAGCTGGAATCAAGATTGCTGGGAGAAATATCAATAACCTCAGATATGAAGATGACACCACCCTTATGGCAGCAAGTGAAGAGGAACTAAAAAGCCTCTTGATGAAAGTGAAAGAGGAGAGTGAAAAAGTTGGCTTAAAGCTCAACATTCAGAAAACAAAGATCATGGCATCTTGTCCCATCACTTCATGGGAAATAGATGGGGAAACAGTGGAAACAGTGTCAGACTTTATTTTGGGGGGCTCCAAAATCACTGCAGATGGTGATTGCAGCCATGAAATTAAAAGACACTTACTCCTTGGAAGCAAAGTTGTGACCAACCTAGATAGCATATTGAAAAGCAGAGACATTACTTTGCCAACAAAGGTCCGTCTAGTCAAGGCTAAGGTTTTTCCATTAGTCATATATGGATGTGAGAGTTGGACTATGGAGAAAGCTGAGCACCTGAAAAATTGATGAATTTGAATTGTGGTGTTGGATAAGACTCTTGTGAGGCCCTTGGACTGCAAGGAGATCCAACCAGTCCATTCTAAAAGAAATCAGTCCTGGGTGTTCTTTGGAAGAAATGATGCTGAAGCTGATGCTCCAGTACTTTGGCCACCTCATGCGAAGAGTTGACTCATTGGAAAAGACTCTGATGCTGGGAGGGTTTGGGGGCAGGAAGAGAAGGGGACGACAGAGGAGGAGGTGGCTGGATGGCATCACTGACTGGATGGACGTGAGTTTGAGTGAACTCTGTGTGTTGGTGATGGACAGGGAGGCCTGGCGTGTTGCAATTCATGGGGTGGCAAAGAGTCGGACACGACTGAGCGACTGAACTGAACTGAAACTCTGTAGGGCTTCCCTGTGGCTCAGAGGATAAAAGCGCCTGCCTCCAACGTGAGATACCCAAGTTCGATCCCTGGGTCAGGAAGGTCCCCTGGAGAAGGAAATGGTAACCCATTCCAGTATTCCTGCCTGGAGAATCCCATGGACGGAGAAGCCTGATAGGCTACATACAGTCAGTCCACAGGGTCAGACAAAGAGTCAGACGAGACAAGGATGGGTGAGAATGTGCCCTAAGCACTCTTTCATTACTGAGAATGATGAAAATGCAGAGATGGGGTTGTCTTACACACTTTTGAAAAAGTCTTAATTCTTTTCTCTTTGAAAGAGATATGGCATAAAACATCATCACAATTTTTTGCTTGTATGAAATAGGATACTACTACCTTCAATAATTTTAAAAGCGTTCTCTATGCTGTTTCTCACAAGTGCTGTCTGGATCACCTATTGTTTCATAATAATGGAGGATGAATATAAATATTGTCACTCACTTCTCCTTAAGTATTTTATACTGTATGTGAATTCTGGGGATTAGGGAGGGAGGATTGAGGTAGCCCAACACTCAGTTCAGTTCAGTTAAGTCGCTCAGTCGTGTCTGACTCTTTGCCATCCCATGAATCTCAGCACACCAGGCCTCCCTGTCCATCACCAACACACAGAGTTCACTCAAACTCACGTCCATCGAGTCAGTGATGCCAACCAGCCATCTCCTCCTCTGTCGTCCCCTTCTCCTCCTGCCCCCAATCCTTCCCAGCATCAGGGTCTTTTCCAATGAGTCAGCTCTTCACATGAGGTGGCCAAAGTACTGGAGTTTCAGCTTTAGCATCATTCCCTCCAAAGAACACCCAGGGCTGATCTCCTTCAGGATGGACTGTTTGGATCTCCTTGCAGTCCAAGGGTCTCTCAAGAGTCTTCTCCAACACCACAGTTCAAAAGCATCAATTCTTCGGTGCTAAGCTTTCTTCACAGTCCAACTCTCACATCCATACATGACCACTGGAAAAACCATAGCCTTGACTAGATGAACCTTTGTTGGCAAAGTAATGTCTCTGCTTTTCAATATGCTATCTAGGTTGGTCATAACTTTTCTTCCAAGGAATAAGTGTCTTTTAATTTCATGGCTGCAATCACCATCTGCAGTGATTTTGGAGCCCCAAAAAATAAAGTCTGACACTGTTTCCACTGTTTCCCCATCTATGCCATGAAGTGATGGGACCAGATGCCATGATCTTCGTTTTCTGAATGTTAAGCTTTAAGCCAACTTTTTCACTCTCCTCTTTCACTTTCATCAAGAGGCTTTTCAGTTCCTCTTCTCTTTCTGCCGTAAGGGTGGTGTCATCTGCATACCTGAGGTTATTGATATTTCTCCCGGCAATCTTGATTCCAGCTTGTGCTTCCAGCCCAGCGTTTTTCATGACTAGGGGAAGAATAAGCCCTATTCTGTAGGACGTTTTTCTTGTTCATCAGAGTCTGACACACGGAGGCCGATGAAGGTATAGGTTAAGATCATCTTAGGGGTTGTTGACATGTTGTGGGAAATTGTTATTGATGATTTTTATATTTTTGTTACTAGAGATTGAATTCATTGAAAGTATGCATCAATAGCAGTGCCATAGGTTAAAAAAGAAAGAAAAGAAAAACATTTGAAGCATCTACACTGGAGAGGATGGGAAAAAAAGCAAAACCAATTAGGAACAAAGGTTTTCTGGGCACTAATCAGGGCTCAGTTGATGCAGAGTTAGGAAATCAATAAAGAGATCAAATCTGAAGCATTGTTATGTTATTTTCCATTACACTTCATCAGTCTGAGAGTTGCTATAGAGAAGCTAGCTGGGTGGATTGATCTAGGGTAAAGGTAATCCTGTTGTTTTTTAGTTACTAAGTCTTGTCTGACTCTTCTGTGACCCCATGGACTGTAGCCCGCCAAGCTCCTCTGTCCACAAGATTGGAGTGGGATTCTGTTTCCTACTCCAAGGATCTTTCCAACTCAGGGATCAAACTTACATCTCCTACTTAGCAAGCAAATTCTCTACTGCTGAGTCATCAAGGAATCCAAAGGTACTCCTAGTATAAGGCTCCTCCGTCCATGGGATTCTCCAGGCAAGAATACTGGAGTGGGTTGCCATTCCCTTCTCCAGGGGATCTTCCTGACCCAGGGATTGAACCCAGGTCTCCCGCATTGCAGGCAGAGGCTTTAACCTCTGAGCCACCAGGGAAGCCCCCAGTATAAGGCAGAAGAGCCTAATCGTGGAGTCTAACACACACAGAGATGTTCACAGAGCACGCAGTCGGTATGGTAAGGAGGAAATGAGGGTCAAGAGACTAGGGGTATGTCTGAGGCTTGAGAACATTCATTGAATAATCCCTGGGTGATAGAGAAATGTGGTCAGAAACTGGCCTATTTGACTTAGTTTCATAAAAAGGAGCATTTCAAATGAATGACAAGATTTGGACAATTATCAAAAAAGAGTTTGGATAACATGGATAAAAATTGAAGGTTATTGGAGGAAAAAAGTCAATAAATTCAATTTAAGAATGTTGCATGGACTATCAAACCTGAATATTCATTGGAAGGACAGATGCTGAAGCTGAAACTCTAATACTTTGGTCACCTGATATGAAGAACTGACTTCTTGGATGCCGGGAAAGATTGAAGGCAGGAGGAGGAGATGACAGAGGATGAGATGGTTCGATGGCATCACCGATTCAATGGATGTGAGTTTGAGCAAACTCTGGGAGTTGGTGATGGACAGGGAATCCTGGTGTGCTACAGTCCATGGGGTCCAAAGAGTCAGACACAACTGAGTGACAACTGAACTGAACTGATGGGATGTTGATATAAATTTTTCCAGATTCTTAGAGACAAATGTGTTCATTTCAATGCTATGTTTTAATATTGAAAAAAAATGTTGAAATTAAAATTCTGGAAAAAAGTTTTATTTAGTTTACCTAAAATATCAGCATCAGTCAGTATTTATAGGACACTTTTGCACTTTCCAAAAGGTGTGTATTTCCACCATTCAGCTTATTAATTTGTGGTAATGCAATACTTTAAACTGCAAGGAGGTCAAACTAGTCAATCCTAAAGGAAATTAACTCTGAATATTCATTGGAAGGACTGATGCTGAAACTGAAGTTCCAATAATTTGGCCACCTGATGTGAAGATCCAAGTCATTGGAAAAGACCCTGATGCTGGAAAAGATTGAGGTTAGGAGAAGGGGATGACAAAGGATGGGATGTTGGGTGGCATCACTGACTCCATGGACATGAGTTTGAGTAAACTCCAGGAGATAGTGAAAGACAAGGAAGCCTGGGGTACTGCAGTCTATGAGGTTGCAAAGAGTTGGACATGATTTAGCAACCGAACAACAATAAGCAAAGATAAGAAATGAATACGAAGCACCCTGAGATGTTCTAGGACTCACAAGCATTTAAAAATAGCTAAAATTTCATGTGTGAAAGGAGTGGTGAATGGGGGATACTTTGACTAGAACTTGTGGTATAGATTTCTCTCCCTTCTAAGAAATAAATAGATCAAAAGTGTATATTGAGTGTGCTATTTCAATTGTCTGTATCTGAGAGAAAAATATTAATTACACAGTGAATCCAAGTAAAACATGGCACTGCCCTTAGAAGCAGCTTTCACAGAATCATCTCAGTGCCTAGAAGACAAGTGTCTTTATGGTGTTAATATTGTAAACTTAAGTTGGTGAGAGGAGAGTGAAAGTTTTAATTGCATCCTAAAATTGATTTACATCATAGTACTAGGAAAAATGACACAGAACATTTGTGAAATTCCAAGATTGATAGAATTGTATAGAAATAAAGCTACAGCAAAATAGTTTTAGGACATGCTAAGAAAGCCATTTAATCCCATATTAAAAAATATCTCCACTCACCCTTGAATAACTTTTTAATTGACTATTAGCCTATTAATTAGGGTGAAGAGTAAAATAGACTCTTCTGTGAAGACTCTTACTGTGAAGATAAAACAAAAAGTGTTTTTAAAATTATGCAAAATATTAAGATAGAATAAATTTTGCCCAGAGGATTTATTTGTTTTTGACATTGTTAATAGAAGAATATAATTGCAAATTAAGTTTATTATCATTTTTATGCCAGCATCTTTTTTTCTGAACTTCTCACTGAGAACGTTGATGGATAAAGAATTATAAATGGGTGTGTTTCATTTCAGAAGTACATCAAATGTTAATGCACTATAGAAAGCTCTTTCATAAAGTAATATGAGCATCTGTGTTCTGGGAAATCTTTTCAACTATTACAAATTTTATTCTGCCTGAGTTATTTTGTTCTTTTCTTTTGTCCTGATTCCACAGTAAAGAAACCATGTGGAAACACCCTAAAATTTGTAAGAAGCTGTTTTTCTAATCAGAAAATTTGACTTTATCCTGGTGTGTCCAGTCCAGTGGCTCTTTTCATGTTTTTAATCTCCTATATTTTTATGCAAATTTCAACATCCACCTGTCATTTTTTTTGTAACTCATTCAACACATATTTATTGAGTACCTAGAGGATGTGAAGAACTGTTCTAAGATGTAGAATTAGAGTGGTAAACCAGGGCCTAATGGCCTGTCCTCATTCGTGTTACCTCAGATCTTTAAACTTCACGAGACCTATTGGAACTAATAGCTTCAACTCGTATTTCCTAGATGTTCATAATCAGGATGGTGTAAACCTGCACAGATTTACAGAGCTGACAATCTCTCCCTCCTAAATTCCTTTGCTCTCTCATTGATACAGTGATTTTCTAAGGCACAATTTTAGTATGTTATCCTAACTTCTTCTTCTTTAATATCTAGAGAGGTCCTGTGGTAAATATCATATCAGTTAATCCTTATATACAAATTATTTTAAAAATATAAATTCATTTGTATTACCATGGTGATCACATTGATCCATAATTTTATGATTCTATGGTTGGAAAGATACAAAAAAAAATCTCCTCCTTAAACTCTCTGAACTCGCCTTTATAAAATTTTCCATTTCATCCTGAGCCACAAGGCAACAACAGGTAACAAAAGGTTGGCACCCCTTTTTGTTTATAGCTAAATCGTAAGGTATTTTCCTTTTCCTGTGTTATATTTGATTCATGTATTTATTTCCTTAGCTTCTGACCTTATTTCTGTCTATAAAAACATATTTTCAGTTGATCTTTGTTCTATTTCTTAGTTAAAATTTTGTATGTATGTTTCCATTCATCGATATAACCCAACATATACTTGCCTGGTTGCCATTCTCCCAAGCCTGTCTTGGCATTCAGAGGTGACCCAACCACAAAGGACAGGGAAGTCTGGTATGCTGCAGTCCATGGGGCTACAAGGAGTCAAAGGGAAGGCTGGCGTGCTGCAATCCACGGAGTCGCAAAGAATCAGGCATGACTTAGTGACTGAACAACAGCAAGAAGGTCATATTATGTGTGAGGTAGAGTTCTAAGAGTTCTCCCATTGTAACTCATTTAGAACTCATAGAAAACACTATAAAATAATACAATATCTGATATCCCATTTTTTAACATGAAGAAGCACATCATAGACGGTAAATGCTGAGGTCACAAATCCAGAACTCAGATTTTAGCAATGTGTTTGGAAAGGCCACTCTCTTATATCCCTTTCCATATAGATTGTGGCAAAGCATTCTGATGATTATAGCTTTATGTTGGGGATAAGTTAATTGTAAAAGAAGAAAGAAATGGCAGTTCAACCTCTAGCTTGAATTGTAGGTTGAAGGATGCCAAGGCAGCAGTTTATCCCTCATAAGAGTTGAAGGATTTACTCTTGGAATTTTGGGGTCTCAAGTTCATAGTTGAGCATACACCTATGGAAAAAAAAGTCTGCTCATTCTCATAAAAACTCATTATTAATTTTAATAGACATTTGATTCTTAAAGCAAATATTTAAAAACTGAGTAAAAATTTCTTCTCTGAAAGAGTGGTGGAGTGAAACATTTTATATCCCATTTTATCCTTTTTAAATTATGTATACAGTTAAAAAGATATCGATGTGGATTTTTATTGTATATCCTGTCATTTAGCTTTTGACCATGTTTTCAGGGTGACTATCAATTACTAAGATACCTTGATATTCTTCTTTTAAAATATACCCCATTATCCATAATTATTACTTAATATTTACATAATATTTAATATCTAAAAAATCTCTATGAATCTTCAGAGAAGTGTCAAAACCAATTAAAACTTCTAAAATATGAATATAATTATGCTTACATTTGAAGTATTATCTTAACAGTATATTGTCCTCAAACTATAATAATAAATGTATAAATACTTAGGAAAGAAATATTTTCAAATGAAATGACATGGAAGGGTGTGTTTGCTTATTAAATCTATGATCTAATTGTTGATGATTTTAGTATTGTTTTAAAAAATACTGAACTTTCCACATTGTAAATTGACATACCTCACCATAAGGAATGAAAAGGACAAACTAGAACTAATGATAATTATATAGAAAGTGTGTAGGAATGGCTTTAGCCAAAGTATAAGTTCACTAATTGTAACAGGATTTCTGTCTTTTCATTCTAATTGGTTGGCAAGGTGTACAGGACTTGAGTGGAAATCTATTCCTAGATGCTCATTATAAGTAAATGCAGTCAAGCATCATCATATCCTAAAAATCTAGACTGAAAATGACACTTCTGGAAGGACCATAGACAGGATGTGTTAAGGTGTTTAAGGGTAATCATTAAAATGTGACACAAAACTCTGAGAAGAGTCAGAGAAATATCTTCATCAAATAATATTGTTTTAATAAAGAATATAATTTATTGGAACCTAAAGCAACAGATTTTTTCTACTAGTCAAGCAAACTTGTAAACTAAAAAAAAAAAAAAATCAGGGCAGAAATTAGTTTAGATGGATGGGTAAAAGTACATACATAATTGTCTATAATTGAATCTGGCACAATAAAAATGGGTAGAGCAGAATAGCTGTAGGGTACAAAGTTTAGACCTTTCTAAAATTTCATGTATACACACAATTATTTCCACTGACTCCAAAAACAGCCTCGTTTATTGATCGGACAACAGGAGTTTATTTATTTTAACTACATATAAAACACAGCTTCTGAAAGGGAAAAAGCAATAGGAGCTTATTTCCCTTCATATACAATAGACATATTACATCTAGGCATTAATGCCTCAAAGTTTAGCTAGCTGCTTCTCAGAATATGAGCTTTTAATTTTAATGCAGCATTTCTCTGCCTTTTCAAAGTCTTAATGGACCAGATTCAAAATGTTAAGAAAGATGGATCAAATAATTTCACAATAGCTCCAGGAAAAAAGAATCAGAGTCATTGGATTTAATTCTGTTGGATGCATTAGTATTTAAGTTTAAATGAAAGCATTGATTTTCAGTCTTAGTTAATATAGATTGAGGAATATTCCTAGAGTTATCTATTTAAAGCTAAAATTAAAATATAAATGAAAAATTTCCCTTAACTTCATAGCTATATGGCAAGCCTTTTAGCTAATATTATATTAATGCTATATGTATAATTGTAATTTAGAGCAATAGGCTATTAAGTCTCTGAATTATGGTCTCAGAATTGAAATGAATGTTTCCATAATCTATATACTTAGTTCACTTTGCATCAGTCATGAAAATATTGGGTTGGCTAAAAAGTTCATTTAGGTTTTGCCATAACATCTAATGAACTTTTTGGCCAACCCTATATAAAAACCTAACCTAGAATTCACACTGTGTGGTTCTTTTACACAGCAGAGAATTATTTCACTGAATTCCAGGGTTTTATGAAATGACTAATTTATATCAAACTTGAACAGATATTAAACTCTTTAGAGTTGGGGCAGTGTCTTCTTGTTTATGATGATTCATTCATCATGATTCACCACGATTCATCATGGTTCTTAGATCTGTGTGCTGCCATGAAACAAATACAGATACACTGATGCATGCATACATGCATGCTTCATTGCTCGGTCATGTCTGACTCTTTGTGATAATATGGACTGTAGCCCACCAGGCTCCTCTGTCCATGGGGTTCTCCAGGCAAGAATGCTGGAGTGGGTGCCATGCCCTCCTACAGAGGATCTTCCCAACCCAGGGATAGGACCCAGGTTTCCCACATCTAGGCAGATTCTTTACCATCTGAGCCACCAGGGAAGCACAGATAAACTGGTACATGATGTCTATACTCTCTGTACATATAAAGAGTTTTGAAGAGCTCAACAATTCAAATATATTTTAGCATCTGTGGTTGTTGTTTGGTAAGAGGTTAAGGGGACTCTCTTGATGGAGGATTAAATTTGTCTGTGAGATTGCATTATGCCAAGTATTATCAAAAGGGTTCTAGAACATTCCAAACGAGAGTCTGATAAATCACCACTACTTGTGCAAAAGGAACAGAAACATCACCTGGGCTCTGGAGCCCACAACTCCTCTTCAACAGAAGAGGAGCCACTTTCGGTTTTGTCCATTTTCTGAAAGATTTCTGAAAAAGATACCCCATGTGCAAGGGAAAAGGAGAAGCTCAAGCAAGATGGTAGGAGGGGTGAAATCATGTTTAGAATCAAACCCCATACCCGCCAGAGATACTTGGAGGACTCAAACAACACCTTATGGGCAGTAGGACCTGGAGACTCTGCAGAGACTGATCCAGACCTGCCTTTGAGTGTATGAGTATATCCTACGGAGGTATGGGTCAACAGTAGCCTTCCACAGGGGCACGGGCTCTGGGTACAACAGTCCTGGGTGTGGCATAAACCCTCTTAGAGGAGGTCGCCATTAACCCCACCATGGAGCCACTGAACAGACAACCCATAAACTGCAGAACAATTATACCAAATAAATTCTCACACTGTTAAGAAAGTTCTAAGACCTACAACAGATTTCCCAACCTGGGGATCTGGCAAAGGGACTGAGAGCCCCCAGAGAATTTGAATTTGGAGGCCAGGGGAACTTACATATAACTGGGGAAACAGACTCTTGGAGGACACAAACAAAATCTTGTGTGCACCAGCACCCAAGAAATGGAGCAGTGACCTCACAAGAAACTGATTAAGACTTGTCTGTGAGAGTCCAAGAGTCTCTAGCTGAGGCATGGGTTGGCGTTGGCCTCTACAGGGTCCGGGGCACTGAGTGCATCAGTGCATGCACAGGACCTTTGAAGGAGGTCAACATTGTCTTCATTATCACCACCATAGTTTTCTCTCAGGTCAAATAATAGGGAAGGAACACAGCCCCGCCCATCAACAGAAAATTTAAAGATTTAAATTTAAAGATTAAAGATTTACTGAACATGGCTCTGAGTGGGGGCAGGAGGGCCGAGAGGAGCTACTTCAAGTTCAACATCAGAAGGGGCGGTCATGAGGAGATATCCCTCGTCTAAGCTAAGAAGCAGCAGCTGCGCTTTGCTGGAGCAGCATGAAGAGATACCCCACGTCCAAGGATAGAGAAACCCAAGTAAGACAGTAGGTGTTGCAAGAGGACATCAGAGAGCAGACACACTGAAACCATAATCACAGAAAACTAGTCAATCTCATCACATGGAACACAGCCTTGTCTAACTCAATGAAACTAAGCCATGCCCTGTGGGGCCACCCAAGACGGGCAGGTCATTGTGGAGAGGTCTGACAGAATGTGGTCCACTGGAGAAGGGAATGACAAACCACTTCAGTATTCTTGCGTTGAGAACCACATGAACAGTATGAAAGGCAAAATGATAGGATACTGAAAGAGGAACTCCCCAGGTCGGTAGGTGCACAATACGCTACTGGAGATCAATGGAGAAAGAAGTCCAGAAAGAATGAAGGGATGGACCCAAAGTAGAAACAATACCCACTTGTGGATGTGACTGGTGATAGAAGCAAGGTCCAATGCTGTAAAGAGCAATATTGCATAGGAACCTGGAATGTCAGGTCCATGAATCAAGGCAAAATGGAAGTGGTCAAACAGGAGATGGCAAGAGTGAACGTCAACATTCTAGGAATCAGCGAACTAAAATGGACTGGAATGGGTGAGTTTAACTCAGATGACCGTTATATCCACTACTGCCGGCAGGAATCCCTCAGAAGAAATTGAGTAGCCATTATGGTCAACAAAAGAGTCCAAAATGCAGTACTTGGATGCAATCTCAAAAACGACAAAATGATCTCTGTTCATTTCCAAGGCAAACCATTCAATATCACAGTAATCCAAGCCTATGCCCCAACCAGTAATGCTGAAGAAGCTGAAGTTGAACGGTTCTATGAAGACCTACAAGACCTTTTAGAACTAGCACCCCAAAAAAGATGTCCTTTTCATTATAAGGGACTGGAATGCAAAAGTAGGAAGTCAAGAGACACCTGGGATAACAGGCAAATTTAGCCTTGGAATACGGAATGAAGCAGGGCAAAGGCTAACAGAGTTTTGCCAAGAGAACACACTGGTCATAGCAAACACCCTCTTCCAACAACACAAGAGAAGACTCGACACTTGGACATCACCAGATGGTCACACCAAAATCAGACTTATATTCTTTGCAGCCAAAGATGGAGAAGCTCTATACAGTCAGCAAAAACAAGACCGGGAGCTGACTGTGGCTCAGATAATGAACTCCTTATTGCCAAATTCAGACTTAAATTGAAGAAAGTAGGGAAAACCACTAGGCCATTCAGGTATGACCTAAATCAAATCCCTTTTGATTATACAGTGGAAGTGAGAAATAGATTTAAGGGACTAGATCTGATAGATAGAGTGCCTGATGAACTATAGACAGAGGCTCGTGACATTGTACAGGAGACAGGGATAAAGACCATCCCCATGAAAAAGAAATGCATAAAAGCAAAATGGCTGTCTGAGGAAGCCTTATAAATAGCTGTGAAGAGAAGAGAAGTGAAAAGCAAAGGAGAAAAGTAAAGATATTAACATCTGAATGCCGAGTTCCAAAGAATAGCTAGGAGAGATAAGAAAGTCTTCCTCAGTGATCAATGCAAAGAAATAGAGGAAAATAACAGAATGGGAAAGACTAGAGATCTCTTCAAGAAAATTAGAGATACCAGGGGAACAATTTCATGCAAAGATGGGCTCGATAAAGGACAGAAATTGTATGGACCTAACAGAAGCAGAAGATATTAAGAAGAGATGGCAAGAACACACAGAAGAACTGTACAAAAAAGATCTTCACGACCCAGATAATCACTATGGTGTGATCACTCACCTAGAGCCAGACATCCTGGAATGTGAAGTCAAGTGGGCCTTAGAAAGCATCACTATGAACAAAGCTAGTGGAGGTGATGGAATTCCAGTGGAGCTATTTCAAATCCTAAAAGACGATGCTGTGAAAGTGTTGCACTCAATATGCCAGCACATTTGGAAAACTCAGCAGTGGCCACAGGACTGGATGAGGTCAGTTTTCATTCCAATCCCAAAGAAAGGCAATGCTAAAGAATGCTCAAACTACCATACAATTGCACTCATCTCACATGCTAGTAAAGTAATGCTCAAAATTCTCCAAGCCAGGCTTCAGCAATATGTGAACCGTGAACTTCCAGATGTTCAAGCTGGTTTTAGAAAAGGCAGAGGAACCAGAGATCAAATTTCCAACATCTGCTGGATCATCAAAAAAGCAAGAGAGTTCCAGAAAAACATCTATTTCTGCTTTATTGATTATGCCAAAGCCTTTGACTATGTGGATCACAATAAACTATGGAAAATTCTGAAAGAGATGGGAATACCAGACCACCTGACCTGCCTCTTGAGAAACCTGTATGCAGGTCAGGAAGCAACAGTTAGAACTGGACATGGAACAACAGACTGGTTCCAAATAGGAAAAGGAGTACATCAAGGCTGTATATTGTCACCCTGCTTATTTAACTTCTATGCAGAGTATATCATGAGAAACGCTGGGCTGGAAGAAGCACAAGCTGGAATCAAGATTGCTGGGAGAAATATCAATAACCTCAGATATGCAGATGACACCACCCATATGGCAGAAAGTGAAGAGGAACTAAAAAGCCTCTTGATGAAAGTGAAAGAGGAGAGTGAAAAAGTTGGCTTAAAGCTCAACATTCAGAAAACGAAGATCATGGCTTCTGCTCCCATCACTTCATGGGAAATAGATGGGAAAACAGTGGAAACAGTGTTAGATTTTATTTTTTAGGCTCAAGATCACTGCAGATGGTGACTGCAGCCATGAAATTAAAAGATGCTTACTCCTTGGAAGGAAAGTTATGACCAACCTAGATAGCGTATTCAAAAGCAGAGACATTACTTTGCCAACAAAAGTCCGTCTAGTCAAGACTATGGTTTTTCCAGTGGTCATGTGTGAGAGTTGGACTGTGAAGAAAGCTGAGCGCCAAAGAATTGATGCTTTTGAACTGTGGTGTTGGAGAAGACTCTTGAGAGTCCCTTGGACTGCAAGGAGTTCCAACCAGTCCATTCTAAAGGAGATCAGTCCTGGGTGTTCATTGGAAGGACTGATGCTAAAGGTGAAACTCCAATACTTTGGCCACCTCATGCGAAGAGTTGACTCATTGGAAAAGACTCTGATGCTGGGAGGGATTGGGGGCAGGAGGAGAAGGGATGACGGAGGATGAGATGGCTGGATGGCGTTACCGACTCGATGGACATGAGTTTAAATAAACTCTGGAAGCTGGTGATGGGCAGGGAGGCCTGGCGTGCTGCAGTTCATGGGGTCACAAAGAGTCGGACATGACTGAGCAACTGAATTGAACTGAACTGAACATGGCCCTACCCATCAAAACAAGAACCAGTTTCCCCCTCAGTCACTGTGTCCCATCAAGAAGCTCCATAAGCCTCTTATCTTTATCCCTCAGAGGGCAGTCAGAAAGAAAACCACAATCATAGAAAATTAATCAAACTGATCACATGGACCACAGCATTGTCTACTCAATGAAACTATGAGCCATGACGTGTAGGCCACCCAAGATAGACAGGTCATCGTGGAGAGTTCTGACAAAGCATGGTCCACTAGAAAAGGGAATGGCAAACCACTTTAGTATACTTGCCTTGAGAACCCAATGAATAGTATGAAAAGGGAACAAGATATGACACTGACAGATGAACTCCCCAGGTTGGTAGGTGCTTAATATGCTACTGGAGAAGAGTGGAGAAATAACACCAGAAAG
Organism: Bos mutus; assembly: GCF_027580195.1. Taxonomy (NCBI): domain Eukaryota; kingdom Metazoa; phylum Chordata; class Mammalia; order Artiodactyla; family Bovidae; genus Bos; species Bos mutus. The sequence goes on along the minus strand of NC_091640.1, from coordinate 9,861,072 downwards.
GATGAAGAGACAGAACCATAGTGAAAACAATGCCCAATTGTGTGTGTGACTAGTGATGGAAAAAAAGTCTGATACTGTGAAGTACAATATTGCATAGGAACCTGGAATTTTAAGTCCATAAATCAACATAAATTGGAAGTGGTCAAACAAGAGATGGCAAGAGTGAACATCAACATTTCAGGAATCAGTGAACTAAAATAGACTGAAATGGGTGAATTTAACTCAGATGAATATTATATCTACTAACGTTAGAAGAAATGGAATAGCCATCGTAGTCAACAAAAGAGTCCAAAATGCAGTACTTGGGTGCAATCTCAAAAATGACAAAATGATCTCTCTTCATTTCCAAGGCAAACCATTCAATATCACAGTAATCCAAGTCTATGCCCCAATCAGTAATGGTGAAGAGGCTGAAATTGAAAGGTTCTATGAAGACCTACAAGACCTTCCAGAACCAACACCCAAAAAAGATGTCCTTTTCATCATAGGGGACTACAATGCAAAAGTATGAAGTAAAGAGATAGCTGGAGTAACAGGCAAATTTGGCCTTGGAGCACAAAATGAAGCAGGGTAAAGGCTAACAGAGGTTTGCCAGGAGAGTGCACTGGTCATAGCAAACAGCTTGTACACATGGACATCATCAATGGTCAATACTGAAATCAGATTGATTAAATTATTTGCAGCCAAAGATGGAGAAGCTCTATACAGTCAGCAAAAAAAGACCAGGAAATGACTGTGGCTCAGATCATGAACTCCTTATTGCCAAATTCAGACTCAAATTAAAGAAAGTAGGGAAAACCACTAGGCCATTCAGGTATGACCTAAATCAAATCCTTTACTATTATAGAGTGGAAGTGACAAATAGATTCAAGGAATTACATCTGATAGACAGAGTGCCTGAGGAAATATGGGTGGAGGTTTGTGACATTGTACAAGAGGCAGGAATCAAGACCATCCCCAAGAAAAAGAAATGCAAAAAGGCAAAATGGTTGTCTGAGGAGGCCTTACAAATAGCTGAGAAAAGAAGATAAGCAAAAGGCAAAGGAGAAAAGTAACAATATACCTATTTGAATGTAGAGTTCCTAAGAATAGCAAAGAGAGATAAGTAAGATTTCCTCAGTGATCAGTGCAAAGAAATAGAGGAAAACAACAGAATGGGAAAAACTACAAATCTCTTCAAGAAAATTAGATACCAAGGGAACATTTCATGCAAAGATGGGCTCAATAAAGGACAGAAATAGTAGGGACCTAACAGAAGCAGAAGTTATTAAGAAGAGGTGGCAAGAATACACAGAAGAACTATATAAAGAAATCTTAATGACTCACATAATCACTATGGTATGGTCACTCACCTAGAGCCAGACATCCTGGAATACAAAGTCAAGTGGACCTTAGGAAGCATCACTACAAACAAAGCCAGTGGAGGTGATGGAATTCCAGTTGAGCTATTTCAAATCCTAAAAGATGATGCTGTGAAAGTGTTGCACTCAATATGCCAGCACATTTGGAAAACACAGCAATGGCCACAGGACTGGAAAAGGTCAGTTTTCATTTAAATCCCAAAGAAAGACTATGCCAAAGAATGTTCAAACTACCACTCAATTGCACTCATCTCACACGCTAGTAAAGTAATACTCAAAATTCTCCAAGCCAGGTTTCAATAGTACATGAACTGTGAACTTCCAGAGGTTCAAGTTGGAATCAGAAAAGGCAGAAGAGCTAGAGATCAAATAGCCAACATCCTTTGGGTCATTGAAAAGCAAGAGAGTTCCAGAAAAACATCTACTTCTGATTTATTGACTATGCAAAAGCTTTTGACTGTGTGGATCACAACAAACTGTGGAAAATTCTTTAAAAAGATGGGAATACCAGACCACCTTTCTGAGAAATCTGTATGCATGTCAAGAAGCAATAGATAGAACCAGACATGGGAAAACAGACTGGTTCCAAATAGGGAAAGGAGTACATCAAGGCTATATATTGTCACCCTGTTTATTTAACTTATATGCAGAGTGTATTGTGCAAAATGCCAGGCTGAATGAAGCACAAGCTGGAATCAAGATTGTTGGGGGAAATATCAATAACCTCAGATACGCAGATGACACCACCCTTATGGCAGAAAACAAAGAACTAAAGAGCTTCTTGAGGAAAGTAAAAGAGGAGGGTGAAAAAGTTGGCTTAAAACTCAATATTCAGAAAACTAAGATCATGACATCTGGCCCTATCACTTCATGGCAGATAGATGGAGAAACAATGGAAACAGTGACAGACTTTATTTTGGGGGACTCCAAAATCACTGCAGATGGTGACTGCAGCCATGAAATTAAAAAGACACTTGCTCCTTGGAAGAAACTCTATGACCAAACTAGACAGCATATTAAAAAGCAGAGACATTACTTTGCCAACAAGTTCTGTCTAGACAAAGCTATGGTTTTCCAGTAGTGATGTATGTATGAGAGTTGGACCATAAAGAAAGCTGAGTGCTGAAGAATTGATGCTTTTGAACTGTGGTGCTGAGAACACTCTTGAGAGTCCCTTGGACAGCAAGGAAATCCAACCAGTCAGTTCTAAGGGAAATCAGTTCTGAATATTCATTGGAAGGACTGATGCTGAAGCTGAAACTCCAATACTTTGGCCACCTGATGCGTAGAACTGACTTCTTGGAAAAGACCCTGATGCTGGGAAAGATTGAAGGCAGGAGAAGGGGACGACAGAGGATGAGATGGTTGGATGGCATCACTGACTCGATGGACAGAAGTTTGAAAAAGCTTTGGGGGTTGGTGATAGACAGGGAAGTCCTGTGTGCTGCAGTCCATGGGGTTGCAAAGAGTTGGACATGACTGAGTGACTGAATTGAACTGAACTGAAAGATTTATTTAAAATGTTTTTCCCAAGCTTTTTTTTTTTAATTACATATTTAATTGAAGAATAATTGCTTTACAGAATTTAATTGGTTCTGTCAAGCTTTTATACCTCTGATTTGATAGTGTGCTGTGCTCAGTCCTGTTCGACTCTTTGGGACCCCGTGGACTGTAGCCCTCCAGGCTTCTCTTTCCATGGGATTCTCCAGGCAAGAATATTGGCATGGGTTACCATATCCTTCTCTAGCGGATCTTCCAAACTCAGGGATTGAACCCACGTCTCTTGTGTCTCCTGCATTCACAGGCTGATTCTTTATTACTAGCACCAACTGGGAAGTTGCTGATTTGATATGCCATCCTATAAAGAAAATATTGAGTTAAATTTCTGTTTCATAGTATTTTCTGTAAAACCTTAGCCAATCAGAATATCCTAACTCTACAACAATGCTCAGTTTTCTCTGCTTTTCTCTTGTTCTCGTTCCCAAGTTAAAAATAGATGTGATTAATCATCCAGCTCAGGCTGCCTAACTCTCCTCTCCACCCTTCTCTCACATCCATATGCTACTGGCTTGCCAGGCACTCTTCCCACTTCTGTCAGTGGATATTTATTCATTCAGTAGTTCACAGAAACTATGTTCTAGACACTGAAGAGGATTTCAAGCAACAGTAGTTTAAAACTAGACATTTTCTGGGAACATTTCACTTATTTTTTCATACTCTGCCCTTCCCTGATTTAGCTACTGTGCTCCGTTCACTATTACCTCTCATTAACAGTCTCTAAGGCATTTTCCAAAATATTGTTTCTTAGATTAAAGACTTTTCACATTAAAAAAAAAAAAAGTGATGACCTGCTTGCATCTGGGACTCAAGTCCATTTCCCCCCAACCAGGGTTGGCTGTATCTACTACTGATTTCCTATGTTAAACTAAATGTTAATTTAAAATCTGTCCTGCTTGTCTTGTGTTTACTTTGTGAGGAAAATATCAACTTTGAGTTTGCAAATTTTTGGCTTTTCCTTCCCCGAATCCACAGATACAGGTAACCATAAATAAGAGACTTCTAGAGAACAGACTGTTTCCCCAACTCAACTTTTAAAGGACAACTCTGCATCTTTACTGTCAGGTTTTCCTTCTTGAACAGAAGTTCTTCATTAACTCTCCAGATCGCCCTGCAATAGGACGATCAAATCCATCATTAGTTTAATGTATTATAAATTTAGAATGCACTTAAGATTGTTGGCCCTCTGTATTCATGAGTACATATCTTTTAATTCAACCAACAGTGACTCAAACATGAGTGTGTGCATTTGTTCTGAGTTGTTTCACTCATGTCTGACTCTTTGTGACCCTACGGACTGTAGTCTGCCTGGCTCCTCTGTCCAAGGGATTTTCTAGGCAAGAATACTGGAGAGGATTGCCATGCCTTCCTCCAGATGATCTTCTGGAACTAGGGATCGAACCTGTGTTTCTTATGTCTCCTGTATGAATCAAATATATTTGAGAAAAAAAAAATTCCAGAAAGTTTTAAAAAGCAAATTTCAGTTTCCAGCATGCCTAAGGCAACTATTTGCATAAATTTTCATTTGTATTGTACAACTATTTACATAGTATTTACATTGTATTAGGTGTTAGAAGTAATGTAGAGATGAAGGATGAGCACAGGTTATATGCAAATGTTGTTGTTTAGTCACTAAATCTTGTACCACTCTTTGAGACCCCATGAACTGTGGCCTGTGAAGCTCCTGGGTTCATGGGACTTATCAGACAGGAATATTGGAATAGCTTGCAAATACTTCACCATTTTATACAAGGGACTTGAGCATCTGTGGGTTCTGATATCTCTGGGTGGCTCTGGAGCCAGTCTCTCTTAAATACCCAGGGAGGACTGTATAGCTAACCTGCCAACCATCTTAGCTTAGCCTCACATGCCTTAAATGTGCTCAGAATGCCTCACTTACATAACATACTACATTAGCCTACAATTGGACAAAACTAAAACAACATGTATTTCACAATAGTGTTGAATATTGCATGTAGTTTATTGAGTACTGTCCTGAAAGTGAAAAAAACAGAATGGTTGTCTGGGTACAGGATGGTTGTCACTTTATCGGTTGTTTACCCTCCTGATCACTTGATGATCAGGGGTCTGTACTCACTGCTGTGTCCCAGCATCACAAGAGAGGAATTATAGCCCAGGAAAGGAGCAAAATTCAATTCAAAGCTTGATTTTTTTATGACTGCATATTGCCCTCATACCATCATAAAGTCAAAAAATTTTAAATCAAACCATTGTAAATTGGGACTGTTTATGTATGTTTTGTCCCTTAGTAGTTCTTTAAAAATTTTGGTGTTGTTCAGTCGCTCAGTCGTGTCCTACTCTTTAAGACTCCATGGACTGCAGCAGGCCAGACTTTCTGTCATTCACCATCTCCCAGAATTTGCTCAAACTCAGATCCATCAAGTCAATGATGCAATCCAACCATCTCATCCTCTGTCACCCCCTTCTCCTCCTGCCCTCAGTCTTTCCCTCCATCAAGGTCTTTTCCAGTGAGTTGCCTCTTTGTATCAGGTGGCCAGAATATTGGAGCTTCAGCTTCATCATCAGTCCTTCCAATGAATATTCAAGGGTTTATTTCCTTTAAGATTGACTGGTTTGATCTCCTTGCTGTCCAAGGGACTCTAAAGAGTCTTCTCCAGCACCACAGTTAGAAAGCATTACTTCTTCCTCCTCAGCCTTCTTTATGGTCCAACTCTCACATCCGTACATGACAACTGGAAAAACCATAGCTCTGACTAGACAGACCTGTGTAAGCAAAGTGATGTCTTTGCTTTTTAACATACTGTCTAGATTTGACATAGCTTTCCTTCCAAGGAGCAAGTATTTTTTAATTTCATGGCTGCAGTCACTGTCTGCAGTAATTTTGGAGCCCAAGAAAAGAAAGTCTGTGACTGTTTCCATTGTCTCCCCATCTATTGGCCATGAAGTGATGGGACTGGATGCCATGATCTCAGTTTCTGAATGTTGAGATTTTTTATGACTTAAAGATTTAATGTCGGAAAGTAATAAGAAATCTGTCATACATATATGGTAAAGGGCTTCCCAATACAATATTTTCCAATAAGATGATTGCAGCTTTTGTTGTAATCTAGAAATGCATGAGTTATATAATTTGTAGGACTAATTTATGCTCTTTAAAAATATAGAAAAATTAAGAGTGAGTTTACAGCAAGTTTGTAGTAAGATTGTCGTACTCTCATGAAATTTCTTCTGACTCTTCAAAAAAAGTTTAAAAATAGAAAGATTTGACAGTTTTACTTGGTACTTTTTTGAGAGGCTTTTAATTATACATTATATCTTGACATTTTTTTTTGTGATCTCACTTCTTCAATTTGTTTCTCCTTTCACCATAACAGTAACGCCTTCAGTCACAGTCCTATGGAAATATGCACTATGCTCCTCTTACAATAGACAGCTTTCCTCCATAGCTTTTCCTTTATGTAAAGACTGTAGAGCTGAGAAACAAATTCTCAGAAGGAAAATATGTCAGGATAACTATTTTAGGACAAGGTTGTTGGACCACAAAGAAGTAAACAATTTTTGCTTTATCTGAAATGAGAACGCATAATTTTGAAGAAAATTATACATTCAAGTTTCCTGAAGTACATCTTTCTCCCTAACAAACAAAAATAAATGCCTCAGGCTATGTTTTAAAAAGTACTAAATTAATATTTTATTTCCATGCTTAAGTTTTAAATATAAAGTAGAGATAACATATACTCAAATAAATGACACTCCACTCTTTACACCAAATTTTCTGGGGTTTGGATCATTTTCTATACTCTGTTATGTTCTTTCTGATGGGCAAGAACATACCCATACTTTCAGAAGATTTTTAGATCGAATTATTTTTTTTTCAGTTCTATTGAGGTATGATTAACATATACCATTGTGTAACTTTAAGGTATACAAGGACATGATTTTACACATATATATATTGAAAAATCATTATCAGTTTATTATTAAGAGTAATTTAAATATATGTGAATGGGAAGTTTTCTGAATCACTAATGATATGCCAGCAAATTTGAAAAACTCAGCAGTGGCCACAGGACTGGAAAAGGTCAGTTTTCATTCCAATCCCAAAGAAAGGCAATGCCAAATAATGTTCAAACTACCGCACAGTTGCACTCATCTCACACGCTAGTGAAATAATGCTCAAAATTCTTCAAGCCAGGCTTCAGCAATACATGAACCATGAACTTCCAGATGTTCAAGCTGGTTTTGGAAAAGGCAAAGGAACCGGAGATCGAATTGCCAACATCCGCTGGATCAAAAAAGCAAGAGAGATCCAGAAAAACATCTATTTCTGCTTTATTGACTATGCCAAAGCCTTTGACTGTGTGGATCACAATAAACTATGGAAAATTCTTCAAGAGATGTGAATACCACACCACCTGACCTGCCTCTTGAGAAACCTACATGCAGGTCAGGAAGCAACAGTTAGAACTGGACATGGAACAACAGACTGGTTCTAAATAGGAAAAGGAGTATGTCAAGGCTGTATATTGTCACCCTGCTTATTTAACTTCTATGCAGAGTACATCATTAGAAACGCTGGGCTGGAAGAAGCACAAGCTGGAATCAAGATTGCTGGAAGAAATATCAATAACCTCAGATATGCAGATGACACCACCCTTATGGCAGAAAGTGAAGAGGTGCTAAAAAGCCTCTTGATGAAAGTGAAAGAGGAGAGTGAAAAAGTTGGCTTAAAGCTCAACATTCCGAAAACGAAGATCATGGCATCTGGTCCCATCACTTCATGGGAAATAGATGGGGAAACAGTGGAAACAGTGTCAGACTTTATTTTGGGGGGCTCCAAAATCACTGCAGATGGTGACTGTAGCCATGAAATTAAAAGATGCTTACTCCTTGGAAGGAAAGTTATGACCAACCTAGATAGCATATTCAAAAGCAGAGACATTACTTTGCCAACAAAGTTCCATCTAGTCAAGGCTATGTTTTTTCCAGTGGTCATGCATGGATGTGAGAGTTGGACTGTGAAGAAAGCTGAGTGCCAAAGAATTGATACTTTTGAACTGTGGTGTTGAAGATTCTTGCAAGGCCCTTGGACTGCAAAGACATCCAACCAGTCCATCCTAAAGGAGATCAGCCCTGGGTGCTCTTTGGAAGGACTGATGCTGAAGCTGAAACTCCAATACTTTGGCCACCTCATGCGAAGAGTTAACTCATTGGAAAAGACCCTGATGCTGGGAGGGGGCAGGAGGAGAAGAGGACGACAGAGGATGAGATGGCTGGATGGCATCACCGACTTGATAGAAATGAGTTTGGGTAAACTCTGGGAGCTGGTGATCGACAGGGAGGCCTGGCGTGCTGCGAATCATGGGGTCACAAACATCCAGACACGACTGAGTGACTGAATTGAACTGAACTGAACTGAATGAGGTATTGGTTTCTTAAGCTATATTGAAATCAGGAAGAATATGTTCATTCTTAATGGGGATGCTCTGAATCAGTTTTTAGTTTTGCTTTTTAACCTGAAGGGGTGATTTCTCCACTTTTCCCTCTAATTTTTCAGTGTAGTTACTGAGCGTGCCAAAAATGAAATGTTAATGTTGCAGTCCTTAAAATCTGTCATAATGTATTATGATGCATGTATTCTATGGTTAGTTTATTTGTTAAGCACATGCAGGGTTCAAGAATTTGGAGGCACTGAATACTTTTACTTTTCCACTCTTCTCCTGTGAACTTATTTTGGGAAATATTATCTATGCCAGTCATTTTAAGTTGATTTACTGCGCTGTTGGACTGGGGCTTTCCCCGAAGCTCAGTGGTAAAGAATCTACCAGCAGTGCAGGAGATGCAAGAGACATGAGTTTGGTTCCTGGATCAGGAAGATCCCCTGAAGAAGGAAATGGCAACCCACTCCAGTATTCTTGCCGGCGAAATCACATGGACAGAAGAGTCTGGTGGGCTACAGTCCAGGGGGATCGCAAAGAGTCGGACACGACTGAGTGACTGAGCGTGAGCACGAGTGTGTTTTTAATCATAAATCCACCCACAATTTTCCTCTGGAAAATACAATTAAAAATACAATTCTTGGACATTGCGGCCATAGGATATATAGTCCCATCAACCTGCGCTATTATACAAATATATGTATATAATACTTATGTATATATCTATATATACATATATATCCAATTATTTTTTATTATCTATTCCAGGAAAAAGGACATGAATTATATATCAATTTACATTGACCCATATACGTATATGTGTAAGTATTGTTTTCATTCTATAAGAGTTGACTAAACTACAAATTTGACTCTAGGTTTTCTAGAAATCTAGGCAAAGAAAGCATCTTATTTTAAAGTTAAAGTTTATAACATCTAGACAAGTGTAGCTTGACATAAGCCATCATATCACCCAAATGACATCAAAGGGGGCACTTAAACATCATGCAGATTCTTGTACCTCACACAACTAATAAATCAGCAACAACTCGGGGAGGGGCCAAGTGTGTACTGACAAGCTTCTCAGGCTGTTCCTGTGTACAGTGTAGTGACAACTAATGATGAGGACGAAGGCACTGCCCATCCTTCAGGTAATAGCACGTGGCCTGTGCACACTAACACCTCAAAAATGCTCTGTAGGATACCATAAGGATGGCTACATGCCTTTATACAATTTGTCCAGACCCACATAATGTAGGACACCAAGAATGAACTTCAGGGTGATTATGCTGTGTCAATTTAGGCTCATCAGTTGTAGCAAAGGTACCACTCTAGTGGGGGATGTTGACAGTAGAAAGCTACACAAGAGTCATGACAGGTGTGATCTGATGAGTGTGTATTCAGTTAGGATACACCAGCAGCTCAAAATTTCTTGCCCAAAATATGTAATAAATACTTGAAAGAAAATAGAGGGATTTGGATGATCTTTAAACATACTTAAAGTAATCAAATTGATTTTTGTTAATGTCTGTACTATACAAGAACTTGTGTAGGTTGCCTCTGCAGTGCCCTACAGAAAGGAACATATACCTTCTATCTGGGACAATAAATGAACCCAGATTTCACTCACAGCTTCAGACAAGAGTTGTCTGCACCTGAACAATATGGGCCAGTCACTCTCTAGTCTCTCCCAAAGTGTAGTGATGATAGGTAGCTGAAATATTTAGTGTGTCTCTCTCTAAGCCAGTAGGAGGTTGACCTTCATTTCTCAAGAGGCACATTTCTTGGACAACATACTGCCAGAGGAACATTATAATCAAAATATACGACCAAACTGTTCCTCCTTTGAGATTCCTACAGCCCAGTATCTGGAAATATAGGCTGGAGATTTAACAGGGAAAGAGTAAAACTAAAGTGACTACTATGATTTTATTATTGCTATTTGTTTTTCACCAGAACTAATAACATTGTAAGAGGAGCTACTAATAAAGAACAACAGTTCAGAGCATCATGAAAAACCTCCCAAAATGAAATCCCAAATTCTGAAACCAAATACCTATTGGTTAGAGGTTGATGTAACATTGACTGATACCCTTTAAGTAAATATTATTTATACTAAGTTGTTTAACATAGCATTGCTTTATAGTATATAAGAGCAGACATAGCCCAACACCTCAAAAACTGTAAAAGGGTATTAGTTAAATAAAGACTGAGGCTGTAACTTTACAATAGTTTCATTATTTTGGCCAAATCTGGTCAACTTTACAGATATTTTAGTGTAAGAAAGCCCAGGAAAGGTAATTTCAGTTTAGAAGGGTCAGTCACCAAGTTTTTATTTAAAACTGGTTCTTATAATGAACTCCGAGCAGTGTTGCTGGCATAAAATTGGTGCTTCATAAATATATGTTATATGTACGGGACAGTCGATGTTTAATAAGTGATTAGAGGTTTTTAAAAAACCCTTTCAATTAAAAAAAAGTAATCACAAGCTTTGACTGTTGCACTGTTCCTTATCCTAATTCACAAAGAAAAACATTGGATGAAAGTAATGACTTATACCATCTATTCATTATGAACATCTCATTTACGGAACTGGACTGACAACTCCCATCTTGTGATCATGTTGTGTAGAGGTAAAATTGTCCCTTGAATTAATGACAAATGCATCAGGGCCTTTATCCAATACACTGTTTGAAATGATTAAACTCATGGAATGTTTGCTTAATCTATTTTCCTTTTCCATACACTATGTGCTTTGCCTGAGGCAAACCCATCTAATAATTTTCAATTGAACAAAACCATAACTCATGACCCAATAAATTATTAAGGAATCCTACATTGCATCTGATTCATCATTCATCTTCCCACAATGGCAGAAAGCCTGCTGAATTCTCTAACAGTTTCTTGCTTTGATAAATAGTTCCATTCTAATACTGGAGTAGAGTCATATGAGTTTGTGTATGTGTATTTTTTTTTACAAAATTATAATTAAAACTAAATTTTTCACCAAGACTTCATTTAGCAATAATGTTCTTGCTCTAAAAATTGTTATAATCTAGTTAGCATTCATCATTTGCTTCTTAATCCTAGATAGTCTCCAGAAGTAACCATTATATTCTACCTGAAGTTAGGTTGAAAAATTGGTTAGAGTGTAGGATACCAAAAGACTGCTTCTCATTCCTTCATGATCTTATTCCTTGCATCTTAATATTCTGAAATAGTCTCTAAAAGTCCAAAATAACATTGTTTAGATGGGTATGTTACATAATAGCAGTGAAATAAAGTTGGGAAGTGATCCTGATGTTTGAAAAACTTCAAAACAATAGATCACTGGAGTCTTGTCAGTAGCAAGCAATAAGCTGTGTGAATGACCTGCCCCATGACAGCCAATCATGTACACATACACTGATGCACATTTTTAAAGCATGGAAATTATATCAACATCTGAATTGCTGGATGCAAGATCTGAGATTAAAATCCTTCCTAGTAACCAGTTGAAAATTAAACATGATTTTCTCTTTGCTCATATTAAACATTAGTTATCACATTTAAAAAGTGTCATTTTAATAATAAAAATGAAACAGTTGACAACATCAGAAAATATCACCTGCCTTCTCAGCTGTGTTTTCATACTGGCATGAGGACGGGATAAGCTACTCAACAAGCCTCAAAGTCGTGCCATTTTTAGAACATATTTTTCTTTTTTAAAATTGAAAATTGCCAATATAACAGTTTTAACAACAATTTTGGAGAAAAATAAAGAAAAAATAAAAAGTATGGACAGCTCTATGATTATTCTTCAGTGTTTTCATTTCATTTTTAGATATTTCTCTCCATTCTATGTCAGTCACAAAAACTAAAGTGCCATCTCATTGTTTATGAAAGTGTGTACTATCTTCCTTTGAAAGTTAAAATTGTTGTTTTGAATTGTTGCATGTTTTATTGTAGGTTTAGTTTTTTATGTCTCTCAAGGGCAGTGAAGACCAAATACCTATATTTCTTCTTGGTTGAAAAGAAAATTCATAAGAAATTTAAAAATTTCAATTTGAATCAATTGTTCAATTGTTTTTTCCCTTTATTCCTGATGGTACAGTTGAGCTAGATGTCTTTTTGTGGGTCAGAGAAGCAAAAAGAAAACAGGAGCAATAATTGTGTGTTCATGCCTGGGAGTTCCCTGAACCCAATTACTTAATCAAAGGTAACGTGCACCTGCAGTCACACGAAGGCAAAAATAACAAGATGCCGCAGGGATGCTGGGCTGCCCAGGAAACTTCAGAGACTTGCCCTTCTAGCCTCCCCTCCCACCTATTTGAAGTTTGACTCCTCTGCTTCATAAATAAATGCTTGAGCAAGACCGACAGAATAAAATAGAACATAGAAATAAAACACCCAAAGAAAATAAAATTTTTCCAGTGCCCTGTAAGTCTCTGGAGTTCCTACCAAAGCAAAGGATAGCACTAGGATCATTTTTCAGGATTCTCATAATCATGATATGTGTATGAAATACTTAAAAGGTCACCATCCATTTGGCTGAGGTAACCAGATAATCCATAAGCTTTGCCGTAAATACCAGCAGAAGAACCTGATTCTGAGACAGTGGGGAATTCCTCAAGCAATATTCAAACCCCAAAGAATCATTTCTGCTCCTAAAGCCATCAACATTTATAAACTGTCTCCCCACACAATATATATATATATATATGTGTGTGTGTGTGTGTGTGTGTGTGTGTAATCTAGCCATAATTTGTATAACAGTGTTTCTAGAACTTGTTAGTGGAGTCCACTTAAAGAGGAAAATGTTTACACCCCAGGGCCTTCATATTATGCTAGTCCTTACAATAGGAAATTATTTCAAGTAATAGATTTCCTATGTTTTAATGATCATATGTGAAGAAAATATAGACAGAAAGATGGAGAGCACTTATAATTACTGGATCAAGGAAGTAATCAGTTTTATATACCTGGATATAGGATTATATAATTGAAAAATCAGATACTATAGATATGAATCAGCAGATTGTAAATCTAATGTAAGAACTGATGTGGAGGCTTAACCCTCTAATTCCTGGGTCTTGGTGTGTGAGTATGGTGTGTGTGAGTATGGTGTGTGTGAGTGTGTGAGTGTGTGTGAGTGTGTGTGTGTGTGTGTGTTTGCTGGGGGGTTGTTTAGCTAAAGGTCATTCTTGAAGTCATCATTATTCATTCCATAGTTTCCATTAAATTTTGCTCAACAAAACTTTCATTATTCCCAAAAGTTCTGATTTCAAAGACTGCTATAAACTAGTATTAATAAATACCCAAACTGGGAGACTTAAGCAACTATTTAGACAAAATCATCACATAGAAATTGAATAAGAAATAAAAACTTTTTAAAATGGGGCCCAAACTTGCCCATTTGTTATTCATGTGTGACCTTGCCTTCATTATCAGGTGTCTGAGTATAACATATTAAACTGATATTTTTTAGAATTCACTGTGGATAGTCTTCTCATCAATGGAAAAAAGAAATGAGTTGGCCTCAGGTTCCTTGTTGCCATTTCCTTCTCAGGAAATGGGAACCCACTTCAGTGTTCTTGCTTGGAGAATTCCACGGACAGAGGAGCCTGGCAGGCTGTAGTTCATGGAGTCACAGAGGGTCAGACGCAACTGAGTGACAAAGCTCAGTCACTCCTTGTTGATTGTGAGGGGTTATGACAATGAAAACACATTGACTCTATTTGGCAATAACATGCCATGTAGTTCTTTTTTTTTTTTATTCTTACTTTTTTTACTTGTTCTTTAGATTCTTTTGCATTTTTTTTTTTTTTTTTAATTTTATTTTATTTTTAAACTTTACAATATTGTATTAGTTTTGCCAAATATCGAAATGAATCCGCCACAGGTATACCTGTGTTTCCCATCCTGAACCCTCCTCCCTCCTCCCTCCCCATACCCTCCCTCTGGGTCGTCCCAGTGCACCAGCCCCAAGCATCCAGTTCTTATAACTGAACATGAAAACAAGTGCATTGCTTCATATAGATGAATAATTAAGTAAACTTTATAAAGATTATCAGTTTATCTAAGGAAATAAATCCACTAGTACAGGTTAAATCTTCAGTGTATCTTCCTAGTCATCGAAGTATTATATCTATATATAGCTACTGATTCACTAGAAAACACTCCACCCTCAGTAGCAATGAATATCACTTCACTTACTTTCATTCACACACATGTGTGTCTGGTTGTGGTTTACTGAGGTACAATGGGCTAGTCTTGGTTATCTACTTTAGGAAGATAGTCCAGATAGACAAATAGTTACAGAACTAGCTGGACTGGAGTCCCATGGTATGTTGGGTAAAACATACTCCTGTTGACTTAAAACAAAACAAAAAACAGCATAACATAAGAGTGTAAATTAAGCATTATTTGGAGCAAAATTAAAACTATAGCCTGGGAGACAGCATTTCAGATAGCTCTGAGAAACTGCTCCAGACAGGTAGGGGGAGAGATCAGTGTTATATATGACTTAAGAGAAGGGGAATACCTGCAGTCAAGCATGCATTTTGGCCCCGGCTTGCTGCTAGTCACAAAGATGTAACCATTAATGGTGTCAGTTTTTTGTTGTTGTTGTTTGTTTGTTTGCTTGCTTGTTTAGATATGAGGAAATGCAAGAATTGGGCTCATAAAATTTTCTGGAAATATCTATCTAAAGGCCTGTTTTGCAGTTTTTTTCCAGAGCATAGAGTGCCTCATTCCTGCTCTCCACACTGAGCTCCTTTTGGGTGTCTTGAAGGTCAGAACCTGCAGCAGCTCATGAGTTATTTCTTATCGTAGATGGCAGGTGTCAAATTTGTAGTTGACATTCCACATATTTTGCACTCTGGAATCCAAGCCAAGGAGGCAGAAGCTACCTGGAGAAAACGTTTCTTATAGTGCTAGAAGAAGGGCAAGAAGGCAAATGAAACACAATTCGTCTTAAGGTTGAGCTGGAGAAATGGGCTACAGTCACTATCCTGTTAGACCTTCCAGTACCTGGTAGAAGCTTTTCTCCTCCTGAGGGCAGAAGCCCAAAAGAGCAGCAGAAACATGCATTGGCAGAGTTAAAAATGACTAGAAATCCTTCCCTCTCATCAAAATATGTCATCTACCTCTCCAATCCTTGAGTCTAGGTTGGCTAAGGAGTGAGTGACTTGCATGCAATGGCTTTCAAAAACCAATTAGACCTTTCCCAACTGTGATCACACAGAGGCTCTGACAAGTGTTTGTACACGAGAGCTCACTCAGTTGCCGCTCTGCCAAACCCTAAGACAAACACATTAATAAGGCCAGACTAGACTTCTAGACACCGAGAGACCACGTGGAACTGATAATGAGCTGTCCCAGTTAAAACAAACAGTCTGCTGAACACCAGACAGCAGCTTCCGACTAATCGGCTCCTTCACATTATTGGAGGTGTGAGCAAACGCAGCAGAGAGCAGTGATGCAGATAAGCTGGAGCAGCGACAGACTGTTTCACCGAAATAAATTGTGATATAATGTTGCTGTTGTAACTATTTGAGGGGGTTTCTTTGTTTGTTTGTTTGTTTTTTACAAAGAAAAAACCTACACAGAACAGAAATTGTTACCTAGAGGAGTATTGTCTTCATAAATCCTGAAGCATATGGTATTGGCTTTGGAACTGGGTGATAGTCAGAAAATGAAAAATCACTAAACACACTGTTGAAGAAGGCTAGAGAAATGGTGCAGAAATTATTCCTGAAGGGTGGAAGAAAATGACAACTTATTTATGTCATCGTGAGACAATTGGCAGAGCTGTAACCTGCAATAACTTGGCAGGTAGAAAATCTCCCTAATAAACATGAATTTTTCCAGAGAGCTCTAGGTAGAATATTGAAAGTGTCAGTTGTATGTTCTTAACTGCATATGATAAAGAACTTCAGGAGCAAGGGAAGAAACTTAAAATCGCAAAAATAATTTAAAATGATTACAGAAGAGGTTTAAATTATTGGGCTGGAAAATAAACTCTTACTTTCCTCTAGTCTCCAAGTCAGTAAAAGATTATTGAAATAAAAGAAAGACTGACACAATAGTTAATGTCAAAGATATGGCTGTATGTATTAATACCTTCAAAAGATTTAATGCCTAATATACTCTCTCAGCTGCAATAAGAGGCATTACACAAAGCTGAAACTTACAAAACAGAGAAAGGCCAATCTCAGAAAGAACTGTAGTTTTTGGTTTTTGTGTTTTTGTAATAAATGGATTATAAACTCCAGGAGTTGGTGATGGACAGGGAGGCCTGGCGTGCTGCGATTCATGGGGTCGCAAAGAGTTGGACACGACTGAGTGACTGTACTGAACTGAACTGAACTGAATGATAATATAAAGATTATAAAGATAATGGATTGTAAAGATAATATCCTCACAAAAGTTCTTAAGGGGAGTTGAGATTGATCAAATTTCAAGAAGCCCTCAGGTTTGCCAGCTTTCTACAAGCAGGAAGTTTGTTGAGAAAACTATTAAACCACAAATGTTGGCAATTTCTTAAGAAAAAAAGTGGGACATCACAGGAAGCAGAGTAAAGATTTCCTATGATGGAGCCAAAAGACATGGAGAACGATGAACTAGGGACCAATTCCCACAAGTTAGAACTAAGGGAAGTGGCATACACTGCTGTTCAGCAAGTGGGCCTGGCCCACATGTCCTGTGGGATTTCAGATTTTTCGTGAACCAGTGTCTGCTGTGTACATCTCATTCTTCACCTCTTAAAACATGAAGATTTATTACAATTATCCACCAGTTGTCTAGCCATGATGTCTGCGAGTGTGAAAAGATCATTCATTTCTTAGTTTATAGGACTAGAAATTAAGAGGGGCCACATTTGAGAAACTGCACCGGAAGAGCCTCCTTTACATCTGTACTTATATGTGTGTGCCTGTGCGCAGTCACTCAGTCATGCAGATTCTTTGCAGCCCCATGGACTGTACCCTGCCAGGCTCCTCTGCCCATGGAATTTTCCAGGCAAGAATACTGGAATGGGGTGCCATTTCCTACTCCAGGGGATCTTCCCAACCCAGGGGTCGAAGCTGCATCTCTGATGTCCCCTGGCATTGGCAGGCAGGTTCTTTACCACTGGCACCACTTGGGGAGCTCTTTGCATGTACAGCAAATAGTAAAGGAATTTTGGCTCATCTTCCTAAAATTGCTAGATACTTCTTATTTTCCTGTTGAAACTAGGTGGGAATGATACATTTCACATTGTAAGAAACTTAGTGCCCAGGCTGAAGTGCAGTGCAACGGAATTCTAATTTTTTTATCTTACAACATCCTTTACATCCAACAAGAAAAAAACCAGGAAGAAATTCTTCCTAGATTTTGTACACAAGCGTTTCTTAATGGACATTATGTTTATTGTATCGGCAGACTACTGATAATATAAATTCAAATGTGAATTGGGAAGTGAAGCGAAGAAATGAAACACAGACATGTCTGGACTCCAGAGAGATCAAATCCTTCCTGTGTTAATTTTGTTTTCTTCTCCATCTGCTTCTGATTCTTTGTGCTTGAAGCCATGCCATCAATAAATAGGAAGCAAAAATTGAGGCAACTACACTTTTATTTGTGGGTGCAACACTAAAAATCTTTACATTTATGTGGGAAGAGAACAGTCACCTGACTTTGAGAGGTAGTGGGACAACTGCTGTGCAGCTGGGAGCCACCTGGAAGCTGGGACAAAGGAAAATGGACAGTTTGCTTACATTGCTGCTTTCACTTATATTTCTTTACCTATTTTGCTTAAGGCCAGTTTTCATTATTTGTAACAGAAAAATAGGGTACAGATAGAAAGTGCAGTTCTTGTTGTAGAGATATGTGGTTGAACCAAGTCATATTTTCCTACCAAGAAAAAAATAAGACCAGCCAAGATACTCTCATAAATAAAAAGCATATATTTAAACATTAATATCATATTTCTCCCAATGAGTCATTTACTCAATAACTAATTAATGTTGATTGTTATATGACTCATCCACTGCACCTATTTTTCTCTATATCAGCATTACATTTAAGACGCTAATTTAAAATTTCACAGGAAATAATAGAGATGGGCTTTTTTGATGGCCTCATGCAGCAGCAGCATGTTATCACCAAAAAAACCTGTTGCTAACACAAAGGCTTGTTAACAATAATGCCAGTAATCAAGGTACTCTGAAAACGGTTGACATTGTGGGATGGGGGTGTGGGGTAGGAATTAAGACCTAGCAGTTAAAAATAGATGTGGAAATCCTGTAACTATGGGTTTATTTAAGTTTTTATAGATTTCAAAAACAACTCCATCCCCCAAAGAATGAGGAAGAGCCAAATATGTATTTTGCTGGATTTGGTCTTCCAGTTCTGCATGTTAAAACCAAACATTTTGTCTACGGTTACTGGAAACTGCCCAACATTTCTGGAATATTTAATGTCAATCCTCAAATATGTTTCTCCCAAACACATTCAGCTCTGTTTTAATCAGCACTTACTCTTTGTGCTGCTTTTATATGCCATATGAAATATTAAGTTTCCCCATATGATCAAATTAATGTAGATGGACCACGGTGAAGAAAATGTAAAGAATAAAAAATTTATGGCATAACAAATACATGTAGTTCCTATTTAAATAAATAAACATAGTTTATGCTTTGTCGGATTCATTTTAGTTTCTTTTAATGCATATGCATTTGTGTTTTCCTTTCATCTGTATCCTCAAATTAGACTATATTTTAGTTCACTTTCATTCTATCTGAAATAAAATATCCAAATCCCCTCTATTATGAGATGAGTATTTGGTAGGGTGTACATTAACAAGCTGGGGGCAGGCTAATTACAGGTGCTGAAAAGAGTCCAGAGTGTGGTCAATATTGTCAACTGAAATAGCAGAGAACACCAAAAACAAAGGTTCACAAAAGTCAAAAACCATGCAAGAATGGTGACTCTTCCAAAGGATGGTGATTGAACCACAAAGACAACTACATTGTCAGTAGATTAAAAAGAGAATGGAAATTAGAAGCCCTATGCCAAGGAAATGAGGCCAAGAAGATGTGAAGCAGAAGTGAAAGATGGAGGAATTGATGTGAAAAAGCATCACTAATTTGGGTTTTAATTTGTCTTCGTGAAGTGACCAAGGCTTGGTGGATTGGCCGGACTTAGAGAACTGGCTGGTGTTCATATGGTTCTCTCAGATATTAAACTTGTCCTCTTAACCTGTATTCCTCACTGCATCTGATCAAATGCTTTCCAAATAAAAGATGCACAACAATAAGTACTGCTGAATGAATAAATACATGGATAATAAACAGTGCTCTCTAAACCAGATCACTGTGTCTTTCTGTCAGTCCCAAAATAAATCTTGATGCTTTTGCTGCTTTGGCAAGTTTTCACAAAATACCCAAGATGTCCTAGCTGCTGCAGCTTCCCAGCTCCTGCCATGTGCAGTTTGTCAGAGCGGAAGTGATTACATGAAGTCTCCCGTTGCAGACTTCCTTCACCAGCGTCACATCACCTTGGTGATGTCCACTGGGGCTTAGCACTTTCACTTTTCTATTCTCCGTTGGACCGTGCATTTTTTTCCAGCCTCTGCGGATATGAACTGAGCACACTCCAGGAGATAGTGAAGGATAGGGGAGCCTGGCTTGTTGCAGTTCATGGGGTCTCAGAGTCAGACAAGACTTAGTGACTGACCAACAACAAAACAAAGAAACATGAGATTCTGAAAATGAATGGTTACATTAACCCTTTCTTTAGTATCAACTGAAAGACAAAAATGTTTCTTTATCTCAATGTTTTTTTGTATTTATTTTCCTTGAATCTTTCTCTTGCAGCCAATGCATTGTTAAAGTAATTATTTAGAGCAAATGCTCATTTCTGCAAATGAATATATAAGTAATTAGTTAAAATGAATTAAGTGACAATCATATTTATCATATTAGTTTCTAATTGAATTTTTTCTTAGTGGGCATTAAAATTTTGTTAAGAAAATAATATTGAATACAAAGCACTTCATAATATAGTGTCTTTGACTTCTGTTTCAGCAAGTCTCCTGTGGTTTAATATGTTACTGTTTGAATGAAATAAAATCACCAACCATTTGTTTGAAGTGCTTTACTGAGCAGTATTTTCACTATATTTAAATTGCCATCACATACAGTTATAAAACATCTTATTGTGTGTATCATCTCTGTCAACGTGTTCACCCACACTTCATTACTTTTTCATGTATTATTTTATGGGTATTTTTACAAGGATATAGCCGATGTTTGGGGGGGGGAAGAAATGCGCATGCTCTTTGCTCTTAAAAATCATTTTCAAAATCAAAATCAATCTTTTATTATTTATTATAATTAGCCTTTTCAAGAAAATGTTGCATTGAATTTCACAATCTTTCTACTAGTGTTGGTTTCTCCTACTTTATATGCAGTGCTCAGTTTCCTGGGACTCATAATGTGAATTATGAGGCATAAGCATGTAAATATATAATATTTATACATTTTAAATCTTTCTTTAAAACAAGAGAGATGATCATTTTCAAACTATATTAGTCTCATTTATCTCCATGATGCCATTAATCTTATAAAATGTTGCAGCAACATTACCAACTCCTGAAGGCCTGCATCAGCCTTTAGCTACTCAGCCGCATTATTAGATTGTCAACATAATTCAGACATCTCATATAGAGGGAGCCAACCCGCTGGCTCCAATGCTTTGTAAATGTATTTGCTTGATGAAGTAGTTCTGAACATATTGAGGCCTTTACCATTTCCATGCATATTACACTTGCAGAATCATCTTTATCGCTGCTTCAAAATGCACTTCAGATTTACACCTTTGTTTTTCTGTCTTGTACACTTCAGTATGTCTCAATATCCAGTCCCCAGTGAGTGCAGGATAAAAGAAAATGCTACTTAAAAATCAGTATTACATTTTATAGCATTAAAAAATGACAGTTTCACTTACTTTTCAAATTAAGAGATTAAATAAAGCCTCCAAATATAAATATGATAAAATAATATATTTAAGAAATCCATCGAAATATTTATGGGGTGGAATGGATGCATTTTTTTTTTTTTTGCAGTTAATGGGTTTATCACTGTCAGATGAGTTTTACATATCAAATTCTTTTTTTTTTAATAAAAATAAGAGTTCCCCTTTTAAAATGAATTCAGACATGGCATATATTTGCAAAGATCTAGAACTGAATTTAGCATCAGCGTGGAAAAGCAAGTGGAGATTTGTTCAGAGATGTAACACTTTAAATCACAGTGATGAACAGTGAATACACAAAGGTGAGAAACAGAGAACTTTCTGTTCATACTGTGAATTCTCTTCATCACTCCCTGTCTCCTTTATTTGCAGATACAGAGCTACTTTGAATTGACTTAATATTCCTAAGTTATGATTTACTTATTTTGGATTATTTTGTTTTGTAATACTTCAGATATAATCACAATATGTATATTTAGGGGGACGGGGGCTTGGGTAGAGAATTAATGCTTTGCTGCTAAGTCGCTTCAGTCCTGTCCAAAGCTGTGCGACCCCATAGATGGCAGCCCACCAGGCTCCTCCGTCCCTGGGATTCTCCAAGCAAGAACACTGGAGTGGATTGCCATTTACTTCTCTAATGCATGCAGGCATGCATGCAAAGTCACTTCAGTTGTGTCCGACTCTGTGCAACCCCATGGACAGCAGCCCACCAGGCTCCTCTGTCCACGGGATTCTCCAGGCAAGAATACTGGAATGGCTTGCCATTTCCTTCTCCACCAACTAATGCTCTTCAGTTCAGTTCAGTTCAGTTGCTCAGTCATGTCCGACTTTTTGCGACCCCATGAACTGCAGCATGCCAGGCGTCCCTGTGCATCACCAACTCCCGGAGTTCACTCAAACTCACGTCCATCGAGTCAGTGATGCCATCCAGCCATCTCATCCTCTGTCATCCCCTTCTCCTCCTGCCCCTAATCCCTCCCAGCATCAGACTCTTTTCCAATGAGTCAACTCTTCACATGAAGTGGCCAAAGTACTGGAGTTTCAGCTTTAGCATCATTCCTTCCAAAGACTACCCAGGACTGATCTCCTTTAGAATGGACTGGTTGGATCTCCTTGCAGTCCATGGGACTCTCAAGAGTATTCTCCAACACCACAATTCAAAAGCATCAATTCTTCAGTGCTCAACTTTCTTCACAGTACAACTCTCACATCCATACATGACTACTGGAAAAACCATAGCCTTGACTAGACGAACCTTTGTTGGCAAAGTAATGTCTCTGCTTTTGAATATGCTATCTAGGTTGGTCATAACTTTCCTTCCAAGGAGTAAGCGTCTTTTAATTTCATGGCTACAATCACCATTTGCAGTGATTTTGGACCCCCCAAAAATAAAGTCTGCCACTGTTTCCACTGTTTCCCCATCTATTTCCCACTAATGCTCTATTACCAACTAAAATGACTTTCCAGGCAACCCAGTGAGAGGAATCAGTGCAGCATCTCACAGTACACATGGCAGTGATTCTGGAATTTCCTTTTGTTTCCCTACATCTGCTCAGTTTATCAATCATTTAATCACAACAGACTCTATCTCTTATGCTGGGAGCTTAGCTACAGAATCATTAAATCCTGTCTGCAAACACTTACTGAATCCCTATTGTGAGCTAGATACTGTGCTAGGCACACAGGAATCAAAGATGTGAAGATGAGAACACACAGGTTCAGAAAAGAGGCAAGCCTGCAGAGGAGACAAATATGCAAGCTGACAAAGGCAACACACTATGAGAAATAAAACAACCAAGTATGAACAAAGTGGCCACAGGTTTGGGTTGCAGTAATTTCATCTGCTTGGAGCTGCTATCAATTAACTCCAAGCAGAAACATATTGTTTTTTCCTGAGCTTTATTGAGGATAGAACTGATGTAAGGTATGCAATGTGATGATTTGATTCACTGTGATTGTTGTTTAGTTGCTAGGGTGTATCTAACTCTTGAGAACTCATAGACTGTAGCCGTCAGGTTCCTATGCCCATGGGATTTCCTAGGCTAGAATACTGGTGTGGGTTGCCATTTCCTTCTTTAGAGGATCTTCCTGACCCAGGGATCAAACCCACATCTCCTTTACTAACAGGCAGATTCTTTACCCTCTGAGCCACCTGGGAAGCCCAATGATTTGATACATGTGTATATTGTGAAATGACCATCACAATAGAATTAGTTAACATGAAAATTGCATAATCACATAATTACAATTTTTGTGATGAAAATCTTTAAGATTCATCTCTTGGCAACTTTCAAGTATATAACACATTATTTTTTGCTATAATCACCATATTGAATATTAGGTCCCAAGAATTTTTACTCATTTTCTAACTGGAAGTTTAGACTCTTTGACTGACATTTCCTCATTTCCCACAACCTAACCTCTGGCAACCACCAAGCTTCTCTATGTTTCTCTGGGTGTCTCTTTTTTTCAGATTCTGCTAAGTGAGATTATATAATATTTGTCTTTCTCTGTTTTACTTATTTACATAATGCCCTCCAAGTCTAACCACACTATCGAAATTTCCTTCCTTTTTATGGTCAAATATACATTTTTTTCATTCTATGTATATATTATATAAACATCTTTATTCATGTATGAATAAACATTTACATTGTCTTCCTATCTTAGTTATGGTAAAAATCGCTGCAGTGAACATGGGACTGTAGATATCTCTTTGAGATAGTGATTTCAATCCTATTATATATATATATCCAAAAGTGGTTTGCTGGACTATATGGTAGTTATATGCTTAATTTATTGATGAAACTCCATGCTGTTTCCCTACTGGCTGCATCAATTTATATTCCCATCAATATATTCCTTTATTCCCTAGTCCTCTCCAACACCTGTCTCTGACTTTCTGATGCCAGTCACTCTAACAGGAGTGGGGAGATATCTTGTGGTTTTGATTTGCATTTCCCTGATGGCTAGTAATGTTGAGCTTCTTTTAACGTACCAGTTGGTTAATTCTCTGCCTTTTTGGAAAAAATGTATATTTCAGGTCATTTTTCCATTTTTAATTGGACTATTTGTGAGTTATTTTGTTCTGTTTTAGTATGCATGAGTTTCTTACATATTTTGGCTATTAACTGCCTATTTGATAATGATTTGCAAATATTTTTTCCCATTTTAGTTCTGTTGATTATTTCTTTTGTTCTGCAGAAGAAACAAAGGTGTTAGTTTGATGCAGTTTCACTTGCTTCTTTTTGCTTTTGTTGTTTGTACTTTTGGTGTCATATCCAAAAAAATGGCCAAGGCCAATGTTTAAAGGTGTTTTTAGCTATATTTTCCTGAAGGAATTTTCTATTTCTACATCTTACACTGTATCCTTTAGTCCATTTAGGTTTTCATGAGTAGTGTAAGACAAGGGTCCAGTTTTGTGCTTTTGCGTGAATAACCAGTTATCCCAATACCATTTACTGAAAAACTTTCTTTTACCCATTGAATATTTTTGGCTCCCTTGTCAAATATTAGTTGACCTTGAGTTTAGTTACAGATTCTTGATTTTATTTCATAGTTCATATGTCTATTTTTATGCCAGTACAACACTTTTTTGATTATTATGGTTTTGTAACATAGTTTGAAGTAAGAAAGTGCAATGCCTTTAGATCTGTTCTTGTGGCTTTGGCTATTTGATGTATTTTTTGTGGCTCCATACAAATGTTTTCTATTTCTATGAAAAAAAATTCATTAAAATTTTGACAAGAATTACATTGACTCTATAAATACATTTTAGTACTTTGGACATTTTAGCGATATTAATCCTTCTGATCCACAGACAAAAGATGTCTTTCCATTTATCTGTGCCTTCTTCAATTTCGTTCATCAATATCTTAATAGTTTTCAGTGTAAAAGTCTTTTATATTCCTGGTTAAACTTATTCCTCAATATTCTATTGTTTTTTTATTCTATTGTAAATGTAACTTTTTTATTTATTTTGATTTTCAGATATGCTGTGTTAGTGTATAGAACTGAAGTTGATTTTTCTATGTTGATTTTTTTACCTAGAAATTTTGCTGACTTCATTCCAGTTTGTGTGTGTGCATGTGTAATCTTTAGGGTCTTCTGTATATTAGGTAGCACAATCTGCAAACAAAGACAATTTTGCTTCTTTCCTTCCTGTTAGGATTTTCTTTTTCCCATGCTAATTGCTCTAGTCAGGACTTTAAGTACTAAGTTGAATAGAAGTGGTGAGAGGAAGCACTCTTGTTTTGTTCCTGTTTTTAGAGAAAAAACCTTTAGCTTTTCACCACTGAGTTTGATGTTATATATGGTATTTATTATGTTGAGATGTATTCCCTCTGAAAGTGAAAGTGAAAGTCCCTCAGTCATGTCTGACTCTTTCAACCCATGGACTGTACAGTCTATGGGATTCTCCAGGCCAGAATATGGGAGTGAGTAGCCTTTCCCTTCTCCAGGAAATCTTCCCAACCCAGATCTCCTGCATTGCAGGTGGATTCTTCACCAGCTGAGCCACAAGGGAAGCCCAAGAATACGGAGTGGGTAGCCTATCCCTTCTTTACCAACTGAGCTATGAGGGAAGCCCTCTATTTCTCTATTTGTATTCCCTCTATTTCTAACTTATTGAGAGATTTTATTATGCAAGGTAGTTTTGGAAAGATAAATCTGAGTTGCTGGGTCAGAGAAATGTAACAGATGCTTAGAATATTGTTTTATAGTGGTAGAGATGAAATAGTCCTAAGAAATCACTGTATTAAATTCTGTTGTTTACAGATGATAAAATCAAGGCCCATTCAAATTTACTGACTTGTCCAAGTCAGTTAGCTAATTATTGGTAGTTAATGTCCTGCACCTCTGTTTACCTCTTATTCCTCATTTGGCCTTATGTTACCATACATTTCCAGTCTGATGTCTCTGCTCAGAGTTCTCCTGTTTTTGTTTTTGTTTTTTTAATGCTTCTGCTGTTGTGTCATATTCTGTCAATTTCCTGAGCTTACCTCTTCTCCATCTTCTTGGCTCTTGCTTGACACTCCAAGGATAGTGAAGGCTAGCTCTTACTCAGTGGTTTATATATGGACCTTAGTATATTTCAGTTAAAATACATTTTGCACTTCCAAACTAGGATGCACAATAAACATTTAGAAGCTGGTAAAAAAGTAAGAAAATAACATATAACATAAACATTATTTTGGGGGAGAATGAGTATGAGTATATCATTGGCTGAATCCCTTTGTTGTTCAACTGAAACTATCACAGCATTCTTAATTGGCTATACTCCAATATAAAAAGTTTAAGACCCAAAAAGTATTAAAAATGTTTGTATTTATTTTGCAAGTGTATATTGTATATTACATTATAAATATACAAATTATAAACATTTAAAGCTTATTGGCTCAGACAGTAAAGAATCTGCCAACAATGTGGGAGACCTGAGTTTGATCCCTGGGTTGGGAAGATCCCCTTGAGAGAGCATGGCAACCCACTCCAGTATTCATGCCTGGAGAATTTCATGGACAGAGGAGCCTGGCGGGGTACAGTCCATGGGGTCGCAAAGAGTCAGACACAGCTGAACAACTCAGCACAGCACAGTACATATCATAAGTCCATGAATTTGTATTAGATCTTCCAATTTAATCTTAATATTTTAGTGATTTTGTTATGTGTATCAGTTCAGTTTATTCACTCAGTCGTGTCCGACTCTTTGCGACCCCATGAATAGCACGCCAGGCCTCCCTGTTCATCACCAACTCTCGGAGTTCACTCAAACTCACGTCCATCAGGTCGGTGATGCCATCCAGCCATCTCATCCTCTGTCATCCCCTTCTCCTCCTGTCCCCAATCATTCCCAGCATCACGGTCTTTTCCAATGAGTCAGCTCTTCACATGAGGTGGCCAAAGTACTGGAGTTTCAGCTTCAGCATCAGTCCTTCCAATGAACACCAAGGACTGCTCTCCTTTAGGATGGACTGGTTGGATCTCCTTGCAGTACAAGGGACTCACAAGAGTCTTCTCCAACACCACAGTTCAAAAGCATCAATTCTTCTGTGCTCAGCTGTCTTCAAAGTCCAATTCTCACATCCATACGTGACCACTGGAAAAACCATAGCCTTGACTAGACGTACCTTAGTTGGCAAAGTAATGTCTCTGCTTTTTAATATGCTATCTAGGTTGGTCATAACTTTCCTTCCAAGGAGTAAGCATCTTTTAATTTCGTGGCTGCAATCACCATCTGCAATGATTTTGGAGCCCAGAAAAATCAAGTCTGATACTGTTTCCACTGTTTCCCCATCTATTTCCTATGAAGTGATGGGACCAGATGCCATGATCTTCGTTTTCTGAATGTTGAGCTTTAAGCCAACTTTTTCACTCTCCTCTTTCACTTTCATCAAGAGGCTTTTTAGTTCCTCTTCACCTTCTGCCATAAGAGTGGTGTTATCTGCATATCTGAGGTTATTGATATTTCTTCTAGCAATCTGGATTCCAGCTTGTGCTTCTTCTAGCCCGGAGTTTCTCATGATCTTTCCTCCTAATCAAAAAATATTGATTTGTAATATCATCAACATAGTAATTACTAAGTTTATCTGGCAATATATAACAGTAGCTTCAAAACAAAATATCAAGTTTGTTACTAAAAATAACACTATAGTGTGAAATTTTAAACTTCCTTGCACTTTTTTTTTCATTCAAATTCATCACAAAAAGTACAATCTTAAAGTACAGTCAGCAGCTTTTCATTAAATTACTTGATATAAATTATTTCTTCCTGTGTTAATACTATGAAATTGATCTAAAGATTAGGTTGATTTGTTTCCACTTGAATTTATTTAGAGGGCTCCTTTTTCTTTTTTTCCCTTTGGAGAAGGAGAGAGTAGCTTTATTGCTTTGCCAGGCAAAGGTGGAACACAGCAGGCTACTTTCTGAAGAACTGTGCCCTCTCCCTGGTGAGTAGAAAGAGGTTATATAGTCAGGCAGGGGTGTGTGATAAGGATCAAGGCAGTAACAGTCTTGTATTCTTCTGTCTTCTGCAAAAGTTTCAAAAGGGTGGGGTTGCTGACAAGATTTGGGTGTGTATAGGGTCTTGAAAAATGAAAAGTGAAAGTGTTACTCACTCAGTCTTGTCCAACTCTTTGCAACCCCATGGACTGTAGCCCTCCAGGCTCCTCTGTCCATGGAATTCTCCAAGCCAGAATCCTGGAGTGGGTAGCCATTCCTTTCTCCAGGGTACTTTCACAGCCCAGGGATCAAACCCAGTGCTCCTGCATTGCAGGTGGGTTCCTTGCCGTCTGAACCATGAGGGAAGCCCTCCTGCAGGGTCTCAGGTGGTCCATTTCCTAATATCAGCGGGCCTATCTGCTCCCTTTAGTCTTCGCCTCAGGTAATTTCCTGTCTGCGCCTCTCTTGGTTAGCAACTGTCTGCCCTTAATTTATATTTTTGTGATTACTTTTTGAAACTGAGTGTATTTATTTGATTCAAAAACAAAGATAATGTGGAAATTTGTCTTACCTTCACTCTTGAACTTGTGACCATACAACACCTTACTTACTAAAAGTGACCAATAGTATTGGTTTCTTGGTTATACAATAGGATCATTGTGTTTTCCATGTGGGTTTAAAAAGTATATATTCATTATGTATGTAAATATGTAGTCTGACTATATCTACCACCTCCTCTTTTCCCGCCTCTTTTTTTTTTTAAATACAAATGTTCATATATTAAATACACTGTTCTGAATTCTGTCGATCAAAACAAAGAATCAGGAACCCTCTATCATTTTTAGGCTCTTTCTTTATACTTTCATAATAGTTTAAATAATTCTCCAGTGTTCTCTGAGTTATAGTCATCAACATCACTCTGTTTCTTCCATTCCATTATGAGTCCCTAGATATAGAAATCACATCTATCAAAAGTTTATAATTTAAAATTTTTCCACTTATTATCTGTTTGTTTTATTTTTGACCCACAGCATGTGCTTACTGATTCCTTGTTAAGCAAGATTGTAAATAAAGTTTATTTCTCAAGAGTCAAAACCATTCTTCAAGGATTCTAATGCAGTATCTTTTTTCTCGAATTCTACAGAAAGTTGAACGGAGGCTTCCCCCCATCTTACTCCGCAGTAGTCACAGGCAGCAGAGCCCCTCTGGCTCCATCTGCCCGTCTTATCCAAACTCTGCACACGTGCTCAGCCGTGTCCTACTCTTTTGCGACCTCATGAACTGTAATCTGCCAGGCTCCTGTGCCCATGGAATTTTCAGGGAAAAATACTTAGTGGGTTGCCATTTCGTCTTCCAGAGGATCTTCCCGACCCAGGGATTGAATCCATGTCTTTTGCACATGGATTCTTTTTTTTTTTTTAATTTTATTTTATTTTTAAACTTTACAATATTGTATTAGTATTGCCAAATATCAAAATGAATCCACCACAGGTATACCCGTGCTCCCCATCCTGAACCCTCCTCCCTCTTCCCGCCCCATACCCTCCCTCTGGGTCGTCCCAGTGAACCCACCGCAAGCATCCAGTATCGTGCATTGAACCTGGACTGGCGACTCGTTTCATACTTGATATTATACATGTTTCAATGCCATTCTCCCAAATCTCCCCACCCTCTCCCTCTCCCACAGAGTCCATAAGACTGATCTATACATCAGTGTCTCTTTTGCTGTCTCGTACACAGGGTTATTGTTACCATCTTTCTAAATTCCATATATATGCATTAGTATACTGTATTGGTGTTTTTCTTTCTGGTTTATTTCACTCTGTATAATAGGTTCCAGTTTCATCCATCTCATTAGAACTGATTCAAATGTATTATTTTTAATGGCTGAGTAATACTCCATTGTGTATATGTACCACAGCTTTCTTATCCATTCATCTGCTGATGGGCATCTAGGTTGCTTCCATGTCCTGGCTATTATAAACAGGGCTGCGATGAACATTGGGGTACACGTGTCTCTTTCGCTTCTGGTTTCCAATCAAAGAGGACACTAATAGATGGAGAAATATACCATGTTCATGGATTGGAAGAATCAATATAGTGAAAATGAGTATACTACCCAAAGCAATTTATAGATTCAATGCAATCCCTATCAAGCTACCAATGGTATTCTTCACAGAGCTAGAACAAATAATTTCACAATTTGTATGGAAATACAAAAAACCTCGAATAGCCAAAGCTATCTTGAGAAAGAAGAATGGAACTGGAGGAATCAACCTACCTGACTTCAGGCTCTATTACAAAGCCACAGTTATCAAGACAGTATGGTACTGGCACAAAGACAGAAATATTGATCAATGGAACAAAATAGAAAGCCCAGAGATAAATCCACAGACATATGGACACCTTATCTTTGACAAAGGAGGCAAGAATATACAATGGATTAAAGACAATCTCTTTAACAAGTGGTGCTGGGAAAACTGGTCAACCACTTGTAAAAGAATGAAACTAGAACACTTTCTAACACCATACACACACAAAAAATTCAAAATGGATTAAAGATCTCAACGTAAGACCAGAAACTATAAAACTCCTAGAGGAGAACATAGGCAAAACACTCTCCGACATACATCACAGCAGGATCCTCTATGACCCACCTCCCAGAATATTGGAAATAAAAGCAAAAATAAACAAATGGGACCTAATTAACCTTAAAAGCTTCTGCACAACAAAGGAAACTATTAGCCTTCAGAAAAGACAGCCTTCAGAATGGGAGAGAATAATAGCAAATGAAGCAACTGACAAACAACTAATCTCAGAAATATACAAGCAACTCCTACAGCTCAACTCCAGAAAAATAAACGACCCAATCAAAAAATGGGCCAAAGAACTAAATTGACATTTCTCCAAAGAAGACATACACATGAAAAGATGCTCAACATCACTCATTATCAGAGACATGCAAATCAAAACCACTATGAGGTACCATTTCATGCCAGTCAGAATGGCTGCTATCTACAAGCAATAAATGCTGGAGAGGGTGTGGAGAAAAGGGAACCCTCTTACACTGTTGGTGGGAATGCAAACTAGTACAGCCACTATGGAGAACAGTGTGGAGATTCCTTAAAAAACTGGAAATAGAACTGCCTTATGATCCAGCAATCCCACTGCACATGGATTCTTGACCACTGCACCACTTGGGAAGCCCTGATACAATCTGCAGTTTGCTCTTTTTATGGGTGTCAGTTTTTCAGGTCAAAGCATTAGTTTTTTACTTTGAAGGATGTTGTCAGATAGGGACAAAGGAATATTACAAATGTTCATGACCCATTTAGAGAATTTTTGGATTCTTGATGAATTCCGGCTTCCCTGTTTACCTTGAACTGATCATAAATTCCGAAAAGCACCATTTTTTATTCCTCTCTTCAGGAATATTTTTACAGATCAAAAAAGAATATTTTTGAACATATCTTATAAATGGTTCTTAGTAACCATAATATCTGTAATTTAGAGATTATTACAATGCTTCCAGCAATTGCCTTATATGTATTACTTCTTTCCCTTAATCTTCCTAAAAGCCCTACAAAGACATTAGTATCTTTTTCTTTTTATAAATCAGAAAACTATATCTTCAGTGTTAAGTATTTTCTCAAGAGTTTCCAGTTAACAATAATTTTTAAAGGGCCACAATTATGAATTATCTGTATGACTTCAATATCTGAGCTCTGATCACTGCAAATCATTTAACAGGATAAAATTATTAAAAAATTGAATTCACCTGCATGTTCCAAAGGATTGCTGGTGTCATTCTGCTATTTCAGTTTTGTGTTTGCAGTTACCAATAGACTAAAATAAAAGAATGATGAAAAGACCCCAGATATGTAATTTTTTTCCAGGCTTATAAATAAGCATTGTCATACTGAGTAATACAGGGCCTGAGACATAAGGCAAATTTAGTAATACTGAACCTGTATTTATCTAAAATTTTATATTTTCTTCATCATAAATTTTGCATTAACTGTAATTTTTAAAATATGTTGCATCCGTTACTTATCTGGATGCTTGAGACTTTTTTTGATGTTGTTACCCTCTTCTTAATTTTATGCTCAAAGTGAGTCCCATATTCACTTCTTCCAAGCCCCAGCTCTGTAAGTAAGAAAGGTGTTTGTGATGAGAGAACCCATAAAATTCCGTTGGTCAAGTATGGAAAGACCAAAATAGGACAGTCATTCTGCATTCTGGAGGATGATATGAACCAGAGTCATGGTCTTGGGCTGGAGGAGTTTTCCATGAAGCTTCATCCATAAACTATATGTATGGAAACGCACAATAGGGATGAGCATATGTCAAGTTCAAAACAAAATAGTGTGCTTTCTAGTTCTGAAAATAGCAGGATCCAAATGAGTCAGAGGAGTTAGAGAGGTTGTTATTGTGTACACAGAACTTGAGCTGAAACTTTAAGAATTTGTAAGACTCAAACAGAGGTGACCAGGAGGACACTGCATTTCAGGGAAATATGAGCCATTAAAGGTCAGAATTGGAAGTAGTCAAACAAGAGATGGCAAGAGTGAATGTTGACATTCTAGGAATCAGTGAACTAAAATGGACTGGAATATGTGAATTTAACTCAGATGACCATTATATCTACTACTGCAGACAGGAATCCCTCAGAAGAAATGGAGTGGCCATCATGGTCAACAAAAGTGTCCTAAATGCAGTACTTGGATGCAATCTCAAAAACGACAGAATGATCTCTGTTGGCTTCCAAGGCAAACCGTTCAATATTACAGTAATCCAAGCCTATGCCCCAACCAGTAATGCTGAAGAAGCTGAAGTTGAATGGTTCTATGAAGACCTACAAGACCTTTTAGAACTAACACCCAAAAAAGATGTCCTTTTCATTATAGGGGACTGGAATGCAAAAGTAGGAAGTCAAGAAACACCTAGAGTAACAGGCAAATTTGGCCTTGGAATATGGAATGAAGCAGGGCAAAGACTGATAGAGTTTTGCCAAGAAAATGCACTGGTCATAGCAAACACCCTCTTCCAACAACACAAGAGAAGACTCTACACATGGACATCACTAGATGGTCAACACCGAAATCAGATTGAATACACTCTTTGCAGCAAAAAGACCAGGAGCTGACTGTGGCTCAGATCATGAAAGCCTTATTGCCAAATTCAGACTGAAATTGAAGAAAGTAGGGAAAACCACTAGACCATTCAGGTATGACCTATTTCAAATCCCTTATGATTATACAGTGGAAGTGAGAAATAGATTTAAGGGCATAGATCTGATAGAGTGCCTGATGAACTATGGAATGAAGTTCGTGACATTCTACAGGAGACAGAGATCAAGACCATGCCCATGGAAAAGAAATGCAAAAAAGCAAAATGGCTGTATGAGGAGGGCTTACAAATAGCTGTGAAAAGAAGAGAAGTGAAAAGCAAAGGAGAAAAGGAAAGATATAAGCATCTGAATGCAGAGTTCCAAAGAATAGCAAGAAGAGATGAGAAAGCCTTCTTCAGTGATCAATGCAAAGAAATAGAGGAAAACAACAGAATGGGAAAGACTAGAGATCTCTTCAAGAAAATCAGAGATACCAAGGGGACATTTCATGCAAAGATGAGCTCTATAAAGGACAGAAATGGTATGGACCTAACAGAAGCAGAAGATATTAAGAGGAGGTGGCAAGAATACACAGAAGAACTGCACAAAAAAGATCTTCACGACCCAGATAATCATGATGGTGTGATCAGTCATCTAGAGCCAGACATCCTGGAATGTGAAGTCAAGTGGGCCTCAGAAAGCATCACTATGAACAAAGCTAGTGGAGGTGATGGAATTCCAGTGGAGCTCTTTCAAATCTTGAAAGATGATGCTGTGAAAGTGCTGCACTCAATATGCCAGCAAATTTGGAAAACAGCAGTGGCCACAGGACTGGAAAAGGTCAGTTTTCATTCCAATCCCAAAGAAAGGCAATGCCAAGGGATGCTCAAACTACTGCATAATTGCACTCATCTCACACGCTAGTAAAGTAATGCTCAAAATTCTCCAAGCCAGACTTCAGCAATATGTGAACCGTGAACTTCCTGATGTTCAAGTTGGTTTTAGAAAATGCAGAGGAATGAGAGATCAAGTTGCCAACATCTGCTGGATCATGGAAAAAGCAAGAGAGTTCCAGAAAAACATCTATTTCTACTTTATTGATTATGCCAAAGCCCTTGACTGTGTGGATCACAATAAACTGTGGAAAATTCTGAAAGAGATGGGAATATCAGACCACCTGATCTGCCTCTTGAGAAATCTGTATGCAGGTCAGGAAGCAACAGTTAGAACTGGACATGGAACAATAGACTGGTTCCAAATAGGAAAAGGAGTATGTCAAGGCTGTATATTGTCACCCTGCTTATTTAACTTCTATGCAGAGTACATCATGAGAAACGCTGGACTGAAAGAAATACAAGCTGGAATCAAGTTTGCCGGGATAAATATCAGTAACCTCAGATATGCAGATGACACCACCCTTATGGCAGAAAGTGAAGAACTAAAAAGCCTCTTGATGAAAGTGAAAGAGGAGAGTGAAAAAGTTGGCTTAAAGCTCAACATTCAGAAAACGAAGATCATGGCTTCTGCTCCCAACACTTCATGGGAAATAGATGGGGAAACAGGGAAAACAGTGTCAGACTTTATTTTTGAGGGCTCCAAAATCACTGCAGATGGTGACTGCAGCCATGAAATTAAAAGACGCTTACTCCTTGGAAGGAAAGTTATGTCCAACCTAGATAGCATATTCAAAAGCAGAGACATTACTTTGCCAACAGAAGTCCGTCTAGTCAAGGCTATGGTTTTTCCTGTGGCCATGTATGGATGTGAGAATTGGACTGTGAAGAAGGCTGAGTGCCTAAGAATTGATGCTTTTGAACTGTGGTGTTGGAGAAGACTCTTGAGAGTCCCTTGGACTGCAAGGAGATCCAACCAGTCCATTCTGAAGGAGAACAGCCCTGGGATTTCTTTAGAGGGAATGATGCTAAAGCTGAAACTCCAGTACTTTGGCCACCTCATGCGAAGAGTTGACTCATTGGAAAAGACTCTGATGCTGGGATGGATTGGCGGCAGGAGGAGAAGGGGACGACAGAGGATGAGATGGCTGGATGGCATCACTGACTCGATGGACGTGAGTCTGAGTGAACTCTGGGAGTTGGTGATGGACAGGGAGGCCTGGCATGCTGCGATTCATGGGGTCACAAAGAGTTGGACAGGACTGAGCGACTGAACTGAACTGAAAGGTCAGAATTTGTAGGGTTTGGGAGGAGGGTTGGGGTGAATATAACACTACGGTAAATTTATCAGGAAGTTCATACAGTGAATTAGTATAAGAAAATATGTAAGATTTGATTGTGACGACTTTGGAAGATTACCGGAATCCAGGACAAATCTTTATAAAAGTGGGGAATCATATTTCACAGGACGTTTCTGGACAAGCTTAGTTTAGCAAACAGGAAGAGTTGCAAGGACCGAAACTTATCCTTACATACTAGAGTCTGAAATGAAGTAATGGGTACCTAATAGCATGAAACAGGAGAGGTTTCCCAGGTGACTCATTGGTAAAGACTCTGCCTGCAATGCAGGAGATGCAGATTTCATCCTTGTGTCGGGAAGATCCTCTGGAGGAGGAAATGCCAATGCACTCCAGTATTCTTGCCTGGGAAATCCCATGGACATATGAGCCTAATGGACTACAGTCCATGGGAATGCAAAAGTCAGACACAGCTGAGCGACCAGGCATGAAACATGAAATGGAACATTTTATTTATTTTAATATAAATTTATTTATTTTAATTGGAGGCTAATTACTTTACAATATTGTATTGCTTTTGCCATACATTGACCTGAATCTGCCACGGGTGTACATGTGTTCTTCATCCTGAATGCCCCTCCCACCTCATTCCCCATCCCATCCTTCTGGGTCATCCCAGTGCACCAGCCCCTAGCATACTGTATCATGCATCGAACCTGCACTGGCAATTCGTTTCAAATATGATAATATACATGTTTCAGTGCCATTCTCCCAAATCATCCCACCCTCGCCCTCTCCCACAGAGTCCAAAAGATTGTTCTATACATCTGTGTCTCTTTTGCTGTCTCGCACACAGGGTTATCATTACCATCTTTGTAAATTCCATATATATGCGTTAGTATACTGTATTGGTGTTTTTCTTTCTGGCTTACTTCACTCAGTATAATAGGCTCCAGTCTCATCCACCTCGTTAGAACTGATTCAAATGTATTATTTTTAATGGCTGAGTAATACTCCATTGTGTATATGTAAGGAGATCCAACCAATCCATCCTAAAGGAGATCAGTCCTGGGTGTTCATTGGAAGGACTGATGCTGAAGCTGAAACTCCAGTACTTTGGCCACCTCATGTGAAGAGTTGACTCATTGGAAAAGACGCTGGTGCTGGGAGAGATTGAGGGCGGGAGGAGAAGGGGATGACAGAGGGTGAGATGGGTGGATGGCATCACCGACTTGATGGACAGAAGTTTCAGTGAACTCTGAAAGTTGGTGATGGCTTGGCGTGCTGTGATTCATGGGGTTGCAAAGAGTCGGACACGACTGAGCGACTGAACTGAACTGAACTGAATTGCTTATAGTAGTCTCTTATGATCCTTTGTATTTCTGTGTTGTCTGTTGTGATCTCTCCATTTTCATTTCTAATTTTATTGATTTGATTTTTCTCCCTTTGTTTCTTGATGAGTCTGGCTAATGTTTTGTCATTTTTATTTATCCTCTCAAAGAACCAGCTTTTGGCTTTGTTGATTTTTGCTATGGTCTCTTTTGTTTCTTTTCCATTTATTTCTGCCCTAATTTTTAAGATTTCTTTCCTTCTACTAACCCTGGGGTTCTTTGTTTCTTCCTTTTCTAGTTGCTTTAGGTGTAAAGTTAGGTTATTTATTTGACGTTTTTCTTGTTTCTTGACGTATGCCTGTATTGCTATGAACCTTCCCCTTAGGACTGTTTTTACAGTGTCCCACAGGTTTTGGGTTGTTGTGTTTTCATTTTCATTCACTTCTATGCAAATTTTGATTTCTTTTTTGATTTCTTCTGTGATTTGTTGGTTATTCAGCAGTGTGTTGTTCAGCCTCCATATGTTGGAATTTTTAATAGTTTTTCTTCTGTAATTGAGATCTAATCTTACTACATTGTGGTCAGAAAAGATGCTTGGAATAATTTCAATTTTTTTGAATTTACCAAGGCTAGATTTATGGCCCAGGATGTGATCTATCCTGGAAAAGGTTCTGTGTACACTTGAGAAAAAGGTGAAATTCATTGTTTTGGGGTGAAATGTCCTATAGATATCAATTAGGTCTAACCGGTCTATTGTATCATTTAAAGTTTGTGTTTCTTTGTTAATTTTCTGTTTAGTTGATCTATCCATAGGTGTGAGTGGGCTATTAAAGTTTCCCACTATTATTATGTTATTGTTGATTTCCCCTTTCATACTTGTTAGCATTTGTTAACAAGTGTAATACTTGTTACAATTGTTAACAAGTGTTAACAATACGTAATACTTGTTAGCATTATATATTGCAGTGCTCCTATGTTGGGTGCATATATATTTATAATTGTTATATCTTCTTCTTGGATTGATCCTTTAATCATTATGTAGTGTCGTTCTTTGTCTCTTTTCACAACCTTTGTTTTAAAGTCTATTTTATCTGATATGAGTATTGCTAATCCTGCTTTCTTTTGGTCTCTATTTGCATGGAAAATCTTTTTCAAGCCCTTCACTTTCAGTCTGTGTCCCTTGTTTTGATGTGGGTCTCTTGTAGACAACATATATAGGGGTCTTGTTTTTGTATCCATTCAACCAGTCTTTGTCTTTTGGTTGGGGCATTCAACCCATTTACATTTAAAGTAATTATTGAAAAGTATGACCCCATTGCCATTTACTTTATTGTTTTGGGTTCAAGTTTATACACCCTTTCTGTGTTTCCTGTCTAGAGAAGATCCTTCAGCATTTGTTGGAGAGCTGGTTTGGTGGTGCTAAATTTCTCAGCTTTTGCTTGTCTATTAAGCTTTTGATTTGTCCTTCATATTTGAATGAGATCCTTGCTGCATACAGTAATCTGGGCTGTAGGCTATTTTCTTTCTTCCCTTTAAGTATGTCTTGCCATTCCCTCCTGGCCTGAAGAGTTCCTATTGAAAAATCAGCTGTTATCCTTATGGGAATCCCTTTGTGTGCTATTTGTTGTTTTCCCCTTGCTGCTTTTAATATTTGTTCTTTGTGTTTGATCTTTGTTAATTTGATTAACACGTGTTGTGGGGTGTTTCACCTTGGGTTTATCCTGTTTGGGACTCTATGGGTTTCTTGGACTTGGGTGATTATTTCCTTCCCCATCTTAGGGAAGTTTTCAACTATTATCTCCTCAAGTATTTCCTCATGCTCTTTCTTTTTGTCTTCTTCTTCTGGGACTCCTATGATTTGAATGTTGGGATGTTTAACATTGTCCCAGAGGCCTCTGAGATTGTCCTCATTTCTTTTAATTCGTTTTTCTTTTTGTTTCCTGTTTCATTTATTTCTGCCATTCTATCTTCTACCTCACTTATCCTATCTTCTGCCTCTGTTATTCTACTGTTGGTTCCCTCCAGAGTGTTTTTTATCTCATTTATTGCATTATTCCTTATATATTGACTCTTTTTTATTTCTTCTAAGTCCTTGTTAAACTTTTCTTGCATCTTCTCAATCCTCGTCTCCAGGCTATTTATCCATAATTCCATTTTGTTTTCAAGATTTTGGATCATTTTCACTATCATTATTCAGAATTCTTTATCAGGTAGATTCCCTATCTCTTTCTTTTGTTTGGTTTGGTGGGCATTTATCCTGTCCCTTTACCTGCTGTGTATTTCTCTGCCTCTTCATCTTGTTTATATTGCTGTATTTGGGGTGGCCTTTCTGTATTCTGGCAGTTTCTGGAGTTCTTTTTATGGTGAGGTTTCCTCACTGTGGGTGGGGTTGTATGGGTGGCTTGTCAAGGTTTCCTGGTTAGGGAAGCTTGTGTCGGTGTTCTGGTGGGTGGAGCTGGATTTCTTCTCTGGAGTGCAATGAAGTGTCCAGTAATGAGTTATGAGATGTCAGTGGGTTTGGAGTGACTTTGGGCAGCCTGTATATTGAAGCTCAGGGCTATGTTCCTGTGTTGCTGGAGAATTTGTGTGGTATGTCTTGCTCTGGAACTTGTTGGCCCTTGGGTGGTGCTTGGTTTCAGTGTAGGTATGGAGGCATTTGATGAGCTCCTATCAATTAATGCTCTCTGGAGTCAGGAGTTCTCTGATGTTCTCAGGATTTGGACTTAAGCCTCCTGCCTCTGGTTTTCAGTCTTATTCTTACAGTAGCCTCAAGACTCCTCCATCTATACAGCACAAATAATAAAACATCTAGGTTAAAGATGAAAAGTTTCTCCACAGTGAGGGACACCCAGAGAGGTTCAAAGAGTCACATGGAGAAGACAAGAGGGAGGAGGGAGATAGAGGTGACCAGGAGGAGAAGAGGCAAGGGCAAGCTAGCCAGTAATCACTTCCTTTGTGCTCTCCACAGTCTGGACCACTCAGAGATGTTCACAGTTATACAGAGAAGGGAAGAGGGAGGAAGTAGACAGAGGTGGCCAGGAGGATAAAGTGGGGAATCAAAAGGAGAGAGACAGATCCAGCCAGTAATCAGTTCCCTAAGTGTTCTCCACAGTCTGGAACACACAAAGAGATTCACAGAGTTTGGTAGAGAAGAGAAGGGGGAGGGAGGAGATAGAGGCAACCTGGTGGAGAAAAAGGAGAGTCCAAAGGGGGAGAGAGCAGTCAAGCCAGTAATCTCGCTCCCAAGTAAAATGGGTACTGAAGATTGGGTTCTTAAAGGTACAAAATTGATAACAAATACCAAAAGGCAAAGTTTAAAAATCTAGAGTAGAGGTTGGATTCTCAAAAATATAATATTAAAGAAAAAAAAAAACATAGTCACAAAAATTATAAAATGTATATATATGAAGTTTGTTTTAAAAAATAGGGGGTTTTTTTTTTTTTTTAAAGTAATAGTAGGTTATAAAAATGAAAATTAAAGGAGTAATAGAGGACTTAAAATTAAATTTTTTCCTTTTAAATTTAAAGAATGATAATAGTAAAAATATATCTAGGACTTTCTCTGGTGTTGTTGTGGAGAGTGTGGGGTCAGTTCATTTTCAGATAGTTCCTTGATCCGGCTTATACTTCTCAAGATCTATAGGCCCCTTCCTATGTAGTTGGTGTAACTACAGGGTTTTAATCTATTGCACCTGTCACTTCCAAGGCGGTTCGCTCTGTTTTAGCTTCTTCTGTTTCCTCCTCTCTTCAGTGTCTAATTTCTGCTCTGACACAAGGGGGCGGTGGTGGACACTGTTTTAGGCTCACTTGTTCAGTCGTGCTGTGGGGAGGGAGGAACACTGCAAGCGAATAACACTGGCGTGTGCTCATAGTGTCTCGGCCACACTGGGTTTGCCTCTGCTTATGGCATGTGTGCTTTCCCTGTCTACACTGCTTAGGCTCTAGGTTGTTCTGCTGGGAACTGTCTAAGATGGGCCCTGGGTTGTATGCACTTCCCATGTCTAAGCTGCTCAGGTTCAGGCACTCGGGTACTCCTCAAAGGTGCAGACTTGGTTGGGCCTGCGTTTTGTGCCCTTCCCAAGTCCAAGCAGCTCAAGTGACCAGGTGCTTGGAGAGCACTGTCGCTGCAACTTATAGCCTCCCCCATCCCTGCCACTCGGTTTTCTGGGTGTACAACCAGCGCACCTTCTCAGATGTGCCTGTGTTTGTTCTGGGGAGCTGATCTCTGGCTGCGAGCCTCCCGGTGGATGTCGACCATCCAGAATCCCAAGAAGTCTTGGTTAGCAACGAAGCCTGCTTGCAGTTTGGTAGAGGATGCCTCTCTGGGGCCACAATTGCCCCCTTCTGGCTCTGGCTGCCCTCGCCTGCCTGTCTCTGGCGGGGAATGGGCCGGTCCGCAGCTGGCTAGCTCTACTCAGTCCTTTGTTCTATGAGCGGGCCTGGGGGTGTCTTAGGTTAGGGCTTTTCCCAGGGTAACTATCCCACAGTCTGGTTTGCTATCTCAAGTTAGTTCCCTTAGATTGCCCTCGGGGCATTCAGGCCGGAAGCAATGCAGCCTGCGCCTCCCTGCCCAGCCCCCGCTTGCTGGTGGCAGATGCAGGCATCGGCGCTGCTTCTCTGCTGGGATTTACCATTGGGCATGTAATCTGTGGATTTTAATTATTTATTTATTTTTCTTCCCAGTTATGTTGCCCTCTGAGGTTCCAAGGCTCACCACAGATTAGCCAGTGAGAGTGTGTCCTGGTGTTTGGAAACTTCTCTTTTTTAAGACCCCTTCCTGGGATGGTTCTCTGTGCCTACCTCTTTTGTCTCTGTTTTTATGTTTTATATTTTTTTCCCAGCTCCTTTTGAAGACAATGGGCTGCTTTTCTGGGTGCCTGATGTCCTCTGCCAGCATTCAGAAGTTGTTTTGTGGAATTTATTGAGCAATCAAATGTTCTTTTGATGAATTTGTGGGGGAGAAATTGGTTTCCCCGTCCTATTCCTCCACCATCTTAGGGCTGGCCCCAAGTGTCAAGATGGAACATTTTAATGTCCATCATTTACTAAAAATAACTTTATCCCATCAAAATAATAGTTGCAGAGCTAACAGTTTTTGAACATATACCATGTGGTAGGCTCTGCTTCTTAAGCTACAAAATGCTTGATACAAACAGAGAGAGTTATTAAAGAACTCAGAAGAAACATTCTCAATTCTTCGGCCATTTGAGTGATGTTGTTTGTATTCATTTTAGACACTTTACCATATTAAGAAAATTTGTTTTCTATCAAGTGATGCTTTTTAGCATCCATTGAATTGCTCACATGTTTTTTCTACATCTTCTTGCTAATGTGAAAAATCACATTGTCAATAAATGTTAAGCGCTAAATCATTTTTCAATTCTAAACATAATCAGTGTGGTTGATGCAACCTCCCTTGTTATATTTTGGAAGATTTGACTTGTTGACATTTTTATTGCATTTTAATCCATAGTAAAATGGTATCTTTATCAGATTCTAGTACAATAATTGGGCTTCCCAGGTGGCTCCATGGTAAAGAATCTCTTTGTCTAAGCAGGAGACCCAGGTTCAATCTCTGGGTCTGGAAGATCCCCTGGAGAAGAAAATAGCAACCCACTACAGCATTCATGCCTGGAAAATCTCATGGACAGAGGAGCCTGGCAGGCTACAGTCCGTGGGATTGCAAAAGACTCGAACATAACTGAGTGACGAGCATGCACATAGTACAATAGTCATGCTGAATCCATAAAATGATTCAGAAAGTTCTACCTCTTCTTCCCTTTTCTGGAAGGTTAAGATGGAGATTATACCTTACTTAAATATGTGGGGAAATATACAAACAAATCTTTCCTGAATCTGGAGTCTTGTTGTGATTCATTACTCTTTTGGTCATTGTGGATATTTTTTAAAAGCTTTAACTACATGTTTTAATTTATTTACATTATCTAACTGTATTGTCCCCAAGTTAGATATTTAAAAGGACTCAGAAGACTCTACAGCGACATACAGTAAGGGATCAGATGCAGTAAGAGAAAGACAACACGTGTTCCAAGTCTGAGGACACTCCATGCATGCACTGTCCTTGGACAGCTGTTCATGTGGATTACCGCTGTGTCCCCAGGCTGAATCTCAGTATCGGTTTGGGGACCCTTGGCTGGGAGTGCTCTTAGCATCCCTCTATATAACTAGAAGGGAGAAGGCAATGGCACCCCACTCCAGTACTCTTGCCTGGAAAATCCCATGAATGGAGGAGCCTAGTAGGCTGCAGTCCATGGGGTCACTAAGAGTCCGACATGACTGAGCGACTTCACTTTCACTTTTCACTTTCATGCATTGGAGAAGGAAATGGCAACCCACTCCAGTGTTCTTGCCTGGAGAGTCCCAGGAACAGGGGAGCCTGGTGGGCTGCCGTCAATGGGGTCGCACAGAGTCAGACACAACTGAAGAGACTTAGCAGCAGCAGCATATAACTAGAAACTTTGTTAAACTCCTCATGACTTCCCCCTCATCGTTATAGCATGCCAGAGAAAAGTTCTGTGTTCTGACATTCCCTGTTGTATATCCTTTCTTGAATTGGGGTTATCTTTGATTTCAGTCTCATTAATGCTGCTGAAATATTAAGGTCAAAATTTTATTTATAAATGATATTTTAAAAGTCAGGGCAATTGG
This sequence comes from Bos mutus, assembly GCF_027580195.1. Lineage (NCBI taxonomy): Eukaryota > Metazoa > Chordata > Mammalia > Artiodactyla > Bovidae > Bos > Bos mutus. The sequence goes on along the minus strand of NC_091640.1, from coordinate 9,817,504 downwards.
CAACATCGTGAAGTGAATCACAGTGGGACCTCTGCCTGTAATAAGTCAGCATTAGTGGGAGAAAAAGCTTTCATCACTCAAGCGTTCATCTTTGATATTAGGTCATGTGTCTGTATTATTATCTCCTAATCGGTCATCAGTCTGTCTTGTCGCTCCGACACAGGAGTCTAAATGGTAAAATATGATTCCCTGTGACAGAGTAACTTTTTCCCTTTTAATTTTTTCCCCAACACTCTCCGTATACGTCACTGTTCAGTTGAGGATAAGGAAGTAATTTTCAACTTGGAAGTCCGAGCACTCATCTTAACTGCCAAATGGCACAAAATAATTCCACTTGACAGAGGCTGGCACTGTATCTATAATGCTTCAAGTCACGAAATACTTTTCCAGAACTTTGTTCTTCTCTTCATTCTTCTTTTGCACTCTCTCACCTCTCACTCATTTTATCAATCCAGTTAAGCTGCACTTCTTTTTATTAAATAGAAGGCCCCAAGCATGCCAACTTATAACAGGCCCAACAGTAAGTCACACTGTAAATGGAGATTTCTTGACTTTTCCTTGGCATAATTTAAGCTCTTTACTCTGAGAACTTTTAAACTCTAGTTCTACTGTTCCATCTATGGTTAAAAAAATGTTCTAAATCAAATGATTAATAATATATGAGGCCCTATACTATATGCCTTCTTAGAGGCAAAGTAAAAATATAATTTTTTAAAAATAGTAGCATGCATGTTAAGTCACTTCAGTCACTATGGACTGTAGCCTGCCAGGCTCCTCTGTCCATGGGTTTCTCCAGGCAAGAACATTGGAATGGGTTGCTATGCCCTCCTCCAGGGGATCTTCCTGACCCAGGGATGGAACTCGCGTCTCATATGTCTCCTGCATTGGCAAGTGTGTTCTTTACTATTAGAGACACCTGAGAAGAGTCTCTTGACTTCAAGGAGATCCAACCAATCCATCCTAAAGGAGATCAGTCCTGGGTGTTCATTGGAAGGACTGATGCTAAAGCTGAAACTCCAATACTTTGGCCACCTGATGTGAAGAACTGACTCATTTGAAAAGACCCTGATGCTGGGAAAGATTGAGGGCAGAAGGAGAAGGGACAACAGAGGATGAGATGGTTGGATGGCACCACTGACTCAGTGGACATGAGTTTGGATAAACTCCGGGAGTTGGTGATGGACAGGGAGGCCTGGCGTGCTGTGATTTATGGGGTCACAAAGAGTCAGACACGATGGAGGGACTGAACTGAACTGAGAAGCCCTTTTAAAATAGTAGAACAAAAGCTAAATGACTGTGTCTATGGGAGAAATTTACAGAGGTTGGAAAAAAGCAGTATACACTGCAGTAGGCACTGCGTGAGTCAAGCCTCTTCCTAGTATCATGGGTTACATGAAACACACACACACCCTGTTGAGAAGCCTAGCAGAAAAAGAAGAGTGCCCTTTCTTGGTATAAATATTTACCTTAGTCTCTACTGTTCTACTCTCTACTATTCCTTTACCTGGGTTTGAAAATGGCTTTAATGCTGCCTGGCTGTGGGAAAATGAGAATTGCTTAACATTTTGTATGAAAATTGAATGGTGTATGAAAAATATAGAGAGGTAATGTTATCTTCTTCCTATAAACATATACTTGCTCCTAGCAATTTGTAAACCTACGGTCCAATCACCTTTATGCAATCTGTGTTTGAGTTGACTTGAACTTAAGTTCAAGTTACAGTATTTGTAAGTTTGCCCCTAGTGTTAAGCTTTAGCCTCTCTTCTTTGAAAGCCTGGGCTGCTAACCAGGCCACCTTTTCCTTTGTAGATCCTGGGTTTACGACCACTCCCTTCTCAGCACTGAGATGGTTGAAAGTTCTCCTGAGGTCTTTGGCCTTTTAGTTGATGCTCTGTTATTGACCTCTTTCTCCACCCAACTTAGCTTCTGCAGATGCTTTGAGACCCAGTGTGAAGCAGACCAGCAGGCTGACTTCTCTCTGGGTCCCTTTCTCCACGTCTTTGACTACTCAGCTTCAGACGTCCTTAGTAACCTCCTTAGTAACCTCCTTAGTAACCTCCTTAGTAACCTCCTTAGTAACCTCCTTAGTAACCTCTTAGTAACCTCCTTAGTAACCTCTTAGTAACCTCCTTAGTAACCTCCTTAGTAACCTCCTTAGTAACTCAGCAGCATGCTTCCGTTTTTGTAACATGGCAGAAAGTGAGACCCTGAACCCATTATAGCCTGTGAATCGTCAATTGTCTCAAATGCAAAATTAATGGAGAGTGATTGACTTGCCTGGATTCATGTCCCTCCTCCAAGGATCTTGGCAATTTCATCCTGACGAACTCAGTTGCTCTATGGTTCATTCAAAGGACTTGTTTTGTTTCTTCCCTCCCCGCAGTTTGTTTTGTTTTATGTCATCAGAAAAGTTTGATTAAAAACTACCCATTGCCTCCACAAGCAGATATATAGCAGTAGAACACATGGTGAAATTTACTTTGTTTATTTTCTAAGAAACATGGAGATAGAGGGTCACATAGGCTTTTAGTGGTCCAGCCAAAAATGGACTTCTGTTCCTTGAAAGAAGGAAGAAAAAGAAAGAAAGAGAGAGGGAAAAGAATGCCTGGTTTCCTGACATCCTATATTTCTATGCCAGTTTCCACTGTGTGAATTCAATTATTATACTGGAAATCAGATGTGATATGATTCATGAGACCATCGAAGGAATCATTATTTCAGTTAGACCAAAAAGATATCTACCATTTTCACTTATGTGGATCACTGTATATAACGCTACTCTTTGTTTGAGGCAGAGAGCAATTGTTTCTCAGTAAAAGTCTTTTTGTAGAAATAATTTTGTCTGGATATATTAATTTAACTTCTTATTTTTGATAATAATATTGAATTTTAAGAAATTAATTTTTCTGTATCAGTACATATAATGGCTAAATATTTTCAAAATTGAATATCACATGTTGACCAACATTTATTTCTTTCAATTGCAAAGATATTTATATTTTCTTAGTTTCCATTACTCACTTTTGAAACACGGTCCAATCTCCATGTTTACTCTAACTATGCTAAGCTATGTATTAAATCAATTTGTGGATAATTAACAGAAACATTTTTATGAATAATAAAAATAGAGATAAATTTGGAAATTATAGTGGTCTAAAGTCCTAACCTTTATCTAATACTTCAGGAAGCTATCAGGGATCACTCTTGTGATCCCATGAACTGTAACCTGCCAAGCTCCTCTGTCCATGGGATTCTCCAGGTGAGAATACTAGAGTGGGCTGTCATTTCCTTCTCCAGAGAATCTTCCCAACCCAGGAATCGAACCTGGGTCTCCTGCAAGGCAGGCAGATTCTTAACTGATTGAACTATGAGGGAAGCCCATATAAAATAATAAAAAAGAAATAAACTTGAAAATTATAGTGGCCTGAAGTCCTAACATTTATCTAATACTATATTTTTTTCAATAATTTCACCATATTACTTACTTTATACTTGCATGCTTCTAGGTCTATAAATTGTACTATACAAATATTAGCCAAATGTTATGTTACTCAAATTTATTCTGGTAATGAAAATAAAATGTGTTTTTTTTTATGAAATGTATAAAAACAAATATATAGATATATACAAATCAGCGCTAAGATCATCCATCAGTTCAGTCACGCAGTCGTGCCCAGCTCTTTGCAACCCCATGGACTGCAGCATGCCAGGCTTCCCTGTCCATCACCAACTCTTGGAGTTTACTCAAATTCATGTCCATTGAGTCAGTGATGCCATCCAACCATCTCATCCTCTGTCGTACCCTTCTCCTCCTGCCTTCAATCTTTCCTAGCGTCAGGGTCTTTTCTAATGAGTCAGTTCTTCACATCAGGTGGCCAAAGTATTGGAGTTTCAGCATCAGTCCTTCCAATGAATATTCAGGACTGATCTCCTTTAGGATTGACTGGTTGTATCTCCTTGCAGTCCAAGGGACTCTCAAGAGTCTTCTCCAACACCACAGTACAAAAGCATCAATTTTTTGGTTCTCAGCTTTCTTTAGAGTCCAACTCTCATGTCCATACATGACTACTGGAAAAACAATCCATAGATAAGCTAAATTACATAAAATATTTATTTGATAATTTTAATAAGATTTTTAAAGTACTGAAAGATAATTAATGAATATCTATATATCATGTGTGTTTATACATGCACACATGGTCAGATTTTGTGTAATTCTTTTTGTTATAAGCCTGTGTTAGATTCATAGCAAAAATGAGGGGGAAATACAATAATATCTTGTACACCCCCTGCCCAACACAGGCATAGCCTCCCCAAATGTACCTATCACCCCATCAGAGTGATAGGTACATTTGTTATAGTTGAAGAACCTAATTGGATGCAGTGTGATCAGCCAAAGACCATAGTTTACATTACATTACATTCCACTTTTGTGTGAATATCCTGTGGATTTGGACAAATAGATAATGACACGTATCCATCATTATGATAGCATACAGAGTATATTCACAGAGTAATTTTGCCCTAGAAACCCTCTGTTTTTTGCCTATTCACTCCTCCCACATCCTCAATCCCTAACAAACAGTAATCTTTTTACTCTGTCTTTAGTTTTGTCCTTTTCAGAATGTCATGCTCCTGAATCATACACTATGTAGGCTTTTTAGTCTTTCACTTAGTAATATGCATTTAAGTTTCTTCCATGTCTCTTCTTGGATTGATACCTTGTTGCTTTTAGTGCTGAATAATATACTGGCTTTGATATGTAATTTAATTTCACTGTAATCAGATCTTACTATGTATGAACTGACTCCTTTTAGATTTATTTTGACTCAGTAGGTGTGCCAAAATATGACCCATTTTGATAAATACTCCGTATGCTTTTGGAAAGAATGTGCATTCATTCTCCTGATGCTGTTAAGAGAGGTTTATCCAAGTCATGTCCATCAAGTCGTTTGAAAGCACTGCTAACTCTTCTGTTTTCTCACTCATTTTCTATCCACCTACTCTATCAATTGTTCAGAAAAGAAGTGTTAAAATTTCTGACTATATATGTGTGTTTCTCTGTTTAAAATATTCTATCAGTCCTTGTTTCATATAAATTAAAGCTTTGTTCTTAGGTACATAAATCCTTACATTAGTTATGCACTCCTCATTAGTGAACTCCGTTATCATCAGGAAATATCCACTTACCCTTTGTAATACTATTTGTTCTGAAACCTACTTAACAACATCTCTAGTTTTCTTCTCATTGTTATTGGTATATTATAACTTAGTCTATCCTTTATCTTTTCCTCTTTTTGTGTTTTTATATATGAAGCAACCTTCCTATAGGGCTTTCCAGGTGGTGCTAGTGGTAAAGAACCCACCTGCCAATGCAGGAAACACAGGAGATGAGAGTTCGACCCCTGTGTTGGGAAGATCCTCTGGCATAGGAAGTGGCAACCCATTTCAATATTCTTGCCTGAAAAATCCCATGGACAGAGCAGCCTGGTAATGTATAGTCCATGGGACTGCAAAGAGTTGGACACAACTGAGTGACCGAGCACAAAGTTCCAACAGGCAACATGCAGTTAAGTCTTACTTGTGTGGGTGTGTCTATTTTCAATCAATGACCTTCAATGTGCTAGTCCACATGTTTTATGTTGTCACAAAAATATAAATCAGAAAGCTCTGCATTCAGATAAATAAGCTCATATATACCCAGCTAGCCATATGTAACACAAAAAGGCAGAACAGTTGATACAATGGTAATATTCACAGTTCTCTGAAGATGCAACAATATTAAGACAATCTGAAATATAACTTAATTCTGATAATTTAGGCAATTATACAAATTGCTAATGAAACCTGCTATTAAAGTTTTTGAATTGTGTTAAAAATAAGGTATCAATAGTATATTATATAAAACATGACACAAGTCAGTATTTTACCATTCGTCATTTCTTAGTCCAGCAGATCAGGGGCAGAAGAAGCAAATAACAAAGTGAAAAACACTTTCACAGAGAAAATAGCTGAACCTGCAAATCAGCAGCAGTCTCTCATGCTGATTGGGTTCGATTGGGGGAAAATGAAAAGCTACAGGGAACAAGATATGAAAAGCAATTGAAAAACCAGGTGAACTGGATAAAGAAAAATAACACCCTACCACATTTCAAATGCTCATCAGAGGAAAGCAGTAATTATAGGCAAAATAAAATGTTTCTCAATGTTATCAAAAACCTGAAATGATTAGTTTAAAAGATATGTCACACATATCCTACTCTGTCTCTAGGGAAAATAATTTCATTATGACATGGTTGCAGCCTTTAACCAATAGAACTTGTGATTTGATTTTAATCACTGTTTACTATTTTATTTTCTGGACTGCAAGTTAGTTTCTCAAACAGAAATTGCTTACTCTCTTAGTTCACACTTGTTAGAAATAGCTATCTTTGTGATATGATTGCTATTGCTAATAAGTCCAGATATATTAAGTAATCACTCCTCTAAGCTCAGTATTCTTAGCAAAATTTGGCCCCTGCCCAAAAAAAAGATACACCATCAGTTCAGTTCAGCCGCTCAGTCATGTCCAACTCTTTGCAACCCCATGAATCACAGCACACCAGGCCTCACCAACTCCCAGAGTTCACCCAAACTCATGTGCATCGAGTCGGTGATGCCATCCAGCCATCTCATCCTCTGTTGTTCCCTTCTCCTCCTGTCCCCAATCCCTCCGAGCATCGGGGTCTTTTCCAATGAGTCAACTCTTCACATGAGGTGGCCAAAGTATTGGAGTTTCAGCCTCAGCATCAGTCCTTCCAATGAACACCCAGGACTGATCTCTTTTATGAAGAACTGGTTGGATCACCTTGCAATCCAAGGGACTCTCAAGAGTCTTCTCCAGCACCACAGTTCAAAAGCATCAATTCTTCAGTGCTCAGCTTTCTTCACAGTCCAACTCTCACATCCATACATAGCAGCTGCCAAATTCAAGGTGGCCTTGTGTCGACATCCATGAAATTTCTATTATGAAATCCCCAAAACAGGTTAGATTTGTCCTATAACTTCTACCATAATCTAAAGCTGAAATATCTAATCATCTTAGACATGGAGATTCCTTACACACTTCAAATATCTCTATGGACCCTTACAGTTGAATTTTTTATATCAAAGCAAATAGCAAATGACAATGGTCTCCATGAATTCAGTGAAAGTGTAGTTGCATATCTGACTCTGCGACCCCATGAACTGTAGTCTCCCAGGCTCCTCTGTCCATGGAATTCTCGAGGCAAGCATACTGGAGTGGGTAGCCATTCCCTTCTCCAGGGGATCTTCCCCACCCAAGGTTCCAACTCAAGTCTTCTGCACTGCAGGCAAATTCTTTATCATCTGAGCCACCAGAAAAGCCCCAAATTCAGTAACATTTTTAAAACATACTAAGGACATTGACAATGCTTGTTTTCCATGGGGACTGGGAACACTTTCTAATAAGCAGTGAAAGCGAAAGTGAAGTCGCTCAGTCGTGTCCGACTCTTTGCAACCCCGTGGACTGTAGCCCACCAGGCTCCTCCATCCATGGGATTCTCCACGCAAGAATACTGGAGTGAGTTGCCATTTCCTTCTCCAGGGGATCTTCCCAACCCAGGGATCGAACTTAGATCTCCTGCATTGCAGGCAGACGCTTTAACCTCTGAGCCACCAGGCATTACCTTCTAATAAAAAGGGCTTCCCTGATAGCTCAGTTGGTAAAGAATCTGCCTGCAATGCAGGAGACACTGGTTCGATTCCTGGGTCAGGAAGATCTGCTGGAAAAGGGATAGGCTACCCACTCCAGTATTCTTGGGCTTCCCTTGTGGCTCAGCTGGTAAAGAATCAGCCTGCAAAGAGGGAGATCAGGGTTCCATCCCTGGGTTGGGAAGATCCCCTGGAGAAGGGAAAGGCTACCCACTTCAGTACTCTGGCCTGGAGAATTCCAGGGGCTGTATAGTCCATGGGGTCACAAAGAGTGGGACATGACTGAGAGACTTGCTTTTTCACTTCTAGTAAAAAGATTCCTAATAACAAGATGTGTAAACTTGTTGCCATGTATTTTTATCTATTAATCTTTTCTGAAAGTTTAAAATATAGTAACTAAAAGTGCTAATCAGTGGTGAAATAATGCAGTAGTTAGTAATTTGAAACTTTTTTATATATGTAGGTCATAACCATAAAGCATTTAAATCCAATAATGATTCAGTCATTTAATAACATTGTTATTTCAGTCATGGTCAAAAGCATTTTAATAGATTTAATAATTAATTTTAATATCTGATATATTGCACACAATTATTTGAAAGTCCAATTAACAAAATACCTTAATTAAAATGCTTTATATCTGATGTAATAGAATTAAGCTAATAAAGTCACACAGATTGTTGATGTACCCTCAACCTCCTAAAATAATAGATAAACCTGTGGAATTTTGGTAGCAGCAGCATTCTTATCTTTTATTAGGAAGACTGATGCTCAAACTAACTGAAAGATGAGAAGAAGAGATGACAGGACCAGCAGTTTCTGGACAAAAGTATACTTATGTATTTTATACACTCAAGAATTCTTGATCCATTGACAAAACATATACATATTTTTTAAAATCATTGACAGAAATATACATAGAGAATGATATTTAATGTGTATTTAAAACAGGTTTAATTTCCAATAAATTAAATACTTTTATTAGTCCTTTTAGGAGAAGGAAATGGCAACCCACCCCTATGGACAAAGGAGCCTGACAGACTATAGTCCACTGGGGTCTCAAGAGTCAGACACGACTAAGCGACTAAATCACTACCAACCCATTAGTCCTTTTATACAACTTCATAATATTTATTTGACAAACTCATTTCTAGGGATAAGAGTGAGAATTACAACCAGTAATCAAGAGGATCTTTATTGTGTCAAGTGCTTTGCATTGAATATTACATGTATTCCTTATGATAACTCTATGAGTTAGGTGCTATTTCATTGTGTATATAATAAACAAGGAAGTTAAAGCTTAGAAGGTTAAATAATTCACACAAAGTTCCATAGCATCATAACATGGATTCATGCTACTCCTAGGGTTTTATCTTTTTTTTTTTTTTTTTTTGAGGTTGTAGAACTAAAAGAAGCAAAACATTAAAATACTCTGTCTAGCTGCACTAATGCAAACAATATATATTTCTTTATATTAATTATACAAACTAATATTTATTGGACACTTACTAAATATCAAATAAAGTTGCACATCCTTTAGACATAATAACTAAGTGGTAACCTCAGAAAATATCTAGGAGAAGATTAAACTTGTCTCTAATTTGTAGACAGAAAATACAGGCACAGAGGTATTCATTAAATTGCTTAAGGCTCAGACAAAATGGAGCAACAAAGAAGAGATTTACATTCTTGGAACAATGAAAAACTTTTGATAAAATATTTTTTTTAAAACAATGAACTGCAGGACACTAATATCAAGCAGCAATGGATACTGATTCCTGAGAGATGGGAAGCGAAGGACATGGGTCCTATACATACTCAAGGTTACTTCTTTCAGAGCATCTACAAGTAGTAGTTTATGGGGGGGATCCCAGACAGCAACTCAGTGGACTCCAGGAACAAAATTGACGGAATTCACAGGAGACTATATTACAGAGGAGAAAGAACCTTCAGGATCTGGAGAGGCGAGAAACAACCTATCATACAGAAATAGGGAGCAGGACCAAGGAGCCACTCAGGGCCAGGAGCAGAGCTGACTTCCACCAGCCAAACAGAAAAGGATAATTTATAGGGCAACAGGTGGAGCACTTAGATCCTGCCTCACTATCTAGCCCTGCATAGACAGTCCTATATTAAACATAGTCCTACTCTCACCTCATAAATCTTTAAAAGCAAGCACCAAAAGCATCAAACTTTCCAAATAACTGAACTTCATCCCAGAACAGAGCTCAAGAATATTTATAGAAATGCAAAAATATCAGACACCAATAACTTAAAATTTACCATGTCTAACATCCAAAGATCACCGAGTGTGAGAAGCTGTAGAAAAAACAACCTATAATGATTAAAAAGTTCGTAATAGAGCCATGATCTACACTGATGTCAGAATTCCAGGATAATAAAATTGAAAGTTATTCCTACCACATTCTGCATGTTCAAAAGTTAAGTAGAGTCATGGAAGTTAAAAAAAATATTCAGAAAAAAATGTATGATTGATGGCACAGTTTATCAAATGGTACATTGTAAATGCACAATTTAAAATATTTAGTTTATCATATGCAATGTATGCCTTAGTAAACCTGTAAAGGGGAAAAAGAAAAAAGACAGTATAGAAATAAATGAAGAAATACTGACTAAGGCACACAACTGAACTTCAGACCAGAATGTAAGCCCCAGTTTTTTCACTCTAGTGCCCTTACCCACTCCACTGGAACAGCTCTGGTAGAATTTGTTAGCAGAGAGTCAACATGAAGTACTGCTGTGAGTCACCTGCCGTGCAATTTCTTAAATATGAAGCACTGTTTGCTTTTAATATGTGAGCAAAAAATTCATGATTTCTTTGGCATAGCCAGTCAAGGAAGAATTAGCATTAGGCCCCCTATTCTTTTTCACTAACTTAACTGAGGATTATGTACTGATATTGAAACAATAATGATTCATTATCCCTTTCTCATGTCCTCACTATAATATCAATATTATATTTCATAGTTTTTAAATATTCATAATCTGAAGATTATAAATTGGACAAAATATCATACCCATGTCTCGAGTTGATTTTACAAAATAATAAATATATAAAAACAACAACAAAAACCACAAAGCATACATTAGAGCATGGCTTGACTGGAAGCTCACCGTGTACCTAGAATCAATCAACTTCTTTCCTTTACCCAGAGAACTTTTTTTCTGAAAGTCATATCCAAGCTTCATTCAAGCTGAAACTACTTGTCTACTGACATAATCCAATGACCCAAATCTTCTTTCATCTGCTTCTTTCGACTTTGTGTCCTCTACGTGAGTTAGAAAACTCAGCCAACCTGAAACCAATTCCCAACAGCCCAGGTCCCATCTGCATCAAGCCTTTGCCCACGTGATTATGCATACCATGCTCTCACTGTAGCCCACAGAGGCTCTCACCCCAAGGTTTCCTGGTTACAAGTGTGTTCTCCTGGAAATGAGCCTCTTTGATCCCCAAAGCCCATTAGCTCAATTCAAAGAGCCCTTAAATTTTGCATTTTCACCCTGGACCCAGTGAGTCCCGTTGTATGTAAAACATCAGGGTGTGTATGCTTCATAGCGTCTTCCGATCCTGACTGTTCAGCATCAGTCACCTCCTCTTGTCACTTCTGTTGAAGTGCTTTCCTGGAATTCAGGGTCCTGTCTACCCCAAAATCTCCAAGTCCCTCCTGGATTCCTTCTGTTTCACTCATGTCCACTGCCCTCCTACAAGCTCATTTCTTAACTCTTACTTTTTTGTTTTTTTTAATAAACTAGTTGACTCCTTAAAACTTCAGTTATTACAGAAATCTTGTGATAGTATCTTATCCCTCATATAGGAACCTGTGACTGACACAATATTCTGTGAGATTTATTTCCAACAACATGGCCTCATTCCTTTCCACTGTGCATAGGTTTCCCCATTTTCACAACTTAAACAGTGATGTTTCAATAATTATTTTTATAAAACATGGCTTGGTAAAAAATCCTCACAAAATATAAGCCTATTTCAATTTAATTGATTTAAATAAAAATTGTAAAACTATTACTGACTTAAAATTCATGACACAACATAATTATTTGAATTAAAAAGCAATTATATCATATATACTCTTGAATATGATTGTGTGAAAAATTCTGATTTCTATAGTTTTGTATATAATTTTGCATTTCTTCATAATTTAGATAATACTTGGGGAATGATGGGAGAAAAACAATTATTTTAACAACAATACTAGGAATCCATCTTTTAAGATTTAAATATCCATTCAGTCAGTTCAGTCACTCAGTCATGTCTGACTCTTTGCAACCCCATGGACCACAGCACACTAGGCCTCCCTGTCAATCACTAACTCCCAGAGTTTACTCAAACTCATATCCATTGAGTCAGTGATGCCACCCAACCATCTCATCCTCTGTCATTCCCTTCTCTTGCCTTCAATCTTTCCCAGCATCAGGGTCTTTGCAAATGAGTCAGCTCTTCTCATCAGGTAGCCAAAGTATTATCAGGTGGCCAAAGTAATATCTATTAGATGTGAGCATATTGCTGTAATCATCGTACAAAACATTGAAAAGTCATGCCATTTTGTACAATGATGAAGATACCCATAGCCACCAAAATTATCCTTAAAGTAGCACTTAAATTATAGAAGACTTCCTTTTAAGTATAGCAAGAGAGTTCCAGAAAAACATCTATTTCTGCTTTATTGACTATGCCAAAGCCTTTGACTGTGTGGATCACAATAAACTGTGGAGAACTCTTCAAGAGATGGGAATACCAGACCACATGATCTGCCTCTTGAGAAACCTGTATGCAGGTCAGGAAGCAACAGTTAGAACTGGACATGGAACAACAGACTGGTTCCAAATAGGAAAAGGAGTATGTCAAGGCTGTATATTGTCACCCTGCTTATTTAACTTATATGCAGAGTACATCATGAGAAACGCTGGACTGAAAGAAACACAAGCTGGAATCAAGATTGCCGGGAGAAATATCAATAACCTCAGATATGCAGATGACACCACCCTTATGGCAGAAAGTGAAGAGGAACTAAAAAGCCTCTTGATGAAAGTGAAAGTGGAGAATGAAAAAGTTGGCTTAAAGCTCAACATTCAGAAATCGAAGATCATGGCATCTGGTCCCATTACTTCATGGGAAATAGATGGGGAAACAGTGGAAACAGTATCAGACTTTATTTTTTTGGGTTCCAAAATCACTGCAGATGGTGACTACAGCCATGAAATTAAAAGACGCTTACTCCGTGCAAGGAAAGTTATGTCCAACCTAGATAGCATATTCAAAAGCAGAGACATCACTTTGCCAACAAAAGTCCCTCTAGTCAAGGCTATGGTTTTTCCTGTGGTCATGTATGGATGTGAGAGTTGGACTGTGAAGAAGGCTGAGCACCGAAGAATTGATGCTTTTGAACTGTGGTGTTGGAGAAGACTCTTGAGAGTCCCTTGGACTGCAAGGAGATCCAACCAGTCCATTCTGAAGGAGATCAGCCCTGGGATTTCTTTGGAAGGAATGATGCTAAAGCTGAAACTCCAGTACTTTGGCCACCTCATGCGAAGAGTTGACTCATTGGAAAAGACTCTGATGCTGGGAGGGATTGGGGGCAGGAGGAGAAGGGGACGACAGAGGATGAGATGGCTGGATGGCATCACTGACTCGATGGACGTGAGTCTCAGTGAACTCTGGGAGTTGGTGAAGGACAGGGAGGCCTGGCGTGCTGTGATTCATGGGGTCGCAAAGAGTCGGACACGACTGAGTGACTGAACTGAACTGAACTGACCCTCATATGTTGCTTTTAAATTGCTATAAATTGCCCAAATCACAATGCAAAGTTACAGACCAATAAATCTAAAAACAAAAGTGAGAAAAGTGTGGTTGCTCAGTCTTTTCCGACTCTTTGTTATTCCGTGGACTGTAGCCCTGCAGGCTCCTCTGACCATGGAATTCTCCAGCAAGAATACTAGAGTGAATAGCCATTCCCTACTCCAGAGGATCTTTCCAACTCAGAGATCAAACCCACATATCTTATGTCTCCTGAGTTGGCAGGCAGGTTCTTTACCACTAGCATCACCTGGAAAGCCCTAAAAAACAAGAATCAGTCCGTTCCGTTGCTCAGTCGTGTCTGACTCTGCGACCCCATGAATTGCAGCATGCCAGGCCTCCCTGTCCATCACCAACTCCTGGAGTTCACCCAGACTCACGTCCATCAAGTCAGTGATGCCATCCAGCCATCTCATCCTCTGTCATCCCTTTCTCCTCCTGCCCTCAATCCCTCCCAGCATCAGTCTTTTCCAGTGAATCAACTCTTCACATGAGGTGGCCAAAGTACTGGAGCTTCAACTTTAGCATCATTCCCTCCAAAGAACACCCAGGGCTGATCTCCTCCAGAATGGACTGGTTGGATCTCCTTGCAGTCCAAGGGACTCTCAGGAGCCTTCTCCAACACCACAGTTCAAAAGCATCAATTCTTTGGCACTCAGCTTTCTTCACAGTCCAACTCTCAGATCCATACATGACCACAGGAAAAACCATAGCCTTGACTAGACGGACCTTTGTTGGCAAAGTAATGTCTCTGCTTTTCAATATGCTAACTAGGTTGGTCATAACTTTTCTTCCAAGGAGTAAGTGTCTTTTAATTTAGTTATAGTCAAATATAACCACCTATGAAACATCTATCTATAAATATATTTTTGTATTATTTATCTATACTTATTTGCATTTTCTAGTTGGATAAATTATTTCAATGTTCTAGTCAAATTAAAAAGCATTTTGTTGATTGAAGCAACTTCTAATCCCAACAGATGAGGCAATGCAGACCCAAAAGTTTCGTAAGTGCTAGAGGTTTATCCTGCTTTCATGGAAGCCTCACTAAAACTCGGTTGCATGCAGACATTGGGTTCCACCTCAATGATAATGAGTTGTAGAAGAAGAAATCCATTTCTTCAATTACCTCGTGGCAGCACTAAGTTAATATTCTGTCCTAAGGTGGCAGCGAATGATTTATTAGCATTGTCATTACTGGAGTGATGTCCAACTGCACAGATGATAGGCCGGTGAAAACCACTGTCGATGTAATATCTCTGTAATGGCATGATCCTGATGACTTGAGGGAAAACATTATTAAGGAAACACCAAGCTGATTACTTGCCTCTGTAATACATCATTAATTTGATGTCACTACTAAGATATATAAGTGTAATCTATAATCAGCAAAGTGAAAGGTGGCAGCCAGACTTTCATCTAAGTAATCTATTAAAGGATTTATTTTTGAAAACTTTATTCTAAGTACTTTGGGGAAGGTTTGGTGAATTAAGGTTATTTAAAGATGAAGGTGATATATTCAAGTTGTAGAACAAGTATAGTAGAAATATTTGGTTGATTCACTGTTAGTTTCATTGGGAGAAGAGTCAAGCAATGGCCCTGCCCAGAATTTTTGGTTTAATCAAGAATTCCATCTCAATAATGGCAAGCTAATTTAAGATATGTGGCAAGTGCCTTAGTTTTAAAAGCATTTTGAAGTGTTTAAACTTCCATTTTGATGATGTTTCTTAATAATATTTTTGAGGAAGGAATTGTGAGGCTTTTTAAATAATTAAGCAGTTAGATATTAAAATCTACTTATCTCATGGAACTGCAGTAGCACAGTGGGGGGATAAGATATAAGGTGGGTATTGAAGATTCTTATCTCTCATGCCAATAATAATCCATGATTTTAATCAACTCAGCCTTCTAGACATCAGTTTTTTTCATCTATAAAACAGTTTTAATGTAAATAAGGTGATCTCCATGATTATAGTTGAATTTGAGTCAAAGGACTTCCTTTAGAACAAAAAAGCAATTATTCAACATAGTCTTTCAAAAATAATAATGGGAAAAAAAACCCTATATGCTTGATGTTTCACAAGAGATAATTTCCTAACCATGTGAAAATGTAAAGCTACTCTCTGTTTCCTTAAGTTTGTGGATAAGATTGTTTACTAATATATTACAAACAGTATGTTTAGTTTATCATAAGATTAAAAGATAACACCAAACAATCCTTAGAAATACATTTCTTCATGAACATAGCCCCCAGTGCATTTGCCCACCAATTCTCAAAAAACACCTGCACAATTCTGTGCTTAGAGAGGCTAAAGAATTCTTGTCATTATGAGAGTCTCAAATATAAAATATTACTGGATATTTAAGTAAAACCAATTGTGAAAGTATTCATCCTAAGATTTTTAATTCTCCATTTAGAAAAACAAATAAAAACTACATCCAGAAATTATATTAAAATTCAATTAATGCCATAGCCAAACCCTTTATGTATATGAATTTCCTAATCAGGACATTTTTCACGCAACTCTATTTTCCAAAAAATTGCTATTTTCCCAGGGTGTTTTGCAATAGACTCTCTTCTGTTGTGGATTTGGCTAAAAGTAGCAACTCTTTTATAGAATTCAGTAAGGCTTTGCTTATTTAAACAACATTCATAACTGAAGAAAGAGGAAACATAAGGAAAACACAGTGTAATTAGAATGAGTAGGAAAGCAAGGAAGAAAGTTCATATTTGATTTACTAATATGCAAACTTTTTGCTTTCCTTTTTGTCTCCAAGTTTCTTGGGGAATAATTGACATACAAATAATGGAACATATTTAATGTACGTAATTTAAAGAGTTTGGACATACAAGCATACCTGTGATGCCATCTCAACAAACAGAGAAATACATATACGCAACACCTGGAGTCCCAAAGAGTCAGACACGACTGAGCAACTAACACACATACACACACACTCCACCTCACAGAGAGGTTTTTGGTTTTTCGAAGTTTTGTTTTGTAAAACACTTATCATGAAACCTACCCTTTAATACATTGTGAAGAGAACAATACCGTACTGTTACCTATTTATACTACTTGGCTTTCTATAACAGGCCTGTTTCACTTAGAATAATGGCCTCTGGGTCCAGCCACGTTGCAGCAAGTAACAGAGCTGTCTTACTTTATGAAGCTGAATAAAATTTCATTGTATGTATATACCATTTTATTTACACATGAATCTGTGGATGGATATTTACATTGCTTCCATATCTTAACTATTATGAATAAAGTTGCAATAAACGTGGGAGTACAAATATCTCTTTCAGATCCTAATTTCAATTCTTTTGTAAATATACCCAAACACTGGACTGTGAACATTTGGAAGTCTGTTTTTAATTTTTTGAGGGTCTTCCACATTCTTTTTCCATAGTCGTCTCACTCTTTTACATCCTCATCCACTGCATAACAGTGTCCCAATTTCTCCACACACTCACCAATATTTATCTTTTGTTTTTATTTTTTAGTAGCCATCCTGAAAGGTATGAAGTAATATCTTACTGTAGTTTTATTTTAATTTCACTGATGATTATTAATGTTGAGCATCTTGTAACATACCGTTACCCTTTTGTATGTCTTATAAGAAATATCTGTTCAAGTCCTTGGCTCATTGTTTAATTGGGCTATTTTGTTTTATTTTGCTATTGAGTTGTATGAGTTCCTCATATATTTTCAATACCAACATCTTATCAGATATGTAGTTTAAAAATATTTGCTCCTACTCTGTAGATTTCCTTGTTGTGCAGAGTAAAAAGGCAAAACTTAATATTAAAGCATGATTCTGAGAAATGGAGTATTTCCCGCCATATCAGTAAATAAGGATGTCACAGTTATCAACAATTCCAGCCCCCCATCGTGAATTCCTGAGCCCTAAGTGTACTCAGGAAGGAGAATACCTGTGTGATTTGGCAGCCACTAGGCTGCATCCACTTTCTACAATGAGCACTAAGGACTCAGGATGTGAAAAGCGCAGGATACTGGCCCCAGATAGCTGTGATGCATACAAGAGGGACGAATTCAGTTGCACCCAGACTCTTACATCTTCCCATATAGAGAAAAACACTGCTGCTGCTGCTGCTGCTAAGTCGCTTCAGTTGTGTCCAACTCTGTGCGACCCCAGAGACAGCAGCCCACCAGGCTCCCCTGTCCCTGGGATTCTCCAGGCAAGAACACTGGAGTGGGTTGCCATTTCCTTCTTCAATGCATGAAAGTGAAAAGTGAAAATGAAGTCGCTCAGTCGTGTCTGACCCTCAGCGACCCCATGGAACGCAGCTTTCCAGGCTCCTCTGTCCATGGGATTTTCCAGGCAAAAGTACTGGAGTGGGGTGCCATTGCCTTCTCCAGAGAAAAACAGTAAATTTCTTAAATTGAGATGTCTGGGGTTTTTTTCTTTTTAATTCATTAAAAAAAACTTTAAATGATCAGACTACCTGCCCTTTGCTGCAAACTTCTATATAACCTGGCCCCTCACCCCACCTCCTCAGAGCAGCTCTCTCAGGGCTACTTGAGATGCTGCTTCCTGGGCTTAAGTCCTAAAAATTTCTGCCAAATAAAACATAACTCTCAACTTTTAGGTGGTGGCTATTTTTAAAGTCGATAATACCAACAAAAGCCTTTGCCCATTGGAGATGGTGTGGTGTACTGATGTGTGGCATAGATGGTGGGTCCTTATCACAGTTATTTAGCAGCACATACTTTAAATATTCTGTAAATTTGGTTTACCTTAAGATTTAAGTCTTTACCAAGGGTCTTGGAAGCACTTACGAAAATTTTTACCATTATCAGGTTGCTGACTGTGTGCCTTAAACAATATTGTGCATGTTTCCTAAATAACAAAAGTAATTTGGCTCCAGAGAAAGTAAGTGAACTGCTATAGAATATCCCTATTGTTGCTAGCTCCAGGAAATGTATTGAATCTTTTGGTAAAAGAAGCTCTGTGTCTCTTGAACATATGTCTGAGTTTGCCATTTTAGGCTTGTGTTTCTACTTTAGAATTGACTCAATATGCTGCTGGTACTAAATAATTAACAGAGAAATGGCTATTGGAGGGGCTGATCCTTATACTCAGCTATATCTATTAAGAAATCACAGCATTTTAAGTGGCAACTTATCCAGTTGAATGGAGTGAGCCAATATCAATACCAAAAAAAAAAAAACCACACAAATCAAAGTATAGCAAAAGTGAAAATAGCTCAATTTATCTTCTTTCACTGCTTTTCTAATGGCTACACAGTCTTAAGGCTGTTTCAATTCCTGTACCTAATACCCTCATCCCATGAGCACCAGGACTCACAGCAGTTAGTTTCTCTAATGTTTATTATCATTTTTAAAGTGAAGACTTCAAAGTCAGTACTCATGGGTTCCAATTCTAGGCAAACTCTATTTCTTTGTATTTTTATCTTGCAAGAAAGAGAGAACTAAGGTTCACAAACTCTGGATTCACTCATTCTTCATGCCCTCTCCCTACCACAAATTCATGATTTAAGATTATATAATTAATACACATTAAAATAATTAAATAAAACTTATTTTCTGCATGATGTTAATGAAAAGAAATTGCTTTAATAAGGGCCCCCAAACTACAAAAATACTAATTTTAAATATTTTAGTAAAATTATTTTAAAAATAACTAAATGTTTTCCATTACTAAAGTCACTTTTATATTGACATCTCTAATTTTAATATAACATGCATGCTCACTCTTGCTTGACTCTTTGCAACCCTTTGGACTGTTGCCCACAGGCTCCTCTGTCCACTGATTTCTCAGGCAAGAATACTGGAGTGGACTGCCATTTTTTCTCTAGGGGACCTTCCCGATTCAGGGATTGAACCCAACTCTCCTGTGTCTTTTGCATTAGCAAGTGGATTCTTTCCCTGCTGAGCCATCAGAGAAGTTCCTATTACAATGAGAGCAGTTAGTAATCTTCATTCACTTTCTTGTGTTATCATCAGTTTCCTATCTTTTTTTCAAGTAGATACTACTTAATAGCATCTAAAAATAATCCCTGTAAAAATATATATAGAAAAAAAAATGAACACTTGCAAATATCAAAAAGCCAAAATTTGCCAGAAACTGAGAGAAGATAACCACTGATGCAACTGCATTGAAAATCACAACAGTTATCCAGCATAGAAGCTAATGCTGAAAGAGACAAATTTCCTTTTCCTTACTCCAGTTCCTGAACAGGGCTCTGAGTCTGTCAGAAAAATTAATAGCTTCTCTGGGGCTGTGGTCCCTGGTTTTTGAGGCAACCACATACTGAAAATTCCTGCCATTGAACCTAGAATTTTTTCCACTTCAGTATTTACTCTTGGTAATTTTACTTCTTTCTTTCTAATTTGGATGCCATTTATTGCTTCATTATTTTAACCCAAGCTTGCGGTACATTATTGAATAGCAGTGATGAAAGCAAGATTTTTTTTGTCCACTTTCTGATCTCAAGGGAAAGCTGTAGGTTTTTCACTATTGTGTAAAGTGTTAGCTGTGGATTTTTCATGCATGCCCCTTATCATGTTGAGTAAGCTTCTTTATGCTCCTGGTTTCCTGAGTAATTTTATCACAAAGGGGTTTTGGATTTTTGTAAAATGTTTTTCTTTTGTCATTTGGGATGGTTGTGTATTTCACTCTTTCAGTCCTCCAATGTAGTATGTTAATTAACTGACTTTCTTATAAAACATCTTGCATTCTTAAGATAAATCCCATGCAGTCATGGGCATTGTCCTTTTCATATATTGTTGCATTCACTTTTCATATATTGTTGCTCATATTTTGTTGAGGATATTTTTCACCTAGAAGGGATATAGTCTCTAGTTTTCTTATGGTGTCATCATCTGGTTCTGATAATGAAGTAATACCAGCAACAAAATTATTTAGGAAATGTCCCCACCTCTTCTATTTTTCGGAAGTTTGACGAGACTGTGGAATGTTCATACAATCATACAATCAGCAGAAGTGGAACGCTCATACAATCCTGGTGGACTGTAAAATGGTGTAATCATATTAGGAAAGAGTTTGACAGGTTATCAAAAAGCTGTATTAGTCAGGGTTCTCCAAAGAAACCAGTTCTAGGATATACATAGACAGAAATTATGACAAGATACTGGCTCATGTGATTGTGAAGATTGAGAGTCACAGGATTTGCAGTCTGCAAACTGGAAACACAGGAAAGCCCAAGATGTAATTTGAAGGCCTGAAAGGTAGAAAGTTGATGATCTAGACTCTAGTCTGAGTCCAAAAGTTTAAGAACCAAGAGTGCTGAGGGCAGGAGAAGATCAACATTCCAGCTCAGCAATTACGTAAAGAGTAAAGCCAACGTTTCTTCCTTTTGCTCTTGTTGTGTTGTTTAGATCCTCAGTACATTGGATGATGCCTTTTCTCATTGGGGAGGGCCATCCGCTTTACTCAGCTCTCGGATTCAAATGTTATCTCCCCCAGAAATACCCTCACAGATCACCCAGAAATAACATTTCACCAGATATCACTTCGGAGAAGGCAATGGCACCCCACTCCAGTATTCTTGCCTGGAGAATCCCATGGATGGAGGAGCCTGGTAGGCTGCAGTCCATGGGATTGTGAAGAGTCGGACACGACTGAGCGACTTCACTTTCTCTTTTCACTTTCATGCTTTGGAGAAGGAAATGGCAACCTACTCCAGTGTTCTTGCCTGGAGAATCCCAGGGACAGCGGAGTCTGGAGGGCTGCTGTCTATGGGGTCACACAGAGTCAGACACAACTGAAGCGACTTAGCAGCAGCAGCAGCAGACTTGTGATCCAGTCAACGCTTATGACTATCACAAAAATTAATCAATCTTTTACCGTATGACCTGGTTGTTTCATTCCTAACCTTTTACCCAAAGAGGAAAGGAGCCATATGTTCGTATACATTTTGTATGTGTTTATATCAGTTATGTTTGTAATCACAAAACCTAGAAATAACTCAAAATTTATCAATCAGGAAAAGTATAAACAAACTGTAGTGTATACCAACAATAGAGTTGTACTCAGGAAAAATAATTATTGAAATATACTTATAAATAATTGTAAATGAAAATAGTCAGGCAACAAAGGTATATACTATGTAATTCTGTTCACTGGAAACAAAAATACTAATTCCCTGTGACATATAAACAAAACACTAGTTGTCTAGGAGGGAGATCTGGGGAGGGATGAGGAAGAGAGATTACAAAATGTCACATGGAGACTTTTGAAAGTGCTCGATTTGTTCACTCTTAACTGTGGTAATGGATGTGTATATGATCTTATCAAACTGCACAGCATGAATATGTATGGATCATTGTATGTTAATCATACCTCAGTAAAGCTGTTAAGAATCAACATTAATCTACACTTGCTTCATAACCTCTTCCAGATAGAGCGGGAAATTCCACATTCACTGTTTCAAATTTTGCTCATTGAAAGCATTTCTGTTGTGGTCGTTTGGGGCCATGACTAGGTGAAATTATAATCCTCAAGCTATCTAGTTTCACGTGTTCCACTTTTAGTGCAGAATCATCCAAAGGCCAAAAAAACAATATCTTCTTCAAGAGTCAATGAGTCATAGTAATTTCCCTGTGATGCTGTAGATGTGGGTTGAGGGACAGGATTAAATGTAACAGGCATAGTTACCATAATAATCTAAAGCACTTGCTGTGCTCTCTCCTTCAGAACTGTCTTAAGTCTGACTTTCCTTGTAGTACTATGACTATGTTCACATCAGTTTCATGAAGGACAGGTCAGGGTACCCCATGATCAAGTGTTCAGTCTACACCAGGGATCAATAGCCACCAGAAATTATTTTTCAATAGGATTTTTAATACTTGCAGATGTTTGCATATATTTGCAGTTATCTGCATGTCTGCATGCAGGGAAGAATATGCAGGTTTGATGTAAGAAGGGCTTACTTACGGGGTGTTGCTAGCCTGTCCAAACTGTTTCTACAGTGTGAATATTTGATTTCCTTCTAGAAGTCCAGAATTTTCATGGGTGGAAAGTGGCTACATGATTGTTGTCATTTAGTCTCTAAGTTGTGTCCAACCCTTTGCAACCCCATGGACTGTAGCCAGCCAGACTCCTCTGTCCATGAGATTTTCCCGGCAAGAATACTGGGATCTTCCCAACACAGGGACTGAACCCATGTCTCCTGCATTGGAAGGCAGATTCTTCACCACTGACCAACCAGGGAAGCCTGTCTACATGATTAGTCCTCAGTAAAACTCAACCATTAAGTCACAAAGGGGTTTCCCTGGACAAAAATACTATGCACCCGCAATGATGCATGTTGCTGCTTGTAAAAAGGTCGTTCTCTGAGTGACTCCCACCAGGGAATGGGAGAAAGTACAGGAAACTAGTGCATGGATTTCTCTGACTCCACCTGATGTGTCTTTCCCCCTTACTGGCCCAGCGTCACATCCTCACACAGCCACTGTAGTAAATCTTAGCTGTGAGTACAAGTACTATGAGTCCTTGGGTGCTGGGGATGACTCTGAGTTGGTAATAGATAATGCAGCATAAAAAAATAACATCACGACCAAAAACTCAATTGTCCTTTGTTATGTTAGTTCAGTTCAGTCACTCAGTTGTGTCCAACTCTTTGCGACCCATGGACTGCAACATGCCAGGCTTCCCTGTCCATCACCCACTCTCGGAGCTTACTCAAACTCATGGTCATCAAGTCAGTGATGCCATCCAACCATCTCATCCTCTGTCGTCCCCTTCTCCTCCTGCCTTCAATCTTTCCCAGCATCAGGGTCTTTTCCAATGAGTCAGTTCTTTGCATCAGGTGGCCAAAGTATTGGCATTTCAGCTTCAGCATCAATTTTTTTAATTATATATTGCATCTTTGTTATATCTGTACCTTTTTTATATATGCCTCTCATAGTCTATCTTGGAGCCAAATTAATTATGATTTTTTAATGTTAAAATTTTAATTCCAAGATTTACAAGTTCAGCTGTTTATTAATAGTGACAAATATAATACTTTAAAGTTTTTCTCTTTTCAACTAAAAAGATAGGACAATCTCAGCTATCATTGAAAATCTGCAGTTATTTCTCCATACCAGTATTTGTATGTAACATGCAGATTTTTACTGGATTAAAAAAATAAAAGACTCCTATATAAGAGAAGGACTGACTGATTTAGCTAGCTCGAGACCAATGTGAAAACAGAGAATCTCTCAGGATTCAGGTCCAAGAATGTGCACATTAAAGAGAAGAAATATTTCAACTGAAGCTTAAGAGGGAAGAAGATATGTCTGCCTAGGGACACAGAAAAATGCATGTCTTCTGTAACTGTTCTGTTATTTATTACATAATTCTGCTTTAGCTATTATTCTAAAGAGAAATATTTTTTAGCAGAGCCTGAAAGTAGGAGGGTGAAATTTTTCTAGTTTTCTCCTCAATCAGATGAACAGCCTAGCCAGGTGCTGTTAGAGTACATCCAGTTCAGCGTCCTTCCTGAGAGCAGCCTCTTTGTTGAAAATGGAAGGATAAGAATTCAATAGAAACAGATTACGTGTGACAAAGCCCCCAAAATTTAAAAACATTCACTGAACACTAATTTGCTCTTTAATAAAAATTAAAGAAGAAATCAAAATTTTTTTACCTAGAATACTGAATTGTAGGCTACAACTTAAAGATCTAGACAGACTGAAAATAGCTATTTTTCAGGTTTATAAATAACACACTTCTTTCTACTTTCTAATAAATTGTACAGATCACAAGTCAGATGCTGTAGCATGGTTAATGAAGGAAGACATTGGAGATAGTATAAATGTGTCCATGGAGATACCCAAACCTTTTAAGAATCTAAAAAGCAAATGACTCCTTTCCAAGATTTTAAAGCTATTTGCAGATGAAAGTCATTTAAAAATAATACCTGTGTTTTTCATAAGAGAAGAGATTAAATTGGCCTACTTAAGTTGTACAAAAAGTATATTTCACTTTATATGATAATTTTTAAAGGTTAATATAGCTCCAGAGGATGAAAAGTTGATATGATGGTTCCAAGTTAAAAGTTCTGTTCTTTTGAAAAATATAAGAATTCTTGAAGCACCACTATCTTGATTATTTCAAATTTCTTGACACAATTATATTCTTTACATAATGCTAATTCATCACGGGAAAATCTTCTTAGCTCCCAACTTTTAATTTCTGTGTAATCCCTATCACTGTATTTTGTGTAGCTTTACTTTTTATAAACTCTATGTCAAGAAGCACACTAGATCACTTATTTTCATCGTTTATGCTCTTTTCCTTTACCTCACACCTCACATAAATAGGAATGATATAAATTATGGGCTAAAAGAGATAATTCCATCTGTATTTATCTAATTATCTAAGTACATAATTTTTCCTATGTCATATCAATTAAGTCAAAGCTATCATAGATCAACTCAAAAGTTTGGAACTTGAAAAAATACTCAAATTACTAGAAATGTAGTTGAATATTGGCTCAACTACTCAAATGTAGTTGAGCATTTCAGAACAACCACAAAGAAGAGTCGTCTAGAGAAATGCTTACTTCATTCATATGAGAAAAGATTATCTCCACAGATAACTTCTTAATACCTACATTCTGTTGCCCACCTCTAAGTGTGAGGACAATTGAGAAGTTGACATACCTTACGGAATCTTAGATTCCCAGGTGGCTCAGAGGTAAAGAATCTGCCTGCCATTGCAGGAGACTCAGGTTCGATCCCTTGGTCAAGGAATATGCCTTAGAGGAGGAAATGGCAACCCACTCCAGTGTTCTTGTCTAGAGAATGCCATGGACAGAGGAGCCTGTCGGGTTACAGTCCATGGGGTCACAAAGAGTCAGATATGACTGAGTGACTGAGTACACACACACACACACACACACACACATGCACACACACACAGAATCTTATAATGATGCTTATTCATGTTTTGGAGAAGGAAATGGCAATCCACGTTTAGCAGTTCTTTAGTGAAATAATTATTTTCTGGCTTTTGAAAATGTTGGCTATTGGTGAATTCTTCTGGCTATTGATAAAATCTGAAACTGTGAATGAGGTTGCTATAAAAATAAAGTTAAGGCTTTTAAAATCCAATTTTAAAATTCATGTTTACACACACAGCAGAGAATTAGCGCTTCATGTTTCAAATACCATGTTGTAAAGATTTTCTCTTTCAGTGCTGTTTAACCTCAGTATGAGAAATGTTTTCAGCTCAAAACATAAGTGATTAACATACCTTTTGTAAGTTTAGGGAAACTTGGGATTCATCATGTATGATAAATTGATGACCATAAAATAAAATAAACAAATAATAACCAAATTTATTATCAATCACCTGGCCCTAAAATAAACTTTGTTGTTGCTGCTCAGTCGCCCAGTCATGTTTGATTTCATGGACTGCAGCATGCCAGGCCTTCCTGCCCCTCACCATCTCCCGAAGTTTGCCCAAGTTCATGACCATTGCATGGGTACAAAATAAACTTATGTTCTATAAAAGAAGAAACGTACATCCTGGTACTGTACCATAAACAGAAGTCTTGTTCTTTTTAATACCCGTTTCTCCTTTAGAAGGAGATTGTCAGTCACCAATCACAATTGTAGGACCATTCCCTTTCTTTCCCCATTTCTCCAATGAGCAAGCTGCCTTCACCCGGTGTCACTAAGTGCATTGGGAGCCATTCGGAGGGCACAGGAAAGCTTCCGGTGCTCTGCACTCTGGGAAGCTCCCTGTGAACCCTATCTCACGTTTGGCATAAGACAGACATTTCTAAGTCCAGCCGCTCCTCCTGCTGGTGGAGCTGTTTCAGGGTCGTAGCGAGTGAATTCTCTGGCTGGGCTGGGAGGCACCTTCCCGCTGAATGAGACAAGCTCCCAAGGTGAAGGTGCTGGGGGAGATTTCTCCTGTGCAGGGACCTAGCCAGTCTTATTTTCCTTATTCTTTCTAGATCCGTTCCCCATAATCCAGCCTCTTATTCCTCTCCCATGGATTGTCTCTTACCACAGTGCGTGCCCTCCCATGCAGATGTTACCATAGTAGCTTGTAAACCGGCAGCAACTTCACCGTTCTGCGTAGACCTGTTTGATGTCCTACCAAAGCCCGTGCTACACCCCCTCACTGTCTATTCCAGCCTCACATCAGGCTGCTCTTCCGTTTCTGGCTTCAGTTGTACTGATACCTCGGCGCTCACCCAGGGCCTCCTGGATTATCGCAGCAAGCAGCCACTCCGAAGGCCTCCTTCCCCAAACAGCTCATCCTTCAGTCACTGCTGCAGAAGGTCAGTATTCACGGTGACCGCGGCCTTAGACGCTTCCCATCACAGATATGTTTCTTGGGAGAAAATAAAGTCCACGTAGTTTCTTTCCTATTATCAATTTTCTTAAATTGTTTTTCTGAAAAATATTTTTTTTTGCTCTTATTTTTGTTGTTGCTCAGTCGCTCAGTTGTGTCTGACTCTTTGCGACCCCATGAACCGCAGCACGCCAGGCCTCCCTGTCCATCACCAGCTCCCAGTTTATTCAAACTCATGTTCATTGAGTCGGTGATGCCATCCAACCGTCTTATCTTCCGTCGTCCCCTTCTTCTCCTGCCTTCAATCTTTCCCAGCATCAGGGGTCTTTTCCAATAAGTCGACTCTTCGTATCAGGTGGCCAAAGTATTGGAGCTGCCGCTTCAGCATCAGTCCTCCCAATGAATATTTTGTGCCCTGTCACTGCTGATGCTGCTACTGCTGCTGCTAACTCGCTTCAGTCGTGTCCGACTCTGTGTGACCCCATAGACGGTAGACCACCAGGCTCCCCCATCCCTGGGATTCTCCAGGCAAGAACACTGGAGTGGGTTGCCATTTCCTTCTCCAATGCATGAAAGTGAAAAGTGAAAGTGAAGTCTCTCAGTCGTGTCCGACTCTTCGCGACTCCACGGACTGCAGCCTACCAGTCTCCTCCGTCCATGGGATTCTCCAGGCAAGAGTACTGGAGTGGGGTGCCATTGCCTTCTCCGCTGTCACTGCTATTCTCCATTTATTCATGGAAGTGTGAGTCTGAGGCAGGTTCTTTCCAAACAGTGTAGTTTGGCGACATCTGGTGGTCGTTGTACAATATTCCATCTCACTATTAGTTTATCAGATTCCATTGTTATTAACAGTAAGACAGGAAAGGCAAGACTGTTCAGTTGCTAGTTCATCCTTAAAAAATGCATCCATAGCATCAATAATGAGGATCTGTTCCCAAAAAATAAAGCATATAACATCATATGACAAGTTGCCTTTTGTAAAACACAAAATTTTCCATTTTTATGAAGTAAATTTCTAAAGCAACATTTAAAAAAGTGCTTATCTTACCTAGACCATATCCATGCTTGGGAAGTGAAAATCCTTTAGATTATATGTGTTAGATTTAATAATAATTATAATTATCACAATGCAACACATTTGATAAATGTTCTATATGTATTTATTGGATGTATTCCAGACATTTATTTAATATTTTAGATGAATTAATTTACATCAAATGAAACTTATGTTACAATAGATACTGGAAATTAGGAATTCATTAAATAAATATTTTTATGTTGCATCAAGGAATAAAAGAAAGCAATGAAGGTAAATTTGCAAAATAATATGAGAACAGCTTATATGTGTTTAAACAGTTTTCATACTAAGTTTTAGGGGAAAAGGACGTATCTAATTCTCTGCTAACAGTCATAAAATAACCCACTTTTCCAATTACAGAAATTATTGCTACAATATGACATTTCAAAAATATGACTTTAGAAACTATTGAGAATAATTCGTGACTAAGCCTACAACAGTGTTTCAAAAGTAATTAATAACAATGAATAAAACAGTACATGATTATTAATAATTATGATATTTCCACTAATTTAATACTAATAAGTGTCAGGCTATGAATGTCACGAAAACTTATGAGGTGAGTTTTAATTTTATAAAAACTTAGTGGAGCTCAGCAAGAGATAAATTACATGCCCAAAGTCACATTAAGTCCCAGAGCAAAAGTCAAATTTTATTTTTTGCCATATTTTAACAATGCTAATTTAATTATGATTATCAAAATTTTAAATTGATATTGTAAAGGAAAAAATCTATTCTGTTATTATAAAGTAGTAATATATATGAGCCTTTTATTTAAAAATAGAATTTCATCAGCATCTTAAATTTAACTTTTTTAATTTCAAATCAGATGCAGGCAAAGTCATAGCTCACAGATTGAAAATGAAGACTGACAAACATTTAACTATGAGGGAAATCTACACAGACGTTAGAGTACTGCAGTCTCTCTCTTTTTTAACAGATTTTGTAAAATTAATTTTATTGGAGTTTTATAATGTTGTGTTAGTTTCTATTGTACAGCAAAGTGAATCAGCTATACATATACATACAGCCCCTCTTTTTTTGGATTTCCTTCCCCTTTGGGTCACTACAGAGCACTGAGTAGCGTTCCCTGAGCTATTAGTAGGTTCTCATTAGTCATCTATTTTACACATGGTCATGTATATATGCCAATCCCAATCCCCCAACTTATCCCACCCTCCTCCATTCCCCCTTTAGTGTCCATAGTCTGTGTCTCTATTTCTGCTTTTCAAATAAGATCACCTATACCACTTTTCTAGATTTTATATATACACATTAATATATGATATTTGTTTTTCTCTTTCTGACTTACTTCACTCTGTATGACAGACTCCTGGTCTATCCACATTTTTACAAATGACCCAATTTCATTCCTTTTTATGGCTGAGTAATATTTCATTGTATATATGTACCCCATCTTCTTTATTTATTCATCTATCTTTTATTAATTAATATACCATCAGCTTTAGTGGATACTGGGAGCAGGATGACCAACCCACTGAGTGTAGGAGGCAGACCATCAAACTTAAGATTATTCTCAAAACTTAATATCTCACAGAGTTTATCAAATAAGTTCAAATATGTCTAAAGAAATATGTTCAAACTATTTCATATTTTAATAAAATTTTATCCTAATTTTTATCTTTCCAAATATTTCACAATATTCTTCTTTTCCATTTTTAGATTAATTTGAGGTTATCTGCTTGGGCCAGTCAAAGAAAATTATTCATAGTGTGGTGGTTCTCCTTAGTGTATTAGCACAGATAATAGGGGACTGAAATGTTGTTTAAATGGAAGCTAGACATTTTTCCATCTTACCAAATTAGTTCAATGTGTAAGTAAATATAGTATAAATTGGTGCTTTTTAAGTACATATAACATTTCTTAAAAAATATTTCATTACTATAACCACTGCAAAAGAAAAGAATTTATTTTTATGGTGTATATTAGAAGATCAATAATATCATAAATAACATGTTGCATCATATATAAATGGTGAGAATGAGCAAGTTGGATAATGATTTCATTAACTCATTTTAATTGTGACTTGGGGAGATGAAGATGCAGACAACTTGATATATGTCCTGAAATATGTCATGTTAAAATATAATGAGTTGTGAATTATATTTCTGAGAATTACTTTCGGACTCCTAGTGAGATAGTGAATTGCTTCATTATGCCAGGAAAGTATGACACCAAACCCATGCTATTAATCTATAGACCAGTAAATGATTAGTCTCAGAGTGCAGCAATTTAAAATATTTTATAAAAAGTCACCATAAATGTGAATGCTTTGGTAAAATGAAATGTTATGTCTTCACAAGTTTGAGTTATATTTAACTGATAATTATTTGAATTTTTGAGTTTCTATTTTGCTATATTTGGTGGTTTACCACTAACTTTATTTAATAAATTAAGTCTCTAGATTGTTGTTACTCTAAATATTCTTTTCCTGGGCTTATTATTTGTTTATAAATGTATGCTGCGACTATAGAACATGTGAAAACTCAACCAAGACTATAAGTTGGGATAAAGTTCTATATTGTATTTTATCAAACATTTGGATTTTCATATTTAAAATTAACTTTAAGAACAATTAATTTTTAATTCTAAAGTCAAGTGTTGGTCTTATATAGTTGTAGGTGAAGTATTTAGTAACAAATTAGCAAACAAAAATAAGTCATTTTGTCTGGAGACTGTATTTTGGTAGAATTAGGAGAGATACTCTGAATACAAGATTATATGTTTGATCAGTTATATCATACAAATGAAGAAAAACCTGCAAATTAGAGCCCTGGCTTTGGAAAATAGCATTTAGGTTAAAATATTTTATGGCACAGTCTCTACGGTGAGAATATCAGGGTTCACATTCTAAATCAGACATCAGTAGGCATTTAACCATGAGCAAGTTATTTCACCTCTCAGAGCTTATGTTCCCTTATCTATAACATGAAATGCTATCGGTACCTACCTCATAATACTCTTGTAGGATTATTGAGGACTTGTCAAAGGCCTGTGTATGGTAAACGCTCAGTAAATTTAACCATTATCATCAACATTATTATTAAAACTATGCCATATGCAAGATCCATTTCTAAATGCCTGATGAAATAGAAAGATGAATAAGTCATGATCCCTTCTCAAAGGAACAACTCCATGATTAAAATTATGATAATATGATCAGTATCCACATCAGCATTTATCTTTTCTTCAGACCAAAATGTCATGGCAGAATGAAAATGGAATTTTAAATCAATCAATCTGAAAGAATGCAGTGATACTAGAATGGCTTCTAAGATTGCATTTCATAATTTTAAAAACTGCTGAAACAGATTAAATGCCAACATCATTAGGTTTACTTTTTAACAAGCAAGAAGGAAGACAAGCTAAAACCCAAGAGATGCACATGAGCAGTTAGCTGAGGAGATAAGACAGTTCCAGAATCACTAACTTAGAAGTAGTGAAATCATGGCGTTTGTAGGACGCCTGAAGTAACCGGAAGGATAGCTTGTGAATGAACTCTTAGGATCCGGGTGTGCGTTTCTACTCCACTTTCCATCTCACTGAATGGCGAAAATAAAAATGCAGTATCAGCTTCCAAGATAATGGCCCAGGGCATGAAGAGGAAAGCTAAACATGACCCCGGGCTGGAAAGGAAAAGTAGTCTTTCATCCAAAACCTCTCAGAAGCTATGAACAGCCTATACTTACAAATACAAATGCCCAGCCTCCTCTGCCCTCCACGATCAGAATAAGCTGACTATAGTAATCAGGAGCCAGTGTACATTTCTCAAAAATAAGTGTGAGTTGACAAAAATCAATAAATAATTTATCTAAATCACTGTTATCTCAGGCACTGCAGTAAAGAGAGAAAAGCTAAAACCAGAGGAAACTCATATAAGCAATGTAAATGGGTACTATACCTATAAAATAATAACTTCCTATGAAATATTAATAATATTAAGACTAAAAGATAATCATAATATGACCATCTAACTAAAAATTCATAGAAGATATAATTGAAAAAGAAACCTGTTATATATACAAAATATATAAACCTGTTTATATACTATAGTAAATCTAGAACACAGAAGAAGTTGTTAGATGTAAGGAGCAGAAATACGGAATATAATTTTCATAACACATCAGGGAAAAATGGAACAAAGCCATGACATCCATGTTTTAATAAATTGAAGAGAACAAGATACCAAGACAGATGTAGCCCTTTAGCTTTCTTCTTATTTTTCAAGTTTAAGAAGAGTAAAAAGCTTTAAAATATTTATCTTGAATATTCTAGATGACTGATGACTTCAACTTGTGGTATGGTGTAGGCATACAAAGTGATACAGGGACTTAAATATAGTTTATTTGGATGACTCAGTTACTGATTTTTATTTATTTAAATTGTGCTATGTTTAGAGAGTGATATGATGCCAAATGGTGAGGAAATTTTCTTTAACACAGTCATCAGATAATTGAAAAGTTGTTTTGCCATTATATTGTCATAAAGAAAAAGCTATCT
Source organism: Bos mutus (assembly GCF_027580195.1). Lineage (NCBI taxonomy): Eukaryota > Metazoa > Chordata > Mammalia > Artiodactyla > Bovidae > Bos > Bos mutus. Next base: position 9,785,054 of record NC_091640.1, on the reverse strand, counting down.
TCTACATCCTGATATTAAATTTAATCTTGATTGCTTTTCTAAACTATCTTTAAGATAATGATCTAGTGTCTTCCTGTTGCTTTTTAAATCACTTTATTAGAAGCATGATTGACATGTAAAACATCTGTGCATATTTAATACACCTAACTTGGTGAATTTTCAGATAAGTACACACCCATGAAACCTTCACCACCATCAAGATCACAGACATACCCAAGTACCTCACAAAATGTCTGCCAACTCCCCTTATTATTAATGCTGTTTTTGTGGTTGGAATAGTTAACGTAAGATCTGCTCTTGCTCAAAATCCAAGTAGTTTGGCGGGCAGTGGGGGTGGGGGGTGGGGTGGGCAGGAATTTAGGTGCTAGAGCCAACTTTAATGCAACTCCTGGTGTCCTGTTTCCATTTCCCAATACAGCTTTCTTTTGCTGAGGTGGACATGATCCAATTCACATAGGAGTCTTGGGTTTTGGATGGACACAAAGTCCCTTGATGACTATTTTTATTATTTTTTGTGTGTGTGGTGGTGGTAACAGTAGTGGTCGTTAAAATTTGTTTTTCTCCAACAAAGTCACAGTAAGAATCCAGTAACTGACTTTCAAAAGGACTAGTATTTTATGTAATGGATTTAGGGAAATAGTAGGTCTTCAATTCCTAATTTGGGCCTTATATTTCCCTTCTGTCCGCCATTCAAAAACTTTGTGGCTCAGAGTAGATGCTTCAGCTATTCAGAGCTGTTTCTAGGTGATATGTGGCTCAATAAAGAAGGCTTATGGTTTTCTCTCAGGCTTTGCAGCTATTGTTCACTATCCTAAACAATCAAGATGCCATTTTTAGCAATTAAGAGCAAAAGAAGGATATTTATTCAATCTCTATAAGATCTTATCATGTCAATTAAATTATGTTTACTAATATAACCTCTAGATCAATCTGTCCTTTGATTAGCCAAGTCTGTGGCTTCAGTAATTCAACAGATACATAGTGAAAACCTGGCATTCGTCATGCATTGTTCTATGCTCTTAGCAGACATCCACGAGTAAAAGGAATATAGATTTCTCAAAGAAGCCCGAATACAATTATCCTCATTTCTTCCAACTCCTGATATGTAGTTTTGGCTTGAATCACTTCTGTTGACATTCAGTACTTAAAATATTATATTTACTATGTCCTTGGTGGGGCCATTCCATAGGCTGTGTTTGTTCTGTGGTCACCACTTTATGCTATGCTCTGTCCATTTAAGTTTTGTTTCATCCTGTCCACATGATTGCAATAAATCAGCTACAAAAGTACAGAGAAGGGTTTGGTTCAGTTCAGTCGCTCAGTCGTGTCCGACTCTTTACAACCCCATTAATCGCAGCATGCCAGGCCTCCGTGTCCATCACCAACTCCTGGAGTTTACCCAAACTCATGTCCATCAAGTTAGTGATGCCATCCAGCCATCTCATCCTCTGTCGTCCCCTTTTCCTCCTGCCCTCAATCTTTTCCAGCATCAGGGTCTTTTCCAATAAGTCAGCTCTTTGCATCAGATGGCCAAAGTATTGGAGTTTCAACTTCAACATCAGTCCTTCCAATGAACACCCAGGACTGATCTACTTTAGGATGGACTGGCTGGATCTCCTTGCAGTCCAAAGGACTCTCAAGAGTCTTCTCCAACACCACAGTTCAACAACATCAATTCTTCAGTGCTCAGCTTTCTTAATAGTCCAACTCTCACATCCATACATGACCACTGGAAAAACCATAGCTTTGACTAGATGGACCTTTGTTGGCAAAGTAATGTCTCTGCTTTTGAATGTGCTGTCTAGGTTAGTCATAACTTTTCCTCCAAGGAGCAAGCATCTTTTAATTTCATGGCTGCAATCACCATCTGCAATGATTTTGGAGCCCAAAAAAGTAAAGTCTGGCACTGTTTCCACTGTTTCCCCATTATTTGCCATGCAGTGATGGGACTAGATGCCATGATCTTAGTTTTCTGAATGTTGAGCTTTAAGCCAACTTTTTCACTCTCCTCTTTCACTTTCATTAAAAGGCTCTTTAGTTCCTCTTCACTTTCTGCCATAAGGGTGGTGTCATCTGCATATCGGAGGTTATTGATATTTCTTCCGGCAATCTTGATTCCAGCTTCTGCTTCTTCCAGCCCAGCATTTCTCATGATGTACTCTGCATATAAGTTAAATAAGCAGGGTGACAATATACAGCCTTGACGTACTCCTTTTCCTATTTGGAACCAGTATTAGAGCAAGTGATTAAACTTTCATGACTCTTTTTCCATAATTTCTGAAGTTTAAAGTAGTTCAAATCATAATTTAATAGACAAATTTCCTCTAATACTATTTCTAAACATTTCTGAATATTTGAATCTTGTATTTGATCTAAACCATGTGAGTTCAGACATAAATAATGTGGTAATGGAGGGAAAGATAATTTTTTTGTGTGTTCTTTCAACAAGACTCCTTCTGAGCTCTACTCTTTAGGAAACTCTCTTTAACATTTAGAAAAATTAAGACAAATTATTGTGATATATGTAATCTTTTACTGTTTAAATCTGGAGAAAAACAATTATGATTGGAATGCTTCTTATTTGAAATTTTGACTTTGTTTTTGTGTTGTGTTTATTCCCAAATCTTTTGAACAAGTAAAGTGAAAATTTGCCAAAGTTTTTGTTATGGCTGCAACAACCACTGTAAATTTAATTTGCAAAGTGTTACATTAATTTCAATTTTAATTTATAAATTAAATTTATAAATGTACCAGTATGCTTATTGTTCTTTTAAATGCTATTATTCCCAAGGATATGACCAAAACCATGACCAAAGCCATTAATCTGGGCAATATCACCAGGACCAGATATTGACTCCTCAAATTGAATTTCTTTAGCCAATAGTCAAGAATTTCTTGCTCGGTCGTGTCCAACTCTTTGTGACCCCATGGACTGTAGTCCTCTAGGCTCCTATCTGTGGGATTCTCCAGAAGAGAATACTGGAGTGGGATGCCATTGCCTTTTTCAAGGGATTTTCCTGACCCAGGAATCGAACCTGCATTGCAGGAAGATTCTTTACCATCTGAGCCACCAGGGAAGTCCCAGTAGCCCTACCTTAAAACACTTTCAGGAAAATGAATATAATTTTTCAAAAACAGATTGAACAAAAACATTTTCCTTCTTATAGAAGGAAATCATGTCTGACCAATAGATTATAGATAGACTCAAAAAGTATTTTCCTAAAACAGCAAGGGTCTTGATATCTAATTCAAAGATTTTTCAACAAAGAAATAATGGCCATGTATTTAAATTGGTTAATGTCAGAAGGTATGCCTTAATGGTCAGGCTCATAATTTGAATTTTTCACCCTGTCAGTATTTCAAGTTAATTATCTTTTACTGCTTACAAAGGATAGAGATGTAAAATGATTCTGTTTTTCTATCCTGAGTCTCTATTCGTCCTCTAATCCTGCTTGCATACTTCTTTACTGTATTTTATCAATAATGAGGAACCAGGTTAGCTTTCTAACATTTTACCTGAAAAATATCTTGTCCATGTGCACAAGTTTAATGAGCATGTTTCAAAGTAACCGTAGACAAATATCCTACCAATTATTGTACCACTACTTAACTCATTAAAAAAAAAAAAAGCACACTGAAATTGATAAAATAAAAACAATGAAGGAAATAGTTTTTTTTAAAGTTATTTTTTGAAAGATTAATTAATGAATCCCTGGCAAGCCTGATAAAAACAGATGGTTTAGTCACTAAGTCGTGTCCGACTCCTACAACCTCATGGATTGTAGACTGCAAGGCCTCTTTGTCCATGGGATTTTCCAGGCAGGAATACCAGAGAGGTTGGCATTCCCTTCTCCAGGGAATCATCCCAACCCAGGAATCGAGCCAGGGTCTCCTGCACTGCAGGCAGATTCTTTACGAACTGAGCTACGAGGGAAGCCCCTCATAGATAAAAATAGATAAAATATTCAAATATATACCTGAATAATCTTGTAACTACTAAAGAAAATTAATCCATATATAAAACTCTGTGAACAAATGAGACACCAAGCCCAAACAGACTTGATGTTTTATTCTCCCCAATATTTGACTCAGAAAAGATATAACACATTGCTCAGTCCTAGAACTGAGCAATGTGTTTTAACAGTATTTTTGTGGTGTATGTTGATGTTGTTGGTTACTCACTAGTCGTATGTGAGTCTTTGCGACCCCATGGACTGTAGCCCCACAGGCTCCTCTCTCCATGGGACTTCCCAGGCAAGATTACTGAAGGGGGTTGCTATTTCCTTCTCCAGGGGATCTTCTGACTGAGGACTCGAAACCCTGTCTCCTGCGTGGCAGCAGGATTTTTTACCACTGAGACTGAATGTTACTTTCACGTTATATCACATAAAATTATATGAAGTATACATCATTTTTCCTTTTAAATCTATTTTTATGTAATTTTGTTATAATTTTCAGTAAATTTCCATAAGATACATGAAAATATATATTGGAATATATAAAAATCAAAAGAAATTAAGGCCAAGATACTGATGGAGAGTCCAGTGTAAAATCTGACTTTTTTCTTCAATTGTTCTAAGATTTTGGAAATGTGATAATGAACAATGTTTTAAAGTAAATCATAACTGTTCATAAGGCTATATAGGCTTGATTTTCTTTGTAATTTACTTTAGCAGTTGATGTAAAATTTGACAGGGAGTGAGGGTTAGAAGTAAGAATAACGAATCACAGTTACATCTGAATTCAACAATAAGTTGACTCTCATTTAGATACTACTCATATTTAGTTACATTTATGGATAAATTTTTACTTTCAATAAATTATTTTTATAATGGATCTCTTGATTAAATCTAATGACTGGAGGTAATTGGCTATAATACAGATATCACAGTTAATTAAAATATTTGGCTACATACATGAATGAGTATATCTTTATGATCCAGAAAAATCTTAATTGTTGACAAAGTACTTGATTTTAATGTTGAATTTCAATAAATAAGCTATACATTCAGCTAATATCATGAGAAATGATTCATGAGAAATAATTTAAATGGAGCACAGATGTCAAAATTTTACAAATCAAAGCTATATTCCTAAATTGAATAAGGGGCTTCCCTGATAGCTCAGTTGCTAAAGAATCTGCCTGTAATGCAGGAGACCCCAGTTCAATTCCTGGGTTGGAAAGATCTGCTAGAGAAGTGATAGGCTACCCACTCCATTATTCTTGGGCTTCCTTTGTGGCTTAGCTGGTAAAGAATCTGCCTGCAATGCAGGAAACTTGGGTTTAATCCCTGGTTGGGAAGATCCCCTGAAGAAGGGAAAGGCTATACCCACTCCAGTATTCTGGCCTGGAGAATTTCAGGGACTGTTAAGTCCATGGGGTCGCAAAGAGTTGGACAAGACTGAGACTTTCACTTTCACTTTCTTTCAAATTGAATACTACTTAGGTTAACTTCTAACACTTTGCTTATCCTTTGAGTTATAGTTCTGGATTCAAAACAAAAGAAAGATTTCATAATTTCTGAAAAGTCTTGTATCTAGGAGTTTGGGAGCAATACAAATGTAATTAATTTTTTCTATCTACCAGAGTGTGAAAACCAACTGGCAGAATTAACTCTGTTCTTTTTTCAAAAGAAAGGTTTAACTCCCATGGAAAATTAACATTTTTGTTTCTGCAAGAGTTGCTATACTTTATTTTTTGAATAATAACAGTGATATTTATATGTGGATATTAGAAAAGATTTCTAAAATGGACAATATCCAGTTTTGTGGGTCAAGCAAGAACACATAATATAAACCATCAGTAATTGAAAAACACTGTAGAGTTGAACAGGAGACTTATTTTTTAGATTCAACAGAAAAATTCTAAACACTATTTGTCAGGGTCTGTTCTGAATATTAGAGATACACCGTTTTAAGCATTCATGTAATTTATATTCGAAATTGTGGAAATACTCAACCAAGAAAAAGTGGAAATACATAGTCTGATAGAAAATAACATGAATTGAAGAAGAATAAAATATAGAAAGAGACTATGTGTTGGGGGAAGTTTAAGTTTAAAAGTGTGAGTCAGGGAGGGTGTGGCAAGGACATTTATGGAAAGATCTGAAGAGTGTTCAGAGAGTGAGTCTTGAAATTGTCAGAGGAGAGAACTGACGCAGAGAAAACAGCAAGTGCATGTGCCCTCAAGGGGGTGGGAGTGATTCTCTGATGACAGCCAAGGACGGAAGTGTGGTGAAGGGAGACGGAAGCGGGGATCATTAGAAGGAAGACACTGGGAGTGGACGAGAGCTCTGAGGCTTTTCATCTGATGGTACAAGAAGCCACTGAAATTTTTAGAAAAAGAAAATGATCACATTTGACAGGATGTGGTTGTGTTGAATATGGACTAAAAGAGGGCACAGATAGGGACAGGGATTGAATTATTCAGCTAAGAGAAGATAGTGTCTTGATGCAGGAAGTATCTGTTATTAGTGCATGGACACGGGATATACCCTGCTGCGGCTGCTAATTGGAAAGCGATTGCTTAAACCTAAAGATTATTCAACTCGCCACAGTTTTTAGTTTGTCCACCAGATGGCGAGCTTTCACTATTAATCAGTCAACTCTACCCAGACCCTAACATTTCACTCAGGATTGAAATGATCCCATCAATATAGCTAAGTCTTCTTTGGAAGAACACACTACAACATCAATCGTATATTAAAACAAGTCAAATTATTTCTACATATTCTTGATATTTTACAAAAATAGTTTTTATTTCTAGTTTAAATTGACTTTAGCCAATAATTAATTAATCATAATTAAAAGGAAAAACTGCCCCACAACATTATTTTATTCCCGCTATTACTATAATTCCCCATACTTCAGGTCACCAATCTACATAAATTAATTTAAAAAATTCTGACCATTTGTTTCTGCACTTCCATGAATACTTTAGTTTTGAATAAGACTTTCAAAGTTCCAGGACACTTTCCCCCACATTTTTCCCTCATAAGATTCCTCAGAGGCAGGTATTGTTGCTTTAATAACGAAAAGGAAAGCACAGGGAGTTTGCATCCTCGCCTGAGTAATATATTTCTTTTCAGAATTATAAACCGCAGAGTTCAATATTAGAACAGTGTGCCTTCCTTTAGGTATTTTCGATTAAAAAAATAAAATATTTAAAAGTGCAGAAAATAAAATGTAGATAATAAAGCAATAATGATCAGTACATCGCTTAATCAAATCTGAACAATGACCATATTTCCTTCAGGCTTTTTTTTTACTAAGTGAATATTAAAGAAATAATTGAAGCCCAATGAAACCTTCCCAAATTGGTTCCCTTTCCTCCCATTCTAGAAGTGATATCTTGAAAGTAACCACCGCACTATACGGAGCATTTATTCCTCATGAAAGTTTTATATTATAATTTCATCCTCAGCATTAGTAAACTATATGGATTTTATTATAGCATCATGCTGTTTATATGGTTCTACATCTTTCACTTATTTATGTAACATAGTCTGTGAATTTTATTCAAACTGATATGTATAACTGTTTATTTTGCTGTTGTTTAGTCGCTATCTTGTGTCTGGCTTTGCAGCCCCATGGACTGTAGCCTGCCAGGCTCCCCGTCCATGGGATTCTCCAGGCCAGAATACTGGAGTGGGTAGCCATTTCCTCTTCCAGGGGATTTTAAGGACCCAGGGAGTGAACCTGCATCTCCTGCATTGCAAGCAGATTCTTTATTGTTGAGCCACCAGGAAAGCCTTTGCAATCTCTATACAACTACATAATTTTCCCCATCTGAAGAATGAAGATGATATAGTTACCTCTTAAACTAAATAGCTTCACATATGTTTACACCCGAAGAAAAATATGTAACACATATTGTTTGGTGTTAGGTATTGTTATGTTAGATATGTTACTAGATATTGTTATGCTATGCAATGTAGTTGTTAAATTTATATGTTCAGTACTTTTAATTAATTGTCTATATAGATAATACTATGGGGCTTTTCCAGTGACTCAGCAGTGAAAGAATCTATCTGCAATCCAGGAGATTTGAGTTCAATCTCTGGGTGGGGAAGATCCCCTGGAGGAGGAAATGCCAACCCACTTCAGTATGCTTGCCTGGAGAATCCCATGGACAGAGGAGCCTGGCAGTCTATAGCTCATAGGGTTGCAAAGAGTCAGACACAACTGAGTAACTGAGCGCTGATCATACGTAATACTATATATATAAATATATTTAATAATAATGTTAATGATATATTTATATGCTTCTTTACCTGCTTCTTTATGAATCACTGTAAGGAATTAAATATAACATGGTTCACTAATTTTACAAAATTAATTTCATATTTTAAAATCCTGTAAAATCCTTTCTTACTGGCAGTTTATTACTGAAATAAAAATCAGATGACAAATACCATTAAGATTTAAAGATTATATCATAATCCTTTTAAAAAACATACACACTGGCAAATCAGTAAGAAGCTTAGGGAGATAAGACTTATAAACTGCAGCTACTGTATATTTCCAAATGAGAGAAACAGCTCTTAAAAGGAAAACAGAGTTGAGGTGAGGAAGTCACCTGAAAACTTCATGTTTGAACGTTTTTACTCATAAAAAATAAGGTAGAGCAAGAGATTTTTGTGCTCTTTCCCAATTCTGAAGCTCTATTTCTTTATTTCAGTGCTTCAGTAAAAAGACATCTTAATATCTGTTGGAAAAATAAAACAGAAAAAGATTGTTGACCTAAAAGCACATTTCAAAAATTTGACCTGATGTCAGTAAGTGCAAAGTATATAGTCTTTAAAAGGTATATGAAATATATCCTTTTATTAGATATCATTATCATACATGAAAGAAGCATCAGCCTATTTGGAAATACTGATTCAAAGGGGTGGAATTACTCAGAATATAAAGTTCAGTTCAGTTCAGTCGCTCAGTCGTGTCTGACTCTTTGCGATCCCATGAGTTGCAGCACGCCAGGCCTCCCTGTCCATCACCAACTCCCGGAGTTCACTGAGACTCACGTCCATCGAGTTGGTGATGCCATCCAGCCATCTCATCCTCTGTTGTCCCCTTCTCCTCCTGCCCCCAATCCCTCCCAGCATCAGAGTCTTTTCCAGTGAGTCAACTCTTCGCATGAGGTGGCCAAAGTAGTGCAGTTTCAGCTTTCGCATCATTCCTTTCAAAGATATCCCAGGGCTGATCTCCTTCAGAATGGACTGGTTGGATCTCCTTAAGAGTCTTCTCCAACACCACAGTTCAAAAGCATCAATTTTTGGCGCTCAGCCTTCTTCACAGTCCAACTCTCACATCCATACATGACCACAGGAAAAACCATAGCCTTGACTAGATGGACCTTTGTTGGCAAAATAATGTCTCTGCTTTTCAATATGCTATCTAGGTTGGACATAACTTTCCTTCCAAGGAGTAAGCGTCTTTTAATTTCATGGCTGCAGTCACCATCTGCAGTGATCTTGGAGCCCAAAAAAATTAAATGCTGACACTGTTTCCACTGTTTCCCCATCTATTTCCCATGAAGTGATGGGACCGGATACCATGATCTTTGTTTTCTGAATGTTGAGTTTTAAGCCAAATTTTTCACTCTCCACTTTCACTTTCATCAAGAGGCTTTTTAGTTTCTCTTCACTTTCTGCCATAAGGGTGGTGTCATCTGCTTATCTGAGGTTATTGATATTTCTCCTGGCAATCCTGATTCCAGCTTGTGCTTCTTCCAGTCCAGTGTTTCTCATGATGTACTCTGCATATAAGTTAAATAAGCAGGGTGACAATATACAGCCTTGACATACTTCTTTTCCTATTTGGAACCAGTCTGTTGTTCCATGTCCAGTTCTAACTGTTGCTTCCTGACCTGCATACAGGTTTCTCAAGAGACAGGTCAGGTGGTCTGGTATTCCCATCTCACTCAGAATTTTCCACAGTTTATTGTGATCTACACAGTCAAAGGCTTTGGCATAGTCAATAAAGCAGAAATAGATGTTTTTCTGGAACTCTCTGGCTATTTCCATGATCCAGTGGATGTTGGCAATTTGATCTCTGGTTCCTCTGCCTTTTCTAAAACCAGCTTGAACATCTGGAAGTTCACAGTTCACATATTGCTGAAGCCTGGCTTGGAGAATTATGAGCATTACTTTACTAGCATGTGAGATGAGTGCAATTGTGTGGTAGTTTGAGCATTCTTTGGCATTGCCTTTCTTTGGGATTGGAATGAAAACTGACCTTTTCCAGTCCTGTGGCCACTGCTGAGTTTTCCAAATCTGGTGTCATATTGAGTGCAGCACTTTCACAGCATCATCTTTGAGGATTTGAAATAGCTCCACTGGAATTCCATCACCTCCACTAGCTTTGTTCGTAGTGATGCTTTCTAAGGCCCACTTGACTTCACATTCCAGCATGTCTGGCTCTAGGTCAGTGATCACATCATCGTGATTATCTGGGTCGTGAAGATCTTTTTTGTACAGTTCTTCCGTGTATTTTTGCCACCTCTTCTTAATATTAAGAATATTAAGTAATTGAATAATTGAGATGGATATCATAATAAAAATATAAATAAAAAATACTCAGCTGTCTAAACATTATGCAATATTGTTCCAAATAATTATTTAACCAATGAAAGAAATGAGGAATTATAAACTATTTTCAACTGAATGAAAATTAGGATTTAGTATATCAAAACTGATGAAATGATAAGACAATGTTTAAAAGCTGCTTCAGTGTCCAACGTAAATGTGAAGAGTTCTCAGTTGTCCTGAAAACACAGGCTCTAATATTTTGTGTTTTTCATTAGAAGATGCTCTCCTCATTTATTAAGCACAGTGCTTTTCTTTGGAATAAAGCATGTCTTCCAATATTTCACCAATCCCTGCACCCAGGTCCTTTGCCATGTGACCTTGAAGTTCTTCCCCTTAGAGGCAGAGAATTCCCACCCCTTGACTATAAACAGGCTCATGTGACTTGCTTTAACCAATGGGATTTTAACAGTGGTGAGGAAAGCAAAAACTCAAGTGTGCTTGAACGACTGAGCTTGCTGGCAAAAGCCTTAAGCTTTCCAAGGAGACGAACTCTCCCCTGATGACCACCACTTCTCCAGTCTAGCTCCCACTAAGCAGACGCCAGTAGACCTGAGCCTAAAGCTAAGCTCAGGACCAGCAGCTTGAAGGAGAGGAGCTGATTTGAACCCTAGCTGACCTACAGACCCATGAACAAGAAGAAATGACTGTTCCTATTCCTTTCAGCCTTAGATTTTGGGGTTATTTTGTTATAAAGGGAATTTGACTGATACTCTCTCTAAAAAACATCTTGGAACAATAAACGTCTGTGAATAATATTAGTTGATTACAAATACATAGAAGGATCACCAGGCAATCACTTATTTTTTGGTTCATCAACATATATACCAATTTATAATTCCCCTCAACTCTAGAGCAAGTGTGAACATTTAGACTGATATTACATGAATAATGTATGTGTATGCATTTATTCCCTGCTGGATTTCCCTGGTGGCTCAGATGGTAAAGCATCTGCCTACAATGGAGGAGACCTGGGTTCAATCCCTGGGTTGGGAAGATCTCCTGGAGAAGGAACTGGCAACCCACTCCAGTATTCTTGCCTGGAAAATCCCATGGACGGAGGAACCTGGTAGGGTACAGTCCATGGGGTCGCAAAGAGTCGGACACGATTGAGCTGGTAAGCTATGCGTTTATTCAGTCTTATTTTAAAATATTAAAGAACTTGCTCTTAAATCAAAATAACTAGTGGGATTTTTGTTAAGCCTGGTAATCCATTTTAGTTCCAAAGGTAGCTGTTTTATCATGCCAACATGGGGCCACCATTTTTCCTGTTATGGTCCTCAACTGAAAAATAATTTCTTTCTTTAGATTCCTTGTAGCTAATTCTATCATTTGTACTGCAGGGTGACCTAAGCCAGGCTTTCAGTTTGTTTTACTTAATAAGACACGTTGCTGGCATGTTCTCAGATTTCATCTGACAAAGGAGCTTGGTGAGAACAGGAGCAGAACAAAGAGTCAATACTATTTTTCTTGCTTATTAGCTTCCAAACACCTCAGGATACAAACACAAAGTGAACTATAAACTGTTCAGCATATCTCTAACTGCTTTTGTGATGTGTTTCTAGTGATGTTAGTAACAATGAAGCAACTGGTTTTCTTTGGCCACTGTGATTGCAATTATTTAAGGACAGAAACCATAAAGTCAGTAACTGTTAGACTTTCTTTTTTTAAGTGAAGCACAAGAGGGAGATAGAGTGCCTTCCTTCAAAATGTTGCTTCCCCACCCCCACTTATTGTTACTATGTTTCATTAGAAATCAGCCTCTTGAACCTATAGAAGGTTAAGACCTGCCCAACATGATAAAAATTCTAAGCTTTTCATTCAGCCTTCTAAAGTAAAAGGGAAAGTGTTGCCTCATTTCTATTTAAAGCTTTAACATGAAAACTCAGAAGGGTGTCCATAATCCATGAAATCATGTCCTTTACAAAGAATAGGTTGGAAATATGTGGTCTGAATACTTTTGATTTTGGTTCTTTAGAATTATCTGAAATAGCAATTGAGTACAAGTATTCAAAGTGACTTTATATAACTTGGAAAAATCAATTTTAACAATAAAAAATTTTTAATTTAGTCTAACTCACCATATTCTGAAAGATATCCTTTAAGTTCATTTTAAAATAAATATTACTATTTACAGCATTTACAAAAATACTTCCATTAACTCGTTGATTGTGTTGCATGGAACAATATATTTGGATCAGTTTCATATTTGAGAAATATATTTCACCTTTAAACTATGTGCCTTTTAACTTGAAAGAAAATCATGATGACATATTAACCTAAAATTACCTTTAGTAATTAAATGTCATCTTAAAACTAACAAATATATTTAATTAAAAGTGCCACTCAGAAGAAATCTAAATTGCTCTATATTAGTCTTGTATGACTTTATTTACTGCTCAAATTCTTTACCAATTCATTACGTATATATACACAAATTAATATATTGTTAAATTTTGATGGTGCTGCATTATGTGTTTAAAATCATTTAAGTAAAGAACCATTTTGTTGTTTTAAAATAAGTGTCAGATTTAGAATTATTTGGCATTACCTACATTTTAAGGTATTGTATTCTCTTGTCACATTACATGTTCTATTCTTCTATATCTACAGATTCTTTTTTTTTTAATTTTGCTTTATTTTTAAACTTTATAATATTGTATTGGTTTTGCCAAATATTGAAATGAATCCGCCACAGGTATACATGTGTTCCCCATCCTGAACCCTCCTCCCTCCTCCCTCCCCATACCATCCCTCTGGGTCATCCCAGTGCACCAGCCCCAAGCATCCAGTTTCGTGCATCGAACCTGGACTGGCAACTCGTTTCATATATGATATTATACGTATTTCAATGCCATTCTCCCATATCATCCCACCCTCTCCGTCTCCCACAGAGTCCAAAAGACTGTTCTACACATCAGTGTCTCTTTTGCTGTCTTGTATACAGGGTTATTGTTACCATCTTTCTAAATTCCATATATATGCATTAGTATACTGTATTGGTGTTTTTCTTTCTGGCTTACTTCACTCTGTATAATATGCTCCAGTTTCATCCACCTCATTAGTACGGGTTCAAATGTATTCTTTTTAATGGCTAAGTGATACTCCATTGTGTATATGTACCATAGCTTTCTTATCCATTCATCTGCTGATGGACATTTAGGTTGCTTCCATGTCCTGGCTATTATAAACAGTGCTGTGATGAACATTGGGGTACACGTGTCTCTTTCCGTTCTGGTTTCCTTGGTGTGTATGCCCAGCAGTGGGATTGCTGGATCATAAGGCAGTTCTATTTCCAGTTTTTTAAGGAATCTCCACACTGTTCTCCATAGTGGCTGTACTAGTTTGCATTCCCACCAACAGTGTAAGAGGGTTCCCTTTTCTCCACACCCTCTCCAGCATTTATTGCTTGTAGACTTTTGGATCACAGCCATTCTGACTGGCGTGAAATGGAACCTCATAGTGGTTTTGATTTGCATTTCTCTGATAATGAGTGATGTTGAGCATCTTTTCATGTGTTTGTTAGCCATCTGTATGTCTTCTTTGCAGAAATGTCTATTTAGTTCTTTGGCCCATTTTTTCATTGGGTCATTTATTTTTCTGGAATTAAGCTGTAGGAATTGCTTGTATATTTTTGAGATTAGTTCTTTGCCAGTTGCTTCATTTGCTATTATTTTCTCCCATTCTGAAGGCTGTCTTTTCACCTTGCTTATAGTTTCCTTTGTTGTGCAGAAGCTTTTAAGTTTAATTAGGTCCCATTTGTTTATTTTTGCTTTGATTTCCAATATTCTGGGACGTGGGTCATAGAGGATCCTGCTGTGATGTATGTCGGAGAGTGTTTTGCCTATGTTCTCCTCTAGGAGTTTTATAGTTTCTGGTCTTATGTTGAGATCTTTAATCCATTTTGAGTTTATTTTTGTGTATGGTGTTAGAAAGTGCTCTAGTTTCATTCTTTTACAAGTGGTTGACCAGTTTTCCCAGCACCACTTGTTAAAGAGATTGTTTTTAATCCATTGTATATTCTTGCCTCTTTTGTCAAAGATAAGGTGTCCATATGTGCGTGGATTTATCTCTGGGCTTTCTATTTTGTTCCATTGATCTATATTTCTGTCTTTGTGCCAATACCATACTGTCTTGATGACTGTGGCTTTGTAGTAGAGCCTGAAGTCAGGTAGGTTGATTCCTCCAGTTCCATTCTTCTTTCTCAAGATTGCTTTGGCTATTCGAGGTTTTTTGTATTTCCATACAAATTGTGAAATTATTTGTTCTAGCTCTGTGAAGAATACCGTTGGTAGCTTGATAGGGATTGCATTGAATCTATAAATTGCTTTGGGTAGTATACTCATTTTCACTATATTGATTCTTCCAATCCATGAACATGGCATATTTCTCCATCTATTAGTGTCCTCTTTGATTACTTTCACCAGTGTTTTATAGTTTTCTATATATAGGTCTTTAGTTTCTTTAGGTAGATATATTCCTAAGTATTTTATTCTTCCTGTTGCAATGGTGAATGGAATTGTTTCCTTAATTTCTCTTTCTGTTTTCTCATTATTAGTGTATAGGAGTGCAAGGGATTTCTGTGTGTTGATTTTATATCCTGCAACTTTACTATAATCATTGATTAATTCTAGTAATTTTCTGGTGGAGTCTTTAGGGTTTTCTATGTAGAGGATCATGTCATCTGCAAACAGTGAGAGTTTTACTTCTTCTTTTCCAATTTGGATTCCTTTTGTTTCTTTTTCTGCTCTGATTGCTGTAGCCAAAACTTCCAAAACTATGTTGAATAGTAATGGTGAAAGTGGGCACCTTTGACTTGTTCCTGACTTTAGAGGAAATGCTTTCAATTTTTCACCATTGAGGATAATGTTTGCTGTGGATTTGTCATATATAGCTTTTATTATGTTGAGGTATGTTCCTTCTATTCCTGCTTTCTGGAGAGTTTTTATCATAAATGGATGTTGAATTTTGTCAAAGGCTTTCTCTGCATCTATTGAGATAATCATATGGTTTTTATTTTTCATTTTGTTAATGTGGTGTATTACATTGATTGATTTGCAGATATTGAAGAATCCTTGCATCCCTGGGATAAAGCCCACTTGGTCATGGTGTATGATCTTTTTAATGTGTTGTTGGATTGTGATTGCTAGAATTTTGTTAAGGATTTTTGCATCTATGTTTATCAGTGATATTGGCCTGTAGTTTTCTTTTTTTGTGGGATCTTTGTCAGGTTTTGGTATTAGGATGATGGTGGCCTCATAGAATGAGTTTGGAAGTTTACCTTCCTCTGCAATTTTCTGGAAGAGTTTGAGCAGGATAGGTGTTAGCTCTTCTCTAAATTTTTGGTAGAATTCAGCTATGAAGCCGTCTGGACCTGGGCTTTTGTTTGCTGGAAGATTTTTGATTACAGTTTCAATTTCTGTGCTTGTGATGGGTCTGTTAAGATTTTCTATTTCTTCCTGGTCCAGTTTTGGGAAGTTGTACTTTTCTAAGAATTTGTCCATTTCTTCCACGTTGTCCATTTTATTGGCATATAATTGCTGATAGTAGTCTCTTATGATCCTTTGTATTTCTGCATTGTCTGTTGTGATCTCTCTATTTTCATTTCTAATTTTATTGATTTGATTTTACTCCCTTTGTTTCTTGATGAGTCTGGCTAATGGTTTGTCAATTTTATTTATCCTTTCAAAGAACCAGCTTTTGGCTTTGTTGATTTTTGCTATGGTCTCTTTTGTTTCTTTTGCGTTTATTTCTGCCCTAATTTTTAAGATTTCTTTCCTTATACTAACCCTGGGGTTCTTCATCTCTTCCTTTTCTAGTTGCTTTAGGTGTAGAGTTAGATTACTTATTTGACTTTTTTCTTGTTTCTTGAGGTATGCCTGTATTGCTATGAACTTTCCCCTTAGGACTGCTTTTACAGTGTCCCACAGGTTTTGGGTTGTTTTGTTTTCATTTTCATTCGTTTCTATGCAAATTTTGATTTCTTTTTTTTTTGATTTCTTCTGTGATTTGTTGGTTATTCAGCAGCGTGTTGTTCAGCCTCCATATGTTGGAATTTTTAATAGTTTTTCTCCTGTAATTGAGATCTAATCTTACCGCATTGTGGTCAGAAACGATGTTTGGAATGATTTCTATTTTTTTGAATTTACCAAGGCTAGATTTATGGCCCAGGATGTGATCTATCCTGGAGAAGGTTCCGTGTGCACTTGATAAAAAGGTGAAATTCATTGTTTTGGGAGGAAATGTCCTATAGATATCAATTAGGTCTAACTGGTCTATTGTATCATTTAAAGTTTGTGTTTCCTTGTTAATTTTCTGTTTAGTTGATCTATCCATAGGTGTGAGTGGGGTATTAAAGTCTCCCACTATTATTGTGTTATTGTTAATTTCTCCTTTCATAATTGTTAGCATTTGTCTTACATGTTGCAGTGCTCCCGTGTTGGGTGCATATATATTTATAATTGTTATATCTTCTTCTTGGATTGATCCTTTGATTATTATGTAGTGACCGTCTTTGTCTCTTTTCACAGCCTTTGCTTTAAAGTCTATTTTATCTGATATGAGTATTGTGACTCCTGCTTTCTTTTGGTCCCTATTTGCATGGAAAATCTTTCTTCAGCCCTTTACTTTCAGTCTGTATGTGTCCCCTGTTTTGAGGTGGGTTTCTTGTACACAGCATATATAGGGGTCTTGTTTTTGTATCCATTCAGCCAGTCTTTGTCTTTTGGTTGGGGTATTCAACCCATTTACATTTAAGGTAATTATTGATAAGTATGATCCCATTGCCATTTACTTTATTGTTTTGGGTTCAAATTTATACACCGTTTTTGTGTTTCCTGTCTAGAGAATATCCTTTAGTATTTGTTGGAAAGCTGGTTTGGTGGTGCTGAATTCTCTCAGCTTTTGCTTGTCTGTAAAGCTTTTGATTTCTCCTTCATGAGATCCTTGCTGGGTACAATAATCTGGCCTGTAGGTTATTTTCTTTCATCACTTTAAGTATGTCCTGCCATTCCCTCCTGGCTTGAAGACTTTCTATTGAAAGATCAGCTGGTATCCTTATGGGAATTCCCTTGTGTGTTATTTGTTGTTTTTCTCTTGCTGCTTTTAATATCTGTTCTTTGTGTTTGATCTTTGTTAATTTGATTAATATGTGTCTTGGGGTGTTTCACCTTGGGTTTATCCTGTTTGGGACTCTTTGGGTTTCTGGGACTTGGGTGATTATTTCCTTCCCCATTTTAGGGAAGTTTTCAATGATTATCTCCTCAAGTATTTTCTCATGGTCTTTCTTTTTGTCTTCTTCTGAGACCCCTATGATTCGAATGTTGTAGCGTTTAATATTGTCCTGGAGGTCTCTGAGATTGTCCTCATTTCTTTTAATTCGTTTTTCTTTTTTCCTCTCTGATTCATTTATTTCTACCATTCTATCTTCTAATTCACTACTCCTATCTTCTGCCTCTGTTATTCTACTATTTATTGCCTCCAGAGCATTTTTTATTTCATTTATTGCATTATTCATTATATATTGACTCTTTTATTTCTTCTAGGTCCTTGTTAAACCTCTCTTGCATCTTCTCAGTCCTTGTCTCCAGGCTATTTATCCGTGATTACATTTTGATTTCAAGATTTCAGATCAATTTCACTATCATTATTCAGAATTCTTTATCAGGTAGATTCCCTATCTCTTCCTCTTTTGTTTGGTTTGGTGGGCATTTATCCTGTTCCTTTATCTGCTGGGTATTCCTCTGTCTCTTCATCTTGTTTAAATTGCTGAGTTTGGGGTGTCCTTTCTGTATTCTGGCAGTTTGTGGAGTTCCCTTTATTGTGGCATTTCCTCACTGTGTGTGGGTTTGTACAGGTGGCTTGTCAAGGTTTCTTGGTTAGGGAAGCTTGTGTCAGTGTTCTAGTGGGTGGAGCTGTATTTCTTCTCTCTGGAGTGCAATGAAGTGTCCAGTAATGAGTTATGAGATGTCTATGGTTTGGGGGTGACTTTGGGTAGCCTGTATATCGGAGCTCAGGGCTGTGTTGCTGGAGAATTTGCTTGGTATGTCTTGCCCTGGAACTTGTTGGCCCTCGTGTGGTGCTTGGTTTCAGTGTAGGTATGGAGGTGTTTGATGAGCTTCTGTCAACTAATGTTCCCTGGAGTCAGGAGTTCCCTGGAGTCTGGGTTTGGACTTAAGCCTCCTGCTTCCAGTTATCAGTCTTATTTTTACAGTATTTCAAAACTTCTCCTTCTATACAGCACCATTGATAAAACATCCACATTAAAGATGAAAAGTTTCTCCACCATGAGGGTCACCCAGAGAGGTTCACAATATTACATGTAGAAGAGAAGAGGGAGGAGGGAGTTAGAGGTGACCCGAATGAGATGAGGTGGAATCAATAGAGGAGAGAGTGGGCTAGCCAGTAATCACTTACTTATGTGCACTCCACAACTGGACCACTCAGAGATGTTCACGGAGTTATACAGAGAAGAGAAGAAGGAGGAAGGAGACAGAGGTGGCCAGGAGGATAAAAGGGGGGAATGAAAAGGAGGGAGACAGATTCAGCCAGTAGTCAGTTCCCTAAGTATTCTCCACTGTCTGGAACACACAGAAATTCACAGAGTTGGGTAGAGTAGAGAGGGGTTAGGGAGGAGACACAGGCAACCTGGTGGAGAAAAAGGAGAGTCCAAAGGGAGAGAGAGCAGTCAAGCCAGTAATCTCAGTCCCTAGTGAAAAATGGGTACTGAAGATTGGGTTCTTAAAGGTACAAAATTGGTAACAAATACATAAAAGCAAAAATTAAAAATCTATAGTAGAGTTTGGATTTTCAAAAATACAATGTTAAAGAAAAGAAGAAGGAAAAGAAAGAGAAAACAAACAAACAAACAAAAACAAACAAAATCACAAAAATTATAAAGAAAATATAGGTACAAAATTGATAACAAATACCAAAAAGCAAAAGTTAAAAATCTAGAGTAGAGTTTGGAATTTTAAAAATACAATGTTAAAAAAAAAGAAGAAGTAAAAGAAAGAAAGAAAAAAAAAGTCACAAAAATTATAAAGAAAATATAGGTACAAAATTTATAACAAATACCAAAAGCATAAATTAAAAATCTAGAGTAGAGTTTGGAATTTCAGATATACAATGTTATATAAAAAGAAGAGAGAGAGAAAAAAAAGTCACACAAACATTATTAAAAAAATATATATATATAGGTACAAAATTGATAACAAATACCAAAAAGCTGAAATTAAAAATCTAGAGTAGAGATTGGAATTTCAAAAATACAATGTTAAGGAAAAGAAGAAGAAGAAAAAAACAAGGTCACAAAAATTATAAAAATATATATATGAAGTTTGCTTTAAAAAAATAGGGTCTTTTTCTTTTTTGCAGAGTAATAGTAGGTTATAAAAGTGAAAATTAAAGGAATAATAGAGGACTTAAAGTTTTTTTTTATTAAAAAAAAGAAAGAATGATCATAAAAATATTAAAAATATATCTAGGATTTTCTCTGGTTTTGTTGTGGGTGTTGTGAGTTCAGTTCATTTTCGGCTAGTTCCTTGGTTTGACTTATATTTCTCAAGATCTATAGGCCCCTTCCTATGTATTCGGTACTAACCACAGGGTTTTAATCTATTGCCTGTAGCTTCCAAGGCGGTTCCCTCTGTTATAGCTTCTTTTTGCTGGTCTCTTCAGTGTCTGGTTTCCGCCCTGACACAAAGGGGATGGTGGTGGACACTTTTTTTTTTTTTTTAGGCTCATTTGTTCAGTCGCGCTGTGGGGAGGGAGGGACGCTGCAAACAATAACACTGGTGTGTGCTCGCAGTGCCTCAGCCACACTGGGTCTGTCCCTGCTCATGGCGCGTGTAGCCTCCCTGCCCACACTGCTCTGGCTCTAGGTTGCTCCGCCCGGAACCATCCATGGCCGGCCCTGGGTTGCCTGCACCTCCCAGGTCCAAGCCGCTCAGGTTCAGGCACTCCGGTAGTCCTCAGAGGCGCAGACTCGGTTGGGCCTGCGTTTTGTGCCCTTCCCAGGTCCAAGCAGCTCAGGTGATGAGGTGTTTGGTGAGTGCGATTGCTGCGACTTATCACCTCCCCGCCACTCCGTTATCTAGGTGTACAACTGGTGCACCTTCTCAGGCAGATGTTGACAGTCCAGACCCCCAAGAAGTTTTAGTTAGCAAAGAAGCCTGCTTACAGTTTTATAGATAATGTCTCTCTGGGGCTGCGATTGCCCCCTTCCAGCTCTGGCTGCCTGTCACCGGAGGGGGATGGTCTGCAGCCAGCTATCTCTATTCAGTCCTTTGATCCGTGTGTGGGCCTGGCAGTGTCTTAGATTAGGGCTGGCTTTTCGTGTGGTAGATATCCCACAGTCTGGTTTGCTAGCCCAAATTATTTTGCTCAGATAGCGCTCAGGGTATTCAGGCCAGATCCTTACTCTAAGCGATGCAGCCCGCGCGGTGCCTCCTTGCCCAGCCCTCTCCTTGCTAGTGGCGTGTGCAGGCGTCTGGGCTGCTTCTCCGCTGGGGGAGTTACCGTAGGGCTTGCAATCTGTGGGTTTAAATTGTTTATTTATTTTTCTTCCCTGTTATGTTGCCCTCTGTGCTTCCAAGGCTCGGCACAGATTCAGCAGTGAGAAGGTTTCCTGGTGTTTGGAAACCTCTCTTTTTAAGACTCCCTTCCCGGGACAGAACTTCGTCCCTCCCTCTTTTGTCTCTTTTTTTTTTGTCTTTTATATTTTTTCCTACCTCCTTTCGAAGACTTGGGTTGCTTTTCTGGGTGCCTGATGTCCTCTGCCGGCATTCAGAAGTTGTTTTGTGGAATTTACTTGGCGTTTAAATGTTCTTTTGATGAATTTGTGGGGGAGAAAGTGTTCTCCCCATCCTACTCCTCCACCATCTTTGCTCCTCCCCCTCTTTTTTTCTTTTTTTTAACTCTTGACCATATTTGTATCACAGCCCATTATCTGAATACCATCTAAAATGCTTAGGGGATGTTAGCTAACTATTTGAGCCTATGTATCTTGAGAGGATAGATAATAAATGTGACTCCTAAGTCACAACCCTTTTCTTTCTTAAACAACGATTGGCATCCTGGATCATTTTGACTTTCTTCAAAGCTTGTGTAAGTGATTGTTTAAAGAATTTTATTTTTCTGGCCAATGATTATGAACATTCACAGCATAGCTTCAATGTGTGTGTGTGTGTTAGTTGCTCAGTAAGGTCTGACTCTTCCTGACCCCATGAAATGCAGTCCACCAGGCTTCTCTGTCCATGGAATTCTCCAGGTGAGAATACTGGAGTGGATAAACATTCACTTCTCCAGGGGATCTTCCCAACCCAGGATCAAACCCAGGTCTCCTACACTGCAGGCAAATTCTTTACAGTCTGATTCAATGAAGTACTCTATTTTAAACACACAGTACTCTATTTTAAACACAAATTTGTTTATTTTTTAAAGTATAGATAAAAATATATCATTAGGGTTATCAAACAGTTTAACAATTTGCCATTCAACTTTCCTCTTTGGTATACTTTACCAACTAAGGATTTACTTTATCAAAATACTCAGTTTGACTTTTTTGCCTTGCTCAATCAGGAAGCCCAGTTTTCCAATACTACTTGCTTATACACAGTGAAAATATAAGATCCCTACTGAATTAAAATTACGTGTTTCAAAATCCAAATAACCAATAAAGTGATAGAATTAATCATGTCAAATTATTACGAATCAGTCCTATTTAACATACATATTACAAGCAGTTCAGAGATGTGGCAATATCTTTTATTTATTTAGGATCAGAAAAGCTATGTTTAGTTAATGGCTGTCATTCTTTAGGGGTATGACCTTTTTCAAATTCAAGGTGGTTAGAATACAGGGAGAGCTATTTTTCCCTTCTTGTCCCTGATAGCCAAATGACACCTGTATACACAAGAGTTGCCTCTTCAAAGAAAACTTAAATCTAACTGGAGGTGCCTGCACAGGTGAGGGCTTTCCAGCTGTTTTTCTTATGTTTTCCTTTTCTTTTTTCTCTTTTCTGTTGAAAGTGGAGATTGAATTGGAAACTTCAACCTCACTTGAGCAAATATCTGCACCTGTGACCTAGAGTATCTTCCCCTACGCAGTCAAGCAATACCTCCCCTTCTGCCTGTTTTGGTCTCCTGATATTGGTGGGTCTGTGTGCCTCTTGTCCCTTTTTAGTTGCAAGATTGAAAACACTGTTTTTGATATACCACTGAAGATAAAAATCATCACCTTTTGGCTTCTCTTAATTTTATGCTTCTTGAACTTCTATGACCGTAAAAAGAGCCCACTTTTTCAGATGGTACAGCCTATTCTTCTATAGTCTGCACACTAGAGGAGAAAGCCACTTACGGTTTTCCCTTTGAACACTAAACCAATTGAAAAAAATGGAAGAGACATCTAGAGTTTAAAATACCATCTTGGTTGCCATTAAAAATGGATCAGATAGCTCCACTTGTACCCAAGGTCAAAATAGACATTCTCACGCCCTGCCATCTCTATAGATCCTATTCAGTGAAAGATCCAGCTAGCATTAAAGTGTTTCTTAGCTTGTTCTTTTGTGTTTAAATTTCCTCTGGGGAATTGATTGAGAAGAATAGTATGTCAAGGAACACTTGAGACTCCATGAACTAGCCCACCAGGCTCCTCTGTCCATGGAATTCTCCAGGCAAGAATACTGGAGTGGGTAGCCATTCCCTTTTCTGGGGGATTTTTCCCCACCCAGGGATCAAACCCAGGTTTCCTGAATTGCAGGCAGATTCTTTACCATCTGACCACCAGGGAAGCCCATATTAATGGGACCACTACCTAAATATTATATTCTATCACTGCTATCTCCATAATATCACAAGTTATTAATAACCATTTTCTTTGCTTCTAAAGAGTATTGACACATAATTAGTACAAAAATAGTGCATAATTATTTTTACAGAAACTATTATAGGTAATTGATTTTATGGAAATTTCTGGGTAAGCCTATCTTATCCTTGCATTTCCCTAGGCCATTGGAAGTATTCTATTTTTTTTTTTTTTTGGAAGTATTCTAAATAATGAACATACTGACTAAATACAGAGATTTGGACACTGAATTAACAAAGCATACAATACATCACATATATCCAAAACTGTGTGCAAGATTACACACAGGCACTAAAATTTCCCAGATAATCTTAGTCGTTAAGAAACATTCATTTTACTATTGCATTTTACTGATGTATTTGAGTCTTAATGTAGAGTGAATGGTGACAGTAGTATTTCTTAATAGATAGATAAAGCAAAAATTCCTTCTAGACAAAATTACCCTAGGAAGTCTACTAAATCTCCCAATATGCATGTCATGAAATACTACATCATCTAGCAATAATTCCAAGTATTGTACAGCCAAATTTTTCTCCAAAAACAGACTGTTATTTCTATCATTAGGCCCTGAGTGATATACTTTACTTGACTTTGAAGGACATATGGTGCACACAGAGTTGCAATTTTGTGCAGTATTTATAGACAGAGAGCAATTTGCACAGTGTACAAGATGGAAAGGAAATTAAATCTTCTGAGGTACAATGTATTCGAATATCCATTGCTCTCTCATTTTGAATTCTGATGAGCTTGGATAACCTAGCGTACTTCCATCTCCCTGCCACAAACATTCAGTGTTTTACTGGTAAGCAGAGGTGTGGATGTGTGTGACGTCCTGCATTGCTGGTTTTGTAGAGATTCTTGGCTTTTGTACATTTTTCAAATATACAACCTCTTGGCTTTCCCAAAACTCAGCTGTATGTGTTTGCTTTCATGAGGTTTGTGCTATAGCTGGCGGAGGGGCGGGAGGAGGGGTTTACCCCATTATTATTGCTAGCTCAAAGTGTAGCTCACACAGAAACTTATTAATGGGTAAGAAATTTCTTCCAGATACATTCTAACTAAGCCACTACCTTTCCTTTACCCTTTCAGAGGGCTAGAGAGAGAATTCTTTTATTACAAATGTTTTGGGACTCACAGATTGTAGAAATGTTTTTATGCTTACCGTATCCAGTTTTCTTTTGACTTGGTATTTTCTTATTATTGTTTTGGTAACTTTCCAGTGGAGAAGATATCTTGATTTCTGATGACAACCATCTCTTTCCTGTGTTAAAAAATCATTGCTGTGACATCTGTGATTTCTTTCCCATTTTCTTTTATCATTCGTCTAAGAAACTCTCATAAATAAATTTTTCTCTGATACTGCCTTTTTACATGGTGCATTATTAAAGCACACTTTTGAAAACAACATGTATTATGAAGTGTCTTCAGTGAAAATCACTCATGGTGCATGAAAGTGTGTGTGTGTGCATGCGTGTGGGTACATTTTTGTGTTGAAGAGTTTAGTTTTTTGACTAACAGAATTAAATGAGTCAGAAAAAATTACTTTTGAAATTAATGTGGCATAAGTGATTGTGTTTTTAGAAGAGGACTAGATCTTTTGTCATAAAATAAAAGCATTCTCATAATTTATCTTTGATGATAAGTTTAAATAGAATGTGCATATAAGACATTACAACTACTTGCTTTTTACCTTTAATATGACTATTGACAGAATTCTAAATCCTTCCATTAATCTCTTTTCTTTCTAATTCAGGCGAATTGACACTGAAGTGCAGACCTATCCCACAAATTCCTCCCACTCTTGAGTCTCTGCAACTACGACTATGTCCATCATCAAATGCTCTAAATGCCTATTAAAGAGAAAAAGAGCTGGGGCTTTTCATACAGCAAATAATTCACAGGAAAACTAGATGTCATTTATGTTTTGCAAAATCGTCTTTCAAATTTCATTATATTTGGGGTACAATCTTAACGTGGAAATGTTGAAAGCTCAATCCAGTGCATAAATTAAAATTATATTATTATTTTGGAAAAGCAGTACATAATAGAATGGTTACTTTCTAAAATAAACTGCGTCCTCATTATCATGATTAACTTTAAAATATCTACTGTTTATTGAATCCTTGTGCCAAAAACTGTACAAATTACCTTGATTTTCTAATTTAGCCTCTTAGGAATCCTTTAAAAATGTAGTATTTATTCTATCTTTAAGATGTGGAAACCAAAGTTAAGACACCTCACCACTAATCATACCTATCACATGATTTAATCATGTAATATTAATATTGACATAAGTATATACAAATGGCCTTGAGAGTCTACAGATTAAACACCAGTTAAATGACCACATTAGCATGACTACTACTATTTCTATTACTACTAATGTTACTAACATGACATCCCTGGTTGCTGACAACTTGAGTCTGATTCCTGACTGTACTACCCAAAACACTTATTACCTTGAAGGAATTTGGTATTTAATAGCAATAATAGTCACTGAAAGATTTGTGGGATTCCTAGTCTGAAAATTGCAAGTTCTAAGTATCACTAGCCTGGGATTCACAAGAAGCAGTCACTCAGCAACACATATCTGATTCTATTTGACAATGGATTCTGTTTATTTTTTGTTAGCAGATGATCATTCTTATACTTAAGAGGGGGAAGTCACAACCCTACTGATGCAGTAGGGTATGCTCAACTTTCTAGAAAAATGTACAGAAAAAAATCTTTAAGTATTATTTTTAGGAATCCATCAGCCTCTAAAACACTCTCAATGAGCACCAAAAAAAGAATCTATGATTGCCAAGTTAAGAATTCCTTTATCAGATTATGCATCACAAATTTTGAAAGCTTTATAATTATAAGCTGAGTCTCAAAAAGTGAAAAGGATTTAGCATATGGAGCTGGACTCATCAACATCTGTATCTTATCTTACACCAACATATATATCTTGTCCACCACCTTCTCATCTTCAGAAATCTTATATATATATATATATATATATATATATATTATTTATATTTGGGACATGCATAGGCAAAGAAACCTCTCCCTACTGGTTGTCTCTTTGGGTGTAAGATTCAGTACAAAACTTGATTTCTGCTGAGCAGAGCTAGACTACCTGGGGAAATGAGAACATCTTTGCTCTTTTTAGATTAGTGGACTGAACCTTTGTTCCAGCCTCAGTGCATGGACTTATAATAAATTGGCAAATATGCTCCACTTAATAAGCAAGAAAATGTCCCAAACACCATCTTATACAACATTCCTGAAAGATAAAATGAGAAGTTTTTCTTAATATATGCTAATCTATATAAACTGTGCAAAAGTTCCATTTCTATTACCAGAGACCTCATTAATGTCTTAATTATAACCAATCTACTCAGAAAAATTCCTCCTACTTAGGAGTGAGTGTGGAAAGCATGGGAAGAGAATAACTGACAACAGTTTATCACTTTCTGTTTTGATTTTCTTGTTTTCTTTTAAGTCAGTGAGTTTAATAGCCAAACATTCAGACATTCATGTCTGTGAGGAGAAATGTAAGAGATGGTTTGTTACCTTAATGGAATCACTTACGTAATTATGCTTATGGGTCTTATGTATTTTTCTGAGAATAATAAGACAGGAAGTCTAGTCCTTTAATATATTTATAAATGTCTTACCAATCCTGAGCTGAAGAAATTCTGACTTCCATCTAGACAAAGCTTACATTCATTTAAAATTATACTTCATATAGTACATTAAGAAAAAGGAGCAATTTCACTCCTTTTGATCTTATATAAAGTGAAGCAATTACTTTAACAATTTTATTAGATTATTCAATGTGCAACTCATCATAGCACAGCTTAAATGATATGGTTCCTGTTAAACGTCTATAATCTGCTACTACCCTGTAACCTGAGCAACTAAACCTTCATGCATCATTTTGTAGACCCTTGAACTACAGAGAAATTAACGTTCCACAGGTTATCTGCCCTCTCTTCTTTCATGTTTGGAAATCAAAGACCAGGAAATATTCTTCTCTAAAGATTATGTTATTGCCATATGAAGATTTATTCCCAAGCCCTAAATTAGTCTACATAAAAGGTTGGTAGGACCAAATAGGTTCTACCTATTTGATCATTCAAATAGAAATGATCACACTTAAGCTGCAGTGACTTGGAACTTAGAAAACAGGGAATTAACTCCATGAATTATTTTTCTAGAAGTTTACTGCAAATTCCAGATTTACCACTTACAGGGAACATAGTAGTTTAAAGGCGGAAGTTGAGGATAAGGAAAGAGAATCATTTCCACCACAGATTTGTTTGATAGTTCCCTCCCCGTAAGTCTTTACTATTAGA
This sequence comes from Bos mutus, assembly GCF_027580195.1. NCBI lineage: Eukaryota > Metazoa > Chordata > Mammalia > Artiodactyla > Bovidae > Bos > Bos mutus. The sequence continues at coordinate 9,757,261 of NC_091640.1, read as the reverse complement.
AAATTAGAGTTGCTATTTAGCAATGCATTTTCATTTTGAAGATTGAGTAAACTAAAAAGAACTGTGACCTTCTGTTCCACAGAAATTTGATGTATAAAAATGAACCTAGCATGGCAGAGCATCTTTATCTATGCACATAAATATATCTATATAACAGGAAGGAGGGATAAAGGATAGAGGGGTGGAAATTGCATGCAATGAGTGAGTCATCAGATCTCTTGCCAGATAGGTATAGGTATTTGATTATTTGCAAGTCAATATTTCTCAGTTGTTTAATCATTTGTATGATAAACAGATGGGCAGGACTCTCGAATATTGTGAACATTCTTTGCAGGTTTAATGTGTAAGAAATGATACTCTTCAATTAGGGTAATGTCAGCAAGGCATCAAAACTAGAATTGGATTCAAACAAGACAGCTTGCTGTATCTATTAACTAAAATAAATCATTTACAATGAAGGGCATTTGTCTCTTCCAAAGAAAAAAGTCTCAAAACCTGTCTTTAAATAAACATCTTGAAGTTTTTAGAATAAATTTGGGAAGATTAAAACTCAAAAATTCATTATGCAACCCCAATGTCACAAAGCACTATGATTCACCCAGCAGCAAGAATTACTACTTGTATCATCCATTTCATATTGTATTCAATTGAATTATAGTGACAGGAACTGGCATAAACATAAATGATGCCAACCATTGGCAAGAAAATTATTAGAACAAAAGCATATTATGCTTTTTAATATACCAAACTTGGAATCATACATTTATGCCATGTGAGCCTCCAAAACAAGCTGATTTTTAAGCCCACTGTGAAATCCAACAGGACTGATGAGTTTCTTTTGACCTAAGGAGCTTCTTCTATTAGACCCATTCTGTCTATCTGTCTCTCTCTCCCAGTCTAATCTGAGGGCACAGAGGAAAACAATTTCTTCCTCTTTACCTGTTTCTTCCCAACAGGTAAACTCCCAGAGGAAGGTCCTAGTCCTGCAAGGGACATCTGTGTTTTGGCAGGTAGCTTCAATCTGGCAGCAATGTACAGTGAGGCCCAAAATGCCCATCTAAGTCATATCCTGCAATCCACATTTTTATATTAAAAAATTAAAAATCCATACCCATAAGGCAGATTGCCACTTCTGTTTCTCAATTCTGAATGCAGAGGAAAGGATAGATGTTGCTATTAAACCCAAAAAGTCCCAACACTTTCCTAAACTCTAATTTGAACCACTCTTATTAAATATTCTACATGATCTTCCATAGCCCAAGATACTTAGGAAAGTATAAATTGTTAGGTATATACTATAAGCTAGCCACAGTGTAAATTATTTGACTTAGTTATTATTTCAAATGTGCAAGGTAGATGATATCTCTCCAACTTTATATGCCAGGTCAAAGAGGATTATATGCCATGTTGAAAGGATTAAGATGTTTAGGAATTCTAAGCACTGAAAAAAATTTGTGTATAAAAAGAAATGCTAAACCATAAAATAAGTGTTAAGTGTTAGCAACAGTAGTTAAATTTGGTTTCCCATTATAAGCACATACTTTCTTTGTGAAGCTCCTTCTCGTGCTCATGGCTGTTCTGCTGCTTGAAGCCCACCATCTGTGGGTAGGCTCCCAGTTAGCTGCACAGGAAGGTCAGAAAGGTCCCAGCAAGGGGCCGAGCCAAGACTTTAAAGCCAGCGTTCCTTCTTCTGTAATTCATTGTGCTTGTTATCCCAAACATTTAAAATATGAACATTACAAAATTATATAGTTTAATGATTGAGAAAATACATATATATGTGTGTAGAAAAAGCAAGCAAAATTAGTAAAAAATTGACAGCTGTAGAATCTAGGTGATGGATAAGCAGGTGTTCGTTGAATCATTCATTCAGCCTTTCTCTATGTGTTAAATTTTTAATAATAGAATCATTTCATTTAATGATTTATTGGTTAACTGTGAGTTAACTTGGAAGTAGGAACCCAGTTTTAACTTCAGGCTTTATCCAAATTTGGTAGGATGCCTAACATACACAGAACTCAATGGATATGTATGAAGAGAATGAATGCAAATAAAAATGAAAGTAAGGATAAAGAATACAGTTATATTTTTGTACTGATGACCGCATACTAGTCACGGTATCAAGTGTTTTACATGAGCAATTTCACTTAACTATTACATAAATTCTCTGGGAAAGATAATTCAGATACATCAAGTTTATATATTCAGAAACTGGGAACTAGAAAGTTAAATAACTTCCTCAAGCCAACCAAGTGTTAAGTTGAATAAATGAATCAATAAAGATTCTAGGGTAGGAGTTGTGAATAATTCACTATCCTGTGTTTCATTCTATATTAAAGAGAATAAATAAAAGAGCCCAAGGAAGACAGAGACTGATAATGAGATGGGTGAAATGATTGAAGCTGGAACAGAGTCCAAGAGAAAATGAAATCAAGTCATTGTCCAAAGTCACCATTACTTACCATCCCATCGTAAGTGCAAGTGTCAAATCTTGGCACTCTGGTGCTTTAAATCTTGTTTTACTGATGAGGGAGCTGCAGAGGATGGAGTTTGAATTCCTGACCCCAGTGGAGTCCAGGTGACTCCTAAATTTAGTATTCTTTCAAGTCCCTACGCTGACTGTATCTCTATTTTCACTTTCATCCTGCTTTACATGATTACCTTTGAAAATATTTTCCCCCTCTTTGGACAATTTTTTTTTCTTTTGATTAATTTATAGGTACTAAATTCTATCATGATCTATTAATGGGTTTTTAATATGCAGATGAGTAAGTGCTATACTCAAAGTTAATTAGCTAATTAATCAAATAATTTTTACTCGGTTCCCACAGTTTGAAGATATATGAAGGTCATTTCTGTGTTTGAAAAGTACCTTTAAGTAAAACCTGGAGCCAAGTAAATACATAATGATCTTGGTAATATTATATAGCTCGTTTGTTTTCCCTTTAACAGAGCTGATTTTTATGAGCTTGTTATAAAGCAGTGGATAAATACTGCACAGACAGACGTGTCATCACTATACAAGAGCATACACAATCTGTGTTTGAAACTGCAATTAGACCCTTAGTTGCATTATCAGTATACACCTTGTGAACTACAGATAAATATACAATGGTCACTATTGTTAATCATTGTATGTTTTAAAGTTTGGGCTTATACATTCAAATCACCATTTATAAAAATAATCTGCAACTGAGAAACATATTCAAAATCCTGTCTATACTACACTGCTGATTCCATAAAACTTGTCATTTGTCACTGGCTTGACGTTTACTCAGTTTCCCTTGGGTGCTAGGAACTGCACTGTGAATTGACAAGAAGAGGAGAATTTAATGTGGGCTGCTGCTGAGCATAATTCATGCAGCTCTAATTTATTTTAAAGACAGGAGGCACCCACAAATGCTGAAGGTAACAAAAAGGACCCAGGACTGGTGACAGCTATTTTGCTTCACCCTACAGGTGGCACATAGGGGCTCAAACATCAATCTATAATACAAACTTCCCACTAGTTTACAAATATAAACTAGCCCACGTTCCCTGCACTTGCAGTACTATAGTCATAGACAGTCTGCATCATCTTCTCTCTATATCCTAACATAAAATGTTAGAATCATAAAAGAAAACACCTCTGCAGTAACTTGTTTTTAAAAAGACGAGGTTGCCTTGGGTAATATCCCCTCTTCATGTTAGTGTTAATTGTATTACAGCTAGGTATTTTCAGAACCAGCTCATGACTGACTGCGCCACTCTGATTCCTGTTACTCACAATGAAGTGGTTATTTGAAAGCAGAGGAGATCAGCATGATGGAATGCCTTTTGTGTGTGTGTCTGAGACAAGGGGGTACTCAAAAGGAATGTTTATTCAACTCATGAATTAACTGCAATTTAGTCCATGGTTATGTGATGGAATACCTTGTTGAGGCTACACCAGTGAGAAGGAGTGAGAAAGAACAAATCTGGGCAATGCTTTAATTGTTTCTTCTGTTACAGAAGACAAGGAAGAAGTTAAGGAACAAGTTAAGGAACATCACATTATCTTTCCAGTGATGCATCTAACATGAAAGCAAATGAGTGACTGTTGGTGGGAAAATTTCCTAAATATTTCATAAATATAATTTTATGTATTTACATGGGCGTGAAAAAATGAACTATTCCAGTTTTTTGTGGTGCCAGCAACTAGGCAATGAGAGACAAGAAGGAAGAACAGGAGTCTATATTTAGGATGTTTCAGAAGATTTACTTAGTGAATTAGTCTGTGCTATGGGTCTGGCTACTACTTCAACTTTGGTTGGTGCAGGTTGGAAAAGATGTCCCAGCCCCTCAGTTCTGAAGTTTTCAAGGTACCAAGTAGCCTGTCATAGTGGCTGGACAAAGTAAAAGAAAAAGTCAGGGCAAAATGAACATCATGCTGCACAGCGTGCTCTTCCAGGGATTGTAGGTCAGCGTCCAGAGTCATGTTAGAAGCCCAGGGTGGACAGTCAGCCTATCTTAAGAAGGATGTCAAGGAGCAAGGGCTTTTCTGGTTGCTCAGATGGTAAAGAATCTGCCTGTAATGCGGGAGACACCAGTTCAATCCCAGAGTCAGAAAGATTCCCCTAGATAAGGGAATGGCTACCCACTCCAGTATTCTTGCCTGGAGAATTCCCTGGACAGAGGAGCCTGACGGACTGCAATCTATGGGATCACAAAAAGAGTCAGACACGACTGAGCAACTGACACTTTCACTTTACACAGCGACCAAACCCACTCACCAGCTGTGGATCTGCTGTATCAGAGATGACTCAGCCTAGGAATGCTATGTGCCAGGGGTCACTAGTGACTCTCAGACCTTCTTCATTTCATATACTCAGAGAGTACTTATTAACCCATTAAAAACAAATTAAGCTCTTATTAAGGGGCTTCCCAGGTGGCTCTAGTGGTTAAAAAAAAAAAAATACCCGCCTGCCAGTGAAGGAACCGTAAAGAGACTTGGGTTTGATCCCTGAGTCAGGAAGATCCCCTGGAGGAGAGCATGACAACCCACTCTAGTATTCTTGCCTAAAGGACGGAGGAGCCTGGCGGGCTGCAGTCCAAGGGGTCGCAAGGAGTTGGACATGACTGAAGCAACTTATTAAAATGCTTAATCTAGCGGGAAGCCAAGGGAGCTAGGTGACCTGTGATAGCTTCTAGTGGACACACCTGTTTAAACCCTGAAAGGCGGAGACAGCTGCAGAAGGGAAAGCCTATTACAGCAGCACTCTTACTGAGTGCTTTTGGATAATAGGAACCATTTTCTCAAGTGCCCAGGGCCGATTCCTTTGTTGTGGAGAAGGCCAGTGATAAATGCGGCACTCAGTTACCAGATTTCATCTCGGCACCAGATTTCATCAGCAGCATTTGACACCATTGTCTCCAGCCCATTGTCTCCAGCCCTGCACAGCTGCACTGACTTCCCTGAGTCCAGGAGAGGAAGCTCTCTCTACTTGCCTCCTCATTCTTGGGGATTTACTTTTTTAGTCTCATTGGCTGGCTTAAGTCTTTTGACGTGACCTCCTAATATTTTTCTGCACCAGAAATCTTTGGTCCTTTCCTCGTTGGTGTTTACACATATGTTTTTGGTTCTCATCCAGTCTCATGACTTCACACGTGTATTGTTAGAAAAAACATAGGGTTTTAAAAGTTTCCAGTAGAGTTGAGGGAACACAGAGTTTCTCCTACAAAGTATAACTATTAGGGGAACCACACATTGAAAACACCCGCCCTGGCTGGGCACGGCAGTTACCACTTGCATGAATTATCTTGCGATAGGATGTCCTGGTAAGGAACATAGAATTGATAAAATAGCACCAACCAGAAAAATGCAGAAAAGGTCAAAAGGAGAGAGGAGATACCTGTCCATATGTCCCACAGAGCTCCCAGAATCCTCCTCGTTGGAATCACCTCAGGAAGGACCCTGAGTCAGAGTCATTGGTCAGAGACAACCCAGAAATTAACATCATCACCATAAAACCTGAGACAGCGAGCCGTGTGGCAGAGCAGTTCTCCTGGGTTCTCTTCTCCTGTTCTCTGCCTGGGGCCCCTTCCCAGTAAAGCCTTGTTTTATCAGCAAGCGTGTCTCCTTGGACAACTTATTTTCAAGTGTTAGACCTAAGAGCCCACTCACGGGTTTCTGGAAGGGGTTCTCCTTCTTGCAACATAACCATAAAATTAGAGATGGATTAAGTATGGGCACCAAATTGTAATTTCCAGTTTCAAACCCATTGTGGTAAACAGAATAATGATCCTTTAAAGATGTCCATGTCTGAATCCCCGGAACCTGGACATATGATCTGTTACACGAAAGGGACTAATTATGGTTGCAGATGGAAGCAGGTTACTCCTCGGCTGACTTTAAAATAAGGAAATTATTCTACAGTATCTGTGTGGGCTCATTGTCGTTGCAAGGGTCTTTTTAAGTCAAAGAGGGCAGCCGAAAAGAAGAGCATGGACAGAAGGAAGCTTGAAGATGGTAAACTCCTGACTTTACGGGTAGAACCAAGGGAGATGAGCCCTCAAAAAACAGGCAACGCCCCAAAGCTGGAAAAGGCAAGAAAACAGATGTTCCCTGAGAATCTCAAGAAAGAAACATATCTTTCCTTTCACCTTGGTCTTAACCCGGAAACCCCTTTTCAGATGTGTGACCTCCTGAATCATAAGACAATAAATGCATGTTCTTTGAAGCCACTCACTCCGTTTGTCATAGTTTATTACAGCACTCATCAGAAACTGACTTACCCAACTCAGATACTAAAATCATACTTTTTGTTTCACAGCTTATCATTTCTCCACCTGCATAGACTACATCAGATCAGATCAGATCAGTCGCTCAGTCGTGTCTGACTCTTTGCAACCCCATGAATCGCAGCACGCCAGGCCTCCCTGTCCATCACCAACTACCGGAGTTCACTCAGACTCACGTCCATCGAGTCAGTGATGCCATCCAGCCATCTCATCCTCTGTCGTCCCCTTCTCCTCTTGCTCCCAAACCCTCCCAGCATCAGAGTCTTTTCCAGTGAGTCAACTCTTTGCATGAAGTGGCCAAAGTACTGGAGTTTCAGCTTTAGCATCATTCCTTCCAAAGAAATCCCAGGGCTGATCTCCTTCAGAATGGACTGGTTGGATCTCCTTGCAGTCCAAGAGACTCCAACACCACAGTTCAAAAGCATCAATTCTTCGGCGCTCAGCTTTCTTCACAGTCCAACTCTCACATCCATACATGACCACAGGAAAAACCATAGCCTTGACTAGATGAACCTTTGTTGGCCAAGTAATGTCTCTGCTTTTGAATATGCTATCTAGGTTGGTCATAACTTTCTTTCCAAGGAGTAAGCGCCTTTTAATTTCATGGCTGCAATCACCATCTGTAGTGATTTTGGAGCCCAGAAAAATAAAGTCTGACACTTTTTCCATTGTTTCCCCATCTATTTCCCATGAAGTGATGGGACCGGATGCCATGATCTTCGTTTTCTGAATGTTGAGCTTTAAGCCAACTTTTTCACTCTCCACTTTCACTTTCATCAAGAGGCTTTTTAGTTCCTCTTCACTTTCTGCCATAAAGGTGGTGTCATCTGCATATCTGAGGTTATTGATATTTCTCCCGGTAATCTTTACTCCAGCTTGTGCTTCCTCCAGTCCAGCATTTTTCATGATGTACTCTGCATATAAGTTAAATAAACAGGGTGACAATATACAGCCTTGACGAACTCCTTCTGCTATTTGGAACCAGTCTGTTGTTCCATGTCCAGTTCCAACTGTTGCTTCCTGACCTGCATACAAATTTCTCAAGAGGCAGATCAGGTGAGGCATAGACTACATAGATAAAGCTTCAATATTTACCTTCGCAGAGGCTCACGACATTATCTTTCACGTTAACTTTGATGAGTTGTCTTGCTTCGTAACTGTTTCCTGACACTTAGGTGTTTGTTCTTACTCCTCTGCAGTTGTGTTCACTTTACGGTCCAACATGCCGCAGCCTGCCCGTGGCTCCTCCAGGGTTCTGGCCTCATATCTCTTTCGTTCCACAGCTTCAGCATTAATCTCCTGCTGATGCTGCTACTACTTTGTCACAGATACCTTCTACTTAATGTACCTCCCACTGGCAAGTGGCTCAAGCAGCATTTATCAGTGTTGCCAGGTACAAAGTGAAAATCAACTTTCCGTGTCATGTGGAAATTTAACAACAGTTATTACAAAGGAAAATTATTTTAATACAAATAAGAAATACAGCCATTTGTGATTATCCTTTATCCTAGAACATATTTTGCAATGTGTAAGCAAAATTGAAAGTACTTCATATTTTTGTCCTGAGTAAATGAAAGAGAAATGTATGCATGTTTTGCTTTAATATATGAAAGCTTTTAGATATTATTTTCTGATGCAGCACTTTATTCACTTTAACACATGCACCTCTGATTTTTTTTGAAGCTATACAGTTCCTAAGACTCATTTCCCTCTTCTTATTCCTCAGTTCCTGCTTTATGGTACTACTTAAAGTCACATCAGTAGTATTCCTAAATAAATTATAGTAAATAATTCTAAAGCCAGATAGATTCAGTTTATGTCAGTCACAGAGTCATTTCCGACTGTTTACAACCCCCATGGGCTGCAGCACAACAGGCTTCCCTGTCCAACACCAACTCCTGGAGCATGCTTAAACCCACGTCCATTGAGTCAGTGATGCCATCCAACCATCTCATCCTCTGTCGTCCCCTTCTCCTCCTGCCTTCCATCTTTCCCAGGATCAGGGTCTTTTCTAATGAGTCAGTTCTTTGCATCAGGTGGCCAAGGTATTGGAGTTTTAGCATAAGCATCAGTCCTTCCAATGAACATTTAGGACTGATTTCCTTTAGGATTGTCAGGTTGGATCTCCTTGCAGTTAAAGGGACTCTCAAGAGTCTTCTCCAACACCACAGTTCAAAAACATCAATTCTTTGGTGCTCAGCTTTCTTCACAGTCCAACTCTCACATCCATACATGACCACTGGAAAAACCATAGCTCTGACTAGATGGACCTTTGTTGTCAAGGTAATGTCTCTGCTTTTTAATATGCTGTCTAGGTGGGTCATAACTTTTCTTCCAAGGAGTAAACGTCTTTTAATTTCATGGCTGCAGTCACCATCTGCAGTGATTTTGGAGCCCCCCAAAACAAAATCAGCCACTGTTTCCACTGTTTCCCCATCTATTTGCAATGAAGCGATGGGACTGGATGCCATGATCTTCACTTTTTGAATGTGTTTTAAGCCAGCTTTTTCACTCTCTTCTTTCACTTTCATTAAGAGGTTCTTTAGATTTTCTTCTTCATTTTCTGCCATAAGGATGGTATCATCTGCATATCTGAGGTTATTTATATTTCTTCCAGCAATCTTGATTCCAGCTTGTGCTGCATCCAGCCTGGCATTTGGTATTATGTTTTCTGCATAGAAGGAGAAGGCAATGGCAACCCACTCCAGTTCTCTTGCCTGGAAAATCCCATGGACCGAGTAGCCTGGTAGGCTGTAGTCCATGGGGTCGCAAAGAGTCGGACACGACTGAGCGACTTCACTGTCACTTTTCACTTTCATGCATCGGAGAAGGAAATGGCAGCCCACTCTAGTGTTCTTGCCTCGAGAATCCCAGGGATGGAGGAGCCTGGTGGGCTGCCGTCTATAGGGGTGCACAGAGTCGGACATGACTGAAGCGACTTGGCAGCAGCAGCAGCATTCTGCATAGAAGTTAAAAAAGCACGGTGACAATATACAGCCTTGACATACTCCTTTCCCAATTTGGAAGCAGTCTGTTGTTCCATGTCCAGTTCTCACTGTTGCTTCTTGACCTGCATACAGATTTCTCAGGAGGCAGGTAAGGTGGTCTGGTATTCCCATCTTTTTCAGAATTTTCCACAGTTTGTTGTCATTTATGTAGTCAAAGGCTTTGGCATAGTCAATAAAGCAGAAATAGATGTTTTTCTGGAACTCTCTTGCTTTTTCTATGATCCAACGGATGTTGGCAATTTGACCTCTGGTTCCTCTGCCTTTTCTAAATCCAGCTTGAACATCTGGAAGTTCTCGGTTCACGTACTATTAAAGCCTGGCTTGGAGAATTTTGAGCATCACTTTGCTAGATTTATATTAGATACAGATATAACATCACCATTTGAAATCATAATATATTTATTTTTTAAAGCTGAAAAGAATTGCTGAACTTCCAGATAAATATTTTGATACATGAAATATTTGTTTTTAAAGTTTCCCTCTGAATAAAGAATATGCAAAAATATCAGGACTCTGTAATAATACGGATTTGTAAATGCCTTCTTCAATTTTAGGAGCTGAACTGCAAATAGATCTTGTGTCATGTGTGATAAAGTCTCTACTCCTACACAACATTTCACATCTATTCACCGGATGGGTAAGTCATTATTCATATTATTTCAAGACTTATAATATTTATAATCTGTCACAATAATTCCCTTAGTTATTTATTCTTATTTATCTAATTAGTGTATTCAACTTATACATATCTTCTCTATCACTTATCTAATGAAGAGCTGAATTTATTGTCAATAATTTATTTTTAAAAGGGGACATCATAACTGTCATATTTCTGAGAGCTCAGGCAACTGATAACAAGAGGTAATTGCTTTTATATTCAAGGAAATAGACTGTCTTGAATATAAAATACAAACCGGCTGGGGTAATGTTATTGGATCGCACATTTTTTTGTGTAGAACATTGATTTTGTTCTGCCGTCGTTTTGCACTGGGATTTTGTGGATAATTACTGCAGTTAGTTTCAGGCCAGCCTAACCTCTTCCTCCTGTGGATGACATGCTTTTAGTGTTTGAATCCCAGAAGATGTGTTCATTTTTCCTAGAGGGTAAATAATCATAAAATATAGTTGATATAATTGCTGTATAACAATTTTTCCTGGAATACAAAAAGCACATATTTTTTTAAAAAGTTCAGTTATTCCTGCACACCAGGGAATTTCCGTGAATTCTGCCTCTGAATATCTTTTCTCTTCCATTTATTTAATTCTACAAATAGAGGCCATAAAATATCTATATGTTCAATTAAAAATTATATATATAGTCATTAAGAGCTATAAAAGTTGTCACTGTCTGAATTCTGTTAATTATTGCAGGATATTCCATTTTCAGTACTTTGTACTTTCATACAAGGTAAAATCCTTTAGCCAGTTTTCCTTGTCATACTAGTATTATTTCCCAAGCACTTTGATTTTTCATGTGTGCTTACTTATTCTCTTGTTGGTTATGCTAAATTCTTTAAGCTTGCAGATATATTTTTCACTTTAAAATTATATCTTCAACTCTGAAAGTTCCCTTTTAAAATTTTAAGACTCCTACAAGTTAGTAAGAAGCTACACAGGGAAAAAAAATAAATAAAAGTTAATGTCTTGAATAGCAACTTCCCCAAAAGAATTTCCAAATGCCCAATACAAAAATGCCTACTTTTTTTTTTTTCCCCCTGCTGGACAAAGTGCTATAAAGGCAGTATCAGGGCAAGAGGGTTGGATGTTAACTCCATTTTAACATCTTCAATGTTCAATCAGAGTAAGTCAAGGGCACAGTGCTAACAAGGGCAGATAATGGTATGAGACTAGGGGGAAAAAAGAGCAGGAAAGTTATTTTGTTAGTAAGATTCATGGCATCATCAGGCAATTGTTGAAAGAAAGGTGAAGGGTCAAGAGTACAGCCTCAGGAAAGAAACTATTATGTTCACTGAATGCAGTCTAGTAACCCCTGGGCTGATCCATAGGCACAAGACAAGATGGCTTTTTCTTTCATACAAAGAAAACCTTGTAGCCAGTTTTCCTTTTAAATACCAATAATATTTTCTCAGTAAATTTATCTTAGTTTTTCAAGTAAAATCTTCAAATTCAATCACGTTTTCACTGTAAATTTTTGCTAAGTTTCCTACCACACATTATGATGTCTTGTTATGTCTGTTCCTTTCTGTCTTTGCATTATCTTCTAGAATATATTGCACCATCTGCCAAGTGATTTCAGTTTAAATGTTCTTTATGTATTATTTATGAAATAATAATGATCAGCTTCATCTGCTATTCACACCACTTAAATAACATTGTCATTGGACAGACTACTCATTCTTTCTTTTCTGCTTACATATGTATGTTGAAATGCATTTTCTTAACTTATTAGACCCCTTATAGACCGCTTTTTTCCAAAAGCTGTGTGGAAAATCTGAATCTTTAATGTCCAATGCAAGTGTCATTTCTGTGCCGTATTTTAATCATATCAGATCTTCTGGTTACAAAGGCCCTTCTCAACCCTTCAAGATCCAGAGGAAAGATTTGTTACCATGTGATCCTAAAGAATTTTGTGCATACCACAACATGCTACCTTTCCCCTTACATTATAGCTAATTACTGTGCTTGAGAACTTTTTGAGAATTCTTCTTTGTATAAATTTATATACAGCGTTAAGATTATGACTAGCCCATAAATGCATAATCAGAAAACATGTGTTTAATTGAATTGAATAACATATGAATTGCCTCCACTAGAAAAAAGTGGGGAAAGAATTTAGAAAAAGTAGAAAAAAAAATGTATCTAAAGCTAAGTGGTAGAATGTAGAATGTAGCATTTCTACCAATTTTAGGGTAATCCCTCTCTAAGGAATTAACAAATGTATATATACATATTTTTGTTTGAAAATCTTCCACATGTGAAATACCTCATCCTTAATCATAGGAGGGTTCCACTTGATAAATGTACTATCATAGTAAGAATTAAGGGAACTCTCATTTTCAATATATAAAGAAGTCTTTGATTTTCATTTCGTGGACAAGCAGCAATTTTGCTAATTCTAGGAAGATACTGACTTTGAGTATACATTTCAAAATGTAAAGAAGAAATGTAACTTCCACTTATTAAATCTAAATACTAAGTGATAAGAAGAATAAAGAAGTGATTTCATAACTGGAAAGGTAGCATTAGGAGTTGAGTTTCAATCAGAGGCTCTTTACCTATGGGAGCTCTATGTCTAGTGTTATCAGGTAGTACATGTACAACTTTGCTTGCCCGTCTTAATATTTGCCAAGTTAGCGAGGTGAAAGAAAAATGGGATATAGAATTGAAGAATTTGGCAATAAAGTGATTAAAATAATTGATCCATAATCCAAGGCTCAGGTAATTGAAAGGACTCATAAGACTCCACAGTCCTGTATAAGGTTTTGATAAAGATACATGGTCAGTAAGACAGAGAAAATAAACATAGACCATCAGTGAGAGCCCCACAGCTTCTAACTTCAGGCTCTCATTCCTCCTTTAACACACGCAACATGCTATGCATTCAGATTATGAAATATCAAGAAATATGCCAGATATCTTGGTTTCAAGGAAGCTATAGCATAAGTTGGGATTCCCTGGTGTCTGAGATGGTAAAGAATCCACCTGCAATGCGGGAGACCTGGGTTTGGTCCCTGGGTTGGAAAGATGCCCTGGGGAAGGGCATGACAACCCACTCCAGTATTCTTGCCTGGAGAATCCCCATGGACTAAGGAGCCTGGCGGGCTGCAGTCCGTGGGGGTCACAAAGAGTCGGACACGACTGAGTGACTAAGCACAGCACACAGCGCGCACAGCACCAGTGTACGGGGTCTTTTGTGCTGTGCGGGTCACATAGCTAAAGCCAGTCTAAGTCAAGAGGTTCAGATCATCAGTTCATACATTTTCTCTAAACACTGTAGACACATTAGCACTGCGTAGCCTCCAGAGCAGTGTGGACACCAAACAGCACATTATAAATCACCGCATAGCACATCCCATCCTAATCTTGGCCAAGTGGCAAAGCATCCTTCCAGAAGTCCCTGGAGATAAGCATACTTCTCACCAGAATCAGATGCAAGTTCACTGTTTCCTTATATACCTGGATAGGGAAGTAACTTAAAATATGAGGAGGTTATGAGAAAAGGAGAAAGTTTCAGTATCCAAAGATTGCAAGAGAACAAGAAGGTGTCAAAAACTGTAAAGGCTCTGAGATTCTGCTCTACTTACAAGCTGACAGGTTAGCCTGTCTAGTCTCTGGGTGCTGGCAGAAGACACAAGAGCCCTGAATCAAAGACAGAGACAAGAGATGAAGGACTTATTACTCATTACTCTTTGCACAGCAGGTAGCATGAACTGAATGTCTGCATTATTTCCTCTTTCCCCCCAAGTCTCACAGCATAGTGTGGAGCAACCCACACAAAGGCTGCCCGCACAGCTGAGCCATACTCTAGTTAGAAACCCCAGCTTAGGAAACATTCAGTGAAGGAAGGGCTGGGAAGAAACCTGAAGCAAACATCATTTTTATCATCCTGATGTTCAAAAAGCGGACACTGCCTCTCTAGGCCAAAGTTGTTATATACACCTCCTTAAAAAGATAATCTGGAACAAAAACTGTTAAATGTAGGCAGAAATATGAGAGATCTGTGAAGAATTATTTTCTAAAAAGAAAGATGTGAAAATATGACTAGGAAGAAGATTTTTTCTTTTTAAGTGTTTTCACAGTGAGACAATTCTCTGCAATCTGAATTCTAGGGCATGTCAACTGAGTGATTTGCTGAAGTGGAGCTGAGTGACGGTAGCTGGGGATATAAGGAGATAAGAAAATTGAGAGGCTAGGACACTAGATATGTCATGCATGTGGTATTTGAGAGTTTTCATGCTATTGGTAGAGTGATGGCATAGACTAGGAATTGGTGCTGAAGCCTGCAATTAATATAGGAGAAAATGACAGCTATTCAGAGTAGGAAAGGTTGGCATTCCTGATTATCCCTGGAACGATCTTGAAGCATCAGGGTAAAATAATGATGTGCATGTGTGCCCAGTTGCTAAGTCGTGTCAGACTGTTTGTGACCCCATGAACTATTCTTGGGATTATCTAGGCAAGAATACCAGAGTTGGTAGCCATTTTCTTCTCCAGAGGATCTTCCCAATTTAGGGATCGAACCTGTATCTCCTGCATTTCCTGCATTGGCAGGCAGATTCTTTATCACTGAGCCACCTGGGAAACCCAGAGAGAGGATATCCAGCCCAACTCTAGATCCATGGCTGAACAGATCTACGGGAGAACTGGGTATATCAGCTTTCTTTTGTTGCCATAGCACATCATCAACAACAGCCATTTATTATCCTGTGTGTGTTAGTTGCTCAGTCATGTCTGACTCTTTGCGACCCCATGGGGTTTAGTCTACCAGGCTCCTCCATCCATGGGATTTTCCAAGCAAGAATACTGGAGTGGGTTGCCATTCTCTTCTCCAGGGGATCTTCCTCACCCAGGGATCAAACCTGGGTCTGCTGCATTGCAGGTAGACTGTTTACCATCCGAGCCACCAGGGAAGCTATATTTATTATCCTAGCCGTCTGTAAATCAGAAGTATGAGTGCAGCACGGCTCAGGTGAGCCTTCTGCAATGATTCCCACAAGACTGAAATCAAGGTGTTGGAGGGGCTGCGCCCCCTTGTGGAAGCTCTGGGGTTGAATCTGCCCCCAAGTTCATTCAGGACGTTGGCCAAGTTCATCTCCACGCATTCATAGAACTGTGGCCCTTGTTGGACCGAAGTCTCTCTTTCTTTGCTGGGTGTGGGCAGTGGACCAGCCTTTGCTCTTGGAAGCTGCCCGTATTCCTTTCCCTGCTCTCTCATATGGCCCTTTCTAGAAACAGTGGTTGGAGAAAAATGTGTGCTTCAAATCTACCCTTTCTACTGCTGCTGCTGTGTCGCTTCAGTCGTGTCCAACTCTGTGCGACCCCATAGATGGCAGCCCACCAGGCTCCCCTATCCATGGGATTTTCCAGGCAAGAACACTGGAGTAGGGTGTCATTGCCTTCTCCGACCCTTTCAACTGCATCTCTCTAATTCCCACTAGAGAAAGTTCTGCTTTTAAAGGTCCATGGGATTCGGCCAGACCCACCCAGATAAGCTCTGATAATCTATTGTAAGCCTCCTAACATTAACTGTTCCTGCATGGTCCCTCTTTGTGTCATGCACAGTATATTCATGGGTTCTGGTGATTAAGATGTGATGTTTTTTGAAGGCCAGTATTCTGAGTAGCATGAGAGGATAATGAGCAATGTTTGCTTGAGATGACTACAGGGCACGGATTTTAAGTGGATTAGGATGTATGGATAGATTTTGATCCATCACTGGCATTTTTCATAATGTGCAGAACAAGGGAAAAAGGATTCTGGGGTCACACTCAATATCATTGTAGTAGTAGTGTTAGTTGCTCAGTTGTGTCCGACTCTTTGCGACCCCAAGGACTATGGCCCTCCAGCCTCCTCTGTCCATGGGATTCTCCAGGCAAGAATACTGGAATGGGTTGACGTTCCCTTCTCCAGAGGATCTTTCCAACCCAGGGATGGAACCTGCATCTCCCACACTGCAGGCAGATTCTTTACCACCTGAGCTACAGGGAAGATCAAAGCAATATCATATAGGAGGGTGTAAATTCAGGATAGGACTTTTGGTGTGTCTAAATTCCTGGGCACCATCAAATTCCCAACAGTACTTCTTAAATGTGAAAAATATACTGATATTACAAAGTACTTAAATTTTGAGGTCTCAGGAAGAAAATGAAAGGAACATAATAATATGTTGAAGCCTGAGCAAAGCTAATGTTAGGACAAAGAGAGAAGCTATTTTGTAATTCTCAGGTTGGGTTATTCAAGCTTTTGTTCCAACCTAGCGGAGCACCTCTTTCAGCAGGTTAAAAGGAGGTAAGAGACAGTGTTCTTGGTCCTGCTAACCTGACTTGCTCATGGGGTTTGATTGTCTTGCACAAGCTGGGCTATGTTTCACATTCCTAAGATGACTGCTCTGTAATGTTCATTCTCTCTGCCCCCATTATTTGGCATCCTGTCTGTATGGGAACAATTTCTCCTCTATGTGTAGGCGAATACTATTGAATTATTTGAGTCATGTTGGAGTGCTATTCTTATTTATGATATGTCCCTCAACATAATGCCCTATCCGGAAGCTGTGAATATGTCACCCAAGGGTGATGGAGATCTCCAAATAGTCAATTTCCAGAGTTGTAACTGGCACTTGCTTTAAATTGGTGTGATTATGTCTAAGCCATGAGATTTGAAAGGATGGTGCTGACACGCACAGACCCTTTCTATCGCTTTAATGCCTTTCTCCCTATCATAGATCCAAACAACATTTTATCTCTTGACTGAATATGACAGCTCTGTGATTCTTTTTTCTCTGTGAATCCAATTAATCTGTCTATGCTTCTGAGCTTTTTAATATTTTGGCATATGCCTTTTCTTTCTTTCTTTCTTTTCTAAACAAGTTGTTTACATTCTCAGAATGTTTATCTTTAGATCTTCATGCTCGTCTGCTTTTCAGATTACTTGCCCTTTTATCCCAGCTTCCTTTTATGGGTTTACTAATGATCAGCCTCATCTCTTGGACTCTAGACTCAGACTTTGATTTAGTTTCTTCTCTCATACATGCACTGGAATTACTTGAGGTGCATTCAATAGCTCACTTAAAAGAAGTAGACAAAATAATCCTGACAAAGTCTCAACATTGATTTTGTACTCTGTAAAGGTTTACAAGAGCTTAATGTGAATGTTATGAAAACTAAGGACATCAGACAGCTAATTGTTTCCACCAATACTCTTTAAGAAAGAGATAAAAAGAGACACAAAGAAAAGAATCAAAAGTCATTTGTAAGGATATATGAAATCTACTGATGTAGCAGTTACAGAAAGCAACTGGGCTGAAATATGTCATGGTTCATTCCCTTCATGAAACTCATTTACAAAAACTTTAAGCGAGATAATATAGGTAAGCTCACATGCAGCAAAAAGGTTTTATAAATCTTCACCCTCCGATATGATAGCCTTTGTTATGTATGGCTTTTGAGCGCTTGGAATGTGATATGACTGAGGAACCAAATTTTAACTTTATTTAGTTTTAATTAAATAGCATGTGTGGCTAGTGGCTACTGTATTGAACAGATTGGCTCTAGCATGTAAAATCCATGCAGTCAGAACTCTCCTCTACCCTTATCCTATTTATAAATGTAACACCACTGCATGGAACAGTGCCTGTCAGTTGGCAAGATCTCAATTAATTCTTGTAACAGGGATCCAGAAAATTAATCATTATGTGTCAAACCTGAAAACAGGGGAAATTCCATCCAGCTCAACAGATTTGGAGATGAAAAGCAACTGGTCTCAAAATTTGTAATAAACACAGTCACATTTTAAAGATTTTGTATTTCAAGCAGGGTTAGTAACTATATAGAACTATTACACAAAATGAATGTTAACATTATTAATGAAACCCACATCCAAGGACGTGATAAAATGGACACTACTCCAAAGAGGAAGAATTTCATTTTTGAAAAGTCATTCAGTTTAAAAACTCTTAAAGACTGATACAAGTTTTAACAAATTTCTAGACCTCATGCTTATATACATGAGGTTAATATCAGGAGTATTTATGGAATAAATTAAAACACTGACAAGAGCTCTGGTAAGATGTTCATTCAGATCTCTGTCTATCTGCCCTGTCAACTCGATGTGAGGGCTACAAGAGGAACCTTGATATCTCACAAAATTATTGACATCCTTTCCTAACTCTCTGAGTCAGCCGTCCCCTATGCTATTGAATCATCTTTTAATCTGATGTCAAGTGTGGATCAGCAAAGGCTGCCCCATGGTGCTTTATCTAAGTACTTCTCCAATTTAAAATCATCATTTTGATCTAAACTTGACTGTATTTCTGTTTCTGATATCTAAGTTCACAGTTTCCACTAAAGACCCAGAGTGTGGTTGGATAAGAGACATGTATATAAAAACCTCATATTTTGCAGCTTTTATTTTTGTTAGCAATTCTTTTTCAGAATAATCATTTAATTTTTCCCCCTTAGGGAAGAAAGCGTTCACTCACTCATTTATTCATGTACTTTTCACAAGACTGTAGTAAATACAAACTGTGTTTAGAACCTCCGCTGAATTCTGGGGGCACAGAAAGTTGAGGGAGCCCCGTCCTGCTCTGTAGACCATTAAGAACAAGGATTGGAGTATCTGGAGGAAAACCAAGTGTGGCCCACCCACTCTTCATCTACTAGTGTGTCTAGTCCAGACATACATGACCTACACTCTTTTTTTCCCTCTCATTCATATCTTGCAAACAATGAACTACTAAAGTCCTCTTGAATTTCACTGTCTCTCCATTCTGGCCTCACGATTTGTATAGCTTGCTTACAGTCTATTTTATATCATATTTCGCCCACTTACAGTATGCATGTATCTTAAGTTCCTTCAGTCGTGTCCAACTCTTTGCAACCCCATGGACAGTAAACTGCCAGGTTCCTCTGTCCAGGGAATTCTCCCGGCAAGAAGACTGGAGTGGGTAACCATTCCCTTCTCCAGGGGATCTTCCCAACCCAGGGATCAAACCCACATTTCTTGCATCTCCTGTATTGGCAGGAGGGTTCTTCACCACTAGCACCACCTGGGAAACTCTTCCACATTCTAGCCCTGGTTGTATATTTAGATTGTAATTCATATTTTCTTTTTCCTCACCTCAAAATCCTCCCAGGCTGCCCTTGGCAACCTGAATACCCTGAATATTCATCAGAAGGACTGATGCTAAAGCTGAAACTCCAGTGCTTTGGCCACTTGATGTGAAGAGCTGACTCCTTGGAAGAGACTCAGATGCTGGGAAAGATTGAAGGCAGGAGGAGAAGGGGATGACAGAGGATAAGATGGTTGGATGGCATCACCGACTCAATGGACTTGAGTTTGAGCAAGCTCCTGGAGTTGGTGATGGAGAGGGAAGCCTGGTATGCTGCAGTCCTTGGGGCCCCAAAGAGTTGGCCATGATTGAGCAATTGAACTGACTGACTGACCCTTGGTAAAAGTCCATGGGGTTGCAAAGAGTCAGACATGACTGAGCGACTAAGCACACACACACATCCTTGGCAAACTAGACCTCTAGGGCCAAACGTAGCTCATGGCTTATTGTACATTCTATGACCTAAAAATGTTTCTTACAATCCTAAAGGGAAGAGGAAGGAGGAGGGAGGGTGCAGAGAGAAGAGGAGGAACAGGATATAATTTAAAACATAAATTTACAAATGGGAGGATCCCCCTGCAACTGCCAAAACCTACAATATTTACCATCATCCCTTTATAGAGAAAAGATAAAACAAAACTTATTTTGTTGCCATACAAGAACTTTCACCATTCAAGTTAAGAATTTCAGGACTCTGATATCTATATTTCAGCCTTTTTTTTTTTTCCCTTGCTGCAAAATGGAGGTAAAGTCAGTA
Source organism: Bos mutus (assembly GCF_027580195.1). Taxonomy (NCBI): domain Eukaryota; kingdom Metazoa; phylum Chordata; class Mammalia; order Artiodactyla; family Bovidae; genus Bos; species Bos mutus. The sequence continues at coordinate 9,736,950 of NC_091640.1, read as the reverse complement.
CCTATTTCACAGAATTGTTCTTATAATTAAAGAAGATAATGCATGCAAAGTATTTAACAAAGTCCTTATGCTGGGCTTCCCAGACGGTGCAGTGGTAAAGAATGTACCTGCTAATGTAGGAAGGGCAAGAGACACAGATTCAATCCCTGGGTTCAAGTCCTAGAGTAGGAAATGGCAACCCGCTCCAGTATTCTTGCCTAGAAAAATTCCATGGGCAGAGGAGTCCGGCAGGGTACAGCCCATGGGGATGCAAAGAATCGGACAGGACTGAGTGACTGAGCACACACACACTGTACACTGTACCCATCACCGAGGCTGGCTCCTAACAGTGCCTGCATCTCCCATCCCTGTGCATTTGCACACCTAGCTCCTTCTGTGTCAAAAACATGCCTGTACCTCATGCTGCTGGAAGTATCTACACAGCTTTCCAGTTTCTGCTCAAATACCACTTCCTGTTCCTAGCCTCAATACTTGTCTCCATTTGCTCCTAATTTCCCTGCAATCACTCCATACTGCTTGACCATTCCTTCTAGAAATAAACCTATTGGTGCACCTGCCTCCACCAGACTAACCACTTGACTCTTGACTTCTTTTTGTTAGAAAGTATCTGTTTATCTTGTGTGCTGAATGCTAATCTGACATACTACAAATTCAACCCCCCATAAATATTTATTTACTTAACACATTCAGGGGAGGCAACACTGGATTTTAAATCTGTTTGAGAATTATCCATTTTTCTTATCAATTGTCCCATTCATTCTGTCTCCACGGCTGGCTAAAATGTCACTGATTAAGGACATGATAAAGAGTCTAGTAATCCTTTATGCTTGCTTTCAGAAGGTTTTCTCCTCATTTAGTTATTAAATTGGCATTTGCCCCTTTGTGAGTATTTTTTTCTGAAAAGAGAATAAGAATTTCCTGGCTTGGTAATGTTCATCTTCTGAGCAATTCACTACATAAAACCAATGAAGCTGTCCAATTGTGTTAGGCACTAATTTTTTACTTCCCTGCTTAGGTAATAAAACACAACAGTGCGAGCATTAGAGTCTAATAAGGACACACCTTGGTAGTTGTTGGGAATATGAGTAAGCGTTAACTGCCTTTAACAACTCTGAGTTGTCATTATCAGATTGAAAAAATTCCCAGGGTGAATTATGGTTATGAAAAATAATTTAACTGACAAAAGACATAAAAGTAATATATTTATATAAAATTTCTTATAAATGAAGAATATCTTCATGCATGGATAATAAAGTCCCTTAAAGGCTTTAAGAAGAATATTGTCTTGAGAAAGTTGAAAACTTTCAAGAACAGCAATAAAAAGTACATAGAGGCCAGGACCATACCATACTGTATCTTGGGGACTTATTTGGACTTAGAGAAAGTCAAGGTTTTACTACCTGTCTGCCTTCAAAGAACCTTGAAGTAGTAATTCTCAGGTCCTTTGGGTGAAATCATAGAGGATCATCAGTAAATACTCTTTCTCTAGTCTGCCTCTTGCCCTTCTCACCAGCTAGTCAGGACTTTCTGGTGAGTTACATTCTGTGCTAAGATGCTTCAGTCATATCCAACTCTGTGTGACTCCATGGACTGTACTCTGCCAGGCTCCTCTGTCCGTGGGATTCTCCAGGGAAGAATGCTGGAGTGGGTTGCCATTTCCTTCTCCGGGAGATCTTCCCGACCCAGGGATGGAAGCCTCATCCCTTCATGTCTCCTGCATTGGCAGGCAGGTTCTTTACCACTAGCGCCACCTAAGAAGCCCGAGGTTACACTCCAACATTCCCATGTAAGGATCCTCCAAGAATGATACTCAATGACTAGAATGTCTCGAAAGAAGAGCAAGAAAGCCTCAGATCAGGACATATGCATACTTTGGTTATTGACAGTTGGTATGTAAAGTAGTTTTTTGTTAACACTTTTATTTGATGTGCAGTAAACAAGGTCATTTTCCCTCGAATGTCCCATAGAGGATAGGAACTGAATTTCATTAAGGTCTTATTCAGAGACAATTTGCATAACAAGTATCAACATCTATTTTAAAGTAAAATAGATTACAAAGTGGCAAAGCTGTTTACTAACCAAACTGCTGATCCCTGTCTTCCTGACTCTTCCTTTGGAATTAGTAGTTAAACGTTATTAATATATTCAATCATTTCGACTCACAATAATGAAAATTTTATATGGTTGGAACTACATTATTACAATAAAGTCAAATTAACAAATGATCAATTCAACATTGTGTAAGTATAAAAATTTTTCTCTTTGGTCTCCTTTAAAAACTAACTGACCTTGATGTAGAAGTTAATGTTTTTTACTATAAACAGTAAAGGGGAATAAAAAAAGAGAAGGTCATATAATTAAAGGCACAAAGTGTGGAAGAGCTTCTGTAAAAATCCTGACTCAGAACGAATTTAGAGAAGAAAATGGCACCCCACTCCAGTATTCTTGCCTGGGAAATCCCATGGATAGAGGAGCCTGGTGGGCTACAGTCCATGGGGTCACAAAGAGTCAGATATGACTTAGCAACTAAACAACAATTACATAAGGAATTGGTAATTGTTCACCAGTTCACATGGAGTACACCGACCTTTGCCTATGATCTGATTCTTTGTTACTTATTTTACAAATGAAATCCCAGATTTCTACCCATACACCATGTTTTCTTTCAGATTCTCAATCCTGGTAAAAATAATAGAGACCTCTATTGTAAAGTTTTAGGTATTGTTAAGTATTAGGTGCCGCATCAATGACTTAGTGTATTAGAGGAAGCGCAGTTTCAGTAAATAAGTACAGAAGAGGGTCTGCACCTCCTGACATATTTTATTTCTGAACACAGAATATATTTTTAAACATAGAGACATTCTCTTCATTTTTGTATCTTACACATAGATTTCCAAGCTAATAAATAAGTGTTTCTATTCTGTATATGTAACTGAAGTGTCTCAAGAATATTTCAGAGACTCTTTGGGCTAGAAGTTAGGAAGGTAAATAAATAAGAGGATTCAACTCCTGTTCCATGAGAGAAAGACATTGGATCACAGCACTGATTCCATGGGAAGAAAAAGGGAGGGGGAGGAGTGGAATAATGGGAGAGAGTAGGGGGACTTAAAAGGCGGGGGGATAATATATATATATAAGTGAAAGTGGAAGTGAAGTCGCTCAGTTGCGTCTGACTCTTCGTGATTCCATGGACTGTAGCCTACCAGGCTCCTCCATCCATGGAATTTTCCAGGCAAGAATACTGGGGTGGGTTGCCATTTCCTTCTCCAGGGGCTCTCCCCAACCCAGGGTTCGAACCTGGGTCTCCCACATTGCAGGCAGACACTTTGCCACCTGAGCCACCAGGGAAGCCCCTATATATAAGTGTGTGTGTGTGTGTAGGCATATATATATGTATAAAGGTATGTGTGTGTGGGCTAAGTCGCCTGAGTTGTGTCCGACTCTCTGTGACCCCATGGACTATAGCCTACCAGACCCCTCTGCCCATGGGATTCTCCAGGCAAGAAAACTAAAATGGGTTGGCGTGCCTTCCTCTATGGGATCTTCCCAAAGCAGGGATCAAGCCCACGTCTCTTATGTCTCTGCATTGGCAGGCAAGTTCTTTACCACTAGCACCACCTGGGAAGCCAGTATAATGATGAAGATGTCACCAGGCAATCGTGATTGTTGGCTTGACTACTACACTGCAAGGACAAAGAGTGGTCATGTGCACCCTGCAAGCTAAGGACTGCATGACTGACTCACCACAAAGCTTGGTTTTTCCGGAGGCTCTAGCACCCCATTCCTTTCCTACTCAAGTCTCAGATCCCAGAGCACATCAAAGGTCCCCTCACCTACCTTCCTGAGGCCCTTGTGGAGGCTGCACTGGGAGGGACTCTCATCCTCCCCTCTGCTCTGTATTTCCCTCAGCTCAGCTGGACGAGGAGAGGAGGGCTGTTTCTCCGGATCTGCCTCAGCCTTAGTCCAGGAAAGAGCCCCTGTCCCAGCTCTGGCCCAACTCTTAAGGTTACTATAGCAACCCTCAGGTTTGTTCGCTGGGGCTTCAAGTTTATCCTTTTTGACTCTGGCCACGCCAGAGCCCAACCTTTGTTCCTGACATGTGTTCCTTTATTGCCAGTTTCATTTAGACCTAAAAGAGGGAGAGAACCCTTGAGAACAGAGAAGCAGTCCCCAGTGCTCCCTTCAAACATGCACCCTTCATTTCTTCTGACGGTGGAAAGGTGGAACAGATGACTGATAAGACACATGGAGCAGAAACACTAGCCTGTCCACCAGGAGTGAGGTGGCCTCTGCCACCATCCCTGGCACACGCCAGCCTGCCATCCCTGGGCTGGAACTGCTCATTCAAGTAACAGTTCCACTTCTTCCGGCACCTTCTGGAGGATGGTCTCTTCCTCACCCCACAGAGAAATCTAGCAGGTGTTCAGGGGCTTTGTCAGAGCAGATGCTGCCTGCGTCTGTCCCTTGAATGCACAGCCTCGACATGGACTCAATTGGCCAATCTCACGTGGTCACCAGCAACCACTGGCCACATGCTCCATACGTCCCAATGCCAGACCATGAAGAGACTCTGGAACCAGAGATGCTGCTTAATTATTGCACAGGAACTCTGAAGACTCTTCATTGAGGAGGAGGATGCAAAAAGCCCAGAAGGTGTGGACGCACACCCTGTTGTGTAAGTGCAACAGCACTGGAGCAGAGACCCGGATGTAGGCTGCAACGCCATGGCACATCTTTGGACTGCTTGCAAAGAAAGCATTTTCTCTGTCAAAGGACACACTTCTATTTTAAAGTAAATAACCAACAAGGACCTACTGTATAGCACAGAGAACACTGTTCAATATTCTGTAATAACCAAATGGGAAAAGAACTTGAAAAAAGAACCAATATGTATATATTTATAACTGAATCACCTTGGTGTATACCTGAAACGATCATGACATGGTTGATCAATTATGCTCCAGTAAAAAATAAAAAAGTATGATCCACAATCCAATCACATTGGCATAGGTTGGGATTTGATTGGAAATACAGAATCTCAGGCCCCTTCCCATAACTTCTGAGTCAGCATTCACATTATAGCAAGCTCTCTGTGTGATTCTCATTCACGGTAGAGTTTGAGAAGACCCGTTCTATTCCAAACATCAACGTAACCTTCCAGGAACCCAGAACCAGAGCCCACCGTGTCAAAAGAACTCAGAGTTGAAACCTCTTCTAATGCACAGAAAATTGCAGTGATCACTGAAGCGTCCCACATGCATGTCTTGGAGGGTGGGTAGAAAGCAGATTTAGTGCTACTGCTGAACAGCAAGAATGCCTGTGGAGGCTCCTGAGCACCTACTGTGCTTGCTCCTGAGAAGAAGGACACTCCTCTGTCCAGTCTGGAAGAATGCACTGCCTCTTTGCTCCCGTAAACCCCACCTGTCTTCATGTTAGAGCTAGAACTACTGCAATAATTATAAAAGATTTCCAGCAGCCCTTTTGTCCCAGGAGTGCGGATGGAGAAAAGACAAGGAGATAAGACAATAAACCCAAGATAAAGGAGAATGTCATAAATTGCAATATGTGAAAGCCTCCCATGTGGCTATCATCAGGTAGCTTCTTTTTTCTGCCTTCTGTCAGATTTATTGCTGGCTAATTACATTATCTGATCCAATTTGCCTCCTTGTAAAATGTCAGGCTTGAATTATTATTATTTTTTTAAATTTTCTAAGTGCATTTTATTTCCATTAGTAGGTGTATGTGAATGCAGATTGTGTTGTATTATGTATGTGACATTTTTATTATCTATCGAGATCTCTCTGGTCCTACTTGAAAAATAAAGAAGTTCCGATGAGATCCGTTCTTAATCCTGACTGCATATTAGAAACATCTTTTTATCTGAAAAAGTATACTAATGTCTGGGCTACAGCCAAGATAATTTACATTTGAACCTCTAGGGGTGGGGAGTCAGGCATAAGTACTTCAAAAAATTTCCCCGGTGATTCCATCGTATAACCAGATGGAGATTAGATCTGACTAGACTATGCCAAGTTTTTAAGCATAGAAAATTTGTTTGTTTGATATTTGCTATGGAATTGCCTGTTGTGAAAGAGCCGCTTGTCTGATTAAAACCAGGCTGAAGTATTTTTCGGTTGACATGCTCATACTCCCTACACCTCAGGAGCACTTTGGTCTAACTCCCAAAGCTCCATAGAGATTGTTTAGAAACCATGAGAGTTTACTGTTGACATTTTCTAAGATGTAAACTTCTATTACTTTAAACTCCATTTGAAAAAAAAAAGCTGGGATTTCCCTGATGGTCCAGTGGTTAAGAATCCTTCTGCCAAGGGTTCGATCCCTGGTCCAGGAAGATCCCTCGTGCCACAGAGCAATTAAGCCCCTGCATGGCCTGCCGTCTATGGGGTCGCACAGAGTCGGACACGACTGAAGCAACTTAACAGCAGCAGCAACAGCAGCAACCACAACTTCTGAGGCCGCATCCCAATCAACAAGAGAAGCCACCACAGTGAGAAGTTCGCACCTCCAATGAGGAATAGTTCCCACTCACAACAACTAGAGAAAGTCTGCGTTCAGCAATGACGATTCAATGCAGCAAAAAATAAATAGAATTTAAAAATACATTTAAAAAGCTGAGAGAACATGTAAAAGACAAATATGATATTCAAATCTTGATTCTAAAATTAAGGTGAACTGTATCTTCCCTAGTGGCTCAGATAGTAAAGAATCCGCCTGCAATGGAGGAGACCTGGGTGCGATCCCTGGGTTGGAAAGATCCCCTGGAGAAGGGAACAGCTACTCACTCCAGTATTCTGGCCTGGAGAATTCCATGGACAGAGGAGCCTGGCCAGCTACAATCCAGTGTTGCAAAGTGTCTGACAAGACTGAGAGGCTTTCACTTTCATATTTTTTATATTTGTTTTCTTTAACTTAAAAGATTTATCTAAACGACTTAACATCACAAGAGGTGGCTATCAGTTTTGTGTGTATGTAAATTAGATAGATTTCAAGTGTGGTTATTTAATGGTGCTCTAGAAATATATGTTAATACCTTAAAGATGACAAATGTTTGGCAATGCCATCACTCTTTCATTTTCATATTCTAGACATGGTTGCAGACATAAGGTACATCTCTGGTGAAAGTAGGCTATTTATCACACCATTGCAAAGTACTAAGGCACACATTTTTCAGCAAGGCATGTTTCTCTAAAGGCATCATTGCTAAGTGACCATCTTTTCCACTTATCCTCCTTATGGGAGAATATTTTAAAGATCTTCAGAAGTAGGCCTACCAGTCTGATTCATTTTCAGAATTTTCAAATTCAGAGTTGATTAAAGACATGAAAGGCTTCTCTGACTAATAAGCTGTGCGATTTATGCACCTGAAAGACAAAAATAAAACCCAAATCCAACAAAAGTGTAATGATTAATTTCCCAAGAAATATAAAGCCTGGTTAATCTTTCAAACATAGGAAGAAACATTATTAGATCCAACTTTTACGGAAGACAGAGGAGCTGACTCAAATGTTATTTGAGTCATACTTTCACCTAGTTAATTAATTCAGATTTCTATCTTCAAAGACATTTTAAGAGGAACCCAAGTCATAGTTTTGGGCTTGTCATATAAATTACAATTCCTCACAGGTTTCAAATGCTTGCTTATAGAAATGCTGTGTTGAGATGAAGTGGATTTATCTAAATTTATCTCTAATTCAGATTTAGTCCTTCCGAAATTATGACCCCTTGCATAATAAATTGCCTGAATTGAGTTAGTTTTAATCCTCTATGTTCTAGTAAACAGGGATATCACCTTTAAATCATTTATTGTTCAATTTATATAGGAAAATAACGAGCAAAGAGATTACTCAATGTCTTGTGAGAAAAGTCATGTTTTCTCAGAAAATGAAATATGAGGACAAAGCACATGCAACCTGGGTTTCTGATTTGATTGACTTCCCAGACCTAGGTCACCATACATTCATGCAACTGCATTTCATTTGTATCACAGAGGTACTCATAGATTTAGCTTCCCAAGAAGTATAATTTTAGAACTTGTTATTTGGTTTGTGCTTAGCTTTAATTAGAGCTAAAATAAGTTTCTTCTTCAGTAATACTTTGCTTTATCAGGATTATGAATGTAAATAACATCTTTCTGAATTCAGTTCCCTATTAAAACTTGGCATCAGTAAGATATCAAATAATGTCATTTGTCGTTGTTTTTCAGTCGCTGAGTCTCGTCGAACTCCTTGTGACCCTGTGGACTGCAGCACGTTAGGCGCCCCTGTCCTTCACTGTCTCCTGGAGTTTGCTTGAATTCATGTCCATTGAGTCCATGATGCTATCTAACCATCTTATCCTGTTGTCCCCTTCTCCTTTTTTCTTCAATCTTTCCCAGCATCAGAGTCTTTTCCTGTGAGTCAGTTCTTCACATCAGGTGACCAAAGTATTGGACCTTCTGTTTCAGCATCAGTCCTTCTAATGAATATTCAGGGTTGACTTCTTTAGGACTGAGTGATTTGATCTCCTTGTTGTCCAAGGCACTCTCAAGAGTCTCTTCAGCATCACAGTTGAAAAGCATCAATTCTTTGGTGCTCAGCCTTCTTTATGATTCAGCTTTCACATCCATATATGACTACTGGGAAACCCTAACCCTGTATCAAAAACTCAAGATGGAAAACTTGTACTTCTGCTCTTCACCTACTTACCTGTTATAAATTTGAAAGATTATTTATATAAATGTTTTCAATATTTTCGCAAACTGAAGAATGCATACACTCTGTTTATTTAAATGATATTGTGTCCATGTCCTATTAGAGAATTGCTCTCTTTTATTTATTTATTTATGTTATACAAATCCAAGGTACATGTTTTGCACCTTGCATGGCACTTGCTAGCTTGCTTCAATCAAGTCTCTTTGTGACCCTATAGACTATAGCCTGCCAGGCTCCTCTGTCCAGGCAAGAATACTGGAGTTGGTTGCCATGCCCTCCTCCAGGGGATCTTCCCAACTTAGGGATTGAACCTTAGTCTCTTATGTCTCCTGCATTGGCAGGTGGGTTCTTTACTGCTAGAAGAACCATTATGTTCTTCTAAGAACCACCTGAGAAGCCCATTATGTACCTTATCAGACAATAAGTCAGGGGGTGCATTTATAAGTGCAGATAATGACAAGGGTCGGGTAGGGAGCTCTGTGATGAGACTTGAAATTAAAAAGCTTCTGTTCTAATAATGATATCTGTTCTAATACCACCTGTTAGAAGTCTTTGTATCTGAAATAACTGTAGCATAGATCACTGAAGTAACTGAAGATTGCAGATTTCCTTTTAACTCACTTACATATGCTTTGAATTTCTTCTTCCAATTATATACATCTTCCAATTGTACACATCTTTTACATGCACTCTTAGAAAATTCCCACCTATTAAAAAAAGATTTGAGACTTTTTTGGTAATTTTTGCCTACATTTTACAATTTTATAATTGTAAATATACATTTCTTATCATTTGAATGCAACTTTATTTCATGTTTTCTAATTTCTTATTTTCCTAGAAAACAATTGAGCATTCCAATGATAAAAAGTACTTTGGACCCAATTGCAAAATTTATTTATTACAGAAACTGCAAGGTTCCATACTGCTTTCAGAATGACTAAAATATTGTATCATATTTAATGTTAGTTATATTTCTGCTAGAATATCTCATTTAGGATGCCTTTGTGAATCTTTACACTCCCCCACTCTCCTCCCAGGCGCAGTAAGTGCCTTTCCTATGCATTCTCATTACTGTCCATCACCTAATGTCTATGTGTTAATTTCTGGTTTCTTCCGAGGATACTAAAGTCTTCCTGAAGCTAAGCTCTATGCTTTTTTTTTTCATTGTTATTCACAGGGCATAGGAGTATGTGTGTTGCATAAAAATGATGGTGTATATTTGTTATATAAATGAATTACTTGAAAATACACATTCAATCTTAGTACCTAATCTTATAGTCACCATGCTATTATTAACTGAATTGTAAACCACTATGTGTTTTTATAATGGAAAAATACTTTGTAAAAATTTAGAAAAGCAAGTGAAAAACAACAAGAATTCACAGAGTACTACTGAGAAAGAAGTCATGACTTTTAACTTCCAGCAAAGGATGTGAAAAACTTTGACCGTGTAACTAGACTGAATATTTCTGTATTTTAAAAAGCCATTGTGGCTTCATAATTCCACACATGAGAGCACTGGAATGAGATAGGAAAGTGCAAGCAAAGCAGCCATAAATATCTCCACTGGCTTTCATCCCTAGTCCACACCTTGCATCTTGACACATGTCCGGGCATGCATCAGTGGTCGCGCTCATTTCTAAACAGGACATTTTCTGCTGACACATTCTTTGAATCAGTGTGCATTATTCTCCCCATGACAATATACTCTGGCAACATGAAGTCAAATGCATTTGACTGCATTCTAACAACAGTGAGAAATATCCCATATATATTTACTTACATGTGTAAATTTATTTCATATAATTTCTTACTGATAGGGTTTTTCCTTTTATTTTTATAATTCAATGAAATTCTTTACAATGCAGAATTTCAGGGTGATAGAGAAACAAGCCACTGTAAGGAATATATAGTATACATTCTATAGCAGTATTATCTAAATACGATTTGAGACAGCTAAGAGCAAAATTGTGTCTCTGTGATGGCCCTACATGTAGTATACTGAGGTGATACATCTCACACCCGTATTTTAATGAGAAAATGTCTAGAAAGCTCTTGAGTCATGAGACTATAGCTTAAACTGGAGCAATTCAATTTGAATTTTCATGTAGCTCAAGAAATTCTCAATCAGTAATTAGATGATGAAGTTTTACTTAATCCCTGTATGGATATCAGATAATAATACCGCTTAAGTACCCTACATTTATATTTAAAATATGATGAATCAGCTGACAATTTTTTAGAAAACTCAATATACCCTTAACCTATGATCCACAAGTGGACTCTTTGACATATAACCAAATGAGTGAAAACATGTATCTGCATAAAAACCTACACATGATGTTTATAGCATCTTTATTCAAAATTGCCAAAACCTGGAAGAAACCAAGATGCTCTTCAGTAGGTGAATGGATGAACAAACTCTGGTACATTCAGGCAATGGAGTATTATGCAGTGTTAAAAAGAAATGAACTATCAAGCCATGAAAAGACAGAAAAGCCTTAAGTGTATATTACTAAAAAAAGAACCCAAACTAAAAAGTGTACTGCATGAATCCAGGACTGTGACATTCTGGAAAAGGCAAAACTGAAAGGATAATGGATTTCCAGTGATTTGATGTGAGGGCAGGATGGATAAAAGGAGTTCAGGGGACCTTTAGGGCAGTCAGACTACTCTGTTAGATATCGTAATGGTGGAAACATGTCATTATTTATTTATACCCATAGAATATATACCACTTGGAGAAGGAAATGGCAATCCACTTCAGTATTCTTATCAGGAGAATCCCATGGACAGAGGAGCCTGGTGGGCTACAGTCCATGGGGTCACAAAATAATCAGACCCAAATGAGCGACTAACACACAATATACACCACTAAGAATGAACACTGATGTAACCGTGGACTTTGGTTGACAACACTATGTCAATGTTGATTCATCAATTGTAAAAACAGTACCACTCCAGAGCAGGATGTAGGATGTTAGTGGTGGGAGGGGACTGTGTGTAATTTGTTTAGTGTGTGGGGAGGGTGTTATGGGAACTCTGTGTACTTTCTAGTCAATTTTGCTGACACTCCAAAACTGCCCTAAAATAATTAAGTCTATAAAAATGGAATACGCTTCTAAATTGGTGCACTTTGGTTAGTTCTAATAACCTTGAAGACCCTCTTTGAATTTTGTATATTGGTGTCTATCCACTTAACTGTAAATTTAATTAAAAAGGAAAGGGACAAAATTATCCTATGCAAAATATTCTATATAATATTCATTCACCTTTTTCTCCCTTTACTAACAAAACTGATTCTGTTCAGTACAGCAACCTATCCATTGAAGAATGACATTCCCCAACCTGCTTTGCAGTTAGGGATGTTTGTATTTTGTAATTACAATCATCATAAATATATGGAAGACACCTGTGAATTTGTCCTTTCTTCTTTTATGAAGTATGTGTCATACGTTTTTCTTGTTTTTCTCCATTTTTTCTGCTGAAACATGAACATGGCAGTTAGTTATGGTGGCTGCAGCAGGCATATCCAAGAAAGGCTCAGTGTTCTCAGCTTTGCCCACTTCCAGACTTCTAGCTTCATAAAGGAAAACAAATAAACATGGACTTCTAATCTGTTGTTAGAATTGACAAGATTTCTGTTATCACAGCCAAAGTAAGCCTAACTATTCAGAGAACCAGTATAAAATGCCAAAAATAATCATTGACAACTGGTTCTAGTTGATAAGAAATGCTTAATATGAGTGAATTAATGAAAATCACTAGGTCATGTCCAACTCTTTGCAACTCCATGGACTATACAGTCTATGGAATTCTCCAGGCCAGCATACTGGAGAGGGTAGCCTTTCCCTTCTCCAGGGGATCTTCCTGACCCAGGGATCAAACCCCAGTCTCCAACATTGCAGGCAGATTCTTTACCAGGTGAGCCACAAGGAACACTTGGGTGATTAGAATATGGGGCATTTTTGTCATTCTGGAGATTGTCTTCTTTCTCTTCTACCATGGAATTCCATTAAGTTTAACACAGGGTGAATATCATAAATCATTAGAGAATGGCCTATAGAAAGTTTTTGTTTCTTTTTAAGGTAGCTTTCTTCATTTCTAAAGTCTCTGTTTTATTTATACAAGAGCCACAACCCCATATTATTAATAATTGTCCTTAACTAGGATGAGAATGAAAGACCTTCTGGGAGATAAAAAGGTGATGAAGACTGAGTACCTGCCCAAATCTAGATGGAAGGAGAAAGCATATGCAAAGAGATAAATGCCATGCAAATGTGAAGCAAAAAGATTTTTCCATTGAGAAAGAATGAAAAAGGAAAGGAAACAGAAGAATACAGCTTGAGCGAAAGATGCCTTTAAATCAGAAATACAAATTGATGCGGATTTGAAGAGATGTTTGAATAGAAACTCAAGGCATTAGGACTTTATTTGAAAGGCAGAAAAGATATTAGTGTGTTTGCTTGAGGAAATCTTATAGAGGGCAGCCAATGAAATGCGTAGAGACAGATGAGAGGTGTTCTTTGAAGTGAGAATTGACAGAAGTTGGGGAACTACATTCACAATCACTGAATTGTCTCCTTATAGTCTGTTTGTTCTCTATTGTAGAAAGTTCAACTCTGAGGGGAAATTGGAGGGTGGGGACATGGTGGAGTGAGAAAACAGGAGAAAAGTATAAGTAAATCTAGTATCTTTTGTTTTTTAGATTTTTAAATTCTTTTAAATTTATTTTTAATTGAAGGACAATTGCTTTAAAATGTTGTGTTGGTCTCTGCCATACATCAGCATGAATCAGTCATAGTTATACACATGTCCCCTCCATCTTGAACCTCCCTCTGGTTCTTTCTCAATGATGAAATTTTCAAAGAAATCTGTAAAGATTTTTTCTTTCACCATGCCATAAAGAAGATAAAGAATTTTTGCATAGAATGTGAAATAGAATACTCAGTTATTTTTACTTCAATCCAAGTTACAAACGAGAGGATAAATATGTAGCTAAAAATCTATAGAAATGAGAGGCAGAATTGTTTTGGAAAAAATAACAGAAAGGTTATTTCTAGCTGGGACAGCAGTTGCCTGGTGTCATTTTTGAACAGATGTAGAGAATTTGAGAGCAGAGATGTTATGGAATGGTTGTTTGAAGATTTTGTTAAAGTTTTCAAAGAATTATGGGTATTTGCCACAATGTTGTCAGTATACTTGAAAAAGTAGGAAATATTTTATTCTGGTTGAGAATGACTGCAAAAAAAAAAAAAAGGAGCAGTAAAAACCGTAAATTTAACTTCAAGGAGAGAATGGTAGTTTAATATCTTCATCTTTTGTTATTTCCTTTTTCATCGAATTAATTGCTAGTGCCTCTTATCCAATAGCATGGTGGAAATGAGGCAATATTTGCATGCATCTGGAGAGAATTTATAAGAAAAAGAGATTTATTATAAGAAATTGGCTCAAGTGATTATGCAGGTGGAGAAATTCAAGATCTGCCATCTGTAAGCTGGAGAACTAGGGAAATCAGTGATGTCTGAGGTATTGTTGTTACGCTTATTGCAAATGTTGCTGAAATTAGTGAACTACACAAGATCTCTGCAGCCTCAAGGTTCTCATGAAGTAAATGAGAATCCCAATACCAATAGCACAGAACTGGGTGAGCACTGAGCATAAGACCAAGTACTGAATGCATATGGCATCCATTCATTCATTGCTTCTGAGTAGAGTTACTGTGACTACCTTTTTCAAATTAGTTTAGTATTGGCTAATGTTTCTTTTGTCCTTTGACCCATTTAACATGGGTCTATTATGTTTCTTCTGGAGAAGGCAATGGAACCCCACTCCAGTACTCTTGCCTGGAAAATCCCATGGGCGGAGGAGCCTGGTAGGCTGCAGTCCATGGAGTTGCGAAGAGTAGGACACGACTGAGCGACTTCACTTTCACTTTTCACTTTCATGCATTGGAGAAGGAAATGGCAACCCACTCCAGTGTTGTTGCCTGGAGAACCCCAGGGACGGGGGAGCCTGATGGGCTGCCGTCTATGGGGTGCCCAGAGTCGGACACGACTGAAGCGACTTAGCAGCAGCAGCAGCAGCATTATGTTTCTTCTGACCCGTATAATATGGGTCTATTGTAGTATCTACTGAGGTAGATTTTTTAAAAACTCCTTGTACTCACTAAACTGTTTGTGTATTTTGTGTGTTTGTTTTGACTCATTTCTGTATCTCAAATGTCTATTAGGGTAGGCGTTCAGAGCATTATTGAAGGAGGGAAGGAGAGATGGTAGGGAAGAGCCAACTCATACACGTAAACTAGTCCAACTATAGAAAAGTAAAACTGGCGAGAGACTAGGACAGTTTCTAAGGAAAACAAGTAAGAGATTGGAGCTATGCTGTGTAACAAAAAAAATAGGAGCTGCACTAGTTAAAGGTCAAACCAGAGGACCTGGGTATTTTGCCAGAGTCTAGTCTTAGACACTTTTGGACTCAGTTACTTCATCTTGTAAAGGACGGATATTTTTAATTCTTTAAAGAATTAATATTTGTTGATATAATGCGATGACCTGATAGAATGTGTGGCTTATCACTGACCCATACTCTCTGTGACAGTAGAGGACATCATCCTTTGGTTTATAATTGGGCTGCTGCCCTGATGTTTCACGTAACAGCTAGCCCACAGTCGGAATTCTATAAGCATTTGTTCCACAGCGAAAGAAAAAAGTGGGGTGATTGGTAATCTGTTCTCCCTCAAGAAGATATAAAAGCACCCAAGCAGAGTAAAGGAGATTTAGAGAAAAATAGAACTTCCCATATATTTCCATTGTTATCACTTGAATCCATAAGCTCAGGAGAAAGACGAAGAAGACCACCCCTTTTTCAATTTATCATTTGCCAGGTTTTCGCACTCAGGTTATCTCGGTGAGGAGAGAAGCAAAGATGCATCCTGTTTTTAAATAAAGGCTGCTACTGACTGGTTCTTCTCTCAATTGTAGACAAAGGCATGACAGATGGGATCACAGAGAGAACTTAAATATTTAGACTCATGCTTAAGATTTAAATTAATCATTCATTCAAGAAGCACTTAACGCCAAATGTATCTAGGCAATGTGTCAGCGTGTGGAATAAAGATATGAAGGAGAAAAGAGAGAGAAAGAAATCAAGATCACAGCCCCATGTCCTCAAGAAATTCATTGTCCAGCAGGGAAAACAAATAACTAAACAGGCAAGCACAAGCAAATATGATTCAGAGCAGAGTTTGCACAGGGCCTGAGAAAAGGGGAAATTAACACTGCCTTGGGCATTTCATTTATTAACCTACTTCTAAAGTTTATTTCCTCATGAGTGATTTTAAAAGCGCCATGCTTCCTAGGTACAATTAAATTCAATTTAAAATGCATTAAGTGACATTCTGTGAAAAACACTTTACAAATAGCTCAGCTCCAGGAAACATGCTGATCTTTGAAATGTGGCTCTTATTCCAAAGGGCTTGGGGCTATCATTAACACAAATATCTTACACACTTGTAAGTGTATCTCTGGGTGTAAAATGTAATGTCCCCAGCCATAAGCAGCAGAGCAGTTTAGAGTGGGGACAGAGTAACGTGATCTAAAGGGGTTTCAAGGGGCTGGGGGTTGATTCAGGATGTGAAGTGTGGGATAAGACAGTATTTCTGTGGCTAACATGTAAATGGGCATGAAATGATTAACTAGATGGTCCGAGCTGCCCTAGCCAGGCTTAGGGAGAAAAAACCTAATACTGTCGCACAGAGGGGATCATTGGGACACAGTTACTGTGTAATGGGGAATGTTTTTCAAGCTGTTCTCTATCTGAAAACTGCTTTCTGGCCAAAAGAGAGTGGGATGTAATTACTTCCAACATCACTTAACAGTGATGATCAGAGGGAAAGAACAATAGAGCAAAGAACTGAGCACTGCACAAATAGAAATGGGCTTTCTTTTTTCTTCCTGAAAAATACAAGGAGAAATGAGAAAGGGCATTACCGAAAGACTACAAGCTAAATTTACATTTGCATGGATTTGCATAGTAGCTACTAGGCACAAAGGAAACCAGTATTTTTTAAATGAACGGCATAAATACTTTGATCTTTGAGAAAGAAGACAGAATGAGGAACTGAAAATTCTCTAAAATTAATCACCGCAGCCCAGAACCACAGCAGGCATACTACAAGGAAAGCAAGCACTACCATCCCTGGTCTGAGAATTCCCTTTAGTCTTTTTCCAAAAGTTGTGAAAACTAGGTTTGGAATTGAGTTCAGAAGAGTGAAAATTTTGAGTATCACTGGGCTGAAATGAGAAAATAATTACAGAATGTCATCACTTTCAGTATTTAAAGGGCACTTGAAGTAAGCCCAGAAGCCAGTTAGACATTCTGTCTGAATAAGATAGACAGAGCTTGAAAATAACCAGGTAGAACCATAGCCAATTGGCTGCCTCTTTTTAGAGACTCCACGGGTTGACTCCAAGACTGTAAATCTGTTATCTTTGTAAAACTAGTTGTGTCTTCCTCTTCACACATTTTTTTTTTTGCTTCTTTATTTCAGTCTTTAATTTGAACTTCTAATGAACCCTAAAAACTGGATATTTAAGATTTTCATATACAAATGTGAGAGCTGGACCATAAAGAAGGCTGAGTGCCGAAGAATTGATACTTTCAAAATGTGGTGCTGGAGAAGACTCTGGAGAGTTCCTGGGACTGCAAGGAGATCAAACCAGTCTGTCCTAAAGAAAATCAACCCTGAATATTCATTGGAAGGAGTAATGCTGAAGGCCCAATACTTTGGCCACCTGATGGGAAGAGCTGACTCATTTGAAAAGACCCTGATGCTGGGAAAGATCGAGGGCAGGAGAAGAGGGTGACAGAGGATGAGATGGTTGGATGGCATCACCGACTCAATGGACATGAATTTGAGCAAGCTCCAGGAGATGGTGGAGGACAGAGGAGCCTGGTATGCTGCAGCCTATCGTGCCACAAAGAGTTGGACACAACTTAGTGACTAAACAACAAGTTTCCTTTAGAAGTAGCTCTAATGTCTTAGTATCCTAGGAAGCAAACCAAAACCTAAACTAGAGGGAACTCTTGTACACAAATTGGAGAAAGCGAAAGTGAAAGATAACAAGTTATAAACCGGCCCCTTGGACTTGTGCTGATTCTGTATCTGCCTTACAAAAGCCCGTAAAATGCTCCTGTCCCAGCATTCCCAACCACTCCTGGTTTGGCACTGCCCAACTGGAATCAAAATTTGCTCAAATAAACTCTACAATATTTTAATGTTCCTGATTTTATCTTATAACAGGTTATTGTACTTTTTCTTAAATATATTATGGCATATTTTTCTATTAGCAATTCTAACTAACTCAACTCAATTAGAATGTACCAATCATATGAATATTTAGCATATTGTAGTGAATATAATTCTCAGTATGTGATAGAAAAAAGAGATGAAATGCCAGTTTTACTATGAGCCACCATTGCTGTAAAAGCAAACATCACCTTCTCTAGACACACTGCAGTTTGTGGGTGTGCAAGTTGAGACTGTGCATAATGAGATCGTTAATAGCTTTGGAAGCTGCTACAATGAGGAGTCCATTTCTCAAAAGTGAGTAGATCCTCCAGCTACAAGATATCCATGACCACCCTCTCAATCTCCTGTTTCAACCCACGTACTTTGTACTATGGGTAATTTAGCAGTGTGATTAGATATAGTTTTTTACTGAATGCTTTTGCATTTTCTACCATATGGATTAATTATCTAGGAATTCATAATAACTGATTCAGAATTTTCAATAAATAGCAGAGACACAATTTGTTTCAACTTCATTCTG
Source organism: Bos mutus (assembly GCF_027580195.1). Lineage (NCBI taxonomy): Eukaryota > Metazoa > Chordata > Mammalia > Artiodactyla > Bovidae > Bos > Bos mutus. The sequence goes on along the minus strand of NC_091640.1, from coordinate 9,718,406 downwards.
TATTGCTTCATCAAAATTATTTTTTTCTGTTATCCATTTTCAGATATTTCATTCAGTTTTCTAATGCATTGAAAAAATATATACACGCTTTATTTAAAGTCTATTCAAATAGAAGATTTTATTGCTCATAATTCAAGGAAAAAAATAAACTTTATACTACTTTTGACCAAATTATAATTACATACTCATAATTTTATAATTTAAAAGTTTATTTAAACATTATAATTATAAAATTATAAGTAATAATTTTAAAGTTATAAAGATTGGAATCCTGTCAAAACAAGAAAAGTAAACTGAAACAAATATTCTCAGTGCATAATATAAATATGTTTTACTGTAATCAGTGATTTTTATCATTGTTGGCCTTATAATTAATGTTCGGTATAATTAACAATTTTATGTATAACTAATTATAGTTATAACTATAATTGATAAATATAATTATTAATATTGTGATATTAATTCAAATTCTTAAGCCATATTCATGTCAGTAAAATGAAGCAGCACAAAAATTCTGTTTGGCTCTAGGTTCATTGAATTATATATTTTATTTCTGTTGTGCTATGCTTAGTCGCTCCGTCATGTCCACTCTTTGCAACCACATGGATGGCAGACCACCAGGCTCCTCCGTCCATGGGATTCTCCAGGTAAGAATACTGGAGTGGGTTGCCGTTTCCTTCTCCAGGGGCATCTTCCAACCCGGAAGTCAAACCCAGGTTTCCCACATTGCAGGCAGATTCTTTATCATCTGAGCCATCAGGGTTTCTATTCTTATATAAAATATTGTTATGGTTAGAAAATCTTCTAATCAAATCTTGTGCTTTAACTTACGCTGTTAAAATAAATATCTGCTATATGAGTCATCAGTTATATTTCCTCTGAGAGAAAAAAAAAAGATTGATTTAAAAAGCACTCCAAAAGTAGATTTAAAAAAATTATTATAGTTACATAATCTATGACTAATATTTTTAATAGAAGTCTTTATCTAATTTCTATAACATTAATGTTTTCTGTCTGATATTTTAATCTTGTTTTACAGATTGAAAAAATAAAATATTCTTCGAGTTTTTTAGATAAATAATAAAACTAGTATGATAACTACCATTTGTCAAGCATCTGGTATATATACTATTAATAGTTTTATGTTTATATTTATAAAAACTATGTATATGTATGTAGTCTTCCCTGCCTTTTAGCTTCATCCCATTCATTCTACCCTCCATTGCCTCACTAAACTTTAGTCACAAAACTGGTTTTCTTCTATTGTTGAGCAGACCCATTTCATGCCTCACACCACCAGATCTGTATTTTGTCTACCTGTCTATCTTGCCTTCATCTCCCTCCTCACTTGACTGGTCCTACTTAACTCTCTCAATGAATTTTGAGTGAGTTCTCAGTTGTGTCCAACTCTTTGCAACCCCTGGTGGACTGTAGCCCACCAGGTTTCTCTGTTGATGGAATTTTCTGCAAGAATACTAGAGTGGGGTACCACTTCCTTCTCCAGGGGATTTTCCTGACTCAGGGATCGAACCTGTGTATCCTGCGTCTCCTGCATTAGAAAGGCGGATTCTTTACCACTGCATTACCTCTGGCTTTAGCTTAAATGATCTCCCTTGGAATCCAGAACTTAGAGAGGTTCTCTCCCAGTTACCCATGTTACTTCTTTACCAGAACAGCAACAGGGGAATTAACTAAGATATTACTTTTGGTTTTGTCTTTGCCAGTATCTGAGAGAAAGAAAGAGGCTCACATCAATAGAGGAAGGATTTACTGTTCTTTTTATTATTGACATCTTAGTCCTCTAGGGCTGCCATAACAAAATACTGCAGTCTGAGTAGCTCAAATGAAATAAATCTATTTTCCCACAGTTCTGGAGGCTGGAAGTTCCAAATTCATGTGTCAGCAGGTTTGCTGTCTCTGGAGCTCTCTCTCCTTGGTGTACAGAGGTGGCTTTCTCATTGTGTCCTCAGAGTCCTCTCTCTGTGTGCGTCCGGTCTATTTCTCTTTGTCCTAAGGACCACTTCTTATCAGGACACCAGTCAGATTGAATTAAACCCCCCACCCCCTCCAGGGCCTCACTTTAAGGAAATTACTGCTTTAAGGTAATTACCTCCAAATACAGTCACATTTTAAGGCAATGAGGGTTAGAGCTACAACATACAAATTTGGGGGGGGGTGGCGGTGGGCACAGTTCAGTCCATAACAGTTGAGGTTGTTATTATTTGTTTGCTTTTTTTTTTTTTTGGCTGGCAGCCCAGCACATGGGATCTTATTTCCTCATTTTTGTTGTTGGTGTTCAGTTGCTAAGTCCTGTCCAACAATTTGCAACCCCATGGACTACAGTACACCAGGCTGTGCTGTCCTCCACTATCTCCCTGAATTTGCTCAAACTCATGTCCATTGAGTCAGTGATGCCATGTAACCATCTCATCCTCTGTTGCCTCCTTCTCTTCCTGCCCTCAATCTTTCCCAGCATCAGGGTCTTTTCCAATGAATCAGCTCTTTGCATCATGTAGCCAAATTATCGGAGCTTCAGCTTCAGCAACAGTTCTTCCAATGAATATTCAGGGTTGATTTCCTTTAGAGTTGACTAGTTTGATCTCCCTGTAGTCCAAGAGACTCTCAAGAGTCTTCTTAGTTCTCCAACAAAGGATCAAACCCTTACCCCCTGCAGTGGAAACATGGAGTCCTAACCCCTTGACCGCCAAGGAAATCCTACAGGTCGTCATTACTCTTTATTCTCTATTTTATTCCAACAAGTTGGACTAGCTTTTGTGTTTTATTCCTGCAGCTTCACAAAGAAAACCTCCTTTCCTGAATTTTGTGAACTTTTCATCACAAATTATTTCAGCTATAGCACTTATCATTAATTATATATCATTAGAACAAAATGTATCACAATCCTTTAAATTATCCTATCAATTATTTTTGCTAGCTAATATTTGGGAGAAGGCAATGGCACCCCACTCCAGTGCTCTTGCCTGGAAAACCCCATGAGCGGAGGAGCCTGGTGGGCTGCAGTCCATAGGGTCACGAAGAGTCGGACATGACTGAGCGACTTCACTTTCACTTTTCACTTTCATTCATTGGAGAAGGAAATGGCAACCCACTCCAGTGTTCTTGCCTGGAGAATCCCAGGGACGGCGGAGCCTGGTGGGCTGCTGTCTATGGGGTCGAACAGAGTCGGACACGACTGAAGCGAGTTAGCAGCAGCAGCAGCTAATATTTAGCAAACATTGACCATATTCTGTACATATTCTCAGGCATTTCCAAGAATTAACACAGTTATTCCTCATAATAACACTAAGAAATGGGAACTATCATGAGCAACCACTTTGAGGCCCTGAATCAGTAGATGGAGCAACTAAGATGTTATCATAGAAAGCCTGGCTACAGAGCTCAGGTTTATAGTCACTACCCTGTGCCATGCTTCCTCTGTCATTTTAATATGGTTAAGATTTGTAAAGGCAGAGACTGTCTATATCTTAGTCTTTGTACTGTAGCCTCATAAAGGGTTAAGAACACAATCCTCACTTATCAGAGTTACAAATCTGACATTCCTCTCTGTTTCCTTAGTAAATATTAAGACAATCTCTTTGTAGAAGCTCAGAGCTCTGAATTAATCTCGAATTCCTCACCTATTGTATTATTTCTTGTTTTTTTTTTTCTTTCTGATAAAGGACTGAAGTGCCCATAACATATATATTATCTGCTAATTGCTAGAAGTTGGAGACATTATCACTCTGAAATGAAGCTTTTACTTCCCCACATGATTTTTGTGTCATCTTACTCTAGGATCCTTGACATTCAAAAAATTATTGTAGAATAAATGAAAGCATCTAGGTTTTTCCATTAAATGTGCCCCTTATTAAAGATGTTTCCTGAAAGCATGCATATTTATTTACCCATAGGATCTTCCAGAGTACTGAACACACTATAAGTGCAAAGTCATTTTTGTTTTTGTTGTTGAGTCCCTAAGTCACGTCCAACCCTTTGAAACTCCATGGACTGCAGCACGCCAGCCTCCTCTGTCCTCCACTGTCTCTGAGTTTGCTCAAACTCATGTCCATTGAGTTGTTGATGCCATCCAATCATCTCATCTTTTGTCACCTCTTTCTCCTCCTGCTCTCAATTTTTCCCAGCACCAGGGTCTTTCGCAATGAGCAAGTTCTTCGCATCAGGTGGCCACAGTATTGGAGCTTCAGCTTCAGCAGCAGTCCTTTCAATGAATGCTGCTGCTGCTGCTAAGTCACTTCAGTCGTGTCTGACTCTGTGTGACCCCAGAGACGGCAGCCCACCAGGCTCCCCCCTCCCTGGGATTCTCCAGGCAAGAACACCGGAGTGGGTTGCCATTTCCTTCTCCAATGCATGAATATTCAGGGTCAATTTCCTTTAAGACTGATTGGTCTGATCTCCTTGCAGTCTCTCAAGTACACAGTGTATATTCATAAAATGCATGCAAACTTGATCAGAGCAGTATTATTAAATATTTTATACTTATTTTATACATGTCATAAAAAAGATATTTAAAAAGCCTCTCAGCAGAATATTTTTCACAGTCCATGTTTAAAAACAGGATGGCTTCTTTTATGATGATGTGTGTGTGTTAAATAAATGTAGCAGTTTTATTGAATAAGCCTCACTATATAAATTGTATGTAGAAAATAATTTTACTCTTTCCCAGCACACCCTGTTAAAATCATTTTGTCAGTTTCTTCCTGCCCTTGAAAGAAATCACAGGATAAGTCCCATCGATTTTCTAGGTGTTCAAAGATGATAAAAGTCAGACTCTGATAGTCATCCTAACATTCTGATTTATTTAGGCTTGACTTCATTTAGTTTTCTTCTCCAATATCAGCCTTCTTGCTCAGAGAGGTATTTCCTGACCTGTCTGAGTAATAGCAAGTTCATGGCATCTTTATTCCCCTGCTCTGTTTTGTATTTCTTCACAGTTTATTGTCTCTCTTATTCAACTAGAATGCTGTTCCAGGGGAACAGGCATATTGGCTTTTTATTTGCTTCTATATCCCCAGTGCCTTGCAAGAGTGTCTGTGACATCCTAGGTACTCCATAAATATTTGCTGAGTGAATGAAGGTATTGATGAAGCTAGTAACATGAAAACCTGCTCAACAAAACTTCTCTCTCCTCCTACCCTTCTCCCTGTCCCATCCTAGGCAGACTTTTAGGCTTCGATACATGCAGTGGACACAGGAGAGAAGAAGGTTGATTTCTTCATTCTTTTCTATCCCCATTCCCTCACCTTCTTGCAATGCCAGGACACACCGCTTGGGGCATCAGAATCAACAGGACCTCACCCACAGTTTCTAGCTCAATTTATCAAGCATAGGAGTTTATTAAGCTCCTCAGGACCTTGGCAGTGATGGGTACACAGGAGAAAGTTCTTACCAGGGTTCTTCCCAAGGTTCTGAGTTGGGATCAGGAGCAAGAAGATTAGGAGAACAATTGCAGCTGCAATTAGAGCTGACTCCTCCAGAGCATAAGGGGGCACAGCAGCTGGTCCTTTCTGGCCTGGGATTATTTCCAGCAGAGCTGTACCCACTGTGGGTTCCTGGCACTGTGCCCTTTACCTGTCTACATTCTTCTCTCTTGGGCTTCCCAAGTGGCTGAGTGGTAAAGCATCTCCCTGCCAGTGCAGGAGATGTGGGTTCGATCCCTGGTTCAGAAAGATGCCCTGGAGAAGGAAATGGCAACCCACTCCAGTATTCTTCCTGGGAAATCCCATGGACAGAGGAGCCTGGTGGGCTACAGTCCAGGAGGTCACAAAGGGATGGGCATGACTTAGAGACTAAACAACAATTCTTGTCTCTCAGCATCAGGCCATAGGTTTGCCTCCCCCACAGACTGATAATGTTTGAAGAAATATTGATCTTAATGAAAGTTTAAAGTCAATCTTAAATAATTTCTTCTAAATAGGATTATAAAGTTCACTTATCACTAAAATATATATGTTTATGAGAGGCCATTTATCTTTAAAGTACAAAGTAATGTCCTCATTTTCTTTCCCTTACATTAAAAACGACTTCATTTTAACAGTTTCTAGGGAAACCAAGACATCAGCATGGTAAATTATACTAAAGTACATTTCTAAAACAGAAAAGTGTTTTTATTTGTCTGACCTCTTCATTAGTAAAAATTAACCAAACGTCTAAATGTATATTATACTAAGAAAAGATTGTGAGGGACAGAAATGCATATGAATCATTACTTCCTATAACTGTTTGATACTTAATTTAACAGCTTTGAATCAAATTCTGCTTAGAGACTCCAAAAAAGTAATATATGGATGGATTTCAGAAAAATAGTACCTACTTAGTGTTATTGTAAACATGAATAATAATGAGGCTTTTTCTGTTGTGTGACAATATGGTAACTGTATTTGAAAATTCAAGAGGAATATGGCAAGCATAGTATACAAAAAGAGAAGACAATGTTACATTATAGTGTTTTTTGTTACCATTTCCATTTTTTTAAAGAAAGATAGGAATGAAAATAACTGGAGTTGTGAAGGGCAGAGAATCTGTAATGCCTGATATATAACTAGTTAGAATTTGTGTAACATTCTACTTATTCAGGCTTCCCCCAGTGTCTCAGATGATAAAGAATCTTTCTGCAATTCGGGAGACCCAGGTTCAATCCCTGCATTGGGATGATCCCCTGGAGAAGGAAATGGCAACCCACTGAAGTATTCTTGCCTGGAGAATCCAATGGATAGAGGAGCTTGGTGGGTTACAGTCCATGGGGTTGCAAAGAGTCAGAAACGACCGAGTTACTAACACAACAACTACTCATTCAAGATGGTACAGAGAAACATCACAAAATGTTGAAGAGGGAGTAAGGAAAATCCTGAATAGGTTTAAACAACATGCAGAAGAAGAATCAGATGCAACACCATCAAAGTCTAGGGAGTTTGAGGAACTCTTCGTGAGATTCATGAGGAAGAGGTCCTATTAATTCTCCCAGAAAGAAACTCATTAGAAGCAAGTAAAGAGAATTCAAAACAAACATTGATCTCCAAACCCAACTTCTTTACACGGAAGTGAAATTCCAGAGGAATATAAAGTGACCAGATACAGAGAACCACTTCCTATAGGAATCCAGCACTCAAGATGACAAAGGAATTCTCATTTGCACCTTTGAGGTGAAGTTGATATCATCTTTCATAGTGTCAGCTTGAAATAGACCAGCTCTTGTGGTGTAGCCATAATTAAAAAAATGGAATACCAATTAAGTCTTTGTCCTTGGAGCATCACACTTCTCAAGTGTTGTGTATTTTGAGTCATACACCAAGGAAGCAGGTCTTTTATGTGATTTAGCCTTTGTCTGGGAAGCATTATCGATAGTTTGAGTTTAAGAGAATCCTTGTCAGTTTCAGAAGTGGGGGCCTAAATTTAAACAGTCAGTTTCCAAAGGAGATTGTTCATTAAGCAAATAGATGACTTTAAGTCATAGGTAACTACAGGCAAAAAGTCATCACAGTTTTAGCTTTAATTAATCAGAGTGCTGATATTTAAGACAAATAGGAGCAAGTTGCAATAATTATTAGTATTCTGACTTTTTCAGAAATAATAGCTTTTAAATATATTAATAGCACTCCAAAAATCAGCAAGAAAGCTTGAAAAGGTGAACAATTCAGCAAGTGCAGCTTTGGTGATAAAAGGGACCTGTAGCCTCTTGTTAAGTATTTATTCATGTATTATTTTTGTTGCTGTAATTTTCAAAACTTTTGTAAAATTAAAAAATACCTTTAGGACTTCCCTTCTGGTCCAGTGGTTAAGACTCCTTGCCCCCACTGCATGGAGTGTGGGTTCGATCACTGGTCAGAGAACTAAGGTCCCCTGCATAATGCATGGCATGGGCAAAAATAAATAAATAAAGGAAAATAAAAATACCTTTATATGTATGTACTTAAACATTTACAGTCACCTGCGTGGTGAAATGACAACATTATTCAAACGTTTCAATTTTGTTTCGACATCTCATATATATTTAATTTTATCACTTTTTTGGAAGACAGAGCATCTCCTACTTTATCATTTAATTAAGAGATTTTCAAAGAAAAAACAGTTTATATATGAACGAAGATAGCATGTTAATTGGTAGTTTCACGTTTGTGTATTCAATATGTCTTAGCCTCTTCAGAAATTGCCCAGTTAGTCAAAGTGACTTCATTCATTCACTTGATTTTATCATAGTCCAAGGACTTAAGGGTCTTGGAAACTGTCTTGAGTATTACATTAAAAGCAGCATAATCACTACAATCAAAGAGATGGTGTTCTAAACTCGCACCCATAAAACATAGGTAGAGCCATTAAGTCTGAATGAATGCAGCAGAACCCTTCTTGAGGTTTGCAAGAGCCAGTTATTTTAAAAGATATTAGCTATTAAAATTTAATTTACTGGAAGTAAAATATAAATCATGATATTAAATACAGCAATGAGAGAAACAAGTAACATATGAGAATTGCTATACAACTTCACAAAGAATTTTTAAAAATGTTCAATTTCACTTTTAAAATTGTTTGCTTTTAATGAAAGAATCCTTGATGTATTATTTCAGTCCTTTCATATGCAAAATAAATTAGCTGGCCTGAGAAAATACTCTCCAACTAAAGTGATGAACCAACATGTTAATTTATTTACTTCCTGCTTAATGGTGAAGATTTAATTTATCTTAGCAAGATATTCCTTACCTTCTAATTTCAACAAGTAACATGATATAGGTGACTGCGGCCATGAAATTAAAAGATGCTTACTCCTTGGAAGGAAAGTATGACCAACCTAGATAGTATATTCAAAAGCAGAGACATTACTTTGCCAAGAATGGTCCATCTAGTCAAGGCTATGGTTTTTCCAGTGGTCGTGTATGGATGTGAGAGTTGGACTGTAAAGAAAGCTGAGCACCTAAAAATTGATGCTTTTGAAGTGTGGTGTTGGAGAAGACTCTTGAGAGTCCCATGGACTGCAAGGAGATCCAACCAGTCCATTCTGAAGATCAGCCCTGAGTGTTCTTTGGAAGGACTGATGCTGAAGCTGAAACTCCAATACTTTGGCCACCTGATGAGAAGAGTTGACTCATTGGAAAAGACTCTGGTGCTGGGAGGGATTGGGGGTAAGAGGAGAAGGGGACGACAGAGGATGAGATGGCTGGATGGCATCACTGACTCGATGGACGTGAGTCTAAGTGAACTCCGGGAGTTGGTGATGGACAGGGAGGCCTGGAGTGCTGTGATTCATGGGGTCTCAAAGAGTCGGACACGACTGAGCAACTGATCTGATCTGATCTGAACAGCATCTGAGTAGCTATTATCCAGTCTTTCTAGGGAAACTATAAACAAAGTGTTGCTTATCATTTTTAAAACAGTAAATTAAACAGCATTAAAAATACTATATGTAATATTATACAGGAAGTTCAAAAGCCTAAAATTAAATAATTATAAGTTTATGTTTAACCTATGTCAATGCAAATATTTGAACACACAAAACAATAATTATGCATTTTAGATATATATCTTGGTAGCAAAAGTTTTCTTAAAATTACATGAATTATTTATACCCATTTCAGATGATAAACTACCTTAGTGATAAGAAGGAAATACAAATAAGAATCAGATCCTAGCTACATCTGTAAAGATTTATTTCTTAATTTTTGAATCACTATGTTGTTCAGTCGTTCAGTCCTGTCTGACTCTTTGTGACCTATGGACTGCAGCACACCAGGCTTCCCTGTCCTTCACCATCTCCCGGAGCTTGCTCAAGCTCACGTCCATTGAGTCAGTGATGCCAAACACCTAACTCTACACCTAAAGCAACTAGAAAAGGAAGAAATGAAGAACCCCAGGGTTAGTAGAAGGAAAGAAATCTTAAAAATTAGAGCAGAAATAAATGCAAAAGAAACAAAAGAGACCATAGCAAAAATCCACAAAGCCAAAAGCTGGTTCTTTGAAAGGATAAATAAAATTGAACAAATAATTTCACAATTTGTATGGAAATACAAAAAACCTTGAATAGCCAAAGCAATCTTGAGAAAGAAGAATGGAACTGGAGGAATCAACCTACCTGACTTCAGGCTCTACTACAAAGCCACAGTCATCAAGACAGTATGGTACTGGCACAAAGACAGAAATATAGATCAATGGAACAAAATAGAAAGCCCAGAGATAAATCCACGCACATATGGACACCTTACCTTTGACAAAGGAGGCAAGAATATACAATGGATTAAAGACAATCTCTTTAACAAGTGGTGCTGGGAAATCTGGTCAACCACTTGTAAAAGAATGAAACTAGAACACTTTCTAACACCATATACAAAAATAAACTCAAAATGGATTAAAGATCTCAACGTAAGACCAGAAACTATAAAACTCCTAGAGGAGAACATAGGCAAAACACTCTCTGACATACATCACAGCAGGATCCTCTATGACCCACCTCCCAGAATATTGGAAATAAAAGCAAAAATAAACAAATGGGACCTAATTAAACTTAAAAGCTTCTGCACATCAAAGGAAACTATTAGCAAGGTGAAAAGACAGCCTTCAGAATGGGAGAAAATAATAGCAAATGAAGCAACTGACAAACAACTAATCTCAAAAATATACAAGCAACTCCTACAGCTCAACTCCAGAAAAATAAATGACCCAATCAAAAAATGGGCCAAAGAACTAAATCGACATTTCTCCAAAGAAGACATACACATGAAAAGATGCTCAACATCACTCACTATCAGAGACATGCAAATCAAAACCACTATGAGGTTCCATTTCACGCCAGTCAGAATGGCTGCGATCCAAAAGTCTACAAATAATAAATGCTGGAGAGGGTGTGGAGAAAAGGGAACCCTCTTACACTGTTGGTGGGAATGCAAACTAGTACAGCCACTATGGAGAACAGTGTGGAGATTCCTTAAAAAACTGGAAATAGAACTGCCTTATGATCCAGCAATCCCACTGCTGGGCATACACACTGAGGAAACCAGAAGGGAAAGAGACACGTGTACCCCAATGTTCATCGCAGCACTGTTTATAATAGCCAGGACATGGAAGCAACCTAGATGTCCATCAGCAGATGAATGGATAAGAAAGCTGTGGTACATATACACAATGGAGTATTACTCAGCCATTAAAAAGAATACATTTGAATCAGTTCTAATGAGGTGGATGAAACTGTAGCCTATTATACAGAGTGAAGTAAGCCAGAAGGAAAAACACCAATACAGTATACTAACGCATATATATGGAATTTAGAAAGATGGTAACGATAACCCTGCATACGAGACAGCAAAAGAGACACTGATGTATAGAACAGTCTTATGGACTCTGTGGGAGAGGGAGAGGGTGGGAAGATTTGGGAGAATGGCATTGAAACATGTGAAACGTCATGTATGAAACGAGATACCAGTCCAGGTTCAATGCACGATGCTGGATGCTTGGGGCTGGTGCACTGGGACGACCCAGAGGGATGGTGTGGGGAGGGAGGAGGGAGGAGGGTTCAGGATGGGGAACACATGTATACTAATTAAATAATTTTCTATTAAAGAAAAAAGGAAAAAAAAAAGAAAAAAAAAATTCTGAGGTTGGTTCCAAAATTAGCATTGTAGAAGCCAACTCAGATTAATTCAAGCAAAAAGTCTACTGAAAGGCTCTTGAGTGCCTCCTAAAATTGATATCAAGGCTAGAAGGAGGCTCAAGCATTGCAGAAAACACAACCAAGACCCAGCCTTGCTAGTATTTTGATTGGGATCACATCCTGAGACATTGGTAAATCTACTCATTAATTCTATAACCTTTTGTTCAATCATTAGAAATTTTTATATATACAGCCATAGTACCTGATGATAAGGAATTGAATGGTTTCCTTTCCAAAATGTATGTCTTTTGTTTTATTTGCCCTACCATACTGGTGAGAACCTCCAGATGCACAGAAATACTGAGGGTGTATATCCTTGTCTTCTTCTAATCTTAAATAGAAAGAACTAAATATTTCATTATTGACTGTACATTTAACTGTATCTTTTTCACAATCACTTTTAGTCAGAGTGAGAAAGTAACTTCTTAGACCTAAGTTTTTATCATGAATGAATTTTTAATGCCTTTCTTTTGCATTGATTGAAATGCTGATATTTTCTCCTTCATTCTATTTAATTGATATGTTATGTTTATTAATTTGCAAGTATTATATTAACCTTGCATTCCTAGATAAAATAGCAATTGCTCAACATTTTGGATTTTATTTGCTAAAATGTTGCCAAGAATTTTTGTATATTTCTGCAGGAGGGATGGACTTCCCTTGTGGCTCAGCTGGTAAAGAATCTGTCTGTCATACGGGAGACTTGGGTTCGACCCCTGGTTTGGGAAGACTCCCTGGAGAAAGGAATGGCTACACACTACAATATTCTGGCCCAGAGAATTCCATGGACTGTATAGTCTGTGGGGTCCCCAAAAATTGGTCACGACTGAGAGACTTTCACTCAGGAGGGAGGGAGGGATGTTGATCTGCAGGTTTATTTCATCTTATGATATATTTTTCTAGCTTTATCATCAGGGCAATACTGAAATTATAAATATGAGGTTTCTGGAAGTTTGCATATTATTTATTCAATTTTTATTCAAAAGTATTATTTATTCTGGATGCTTATTTTTATTTATTAAATATATGATGGAATTTCTCAATTAGCCCTGAGAGTATTGATTTTAAAAGTTTTTATTTCTTCTTGAGTCTATTTTGATAGTTATTTCAAGGAATATTGTCCCTTTCACCTAATTCTTCAAGTTTGATTAAGAGGATAAACTGAATACTAAACATTTAGCCATTTAATGCAAGTTGTGTTTTACTTTGAAAAAAATACTAATTTTCATTGTGTCTATAAATCCCAGGTCAATATATTTAGAATTATTTCTACAGTTTTTGTTTTTGAAAACAATTAGTTACTATTTTCATATCATTAAAATTATCAGAATAAATTTATATATTGCCCAAAAGATAATAAGATTAAGAATAGAGTTCATGAGGATCAACTTAACATATTTTGTTCCCATACCAGTTGCTTTCCTCTAATTACTAAGACATGACTCCTTTTTAAGTTATTTTAAGTTATTAAGTTACTTATTCCTAGGAATAAGTAGGAATAAGTCTCCAAAATTTTTAATGACTATAACAGTTACTGTCAGTCTTGTGAGTTGCATGTGTGTATGGGTTTAATGACTGGATCATCATAGCTAATGTGAATAAAATAAATGTGAATCATGTATATATATAAAATATATATTATACATATGGATGATACCTAGAATTCTTTTACTGGCATTCAGTTCAGTTCAGTTCAGTCACTCAGTTGTGTCTGATTCTTTGCGACCCCATAAACTGCAGCACGCCAGGCCTCCCTGTCCATCACTAACTCCCAGAGTTCACTCAGACTCACATCCATCGAGTCAGTGATGCCATCCAGCCATCTCATCCTCTGTCGTCCCCTTCTCCTCCTGCCCCAAATCCCCCCCAGCATCAGAGTCTTTTTCCAATGAGTCAACTCTTCGCATGAGGTGGCCAAAGTACTGCAGTTTCAGCTTTAGCATCATTTCTTCCAAAGAAATCCCAGGGCTGATCTCCTTCAGAATGGACTGATTGGATCTCCCTGCAGTCCAAGCGACTCTCAAGAGTCTTTTCCAACACCACAGTTCAAAAGCATCAATTCTTTGGCGCTCAGCTTTCTTCACAGTCCAACTCTCACTTCCATACATGACCACTGGAAAAACCATAGCCTTGACTAGACGGACCTTTGTTGGCAAAGTAATGTCTCTGCTTTTGAATATGCTATCTAGGTTGGTCATAACTTTCCTTCCAAGGAGTAAGCGTCTTTTAATTTCATGGCTGCAGTCACCATCTGCAGTGATTTTGGAGACCAAAAAAATAGTCTGACACTGTTTCCACTGTTTCCCCATCTATTTCCCATGACGTGATGGGACCAGATGCCATGATCTTCGTTTTCTGAATACTGTGTTTCTAAAGAGAAAAATAGCAGGTTCTAATTTGCATTGTAAGTTCATAATATGATTTCATGCATTTACTCTGAGAGATAGAAAAGCAGCCACTGGCAAGCAGAAGTTGTTTTGGTCCTTACAACTGGGTCTCAGTATTCTGTTGAACACAACCAATCTTACATCAGACAAGCTTCATCTCTAGCCTGGATGGATGACGATGAAACAGGTTCTCTCCACATCATATTTTAACAAAGATCCAAATGTGAATATTGTACAAACCACAAGATGATTAAACGGCCGTATCCTGGTTAACATAGTGACTTGCACTTACTAACTAGTTACAGCTTTAGTTTTCTTCATTTATCCCACCTTCTAGATAAAATTTATTAAGACACAAAAACAGAGAATTGTCTCCGTTTCCTGATAGCATTCTATACCATACAGAAACCCTGCTTCCTTGAACTCTGTCCCAAATTACCCAAATCCTATAACGAGTGCTTTCTGATAGCCTCTTATTTTGATGCCTACACTTCCCCAGACTGTGATCTCCTTCGCTGCAGTGAGTCATATGCCCAGCTTCTGCAGTGGCAAATGTGTGCCTGGTGTCTTTGAATGGTGAGCATTGACATATTCAATTAAACTTTAAACAGAAATGATATTCCTATTAATTATAAGGAGTATATTCTATGGTGCTTTACTAATCTCCCTTCTCCCATCTTCAAATGCCAGTTGCTATGGTAGCAGTATATCATGTTTAGCAATGAAAAGAAAATCGGACTGACAATAATTTTGAAGAGTTATTTGAGCTCTAAGTCTATTTTTAACTCCTGTCTTAATTTATTTTAGCAAATGTACTTGGTACTGTAGAACATATATAAATTCATATTTAACTATGTGCACTTTATTTACTCCTAAAAGATTAATAGTCACCACATGATACATTAACATTGATTTCATGGTACCTGTTATAAATTAATGTGCATCATTGGTATATAAATATGTCTAGCAGGCTATTAATAGCAAGTTAGAATATTTCAGATGTGTATTGAATTTGCATTAAGATAGATTAAAAAAATGATTTTACTATCTATAGTACAGGGTACAGTATAATCAGAAAAAGTCCAAATGCATTTATGTATAATCATAAATCCCTCAGATGATAAGGGTCAAAGAGATGTAGATCTACATGTAGATCAAAGAGCCTGATTATGTAAGAAATAAAACATATCTATAAATAGATCAGTAGAGAAAAGGGAGACCTAGTATACTGTTGGTGGGATTTTAGACTAGCGCAGCCACCATGGAAAACTGTATTGTTGTTGCTTGGTTGCTAAGCTGTGTCTGACTCTTTGTGACTCCATGGACTGCAGCACGCCAGGATTCCCTGTCCCCAGAGTTTGCTCAAACTCATGTCCATCGAGTCAGTGATGCCATTCAATCATCTCATTCTCTGTCATCCCCTTCTGCTCCTGTCTTCAATCTTTCCCAGCATCAGGGTCTTTTCTAATGAGTTGGTTCTTCACATCAGGTGGCTGAAGTATTGGAGTTTCAGCTTCAGCATCAGTCCTTCCAATAAATATTCAGGACTGATTTCCTTTAAGATTGACCGGTTTGACCTCCTTGTTGTGCTAAGAACTCTCAAAACTCTTCTCCAACACCACAGTTCAAAAGCTTCTTCAGTGCCCAACCTTCTTTATGGTCCAGCTTTCACATCCGTACATGACTACTGGAAAAAACCATAGCTTTGGCTATATAGACCTTTGTCAGAAAACAGTATGAAGATCAACAGTATGGACATCTTCAAAACTGTGAATTTAAGTACACTCAGGTGGTTAGTGAAACCTATCGGATGGGTGCAGCTCTAGGATATAACAGCTCCAGTGTGGAGAAAGATTGTTAGTGGAAGAGTTAGATGCTGGAGGAGGATTCTGGAGTGCTATCAATTGTCTATTATTAATATGAATGATGATTACAAGAGAGCTGATGTTATAATTTGGTCTTTCCTCGTGGCTCAGTGATAAAGAATCCATCTGCCAATGCAGAAGATGAAGACTCGATACCGGGGTTAGAAAAAGATTTCCTGGAGACAAAAACAGCAACCCACTCCATTATTCTTGCCTGGGAAATCTCATGGACAGAGGAGCCTGGTGGGCTACAGTTTATGGAGTTGCAAAAGAGTCAAACAGGATTTAGCAACTGAACAACAAACAATGTTATTATTACTGGTCAAATATACCTTTATATTTCATGGATTTTTCTGTATTTTATTGCCACATACACAGAGTGAATAGGCAGTTCAGTTCCATCACTCAGTCCCGTTCGACTCTTTGTGACCCCTTGGATGGCAGCATGCCAGGCTTCCCTGTCCCTGGAGTTTACTCAAACTCATGTCCATTGAGTTGGCGATGCCATCCAACCATCTCACCCTCTGTTGTCCCCTTCTCCTCTTGCCTTCAATCTTTCCCAGAATCAGGGTCTTTTCAATAAGTAAGTTCTTCATATCAGGTAGCCAAAGTATTGGAGTTTCAGCTTCAGCATCAGTCCTTCAATGAATATTCAGGATTGATTTCTAAGTGAATAGGCAACAGCACACTAATTCTATTCATCTATTAACTAAAGGAAACCAAAAGCTCTATAATTATATTTTTGCTTTTTTTTTTTTTTTTTTGCCTTGGTCAAGACATGACATGGTTTTTAGATCAATATAAACTAAAAAGGTTCAGCAGTGTGTGTGGCTAAAGAGATTTTGATTTTGGCTTTTTTTTTTTTTTTTGTCTTTATGTGGGAATCATTTTTCCCAAAGCTGTCTTCTTAACATCTAAACTACAAACCATTATACTAGACTATTGACCCAGAAGGGAGACAGTAGGAAAAAGACAAGGAACTGATGTTAAAATCCCAAGTAACGACAACTAGAAAAAAACATTTTGGTGAAAAGGTCCTTAATTAACAGCAAAGTATGGTGAAGTCTGTTATTGAAAGATTTTCTGATTTCAATTTAGTAGAAAGTCTTTAGAAAATTACTTTCCTTTTTTTGTTTCTATTTTCTACCAACTTTTAACTTATTGCTTTGATATTCTTCTTTTAGAATAACAAACCGGTAAGCATCCCAGATTTGGAGCTACCTGTGTAAATAGCATGGGCTTCCCGAGTAGCACAAGTGGTAAAGAACCTGCCTGCCAATGCAAGAAATGTAAGAGACACGGGTTCGATCCCTGGATCAGGAAGATCCCCTGGAGGAGGGCATGGCAACCCACTCCAGTATTCTCGCCTGGAGAATCCCATGGATGGAGGAGCCGGAGGGCTACAGTCCATGGAGTCACAAAGAGTCAGACACAACTGAGCGACTAAATAACAAACAAAAGAATCTAGAGGAACGAACAATAAGGGCAACCGCACAAAACTGCTTTCACCTGCTCACGACACATTAGGATTTCCTTCCTCATTCATTCACCAAATGATTCTGTAAAAACAGTTTTATTTACAAGCCATTTTAAAACATTTATACTATAGAATTTATCTGCTACCCATGGCAGCTGGAAAATTTTTATTTTTGCCAGGTAAAATTCATGTTCAGATGCACTAATGCCCAATTTGCTTTGCAACAATAATACACGTTTTTATGTATTACTAGTTGTGGTACCACCAAAATAGTGTTTAATGGAATTAGCCACTGCTCTGACATGAGTGCAGCTTGCATTCGAACGTAATACTACCTGAAGTAAAGCTGTTAAGGTCCAAATTTGCTGTGGTTTTCTTTGTTTGTTACCATTGCTTGTCTTTCCCTGGCAAATACAAAATCATTTCAATTAATGAAGCAATCATATTACTATGTGCGATGAGAATATTCTATAAAAATTTCATTTAGTTTCAGAAGAGCTGTTCTGGCTGGTTTACAGTGCAAGTCAGTGCTATGCAAGTAAATTACTGAAATAAAACCAGGGAAAATTCCTAGTTAGCAGGCTTTATGAAAATGATTGTATGGTATGTTTAATCTCTAGATCATATAGAGTATAATTCTCACTAGGGACATAATAAGGTGAGATGGATAAAAAAGAAGAAAGAAAGAGAGAAAACCTTGCCACTAAAACAACTTATACCAAGTGAGTATCTCTATGATTAATGTCATAATTGCTGTTTACGATACGGGGGCTCAATGATGTGTGAAGGCAACGCTAGCTTTAATCGATGAGATGCAAGAGTCAATTTAATTATCACGTGGTATTTGCTATTACTAGCATATTGATGTGGCACATCTGCATAATGACTCCTTTAAGCAAAAGCACCTTTCTTTTTTAATTGAAAGGAGTGGCTTCATTATTCCCTAACCTCTACAGACTTTTAAAGGATGTACCTTTAGTTTGCCTGGGGACAAGTTGGAAAGATCATTGCCTATGATTGTTTTAAGCAGTCTGGAGGAGTTTAATTTGTTTTTTATTCATTTACTTATTTATTCATATTCATGAAACAAATGTTTCATTGTGCCAAGTGGTGAGAAAAGAAAAGTGAGCAAGATAATCTGGTTGCTGAATTTATAAAGCTCATAATCTATTGGAGGAAAGAGATATTAAGAAATACATGCATAATACATACAAATATGCATGTATAAATATATAGACATATATATTTCTATACACATTTTCTAGTTAGAATTAGGTTAAGTGCGACAACAGAGAACTACAAGGTTTAATGAACCTATGTTCAGAGTGACTTATATTAATTATTTGGAGGAGCTGGGGAGGTCGTTCTGAGGAAGTAATATTTTAAGTGAGCCCTAAGAGATGAGCTTAAAAAAAAAAAAAAAAAAGAGAGAGAGATGGTGTCTGGGTTGTGCCAAAGAAGAGAAGTGAGGTGACACCAAGGATCTAAATTGACAGGAATGAGGCAAACGCAAGGTGTAGCCTAGGGATCAAGGGAGGACTCTGTCTGAGGACAGAGTGGGAGGAAGGGAAGGGATTCCCACTTCATTAGTTACTTTCTTCCTGAACTTCCTTTATAACTTGGCTCTACAAACCCGGCCTCTTTCTCGTCTTCCTCCTTATTTCCCACTTCTCATTCTCTATGCTGACTCTTCTAGAAGCTCCAGTTCCCTGGGCCCTAACCTTCTGGCAGATTCCTTCCTTAAGTACTGTTCACTGTCCAGTCTTTAAATATTGTCTCCATTGTGCGTGCATGCCAGGTTGCTTTAGTCGTGACCGACTCTTGGCGGCCCTATGGACTGTAGCCTACCAGGCTCCTCTGTCCAGTGGAATTCTCCAGGCAATGGGGAATCCATGGAATGGGTAGTCATGCCTTCCTGCAGGGGATCTTCCTGCCTAGGGATTGAATCGGTGTCTCCTGTATTAGTATTCAGGTTCTTTACCTCTAGCGCCACCTGGGAAGCCCCATCATCTCCATTAAATCACTCTAAAATGTATGCCTGGGGCCATGGCCTCTGCCCTGAATCCCACACTGCCCTGAAGTCACCTGCATTTCAACACTTAAAGGGTAATCAAATGTAAGGTATCCAAATGAGTCATGCAGGTTACCCTCCCCTGGATTCATATTTCTGTAGTGCCACAGTTCACCTTTTGCTCAGATTGGTTATTGTGCATTATTCCTCAACTCTTGCATCAGCATCAAAATTTATCAGCAAATTCAGTAATTTTGATCCTAAAAAAAATTCAAATAGAGTTATGTAGCTTCTCCTCCATTACTAACATCTGTAAAGACAACTAAAAATTTTAAACGAAAGGATTAATTCCCCCTGTTAAAAATAATGTAAGAGATACTCCTTCCTTTTCCTAGAACATATCTTTGCTAAATTGGTAAATTCTTTCTCTACCCCTTTGAGAGTCACATAAATGTTCTATTGGGCTTCCCCGGTGTCTCAGCAGTAAAAAGTCCACCTGCCAATGCAGGAGATGCAAGAGACATGGGTTCAAGTCCTGGGTTGGGAAGATCCCCTGGAGGAGGGCATGGCAACCCACTCCAATACTCTTGCCTGGAGAATTCCACAGACAAGAGGAGGTTGGTGGGCTACAGCTTGTGTCACAGAGTCAGCCACAACTGAATTGACTGTCCTATTAAATAGTTTTTTTGGTCATGTTTGCAACCCAGGACTATCTTTCTTAAGAAACAGGAGATGAACTGTGAAATCAAGGGAGGTAACATCCACACTACAGTTGCTGTGGGAGGAAGGTGCCTGCTGTAGGCATGCAAGGCAAGTTCGACATTTGTAAATCAATCCACATAACCCCACACATCAAGACACTAAAATAAAAATCAATCAGTACAGAAGAAGCATTTGAAAAAATCCAGCATCTGTTCATGATTAAGAAAAAACAAAACAAATGAAAACAAGAACCAACTCTCAGCATCCAGGAGATAAGTGGGATTTTTTTCAGCTTGATAAAGAACATCTACAAAAACACCTACAAGTACCATCATCCTTAGTGGTGAGACACTTGGATGCATTCTCTCTAAAAGTAGGAAAGGGCAAGAATCTCTTCTCTCATTTCTTATAGCCAACACGATGCTGGAAGACCTAATCAGTGCACTTATAAATACCTGTGGCAGATTCATTTTGATATTTGGCAAAACTAATACAATTATGTAAAGTTTAAAAATAAAATAAAATTAGAAAAAAAATAAAAGAAGAAAATAACTAGACATCACTTTGCCTTTGTGGTCTCTCTACTAAAACCCCACAAACCCATCTCACTGTGAGAAAATCTCCAGGAAAATTCTAATTGAGGCCAATTCTACAACGTATCTGAACAGTACTCAAAACTAGCAGGATCATCAAAAACAAGGAACGTCAAGGAATCTGGTAGAGTTGCGAAGGAAGAACTCCAGGAGACAGGACTAGTAAGTGTGAGTCCCAGTTGGGATCCTGGAGCAAAAAAAAGGAGGCATTAAATGAAAACTAAGCAAATCCGAATCAAGTCTGCACTTTGGTATTTGTGCTAGTTTATTAACTGCAACAAATGTTCCAAACTAATATATTAATAATAGGGGACAATGGATGTGAGGTGAACAGGAACTCTTATCATTAGCCTCACAATTTCTGTAAATCCAAAATTGTTCTAAAATTTTAAAAATATGTTTTCAAGAAAACATAAGAATAACCATATAAAATTATGTTATATATAATTCTCCCCTAATAAGACATTTCCAATGTGACATATCTTCTATGGTGGTGGTAGTTTAGTTGCTAAGTCATATCTGACTCTTGTGACCACATGGACTGTAGCCTTCCAGATTCCTCTGTCCATGGGATCCTCCAGCCACTATTTTGAAAGAGTGTGGTCTACAATGTTATTACTAATCAAACTAGATGAAGCTAGAAGTAATACACATGGTATAGCTAGGCTTCAGGACTTTCAGAAGATTTATTGATCCTTTCTATTTACTTTGCCAACAAAGGTCCGTCTAGTCAAAGCTATGGTTTTTCCAGTAGTCATGTATGGATGTGAGAGTTGGACTGTGAAGAAAGCTGAGCGCTAACGAATTGATGCTTTTGAACTGTGGTGTTGGAGAAGACTCTGGAGAGTCCTTTGGACTGCAAGGAGATCCAACCAGTCCATCCTAAAGGAGATCAGTCCTGGGTGTTCATTGGAAGGACTGATGCTGAAGCTGAAGCTCCAATACTTTGGCCACCTCAAGCAAAGAGTTGACTCATTGGAAAAGACCCTGATGCTGGGAGGGATTGGGGGCATGAGAAGAAGGGGACGACAGAGGATGAGATGGTTGGATGGCATCATCGACTCGATGGACATGAGTTTGGGTAAACTTCCAGAGTTGGTGATGGACAGGGAGGCCTGGCATGCTATGATTCATGGGGTTGCAAAGAGTCGGACATGACTGAGCGACTGAAATGAACTGAACTGAACTGAACTTATAGGACCAGATGCCATGATCTTAGTTTTCTGAAATTTGAATTTTAAGCCAACTTTTTCACTCTCCTCTTTCACTTTCATCAAGAGGCTCTTTAGTTCTTCTTCACATTCTGCCATAAGAGTGGTGTCATCTGCATATCTGAGGTTATTGATATTTCTCCTGGCAATCTTGATTCCAGCCTGTGCTTCCTCCAGTCCAGCATTTCTCATGATGTACTCTGCATATAAGTTAAATAAGCAGGGTGACAATATACAGCCTTGACGTACTCCTTTTTCTATTTGGAACCAGTCTGTTGTTCCATGTCCAGTTCTAACTGTTGCTTCCTGACCTGCATATAGGTTTCTCAAGAGGCAGGTCAGGTGGTCTGATATTCCCATCTCTTTCAGAATTTTCCACAGTTTATTGTGATCCACACAGTCAAAGGCTTTGGCATAGTCAATAAAGCAGAAATAGATGTCTTTCTGGAACTCTCTTGCTTTTTCCATGATCCAGTGGATGTTGGCAATTTGATCTCTCATTCCTCTGCCTTTTCTAAAACCAGCTTGAACATCTGGAAGTTCATGGTTCACATATTGCTGAACCTGGCTTGGAGAATTTTAAGAATTACTTTACTAGCATGTGTGCAATTGTGTGGTAGTTTGAGCATTCTTTGGCATTGCCTTTCTTTGGGATTGATGAAAACTGACATTTTCCGGTCCTGTGGCCACTGCTGAGTTTTCCAAATCTGGTGTCATATTGAGTGCAGCACTTTCACAGCATCATCTTTCAGGATTTGAAATAGCTCAACTGAAATTCTATCACCTCCACTAGCTTTGTTCTTAATGATGCCTAACGCCCATTTGACTTCACATTTCAGGATGTCTGACTCTAGGTGAGTGATCACACCATCGTGATTATCTGGGTCATGAACATCTTTTTTGTACAGTTCTTCTGTGTATTCTTGCCACCTCGTCCTAATATCTTCTGCTTCTGTTACGTCTCTACCATTTTTGTCCTTTATTGAGCCCATCTTTGCATGAAATGTTCCCTCAGTAGCTCTAATTTTCTTGAAGAGACCTCTAGTCTTTCCCATTCTGTTGTTTTCCTTTATGTTTTGCGTTGATCGCTGAGGAAAGCTTTCTTGTCTGTCCTTGGTATTCTTTGGAACTCCTTATTGCAATGGGTGTATCTTTCCTTTTCTCCTTTGCTTTTCACTTCCCTTCTTTTCACAGCTAGTTGTAAGGCCTCCTCAGACAGCCATTTTGCTTTTTGGCATTTCTTTTTCTTGGGGATGGTCTTGATTCCTGTCTCCTGTACAATGTCACAAACCTCCATCCATAATTCATCAGGCACTCTGTCTATCAGATCTAGTCCTTCATGACTACTCTTTTAGGAGGGGACTGGAAAAATACATCAGGCAAAATGAGTATCCGAATTTTTTCTCCAGATTAAACATGCTGCAGTTCTCTGCAGAGCTAAAAACCTCACACTCTTACGATATTAATTATATTCCTTGTGATAGTTCAGTTAGAAAAAATAATATTCAGGAATTTCAGCAAAACACACACACATTATATTAAGTGCCCTCTAATTTCTTTCACTATATTACAACCACAACCACGTCTAGGTAGAAATGACTAAAGAGACAGAAGAAAAGCAAGCACAATCACCACCACCACAACAAGGGAATCAAGAATGTCACCTTCATGATGCTAAGCAGGAAACTCTGTTAACCATTTTAAAATTAATTATTCACTTGGGAACCTACTGAAAAAAAATAATAACTTACTATGAATATGACCAGTCGTCACTGGTCTTCCTACAATACAGGCAGATTCATCTTTGTCTACAATAGCCAACATTGTTGGAAAACTAACAGACAAAAGCCATTAAGACAAACCCCAAAGGACCAGTGAAACGAATTTAGAATTCATGGCTTCATGCCTACATTTTCAGACAGTCGCTAATGGGACAATTACACTCTAATGACCTTCCTCTAAGTGGAAGCCAAAAATATAATTCAGTTTTGTATAAATTAAAACAAATGAAATGGCTTTCAATTTAGCGATGCTGACATCTCTCTTCAGAGAACTGTTTTTAAAGTAAAAATATTAGGATTAAAATTATTTAGGTGAAAAATACATGCAAGCAATTTATCATCTGTCAGATTGCAAGAGTCATAAATTCCACATAGAGCAATCCATGTAAGATTCTTAAAAAAAGGTTGACTCTGTCTCAAAGAAAGTAACTATGAGATTCATTTTCTATTATTAATTGGCAGTTTATGTCTGAAGACCAATTTGTTTAGATTACTTTAGTGATATATATCTTTACATAAATATGTATGAAGTGCTTGCTTGCTCAGTCGTGTTTAACTCTTTGTCACCCCATGGATTGTAGCCCACCAGGCTCCTCTGTTCTTGGAATTCTCCAGGCAAGAATACTGGAGTGGGCTGCCATTTCCTTCTCCAGGGGATCTTCCCAACCCAAGGATGGAACCCATGTCTCTTGCATCTCCTGCATTAGCAGGAGGATTCTTTACCACTTGAGCCATCAGGGAAGCCCATATATATGTATATTTTCCTATAAAAATAAAATATCTTTATATTTGCATATTTATATTAGGTTTTTATAACCTGAACACCAAGATTTTATCAGTGATCTTAATAAAAATAATGATGGTTTGAAGTTTTCCAGAATGAGATTCTCTGTTGATACTTACAGGAGCTCAGCAGCTTCTAAGCTACATTAAGAGCTTTCATGTTTCTTAAAGAAATTTTTGCTGTTAAACTTAACGAGGTGATGATATTTTTATTCTTTACCCTATGTGGACTCTATTTAAATATATCTGATGACTTTTCTCAGGCAATTTGCTACCAGAGTTTTTTTCCACTGTCCTCCTAAAGTTCTCATTTGATTTCTATTGTGTGGTGGTTTGATGGGCTTCTCCCGGTGTCACTAGCAGTGAAGAACCAGCTTGCTAGTGCAGGAGACATCAGAAATGTGGGTTTGATCCCTGTGTCAGGAATATTCTCTGGAGAAGGGAATGGCACCCCACTCCAGTATTCTTGCCTGGAGAATCCCATGGACAGAGGAGCCTGGCGGGCTACAGTCCATGGGGTACAAGGAGTTGGATAGCTGCAGCAGCAGCTCTGGTGGTTTGACATGATTTCAAGTTCACTTGTTTATGGGCAAAAATGAAGTTGTTTCATAGGTAAAGTGATTTTTTTGGGGGGGTAAATTAATTTATTTATTTAAATTTGAGGCTAATTACTTTATGTAGTGGTTTTGCCATACATTCGGATGTACATGTGTTCTCCATCCTGAACCCCTCTTCCCCTCCCTCCCCATCCCATCCCTCAGGGTCGTCCCAGTGCCCTGTCTCATGCATCGAACCTGGACTGGCGATCTGTTTCACATATGGTAATATACATGTTTCAATGCTATTCTCTCACATCATCCCACCCTCGCCTTCTCCCACAGAGTCCAAAAGTCTGTTCTTTACATCTGTGTCTCTTTTGCTGACTCGCATATAGGGTCATCGTTACCATCTTTCTAAATTCCTTATATATATGCGTTAATATACTGCATTGGTAAAGTGGTTTTGACATGAAAGGGAGATTGCCGTCAAAGCCGCCCCCCACATCTGTGGTTGCTAATAGCTCCTGGCCCACGTTTTCAGCCATCAGCGCTTCCTTGGGGCACAGCCCCGGGCCCTGCGCCCGGACCCAGCTCGCCAGCCCACACCTGGGAGGGGAAGGTCTGGTACCTCCCGCATGCCACATGCCACCCAGTCCATCAGGAGGTCTTCTCCTAAACACCAAGGGGGCGCCCTGGGCCCCTGAGCGAGGGGGTGGAAAACGCGGTTTTGCAGACGGCAGACAGGGTGCGGTTGGAGCCCGCAGGTGGCTTGGTGTGTTGGGGTGTTAAGTGCGGGTCCCGATGGGGGAGCGGGAGGGTGGGAAGGGGGTGTTAGGCAAATCCGGAGGCTCAGGGAATCACTGAACCCCGTTGCAGGGCCCTGTTGCCCTTGACGGCTCCTTCCAGAGGGAGCCCAGTGTCAGGGGTCTCCAGAGACCTTAAGGGGCCACAGGGGAGACCCATGGTGAGAAATGCCTGGTACCCCAGCGGCAGGCGGCCCCTCTGCTCCAGGACTCACCAAGCAAACTCCAATCTCTGTCTGCATCCGTGCCCCTCCCATTCAGAGCCGTGTGTGTAGCAATGGCTTTGTCTAGCTAATAGACATAAACTATACTTTAAATAATTAATAGCAAAATGTATTAAAATTAAAAGACTATAAATCCATAGTGAAATGAATTGGAACTTGTAACTTATAATGAATTAAAATTTAAAGACATAGCATGTTTACCGTAGCAGGATATACGTTTTTATATTTGCTATTAATAGTAACAAGATGTTAGAATATTGGCCTTGCAATTTTGTTTCTCCATTGCTTTTCATAAATGTCACAAGTGTTTATTGAGTTCTTTCTATGTACTAGTAGCTCATGGGAACACTGAGACATGTTCCTGCTCTTAGATAGTTGCATTCTAGAGAGAGCATTATGGATTGCCACTGTAGGAGAGGTACTGGCAGTATGCAGCCTGAACTGTAAAAGTGGTCCGTAGTCATTCCATTTGCAATAGTACATTCTCTGAGGAGATGTGAAATTAAGTTAAATATATTGACTGTGCCTAAGAAAATACCTTTAAAAAATGGTTTATAAGAGAATGGGTTAAGGACATTTGATCAAATATTCTGCCAAAGTAAGTGCGACAATTAGTGGGACTGCAGGCCAGATCACACACAGCAAGAGCATAATTACGTAGGTATTATGATGTTTATGGACAGTGTTAATGCTGTAAAAAATGCTTATGAAAAAGATATGTTTGATCCAGAATTAACACAGAAAATAAAAACTGTAGGAAAATGCCAGAAGGAAACACAGCAGGGTATCCTCAGATGTTAGAAATGGGTGATTTGTTAGATTTTCTGTATTAAAATTAGCAAAGCGGTATTTCTAAAATTCCTAACATGAAAATAATATCTTGCTTAAAGTTTCTATGATAAGAATATGTAATATTTTTCTGTTTTAAACCACTTTTTACTTAATAAAAGCCTTATGTGGTTAACAAAGTAGTAACAAGGTCAAGATGAAGAAGTCAATTCATAAATAACAATTACACATCCACTACATATAATGCTCAGTGTAAAACAAAGTATTAGGGATATTTTCAAATGGTTTTTATTTGTAAGAAAGATTTCATAAACATAAAGCTCAACCATCCTCCAAGCAACAGCTTAGTAAGAATTGGCTTTTGTTGTAAATATACTTGCTCATTGTGTAATTGAAGTTAGTTTCAAGGAATGTTAAAGAATTTTACAAGGACAGTATGAAATGTGATTTTTCATGAATAACCTTTTCTTTTCTGGGAAACAAACAAACAACAAAAAAGACTGATACACTGATTACTGTAATTTTTATGTCAATCACAGTAGTTTTATATTTCTTGATTTTTTCATCCATTTACTTATTATTAGTCATAACATAATTTATTCTTAAGCAATGAAAGGCCACATTTTCATCTTGAAGCACACAAAACTAATGAATGTGTGTTAGAATTTTCCTCCTGTTTTGTGTTTGTACTTTATATTGTACTGAAAGCCCCATACCCTTTTTATAAACAGATACCAAAATTGTACAAGGCATCCTTTCATAATACTCTTTTCAAAATATACCCTGTCTTGATCAAATAATACTTCACGTTCCTATTAATAAAAGTTTCTAGACTGAAAGTTCCTATTAATAAAAGCCCCATACCCTTTTTATAAACAGATACCAAAATTGTACAAGGCATCCTTTCATAATACTCTTTTCAAAATATACCCTGTCTTGATCAAATAATACTTCACGTTCCTATTAATAAAAGTTCCTAGATCTGAATGCATGCAGGCCCCTGTAATTCTGGATTCCTACAGTCTGAAATATTAAATTCCCCTGAAGGCTCAGCCCAGTTCGCCCATGGTGGGTCTGGTCAGGGCCTGTCCATTTCGCTTCAGCAGGTCTTTGTTCAATGAGCTTGGCTGTGGTATGACTGGATCTCTTGCTGTATTTGTTCTAACTGACCTCATAGATAATTCCTTGTCATCTTGTCTTATCCCCACCTTCCCGTGCAGCTGTGATAACAGCACCCTCCTTTTGGTTTTCTTTCATTTTTGTTGGCAGAAAAATGCAGACACCTAGACCCTGGCCTGATAAACTCTGATGGCCACCGAAGTTTGAACATCCTCACTTTAACTTGGCTCTAATTCAAGAAAATACAATTGCCAAAATGACTGCATTCTCTTTTCAGTAAAGGTAGGTAAAATTTTTTGTGATTAAAATCCTACATCATTTCAGGGTTGACGTGATTGCTAATGAGCTGATCAGTAAAACAGGAAAGTGTGAAAGTGAAGGTGTTAGTCGATCAGTAGTGTCCAACTCTTTGTCACCCCATGGACTGTAGCCCTCCAGGCTCCTCTGCTCAAGGGATTTCACAGGCAAGAATACTGGAGCCGGTTGCCATTTCCTCCCCCAGGAGAAATCTTTCCAATCCAGGGATGGAACCCAAGTCTTTTATGTCTCCTGCATTGGCAGGCAGATTCTTTATCACTAGCGCCACCTGGGAAGTCCCAGTAGAACATGATTTATATTAAAAGATTTTTGATTCTTAAAAAATGTTTTGTATGCCGGTGTTCTAAAAGATAATTCAACAACAGAGATTTAATTACTGAAGCGATCATCAGAATAGTGAGGTTCATTCCCCAGGAACCAACACGAGGAAATAATGAATCAAATTTTAACATAGGTTCTATTTGTCAAATGCCTATATAGTCATTAAATTTAATATTATATGTACAAAAAATATGTTATGTACCAGAAATAATATGCATTTTAACTAAACCACCTAAAACCTGTGTAAAAATTCCACACTGAAGTTAGTTACTGGGTTTAAGAAAATTAAATGCAGTAAAGATTCAGAATAAAGCATACACCAATATTCTCCCACTGCTGCTGCTAAGTTGCTTCAGTCGTGTCCGACTCTGGGCACCCCATAGATGGCAGCCCATCAGGCTTCCCCATCCCTGGGATTCTCCAGGCAAGAACACTGGAGTGGGATGCTATTTCCTTCTCCAATGCATGAAAGTGAAAAGTGAAAGTGAAGTTGCTCAGTCGTGTCTGACTCTTAGCGACCCCATGGACTGCAGCCCACCAGGCCCCTCCATCCATGGGATTTTCCAGGCAAGAGTACTGGAGTGGGGTGCCATTGCCTTCTCTGTATTCTCCCACACTGTGTAGATAAATAGCAGTCATGTATTTCTTACACACTGGGACTTAAATGACTCTTTTATGATTTTTTAAAATATTTGTCAAATTAAACAATTATAAGACAATTACAGAGTTGTCTGTTTACTTGATATTGGCTAAAATAATCTTTCTTAAATATTGTAATGATAAATCAATATTTTATGGCAGATTTAATTAATGAATCTAAAAATTCTCATTAAATTTCTTTAATATAGTTGCATTATTTTAATTTTCTTTATTGAAGTGATTCCAAAATTACTATCCCAGATCACACTGCAGCTAATAAAATTATCCAAACCTAATATTTTAAAGATTGAGATATATAAGAAAGGGCAACACAGGAAATTAAACAAGCCTATAAATCTGTATTTATCACACTATATTTCCATTATGATTTATCAAAGAAAGTGTATTAATCCGCAAAGTATAAACAGTTTAATATAACAATATTTTGCCCATAATGGTCCATAATTTTAAACATTACACAGATATTTATTATGGCTTAAATATAGCCATTTTTTCCCATTCCTGTCTAGAAACAACTGCAAATATTACAATATTTAGAGGAGATAAGAACTTGTTTTTATCTATTTACTAAGTGTAAACTATTTTTTCCTTCTTTACTACTATTTCTAGAGAAATTGTTATCAGCTAGCATATAAGTAAATGTTATGACTGAAGGTAAAAGTTATTACTATTCCTGGTTCAATATTGACTATTTTAACATCAGTTAAAATGATGTTAAAATAACATGCTGTTCTCTCATATTATGTTGCAACTTGCTCACTTTGTCTTTCTCCATGTAAATAATTTATCTAAAAATACCGTTATAAAAAAGCAACAATTTATATAGGTATTTCTTTAAGAGTGATTTTAAAATAATTGCTTAAAAGAATTACCATGATAGCCAAATAAGACTAATGGAAAAAATTATGTAATTGATTTCAGTGTTTCAAGATCAAAACTAAATTATTTACTTTCATGAATCAAACTGAATTATGCTGTAGTTTTTATCATTCTGTGCACTAATATTAATCTTCTGATGGATATTGTATATGTCCTTCTATAGTTTTTTAGAAAGAGCACTCTCATAATCACTTTATTGAACAACATAAAATATACTGCTCTCTTTACCTAGAGATAAAAGCTTACTATTTGTACAGTTATTATTTTCTCTTACCATCCCCCTATAAAATGATACCTATATATATGTGCATATGAACACATTCTGAGTGATTTTTCTGAGGTCAGCATAGGGCATATTAGATTCAATGTATTTGTGGAATCAGTACAATATTTTCACAAGAAATTTCAGTGTTTGAAAGTTTTAGGTATAAGACATGATAAATTATGTGACTTGTGAATTGAAATATATGTGCCATCTAATTAACTGTATTCTGACTTTGAGGTCACTGTTAATTTAGAGAATTAAAGTATAGGAGAAAGTTGAGGGAATCATTTAATAAAATCACTGATTTTTCATTTATATAAATATGAAATTATATATGTATAAAATGTATATATATCAAAACTGTATTTAGTTATGTATATCAGTTATGCTTTATTACTAAGTAACTTAACAAAAGATTAACTTATACTCTATTTTATATATATTCTTATACTTTCCCTAATCAAAATAGAAGTTCTGGATATATATGATACAGTATAAGTTTTTGGTTAGGGGAGTTTCTAAACTTGAGGAAATTGCACTGACAAAATCTTTCCAAAAGATGTTATTAACATCTTTTACTGATTCTTCTAAGATGTGTTTAGAAGGATAGTGTAATACATTCCCACTAAATGGAATTAGTGTAACCAAAAGCTAATAATGGATTGTACCCACCAGACTTCTCTGTCCATGGAATTCCCCAGATAAGAATACTGAAGTGGGTTGCCATTCCCTACTCCAGGGGACCTTCCTGACCCAAGGATTGAATGTGGGTCTCCTGCACTACAGGTAGATTCTTTACCATCTGAGCCACCAGGGAGGGCACGTCGCTTAGTCATGTCCGACTCTTTGCAACCCCATGGACTACACAGTCCATGGAAATCTCCAGGCCAGAATACTCGAGTGGGTAGACTTTCCCTTCTCCAGGGGATCTTCCCAACCCAGGGATAGAATCCAGGTCTATGCAGGCGGATTCTTTCCCAGCTGAACCACAAGGGAAGCCAACAGGGCGGCCACTAATAAAAGTTGCAGGCATGTTAATTGCAAAATCACCCAGTCTTTAATGACTATTAATGCGTTAGAAAACACTGACAAAAATTAAGATTTTAAAAAATGGGTATTTATGTGGTATTACAGGTATTTAAAACCTATTTAGAAATACTTTTAATAATACTGAAAACTGAGATGAGCTTCTGATGGGCTCTTTTATCATTGAGAGTACACTTAATAATTGCTATCAGAAAACCCTGCTGCCTGTGAGATATTATTCACTGTGCCTCATTTACTGCTACCTGTTTTAATTACAATGTGGAGAAACCTAATCAGGTGTTTTCCTCAACTAAACAAACCACTTAGATCAAACTGCATTTCTCCTTCTGAACAATTTACTATCCTTCCAAAAGCTGCAAATGGATCTTTAAGCTTCAAATAGAGTTTATGTGGGAAGGTCGATCTTTATTGATTTACTCTGAACTTTCAGAGGGTCTTCTTATTTACCAAATAGGCTTCCTAAATTAGTAAAGATAGGGCTTAAGCATTCTGTGAACTGTCTGTAACATATGTATCTTTAAGGCGAAAGTCTGTGTAGTATGTTACAGAGAAAAATTGATTTGATCAACTCTATTTTGGTTTCCTTACACTTATTGAATCTAATCAGCAAGTTTCATTTTTAAGACATCTTTCAGACCACCTACTCTGGACTTGATAAACAAAAAAAAAAATCTGCATGATTTCTTTTTCTCCTAGACTGAGGTTGTAGTCAAAGACATTTTTAAAAGTCTAACATTGTTAACACATTTTTTCCCCCGACAGATATGGTTTTGTTCCTTTTTAGACTTCTTTATTATACCCAGTAACAGCTAGTATTTTGTCTGGGAATTTGGCAACCCACTTTAGTATTCTTGCCTGAAAAATCCCATGGACAGAGTAGCCTGGCGGGCTACAATCCACTGAGTCCAAGGAGTAGGACATGACTGAACATGTATGCCTCCATACATAATCTAGTTTGGTTTTGCTGTGATAAATACAGGAATGCTGCTTTAGAAAAAACTATCTGACTTATGTTGTTATATTAAAATAAGCTGAAAAGGACCCTTTGGGAATTTCATCATAATTTACCATTCTGCTACTGCTGAGGGAATTTACCAATGCCTTTTGTTGTTGTTCAGTTCTCAGTCGTGTCCAGCTCTTTGAGACCCCATGGACTGCAGCGCACCAGGCTTCCCTGTCCTTCACCATCTCCTGGAGCTTGCTCAAACTCATGTCCTTTAAGTCGGTGATGCCATCCAACCACCTCATCCTATGACGTCCCCTTCTCCTCCTGTCTTCAACCTTTCCCAGCATCGGGGTCTTTTCTAATGAGTCGGCTCTAAGCATCATGTGGCCAAAGGACTGCTACCCTTGGATTATGCATAGACGCTCTGCTTCCTCTACTGTTATTGTTCATCAGTTTACTTAAGATAGTGCTCTTTACTTCACAAACTGTATCTTGGAGCAGAAAGCCCATAGCTAGTCCTGGGCGTTGAGACTTCACTGGTTTCCAGGATCACTGTCTGTTACAGAGCTGCACCTCTGGGTCTGTTCAAAGAATGACTCATAAAAACAGTCTGGAACCTGGAGAGGTCACTTGCTTTGGAAAATGATGAAATATTCCACTGTGACTCATTCAGGTCATCATAAAATTCTCTTTTTTCACATAACTGGAGAGCTTTAGAGTAGCCAAATAACTCTGATGCACAGCATTTAGACGCACACCATCTAAAGAGTGCAAAAATGTGTTGTATCTGAAAACCTTGCCTGGAGATTGGAGGGGTATTTGGGATTCCCATGCACAGAAACCCCTAGAAACAAGTTGTTCAAAGAGTTAACCTCTCTCCATGTTTATGAAAGTGTGGTCAGGGTTTTAACTCCCGAAGGATAAAACATTTCCTCCATCTTGCAGTACTGGCAGTTTCAGATAATTTGTATGACAGCACTTAGAGGAAGCAGACAGTAAATTCTGAGACTGAGAATTCAGGAGCTCAGAATATTTGGAAGTACTTGGAGCAGAAAATGAAAACTGGAAAAGAAATGATGAGTCTACTGGAGATGATTTGTCGTGTATCTTTTTATTTTCCTTTCCACTGTTTGGATAAGAATTTGTTACCAAAAGCCAACTAATGTGTGAAACTGAAGAAAGAGAGTATGCTTCTGAAAACCCATATGCAACAGGGTTTTAGGAAGAGCTAAAGGTGAAATGGTTTGTTGAGCATGAAATAAAACAGAGAATAAGTATCAATCATCTCATCAGAGAAAAAGAGTGAAGAAGGACGATTACTTGTCTCCACATTTAATATCACTGACACACACAAAAGTTTTGGTGGTAGGAATGCTATTTCCAATTCACTTTGCCATCAAATGTATTTTATGTGTATGTCAATCAAATCCTTCTCTATATAACAAAATTTCATTCTAATTCAAGAGTAGAGCATTATATTTCAATGTTCAAATACGTATGATGTGCTGAACCTTATGTTTAAGTTGTGGTTAATATAAGGGTAACCTGAGAGCAGAAATATCTGAAAAGAGATTTCAAGAATTTTAAGTAATTTCAAGAACTTTTGTAAGTTTTGAAAATTCTATTTTAGTGTTTACTGAATAAAGACTATTTTTAATTGTTCCTTTTTTGCAACTGTCATTTACAGTGAGAAAATCCAGTTCTTGAAATATAAACAGTGATTTTGTAATAATAGTAGAATTATTTGCATTTTCAAATCTGTTGTTTAAGCATGTTCTGATTCCAATACTCTTTCAACTTTCTTCAGCCCCTTGAAGAGTAATCCTTTTAAAATTCTTGTTACCAGTATTTTACTCTCATAGGTTATACCTATTTTATTTATTGATGGGCTAAATATTATCTCTTCTACTTGGCCACATCTTACTATCATCTACTAAAGAAAAGACATGGCTTTTGGGTTTCTCCAATTACTTATGTCTAAATTATTTACTCCCATTGGCACCAGTGGTAAAGAATCTGCCTGCCAATGAAGGAGACACAAGAGACATGGGTTCAATCCCTGGATCAGGAAGATCCCCAGAATAGGAAATGCAACCTACTCCAGTATTCTTGCCTGGAAAATCCCATGGACAGAGGAGCCTGGCAGGTTGCAGCCCATGGGGTCACAAAGAGTTGGACACGATTAAGCACACATGCACATTGTTTCAGAAGTGCAGTACTATCTCAGATGCACAATGTGGATTTGGCTTACATCCAGTCACATATTTATGAGACAAAGTCAAAACTTATGTTTGCTAATGTTTTACAATATTTTGTCATTTACAATTATCTTATAAGATTACTACTGCTAAGTCGCTTCAGGCATGTCCGACTCTGTGCAACCCCATAGACGGCAGCCCACCAGGCTCCACGTCCCTGGGATTCTCCAGGCAAGAACACTGGAGTGGGTTGCCATTTCCTTCTCCAATGCATGAAAGTGAAAAGTGAAAGTGAAGTCGCTCAGTCGTGTCCGACTCTGAGCGACCCCATGGACTGCAGCCCACCAGGCTCCTCCATCCATGGGATTTTCCAGGCAAGAGTACTGGAGTGGGGTGCCATTGCCTTCTCCGATCTTATAAGATTAGATGCACATAATATAAATTACTCATCAGACTCTAGATTCAGCTATAGTTTTTCTTTTTAATAACCCTGTTCTGTGCAGGAAAGAGTAAGATCATTAAAATATAATACTTCTCTTTTAATTCTTGCAAAAGAAGTTATGAATAGTTCTTTAAATAATTGTTTAAGAGCAGCATTTACTTTTATCACTATGATTAAAGTTGTTGTTTATTTGCTCAGTCATGTCTGACTCTTTGCGACTCTATGGACCTGCCTGCCAGGCTTATCTGTCCTTGGGATTCTCCAAGCAAGAATACTGGAGTGGGTTGCCATGCCCTCCTTCAAGAAATCTTCCTGACTTGGATAGAACCTGCATTTCCTGCATTGGCACACAAATTCTTTACTGCTATGATTAAATTAACTTTTGCTTTTTCTCTTAAAAGCATTGAGAAGTGGAATACAGTATTATCAATGCTGGGAAATTTTTACAACTACTATATAACCCTATATATAAAATATTAAAGAAGTTTAGGATTTTAAAACTATAAAGCATGATCATGCATGTTGCTATGAAATTCCTTTTGGCAAATCTCCCCTAAAATTTGCAAGTTTTTCAGAAAAGAAAAGAAACAGCTGGCATTTAATTCATCTTCTGTATTTTATTTGATATACTAATGTAGATATCATATTTGCCTTTCAAATTTAATACCAGAATTAACTATTTTCTCATTCTTTATAGAGCAGATATTTAACTATAACTGCTGTGTCTTTAATCAATCTGAAATTGAGAAATATTTTTCTATGAACTATAAGAGAAAAATATCTATTATATAAATTAATTTTAAAACCTGATTCTTAATATAACATATTCCATGGTTATTAATTATGACAACAAAAATTCATAGTTATGTAGACTTTCTACTGAATGTGTATTTGAAAAATAGCTAAAAATACTGAATGTTTGTCTCCCCTACCCCCCTCCAAATTCACAGGCTGAAACCAATTCCCCAGTGTGACAGTATTAGGAAATGGGGCATTTGGGAGGAAATTAGGTCATGGAATTGCAGTCCTCATGACTGGGATTAGCTAGTACCCTCACAAAAGAGACCCCAGAGAGCTCCCACTTTCCTTCAGCCACGTGAGGACACAGCATGAGGGCGCTGTCTATGAACCAGGAGGCTTCCTGGTCTATGGCGGTGTCTATGAACACCGCATCTTCCTATGACCTGCTTTTGGACTTCCCAGCCTCCTAAATTGTGGGAAATGAATTTCTGTCAATTATAAGCCACCCAGTTATGATGTGCTATTATAGCAACCCAAACAGAGTAAACTAGCTAACTGATTTTATTTCTTAATTTATCTCTGTGCTGTGTGTGTGCTAAGTCACTTCAGTCATATCTGATTCTTTGCAACCTTATGGACTGTAGCCAGCCAGGCCCGGCTCTGTTCATGGGATTAACTGAAAGGTGGCACAGTCAAGTTAGACTAGTTTTACCAGTTGGGGATTCTACTGAGCCTCGGAGGAAATGGTTTATCAGCTAAGGCTGCTGTGGAAAGTTTAGATATTTCTTTAATGATGACTTAGAGTTTTTCTGACAGTAAATTCCAGACATGGCCATGGGCACAGGTGGTGTGTTTGAGGGGTCAGTCCCTGGATGCAGCAAGCTGGGAGAGTGAAACAGAGAAGGAGGAACAGATAGGAAATGTTTGTTGAACTGGTTATCTCTGAGCAACTGATGCTTAATAAATTGCTTCTAAATTTTATTCCAAATGAACCTTGGAATTGTTTCTCCAGAGGGTGGAAAACTAGGAATTTATTCACTTTCCCCTTCCCTACACTGTCGGAGAATTGACCTACAGGACTTTAACTTCTGTGCCTTTAATAACTGTTGAAAAAGTCTGCAGAGACTCTGGCAGAACACTGAGCGATCTAGCAGGTACATGCTGCCGGAAGCAGCCTGTGTTTACAGGACCGTTCGGCCCAGCTGCAGCTGAAGTCCAAGCTTGATCAGGGGTATAGAGAGCCGCACACAAAAGCAGTCTGTTAGATTCAATGTGGGGCATGATTAAAGTCAGGAAAAGATTACACGAAGGGGAAAAATAGATTATAGATTTCAACATATACTTCCTTAGAAATATGGGTTTTTTAATTATTTCTTACTACCAAAAAGAATATTCCACATACTACTTTTATCCTCATTGTTCGCTTTTTAAAAGTGCTTTTTTGTCTGCTTTAGAGTAGACTCCTTTAAGAGTCACCCTTGAATTTTTAACATGGATTCTTCTCTACAGATTGTTTTAGTGAATTCAAAGGCTGCCTTCCCCCTTGTGATGGTTATTAGCAAGACTTTTATCCTACAATTGTTTACTGAGCACTACCCCCTCTTTCTGTTATTATTGCAAAGTTTGTAACTGTTGTCACTGTGTTCCTCATTCATTGCTGTATTTAAAACTCCCCAAAAGTTAGCAACTTAAAATTACAAAAGGGACTTCCCTGGCTGTGCAATGGTTAAGATGCTGCACTTCCATTGCAGGGGACTCAGGTTCGATCCCTAGTGGGATCCTAAGAGTCTGCATACCTCACTGCATGGCCAAAGTTGTTTAAATTCACCAGGTAACAGCAGAAGCAAGTTTTAAATGGCAATTCTAAAATGCTTGTTTAATTTATCATTTTACAATAGACTCTTTGTATGATGTGTGAAGTAAAATTTGTGAAGGATACATCTTCCTACATTTTAATAGGGGTAAATCTTAACAGTATTTGCTGTACTTGAAAGTAGCAAATATGTTTTCCCACTGCAAATGTACCCTTGCTTATAAACGTGTTTTCTTAGAGTACAGCAGTAAACATTTATTTCTCCTTCAAACATTTGGCTACATTGACTAATAGAGTTAGTTAAATACCACTAGAATCTGAAAAGTTCTAGCATGTATTGCTAAACAATGGTGTGAACTGCAAACTACTTATAAAACCTATCAAACTTTATAGCTGTATATACTATGAAAGTGAAAGAAAGAAAGTGAAGTCGCTCGCTCAGTCGTGTCCGACGCTTTGCGACCCCATGGACTATAGCCTATCAGGCTCCTCCATCCATGGGATTTTCCAGGCAAGAGTGATGTAGTGGATTGCCATTTCCTGCTCCAGGGGATCTTCCCGACCCAGGAATCAAACCCAGGTCTCCCGCATTGCAGGCAGACGTTTTACCATCTGAGAAACCAGGGAAGCATATGCATACATACAGGCATGTACATGTACATGGGTGTATGACCCTCTAGAATATGGTCGATGTAACTGTGAACCAGTGAAATAGCACAAATGTCCAGTTTCTCCAATTAGCAAAAAGACATAACCTGCTGGAAAGCATCAAGCAGTGACTCTGGGTTTTCCTGGGGTGTCCTGAGTTTCTTGAAGACAGTGCTTAGGAATTCCAGCCCATTGTTCAGACTGGAGTGAAGACCCCGGAAAGTAGAGGCCACGGAGCAGATCAGCAAGCAGAGAGTGAAGGGTGTCTGAGCAAGTGAGGGAGGCGGGCTGATGGGTGGACAGGGAGATGGCCTATTGACCTCTTTGTCAGCTTGCTCCCTCACAGTGGCCATTTCATTCGTGGAAGAAAATAAGTGAAAATCGCTTGAGTTAAACGATCGTTGTGTGCCATTCCTTTTATGTATGTATTATTTACATGTCAGTACATAGCAGCCCACTCCAGTCTTCTCTCCTTGGAAATTCCATGGGCAGAGAAGCTTGGCAGGCTACAGTCCTTGGGGTGGGGTCACAAGTCAGACATGACTTAGCAACTAAACAGCAACAGCCATCCAGAATCCAGGTTCTTGTTTGAACCTGAGGACAGAACTTCAGTTACTTCATTCATTGGAGGAGTTTTGACCTTATGACTTCCTGACCTTGTCTGACTTTGAGTTTGTATACATTTTGCCAAACTCTAGCAGGTTAAGCAGTGCTAAAAATTACAGTCAGCTCTGGTTAACTTCCCAGGTGACTCAGTGGTAAAGAATTCTCCTGCAGTGCAGGAGATTCAGGTTCCATCCCTGAGTTGGGAAGATCCCCTGGAGGAGACAGCAACCCCCTACTCCACTGGACAATCCAAAGGACAGAGGAGCCTTGTGGGCCTCAGTCCATTGGGTCACAAAGAGTCGGACACAACTGAGCGACTGAGCATAGACAGCACTGGTTAGATGAGCAAAATGAATACTGAGCTACATAATCAACAAAGCTCTAATTGCTACAGAACATGGTAGTCAGGTATTTTCCACACATAGGTGCACACTGAGAGCTTGTGTGTCTTTACCACAACTCTAGTTTCCAACCTCCTGAAACAAAAGTATAACATTAATAGAAGGTGCATCATTTTTCACACTAGAATCGTTTGACTTATTTTGTCTGCAATGTCCCATTCTTGTCCACATCACTGTTTAACACATCAGACATAGAACCAGCATCTGATTATGGTGCTGTGTAGACTACTAAGCATAAAACAGGAAAGTGAAAAAAAAAATCATGAAAGTTCATTCCTTATTTACAGACAAGAACTATACAAAGAAAATGACCTTACCACAAGCCAGTATAAAGTTTCAAATATTTTCTTTGAGTTGAATAAAAGTTTGAAGGACAAAGGACATGGTAAGCCACAAATTATTTGAGCAGGTAATGGACTGAAAAACAAGAGGCCATGAACTGAAGCTAAAGCTAAGAGAAGACAGTGCCCTGAGGGAGTTCATGAAAAATGTCCTCGGGCAGAGGGCGATTAGTGTGTGGAACAATAAGCAATTAGAGGCAGAGAACATTGCTTTAAAGTCTGACTGCAGCCACTCACATGGGTGCATATAATTGGGCAGCAGAGTCTTTAATTCTCAAACGCTCATGTGTGAACAGAAAAGCATAAAGAAGAGACACTTAAAATTTAAATTGTATGTATATGTGTATACATATAATACATGCTTCAAGTGAGGGATTAAGCTAATCTTAATCACTTTTAAGCTAATCTTAAAAGTGAGTGGCAGGTGAGTATGTGATTGTGTGTGTAGTGAATAGAAATTATAAAAGATTAAGGGGTCACTGGGCTCAGTAAATATTTGGGATAACAGCACTAACACAGGTCCAGTGTGTTTAGAATAGAGGGTGAACAGCTATAGAGAAAGGTATGAGGAAACCTTCCAGACCTCAGCATGTGGGACAACACACTTCCCCCCACCCACTGTGAGACCTATAATTTCATCATAACATCGTTTAAATTAAGATGATTCTGCCATAGTAAAGTCATTATTTCACACACGATTTTAAAGCAATATACAACAGACTGGTTCCAAATAGGAAAAGGAGTATGTCCAGGCTGTATATAGTCACCCTGCTTATTTAACTTACATAGAGAGTACATCATGAGAAATGCTGGGCTGGAAGAAGCACAAGGTGGAATCAAGATTGCCGGGAGAGATAGCAATAAACTCAGATATGCAGATGACACCACCCTTATGGCAGAAAGTGAGGAAGAACTAAAATGACTCTTGATGAAAGTGAAAAGAGGAGACTGAAAAAGTTGGCTTAAAGCTCAACATTCAGAAAACTAAGATCATGGCATCTGGTCCCATTACTTCATGGGAAATAGATGGGGAAACAGTGGAAACAGTGTCACACTTTATTTTAGGGGCTCCAAAATCACTGCAGATGGTGATTGCAGCCATGAAATTTTTAAAAGACGCTTACTCCTTGGAAGGAAAGTTATGACCAACCTAGATAGCATATTCAAAAGCAGAGATATTACCTTGCCAACAAAGGTCCATCTAGTGAAGGCTATGGTTTTTCCAGTGGTCATGTATGGGTGTGAGATTTGGGCTGAGTGCCTAAGAATTGACACTTCTGAACTGTGGTGTTGGAGAAGACTCTTGAGAGTTCCTTGGACTGCAAGGAGATACAACCAGTCCATCTTAAAGGAGATCAGTCCTGGGTGTTCATTGGAAGGACTGATGCTGAAGCTGAAACTCCAATACTTTGGCCACCTCATGCAAAGAGTTGACTCATTGGAAAAGACTCTGATGCTGGAAGGGATAGGGGGCAGGAGGAGAAGGGGACAACAGAGGATGAGATGGCTGGATGGCATCACCGACTCAATGGATGTGAGTCTGAGTGAACTCCGGGAGTTGGTGATGGACAGGGAGGCCTGGCGTGCTGCAATTCATGGGGTCACAGAATCGGACACGACTGAGCAACTGAACTGAACTGATTAGCTTTAAACAATGCTAAAATTTTTAGAAAAAAAGGGTATTGAGGAAATCAAGCATAAGAGAAACATTTTAAAGAGGGCTTTTGAGATTTCAAATACTGACTATATGTGAGGTGTAAGCAATGGTGAGTAGGAGGAATCTGTGAAACATGGTTGAGAAATCTATAGGGCAGTCAGGATTTTTGGTC
Organism: Bos mutus; assembly: GCF_027580195.1. Classification (NCBI taxonomy): domain Eukaryota; kingdom Metazoa; phylum Chordata; class Mammalia; order Artiodactyla; family Bovidae; genus Bos; species Bos mutus. The sequence continues at coordinate 9,677,017 of NC_091640.1, read as the reverse complement.
ACAGCATTTTCACAAGGACAGGGTGACCCACTGCAGTATTCTTGCCTGGAGAATCCTCATGGACAGATTCCACAGGGTAGCAAAGAGTTGGACATGGCTGAGTGACTAAGCACAGCACGGTTCAGTTTATTTCACTTCAGACACTCAGTCGTGTCCGACTCTTTGCGACCCCATGAACCACAGCACGCCAGGCCTCCCTGTCCATCACCAACTCCCGGAGTCCACCCAAACCCATGTCCAATGAGTCAGTGATGCCATCCAGCCATCTCATCCTCTGTCATCCCCTTCTCCTCCTGCCCCCAATCCCTCCCAGCATCAGGGTCTTTTCCAATGAGTCAGCTTTTCGGATCAGGTGGCCAAAGTATTGGAGTTTCAGCTTCAACATCAGTCCTTCCAATGAACACCCAGGACTGATCTCCTTTAGGATGGACTGGGTTGGATCTCCTTGCAGTCCATGGGACTCTCAAGAGTCTTCTCCAACACCACAGTTCAAAAGCATCAATTCTTCGGATTTCAGCTTTCTTCACAGTCCAACTCTCACATCCATATATGACCACTGGAAAAACCATAGCCTTGACTAGATGGAACTTTGTTGGCAAAGTGATGTCTCTGCTTTTGAATATGCTATCTAGGTTGGTCATAACTTTCCTTCCAAGGAGTAAGTGTCTTTTAATTTCATGGCTGCAATCACCATCTGCAGTGATTTTGGAGCCCCCCAAATAAAGTGTGACACTGTTTCCGCTGTTTCCTCATCTATTTCCTAGGAAGTGATGGGACCAGATGCCATGATCTTAGTTTTCTGAATGTTGAGCTTTAAGCCAACTTTTTCATTCTCCTCTTTCACTTTCATCGAGTCTTTTCAGTTCTTCCTCACTTTCTGCCATAAGGGTGGTATCATCTGCATATCTGAGTTTATTGATATCTCTCCAGGCAAACTTGGCCCAGCATTTCTCATGATGTACTCTGCATATAAGTTAAATAAGCAGGGTAACAATATATAGCCTTGACGTACTCCTTTTCCTATTTGGAACCAGTCTGTTGTTCCATGTCCAGTTCTAACTGTTGCTTCCTGACCTGCATACAGGTTTCTCAAGAGGCAGGTCAGGTGGTCTGGTATTCCCATCTCTTTCAGAATTTTCCACAGTTTATTGTGATCCACACAGTCAAAGGCTTTGGCATAGTCAATAAAGCAGAAATGGATGTTTTTCTAGAATTCTTTTGCTTTTTCGTTGATCCTGGATGTTGCCAATTTGATCTCTGTTTCCTCTGCCTTTTCTAAAATCAGCTTGAACATCTGGAAGTTCATGGTTTATGTATTGCTGAAGCCTGGCTTGGAGAATTTTGAGCATTACTTTAGTAGGGTGTGAGATGAGTGCAATTGTTCAGTAGTTTGAGCATTCTTTGGCATTGCCTTTCTTTGGGATTGGCATGAAAACTGACCTTTTCCAGTCCTGTGGCCACTGCTGAGTTTTCCAAATTTGCTGGCATATTGAGTGCAGCACTTTCACAGCATCATCTTTCAGGATTTGAAAGAGCTCCACTGGAATTCCATCACCTCCACTAGCTTTGTTTGTAGTGATGCTTCCTAAGGCCCACTTGACTTCACATTCCAGGATGTCTGGCTCTAGGTGAGTGATCACACCATTGTGACTATCTGGGTTGTGAAGATCTTTTTTGTACAGTTCTTCTGTTTATTCTTGCCACCTCTTCTTAATATCTTCTGCTTCTGTTAGGTCCCTACCATTTCTGTCCTTTATTGAGCCCATCTTTGCATAAAATGTTCCCTTGGTATTTCTAATTTTCTTGAAGAGATCTCTAATCTTTCCCATTCTATTGTTTTCTTCTATTTCTTTGCATTGATCGCTGCATTCAAATAGGTATATCTTTCCTTTTCTCCTTTGCTTTTTGCTTCTCTTATTTTCACAGCTATTTTTAAGGCCTCCTAAGACATCCATTTTTCTTTTTTTTGCATTTCTTTTTCTTGGGGATGGTCTTGATTCCTGTATCCTGTACAATGTCACGAACCTCCGTCCATAGTTCATCAGGCACTCTGTCTATCAGATCTAGTCCCTTAAATCTATTTCTCACTTCCATGTATAGTCATAAGGGATTTGATTTAAGTCATACCTGAATGGTCTACTCTTTTCTCCACTTTCTTCAATTTCAGTCTGAATTTGGAAGTAAGGCGTTCATGATCTGAGCCACAGTCAGCTCCCAGTCTTGTTTTTGCTGACTATATAGAGCTTCTCCATCTTTGGCTGCAAAGAATATAGTCAATCTGATTTCCATGTCGACCATCTGATGATGTCCATGTGTAGAGTCTTCTTTTGTGTCGTTGGAAGAGGGCATTTACTATGACCAGTGAGTTCTCTTGGCAGATTTCTATTAGCCTTTGCCCTGCTTCATTCTGTACTCCAAGGCCAAATTTGCCCATTACTCTGGGTATTACTTGACTTCCTACTTTTGCATTCCAGTACCCTATAATGAAAAAGAAATCTTTTTTTTTGGGTGTTAGTTCTAGAAGGGCTTGTAGGTCTTTATAGAACTGTTCTACTTCAGCTTCTTCAGCATTACTGGTCGGGGCATAGACTTGGATTACTGTGATATTGAATGGTTTGCCTTGGAAATGAACAGAGACCATTCTGTCATTTTTGAGATTGCATCCAAGTACTACATTTTGGACTCTTGTTGACTATGATGGCTACTCCATTTCTAAATTCTCCCATTCCGGTCCATCTTAGTCCGCTGACTCCTAAAATGTTGATGTTCACTCTTGTCATCTCCTGTTTGACCACTTCCAATTTGCCTTGATTCATGGACCTAACATTCCAGGTTCCTATGTAATATTGCTCTTTACAGCATCGGACCTTCTATCACTAGTCCCATCCACAACTGGGTATTGTTTTTGCTTTGGCTCCATCCCTTCATTCTTTCTGGAGTTAGTTCTCCACTGATCTCCAGTAGCATATTGGGCACCTACCGACCTGGGGAGTTTATCTTTCAGTGTCCTATGTTTTTGCCTTCATACGGTTCATGGGGTTCTCTGGAGAAGGAAATGGCAACCCACTCCAGTATTCTTGCCTGGAGAATCCCAGGGACAGGGGAGCCTGGTGGGCTGCCGTCTGTGGGGTCGCACAGAGTCGGACACGACTGAAGTGACTTAGCAGTAGCAGTAGCAGCAGCAGCATGGGGTTCTCAAGGCAAGAATACTGAAGTGGTTTGCCATTCCCTTCTCCAGTGGACCACATTCTGTCAGACCTCTCCACCATGACCCATCTGTCTTGGGTGGTCCCACATGGCATGGCTTAGCTTCATTGAGTTAGATAAGGCTGTAGTCCATGTGATCAGATTGGCTAGTTGTCTATGATCGTGGTTTCAGTCTGTCTGCCCTCTGATGCCGTCTCTGAGTGCCTACCATCTTACTTGGTTTTCTCTTACCATGGCTATGGGGTATCTCTTCACGGCTGCTCCAGCAAAGCGCAGCCGCTGCTCCTTACCTTGGACATGGGGTAGCCCCTCCCAGCCGGTGCCCCTGACATCAGGCGTTGGGTAACTCCTCTCTGCCGCACTTGTGCACAGTCACAGCTGCCAGCAATAAAGGTAGAGGTAGGGCACAGCATAGCAGAGGACTAACTCTGATAGGAACTTTCTAAATGTATGAAGTTTTGAGGTTCTTAGGAAAGAAACTATCTTTATAAGAATGGCTCTTGTTCTCTAAACTAAGATCCCAGGAATGAGGTGATGATAAAAATGTCCACTGTTTATGTTGGAGATGAATTCTGCTTCCACTAGTTCTGAGATCTTGTGAATCTTGGAAAATCATGAAGCATAGAAAATGTGCATTCATGTTGACCAAAAAAAAAAAAAAATACACAACTTAAGGGTTTTATTTTAAAACAATTTTATCTGGGGCAAAATGAGGACTGCAGCTCAGGAGACAGCACCCCAGATATCTCTGAGAGACTGCTTCAAAGAACCAGTAGAGGAAGGTCAGTATATAAGAGTTTGGTAAGGGGGAAGTTCAGTGCAACCAAGTGCTTACTTTACAAGAGGTTTTGTGCTAGTCACAGGAGTTGATGTCACCGGGAAGGGATTTAGTGATTTTCTAGATAAGAGGGTGGCTTCCCTGGTGGCTTAGATGGTAAAAGTTAAGTTGCTCAGTTGTGTCCTACTCTTTGCGACCCCATGGACTGTAGCCTGCCACGCTCCTTCGCCCAAGGGATTATCCAGGCAAGAGTACTGGAGTGGGTTGCCATTTCCTTCTCCAGGGGATCTTCCCAACCCAGGGATCAAACCCAGGTCTCCTGCCCCGTAGGCAGACGCTTTACCATCTGAGCCACCAGGGAAGTCTGTCTTACCTGGGAAGACAGTAAAGTGTCTTCACCAGGGAAGACAGTAAAGTGTCTGCCTACAATGCAGAAGACCTGGGTTTGATCCCTGGGTCGGCAAGATCCCCTGGAGAAGGGAAAGGCTACCCACTTCAGTATTCTGGCCTGGAGAATTCCATGGACTGTATAGTCCATGGGGTCACAAAGAGTCAGACACACGACTGAGCAACTCTCACTTCACCTTCTTAAATATTAGGAGATTTGAGTATTGGGATCAATAATCAGTTCCTGACAATATCTGTCTAAAGACCTGTCCCTCCAGATTCCTTGGAGCAGAGCGCCTCCCTCTCCACCCTGAGCTCCCTCAGGTGGTGTTGAAGGTCAGCAGCTGCAGCAGCATAGGGTTAGGTCTCTGCAGAGGCAGCCTGCAAATGCCCTTGATTTTGTTCAGTTGCTGGCAAATGCTCTTGAAAGGGAAAGTTGCTCAGTCATGTCCAACTCTTTGCAACCCCGTGGACTGTAAACCACCAGGCCCCTCTGTCCATAGAATTCTCTAGACAAGAATACTGGAGTGGGTAGCCCTTCCCTTCTCCAAGGGATCTTCCCAACTCAGGAATTGAACTGGGGTCTCCTGTATTGCAGGTAGATTCTATACCAGCTGAGCTACCAGGGAAGCCTGACAAGTGCCAATTTGTAGATGACATTCAGAGCAATCACACACAGCAGTTATAACATGTGGTCAGTCTTCCAGACGGGAGAGTGGCACAGGCATGGCTGGGCTTACTTCTAGCTGCTCAGGATAAATGCAGGTGTTGAGTAAGAGTGGCTCTAAAGCTTTGTTGTATTTATCAGGTGCGATCTGAAAGAGAATTTTCCAAAGCTATGAAAAAAAAAGAGAGAGAGAGACTAATGAAAATCCATTATAAAGCAATTGGACAGGAACCATATACTTCAAACTGGACATACAATGGTTTAAATGGAGGAAGGGTGGTGGCACCTGGAGTAATTGCTTGAGCCAATTGAAAAAAGATTTCATGTCAACTTAATAAAATGAGTACTTCTTTAAGGCTAATATCCCCAGCCCAGACTCAGTGGATGTGCAGGAAAGATTTTCAAACTATGGGAAATAAAATTTTATTGGATGTACCTCTTCTCATAAAAGATCTCTTTAGACATTTTTTTTACTTAATGTGTCCTCATCTATTTCATGTTAATTAATGCATCTCGACTATGAGCCAAGTTCTCAGTGGGGCCCTGGGGACTCAAGGCCTCATTGACAAGCACAACTGAGAAATGACACGGGCGCCCTAAGCACGCCGATTCAGTTTCAAACAGCAATTGCGGTCCTAAGGGTGACCAGTGGACCTTAACTTTTTGTTGTTTTCGTTATTTATACTTTTTATTACTAAGTTTTTGGAGGAGTTGGCCAATTTCCTTTGAGACTGGTGGATTCCATTTTTTTATTAATATTTAAGTATTTTCGTCTGTGCTGGGTCTTTGGTCCTGTGCAGGTTACTCTCTAGTTTTGGTATGCAGGCTTCTCACTGGGGTGGCTTCTCTTGTTGAGGAGAACAGGCTGTAGGAGCTCATGCTTCAGTAGTTGAGGCACATGGGCTCACTAGTTGTGGCTCCCAGAATCTAGAACACAGGCTCAGTAGTTGTGATGCACGGGCTTAGTTGCTCCCTGGCATGTGAAGTCTTCCCAGACCAGGGTTTGAACTCGCATCTCCTACATTGGCAGATGGACTCTTTACCCATGAGCCACAAGGGAAGTTCCTGGACTCCATTTTAATAGGAGTAATGGCAAGCTTAAGAAACGCTGGGCTGGAAGAAGCACAAGGTGGAATCAAGATTGCCGGGAGAAATATCAATAACCTCAGACATGCAGATGACACCACCCTTATGGCAGGAAATGAAGAGGAACTAAAAAGCCTCTTTTTAGTTTAGGGGAAACAGTGGAAACAGTGTCAGACTTCATTTTTTTGGGCTCCAAAATCACTGCAGATGGTGACTGCAGCCATGAAATTAAAAGACGCTTACTCTTTGGAAGAAAAGTTATGACCAACCTAGATAGCATATTGAAAAGCAGAGGCATTACTTTGCCAACAAAGGTCCATCTAGTGAAGGCTATGGTTTTTCCAATGGTCGTGTATGGATGTGAGAGTTGGACTGTGAAGAAAGCTGGGTGCCAAAGAATTGATGCTTTTGAACAGTGGTGTTGGAGAAGACTCTTGAGAGTCCCTTGGACTGCAAGGAGATCCAACCAGTCTGTTCTGAAGGAGATCAGCCCTGGGATTTCTTTGGAAGGAATGATGCTCAAGCTGAAACTCCAGTACTTTGGCCACCTCATGCAAAGAGTTGACTCATTGGAAAAGACTGTGATGCTGGGAGGGATTGGGGGCAGGAGGAGAAGGGGACAACGGAGGATGAGGTAGCTGGATGGCATCACTGACTCGATGGATGTGAGTCTGAGTGAACTCTGGGAGTTGGTGATGGACAGGGAGGCCTGGTGTGCTGCGATTCGTGGGGTCACAAAGAGTTGGACACGACTGAGCGACTGAACTGAACTGAATGGCAAGCTACAGTTTGATGGCAAGAATTATAAGGATTATAGTCAAAAATGATCATCTGAAGAAGTGAGAATGATTAAAAGGAAACAAGTGAAGCACCATCACAGCCTGAGGCACGCTAACAGGAGGCAGAATGGACATTTTTAAGAGTGGAAAATTTGTCCTCTTATTTATAAAAGTCAAATTGTTTTGCGATAATTATATCAAGAACTCTAGATGTCTAGAGATATTATTCTGTTTGCATGCGAACTAACAAAGTAGCCTGACACAGATACTAGCAGACCCAGGATTCCTGGGTTAGACCTGGAGGATAATTTATTACTCACAGGAATAGCTGAAGGTAGAGTTTCAACATTTTTACACTGGTTCCCATGAGTATAGTTTCCAGGGAGTGATTGATGCAAAGGACTAGGAGGCACTCACATTCAACGGGCACTGTTACAGGAGAGAAACCCTGAGGAAACGTTGTATAAAGCGCAGTGAGCAATTCTGACCTGTTCTATGGAGCGATCTTGGATCCAGCTTCCACAGCTCCATGCTATCTAAACACCCTTGAAAAGGACAGTCTGGAGAGTTGCTTCCAGTAGCTATTTCAATACGTGGATACAGGTCTTCTTAATTTTTGAAAGTCTTATTTAATAATGATTGTAAATATTAATAATGTTTGTTTCAATTTATTTGAGTACTTCATCTAATTATATCCTTTTTTTAATAGTTATCTTCTATTTTATCCATTTTCTTCTCAAATACTTAAATTCTTTATTTTCACTTCCCTGCTTTCTGTTTTTCTTTGCTGGTTCCCTTAGCAAATATGCAGTTCACTCTCTTCTCCCTTGGTCAACATATAAATTGTCTTCATTTTTGAAATTATGTTTGTCTTTTTACCTTATAGTTCCTAAATTCATTTAATTCTCATTTCATTTTTCTCTTTCATTAACAGTTTACATTTCTATTCTGAATTTCAAAATTCTAACTCAAGGTTTTCTTCATATCCCCCACTGCTTGCTGAGAATGTTTAATTAAAGTTTCATATCATTTTATACTTTTCTTCTCCTCTGTTGTGTTTGTTTTGGAGTTGGGGGTGTTGTTTGTTTTTTGAGTTATTTAGTTGGAGGGAAAGCAATTTTATTTGCTTAAATGCTTTGATTCTCATTTTCTGTTTTCTTCTTATGGTAACTTTGTATAGATAAAGACTGTATTTTGTGGACCAAAATTGGCCATATAATATTCTTTATTGAATAGTCTCAGTGTGGCAACATTTACTTTTTAATTTAATTCATGGAAGTTGGGAGGGGTGTTGTGCCATCTTACCATTTTTATCCTTTCCATATGCCTTTTTATCTTTCACTTTTCAAGAACCAATGCCTTTATGAGGCTCCCTCTTTGGTTCTTATATGCTATCAGATGCTTTCCCCGCAGGTGACCCACCGGGGCTCTTGCTGGCATTTTTGCACTTACAGTGAATTTTCTGCTTTTGGAGGTGATTTTAGTTAAGTCACAGGCCCTCTGTCCTTTTCTTCTCTTGTTCGGTGACCTCCCCTCACACTCTGTAGATGCTTACAGAAGGAGACCGACTGACAGCTCTGCTGGAAACTGATGTTTGTTTTTCCTACTAACAGGTCTCTTGAACTTGTGTAGTTTCTCTGTCCTCTGACTGCAAATACTGTGGTAAGTATAGACAACAAGGCATGCTTTAAATATTATCTATTCCTCACTAGCACAATTATGGACTCAAATAGTAAATTTTGAAGAGCCTCTATATTTTTTCAACATTTTTTTTTTAATTTGGGGCCCTTAGTTCTACATTCATATCCCTCTCAAACTAATTTTTCATGTTAATTGCTAATTTCATGTTGAGTTGCCCCTAAATTATATGTGTATGTGTATATTATATGTATACACATATTTTTGAAATCAAGTTCTAGTGTTTCCTGACAATAAGATTTCTTTTCTAGTAAATACATTCTGAGAGCTTGTCCCTATTTAGGTGGCCATTAATTTTATGTGAAATAACTGTCACCAACTAAGTCAGTCAGTAACTCTTCCTTGTTATAATTTGGATTTAAAGATATTATTTTCTATAAAAAAATTATATTAGATTCAGGAGTTTCATAAGCAAATAACTTTTTTATTATTTGATAATTGCTTTTTTGTTGTGTTGTGTGAAATGAAACATTGAAACCCAATCTTAAAAATCTTGTTTTCAAAATGTCTTTCAAATACAATATTTTACTAATAAAAAACAAGTAATGCTTTTTAAAATTTCAGAGACAAATTCCAAATCTCAGTTTTTTACTCCCTATGGCAATATTTTCCACTGAAAACATGTCAAGTGATTCTCAGTACACCCAAATATCTCAGTTGCTAAGCAACTGCTAATGAATTTTCCACCAAAAAGGTTTCAGACCAGGCCTCTGAGATATCAAATACTCACACAGCCCTTGATGCTTTTGCAAATGTCCCTCTATTGTAGCATAAAAAAGTTACTCTAAATAATAAGTACCTACTGATTATAGCAAAATATGAGAAAAAAGGCAAATAAAATTCATTTTAGTTTGCCATTCCTAAGTCACAGTCTCTTTTATTACTTTTTCCCCTAAGAAATACAGATACTTCAACACCCATAAATATATTTTGTAAAAAACAATCAATATACTTCAATGACTTCAAATTTTTTCAAATATGATTAAAATTTTGATTTATGTTATTTTTATTTAATAATGTAATTCAAAGTAACTTAAAAGTAATGTTTTTTATTTACTGTAATTGTGATTGTATCATTAAAAATGAATAAATAACTAATACCAAAAGCTCTTCCCAATACCAAAAGCTCTTCCCTTAAGGGAAAAATCTGAAGCATACAGAGGCATTGTGTGGGTTACTTGTTTCTCTGAAGTAGGTTGTATGCGCAAAGAATCTGGAAATGGAAAATTATGAAAGAACTTTCAATTGCTCTTATTTTCTCAGTGGTATAGAAAACAGGTCATCTGTTTCTAGGGAAGATGGGGAGAAGCTGTTGGATGTTTAAAAAGGAGCTGAGGTAAGACTGGGTGATGGAAATGTGTACTCGTGCTGGGCTTCTTTAAAAGTTGTCTTACTGTTGATGTTCATGGATTAATTATGATTGCAGTTAGCACAATTTTTTTTGTTTGTTTTTCTCCAGCTACACATGCAGGAATGGAGGAGTACATTTTAGATTTATTCATGGTTTTCTATATGGAACTTACTGAATGTAAAGAAGAGAAAAAAAGCCCTTATTGGAGAAGACTTCATGGGATATAGTGGTTTTTTATGAAGAGCCATATAAGAGAAAAGAACGCGAAGATTTAGATCAGAAGAGAGGTGCAGGATATAGAGGCCTTCACTGTTAACTGGCTGTGGTAGATATTTTTCAGTAGGGTTCCTATATTAGTTTAGCAATTTACCATGTGCCTAGTGACTTAAGGGCTCCCCTGATAGCTCAGTTGGTAGAGAATTTCACTCAGTCATTCACTCACTCACTAGTGACTTAAAGCAACACACTTTCATTATCTTGCAGTTTCCATGAAGTAGAAGTCTGAGCATGGTTTGCTTAGGGTCACAGAGCTGTAATCAAGGTGTCAGCCAGCTTTGTTCTCATTTAGAGTCTCCACATAAGGGAGGGTCTCCCTCGGGGCTCATTCAGTTTGTTGGAGAATTCATTTCCTTGTGGATTTTTGACTGAGAGTCTTGACTTCTTACTGGATCCAGCCTCAGGTGTGGAGGTCATCCACAGTTCCCTGCTCTGTGGCCCTTGATGTAGGTTTTGATGCTTCCAGAACAACAGGAAAATAGATCTCTTCAGTTGGATAAAGCACATTATTATGACATAATCACAGCTGTGACCCCCCTACCTTTGCTGTATAATGAAATTAATGAAGGGAGTGGCATTCTAGCACCCTTTCCACATTCTGTTGGGAAGAAGCCAGTCACCTGTCTTCACGCCCAGTGTGATTTACTGGGTTTCACCGAGGGTGTGTCAGCTGCAGGCTGCAATTGGTTTTCATGTCTTTATCTGCTTCCTTGGGTTGTTTCGAAGCAGACTCACTGATATGAAGAACTGATTTATTCCCAAGACCCTGCTGCCCGGGAAAGATTGAAGGCGGGAGGAGAAGGGGACGACAGAAGATGAGATGGTTGGATGGCATCACCGACTTGATGGGCATGAGTTTGAGCAAGCTCTGGGAGTTGGTTATGTACAGGGGAGCCTGGCATGCTGCAGTCCGTGGGGTCGCAAAGAGTCGGACACGACTGAGCGACTGGGCGGAGCTGGGTTGATTCTAGACTCCACCTTGTTGCCTGCTTTGGCCAATAGAATTACAGCCAATGTAAGGCAGGCAGAGACTTGAAAAGTGCTTGCCCTTTAAGACTTGCGTTCTCCTGGGACGCTACTACTGTTGGAAGAAGCCAGGCTCGCAAGCAAGTTGGGTGGTGAGCAAGTGTCACATGTGAGAGTGAGGCCATCCTAGAAAATGCAGCCCTAGTCGCTGCATCAGTTGATCACACGTGCGTGATTGCCCAGGAGAGGTCCGATAAGCCTGCCCAGAGCTGCTGGTTTGCCGCTGCGATTTTACGTCTCCACTTAGATTTTTGTCTAAGTACTCCCTGCATTCTTTTAAGAAGGTGAACTTTTATACTTTATTCTTTATATAGTAATCGTTTTCTTTAGAGTGGACTCCATGTAAATACCGGTCATGGGTTGAATTGTGCCCTCCATAGGGCTTTGCTGGTGGCTCAGAGGGTAAAGTGTATCCCTGCAATGCGGGAGACCTGGGTTCCATCCCTGGGTCGGGAAGATCCCCTGGCGAAGAAAATGGCCACCCACTCTGGTACTCTTGCCTGGAAAATCCCATGAACGGAGAAGCCTGTAGGCTACAATCTGTGGTAGGCTACAGTCTATGGGGTCACAAAGAGTTGGACACGACTGAGCAACTTCGCTTCACTTCAGAGGATATGCTGAGGTCCTCACTCACCGCACCTCAGAGTGTGACCTTATTTGAAAATAGGGTTCTTACAGGTTCACTATTTTTTAATGCATTTATGTAAGCTTGGTGTTAAGTCTTCTTTAAACATTTTATATTGGATTGTCCAAAAAGTTCATCTGGGTTTTTCTGTAAGATGTTATTCAAAAGCCATTATGAACACTTTGGAAAACCCGATATAATTTACTAGTGAAGTCACGGCAGCCTATAATTTTCTCTATAGGAAGATTTTCACTAGAAATTCAATTTCTTGAAGGTATAGAGATACAGAGTTTCTATTTCTTCTTGTGTCAGTTTAAAAAGTTTGGATATTTAAGGTAATTTTTTCCATTTCCTCCAAGTTGCTGAAGTTGTTACCGTAAAGCTCTTCATTTTCTTTTATTAGGTTTTAATATTATAAGATGTTTAGTGATGTCCTCCTTTCTCTTAGTACTTATATTATTTGTAAAACTCTCTATCACACTTTCTCTTTTATTTATATGTTAAAGTTAAAATATATAATTTTTAAGTTGCTGGTTATTTTTAAATCTTGTGTTATTTATTTCTAATTTAATTCTCTTTGGGGAAAGACCTTACTCTAAATGATTTTAAAATATTTAAATACTTTGAGGCCTATTTTTATAACTTATGTTCTACCTATGAAGAGCATATTGGAATATCTATATGCATTTGAAAATTCATAATTTGAAAACTCATTTGAGTTCCTGTATGTGCCTCTGATTTTCTAATATCTATTTTTTTCAGTTTACTCACTAAGGTTCTATACAGACCATTTCAAGCCTTCCCTGTGTGTGACTGTGTGGGTATAATGCTACGTTGTGTCTGACTCTTTGTGATCCCATTGATTGTAGCCCTCCAGGCTCCTCCCTCTGTGGGATTCTCCAGGCAATAATCCTGGAGTGGGTTGCCACTCCAGTGTGCTCCTCCAGGGGATCTTCCTGGCCCAGGGACTGAACCTGTGTCTCTTGTGGCTCCTGCATTGGCAGGTGGGTTCTTTACTATTGTGCCACTTCCTCAAATTTCTAAACCTTCTCATCTATTTTTCGCAGAAAATGACCTTACTTCTCACTGCATAGAGAAAATAGATGGTCCAGACAGGCGTGCTCTCACTTTCTCAAACCAAATATAGAAACCTATTTTCCTCTGATAAAGTAGTGGAGTTTTTCTTCCTATCAAAGACTAATCCCTTTGCTCAGAAACTTGCCTCTCTCTCTTTCATAAACCTTACCCCAAAGTTTATCCCTTATCTCTCATAGAGTTTAAGCCTTTCAGATAGTTCTTTCTCACTTGCTATTAAATTTGCTGCAACTCAGGGAAGAATAAAAAGTAACGTTGCAACTAAACCCCTTTCTTAGCCCCTCATCCTCCTGGGGTTACCTTCAGATTTGTTTTCCCTCCCTCCCAGCAAAACTTCTCAAGCGTTTTTTTTCCAGTCTTTTATTTTCCCCTCACCTTCAGTTCACTCCTATTCAAACAGCAATTTTACTATTTTCCTTTCAAACAGTTGAAAGGAAAACAGTAAACTGTTAATGGAACAGCTAACTGTGTTAGTTAACTCTAATACATTACCTAGAGTCATCTATCTTTTTATTAATACATGGCATTTGTTTTTCCCAGGCAAGAAAGGATAATTTCAGAGACTAGTGTCAAAGACCATACAAAGTCATTGTAATCACAAACTGCGAGGAACAGATTCATGGACACAGACTGTTCAGTCTGAGCTGACATCACCATTCTAATAGATGATGGCAGGACTCTTCCAGGGACAGAGTGAGGATTTCCATAAATTTCTTTTCATCCCAAGTAGGAGACATAATGAGAGCTGCTTAAATCCAGATTCTTACAAAAAACAAATAATATAAATGAAAATAATAACAATAATAATGAGAATATAATTTGGATTATCTGTTTTGGAATATCGTTGCTATTGTGCTACTATAGCACAATATTCTATATTCTATGTAGAATATAATATGTCTATATTCTGAGAGGCAATGAGACAATCTTTCACATCCTTCCTAATCTAGTTCTAATTTTTGTACACAGTGCTTACATAAACTGAAATAAAACACTGCTGGATTGACATTGTGTTCTCACTGACCCCACGGAAACACTTGTAGGAAGTAACTCTGCTTTTCATAGCAGTATAGTTATTTGCTTGCATTCAAAAAGGACCTGTTCTCTTTTTTTGGTCAGGTTATAATTGTACAAATCAATTGCACAATAAGTATATGTCCTGAGGATAATATATGAAGATAAACTTTATTCAGAACATGAACTATGGTGCAACATTCTTGTCATTCCTTTGTGGGACCAGTGCCTTCCCAGGAAACTGCTACAGTATCTCGAAGCATTCACAGTAGGGAAAGTCACTTTCTGGCATGGCAGAAGGCCTGACAAATTTGAGGACAGGCAAAAAGAGAATTATTCACTAGCATTAAAATTTCTGTAGATAAAACTTGGTGACGATGAATTTATTGGTTTTGATTTCCAGCCATAGGCTATACAAATTTCTAATTATATAAAATAGAAACTATTTTAAAAGGAATCCTGCTGTCCTTAAATAGTGCTGAATATAAAATCTGAGTACGGTTCACCAAGTACTTGCATTCAGTTCAGTTCAGTTCAGTCGCTCAGTCGTGTCCGACTCTTTGCGACCCCATGAATTGCAGCACGCCAGGCCTCCCTGTCCATCACCAACTCCCAGAGTTCACTCAGACTCATATCCATCGAGTCGGTGATGCCATCCAGCCATCTCATCCTCTGTCATCCCCTTCTCCTCCTGCTCCCAATCCCTCCCAGCATCAGAGTCTTTTCCAATGAGTCAACGCTTTGCATGAGGTGGCCAAAGTACTGGAGTTTCAGCTTCAGCATCATTCCCTCCAAAGAAATCCCAGGGCTGATCTTCTTCAGAATGGACTGGTTGGATCTCCTTGCAGTCCAAGGGACTCTCAAGAGTCTTCTCCAACACCAAGTTGCCCCTAAATTATATATGTATGTGTCTATTATATGCATAATATAAATATGAACAGATCTCAAAAATTTAATGCCAAGTAAAAAATAAAGTAAAATCAGTGCAAAATGTAATATATAAAGGGGTATGTGTTAGAAGGGTGCCAGAAAGAGTAGGAACAGGTTTACAAAAGCAGAGAATAGAAAATAAAATGTAACAAAATAAATTTTTTAATGGTGAAATGGACACAGCAAGGATTGATTTGCTGTGAATGAAGATGATGATCAAATGAGTGAGAGAGATAAGGGATGAGGTCGAAAATTTACATGGAGACCAAGTTAAGCAGGGCTTCATAAGCTATAAACAAAGCTTCATAAGCTATAAGCAAATCTTCAGCAAACTAGACACATCATCCGATTCATATTTCACATCGATGACTTGGATGGCTGTGTAGACTGGATGGAAAGGGGACAGAAGTCCTCCTGGGTCCTTTGCAGTAGTTCAGGCAGAAGTGCGGGAGCAGACAGGGATCAGAAATGAGATGTTAGATTGCAGTGGAAAGTGGCTGTGCAGGGAGAAATAAGTCATTAGATTCAGATAAATATGGAATTAAATCACAAAGCTTCCTGACTTTCTGCAATGGATACTGGAATGTGTGAGGGCTTGGGGAAGACCAGAGCTCAATTTTGATGTCCAGAGCTTTTGTTTAGTAAGCAGATTGCATGGTAGTGGTACAAGGATCACAATTGTGATGAAGATATGATGAGGAAAGTATGATTCAGAATCCGTTTTGGGTTTTTTTTGGTGCTTCTTTTTTAAGTCATATATCTCCTTGAGACATTTTGTAGGAGGAGGTAGGGCAGGTGTTTTCAGATGAGAAGAGGACTTAGGCTTGAATGTGTGGAGTGGACAAAACAAAATGGGATGGAAGATGTATTAACCAATACATAATTTTTAGATTTTACAATGGATAAAAATTATGAAGGCGTACTAATATATACAAAATATATCAGTGAATTTACAGAGAGACTGCCTTTAATCTTCTTGGCTAGTGTTGATCCTGCTACACAAATAAGCAATATGTTAAACCCACTCTAGCAAGATCAAAAATAAGAGATGAAATTCAGAGAAAAAGTGAAAAGTAAAAGTGAAGTTGCTCAGTCATGTCCAGCTCTTTGTGACCCCATGAATTATAAGCCTACCAGGCTCCTCCGTCCATGGGATTTTCCAGGCAAGAACACTGAAGTGGGTCACCATTTCCTTCTCCAGAAGAGCTTCCCAACCTAGGGATTGAACCTGGGTCTCCCACATTATAGGCAGACTCTTTACCATCTGAGCCACAAGGAAAGTCCACCTAATAGGGGCTTCCCTGGTGGCTCAGACAGTAAAGAATCTGCCTGCAATGCAGGAGGTCTGGGTTCAATCCCTGGGTTGGAAAGATCCCCAGGAGAAGGAAATGGCACCCCACTCCAGTATTCTTGCCTAGAAAATTCCATGGAAAGAGGAGCCTGGCAGACTACAGTCCATGGGGTCACAAAGAGTTGGAAATGACTGAGCAACTCACACACACACACACACACACACACACACACACGAAACCCCATAGATCTGAATTTCTATGGTAGAAGTGGGGAAAAGTATTAAGTGAATCTATGCTAGAGGTAAATAGCATCTGGAATATGTAAATCAATTATATATAAATAGAATGCCATCCTCATTTAAGGGACTCAAAAATGGACCTACTAATAAGATATTGTTAAAATTGAGTATTCATTTCTGATTAAACAAGGAAAGAGCTTTTAATTTTCTATAAATGGAAAGATATTTTCTCAGCTTGCTGAAAATTATCTACCAGAAATTGCTGTAAACAAAATACTTAATGATGAAATGTTAGAAGAAATTTCATTAAAGTCAAGAATAATTATGATACACACTATCACTATAATTATCCAAGACACTAGTAGCATACTGGAATAAATCATCTCTCTCATCAACAGAACTCATGCAGACAACAAAATAAGCAGAATCCATCATATAGTCACTCCCTGAGAACATCCGGATTAAAGAAATATAGAGAGCTTCTTAAGTAGATGGCATGAAGGGACCTTCTGATGATAATAGGAGTACTTGAAACATCTATACCACTTACCATACAGAGTTCTTATTTTTTCAAACATATATTATCAATTTAAAAACCCTCTCAACAGCCTTATGAAATTGGTATAATTATTATCCCTGTCTTATAAATTTAGTAAAATAAACTATGGCAATATTAATTAAGTTGCCCAAAATAAACTTACTAGGAAAGATCTGGGGTTTCTCAGGTGGTTCAGTGGTAAAAAAAAAATCCACCTGCCATACAGGAGACCCGAGTTTGATCCCTGGGTCAGGAAGATCCCCTGGAGAAGGAAATGGCAACCCGCTCCAGTATTCTTGCCTGGAGAATCCCATGCACAGAGGAGCCTGGTGGGCTACAGTCCATGGGGTCAAAAAGAGTTGACATGGACTGGGTGACTGAGCACATAACAGGAAAGAGCTAGATGCAGGTAGTCTGACTCAAAGCCTGTAAGTTTTAACCACTAAGCTTCCTCACTGACTTGACACTTTAATTCTTATACTTATTCTCTCATCATGGGCAATTCTTGCTTCTGCTGCCTAATCGTTCCATGCTTTTGATTTCTTAGACTACCCTAAGTAGGGCTTCCCAGGTGGCACTAGTGGTAAAGAATCCACCTGCCAATGCAGGAGATGCAGATTCGATCCCTGGGTCGGGAAGATCCCCTAGAGGAAGAAATGGCACCCCACTCCAGTATTCTTGCCAGGAAAATTCCATGGATAGAGGAGCCTGGTGGGCTACAGTCCTTGGGGCTGCTGAGTTGGACGCAACTGAGCATGTACACCCTAAGTTTTATTATTACTGTAATGTAACATGAAAGAAATGCCCTCAAATATCTTTTGCTATATTATTGTATATATATAAAAGTATATCAATTTAATGGTCAATCAACTAAGAAAATGCTGTAAAATAAGTATCTACTGGCACAGATTTTAGGACTCATGTCCTTGCAGCCTCCCCAGTGTAAACTCTTCCAATTATCTCCCCTCCATTGGTTTAGAATACTTGTTTAGAATGGTAGCATATGGTCAGACTAGGGGAAATCTGTATACTCTTTATATAACTGTTGGCTTTTGTTAATAAATGAAACTATTAAAAGCATCAGGAGAATGGCACTTAGGAATAACAATGCCTGGAATATCATATCCTTTCTAATGGAGCAATTGATTACCCTAATTAGTGTATACAGACTGGAAAGTATTCTTTAACTCCGAATGGAGTTTTCATGTCCAAAACAAGCATTGGTAATAATGAATTCTACAGATAAATTCACTTGCATCAGATTTTAGGACTGAGTTTCTAATAACCATGTTTTCAGGTTAACACAGTAATTAGAAAAAAAATCATGTATTTACTGCAAAGTGTTAATGAATTTCTTGATATTAATTTGTTTTTAAGCAAACAACAAAGAACTTTGCTGATCACAAGATTTTTCAGAAACAGTGAAATGAAATAAAATAATTCACCCAAGATCACAAATGTTGCTTTCTTAAAAACTAAGATTAAGAATATTTTACAACAGTAGCAAAATCCTAAATAAACAAGAAAAAAAATGTGAGATGCACCTGTTATTTCTATTATACTTTTAAGCTTTATTGAGTTATAAGTGACAAACAAAATTGGAATATATTTAAAGTATACAATGTGATACAGTCAATTTGATTAGCACATCGATTACTTCATAGATTTACCCATCCCAGAAAACATTAGCAAAAATAACAATAGTATGTCCATAACTATCAATAATTAACTTTAAGTGTAGATGGAATACATTCCTCAATCAAAGACCTAGAGTTCTGTGTCATTTCCAGTGAGGTGGTGAACCTAGAGCCTGTTACACAGAGTGAAGCCAGTCAGAAAGAGGAAAAACCAAGTATTGTATATTAATGCATACATGTGGAATCTAGAAAAATGGTACTGATGAACGTATTTGCAGGGAGGGAATAGTGACTCAGACATACAGGATAGTCTCGTGGACTCAGCAGGGCAGGAGAAGGGTGGGCTGAACTGAGATAGTAGCACTGAAATAAATACATTACCATGTGTAAAATACATAGCTAATGGGAACTTGCTGTATAACACAGGGAGCTCAACCTGTGACAAGCTACAGGGGTGGGATGGGGTGGGAGGTGGGAGGAAGGTTCAAGAGTGGGGGAACATATATATCCCTATGACTGATTCTTTTTGATGTAAGGCAGAAACCAATACAATATTGTAAAGCAGTTATTCTCCAATTAAAAATAAATTAATTTTAAAAAAACAGACCCAACTATATGCTGTTTACAAGAGACTCCTTTCAGCTTTAAGTAAGACAGAGACTGAAAATGAAGGCCTAGGAAAAGATATCTGTATCCTAATTTTATCAACCTGAATGCAAAAGAGTATCCAAAGGAGACAATTGTTTCAATGAAAAAGAAGTATTCCTAATTAGTTTTACCACTGTACATATGTTTCAAGGAAAGTGATCATACTATAAAAATACAAAAATTATATAAATAATTTCATTAGTACTAGTATGTGCCAACTCTCTATATAGCATTTTTTAATATATTGATATATACTTTGTTTCATGCTAAGTATGTCTTGAATGTAACTACTTTCTCACTTCCTCTCCTGATTCCATTCTTATAGGGGTTGTCTGTGTATTTAGCTCTTCCTTGGAAGGAAAGTTATGACCAACCCAGATAGCATATTAAAAAGCAGAGACATTACTTTGCCAACAAAGGTACGTCTAGTCAAAGATATGGTTTTTCCAGTAGTCATGTATGGATGTGAGAGTTGGACTGTGAAGAAAGCTGAGCACCGAAGAATTGATGCTTTTGAACTGTGGTGTTGGAGAAGACTTTTGAGAGTCTCATGGACTGCAAGGAGATCCAACCAGTCCATTCTAAAGGAAATCAGTCCTGGGTGTTCTTTGGTAGGAATGATGCTAAAGCTGAAACTCCAGTACTTTGGCCACCTCATGCGAAGAGTTGACTCATTGGAAAAGACTCTGATGCTGGGAGGGATTGGGGGCAGGACGAGAAGGGAACGACAGAAGATGAGATGGCTGGATGGCATCACTGACTCGATGGACTTGGGTGAACTCTGGGAGTTGGTGGTGGACAGGGAGGCCTGGCGTGCTGCAATTCATGGGGTCG
The DNA here is from genome assembly GCF_027580195.1 of Bos mutus. NCBI lineage: Eukaryota > Metazoa > Chordata > Mammalia > Artiodactyla > Bovidae > Bos > Bos mutus. The sequence continues at coordinate 9,656,910 of NC_091640.1, read as the reverse complement.
CAAAGAGTTGGACACAACTGAGCTGCTGAACTGAACTGAACTGAAGGATTTGGGAGGGACCATTTAACTTAATTACTGCTAGTTTTGAGATGTCTGTGTGAGTAAGGTTGCAATAAAGTGGATGACTAGGAGTGGGAGTCACACATATCTGTGTTCCTATGGAAACTATTTGAATATTTGTTTTATATGGATTTTTATTCACTTTTTAAACTTGCTACTAAAGCGTACCCCTGAGCTGCTGAGCAAGCATTTGTATAGCTTGTGCACTGGCAGAATGGGCCAGAAGTTTGGTGTTGAAAGAACAAATAAATAAAGGATCTTGAAATTAAAAAAGAAATAAGTGCCTCTTTACATACTTATATAGGAGATCTTAAACCCATGTGAGGAATTACTGCTCTCTTGTTTAAGTTCTTGAATAACTGACTATTCATTACTTTCAGAATTAAATCCAGAGTACTTAAATCACCTACATGAGTCTTCACTTCTTTTTCTAGTCAGTCTTTTTGCCTCTTATGGATCCACGTGCCCTTTCAGTACTCTCAAGTCACATTGGTTTTCCTTTATTCTTGATTATTCCAGGTTTTTTGCCAACTCAAGGCTATGGACACTGTTTCTTTTGCCTAAAATGCTATTACCCTCAAGATTTACATGATTAGTTCCTTCCCATTAGTTACATCTCAACAAAATGACATCTCAATAAATAACAATTTCTTTAAAATTCTCAGTAAAGAATTCCCCCACATATTATTTGTCAGACCTTGTTTTTGTCTTCACATTATTTTATTTTGTTTGTGTTTACCTCTTTTTGTCTGAATTGAGGTTGCATTCTAATGCTTTTGCTTACTCTGTAAATCTTTTTTCCCCACATACCTTTTCTCAGCTCAGTATACATTAGGCATGTCAAAATCACTGTGTAAATTAGAACTCATGATTCCACCCTCTCATCCAGACCTGTTTCCATCTCCTAGTTTTCCTGTCTCAGTACCTGGCTCCACCGTCCACAGAATCTACAAGTCCTCCTTAATTGTACTTCCTTAATTTTGTTCACCCTTTAGAGTCAATCTCTCAACAAGTGCTGAAATCCCAACTCTAAAACATATCATGACTCTCACTGCTTCATTTCAGCTGTACCTTAGATCAACAAAGACTTCCCTCGTGGCTCAGAGGCTAAAGCATCTGTCTACAATGTGGGAGACCCAGGTTCAATCCCTGGGTTGGGAAGATCCCCTGGAGAAGGAAATGGCAACCCACTCCAGTACTATTGCCTGGAAAATCCCATGAACAGAGGAGCCTGGTAGGCTACATGGGTCGCAAAGAGTCCGACACGACTGAGCGACTTCACTTCACTTTAGATCAAGAGGTTAGCAGGTGCCAAGGCTTTTGCTAGAATGTCTGCCTTTATGGTCTGATGGTGTGGAGATAGAACCATGGTGACAAGAATGAGAAGAGAGTTTATATGCATCCTGAGTGGTGTTTAAGAGATATTCTGTTCTGAAACACCAGAAGGACTGGCATAGTGATAGACATTTATGTACATCTAATGAGAAAGGTGTGGGAGGTGGAGGGAGCCTGAGTGGAGTCATTGAAATTTGTTTTAAATGGCCTTCGATTCAGAGGGATTGTCTTTCAGGGTCATACGTGCATGCCTGCGTGCTCAGTCGCTTCAGTTGTGCCCTACTATTTTCAGCCCCATGGACTGTAGCCCTCTAGTCTTCTGTCCATGCAATTCTCCAGGCAAGAATACTTAAGTGAGTTGCCACGGCCTCCTCCAGGGGATCTTCCCAACCCAGGGATCAAGCCCATGTCTCCTGCATCTCCTGCATTGCAGGTAGATTCTTTACCCACTGAGTCACCTGGGAAGCCCTCAGGGCCATATATATTGTGTCAATTGGATTGTCAGTGGGTTTGGATCTATGGTACAAGTTCAAGTTCTTCTGTGGAACTCTCACAGTATCTTGGGCACCTGGACCATTAGTACAGCAGTATTACAGTACCATAATCATTTTCTGTGTTTCACAGATTAGAAAATTCAACATCAGATAAGGGTAACCACTAGGTTACCGGACAAAGTAAGCCTCAATTTGAAATGAATGTTTTCCTACTTTGCAGTCTGTGCCCTTTACACTGTCACACAGTGATTGACCTGGGTCTTAGTCACACTCATATCAACAGTGCTAGCTTATTAATGCTCATCAGAGCCTGTTCAATTTATAAACTGATATACCACTTCAGCGTGAAGAATGTTCATTTTTTTACAAAGATATTTATTTTGCTCACTGGGTAAAGACTGATTTAGCCGATTGATCAATATTTGGCAGTGAATGACTGAGCAAATGTTTTAGACGAAGCTCAGAGGGCTTCTATTGCTTCCCCACAAATGCTCATGGTTTCCACATGATTTGCTTATACTTAGTCTGCTCCCCACAAAAATGATCTTTTCACCAAATTCAAAACTCTTCCACTCATAATGCTTTGATGTCTACTAAATTACAATGTCAGCACGCAGATGTGAAACTGAGCTATATTTAGAGAAATGGCACCACTCTGAAATAAATGAGTTCAGGTGAATAATTACTTTCTATCTGTAAGACTGCAAATTTCTAATACATCATCTGCCTGTTCCAACAATGCAGAAAGGAAGAGTTAGTTCTTTGTGAATTATTAATTATAACCCTTAATAACTGATTGCAAACTCTCACTAGAGTGTGTATTACTTCATTATTAATTGCACACTGGAAATATGACATTTTAAGGAAATATAGTGAGAGATTTGCTTGTAAAAGATAGTCTACATAGATATAAACCAAATTAAATTCTTTTTAAAATTCTGTAGTTAAGTTCACAATATCTAATAAGAACTTCAGTGATACTGACTTCAAAACTCTTTATATTTCCATCTACTAAATATTTGCATGTAATTTCTGTACATTATTCTCTATAAAGTTTCTTATGAAGGGCTATTCCCCCAGATGTTAGCTGTTATACAGCGTGTTATAGAGCAAATGATTCATTTGACTATTCAGAGAAACCTTGTGTGGTTCTAAGAAAATGTCCAGTGAGATAGGAGCGTCAAAGCGGGTATATTCCTGGCGTGGTAAATCGTCCTCCCGTTGTTCAAGATAGACTGACTGAGTTTGGCACGGTATTGGGGGATACAGATGGCTTAGGTCTAATCTAGCTGTGCATTACTCCTGGAAGACAATTCTAACTTTAAAATAGATCAAAGACAATAATTTATATATATATATATATATATATTTTAGAACAGTTTCCACATAATATGTTTAGAGTTATTATTGTAGTATCTGATACCGTGGGCTTCCCTGGTGGCTCGGTGATAAAGAATCCATCAATGCAGGAAATGCTGGTTCAATCCTTGGGCCAGAAAGATCTGCTGGAGGAGGAAATAGCACCCCACTCCAGTCTTCTTTCCTGGGAAATCCCCTGGGAAATTCCAGGGGGTCACAAAAGATTTGGACATGACTGAGCAGCTAAACAATAACAATCTAATACTGTGCTAAGCACTTTAACTGCACTATTTTGATGAACATCCTCAAAGATTCCACAAGGAAAGTACTATGATTATCTTCATTGGCAAAGGGAAAAATCAAGGTTCAAGAAGTCTTTGTGACTGGATCTAGGACATGTAATATGTGAGAGCCCTGACCTCCAAAGTAGACTGCGTTCTAGGAGGGGGGTTGATTTTTGTGCTCAACAGATTTTTATGCCTTATTCACTGTTATAATCCACGTGCATTAAATTATACATGCAATTATAAGAGTTTTACTTTCAACATCGATGATTTTAATTTGTTTTGAATGTAAAATCTTAAAACTAGTGCACTAAGTCATCTGTATTTGAGATCATAAAAAGCTTTAGAGATATAGAGTGTTCATCTTATCATTGCAGCAATTAAATAGGTTGAAGTAGAAGCACAAGAAGCCTCATTATAGGTTAGGAACATTATCCCTGCTGTACCAGTTTGTCGAAAATGCAGCTGATAAGCTGTTGAAATATGAAATGTGCTTTAGTTGATAAAATGTCAGCAAAACCAAAAATGAGTGAATGCCATTTAAGAGCCAGGTTAATTACGAAGTGATCCCTAAGTACCATCTGGTATATAGTGGAATTAATGATTTCAACACTTTACATTGATGCAAAGCCAAGGAGCCGTGAAGAGAGAGTTTTCTTCTGATAATTAGAGAAAGCAGTGTTCCGAGGCACAGGGAAGTTATGAGGGCAGGCTCTCTTTTATGCTTGAATCAGCTTCAAAATACCATTTAGGGCTTCCCAGGTGGCGCTAGTAGTAAAGAATCTGCCTGCCAATGCAGAGCAGGGAAGGCAATGGCACGCCACTCCAGTACTCCTGCCTGGAAAATCTCATGGACAGAGGAGCCTGGTGGGCTGTAGTCCACAGGGTCACTAACAGTCAGACACCATTGAGTGATTTCACTTTCACTTTTCCTTTCATGCATTGGAGAAGGAAATGGCAACCCACTCCAGTGTTGTTGCCTGGAGAATCCCAGGAATGGGGGAGCCTGGTGGGCTGCCGTCTATGGGGTTGCACAGAGTTGGACATGACTGAAGAGACTTAGCAGCAGCAGCAGCCAATGCAGAGGCACAAGAGACGTGGGTTTGATCCCTGGGTTGGGAAGATCCCCCGGGGAAGGGAATGGCAACCCATTCCAGTATTCTTGTCTGGAGAATCCCATGGACAGAGGAACCTGGCGGGCCACAGTCCATAGGATTGAGAAAAATCAGACAAAACTGAAGAGACTTGGCATACAACACACAAAATGCCATTTACCAGTACTATGCAGCTCATTTTTGAAGATTTTAAAGATTTTATTATCATTCAATACCTCATGAATCTTGAATTTTAGGAATTGATGAGTATTTTTCTTTTTGTTCTAGAAACATTATTCTTACATCACGCTGAATCTGTATCTATAAAAGAACAATTATGATAATTGAGTATTTTTAAGTGTTTGTAAATATCAATGCATTTTATTATATTCACTTTTATTTGAAAATTTAAGTAGATCTATAAATGTGTATGTATATATGTGTGTGTGTGTGTATGTGCTTAGTCATGTGCAACTCTTTGTGGCCCCATGGACTATACAGCCCACCCGGCTCCTCTGTCCATTGGATTCTCCAGGCAAGAATACTGGAGTGGGTTGCCATTGCCTCTTCCAGGGGATCTTCCTGACCCAGGGATCAAACCTGTGTTTCTTGAGTCTCCTGCATTGCAGCTGGATTCTTTACCACTAGCGCCACCTGAGAAGCCCAAACATTCTATTAATATGTGGTTAAACATTGTGAAATACTCAATTTTTTAAAAATGGGACAAATGTATGTGTATTCTATATGGATGTATCACTATATAAATATTATTTGTAACTGACATGTAAAGAGATGGACTATAAACCCTTCTTCCTTTCCTCTTTTCATTACAGTGGTATTTATTCTTTTCCCTATCTCCCCTCTTCCGTATTAATTTTACTAGTCTGTGTTAAACTTTTACTTACATATCACTAGTATGTTTTTCCAAACCTCATTATTTTTCTGAAGATCCCATCTCAGTTCTCAACACCTCACTCAAGCAGGAAGTCTTGCTCCTCTATCACTGGAAAACACGAAAAGTGTAAAGTTACTTATGATTATCCCATGAGCTATATTTATCTTATCTACTAACTAAGAACATGTCCAATGACTCTGTACATTTTTTAATTCCCTCTGCAGTATTGTTTTATGGTCAAACTGTCTCAGAGACTTTTTCTAAAATCATATTCTTTAAAAACTCAGGAAAAAAACCAAATTAGTCATAATTATAGTCTGGATTGTTATACAATGTACTAGAGTGAAATTGTAAGTGGTCACTAGGAAGACAATTCTTACCAGGAAAAAAAGAAGGAATGAGTGAGTCACCACCTGAGATCATTATCCAAGTTTGATCAAAGCCCTATCATGTTTCCTAAATGTCCAAATTATCAAAACCATGGTAACAACTAAGATTTTTTACAAAAAACATAAATAGAAATGTCAAAGTGACTTACTGTCACATGAGTAACTTCGAGAAAAAAATCAGTAAAATAAAAAGAAAATGCTAATGTATCACTATAGAAGAAACACGAGATTAATTTCATACTGTATAAAAAGATAAGTTCAAAACAGATTTAAGACTGAAATATAAGAACTGAAATTATAAAACCGCTAGAAGAAAACAGAAGATAAAAGTTTCCTGATGCTGTTCTGAGCAAGGATTTTTTAGATACAACACTGAAAGCACAGATCACAAAGCAGAAATAGGTTGGAGTACATCAAACCAGAAAGTCTGCACAGCAAAGGAAATAATCAACAGAGAAAAGGGTAACCTATAGAATGGGAGAAAATATTTGCAAATCATACACCTCATAAAGGGTTAATATCCAAGATACATAAGAAACTCATACAACTGAAAAGCAAAAAAAAAAAAAACTGAAACTAATAACATATCAAAATTGAAGTTAAAATACTTTTCAAAACAATATAGATGTTGATGTCATTGTGTGTATATATATATATACACACACACATAAATATAAAATTGTACAATATGTATTTCAAAACCTGGAGAAAAGTAACTCTCTGTAACAAACTTGGACTGGAACATCTTGTTTTAAGCACAGATTAACTGACAAGAGGTATCTAGATGCAGATTGCACTAATGTTTGTGAAACAGCCAAATCAGGGTTGTGCAATTTACAGCACATAGGCATGAAAGGGCTTTCCCTGGAAGCTCAGCTGGTAAAGAAAGCTGCCTGCAATGCAGGAGACCTGGATTTGATCCCTGGGTTCGCTCCCTGCATTGGGAAGATTCCCTGGAGGAGGGCATGGCAACCCACTCCAGTATTCTTGCCTGGAGAATCCCCACGGACAGAGGAGCCTGGCGGTCTACAGTCCATGGGGTCACAAAGAGTCGGACAGGACTGACTGAGTAAGCACAGCACAGCACAGCACAGTCATAAAAGGCAAGCCACGGCCTGCTCCTCTGGAAGGGTAATGCTAAAAAAGATTAATTTGAGGGAATCAGGTCAGATCAGATCAGATCAGTCGCTCAGTCGTGTCTGACTCTTTGCGACCCCATGAATCGCAGCACGCCAGGCCTCCCTGTCCATCACCAACTCCCGGAGTTCACTCAGACTCATGTCCATCGAGTCAGTGATGCCATCCTGGAAATAATACTGCAGGAACCTTCAGTTAAGATGCCTCTCCCCTTTTAAGTGAGTGTCGCTAAGACATGCCAAGTGGGCTCTTAACATCACTGGAAAGCTTGTTTCACTCAGATTGTCTCAAATTTTAATGGCCGTCGTAACATGTACAAAATAAATGGTTTTATTTTTTAAATAGAGCAATCATTCCCCAAATCTTATTTTACTCAGTATATATATACATATGTTTCTATGTGTCTTTATCAATAAAGTAAATCTTCATCTTAAAACCAAGAATAACACCATGAGAATCAAATCCCTTCTTTTGTCAAAATTGATAGAAACTTTTTTGACGATATAATAATTGCCACCAGATGCTTCAGCAACTCTGCTGCAGCTATCATTATAGATTTGGTGACATGAATCTTTTAGACTTTATATAAATTAGGACATAATGTGTTAAATTGCTATCCCAGGAGGAGATTCAGGTCTGAAAGAACAAACTGGTAAACTCTCGAGTATCAGATAATCAGAAAAGATCAATAATTAGAGTTCAATTTGTCCATTATGTATTTATTAACATTTCCATGATAAATGATATTTAAAATAAATGTTTTGCATTCTAATTAAAAAATTTAAAAATATAAATGCTAAATAAAATTGCAGTGAATTGACTCACTCTAAGACTGACTATAATTATCTCCAATTTCTTAGTGCATTTAGCTGAAAACAGAAAAATATCCGACAAAGAACTTCAGGGTCACTATTTCCTTTAGGAAAAGGGATATTTGCAATGTTGTTGATATTAAAAGAGAGGATATCTTTTCTGATTTAAACATTGTTGGATTTACTCACATTTTAACAATAAGCAAGAAGAGCTGAAGAAGTTGAATTTCTGTAATGTTTCCTTTGGAATTCTTGGAACCAAGTTTCCCAACTTGTTTTGCATCTTGGCTTCTGACCAGATCAAAATATTTTGTATTTGTGAAGGCCCCACTGAGACTGTACAAATCTGGTTGGAGTAATTGGATAGATCTGACTGTATTGTACTGATTATTCAAAAAGAAAGTACTTAAGTGACATGGACCATTTTCTGTAGTTTTTTGCAATACAACCTAATGTTTTATGTTAATCCCGTTGCTTCCTTTGTATATTCAGAAGCTTTGGAAACCTATTCTTTGGTTGACTTGGGAATTTGAGGGTGAACTTCTTGGCAGTAGAACACCATTAAGAATCCAGCCTTCAAAGCCAGTGGAAGAAGAACACATACCCAAAGTCAGACACCAACAAAATCTAGAAACATCGTGGTAGATATTTCTGTTCTAAGTGGTGATATGTGCACTGCATGCATATGGCAAGATCTCGTCAGCCTCCTGAACATCGTATTATCATCTGTCTTCAGTGTAGTTTGTCTCTCCGTTGTAGAGTTGGGCAGACTGTTCCAGCTCTGATTCCTTGGACTCTCTCTGTTCTTTTCCCTGGAGACTGGCACCAGTTCATATTTCCACAGTCAATCACATTGACAGAGAAAGATCTTCCTGGGGCTTTCTGAAGCTAGAAGGCAAAATACTTCGTGTGAACTCAGTTGATATTTCTTAAAACAGCTGTTTTGGAAAATGACATGGCATCCAATAAAAGTATGTCAGCTTTCTTTTTTTTAATGTCAAAAAAATCCCTTTGAGACAAAGCAATATCTGTTTTTCTGTGACTCATTGTAAAACTTGAAGTGACATTGAAAAAGGACTGTTCTAAGCAAATAGTATGTCGTTAACTTTGAATTTGTAAATATTTTTAGTGTGAAAGGATAAACTAAATGTCAATAAGACAGAAGACTTTATCTCAGTGATGAAATTGCTTTAAAAATAATTTTAAAGCAATTTGCCTTATTTTCAGTGTAAAAACCTATAAGCTACAAAGAGTGATATTAATTTATAGCTTAATGTAATAACTATGTGTCTTTTAACATTTGCAGTCCTTTTAAAGTAATTCTCAATAGCAGTATTTGCAAAAAAGTTTTTGTTAAATACTTAGCCCTGGGTTGGGAAGATCCCGTGGAGAAGGAAATGGAAACCCACTTCAGTATTCTTGCCTGGAGAATCCCATGGACACAGGAGTCTGGTGGACTACAGTCCATGGGTCTCAAAGAGGTGGACACGACTGTACAACTAACACAGTGCAATTAGAAGTTGTGTCGTATTTTTTCAATATAACTGAATTAACCTATTCTTGGAACACATGGAGGTGATTAAAAATGTCCCTTACACACAAAAAAGCAAATGTGTTCACTACCATTATAGAATATTGTCTGAAGTCTGCAGAGCTCAGTAGCTTTTCTTCTACACTCTTCTGCTTTCTCTGCCTCTGAGAGATCGCTGTCTGCAAGGTCTCTGCCCAGGCTTCTGTAAAGGACTAGCCCTACTGGAGAGCTTCCACATCCACCAGAAAGGGCTCTTATATCTCCATTCTCTTTCTTCTAGAGGTTAAATTAATGGCCTATACCAAATCTCATGTCCTAATGTCCACATGCATCATTCTTGAATGAATACAGCTGCTCAGTATTTCCATGTCTATTGAGTCTTACTCAATCATACAGGTCAGGTCCTCTATAAAAACAGACAGCAAATTTAGTTTTACCTTTTGTTTTCCCACACAACCTACTGTGTTTTCTAACCAGCCTGTCTCTCATTCTCCATTTGCATAGATTTAAACAAATGTACGGTATTCTCCACCTCCAGGTCGCTGCAAATCACATCAGTTGTGACTTCACTCCCCTGTAACAATTCTCTAAATGAACAATCCTTGTCACCCACTGTTTTCCTTTCCCTTCCTGGTACAAAATGTTCCACCCTTTTCATTTTTACATTCTGTGATGATTCATCTTTCTTGATTATCTGCTCATAGTCCATTTTCTTTTAAACACGCTTGAACCCAATATGAAGACGAGACAAAAACAAAAGTCTTCCATCCATTCTCCTCCAGCTCTTTCTTTAGCTGTAGTGCCCACTTTTCTGCTAAAATTGTTGACAAACTTTTCTGTACATACTCTTTCCCTTTTGTTCCTTCTGTGAGCTCTGAAACAGATTACTATCAACCAAATATCCAAGTAACAAGTAGAGGTTATAATCATAGCTAGTCTAGAATTAGGAGACATGGATGATCTTAGAGAAAACAGGGAAGAATGATTACTGACCTGGAGTAGCCAAGCAATTATTAATACGTCTGTTGCACTAATTTAGAAGTGCATCCTTGACTGTGCAATGACTACCAGCAGAGTCTCACCATGTATATTACAATCTTCTTGAACACTCATGCTGTCTGTTACATTTATGTATCACTTTAAAATATTAAAGTGAAAGTCACTCAGTCGTGCCCAATTTTTTGCAACCCCATGGATAGTCCATCTCCAGGCCAGAATACTGGAGTGGGTAGCTGTTCCTTTCTCCAGGGAAATCTTCCCAACCCAGGAATTGAACTAGGGTCTCCTGAATTGCAGGCAGATTGTTTACCAACTGAACTACCAGTGAAGTCCATGTATTACTTTATTCACTTTACTCATTAAATAGAAATGCTTAATCAATATTTTATGGGAAATGAGAAAGTGTACATATAAATGCAAGTGTAAATACTGAGTCTCTAAGCGTAACACCTTACAGACTTCCGAGAGGCTCAAAACCATCACTCTCAGCACACATTGTTCTTTTCAGGGTGAGTCACCCCTAGCATATCTGGGTCATAGAACTTGAGCTGACATAAGGCACGATCATAATAAGAAAGCACTGCATTGCCTACAGAATGTTAATGGAATTACACATTTGAAAATGCGTAACTTTAAATGTTTTTTTAATGTAGTAATGATTTTTCTCCTTTCAAAATAGTTTTTTTTAACATACTAAGAATTTTCTGCTTTCAAAATGGCTTTGAACTTTAGTAAAATGAAGCATTATTACAACTAAACTACAGATGAAAGAACTGACACCCAAGAAAGTTAAATAACACTTCAGGTGATACCAAGTTCTGTATTCCACTCAGTTATGAGTTGAATGTGGCTTTTAGGCTTTGACTATCACTTTCTTCCAACCTCATTAGTCACAGTGGCCTCCTGCCAGGTGGCTTACTTCTTCTAGTCAACATGACAATTTCAGAAGCTCCAGAAGAGAGACTGAGAGAATTTCAGGCCCAGGCAAAGATCCACCTATGAGGTGGCCACAAAGGATGGCAGTCAGCCAAGGGCTGTGGAAGCCAATAAAGATGAGCAGGCCTTAAAGAGAAGGAACAGCCCCAGCCTCTCCCTGACCAGCTTCTGAAAATCTTACCAAATTGACCAGCCTCATCTTCCATGAATAATCAGTGGTATGAATACCACCATTTTTTCATGTAACTATATCACTTCCATGCACCACTGTATTATGTATCCCTGTACTTCATGTATCATTTGATGTATCACTGTATCTACACACTTTCCCATGTACAGACCCAAAAGATCTGTACCAACTGAGTGAGGCATCTTCAGGTATGGCTATTTCAGTGATTTTCCACTGTGCAAAACTGTGAATTTGAGATTTTCATACACTGAACTGGCCCAAACCTGGGAATCCTAAAAGGGCAAACCCACACTGGAATTTTCAGGAAATAGGAAGAAAAGTTTCAAATGTACCACCTTGAGTTTATGGCAAGAATTAGAACCAAGAAACAGAATCAAGGTAGAGACTTATATATATATAAAACCTAAACAGGTAGAAAATATAAATAATCAAGGTCCGTCTCTATTGCCTTAGTAAGATAAAAATGTGGTTTAAAAGTGTGGATCAAGAGAGCTGGTACTATACCTGGTGGTTATGAACTGAACTGTTTGTCATAACTTTGGTTTGTTTAACAAAATCAGGTTTTCACATAAACTGTGATGTTACAAAATTTGCCATCCTGTTTCAGTCATGGTAGGTTTTCCTCTCAGAAGCCTTGGAACAACTTTAGGGTATTACGGTAAAGTATCATGTGATACCACTGAGTATCATGTGATACCACTGAGTATCATGTGATAATTTAAAGACATACTTGACATATCTTCAGATGTTTATTCAATAATTTTTGGTGGAATTAAATGTCATTTGCATGTTCATTTTGACTCAAAGGACATGAGTTTGAGTAAGTTCCAGGAGCTGATGATGGACAGGGAGGCCTGGCGTGCTACAGTCCATGGGGTTGCAAAGAGTTGGACATGACTGAGTGACTGAACTGAACTGAAGTGTTATTTTATTTCTGGTTAGTGAGAGAAATCTTGTTAAGTGAAATTCTGGAGACTATTGAAAAAAAATTATGAGGGAAAGAATGAAATATATTTTATCAAGCAAATGCTTTTTTAAATATGTAACTATTTCTTGATATAATGGAAGCATCTAGGAAATAAAGAACCTTCTTATTAGTATATAGATAATATAAACAACTCTAATCTGTTCTTCAAAGTATTATCTGGTGCTTTAATAGCTTAATAACTGAAATGTGTTATGCTAAATATTTTAACTTTCTCCTAGATAAATTGTGCATGGAGAGAAGATAAAAAAGTGAATTATCACTGCTTTCAAGCAATACAGCATCAAAGTAATTTAACAACGATCTTAGTCTTAAGCAGTGATGGCATCACTGACTGCATTATTCTGACGTGGATATTAAAGACTTATCCATGGCTACATTTTTTATTGGATTAACTATAATTAATTAGACATCAGTTCAAATAGATGAAAAATTCACGTTAATTTTAACAATAAAGCTAAGGACACATTTGTTTCTTCTGATCTTTCTCTGTGAGGTTGGTTATGTTTAACCTCTGTTATTTTCCTGATTCATTTCTTAGAATCAGGCAGAAGAGTGCCTGATTGGGGCTTCCAGTGGCACAAGTCAGTATTTAATGAAATCTTTATTTAAATGGGGCTTCCCAGGCAACGCTAATGGTAAAGAATCTGCCTGCCAATTCAGGAGACACAGGAGACATGGGTTCAGCCCCTGGCTTGTGAAGATCCCCTGGAGTAGGGAATGGCAACCCACTTTGGTATTCCTGCCTGGAAAAATCCATGGACAGAAGAGCCTGGCAGTCCATGGGGCTGCAAAGAGTCAGTCAGAACTGAGCATACTCATGTGTTTAAATACGGATATGCAGAGTAATTGGCACTTAATTGCCATCAGTGATAAGGCGAGGTAACAAGCTTATCTTTGAGTACACATGGATTTTGGTAGAACTCCGCTATTTGTTTCTAATCCAAGGACTCTTGAATAAAGCTTTATGATATATTCAATTCCTACTGAAATATTGGTTTATTACTCAGATTCTAATATTATTTTCACCCAAATCTATGGTATTTCTTAGATATAAATCGTTGATCTTCGACTGTTATCCTATTTATCTGAAATGATGTCTAATGTGTATATTGTCGGAGAAGGCATTGGCACCCCACTCCAGTACTCTTGCCTGGAAAATCCCATGGACGGAGGAGTCTAGTAGGCTGCAGTCCATGGGGTCGCTAAGAGTCGTGTCGCTTTCCCTTTTCCTATTGTTATTACGATACCTCAAATGTTATGGACTAAAAATGCTCATTAATGGGGCTCCTTATTAAATTCTAAAGTCTCTTAGTTTTCTGGCCTCTAAGGTAGGTGATTGAACCACATCATGGTTAAGGTCATATCTTGTCTGAAATTGTGATGGTGGTGGTTTAATGGCCAAGTTTTGTCTGACTCTTGCAACTCCATGGACTGTATCCTACCAGGTTCCTCTGCCCATGGAATTCTCCGGGCAATAATACTGGAGTGGGTTTCCAGTTGCTTCTCCAGAGGATCTTCCAGACCCAGGGATAGAACCCGGGTCTCCAGCATTGCAGGTGGAGTCTTAGTCCCTGCGCCACCAGGGAAATTGTGTTCTAGACGTATTCTCACCCAAACGCAGCAATGTCCAATCCTGAGCATCACCTTCTCTCACCAGTTCATGCCACCTTTGCTGCTTGAAATAGAGTCCACACTGCAAGCCCATTCCTCCATGCCTAAAATGGACATTTCCTCTCTGATATAGGGTGCTTAAAATGTATTTAGCAGATGAGAGCTCATGATATAGAATATGTGATCTTATTTCAGAAGGTCGATAATTTACTAAGATTTTCTAGAAAATAGTCTGTGAGGTAGACATTTATGAATTACACACTTTGAGTCAGATGCCTAAAAATAAATCCGTGTATCTGGGAGATAAACAGTCTTCAGCCATGACCTTTCTAGCACTCACCCCATGACTGGTGGGGAAATATATCTAGAAAAATATTACTTTACAGCAGCCTGCAGACATTCAAAAATCTGCTAAATGTCCAAATATCGTTTAATCATGATGGCATCAGATATTTTATTATCATAAGTAGAAAATAATACCTGACCCTTGATTTACTTTAACAATTACTCTTAGTAAGTTTTTTAAAAGCAATCTCCCATTTTAAAACTGTGAAACTGTAGTAAATAATAAAGGCACTGATGTATATTATTAAATAACTTGATGAGCAAATCTGTATCTCTGATTTAGGTCACAATTTTAAGGGAATCGTTCATTGCATTGAACTTTCTTTTAAGCAAGTGGTAATTTTACTCACATGAGGAGTTAATGATGACACCAAGGGAGGAAGGGTCTCTGTTACAATAACAAAGAATTTGGAGGAAGTTGTCAACATTAATATAGAAATTGACACCTGTGTAATAATTGCCAGTTTAGAATACCCTGTGGATTTTTTCTACTGTGACCTTTAATCATTTAAATACAGACAGTCCTTGACTTAGGATGGTGGTCTGGCCTAAAGTTCTTTTGACTGTAAAACGATGGAAAAGTGACATACAATCAGGAGAAACTATACTTTGAAATTTGAAGTCTGAGCTTTTCCTGGGCTTGTGATGTGAGGTTCGAATCTCTCTCCTGATGCTGGAGAGTGGCAGCTCCCAGTCAGTCACCACGTGGTAACCAGGGTGAGAAGTCAAGACACTTGAACCACCTTGCCTACCGACAGCCATTCTGTTTTTCACTTTCAGTACAGTATCCAATACATTATGTGAGCTCTATCAGCACTTTGTTTTAAAATAGGCTTTGTCTTACGTGATCTTCGGTGTACGGAGTGCGTTTCAGGTAGGCCAGGCTGAGCTATGATGTTTGGTGGGCTAGCTTTATTAAATGCAGTTTTGACTTATGATGTTTTCAACTCGGTTGTTGTTCTGTCATTCAGTCCTTAAGTCACATCTGACTTTGTGACCCGCGGACTGCAGCACGCCAGGTTCCCCTGTCCTTCACTGTCTCCTAATGTTGGCTCAAATTCATGTCCATTGAGTCAGTGATGCCATCCAACCATCTCATTCTCTGTCACCCCTTTCTCCTCCTACCTTCAATCTTTCCCAGCATCAGAGTCTTTTCCAATGAGTTGGCTCTTCACATCAGGTGCCCAAAGTATTGGAGCTTTAGCTTCAGTATCAGTCTTTCCAGTGACTATTCAGGATTGATTTCCTAGGGATTGACCGGTTTGATCTCCTTGCTGTCCGAGGGATTCTCAAGAGTCTTCTCCAGCATGACAGTTCAGTAGCATCAGTTCTTTGACATAACCCCATCTTAAGCCGAGGAATATTATTATATTACAGAAATACAGATCAATGGAACAAAATAGAAAGCCATGTACCTATGTACACCTTATCTTTGACAAAGGAGAAAAAATATATATATAACAGAGAAAAGATAATCTTTTCAACAAGTGGTTCTGGGAAAACTGGTCAACTACATATGAAAGAATGAAATTAGAACACTTTCTAACACCATACATAAAAATAAACTCAAAATGGATTAAAAATCTACATGTAAGATCAGAACTATAAAACTCTTAGAGGAAAACAGGCAGAACCCTCTCTGACAAATCACAGCAAGATCTTCTATGACCCACCTCCTAGAGTAATGGAAATAAAAACAAACAAACAAAAAAAAAAAACAAATGGGAACTAATTACTAAATAAAATGTCTCAAGGTATCCGATCTTCCCTATTTTATCACCTTTGAGATATTAACAGTACAAGGTTCTTCTTTCTGGACTGGAGAGTTCTCTTCCACTACCAAGCACTTTGACCCCTCCTCCCTCTTAAAAATAAGGACTTTTGGTTTAGGAAGCAGTAAGCAGTAAGGAGGGCTTCCCAGGTGGACTTAGTGGTAAAAAACCAGACTACCAATACTGGAGACATAAGAGGCACGGGTTCCATCCCTGCTTCGGGAAGATCCTCAGGGCATGGCAACCCATTCCAGTATTCTTGCTTGGAGAATCCCACAGACAAAGGAGTCTGGCAGGCTACTGTCCATATATAGGGCCGCAGAGTCAGACACAACTGAAGCGACTTAGCAGGCACACAAGCAGTAAGGAGCACTGACTGCCTCTTTCTCTGCCTGATGCAGCATCATCCTAACTCTGCTTGTCTTGATTTTCCAGGGGTTGGAGCCAAACAACCCTCAGTCTCTCAAGAACAACAGGAAAAGGTGAGAAGCATTATTTTTCATGCCTTTATGTCATAATTCACTTAGGTTAAAACAAAACAAAACAAAAAAAAACAGTGATTTCTAGAGCTTCATCCAGGAAAGAAATTTTCTGATTCAATGAATATGCTACAGGTACTTCTCTTGTGGCTCAGCTGGTAAAGAATCCACCTATGATGTAGGAGACCTGGGTTCAATCCCTGGATTGGGAAGATACCCTGGAGAAGGGGTAGGCTACCCACTCCAGTATTCTTGGGCTTCCCTTGTGGCTCAGCTGGTAAAGAATCTGCCTGCAATGTGGGAGACCTGGGTTCAATCCCTGGGTTGGGAAGATCCCCTAGAGAAGGGAAACGGTACCCACTCCAGTATTCTGGCCTGGAGAATTCAGACTGTACAGTCTCATGGGGTTGCAAAGAGTCAGACACAACTGAGCAACTTTCACTTTTCACTTTTACGCTCCTTCCAGAGCAAGGTGGTTACTGAGCAACCGAGAGTCATCAGGGACTCTTAGTTTTTACAAATCCCCAATGGCTGGAGAGGACCACTGCTCTCCTCCCCAACTCACTGATAGGATGGTTGAGTTTTGTTCTTATCATTTGTGTGTGTGCTATTTGTTCAAGGCAGCAAGAGCAGCAGCAGGTACACCATGTCAGAGAGTAGGGCGTATGCTATTTGGAGTACAGCAACAGGTCTTGGAGTTGGGAATGAAAATTTAATTAGTAAGATAATTATCTCAAGACTGGAATAAGCAACACAAAGTGTACTTACCTCTGCTTTCATGGGCATCTCAGACCTGAAACTATCGAAACTTGGAATAAGAGTTTGAATTAGCTGTGCTATTGAGTGAAAATGATTAGTATGATTAAAATTCTCAAGTTGCAAATCTCTGGTTGACAATGATAGTAATATATTGTATTAGTAGTTGTGACAGAGGTCCTCTAAAGGAAAAAAATATAGTGTTCACTGAGAAGCATAATTTAATAATGGGTTTGGGTCAAATATGAGAATCTGTCTATTCTTTTGTGGTTTGTACCATTGAGAGGAGACAATTTTCTAGATAATTGAGGTGGGAGAGGAGAGTTCCAGCTTGGAGAGGGGAGGTTAACGATGGGGAGGTGGGGGAAAGATACCAAAGGGGGCGTCCTGTAGGCGTGGCTATGAAAAGCTAACCTGCTTCATGACCATTAAAATGCCCCGTGTAAAGTCTGTGCAGTCCTAGAGGGCTTCATGTGAGTGATTTTTGCAGCTGATAGGGAAGTTGATTAAGGACTGAGATTCTTATTGCTTCACTGTAGATATAAGCAAGGAAAGGACATCCTCAGAAATCAAGACGCAGAGGAGGCCAGAACATCACACCACGGAGACTTAGTTCTAATATGACAAACAGGACGAGGTGGAGAAAGTACTTGAAGTAGGCTGTAGTGACCACGAAGGTGCTCCTCTCAAACTTCCTTCAAAGAACCCAGTGCTGGGAGCCCAGCTGACTGATGGCCCCCAGATAAAGCTGGAGCTTGGCCTCTTCTCAGCCAGTGATGGATCGCGGCAGGAGGACTGATGGGAGCCACTCCTTCCTGATGTGGGACTTTTCCCGAGGCAAGCTTTGCTCAGGCTACCCCCAAGCGTAGACCCCAGGGCTTTATTTAGGCAGCTGCTTTGCTGACAGAGCTCATGATCACTCTGTAGATCTAATGTCACTTACTGTGAGAAACTCTCCTTTACCCACCACAGATGTTGGGGCCCATCTAGGGCTCACATACAATCTCGTTTAAGGATGTCTTACCATGCCTTGAGACGGCATCTCTCTTTGAACAGACAGTTGGCTTCTTAAAGACAGAAACTTCATCGTATTACATTATATTTTGCCACACTTTCATAGAAAGTTTAACACTTAGCAAGTGATCTGTTTATTGTTTTCTGGAGGAATATGTAAATAAATATATGTTAGGAAGAATAAAGTCTAAGCCACCTTGAAAAAAAATCACTTACCAACATAATAGAACTACTGTTCCCTTAAAGTCTGTTAAATCAGTGTTAGGCTCTCATATCTAAGCAAATATCTCATATATATGTTAATACAGAATAACAGCTATATCCCAAAAGGATATTAACAGTTAAGTTTGATTTCTTTGAAAATAAATGTAATAAAAATGCAATAGGTTTCCTGAATTTACCTTTATGGGGGAAAAAAAGTCTGTTTTGTTGTCAGTAAAAATGATGTTCTGCACATCTTTGTGGGTCACATGACTGAGCCTTTTCTTGCTACATTTTGAGATAGGATGTTTGCTCCTTGTCACCTTCAGTTTGACATTTTACAGGAACTAGAAGCATAAGTCAGGTAGGGAAACATGTTACATATTGTTTTTTCCCCCTCTAGCTGACTACCAGTAATCTTAAAAGTCAACAATGTCAGATTTCAATTTTGTTGTTCACTGAATTACCACACTGTGCATTGGAAAAAAAAATCGCTACTTTTTTTTTTAGTTCTAAACCTTTCCTATGTGATGATTAAAAGAAAAGAAAAAAAAGCTTGACTTTTTTGACAGCTGGTTTTATTTTACCTCTGTTTAAACATAATACTTTAAACTTCGTACCAAATTGGTCAGATGGAGTAGTTCCCTGCTTAATGCAATATGTATAAACTAAGAAGGAATTTAGCTCCTGACTGGCCTTCAGCATTTACTCAGTGATTTTTGTTGTTATTCTTAGGTGCCTACTATGTGAAATGTGTTAAGTGAGCTGTAAATTGGTTACAAAAGTGAATGATATAAGTATCTGTTCAGAAGGACTTTAATGGGGTCCACATTTGGGGAAATAGTACTATATTATTGTTCATGGTGAAAAATTTTTTTTTCTACCAAAATATGTTGACTTATACTATAGGAACTTATTTCTATTTATAAAATCATAAAACTAAATACAAGGTGTCTTTTTTCATGTATCTAATTTGCAAGCTTTACCTTAATTATATGTGGATCATTAATATCAACAGCAGTGGCTTAATAAATTTCTATAAATGTTCACATCTTATATCTAGTTAATGAACATGCATAAGTTTAGGTATGATGTAATGCCTCACTGATTTATTGAAGGAGAAATCGTAAATTCTTTAGAGAGATTATTGTGACCAAGTGCCCTCCACCCAGAACTCTTGCCTGTAATTCGCTGTATCATCACCAGATAGTGGCAGAGTCCTCACACAGAGAGCCCAACAGAGAGTAAGAACTATATCATCATTTGTAGAACCCGAAATCTTGTATTGAGTACAGTAGTTCATCACAGAAATAGCTAGATTAGCAAATTTGAGAACAGTAGTTTGGTTTACAAGGCAATCACTTTAATTTACAAAATAATTGATGTTCAAATAGAAAACTATTCAGAAGGTATTTCATTCATTTAGTATTTCAGTAACTATGTATTGAACACCTGGTAGGTTTTCAGGTAACTCCCTAGGGTCTGGAGAGAAGAAAGGACAGGACAGAGCTGCTCCCTGTTCTCTTAGGGCTCACATTTCAGTGTGCAGGGGTCATTAATTTATGATTATTAAAGTAATCATGGCAACTAATACAGCAAAGAAAAAAAGTAGAGTACCATGATAGAACATAAAACGTGAGGAAGGGCTTTAATCTCCCTGAGTGATATTTAATCTGAGATCTGAAAGAAGAGAAAAAGACAATTAGACAAGGATGATGAGAAGAACCTTCTCACCAAGAATGTTTCATGAACAAAAAGCAACAGGGCTTGTACTCCAATGGTAATTTAATATTTATTGAGAGAATTACTGGCTTTGCAAGAATCTGATTCTTTTCCATTAGTTAGACTACTTCTAACTAATCTTAGCTTTTAGACAGTTTCTCTACAAGGATGACAGACAAGTAGTTTCAAAACCGATAGTAGAGGGTATAAACATGATTTATTTAGAATTGGGTGTGATGTTCCTGGTTGGCCTTGCCTCTTGGGAACACAAAACCAGTGTGTGCCCTTAGCAAAGGGCTGCCCTGCACCAGCTGTTGCAGAGCCCACAAACACCACTGTGAGATCCCATCAAGTATGATGAGCCACCTCATCACCAGATAATCACCGCTCCCCTACTGCTCAACCAGACACAATACGTAAAAATGTTAGCAGTCACCATATGCAAGCGTCTCTCTGAATTAAATGTTCCCTTTTCCTGCTTAAGAATTTACTGGCTGGTATGCTCAGCTGTGAGAGGCATTTCTCCAGAACTGGTATTATGTTCTGATCATCTCAACACCAGAAACCCCCTATTTCTTTCACACTGGAGCAGTCAAGCACCACTCAACAACTTAGATACGGAGCATGCTGTGTGTTTTCACTACAGTATTAAGAAGCAGCAAGTGCTAAGGGCTCCAGACTAGGGTAAAAATAAAAAAAATTTAGATACTATGTATTTTACTACTAGATGATGAGGAATTTTAATCAGAAATAAAAACAAAAAGAGGAAAAAAAAAAGGAAAAGGAAAGTGTATGTTAATTCATGAGATAAAAGCTTCATAGACAACAGAATATATCACTTAAAAGCTGTGTAATTTGTCTCACATGTTCATTGCCTTGTCACCTGTGTACATGTATGTTTCCATGGTATTAGCATCCACATGAGTTAAAATATAAGCATTTTCATGCCACCACACAGTCCCCTGAGACCTTGGAGAGATCAAAGCAGGACTGGTATAATTAGGTTTAAGAGCTGGCCCACGGGGCATCTGAGGACACAGGTAGCCAGGTCCCAGGTGAGCCATTTATCCCTGAGTTGGTGGAGACACTGTCATCAGGAGGGGAGAAATGTGTCTGTATATACACATCATATACACATGGGTGTGTGTGTATGTTCTGCCCAATCAGTTAGATCTTCATTTGAATGTTTTCATTCCCCAGATCTGATCAAGAAAAGGATCCTAGTTTTAGAAAGAGAACAAAGGAAGAACTGGGTCACCAACTACCCAGACTTTTAATTTTGTACCATTGTCCCAACTGCAGGTTTATACTTCAGTGTACCTGGTAAAATGCTAGTATGACATCTCCAGGACCAGAGCTGTGATGGTTGCTCAAAGGGGAAAAGATGAACAGTTTAGTTAGTTGTCAGTCTCACATAGACAAGCAGGGTGGTCTCAGCAGCATCCGTCTATATCATCAGGGTTCCAACCACATATGGTATCGTCCACCATCCCCACGCCATCCTAATTTCAGGAGCATCTGATAAACCTCAGTGTTACACCTCCAAGTAGTTTTATGACTAACACAGGTGAACAAGTTCTCATTGACTTCTTCACTCCTAAAATCCTCATTTTAGAAATATGACACCAATTAGGCTGTCATATTTGAACCAATTAGGCTCAACGGCATTGTCTACCCTAGGGAGATGAAGTTTAATAACATTGAGAACAAAAACAATTTGTGATTAGCTCCTAAATAATGTGTATGGGGCTGTAACCATTCCTTTTTCATCATAATTGAAATTCAGGTTGAGACTCTAATTTCTTATTTTTTATGTAGTAGAGTAAGATGACAAACAGAACTTAAAAATTCCCATATGCCATTTATGAATGTTTAGTTAAAAAAGTGAAAAAAGGGCTTCCCTGATGACTCAGATGGTAAAGAATATGCCTGCAAGGTGGGAGACCCAGGATCCATCCCTGAGTTGGGAAGATCCCCTGGAGAAGGAAATGGCTAGCCACTACTGGAATTCTTACCTGGAGAATTCCATGGACAGAGGAGCCTGGTGGGCTATTTATATCATTTATGAATGTTTAGTTAAAAGCAATTTAAAATCAGTGGAGTCAACTTGAAAAAAGTGGGAAGAGGGGGACAATTGATATTGGAATATTGGAATATTCAGTACTTTACTGAAAAAAGAAAGCTGACTAGGCAGTTCACAGATAGTCCAAGCATGAAAGAATTATTCTGAATTTACATTTTGCATAAGAAACAATTTCTAATCAACAATAGGTACTTAATTCCTTGGGCATGGCATCATAATGAAAGTGCCTTTGGTTCTTGAATCATTAAACTGATGACATAAATTCCTGAAAGATAATCTAATCAATGTTTCCACCAAAAATTTAAAGAAGTAATAAAAAGAAACATTCATGATGAAAATCTCAGGTGTTAACCCAGATGAGAATGAAAAAAATCAACGTAACTGCCTGTGTTTAGCTGGAGTCAATGACTTATTGCCTGTTCCAACTTTTAAAAGTTGTGGCCTAAATCTTACCAGTTAAACCTTAATGTTTAAATGTGCCCCTTTTGTAAGTATTGCAATTTAAATGATAAATTTAAAGTGGGAAAAAGAAAGCAGTTTATGCATACTCTAGTTTTAAAATGTATAATACACTACTAACAGCAGTAGGTGGGATTCAATAGGTGATTTTTGATATCTAGATTAGCGAATATTCAGGAATGGAGTCTGTGCCCTGTTGTCAAAAGCTCTAAGGGGTCTGTAGTGTTTCCTGACTTTTGAGCTAACTAGTCAGATGCCTCGGGTCTGTGGAAGGTGCCACAAGTCTTGGAAGCCCAGCGTCAGAGCGGAAGGATGGGAGCACAGCAGTAGAAGTAGCCGGAGCATCAGCGTGTGCACTGTTTCCTCGAGTTTCTCTTCTGTCAAAGTGAAGCAGGAACGGCCAGACTACGCTCCACACACACAGTGAGTTGTGTTACAGGACAGGAACCCAGAGCTTGGAGAACCCAAGTCTTTTATGATCAGTGGAGAGCCTGTCTGACCTTCACCAGGGAGAGGAGCAGTGTCTTTATAGCTCTGGACAGCACACACACTTGCCCTTTACTCCAGAGGGAGGCGCCCTCTCTCATTCCCAAGGCTGCTGGCTGTACAAATAATCCTTGAAAAGGCAACCCAGACAAAAGCAGTCAATCCTTCTGTTTGCAAGACCTACAGAAACTCGACACCCGCAGAGAACAGCTTCCTGACATACATTCCTCCAAACGTCTGCAGTCTTCAAAGCGTGACCTTCTGGCCGTATCCCAGTTAAGTAAAGCTTTTACAATGTGTTGGAATTTTCTGTCTGTCTTGTCACCCACAGTGACTGCTGATATCAGTGCCCCTTATTTTCAGCAAAAAAAAACTAACAAAGTGGCCCTAGAACATATTTTTAACAAGTTCATTAAAAAACGACTGATAAATTTGGGAAAAAAAGAGAAGAAACAATGAATACATTTTGCACTCTCCATGAGGATGGAGAGAAGAATACTTTTAAAGACAGAAATCCAGGTTACTAATGAGAAATTTGAACTATGAATTGTCTATAGTTTCAATAAAAGTAATTTTGAGTAGGAAGTCTTTCAGTGATGAAAGACTGCTGACACTTTCAATCTCTTTTGATTACAAATATATTAGTACGAGCTATGTTCAAAGATGCAAGAGTCTTCAAAGGCAAAGTCAGACTTCAAAGAAGAGCCCAATGCATGCGTAAGGGATGTCTTCTTTAAGAGTCGTTCAAGTCTTGGATGAATTTCATAATATAAAACGGTCATTTAAAGTTAGTTAATAAAAAAGACAAAGTCTTAGATAACAATATGGGCTTTGAAATGCCCCCAAAAGGATATCATAATGCAATACTAGTAAAGTACAAAGTAGGACATTCCTGCAAAATTTTGTTAAATAAAAAAAGAAAAAAATGAAGGTCAGAAACACAATTTTCCTCTTGTTTTTATTTTTTTTAAATACTGCAACAAAAATAACAAGGCAAGTAACCACAGACAGTTTCTGTGCTGTAAGACTATTTTAGTAGTAGCCACTGATGCGCCAAACCAAGAGTTTTAGCATATGAACCAAAGGATAAGAGCAAGGTAAGTCATGTTACCTGCTTGTGAGTGAAAATGACCAGTATATTAGTCCACTTCTGAAGATGAATTAATTTATATTATATGGTTAAACATATCCATCCCCTGAAAGTGAAAGTGTTAGTTGCTCAGTCGTGTCTGACTCTTTTTGACCCCATGGACTGTAACCCACCAGGCTCCTCTGTCCATGAAATTAAGAATACTGGAGTGGGTTGCCATGCCCCCCTCCAGGGGTCTTCCTGACCCAGGGATTGAACCCACATCTCCTGCATTGGCAGGCAGATTCCTTACCACTAGTGCCACCTGGGAAGCCCATGTGTCCTTGGATCAGTGTCTGGACCCGAGTCAGGACGTATCCGATGACTGACATCACAGCTCTTCTAGACATTCATGATCGTCCTCATAGTTCCTTACACAAGTCCTGGCCTTTAACCAAGTATCCTCAGATTTGGTAACTCCTTCCACTCTTCTCTGCACTCCCCAAAGACCATCTTTCAGAGCATGTTCAGCTAAACATGCTCCATTATTCTCCTAGGCTGCTCCCTGCTCCTAGTGTTCAGAGAGGACCAGTGTTCAGGCATTTGGATGCTCTGCTGTGCCATCAAGTCCGATGTCAGAGCAGACTCCTTCTTCCCTTCGCCTTTGTGTCAGGGTGAAAGGAGTCTGATTGGCATCTGCCAGGTCTTTTGTGCTGATTTTTCAAGGTTCAGAAAATCTAATCCTATTGGCCGTAAATGTATAATACAGGCTTGCTTCTTCTTCAGGCGTAAGTATGTGCCATTTTTTTCCCCCCACAGTTCAATCATCTCTTGAGATCACCAGTAGCTTAATGATAAAGAATAAAATACAAACGTGAAAATGACTAACTGATGGAATATCCTTGCCATTACTTGAGTTGAAAGATTAAAGGCTCATCTTTGTCAATTTCTTTCTGTAACCTTGTCAATAGAGTTGTAAGCATCTATTCCACCCAGAGTCCTCTTAATTATTATTACTGCCATTTAGTCAAGTGCAACAGTCCCTTGGTTCCCCAAGGCATTTGAATCAGTAGGCACTTAGCTAAATTAGTTGATGATGGTTAACCATGATGTCACACCATTCCACAAATTACCAGTATCCTGTTGCCAGTTAGGGAGGATCACTGTGTGTAGATCCAATGGCACAAACTAATTAACCCCAGAATCTCAGCTTTGAGGATTGAGTTTCTTGGGCAATTCCTGGTACTCAGCACTGTATCAGTCAGTATCAAGTCAGAAAAGCAGAATCCACATGTTGTTGAAACAGAGTGAGTTTAATGTATGGAATTGTTTGAGGGGATATTGATGGAAGGACTTTCAGGCATAAAGGAAAAACTGAAAATAAGAGACAATAAGAAGGAGCTCACTTTTAGAAATGAGAATACAGATGGGAGAGGCATGGGCTGTTACTTTCTAGAAGCTGTGAGGATGAGGGATCCCAAAGTATTAGCACTGAGACCTCCGAGAAAAGATACAGCCCAGATGGTCCTGGCATCTCAGAAGTTCAGAGAGGCCATGCAGAGCTGAGACATACACCTCTAAGGAGCAGGAGCTACTTGTCTGGGGCTAGTCCCTCTGAGTGGAAATGGCAGGACAATTCTGGGAGTGTGAATAAAAATCCTGGACCCTGAAACTACTTGCTACTCATCACCTAGTGCTCCTGAGAGTGAGGTTGGGGAAGAAAGCTGCTGGAGAGTTATGGAAAGAGAAGCAAGTGGATCAGTGAGGAGCAAGTCCCATCTATGTCTTCCTGCCTTCCCATCTTCCCCCAGAATCCCCTTTTGATACATCCTAACAGGGAGTATACTTCATGGGAAATAGATGGGGAAACAGTGGAAACAGTGTCAGACTTGCCAACAAAGGTCCATCTAGTCAAGGCTATGGTTTTTCCAGTGGTCATGTATGGATGTGAGAGTTGGACTGTGAAGAAAGCTGAGTGCCAAAGAATTGATGCTTTTGAACTGTGGTGTTGGAGAAGACTCTTGAGAGTCCCTTAGACTGCAAGGAGATCTAACCAGTCCATTCTGAAGGAGATCAGCCCTGGGATTTCTTTGGAAGGAATGATGCTAAAGCCGAAACTCCAGTACTTTGGCCACCTCATGTGAAGAGTTGACTCATTGGAAAAGACTCTGATGCTGGGAGGGATTGGGGGCAGGAGGAGAAGGGGATGACAGAGAATGAGATGGCTGGATGGCATCACTGACTCGATGGACGTGAGTCTGAGTGAACTCCGGGAGTTGGTGATGGACAGGGAGGCCTGGCGTGCTGCGATTCATGGGGTCACAAAGAGTTGGACACGACTGAGCGACTGAACTGAACTGAACTGAACTGAACAGGGAATATAGCTGGCTTTGCAAGGTCCCAGCACCAGTATCATGATAGAGAAGTATGGAATCTGGAAAATACAAGATAATCTGTGGTCTTGATGGAAGAAGGAAAATTTTAATGGTCTTCTCTGGTGGCTCAGACAGTAAAGAATCTGCCTGCAATGAAAGAGACCTGGGTTCGATCCCTGGGTCTGGAAGATCCCCTGGAGGAGGAAATGGCAACCCACTCCAGTATTCTTGCCCAGACAGAGAAGCCTCGTGGGCTACAGTCCATCGGGTCACAAAGAGTCAGATACTGAGCTACTAACACTTTACTTTTTAGCCTGTTATCAAGGTTTTTTGCTCCGGTTAAATTCCACATAATTCTGTGTGCCATGACTGATTGTAAGTATTTATCTAAGAAATGAAACACACATAAGAGACGCACTAGAATGAGACTGGTAAATGTAGAAACAAAAGCATTCTGAGTGAGCAGCATAGTCTACTGTGCTGGGGTCTGGCTTCAGAGAAAGCAAATTTGCATATGAACTTGTGACCATCGAGAGGTTGTTAGAAACACAAATGATTGGAATTTCTTGGGTAGAATTTCGAATATTTATACAAATTATGTTCCATATTTTAAAAAAAATTTTAATTTATTCAAGTCTACAATGCTCTTGTTGATTGAATAAGGAGCCCTATAATTTTTGACTGCAAAGAAGTTTGACAGTTTGACAACAGAGAAGAAAAACCGCTGCAGTATATTTTTTGACACATTATCAATTTTTCATATGATCTTTATGTATTTAACACAGTGGAGGCAAAGACCGTTATAACTGGCTTCATCTTTCCCAAACTTATGGTTGATTAAAATTCAACATTAAACATCATTTTCATGTACATTTAGCTTTTAATCAACAGATCAACATACATAAAGTTTATTATGCAAATGGGCTGTGTTCCTCTTTCATATTCACAGCTCAGAAAACTTTGAAATATTTCAATTAAATTGGAAGTCTCTTCCACTCTGCCAGGTTTTTCTCTAGGATTATGTCTTACTAAATAAAATCATAAAATTGAACAAGCTTTTAACCAGAAATAGAGCACCCCCAGAGTCTCAAGGACACTTCATGAGGAGGCCTTGCATTGGTCTGAGAGCTTCGCTCGATGTGCTCCCAACGCGGTGAATAACCTCTGATGACCAGATCACAGATCCACCATATCGACTTGGGTGTTTTCTCTTTTCGGTGAGGAATCTTGGATGCCCCTGAGTGACAGCATTAGGCTACAAGAGAGATATCTACCTATGTGATTCACTGAGAAGAATCAAACTAGACCCCAAACTTCTATTATTTCTTGCACTCAAGTGGTTACTGGCTAATCATCTTACACATGGACTCAGAATCTAGTGAAGGATTTGGAGCTAGCCATAAATGCTCTTAATGGAAATATTGTTATCTCTATACAAATAAGGATGACTAAGAAAAAATAAGAAGAAAGAATTAAATTTCCTTGTCCTATTTTGTTTTCCGTTGGCTTAAAATAGAATAAATGTAATATACCTTTTTTTTTTTTTTCAGAGAGGGAATTTGCTGTTGGAAGAGATTTAAGAAAAATAAAATGCGTGCCTTATTTTCACAAGAGGAACAATGAGATTTTTCTGAAGTAAGAGACATACCTTTTGGGGTAATAATTAGAAACTGAAACTTAAGGAACGATAAACATGTTACATCAAACTGTAAATGTCTCTTGAAATGAGATTTGAGCATAAGTAAACCAAAAATGGTAGATTTTTAATAAAAGACACTGCCTTCAGCTACTGTATCTAATTGTTGTTGGTTTCATTTAGAGAAATGTTTTTCAGAATAGAATAGCAGAACACACGTAGAGAGGCGTGCACACACACACTCAAACCAGCACCTAAAATCATTTTATTGTCTTTCTGCCTCTCGCACACATACTTTTAAGTCTTCCATTGCAAGGGGCACAGGTTCCTCTCTGGTTGGGGAGTGAAGCTCCCACATGCCTCCTGACCAAAAAACCAAAGCAAAAAACAGAAGCAGCACTGTAACAAATTCAATGAAGACTTTAAAAATGGACAGCATCAAAAAAAAAACTTTATAAAATTAAATAGTATATGATGAAGCACATGAATATATACATAAATGAAAGAAGTAATTCATTAGAACATGATCTTAATTCATATGGTCCTATAAAATATTTAGTAAGCAAACACACACACACACACACACACACACACAAGTGCTGGAAGAACAGAGATATAAATAAAATTAGCAATGTAAAGCTGGGCTTCCCAGGTGGCTCAGTGGTAAAGAATCTGCCTGCCAATGCAGGAGACACAAGAGATGCAGATTTGATCCCTACCTCCGGAAGATAGGGCTTCCCTGATAGCTCAGCTGGTAAAGAATCCGCTGCAATGGGGGAGACCTGAGTTCGATCCCTGGGTTGGGAAGATACCCCGGATATGGGAAAGGCTACCCACTCCAGTATTCTGGCCTGGAGAATTCCGTGGACTACAGTCCATGTCGCAAATTGTTAGGCACGACCCTGGAGTAGGAAATGACACCCCATTCCAGTATTCTTGCCTGGAGAATTCCATGGACAGAGGAGCCTCGCTGGCTGTAGTCCATGGGGTCTCAAAGAGTCAGACACAACTGAGTGACTGAGCACACACACACAGAGCAACGTAAGGCCAGAGCTGAAATTGGGACACACTTTTGAAAGTGGCAGAGTAGAGTAAGAGAAGCCAGATTTCAAAAATGATTTTATTACAAAGCAAGAAGCTGGCTATAAAGGAACAAGATTCAGCAATAAAACTTGTGGAACACAGGGCAGTCTGATGTTTTGACAACTGGCTACTGGCTACTGCTACTTGAACCCTTTCCAATGCAGCCACCTCAGAAGTGTGTGTGCATCCAGGGAAGAGCAGATGAAAGCAGATTTGAAAGAACTGCCTGGCCGAGCTGAGTGACACTATGCACACTTTCAATAGGGAGACACAAAAGAAGAATTATTCTCCTCCTCAATTTACTGCAGCTCTGTCCATCTCAGCACTGACAGCCTTGGTAGGTATGATGACCAGCTGGGGTCTGAACCTGTATTTTATACTTTCTCTCAGATCTGTGGATTCAAAGAATAGCCAGGCGTGGGGAATTAAACAGCAGACCAGCCACAGTAGAGAATCGCCTGCTCTGATTCTAGAGCTCATGTTGGAATCTCAGAAGTGCTAGTGTGAAAAACCTTGAAAACTGCAGTAATCCTGTGTAATCTGTTTATTAATTTTCACTGGACTGCATTAGCTCCAAGAAGACTGGTATAGCCTGAGCATCTATGAAGCATCTGCAAAGACAGGCTTATAATAGTGAAGAAAACCACAAGTTCAGTCCAAAGCTTAATTACTGCCCCTCAGAAATTATTATCAAGATGGGACATTGTGAAATAAAAGGGTATTAGATCAGCAAAAATGTAGAATTCTTCGAAGTTTTATCTATGCCACATTGTATATAAATTTTAGTAGCTTGTTATTTGAAAAAATAAACAATGTTAAGAAGTTAAGTAAGATCCCCATGGGAGCTTCTAGAAAGACTTTTAGTACTGAAGACTCACTAAAATTTACCTATATTTACCCCTGGAAACTTCAAACCCCACCCCCCCACCCCCACCCTGTAGCTCAGTTGGTAAGGAATTTGCCTGAAATGCTGGAGACCTGGGTTCAAACCCTGGGTTGGGAAGATCTCCTGGAGGAGGGAAAGGCTACCCACTCCAGTATTCTGGCCTGGAGAATCCCTTGGACTGCACAGTCCATGGGGTCGCAAAGAGTCGGACAGGACTGAGTGACTTTCACTTTCATCCCTGCAAAACATAAAATAATATATAGATTTATAAAATAATATCATATTTCCTAGGTGATTTTTTAAAAGCCTATAGAGTAAAGGAACAACACACACACACGTATACAATTTCTTTGGTATCCTGCTTTTTTATATTAGATAACTTGCTTAACCAATGGTAGCATATTATCTAGAATCTCTAAACTTAGGCACTCATACAAACATGAGATAATGTTCTTACCACACACACACACAAAATATTAATTATGTGATGTAATGAAGATGTTAGTTAACACTAAAATGGTAATCATATTGCAATATATAAGTGAATCAAATCAATACTTTGTATACCTGAGACTTATACAATGTCTGATGTCAACTAAGTTTCAATAAAGCTGGGGAAAATATGCGTTATTTACCAATTTTAGATATGGAGCATAAAATTGTAAAATGTCAGAACTGGAAGCGTCTACAAAGATCATCTTGTCCAAAGCTAAAATTTACAGTTAAGAAACAGAATCCAACAAAATTCTCTAAAGCAATTATCTTTCAAATAAAAAAATAGAAACAGGTAAGAATTAAAAAGACAAAATCACGTAGTCAAGGATATTAGTAATAAGAATGAGGAAAGAAGCAAGAAAGAAAAAAGAAGGGGAAATTGTGATTTTTATTTGTGGATACTACTGATACATGCTGTATATCACAGAGCAGGATTTGTTCTCTTAATTTTTCTTCTACACCAAAACACTGAATGAAGATTTTCAGAAATATTCAGACATACCATATTCATAATCTTCAGAGAAAATCACTTCTTTCAGAAAAGAGGACCTCATTTCATTAAGGAAAGCAGAGATAGCATTTCTTTGCTTCTTTCTTGCATTTTGCAACAATATCCTCACCCACAGAAAGAGAAGAGTCATGGAAATATTCTTAAATGCCGACTCTCCTTAGGTATTTTGTTAGAATATCGTTTTTCTCACTCCTTCTTGCAAGTCAGTCACTAGATATGAAGCATCCTGGAAAATGTCTCCCTTCCTTTCCATGTATGCTGCCTAAAGAATTTGTCCGGTTGCTGTTGCTGCTTTATTTTTAACCTGCTAAGCTGCCACTTACCAATGTGCTATTCTTGCTTGTATTGACTTTCTGTGTACTTATACTTTAAAATTCTGTATTTGTTGGAATTCAGATACAGTTGTTAATGAATGAGACCAACTGTGGTGACTTCAGCAATCAGGTATATTCTTTCAAGAAAAGGAAGTCTGGAGGTAGCTGGTCAAAGGCTGGCATTGCAGCCAATTCTGTGACGTGATTAATCAAGGACTTCTTTCTCCTCTGATATCATTAGTATTTGGCTCACAAGCCCAAGGTTACCCCAGGCTTTAAAATGGCATCAAGTTAAATAAAAACAACAATCGCGGATTTTCCTAAACCACAGGGAGAAGTACAGAATTTAACTGCAGATTTCAGGATTTTGTTAGACATATATTATTTTGTAATACAGATACATAACAAGTCCACGGGGTCGGGTCAAAAACAGTTGGACACAACTGTGTGACTGAGTACACACATACCCACAGCAACTAGTTTAGTTAATAAGATGCTTAGAGATAAAGGTATTAAAAAGCAGCATGGCAGAACTAACATTTAAATACTCCAGTCACGTAATTTTTTTTTTTTAACTGTTAAAGGGCAAAAATATCACCACATAATGCTATTTAAGAAACTTTAATTTTTCACAAAGTCCAGTTTAAAAATATAAACTAGATAAGGATGAGAAATAGAACTTTAGGCTGCCTTGAGGTTCAGGTGGACTTAAATAAAAGGAGTCATGTACTTTCTACAAATGGGTTCAGTTGTTAAATTAAAATTTCATCAGAAAAATACGAATGGAAATGTGAAATTTACAATTTGGATAATGACCCAAATTTTAGAGATCCATATAAAAAGTAACGTTGTTTTAACTCTGGAGAGAACAACCAGTTCATGAAAGAAATATAAGACCAAATATCCTTGGTTCCCTAAGAATTAAGAGCTCATAGAGAAGGATACAGGTAAACTAATTGCAAGCAAAAGGACTTTTGGAAGATCCCTTTTACCATATTGATAGGAAACAAGAAAAACTATCAAAACCTGTTCAGTATGTCCGCTTGAGGAAAAAATTAGTACTTCAAAAACTTCCTGCCATTTCTCTTATCTCCTGAGAGGCACTGTCTACAAATACAGAAAAATGGCAATACACTGGTAAATTTGGAAGTGCTCCATCCACAATTAATTTCAGCTTTAGAGAAAATGTTAAGTAGTCTGAAAAAAAAATAAAATTGAAGACAAATTATATTAAATAAAAAAGGAAAAAAGAGTAATTTTTGTCTTGAAGCAAAATATCTGGTTGTATCATTAAATGTTTTAAAAATCAGCAAACTTTTGCATGTATCAGTTGTAGAAAGCTGAAGGGAAAATCAATTTTATTTTCTCTGCTTTATTAGAACTACTCAAGTAGTAGAACTTTGTAACAGTTCTAAGTATTTTTCAATTTCTGATATAGACCTTCAATTTGGAGAATGTTATCACAGAATATTCCTTTCTTCTTTTTGTTATAACCTGTAAAAATTTAATAAGCAGGATTTACTCAGCAAATAGAACTGTCTGATAAAATATATTTAAATTTCCTTTAATTTATCTGCACATAATCAGATTATAGCTGATCCAGAAATTAGAACACTACATTATGTATGAGACAAAAAATGAGCAAAGAATTACCCAAAGTCCCAGAGTCCCTATGGAGAAAAGACTAATGGGGCATAGAGAGAATAATTGGAACAAAATCCATAAGAATTCAGATCTATTCTTCTTAGATTAATGTAGATCTTTATTTTTGTATGAATATGAAGAGGTTAAGAATATACCCTTAGGGTGCTAACTCAGGGCCCACATCAAAGACCTATTGTCTATAAAAAACTGATCTTCTGACCCAGTAGCCAAAACTCACCCTTCTTCCCTCAGAGAAATTAAGATCCTCAGCCAAATTAATCAAAGCATCTTCATGTCTTCTATGAGGATCATCTTTATTTTTAATTAATTAATTTTACTTATGGCTGCCCTGGGTTTTCTTTGGGGCACACAGACTTTCTGTTTGCAGTGTTCAGGCTTCTCCTTGCAGTGGTCCCTCTTGTTGCGGAGCATGCTCTAGAGTGCAGGCTCAGCAGCTGTGGCCCACGAGTTTAGCTGCCGCAGGGCTTGTGGGATCTTAATTCTTGGAACGGGATTGAATCCATGTCCCCTCTATTGGCAGGGAGTTTTTAACCACTGGACCACCAAGAAAGTCCCTAGGATCATCTCTAAATCCAAAACTACTCTACTAAGTGAGTCTCTGTGGCTAATGAAAAACACACAACATTTTTCTAGTTAATTAATTGTGAATAATTTTTACTTTCTTCTCACATTGCCATTCATTTTGGTAATATCCCTAATCAAGCAACTCTATGAGGCTTACACAGAGAAAAAGAATCTCATGATTGTAATTTTGTAGTTAGAGAAGTATCGGAGCCCAGGAAAGACTTTTGTCCCTTCTCATACCAAATGAGTCTTGATGTTTTCCTTCCTAGCAATTATTTTTAAATAGAAAGAGTTGATACCAGCCTAGCTGTTCATAGTTAGTATCTTGTAGAATTTCATTCCTAACCAGGAGCAAAACAGGTTCAAAGGGTAAAAGCTGGCCCTTTCTAGGGCTTCCCTTGTGGCTCAGCTGGTAAAGAATCTGCCTGCAATGCGGGAGACCTGGGTTCAGTCTCTGGGCTGGGAAGATCCCCTGGAGAAGGAAAGGCTACCCCCTCCAGTATTCTAGCCTGGTGAATTCCATGGGCTGTATGGGGTCACAAAGTCAGACACGAATGAACGACTTTCACTTTTCTGGGGCACGTCAGTTTGCTGTAAATAAAGAAATAAGTATATACACCGACAGTGTCTATGTTTGTGTTGGAGTAATACTCATGTGGTGCCTGCTGTCACTAGTGTAAAAGTCAATAATAAAAAAGATAATATTGAGTCTAGAGAAAATACTTACTAGATTATCATGCTGAATAGGTCACACTGGCAGAATCTTTATGCAAGAATCTTCTATAAAACAAACACAAAGCAGGAGGAGAATCAAAAATCCTGTCGTAGATATGGAAATGTGGCCCCAAATTCAAAATATGAGCGCTGGAAATGATCAGAGTGTAAAATCCACAGGAATTACATTTGGAAATGTTAGCATAGCCATCCAGTTGCCCCAGATAAAACTTCAGATACACATTTGCCAAAACCCCCCTTGAAGCAACACGGCAGAGACTAACTGTAACCATTAAGCAAACATTGTGAGAAAGCCAGAAAGAAATTTTTCTGAGACAGCAGAGCCTGGGGAATTCATGACTTTTGTGTGACTTAGATAATTAAGAAAAAGTAAAGGTAAGACTGAACTGGAACTATGTCCTAAAGAGATTTTGTATCATTTCCTTCTGCTATGGATATGGCAATATCCTAATAGTAGTCTATTATCTGAACAGGTTGCACCAAATTCCTATAGGACTACAACCTCACAGTAGCTAAAACAAAAATAGATACTGTGTTTCCCTGCTCGGACATTCAGATTTATCTATCCAGCAGTAGAGGAACATATTTTACTGGCCCAGCTGTTTGTAAACTATGCAAAGTTTTGTCACTTACTCGGAAACTTCATTTTCTTATCATTCCCAATACTCTTGAAAAATGGGGAAAAAAAATAAACATTAAGCCTAAAATTTTTAGCTAACCAACCAGATGCCATTGAATTCCTATGGCTTCAATTACTACCCTTAGTTTATATGAGCTTCCCTCGTGACTCAGACGGTAAAAAGTCTGCCTGCAATGCAGGAGACCTGGTTTCTAACCCTAGCTTGAAAAGATCCCCTGGAGAAGGAAATGGCTACCCACTCCAGTATTGCTGCCTGGAGAATTCCATGGACAGAGGAGCCTGGTGGGTTACGGTCTGTGGGGTCGCAAAGAGTCAGACATGACTAACACTTCCTTTTTTTTTTTTTTTTTAACATTATATGACCTTGTGGTCTTGCCTATCGGATATGCATAGGTTGTCTCTTTATGGATCATTTATAAGCAGATCCCTGCAACTAGAAATGCCACCATTCATACTGAATTCCAACTTTTTAAAGTTGCTCTAGCTGATCATTGTCAGGAAATGAACAGATATAATCAGTCTTACCATTAACGGCTACAGGCTGCCTTTCCTCAAAAAACCACCTAATCAGTTCCTCATGTGACTTAAAAATAGGTGAGCTTGTATCCTGGAAGAGATATCAGAGAAAGGTTACCCTTAAAAGCTGCTGGCAGAAGACCTTATCAAGGACTCTATTGTCAGTACAGAAATTGATGACAAAGAATTCGTCTTTGGATGCATATTTCTCAACTAAAACAACCACAAAACCTATAAGAATTGGGATAACACCTATTAAGCATCCTAAACTGTTGTTCGTCACAGAGTTTTTGGAAGAGATTGGAACACAAATACAGGATATTTGGAAAATGCAGACAAAACCACAGAGAGTTCTGCATAAGACCGCTGGAAAATTACTCTACATGTCACACCTTCATTTGTAGTGCTTTAAAAAATAATTATGCCTTTGGTTATATGTTTGCTTTTTACTTTTTTAAAATTATATGCTTCTGACTTTGCCTCTTTTTTCATATTGTTAACAGTAGGACTTTCCTTAGGTTTAAGCTTTACTACCCTAATTTAATTTTCATAAGATATTGTTAGTTATCACTATTACAAATAATATTGGTGCTGTATTTCACTAACCTACCAGTACTGTAATGATATGTTTGTGTTTACACACAGATAAAGTAATGTTCTTGCTCTCCATAAGGGATGCATAAGGGCTATAATCGTGTCATTATGACACCAAGAAACAATATATTATAACTATAATAAGTTATTTGTGTCTCTTCTGAAACTTCTGGATTGTCTATGTGGGAGATTATACTCTTCAGTGTTTGGGTGTAAGAATAACTGTTTTGTGGAGTTAGAAGTTAGATCATGTCAACCTCTCACAAGGAATCTAAAGAGATAAAAATGTTTTGGGTGAAATAAATAATAACTATTGGAACAGATTTCTAAAAATATCAATTTAATCCATAGTAATGGCTATGGAACATTAAACATTGAAAAGGAAAGAGAAGAACTTGTTTTTCTAAAAGTTGTTAGCATATTACATGTCATAGACAGAGTGCTCCATGGATGTGATCTGACTCTGGGGGCTTAGGTTTTAGAAACCTTCCATCGTATATCAGAGATACTGTCTGTAGTAAATGGTGATCCCTTGATTTCTAGTTACCTGTGCAGTCTGTCTATTATCTGTCCATTACCCATCAAAGAAAAAGGCTCTCTGGAGCCTGCTTGATTGACACAGGACTCTTCAAAGAAGTCAACTATTTGTCCTAAATGAATGTCTTATTCTCTCTGGCAATAGCTATCCATGTGGGGATAAACAAATAAAATATGTTTTTGTGGGGAAAGAATAAGAAGTCATCACAAGGAAGAAACCTCAAGTTTCATGGAGATTCAGAATATCTCTGGGAAAAGAAATTTGTTTAATTACTTCCTATCAAATTTGATAGTTTAAATACTTAAGTAGCAGATGCTGTTTTAAAGTATGCCAAAGTTGTCTCCCGGTACAGTTTGCTGATCATTATTTTATGTATGAAAAAAAAAGCAATTTTAATGAATTGTGGAAGAATTTCACTGTTACTGGTTTTACATGAAGTTTCCTCTAGATAGTGTTAAACTTTTAAAGAGGAAAATGATTGCTAATAAACTATAATAATAACCTTCTGCATGTTTTATAACAGGAAAGAGCTTTGAGGGAATAGAATGGTCACCATTTCAGTGGTATCCATTATGCATTCATGGCCATCAATGCATGTTATTATAAAAGTTGAATTGTGACATTCACTATAAGGCTTCGTGGGAATATGAGCAGCTTGGATATAAAAGCTTAGGAATCATCAACTGCATCACAATTACCTATAAAGTAGAGGTTATAGAAATGTAAAAGAAATTGTCTCATCTTCTTCTATGCAAAACGCCTTTAAAAATCTTTCATATGGTTTGCAATTTTATCCTTTAATGAAATTCAGTAATACATTGAAAAAATTGGAGTATGTTCCACGGTCAAAAATCCCTGACTCCTCCAGGGTTCAGGAACTAGCCAAAAGCTATGCTTTCAAAATGTATACAATTCCTATCTCAGTTGGCATATTTTAGATCAGAAAACTCTCATGGTCAATGCAGTAATTGTCCATTAAGTCTTATTACATATGGTGTCTTTTCTCATCTCTGATAACATTACATGTGGAATCAGCCATATGGTCCAAGCAGCTGTCTAGATCTGCCATGGTGCGTGTCTGAGTCTGGCTCCACTGAAAGCCAGCACTTTCCTGTCACAGACTGTGTAGGTCAGGGCACACACCTAAGTGTGAGACAGGCTGTCTGCAGAACTCAAAGAAACCCATTGAGTAGTGTGCCTTTCTTCTTTATCGTGGAAGCTTTCTTTTTTTTTTTTTTAAGATTTTTGACGTGAACCATTTTTAAAGTCTTTGTTGTATTCATTACAAAATTGCTTCTTTTTTTTTTTTCAATTTTATTTTATTTTATTATTATTTTTTAAATTTTATTTTATTTTTAAACTTTACATAATTGTATTAGTTTTGCCAAATATCAAAATGAATCCATCACAGGTATACATGTGCTTCCCATCCTGAACCCTCCTCCCTCTCCTCCCCCATATACCATCCCTCTGGGTCGTCCCAGTGCACTAGCCCCAAGCATCCAGTATCGTGCATTGAACCTGGACTGGCATCTCGTTTCATACATGATATTTTACATGTTTCAATGCCATTCTCCCAAATGTTTTGGTTCTTCGACTGAAAAAGGCATGTGGGATCCTAGCTCCCAGACCAGGGATTGAACCCTCACTCCCTTCACTGGAAGGTGAAGTCTTCACCATGGGACCGCTAGGGAAGTTCCTTGATTAGTTTTAAAATAGGAGGTATTATGGGATTAAATGCAAAGATGCATGATACAGATGAAAAGTAGTGTTATCGTCACCAAGGTCTATTAGAGAGGTTACTCTGCTGCGGCTGCTAAGTCGCTTCAGTTGTGTCCGACTCTGTGCGACCCCATAGAGTTAAGGTATGGTAATAAGGAGAATGTACAGATTGAACTGGATATGTATATTGGGAAAAGATGGAGATGTTCAGACAGGGATAAAGGGACATGCACTGCAAGTTATTCTGGGCTAACTCGTCACACAGGGGAGAACCAGGGCATTTTACTCTAGGCATGTTCACACTCTTTGGACATAGCTGGGTCCAAAAGACCCTGTCGGAAGGAAATCTTTTGGGTATTTTTATGCACAATAACGTATGAAAAAGACATTTCAGTTCTTACTTCACACTAACTCATTCCATTACAGCAGACTTTTGCTTGACACAAAATTCATTTTGGCTTTTTACTTTAATGAAGATGTTACTTTTATGATTACAAAGGACCTAATTACCAAGTTTGTCATTCCTCTTCCCTAATTCCATTAGTAATCAACCAAATGTATTATTAATTAAAAGACCATTAGCATAATGAATTGTAACAAAACAGCAGTTCAGATAATATGAGCTATTTAAAACATTCACATGCTTAGAAAATGAACCTTTTTTAGATTATGAGAAGTTATGAG
This sequence comes from Bos mutus, assembly GCF_027580195.1. Taxonomy (NCBI): domain Eukaryota; kingdom Metazoa; phylum Chordata; class Mammalia; order Artiodactyla; family Bovidae; genus Bos; species Bos mutus. The sequence goes on along the minus strand of NC_091640.1, from coordinate 9,617,452 downwards.
CGGATAAGTCATGATTGACATCTGATTTTACCTGACAGATGTCACCAAATCTCGTAACATTTCTAACCCCACCATCCCCATGCCATCAATGATCCTTTATTAGCTCATACCCATGAATAATGTTCAATATATTTCCGGGACAAGTTTGCAAATTATTATATAATTTTACAAAAATATTTTAAAAATACACTACATTTATTATTAAACTTTGTTTACAAAGTGGTAAGTTATACCACAGATTGTCTATCATCAGTAAGTTTTAAGTCATTTAATTATTTTTAAGAAATTGTTCATGTAATTTTTTGTATGATGCAACTGTCACTAGAAAAGATGATCCTGTCTGAGGAGTAGGTTGATGTAGGTAAAGACGTTAAATTTTCCTAAAGACTCAGAAAACATGAAGTCTCTGTGCACAGAACAGTGCCTTCATCACCTGTGATGTAGTTTTCATTATGCTGAACCCTCTTTTAGGTTCTGCTAGAATAATAGCAGTGATGATATTTTGTGTAAATATACTTTGTGTAAATATACTTGAGTAATGCATTATATACCAAGTCACACACAAGAATATCACATTTGTGAGAGCTGTTTGCAACTAATTGTCTTAATTCGATATTTTTGTTCATATTTATACACAGAAACATCACTTTGTTAGTTTCAAGACAACTGGAATGAAAGAGCCTGAATATTTATTATCACCTATGTTGAATGCATATTCACATCATATTAGCTATTCTAGCAGTTTTTTCCTTCAGAATACTTTTTGCTCTTCTTTCAAGCATATTACATGTTCCCATTTTTATGTCTTCCACTTTTATTTATTATTTTTAAAGTCATATACTTATTATTTTGATTTGAATAGCTGAAACAGTACTTTTTTGTAAAGCAAAATACATAACTGACATTTTGAATGACAACTTTAAAGCTTAATTTAATTTCAAATATCTATTAGAAATTTCATATATACTAGAAAGTAAACTTTCTTAATTATTTATATAGTAAGATATAGTGGTATGGTAGGTAATGCCAAATTAATTATTCATTTTTTTTTTCTAAAATGTGACCAAAACTACAAACTCTATTCTGTCATTACATCATCAGAATCTATAAAAATCTAATAATGTTTTTATATGAACAGTTCTTATTGAAACATTTCTCTTGAGCCACACCAATACAGTTTCATATATTATTTTGGTTATTGTCTATTCTGGCCACTGGAATTAGACAAAAATAAGTGCAGTTTCTGGTCTTCTGTAAGGTTCAAAAGATTTACTTTTTTTCATACTTTTTAAGCAATAGTAATAATCTTTTAAAAAGTTACTTTTCTTTTATTCTGGGCTTTGGTTTTTAATATTTTATTTGAATTTCTACATTCACAAGAATATATAAATTGCATTTAGACAAAAATTACAACATTGTATTAGAAAAAAAAAAATTCCAACAATTTAGAAGTGGGAGCAGCGGGCTGTTTTGTGAATCATATACACCAAGGAGTCTCCTAAAGCAGTGTTGCTACAGAATGAGCCCCCAGAATATCCCTGCTCATGGGGACCCCACAGATACTCCTGTGATGGAGAACAGAACATGTGCTCTGATGGAGCTGAAACAGAAGGACCTTGGCAATCACGGAGAAATCTGGCACATGTTACCTTCAGCGGCAGCATTCACATGGGGACTTGTGTTGTTAATGTTTCTGCTTCCCGTAGGTTAATTCTATTGTCCTTAAGCATTGTGCTGTTGTTGTTTAGTTGCTAAGTCATATCTGACTTGTTTGCAACCCCATGGACTATAGTCCACCAGGCTCCTCTGTCCATGGGATTTCCCAGGCCAGAATACTGGAATGGGTTGCCATTTCCTTCTCCTAACCCAGAGATTGAATCCGCGTCTTCTGCTTTGGCAGATGGGATCTTTACCACTGAACCAGGAGCAAAGTCCACTTAAGCATAGACACGGGCTTATTTCAGAATTTTAACCCTTTAAAGAGCCATGTCAAAGTTTATTTCCCTATAGAAGAGGGGGTAGGTTAGTGTTTAAGGCTCAGGGATGATTTAATGGGGGTGACAGTGTGTATTTTGCTTCTTAACTGGTAACTTTTGTGGCTCAGATGGTAAAGAATCTGTTTCAAATGCGGGAGATCTGGGTTCAGTCCCTGGGTTGGGAAGATCCCCTGGCCAATCCCCTGGAATGAGAAAGGCTACTCATTTCAGTATTCTGGCCTGGAGAATTCCATGGACTTCATAGTCCATGGGGTCACGAAGAGTCGGACTTGACTGAGAGACTTTCACTCACTCACTTGAAAGGAGAGAAAGGAATATAAATATCATGTTTTATTTTCCAATCCAGCAAAACCAAATTTTTCTCCTCTTTATAATAACAATATCAATGTGAATATGTCAAAATGCACTTGGCATTAAAATATTTGTGTCAAAATAGCATATACCTTTAGGAAGTGTTGAGAGAGAAGATCTAACCAGTAGATCAGAGCCTAATAGCATCCTTGGAGTACACTGTCATGAATTCTGTAGATGAGTAATTACCAGGGTGGTGTCAAGGGAATATGGTTGTGGAAGTGGTGTTTTGGGGGGACTAATTTACTCCATAGCTAGGATTTGTTGTTTAGTATCTAAGTCATGTCCAACTCTGTGTGACCCCATGGGCTGTAGCCCGTCAGGCTCCTCTGTCCATGGGATTCTCCAGGCAAGAATACTGGAGTGGGTTGCCATTTCCTCCTCCAGGGGACCTTCCCAACCCAGGGATCAGATCCAAGTCTGTTACATCTCCTGCACTGGCAGATTCTCTACCACTGAGACACTGAGGAAGTCCTAGGATAGTTTTGAGTTTGAGAACATAAAGAAGAAGGTCAGTTGATCACCTATTATCATTATCCAGGATTAAAATAAGAAGTCATATAGGAGTGGAAATGAGAAGAGTGATTTCAAAGACAGAAAACATAGGATTATAAGAAGTATCATATATTGGAGATGAAAAGCAACAAGGACTATTAAATATAATATTCCAGTTTGTTTTCTCTCATATTAAAAAAAATATTCAAATGTAGGCAACCCAAGGCTGGTAGAGTTAGTTGCTTAATGTCCTTGCCAGGAATTTTGGTTCACATCTGCTTTCCAGATAGAAAGAAGAGGGAAGGAGGGGGCGGGGAAAGTTAGAACAAGGAGCATTGGTGCCATTTATCAACAAAAGAAAATAATTACGCAAATATTCTTCAGGTTTCCCCTTAGGTCTCATTCATTAGAACTACATGCATGCCCACTAATTCCTGTGCCCATTGATCACACCAACCTGCTCCCTTTCTCCTGGCATCTGGTGGTGGGGGTGGCCAGAACCACCAGGAGACTGAGAGTTGGAAGTGCTTACTTCCTGCCTCTCCCAGCGGGGCCACAGTCTGCCAGTGAAGAAGTCGGCTTGCAGAGGCCACAGCCCACATCAAGCAGCCCTCTCCTATGGCTCGGCTCTCACAGATACAGGCAATCTCCCTCCCCTCTTACCCCTTTAAGTATCTCTCACTGGTTTTTCTTGGGCTTCCCAAGTGGTGCTAATGGTAAAGAATTTGCCTGCCAATGCAGGAGACCCAGAAGATGCAGGTTCAATCCCTGGGTTGAGCAGATGCCCGGAAGAGGACATGGCAACCCACTCCGGTATTCTTGCCAAGGAAATCCATGGATAGAGGAGCCTGGAGGGCTATAGTCCATAGGGCCACAAAGAGTTGGACATGACTGAACACACACGCACACACAAACACACTGGTTTCTCTTAACCCAGCCCACACCTTTGTAAACAGTTCCTTCATTTCTTTAATCACTGCTTTTGTGAGCGCTACTCGTTTCCTACTGAAACTCAAGCTAATGTATGGGGACACAAATAAAATCAATTAGAAAAGTTGTTTCTGAATAAAACTGGGGAAAAAGAAATCAGTGGATCTTGAGTAGGAAGGTAGATAATAAAAAAAATAATTAGCTGCTTAATAAAAAAAATTTTAAATTCTCAAATTTGCATGAAAAATATGACCTAAGAAAAATTTTAAACAATAAATTATTCTTATGTGAAGGTGAATGGCAAGCATTATGATTTTTAAAGACTTAGATATAAAAGGGACCAGAAAATATGGCATCAGTGTGTTCATCCTTTTGACTGCAAGGAGATCCAATCAGTCCATCCTAAAGGAAATCAGTCCTGAATATTCATTGGAAGGACTGATGCTTAGCTTTAAGCCAACTTTTTCACTTTCATTGAGGCTTTTTAGTTCCTCTTCACTTTCTGCCATAAGAGTGGTGTCATCTGCATATCTGAGGTTATTGATATTTCTCTTGGAAATCTTGATTCCAGCTTGTGTTTCTTCCAGTCCAGCGTTTCTCATGATGTACTCTGCATATAAGTTAAATAAACAGGCTGACAATATACAGCCTTGACGAACTCCTTTTCCTATTTGGAACCAGTCTGTTGTTCCATGTCCAATTCTAACTGTTGCTTCCTGATCTGCATACAAATTTCTCAAGAGGCAGGTCAGGTGGTCTGGTATTCCCATCTCTTTCAGAATTTTCCACAGTTTATTGTGATCCACACAGTCAAAGGCTTTGGCATAGTCAATAAAGCAGAAATAGATGTTTTTCTGGAACTCTCTTGCTTTTTCCATGATCCAGTGGAAATAGATGGGGAAATGGATGGGGAAAGAGTGGAAACAGTGTCAGACTTTATTTTTCTGGGCTCCAAAATCACTACAGATGGTGACTGCAGCCATGAAATTAAAAGACGTTTACTCCTTGGAAGGAAAGTTATGACCAACCTAGATAGCATATTGAAAAGCAGAGACATTACTTTGCCAACAAAGGTTTGTCTAGTCAAGGCTATGGTTTTTCCCGTGGTCATGTATGGATGTGAGAGTTGGACTGTGAAGAAGGCTGAGCGCCGAAGAATTGATGCTTTTGAACTGTGGTGTTGGAGAAGACTCTTGAGAGTCCCTTGGACTGCAAGGAGATCCAACTAGTCCATTGTGAAGGGCTGTATATATTGTGGGATTTGAAATCAGTTAATATATATATAATTGAAACTAAATAAAATGTCAGAAATTTTCTGAAAAAATCACATTTTACTTTTGTTCAAATAATATATCAAAACAATGAAAGTTACTTTTGAAAAATCATTCAGAAGTTAAGTATTTCCGGTACTGTTTACCACAAATTTGGGGGAGTTATAGTTGAATCTGATAATTAATGAATAATAAAATGAATCACTTCAAAAAAATAAACAATAGTGACAAAGTAGAATTTATCACAAAATATATCCTCCAAGACATCCAGGGAGAAAAATCTAACAAGGAATGGAAGGACAGGATGTTCATCAAAAGCAAAAAGAATAAATTGTAGGTAACAGAACTAGAACTAACCTGAATATTTAAGTTCTAACAATAACTAAAAATAAAACAACCTGTTTGTTGTTTGTTTTCCTCAAAAAACAAACAAGTAAGAAACTGAAAATCCTAAATTTCCTGCAAGTTTCGATGACACTAAATAGCAGAAGTAACTTTATAGGCAAATTAAAACAGGCAAGTGCAAATAAAATTCAAGGCAAAAGTCATTAAGTGGTACAGAATTAGTCATTTCCTGTAAGTAGAAAGAACTTTCCTAATACAATCACATTTATACCAAAAGTGTTTTAGACAAATGAAACTGAAAGAAAAATGAAAATTCCAAACTGTTCAAACTTTAAAGAAGGCCTTGACATAAATTCAGAAGCTGTAGGATATAGGACAACTTGGGTCATGTAGCCTGCATACGTGCTAAGTCGTTCAGTCGTGTCCAACTCTTTTTGACCCCCATGGACTTTGGCCCACCAGGCTCCTCTGTCCATGGGATTCTCCAGGCAAGAATACTGGAGTGGGTTGCCATTTCCTTCTTTCGGGGATCTTCGCCACCCACAGATTGGACCCAAGTCTGTTACGTCTCCTGAATTAGCAGGTGGGTTCTTTACTGCTAGTGCCACCTGGGAAGCCCTTCATCCCTGTCATGTAGGCTTAACATGTGAAATTCTTAGAAGTGTGAATATTAATTTTATGTACTATGCATTATATCTATACTATATAAGAGTATGTGTGTTAACAAAATACATATTTAATTTTTATAACAGGACACTAACAGAAAATTCTTGTACTAAATGACCTCTAGCTCCCTTCCTGATGCCTCTACTGATAAGTTACTCCCTAAATGCACATGAGTGTCTTTCTCCCCCACCTTCCTTTTTTTTTTTTTTGAAACTGCATCATGTCTCTCAGGCCACTAGAGTACATCTGAAAAAAATTATTGCTTCAGTGCCTCCTCACAGAAGGTAGTTTTGAGTCTTACTTCCTATATTATATTCTGGGCAACTGCCAGAAAATTACAAGACACTTTCCTTGTAGTATTTCGTCATTTTAGGCATCCAGTCTCAGCTGAAAATCCAAAGAGAAAATGGAAAAAGACTCAAATTGCTTAACAGTGAGGAATTTATAAAACTTTAGGTAAAAGTTAATTCCCAAAACTCTCATAAGAGCATGGGCACAACAGTGATGCCTTTTCTATAGGTTGTTGGCAAAATAATTTGGTCTATTTTGAGTCTCATTTTTAATTAAACAACCAGGTTTTTTTGATCTAAATGGTCCATTAAATAAAATGCATTAGGAAAAGTATTGAAAACCCTAATAAAAATCACTTTATAAGAACGCACCTTTTCATTATCTGCAGAACTTCCCTCGTCACTTAGTTCCTGGGCGGAATTTTCTGTTTCTTAGCATTGCAGTATTAGAATAAAAATATGCTAGAGCAATGCATCTAAGTGTGGCAATTGCCATGAGTCACTGCAATTGTGAAGTCTCCTTCCAACAAAATCAAATACAAAATGAATCAAGAATTATGTAGTTATGTGTAATTATGGCATTGAAAATAAATTATTGTTGTTGTTTAGTCACTAAGTCATGTCTGACTCTTTTGAGACCTCCATGGACTCTAGGTTGCCAGGCTTCTCTATCCATAGGATTTCCAGGAAAGAATAACAGAGTGGGTTGTTGTTTCCTTCTCCAGGGGATGTTCCCGACCTAAGGATGGAACATGCATCTCCTGTACTGCAAGCAGATTCTTTACCACTGAACCACCTGGGGGGCTCAAAATATATTACACCATACAATTAATTTTCCCCTCGGATTTTCCTTTCTGTTTGGATATTATTTTGAGATATGGACCTTGAGGGCAGTATGCTAAGTGAAATAAGTCAGAAAAAGACAATTATTTCACTTATTTGCAGAATCTAGAAAACAAAACAAAGCTCATAGACACAGAGAACAGATTGGCGGTTGACAGAGGACAAAGAGATTAGGGGTGTGGATGAAATGAGTACAAACTTCCAGTTATAAAATAAGTAAGCATACTTAAATTAGAAGGTATAATGGGTTCCAGTTATAAAATAAGTAAGGATGTGATGTACAGCCTGGGGACCATAGTCAATAATATTATATTGAAAATTTGAAAGTTGCTAAGAAAGTAAATCTTAAAATTTCTCATCATATATATACACATATATACACACATATAGATTTGCTTTTCTTTCTATACTTTGCTTGAATATGATCCTGCTCTGTCAAAGGACTATGAAAGATCCAAACTCTTATTTGGGCTGTAAATCAATCACACAAATAAATTTACTTATTCTGTGTTCCAGATTTCAGGGAAATATCTTTGGCTGAAAGGCAGGCATAGATCGCATAAATATTAAGTGCTGAAGAAGGCAGGTGCAATTTGTCTTAACAGCCTAATGGAGAGAGCAGACAGCATTGCTTAAAGAAACTCAGGAAACAGAAATGCTTCATGTAGATCGCAGTTGCTCTGGGACTTGGAGAATAATTAGGAAGTCTCTGGGTAGTAAGGGGGAGAAAGAGCGCTTCTCCTTTTAACTAATTTCAAGAATTAAAAGGAGAACAAGTAAGAAACCTGGAAAACCCAAGTACAGCAACGGAAAGGTAGCAGCTTCAGTTAGTTGCCATGGAAGAATCCACTTTTATCAGGATTGCTCTACCCCCAGCGGAATTAGTGGCCATGGAAGAACTTAGCTTCTATCAGGTTAGGCTACCGCTGATGATACACTGAGTTTTTTATTTGATTAACAGTCTTTAAATAATAGTTGCTTCTTGATTATGTCAAGACTGTTGTTAAATCTATTTTCAATTAGCTGATACTCTGATATATTGTGCCTAATGATTGTAAAAAGACATTTTTACTTTTTTCTCTAATTAAAAAGCTGTCTAATCTTGATGGTTACCAAGTTATTTAAGAGGTTTGCCTACCTACTCGTTAAGTTGTAACCTCCCAAGGAGTCCTTATAAAGACATTAATTATACCATAAAAAGCTGTATTCAGTTTTAATTACATTAGCACATATTTCTTCCCCTGTCATTTTGCTGATAATAATCCCTGAAGTACAAGCAATCAACCAGTTATCTGGACATTTGGGAAAAACTACACAGGAGAATACATCATTGGTGGTAAGTAGCATAAGTAACATCAGCGGCTAGAAGAAATACCCCTCAGATCAGTGACTTACTCACATGACAGATGAGTGCAGATTCGTGCCTCTCCCCCAGTGACAGAGAGTCAGTGCTTGTTCATTCTGTCACTCTGCCATCTTGAAGTCTTTCACTTACCGTTGCAAGGATGAGATAAAGAGAGAAAGAGAACATAGGGATTTTGCAGGACATCATTTCTGTGATGTTCTGGACCATTTGCAGGCATGGTCCAAACTCAGTTACATTGCTCATACTTTATTTTATGGGAAGTTAGGGATGTTGAGAGATGTGGTCTGATCAGATTAATGAAATAGAAAAGATAAACATCTAGCCAGTCTCCACCACACTTGCCTAAAGGATTAAAAGGAATAATCAATTCTTCTCCCTCTCTTTAACACACACACACACACACACACACACGAGAAAGTAATTTTAACAGTGGAGACAATGGAATAGGGGATTAGTGGTTCCAGAATTTATATTAGAAGGGTTTAGAAGATGCATATTTCTTAAAAACAGGTGCCAGAGCTTCCATTCACACTATTTATTTAACAAACAAACTTTTAAAAACCTGTTGATGTGTCTTGAAGTGGAGGTTGGGAACTAGATTTAACATTTTTGACTTGCTTATCAAACATCCTTTCTTAATCCTTTTCCCCTTTTCCTATCTCCCTAAGGAGATAAAATGATAAATTCTCCTATTTCTACACTCTCTTGGCTAAAAATGTTCACATGTTACATTTCTCTTCAATGAGACATAATAAAAATTCTGCTAGAATATTCTTGGGAAGATTTTGCTTTCCTGGTAAAAAGATTGAAATATCTGTGGCCATCACTTTCTTTATCCCTTCTGCCCTGAGGGTGGATGTAATGTTTTAACACTGGCAGCCATTTTGTTACCATGAGACTACCAGAGCTACCACTCTAACATCATGGAACTGAATCACAACTAGTATCTACCTTTCTCTCAAGACTTTTTATTATCTTAGAAAAAATAAATCCATATTTATTAAACCTACTGCTTGAAATGTGGGTTTATGTGAAGCTGGAAGCATTCCTAGTTCTGGAAAGTTCTTTCCTAGTTGAGAAAGCAAGCTCAATATTTCAAGCCATGACTTTGTTTCTCCCATTGTTTATGAAAACACCAATGGCATGGATCTGAGGCCTGACCCTGGGAGGTTATGAGAGAATCGGCATGGGTTTAAAGACAAATTTTTAAATAAAATAGGGAAGACTATTCTTTTGGTTTTCATGTTTCTCTCTTCATACATAACTTTGTGATTTTGCATATTTAAATGGTCTATTGCTGTTGTTTTTCAGTCACTAACTCATGTCTGACTCTTAACAATCTCATGGACTGCAGCATGCCAGGCTCCTCTGTCCTTCACTATCTTCCAGAGTTTTCTCAGATCTATGTCCATTGAGTTGATGGTCTAAATTCTGGACTATTAAAAATTAAATTACAAATAATGAATCTATTAAAATTTAATTCATCTATAGTGAAAACAATGTGATTTCTGCTATGCAACATTGCTTAACATTTCCAAGTGTTCATCAGTTTGGATCTTGGGTAACTAATTGTATGCTTATTTCTGTTGTTGTTCAGTTGCTCAGTCCTATCTGTACAAATGATGTCACATTAACTTGTGGTTATATACTGGATACTTGACGTATGTGATTACTCACGCCGTAGTATTCTTAATTATAAACAAATTCCATTAACTCAGACTTAACTTCTTAAGAATATGTGGTACAATACAAAACCTAACTAGCCAAAATTTAACTTTCCACCATCAGTAAATAAGAGGCACTTACTCAGCTAGTGGAAAATATTTTAAAAAAATGTTTCTTAAGAACTACATGAATTCAATGCCTAAGACATAGAACTTTAACACAAGCAAACACTGATTATACTGGTGATTTGAAATCCTCATTACAGATGTCTTCATCAAACATCAAAATTGCTTAACCTAGTTCAAATTACTACCATGATTCCCAGTTTTCCCTTTAAAATGTCACTGCAAACAGCAGAGGGAAGCAGATGTTGGCTGGGAGGAGGGAGGTTGAAGGGAGTCCTCCCTGCGTGTGTTCTGTGTAGCTTGATTTTACTGTTGTCTGCTACCAGATGGTGCTCCTTCACTGATGAAAAGAAATCCAGAGGACCAAAGGAAACCACCACTAATGAATGAATTAAGGTGGAAAAGGGAGAAGTAGGCTCCTCTGAAATGCGTTTACAGAAATACAATAGGTGAGAAAGAGGCTGTTTTCTGTGTGGCATTCAAAAACATCATTATCCTAGAAGAAAATTATCATATTTTTAAAGACTTCCTTTGAAAGAAAGAAAAAAAAATCAACATACCTTTACAAAGAAAACACAATTATGGTACCCAAATGTGTATTTGATTGGGAACTAGAATACTACTCACTCTAAATATTTAGAAGTTCAGAAAATGGGAGGATCGATAAAAGAAATTTTTATGAAAGAAGTTAATGCATATGTGGAACATCAGAAAATGACTTGGTCTTTGAACAAAGGCTAAATATTGAAAAGATCTAAGTGCTTTGCACTTGATAATATTAAGCTTAACATATTTTACATTTTTACTTTCTAAGTAATTTAAACTGGCCTTGCTTCATAATTTCCCCAAATATACATATGTCCTTTTTCTAAGAGGGCTACTATTGGCAAAACTTTGTTTAAAAAATTAGGTATAATAGCAATTGTTTATTGAAATGCACTGGAAAAAAAGTAAGTGTATAGATGGAAAAGATTAATAATTTATGGACTTAAACTAAATTGTAAAAGTACATAGTTTTGAACTACATGGAAACACATGTAGACTCTTTAACATGTCCTTTGTATCTGTCATCTTTAGAAACAACAATGTGTATTAGTATTCTCATTTTACAGATGACAAAACTATGGCTCAAAAGGCTAAGTAATTTGCCCCAAGTCATGCTGCAAATAAATCAAATATTAAAATTTAGAAGTGCTGACTCCCAAGACCCAGACTACACAGTGCGGCTGAAATGTCACTGCAGTGATGTGGGTTGCATAACGCCTTCCCCCATGCCAATCACAGTCTTTCTCTCTGCACTCAGAGCCATGATAGCATTCTAGTCCCCATTTTATCCACGTAGCCTCCCACCAGTCTGTGAGTTCTTTGTGTCTACCTGAAAATCTGTGTCTAGGGTATATTATCTCAAAAATTATTTTAATGATGATTATAAACAGCAAAGCCCCAGGTTGTAGTGACAGGATCTTGGTTTTCAGCCAGAATGATTCAAATGATATTGTGGGTTGAATTGAAAACTCAGCTGAAGCACTTTTAATGATGTATCATTTTACTTAAACAAGGGTACCCTATTAATCTCTCAAATAACTCATGTAGTCTTTTTTTTTTTTCTTCTCCATGCATAAAAGTTTATCTCAGATGGAGAAAAGTCACATTGCTGTAAAACCCATTTCTTCCCATCCCTTTCCTATTGATGTAGGAAATAGGAGATAGATGGGCTTCAGGTTAAGGAGATAGATGGGCTTCAGGTTAAACAGTTACAACCAGCCTCCTGCTTGCATTTCCTGAGACAAGAGATAGGTGAGCCCCAGTTGAGGCATTTATAATCAGCCTCCCATTTGCCCTCCAAATTGGAAGTAACAACAGAAACGGGGTAAAAAGCCAGTGTTTGTCTCTCGTAAACACCTTAAGGTAATAGTCACGGTAAGGACAAAGAGGGGTAAAACCCTGTTTGAGTAAAGGGTTAAGGGATCTCCACTCACCTCTCTTTTGGAACAAGGGAGACACTACACATGCGCAGAAATCCTCCTTGGGGGTCAAGTGTCAAGGGATAATGCTAGGCCATAAGGAGGCGTGCTCCTCCCAGAAGCCTTCACTTTGAGATCCATCTTGGTTAAGAGGTGCCTGTGCATCCCAAGAGGGTCAGATGTGGGAAAAGAAACCAGATAATTGGCCTGAAGGAAGACAACAGCTGGAAGAAGTGACCTATGTAAATGACTTAACTGTCTCTTTACAGCAGTCCTTCTCACGCTTTCTCTCCAGGTGTTCATCTCTGCCTTGCTTCTGTCTTAACTAAACAAACCATTTCTCTGTGTGCTCTCCCACTTGTTGTGATATGTCTCTAATAATAAACTTTATATCTGCATTTATGTTTTCTGCCTTTGTGATGGATGCCTTTTTCACTGGGGGCAAAGACCAAGAAAAAAATAGCTTCTAGCCTCTAGTCCTTGCTGGTCTGGTGGCAAGGATTCCTGGTTCTCACCCAGCTTCAGTTCCTGAACAGGGAATTAAGATCCCACTTCACGCCACCACCCACTGCTGCCTGGCTGAGACCACTAACAGGCAATCAAGATTTGACTGTTTCATATTAGAATCATTTCATATTACTCTGTAACTAGATAGATAAAAAGTCAATATCTTACAAAAAATCCATGAACAGTAAAAATGACACATATTTCAAGATTAGTTTCTGTGGGGAATTCCCAGGTGGCGCTAGTGTAAACAACCTACCTATGTATCTTGAACATAGTTCAGACATTTTAGAAATAGAATTGGGCTTAAGAATCAGTATGCTGAGCTCAAGTCCTAAATATTTCTAACTATGAGACATGAAAAAAAAAAAAAAGACTCTGAGTTGTTCTTTATTTTACCAGGAGCACATAATAGTTTAAAATGTACCTCCTGTTGTTCTAAGAACTTTATGTGTTCAACTCAACTGAACTTTACAATAACTTTATGGTAGGTTATATTATTATAATCCTTGTACTGCTGGAGGAAACTGAGTCAGAGAGAAGTTAAGTAACTGGCCTGAAGAAATTCGCTGTAGAGACAGGATTTGAACTCAGGAAATCTGGCTCCTACCAAATGGAAATGACTTCCTATCTTGATGTGAAGATTCATTTACCCTTTGCCTCAACAAACCTTTGCTTAATTCTTGAGATATGCATGGTCCCAGCCTTGGTGTCAAACAGCAGTGATTCCAGAGGACAAAGATCTTTTATCATACACCTTATACACAGATTCCTTGTTTTATTGGAAACGTACTTTGCAACCTGTGGATTCTGGTGGAAAGAAAAACAGGTATTAGTAACATATTTATAAATATTCAGATTATTTTTTAATTGTTCCTCTCAATATTTTCCATGCTTTAAACCAAAATTCTGTTTGTTTATTCCAAAAATATATGTAAAGCAGCTGCTACCAAAATAAATAGTTTTAAAATGAAAGCTATTTGAACAAGTGGAGGAGCAGATTATTTGGAAAATTACTTCTTACAGTTCAGTTTATTGGGATAGGCCTTGCCTGTTTCCTGACAAACATATTTCTGGATAGTTATAATATGGTATAACGTTATCAACTTTCTTTTTAAAGTGTTCGTCAGTCACACAGTTGTGTCCAACTCTTTTGCAAGCCCATGGACTGTAGCCCACCAGGTTCCTCTGTCCATGGAACTCTCCAGGCAGGAATGCTGGAGTGGGGTGCCATTTCCTTCTCCAGGGGATCTTCCTGACCAAGGGAGGGAACCCAAGTCTTCTGCACTGCAGGCAGTTTCTTTACCATCTGAGTCACCAGGGAAGACTTAGTAACTGACTCTAGTAAGTTTCTAAAGATTTGTCTTTATGCTCAAATGTAAATGCTAGTTTGTCTTTATCCACAACTGTTTTTGACAGATTGAATTGAATAGATAGATTGTATTTCCAATGAAGTGACTGGTCTTTGGGTGGAAAGGGGAGTGCTTCCTACCCTCTGTGGTGAGCCCACCTGGAGGGGCTTTGTGCTGGTCACTGCTGCCCTGTTTCTTCTCCCGGTGGGTGACATTACTGGTGGTGTGTCTAACTGGCCCATAGCCCACACTCCTGTTGCCCCTAACAGTAGATGCTCTAATCTCCTCCCCCATGCTGAGAGTACCGTCAGGGTTGATTCCCATGGGAGGCTTCCAGCACCACTTGGGACCTTTGGGAAAACTCTGCCTATATCCAGTCTAAAGGATCAGGGACCCCGTTTCCCCCATGGTCCTCCAGCCTAGTCATTCTCACTGATAAAAGCTTCCATTTCAATCTTTAGTCACCTGTTCCTCTATTTAGGAATGTGTTAGTCTATATGGCAAAGAAGAACTAAGGTTTCATATTGAATTAATGTTGCCAGTCAGCTGACTTTGGGATTGGGGATTTTTATATATTATTTGGGTGGGTTTGGTATAATCACAAGGATCCTCAAAAGAGGATCAAAAAAGGCTGAGAGAGGAGGGAGATGTGAAGAGATGGCAATGTGAGAAGCTTATGGTTCAGAGTCTCTACAGATGAAGAAATGAAGATATAAGTCAGAGAACAACAGTGCCCTCTAGAAGCTTGAACATCCACAGAAACATATTCTCTTCTGGAGACTCCAGAAAGAAATACAGATCTACACATAAATTTATTTCATCCAGTGAGACCTATGTCTGATTTCTGATCTCTGTAATTGAAAGATAGTAAATGTGTGTTTTCTTAAGCCACCAAGTTAATGGTAATTTGTTACAGCACCCACAATAACCTTATACATACATATATAATCAAACTTTTATGAAAGCACAAAGAAGCCTGTACCCAGTCCTCCTTGGATTTTAGCAAATATTGTCCATAAGCAAAAGTCAATCACGAGCAGAAATTTTCTATCATTTTAGGTATGATTTTATTAAGATTTTCACAGTTATAAGCCTCCTGGCCATTATTTAGATTAAAATATTTAAATTCAAGTGGCAGCAGTCTATAGATGGGTAATTTTTGCATCTCATGTATCCTCTGGTTTTCTACATGAGGTGATTTTATGTATAAACTACATGCAAATAAAAGCAATTTGGGCACATCTTTTAAAAAATGTTTAAATAAACATTATGATTTAACAAACTCTGCTAAGAACTGTCAAAAGAAGTAAGAAACATGAACACTTTTAAATACTACGTGTGAAGTAGTTTCTCCTAGCGTGAAGTCAAATGTATTAGTGACTCAGCACTGTGACAGCCAGCACACTGGAGATTAGCTCTTTAAAGTACAGAGACAGACTAGGAAATTAATGGTATTTTGTCTCAGATTCAATCTAAATGTCTGCATAGAAAATACTGGAATAATATTTCTTAGCAGATAGTCACATTTTCAAATTTGGTAAGGAATGCTAATTTTACTTTAAAATCTCCTGTATAGCTTCACTAACTGATCAGGGTGCCAAAAATAGTTTTGCCCTGTACCAGAGTATTTGAATTTTTTAAATCATCTTAATACTTCCATGCCTGGCAGGAAGTATTCACACATACTTACTTCAATGACTTTTGATTTTGTACGTTTGTGAAAAATGGCTTCCTGAGTAGTTCACAGTAAAGTATCTGTCTGCAATGCAGGAGACCCAGGTTCGATCCCTGGGTCGAGAAGACCCCCTGGAGAAGGAAATGGCAACCCACCCTACTATTCTTGCCTGGAGAATCTCATGGACAGAGGAGCCTGGCGGGATATGGTCTGTGGGGTTGCAAAGAGTCAGACACGACTGAGTGACTAACACACACACACACACCACCACCAAACACAAATGTGTTTTGCATTTTATTTAGAATATTTTAAATTTTATTTTTCATCAAATATCCATACCAGAAAAAAAGATGAACTCCATTTCTTTTATCAAAGTATAACTTTAATTAATCTTTCATAAGATTAATGGCCGAAACTCACTGATGATGAAGGATTGAAGATAAATTTTTAAAATATAGAATCATCTACTTTATGTTAAAAATGAATTCAGTAAGTTTACTGAATTTACTTCAAATTCTTGTCTTCCAATCCACTCAGTATACCTGTCTCTGAGACAGGCTTCTCTGAGTGCTGTGAAATCAAAACTGAGGTTAACCTGTATGAGTGGTGATGTTATTTATCCAATCTAAATTAGATCAGTTAACAAGCAAAATGTAAGTTCATCTGTCACATGAAAAAACATTATTGACAAACAGAATTGATTCAAAATGTCCAGTCAGCAGTTCAGTGTAGGGATTGTTATTTCAACAACAACCCTTATTTGGTGAAAGTTGAAGAACAACAAAAAGTGACAACTGTAAAAATATTTCCTATGTTAATTACCTATGTGCACAATTTCAATGAATAACGTATATAGTTTTTGCAACAGTTTTATTTTCCTATCTATTTGATTGGATTATTGAAATGTGGTCTTACGTCTTTTGAGTCTAGTAATAAAATGGTTCTGATTTCATTTCTCTTGTATTTATCATTTTTCTAGAGATTTTTTTTATATTTCATTCTTATTGTATTATATAAAAACACAGATACCTGACAAATGGAAATTAAAAAGCAAAACTGTCCCTTACCACAGATGCTTTGAGAAATACTGCTATGAAACCCACCCCATATTAAAGATAAGGAAAATAAGCCAAAAGAAGATTAATGGTTTCTCACAGAAAAATCAAGTTGTATTGCAGCTAGATGCCCAAAGAATGCTAATAAATATTAAACTGCAAAGTGGAATAGTCTCTAGCAGATTTCTACAGTGTGTGTTGGCTCTTATCCCTATCTTGTTAAAAATTTGATTAATACCCAGGAGAAAGACAGATAAAGGGCATAGCTTTAAGATGTGTAGATGGCAGCAAGCTGGAAGTGATAACTAAAGCAATAGAAACAAAATCAAGAAAGAGGAAAAAGAAATAGTTTTGACCATCTGGTATGCTGTGTAGAAACTCAGACAAAAATTTATAGAAACTGAGCAGAAGTCTGGTACTTCTCAAAACTCAGTGGTATAATTTCAGAAAAGAGGAAACTTCCTTTGCAGTAGTTCCTTTAAAAAATCTGGAGATTTGGACATATATATACATTTTGATTAGCAGGATGAGATTCCTAAAAATGCTAACAGAGAAACGCTTGGTTTGCAGAATAGAAAGTTAATGCTAGATGTTATATTCCTCCACCCTCCTGGGTTAAAAGGCAATTTCAAACAATATTTTTATTTCTGCCTTTGTCAGATGAAAAGGATGCCCTCCATCACAATCAGTTCTCAATTTGCCCAAGTCTTAAATCTAATGGCCAAGGGGTTCATACATAAAGCCACACAACAGGCAAGGCCTAGTTCTTGCTTCTCAATTTTAAGTGAATATTTTTGCAGAGAAATTGTCTCATGATTGTTAACCATAGTTTGAAAATTTTACTATTAAAACATGTCTGTCTATATCATGGGATAGTCTATGGCATTTTTACCTCCTTTAGTAATGAGGCTTTAAAGAAATTCTACCTGGAGAAGGAAATGGCAACCCACTCCAATATTCTTGCCTGGGAAATCTCATGGACAGAGGACCCTGGTGGGCTACAGTTCATGGCACTGCAGAAGAGTCAGACACAATTTAGCAACTAAACAACAAAGTGTTTCATGTAGATGGATTCTTAAAAAAAAAGGAAAGAAACTTAAGGAAATTTGGAGTGTGCACTAGGCAGCTCCAAGGAATACCCACTTCCCTGCCTCCAGGTCCCCATTTCTCATCTGAGGATAATCACAGGACTGCATTCCCTCCTATGCTCATATTATTGGCTTTTCTTTCACTCCTTGAGTATACAAGGTTCCATCTGTTTGATTACTTTTCTACATAAAGAACATCCCCTTATCCTTTCTTGTAGCTCACATGGGTTGGTGATACAGTTTATCAAGTTTGTGCATAACACAATGTCTTTATTTTTTCCTGAGCTACCTATTGACTGTATAGAGACATCTGGGTTGAAAGGTTGTTGCGTTCATTCAGCACTATAAAGACATTGGTGCAATATCCTCTAAATTCTATTTTTTTGTTAATGTATTTTTTATTGAAGGATAATGCTTTATAGAATTTTGCTGTTTTCTGTCAAATCTCAATTCTATTGTTTTTAATCAGGAGTTATTTGAATTATTTCCCAGTGTATACACGACGCCACTTTGCTCTCACGGTATTTAGATGCTCTGTTGTCTTTGATTTATAGTATTTTGACTATGGTGTGTCTTGGCATAGTTTTCTTCACATTTAACATACTTGAGGTTTTTTGAGCTCACAGAATATAAATTTGCATCTTGCCACAAATTTGAGGATATGTCAGTTATTATTCTTTGACTATATTTAGTCCTATTTTTTTCTCTCCTTATAGGACTCCAAATATGTGTGTGTTATTGCTTCCAAATATTACTAATATCTTCTTTAGTCTTTAAATAATTTCTACGGCTCTGTCAAGCTCACAGTGTTTGCTATCTCCATTTTGTTGTATCACCATCAAGCATGTTTATTGTTTTTTTTAAAGATTTCAAATATTGTGCTTTTTAGCTATGGAATTTTCCTTCTTATTTTATATTTCTCAATGGAAATATTCTCTTTTTCAGCTATTGCAAATTAAGCTTCCTTTATGCCATAAAGCATGGTTATAACAGCTGCTTTAAAATCTTAGTCTGTTAATTCAAAAATCTGTGTCTTCTAGGAGTCAGTCTCAAAAAATTGTCTTTAATTTCAAATATAGGTCACATTTCTCTGTTTCTTTAAAATGTTGTGTGATTTTAAACTGTGTCCTGTGTGCTATGAAAAGCATTTTGTTGGAGAATTTGTATTCTGTTATTTTACCCTAAAGAGATATTTTTATTTTGTTTTGGTTTTAATAGGCAACTAGTTCAACTGTTCTCAAAATGAAAACTCAGTCTTTTGAGTAGCAGGTATTAAAATTAAAAGCAAAATGAAGACCAGACTTGAGAATTTCCTGAGAAGACAAAACCATTTAAGTCATATAAGCAAAACTAAGTCTATTTCATGAGCACAAAAGAAAAAGCTTAGGTTATTTCTTGCAAATGCATCTGATAATCATAAAAGAAACTTACACCATCTTCCTAAAAATAATATGAAGTAATCACTCTTAAGCAACCCCTTGCCAACCAGAAACCCCCACTGTAATCTCTCCAAAGGGCAAACAACTTCTTTGTTTTCACTTTGTAAGTCATCCTTGTAACTTAATGAAGGCCCTTTTGAAAGCTCCAGGTTTGCAAACGTATATGCATGATAATATAAGTAATGCTCAAAATTCTCCATGCCAGGTTTCAACAATACATGAACCATGAACTTCCAGATGTTCAAGCTGGATTTAGAAAAGGCAGAGGAATCAGAGATCAAATTGCCAACAACCGCTAGGTCATCGAAAAAGCAAGAGAGTTCCAGAAAAAAACATCTATTTCTGCTTCATTGACTATGCCAAAGCCTTTGACTGTGTGGATCACAATCAACTGTGGAAAATTCTGAAAGAGATGGGAATACCAGAACACCTGACCTGCCTCTTGAGAAATCTGTATGCAGGTCAGGAAGCAACAGTTAGAACTGGACATGGAACAACAGACTGGTTCCAAATAGGAAAAGGAGTACGTCAAGGCTGTACCTTGTCACCCTGCTTATTTAACTTATATGCAGAGTACATCATGAGAAATGCTGGGCTGGATGAAGCATAAGCTGGAATCAAGATTGCCGGGAGCAATATCAATAACCTCAGATATGCAGATGACACCACTCTTATGGCAGAAAGTGAAGAAGAACTGAAGAGCCTCTTGATGAAAGTGAAGGGAGTGAAAAAGTGAAAGAGTGAAAAAGTTAAAGCTCACCATTCAAAAAGCAAAGATCATGGCGTCTGGTCCCATAAATTCATGGCAAATAATGGGGAAACAGTGGAAACAATGAGAGTCTTTATTTTGGGGGGCTCCAAAATCACTGCAGATGGTGACTGTAGCCATGAAATTAAAAGACGCTTACTCCTTGGAAGGAAAGTTATGACCAACCTGCTGCTGCTGCTAAGTCGCTTCAGTTGTGTCCGACTCTGTGCGACCCCATAGACGGCAGCCCACCAGGCTCCCCCGTCCCTGGGATTCTCCAGGCAAGAACACTGGAGTGGGTTGCCATTTCCTCCTCCAATACATGAAAGTGAGAAGTGAAAGTGAAGTCGCTCAGTCGTGTCCGACTCTTAGCGACCCCATGGACTGCAGCCTCCATAGCTATAGCCCCAGGCTCCTCCATCCATGGGATTTTCCAGGCAAGAGTACTGGAGTGGGGTGCCATTGCCTAGATAGCATATTTTAAAGCAGAGATACTACGTTGCTAACAAATGTCCATCTAGTCAAGGCTATGGTTTTTCCAGTAGTCATGTATGGATGTGAGAGTTGGACTATAAAGAAAGCTGAGCACCGAAGAATTGATGCTTTTGAACTGTGGTGTTGGATAAGACTCTTGAGAGTCCCTTGGACTGCAACGAGATCCAACCAGTCCATCCTAAAGGAAATTAGTCCTGAATATTCGTTTGAAGGACTGATGTTGAAGCTGAAACTCCAATACTTTGGCCACCTGATGCGAAGAGATGACTCATTGGAAAAGACCCTGATGCTGGGAAAGATTGAAGACAGGAGGAGGAGGGGAAGACAGAGGATGAGATGGTTGGATGGCATCACCGACTCAGTGGACATAAGTTTGAATAAGGTCAGGGAGTTGGTTATGGACAGGGAACCCTGGTGTGCTGCAGTTCATGGGGTCATAAGGAATTGGACTCCACTGAGGGACTGAACTGAAGTGATGCATGATAAACTCTTACTAAAGACTGTTTATTGATTTAATGGTTTTAATTCTGCTCAGTTTTGGACTTTTGACTGATTGAATCTTAGATGGGTTATTTTATGTTTATGGTTAAGCTAAGACTCAGCCCTTAGCATTCATGGTTTACGAATAGGCCAGGTGTTTAGGGGCAGTGGTAAAGAATTCACCTGCCAAAGCAGGACACATAGGAGACTCAGGATTGAGTCCTGGATCAGGAAGATCCCCTAGAGGCAGAAATGGCAACCCACTCCAGTATCCTTGCCTGGGAAATGCCATGGACAGAGGGGCCTGGTGGGCTACAGTCCATGGGTCACAAAGAGTCGGACATGACGGAGCACACACTCAAAGATACTTAGGTAGAGTTTATGCATGACGTTTGTGCCCCCAGTCTCTGGCACTCCTCTTTTACAGTTTCTTCTTTCACCGGAAAATGGCATTTTCTAGTCTGTTGGCTTTTTAGCTTCCGTTTGCGCTGCAGGCGAGGCCTGCTTTCAAGCTAGAAGTGGTGAAACAAGAAAATCCCTAGTGCCTCTTCCTTTTTCCAATAGTGAAATTCTTTCGGATTTCTGCTCATTTTTGGATCACTCTCCAGCATCTTCTAGTAGTTGCGTGTGTGTTTATTATTTATTTAAAAAGTTTTCTCTAGAGTTAAATGCTGCTGTCTGTGAGAGGGTTGAAGCAATATTGGTTTCTTTGGTCCGTAATCAAAAGTGAACTCAGGCATGTGAATATTGAGTCTTGGTTAGAAAGCCTTTTCCTGTACCCAGGTCGAAGAAAATATTCTAAAGTAATCTGATAACTATAACTAGGTGACACTGATACTAATGCTTTCTCCAATATTTATTTTCTCCAGTTCTTATTACTACTTAATTTTTTTGTTACTGACTCAATCTTCTTATTCATTATTGGTCTTTTCAGATTTATATTTCTTCAGGATTCAGTCTTAGCAGGATGCATGTTTTTAGCAATAAATCTAACTTTTTAGGGTGTCCAGTTGATTGGTATATAATTATCATATCTTAAGAGCCTTTGTATTTATGTGGTATTAATTTTAATTTCTCTCCTTTTACTTCTGCCTTTATTTTTAAGTCCTCTCTCTGTTTTTCTTGGTAACCATCCTACGGTTTTTAACAATTTTATTTATCTTTTTGAAGAATAAACACTTAGTTTTGTTAATCATTTCTATTGTTTTCCCATTCTCTATTTCATTTATTTCTATACTAATCTCTATATTTGCTTTCTTCTGTTAAATTTGGGCTTAATTTGTTGCTTTTCCTAGCTCCTTGAAATATACTATTGGGTTGTTTGTTTGAGACCTGTTTTCTTAATGTAGTCACTCATAGCTATTAATATAACCTTTCCTCATAGAACTACTTTTGCTGCACCCCATGAGTTTTTATATACTGTGTTTCATCTTTGTTTGTCTCAAGATATTTTTTGATATCTCTTTTTATTTTTTCTTTGGCCAGTGGGTCTTTCAGGAGTGTCTTTACCTCACTTTAATATCCAGGTTTTTATGGATTTTCCTCTTACTGATTTTCACTGATTAGTTCAGCTTTGCACATGTGCAGAGCTACTGGGTAGACTGTCCACTCAGGTACCACTGGAAGCAGGAATGCAGTCCGTGGATATTTGAACACTGGTTGCTCTTAAGTTCCATCCTTCTTCTCCATTTCCCCAGCTACTGAGCTCCTAGGATTCTTCCGGGGACCCCCTGAGTTGAGACTGGAGGGGGCCTCCTGGGAAGTGCCCTGCAATGACGGGAAGCCGGATACCCACCTTAGATTTTCTTCCCTACTGGACTGGGTCATGTGGTTTTCTGGCCATCTTATATCTGTATTTCCTGAAGTAATCCAAATCAATTTCCTTGGTGATTGCCAATTTCTTTCCTGAAGGGGCCCAGGGCATTTGTGAACGTGAAGTGACCTATAACTGATACCTCTTTTCAAAATCTGGAAGTAGAGAGCCCTTAAAATTGGTCCAGCATGGCCCTCAGAACAATCACTTGTTCAAAAAAGGACGAGAAAATACCTGAAATGACATTCCCCTGGGAGGGGATTTTAGGCTGGTAATCCAGTCTCTATAAAAATGTCTAATGGTTTTTGCAAGGATGGTGCAGGAGGTGGGTGTAATTTCTGCATAATATCAATACACACCTAATGTAGGCAAATTTTCTAGACCCAAGAACAGCAGTCCAGTAGGCTGTGCTTTCAAGAATAAAATTAAGGAAAAAAAAAAAAAAGTGGGGAGGTGAATTAAAATGAACTGGCCTTTTGTGCATGGGTCACTAATGTGAACTCTGCAGAAACAATATAGGCATGTGATTCTAGCCTCTGTAGAAAAGCATCATTTGTTGCGTTGGACAGGCCCAGTCATCTACAGTGATACATTATACCAGTGAGAAACAGGTAAAGTATTGGTCACATGGGATTAAAGCTCTTTCTTGATTTATGTTTGGAAGTAGTCCTAAACCTTTTGATTAAATCCCAAGGAATTTTAGACTTTTTCCCCTGTATTTTTTTTTTTTAAATTTATTTAGTACTGGGAGGACAGGCCTTAAGTAGAAATAATTTGGAGGCCAAGATACAAACTGTGAAAGAAAAGGGAAGTGACAGTATTTGTACTTTGAATTAGTGAAACTGATTATCTGCTCTATTGCTTTTAACTTCTGTCTCTTTTAAAGTTGTAATCATTTTTTTGCTTACATATAAGTAAAATCTTTTCTACATTAAAGATATTGAATCTTTACTTGTTTGTGGTAAAATCCTATTTTCTAATTGGTGCTTTTTTTAAATACTGTTTTTGTTAGTTCATTTTTTTATATAGGGCAGAGCAAAGCTGTACTGCTTAAAACCCTCTTACTCTAATAAATCCAGTTTCTTCATGGTGGTTTTTGGCTGGTGAACACTGACAAAAAATAATGGGGCATATAATTAAAGATTAAAAAAGAAAAACAATTGATGTTAGAGAAATAAAGGAAATATATAAGATTAGGAGCTGGTTATGCAATAGCAAATAAACATAAAATATTAGATAAGAACAAAAAAGCTAAAAATTAGTCGTTGTAAAGGACCTTCAATTTATATTCCTAATACAGAAGATAAATAGGGCTTCCCTGGTAGCTCAGTCAGTAAAGAATCTCCTGCAATGCAGGAGACCAGGATTCAATCCTTGGGTCTGGAAGATCCCTTGGAGAAGGAAATGGCAACCCGCTCTAGTATTTTGCCTGGAGAATTCCATGGACAGAGGAGACTGGTGGGCTAGCGTCCATGGGGTCTCTGGTGGGCTACAGTTCACGGGGTTGCAAAGAGTTGGACATGACTTAGCGACTAAACCACCACCAATATAGAAGGTAATTTAACTATATGGCCTATTATTGTCAATATCCACCAGCCCAAAAGCATCAGGAACATAAAGAAATAAGGCACACATACTCAGTATTAGGGAGAGAAATACTTATGTGGGAGATGGATGATTAGAAATGCAAATTAGGTAATTTGCATTTTGAGTAAATTTAGCTCAATAAATGTGAAAAATTAAAAGAACAGTACAGATTCCTTAAAAACATAATTTGCCAAAATAGGCTTCAAAATAAGTTCATGAGGTAAATAAAAGAACCCTATAACCACCAAATAAAATTTTATATTTAGTTAAAGTGTTCCTACAAAGAAAACAGAATGCTCAGATAATTTTACAAATGAGTTCTAACAAACATTCTTGTATTAGGTCATTTCAATCCCATGCAAACTCATCTAGAGAACATCCTCAACTTACTTTGTGTGACAAGTTTGCTGACTTGAAAATTAGACAAATATATCATGAGAAAATTACAATTACAAATGTTGATATAAACATCTTAATTATTAATAAGCTCAATTCAGCAACAAATATAATAAATCATTCCCAGTCTGGTTTCATCATAGCAAGCCAAATTTGGTTTAATCTCAAAAGAAAAAAATATCTTCACAAAATACCTTGCATTAACAGATTAGGGCAAATAAACATATGATTATCACAATAAATACAGTAAAAGCATGAATAAATCTCATCATGCATTGATGATAAAAAGGCAATTATCAACTGGCAATAGAAGGGAGTATTGCATCCTGATAAAGGGAATCTATGAAATACACACAGCATCCATTCATTTGCTCAGTGGTGAAATGTACAATTACTCCATTCACATTAGGAACAGTACAAGAATATTCACATTGCCAGATCCACTCAGTACTTTACAAGACGTCCTAACAAATCCAGTAAGAACATTAAAAAGTTATAAAATTAAAAGGACAGAAATGTATTCCATTAATTACAGATTACAAAATCATCTTATATAAGTATTTCAAAAAATTTACAGGTAAATTATTAAATTAGTAAGTTCCCTGATATAATATAAATACACAAAAGTCAACTGTATTTTCTACATACTATCATCAGTTAGGACATACAATTAAAAATAAATATGATCCACTGTAATATATAAAGTGCTCATACTTAAATCTATCAAAGGATTAACAAATGTTATATAAAAGGAGAGATATGCCATGCTTATGAATTGGGATTAATTAAAGAGGTCAATTCTCCCAAAATTGACGTAGTGCATTTACAATAACATGTATTGTTCTTTGTTTGCTTGCTTTGAGGAGCTATGCTAACTAATTCTAAAATGCATATGGAAGAACAAAGGCTTAAGAAATAGAAAAAAGAAAATAAAAAAACTTCCCTTACCAGATTTCAAGGCCAACAAAAAGACTGCAGTAATTAAGACAGTGCAGTACTGTCATCGGGTAATCAAATTTGCCAGTGGAGTACAGTAGAGAACTCAGAAATCAGCTCACACAAAATATAAGGACTTGATATGCAGTAGAAATGGCATTGAAGATTAGTGGAAAAGAGAGGGTACTGAATCTTTTCAGTCTAGGACAGCAGGTTATTCATACAAGGGAAAAAAAAAAAAAAAAAACCTCAGAATGGACTTAACAGTTAATGTAAAGCAGATTAAATGGAGAAGGAAATGGCAACTCACTCCAGTATTCTTGCCTGGGAAATCCCAGGAAATTTCATGAACAGAGTTGCCTGGTGGGCTACAGTCCATGGGGTCCCAAAGAATCAGACATGACTGACCAACTAAGTATGCAGATTAAATACTTAAATATAAAAGGCAAAATAAGCTCTCCTTCTCCTGGTAGTCCTGTCCTTGTGGAAACCCTTTCCTGGGTGTAGGGGTAAGGGGACCTCTGACTAGCTTCTAACCAAAGCTGCCTGGGTGTCGCTTCCAAGATTATGATAGCATGTTAGCAGTTTCTCTATAGACTCTCTCATCCTGACTTCGTGAAGTTAACTGCCAATGGAGAAGCTCACATGGCAAGTGATTCAAGGTCTCCTGCCAACAGGCAGAAAAGAACTGAGGCTTTTAGTCCAATAGCCCACAAAGAATTCAGTCTTGCCAACAATCACATGAGCTTGGAAGTGGGTGCTTCTCAGATGAGATCTTAGTCCCATCAATGTCACTGCAGCCACATGTACGAGCAGACGACCAAGTTCAGCCAGGCTTAGATTCCCGACCCACAGAAACTGTGAGACAATGAATGTGTGATGTTCTAAGCTATTACAAGTGTAGTAATATTATTTGGCAGCAACTGATAATGATAGGAAAATAGAGGAGAACATTTTCAGTACCAAGACGCTAAGATTCTTTGATAAGATGTTAAAAAGTATAAATAATAAAGAACAATTATTTGTAAACATATTTTGTCTACGTTCAAATTAAGAACACCTGCATATCAAAATGTATTATAAAAGTCATAGTGCAAAGATCATAAAAATATAAGCCAAGAAGTTATTCACTTCAAGTATAACCAAAAAAGGATTAGTATTATTAATATACAGTAAATGTCAATGAATCAATGAGAAAAAAATGAATGCCATGGAAAAATGCATAAAAGACAGGAACATGATTTCTTTTCACAAAAGAAGAAACACAAATGGGAAAAATAAGGACGGCTGTGTGTGTGTGTGCACTAGTGCATTGCTGCACATGTGTTCTATGTTATTAACAGAACCAAAAAAAAAAGACATAGCACTCTTTTATCCCACTAGACAGAAAAATATTTAAAACTATGAAACTGCCAAGTACAGGAGAAGCTTTGGAGCAACACAAGCTTTTCAACAATTGCTAGAGTGTCAACTGGTACAAACAATCTGTGAAAATAATAATTTGGTATCAAGAATACTTGAGGATGTGCGTTGAGCCCTCAATATATACACTAGGCTGGAGTGGGGCTGGGTGGGAAGGTTTCTGAGTACAAAAAAAAAAAAACACAATGACAAAATTCTTGCATTAACATATATGCATTATATAGCATATATAAAGTTTTATGTATAATGTTTAAAATTACAAAAATTAAAAATATTCCCCAAATCCAACAAGATGAAAGCTTCATAAAGTATGCTGTTTGGACAGTAGTCTATATTGGAACTCACTGTGTTGGAAATAAGTGCTCTCCACCTGCAAACATCAACATGCATTAGACAAAATTTTGAGTGAAGAAAAGCAAGCTGTGTAAGAATATATGCAGTATGTTAGGTTTACATAATGTATAAAAACATGCAAAAATGCACGATGTGTTGATAAATATAGAGACATATGTGGTGGAGCTATAAAGAAGAGCACAGAAATGGTAAACACAAAACTCAGGATAGTTGTTACCTCTGGGGTCGCTGGTTAGGGTGGGAGGATACAGTAATCGAAGGTCAGAGGTATACGCTCTGCACCACATGGTAGGGTGTGAGTATAGGGGTTCTGACTCTAAGTCCCAGCTCTGGTCACAGAGACTTATCAATATCACAGAAGAGGGCTTCTGATAGGGTCAGCACGTCTTTTCAGCACCCACATATTAGCATAACCTATCCATCATACCTACAGTTGGAGAAGTAGGGGCAGCAGACCTGACACGTGCAAGGCTCAGCAAAACAGTGTCTTCTGATTTGCATACAGTGGACCTCAGCCAGGGTCTGGACGGCAGTATCCAGGGAAAACCAGTCATAGAAGAGGAATTCCTGTCCTCAGTGAGATGAACGCTGTGATCGTAGGTGTGTGACACCCGTTCCCTGGGCAGAGGTGCATGCTGTCCCGGGCTCCTTGCTGGAAGGCTGAGGTTCCAACTGGAGGCTCTGGAACTGCTCCTGGGTTGTGATCTACAGCCACAGAAGGGAAAAAACACCCACACTTACAAAGCACCAGGCAGATGATAACGTATTGTAGAACTTAACCCTGAGCCAAAAAATGTGTGTGAAGGATGTGTGCATTAAGTGTTCTATAAAGAGATCATTTTATATTCATAAAACCATCTGTTACATACAGTGTCAAGCTATATAATCATGACATGTATAACTTGGATATGCTACCTCAGATTGTTGTTGTTTAGCTGCTGTCGTGTCTGACTCTTTTGCAACCCTGTGGGCTGTGGCCAACCAGGCTCCTCAGTCCATGGGATTTTCCAGGCAAGAATATTGGAGTGGGTTGCCATTTCCTTCTCCAGGGGATTGTCCTAACCCAGGGACTGAACCTGCATCTCCCGCATTAGCAGGCGGATTCTCTACCACTGAGCCACAAGGTTGGCCCTCACGTATTCCATCATAGCCAGTGCAGTAAATGTCATGTTCACACATAGTCTTCAACACTCCCAGCTTTTATGCATATTTCATAATAAATAAATGAAAATATTAAAATAGGAAAATACATTGATTTTGATGCATAAGATCATAATAATGTATCTACTGAATGAAGGTATGAACATAAAATTATGATTAATGTTATACAAATAGCTCTCGTAACATGATATAAAACTTCAAGTAATAGCATCATACTTAAATTCAATAGGCTTCTCTGATGGCGTAGCGGGTAAATAATTCTGCTGCAATGCAGGAGACACAAGAGATGCAGATTCAATCTCTGGGTTGGGAAGATACCATGGAGGAGGAAATGGCAACCTCCTTCAGTATTCTTGCTTGAAAAATCCCATGGACAGAGGAGCCTGGTGGGCTACAGTCCATGGGGTTCCAAAGAGTCAGATACAACCGGGTGACTAAACATAAACTTAAAAGAGTCTCTATCTTAATAAAATTCAGAAGGAAATACAATATTCTCTAGAATAACTCAAACCATGACTTTAGAAATAAAGCACTGAAGTAAGTGAAAATTTGAATGATTTTTTTTTAATGTGAACATGAAAAATGCTCCAAATTATTTCCACATATATTAATTGCATAATTGTGATTTTACATGTTTTTACAACTCAGTGCATATATGAAATATGAAAATAGGTGTCTATTTGGTCTATATGCCAACTATGTAGGCTCAAATCCTCTGGGGACACTTTAATATTTTCTTCTTCGGAGAATGGTGCATTCTGTTACATATGGGTTTGATAGAAAATGAATTTGAGGTGATTGCAAAGAGGAAACAAGTATCATTCTATTAATTTTTACATGTGATTTTACTTAATCCTTACATCAACTCTGGGGAGTTTTAAAGATGGGGAAATGATCATTTCAAATTAAGAAAACTCCCCAACACCACACAGTTCAGTTCAGTTCAGTCACTCAGTCGTGTCCGACTCTTTGTGACCCCATGAACCACAGCACGCCAGGCCTCCCTGTCCATCACCAACTCCCAGAGTTCACTCAAACTCACGTCCATCGAGTAAGTGATGTCATCCAGCCACCTTATCCTCTGTTGTCCCCTTCTCCTCCTGCCCCCAATCCCTCCCAGCATCAGAGTCTTTTCCAATGAGTCAACTCTTCACATCAGGTGGCCAAAGTATTGGAGTTTCAGCTTCAGCATCAGTCCCTCCAAAGAATACCCAGGACTGATCTTCAGAATGGACTGGTTGGATCTCCTTGCAGTCCAAGGGACTCTCAAGAGTCTTCTCCAACACCACAGTTCAAAAGCATCAGTTCTTTGGCACTCAGCTTTCTTCACAGTCCAACTCTCACATCCATACATGACCACAGGAAAAAGCATAGCCTTAACTAGACAGACCTCTGTTGGCAAAGTAATGTCTCTGCTTTTGAATATGCTATCTAGGTTAGTCATAACTTTCTTTCCAAGGAGTAAGCGTCTTTTAATTTCGTGGCTGCAGTCACTATCTACAGTGATTTTGGAGCCCCCCAAAATAAAGTCTGACACTGTTTCCACTGTTTCCCCATCTATTTCCCATCAAGTGATGGGACCAGATGCCATGATCTTCGTTTTCTGAATGTTGAGTTTTAAGCCAACTTTTTCACTCTCCTCTTTCACTTTCATCAAGAGGCTTTTTAGCACCTCTTCACTTTCTGCCATAAGGGTGGTGTCATCTGCATATCTGAGGTTATTGATATTGCTCCCAGCAATCCTGATTCCAGCTTGTACTTCTTCCAGCCCAGCATTTCTCATGATGTATTCTGCATAAAAGTTAAATCAGCAGGGTGACAATATACAGCCTTGACATACTTCTTTTCCTATTTGGAACCAGTCTGTTGTTCCATGTACAGTTCTAACTGTTGCTTCCTGCCCTGCATACGGGTTTCTCAAGAGGCAGGTCAGGTGTTCTGGTATTCCCATCTCTTTCAGAATTTTCCACAGTTGATTGTGATCCATACAGTCAAAGGCTTTGGCATAGTCAATAAAGCAGAAATAGATGTTTTTCTGGAACTCTCTTGCTTTTTTGATCCAGTGGATGTTGGCAATTTGATCTCTGGTTCCTCTGCCTTTTCTAAAACCACCTTGAACATCTGGAAGTTCACAGTTCACATATTGCTGAAGCCTGGCTTGGATAATTTTGAGCATTACTTTACTAGCATGTGAAATGAGTGCAATTGTGCGGTAGTTTGAGCAACAACTCACAGCTGGTTATTATTTACTGACCTGGTGATTTGTATTCAAATTTTATCAAATTTCAAAGTTCATATAGTATACAAAGTGTTGTTAATATAACATTTTTAATAGAAATCTCCCTCTTCAAATTAACCAAGGAAATGGGAGAAAGGCATAAACATAGCTTGTGAAAAACCCATGAGTACAATATGTTGATTATACACAGAAAACCTTACACCCCATATGATAACAGAATCGTGCCAGATTTTCATGTGGGTGCACAAGAAAGTCCTGGAGAAGGAAATGGCAACCCACTCCAGTATTGTCTGGAGAATCCCATGGACAGAGGAGCCTGACAGGCAACAGTCCATGGGGTTGCAAAAACCTGGACACGACTGAGTGACTGAGCATAAAAGCAAGTACCTTTTAGTAATGGGGTTTTTGTTCAGTAACTATAAACGCAAATTTTATAGTTCAGTTCAGTCGCTCAGTTGTGTCCGACTCTTTGCGACCCCATGAATTGCAGCACGCCAGGCCTCCCTGTCCGTCACCAACTCCCAGAGTTCAGAGACTCACGTCCATCGAGTCAGTGATGCCATCCAGCCATCTCATCCTCTGTCATCCCCTTCTCCTCCTGCCCCCAATCCCTCCCAGCATCAGAGTCTTTTCCAATGAGTCAACTCTTCGCATGAGGTGGCCAAAGTACTGGAGTTTCAGCTTTAGCATCATTCCTTCCAAAGAAATCCCAGGGCTGATCTCCTTCACAATGGACTGGTTGGATCTCTTTGCAGTCCAAGGGACTCTCAAGAGTCTTCTCCAACACCACAGTTCAAAAGCATCAATTCTTCTGCACTCAGCCTTCTTCACAGTCCAACTCTCACATCCATACATGACCACAGGAAAAACCATAGCCTTATAAAGTATAACTGAATGCATGTACATTTCAGTTTATTTTGGTCAATCTAAAGAAAAATAACACGAGTTCCTTGGTGCACATAAGCCCACTGTGAGTGTGATGTGTTCGAGTTAACACTGAATGCCAGGACCCCCAGGTTAATGTTTGGAATAAAAATGAAGAGCAGAACCCACCTATTTCACTGTGTAGGGTTAACTTTTATTAACTGCACTCTTTATATGTAGTTGTCTTTTCATGGGTGTTTTATGGAAGCAATTTCATCACTTCTTGGTTGTATTGTGTTCTTGTAAATCTCCCTTCAAAGTTTTGTGGAATACTGCATTAAGGCATCAAGTTAAAATAGCTCAATATAGTTTAAAAAGCCTTATTTTAAAATCCCAGAAACTTTAAACAAATATATAAAACAAAATTAATCTTTTGGAACAAGGCAAAGGAATAAATGAACACTTAAAACAATAAATAAACACTAATAAAGTTGGGCAGTTATCTTTCATTGTAGTAGAACAAAGTTTGGGAGCATTATTTCCATTATGAAATGAATAAGGTAAGAAGTGGTTTATGCATTGTCCGTAGAGGGATGTCAGATTTTAATGCAGGGATTAGAGATTTCTGTGTTGTTCATTTACTCATGAAGTGAGAAAAGTGATGGTGATGGGAGGTGAATTAACTTCCAAAAGAATGAAGAGCACCATGGATGTCCCATGTGTATGAATGTCTGGTTCCTTAAATCACTGGGATCATTGTATATACCCCTCACTTGGAAACAGAGAGGGAGATAGTATATAGGAAAACACCACACTATCTAGAAAGCTGTAAAACCTAACACTTAGATGCAATTCAACACCAGTGTTAGTACCCTTGAAAGGAAAAATTCATTTCATCTCAAGAGTCACAGCAATACAGAAATAGTTAAAAGAAATAAGATAGAAAGAGTAACTGCAATGTACTATAGAAAAGGTTTGTTCAGATTACAATCTTTCCTTTTTTCTGAAGTTTTAGCTATAATAAGATTTCAAAGAGATTCTTAAACAGTTCATACAATAATTAACTCAATTGTTAGAGAAACAGTTCTCCTTATACACCTTACTTTGTGTTCAGATTTAGGTTCAGAATTCCTTCCTTCCCTCCTTTCCTTAGTTCTACTATTTTCATAGTAGGAATAAGAACAGTTCCCCCCCGCCCCAATATATTTGGTTGACTGTCAGCTCCATAGGTTTTGTTCACTGCTGCCTTCTTAGGATTGGTCAGCTCCGCCTGGTAATATGAATCTGGAGGCACTGAGAGGGCCGGGGAAGGAAAAGGAGATGCTACTGGCCAGCTGGAGCCCAGATGAGATACCCTGAGTTATCCTTTACTGCTATTACCAGCAGCAATCTGCATGCACCCTAGTCCAACCACACTCACACAGCCTTCTCTTCAGGGCATCCCTTGCTGTTCAGTTATGGACCACATTTCTTTGTGAGAAATGTGTTGGGGCAATTAAGTCAGGGGAGAATTGGGAGAGAGTGTCAGCAGTTTTGTTCCGCTTGTGCCTATCACTACTTACTGATGGGATGTCCTGTGATGATAGAGTCAAATCTAACTAGGAAAAGCATGGATGGTGATCTCTCTCCAAATGTACTGAAGCTCCATAAACTACTTCCTTTTCTCATAACCACCATTTCTAAGGCAGAGCAGCTGACACTTTGTGGTGCCTCTCCTTGGGTGGTAATCGCTACTGGCATGCCCTTCCTCTCCTTCTCCTCTTGATGAATTCCTACTGGCTCTGAAGTCTCTGGCGAGAACACCAATTCTTCACAGGGAAGGCACAAAGTCAACTCATTTTTGTCTTCTTCCCTCATGCAAATCAATACCTTGGTGGTAGATACCCTAAAACTACCGTGAATTGATAACTGAATTGTAAACCTGCTCCAAATGTCTTCACAAAAACAGATTCCCTGCAAAGAGAATACAGGCTTCAGATCTACCTGTAAAATCAACACCAGTGAGTTGTGAAGATTGTAATGATGAACATGAAAACGTTAAGGTTCTGTGCAGCACATACTGAGACTAATTTATGATGGATCCTTCTGTCTTTAAAAGCAAAAGTCTCCACTATGCCAACCCTCTGCACCACCTATCGGAATGACTCAAGGAACCTGCACCAACCTTCCTTTCATAGATCTCCTGCTCAAATGGAGATTCCACCAGTGATAGGAGGGGCAATTGTGGAGCCCAGGTATACAGTACCAGGATGTTCTTACTACTTAGTAAGTTAGGACAAAGTACAGAGAAGAGTGAAATGGACTGAAGGCAGGACTTAAAATTAGCTTACAAGAGTGGAGTCATGGCTTGTCCATCATTGAAGGGTACAAGTTTAGTAGCTGAAATCATGGGACTGCATTTCCCAAATCTGCCTTCTCAGCTCCAGACAAAATCCTAGCACAGGTACCCAAAGACCTAAAGAAGAGGGCTATTACAAATTATCCCAACCATAGCCAAGTTGCTTTTAGCTTTTTATTAACAGAGGAGTCATGTTATACATATAGTTAGAATAAACTGGCGGAGAAGGCAATGGCACCCCACTCCAGTACTCTTGCCTGGAAAATCCCATGGACAGAGGAGCCTGGTGGGCTGCAGTCCATGGGGTCGCTAAGAGTCGGACACGACTGAGCGACTTCACTTTCACTTTTCACTTTCATGCATTGAAGAAGGAAATGGCAACCCACTCCAGTGGTCTTGCCTGGAGAATCCCAGGGATGGGGGAGCCTGGTGGGCTGCCGTCTATGGGGTCGCACAGAGTCGGACACGACTGAAGCGACTTAGCAGCAGCAGCAGCAGCAGAATAAACTGGGCTATGGTCTCCAGTATAGGTTTTCTTCGCTGCGTAACTGGATAGATGTGAAAGAAAAATGAAAATGAAGAACAAAAACAAGATACCCGGCTAAGGTTTGGAAGCTTTCTCCAAACCTATCTTTGGAAATGGAACTAAACATGTTACTTGGACTAAACACAACATAAGCTCATGTAAATTACAGCTCAAGCATTTACAAGTTAGCTAGAGAATGTGAGAATCTGTTTTAAGTTCCTTCCATTCTTTGTGCAAAAAAAAAATAAAAAACAAAAATTCAGTCTAGTTCTTAAAATGTTATTTGAATTTTTCTGCCAACATGAAGGGAAATAATGATACTAGTCAAGTATGGAAAACATTGCCTTAGCAGCTATTTTTAGACATACTTTGGTCTATATTTAAACAAGCAGTAGATAGCCCACATATGTATATTAAATTCCTAGATCTGTCTTAGAATATTAGGCTCCCTTACCTCTGTAAGTGGTGTTATAACATATTATCTTCTACTTACACTTTTCACTAAATTAGTGACATTTTTCTAATTATGATCAGAATTAAGTCAGAGTTTAAAACCATTGTCCATATTTACTTATAGATAACTGAATGAGATAGACTTTATATAGTAGCTTAGATGGTAAAGCATCTGCCTGCAATGCAGGAGACCTGGGTTTGATCCCTGGGTTGGGAAGATACCCTGGAGAAGGAAATGGCAACTCACTTCAGTATCCTTGCCTGGAAAATTTCAAGAACAGAGGAGCCTGGTAAGCTTTAGTTCACAGGGTCGCAGTCACACATGACTGAGTGATTAATACACACAGCATCTATGATGACCCTAAACCAAATCACCAAAAACTGTGCTGATAAATGATGCCAATCAAGTCAATGGCAGACAGAAGGGGTGGCATTTCTACAAAAAGAAAAAAAAAATTAAACATAACTAGTGTGTGGAGAGAGTCTCTTCAAATATGAAGGTATTTATGGCAGATCCTATACCACGTCTGGGAATTAGACACAATTACCCCATTCCTGCCAGGCATTTATAGTACTAATTATTCTGTTTGTCCAAAAACCCAGTTAATCAAACATCTAATACTCAGGTTCTAGGCTCAGTATGTAGGTATTAAAGTGTATCTACCTAAAATTCATGCCTTTCTGGGTTTCTATAGATTAAGTATAATCATAGACTTCTTCTTTCTCCTGAGCAGGTTCTCCCATTTCCTTCCTTTCTGGAATTGTCATTACAGTAAATTCGGCTATGGATATGGCCTCTCTCATCCAAAGTGAGTAATTTGCATCATTTCTAAATTTTGAAAACTAGATCAACATTATCACCACACTTAAGCTACTTTTTATGTCAGCAAACCTAATCCATTCTTTCAGAATTTCAATATGTAAACAGTATTAATAAATGCTTTTATTCCAATTGGGCCCAAGTTTGGGGAAATTAATGAAGGAAAGAATTGTTTTTATGGAAAGAACATTTTGTGTTTCCTTTGAAAATGTCATAAAGTCATCAGGGTTGCTTTAATTATTTTTGTGATGATCAGAGTGAAAATGTAGTAAAAGTAAGTTCACATTTTTCCTAGGATAACACTCTGGAAGTGCAGGACCTAGGTGTTCTGAGATCATAATTGGATGTTAAGGCAGTGGGTCCCAAGCATGTACAAGTCCTTGCACATGCAACGGCTGGGCCAGCTTTCACCTACGTGTAACATTCCTCAGAAACAGAACCTGTGAACATTAGTCTCCTCCAGCAAACTTTCCCTTGGGTCAGAAGTAGACAGGGAAATTCACCCTGACCTTGCTAAGTGGTGAAAGATACCCTGTGAAGATCACTTTAAGTGCGTCCCTTTCCTTATCTATTAATAATGTATTCTCATCTTGTTCCCATATTCATTCACAGAACTGCTCTTTTTCATTTTCTGCATCTCTCCCCAACCCCTGTGCATACTTAACCTGGCTCTCTTCTGCCTGTGAGCATGTTTCTGTGCAAAGTTAAAGGAAAGGCAGTGGTCCAGAATCGGTGTTCTCTGCTGCTATCTGCAAACATTGGTAATTCTTACCTTGATCGAACCTCATATTATTTTCAACCCAAAGCCTTTTTATTTGATATACGATCACACATCCTGGAAATTGAAAGCAGACACTGAGACTCTGACCAGTAATGGAAATGGTGTTATCATCCATGTAGAAATGTTACATGCATCACGATAACCCTGAGATAGGAAGAATAATCTTCCTTGAGAATAATAGTACGGATTTGAGTCTTTGGTTGCCCTCTCAACCTGTATTAATCCAACAGGATTTTCATTCATTTTGACATTGTAGAGAGAGGGCAGGGAGAGCTACACCAGGAAGTAGAGGTGGGGGCGTAGGAGAGAGCTGTTTTCCTACTGTAACGGAAGAAAAATGACAGCCTGGTTAGCTTCAGCTGGAATGTAACATACCCACAGCTTGATCACCCTGGAGGCACATTTTGACATAACAACAAACTACTGAGAAAGAGCCACTTTTATCTAGGTCAGAATGACAGAATTCCAAGTGTTAGCGCCTGGAGGGTGAGGGGGGTGGTGTGAAACTACAGTCTGAAACATCAGGAAGACTGCAGTCTACACAGAGATTTGCATTAAGTCCCCACACTGCCTCATGGTTTCATCCAGTTCATTGTAATTGCTCCACTGGTTTCTAATGGCATCACATTTTGATTTCAGCGTCTACCAAAATAAAATGAACCATGTGTTATGACGACAACATTTATAATAAGATGCAGATGGTAAAGGAAGCAGATGCCTCTGACATCATCTGCCATTGGCCTTCAACTTCTGCAGACACCGGCAGTCTGGAGACTCATTCAAAGGGACGCAGGATAAGTCAGGCAGTTTTCCAATTCTGTTTCCAGTCTAAAAAAACACTGGCAGCAGCAGCACTGCTTTGACTCATACAGTGATGCTTCCACAAGGAGAAATCTGATTCTAAGGTGGTCTCAGGCTTTGACACAAAATTAATCAACAGGACAAGGAGAAAAAAAATCCCCACAAATATCAGAGTTTAGCCATTAGCAACTACTGACTGTTTTGCGTGACAGTGGCAGAAAGGACAGGGTGGGAGCGGTAATGGTGAACAGCTGCAGTTTCAAGGAAGCAAGAATGAGAGGATTTTAAAGAGACAAGAGGGCCTAAAATACCCTACCAGCCCTTGGCATCCACTGTTCCAAGACTGATTCCTTATAACTTCTAAGTAAAAAACTTGAAGGAGGATTTTCAGGTCACTGTTTCTGACCTAAAAAAAAAAAAGTCCATTCTGTATTTCCATTTGTATTTTCCAGAAGGGATCCGATAATTCCAATAGGAGCTTTCACCATTTCCCCAGTGATATCTGTGAACATTCTACACGATAAAAGGATTTGTGTGTATGTGTGGCGTGCAAGATAAATGTGTTGGGACACCTTCTAAAAAACTAGGAAACTTCTGCAGTTCATCTT
Source organism: Bos mutus (assembly GCF_027580195.1). Taxonomy (NCBI): domain Eukaryota; kingdom Metazoa; phylum Chordata; class Mammalia; order Artiodactyla; family Bovidae; genus Bos; species Bos mutus. The sequence goes on along the minus strand of NC_091640.1, from coordinate 9,579,209 downwards.
GAAAGCAAGAGGCGCTTGGGTAAAGCAGCAACTGCCAGGCTTTCAGCAGTGCATGAGGTTCTGGGCTAGATCAGCTGAGTTACAGATGAAGCAGAGAGTTAGACAAAAACCTTTATAATCCTCCTATCTCCCCTGACCATGGTAATATAACTTCATCTAAGCCTCTGTGGCAGAAACATATTAGCAGAAAAAAATTCAGAAACAAAGGCAAGGGAAGTGGTGACAAAAATAAATCCTGCTAGGCCAAATACGGTGCTTATTTTTAAAATAATCTCTCTCTGCATGTAACAAATTGATCACAAACACACACACAAACACACACAGTACAAGAATAAACAAACTTCTAATTCATATCCACAAATTGGGTTGGAAAGTATTAGTGCAAATCTCTGCTGACCTGCAGCATTCAGTCCATAAACTTTGGGTATCCTAGACGATCCATCAGCGTCCAGCAGATGTTCTCAATCAGTTTAATTTCATCCTTCGGCAAGTTTCGTTTCCAAACGTTAGTATTAGCGGGTGATATCTCCCCTTCGTAGGGAAGATAGAAAAGGTTTGTGGAGGTGGCAAACAATATTTGGTTTAAAGTAGCAGGAGATAAAGGAATTCCAAGGAAGGCAAAAATCCTTTCCGTGGTATTCTGAGGGAAATGCACAAGATCTTCAAACTTGATTAATTGGTAGCTGGTGGGCAGCAGGTCTGCATTTAGCCTCAGGGCAGCAGCCGTGTTTGCCAGCCACGCATGGGCCAGCAGCGAGACTGGGTGAGGTCTGGATGCCAACAGTTCCTTCCGCAACAATTCATACTCCACAGCATAGCCTGAGTTCAAGGTACAACGGCCTGCACTTCCCTCCGTTTTAAACAGCTTAGCTAAGTGCTCTTGTACATTCTTCAAAGAGTAAAGGCTAGGTTTACTACTGTACAGCATGGAATAAACCCACGCCCGAGGGTCCCTCACCACGTACAAGGCCCTCATGGAGGCTCCCAACACCTCGTGAAAGAAATGCAGCTTTAACGTCCAGCTCCCGCTGCCCAGGCTGAGCACTGGCCGCGCACTGGGGTAGTGGACCAGGTGTCTCCGCAGAGCCCGGACGTATTCAGCGTCTCTGTCAAAGGCGCCTTTCATTCTGCTTCTTTGTTCTGCCAGAGACTCTCTCCTTTTCAACTTCCTTTTCTTGTCTTTATTCATGCTAAAATACTGGGCCAGTTTCCCCCTACTGGGTTCATGCAGATGGATGTTCTGCAAATGGAGTTTCGTGTCTCGGACCAAGGACTGCAACCAGCCTCGGAGTAAACGGAAACGCACGCCGTGGACTTCGGACGCCGTCCATTCACAGGCGTCCACAAAGGAGTCGATTTCCAATTCCGTTTCCGGGATGTCAATGTAGGCTGTGGGGACCCGGATGTAGAGGAAGTCACTGCTGTTGAAGAAGAGTTGTTTGAGAATCTCGGCTCCGGAACCAGGAAGTGAGGTAATGACGACGTCCGGCGGGTCTGTGCGCTGGCCTCCCGGGGCCAGCGCCTGCCCGCTTGCCTCGGTCTCCGGCCTCGCCCACTTGGCACAGATGGGCTGCGTGCAAGCGCTCCACACGTCCAGCAGTTCAACGGACCACAAGGCAATAACAAGGATGAGGATCCACCGCATAAGCTTTCTAAAAGAAAGGTAAAACCGCCACTGAAAAGTTAAGATCACCAGGCCGATGCACAAAATCAACCCAACTGCTACATTAAATTTAAATCCAAAGGGGAAAATAACTCTATCGCGTCTTATGGGCTTTACTATTGCCTCAGTGCCCAAACCGAAGCGGGTTACTTGGGCCTGATCAGCCACAGTGGCAAAGCCGCCAAATCCCAGGTAGTCAAACCTTGTCTTCAAGTTCTGGTAGTCAGTCACGATCGAAACAACATGGTCGGTGTTATTGACATTGAGAGAAAGCTGAAGTCCAGAATTGGAATTATCAATAAATCTGCAACTGGAAACATTGACATATGGTCCATAGAAGACATATGCGATTCTTGTGATTGCGGATTCCATCTGAAACGTAACATTGACAAACTGAGTCCACCGTTTCTTAAATTCAGCGGCTTGCTCTGCTTCCTGTATACTAGCAAGGGGGCTACTGCCACGATGATCAAACCAAAACATCTTGTAGTGAGCATCCCACACGTCCATCAAGGCGCCATTATACCTGTTCATGAACCTATATGGGATGTACTTAAAATCAATATCCAGATTATGGAAGAAGGCACTGACAGATTTTATTGGGGAATCTTCTTGCTTCTCGACATGATCAACAACTAGCAGAGTCTGAGAGTTTAAGAGAAGCAAAGCCCGATACACGCTTTTCAGCTTCATTGCTGAAGAGTAAGCCGACACGGCCTCCCCACTCACAAATATCATGTCCCCGTGCTGAGAGGCAGTAATGATTTCCCCGGCCGCATCACCAACCTCCTCGCCGGTCCACTTGAGCCACTGTGCACATTCTCCCAGCTGACCTTCCCAGGGCTTATTACACTGACTTGTGGGTGACGGCGCGAACACCAGTACGTTGTTCAGGTGGCTCAACTTAGGTCCATAGAGAGCTTCGGAAACAAACACCTGCCCGTTGGGGGCAAAGGTAAATGAGTTCTGATCCGGATGTTCATGTCCAGGGTTGAAGCTCCTCCACCCATCAATCCAGGAGTATGGCTGGAAGTGAACTATGTCATACACAGCACGCCCTCCTAGCTTCCCAGACTTAAAAGACACAAAGGTATTGGTCTGTGTATTTGGCAGCCCAGCCCCATAAGTGACCACACCCCAGTTAGGGAACATGTGCATTTTTGCAGTGCCATATTCTGCAGGAGGCTGTGGGGTGAGCTGGGGGTCATACCAGATGTATTCAGTGTGAAGGGTACTCCACCTCTGGGCAGTGGAGGGGACCATGGGTCCATCTTTAGGTCGGTGCCTTCTGATTTGCTGAGCTAACCAATTTCCAGCTCCATTCTTTAAGACAAACTTATCCAAAAAAACTAACTGGCTCTCAGGACCATAAAACCAGTTATAATTGGAATCTGCTATCCCCACGGTCCTTTGGAAGCCTGGCAAAAGGGTGGCATAATAAAACCAAAAGTGCATTTTTAACCAGTTGTTATCCAAGTTGTTGATATTAAAGTGGCGCTGGGCCAGAAAAACATACTGTGTGACTGATTTAGCTGTGTAGCTTCCATAGGCCACACCTTCATCCAAAGAGCCATCGACAATGTGATTCAACAGAAACATTGTCTTTTCCATCACATCTACTACAACCTGTTTCCATAGATTTACCTTAGTCCCTTTATCTACCCCAGTCACCAAAGCCCCGGTCAGCAGTGCTATCATGTTAGTAGCTTGATGGTTGTGAAGAAGTTGTTTGCCCCAAGAGCGGACCTTAGAATATTCATACATTTCCTCAGTAATAACCCATATTTTTTCTAGGTATTTTTGTCTCCGACGACCATCTAATAAGTTATATAAAAAGTCAAAGGCAGTGGCAAAACCTGTTAGGGAGTGGCCAACTGGAACCTCATCCCCTGGTGCATTCTCCACCAGCCAGTCTTTGTAGCCCACCATCCTGTCCATGTATTCCAAGGCAAATTCAAAGGCAACTTTGTCTTCCGGGCACAGCAAACAGTACAGGGCTAAAGGAGGCAGATTGTTGCCATAGATTTCATTCCACTTGGCAGCAAAATCAGCATGCTTGGGTGGAGGTAGGTAGTATGTCGGGTTCGACAGCATAGCAGTCACCGCACTTCTGATCGCTCTAAAAAGGTGCAAATGGGTTGTGCGAGACTTCTGTCTCATTGCTTGGATCTCTCCAGCATCAAAATACAAACGTGGATGAAGCATACTCTTCTTCGGTTTTTGATTGGGTCTGACATCTTGCACTCTCTGTGTCTTAAATGGATCTATGTCATCTGGGAAAACTGCCCAGTCAGAGTAATTGCTCACAGATTCCTCCAAAGTAGAGAAAGCAAACATCACTAATACTAAAAATAAGCAATGTCCTGTAAACATTAACGCCATGATCCATCGGGGAGCTCCTTTCCTCAGGCATACATGTCAAATGCAGCGTTCAATGTGCTTCCCATCTGCTGAGTATAAAACATACATTTAAGGCCTTGATAAAACAAAGACTGTAAATTGTATGTGCTGTGAAATCCTGCTGACATTCGGCTCATTCAAAGTACAGTTGCCAAAAAGAGAAAACTTACACTGTGAATCTGCCTCCCTGATGCAGTGTTGCTTCCAATAAAACTTCAAGGAATGTTAAAGCCTCTTGATTTTCCCATGTCACACAGCAAACAGGAGTGGAGACAGTCAAGAATACTATGAATTCACAAGTTACTTCCGTGACAGAAATCTACCTAACATGGAGAGTCAAAAACCCCACATGGTAAAAAAAAAAAAAAAGCACTCCAAAATCCAAACTAAGAAGTCATTCCTGGCACAGGATACCATCACTGGTGACAAGCTCATCATACAGGTCTGATGCCTTTGTCTGTGTGCTCTCAAAGAAGTTGATGAAGTACTGAAATCCTTGGAGCAGACTGGGTTGTTACTCCGCTCAGCTTTTTACACTTCTGGCTGTGAGAATTTTTTTTCTTCCTCCATTTTTGGGAGAAAAACATCCTCAGCAAGTGTTCAAAGTCCTACTTGGTTTTAAAACATTCCGGATTCCTGCCCTCATTTCCAGTCTGTCTTGTCAGGCTTACTTACTCATCAGCCTATTATGACCCATCTGAGAAAGCATATTCTCATCTTCTTTTATCAGCTTCATCTGTACAACTATGAAAATCTAATCTTTGCAACCACCTAGGTACTTCTTTTCCAATCATGAAGTAACCATCAACTGGGAAAGAAAACTCCCCTTTCACCAACAGTGACGTCTCTTTTCCGTTCCTTTTTCATGACACTGGAAAAACAAAACAGAAATTTTGTTCTGGGGGACAAAACAAAACAGAAATTCTCGGAGGCTACAGGTATGCTGGGACATAAACGGAAGATTTAAACGTTCTACCATCTCCTGATAGAAATTTTAGAATGACAATAAGATCTGTTATTTAATACAATCGAAGTTACACTAAATGATTCCTTTTCTCATACTTTTCAAGGCACATATTAGGATAACAATGGTGGTAGAAGACAAGCGGCTACAAGATGTAACTTTCCCAAGAGTATTTATTTTAACGGTGGCTTGCTTTCTTAATTTAAAATGTTTTTACTCAAATACAGTCAAGAGAAGATTGAGTACCGCTGTCATTCTTGTTTTGATCACGGAAGACTCAGAGACAAAAACCCAAAGTTGAAAGGACCATTTTATGATTCTCGATGAGGGCTTAGCTTTCAAGGGCTCAAGGTGTCTTTGCCAGAGGAACTATAATACTAAGCGCAGTCACTTTTGTCTAAGGAGAAGTCATGACAATGTGTGGGAGCGAAGAACGCCGGTTCTGCTCCAGTCTCCCTCCCGAAAAGCCTGGTTTTCCATCCTTAAAAGAAGCCACCAGAGGGAGCTCAGACCCAAACCCGGACTCAAGGAGCAGCTTCGCGGCAGCCCGTCTGGGTTCCGAAGAACCTCACCAAGTTTCAGTCTTGGACAAGTCTCCTCTCTGTGGGAAACATGAACACTAGGAGTTTCCTGCTCCGCTCCGCCTGTTGCATTTTGTGATTCGCTTCCTACGAACATGCCAGCTCCATCCTCCGCTCCCCATCCCCGACCCCTGGCAGTGGTCTTAGGACAAGAGACCCCTCAGTAGCCAAGTCCTCTTACCTCGGCAGATCTGGACGGGGTCTCTCCGGGTGGTGGTGGGCCCGATGAGACGCAGGCGGAGAGTTGGAAAACACTGCTCTGCGTGGGACTCGGGCGGCCCGGCCCCCGCAGGGCTCCCGAAGCCCCCGGGTCCGGCGCCCCCGGCGCTCCAACAGGCTGAGGCCCCGCGCCCGTGCCCCGCCCGGCGCCGCGCGGACACGCCCGCCCTCGGGGAGCGCCGGACGCCCCCGGGCAGCCCGGGGCCGCGGAAGGCAGATCCGCGCGCGCCGGGCGCTCTCGGGGATGCCGTGTCCAGCGGGGCGCTGGCGTGCCAAAACGCGAGGCCGCCGCGGCCGCCGGTGCTCAGTGCCAGCTCCGGCCGCGCGGCCGGGGGAGGGCGAGAGACGGCGACGCGGGCCGGGGGCGGGGCGGGAACGGCTGGGGGCGGGGCCGGGGCGGGGCCTCGGATCCTGGGAGGGCGAGGCGGGTGGTGGGCGGGGTGGAGAGGACGTTGGTGGGGCGGGGCCTCGGGCGGGGGAGCGCGAGCACAGGCTACGCCGGAGATGGATCGGGGGCGGGGCTGGAAGGAGATGAGGGCGGGGCCGAGGGCAGGGCCGACCGCCCCCGGGATCTGAACCCTAGGGCCCTCGGAGTGCGCGTGTTCCCGGCTGCCGTGGCGGCGCGCGCTCCCGGAGCGGCGAAGCCGGGAGAAGAGGGAGGGAGGGATTTGGTCAGAGGTCAGAGGACCTCTCCTTGCCGGTCGAGTCCCGCTGCTGTTACACCTTTGGTTGTGGGGAGAGGGCCGACCTCACAGGGCTAGGAGTGAGAGGAAGATAGAGGAGTTTCTGGGCCAGATTACAAATGATGGGGGAAGTGGGGATGGGCGGGGTGACGCCGTGGGATGTCTGGGATCAGCCTTCAGGAAGAGCAAGGGCTGAGGAGGGGAATGTGCGGCAGCCGGGCTGGGGCTGCTGTCATTTAGAAATGCAAAATCAATATACCGTATTAATACAAGACTGACTTGAGGAGCACAGATGCTAAAGATCAGGGGAAGACAAAAAAGACTAATCAGCCTTATTGATTGCAATAATTTCTCTGGCAGTGTAAATATGGAAAGGTATGTGACAAACAGGTGGAAGGAACCTCTTTCTTATTCAAGAAATGGAACCTGCAATTCAGTAAAGACCCACAGGCAGCAAAGACTGTGGCTCAGTTACTGTGACACGTGTGTGCAATTCCAGACTTTGGAAATCGTCGAGCACCTGTAATTCCTGTGGTACTGGACATATGGAACCTCTCACTAACATCTGAGATTACACTTGGCCAAGAGTCAACCTGAGTCTGCCATCTAATATAGTGAAATACCAGTTGTTGCAAATAAACTCAACTCCTTTGGGGATTGGTGATGCCTTCAGTTTCCTCCTACTCCATTCCATTTTGGTAGAAAGGGACAGATGTGCCTATTAAAAAATAAGTGTCTTGCTCTGATCGCTTCCTAGTAAAACCAAACAGTAGACTGTTGCTAGCAGAATACATTTCAAAATAATTTACCTTGGGTGTGAAATATGGCCTCTGCCTCACCGTCAATCTTCTATTTGATCCTCTTGGGAACCCTACCTCTGTCCAAATGGCCCATCTTGCTTTTTGCCTGCGGCTTCTGTAACTATGCTTATCCAGCTCCTTCCTGCATTGTGTTCTCTGCCCCCGACACTCCAATTTACTGGTTGAAAGTTTTTCTGACTGTTGAAGTTCTCTCATTATACTTGTCCCAGCTCAGATGCTTAAATTCTCCTGTAAATACACCCTAGGTTTTTCCCTAACCACGCTATAGTTTTTATCTGTAAATATATTCAGCCTCAGATCATTTGTTTTATGTGCTATATTTTCCCTGGCTGACTACTGTGCTCTCCTCAAAGCTCTGTCAGGTCATGGTCAGTCTCAGCCCCTCTCATAAGGACTGTACCTATGTTTGAAATGAGCTGAAGCGTCAACAGTTGGGCTCACGTAGTGCCTCATCTCCTTCACTGAGATTCATTCTGAAACAAGGGTCCTCCTCCAACCTCTAGAGACAGAACTTCCTGTAAACATCGGGACTGTCCCCGTATATGACCCACGATGGAGAAAGATGACTCCTGGCTTCTAGCCTCCCTTACAGGAGAAAGTAGAGTTGGAGGAAAGAGGAGCCCAGATGCAAAGATTGTTATAAGTTTCTGCAAAGAGGAGCTTTAGAAAGTGACTAGGAATCCGTGTTAGTAAATACAGTGAGTAAATATGCAGACCGTTTCTAAGAACAAAATGTGTGGATGGGATTCTTTTATTCTGTGAATCCAAAATGCCTCATGACACAGGGCAAAGTGAACCGTGGAGAACTATTACAAACACTAACATCTGCCAGGGGAATATTTTAACTTCCATCCAAACCTTTGCTTTTTCTTTTCAGATTTAACATCAATATAATCATTTTCACTTTACAGATGAATGCATTCCGGTACAGACATTATGACTTTCAGGTCTGCCCTGAGCGTCTGCACCTAAGCTGTGGGGTGCAGCAGGCCTTTCAGCATTTCCAGATGAACTCTCTGGTTAATTCACTTTGAACTGGCATCGTCTCCCAGTTGTGAGTCTGTTGAAACTAAACAGGAGCTACAGCTGATTGTTTCAAATCATTGGCAAGAAAGGGTGGTAAGTAAACGGTTCTGTGACAAATGAAGAGCGTCTTGCTTCCTGTGAACTAAAAATGGATAGCTCCAATTATTGCTCCTTCCACACATGAAGATGGTACGAAGTTAGTTAATTAGAAATAATGCATCCAGCCACAGAAGGCATGAGGTATATATTATGTTATTGTGCATTAAAAATCTTTATGAGTGTGGCAAGAGACACATATACCAGCAGCTGCTAAATTCAGAATCCTGGAGCCGTATCTATTTTAATAGAAGAGGAGAACCATGGAGTCTATCACTCTAGCTGTAGGGATTTCCTGCTATATCCTGTAATATAAAAAGATCTTAAATCTACATGAGATTTTACTTGTCATTTCAAAACACTTAATGAAAATCTTTTTTTTTTTTTTTACTTGAATATCTTTCAACCCTACCCCCAGCCAGAGAAGGCAATGGCACCCCACTCCAGTACTCTTGCCTGGAAAATCCCATGGATGGAAGAGCCTGGTGGGCTGCCATCCATGGAGTCGCTAAGAGTCAGACAGGACTGAAGCAACTTAGCAGCAGCAGCAGCAGCAGCTACCTCCGGCCACTCTGCTTACATCAGAGATGATGCTTTCTCAACTAGATTCCCCAAAGCAGGAGGTTTCCTTTCCTCCTCTTTCCTCTTTCTTTCTTTTTTCTTACCTTTTCTTTTTCTTCTTTTCTGTTTTTAAATTCTTCAGCTCCTAACTCAGAGCCCAGCACTTTGTGTGGAGTGTGTATCGACTGTTGAACATGAATTATCACCCTCATTTTATGGCAGGCTAGGAAACAGTCATAAACATCTAAAGTGGGTTGCTGAATTCTGAGTAGAATAGAAGCTCTTACTCTCCCAATGGTGCAGAGGACCTCGCCACAGCACAGAGTCAGAGCTATGTCTTGGAGGGACTTAATTCAATTGAAACCTCAGAAGGAAGCTGGTCAACATTTTAAGGAGAATTTCTGCAAGACATTTTATTCTTAAGATAAATTCAAGTTCTGAGCCTTAGAACATAGGTAAATACTGCATCACCTTACAGAAGGATAAACAGCAAGTAATAAAACAAACCAAGAACTACATAAAGTCCCTTGACTGAAATCGCATTTGTCCGTGATCTGTTATTCTGGTGGACTCTTAATAACTGGGACAAGGATGTCAAGGAACTAATTGCTGTATGTTCAGCAGCTGACTGTGCACAGGTCTCCGAGGTGTAGGCTGGTGTAGAGCTCAGGCGTTTGAATCTAGGGAAGACTTAGTTATTCTTCCCTTAGCATATCTCTTCTTTGGCATGGTTTTGTCTGCGTGAGCTCAGATGCAGATTCCTTGAACCACTTATCAAGGCCAGAGGTGTATTGTATTGATCCATGAGCACCGCTGTGACTAGTTTTGTGCCAGAGTTTGGGAGGGTAGTAGCTCTGTACAGACACCAAACTTAAGCTGCAAATGTTATTGCACAATTGGCCAGCAGTAATAGGCCACCCCAATGATAAAGACAAAACCGCAGATTTAAAGCAGGCAGTAGGATCTGGAAATACTCTTTCTGTGATTGCTTTGAATACAAAACATCTCAAAGTGACGGGGATTCTGCCTGCAGAGCTGCTAATGAAGATGTGGCTGAGAGTGTTCTTTGAGTTTGTTTATCCAGCTGTACAAGTCTGTATGACAGTAACAGGATTTATGAAATTTCAAAAATACCAAAGCCAACTTCTGAGGAAAGAAGTTTCCCTGTAAGTCCACTAAAACCTCGTGTTTGTAAATAGGACATTTTACTGCTACCACTTCTGCTTACGTATAGTCCTGCTTTTACTATGAAAGACAGTTTTAGAGGAGATGAAACTTATTAAGGGAGCCCAGCCCCAGCGTGGGACCCTTCCTCTTTCCCTCCACCCATCCCCCACCCCCACCCCGTGCCTCTGGAACAGTGGTCTCTCCTGGGGACAGTTTTGCCCCTCAGCACCTTCAGCAAAGTCTGGAGAAGTGCTCCATCATCACACTTGGGGGTGAAGCACTGCTGGTATCTAGAGAGAAGAGGCCAGGAAGGCTGTTCAACACCCGACAATGCACACAACCTCCCAGCCTCTAACCTTAAAGAATTTTCCAGCCCAGAATGTCAATACTCCTGAGTTTGAGAAACTTTGCCCTAGCCCCCTGACTCTAAAAATTGATTATGTGCAAATGGTTAGTAGTTGTTCAAGTCCTGAATTCTCCCCTGGGTTTTCAGTCCGCTCTTTACCACTGGTTCTTGAGCTAGCTGTTACCTAATTTGTTCACACATGGCTTTCTGTTTAGCCGGTACTGGGTCCATTTGTCTTCTCTTGACCAAAGACACTGCTGAACCCAGCTGTTTCACCTCATATGAAAGCCTGGGCTAGGCTTCCAGGCAAAACTGGCAGTAAATCAATGACTTTAAAACAGTAAGGGAAAAATGTGACTTCAGGGTTATCAGAAATCCTCTTCGGATGTTAAAAAAATCAGAACACACACACGGACACATACACCTCACAAACATATTTTTGAATATCTGATTTTTTTTTCCTTTAGGGCTAATCCATCCATCATGTATTCAGTATTGTCCGCTTCGTTACCACCCTATGGAGTATAGCCCACTGGGCTCCTCTGTCCATGGGATTCTCCAGGAAAGAATACTGAAGTTGTAAGGTATAGTTCGGGCCGAGGCAGAAAGAGGAAAGACGACCTCAACAGAAGTAGGTTATCTTTATTTAGACAAGGAGGGTCGACAGTTGGCCTAACGACCAGGCTGAGCACGGAGAGGGATCAGGGAGGCTCCATATTTGTAGGGAGGCTTGTGGAAACGATAAGGGAAACATTAATCAGGCGGGATGTTTTGGGTATTTTTTAGTTGAGATAGCATTTGTAGTTGGGCAAGCGGTGATAAGTCTTTTGGGCAGGTGTAGAGGATGGAAGGTTTCTGGACAGGGGGTGATAAGTCCCAGATAGATGCAACTGGCCTGGAGCATCAGGGCGGGACCTAAAGTTCTGTTTTGTTTTCTCCGAAGTTAGGTGATTCAGCAAGGGCCTTTGAAATTGTTGTTTTCTTTTTTAGGCCCCAAAGACTCCTTCAGAAGTGGGTTGCCATTTCCTTTTCCAGGGGATCTTCCTGACCCAGGGATGGAACCTGAGTCTCCTGTGTCTCCTGCATTGTAAGCAGATTCTTTACTGCTTGAGCCATCCAGGTGACTCTCCTTTCGGACAGTGCTTTCGAAATTAAAATACTTGTACCCCCTAGCATTAGAAAGACCAAGGTGTTGTAAAAACATGCCAGTTTCTCAAATCTATCTGAGCCTTATGGATTAAGAATCCCTGAGTGTCCAATCCAATAGTCCACACCTTTGAAATGCTCCTGGGGTGCATACCTAGTTTGGAGTTACTATTCTAGGACAAGGGTTCTTTTGTTCCCCACACACCTGTGTGTGCGTCTCCGCTGGTTTGTCTGGATATGTAACCAAACCATCCCCAGGCTGACCGGAGCACAGGGATTACCTAAGGATGGGAATCGGTGTTGTAGAATACCCAGAAACACATGGGTAACTACTTCACAGTGAGTTTATTTTCCTATGCTAATTGTTTATTCTCACAGGAAAGAGTGAGGTAAAGAGGGTTTCTAAGAGAGAGGAGAGAAAAATTAAGACCATCTGGGAACAGTGGAACTTGTATTGCATGTTTTGGGGCAGAACAATAGACTGGAAGGTAGCAGAGACATTTGTCTTGGGTCCTTGAGTGGCCAGCTTGCAGTTCTTTATGGATTCCCCAGAAAGCAGTGAGAGCTCAGCCAGTGTGGCAGGCGGTCCTTGTCTGATGTCAACCGTGAAGTCCACTCAGTTCTGTCACCCGAGTCAGAGCCGCCTGCACCCTGTCCTCACTGAAGAGCCACTCGGATGTGAGGAGGGTCATTCTCTCCTTCCATCCAAGGCCGGGAGGTGCCTCTCTTTGCTTCTGAGCGTTCGCTTCTTTTTTCTCTTTTCCTAGGAATCGCTTTACCAGATCCTTCATGGCAATCTGAATAAACCGGTTTGCCCCCATCGTAAGTTTTTATCATCTTGATCCTACCATCATTTCTCCTTTTGGAACTCCAAATTCAAAGTCTCAGGAGAGAAAAGATGGCTGTACAGCACAGTCGGGGTTCTATCATGACACACACAGTGATGGAAAGCAGTTCAAGGTCACCTGGTTCAAACATGGCTGCAGGGGGTAGCATTTGTGGGTTTAGGGCATAAATCATCACAAGAGAACAGAGCTGGCTCATATCTGAAAAGTGCCTGTTAGGAAATGACTCACCAGAGGGCCACACTCCCTCTTAGAGGCCTGTCGAAGGAATGGACTTGAGGGTGGGTAGTCGAGGTGGGGAGGTCGAGGTGAGGGTGGGGCAGTGGAAGGTGGGCCGGGAGGTTGGCACTTGTTCAAAAACACCTACACGTTCATTGCATGATGCAAGCTCACTCCTCATCCTTGTCCCTCTTTGAATTAAATTTACCTGATTCTAAGAATCACCTAGAAGACACTTGTTAAACACGTATAATATGAGATCTGAGTCCCTGCTTAGAATCATCAGGGTAGGGTGGGGAAGGGGATCCAAAGAATTCATGTTTTTAAATGTCATCTTTTCATTGCAAAACTGTTAAATTGTCCTTGAAGACAATGGCCCCCAACCTCTGAGATCTAATGCCTGATGAACTGAGGTGGAACTGATGTAATAATAATAGAAATAAAGTGCAAAGTATGTGTAATGAACTGGATTCATCCCCAAACCATCTCCTGTCCCCCATCCATGGAAAAATCTTCCCATGAAACAGGTCCCTGGTGCCAAAATGGTTGGGGACTGCTGCTTAAAGAGATAACCTGTATAAAATATTGCCAGTTTCTTATGATGGAACATAAATTAGTTTCAAGTCCAGAGAGCAGAGTTTGACAGACAGGGAAGGAAAAATAAGCTATATTTGAGTGAAGCTTTAAAGCTGTGTGGTCCGGTATAGTAGCTGTTAGCCATGTGTGGTTAGGTAAAGTTAAATAAAATAAAAAATACAGTTCTTTAATTGTATTATCCACATTTCCCAGTGTGCAGTAGCCTCTTGTGATTAGTAGTTATAATGCTGAACAGCACATGTAGAGAACACTTCCTTTGCTGCACAAAGTTCTGTTGGATTAGAACACAGAGGAGGAGTCAAGGAGAAAGATGGTGTAATATTTATGTCGGGATCCCCATCCTAGGTCTGTGCAGAGTTGGTGGGTAAGTATCACAATGTTGATGATGTTGAGGTATTGAAGTACTGATGCTGCTGATAACAATGACAGCGTGTGTTACTTCCAAAAGATTCTACTATAATCCTCCAAAGAACCTAAACCCTGCGGGACCACACCGGCTCCTTAGGTCACATCTGTGGGTAATAACCCTTGATGGTTGCTTTGTGGAATTTAGAACCACATCTAACCTAAATACTGTGGTACCACACTGTCTCACTAGGTAACATCTGTGGGTAACCACTGATGGTTGTCATGTGGAATTTAGAACCACGTCTAGCCAGATGATCTGATTTTGCAAGGACAGACAGAAACCTCGATTTTTATGTGAAACAATGTGATTTTTTAAGTGGCTTATTTTTTTTTTTTCAAAACCACATGAAGACCAAATAAAATATGTCTGTGAGATGGATTCAGGTTATATAATGCTAGGTTGTGACTTTATAGAAGCTGGATGTACTGAAAATTAATTTTCTGATTTAGCTATCTTCATCCATCTCCACTCCAGGAATTCTACTTCCTTTTTAATGCTGGAGAGAAAAGTACCGTTCTTTTAAATTATCTACTCCTATAACCCATCTCAGTCTGGAATAGTCCAAGACAGATGATATGTTCAAATAATCTTATTCATATCTGTAGAGATGTGTTAAAGTTGTTCCATTTATTCAATAAATATGCACAAAGTGCTCAATAACACATTCTGCCAGGCACTGTTTGGAAAAACTTTATGAGCAAGTTAAAAAAAAAACAAATCCTAGCCAAATGGAGCTTATCTAATCTTATGGACAGAAAAGGCATAATGAAAAGTCATAATAGGTATGAAATGTTACTTCGTTGTTTGTATTTTAATCACTCCTTCATGAGATTTGTCTTTTGAAGATGCCTCTATGTCTTGCTGTCATTATTTTGAAAAGCACATTTGAATTGACAAGGATGGAAGATCAGTAATGACTCAGGAACGGGGAAAGTGGATAAAACCTTTCATTTTGTAAGAAATCTTGAGGCTATTTGCATTTTCTCAGAGCTGCACCCCCCTCTGTTAGAATCCCTGGAGTTCAGCCAGGCACAAAATTCGCCAGATGACTAGTGCAGAAAGGAATCCTGGAAGCTCTGTTGCTGACCTGTCTCTAGACTTCCCAGCGCCCTGCGCTGGCCAGAGACTTCCTATGGACAATGAGGGGATTCAGCAACAATGAATGCAGCAGCGCAGCTGTTTATCTGGGAACCGCTGGGGATGAGACAGAGCCCTTATCCCGCAGCAGGCAGCGAAGCCGGCCACGGAGGAGGCTCAGTCTGAAAGAACAGGGCCATGCAGTTGGCATAGCCCTCATTCTGAGCTAGAGATTTTAATCATAAGATTCAGTCAAGCCCCAAATACAAGATGAAAGTCACCTCTCATTGATGCGTGCGTGCTAACTCGCTTCAGTCATGTCTGACTTTTTGCAACGCTATGGACTGTAGCTTGCCAGGCTTCTCTGTCCATGAGATTCTCCGGACAAGAATCCCGGAGTGGGTTGCCATTCCCTTCTCCAGGGGATCTTCCCGACCCAAAGATCGAACCCGCTCTCCTGCAGCTCCTGTATTGGCAGGCGGGTTCTTTACTGCTGAACCACCAGGGAAGCCAGCCTCTCCTGGGTACTCATAATCAATAGAAAAGAGATGGACAGAAGCATGCTTTCCAAAAGTCCTCAATGGTAAGAATCACCAAAGGCATGTAGAGATTCTCCATGCCGAAAATGCAGATTCGGAGGAAAGGATGGAATCAGCGGATATTTTCAGTGATTGTTACCGCCAGAGATGTAAGAGATACCGGAGTGGAAGGATAAAGAAGGCTTCTCTCCCCTGTGATGGTGTGAGTTCCAGTTACCCATGTTATGTCAGCTTTCATGGTGAGATGGTCCTGAATTTGAACCTGAGCTATGAGGCCATATTGTAAGTTGCTGTGAGACATGAGCTCACTTCTGTAACTTTTCTATCGTTGTGCTCAACTGTAAAAATACAATTGTTGTTTAGTCGCTAACTTGTGTCCAACTCTGCTACCCCATGGACTGTAGCCCGCTAGACTCTTCTGCCCATGGAATTCTCCAAGCAAGAATACTGGAGTCGGTTGCCATTGCCTCCTCTGCCAGGGGATCTTCCCAACCCAGGGATCCAACCCTCCTCTCCTGCATTGCAGACAGATTCTTTACCACTGAGCCACCAGAGAATACTAATTTTGTCATAGGAAGTTGAGAATTTTAAATGAGAAAAGGCAGGTAAAATCCTTCCTGCAGAGTTTGGGGATGTTCACTGAGCACTCTTTACAGTGAAAAAGCAATTTTACTTACGTTGTTTCATTTGGTCCTTTTATCAATCATGCGAATAGTACATGATTAACTCAGTTTTGTAAATTAAAAACTGAGGAAGAGACGTTCTGGAGAGAAAACATATCTTGGGAGAGTGTGGCAAAAATAGTACACTGGTGTCTAGCAACTTGCTTTCTGAATTTGTCTAATTCTAAAGACTGAGAATGTTTTAAGGAAATATTGAATACATTTTGCTGGCATTACAGGTGAAGACTCTGAGACCCAGCGAAGTAAACTAATTTGTTCGGTGTGAGAGAGATGGATGGACAAGCAGACCCAGAACTCAAGTTTTGCTTTTTTTTTTTTTAATTGATTGATAATTGGTTTACAATATTGGTTTGATTCCTGTCATACATCAACATGAATTAACCATAGGTATACATATGCCCCCTCCCTCTTGAATCTCTTCCAATCTCACACCCATTCCCATTGCTCCAGGCCATCACAGAGCCCCTAGAACTAAGGATTTTAATGTCCATCCTGCAGCGTTGCCATTGCCTTGTTGAGGATGTGATTTCTCTCTAAGTAAATCCAGTGATGCATGTTTTAGATTTGATTCTTTGATATTAAAAAAAAAATTAACTCCTTAGTCACCATTCTATATGCATCCTAAAATGGGGCATTTTTTCAAGGGATTATCTAGCGTACAGTTGTACCAAAGTTCTATCAGAAACTTTTTAAATACATAGATTTCTATGTCACCAGAGATCATTTTTGAATCAGAATCTTGATATGGAATGAGAATTTGCATATTTATCAAGTTTACTAATTAAAGTTGGAGAACTAGCTAATTAAACCATTAAGTCCTTGAGAACAGGAATTGTATACTTTCCTTCTTTTGTATTCCTGTCACTTCCAGCCAGAATTTTAAGCAGACACTTTGCACTCACTTAACTCATTGAATTGAATGGTGATAGAATCAAATTATGGTAAAATGATTTGATTATATGAAAATCTGTGAAGCAGGTGTATGGATGAATCACTTCCAAAGATATATCATTTATAAAATTTGATCTGAATTAGAAGCATAATTCTCTTGCCAGATATATTGTTTGTTTGGAGAGAGAGAGTGTGTGTGTGCGTGTGTGTGTGTGTGTGTGTGTGTGTACTCTTTCTTTCCTATATATATGCAAGAGGGAGATCAGAAAAAATTAGGCTTCAGACAAAAGGAATCTAATTTAATGGAGAGGGGAAAAAGCCCAAATATCATGCCAATTTTGAGGAACATTAGCTTGAATGTTAGTTATCTATTGCTGCATAACAAATTATCCCCAAACTTGGCAGTCAAAAATAACCAAAGGTTTATTTCCTCCAAGTTTCTGAGGATTAACAGCTGGTAGCAGGGCTTCCCAGGTGGCACAGTGATAAGGAGTCTGCCTGCCAATACAGGAGATGCAAGAGACGTGGGTTTGATTCCTGGGCTGGAAAGATCCCCTGCAGGAGGGCATGGCAACCCACTTCGGTGTTCTTCCTGGAGAATCTCCTGGACAGAGGAGCCTGGCGGGTGACAGTCCACGGGGGTTGCAAAGAGACAGACACCGTGGAGCACCACCACATCATGCCATATTTCAGAGGTCCTCGGGAGGCTGTAGGCAAGAGGTCTCTGTTTTAACCACACCGTCTTGGCTGAAGCACAGTGAGGCCAAATTTGGATCAAGAGAGAGAAAATGGAAAGAGCCTCCCATCTTCGTTACTCCTAGAGCCCTGGGGAGAAAGAGCAGGGTCTCTCGGGTGAGTAGTGAGTGGGTCGCAGGGAAAGGGAGCAGAAGCTGTGGACACAAGTGTTGAGAGTGGCCTCTGGGGGAAGGACAGGTGATGCCGGGGAAGCAGGGTTAGGACTGCCCAGTTCACATCGTCTCGGCAGGTTCTGGACAGAGAGTCCTTGTTGTCTGGGACAATTCAGGTGAGTGTGTAGCAGCCCTGAATGTGAGACCCCATTGCACAGGTGGTTGGAACGTGGATTTAAGCTGCTTAAGGGGAAGTGACTGGCCTCTAGCCAAGACCTCAAAACAAGTCAAGACAGCATTTTAAGGACTATGTTACAGTTAGTCAGAATTTCTCACCTTGCTTCCTGAGCAAGCCTTTTCTCATCGCCACAAGGAAGATATGGCAGATCTTGGTTATACCTCCATATTCATGCAGACTTGTCATTTCCGGGGGGGTGGTGGTCTGGTCCCTGCTATGAACACTCATCAGTCCCTTCCCTTCACAACTGTCATACGTGGTAACATCTCTTTTTCGATAACCTTGAATCCATGGTGTGTTTCCAAGCTCTGAGTGGGGAGAAGTTCACATTTCTTGTGCATGGAATAGCAAGTGCAAAATACCTGCAGTGGGAGTGAGGTGGGCATATGAGAAAAATAAAAAGAATTGTTTACCTGGAAAGGAGAAAGCTGAGGGTAATGTGACGTGAAAGAAGCTGGAGAAGGGTGAAGTAGCTAAGCCAAGTACCATCTAATATACAAGGTAATACTCAATCCCGTTTTGCCCAGGGCGGTCCTACTTTACATTAGCTTTCCCAGCATCATTGCAAATAGTACGTGCCATAAATCTTGAAAGGCTCCGGGGTTGGATGATGTATTTTATGGTCACACTATTTGAGTTAAAGATTTTGGTCTTTATCTTAATAATGATAGGAAGCCATTAAGGGTTTTGACCATAGAATAATAGGGATAACAGATTTGTGTTTTTTGCTATCTCTCTGGCTGTCGTGAGCAGCACGAGTTAGAATGGACGACAGAGCATACAGGGAGGCTTGTCTACTGCTGTAGCTCGGCAGATGGGGCTGCTTAGACCATGCTGGTGAGAGTGAAGATGTGCAGAGTGGCCTGATTGAAGAAAGAGGCCATCTGTCTGCATTGCAGTCCTTCTGTGCACCTCTGGGCAGCTGACGGTTTCTCTTTCCATGACAAGAATGAGCCTTTTTCCTTCTCTTACAAACTTGGACTCCACCTCTACTTCCAAACGTCTCTCTCTTTACCCTCAGCAGAGGAAATTGTGCCCTTTTCCTTGAAAACTAAACCAATAAACAAAACCTCTCTCATCGTCCAGCTGTAAGATCTGCAAACCTGCCTACACCCACACAAAACTCTCTTGTTCTCAGATTACACTGTGGAAGATATTACTCCTTTTATCTACAGTCAGTAAAAGTTAAAAAAGTTCAAGTATCAATCACTCAGTCACGTCCAACTCTTTGTGGCCCCATGGCCCCACCAGGCTCCTCTGTCCATGGAATTCTCTAGGCAAGAATACTAGAGTGTGTTGCCATTGCCTTCTCCACAGGATCATCCCGACCCAGGGATCGAAATGCCATCTCATGCATTTTCAGGCAGATTCTTTACCATCTGAGCCACCAAGAAAGCCCAGTAAAGCCTCCTCTGATTTAGATCTTGGAAATTATCTGTCTACTTTGCACAGCACATGGTGGGTCTGTTTTCTCACCTTTTACTCACTTTTTAACCTACTGTCTTCTGCTTCCTTCCCCGGCCATGTCCTGGAAGTGTTCCGTTTAAGGGCAGCTGTGGCATCTGGAGATCTTTTCCAGGTCTCCTCTTACTTGTCATCTCTGCAGCAGATGATGTTGTCATCACTCTCTTCCTAAAACCATCACTTACAATGGCAATTTTCCTGCTTTTTCCTTCTACCTCTTTGCAATCATTACATGTTGGAGGAACTTCAGACTTCTGGACCATCTTCTTACGCATCCTTCCTCCCCACCTCTACAATCTTACACATGTCCATATCTCTAATAGCTATTCATAGATTGTTGATTTCCCAGTTTTATATATCCAGGTCAAGGTAATCAAATGTTTTCTCAGTAGCACCAATTGAATGAGAAACAAACATTCACAAAGCCAAGCTCAAATTTGTGATTTCCTCCTATGCTAAAAGTGACTGTCTTCCTCACTTGTATTTTAGGGAGTGTCATGGCTTCCCTGGTGGCTCAGTTGATAAAAAATCCACCTACAATGTGGGAGACCTGGGTTCAATCCCTGGGTTGGGAAGATCCCCTGGAGGAGGGAAAGGCTACCCTCTCCAGTATTCTGGCCTGGAGAATTTCATGGACTCTATAGGCCACAGGGTCGCAAAGAGTGGGACACAACTGAGTGACTTTGGGCTTCCCTCATAACTCAGTCAGTAAAGAATCTGCCTACAATGCAGGAGACCCCAGTTCGATTCCTGGGTTGGAAAGATCCCCTGGAGAAGGAAATGGCAACCCACTCCAGGATTCTTGCCTGGAGAATCCCATGGACAGAGGATCCTGGCAGGCTACAGTCACAAGAGTCGGACATGACTTAGTGACTAAACCACCATGATGTACATCTAGTCACAAGTCAGGATACCAGTCATCGTTTACTTCTCCATCTCCCGTAATGTATCTTCAAACAAGTGATGTCAGTTTGATCCCCTGAATACCTAAAATAATGGTATTTGCTCTCTTCGCTGTCTTCCCTAGTGGCTCAGATGGTAAAGCTTTTGCCTGCCATACGGGAGACCCGGGTTGGATCCCTGAGTTGGGAAGATCCCCTGGAGAAGGAAATGGCAACTCACTCCAGTACCTTTGCCCGGAAAATCCCATGGACTGAGGAGCCTCTTAGGCTACAGTCCATGGGGTTGCAAAGAGTCAGGCATGACTGAGCGACTTCACTTTTTCACTTATTCTGTGGGGTAGCAATGAGTTGCGTGGGTTCATTCATGGAAGAAGCAGATTATAAAGTCAACCCAATACTAGGTTTTTGCCTTGAACACAGTACAAGGAGGCTGGTGTTTGTGGCGGTGCTGCTGAGATGATGACCCATCATTAATCTAGCTGCATCCAGAGGAAGGAGAGATGAAGTTGAGCTGAGGCTGACAAATGGCCTTTAGAGAAACAGCTGTACAAGTGAGCTGGAAGAAGCAGTGTTTTCAAGAGGGAAGATTCTTTTCTTTTCTTTTTTTTGGTTGTTATTTGGGTTTTTTGTTTTTATTTGTATTCTTTGTATTCACATTTTTTAAGTGTATTCTAGCTAAGTTCAGTGCTAAAGGTTGACCAGTGAATCATACAAATAAAGCCCTTGTCCCTCGGGAGATTTATTGTACCTTCAAGGGGGACAATAAACATATAAGCAAGTATAATTTTACTGCTATGTCACTTCAGTCGTGTCCGACTCTGTGCGACCCCATAGACGGCAGCCCACCAGGCTCCCCCGTCCCTGGGATTCTCCAGGCAAGAACACTGGAGTGGGTTGCCATTTCCTTCTCCAATGCATGAAAGTGAAACGTGAAAGTGAAGTCACTCAGTCATGTCTGACTCTTAGTGACCCCATGGACTGCAGCCCACCAGGCTCCTCCATCCATGGGATTTTCCAGGCAAGAGTACTGGAGTGGGGTGCCACTGGGTAGCAATAAATACTAAGAAAAAAATAAAGTAGATTAAGGGGTAACATAAGCTTGGAATGTTCATTTAGAGCTGTCACCCCTCTTTGAGAAGTGATGTTTGAGACCAAAAGAAGGGACGGAACAAGGAGAGAGAAATCTAGGCCAGTGGGTCAGTGGGTGCACAGTCCTGGGGTCTGGGGTGCTGAGTTAGACTTAGGATCGGCTAGGATGGGGTTTGTGAGGATGTGAAGACCTATGAGCCCAGATACACTCTGTGGCCCCTGGTGAGGCCCTGGGATTGTGTTCTTGGTGTGATGGGAGGCTGTGAGAGTATTTGGAGCAGAAACTGGGAAGATTTGACCTATGTTCCAAAGGACTTTCTCTGACAACTGTTGAGAGAATAGGCTTTGGTGGAATAAGAGCGACACTGGGAAAAGCCAGAGCAGGACGTAGAAATTCCTCATTTATTAGTAGTGCCATGAGGAGGTCCAGAGCATGACCACAAGTGGAGACAAGAGGAGATTTCATTGGGACATGTTGCTCAAGCTGCTGAGAGGCCATGGAAGGTGAATGTTTGCAGGAAACGGGCCAGCTAGAATATGCCACAGTAGAGCAGGCTGCAGCAATATGTGAACCGTGAACTTCCAGACGCTCAAGCTGGTTTTAGAAAAGGCAGAGGAACCAGAGATCAAATTGGCAACATCCACTGGGTCATCGAAAAAGCAAGAGAGTTCCAGAAAAACATCTATTTCTGCTTTATTGACTATGCCAAAGCCTTTGACTGTGTGGATCACAATCAACTGTGGAAAATTCTGAAAGAGATGGGAATACCAGACCACCTGATCTGCCTCTTGAGAAATTTGTATGCAGGTCAGGAAGCAACAGTTAGAGGTGGACATGGAACAACAGACTGGTTCCAAATAGGAAAAGGAGTTCATCAAGAATGTATACTTTCACCCTGTTTATTTAACTTCTATGCAGAGTACATCATGAGAAACACTGGACTGGAAGAAGCACAAGCTGGAATCAAGATTGCCAGGAGAAATATCAATAACATCAGATATGCAGATGACACCACCCTTATGGCAGAAAGTAAAGAAGAACTAAAGAGGCTTTTGATGACAGTGAGAGAGGAGGGTGAAAAAGTTGGCTTAAAGCTCAACATTCAGAAAACTAAGATCATGGCATCTGGTCCCATCACTGCATGGCAAATAACAGGGAAACAGTGGAAACAGTGTCAGACTTTACTTTTTGGGGCTCCAAAATCACTGCAGATGGTGATTGCAGCCATGAAATTAAAAGACCCTTGCTCCTTGGAAGAAAAGTTATGACTAACCTAGACAGCATATTAAAAAGCAGAGACATTACTTTGCCAACAAAGGTCCATCTAGTCAAAGCTATGGTTTTTCCAGTGGTCATGTATGGATGTGAGAGTTGGACTGTGAAGAAAGCTGAGCACCGAGGAATTGATGCTTTTGAACAGTGGTGTTGGAGAAGACTCTTGAGAGTCCCTTGGACTGCAAGGAGATCCAGCCAGTCCATCCTAAAGGAGATCAGTCCTGGGTGTTCATTGGAAGGACTGATGTTGAAGCTGAAACTCCAATACTTTGGCCACCTTATGTGAAGAGCTGACTCATTGGAAAAGCCGCTGATGCTGGGAAAGATTGAGGGCAGGAGGAGAAGGGGACAACAGAGGATGAGATGGTTGGATGGCATCACTGACTCAATGGACATGAGTTTGGGTAAACTCCGGGAGTTGGTGATGGACAAGGAGGCCTGGTGTGCTGCAATTCATGGGGCCACAAAGAGTTGGACATGACTGAGCGACTGAACTGAACTGAACTGAACTGAGAAGGAATCACTGTGAGGTCTTTAGGGACCATAGTATAGGCAGAATGTGATCGAGATGGCTATCATGATTTCAAAGAAAATAGTGTTTTTCAAGAACAGGAGATATAAGTCTAGAGCCAGTTCTAGCTCCTATGTGAAGTGGTATCAAGTCATCAGGTGCATCTCAGAAGTAGTGTTTGAGAATTAAACAAAAATGTTGAAATGTGATGAAATCTGTCTCTTTAAAACACACCCCCTCCCTGCTAGAAAGAAGAAAACAGAGGAAGTTAGGACCATTTATTTAGATGCTAAGAGCTGAGCCACAGGTTAAAAATAATTCCAGTTATGTTACTCTTTTGTCAAGTAATTTTAAAGTCAAATAGCACATTTAAATTAGACCAGATTTTATGTTTCTCCTTCCTTTAAAAGAGGGGAAAGAATCTTTATGTAAAAGGATCTTTGATAAAAGATGTTGCAAATATTAGAAAAAAAGTAAACATAGAACATAAAAAATTAATCCAACTGTTTTCTTAAAAAGAGATAAACATTTAGCTTTAAAAGCTTCTTTTTTTGGTAACTAATGCTACTTTAAAAAAATGAAGATCAACCTCATAGAGATTATCATTTTATTGTTACCCTTAAAATTAATTTTAATGCTATCCTGAATGTTAAATTCAGCATTTTCACTATTTGTGCATAGATTTAATATTACTCTTCTGTCATTAATTAATACTCTGTCTAAACAGATAGGAATAACAATTTGACAGAAAATATGAAGACCACCAAAGTTTTCTTACCTTGTGGAAAGGAAGTTGCCTTGGCCTGAAGAAATGATCATTAGACTTTGCTAGAACCTGGTATCTTGTATTATGAGAGGTGGTCTGGATCCTGATTCAGAGCACATGCTAATGAGGATCTTCCCATGCCAAGGTCAACAGGGTAGAACAAAATGTAATGAATGAATCCTAAATTGTTCACATATCTCTTGTTTATATTCTCCTTTTGGCAACTTGAAAAATTCTCTCTCTTTTTTGTGTGCAAAAATAAAAAATAGTTATCACAGCAAGAACCTCAACAGAGAATTATTTCTTTTGAGTTTTGCTGCCAGTTACAGAGTTCCAACATCTCATGAAAAAACAGTGCATCTCTTAGAATGAAGATATATTTTATCCTACTGGTTTCGAATTGTTCTTCTGTGGTATATAGTAATTTAAAATCAGAAATTAAAAACTTTTATATGCATAATTTAAAAAGGAAATCTATGGGTATTTAAAAATGGATCAAAATGGTCACTTTCCCCCTATTCATTTAGTTAACTTAATTTCTGTTATTTTTTCCAGAGGCCATTATCTTTGCATTATAATTGTGCTGTGAATAGCATTGTTCAATGTGCATTTAATTTGGACCAATTTTTTCTTCTCGAGTACGTATTATTTTTTAAAGCATGAAACCCAGTATAGTTCAATAGCTTCAAATATTTCATTTTAGTTTTTTGTAATTGCTATTTAAAATTTTAAAACCTTTTAAATTATATAATCAAACGACTGCAGCAAAGGAAAAAAAACCCCATAATTTCCTCATTTTCTGCAGATATAGTCTTCTTTTTCCATATGAAAGACTTGTTAATCTGTAATCGAACTGAACCACATGACCCTTAAAGTGTCAACTTAATCACATTACTTGCCCTTGTGAGACTCTGAGAGCTTTGAATATAGTGGTATTAAATAGATTTTAAAAAATCAAGTGAATTAGAAGCAAATCAAATAATTCCATTATCTTGAAGAAAACTACACACAAATACACACACATGCATATGTATATATATAAATATATATATTTAATGTAGAAAAACTCTTTACTTGTAAGACTGAACTTTTTCTACAACTATATAGATTATTTGGAAATGAAAGGAAAGAGCTTGGTGTAAATGGATTCAATTTTTCAAAGTGCCTCTGTTTAATTCCACTGTTTGGTTGGCATTATATGACTCTTACTTTCAAAGGTTTGCACATAACAGTGAACTTAGTGGTCTAAAAATAGTTTACAATTAAATTTACAATGAATCATAAAAATATTATATTCTACCTAATCAGACATACAATTAAACCTCTATAAATATTTGGCATTCAAGTTATTGCTAGATAATATAAGATTTTTTAAAAAATAAGTAGTTTTATATCACAATTATTGAGGATCATTTACTTTACCAAAATTTGGCTTGTTCAAGTCAACTAAGATGCTAAGACCTTAGTCATGGGGTGTATATGAAAATAGAGAAGTATAGAGAGTATTTTGTGAGCATCATAGAAAGCCAGAATTTTGTTCAAGATTCCATGAAGATCTGGAACTTAGATATATTGACAATCTTGATCTTTATTTACTGGTTTTTTATGATTATTTTTCTATGATTTCATTATTTTTTAATGATGATTTTAATGAAAATAATAATGATTTTCATTATTTTCCTATGATTCTGCTTCTATGGCTCTTGGCACTAGTAGCTAACCCAGTCCTCTGTATGGGCTCCTATTAATGAACTCCCCAACCACTGCATCTCACTGAGTCACTCTGTAGCCAGGGCTATCATCAAGGTCCTATTTCATCTATACTAACCAGTCAGCTGTGACCAAGTGGACAGAGTTCTGTGGTCAAAATCCTGATGACTTGTTTGAAGACCCCTTGAAAGAGGTCTGTGTATGCAGGCTTCTTGCATGACTGTGTCACAGAGTAGCTCTGCACTTTTACTGATTCTCAATCCCCAGATTTTTAGAACAAGAATGGACTCTAGTGATGATATAAACTAACCTCTCATTTTGTCCTGGGGAAATGATCACTGTTCCACTTGCTGATCTTACCATCTTTGCCAAATTCAAAAATTCTAAGCTATCATCATTTCAGAGGCTGCCTTTCCAATGCAAAGAATGAAATGAGATTATAAAAAAATAGAAAACTACAGGAATAGTAGAAGCAGTAGACATTTAACTAAGTCATTGTTAGTGATTAAAGCGAATCAATGGGTTTCCCTGCTGGCTTAGTGGTAAAGAAACCACCTGCCAATGCAGGAGACGCAGGTTTGATCTGTGGGTTGGGAAGATCCCCTGGAGGAGGAAATAGAATCCCAATCCATTATTCTTGCCTGGAAAATCCCAGGAGCCTGGTGGGCTACAGGCCATGGGGTTGCAAAGAGTCAGACACCACTGAGTGACTGAGCATGCTCACAAGAATAATCCAAACGAAGATCATGGCATCCGGTCCCACCACTTTATGGGAAATAGATGGGGAAACAGTGGAAACAGTGTCAGACTTTATTTTTCTGGGCTCCAAAATCACTACAGATGGTGACTGCAGCCATGAAATTAACAGACGCTTACACCTTGGAAGGAAAGTTATGACCAACCTAGATAGCATATTCAAAAGCAGAGACATTACTTTGCCAACAAAGGTTCGTCTAGTCAAGGCTATGGTTTTTCCTGTGGTCATGTATGGATGTGAGAGTTGGACTGTGAAGAAAGCTGAGTGCTGAAGAATTGAGGCTTTTGAACAGTGGTGTTGGAGAAGACTCTTGACAGTCCCTTGGACTGCAAGGAGATCCAACCAGTCCATTCTAAAGGAGATCAGCCCTGGGCTTTCTTTGGAAGGAATGATGCTAAAGCTGAAAATCCAGTACTTTGGCCACCTGATGCGAAGAGTTGACTCATTGGAAAAGACTCTGATGCTGGGAGGGCTTGGGGGCAGGAGGAGAAGGGGACGACAGAGGATGAGATGGCTGGATGGCATCACTGACTCGATGGACGTGAGTTTGAGTGAACTCCGGGAGTTGGTGATGGACAGGGAGGCCTGGCGTGCTGCAATTCATGGGGTCGCAATGAGTCGGACAGGAATGAGCGACTGATCTGATCTGATCTGATGATATAAATACCACAACACAGTTAACTGTGGGTAAGAAGAGCAGCAAAGGAAGGAAGGACCCTAGATATCCAGGCCCCTAGATACCCTTGGATTCAGCTCAAGACAAGTGTGCTTCTGGACAAAACACTGGACTGGCTCACAATGCCATCCACAGCCTTGCCCAGTTAATATTGTAGGAAGAACAGAGGTCATCCATTGAAGAGAAGTGCTCCTTTGGAGCTAATCGAATTACAAAGGGAGGTCATGTTAATTATTACAATTTATGGGATTCTAGAATCACTGTGAAGTTGGTAATATTTTTTATAGCAAGTCCATTTCTAAGCAAGGCATATTCATTTGCTGAGTGAGATTAAAGAAGGAATGGAAAGGGAGACAAAACCACAGTCTGATTTACACAGCAGTTTTCTTTCTTTCTTTCTTTTTAATAATGCCAGAACATCCATTTGAAAGGAGGAAAAACTGAAGAACACATAGGCAATTTTGCAAGAATAATGTCAGTTTGTGGATGTTTTTTTCCCCACCAAATTGACCAGATGTTTTTGTATTCTGGAGAAACTGTCTCTATAAAAAAATATATTCTAGTCAGATTAGTTAAAACAAAACTATAGTCTGTGCAGTTATCTGACACGCTGGCAAAGGGCATGTGACTGAGCTGACTTAACAAATATTTATTGCAAGGCTCAGATGGTCTAAATAATACAGTATATTTCTTATCAATAGAGTTAGACAGTCCCAAAATAAGTAAGTCCTGGTTACTGTCCTTGAAAATGTCACTGTTTATTCAAGGAAGAAAAATATAAACAAATAATTACAAATGTGAAAATAGAGTTACATTACCAAGCTAGACCCAGAGTGCTGAGTTAACCCCTGACTTTTAGGATTGGTGGCAGCAGTGGTAAAGAACAGGTCTGCCATTGCAGGAGACCTAAGAGACCTGGGTTTGATCTCTGGGTTGAGAAGATCCCTTGGAGAAGGGAATTGCAATCCAAGAATTCTCCAGTATTCTTGCCTGGAGAATCCCATGGACAGAGGAACCTGGCAGGCTATAGTCACAAAGAATTGGACACGACTGAGCAACTGAGCACACGGCACACATAGTAACTAGACAGGAGGAAGAAGGATGCAAAGATAGTAAATTCAAACACTGAATTTACTAGAGGTGGTAGTTGTTAGTGGTAGCTCTTCAGAATTTATAAGCATGGTAATATAGTCTACCAAATGCTAAATTCATTGATAGAATCTATAATTCCTACTAGAGAAATTTAGGAAACACAGCCCCAAACTGAAAATCATTCTTAAAGAAAGAATATCAATCAGAAATTGATTGATATCAATCAATCAAAGAAATGTATAAATGAAAAAAATAATTAAAAATCTTTACTTGGGGACAGAAGGAAATTATATATACATGAGATTCACTCAATTACCCACTCATATTTCATTTATTTAATGTTGGTAAAACACTTACTTTCAGGGGTCAAGTAATTAAATGTTCTAAGTTATAAGAACACATACTCCATAAAATCATATTATTTTTCAAATTCTTTGCTGGCCAGTCTGAACAGGCAATATTTAACAGGGGGTTGGTAATTTTTTACCTTCAGATACAGAATCAAAATGTTAAATAATACAAAAGATATAAAAGTATAAATCTAACAAAAGGCCATGTGCAGAAATTCTATCAATACTTGGTTTTATCAATGACAGTAAAGAATAGGAAGCCATTGATGTTGGCTAGATTAAGGGCTTTTCAGTTCAGTTCAGTTCAGTCACTTAGTCGTGTTTGACTCTTTGTGACCCCATGAATTGCAGCACGCCAGGCCTCCCTGTCCATCACCAACTCCCAGAGTTCACCCAGACTCACGTCCATCGAGTCAGTGATGCCATCCAGCAATCTCATCCTCTGTCGTCCCCTTTTCCTCCTGCTCCCAATCCCTCCCAGCATCAGAGTTTTTTCCAATGAGTCAACTCTTCGCATCAGTTGGCCAAAGTACTGGAGTTTCAGCTTCAACATCAGTCCTTCCAAAGAACCCAGGACTGATCTCCTTTAGGATGGACTGGTTGGATCTCCTTGCAGTCCAAGGGACTCTCAAGAGTCTTCTCCAACACCACAGTTCAAAAGCCTCAATTCTTCAGCACTCAGCTTTCTTCACAGTCCAACTCTCACATCCATACATGACTACAGGAAAAACCATAGCCTTGACCAGATGGACCTTTGTTGGCAAAGTAATGTCTCTGCTTTTGAATATGCTGTCTAGGTTGGTCATAACTTTCTTTCCAAGGAGTAAGCGTCTTTTAATTTCATGGTTGTAGTCACCATCTGCAGTGATTTTGGAGCCCCAAAAAATAAAGTCTGACACTGTTTCCACTGTTTCCCCATCTATTTCCCATGAAGTGATAGGACCAGATGCCATGATCTTCGTTTTCTGAATGTTGAGATTTAAGCCAACTTTTTCACTCTCCTCTTTCACTTTCACCAAGAGCCTTTTTAGTTCCTCTTCACTTTCTGCCATAAGGGTGGTGTCATCTACATATCTGAGGTTATTGATATTTCTCCCAGCAATATTGATTCCAGCTTGTGCTTCTTCCAACCCAGTGTTTCTCAAGATGTACTCTGCATATAAGGGTTAAATAAGCAGGGTGACAATATACAGCCTTGACGTACTCCTTTCCCAATTTGGAACCAGTCTATTCCATGTCCAGTTCTAACTGTTGCTTCCTGACCTGCATACAGGTTTCTCAAGAGGCAGGTCAGGTGGTCTGGTATTCCCATCTCTTTCAGAATTTTCCACAGTTGATTGTGATCCACACAGTCAAAGGCTTTGGCATAGTCAATAAAGCAGAAATAGATGTTTTTCTGGAATTCTCTTGCTTTTTTGATGATCCAGCAGACGTTGGCAATTTGATTTCTGGCTCCTCTGCCTTTTCTAAAACTAGGTTGGACATCTGGAAGTTCACGGTTCATTTATTGCTGAAGCCTGGCTTGGAGAATTTTGAGCATTACTTTACTAGGGTGTGAGATGAGTGCAATTGTCCAGTAGTTTGAGCATTCTTTGGCATTGCCTTTCTTTGGGATTGGCATGAAAACTGACCTTTTCCAGTCCTGTGGCCACTGCTGAGTTTTCCAAATTTGCTGGCCTATTGAGTGCAGCACTTTCACAGCATCATCTTTCAGTATTTGAAATAGCTCAACTGGAATTCCATCACCTCCACTAGCTTTGTTTGTAATGATACTTTCTAAGGCCCACTTGGCTTCACATTCCAGGATGTCTGGCTCTAGGTGAGTGATCACACCATTGTGATTATCTGGGTCATGAAGATCTTTTTTGTGCAGTTCTTCTGTGTATTCTTGCCATCTCTTCTTAATATCTTCTGCTTCTGTTAGGTCCCTACCATTTCTGTCCTTTATCGAGCCCAACTTTGCATGAAATGTTCCCTTGGTAGGGAACTTTTAGAAAGTTAAGGGCTTTTAGAAAAACTTAAAATCTAAAGTGTTTACATATTTACAACAATGTCAGATTGTGTGCTGAAAAATATCATAGGGAAGAGCAGATAAAGGTATGAGATTAAATACCGAATACCTTTATCTGCTAAAGCATAGCACCCCCCTCCAATCCCTTCCCAAGATAACATGTCAATTCCATGGAGGCATGTTGTATTAGCTATTTCCAGTTTGCCCAAGAATTGGCATTTCTAACAAGTGCCCATTGACCCAGATGCTGCCTTTCCATGGATGACACCACTGTGTAACATGCTGAGAAAGAGAATTTGTCTCATGTACCAGTGGTTCTCAAACTTTACATGCTTCATAACAGCCTGCAGGCTTTTGCTGGGTCCCTGGGTTTTGGGAGACCTGGGTGGGACTGATAAGTTACAGTTCTAACTGGTCCCCAGGTGATGCTGATATTGCCAATCTCAGAAACAGTCTTTGAGAACTACTATTCTAGACAGGGGAGAAGGCAGTGGCAACCCACTCCAGTACTCTTGCCTGGAAAATCCCATGGACAGAGGGGCCTGGTGGGCTGCAGTCCATGGGGTCAATAGGAGTTGGACACAACTGAGCGACTTCACTTTATTTTTTACTTTCATACTTTGGAGAAGGAAATGGCACCCCACTCCAGTGTTCTTGCCTGGAGAATCCCAGGGACGGGGGAGCCTGGTGGGCTGCCGTTTATGGGGTCGCACAGAGTCGGACACGACTGAAGCGACTTAGCAGCAGCAGCAGCAGCAGCTCTAGACGGGAATGCTTGATTTTAAGTCAGTTAATATTTTAGATATTCCTCTCTGGCTTCAGGGTGATCAGTGTGATGGTGAAAATAATGCACTGAATAGGAAATTTTAGGAAGCCGGAGACATGAGGAGAGCTACTTTCCTGTCATTAGTGGCGAAGGGGATAGCAAATATTTAAATAAAAAATGTGGGAGAAGATGTGGGATTCTTCCTCAGGGAGAGGGATGATGCAAATAAAAATTGTAGAGCCCTGAGTAAAGTAAAAAGGCAAAGGTCATGCATACTAAGTGAAGAAAATAATTTTAGAGGGTAAATTGGTTTCTGGGAAAAAATAAAAGCTGAGTTCAATGATATGACAAGATCAGTATATGTACATGAAAACATAACATTTCACTTCAAATATTTTTGCAATTTCAAAAATATGATAAAATATTTATGTTCAATGTCTGTATTATGGGAAGGAAACCATCTAAACTCTTTGCTTTTGCTTTTACTTTGAAAAAATCAGTTAGAATTTTTTATATTTGTGTGTAAGATAATTAAATCAGATAAAATGCATTCCTGAGTAATAAGTTATTTTATTATGCCCAGGAACTCTGTGGGACCCTAAATGTGGAAATCTGGGAGAGAAAAACCATACGATAGTAGTGTATGTGTGTAGCCCTCTAGGCTCCGCTGTCCATGGGATTCTCCAGGCTTAATACTGGAGTGGTTGCCATTTCCTTCTCCAGGGGATCTTCCTGACCCAGGGATCAAACCTGGGTCTCCTGCATTGCAGGTAGATTTGTTACCACTCTGCCACCTGGGAAGCCTCATGCTAATGGTAGGAGACAAATTCAGCAGGAGGCAGATTTAGCACCATTGCTGTGTGATTTTACACAAAAATGGTAGTTTCGTGTCAATTCCTCAAAATTAGATCTGAGTTGCAATACAGTAAAGGGGGAGATAAATGTTGCCAAAATTTGCTTTGGTCCTTTTGTTTACTTAGTTATTGGGCAGCCGCTCTATTACTTGTTCCCTACAAAATACATCAAGCGATAGAAATATCAGAGGTTTCATTCCCTGTTGACAATGGCACAAAGACAGATTCTTGTTCAAGAATCTCAGTCTCTCTCCATCTCGGTCTCTCTTTCTAAAATCTCAGCCTTTCTCCCCCTTCCCTTCCACCTCCCTCTCTCCCATTTTGTACTGAAGAAAGCTAATAAGTTATAGATTCTGAAGCATTTAAAAATGTATACTTAATGTAATTGCCTATCAAGCTACTACTAAATTAGGCATCTTTTTAAATAATGTAAACATCTGGTCTTTAAAAATTAGATCTGCGTATTTATTGCCAAATAAATTGATGGGGTGGGGTATATTCCAAAAGTGAGAGTGTGTGTATGTGTGTATCTTATCAAAAAGATTCCTGGAAGAGTGTGATTCAGTTTTCCTGAACTCTGTCTGGCTTCTGGAACATTGCCGCCTTGGATCTGCAGACCTGAGAACAAGACTCTGGACTGCAGTGCAGCCAGCTGCTCTCCCTAGAGAAATAAGAACGATACTTCCTCCTCACTTTTTCTCATTTCTTTGCTGTGTTTTATATACACACACACACATACACACACACACACATTAACTAATTTCCTCTTCACTCTCTTCCCCTAATTACATGTAAATTATCTGTGAAGTGGTTAAATTTTCATATTTCTCTCATGTTACAGAAGAATCTTAAAGTGATAATATGACTGAACTGGATGAGGAAGAAATAATTTATTGGACTTGAAGCTGATCCAGAGGCTGATGAGATGTGGGACCTCTCATCAGAAAGTGAACCTGTTTTCAGTTTTATAATGAAGTTCTATTTTCCTGGGTTGGGGGAGTGTAGCCTGCAGCTCTCCTTTTTTTTTTTTTTTGCATTTGGGAGAGTGTTGATCTATGTTGGGAAGTTTTAAGTTTGGGCTACCAAAGGATGTTGAAATCCTTCTTTGTATTTTGAGATTTCCAAATATTTCCTGCAGAGAATCTAATAAGCTACATTTCCCAGTTTCCCATATCACCAGAGTTTATACATGTGACTTGGGCTATGCCAAACTAACGTTCTTTTAGGAGACACAGATTTGATAACACGTTTTAGAGGAAATATGGGATGAAGGATTCTTCAGGTTTGAGTGGTCTCGGGGCAGGATTTCTTGATGGCTCAGTTAGTAAAGAATCTGCCTGCAATGCAGGAGACCTGGGTTTGATCTCTGGGTGGGGAAGATCTCCTGGAGAAGGGAATGGCTCCACACTCCAGAATTCTTGCCTGAGAAATCCCATGGACAGAGGAGCCTGGAGGGCTACAGTCCATGGAGTTGCAAGGAGTCGGACACGCCTGAGCAACTTTCATTCACTCACTCAGGGGCGGGGAGCTCCCATCACGATGCTGGCCCTTCAGTAGACTCTACTTTCATTGTCTCTTTCAGACAGGATTCTGCAGGGATAAGAGGAACTAAGCTAGCGCGACTGAACAAAGAGAAGAAATACAGCTCCACCCACCAGAACACCGACACAAGCTTCCCTAACCAGGAAACCTTGACAAGCCACCTCTACATACCCACACACAGCGAGGAAACGCCACAATAAAGAGAACTCCACAAACTGCCAGAATACAGAAAGGACTCCCAAACTCAGCAATTTAAACAAGATGAAGAGACAGAGGAATACTCAGCAGATAAAGGAACAGGATAAATGCCCACCAAACCAAACAAAAGAGGAAGAGATAGGGAATCTACCTGATAAAGAATTCCAAATAATGATAGTGAAATTGATCCAAAATCTTGAAATTAAAATGGAATCCAGATAAATAGCCTGGAGACAAGGATTGAGAAGATGCAAGAAAGGTTTAACAAGGACCTAGAAGAAATAAAAAAAGAGTCAATATATAATGAATAATGCAATAAATGAAATTAAAAACACTCTGGAGCCAACAAATAGTAGAATAACAGAGGCAGAAGATAGGATTAGTGAATTAGAAGATAGAATGGTAGAAATAAATGAATCAGAGAGGATAAAAGAAAAACGAATTAAAAGAAATGAGGACAATCTCAGAGACCTCCAGGACAATATTAAACGCTACAACATTCAATCATAGGGGTTCCAGAAGAAGAAGACAAAAAGAAAGACCATGAGAAAATACTTGAGGAGATAATAGTTGAAAACTTCCTAAAATGGGGAAGGAAATAATCACCCAAGTCCAAGAAACCCAGAGAGTCCCAAACAGGATAAACCCAAGGAGAAACACCCCAAGACACATATTAATCAAATTAACAAAGATCAAACACAAAGAACAAATATTAAAAGCAGCAAGGGAAAAACAACAAATAACACATAAGGGAATTCCCATAAGGATAACAGCTGATCTTTCAATAGAAACTCTTCAAGCCAGGAGGGAATGGCAAGACATACTTAAAATGATGAAAGAAAATAACCTACAGCCCAGATTATTGTACCCAGCAAGGATCTCATTCAAGTATGAAGGAGAAATCAAAAGCTTTTCAGACAAGCAAAAGCTGAGAGAATTCTGCACCACCAAACCAGCTCTCAACAAATACTAAAGGATATTCTCTAGACAGGAAACACAAAAATGGTGTATAAACTCGAACCCAAAACAATAAAGTAAATGGCAACGGGATCATACTTATTAGTAATTACCTTAAACGTAAATGGGTTGAATGCCCCAACCAAAAGACAAAGACTGGCTGAATGGATACAAAAACAAGACCCCTACATATGTTGTCTACAAGAGACCCACCTCAAAACAGGGGACACATACAGACTGAAAGTGAAGGGCTGGAAAAAGATTTTCCATGCAAATTGGGACCAAAAGAAAGCAGGAGTCACAATACTCGTATCAGATAAATTAGACTTTAAAACAAAGGCTGTGAAAAGAGACAAAGAAGGTCACTACATAATGATCAAAGGATCAATCCAAGAAGAGGATATAACAATTATAAATATATATTCACCCAACATGGGAGCACCGCAGTATGTAAGACAAATCCACAGTATGTAAGACAAATCCTAACAAGTATGAAAGGAGAAATTAACAATAACACAATAATAGTGGGAGACTTTAATACCCCACTCACACTTATGGATAGATCAACTAAACAGAAAATTAACAAGGAAAAAAAACAAAACAAAACATGTATCTATAAAGCTCACTAAAGCAAAGCACAGTAAAATGAGGTATGGCAATAAAAGGCGTTAAATTTATCAAAAAAAAAAAAAATAAAGTGCTGAAAAATTAAAGCTGTCAATTCTGTAATAGATATTCATTGAAAGTATCTTTTGAAATGGGGGTGAAAACACCTTCAGAGAAATGAAAGCGAAGGAAGCATGCACGAGCTATAAAAAATGATAAAGTCCTTTATGAATGATGATAATATCAAAACAAAACTGGGAAATACAGGAAGGAGTAAAGAGCACTACGAACAGTCAATACTTGGATAAACATTAGAAACTATTCTCTTTTCTTAATTTCTTCATGGTAAACTATCAACATTATATTGTGAAATTTTTCAGAAAAAAAAAAAAAGAATATGGTATGACATAGTTCTGTCTTAGATATTATGCTAGTGGGATGAATACTGAAAATAACTAAAGTACCTCATGGTACATATTTTCAAAAAAAAAAAAAAAGAGGAACTAAGCTCAATGACTTCTCTGCAGTTACCTTCTTACTTCCCCGTATAGTCCCTGCCACCCAAAGCCAACTTTCCAGAACTACGCTGAACATATTTAAAAGTAAAAAAAAAAAAAAAAATTAAACCTCACAGGGAAAACAAAAGCACATAATTAAAAGATGCAAACATCACAGTATTTTGCAGTGCATGGGGAAGAAATTGGCCACATACGACCTGGTGTGAGTTATTTAACCTCCCTCAACTGCAGTTCTTTCAACCGTGAAGATAAATGGGGCCATCAATAAATACTTAAAGTAATTATGTATGATAAAGCCCAAATAGAGGTGCTTAGCCATGATCCTGGTGAAGAGCTCACCTTCTGTAAATGTTAGTTCCCTTATCTGACCCTCAGGATCAATTAAGAGCTTATACATCTGTTACAGAAGAGTAATTGACATAGGTGATAGAATAACACAGAAACGGAAAATGCGTATGAGACGCAACCTTTTTTCTGACCACACACACAAAATAAGGGGGTGAAGACTGCAGTCTAAGAGAGTCTCGGTTCTCCTAGCAATGAACTGCCCATTTTGAGCAAGTCATACACTTCACAGGCCCTTAATTTCCTGTTCTGAGAAGTGAAGTGTTTGGGTCATCCGATGCCCAAGTCTCTTTCAGCTTTATGAAATTATATTGATTAATAGTAAAGATAAATTTCTCTATAGCAACTTGGATTTATTCCTTAGAAGATGAAGGCATAATTTAATTCTTACATTTGCTTTGTGTTCCTTAAAACCGGATTTTTGTTTTTATGAGATTTTAAAAATCAAATTTACATAATGTAGCTCAGAAATAGGTATCCATCTATTCTTTGTTATTCTGAGCTAGCCTGAATTTTTAAAAAGAGTCCTCATTTTTCCTGCTTTTTATGTAGAGTAATATCACCATATGGTCACTTTGTAATGATTTTTTCAGGTTTCTTGCACAGTGAAATCATTAGAAATATAATGAAAATTACCCTTCTTCCCTCACGCATTCAGGCAATAATTCCTTTGGCAAGTGTTTTAAGAGTAACTCTTCGACACTCTCCCTGCTTTAGAATGTTGAGAGGCAGCCTTGCTTTCGTCTTCATTAAGTAAAAGAGAGATTGCAGATATTAAGAACCTCAACTTCTTATCTCATCTTTTAAAAACGCTATAAGCATCTGACCTACCTTTATGTCATTTCCTTGGGTCCCAGAGAATTTTTCTTTCAGATTAAACCTTCATCTGCCCTTCTGCTTTGTCACATCTCCTCTGGGACTTCATTCATTCTCTCCTCTCTAGTGGGACACAGTTGTGAGTTCAAGAGACCAGAGTCAGCCTCTATCACTACAAGCTGTAGTAGTGGACTTGAGTATATTATTTAGGATTCTGTGCCTCTGTTTCCTTAACTATAAAATATGATATGATGTTTTGGGGGAGGGTTATTTATTTACTTTTTAATTGAAGGATAATTGCTTTAAAACGTTATATTGGTTTCTGCCCTACAACAATGCAAATCATCAATTATATATATATATATATGTATGTATATGTATGTGTATATATATATAAAGTGAAAGTGAAGTTGCTCAGTAGTGTCCGACTCTTTGTGACCCCATGGACTGAGGAGCCTCCAGGCAAGAGTACTATGGAGTGCGTTGCCATTTCCTTCTCCAGGGGATCAAACCCAGGTCTCCTCTATTGCAGGTAGATTCTTTACCATCTGAGCCACCATACATATATATATACATATATATGTATATATACCCCCGCTTTGAGCCTCCATCCCCCTTCCCATCACAGAGCGCCGGGCTGATATGACATTTGTGTGTGGTAGTTGCTCAGTTGTGTCCGACTTGTATCCGACTCTTCATGACCCCATGGATTGTAGCCCACCAGGCTCCTCAGTCCTTGGAATTCTCCAGGCAAGAATACTGGAGTGAGTAGTTGTGAGTATTAAATGAGATACTTACAAAGTACTTGGAGGCTTCAATAAATATTGGTTATCATCAGTTCTTTCACCTCTCCCTCTCATATAACCTGAACATACAAAGCACAGCATCTCTTCCACCATAAAGATTATATCTCTTAGCTTTTTGATTTTTATTTGGATGCTGCCTTTCCATCACTCCTTTCATTCACATCTAAGCTACAAAGAGTTTATATTTGCTGATTTTACCAATCGATCATGAAGTCCTACTGATTTCATGACCTATTTCTAAAATGGATGTCCTCCTCTCTGTATTACTGCCCTAATGAATGCTTTTTATCATGTCTCACCTATTCTAAGCCAGGAACCTCATACCTGCTTTAAATAGAAGTTCAATTTTATCCCAAATAAATATATAATTTAGTAAAAGGATAAACTGAAGATATGGCCATACACATCTACAGTATTAGCATTTGTTAAATGGATTACAAGTTTAATGACCTACTATTACTAGATAATTTGTGGGGGGAAAAAAGCAAGAAACATGATGACAGAGCCAGTCAAATGTTGGGAACCATTCCATCTAAATTGTTTATTTATTGATCCAGAAGGCAAACATAGATTACCTCCATTTATTGGAGAATGGATCATTTATAAACATTCTGATGCAATTTGCCTTAGAATTAGCAACATTTAATTTTTATTTTTCTCCATAGTTTTTTTTTTTAATAAACAGACCATTTATTTGGTAGCAGGATAATTTACTTTTGTGACTCTTTGCTATAGCGTATAGCATTGAAGACAAAAAAATGGCTATCATTCACTAGAGGAAGATTAATAAACAGATTAATAAACTATGATCCTATTAACAATTCTGTTGTGAAGAATAAATTTTATTTATTTTGGAGGTAAAACTCTGCATCTTTAATAACATTAATGTCTGCTTCAATGTGAGATATATAATTAGTTTTTCAGGTCTTGCATTTTATGTGTGTCTTACTAGAATTATCCTTTTATTTCTATTTATTGGTTCAGAAAAATATTCCTAAAATTGGTGTTGTACATTCACTGCCTCTATTTATCTTCACTCATAGATTGAACCTGTGAAATATGAATATGAATTCATATTTTACTAAAGAGTTGGAAGATAACTTCCAACACTAGTAAAATGACTCTCTTGTATTAAATTAAGTCATTTAAATTCTTCTGTCTTTCTTGGGTAATACAAGGCTACCTTTTCTTGATCTTCTATCTATCCTTTAATTGCATTTCGATTTCTTGACATTGG
Organism: Bos mutus; assembly: GCF_027580195.1. Lineage (NCBI taxonomy): Eukaryota > Metazoa > Chordata > Mammalia > Artiodactyla > Bovidae > Bos > Bos mutus. The sequence continues at coordinate 9,539,941 of NC_091640.1, read as the reverse complement.
GTTATTTTCTCCTTCATCTTCTCAAAATCAGGGTCAGAGACTAACCAATTCCTTACCAACATAAAATTCAACATTTCTAAAATTTAATTCACAATGAGCCCTACCAAATACCATACCTTTCCTGTTTTTTGATAAAGAAGGTCCAGTCTTGGAACTGCACTTTACCACAAAATGGATATAAGATGATTAAATAATAAATTCCCAGTGCCTCAGGTCAAGACAGAAAGGGAATGAGCCATTTGGATGTGAAGGAGTGCACGGACTTGGGCTCCGTGCAGAGTTAAGGTCAGGCCCATCTTGGAAGCCGTTCCTGACAAAACACCAGGAAGCATAAAACCATCCCACCAGCAAAGCACCATTCAAGGACAATCCTGAGGGAACTGAAGCGGGACAATAAACAACGTGCAGAAACAAATCGAGGCACGCAGGATGGGACAGCCTAATGAGGGAGATGCAGAGCAGAGGTTGGAAGCACACTGCAAGGGCAGAGAAGCTGTCCCTTGTCACGAGAAGGTGGCAACGGACTCCGACATGGAGATGGCACTCACATTGTGCTGTAGAGGAGAGAAGCACTTTAGAACTCAGAAAACAGCTAATGCCAAGGGTAAAGCTCACCTGCCAATTACAGCCAAAGACACAGAGTTTTTGATAATAACAAATGTTCTTTTCATTCAGTACTCTGAATTGGAAACTACAGAATCTTCTCTAGCAAGGTTGAAAAGCAAGTTTGTACTAAAGGAAATTAGAGAATTAACAGAATTTTCCAGGAGGGGCAAATAATCAGGCTTGGTGATTAGAGTCCAAAATAACAGAGCCAAGGGCTATGCCCAGCCTCATAGTCAGACTGTCCTAGTAAAAATACCATCATTGCCACTTGGCATTGACAAGGCTATCGAATGGACCAGCCATTGCACCACTGTACTTGTCTGAAGACTGGCCTGATTGTTGTGGCCATCAATTCAGGCTTCCCCCTTCTACCTCCAATTCTCACTTAAGTGCATCTATTAGAATAACCATGGTAACAAGGTGACCAGTTGGAAATGTAGTATTTGGATATCTACTTTGGGAAGGTGGGACACATACGGCATGAAACAATCAAAGTACTAAGTGGAGTTTCCAAAAAATGCTGGACGTCCAAGCACAGCAGATGGCCACTTAATTCCTGACACATGGAAATGACCATTCTCATGAAAGGCATCCATAATGGAGCACCAGGTGGACAGAAGGCGACTTACTGGTGAGGGATGAGAGAAGCTGACTTACCTGTGAGTGATGAGAGAAGTTGGAATAAACTAGACTAGCAGTCCCTGACTTTCACGTGCATGGAAACCATCTGGAGAGTTTGTTAAAACACAGGTTGCCTCAGCCCCAGCCCTTAGTTTTTGATTCAGGCCTGGGCTGGGCTGGGAGAGTCTCCAGTTAGTAACTAACTTCCAGGCAACCATGATAAAATAATCCCAGGTACACACCCTGTAAACCACTAGACAACTAGACCACAAACATTCCTTTCAGTAATAGCTGGTTTGCCTTTTCATACTGTTTGTGGGATTCTCAAGGCAAGAATACTGAAGTGGTTTGCTATTCCCTTCCCCAGTGGATCACATTTGTCAGATGAAGCACAAGGTAGAATCAAGATTGCTGGGAGAAATATCAATAACCTCAGATAAACAGATGACACCACCCTTACGGGAGAAAGCAAAGAAGAACTAAAGAGCTTCTTGATGAAAGTGAAAGAGGAGAGTGAAAAAGTGGTCTTAAAACTCAACATTCAGAAAACTAAGATCATGGCATCCGGTCCCATCACTTCATGGGAAATAGATGGGGAAACAATGCAAACAGTGAGACTTTATTTTTGGGGGCTCTAAAATCACTGCAGATGGTGACTTCAGCCATGAAATTAAAAGATGCTTTCTCCTTGCAAGAAAAGCTATGACCAACGTAGACACCAATATTAAAAAGCAGAGACATTACTTTGCTGACAAAGGTCCATCTATTCAAAGCTATGGTTTTTCCAGTAGTCATGTGTGGATGTGAGAGTTGGATTATAAAGAAAGCTGAATGCTAAAGAATTGATACTTTCGAACTGTGGTGTTGGGGAAGACTCTTAAGAGTCCCTTGGACTGCAAGGAGATCCAACCAGTCCATCCTAAAGGAGATCAGTCCTGAATATTCATTGGAAGGACTGATGCAGAAGCTGAAACTCCAATACTTTGGCCACCTGATGCAAAGAACTGACTCATTTGAAAAGACACTGATGCTGGGAAAGATTGAAGGAGGGAGAAGAAGAGGCTGACAGAGGATGAGATGGTTGGAAGGCATCACCGACTCGATGGACATGAGTTTGTACAAGCTTCATGAGTTGGTGAAGGACAGGAAAACCTGGTGTGCTGCAGGCCGTGGGGTCATAAAGAGTCAGACATGACCGAGAGACTGAACTGAATTGAATAGCTGGTAAAATGTTCACAAATTCAGTCTTGATGCTGCATTGAAAATCAGTAGCAGAGGCACAATTTATTAATAATTTTATATGTTTAAAATAAATATACTTTACCTGTGTGATTTTTAAAAACATTTTTTGGGGGAGAGCAGTTTTAGTTTCACAGTCACATTGAGAGGAAGATACAGAGGTTTTTCAAGTATCCCCTGCCCCCAACATGCATGGCTTCCCTCATTATAGATGTCTCTCATTATAGATGTCTCTCATCAGAGTGACCCATCTGTCAAGGCCAGTAAAGCTACATTGATACATCATTTCCCCTGAAGCTTACCTTAGGGGTCACTCTTGATGTTACATGTTCTGTGCATTTGGACAGATATGTAATGGTGAGTGCCCATCACCATATCATCATACAGGGTAGTTTCAGTGCCTAAAAAATCTGTGCTCCACCAATTCTTCCTCTTTCCAACCCCACCCCAATAACCAACGATCTTTTACTGTCTCCATAGTTTGCCTTTTGCAGAATGTCATATATTGTTTAGCCTTTTTGGATGACTTTCTTTCACTTACGAATGTGCATTTAAGATTCCTCCATGTCTTTTCATTGCTCGATAGCTCATTTCCTTTCAGTGTTGAATAATATTGCACTATCTGGATGTACTACAGTTTTTTTGTTGTTGTTGTTGTTTCCCACTCATCTACTGAAGGACATGGAGAAGGAAATGGCAACCACTCCAGTATTCTTGCCTAGAGAATCCTGTGGACAGAGGAGCCTCGTGGGCTGCTGTCCATAGGGTCGCACAGAGTCGGACACGACTGAAGCGACTTAGCGTGCATGTGTGCACTGGAGAAGGAAATGGCAACTCACTCCAGTATTCTTGCCTAGAGAATCCCAGGGACAGAGGAGCCTGGTGGGCTGCTGTCGGACACGACTGAAGCGACTTAGGAGCAGCAGCAGCAGCAACTGAAGGATACTTGGTTCCTTCTAAATTTTGGCAATTACAAATAAAACTGCTACAAAGATCCATGTGTAGGCTCTTGTGCAGACATACATTTTCAGTTTCTTCAAGTAAATAACAAGAATCATGATTGCTGGGTCCTATACTAAGAGTGTGTTTCATTTTGTAAGGAACCACCGAGCTATCCTCCAAAGTGGCTGCATCATTTTGCGTTCCCACCATCAATGAATGAGAGTTCCTGTTGTCCCCACATCCTTGCCAGCATTTGGTGTGGTCATCATTCCAGATGTTGGCCATTCTAATAGATATGTATGTAGAGGTATCTGACTGTTTTTAGTTTGCACTTTCTTGATGACATATGATGTGGAGCATGTATCATTTTTTAATTAAACCTATTATTATCTATGTGAATTCTAGGGTTAGAAGGTTACTTCGAGGCTACTGAGGGTATGGATCTAAACTACACGTTTTCAGCCTGACAGCAGCTCTCAGAATTCAAGAGCATAATAAAAGCAGGGCCACTGTGAGTTCCTACGGGGTACATTACGAATCACAGTATGAAACTTCAAAATAATTTGTTATTTAGTGTGGGTTTTAGTAACTCATATGAGAAAGAATTGGAGCCAGCATACCCAAGTGTTAATTTTAAAGATCTTATGAATTTTGGAAACCATGTTATTGAGGGAGGAGGAATATTTAAAGACAGTGTACCAGATGGAAATGAATATGCTCTATTTTCATTTTTCTATTTTGTAAATAAAAGCTGATGCCCTCATGAAAATGAAACATTTCTATTGACACACAATTTGCCTAATAGATACAGATATCTGTATCTAGGGACTAAAATGAGGGTATGATATAATGGAAAATATACTCAGTGGTTAATGATTATTTTTATTATTTTTGTTTCTTCCCTCCAGCTTATCAGTTTAGAAAGCAGAAACAAAACAAAACATTATGGTGAAGTTTGGTGCCTATGTTTTGGTTGATATTGTTACATATTATAATTGCCCTTTCTATGGTCCTAAACAGTAACACAACTGAAGTGACTTAGCAGCAGCATCAGCAAACAGTAATACAGCTTCAAAATCACATATGACTTTATACCAGTGAATATTTCCTCTTTTTTTCATAGACATTATTTTTCTGCCTTTGAGTTCTCTGAGTTGAATGCAGTTATTTCAAAGCCAAGAAATCTCAGATTAAAAAAAATATTCCCCAGTAAATTTTGAGTTTTAAAAGTTATTTTTTTCACAAGTTTGAGAGAAAAATGCCATTTTTCAAAGCATAAAATTCTTGATCAAATACAGTTCTAACTGGATACATTTGTGTTTTCAATTAGGTACACAGGCATAATAAATTATGCATTCATATTACCTATAATGCTGAATTTCTGCACCTTGAGAGAATGGTTAGCCCCTGGTGATAATTACACAACAGATGGTTCTTTCTGAAGCAGAACAACACATATCATGCGATTTAACCATGAAGAAAATGGAGAGAGAAGTTATAAAAATAAATGGAGATAGGCGTCTGATTAAGTGGCAGTACTTAGCAATATGTTGAGTCAGACACAAGCAAACATTTATTTTCCCCCCATAAATTTGGCTGATTTTCATAGCACCGTCCTAGGTAAGGATGTAAACAAATCCGTCCTCATTGCATTCATCGTCATGTGCAGTCTGTCCTCATGAGCGTCAAATATTTTTAAATCTGCTTTTGCCGTAGCTTTTAAAATCTGATCTTCGCTATTTCAGGTTCCTGAAGCGTGAACAATATCTTTTTGGTGGAGGGGACTCAAAAGGTATTTTACCTGGACAAGTCCAGTGCCCTTTCCTTAACAGCTTTATTCAGACATAATTCACATACCATAACATTCACTTTTTAAGTGTTCATTTCATTGGTATTCGTGGCTTCCCAGGTGGCACTAGTGGTAAAGAACACAGATGCCAGTCCAGGAGAGAAGAAATGCCGGTTTGATCCCTAGTTTGGGAAGATCCCCTGGAGGAGGGCATGGCAACCCATTCCAGGATTCTTTGCTGGAGAATCCCACGGACAGAGGAGCCTGGCAGGCTACAGTCCATGGGGTCACACAGTCGGAACCGACTGAAGTGACAGCACAGCACAGGTGGATATATATTTACAATGTTTGTGCAACTGTCACAACTATCTGTCATTTCAACACCTCAAAACATGTACCCCTCCATAGTCATTCTTTATGGCCCCACGGCCATTTAACAACCCTCCCCTCCCAGACAGAGACAAGCAAATTTGCCTGTTTGAGTACAGTGCAAAAATGGAATGATACAATATGAACTCTTTTTAAACTTTTTTTCACTTTGCATAATACTTTTAAGTCTCATCCATGTTATAGCATGCCGATGCCTCATTTAATTTTATGGCCAAATAACACTCCATTATATGCATATACCCTGCAGAAGGCAATGACACCCCATTCCAGTACTCTCACCTGGAAAATCCCATGGATGGAGGAGCCTGGTAGGCTGCAGTCCATGGGGTCGCTAAGAGTCAGACATGACTGAGGGACTTCACTTTCACTTTTCCTTTCATGCATTGGAGAAGGAAATGGCAACCCACTCCAGTATTTTTGCCTGGAGAATCCCAGGGATGGGGGAGTCTGATGGGCTGCCGTCTATGGGGTTGCACAGAGTTGGACATGACTGAAGCGACTTAGCAGCAGCAGCATAAGGATATACCAAATTTTGTCTCTCTATTCCTTAATTGGTGGACAGTTTTGGCTATTATGAAGAGTACTACTATGAACACAAGCTTTTATGTGGACATAGATTTTCAATTATCTTGGATATATAGTTAGGAGTAAAATTACTGGATCTTATGAGCTCCAAATTAAAATTCTGAAGAAATGCTTTTTTTTCTCAAAGCTTCTGCACCATTTTATACTCTCATCAGCATGAGGGTTCCAGCTTCTCCATATCTTCACCAACACTTGCTATTGACTACATATATATATTTTTTAATTTTATTTATCCTAGTGAGTGTGAGAGGATATCTCCTTGTGTTTTTAACTTGCAATTATTTATTTTATTTTTTGGCCACACCACAAGACTTGTGGGATCTTAATTTTCAGACCAGGGATTGAACCCAGGTCCTGGTGGTGAAAGTGCTGATTCCTAACCATTGGACTGCCAGGGAATCCCTAAAGTTGCATTTCTCTAATAAGGAAGGAATGGTATTGAGCATCTTTTCATGAGTTTATGTACTTTGTCTTTATACATTGTATATTGTGCATAACTGTATAACTTCTTTGGACAACTGTGTCGTCAAATACTTTGCCCATTTTTAATTGGACTTTTCTTTTTCTACTGATGAATTGTAAGAAATCTTTATATATTCTACATGAAAATCTCTTAAATATATAGTCGCAATTATTTTCTCTCATTATGGGTGCTCTGGGCACTTTCTTGATGGTATTCTTTGAAGCAAAAGGTTTTAATTATGATAAAGCCAAATTATCTACTTTTTTTTTTCTTTTGTTGCTTCTGCCTTTTGCTGTTGTTGCTAAGAAACTGTTGTCTAACTCTCACCCACAAAGATTTACTTCTGTGTTTTCTTCTAAGAATTGTATAATTTTAACTCTTTTGCTTAAGTCAGTGATCCATTTCGAGTTCATGTTCATGTGCATATGAGCTGGAGGTCCACCTTAGTTCTTTCGCTTGAGGACATCCCATTATCTCAGCATCCTTCTCTAAAAGGCTATTCACGCTCCCTTTTGAATTGACAAGTTCATCGCGGCAGGTGGTTGTATGAGGCTCTTACGCACAAGTTTACGTGTAGAGAAGTAGTGAGAACAGAAGCTGAGAGGCCGTAATACAGGTGTGCACAGTCTTCGTCTTCATTCCCAGACCCAGTTCTTTCTTCTCTCCTATTTCTTTCTACTTTCCAAGCTCCATTTATTGTAGTCAAAGGCAACAGCCAAGACCGTAAGCGGGGAGAAAAGGATGAGTGTCACCTTGGGCAGGATGAAGTTAAGTACTGTGGAACTAGGTTTATGATTCTCAAAGCAAGCCCACTTTTAACCTACATTCATTTTATCAACACAGACCTTGCTGTTTAGTAATTATGAGCACATTAAACACATACTGTTGAAGACCACAGCCCTCCTAAGCCTGCTTCATTTGACAGCTTTTCAGGAGTGTTTCTGTTTTTTGAAAATGAACATTGTATTGAATGAACATCTTATGCAAATGATGGATTCTTTTTAATCATTGTTGAATTGCAACTTCTTCCTATAAGGGTGTCTCCATTTAACAGACCTTTTTTGACTTATCAGAGTACATATGTTATCACATATTCACATCAAAATATGCAGGTTTTGAAACTTATGTTGCAAGTGTAATATATTTATGGGCTTCCCTGGTGGCTCAGATGGTAAAGAATCTGCCTGCAATGTGGGAGACCTGGGTTCAGTCCCTGGGTTGGGAAGATCCCCTGGAGGAGGGCATGGCAACCCACTCCAGTATTTTTGCCTGACAAAAGAATCCCCATGGACAGAGGAGTCTGGCAGGCTGCAGTCCATGGGGTCGCAAAGAGTTGTACACAACTGAGTGACTAAGCACAGCACAGTGGCATTTATATATATGAATGTGACTTTATACCAAAGGAAGCCACTTCACATGCCAGCTATCCAACTTTTGGCTCTTCATTACAAATAAATATTAGGTACACAAAATGATTTTCATTTTTACCAATTTAATATTTTTACTTTTCCTCTAAATTATTTTTAAGTTTAATTTCAGACATTATTATCTTATAAACATAAAAATAAAAATACTATAATTCATTCACTATAAAATTATTTAGGTTAATATTTTTGTTTAAAAATTAGGAAAGGAAATAATAATAATGATTATAATTATTAGCATAAAGTCTATCATCACAATTTGAGATTAGACTTCAAATTATAATATTAAAGCTTTTATTTAAGGATATAAATTTTAATACAGGATCACCATTGTTTTATTTTTTGATACTTTAAATACTGCATGCTGCTGCTGCTGCTGCTGCTAAGTCGCCTCAGTCGTGTCCGACTCTGTGAGATCCCAGATGCCCAGACATAGACGGCAGCCCACCAGGCTCCCCGGTCCCTGGGATTCTCCAGGCAAGAACACTGGAGTGGGTTGCCATTTCCTTCTCCAGTACATGAAGGTGAAAAGTCAAAGTGAAGTCAGTCGTGTCCGACTCTTAGCGATCCCATGGACTGCAGCCTACCAGGCTCCTCTGTCCATGGGATTTTCCAGGCAAGAGTACTGGGGTGGGTCGCCATTGCCTTCTCCATAATGTATGCTAATTACAGCTTTTAATACTAGTAATATATCCTTCATTCCTTCATTTTCTTTCTGTTTTCAGTGATTTTTTTTGTTGATAACAGTAGGCAGCCTCAAAAAACAATCACTAACATTGACTTTCTTATCGTTCTTAGAAACCTCTTTATTACAAGTGCTCTTCTACACTTCTCTGCATGCATTACAAAAAGGGTATAACTTCACTGACTAACGTGATGCTGTTCTCAATGTAGTGAGCAAGTAGTATTTCTAGAAACATCTTTATTACAAGTGTCTTTAAGCAGCTCTCCACTGTGCACTGCAGAATGAGTATTAACAACTGACTTACTATGCAATACTCCCTCCAAATTGTGCCTCTGGAAATACATCAGAGAAAAAAAGTAATTTAGAAAAAATAAAGTTTGTTATTTTCCCAACAATCCACCCTGCTAAGATTTAGAGAAGCTGTTATTTTTTTTCCAAAGGTAGAACTCTTTGAAACATTTAAACATATTTGATTGTATGCATTTGAAGCCCTGTATTTAACTGCATGCAATCAAAGATGTTTAAATGTTTCAAATGTAAGCAGAGGGCACAGCAGCAATTCTTGAAGAGCGTGTTTTCCTCTCTGGAATATAAGTATAACAATAATGATACCTTTGGAAAGTCCACCACTTTCTTTTTTTTTTTTTTAATGGACCAAATGATCTTTTCACATTTGAATTTGTAGCTGATTAGAAATGCATTCAACTGTTCCTTTGGTGAATAAGCTCAGAAGAGATTGGGAAATAACTGCTTTAAATGTGCTAGTGGATGTTTCATTTAACTCAATAATAGGTTTATAAACCATTAATTTTATAATTCATTCAAGTCTTATAAGATGGTCAAAATTTTCAAAGCAGGTATTAACTCTGCTTTTTGGCTATATCGAATCCCACCTCTGCTACGAATCTGGCTACCTGCCTTTGTTGTTTTGCGGGGGGGCGGATTCTCAATTTCCTCACCTTAAATAAAAGATTATGAAAGAAATTTCATTTTTTTAAATTTTGCCTTCTTTTGGATTTTACTAGAACCAACTGTACTAGCAAATTATTGACTAAAGAATTCCCTGGAGCACAGCCTCCAGGCTGGAGGGTTTTAGGTCCTGCCTTTGTACTTAGAAGTCCTGAGTGAAATCTATGCACCCTGCCGTTTCTCTCCCACCATATTATATGGACTACACTCTCCCCATTGTGGGGTATTTCTATCAATGAGCAACATTTCTCCTTTTTGTTACTCAACTAGAATTGTTTGATTCTTTGCACTGAAGTTTCAAATGACAATCTGGATAGAAATGTTTACTGGGTAGAAATGTTTACTTATGTATCTCTCTACTTAGAAAACTTATCCTTCGAGCTGCTCAGCCTTTCAGGAGTATTTTCTAATCATCAACTATTTCTGCAACACTGGAGACAAAATTCCAAAATGCAATAGTGAGAGTTTTTGCAGTTATGAAGCTTAAAGCCTAATATTTGTATAATTAATTAAACTCTGAATTGCACAATAGATTATTTAAGTGCAGTCACCAAGCACACTGTGAATGAGATGAATGGCACTTTGAGGCTATGACTTCTGGGGAAGTCAGGGGTGAGAGGAGTGATGTCCCTGAGGAACAGTAATTGAGTTAAATTCAAAAAGAAGAAGAATCAACCAGAGAAAGAGGAAAGGAGAAGTTATTTCAAAAGGGGAAGTCAAGGCCAGAAGGTCAAGGGCTTGGAAATGCCTGTCTAGTTAGAGAGAATGAGGACAATTTTGAACAGCACGTAGTCCGGGGCCACGTCCTTGAGGGCTTGGTAGGACATGTTCAGTACTTGGGTCTTTAAGAATAAAGGAAGCAATTAATTGGGAAGTACGTGATAAGACTTGAATTTGCAGAAGCTCAGCCTCACTGAGTTAGAAACGCCTGACTGTTTTCTGCTGTCTTGCTGTTGTTGTCAGTCAGTCGCTCAGTCATGTCCTCTTTGTGACCCCATGGACTGCAGCACGCCAGGCCTCCCTGTCCATCACCAACTCCCAGAGCTTGTGCAAACTCATGTCCATTGAGTCCGTGATGCCACCCAACCTTTTCATCTTCTGTCATCCCCTTCTCCTCCTGCCTTCAATCTTTCCCAACATCAGGGTCTTTTATAATGAGTTGACTCTTCGCATCAGGTGGCCAAAGTATCGGAGCTTCAATGTCAGCATCAGTCCTTCCAATGAGTATTCAGGACTGATTTCCTTTAGGATGAATGGGTTGGATCTCCTTACAGTCCAAGGGACTCTCATGAGTCTTCTCCAACACCACAGTTCAAAAGCATCAATTCTTCGGTGCTCAGCTTTCTTTATGGTCCAACTTTCACATCCATACATGACCACTGGAGGAAACCATAGCCCTGACTAGACAGACCTTTGCTGGCAAAGTAATGTCTCTGCTTTTAAATATGCTGTCATGGAGTGAGGAGCATGGGGAACTGCAGTTCATGGGGTCGCAGAGAGTCGGACATGACTGAAGTGACTGTGCACGAGGTCTGTCATTGATTTTCTTCCAAGGAGCAAGTGTCTTTTAATTTCTGCTCTCTAGAGATGAACTAATGGTAACTTGGTTAGAATAGTGGCAGTTTACCTGGATGAATGCAGATTAATTCTAGGAGTAATTTGGAAGTAAATTTTACATGATCTGATATTAGAATGGGCATCATTCAGGCATGACTCAGCAACGGATGTGAATGAGAACCTCCCCCATGCCCACCTTGATGGATGCTGTTAATTATGCCAGGGCTTGGCGAGGAGGACTAGAGCTATCTTAGTTCTTGCTTGGTGTTTCTTCAGGGAATGAGTGCCCATCTACTGGTGATTATTTAAATCTAACTGTATTAAGGTTGTACATGTGTGAACATTCAGTTTAGGATCATATACATGTGCCTGCCTATGTAATGCCTGCCAGTTTGTCATGGCTCAAGAAACACTTGTCAATTATATCAGAGAGGTGGCTGGAGCTCTAGCTTTGGGGACTTCTCTGGTGGTCCAGTGGTTAAGATTCATGCTTCTGGTGCAGGGCATTCAGGTTCAATCCTTGGTAAGGGAACTAAGATTCCACATGCCTCTAGGCTAAAAAACCAAAACATAAAACTGAAGCAGTGTTGTAACAAATTCAATAAAGACTTTAAAAGTGGTCCACATTAAAAAAAAAAATCTTAAAAAAAAAAAGAATTCTAGTTTTGGAATCTGATTATCTACACCAGTGACTTCCTACAGATAACACAAGCCAGTAAGTGGTCTAAATGAGATTTAAATATAATTTTTACTTAACGAAAGCAGGGCGTAGACATTTTCTAGATTTTGTGGGGCTATGTGTGTGTGTTCGTCACTCATTCATGTCTGACTCTTTGCCACCCCATGGAATATAGCCCATCAGGCTCCTCTGTTCATGGGATTCTCCAGGCAAGAATACTGGAGTGGGTAGCCATTCTCTTCTCCAGGGGATCTTCCCAACCTAGGGATCGAACCCAGGTCTCCTGCATTGCAGGCAGATTCTTTACCATCTGAGCCAGCTATATTTCGTTTTTATTTATATCAGCAAATATCTTTGCTTGGTATTTTCTCTCTCTTTCCAGAGCCATCTATTGGACTCTGTGGTAGGCTGAATAATGTCCCCAAAGATATCCATCTCCTAATTTTGGAGCCCGTGAATGTGTTACCTTCCATGGGAAAAGGGACTTTGCAAACGTGCTTAAGTATCTTCATATTGTGGGATCAATCTAGTTCATCAGGTGCACTCAATTTAATTATGAGTCTCCTTTTAAGAGCAAAAGAGCCAGTCAGTAGTTGAAGATGTGATGTGATAGCAGAAGAAAGAATTCTAAATGATGCAAGGAAGGGACCGGAAACTGAAGAATGCAGGTGGGCTCTAGAAGATAAAAGAGAAGTAAACAGCTTTCTCATCTTGAGAACTCCAGGGGGAACTAGTCCTGCTGACTAGCTTCATAAGACTGATTTTAGCCCAATACCATATTTAAAGCTTGTCATCTACAGTCCCATCAAACAATACATTTGCATTGTTTTAAGATACCAGTCAATCCTAAAGGAAATCAATCCTGAATATTCACTGGAAGGACTGATGCTGAAGCTGAAATTCCAATACTTTGGCCACCTGATGTGAAGAGCCAACTCATTGGGAAAATCCTTGATGCTGGGAAAGATTGAGGGCAGGAGGAAAAGGGGGTGGCAGAGGATGAGACGGTTGGATGGCATCACTGACTCAATGGACATGAGTTTGAGCAAATTCTGTGAGATGGTGAAGGAAAGAGAAGCCTGGCATGCTGCAATTCATGGGGTCACAAAGAGTCAGACACAACTTAGTGACTGAACAACAAAACTAGCTCAGAGAAAGAGCCTCTCTCAGGCCTTTCTCAGCCTTCTCCTGAAATTGATTACTACTCACCTTATAAGTGTCTCCTCCTTAACCTTGGATAACTACCAAGTAGCCCTAAATTTTTTATGAAACTATTTTTTCATTTAAATAAATTTCCTTAGAGCAATCATATTATTTTATCCAGATTTCCTCTCAGAGTAAAAAGACATATGGCTAATACAAGAATTTTTATCACAGCATTATTTATAGCAGCAAAAAATGGAAAGACATAAGGATTTATTGATAATTCTGCTGAATAAATGAGGCCCATTTAAACAATGGAGGATCAATCAGCTGTTGCGAATAATGCATTAGATGTGTGCCAGCTGACCCAACGGTGGGGACATTCCATAATATACTAAGTGTGAACAACACGAGGTAGGAAGGTGTATACATGGCATATTCTTGTAGCTGTAAAACAACAGAAAAAAACCTTGTCCACAAGTCAGTGCATCTGTTTGTGTCTGCACGCATATTCGGAAAGAGGAAGAAGGCCATAAAGAACAGGTTTTTTGAAATTGGTTAGAAGTTTGGAGAGAAGCAGGGCAGCTGTAAGTAAGAGGGAGGTGATGATGGAAAAGATGAGAACAAGGAAGTTCCGACCTTAGGCTTTTCTTGAAGTTCTCACAGCATTTTTCTAACACAGAAAAATAGATAAAGTATACATGGTATAGCATTTAGATTGTGAAGTGGAAAATTCTATCCACAATATTATAACTATGCATATTGAATATGCATGTAGAAAAGTCCTAGATGGTATCAAGGATAAATGCAAACTAATTTGATTTTAAAATATAAATTGTCAAAAAAAGTACCCTTATATCTTGGTTATTTCAAAGGAGCATGTGAAACAAATTATTTCTAAAGAAAAATAGATATTGCAATACTCTGCCAAATAGTTTAGTTGTAGAAAAGAAATCCCTGAGGGGCCAATTAGCTTTGCTGGGTTCTGTGGTGGAAAATTTTACCCCCAGACAGAGACAGTCCTGACTCTCTCACCTCCATTAGGCATCCGGGAGGATTTGTGAGCACAAAGGACTCAAAAACCAACCCTTCACCATGAGATGAAGAAGAGAAGGAGGAGGAGGGAGAGAAAGAAAAGGAAAATCAAAGCATCACACTGATAAAGAGAAGAGCTTCCGGCTGAGTTCCTAAGATATACCAGCCAGGTTCCTAAAGAGAAAAACGTGTAGCATCTGATTTACTCCTCCAACCAATAGAAGCATGAATTAATACTGTTTTCTTGAAGCCTACTGTGGCTCTGATGGTAAAGAATCTGCCTGCAATGTGGGATACCCAGGTTTGATCCCTGGGTCAGGAAGTTCCCCTGGAGAAGGAAATGGCTACTCACTCCAGTATTCTTGCCTGGAGAATCCCATGGACAGAGGAGCCTAGTAGGCTACAGTCTATGGGGCCACAAAGACTCAGACACCACTGAGTGACTAACACTTTCGCAATACTATTTTCTTACTTATTTTGTACATAAAGAAACAGAATCTTTCAGTTTCAGTAACTTACTGAGCTCCACATAGTCATTAGGGACTAGTAAAGAATTCCCAGGCTGTTAGCTCTAAAACCTGTGAAGTTTATCTCTCTGCTATATCGCTCTGCCTGGATCTCCTTTCCCAGTTTTCTAAGCTGTCCTTGTAATTTTCAAAACTATCTTATTTGATTTTTGAGGTTTATGCCTTTGAATTTTCCTAAAGCTCCTACTGTGAGAGCATGCACACACACCCACACACACCCACCTGTATTCCACATTCTCCTCCCTCACCCCCAGCAATAACTAGTCTCAGCATCTCCACATTTTGGGTTATATTATTTGTTGATAGACCTTCCTTGTAACAGCTCTCACTGCACAGGAAACAAGGCTCTGGAAGAAATATAGACAGATGCTGACGGGGACTTGCACTTAGAAAAACCAAGAGTAATAGATGCTTCTGGAGGAATCCAGTTCCCAGGAAAGCCCTGCAGGGAAGGGATTGCCCGAGAGCATGTGGTATTGAGGGCAGCTGGATACCTGTATGTGGGAGGAAAGAGTTGAGAATAAACAAACAGCACAATAATTCTGCATTTTCCCAAAGATGAACTCTCATTTTTACCCACACTGAATCTTCACCTAATGTTAAGCAACTGAATTGGTAGACCCAGACCTGAAAAACACAACTCACGAAGCTGGATGGTATCTTTGTCCAGAGGTCCTTCTGATAAATGTTTGACTTTTAGAATTTCTACTTGCAGTAGAAGAGAACTCAAAGATTTTCCCCCCATACTACTCCATCCAATCTTATGGAAATTTATGCAAAACAGCGTCAATTTCCCAAATGACTGAAATATTACAAGTAGGGCTCTTAATTCCTGTTCAAAAGCAGTGATCAATTTCAAAATCTAACCTAACTCTTGTATTGAGTTTTTCAGTGGCATAATGACACTTCTTTATCTCTCAGGGATATCACACTTCTTTTGACAGAGTCTGTTGCTTCAAAACAAAAAACTTATTTTGGACAGAAGTTTAGCTGCCTATTAGTCATCACTCTGACTATTTTCTCTTTCAGCTGCACCTCTGTTGACTTGCAAGATGTCATTTGTTCTACATCCAGAGTATCTCATTCCTCTACTGACTCCCTCCTTCCTTCCTTCCAGGAGCTCTAGGAAGCCACCACAGCACCCCTCCTCCTCCCCCTACCCAACCCCGGCTGTTCTGACTACCTCTCATTTTCCGCTGTTCTGAGGATCCTTTCCCAGAGCTGGCTGCCAGATCAATTTTCTGAAGGCCAGCACTTACTATACCTCCCCACCTTCTTCACAAATATTTAATGTTTCCCCATTGCCTGTAGAATGATGCCCAAGTATATTAGTCACTCTTCCATGCTCTGAACCCAATAGCCGATTTAAACGGTTTTCTCATCATTCACTATACACAGCCAGATGCTGGCCATAATGAACTATAAGCCATTTTGAGCCAAAATGAGCTGTGAGAGTTTCCTCCTGCTATGTTTTTTTTCTTTTTTTGGTCTAGGTTATCTGTATTCTCTAACTGTAATGCAAACCTGTCCTTCTTTCTAACTCAAATTCTCCATTTAACATGAACTTTATATTTCTAAAGGGAAAACTATAAAATCCTCCTTTGAGTTCCCAAGTGCCTTAATCGGACTCTTTATAGCATACAGATCTAATTGCTAGTATAATTAGTTTCTCTTTCTGTGTATATTACTCAGAAACGTATTATACTTGCTTACATTTATAAATTACATCCCAAGAACTTGAAGACAATACAATTTATATATTTGTTTGCTTATGTATCCCTTAGAATCACCAGAAAAATTTCTGGGAGATCTAATCAGTCAATATTCAGTGAGAAACTGAATGAATCAAGCAGGTGAATTCACCTTGTAACTACACTGGTCACAGTATATCAAGCAGTTTAATTAAATGCAAAGAAAACCAATTTGCACCAGCTTTCACGCAGCAGGCAGAACACAGAGGCCCACCCTTCTGTAATCACTCTTCCAGTTTCTGATCATTCACCCTGGAAGAATAATCACCTCAAACAAGGACCTCAGGGTTTTCAACCCCAGCCCTTTGCTGTTGTGGTTGCTGCCTAAGGCACAAGACCATACTCCAAAGTTGACCAAAATCTGTGCTGTCAGATGCATCCTCGGGCTGGTGGTGGTAATGACTGAACGTCTGATGGTCCTGAATCTAATCCACAGTTTCACTGTGGTTTAGTCACACTTCTCTCTTTTGCACACACTGTGGATACTGCCTGAGTTTAGCACCTGCAAGCCTACTTTCTGTTTAGTCATCCTTGTTGCTTGCTTTTAATGGGAAGATGAGTGATTACTTTTGAGAAAGGCAGGTAATAACACGTTCACAGAGGACATTTTTCACTTATAGAGAGCTAGAAAACTTGGCTGAGATTTAGTTCTGGAGTTTCTGTGATCTATTTGCACCATCAGTTCTCCAAACCTCAAGTCACAATGACGGAAGTAGATACAAACAAAGGAGATGGGGATAAGGAAGCTTAGTTAGTATGTGGAATAGGAAAACACAGATTATAGAGTAAGGATGCATCCTTACAGAGAGATTCCTTTTTCCTAAATAACTGAGATTCTCTTTTCAATCAATGAGGGAATTTACAGTCCTGATGTTATATTTTCTTTCTTTTCCCCCTGTGTCATGAGAGACTGAACAAAACTCTGAAATTATTGGGAATGCCACAGAGTATCAATAACCTCAGATATGCAGATGACACCACCCTTATGGCAGAAAGTGAAGAGGAACTCAAAAGCCTCTTGATGAGAGTGAAAGAGGAGAGTGAAAAACTTGGCTTAAAGCTCAACATTCAGAAAACGAAGATCATGGCATCTGGTCCCATCACTTCATGGGAAATAGATGGGGAAACAGTGGAAACAGTGTTAGACTTTATTTTTGGGGGCTCCAAAATCACTACAGATGGTGACTGCAGCCATGAAATTAAAAGACGCTTACTCCGTGGAAGGAAAGTTATGACCAACCTAGACACCATATTGAAAAGCAGAGACATTACTTTGCCAACAAAGGTCCGTCTAGTCAAGGATATGGTTTTTCCTGTGGTCAAGTATGGATGTGAGAGTTGGACTGTGAAGAAGGCTGAGCGCCGAAGAATTGATGCTTTTGAACTGTGGTGTTGGAGAAGACTCTTGAGAGTCCCTTGGACTGCAAGGAGATCCAACCAGTCCATTCTGAAGGAGATCAGCCCTGGATTTCTTTGGAAGGAATGATGCTAAAGCTGAAACTCCAGTACTTTGGCCACCTCATGCGAAGTGTTGACTCATTGGGAAAGACTCTGATGCTGGGAAGGATTGGGGGCAGGAGGAGAAGGGGATGACAGAGGATGAGATGGCTGGATGGTATCACTGACGTGATGGACGTGAGTCTGAGTGAACTTCGGGAGTTGGTCATGGACAGGGAGGCCCGGCGTGCTGCAATTCATGGGGTCGCAAAGAGTCGGACACGACTGAGCGACTGATCTGATCTGATTGTTTGCTTGCTCTTCTTCAAGGTTTAATTGAATCCTGGTCCAGGGATGGCTGGAGATTTATAACTGGTGGGCCCTGGATGATAGAGACAGATCACATAAAGCCTCTGTCTGACTTTCCCATCGTCCCTCTCTCTCCTTTCTTCCTAACAATTAAAATTTGTGTTCTGTTCATATGTACCTAGTCCTTTTCTGGTCATGTGAAATGTATGATGAAAGAGGCATTCTTTCATTTCAAGAAATTACTGCCTGGAAGGGGAAAATAACCTACCAGGTAATTATGTGATAAGAATAAGTTACAATTAGGTTGTTGACAACTCAGATGAAGGTGTTGTCTGAGAAACAATCCCTCAGGGTGAAAGCTTATTTACCAAGTGAGAAGAGTGGGAGAATTTGAGAGTCCACAGTTTCTTTTCAGTTGTGACATTAAGATTTTATATCTCTACAGATATATATTCCAAATATGTATATATATAATATTTGAAAATATACATGCATATTATATATAATCATTTGGAATATATATGCATATAGAGTCACATACTTCTATATGTACATAGGGTTTCATATATGTGTTTTCATATATGTGTATATGATGCGGATAACGTGTGTGTGTCTGTTCAAGCCATACACAAGCGAAGCAGAAGATCTAGCTAACTGCTAACTGCTAAGTCGCCTCAGTTGTGTCCGACTCTGTGTGACCCCATAGACGGCAGCCCACCAGGCTCCCCCGTCTCTGGGATTCTCCAGGCAAGAACACTGGAGTAGGTTGCCTTTCCTTCTCTAGAAAATCTAGCTAAATAATACCATCAAATAAGAGGTGGATTTGCAATCAGTATTCTCATGGTCAACTGTACTTTAAAATATCACATCTTTGTATATGCTATTAAGTAAATACAAATCAGCTGTGATAGAAAGTGTTTTCTAATTTAAAAAGGTGAGCTGCCATTGATAATAGAAATCTCCTTATTCTGTTTCAAATTACAGAAGATCCCCGGTAAAACTGGGCAATTAAAAAGGTATGTTAGGATCCAGTATCTTGATTTCCAAAAATGATCAGATGCTGACATTGGTAGTGAGTTAGAAGATGTTTTATGATTTAATGAATGAGTTTTAAATAGTCCCGGCTCCTTTGTTAATTTCTATGAGTTTTTGTTTTTGTTTTAGAGGAGATTGATTATATATGTGGTAACTTATGTCAGTCTTTTTGTACAAAATTAAATGTATTTCCCTCTTCTTGTTCTAATTCAGTTTCCTTTTTATTTGTTCTGTTTTTAGTGAAAATTGCTCCCAGAATCCACACACCACATCACAGGGACTTGGAACTGTCCTGCTTGTAAGGTTTGTAACCCACTGACTGTTAACCTTGATTAGAACACAGGGACTGGCCTTTCTCCAATTGTCATTCTCAGGATTCTCACAAACCAGAGTGTGTATGAAGCAAAATGACCTTCTTAATCAGAAGAAAACTACTATTTAGTCCAAGGTACACCATTGCATTTTCTGTATTGAATTTGATTTTGTTTTATATAGTTCTAATTTATATTTAATTCATATATTTATGGCCTTCTACAATGGCTAATATTTTATCATCTTACTCATATTAATATACTTTCTTATATTTTATTTAAGTTTCTTGTTATTCTAATAAAAAATCAATTATACCAGATTTCCTGATTTGATTTGTTTCTTTTCCAAATCCTTTCCTAGCTCTTGACAACATAAGCCAGGAGACTCTAAACCTAACATATGTAACCAAATGATGCTATGGTTTGCCAAAATGAATATATCATCATGCAGGAATCTGGCTGCTGTGGCCAAGATCTTTACTCTTTTTATAACACAATTTCCTTTTATGGTTTCACATTTACTCTTCCATTTTTTCTTAATCATTTTAGCAGATTTTAATTTTCAGGAAAAAGAATTTACTTCTTCCTTTAAATGAGCTTGAGATTTTGCTATAAATCTGACATACTGCTTTCTAAATAGGAGCTTGACTTGTTAGCTTAATTGTATTTTGCGTGTTATAAGTAATTACCTGATAACTTATACTGAGAAGAAAACCTCTATAAAATAGATAAATTATTTAATGTGTTCTTTTATCTTTTAGTGAAATCTTAGCAAAAATTTTTTTCATGGAGCCCAACATATGATATTTACTTATCTCTTATTCTATAAAGTTCCTAAAAAATGTGGAATGCAAAAAAAATCATAGTTGCATTAATTCTAAAATGCAGTAAAAGTTACATTCTACTGTATATTTATTTTTCAAACTTACATATATTTTACAATAAATTTTGCATTTGAACAAATGTTTCTCTTGGTATAACAATGACTTTTGGGTAATTATTACATATAAGAATGCCATTAAAACCAAAATAGTGAGAGCAGAGAACAAGATGGCGGAGGAGTAGGTGGACATGGAGTACATCTCTCTCCATGGATACATCAGGAATACACCTTCAGACACAAAAGCGCACGCAGAACACCAGCTGAGAGCGGACAAGAGGACCTGACCAGTGTAAAAGAATATATAGACCCACCCACACACACACACACACATATATAGATCCATTCTAGAACTAGGGGGAAAAACAGGAGTGTCAGAAGGACTGGACCTGCCCTCCGTGGGTGGGGGAAAAGAAGCAGGGTCTGATCCGCACATCGGGGCAATTGTCTGAGTCAGACAAGAAACATTTAAGGCTGAGAGTAAAAGAGCTGATCTGTGGCAGCCTAAATGGAATGAGAATCAGACAGTCCTTGCCACAGCCATACATACCCTGGACAGAGATGCAGGTCCTCTGGCAGATGCAGCGGCTGGGAGCTGGAGTTGAGGGATTCTGGAGCAATCCAAGGCGAGGGCTGCTGTTGACTGTGGAGAGACGGATCGAGGGGATGTGAGGGAGGAGACTGTGGTGGGAAATTCCAAAGCTGGGCAGCCATGGAAGCAAGGTGATACTGCTGAGTCACGTGTAGTGGGCGGAGCCATCACCATAGCCTCTCTCTCTCTCACATACCAGCATTGGCAGCTGAACAATAGAGAGGCTGGCCCATCAAATGCCTGATGCACTGAACTACAGAGTAGGACCCCACCCAGGGTGCCCCTTTAAGTGCCTGACGCACTGATCTACAGAGTAGGACCCCAGCAGAGGGTGGGGGAGGGGGCCTCTATGTGCTTGATGCAGCAAAAAACAGAGAAGGACCCCACCCAGGGTGCCCCTTCAAGTGCCTGATGCACAAATGTACAGAGTGGGACCCCAGCAAAGGTGGGGGAAGGGGCCTCTATGTGCCTGACACACCAAACAACAGAGGACCCCAGGCAAGGAAGCCTCTAAGTGCCTGAATGGGCAGAGCTACAGAGAAAGACTGGCCAAAGAGGACTTCTGATCTCCAGCTACAAGAGGCTTGAAAAAGACTCTGGCAGGGTCATAACTCCTGTGGCAGAGGCAGTCCCTGTCCTTGCACACTTGGCACCACCAGGACCCACAAGCTAAGCAGCTGTGCCACCTTCATGCTCAATTCTCACTGGGGCAGAGCTGCCACAGGCGAAAAAAAAAAAAAAAAACCTTGCCCCTATGCACACAGGGTCGCTTCAGTAGTGTCCGACTCTGTGACTCTGTAGACTGTGGCCTGCCAGGCTTCTGTGTAAGGGATGGGGGTTCTCCAGGCAAGAATACTGGAGTGTATTGGGCAATACTGTTTTCCATACCCTTCTAGAGCACTATATTTCTTGCTGCCCTAGCTGCCAGCTCTCCTGAGTACCTGGTGCTGCCAGAACCCCTGTGACCCAAGCAGCTGCACCACCTCCACACCTGGCCATCACAGGGGCAAACCCAGGTCCTTCAGGGCAGCCTCAGGAGCAAACCCCAGTGGACGACCCACATGCAGTTCAGTACAGTTAAGTCGCTCAGTAGTGTCCGACTGCGACCCCAGGGGCTGCAGCAAGCCAGGCCTCTCTGTCCATTGCCAACTTCCAGAGTCTACCCAAATTCATGTCTGTTGAATCAGTGATACCATCCAACCATGTCAACCTCTGTCGTCCCCTTCTCCACCTGCCCTCAATCTTTCCCAGCATCAGTGTCCTTTCAAATGAGTCAATTCTTTGCATCAGGTAGCCAAAGTACTGGAGTTTCAGCTTCATCATCAGTCCTTCCAATGAACACCCAGGACTGATCTCCTTTAGGATGGACTGGTTGGATCTCCTTGCAGTCCAAGGGACTCTCAAGAGTCTTCTCCAACACCCCAGTTCAAAAGCATCAATTCTTTGGCTCTCAGCTTTCTTTACAGTCAAACCCTCATATCCATACATGACTTCTGGAAAAACCATAGCCTTGACTAGATGGACCTTTGTTGGCAAAGCAATGTCTCTGCTTTTTAATATGCTGTCTAGGTTGGTCATAACTTTTCTTCCAAGGAGTAAGCATCTTTTAATTTCATGGCTGCAGTCGCATGCAGAGGTAGAAGTAAAACCACAATTAAAACCCAGGGGCAGTGTGACTAAGGAAGGAGACCCAAAACCTTCCAACCAGCTTTACAAGCTGTGGATTAAATCCACATGATCAACTAGGCAGACTCTGTGTCTATGGAATATATAAAAGGTCATTGAGCCCTCCCATGAAAGAACACACACTAGTTCTGATAGCTGTGGACATCAGAGGCAAGAACACAGAGGAATAGGACCAGATTAGAATCTGAATTGCCCCTACAGCAGGTCCAGAGATCAGCACAGTGTTGGAGGGAACCTTGGAGGTGAGGTAGACACTCAGGAAAAACATTTATTATTATGTTTTGACTTGTTCCTTAGATTCTTTTGGATTTTTTTTTTCTTTTTTTCCCTTCCTTCCCCCGTCCCCCCTCCCCTGTTGAAGTTGTCAATTTTACTGGCACTATGAAATCTACTTAAGTTTTGAGCTTTTTTTTTTAATCTTTTTCTTCTCAGTCACATTTTTAATTGTTGTTATAAACCTCTGCCTGTGTTGGGCTTTTGCAGTTCTGGGGAGTTAACCTTTTTTATTCTCCCATATCTTAATTTAAAATTTTTAAACCTATGATAATTTTTTTCTACATTTATTCTATTGTTTGCTTTTCCTACTGTTCTTTTCCCCTTACAGTTAGTCTTTAATATATATAAATCTTCTTTATCTACCTCTATTGAACTTTGCATATCTATTCTTTCTTTCCTTTCCTTTCAACATATTTATTAGTTTTATTTTCACTACTTTATTCCCCAATTGGCACCTTGCTTTAGTTTTGTTTTCCAGTTTGTACTTTACTTAGTTTTGTTCTGGTAGATACAATTTTTGGTTTCCTTTGTTCCCGGGGTCAATCTATTGTACTTTATTTTTGTTGCACTATTTGACTTTGCTCATGTGTGTAAATGTATATGCATATATTCCATTGTTTTAATTATTATTTGCTGAAATTTGTAACCCCATTTGTCTGGGGTTCATCTTTGGTTTCTCATTTTTGGATATTTGTTATAATCTTATTTAATGCTATAACAAACCACTTGTGGAATCTTCATTCCTGACCAGAGATCAAGCTCTGAGCCTTTGGAGTGGGAGCACTGACTCCAAGACCCTAGACTACCAGAGAACTAACCCTAGAAGGTATCAAATACTGAGAACTCACACAAAGGAAACCACTGGAATACAAGACCCTGCATCACCCAACCACCAGTAGCACCCTGTGCAGGATGCCTCATCTAAACAACCAAAAAAAGCCAAAAATACAAACCCTATCATCAGCAGACAGGATTACCACCTCACTCACCCTTGCCTATCAGAGGAAAAACAAACAAAAACTCAGCAAAAATCTCACCTTATATGAAGCTTACACAAACCACTGGACTAACCTCAGGAGGGCAGAAACAAAAAGGAAGAAAGAACTAAACCTTGAAGCCTGGGAAAAAGAGATCTCAAACACAATAAGTTTAAAAAAAAGAAAGAAAGAAAAGGTAAAGAAATACTACACAAATGAAGGAACAAACTAGAAACACAGAAGTCCAAATAAATGAAGAGAAAATAGGCAAACTACCTGAAAAAGAATTCAGAATAATGACAGTAAAGATGATCAAAAACCTTGAAAACAAAATGGAGAAAACACAAGAATCAATGAACAAAGACCTAGAAGAATTAAAGAATAAACATGCAGAGACAACACAATTACTGAAATTAAAAATACTCTAGAAGGAATAAATAGCAGAATATCTGAAGCAGAAGAATGAATCATATATGTGCTGTCTGCCAGAAACCCACTTCAGACCTCAAGGCACATATAGACTGAAAGTGAGAGGATGGAAAAATATATTCCATGCAAATGGGAAGCAAAAGAAAGCTGGAGTAGCAATCCTTATATCAGACAAAATACACCTGAAAATACACAAGATTACAAGGGATAAGGAAGGACACTACATAATGATCAAGGGATTGATACAAGAGGAAGACATAACAATTGTAAATATCTATGCACCCAACATAGGAACACCTCAATTCATAAGACAAACACTAACAGACATAAAAGAAGAAACTGACAGTAACACAATAATAGTAGGATACTTTAACACCCCATTCACACCAATGGAAACAGATCATCAAAAGAGAATTAATAAGGAAACACAAGTCTTAAATGATACATTAGATGAGATGGATCTCACTGATATCTTCAGGACATTCCATCCAAATGCAGAAGAATATGCCTTCTTCTCAAGTGCGCATGGAACATTCTCCAGGACAGATATCTTGGGTCACAAATCAAACCTCAGTAAATTTAAGAAAATTGAAATCATATCAAGCATCTTCTCTGACCACAGTGCTATAAGACTAGATATCAATTACAAGAAAAAAACTGCAAGAAACACAAACACATGGGGATTAAACAATATGTTTCTAAATAACCAACATGTTACTGAAGAAATCAAAAGGGAAATCAAAAAATTTCTAGAAACAAATGACAATGCAAACAACTCAAAACTTACAGGATGCAGGTTCTAAGAGGGAAGTTTATAGCCATACAATCCTACCTTAAGAAACAAGAAAAACATCGAATAGACAACCTAACTTTACACCTAAAAAACTGGAAAAAGAAGAAGAACAACAACAAAATTAGTAGAAGGAAAGAAATCATAAAGATCCAGGCAGAAATAAATGAAAAAGAAATGAAAGAAAAAATAGTAAAGATTAATAACACTAAAACCTGGTTCTTTGAAAGATAAACAAAACTGACAAACCTTTAGCCAGACTTACTAAGAAAAAAAGAGAGAAGAATCAATTCAACAAAATTAGAAACAAAAAAGGAGAGGTTACAACAGACAATGCAGAAATACAAAGAATTATAAGAGACTATGATGAACAACTATATGGCAATAAAATGGATGACCTGGAAGAAATGGACAGATTCTTAGAAAAGTTCAGTCTTCTAAGACTGAACCAGGAAGAAATAGAAATTATGAACAATCCGATTATAAACACTGAAATGGAAGCTGTGATCAAAAAATCTCCTGAAAAACAAAAGCCCAGGACCAGATGGCTTCACAGGAGAATTCTATCAAACATTTAGAGAAGAGCTAATGCCTATGTTTCTAAAACTTTTTAAAAAAATTGCAGAGGAACAAAGACTTCCAAACTCATTCTATGAGGCCACCATCACACTGATATCAAAACCAGACAAAGACAACACACAAAAAAAGAAATCTATAGGCCAATATCACTGATGAACATAGATGCAAAAATCCTCAACAAAATTTTAGCAACAGAATTCAGTAGCACATCAAAAAGCTCAAACACCATGATCAAGCTGGGTTTATTGAAGGGATGCAAGGATTCTCCAATATACAGAAATCAATGTGATACACCATATTAACAAACTGAAAGATAAAAACCATATGATAATCTCAGTAGATGCAGAAAAAGTCTTTGACAAAATTCATCACCCATTTATGATTAAAACTCCTAAAAAAATGGGCATAGAAAGAACATACCTCAACATAGTAAAGGCCGTATATGATAGGCCTACAGCAAACATTATTCTCCACGGTGAAAAACTGAAAGCATTCCCCCTAAGATCAGAAACAAGACAAGGGTGCCCATTTTCACCACTATTTTTCAACACAGTTCTAGCTACAGCAATCAGAGAAGAAAAAAAGGAATCCATATTGGAAAAGAAGTAAAACTCTCACTGTTTGCAGATGACATAATACTGTACATAGGAAACCCTAAAGATGGTATCAGAAAATTACTAGAGCTAATCAGTGAATTTTGCAATGTTGCAGGATACAAAATCAATACACAGAAATCACTTGCATTTCTATACACTAACAATGAAAAATCAGAAAGAGAAATGAAAGAATCAATCTCATTCACTATTGGAATAAAAATAATTAAGTATCTAGGAATAAACTTACCTAAGGCTCAAAGTACTGCACAATTGCATTCATCTCACACACTAGTAAAGTAATGCTCAAGATTCTCCAAGCCAGGCTTCAGCAATACATGAATCGTGAACTTCCAGATGTTCAAGCTGGTTTTAGAAAAGACAGACGAACCAGAGATCAAATTGCCAACATCCATTGGGTCATCGAAAAAGCAAGAGAGTTCCAGAAAAACATCTATTTCTGCTTCATTGACTATGCCAAAGCCTTTGACTGTGTGGATCACAATAAACTGTGGAAAATTCTGAAAGAGATGGGAATACCAGACCACCTGACCTGCCTCTTGAGAAACCTATATGCAGGGCAGGAAGCAACAGTGAGAACTGGACGTGGAACAACAGACTGGTTCCAAATAGGAAAAGGAATATGTCAAGGCTGTATATTGTCACCCTGTTTATTTAAATTATATGCAGAATACATCATGAGAAACACTGGGCTGGAAGAAGCACGAGCTGGAATCAAGATTGCTGGGACAAATATCAATAACCTCAGATACGCAGATGACACCACCCATTATGGCAGAAAATGAAGAGCCTCTTGATGAAAGTGAAAGAGGAGAGTGAAAAAGTTGGCTCAAAGCTCAACATTCAGAAAACTAAGTTCATGGCATGTGGTCCCATCACTTCATGGGAAATAGATGGGGAAACAGTGGAAACAGTGTCAGACTTTATTTTGGGGGCTCCAAAATCACTGCAGATGGTGATTGCAGCCATGAAATTAAAAGACGCTTACTCCTTGGAAGGAAAGTTATGACCAACCTAGATAGCATATTGAAAAGCAGAGACGTTACTTTGCCAACAAAGGTCTATCTAGTCAAGGCTATGGTTTTTCCTGTGGTCATGTATGGATGTGAGAGTTGGACTGTGAAGAAGGCTGAGCACCGAAGAATTGATGCTTTTGAACTGTGGTGTTGGAGAAGACTCTTGAGAGTCCCTTGGACTGAAAGGAGATCCAATCAGTCCATTCTAAAGGAGATCAGTCCTGGGTGTTCTTTGGAAGGAATGATGCTAAAGCTGAAACTCCAATACTTTGGCCACCTGATGTGAAGATTTGACTCATTGGAAAAGACTCTGATGCTCGGAGGGATTGGGGGCAGGAGGAGAAGGGGGACGACAGAGGATGAGATGGTTGGATGGCATCACTGACTCAATGGACATGAGTGTGAGTAAACTCCAGGAGTTGGTGATGGACAGGGAGGCCTGGAGTGCTGCGATTCATGGGGTCGCAAAGAGTCAGACATGACTGAGCGACTGAACTAAACTGAAGGAGACAAAAGAACTGTACCCAGAAAATTATAAGACACTGATGAACGAAATCCAAGATGACATCAACAGATGGAGAGATATTCCATGTTCCTGGGTAGGAAGAATCAATATTGGGAAAATGACCATACTACCAAATGCAATCTACAGATTCAACGTGATCCCTATCAAATTACTAAGCGCATTTTTCACAGAACTAGAACAAAAAAATTCACAATTCATGTGGAAACATAAAAAACCCCAAATAGCCAAAGCAACCTTGAGAGAGAAGAATGGAGCTGGAGGAATCAACCTTCCTGACTTCAGGTTATACTACAAAGCTACAGTCATCAAGACAATATGGTGCTGGCAAAAAACAGAAATATAGACCAATGAAACAAGATAAGAAGTTCAGAAATAAACCCATGCACCTATGGGTACCTTATTTTTGACAAAGGAGACAAGAATATACAATGAGGCAAAGACAGCCTGTTCAATAAATGGTGCTGGGAAAACTGGACAGCCACATGTAAAAGAATGAAATTAGAACACTTCCTAACACCATACAAAGGTAAACTCAAAATGGATTAAAAAGCTAAAGGTAAGACCAGAAACCATAAAACTCTTAGAGGAAAACATAGGCAAAACACTTGATAACATAAATCAAAGCAAGATCCTCTATGACCCACATCCTAGAGTAATAGAAATAAAAACAAAATAAATAAGTGGGACAGGATTAAACTTAAAAGCTTTTGCACAGCAAAGGAAACTATAAGCAAGGTGAAAAGACAACCTCAGAATGGGAGAAAATAATAGCAAATTAAACAACTGACAAAGGGTTAATTTCCAAAATATACAAGAAGCTCATACAATTCAATACCAGAAAAATGAACAGCTGAATCAAAAAGTGGGAAAAAGACCTAAACAGACATTTCTCCAAAGAAGACATTCAAATGGCTAACACACGAAAAGATACTCAACATCTCTCATATTAGAGAAATGCATATCAAAACCACAATGAGATATTACCTCACACTTGTCAGAATGGCCATCATCAAAAAGTCTACAAACAATAAATTCTGGGGAGGGTGTGGGGAAAAGGGAATGCTCTTGCACTGTTGGTGAGAATGTAAATTGATATAGCCACAATGGAAGATGGTATGGAGATTCCTTTAAAAAGTAGGAGTAAAACCACCATATGACCCAGCAATCCCACTCCTAGGCATATGCCCTGAGGAAACCAAAATTGAAAGAGACACGTGTATCCCAGCGTTCATTGCAGCACTGTGTACAATAGCTAGAAGATGGAAGCAACCTAGATGTCCATCAACAGAGGAATGGATAAAGAAGTTGTGGTACATATACACAATGGGATGGTACTCAGCCATAAAAAGGAACACATTTGAGTCAGTTCTAATGAGATGGATGAACCTAGAACTTATTATACAGAGTGAAGTGAGTCATAAAGAGAAAGATAAATATCACATTCTAAGGCACATATATGGAATCTAGAAAAATGATACTGAAGAATTTATTTTCAGGGCAACAATGGAGAAACAGACATAGAGAACAGACTTATGGACATGGGGAGAGGGGAGGAGAGGGTGAGATGTATGGAAAGAGTAACATGGAAACTTACATTCAGTTCAGTTCAGTTCAGTCGCTCAGTCGTGTCCGACTCTTTGCGACCCCATGAATCGCAGCACGCCAGGCCTCCCTGTCCATCACCAACTCCCGGAGTTCACCCAAACCCATGTGCATCGAGTCGGTGATGCCATCCAGCCATCTCATCCTCTGTCGTCCCCTTCTCCCCCTGCCCCCAATCCCTCCCAGCGTCAAGAGTCTTTTCCAATGAGTCAACTCTTCGCATCAGGTGGCCAAGGTATTGGAGTTCCAGCTTTAGCATCAGTCCTTCCAAAGAACACTCAGGACTGATCTCCTTTAGAATGGACTGGTTGGATCTCCTTGCAGTCCAAGGGACTCTCAAGAGTCTCCTCCAACACCACAGTTCAAAAGCATCAATTCTTTGGCGCTCAGCTATACACAGGCCCAAGTACTTTTCTTGTTTTATCTACTTACCTATCTGATTCCCTGCCCTCTCCCATTCTTTTCTTTAGCTGCCTTCTTATTTCCTTCTGTTGTGACTGTTTATCCTCACCCCAACTGTAACAGCAAATATGCTTATTTTTTATATCCTCTGTTGGCCGTATTTCCTATTTTCTCCTCCACATCAGTGCCAGTCTTCCTTCTTGTACTCCCTTCATCTTTCCACGTTTTCTTCTTTTGCTCTACTATTTTTAATTGTTTTTTTTTATTTTATTTTATTTTTAAACTTTACATAATTGTATTAGTTTTGCCAAATATCAAAATGAATCCGCCACAGGTATACATGTGTTCCCCATCCTGAACCCTCCTCCCTCCTCCCTCCCCATACCATCCCTCTAATTTTTAATTGTTTCATGAGCCCCTGTCCTTTTTACTAAGGGAAGGTATTGAAGGTATCTTGGCTTCACAATTGTCAACTTGTGTTATCATGGGCCAGTTTTACTGACTGACACATAGGTCACATTAGCTGAGCTTGGTTTAAGTCTCAACATATCCTGGTACTTTTCCATGAATGACTTGGAACACTTGGCTTTAAATTATTTAGGTCAGAAAGAAGAACTGGGAAACATTTTTGTCTATTTTTGTCATTTTCTT
This sequence comes from Bos mutus, assembly GCF_027580195.1. NCBI lineage: Eukaryota > Metazoa > Chordata > Mammalia > Artiodactyla > Bovidae > Bos > Bos mutus. The sequence goes on along the minus strand of NC_091640.1, from coordinate 9,509,424 downwards.
GAATCTGAACCCAAAACAGGGTTCAGAGGGGGTGAGGTCTCCACATTAACATCAAGCTTTTGAAAGTGAAAATTACTTTTTGCAACCCCGTGGACTGCAGCCCGCCAGGCTCCTCTGTCCAGACATAGAGAACAGACTTATGGACATGCGGAGAGGGGAGGAGAGGGTGAGATGTATGGTAAGAGTAACATGGAAACTTACATTACCATATGTAAAATAGAGGGCCAACTGGAATTTGCTGTATGGCTCAGGAAACTCAAACAGGGGCTCTGTATCAACCTAGAGGGGTGGAATGGGGCGGAGGGTGGGAGGGAGGTTCAAAGGGATGGGATATATGTATACCTATGGCTGATTCATGTTGAGGTTTGACAGAAAGCAACAAAATTCTGTAAAGCAATTATCCTTCAATAAAAAAATAAAAAGAAAAAAATGATCTTTTGAACATAAACACCTTTTTATATATAATAGTGAATATGTGTGTGGTTTTAAGGCTAGTTAAGTTTGAAATTTGAAATATGCTTCTCCCATGTCAATCTCTTTGGCTAACCTTCTTCAATATATTTTCACTTCAATCATTTTGCAATAATACTGAAATTTTGCAAATAGAGAAAAATGAAGATTTGAGTGACAAGTTAATGTTTCAAAAGCCTTTGACCAAGAATCAGGTAATTTACAATTTGTTTTGATTCTCAAATGGAATTAAATGGCGCTAAAGACATGTTACTTTGTTCCTTGGGGTATTTTTTGTGTATTCATTTTTGTAGATAAGTATTTAGATAGATACATATAGACATGCACATACATACAAGGAAGTGCATCTACTTATTTCACCATCTTCACTAGTATACAATAAGATAAAAAACAGAACAATAATAACGATAAAAACCTTTCTGGCTAATGGTATCATAATGTAATTTCAATTAACTTTTCTAAGATATACCAGATATTCAAATAACTTAATTCCTGGTTAAGGACAAATCCAAATTCTTGATTTAGAACTGTGTGTTGTAAAACCTAAACTTTTAAGGGCTGCCCTGATGTCATCAGGGCTTCCCAGGTGGTTTGGTGATAAAGAATCCACCTGCCAATGCAGGAAACACAGGAGATGCAAGTTCGATCCCTGGGTTGGGAGGATCCCCAGGAATAGGAAATGGCAAGCTATTCTAGCATTCTTGCCTGGAAAATTCCATGGGACAGAGGAGCCTGGCAGGATACAGTCCATGGGGTCACAGAGTCAGACGTGACTGAAGCAACTTAGCTCTCATGCACGCAGTGATCACCCCTTCCCCAATGAAACAAACAGAAGGTCATCAAAACATAGTGTAGTGAGAGGTGGGCCTCTACCTACTTTTGACGATTTAAATCTCAATAGGTGGCCACTGTACTTTCACAAGGGAGTGAGACAAATGCTCATGGATAATCCTAAGATATTTTCCCACTTTGTGACTACAGTGGGACCCCCTCGATCCGCAGGCGGCCCCAGGGAAGACTGGATGCCAAAGTCCTAGATTGCCACATTCTGAAACAAGCACAGAAAATTTTCATCTGGAAAAATATAATGTAGGTTGACATTAATTATCTATTATAAGTATAAAAATCATCTCACTGAAGTGCTCATTGACTATTTAAATCGAGGTTAATCAAATATTCTGAGAACCCTCTCAAAGCACGTAGGTGCGCCAGCCAGCCCTGCATGATTAAATGTGATTGCTTGACTTATGGCGTTGCTGGGTCTGACAGTTAAAAACCAGAAGATGTACAAAACAATGATTAATTCATTTTAGAATAATTGATCAGGAGACATTTTTTCCCTATAGCAATTTATATGATAAGTGTTGGGGAAAATAAACAGAGGAAAACCTCCTCGAAGTCCAGTGTATCGTCTTCTCCACAAACGTAGAGAAGGATTAAACCATCTTGTTATTGAATAACCATTAAACCAGACTGTGACACACATGACAAGAAATCCAATAAAGGGATTGCAAAGGCGGAAAGAAATTTCATCTTTTCTGAAAGCTGGGCAGCTACAACCCATTCCTTACAAGTTCTTAAGATAAATTATGTCATCATCAAGTCTGATGAACTGACAGCCCTGCTTGGAACACATAGTTCATCCAAGCTTCACCTGGCAATCAAGTGGCCACTTGTGTTCCTTAGTTGCCTTTATCCAAAGGAAATGAAAAGTCTGCCCTCTCTACAGAAGGCTCTCTGCAACTTGGAGGAGGGTGCCTAGCTTAAAACTCATGGAGAGACAGGTTGCATGAGATGCTATTTTCCTTGACCTTTGCACTTTAAAGAGATAGCTCCAAGGGCCTTAAGGAAAAAAAAGAAAAAAAGAAAAATCTTGGGCTGTAGAACAGGCAAGATACTTACAGTCTTAGGGACAGAGAAATACTTTGCTACAAATTAGCTAGAGAAAATTTGCTTAGAAGACGGAGGGTTGAGCCTTCCCTAAGGGCAGATGAGGGCCTGGGCCCTTCCTGTACACAGGAACCCCTGTGCCATCCTTGAAATGGCTTACAACAGCCAGAAAGGTGTCAACTCATTTTTCTATTAAGGCCTTCATTTTCACTGAACAAACATTTACGTTTAAGGAGTTGGGGGTTTCCATGCTTTCTTTTTCTTGTCCCTCCCTCCCTGCCTCCCTCCTCCAGCCAAAAAAAGAACCCATAGTTTTAGGGATTGTTTGTGCATAGACTCTTATCATCGTACATAACTTGTTTTGAAGAGAAGTATTTCCATTGTGGGTGTGTCTCACTGTAAATATTTGTTAATTTTTTGTGTGTGATTTCGATACTATGTACCATCGTATTGTCCTGGCTTTTATAAAACAAACCATAAATACACAAAGAAAAGAAAATGAGAGGTTGGAAAATCGTCTTCCTCTTTGGGCATCAGGGAAGATTCTATTTTGTTTTATTGTATTTACTCTTAGATAGGACAACACACTGATATGATTTCTCTTTATCATGTTTTCAATATAATAAAGGGTAGGCTTTATCTTTTTTATAGTAGGTGGCTGAGGGGGGCATACAACCGGAGTGTCATCCAATCTGATACGACAGACAGAAAGTCACCTTTGTCATCCGGGAATTGTTATCTGCTTTCCTGAGACATCATTTCTACAAACTCTGAACTCAGTGAGAGCCTTACGACGTAGTTTCAGTCTGATCATAAATATCACTAGATAATTCTGTTCCAATTCAGTTTACTGTATGACTGCAGCCTGGTCACTGTTTTAGTAAGGTTAGCCTAGACAATGCTATCGTCAAAAGCTAATGCTGACATCCGGAAGCTTGGACTTCCTTCGTGGCTCAGTGGTAAAGAATCTGCCTGCCAATGCCTGAGACACAGGTTGGATCCCTGACCCATCAAGATCCAACATGCCACGGAGCAACTAAGCTCGTGTGCCACAACTACTAAGTCTGTGATCTAGAACTGGAGAGCCACAACCACTGAGCCCACGTGCTGGAGAGTAGCCCCCGCTCTGCAATGAAGATAGCCCCTGCTTGCTGCAATTAGAGAAAAACCCACAAAGCAACAAAGACCCAGCACAGCCAAAAATCAATTACAAAAAGAAATCCAGGTAACTTGAAATCATTTGGTTTTATCTAGTCCATGTTGCATTTCCGCTGCAAGTAGGCTCAGGGGATCAGTTCTACACTGGTACTCAGGAATCCAGGGGTCATGGAGACCCTACAGTATTATAGCTGCATTATCTAGAGGATGCGGGTCAGAAGCAGCAGCTAAGGAATCAGATGTAAGCTCTTAACCTGTCCAGCTTCAGTTCAGTTTGTGAACATATCACTGACCACGGTCTATTGGCCAGTACTTGCGAAGAGGTCCCATCTGACTCCTGGTTGGGCACTATCGTGGTGTAGCCTAGATGCTGGTTTCTGTCCAACTCCTTTGCTCTTAGGAAAGCACCTAACCTCACTCAGTACTGGGCCTCCTTCCTCATAGCAGCATGTATACAGTGACTTCTCGAAAGAGATGAAGGGAAAAGGTCTCTGTTTCTATTCCACTCCCAGCATCTCTGAAGACCCATCACAGTGCCAGGGTTTTGTAGGATGCCCAATGCCACTGCACACTTTCTCCCTCTGCCCTCTTGCCCCTTCACCACAGGACTTGATCCCAATAGCATTTTCCAGCAAGTTTTCTGCAAGCAAATCTTTGGTGCAGAGTCTGCTTCCCAGGGAGTTTGACCTATGGGTCACCAAACATATTATAAAATCAGAGTTTTGTTAAAAATGCAGATGGCTGGTTTTGATCCCAGGCCTATTGAATTTAGAGTATCTATAAGAGAATGGAGGCTAGGAATCTGCATTATTAAAAAGCACCCAGAAAATGATTCTCCTCATTAAACTGACACTAACAATGACAGTTGTAATTACCTTGATTATGTACAAAATTGAAGAGTTGAAGTGATAGTGGTGAGGGAGAAGGGTTCAGAGAGTTAGAAAACCTCATGCAGGCTCTTCTGTCAAAATCATTTATGTTAAAATAGAAAAGTGTCTACAAGCAAACTCCATCAGGAGTAAACAAACCACTTGCAGAAACAAAGATTTTAAATCTACAGACGGTGAAATGTTAGACTGTAATCAGCTACATGAGCCATACGCACATATTTTAACATAATTTTATATCTCACCTCCGTGATGCCAGAAATGCCCCACCTCAGCCACCCCTTCTCTCCGGTGAGCTTTGGGAATTGTGAACCCGAATGGCCGAATTACCAGGGCTGAGCTGAGAAGTCAAATCATTTTTGGAAGCCACTGTTTTTCCTGGAGAATTCTTCCTGCAGACTGACATTATCCAAGCGGGCACATAACTACAGGCTTTCTTTCACATTAGACATAAATTAGTTCCGCTCCTCCTTCTCTTTGTTGTTCAGATCTAAACAGAAACTCCAAAAATCTCCATTTATCAAGAATTAACCCAGGGACTTCCCTGGTGGTCCAGGGGTTAAGACTCCATGCTTCCAATGCAGGAAGCAGAAACTGGATCCCTGGTTGGGGAACTAAGATCCCACATGCCACGAGGCCAAAAATAAATGAATAAATGAAACAGAATGTTAAAAAATAAGAATTAACCCTTTAAGCATGGACTTATTGCCAAAAGTAAATAAAGGAAGTAAAACATTAAAAAATGGAATTAACCCATTAAGCACTGGCTTATAGATAAGCATACAGTAGCAGGAAGCAAAACAACGTGTGCCCCTTATACATTTATCAAAACATCTTCACATATTTTAAATTCAGTAGAAAAGGATCGTATAAGCCCTACAATCAACAGACAGGACTTTGTATAAAGAGCCTTTGTATCAAGAGTCATGTTGTCCAATCTGTTCACACACTGTTGTTGACACTCTCAACCCTATCTGGCTGGGTCCAGGGACTGTAGGCTGGTTGGAAATGGTCTCATACACAATAACTCCATTTCCATTGCATCAGAATACCAATTGTGAGAAAAACAAATGACCTGTTTTTATGATGATCTTACTTATGATTAATTTTTGCAGTAATTTTGACTTCAAAAATATTACATCATTGTTTTATTGTGTTCTCTGGAGTCCCCTGAGATTATGTGTCTGAGACAGGTGTCTCACTTCCTTCACCCCAATGTCAGCCCTGATGTCAGGGCTCATTACTTTCATATTCAGGGGCTCACTGTGCACCCCTAATATCTGATATGTGTCTTATTTAAAAGCCATAGTGATGCAGTAAAAACAGTACTAAATTAGCAGTGAGAAGACATGGGTAATGATCCCATCTCTGGAACTCAGAACTAGGAAAACCATAGACTCATTTATCTTTAGAGTGGTTTTTGTTTTTTTGAGAATAATTATAGCTTGTTTCTTTTTAAAGTTTTTTTTTTTGTTTTGTTTTTTAATGTGGACCATTTTTAAAGTCTTTATTGAATTTGGTACAATATTGCTTCTGTTTTATTTTTTTGGCCCTGAGGCATATGAGATTTTAGCTCCCTCACCATGGATTGAACCCATACTGCCTGCATTGGAAGGCGAAGTCTTAAGTACTGGACCATTAAGGAAGTCCCCTATAACTTGTTTGAGAATTAGACAATGTGAGGTATATGAAAGCACTCTGAAAAAACAGTCTTTTTTTTTTTTTAGCACATCAGCTCAGTTCAGCACAGTTCAGTCACTCAGTCCTGCCTGACTCTTTGTGACCCCATGGACTGTAGCATGCCAGACTTCCCTGTCCATCAGCGACTCCCTGAGCTTACTCAAAATCGGTGATGCCATCTGACCATCTCATCCTCTGTCATCCCCCTCTCTTCCTGCCTTCAATCTTTCCCAGCATCAGGGGCTTTTCCAATGAGTCAGTTCTTTGCATCAGGTGGCCAAAGTATTGGAACTTCAGCTTCAGCATGAATATTCAGGACTGATTTCCTTTAGGATGGACTGGTTGGATCTCCTTGCAGTCCAAGGGACTCTCAAGAGTCTCCTCCAACACCACAGCTCAGAAGCATCAATTCTTTGGTGCTCAGCTTTCTTCATAGTCCAACTCTCACATCCATACATGACTACTGGAAAAACCATAGCTTTGAATAGATGGACCTTTGCTGGCAAGATAATGTCTCAGCTTTTTAATATGCTGCCTAGGTTGGTCATAGCTTTTCTTCCAAAGAGCAAATGCCTTTTAATTTCATGGCTGCAGTCACCATCTGCAGTGATTTTGGAGCCCCCCAAAATAAAGTCTCTCACTGTTTCCATTGCTTCCCCATCTATTTGCCATGAAGTGATGGGACTGGATGCCATGATCTTAGTTTTCTGAATGTTGAGTTTTAAGCCAACTTTTTCCCTCTCCTCTTTCACTTTCATCAAGAGGCTCTTTAGTTCTTCTTTGCTTTCTGTCATAAGGGTAGTATCATCTGCATATCTGAAGTTATTGATATTTCCCCTAGGAATCTTGATTTCAGCTTGTGCTTCATCCAGCCTGGCATTTCGCATGATGTACTCTGCATATAAGCTGAATAAGCAGGGTGACAATATACAGCCTTGACATACTCCTTACTCAATTTGGAACCAGTCTGTTGTTCCATGTCCAGTTCTCACTGTTGCTTCTTGACCTGCATACAGATTTCTCAGGAGGCAGATAAGGTGGTGTGGTATTCCCACTCTTTCAAAATTTTCCACAGTTTGTTGTGATCTACATAGTCAAAGGCTTTGGCATAGTCAATAAAGCAAAAATAGATATTTTTCTGGAACTCTTGCTTTTTTGAAGATCCAGCGGATGTTGGCAATGTGATCTCTGGTTCCTCTGCCTTTTCTAAATCCAGCTTAAACATCTGGAAGTTCACAGTTCATATACTGTTGAAGCCTGGCTTGGTGAATTTTGAGCATTACTTTGCTAGCATGTGAAATGAGTGCAATTGTGGGGTAGTTTGAACATTCTTTGGCATTGCCTTTCTTTGGGATTGGAATGAAAACTGACCTTTTCCAGTCCTGCGGCCACTGCTGAGTTTTCCAAATTTGCTGGCATATTGAGTGCAGCACTTTCACAGCATCATCTTCTAGGATTTGAAATAGCTCAACTGGAATTCCATCACTTTCAGTAGCTTTGTTTGTAGTGATGCTTCCTAAGACCCACTTGACTTCACATTCCAAGATGTCTGGCTCTAGGTGAGTGATCATATATTGTGGTTATCTGGGTCATGAAATCATGCTTTTTGTCCGTGTTGTAGCCCCAAGTTTGAAACATATATAATGAATGTGAGAATGAAAGGAACGCATTCTAGCTCAATGGCCCAGAAGCTGCTAACTGAAGTATCTTTCTCCTCATCCCTCCCTCCTATAAAATATGGTCCTAATTCTTATGCCCTTGGACCAATAAATACTAAGATTTGGGTGGTAGTATCAGAGCCGAGTTTCTAAGAGCAAGCACCTCTAACCAGCACATACACATCATCTGGAAGCTTCTTAGAAATGCAGGTTCCCAGACAACATCCAATAATTGGGGTGTTCGGCCAGCAGTGTCATTTTTAGCAAGCCTTCCATGCAGTTCAGGTGCAGGACCAGAACACGGGAGCAGAGGACAGGAAGGGAGGGGACCCATGTCAGTTTGCCAGGCCATTTGACTGCCAGGCTGTTTGCCAGGACTTTTGAGTGTGTTGTTAAGAATCCTCATGAATTTCCTCTTTTGCCTCTGCCTTTTCATCATTAATTCTCAGGCCACATCTTGTTTCTTTTACTTTTATTCAGCTTTATTAAGTTACAATTGGCAAATAAAATTGTAAAGGATTTAAAGTGTGCAATGTAATGATTTGATACATGTATATATTGTGGGAAGACTTCCTTTTTTTTTTTTTTACTATCCTGTCATTTAAGAAAAATGCAAACCTAAGTGTTTTTTATTTAAACAGAAATTCTGCAGAATAACTGGTGTACTACTTACAGGGTTTTGCAGGTGATGCTAGTGGCAAAGAACCTGCCTGTCAATGCAGGAGACAAGAGATGCGAGTTCGATCTCTGAGTTGGGAAGATCCCCTGGAGGAGGGCATGGCAACTCATTCCAATATTCTTGCTGGGAGAAATCCCATGGACAGAGGAGCCTGGAGTGGACTCAGTTCAGTTCAGTCGCTCAGTCAGACTCTTTGTGACCCCACGGACTGCAGCACACCAGGCCTCCCTGTCCATCACCAAATCCCGGAGCTTGCTCAAACTCATGTCCATGGTCCTCTGTCGTCCCCTTCTCCTCCCACCTTCAATCTTTCCCAGCATCAGGGTCTTTTCCAATGACTCAGTTCTTCATGTCAGGTGGCCAAAGTATTGGAGGTTGATAGTTGCAGAGTTGGACACGACTGAAAAGACCTAGAACACATTGATCCAACATATTCCAGAGGATGGTTTGGTCCCACAAGGGCGGATATTGCTGGTGAGTCAAAACAGCCCTGCTTCTATCTTTTGTGAAACAGAGGCATCAAAACCAATCTTCCTAAGATAATGGGAGGATGATTAGATTTTCCTCCCCGAGACTCTGAAATGGGTCAGGAGAGTACATTAAGTACACAAAATGCACATTAACTCTAAGGAGGAACTACCTTCAGGCTGAAATTTCACTCACTGTTCTCTCTCCAGAGCACATCCAGCCATATTGCCAATATCATCAAAGTATTAAATGTGTTTTTATAGTTAAAAAAAAAAACTGACAACATAAAAATGTCTTGAACATAAGATCTGTCTGCTGTTGAATTTTAAAGGAATGATTAAAGTCACGTACTCACTGCTTTCTTTTCTTGAAGAAATATGGTCCTGAACTGCATGAGAAAAGATAAGCACATGTGAATTTCTGGATTTTTTTTTTCATATCATTAAAACTGGATCTGCCTTCCCAATTCTGTGTTCAGTGACACCACACTGATAAAATACCCAGAGTGGGAATGTTTACAGCATGGAAATCATCAAGTGGCATAAATGAAGGCTGTTTCCCCACCGCGCCACCCCGCTTCTCAACAGTGAGTTTCAGATCAGATCAGTCACTCAGTCGTGTCCAACTCTGGAAAAACCATAGCCTTGACTAGACGGACCTTTGTTGGTAAAGCAATGTCTCTGCTTTTCAATATGCTATATAGGTTGTTCATAAGTAGCCTTTCTCTTCTCCAGAGGATCTTCCCAACCCAGGGATCAATCCAGGTCTCCTGCATTGCAGGCAGGTTCTTTACTAGCTGAGCCACAAGGATAAAAATGCAGGGTTTTAAGTACAAGCTAACTACAGGTAAGGTAAAGACATGAAATTGTTGTCTTTCTTAAACGGGTAGTGAAGCGAGCATGTCCATTTTAAAGCAGTAGTTGTGAGCCAGGAAAGTACCCACGAGCAGTGACAGAGGATGAAGAAGGCAACCAGGAGGGGGTCAAAGTCAGCTCTCGCTCCAGGGCCTCTACATCTTCACACACTCTTGGAGTTCAGCTCACCCCCTCCTTGAATCGGTCCCTCTTCTGTCTGCTCTGTCCTCTTTGGAACGAGACTAGGGTGCTGTGGATTTACCAGCCCATCACCCAACTTTCCCACCAATCTTTGGTTTCTCCCGGCTTCTTAACACCCACCCCAGGGTCTTAAATGGTGTAATTTGCAATACACAAATCTAGAGAAATCTCATTTTAGATAGGGGGAAACTGATACTCAATGAAGCAAAGATTAAATGAAAGTGTTATCTGCTCAGTTCAGTTCAGTTCAGTCACTCACTTGTGTCTGACTCTTTGCGACCCCATGAATCACAGCACGCCAGGCCTCCCTGTCCATCACCAACTTCCAGAGTTCACTCAGACTCATGTCCATCGAGTCAGTGATGCCATCCAGCCGTCTCATCCTCTGTCGTCCCCTTCTCCTCCTGCCCCCAATCTTTGCTCAGTCATGTCCAAATCTTTTGCAACCCCATGGATTGTAGCCCACCAAGCTCCTCTATCTATGGGGTTCTCCAGGCAAAAATACTGGAGTGGCTTGCCATTCCCTTCACCAGGGGTCTTCCAGACCCAGGATTGAACCCGAGTCTCCTGCGTTGCAAGCAAATTCTTCACTATTTGAGCCGAATAGGGAGTTTAAGGGCTTCCCTTGTGGCTCAGTTGGTAAAGAATCTGCTTGCAATGCAGTAGACCCCGGTTCAATTCTTGGGTAGGGAGTATTCTTGCCTGGAGAATCTTCTTGCCTGGAGAATCCCATGGACAGAGGAGCCTGGTGGGCTACAATCCATGGGGTTACAAGAGTTGGACACAACTTAGCGACTAAACCACCATCACCACCAGGGAGTTTAAAAATCTTTTTTCTTTGTGGTTACTTTCTTCCCTGCTATGAATTATCAAATATGCATGGTGTGGGAGGTGCTGAGGAGGAAGATCCTTAATTCAGACAGCTAACTAACACAGCCTTTATGGTTCCTCTCAGCTAGACTACAGACCATTTTCTTCCTGACTCTGGACCTCTGAGCTCCCTTTTCTTAGAACATTGACTTTAGAAAACTTATCATTGTAAATCCTTCCTCTGCCCCTTTGAGGTGTAAATCTTTTTCAAAAGCCTCTTTCTAGTTTTATAGCCCAGGAATGTCTTTCGCAAGGACCCAGGAGCCTAGCCTTTGAAGTGAGATTGTAAAGGAAGGTGGTGACTACCTCCTAGTCAGGGGTGGGGGGCGGGGGGTGGCTGGGGGCAGAGCCTAACTACAGAGGGCTCCAAATTTAGTTCAAATGGTAAAGAAATCTGCCTGCAATGCAGAAGATTAGGGTTCAATCCCTGGGTCAGGATGATCCCCTGGAGAAAGGAATAAATGAAATGGTAACCCACTCCAGTATTCTTGCCTGGAGAATCCCATGGACAGAAGAGCCTGGTGGGCTATAGCCCATGGAGTTGCAAAGAGTCTGACAGGACTCAGCGACTAACACTTTCACTTTTTTTTGCTTTTTACAATTTGACTTTTTGTCAAATTGTAAAACTGTGGTTTTTACAACAGAAAAAGTTTACTTTCTGTTTGGATAAAACCAATTAGCAAACACACTGGCCTAAGATACTCTCCTCAGGCCAGACTTTTGTTTTAGGGAATTGAACATAGATTCAGTTTTTAACTCTTTCCTCTATTGCAATAGCCTTGGATAAAGTCTTCTTAACCTGTTTAATTCTGATGCAAATCGAAAGCTTGATTCTGCCACTTAATTTGAAATTATTATAGCTCTGTAAAATTAGGTCTATAAAATGGTGATTATAATACTAATGTCAGAATTATTCTGATAATCAAATGAGCTAACATAAGAAATGCCTTTAGCACAGTGCCTGACTCCTAGTAAGTACTGGCAATGACGATAATAATAATAATAAATAATAAGTGCTGTTGTTACACCACTTAATTATCAGTGTGGACATTGAATTGACATTTTTCTCTGTCTTGAAATGGCCATATAGTCTACTATAATAATGCTATTATCATAATTCTTTCTCTTTTCATTGCAGGGCTAACATCTGAGGTTCATTATGCAATTAAGTAAATTCCTGACTACTTAGGGACATTTAGCTATCGTGCAAATTAATCTTTTCACCTTTTATGTTAGACTTGGTTCACACATGGCTTTTTCACTGGCAATTAGCACTTCCTCTGTTTGGACTGCCACTGCCAAATTATTAACATCTCTCCAGAGGAGATCAAGGAAAGGGAAAGAGAGAAAACTCGAAAAACTCAGTTGCCAGCAGTACTTTGGAGCACTGAAGTAAAGTGATTCTGAGCAGTTACGGTCAAGGCTTCTGTCTTTTGATACATTTCTGGCTTTTTGCCCTAACAGCTCCACACAAGTCTAGTGGACCCTTGGCTCTGGATCACAGATAAGGACATTTTAATTTTATTTTTTGTGAAGGTGGGAGAGTTCTTTTGACTCTCACTAACCTGAAATTGAGTTCATTTCTGAAAATGTGTGCTTTGGGAATTGCAGAGGACCAAATTGCCAACATCCCTTGGATCTCAAAAAAGCAAGAGAATATCTGAAAAACATCCACTTCTGATTTATTTATTGATTAGGCCAAAGCCTTTGAGTGTGTAGATCACAACAAACTGTGGAAAATTCTTCAAGAGATGGGAATACCAGACCACCTTACCTGCCTCCTGAGAAATCTGTATGCAGGTCAAGAAGCAACAGTTAGAACTGGACATGGGATGGGATCAGTGTCTTGGTAAAGAGAGGAGCTGGGAGAAGAGGTTTGTCTGCAAACCAGGAGGGGTGTTCTGTACCTGCTGGTGCCTCGATCTTCCAACTTCTTAGCCTCCAAAAAAAAAAAAAAAAAAAAAAGAACTGGACATGGAACAACAGACTGGTTCCAAATTGAGTAAGGAATACATCAAGGCTGTATATTGTCACTCTGCTTATTTAGCTTCTATGCAGAGTACGTCATGTGAAATGCCAGGCTGGATGAAGCACAAGCTGGAATCAAGATCGCTAGGAGAAATATCAATAACCTCAGATACACAGATGACACCGCCCTTATGGCAGAAAGCAAAGAAGAACTACAGAGCCTCTTGATGAAAGTGAAAGAGAGTGAAAAAGCTGGCTTAAAACTCAACATTCAAGAAACAAACATCATGGCATCTGGTCCCATCACTTCATGGCAAATAGATGGGGAAACAGTGGAAACAGTGAGAGACATTATTTTGGGGGGCTCCAAAATCACTGCAGATGGTGACTGCAGCCTTGAAATTAAAAGATACTTGCTCCTTGGAAGAAAAGCTATGACTAACCTAGACAGCATATTAAAAAGCAGAGACCTTATCTTGCCAGCAAAGGTCCATCTAGTCAAAGCTATGGTTTTTCCAGTAGTCATGTATGGATGTGAGAGTTGGACTATAAAGAGAGCTGAGCACCGAAGAACTGATGCTTTTGAACTGTGATGTTGGAGAAGACTCTTGAGAGTCCCTAGGACTACAAGGAGATCCAACCAGTCCATCCTAAAGGAAATCAGTCCTGAATACTCATTGCAAGAACTGATGTTGAAGCTTAAACTCCAATACTTTGGCCACCTGATGTGAAGTGACCATTTTCCAATGACCACCTCATTGGAAAAGACACTGATGCGGGGAAAGATTGAAAGCAGGAGGAGAAGGGGACACCAGAGGATGAGATGGCTGGATGGCATCACTAACTCAATGGATATGAGTTTGAGCAAGCTCTGGGAGTTGGTGATGGACAGGGAAGCCTGGCATGATGCAACCATGGAGTCTCAAAGAGTTGGACACGACTGAGCGACTTACCTGAACTGAATAAAATACACCAAGCACCACAGTTTGAATAAATATGTCTATATAATAATTTCATTTCAACTGGGCGCAGTGGAACATAAATAAAGAGATAATTTTTTAACTTCGACATGGTGGTAGTGGCAGTTGATCGCTGAGTCGTAACTCACTCATTGCTATAGTTCAGACTTTTTGTTGGCAGGTTTGAGAAGCCATACAGATACACAGCTCGGTTTTATAAGGCTTGATTAAAACTGCATTGTAATGACAACATTTTGTCTCTGTTGAAATTTTTTAAAAAATACTTGCTTAAAAATCCATTTACTCTTTGATGTTTTTCAGTTTCCAGGCCTGTTAGCACACACTGCTGACCAGCACCTACTGAGGGCAGGTTAATTAGGTCTTCCAAAATCAGTGGGGAAGATTAAAATCTTGAAAACTATGATAACTCTCTCTGCACGTCATCTTTTTTTTTAACTCCATATTTGAGTTTTATTGAAAAAGACCACTTGTTGGAGATTAAGACTGAAAAGTAAGTAATCTACTTCAGCTTCACTATTTTTTCTTGCTTTCAGAAATATAAAAAATGCATCAAAGAAGTTTTTTTTTTTTTGGTCACTGTTTTGCCTTTTGATTCTTTATAGTCAAAGATTTATATTAAAGTAGATCCACTTGGTTGTACTGGTAAGATAAAAAGAAAAAAAAATATTGCACAATATACAGGATAAGGGGAGACGGACTCATGTTGAGAAACATTCCAGTTTCTAGTATTCTGAACACAGTTGCAAAGAGGTAGCTGATTCTTCCATCTACCAGATGGTCCTTGCATGATATTCCAGAAATGAGATTTACAGCCTCAAGGGACCTCAGATACGAGGGGTAGAAGTGTCTTCCTTTTTCTTCTGGGAGTTCTTAAAGCTAATTCTCCAGTTCTCAAAGCCAAAAAATGACCTCATAAAGGTTTTTGGGCCATGCCTTTTTTCTGGAGAATCTTAATGTTCTTACACAGTCTCAGGAAAAAGCCCTGGTGACTAAATTTCAGTCATTTATTAGCATGGGAATAACACAGTGGGGAAAAGTGTGATGTAGTGAACCAAAGACCCTTGTGCTTAAAAAACAAAAACAAAAGCAAAATTTGCCTATTGAAATTCCTTACACAAAAGCCTCGTGGGCCCCTGTGAGGTCTTAAGCAAGTCTATATGGGATGAAAGAATATATTCTGCCCAAGTTGTGGTTAAGGAACCACTCCAGCTTACAGGGGTATAATTAAAGCTGTTTCAATCACTTATGTCAGTCGGAGCTTGGCTTCTAGTGGAACATGAACATGCATCTTGTGTGGAGAGAGGATAGTAACTGGCTAAAATTTGTGAATGTTAAACTCATTTTAAAGAATTGTTCATGTTACCATCACTCCTGATCTAAAAATAAGCTCATGTTTATAAACCTCAGGCATATATATTTTGGGTATATGACATAACTATATCAGTGTAGCCTGTAATATATAGTTGTGCCAGGGAGGAGGGAGGAGGGTTCAGGATGGGGAACACATGTATACCTGTTGTGGATTCATTTTGATATTTGGCAAAACTAATACAATTATGTAAAGTTTAAAAATAAAATAAAATTAAAAAAAAAAAAAAATTTCACAGTAAAAAAAAATAAAATTAAATTAAAAAGGGAAAAAAAAAGAATATCCCTTTGCAGCCTAATTTTTATAATGTTATGTATATATTTAAGTATAAATATCAGTCTAGAATTCCATTTTCAAAGTGTATCACACAATCTCTGTATTAACTGAAAGTATTTAAAAATCACATTCAGTCCTACTTTTATTTATTTAGAATCATCTATTTAGTTTTCTGGGCTTTCTAGGTGGCTCAGTGGTAAAGAACTCGCCTACCAATGCCAGAGACATAAGAGACACGGGTTCAATTCCTGGGTCAGGAAGATCCCCTGGGGGAGGGCATGGCAACCCACTCCAGTATTCTTACCTGGAGAATCCTACAGACACAGGAGCCTGGTGGGCTACAGTCCATAGCCCAAAGAGTCAGATATGACTGAAGTGATTTAGCATGCATATACTTTTCTACATTTTGAATTATTTATTTTATTTATAAAAAGAAACCTACAATATATCCACTAAAGGTCTACAAATAGATGGGAGTGAATGAGATCAAGGAAAAGGTATATGGCCAGACATATTAAAAGTATCATTACTTCTTTTTCTAAAAATACACTAATAAAAATGTCTGCATCTTGTTATAGTTAAAATATTGCCTTATTTATTTACCTTATTTGGTTGGCAAAGTCTTAAAAAAAAAAAACTAGTGTCTACAACTCTTTTTCTTTTGCTATATCCTTAGTAAATGGCTGTATTTACTTCTATATTTGTTTTATCCAATCAACATTCATGTGAGAGTTGCTTAGTCATGTCCCACTCTTTGTGACCCAGTGGTCTATGGCCCACTAGGCTCCTTTGTCCATGGGATTCTCCAGGCAAGAATACTGGAGAGGGTAGCCATTATATAACTAAAGTATAGAAATTCTTCAGGATTCTTTACTTTACCAAATACTGTAACTCTCTTGCTATAAAATATCCATGTCCAAGTTTCAAAAGTCATTTTGTGAGCCTAATTTTCAAATCTATATTGTTCATTTTAATCATTATTGAATTTCCAAATCTATATTGGTCAGAATTAACATAACTTTCTACAAATATGGAGATCATGCAAAGTACATGTTTTTCTATCTCAATTCATCATCTCACCCAGGACTTCTCTTCCATAAACTTAAGATTCAAGGTACGGTGTCCTATCACAGTCCTAAAGGGCTCTTTTGTGGGTGACCCTTTATCATCCTCAACACCCACATTGTAGAAGAGTTGGTTCCTTTCTACATTTTTAACTCTTTTGTCCCATTCGTTGTTATTTTACCTGAACTTCAGTGGTAATCCTCTAAGTAAGTAATTCATGATTTGGACCAAAATATCCCTTTTAGCACTATCCACCAGTGCTTTGGTATATCCCTATTGCATTTACTTTGAGACATTACTTCATAACACCTTCTCTATTTTCCTGTCTTTCAAACATTTACTGCACCCTCACCTTTAGGTCCTGAGTGTGCGTCCTGTTTCCGCTCACGAGTTCCCTCTGCCGTCTCTGCTGTTGCTAAAGATGAGCCAGTGCTCCTGGAGAAGCCTCAGTCTCCATTTATGTACCAGATTCTTTCTTCTACCAAAAGACAGTGCCCTGAGCATTTTCTCTTATTTCTACTGCATTACCAAAATTCCCTTTATGAACACATCCATCAACATAAAACACTTTCATAAATTCTACTTTCCTAAAAACATCAACAAAAGATCCTTTCTCTTGACCCAAATCTTCTCTACCTATTTTCTCATTCTCCCTTTCAGCAAAACTTTTTTACAAAGTTGTCTGTTTGCTGTCTATAACTGATTTTCTTCCATTCTTTATTTAAGTAAGGTGATGATGTAATTCATTGGGTAACCATAATATTATTGAGAACAAAAACAAATGCTATTAATTTTTAGTGAAGTTTATGTAAACCTAGATTGTCTCAGGCAGATGAGACATATGGAGTCCTTTTCTAAATTCATTTCAGAGATGCTTAATCTTCGTTAATCCCCCAATCTGCTCTTTTCCAAGTCAACAGCAATCTCTATTTTGCTAAATAACAATGATTAATTCTCAGTTGTCCTCTTATTTGTCCTGTTAGTAGCATTTGATTACTCTTTCTCCCTGAAAGCATTTTTCTACAGTGCTTGCAAGATACAAGCTCCCTTGGTCTTCCCCATCACGGGACAGTCGTTGCGTCTCCGTCTCACTCACTGCTCCCTCTTCATCCCTCTGACCATTTCAGTCTTGGGGTAACCAAGGGCATGTATACTCTTTGACTCTTTTCTCAATTTTATCTCTATTCACACCCCTGATGATTTCTGGTCCCATGGCTTTAAATGGCATAGTTAAGTTAATTGATCCAAAATTTAAATTTCAGCTTGTCCTCTTCTCTGTTGTTCAGGCTCATTTATCAAATCACTTATTCACCATTTCACCTTGGGTTTCTGATGGACATGTAAAAATGTAATGTACTCAAAACCTGATATAATTGCAGACTTCTCAATTTCAATTCAGTTCAGTTGCTCAGTCGTGTCCCATTCTTTGCGACCCCATGGACTGAAGCAGGCCAGGCCTCCCTGTCCACCATCAACCCCCAGAGTTTACTCAGACTTATGTCCATTGAGTCAGTGATGCCATCTAACCATCTCATCCTCTGTCATCCCCTTCTCCTCCTGCCCTCAATCATTCCCAGCATCAGGGTCTTTTCCAATGAGTCAGTTCTTCACATCAGGTGGCCAAAGTATTGGAGTTTCAGCTTCAGCATCAATCCTTCCAATGAATATTCAGAAGTGATTTACCTCAGGATGGATCGGTTGGATCTCCTTGCAGTCCAAGGGACTCTCAAGAGTCTTTTCCAACAACACAGTTCAAAAGCATCACTTCTTCGGCACTCAGCTTTCTTTATAGTTCAACACTCACATGCATACATGACTACTGGAAAAACCATAGCTTTGACTAGACGGACCTTTGCTGGCAAAGTAATGTCTCTGCTTTTAAATACGCTAAGTTAGGCATAGCTTTTCTTCCAAGGAGCAGGCGTCTTTTAATTTCATGGCTTCAGTCACCATCTGCAGTGATTTTGGAGCCCCCTAAAATAAGTCTGACACTGTTTCCACTGTTTCCCCATCTGTTTGCTATGAAGTGAAGGGACCAGATGCCATGATGTTTGTTTCTTAAATGTTGAGTTTTAAGCCAGCTTTTTCACTCCTCTTTCACTTTCATCAACACGCTCTGTAGTTCTTCTTTGCTTTCTGCCATAAGGGTGGTGTCATCTGTGTATCTGAGGTTATGGATATTTCTCTTGGCAATCTTTATTCCAGCTTGTGCTTCATCCAGCCCAGCATTTCGCATGATGTCCTCTGCATAGAAGCTAAATAAGCAGGGTGACAATATACAGCCTTGATGTACTCCTTACTCAATTTGGAACCAGTCTGTTGTTCCATGTCCAGTTCTAACTGTTGCTTCTTGACCTGCATACAGATTTCTCAGGAGGCAGGTAAGGTGGTCTGGTATTCCCACTCCTTCAGAATTTTCCACAGTTTATTGTAATCCACACAGTCAAAGGCTTTGGCATAATCAATAAGACAGAAGTAGATATTTCTCTGGAACTCTCTTGCTTTTTCAATGATCTAGCAGATATTGGCAATTTGATCTCTGGTTCCTGTGCCTTTTCTAAATCCAGCTTGAACATCTGAAAGTTCATGGTTCATGTACTGTTGAAGCCTGACTTTGAGAAATTTGAGCATGTGATATGAGTGTGGTAGTTTGAGGATTGTTTGGCATTGCCTTTTTTTGAGATTGGAATGAAAACTGACCTTTTCCAGCCCTGAGGCCACTGCTGAGTTTTCCAAATTTCTGGCATATTGAGGGCAGCACTTTCACAGCATCATCTTTTAGGATTTGAAATAGCTCAACTGGAATTCCATCACCTCCACTAGCTTTTCATGCAAAGACGAGCAAAGTAAAGGACAGAAATGGTCTGGACCTAACAAAAGCTTCTCAATTTCAGTTGATGACAATTCTATCCCTCAAATTTCTCAGGCCAAACCATATATTTGTCTCTGACACCATTCTTTCTCACACGTCCTATATTTGACCACTCCACCCTGACTCAGTTTTCTTTGATTTACTTTTTATCACAGTACTTATAATTCATTCTAATGCAATTTATCCTTTTTTAAAAATTATTTTATCTTTATTTCTTATACTTAAATATTGGGCTTCTCAGGTGGTGCTAGAGGTAATGAGTCTGCCTGTTAATACAGGAGATGCAAGAGACACAGATTTGATCCCTGGGTCAGGAAGATCCCATGGAGGAAGGAATGAGAACCCACTCCAGTGGAAAATTCCATGCACAGAGGAACCTGGCAGTCCATGGGACCAGGCACGAGTCAGACATGACTGAGGGACTGAGCATAACCACATATTTAGATATTATTATGCTATTACAAGTTATTATTATATAAATTATTATTATATAATTTATCTGTTTCAATATTTTAATATTGACTATCTCCATCAGGACTTGATAACTCTGAGGATATTTTGTCTGTTTTATAAATTATAGTATTTCCAGGTCCTAGAATTCTCCCTGTCAACTACAAGTTGACACAATAAATAATTATTTAAAAAATGAGTACATGAATGAATAAATTTATTTTCCATTAATATTACTTTTAAACTTTATCATTTTTTTATATAAGAAGTTTATTTAAACCAACAATCTGATCAAGCTTCTCTCTTAATAGCAAGAAGAATAAGGTCCAAACTCTTCAGCCTGGGCAAAGAACTTTATAAATGTGTATGTACACATTTAATTTTTTAGTGTTTCCTATGTTTACGTTTTAGGAAACACTAAAAAATTAAATGTGTACATACACATTTATAGAATGGCAATCCACTCCAGTATTCTTGCTTGGAGAATCCCATGGACAGAGGAGCCTGGTGGGCTACAGTCAGTAGGGTCGCACAGAGTTGGACATGACTGAAGTGACTTCACACACACACAAACACATGTTTCTGTTTTCAGCATGCATACACATTTTTACATGTATGTCTAAAAGCATATCTGTTCTTTTGGGGGCTTTTGCACGTGTTACTTTCTTTTTATACAATGACTTGTCTTTACTTTTTTCTATTGTCAAAGTTTCCAACTTTCCCAATATTTTCTCTAACCAAGCATTCTTTAGAAATATTCTCACTTGCTCGTCTATTCCCATAGTAAGTATTTTGCGTCTATTATATAGCATAAGTGACAGCATCCTTTGAATTAGAGAATCGTTTATATATGTGCCTCTGCATGAGACTGCACAGTATCCACTATTTAATCTCATTGTCTCTATCTTTATTTTAAATCACCCACTTTGCCGACTTCAGAGTTTCATATAAAATACTTGCTCTGGAGACATTTGTGATATGTAAATATTTCAAGATCTGAAATAAGAAAGCCAACTGAAAGACAATTTTAAAATAGTTTCTGCTGTGCTCAAGATTTAGCTATTTATCTATTAAGAACTCTTTTTGTGTTGTTGTTTTTTAAACCCCAGTGGTAGTGAACTACAGTGTATAATCATGAAGCTAGAAGAATCCTACATTTTTATGTCAAGAAAGTGTGTTTTCCGTAAATAATTTAAAAAGTGTAGTATTTTCAATCTAAGTTACATTGAAAGGAACTTGTGTTTTGTTTTGTTTTTCTTTAAGAAACCTCTAGGTATTTGGGTCAACAAAATTATTTTGAAAATATTTTCTCATGGAAAGTAGCTCAAAATAGATGGTGCCATGAGGTTTAATTTGCTGCTTCTTGGGACAGAAATTCATTGGCGTTCAACAGCTTTGCAATATTCACCAGGAAACTATACTGTGCCAAGTACAAATGCTTTAGATGCATAGCCCTGGAGGTGCAGTGCCTGTCAAAGTGGAGACTCCTGGAAGTGAGGGTCCGGAAGGAGAGAAGATGCTGTCAGTAGACAACTTGCAGGAGAGCATTATGTGCTGCTTTGAGACCATCACATTGCATCTCACCATCAGAGCTGCAAGCTTCCACGATGGCCCAGTGGGTAAAGAATCTGCCTGCAATGCAGGAGACACGGATTCAATTCCTGGGTCAGGAAGATCCCCTGGAGGAGGAAATGGCAACCCACTCCAGTATTCTTGCCTGAAAAATCCCATGGGCCTGGCAGACCACAGTCCAAAGAGTTGCAGAGTTGAACATGATTGAGTGACTGAGCCCATCAGAGCTACAGATGTTCAGGAGAGCAAGAGAGCTGAGATCCCCTTATTCATATCTATAATCTGTGTGAGGTGTATTAACCAGTTACCTTAGCAATCTTGGTTTGATTTTATCAGAGTATTAACTACTGAGCTTGGGTTCCCTTGCTGGGAAGGGTGTCACAAAATGATAGGATTCTTAGTACAAAGCATACAAATGTGTGAACATCAGCAGTAAGCATGTAGTATGTAAACAGTTTTGACTGTAGGTTTTTACATCCATGAGATTAAAAAAATGGATGACTTTAGCCAGCAAATCTACAGTGGGAAAGTTGTCTGCAATAGTTTGAGGCTTGAAAAACTTAGAACAGATGGTGTGTTGGGACAGGAAGAAGTCAGAAGGTTATCATGACTTCCAACAGCATTGGAGCCTATGAGAGAGGAGGAACTTTGGTGTGATAGGAGCCAGCCATCTTGACCTTGATCTTCTTCTCTTTCTTCTTTAACCCAGGCATCCCACCTCCTTATTCAAGAGCCAGATGTCAGTGGGAAGATACCTGTGGTTATGTGGCATATGTGAGTTGCAATATACTTGGTGGGTAAGGGATATATTTCTGCATCCCTCTTCCTAGAGTTATTAATAATCAATTGAATGTGAGTGTCTTTTAGGCCAAATTTAAAGAACAGTGTTGAAGACTTACTCAAAACACCATGAAACTGAGCTTGTAGCTATCTCAAAAATAGCTTACGTGTGAGCTTCTTTGTATTCTGACACTGTTTTCACTAAAATTCATAGGAGGAAAAAGGCATAAAAATGTGGTTTTTCTGAATGGAAATACCACCAGGGAATGATCTCAGTTATGGAAGAAACTACTCTAAAATTCTGGAAAAGCCATAAAAATCATTTTTCTTTGTCTTTTTATTTTTTTCCCTCTAGTAAAGAAAGGAAGGACAGCCAAAATTTTCAAAAGCATTTAATGATGAAAGTCTGCATTCTTGGTAAATTTTTAAATTATCCTGTTTTTAAATAAAACTTTTCTATAAAGTTGGCTAAGCCATATACCTCTGAGGTTTTAAAAAAAATGCAGGATAAGTTTAAAAGCCTTGCGTGAATTTCTCAGTATTAAACTATGCTCACATAACCTTCAAAGCTCCTCTGTAAACAATACTTGATGAGTAACAATTCCCAAGAAAAGTGAAACTATCTTTTAGTAACCCTTTAGTCTAAATATCATTCACTTGGAGGGCTTTGTAGAGTGAGAGAAAAAGAGAGATTGTGTTCATGTGTTCATGTGAGGTAGAAAGGAAAGGAAAACTGATCTTTTCATATAGATTCAAGAAGTGAGTTTCTCTTTCATCATTCCCATAATAGCTAAAAGTTTCACAGTGAGATGGTGTAGGGCCTGGTCAGCCTGAGAAGACTGGTTCCAACATATACCTTGGAATATATACTGGTTCCAACACATACCTGACTGGCTCCCCACAATCAGGCAGCCATGCTGAGGTTTCTCAGGAACTGTGACATGCAGAGTTGTGATGGTTAAATGTAACCTTTATCCCCTTAACTGCCAGAGGTTATACAGTCTCCCAACCAATGAAGGGGAGATTGCTTGAGTGATATTAACCATGAACGAGGACTTCCCTGGTCGTCCAGTGGTTAAGAATCTGCCTTGCAATGCAGGGGACACAGATTAGATTCCTGGTTCAGGAAGATCCCACATGTCACGGAGCAACTGAGCCCAGGCCCCATAGCTACTGAGCTTGTTCTCTAGAGCCCCTGAGCCACAGCTACTGAGCCCTGCGTGCCCCAGAACCCAGGCTCCAACAAGGGAAGCCACCACAATGAGAAACCCATGTACTGCAACTAGAGAAAGCCCTCGCGCAGCAATGGAGACCCAGCACAGCCAAAAAAATAATAAATAAATAAATAAATAATTTAAAAATATGACTTTTAACAGTGAATGAGAATGGTAATGCACTTTTAACATGGTAATGCATGCACAGATATGGCAACAATTTTCTGGTTAGCTCACATGCCCTCACAGGTTATAGAATTAAAACTCAGGGAGTTAAGAGAAATTGCTTTTCTCCCAGAAATCTACACTGAGAGCATGGTAAATGGCCTACCATCTTCATCAGAGAGGCAAGGAAGATGAGATTGAATTAAGACATCTAAAACGGACTTTATTTTCAGTAATTCCCAGCAGTCCCATTCTTCAGTTCAGTTCAGTTCAGTTGCTCAGCCGTGTCTGACTCTTTGCGACCCCATGAATCGCAGCACGCCAGGCCTCCCTGTCCATCACCAACTCCTGGAGTTCACTCAAACTCACGTCCATCGAGTTGGTGATGCCATCCAGCCATCTCATCCTCTGTCGTCCCCTTTTCCTCCTGCCCCCAATCCCTCCCAGCATCAGAGTCTTTTCCAATGAGTCAACTCTTCGCATGAGGTGGCCAAAGTACTGGAGTTTCAGTTTTAGCATTCCTTCCAAAGAACACCCAGGGCTGATCTCCTTCAGAATGGACTGGTTGGATCTTCTTGCAGTCCAAGGGACTCTCAAGAGTCTTTTCCAACACCACAGTTCAAAAGCATCAATTCTTTGGTGCTCAGCTTTCTTCACAGTCCAACTCTCACATCCATACGTGACCACTGGAAAACCATAGCCTTGACTAGACATTCTTAGAACCCTCAATATTTGACTTAACCACCATGTTTCACATAGTCAAGGGAACAAAAGCTTTTACTAAGAGGACCTGTAGATGTATATGTGTATTTTATATATCCCCTGGTCAAATCTCCTCTCACATCTGGCAGTTTGCAGAACTGTGATGTACGTACCATTGTTGATGTCATTCCCAGAGGAGAAGACTGAAGTTCAGATAAATACAAGAATTGGCCATGAAGATATCCAATCAACAGGTTTTAATATTCCAACAACTCACCCAATACCTACCTGCTGGAGGAGGTCACTGAGAAGATGTGACCACATGGACCCCCAGGCTGGACCAGGCAACACTCCTTACCCCCACCCCCACCCCTCACATCCAACATGGTCCCATCCTTGGGGTGTACTTTCCACCTACTAGGCCTCTGTTAGCAGCCATTTCAAGGAAGTAAACTCAGGGAAGCACTGTGTCATTGAGACCCTCTAGATTGAAAAAGTGGCAGAATCCCATCAGAGCCTGTGTATAGACTTACAGGATTCAGCAGGGAGAGAGACTGAGTCCTTTGAAACTGCCCAAGATTAGCCATATAAACCCAAGTCCTCTTACTTTAAAAAAAATTAATTTATATTTTAATTGAAGGAAAATCGCTTTACAATATTGTGTTGGTTTCTGCCATACAACGAAGGGAGTCGGTTATATTTACACATATACCTCTCGCTCTTGAGCCTCCTTCCCTCTCCCATCCCACACCTCTAGGTTGTTGCAGAGAGCCAGGGTGGGCTCCTTGTGACTGCCACCTACCAGTCTGGAGTGATCGGCCTCTTTTTGGGGTCTCTCCCTGCCTCCATGTACAGGGGCCAGTTTCAGATTTTACTCAGGAAAATGTAGACCCTATAGAGTGTATAGACCTTCCAAATCCCCCAGCCCTCTCCCCAGGTGGCCCCTGCATCCTGTAGAGAGGGAGTGGGGGAAATTCCTACCAATGCCTGATGTGCAGATGCGTCTGGTCTAAGCCATCTGTGCGCAGGGAATGCAGTCACTGCTCAGCTCAACACTGGCACCGTCTGCAAGGACACAGGGGTGAACCTCAGCAGCCAGTGGGCTGAACTCAGAGGGGCTGGCTGGTGATCACTCGTGAAGCTGGCCATTGACCCTTCACACTGACTGATGGGCTATCCTAAAGGGTTTGACTCTGTGGCTTGGATAGTGGGATGATCATGAATAAACTTTTGTAGGGTCAGGATGTTTGAAAAGACATTTAGGTTCACTTGCAAGAGCCTGAGTTCCATGTCCTGACTCATGAGGCATGGACATTACCTGGCAGTCGGGAAGCTGATGCCCTGGTCCAGGTGTGAGCCCGAGCACCTGAGCCTGCAGGAGGTCCAGTTGATGGACTGCAAAGGAAGAGTGGCCACTGCAGTGCCCAGGGGTGATGGTGTTTAGTCAAGGGTGCCGGATTGCCCTTGAGCTACAGTGACTCAGTTAATGCAGTAACAGGACATCCCGTGTGTCCTAAACAACCCAAGGCAGCTGCCAAAGGAGTCTGGGGCCATTCACAGGAGTTCCCAACCAGTGAGGAGTTGGCAAATTGGCTATATTGATCCCCTCTGCCTCCGAGTGAAGGTTCTAAATATACTTGATCTGTGTGGACGCAGAGTCAGGTCTGACACAAGCTTTTTCCTGTCACCATGCCAAAGAGGGTGCCCCCAAAAGAGGATTAAAGAGGCTGAGTACCACTTGCAAAGACCCTCCTCAAGTAGCTGGTTATAAGAAGGGGGTCACATGTCAAAGGTTATGATGTGCAAGACTGATGGACAAAAGAGCCCATGTGGGTATGCTTGCATCACTGTGGCAGTATCTGCCTCCAGAGCAGCCAGAGAGCCAACCACGAGCCACCTCCAGGCCGCTGTAGTCCCTTGGTGACCCCTCAGGGCCCACGGGGGTCATGTGAGATGTAAGAGCGTTTCACAAGGGGCAGTGTTAGAGGAGGTCTTGGAGAGGCCATGACCACAGAGTGACTCTGTGGACCCAAGAAGGCTCCTCCCCACCCTGCCCTGGGGATGTATGTACATCCCTGGGGATATAACTTTCGCCCTCTAAAACCAAAGGCCAAAGGTGGAGCCATTTCAAGGACACCAGCCTTGAGAGACCAATGTAGGGCTGAGAGCCTCTTGGCTAAATCCAGGACAGAATACCGTTAAAACCCTCTAAATAAGCTCAAGACTTTGGCCGGGGGTGCAGAGAACGACTTAATCTGGCAGAGCCCAAGACAAGCCCTGTAGGTAAGTAAGTTTCCTCCTTCATGAAAGCTGCCATCTACCCTTCTGGAATGATCCACCTCTGCCTCTCGTCTCCCCTTGCCCTCTGAGTCCTGGGCCAGTTTTAGATTTCAGCTGGGTCATCCCTAAGGTTTCCAACCAGCACTACTCAGACTCTGAGCTGCAAATCGATGCATGTTTACACAATAACCCGTAGATCTAGATGCAGTATAGTTAGCTGGGTGACAGAGAGAGAGACAGAGAGGCACCCACCCACTGACTGTATAGTTTCATCCATTTCTACTGAAATTTGGGAACTTTACTATCTGAAAAATTCCAGAAAAAATTCTCAAACAATGAGCTCAGCATATGCAATTCCTCTGATTGAATAGAGCCATTCTGTGAAAATTGGCTACTGATACTGACTAATTCATAGAAGTAGAACACCTTTTGTGTCAACAATTGAGGATTAACATTTTGTCTCTATCACTGAGCATTAAGAGTGACCTAGGATGGACTGGAGAATCCTACGGACTGTGGAGCTGGGTGGGCTACAGTTCATAGGGTCACAAAGAGTCAGACATGACTGAAGCAACTTAGCATGCACGCATGCAGGGTGGGTTGTTTTTTTTCCCATTGTGAGCCCATTGCTTCACCTGGAAAATTGTAAAATCAATACATATCCTGCAACGTCATGCTAAGCATCAGGAGAAACATCTACAACATCTCTAGTGCTCTATCAACAGAGTAGATGTCAAAAAATTAATAATGTTCTTTTTCTGTCCACATTTCACATTTCTCTCCAGGCTACAACATTCTTTTGTGTTTGCGATCATTCAGTTCAGTAGCATTAATAGCCTTAATATTATGTTCTGGACTAGGAGCACTGTGGAAACAGCTCAAAGAAATTAAAAGTGAGATACTAGTATGTGTTTTTGTTCACCTAGAAAGGCAGACACAGTCTCACAAAACCTGTAGTTGTGGACTACTGTGTTCACAGACATGCAGTTCTGTATTTATATGTATGTGAGAAAGAGACCTTTAAAGAAAAGTGGAGAGAGGAGAGAGAGAGGAAGACAGAGAGACAGAGATATTGAGGGAAAATAATTTGTCAACCAAAGGAGTGGCCTGAAGTGTATATTGCTTTGGCATCTCATTTCGCCAAGTGTCTTTGATTACTGTAAAATGACAGACCCTTGTGCTGAGTGTGTGTGTGTTCCCAAATGTTGAGAGATGACAGTATAAAGAATTTTAGATAAACCAGTGGCTGGGGGCCAGGTGCAATGTAATGATAGATCGCTTAAGGAACCACCCCAGAGGAGAAGGCCAGAGGAATGATGAAAGAGAAATGCATATTAATGCGTTGTTCAAAGTAGCTTCCTGAGGGCGTATTCACAAAACTCTTTCCTCTCTGAGGGGTTTGTGGTGGCTTGACTTACAGCTAATTGTCCCGATCATTGAGTCCAGGGACAGCTGTCCGTTCTTTGTGAAAATATTTGAATCACCAGGAGAAGCTGAAATTGAAAATTTTATTTACATTACAGTGACGACACTTTTAATAAAATAAACAGAGATAAGAATCCATAATCGAGAGCATTATTATATTTACCACCAAATCTTACTTATTTAATGTAGGGATCAAAGTATAGGGCCTTCCCTGATAGCTCAGTTGGTAAAGAATCTGCCTGCAATGCAGGAGACCCCGGTTCGATTCCTGGGTCGGGAAGATCCGCTGAAGAAGGGACAGGCTACCCCATTCCAGTATTCTTGGGCTTCCCTTGTGGCTCAGCTGGTAAAGAATCTGCCCAAAATGAGAGATACCTGGGTTTGATCCCTGCATTGAGAAGATCCCCTGGAGAAGGGAAAGGCTACCCACTCCAGCATTCTGGCCTGGAGAATTCCATGGGCTCTATAGTCCATAGGGTCACAAAGAGTCACACATGACTGAATGACTTTCACACTTCACTCAAAATACAGATTCCCTTGTAATTGTATTATTTGCCATGCTGATAAATCATGTCCCTTTCTCATTAATAAGGGAGCAAATTTCCTGTTGATTTATTGGAGAGAAAACTGCCTGGAATCTTAAAGTGCCTTAATGGTCATGTTTCCAGTAGAAAACTGAGCTTCTGCATGTCTGTCTCCTATCATCAGAAACTTGGAAACATAGTAAGAAAAAGTCTAACAAGTCAGAAATGAATATTTTGTGAACTGGCAGCAAATTTAGGCATAATGCAAAAATGAGATAATTTTGTTATTTTTTTCTTTTCTCTTTAAAAATCATTGAAGAACTCAAAATGTACTGGCATTAAGACTCTTACATCTAATTTTAATGCAGTTTTTAGTCACATCATCTTACCTCATATTTCAGTTTAATAAATTCATATCAGAATGCAGCATTCTGGATAGATGGGTAACCTTGCATATTAAGAATTCCAGACAAAATAGAGAAGGGAAAATGCCTCTAAGCTACACAGTCTTTGCTTGTGTTGGATGTAGAACAATTTGCAAGCAATCCAAATGACTCATATATTTGGACTGCTGAAACACTAAAAATCTTTCTCTCTCGTGTTCTGTCATTATCTCCCCATCTTTCTTTTTCCATTTTTTCCTTCGCAGTCCTTCCATGCTCATAATTTGTATACCAAAAAAACCCAAAAAAACAAAACACCACACCCAGATGTATGACATCGGGGTTTGAAGGAGTCACTCCAAGAGAATTATAAACAATGTAAATCTTACAAGAGTTACACTTGAAAAATTGTTATGTTGTCCCTTAAAGCTTTTGTCAGATTGTTTTTGTGAAAAGTCTTAAACTTTTTATTCTAGTTCTGACTCTGGAAATAATTCTTCAATCTCTATAAATGAACTATATGGGTGGCTTAGAGGGGAAAGAGTCTGCCTACAATGCAGAAGACCCGGTTCAATCCCTTATTTTTTTTAAAACTGCATATAAATCTAAGGTTAGTTCCTTGTAACAAAATGCTAATTACAACTGTGGTTACAGGAAATCTTTCACAGACCATTTTGACGCTGGTAAAATTTATCTTTGGAGTCTCAAGCCTGCCAGTAAAACCAATTAAGTATTTATTTCCTCCCATTAGTTTTATAATGTACTGAAGTCTAGAAGTTTTAAACTAAGATTTCAAGCATGTGCCATTAGATTTGTAGTATTGATTGACTGTTTTTTTTTTTTAATGAGGAGTAAAGCAAAAAGAGCATTAGATGCTTTAGAATTATGCCTAAGAGTTTTATAGAATATTGTTGATGTTCAGTCACTCAGTCATGTCCTACTCTTTGTGACTCACTGACTGCAGCACACCAGGCATATCTCCTGGAGTTTGCTCAAACTCATGAATATTGAGTCAGTGATGCCATCCAACCATCTCACCCTCTGTCGTCCCCTTCTCTTCCTGCCCTCAATCTTTCCCAGCATCAGAGTCTTTTCTAGTGAGTTAGCTCTCTGTATTAGGTGGCCAAAGTATTCGAGTTTCAGCATCAGTTCTTCCAATGCATATTCAGGGTTGATTTCCTTTAGGATGGACTGGTTTGATCTCCTTGCTGTCCAAGGGACTCAAGAGTCTTCTCCAACAACATAATTTGAAAAAATCAATTCTTTGGTGCTCAGCCTTCTTTATGGTCCACCTCTCATGTCTGTACATAACTACTGGTATAGCAATAGCTTTGACGATACATTTAATGGTTTTATAAGATATTACATGGGATTCCCAGGTGCCTCAGTGGTAAAGAATCCATCTGCCAACGCAGGAGACTTGGGTTTGATCCCTGGGTCAGGAAGATCCCTGGAGAAGGAAATGGCAACCCACTCCAGTATTATCACCTGGGAAATCCCATGGGCAGAGGAGCCCGATGGACTGCAGTTCATGGGGCTGCAAAGAGTTGCAGTCACTCATGACTGAGTGACTGAACAGCAGCAAATGATGATAAATATCCCCCTTCATTGGCCTAATCGACTCTCAAATGCCTACAAAAAGAGCTTCACCACTGAAATGAGTATTACCAAGAAACTGCAAGCTAAAGTGTATTCCTGGAGAGGAAAATAAATCTTCACTAATAATAGGAACAAAAGGGATCTCATGCCAAGGGAGTATGAATGAAAGATGAATAACCGAATACATTTTTAGAAAGATGTGATGGAAAGGAAGGCTTGGTAGGCAGAAGAAAATGGATATAAACTCAGAGTCATGTTTTTAATGTGATCTTCTGTTGTTTTCTTTTTTAGTATCTACATCTATGAAGAAAACAATCTGGTGATTATGGGTTGAACTTTTAACAGTAAGTATCTCTGATGGTGGGATAATTCTAATAGTATCAATATTTTTAATGTTTAAAAACTGCATAATTAGAACCAGAAAAAAACACATTATATATATTCCAGTAACTGCTTTAAATTACATTAAAAAATTTGACTGGAAAATTCTGAGTGAAATTGGGAGCTTTTCTAAACCAATAGAGCAGAAGTGTTCATGGGAGCGGAATAAGAAGCTGTCCATGTTGACTTACTCCCAGAGCTGTCATTGTCTCTTCCTAGAAAATACTTATCATAACTCTTAAATTCAAGGTGCCACTTGACTTTCATTCTCTGCATTTGGAAAACAAGCAGTACAAGGAAAGCCAGTATATAATTCTGAGAACCTCCTTCTACTCTAAAAGTCTCTAATTCTAATTTCTAGAAAATCTTAGGACTGTTCAGGGCAGAAGAAGTCCAGACAGTATAAAGTTAAGACCATATGATGATGAGACTAGTCAGGCAAAAATGACATGCTCTATTTCGTCATGGGAAGCATGGCATATTTCTGTCTTCTCCTATTGTCTTGGAAACTTTGACAAACTTTGGGTTCATACAACTTTTTTTCATTTCAAAAAATTTAGTGCAGACACATCCACTTCTCATATCTCATTAAATGTGATACAGTATTGTTACTATCTCATTTCTTCTAGAGTGAGCATGAACCAGGTAGAATTATAGCAGTGTTGAAACTGGATGTTATCTCAAAGACTGTTCCATTAACCTTAAGAGAATTGCCAAATATCAAATTGAAATACTGTCTAAACGGTTTTAAACACTGCTCTCTCACTCAATATTATTTTCATCTAAGTACGCAAATTCACCTTTCTATTCAACATAGACTTGCATTAAAGAAGAGAAAAATAGAAAAGTCAAACATCACTTTTTCCTTAATGATAAAGTAAAATAATCAGTATATTGAATATATTTTGTTTTAAAATATTCAGAAATTTCAAATGTGTAATATACTTATATTTTTGTGTATATTTTAAATTTTTTCATTTTCACGGTTTGGTAATTTTATTTATTTATTTATGGATGTGCAGGATGTTAGTTCCCCAACTAGAGATCAAACCTGGGTCCTTGACAGTGAAAGTACAGAGTCCTAATCACCTCACCGCCAGGGAATTCCCTGGCTTATAATTTTAATAAGAAGTTATATCTGCTTTCTTTAGAGTCACAAATACTGTGTTTGGTACACATGCTCAATGGCTTTATTGAATTGACAGATATATACATAGAATTCTAAACCCTCACAAATGGTACAGATAACACAATTCACTCACTTTGGGTTAATGTACTTTCTTTTCTTTTCACCTGAAACTCATTAATCAACAGACTATTTAAACTGCCAAGGATAGAAAATGTGTGTGATTCCATTTCAATTTTTTTACTAATCCAGAATTATTCAGACCAAGAAATTCTACAGAATGTGGTGGGTGACTCCCCAAAGATATCTACTTTGTAAACTTCAGATGCTGTGACTATGGTATGTTACATGACAAAAGGGAATTAAGGTTCTGGATGCAATTAAGACTGCTAATCAGATGACACTGAGATGTAAATATTATCCTGAATTAGTCTGTGCACACCCAGTTTAATGATGAATCCTGAAAACAAGATGTGAAAGTGTGGATGAAGGAGGGTAGTGTGAGCTGGAGAGAGGCTGAACCATGGTGTGTATCCAATACACTGAGTTATTCCTGAGTCTGCAGATACATTTGTTTGTGACTAGACTGTTTGCCGTTGGTACCCATTACTTTGAGCTCTTAACCTTCCCTTGGAGACTGGGAAAGCATCTTCCTTGCTGGTGACACTTAATGAGATCATTCCCAGGTCCTTGAGGAAGACATTCCTCATTTGTAAAACTGTTAGCCATTTAAAAGATATTTACATCTCAAAAGGGCAGAGAAAGAATTTTTACTCTTTGTGAAGACTAAGCAAAGGCAGGCCAGGGTCAAGAGTCAGGATTGTTGTTGTAATTTCAGTTCAGTCATGTCCAACACTTTGTGACCCCATGAACTGCAGCACACCAGGCCTCCCTGTCCATCACCAACTCCCTGAGTCCACCCAAACCCATGTCCATTGAGTCAGTGATGCCATCTAACCCTCTCATCCTCTGTCATCCCCTTCTCCTCCTGCCCTCAATCTTTCCCAACATCAGGGTCTTTTCCAGTGAGTCAGCTCTTCACATCAGGTGGCCAAAGTATTGGAGTTTCAGCTTCAGCATTAGTCCTTCCAATGAACACCCAGGACTGTTCTTCTTTAGGATGGATTGGTTGGATCTCCTTGTAGTCCAAGGGACGCTCAAGAGTCTTCTCCAACACCACAGTTCAAAAGCAACAATTCTTTGGCACTCAGCTTTCTTTATAGCCCAACTCTCACATCCATACATGACCACTGGAAAAACCATATCCTTGACTAGACAGATCTTTGTTGACAAAGTAACATCTCTGCTTTTTAATATGCTGTCTAGGTTGGTCATAACTTTTCTTCCAAAGAGCATCTTTTAATTTCATGGCTGCAATCACCATCTGCAGTGATTTTGGAGCCCAGAAAAATAAAGTCAACCATTGTTTCCCTATCTATTTGCCATGAAGTGATGGGATTGGATTCCATGATCTTTGTTTTCTGAATGTTGAGCTTTAAGCCAACTTTTTCACTCTCCTCTTTAACTTTCCTCAAGAGGCTATTTAGTTCTTCTTCACTTGATGTGGTTTACTGGCTAAATTCTGGCTGACTCTTTTGTGACACCATGAATTGTAGCCCACCAGGCTCCTCTGTCCATGGGATTTTTCAGGCAAGAATACTGGCGTGGGTTGTCATTTCCTCCTCCAGGGGATCTTCCTTACCCAAAGATTGAACCTGGGTCTCCTGCACTGGCAGGCAGATTCTTCACCACTGAACCAATAAGAAAGCCCAGAGTCAAAATTACATATAGTTTAGTCAATTGAGGGAAACAGGTCTTCCAAGTTGTCAGTAGGCACTCCGGATTATGTGCAGTAGATAGAATTCAAGCCGTGTACACTGATATATGCTGTGCTGTGCTCATTCGCTCAATTGTCTCTGACTCTTTTGTGACGCCCTGGACTGTAGCCCACCAAGCTCCTCTATGCAAGGAATTATTCAGGCAAAAATACTGCAGTGGGTTGCCATTTCATATTCCCAAGGATCTTTCTGACCCCGGGATTGAACCAGTGTCTCTTGTATCTCCTGCATTGACAGGTGGGTTCTTTATCACTGCACTACCAGGTCAGGTAGAATTCAGTGTCTCTATTTATCAACAAGAATGCCCTCTTGACTTCTTAAGTATGGAAGTAAAAATGAATAAAAAAGTAGTTTTGTGTTTCTAAACTGTTTAAGATATTTCAAAGTTGTAGAAGGGCTGACAAAATCACAGAGGAAAGCTGTGCACAAAATTCGTGTTTCATATGAAATAGAGTTTAATCCATCTCTGAGACAGTGTGATGAGTTAAGAAGAATAGATGAGACGAAATGCAGGGCCATCACAAAGCTCCTACTTCCCACATCTTCACAGACCTGGTGAGGTTATTGGTCTTTGAATCAGAAGAATGTCATTATAACTCATACACAACAGAAGGCATTACTTAAAAAGATGCCTGGGTTGGTGGAAATCTGTAATATGTTATTTGGCAGGAGCCATCAGAATAAAGAATTCGATTCTTGAATGATGTGGAAATAGTAGAGCAAAGGCTTTCCGGGTGACTCAGTGGTAAAGAATCTGGGTGCCAAAGCTAGAGATGTGGGTTTGATCAGGAAGATCCCCTGGAGAAGGAAAGGGAAACCCACTCCAGGATTCTTGCAGAAGCATAACTTTTCCTCTTCTCCTGTGTTTACTATTTCTTAAAAATAAGCAACTCAAGAGAATTCTTGTCAAGGAGGCACATTTTGGGGTAGCAGATTCTGCTCCCCTTCAACCGTCTATCATACAATGTATTTATTTTGTTAATTGTCAGTTTCTCCCACTAGAATATAAATTCCCGCTGCAAGGAGATTTTGTTACTTTTGTTCTCTGCAGTGTTCCAAATATTTGGAACAGTGCCTGCTAATTGTAGGTGTTTATCAACTAATTGCTAAATGAATACATCCTTCAGGGGTTATGCTTATCATGAATAATTCTCTCAGAAACCAGACTCCTAGGGCTTGCCAAAGTTTTCTTGTGTATTTTATTTTTCTGTGGCAAGATCAGTTGAGATAATTTACAAGTTTAAGTTGAAAGATGGTTTGTCTGAATCTTAAGAAAAAAATCACCGTTGTTCTTAAAAAACATGCCTTGGTCACTTGGTAGAACCTCCATTACTATTATTACACCCATCCCCCTATACGTTGTACACTGTTCTCCCTACCTGCTTTTCTCTAAGAGACATCAGTTACCACGTCTCATTAAACTTCCTGACATCTTTCAGTTTCACACTGATCACAACCCACTAACATACTGGTAGACGCTGAGCGTTTACCAAGTACAGCTAAGACCTGTGACGGGACAAACACAATGAGGGGACGTGTTTCCTGAACTCAATACAGCATTCACTGTTAATTGCTCAAGAAACACAAATTCCTGGTTCTCACTCCATGATACCCACAGGTATTCTTACCCCAGGGTCTTCTCATTTTACTCTCTTCACTTCTGCCCCATTTTGAATTTTTCTGGTGTGGATGGGAGAGACCAAGAGTAGTAAGTCTCTTTCCATTCACTCGATTTTACCTCTCGGCTATTTTTTCTTCCATTTTCCTCGTGGATCCATTTGCACAGTCTGGCTCAGGATAGGAACTGTCGTATTTTTCAGGCTTTGCTCCAACTTAATTTTATTTTCACTCCAAACCAGACTGTTTGTAAAAGGTGAGTAGCAGAGAAGAGACTCAGTTGTCTGGCAAAAGACACAGTGTAGGCACACTAAGGTGTTGATCATGCGAAGATTAAGGAAGTCATCCAGGCAGGCGAAAAAGCTGGTGTCTTCTTATGGAAAGGAAGTGAAATAAAGCCCTTGTCAGAATCTAAGACCGCGTTACCTCTGAGTGAAGATTATATGCGAATATGCCTGCAGCTACAATCCATATTTTTTTTTCCGGAAAATAATGCTAGATTTATATCAACGCATTTTTTAAAAATGAACAGTTATGTTCTTAAATGTCTCCACCATAAAGTGTGGCAACGAAGAAGAGGCAGATTTTTACCTGTCTTAGGGATTTTGGGGGTCTGGCTAAGAATTAAATTGACATATGACTGGTCAACGGGAGAAAAACATATAAATGTATTATGTGTGTTTTATATGAAATGGGAGTCTTCGTTAACATGAAGAAGATGTGGCAAAACCTAGCTTTTTTTGTACTGGGTTGAATGAGGAAAGATGATTGTGGAAAAAATAAAAATATACCTGGAGGCTAAAGAAAGATGAGCATTATTCTAACAAGGTCTGTTTGTATAAAATATTTTCAGCTTTTACTCCCTCTGGAAGAATGTTTCTTTCTCTCCAGTCCAGGCATGGTATTTTTCACATGGGAGTTTTTATCTCCTATTTTCAGGAAGAGAAGGGGAAATTAGAATGCGCTTTCTGCTTTTGCTGTTTTTTAAGTGTCTTTAACTCAAAATGCTTCTCTTGGCTGCTGCCCCTGGCCTCGGGTGTGGGGTAGCTCCTCTCGGCCGTTCCTGCGCCGTCGCAGCCTGGCACTCTCGGCCGCTGCCCCTGACCTCGGAACCAGAGATCAAATGGCCAACATCTGCTGAATCATGGAAAAAGCAAAAGAGTTTCAGAAAAACATCTATTTCTGCTTTATTGACTATGCCAAAGCCTTTGACTGTGTGGATCACAATCAACTGTGGAAATTCTGACAGAGATGGGAATACCAGACCACCTGACCTGCCTCTTGAGAAATCTGTATGCGGGTCAGGAAGCAACAGTTAGAACTGGACATGGAACAACAGACTGGTTCCAAATAGGAAAAGGAGTACGTCAAGGCTGTATATTGTCACCCTGCTTATTTAACTTCTATGCAGAGTACATCATGAGAAACCCTGGGCTGAAAGAAGCACAAGCTGGAATCAAGATTACCAATAACCTCAGATATGCAGATTCACTTATGGCAGAAAGTGAAGAGGAACTAAAAAGCCTCTTGATGACAGTGAAAGAGGAGAGTGAAAAGGTTGGCTTAAAGCTCAACATTCAGAAAACGAAGATCATGGCATCCAGTCCCATCACTTCATGGGAAATAGATGGGGAAACACTGTCAGACTTTATTTTTTGGGGCTCCAAAATCACTGCAGATGGTGACTGCAGCCATGAAATTAAAAGACGCTTACTCCTTGGAAGGAAAGTTATGACCAACCTAGACAGCATATTCCAAAGCAGAGACATTACTTTGCCAACAAAGGTCCATCTAGACAAGGCTATGGTTTTTCCAGTGGTCATGTATGAATGTGAGAGTTGGACTGTGAAGAAAGCTGAGCGCCGAAGAATTGATGCTTTTGAACTGTGGTGTTGGAGAAGACTCTTGAGAGTCCCTTGGACTGCAAGGAGATCCAACCAGTCCATTCTAAAGGAGATCACTACTGGGTGTTCATTGGAAGGAATTATGCTAAAGCTGAAACTCCAATACTTTGGCTACCTCATGTGAAGAGTTGACTCATTGGAAAAGACCCTGATGCTGGGAGGGATTGGGGGCAGGAGGAGAAGGGGACGGCAGAGGATGAGATGGCTGGATGGCATCACTGATTCGATGGACATGAGTTTGAGTAAACTCCGGGAGTTGGTGATGGACAGGGAGGCCTGGCGTGCCGCGATTCGTGGGGTCGCAAAGAGTCAGACACGACTGAGCGACTGAACTGAACTAAACTGAACTCAAAATGATCCTTATGCCAAAGTGACATATTTTAGGATGGCATAGTGCATCAGCCTTCAGCACCAATAATAATAATGTATAAAACTTTCAAATTCAGAGTTATCAGCTGCCTCCTACAGCCATGTAAAAATCATTTTGATGCATATTCTTGAAATGTTTTATTGAAAAGTAGATGCCACATGCCCTGAGGGAAAACAGTTTTTTAAACAGCTTGAGTGAATTTTACTGTATGCTAAACTTCAATTAATTGAATTATAAAGAAAAGTTAATGAAATAAAACACTTTTCTAGAAAGTGAAATAAAAGGAAGACAAAATATGCCTCTTCTCAAGTGCATCATAATATTAGATCAAAGCCAGATTAAATTTTCAGAAAAATCTTTAAAATAGTTTGATTCTAAAGCAGTAGTCTTCAAATGTAGAAATGCCGGCTTCCCTCCCTGATTAAATTCTGTATTAATAGCTAATATAACAAACATATGAGAGCAGAGATCCTCTAAGTCAAGCATCTCCTCTAGTAAACACTCATCTGAAACAATTTAGTGTAAATTTGAAACCCTATGGCTTGATGAAGACAATTTGAAAGCCACTGATTTAAACTCTTCTTTTTTACTTGATGAAAGAACCAATATTCTTTATTTTTAATGATCCTTAATTCCATGTTATTTATTTATTTTTTTAATTGAAGGATAGGTGCTTTAAAATACTGTGTTGGTTTCTACCATATGTCAACATGAATCAGCCATAGGTATGCATATATCCCCTCCCTCTTGAACCTCCCTCCCACCCGATCCCACCCTTCTTGTTGTTCAGTGGCTAAGTCATGTCTGACTCTTTGGGACCCCATGAACCTGTAGGTTGTCACAGAGCACCAGTTTGAGCTCCCCAAGTAATACAGCAAATTCCCACTGGCTATCTATTTTACGTGTGCTAGTGTATATGTTTCCATGTTACTCTCTCCGTTCATTCCACCCTCTCCTTCTCCAGGCTGTGTCCACAAGTCAGTCCTTTGTGTCTCAGTCTCCTTGGCTGCCCTGCAAATAGCTTCATCAGTACCACCTTTCTAGATTCCATATATATGTGTTAATATACAATATTTGTTTTTTTCTTT
This sequence comes from Bos mutus, assembly GCF_027580195.1. Classification (NCBI taxonomy): domain Eukaryota; kingdom Metazoa; phylum Chordata; class Mammalia; order Artiodactyla; family Bovidae; genus Bos; species Bos mutus. The sequence goes on along the minus strand of NC_091640.1, from coordinate 9,470,660 downwards.
CTGACTTACTTCAGTCTGTATAATAGGCTCTAGGTCCATCCATCTCATTAGAACTGGCTCAAATGTGTTCCTTTAATGGCTGAGTAATATTTCATTGTATATCTGTACAAAGCTTCTTTATCCGTTCATCTGTTGCTGGACATCTAGGTTGTTCCCATGTCCTAGCTATTGTAAAGACTCTTTTGAAGTCACCATATGGTTGTGGGAATATCAAATAGTCTGAGAATAAATGGACAAGGAGGGTTTTTTTTTTTTTTTTTAATCCATAGCCTTTGCTTTCTGTATGGAGAGGCTTACACTTGCTGTAGAGAACCTTCTCAAATGTCATGTGTCATTTAAGAGAGTTAAGTCCTTTACACAATGCATTCCAAAACAGCTAATCCGGTGCATGCCTGTGATCGTTATACAGACTTTCTATGATCTGTGCTTTGGAAGTTTGTCCTCATCTTTGTTGATATATTCCCATATCTGGTCACTTAAAATTCTTAGATGTGGGAATATATCAACAAAGATGAGGACAAACAAAAACTTAAAATTCGACATTTTAAGTCAAATTATTTACTAGTCTCCTAAAGCTAGATATACCAGGAAAAACCAGGCACCTCTCTAACCTAGCTTTACAAATCACAGACAGAAAATAGTGAAAGGGAGCAGAATATATGATCCCAACATATGCTTCTTTGGCATAAGGAATGTTTTGAGCTGGTTATTTTTAAGAAAAAGCAGACCTAGGAAAAGCTCTGAAAACCAAGTAGAAGCTGCCCTATTGCAAGAAACGTGCGTGCATGCTCAGTTACTCGGTCACGTCCGACTCTTTGAGACCCCATAGACTGTAGCCCACCAGGCTCCTGTGTCCATAGGACTTTCCAGGCAAGAACTCTGGAGTGGATTGCCATTTCCTTCTCCAGCTTGTAAGATACATTTCTGTTTATAAGGGAAATCTCCATTTGTAAGCATGTCTCCCTCTCTGATATAGGAAAATGATAAACTTCTAGACACTCATCAGTGGAGAAGACCAAGGCTTACACCTGTATAACAACTCTTCCTTGTTTACTGTGCTTTGCCTGATAACCTCCCCAAACTGGTTTCTTCTCACACTTTTCCCCAGCAGCATCTCCTTTTGTTTTTAGCTGGAGATGGGATGGGTGGTGGCTTGGACTATGTCAAGGGGTTATGCACTTTTCCTGAGTATTTCTCATGTTTACAGCAGGTGCACATATTAATAAAATTCTGATTGATCTTTTCCTGTTTGCCTTTCTTTTATTAAAGGAGGTCACAGTCAAAAAGCTAGAAGGGTAAAAGGAATCATTTTTTTTTTCTCCTCATTGATATCACAGAAGGAAGGAGTCCAAGGGGAAACGGTGCAGAGCTGTTCAACATTGCTATGGAAAACACACACGGAAACACACACACACACACACACGTCTTTATCTTCATGAAACAATTCTAGACCTGGGCATAGGACTAAGAAAATAGAAAAAAGGATGTAGAATATTATGCAGGTGATCATAAACTTGTCAAACAAGGATCTGAGATACTCAGATAGTGATGAAGGTAGTCTGTGGCTCATAGTGATGGTAATTGTCCTCACAATGACAGGTATGTAAAAGAATGAATACAGAAATGGGTTGAATGGATTCAGGAAAAAGTCACTATGAAAAATAATTACTGCAACAGATGAGAAAATATCCACATGAAATTTAAATTTAGTCATGCTTCATTTTGGACAGAATAATTTGGCTGCTTCTGCTGCTAAGTCACTTCAGTCATGTCTGACTCTGTGTGACCCCAGAGATGGCAGCCCACCAGGCTCCTCTGTCCCTGGGATTCTCCAGGCAAGAACACTGGAGTGGGTTGCCATTTCTGTCTCCGATGCATGAAAGTGAAAAGTGAAAGTGAAGTTGCTCAGTCATGTCCGACTCAATAATTTGGCAGATGGACTTAATTTTAAAGGTCTATATAGATTTTTGAAAACAAAAAGACTAGAATTAACATCTATTAAAAACACACCAGCGGATTATGTTATAGGTCCATCCACTAATGGGCTTCCCCAGTGACACAGGATAAAGAATCTGCCTGCCAATGCCAGGGACGTAAGAAACGCAGGTTTAATCTTTTGGTGGGGAAGATCACCTGAAGTAGGAAATAGCAACCTGCTCCAGTATTCTTGCCTGGAAACTTCCATGGACAAAGGAGCCCGACAGGCTACTGTCCATGGGATTGCAAAGAGTCAGAGACAACTGAGAACAGGGACACACGCACACCATTCACTAAGGTGTCAGAGCAGGAGGTTCACAGTCCCACCATGTTCCATTATATGGAGGTAACATTGTTATACTGTTGATACACACTTATAATGAACTACACAAAACTTGTTTTACTCCAGCCAGAGCAGCTCACTTTTGAAAATCAGGGACTGAGATCTCAGGAGAACTATGCCTATATGGGAGTAAAGATGACCAGTTGTGATTAAAAGGTTTTTAAACTTGGAAATTTCTTATCTACCCCAGAAATATACTAAACTCAACCCACTATTTTGTTAAATTATATACAGATACACATTTACAGGAACGCAATTTAATTTTCCAAAAGTAGAAATTCACTGATACATCTATTAACACTCCATTGAGAGACTCATAATCAGCCAATCAGGTATTCCAGGCCCAGAAGCAGCTTGGAAATTTTGTGAAGTCTAGGTGCTCCAACAATAATTTCCAGACATTGACAGATGCTAATGATTGAGCATATGGGATCAATTGGCTTAGTTCAAAATAGTGTTCCTATAATAGTAAACTTTCCAGAAGGTTCTTCAAGAAAAACTGGTACAGACACCTTTTTTTTTTTTTAAGATAATTTTGAAATGACATTAATTTAAATATAGTACTAGCTCTGGTATGGAGCTGAAATACCTCATCTCTGCAATCTAACTTTTTAAAAATTTATTTATTTTTAATTGAAGGATAATTGCTTTACAGTATTGTATTGATTCTGTAACCTAATTTTAACACTGATTTTTATTTAAAGTATTTGTTTTTGTTGTTCATTTGCTCAGTCATGTCTGACTGTTTGCAACCTCATGGACTGCAGCACACCAAGCCTCCTTGTCCTTCACCATCTCGCGGAGTTTTTCTCAGACTCACGTCCATTGAGTAAATGATGTCATCTGATCATTTCATCCTCAGTAGTCCCCTTCTCCTCCTTCAATCTTCAATCTCCTCCTGCCTTCAATCTTCCCCAGCATCAGGGTCTTTTCCAGTGAGTTGGCTGTTTGCATCAGGTGGACATCAAAGTATTGGAGCTTCAGCTTCAGCATCAGTTCTTCCAATTCAAAGTTTATTTCCTTTAGGATTGACTGGTTTGATTTCCTTGCTGTCCAAGGGACTCTCAAGAGTCTTCCTTCTCCACCCCCACAATTTGAAAGCATCAATTCTTCCATGCTCAGTCTTCTTTATGATCCAACTTTCATATCCAAATTTGCTTTCTTCCTAATAGTTTGTGACAGGAGAAGGAAGTGCAAATTATTTACACTTAACAGTGGTTTAATATGCTGGTAAGTCCTTTGTAGTGATCTTAGGAATTATAAGAATTAATAACATTTCTCATGTCAAATTAAATTAACTGTCAGAAACAAACACACCCTCAGAGCTCATCTTTTCGAGGACCTTTTCCATCCAGTTTTGACCATAAGCTCAGCCATCCGGTCTGTATTTTCAGGCTCCTTACAACAGGAAATCGGTATCCCAGAAGATAATAGACAATTTTGATTGTTTATTATTTTTTCCTTTTTTTGAACCAAAAATTTGTTTCTTTTTTCCCCTCTGTGATTATAAAGAGTAAATCTAAATTCCTTTATCATCATAGCTCTCCAGAGACTCAGATAGCTATTCAGATGTCTACTGAATAGTTTCTACCTCTTACTCTTTGATATGTATTATTGCTTTTCTTTAGTATTTTAACGCTTCCTTTCATTCTGAGCCTCAAAATTGAACATTAAAGCAGAGCAGGTCACCCCAAATGTGCCAGTTTGGCATCTTGTTTATTTTGAGCTGAAGGCAATTAAGATCTAGCAGACTCAGGGAAAAGCTTTTTACCTTTTTTTTACTTGCCTAAAAGTATTTAGATAGGGGGCCTGAACCAGGAAGAGAGCAATTACCAGAGATAACTCGTCATATCAGAAAGGCAACTTATCCACATGGCCTGCCAGACAGCTGATAACCAAATGCTTGCACGTCTCAGCTTCCTGTGAACTATCAGCTTCCTGTGAGCCCTTTGGGGCTCCAGACCCCTACTCGCTTCTCCTTAGCTTAAGATGGCAGATATAAGCTTCTATTTCCTGATTGCCTCGTATTCTATGGGACTCCCAGAAGTACCAAATTAAATTTGTTTTTCTCTTGTTAATCTGTCTTATGTCATTTAATTATAAGACCAGCTAAAGGACCTAGGAGAAAAGAAAGGAAAGTTTTTCCTCCCCTACAGCATGCTATTCCAGATATGCTAAGATCTGTTCACAGCTGGAATAGGACTGTTAGGTCAGCTCAGTTGCTGTTGGCACAGTACACCACCCCAGACATGCAGTGAGTTCCAGTTTTCTCAAACATTAGGTCAATTTAATAGTTGCTGCTATGAAAATAGTATGCCCTATCCTGTGTCAAGATAGTTGATTTTTGTATGAGATGCACCCTTATTACTGACAATTTTGTGGCTTTCTGTTCTTAGTTCCACTGTTACATTCATTCACTTGATGTGTTGTTTATCCATTGCCTCATGGAATGGAGTTGTGTAATAGGAGCTAGGACTCATCACCAATCAAAAAAAACACAGCCCTTGCCCTTGTAGCAATGCATTCTTGTGGGTGAGCATGGTATTTAACAAAAAAAATTACATGATGCATTACTCAACTCAAACTCAGTTCAGATATTACTGCCACAGGAAATGGAGGATGGGAGAAAGGACCTCTGACAGGGGAAGTTCATTAAGTTCTTCAAGGTCCTGGGGTGATGTATTTTGAAGGAAGGTTGGGAATTAAGTAGGTAAGGATGGGAGAAAAAGCATTCCAGTAACAGGAATTTCAGTCCAAGGTCCTAAGACCACAAGTAGCACAGTGACTTGGAGTAATTGAGAGGAGGCTTTTGTGCCTTGGGTTCAGAAAGCTGATGAAGATGGCGAAAGGTTGTTGCTGAACCATGAAAGATGCCAGGATTCTTGGCCTCCGGAAGAGAAGAATTCAATCTGGGGCCAGAGACAAAGCTTGATCACTCAAATCTTTTGTGCAATAGAGTTTTATTAAAGTATAAAAGGGATAGGGAAAACTTCTGACATAGACATCAGAAGGGGGCAGAAAGAGTACCTCCTTGCTATTGTTAGCAGTGAATTAGTTATTACATTGAATTAATTACAATGAATCCAAAGAATGTCTCAAGTTTGTGAAAATTTTACCAGACCCACTCCCACAATTTTCATTTTAGCATAACAAGATTAGAATTTAACAATAGAAAGATCCTCCACACCCACTCCCATAATATACAGTCTAAGATATCAGGATTGGTCAGAAGGTTTCCAGGAAGGAGAAACGGTCCTCCAGTGGGATACACTGTTGTTGTATAATCCCTAGTACAGAGTTTAAACTGAGTTGTGTAATTGACTAAGACTAAGGAATGTAGAGGAAAAAAAAAAGAAAAGTTTTAGGAAAAAAAAACAAACAACTTTTCTCTTCCTTGAGAATTCCAGACCCCCAATCTCCACTTTGAGAGCCCCAGACCCCCTTCTCCTCCTCGGGGACCCTGGACTTCTTATCAATCTGCCCAGAAATTGACTCTCTCATTGGCAGTGCTCAGCTCATGTTTTGTGGCTGTTTTAAGGGTAAAGGAAGAGCCACTCTAAGACCCACAAGAGGCCAATGAATGAATTGAAATGGGAGTGTGAACAGATCTGACTTTCACTTCATAGACACACACCTTTAATCACTACCTTGATCTGTCTAAAGATCCTTTTTTGAAACCTGATTCATCATTCTGTCATTCCCAACAGTTTTTGTCAAATCTTCACCAACAATAAATCAATATTAACTGGGTTTAATAGGCTAGGGTTGAAAAAAGACCCTAGGCTTACCAAGAAATTTGTTTTCTCTAATACAAATAGCCTAAAATTAAAGATGAAAAGCATCTCCTCCAGGACAGATGTGCTTTGCCAAACTTGCATCGAAACACTTTTTCACAGTGATTTCAAGCTAAAGTCCTATCTCATGGTTTGAAAAAAAGGGCAACTTTTTCCTGATACTGTTGGATGCAGTGGGGTGGATGGGCTGGAGTGAATCCATTGGTCCAGGCAGGCTTGTGCCTCTTGTGAAAATTTTCACATTATTTCCATATATGCTTGTTATTATGTCTGTTCTAAAGAATGTTTTATGTCTGGTTAGAGCTGTAATGAATTTGTGAGCCTAAACAGATGCTCAAATTTTTTAGTTTTCCACTATTTTGTTTATTTGAAGAGCTCAGGGCATCTGAACCTGACTCCCTTAGGATCGGCTGAGGGCAACAGAGGCCAGGGCATCTGAGGTTAGGACAAGATGATTATTATCTATGTTTTCACTGAAGCTAATGAAAAACTTTTGCCACTTTAACTGTTTTTGTCTTTCTGAGTAACTGTTAAATATTTCAGGGTTCAGTTCAGTTCAGTTCAGTTGCTCAGTCATGTCCGACTCTTTGTGACCCCATGAATTGCAGCATGCCAGGCCTCCCTGTCCAATTTCAGAGTTCAGTTCAGTTCAGTTCAGTTCAGTCACTCAGTCGTGTCCAACTTTTTGTGACCCCATGAATCGCAGCACACCAGGCCTCCCTGTCCATCACCAACTCCCAGAGTTCACCCAGACTCACGTCCATTGAGTCAGTGATGCCATCCAGCCATCTCATCCTCTGTCGTCCCCTTCTCTTCCTGCCCCAAATCCCTCCCAGCATCAGTCTTTCCCAATGAGTCAACTCTTCGCATGAGGTGGCCAAAGTACTGGAGTTTCAGCTTTAGCATCATTCCTTCCAAAGAAATCCCAGGGCTGATCTCCTTCGGGATGGACTGGTTGGATCTCCTTGCAGTCCAAGGGACTCCCAAGAGTCTTCTCCAACACCACAGTTCAAAAGCATTGATGCTTCGGTGCTCAGCTTTCTTCACAGTCCAACTCTCACATCCATACATGACCACTGGAAGGTTAGGACATTCTTGATCCAGAATCTCAGACTCAGAAATGAAATTAAGGAGGCTATGAGAGAACAGAGACTAGTTATATGTATGTGCGCACACACACACACACACACATGCATGCACACACGCACACACACGTGCACACAGATGCACAGTCACACACACATACATCTCTTATGTATGATAAACAAACTCTATGAAACAGCAGTATGCAAAAAGGGATCTGGAAGAGGTAGAATTATAATCTTATGTAGAGGAAAGATTTAAAGACCTAGATCAAATTTTTAAAGTAGGGAAGCTGATCTTTAACGTGAGTTTTCTTTCCTTTCACACCTTCTCTCACCTCTTGCTATCCAAGGTCCAACCCTCAGAAACTCTGGTTTTCCCTCTGTAATTGACCCAGCTCCAAGGACCACTCTGCTCTGCTCCCTGCAAGGGAGCTTCATTTCAAACTGTTGTTTGCAGTGCCCTGGTGGTCCAGTGGTGAAGACGCTGTGCTTTCACTTCAGGGGGCTCAGCTTGGTCCCTGGTCAGGGAACTAAGATTCCCACATGGCGAGTGGAAAAAATAAATAAAAAAATAAACAGTTGCTCACTCTCATCATTCTTTCCATTCCAAACAGCATAACTCCTTTCCCTTAGGTTAACAAATAGAGATTTGGCAACTTGAGAATTGAGGAAAACAATATAATCTAATTAAGCGTGTCAGTGTGAGAGAGGTGTATTTTTTTGGCCAATGAAAACATTTTTCCTGTTTCTTTTCTTTTTAATGTTATTTACTTAACTGTGCTGGGTCTTAGTTTCGGCATTTGGGATTTTTCAACTGCAGCACGTGGGATCTAGTTCCCTGACCAGGCATCAAATCCAGGCACTGGGAGTGTGGAGTCTTAGCCACTGGACTTCCCTGATGGCCCTGAGTACTAAATTTTTTTCTTAATTTAGCAATTAACATGTCTAACTGTGATCCCCAATATATCATTTAACATTGATACCATTTTCTTAGATAACAGAATGAAAAGATAATCACTAACATGTCTTCCAGTAATTTTTCATTCTTTGTTGAGAATTTCCATTCTTCTGTGCTCCCTTAGTGCAGTTTGTTGTCTTAAGGTCTCTCCTTGAAAACTATTTCCCCAAAACGTGTATGGGTGTGTGTGTATACTGGTGCGTCTGTGTATGTGTGTGTGTTTTGTAAAGTGAGGTCCTGAGTATGTGTTGGGGAGTTGGGATTACATGGTTTGGCTATTGCACTTCTTGTTAATAGGAATATTGAGGCCTATAGGCAAGCTGAATGACTAGGCCCAAATTGCAAAACTAGAAGCTAGAAAAGCCAGATTTGAACCCAGACAGTTAAATGACAGGCAGTTGCTATTGCTAAAGATCTTTTAAAAATATTAGTACCAAGTAAAAAATTCAAGTTGTGGAAAAATATGTACAGCGCAACCCCATTTCAGCTAAATATGTGCATGTTTATATGTTACACGTATGTGTGTGAGTGTTCACTCATGTCCCATAGTCTCATACACACGTGTGTGTGACTGTTAAAGCTTCAGTCGTGTCCAACACTGCAACCCCATGGACAATAGCCCACCACGCTCCTCTGTCCATGGGATTTCTCAGGCAAGAAGATTGGGGTGGGTTGCCATGCCCTCCTCTGGGGATCTTCCCGATTCGGGGATCAAACTCAGATGTCTTACATGTACACACATGGAGGCAACTAATTAACTGTGTATCTCTCTGGGAGCTGCTAAGACTTATGGGGGTGGGATGAGAGGAAGGCAACAGATCTGAAGGATGGTGTTCATAAGCTTGTGGGTCTTGGAAGGTTTACTTCTTAGCCCGGAAGTAGTAAGCTGGTTCCTCGTTGCCCAGCTCCACCCCTTCTCCCCCAAGCCCTGGTCAGTTCTTTCCTCCTGGGTGGTGGCTCCAGTTCAGTAAGCAGCCTGGTCTGCACCCTGCCCCACCCCACCCCTGTCCCCTTTTCCATTACCAGAATGATGTTCTTGCTCTGAAAGAAGTCACTTTTTGATGAGCCTCTGCTAAAAACCCTCCAGGGAGCTCCCAGCTCATGCAGGGTAAGAGCCAATCTCTTCAGAACTCTCTAGAAGGTGAACGGCACTGGTCAAGTGCCCTGTCTGACCTAGATGCTTTTTCTTGCTCAGCGCCTTCACCAGCACGGCCTTCTCTCTCTGCTCCCAGACTCTGTGCCACTGCTTCCAATTGAAATCTCCAAAAATGAACCCATGAGGTCTGCTATGTCCATCCATTTTCTTCACTGCTCTATTTGCAGCATTGAGAAGATACCCACAAGATATATTTGACGAATGAAAGCCGATCTGCACGTTTATTTCTATATTCAGTCTTATGAGTGGGTACAGGACCCACACATCTCTGGATTATATCACTGTGCCATTTCTTCCTTGACAGTTTGAATTTTGCCTGCTGGAATATTTAGTACCTACATCTAAGACCTTGTAGCATGTTTCTATTTTTTCCACTTTTCCCCCCTCCCTTTCTCTCCTTCTCTTTGTTTAAAGGTATTTGTGCTGGGACTTGGTTGTGGCATGCAGGCCCTTTCAGTTGCAGCTTGTGGGATCTATAGCTGTGGCATGCAGAATCTAGTTCCCTGACCAGGGATTGTACCTGGGTCCCCTGCATTGGGAGCACAGAGTCTTAGCCACCAACCACCAGGGAAGTCCCTTTCTTAAGCTACTAATTTCAATCAAGACTGATTCCTGAAGGTGATTCTGTCTTTCAGAAACATTTAGAGATGTGTGAGGATGTTTGGGGGCCCCAGTGAGTGCATGCAAGAGACTGCAGTCATGATCTCAGTGATTCATGACTCCCTGTGTCCAAGCCTCCAGTAGTTGAATAGTGGCTCCCAGAGATGTCCAGCTTCTAATCCTTGGAATGTTATTTTGGAGGATCATCCAGGATTATTCTCTTGGGCCTTTGATGTCATCACAGTTGTTGTTATAAGAGGGATACAATGCAAGATTGGACAGGAAAAGGCGTATGATCACCAATGCGAGATGCTATGATGGATGCTTGCTGTAAACAGGACGGAAGGAGCCATGAGCCACAAAATGCATCGAATATAGCTCTAGGATCTGAAAAAATGCAAGAACACATATTCTCCCCTATACTGTCCATACCTTGATTTTGGCCTGTTGAAACCAATTCTGGACTTCTGACTACCCCCAGTATTGAATGAATGTGTGTGGCTTTAGACCTAAGTTTGTGGCAATTTGTTACAACAGCCAAAGGAAACTTGTATAAAGGCTTTGACATTGAACTTTGCACTTCCTCCTCCATCCTTGTCATTCAGCCTCTGTGTTGTAATTGCTCCGGCCCATACAGTGAGGCTGACGTTTTGATATGACAGCTCCTAACAGCCTGGCCCTGAAGAATTTGTGTGTCTTTGATTACTTTAGTGCTTTGACCATTTTCAAGAGAAGGATGAGCCTCGTCTAGCTCTCTTGTTCCAGAAAGAGAATGAGATACACATGGAAGAGAGCTGCAAAATCACCTGGAGTAGAGACTTTAAGGCCATCAGACAGATAAGCAAGCCCACCAGAGATGAGCAGAGGTCCCGAGTCAACCTCCAAATGCCTGTTGTTGTTTAGTTACTAAGTCATGTCTAACTCTTTGAGACATCATGGACTGTAGCCTGCCAGGCTCTTCTGTCCATGGAATTTCCCAGGCAAGAATCCTGGAGTGGGTTGCCATTTCCTTTTCCAGGGGATCTTCTCAACCTAGGGATCAAACTCACATCTCCTACATCGCAGGCAGATTCCTCACTGCTGAGCCACCAGGGAAGCCTTCTATTGCATTTTATAGCAGTTTATTTTATAGCAATAGCTACCTGGTATAAGAGTGAATAGAACTTCGTGGGTGGAGACCAGATTATCCAAGTGATGAAGAATGACCCATCCACATAGCAGTAATACCCCTTGAGGAATATTGAACAGTTCCAATGTATTAAAAGAGGAATAAGAAATAGTGGAAAGATCTCCCTGATAATTAGTAAATCAGACTCAAAGTCTTTAAGATACATAATTTGCTATTTGCTATTAAAGATCTTTGCTTAGTAACTAGTAACTGAGATTTTTCAATTCAAACCAAGGGGCATTTAAGTAACTCCAGTGTCCCAAAACTTGGGCCAGTCTCAAAGAAAAAAAAAAAAAGAAGAAGAAATTACACACACATGTCCCTGTTGTTCCCAGTGACTAACTCACTTGCCAGTAGTCATTTGGGCTTAAGAAGACACGTAGGTCTTCTTATCTTGCAACTGTGATCCAGTAAAGAAAGAGCTATGATTTGATCAGGGCAGAATGCCCAGCTGCTAAGTGTTCCTGTGGGGTGTCCAGCAACTGTCAGGAAAGTTAATGAACCAGGGTAGAGGGTAGATGGCCCACGTGAGGGTCAGTGACAGAACCAGACTCAGAATTACAGAACCAGACCTCCATCCTGCTTACTGTGGGTCTTTGGGCTTAAAGGGCCTTTCAAAGAAAGTGTTTCCTGAGACCTAATGAGTGTTTTTAATAAGAAGATAATAAAAAGGATATGAGATTCTCAGCATTGAAAAGAGAGTAGCAGTCTGTACATTATTATCACTGCCATTTCGGGGGCCCATCCAGGTTGTTTTCACCCCACTGAAAAACATCTTATTTTTCAGCTCTGCAAGTTCAGAAATTTTACGTGGCATGGATTTATTCAGTTTCCTCAAAAGCACCGTTATCCTATTCACACAAAACAGACATATGCCCGAGGAGTAAGTGGATTAAAGTACAATGGAGACATAGCTGCCAAGCCAACCGGAATTAATCTCATCCATGGTTCATTCATTTTTGTTCAGTAGGGAAATATATGTGGGAAGCCAAAGCAAGACAAAATGATTGCTTGATTAATATAAAATACAGCTAACACAGTAAAGGCCTTTAGTGCCACTTGGTATGGTAGTGCTCAGTCTGGATCCATGTAACCAAGCCTCATGTCAATGCCATGAGATAAGAACTATTATCCCTAAGAATGAAGAAGTTAAGGTGTAGTCTGGTTAAATAACATGTTGTAAGTCACAGAGATAGCAAGTGGCAGGGCTCAGGTTTGAACTCGTGAGTTGGATTTCGGAATCTGCACTTCTAACCATTGCTTTGTATTTTTTTTTAAACTAATTTTTACTGGACTTCAGTTGCTCTATGATGTTGTGTTAATTTCTACTGTATAACAAGGTGAGTCAGCTATACATGTACAGATATCCCCACTTTTTTGGATTTCCTTCCCCTCTGGGTCATGACAGAGCACTGAGTAGATTTCCCAGAACTAAATAGTAGGTTTTCATTAGCTAGCTACTTGTTGCTTAGTCACTAAGTGGTGTCTGACTCTCGAGACTCCATGGATTATAGCCCGAAGACTCCTCTGGCCACAGAATTTTCCAGGCAAGAATACTGGAACCAGTTGCCATTTCCTTCTCCAGGGAATCTTCGCAACCCAGGGATCAAAGCCATGTTTCCTGCATTGCAGGCAGATTCTTTATCACTGAGCTACCAGGGAAGCCAGGGGGCAGGGGACTCAGGCAAAGATGATTGTAGGGGAGTCTTCTCGACCCCAACACTGATGGCACTGCTTCACAGAACAAGCTACTTCTGAAGCACGGCTGGATTGAAAGGAATATTATGTTTTATCCAACAAACTGTAGTCTTTGCGATATAGAGACTAATTGGGAATGGTTGTGGTTTTTCACCAGAGAAACTCCAGAATGGCTCCCTCTTATTTAATTCTATATTTTAATTTGACCCTGGGGGCTTGTTTATACTCTGACTTTGTTTCATAGTTTATCCTTCTATCCGTTGTCGCTAGCTTTTTGTTTATATTGGATACTTTTCTCAAGCACTATGATGGTGGTCACCTCTCCATCCTTTCCTGACTACTTTTAGGACCTTTTGACCCCTTTGAAGCCTTTGACTGGCCCCAGTTGTTGCTGTTGTCTTATCACTAAGTCTTGCGTCTGACTCTTTTGCGACCCCATGGACTACAGCCTGCCAGGCTCCTCTGTCCATGGGATTTCCCAGATCCAAGATCAATCTTGATCTCAGGAAAAGAGAAAATGCTGAAGAGTTTCACATTGAGGATTTCTCTATCACATTCCCATGGCTGCAAATCATCACAAATATCAGACCCAAATTCCACACCTAGGAATGCTGACCTTCAGATTCTGAAGACCCATCCTAACCATTAATAATAGTCTTCTGGTGTCTGGATTCTTGGCTAGTTTTGTGTGTTTTTTATCTTTGATGAGCTGTTGTGTGAGGCCTACATGTCCGCACCAGTATCCCCTTGTACTGGCCTGCAGATCTCGCCCTTCCGGTTCCAATGACGCAGGCAGCTGCCCAGGGCCCTGTTATCTGCTGACAGATTATCCAGGCACCTCCATTCGCTTGCTGGCTCATTTCTCTAATTCTACCTGCTCTGAGATTCTCCATTGCTCTTCTCTGTCTACCTGTCAAGTTATCTCTTTCCTTGTATTGAACTTTTCGAGATAATTAAGCACCAGACCCACACATGTGGCAAAAATATTAAAGGTTAGGATTTGAAACTGTAGCAGGGTTCAATAATGCCCACAGCGTCTGGATATGCTGCTCTAATAGGAATCTCTGCTTTTGTTTATTTCATACTGCCTATTTCCAGATCACAAAAAAGACAGAAGCATCAAGTAAATTGAAAACTCCGTTAAAGAAACACAGGAGGGAAACATACCTTAAAAAAAAAAAAAAAAAAACAGAGAAAAGGCTGTTGAAGTTCATCTCGCTGACCTTTTTTTGTTTGTTTGCTTTTTCAGATAGTCAGCCATATACTTTACGTGAGGATTATCATGAAGGTACAAAAGAAAGGTACCTACTTTTCAGGGGTGATTTGGGGAATTAGGGTGTACAAAATCAGTCCCCAAACCTAACAGTATTACCAAATGAAAGCATAAGTATAAAAGGAGGTCAAAGCCAACAGGGAACCCTGGGGAAAGATCTTGGAAATAATTGAGGTTAAATAGGAGATGGGGGTTTGATCCCTGGGTTGGGAAGATCCCCTGGAACAGGAAATGGCAACCCACTCCAGTATTCTTGCCTGGAGAATCCCACAGACAGAGGAGCCTGGTAAGCAACAGTCAATGGGATCGCAAAGAGTCTGACATGACTGAGCGACTGAACAGTGAAATTGAAGGGAAACAAAAAATAATTCCTTGAGAAGGATGTGTTCTATTACACAAATAAAATCCCATCAAAATAAAATCCTTAACAAATTGCTAAAAAGAATAAAATGCCTTGGTGTTGTCGAATGGTGTGTTAAAGACATTGTTAACTTAGGAAAGAAAACAGACTCATTTGAGTTTCATAAAAAGGTCATTGCTGACTCAGCGCTAAGCCAGATGAACAGAAAAGCACGAAAAGGAAGAAAAGAAAAGGTAATTGTTCCCAGGTAATTAAAGATTGGAAATAGTCTGGAGAAAGTCCCTTTCTGCTCTTTCTAATTATATATATTCCTTTTCTAAATATTTTTAAGTGAAAATTTATTGCTGGCTCAGTGGAAAACTAAATTCCCTTAGAGATTAAATTGAAATTATATATATGAAAACCACATTTTTTGGTGAATAACACACATCTCCTTCCATGATATTCATGCCAAAATCAATCGCAACCTGAAGAAAATTGGCTGACTTCTGTGTATTTTACAACATGCTATATTTGCAAGTCACATTTACACGGCCTAATTCTTAGAACAGCATTTCTTCTCAACAGATATTATCTGGCAGAAACATTCTCAGGATCTTAATTTAAGAGGAGTAAGAGAAAGGCACAGTTAGGTTAATTGACAATAAGAGAACCATTCTGGGTAGACTGGGAAATGAAATCTCAAATTCTTGGCTTCTAGCCTAGTTTCTGAAGGCTAATGCCTTGTAGAAAAAAATTAAAGAAGCATAATTTAAATAGTTATTATAATAGAAAATATCCTTGGACCGAGTATCAGGAAGTCCTGGTTTCAGCATTAACTAGGGGTGTGACCTTGCACGAGTTACCTGTCTTCCCTTCCCTAAGGGTCCTTATTGCAAAGCAAATGGGGTCACCTCTGAAAACCTGTGGGCTGAAGTCTCCTTCCTTTCCATTCCCACTGGCACTGTTAAGTTCGTGTCTGGATTTTTATTAATATCTTTATTTATGGTTTTCTCTTTGCCATTCTTTTTTTCTCTACATTTCATCCCAATTAAGTTTCTCTTTATCCTAAATTGGAGAAGGAAATGGCAACCCACTCCAGTATTCTTGCCTGAAGAATCCCATGGACAGAGGAGCCTGGCGAGTTAAAGTCCATATGGTCACAAAGAGTCTGACATGACTGAGCAACTAATACTTTCTATCCTAAAGGTGGGCTTCCCAGGTGGAGCTAGTGTTAAAGAACTCCCTTGCCAATGCAGAAGACATTAGACACACAGGTTCGGTCCCTGGGTTGGGAAGATCCCCTGGAGAAGGGCATGGCAATCCACCCCAGTATTTTTGCCTGGAGAATCCCATGGACAGAGGAGCCTGGCGGGCTACAGTCCATAGTGTTCAGACACAACTGAACGATTTAGCAAGCAAATAAGCTATCCTAAATAGTGATGTCACATCCAACTCTTCCAATACTATTTTTGTTTAATTTCCCTTTAAAACAAGTACTGAATAATTTCTTATTCGTAAGTGCCGAAATACAAAGGGTATCAACCTTACATTTCAAATACTCTTCACCACGCTTCTTAAATTTCATCATCCCTGCATATGAATACTCGTTCCATCAGTTTCTTCCCTTAACTCTTGAATTCCCTCTTAAATATACAACACATTTATTATTCTCAATAGGGCATCAGCAATTTCAATCTCCTATTGAGTTTTCCCTTTCTTATTTGCCTATCTAAATCTTCTCTATCCATCAATGCCCAGTTGAAAACCCTCAGAAGTGTCAACTTTCCATCACGGAAGCTTTTCTGAGCTCCAAGAGCAATTTCCTATATATTTCATTCAAACATTTAATCATGTTTTACCTTGTGGCATATTATTACTTTATTGTTATTCAGATTCTTTTCCATTGAATAAAAGCTCTGCTTTTCAAAACCTGTGGGAAATAATTTATTCTGTTAAGCCCAGCTTTCTGGCTAGCTGGAGATTTATTCCTTTTTGCCTTAAACTTGTCTTACTTTAACCATTGTAGATAAAAATATTTCTAAAATAGATAACATATTTCTATGACTTTTGAAATTTTAAAAAATGGTAATTTATTAGCTTTCCTGGTGGCTTAGTATAATCACTATTGATGTAAGTTTTTCTAGTGTTATGTTACAAAGTTGCTCTAAGAAGTTACAAATAGGTTCTGTCATCACTACTAATTTGCTAAGAACTTAATTATATTATAGCTTTTATTAAACATTTGCCTAAAGTATGTATAAATAGGCTCCTTGTAGAAGCCTTCTACAATGTAGAAGTAGAAGTCCTTGATATCTAGTGCTTAACATTTGGAGCACATCATTTGCTTTCCTGTAGAAGGTCTCTGTAGATATTTACTTCCCAATTTTTAGCTGAATTCAAGATAGATACGATTGCAAGAAAATCAAATTTCAAATAGACTTTTATTATTATTTATAACTTGTTTTGACTTCTGTCATATCTTTCCAACTCTACCAGGAATAGAGATGTATAGTTCTACAGTTGTCAACTGTTTAAAGGATCTAGTCCTGTGATTTGTACTTTTAAGAGATACCCAAATAGGAACTGAATTCAAGAATCTCAGATTTATATAAAGATATTTTACTGTTTAGTCACTAACTTTTTAATAGATTGTATATGGAAATTACTTCTTAGAAAGACTCAAGGGAAGGGAGAGAGGAGAATATGGAAGATATAAATAATTTTCAGTAACTTTTTCCATCTTTTCTTGGGTATTGCTTTCCCCTCCCTCCTTTCCTTCTTTCCACGAATAAGGACCCAACTTGTTTGTGAAATGCACGCTTTTTGATCTTCAGTACTTTCCAGTTCTGTAACTAAGCAGAGATGTTTCCCCAAATATAAAATTGCTCTAGTTGGTTGTTAGGTTTTATCTTAGTGTACTCAAGGAAGTATATACCTTGTATACAGTATTATCCTATTATTCATCTCAAACTTCTACATCAGATTTCTCTATGTCTCTGAAATAACCTCACATTTCCAACCTCCACATCATGATATCTTTAGGAAGATATTTTAAATGTTGTATAGAAGAGAAATGAACATTGTAATATGTGAATTTCTCATTCTCTGATGCTTCCTACTGTTAAGAAGAGTCTTACCTTTGCCGTCACATTTCCTGGGTCTTGGCTGTGCCTGGAGAGAAATGAGACCTATCCAGAACCTTTGGATTGAATCACACTGAAAGAGAATGAAACTTACTGATGGTGATGAAATACGTAGATATGGATGGTGATACGGGAGTGAGTGTGAAGCCAGTAGTCAATACAAATAGAGTTTAGGGGGAATTTAAAATGAAGGAAGAAAGTCACTATTGACAAAGAGAGAAAGAAACAAACTTTATGAATATTGTCTATGTTTTAAGAACAAACTAACACTTTCCGATTATATTTGCTAGAAAATAAAGTTAATTTTTTTTTTTTTTGGCTGCGCTACATGGCTTGTGGGATCTCAGTTCCCCAATCATGGATTGAACTTGGGCCATAGCAGTGAAACCTTGGAATCCTAACCGCTAGGCCGCCAAGGAACTCCCTAAATTTTAAAAATTATTGAGAATTGCATTTTCCACATGAATGTGTATTTGCAGAGGAAAGACTCTTGCTACTGCTACTACTACAAAAATGTGTCCACCACTCAGGTAAACAATCTACTTTTACTCAGAATATTGGTACAGGAGGAAGTAGGCTTTTCTTGTCTGTTGTGGAATGTCACCATAGGAAAGAATAGATTACAATGATATATAAGGAAAATATCATTGAAAGAAGTTTTTAAGTAGAGAATATTATGTATGAAAATGAAAAGCAGTATTTGCTGTAAGAACAAAAATTGGAGACAGTATATATATCTAGTGTTATGAAATTGATTACTTAATGCAGCTCATATTAATACTATTTGTTATTAATACTATTGATATCTTATTAATGCTTAATAAAATATAACCTATGTAATCGATAATAATTATTGTGTGTGTGCTCACTCAGTCATGTCTGACTCTTTGCGACCTTTTGGACTGTAGCCCACTAGTCTCCTCTGTCCATGAAATTTTTTTAGGCAAGAATACTGGAGTGGGTTGCCATTTTCTCCTCCAGGGGATCTTCCCAACTCAGGGATCCAACCTGTGTCTACCGTGTCTCCTGCACTGCAGGCAGATTCTTTATTGCTGAACCATCAGGGAAGCCCTAATAATAATGATTAATAGTATAATAATGACAATAAAGGTCTATATTTATTAGTTAAAAACTCAGCTTCAACACAAGCAATGTGAAGCACGTAAAGATAGCTCATTTTTATAAAATTTTATTTTATATATTTTTTAACACAAAAAAATCTGCTCTTCCCCTCACTGGTAACCCCTAGTCTGTTCTCAGTATCTGTGAGGCTTCTTTTTTGTTGCATTTACTAGTCTCTTGTGCTTTTTAGATTCCACATATAAGTTGTCTTTGACACATTTCACTTGGTGTAATGCCCTCCAAGTCCATCCACGTTGTTGCAAATGGCAAAATCTTGTTCTTTTTTTATGGGTCCTTTTGGCTTTTTGTTGGCTAACTTTGACTTTGTCACTTAAAAATTCTCTGAGAACTTTCACAGCTATAATGGCTTATACCAATGCCTATCTGATTAACTTGTGGGATGCTGTGATGAACAAATGCAATAATGCAGGTAAATGTCCTCTGGAAATATACATTAGGAAAAGAGCTTGTAATTTTGAAATATTGAAATACTGAACAACTCGTACGGTCATAGCCTATGACATTTGATTGTCAGCCTATGACAGTGCTGACATAAACAGCACTGTACTATCAAATATTTTATTGGAAAAACCAGCAAAGCTATGTATATAATTTTTTTTAAAGAAGGATACTTTGAGTAAACTCACTGAACAAAATAGAAAACCTGAGGAAATGTAAAATTGTTGTTCTGGATGATAGATAATCCCACTGTTGACAGAAAAGGACACACTGACTAGAAGGCTGACAGGGATCAGATATGAAGTGTAAGCTGCAATCAGGTAAAACAGAAAAGAGATTTATGCAAAAAAAAAAATCTCATTCTTCTGACAAGACGGATAAAAAGAAAGGAAAACCTGAACAAATAGATAAGGACTGCGGTTTGGAATTACCCAGCTAAGTCATAGTGACAGTCAGAATGGGAAGGGCATTGTCAAAAAGCTGATTTCAGCTGAATGATGATGTATTTTGCAGAGAATCAGCATTAACAGGAGCAAATGGAGTATTCTGAGTCATTTTTGAAGAGAATGGTATCAGCATGAAAAGAGAATGCAGGTCATTTAAAATAAATCGAAACACACAGAACGAACCGTGCCTGTGTAATTGACTACTTTCCGGTGACATTGAACCCTAGCAGGCTTACAATTCAGGTTCCTAAGAGGGATCTGGTCTCATCATCACCTGGCTTTAGATTGCTCTGAGTAGCTGTCCTATAGTTTTCTTCATCTGTAAGATGAAGGGACTGTCTCAGATTATATATATAATCTTGTTGTCAACAGACAAAGGGTTAAGACATTTAGAGGGTTAGAGACCACTTAAACATGCAGCGATGATTAACATAATAATTATGTGGGTCTGGGACAGGCTGAGGGAACAGGTGGAACAGGGTCATACATTCTCAGCCTAGGAGTCAAGTGTACTCAGAAAAGAACTGGGGTGAGGAGGGATGTTTGTCACAAAATGAACTCAGAATGGTTTGTAAATGTCCCTGGAGGTTTCAGGCAATGAGGGAAAGGGTGTGGGGGACAGTTGTGTACTGACCATGAAAGACGGGGTGAATTGCATGGTCTGTGTAGGTGCCCTAGTATCGAAGATGTGACGTAAATGAGCAGCAGTGGACAGCTGTGTTTTTTCATCTCGCAAGCAGACAGAAGAGGTGGGCTGGAACTGTCTTTTCTTTCCCTTGGTTGCTTGAGCTAATCTCTGCTAACTGTGCTCCCAGGAAGGAATGTCAGCAAAACCCAACATGCAGAAAGAAAATGTGGTTCAGGCTTTTCTACCTTGCCTGGCTGACAGCAAATGTGGCTTTGTGTATAGTTATAGTAGGAGCCTCTTGCTTTTGATGTCAACCAAGCTGACACTTATGGAAACTGAAACCTGGAGCTGATAAAGAAAACATACAAACAAACCAAGGAAAAAACACCCACTTTCTGAAAATATGTCAAAATCAGGTAAACATAAACCATAAACCATGGTTTATGTTGAATGTTTAGCTTTTCTTCCACATGAAACATCATGTTGTCAGATCTTTAGGAAACCATACTGTATGAATAAGAAAATAAGATATTTGAAATTTGAAAAAAAAAAATCAGGTAAACCTGATTTAAGCTAAGTTGCTTCAGTCATGTCCGACTCTGTGTGACCCCGTGGACTGTAGACCTCCAGGCTCCTCTGTCCTTGAGGATTCTCCAGGCAAGAATACTGGAGTGCATTGCCATGCCCTCCTTTGGATCTTCCTTACCCAGAGATCGAACCCAGGTCTCCCACATTGCAGGTGGATTTCTTACTGTCTGAGCTACCAGGGAAGCCCACCAAAATTGTGAAGTCATCAACCGAGTAGAAGGTTTTAGGTTTTGTGTTTGTTTGTTTTTGTATTTTCATATGAAATCATCTCCTGGCCTCAGCCAGGAAAGTTTTTCCCACCAAAGATTTTCAGGTAAAAAGCAAGAGTTGCTTTCCAATGCATTTTGACCTCCTCCCCTTCAAATCTTGTCCTTACCACTGAAAATTTTATTGAGGGAAAGAAGGAGAGAGAGAAAAAAGAAAACACACACAGATTGAGGAAGAGAGAGAGATCTTCTATGAGAAACTCACCTGACAGAAAAGCTTTGTCATAGGAATGATGGCACAATTTGCATGCATTGTGAAGAACTCTCTCAGACTAATACTGAGGGCCCCAGAGAATGCAAGCTGATGAAGATAATGATAGACTAGCAGCATCTCTTTTATTATTTCTTATACCTGGAGTTATTTTTCCTCTAGAAGTTGTTGATTCAGGGTGGGGTGTAAGGAGTTCATCACCAAATTACTGTTTATGCATCTCTCTCAGAAACATATGTTATACATGTTACATGTATATATGAGCATGTCTATATCTATTATATGTATTTTATTTATACCTGTAATTATCTAGCTATATTTTGAGAGATAAGATAGGAGACAGATTCAGTACATTCATGCAAACAAAAATGAAACCCATTATAAATGATTCAGACACTTCTGTTTCCTGAATGTTTTCTAAGATAGAAATGTAATCGCTACCAAAATTAAAGAAGCTTACCGCCTGGGTCATATTATTGGATAACTGGGTTCAAATTCATATTTCTCTTTGAATGTTTCTGAAATACCTTGCAATAATATTTCAATTTCTTATGCATCTGTTAATAGCTCTGCAGAAATAACTACAAAGAGAGCATCTCTCCTTATGTTGTTGAGATGATTTAAAGAGAAAACGAGCAGTAAACAGTGAAAGGTGAAGGTTGGCTTGATTGAGGCTCAAATCTCACAGCCTGGTTCCCAGAGCAGAAGCTGGCCTCCTGCAGATGCTTATAGGAAGGAGCTCCAACCAGTGCTGAAGGCAATCAATCACCCTAATAAACTGCATCCCTGGATTGTCCATGCATTTCGGCCAATGAGCAGAGTCCTAGCTGATATGGTGTGCATGCTCTTTGCCCTTGTAGGTTTCACTGTGGTGTCTTAGTGTGTTCCCGCTGCTGTAACAAAATAGACTAAGTGGCTTGTAAATAATAAGTTTATTTCTTACACCTCTGGGGGCTGAAAGTCCAATATCTAGCAGATTCTCTTAATGAGAACATGTTACCCAAATATTGTTTGTATTATAAGACCCATGTAGTTGAACCATTTAGACTATCTATCTATCCATAGGGTTGCAAAGAGTTGGACATGACTGAGGCGACTGATCATAAACACACAGCTGTCTATCTATGTATCTATCTGTATAATTTTTTAACTTGTATATAATTTTAATCTTATGTGAATTGATTAATAGAATGTACACAGTTTAGATATAGCTATATATATTAATGTATGTGTGATTTTAGTTCTCCTTTCTGTTTCCTTTATAAATCCCAAGTTAAAGAATCTTTCAGATATACCAAAGTGAATAAGGTGGGCAGCAACTGACAGTTGTCACAGATTTTCATTCCTCAGTGGGAAGATGAACACATAAACAACATGTTTTTGCCTAATTTTAAACTTTAGGGAGGCCTGGCATACTGTGATTCATGGGGTCGCAAAGAGTCAGACATGACTGAGAGACTGAACTGAACTGAAACTTTACTGTATAAAATGCTGCTTTATTCCACAAGCCTAACGAATCACTGTTTTACCAGACTGAATGGCTGATTTACAAGCATCAGTCTGATCAGTAGCCACTAGAGTCAAACCAATTATGCGTTTTATTTTTCATCCATAGAAGGTGTAATTCTGACACAATAATTTTGAAGGCTACATAATAAACCCTTAAAACTAGTCAACTTGCAATGTCCTATTCAGCCTTTATTAGCCTATGTAGTATACTGTATAGTGTTGTGTGTAGGTTACTTATAATCAAACAAAATACCCTGGTTACCACTTCTCTTTTGTCCTAGATTTGAGAATAAACAATTTAAAATCATCATTTATTTGCAGCACGCAGCTACCATGAACAAAAACATGTTTGTAACAGAATTTTTCCTTTGTGTTCCAGTAGACTAGTAAAAAGGAAAAATGCTAATTAACCTCAAAGACAGTGATAACATTATCTGTGTTTTAAAGGATAGTTTACCAGTTTACTTTGACCAGTAAAGTAACTGCAAGTTTATTTTACTCTACTTCTATTCTGTCTAGTCAGTAAACAAGGATATTTTGCTGAACATTTGTTCCAGATAAAACCCCAATAACTCAAATACCATTTAAGATACACAGTAGGCTGACGTTCAGCATTCTGCATTAATTCTCTGGGCAGCAAATTGTCTCTCTGAAGCAAGGGGAGAGTCAGCTGGAATGCAGTAAAGATTACGGAATGGCGCCTGTTCAAAACACAGTGAAATACAGGGGTAAAAGATTTTTCAATAAAATAGGTCTCAGAAATCATGAGAAGAATCGCCAAGACACAGTCAGATTTAGGATTACCAAGGCTTGTGAAAGCCTGTTTTGGAAATGGCTTGCGGGATCTTTTGTTGGAATGATGGATGGTGGATCAGTTCATTAAAGTAAGAACCCATCCGCTCGAGGTAACTCAGGTACAAGCCGCCTTCATGGTTCTTATAAATAATGTTGAGTAGAGAATTTCAGTTAGTTCTTTTAGCACCTACCTGTAGCTGGAATAACTACAAACAAGATGAGATCAGACCCTGAAAAAGTTATTGGTGAATTAACAGAGCCTGGTGTAAAGGAGGATCCAGTAGTAGATCAAGGTTAGAAATTCAGTACAGTAGAACAAACCAAATGTGAGCAAGAAACCAGGAAATAGAGGTTTAGGCATGCATGCATGCTAAATTGCTTTAGTCATACCCAAGTGCCCTGTAGCCTGCTGTGCTCCTCTGTCCATGGGATTCTGCAGGCAAGAATACTAGAGTGGTTCACCATGCCCTTCTCCAGGGATTTTCCCCACCCAGGGATTGAACCCCTATCTCTTGTGTCTCCTGTATTGGCAGCAGGGTTCTTTACCAAGACTGCCACCTGGGGAGCCCAGAGGTTGAGATAGATTTACTAATTCTAACAACAACAACAAAAAAAGTAGTAAACATATCCTTAAATTCAGTCAAAGATCGTGAATAATGTCCCACTGACATGTAAACTTCATCAGGGACCAATAATCCCATGACTAGAGGTATCATCTTCTGCATTTTAAGGTAGGCTTCCCTGGTGGTGCAGTGGTGAAGAATCCACCTTCTAATGCGGGAGACACAGGTTCAATCCCTAATCTGGAAAGATCCCCAGGAGAAAGAACAGTGGCAACCTACTTCAGTCTTTTTCACTCCCAGTCCAGTATTCTTGTCTGGAGAATCCCATGGACAAAGGAGCCTGACAGGTTACAGTTCATGGAGTCTCAAAGAGTTGTGCATGACTGAAGTGACTGAACAACAACAACATCTTAAATATACAGTGTTTGAAACCTAGGGTCTGACATTGATCTTAAAATTGAACAAGTAAACTGAATACCTGCAGAATAAGTATCCTGAGAGGTATATTTCACAAGTTTCTTAGAGTATTTTCAGCGACTATGTAATAAGACTTGGACAATAATTCTAATTTTCCACATGTGACATTTTATCCCAAATAGGATAACTCCCTGAGGAAATGTAAGAAACAGCTCAGAGACATTACAACTTGACCACCTGGTCACATTACAACACTTTGGACTGAAAATGTTTATTTCAGAAGAAGGAAATTCACATTTTTGAGAACCTAACTGTTGGCTTTCCTTCAAGTGCCTTATTGACCTATAGTTGGAGTTAATTAAAATGTCTAACTAGGGTGCTTCCTAAAACAGAATCAGCATGATTTATTCCCCAAAATTCTGGCAATTTCTTAATTGCTTTGGGACTCAAAGATTGATTTCAAACCCGTGGATGTTGTACTAGTACTAAATTTGGCTATGGGTTGTGGGTCGGGGGCTCTCAATAAATGTGCTGGGATTTATTTCCATAACTATGCCACTTGAATTTGACCCAAGATAGCGCATGAAATTGAGTCCCCTGATGGATTGTAGTAGATATGTTTCCCAGGAAGAAACTCTTTTAATCATTCTAGGAGTTAGTAAAACTGGGAATCTGGCCAAATTTGATTAGTTAGCCCAATTCTGATGTCAGTATATTATAGACATTCCATAAGCTAGTGAAAAGCAGTGTGTCTTCCTGGAAGGAACAGGAGCAGATGATCAAGCTACAATCTTTCCTCTTCCTTTCATGAACTATTTGACATTCGGTAAGTTAATTGGCCTCTGTAAGCCTCAGTTTCCTCTTGTGTGCATAGCCAAATTTAGTACTAGCACAAATCCACACTTGTCCTGGAAGTGTGTACAGAGTGGCAGACAAAGAGCATATAATAAGCCCTTAATAATTTGGACCTGAATTCCAGGAAAAACCTTAAAGGAGTGGATTTTCTCCTTGCCCATGCATTAGAGTCACTTCTGGGAGTCCCTGGTGGCTCAGATGGTAAAGAATATGCCTGCAGTGTGGGAGATCAGAGTTTGATCCCTGGATTGGAAAGATCCCCTGGAGAAGGGAATGGCAACACACTCCAGTATTCTTGCCTGGAGAATCCAGAGGCGCAAAGAGTCAGACACAACTGAGAAACTAACACACTTTTCTTTCTTTTTTTTTTTTCATTTTATTTTATTTTTTAACTTTACAATATTGTATTGGTTTTGCCATATATCAAAATGAATCTACCACAGGTATACATGTGTTCCCCATCCTGAACCTTCCTCCCTCCTCCCTCCGCATACCATCCCTCTGGGTCGTCCCAGTGCACCAGCCCCAAGCATCCAGTATCATGCATCAAACCTGGACTGGCAACTTGTTTCGTATATGATATTATACATGTGTCAATGCCATTCTCCCAAATCATCCCACCCTCTCCCACAGAGTCCAAAAGACTGTTCTATACATCAGTGTCTCTTTTGCTGTCTCACATACAGGGTTATTGTTACCATCTTTCTAAATTCCATATATATGCGTTAGTATACTGTATTGGTGTTTTTCTTTCTGGCTTACTTCACTCTGTATAATAGGCTCCAGTTTCATCCACCTCATTAGAACTGATTCAAATGTTTTCTTTTTAATGTCTGAGTAATACTCCATTGTGTGTATGTACCACCGCTTTCTTATCCATTCATCTGCTGATGGGCATCTATGTTGCTTCCATAAACAGTGCTGCGATGAACATTGGGGTACACGTGTCTCTTTCCCTTCTGGTTTCCTCAATGTGTCTGCCCAGCAGTGGGATTGCTGGATCATAAGGCAGTTCTATTTCCAGTTTTTTAAGAAATCTCCACACTGTTCTCCATAGTGGCTGTACTAGTTTGCATTTGTAAAAGAATGAAACTAGAACACTTTCTAACAACATACACAAAAATAAACACACTTTTCACTCAGTTTCTACTCCAGACCAATTGTAGCACAATGCCTAGGAGTGGCTCCTAATACCCGTAACCTTTCAAAAGTGTACTGCTGCTGCTGCTGCTGCTAAGTCGCCTCAGTCATGTCCGACTCAGTGTGACCCCATGATCTATCTTGCAAAAGGATTTCATCTAGAACTCAAAGGGATCATGAGAATCATCACACTAATAGTTCTCAAATGTCCATCTATAGACTCACTGCACCAGAATTACTTTGGAAGCATGCTAAACATGTATATTCTCTCATTTGACTTCCAAGTTGCTATGTTAGACTCCCCATGGATTTTTCTTGGTGCCTGTCCTGTTAACAAGAGCCCAAAGAAATTCTGCTGAGTCATGGTCAAAAGCCACCCATGCAAAATGAGTTTCCATGCAAAATAAGTTTCCTTGCCATTTTTATTTTAAAAAGAAAACAAAGACCTTAGAGCGGAAGGACTTATTTAAAATTACCTAAAATTAATGGCAGTGTCATGAAGACCCAATTCTCCAGGCCCTCAGTCCAGTTCTGTTGCTGATACATGCCATACACTGCTTTTATTGCCTGGTTGATTTGGATTAAAAAATAAAATCTGTGGAACCATCTCCTAATTTCATTAACATGGTGACTGCAAGTAAGGAGGATTGTTGAAAACAAGAGTCCTGGATAGTCAACAAAGCTGAAGGTTCTGACAATGACAGCACTGCTTTGGAACGGCATGTGGAAAATTAACAAATTCCTCTAAATCACAGCCTTCAACTTTACTGGGTCTCTGAAGAAAAATATAAAAAGCCAAAAATCACATTACTTGCTCTTCCTCTGCTTTGCTGAACAATAATTCTCTATAATGTCTGGATTTGCCAGGTGCAGGAGTAAGATTACAATAAAGCCAGTTGCAGATCTCCTTCCTCCAGTGATCAAAACAAAGTCTTTTGCTTCTTTGAGATCAGCACATCATACCTTCTAGCCAGCTCTGCTAGGAAGATTGACAGGTCGCATCACTCAGGAACACTGCTCAAGAGCCAGCCTAATAGCAGTGTACATGAAATCATCTTCAGACAGCAGAAAAGGAAAGAGTGAAATTGTTAGTGCTAGTGTGATTTGCATTCATCTCACATACCAAGGTGCTTAGGAGACAGACCCTGGTAAATGAGCAAAGATCAGGATCTTTAAGATCAGAAGTAATTGCTGGCTGATGTAGTTTGGAGGAAAGACTAGAAAACGTAATGTTTATACACTTTTTGTTCTTTATCATCAACTGGATATGTGGAAATATATTGGACATTTTTAGGATGCAAAAGAGTTATGTGCATTAGATTGTTCTTACAAAGAAACACAAGAAACATGATTTTTGATATAGGAAGACAAAGTCATAGTTATCTAACCAGATAGAAGGAGAAATGAGCATTATTTCAGTTAAATTCTAATTTATTGTTCTATCTAATGCAAGGGAGATTCTACTTGGAGACAAAAAGACTGGACTATAGCTCTGGTCTAACAAAGGCTAACTTAAAACTGTTTCATATTAGTTTTCTCACACACAAAAAAAAAGATTGCAGGGTTGGGCTACAATTGTTACCACCTCAAATGCAGTTGTCTTTTGTTAATGATTGATTTTCCTTTTATATTAATTATGAGATGCACAGTTAGTTTTTCAAATGAGCCAGCTCTTTGAATCAGGTGGCCAAAGTATTGGAGTCTCAACTTCAACATCAGTCCTTCCAGTGAAAATTCAGGACTAATTTCCTTTAGGATGGACTGGTTGGATCTCCTTGCAGTCCAAGGGAATCTCAAGAGTCTTCTGCAACACCCTAGTTCAAAAGCATCAATTCTTCAGTGCTCAGCTTTCTTTATAGTCCAACTCTCACATCCATACATGACTACCGGAAAAACCATAGCCTTGACTAGATGGAACTTTGTTGGCAAAGTAAAGTCTCTGCTTTTTAATATGCTATCTAGGTTGGTAATAACTTTTCTTCCAAGAAGAAAGACTTTTAATTTCATGGCTGCAGTCACCATCTGCAGTGATTTTGGAGCTCAAGAAAATAAAGTCTGTCACTCTTTCCATTGTTTCCCCATCTATTTGCCATGAAGTGATGGGACTGGATGCCACAGTCTTTGCTTTCTGAATGTTGAGCTTTAAGCCAACTTTTTCACTCTCCTCCTTCACTTTCATCACGACGCTCTTTAGTTCTTCTTCCCTTTCTGCCATAAGGGTGGTGTCATCTGCATATCTGCTGCTGCTGCTTCTAAGTCACTTCAGTCGTGTCCAACTCAGTGAGACCCCATAGACCGCAGCCCACCAGGCTCCCCCATCCCTGGGATTCCCCAGGCAAGAACACTGGAGTGGGTTGCCATTTCCTTCTCCAACGTATGAAAGTGAAAAGTGAAAGCAAAGCCACTCAGTTGTGTCTGACTCACAGTGACCCCAGGGACTGCAGCCTACTAGACTCCTCCATCCATGGGATTTTCCAGGCAAGAATACTGGAGTGGGTTGCCATTGCCTTCTCTGCTGCATATCTGAGGTTATTGATATTTCTCCTGGCAATCTTGATTCCAGCTTGTGCTTCATCCTGAATTTCTCATGATGTACTCTGCATATAAGTTAAATAAGCAGGGTGACAATATACAGCCTTGACGTACTCCTTTTCCTATTTGGAACCAGTCTGTTGTTCCATGTCCAGTTCTAACTGTTGCTTCCTGATCTGCATACAGATTTCTCAAGAGGCAGGTCAGGTGGTCTGGTATTCCTATCTCTTTCAGAATTTTCCACAGTTTATTGTGGTCCACAGAGTCAAAGGCTTTGGCACAGTCAATAAAGCAGAAATAGATGTTTTTCTGGAACTTTCTTGCTTTTTCCATGATCCAGCGGATGTTGGCAATTTGACCTCTGGTTCCTCTGCCTTTTCTAAAACCAGCTTGAACATCTGGAAGTTCACGGTTCATGTATTGTTGAAGCCTGGCTTGGAGAATTTGGGGCATTCCTTTATTAGCGTGTGAGATGAGTGCAATTGTCTGGTAGTTTGAGCATTCTTTGGCATTGCCTTTCTTTGGGACTGGAATCAAAACTGACCTTTTTCAGTCCTGTGGCCACTGCTGAGTTTTCCAAATTTGCTGGCATATTGAGTGCAGCACTTTCACAGCATCATCTTTCAGGATTTGGAATAGCTCAACTGGAATTCT
Source organism: Bos mutus (assembly GCF_027580195.1). Lineage (NCBI taxonomy): Eukaryota > Metazoa > Chordata > Mammalia > Artiodactyla > Bovidae > Bos > Bos mutus. Next base: position 9,440,937 of record NC_091640.1, on the reverse strand, counting down.
ATCACCTCCACTAGCTTTGTTCATAGTGATGCTTTCTAAGGCCCACTTGACTTCACATTCCAGGATATCTGGCTCTAGGTCAGTGATCACACCATCGTGATTATCTGAGTCATGAAAATCTTTTTTGTACAGTTCTTCTGTGTATTCTTGCCATCTCTTCTTAATATCTTCTGCTTCTGTTAGGTCCATACCATTTCTGTCCTTTATCGAGCCCATCTTTGCATGAAATGTTCCCTTGGTATCTCTAATTTTCTTGAAGAGATCTTTCCCATTCTGTTGTTTTCCTCTATTTCTTTGCATTGATCACTGAAGAAGGCTTTCTTATCTCTTCTTGCTATTCTTTGGAACTCTGCATTTAGATGTTTATATCTTTCCTTTTCTCCTTTGCTTCTCTTCTTTTCACAGCTATTTGTAAGGCCTCCCCAGACAGCCATTTTGCTTTTTTGCATTTCTTTTCCATGGGGATGGTCTTGATCCCTGTCTCCTGTACAATGTCATGAACCTCATTCCATAGTTCATCATGCACTTTCTCTATCAGATCTAGGCCCTTAAATCTATTTCTCACTTCCAGTGTATAGTCATAAGGGATTTGATTTAGGTCATACCTGAATGGTCTAGTGGTTTTCCCTACTTTCTTCAATTTAAGTCTGAATTTGGCAATAAGGAGTTCATGGTCTGAGCCACAGTCAGCTCCTGGTCTTGTTTTTGCTGACTGTATAGAGCTTCTCCATCTTTGGCTGCAAAGAATGTAATCAATCTGATTTTGGTGTTGACCACCAGGTGATGTCCATGTATAGAGTCTTCTCTTGTGTTGTGGGAAGAGGGTGTTTGTTATGACCAGTGCATTTTCTTGGCAAAACTCTATTAGTCTTTGCACTGCTTCATTCCGTATTCCAAGGCCAAATTTGCCTGTTACTCCAGGTGTCTCTTGACTTCCTACTTTTGCATTCCAGTCCCCTATAAGACTCAATATTGTTGTTCAGTTGCTAAGTTGTGTCCATCTCTTTGTGACCCCATAGACTGCAGCACTCCAGGCTTCCCTGTCCTTCACTATCTCCAGGAGTTTGCTCAAATTCATGCCTGTTGAGTCAGTGATGCTATCTAACCGTCTCATTCTCTGCCACCCTCTTCTTTGGCCTTCAATCTTTCCAGAATCAGGGTCTTTTCCAATGGGTTGACCCTTCATATCAGGTGGCCAAAGTACTGGAGCCTCTACTTCAGCATCAATCTCATCAGCATAGGACACACGGGCACTGAGATTTGAAACTTTAATAAATAAAAAGCACAGAATGAGAAACAATTTAGTCAGTGTCTTTTCTGGTTTCCAAGGAAAGGGAGTCAAAAGACCTCTAAAGCATTTCAATTTTATTAGTCCCTTGTATTAAAACTCTATGTGAAAAATCAAAATTTATCAGCAAAAATGCAATCAATCTTAGTAAGGTAGCTTGGTGGAAGATTATCAAGTTCTCTTTAAGTCAGCACGTTTTTTCTGACCATTTTTAGAATATAAATGCGGACTATATTATAAGTGGTTGAAATATACTTAAAGAGGAAAATGGATAAATTAGCTGAGACTTGCAGGTAAATTCATATATATTTTGTTACTGTGGTCTGGTAAAGAAATTACCATTGCAAAGGGTAAAAATCACGCATTTCCTGGTATTTGTTTCTAGATGTAAAATTCAGGAATTACCTTGGAAAAGCAACAGGGTAGTGAATAAAGTGTTTGCAAGGTTCAAAGGCAATAAAGCATATTTTAATATATGGCAAGAGTATTTTAATATATGTTTAACACACTTTGTCATTCTTTATTTTGTGTTGATTTTTACACTTATCAAATGAAAACTGTAATATACATTCCAAAATATTCTTGTTGGATGTTCATATCCAATCCAAACATCAAATTAACTCTTACAATCTCTTGTCCTTCCCATTATTATCAATAAATAGCACAAGCTTATCCCTGGATTTTAGAATCTGAATGTATCAGATGCTAATATTCTTCTGAATTATCTCTTTCCAGAACGTTATGCCAGAGGGTACTTCTGTGTTCACAAACATACTGAGGGAAGCTGTGTTGTTAAAGACGACATGAGATTGAAATGAAAACAAATTTGCTTGGAATCTTAGTTCTGCCCTTTATCGATGGTAAGACTGCTCATGCTCCCTTTTTGCCTGAACTTCAATTTTTTTCAGTGTAAATGGGAATCCTATCATTAACATAAAAAATATTCTTAATGAGTCATATTATGCACCAGACACCATAATAAACCCCAGGGTACTTTAATAAGCAGAAGCATTAAAACCCCCGGCTTCATAGTGTTAAGATTAGAGGAAGATTCAGACCTCTAAATAAGCAACATAAGGGAAATTTAGAAATGAATGTGGGAACTTAAAGGAGTAGCAAGTGAACTAGTTCATTAGGAAAAGGAGTATCTTCATAAAAATGTATATTAAAGTTGAGACTTCAAAGGATGAGAAAAGATAATCAGGATATTGGAAGCTTGATCAGGAGATAAGACAACAGCACTTCCAGACAATGACTCAGCACTTCCAGACCTTGACTCAGCACTTGAGGTAATGTCTCAGTCTGAGACACAAATACAAGTTTTGGGCTTCCCTCATGGCTCGAATAATAAAGAATCTGCCTGCAAAGCGAGAGACCTAGGTTTGATCCCTGGGTGGGGGAGATCTTCTGGAGAAGGGAATGGTAACCCACTCCAGTATCTTTGCCTGGAGAATCCCCTGGACAGAGGAGCCTGGTGGGCTATAGTCCATGGGGTTACAAAGAGCTGGACACTACTGAGCAACTAACTTGAATTTGAATTTGTGGGAGCTTGAAGATTAATTTAAGAAGGGCTAAAAATATTCAGTTTAGTTTGTGTGCAGATTTTTTTTTAAAAGATGAGAATATTTGGGGATGAAAAGAAATATCTTACTTCTATAGTTCTTATTAGGATTCGACATACTGTATAAAAACATCTACCAGAGAATAAAAACTCATTACAAATTATTGAATATATATGGTCATTATAAAATCCATTGCCATGAAATCAGGTATACACTAGAATTTCTAATACATTTTAAAAAGATCTGTATGACAAATGACCATCTACACCTACTTTAATTTAGTACCATGACTATGAACCAACATGTAAATCTACTTAATATCCTTCATCTGTACTTAATTAAAATAACAATGTGAACTTATTTCAACTTGGATTCATAGTTCTTAAAAACAAACAAGCAAACAAATGTAGAATTAAAAGCCTATGTAAAACTGAAGAATTCAATCCCTGGTGGCTCGGATGATAAAGAGTCCGCCTGCAATGCAGGAGACTGGGGTTTGATCCTTAGGTCTGAAGATCCCCTGGAAAAGGGAATGGCAACCCAGTCCAATATTCTTGCCTGGAGAATTCCATGGACAGAGGAGCCTGGCAGGTTACAGTCCATGGGGTCACAAAGAGTCAGACACGACTGAGCAACGAACACACATTTTACTAATATGTGACAATTAAAATAATTTGTTTTCATAAACTTCTGAGAACAAACTTATGAGAAAGAGTACAACTATCAGTTGATATCATTTTAGCAAATAAGCAAATAAACTAGTATGCACTTGCCACTAAACTAAATTATATAACAGAGCTAATCTGACATTTTTAAGTGCATATCTTCAAAAAAATCAGATAGAAATTAACAAAACTGCAAACTTTGGTAGACAATTGATTCTTGCCTCTGATAATCTCCGCTTTTGCAGCACAGCATAGGGAACACATCTGTAGATTGGTTTTCTTATTTTCAAGAGTATCTGCACCGACAAGCCATTGGAAACAAATTTAACAATTCCCTTTCCTACTGTAACATCCCTTCTGTTTTTCTCTTTCCCAGCCGAACTATTAAACTCTCTTTGGAGTTCTTCTAGCATTTTGGAGGTGTTTATAAAGCTATCAACAATCCTTTCAAATTTCTCCCTCTAAAGCAATTCACTTTTACACTTCTTTTGGAAAAAATATTTTATATTCAGCTTTATTGCCAACAATGCATGAACACCAGCTTGGGCTTTTATAATAATTAGAATCAAGATTACTTTAAATGTTGTTGAATTGAAGAATTTTTGTAATACTGGATTATTAAGCCAGAATCTGTTTTTATTCCAATCCCAAAAGAATATGAAGAAATTTAAAATGGCATTTAAGTTAAAATTACCATGAATGGATTATTTGATGTTTACAAATTTCAGCTGGCTTATTTTTACATTGAAAGTAGTATAAGAAAAGGAAAGTGAAATAAATAAATTACTTTCTTATTTACTTCATAAAAGTTATGTAACAAAATCAGAGATCAATGACAGGCAAAACAAATATTTTATGAAAACTGTATCTTATAAACATGAGTAAAGTCAAAGTCACTCAGTCATGTCCTACTCTTTGAGACCCCATGGATTGTATAGTCCATGGAATTCCCCAGGCCAGAATACTGGAGTGGGTAGCCTTTCCCTTCTCCAGGGGATCGTCCCAACCCAGGGATCGAACCCAGGTCTCCCGCATTACGGGCAGATTCTTTACCAGCTGAGCCACAAGGGAAGCCCAAGAATACTGGAGTGGGTACCCTATCCCTCTCCAGCAGATCTTCCTGACCCAGGAATCCAACCTGGGTCTTCTGCATTGTGGGCAGATTCTTTACCAACTGAGCAATCAGGTTAACAAGAGTAAAGCGTAACTTAAAGAAATTAGCCTACTTCCAAAAGCATCAACACTAATAACTGTCAACATGTCCCAGGGAAGAAGGAAACTAGGGCAAAATTACTTCTAAAATAGCAATACTGATTAAAGTTTTAAGTAAATCACTTGGGTCCCCACAGGAAATATTGTCAACAGTAAACAGATTAATTTGATATGTAAAATGTACTCTTCAAAAGCAAATCTAAGCATACATACATATATAAAAAGCATATATAAATATATAAAAGTAAACCTAAGCATATGTGACTTAGGTTTACTTTTATCAACCTAAGTAAAGTCATGATCTGACCGTGGCTCAGATCATGAACTCCTTACTGCCAAATTCAGACTGAAATTCAAGAAAGTAGGGAAAACCACTAGACCATTCAAGTATGACCTAAATCAAATCCCTTATGATTATACAGTGGACGTGAGAAATAGATTTAAGGGATTAGATCTGATAGATAGAGTGCCTGAAGAACTATGGTTTGAGGTTCATGACATTGTATAGGAGACAGGGATCAAGACCATCCCCATGGAAAAGAAATGCAAAAAAGCAAAATGGCTGTCTGGGGAGGCCTTACAAATAGCTGTGAAAAGAAGAGAAGTGAAAAGCAAAGGAGAAAAGGAGAGATATAAGCATCTGAATGCAGAGTTTCAAAGAATAGCAAGAAGAGATAAGAAAGTCTTCCTCAGCGATCAATGCAAAGAAATAGAGGAAAACAACAGAATGGGAAAGACTAGAGATCTCTTCAAGAAAATTAGAGATACCAAGGGAACATTTCATGCAAAGATGGGCTCAATAAAGGACAGAAATGGTATGCACCTAACAGAAGCAGAAGAAATTAAGAAGAGGTGGCAATAATACACAGAAGAACTGTACAAAAAAATCTTCACAACCAATTTAATCACGATGGTGTGATCACTCACCTAGAGCCAGATATCCTGGAATGTGAAGTCAAGTGGGCCTTAGAAAGCATCACTATGAACAAAGCTAGTGGAGGTGATGGAATTCCAGCTGAGCTATTTCAAATCCTGAAAGATGATGCTGTGAAAGTGCTGCACTCAATATGCCAGCAAATTTGGAAAACTCAGCAGTGGCCACAGGACTGAAAAAGGTCAGTTTTGATTCCAGTCCCAAAGAAAGGCAATGCCAAAGAATGCTCAAACTACCAGACAATTGCACTCATCTTACACGCTAGTAAAGGAATGCTCAAAATTCTCCAAGCCAGGCTTCAGCAATATGTGAACCATGAACTTCCAGATGTTCAAGCTGGTTTTAGAAACGGCAGAGGAACCAGAGATCAAATTGCCAACATCTGCTAGATCATTGAAAAAGCAAAAGAGTTCCAGAGAAACATCTATTTCTGCTTTATTGACTATGCCAAAGCCTTTGACTATGTGGATCACAATAAACTGTGGAAAATTCTGAAAGAGATGGGAATACCAGACCACCTGACCTGCCTCTTGAGAAATCTGTATGCAGGTCAGGAAGCAACAGTTAGAACTGAATATGGAACAACAGACTGGTTCCAAATAGGAAAAGGAGTACGTCAAGGCTGTATATTGTCACCCTGTTAATTTAACTTCTATGCAGAGTACATCATGAGAAACACTGGGCTGGAAGAAGCACAAGCTGAAATCAAGATTGCTGGGAGAAATATCAATAACCTCAGATATGCAGATGACACCACCCTTATGGCAGAAAGTGAAGAGGAACTAAAAAGCCTCTTGATGAAAGTGAAAGTGGAGAGTGAAAAAGTTGGCTTAAATCTCAACATTCAGAAAACTAAGATCATGGCATCTGGTCCCATCACTTCATGGGAAACAGATGGGGAAGCAATGGAAACAGTGTCAGACTTTATTTTTGTGGGCTCCAATATCACTGCAGATGGTGACTGCAGCCATGAAATTAAAAGATGCTTACTCCTTGGAAGAAAAGTTATGACCAACCTAGATGCATATTCAAAAGCAGAGACATTACTTTGCCAACAAAGGTCCGTCTAGTCAAGGCTATGGTTTTTCCAGTGGTCATGTATGGATGTGAGAGTTGGACTGTGAAGAACGCTGCGCACCGAAGAATTGATGCTTTTGAGCTGTGGTGTTGGAGAAGACTCTTGAGAGTCCCTTGGACTGCAAGGAGATCCAACCAGTCCATTCTGAAGGAGATCAGCCCTGGGATTTCTTTGGAAGGAATGATGCTAAAGCTGAAACTCCAGTACTTTGGCCACCTCATGTGAAGAGTTGACTCATTGGGAAAGACTCTGATGCTAGGAGGAATTGGGGGCAGGAGGAGAAGGGGATGAGAGAGGATAAGATGGCTGGATGGCATCACTGACTCGATGGACGTGAGTCTGAGTGAACTCTGGGAGTTGGCGATGGACAGGGAGGCCTGGTGTGCTGTGATTCATGGAGTCGCAAAGAGTCGGATATGACTGAGCGACTGAACTGAATGAAAGCTTAGCATATATACATATGTATATACACGTGTGCTTAGTTGCTACGTTGTGTCCGACTCTTGCAACCCCATAGACTGTAGTCTGCCAGGCTCTTCTGTCCATGGGATTTCCCAGGCAAGAATACTGGAGTGGGTTGCCATTTTCTTCCCCAGGGGACTTTCCTGATCAAGGGATCGAACCCAGGTGTCCTGCATTGCAGGCAGACTATTTACAGACTGAGTTATGAGGGAATATGTATTTAAAAATGCAAAATGAGATGATGGATAATCTGAGTCAACAAAGATAGTTTGGAGTTGTGATTGTATAAATTTGTCCTTTTCAACCTTTTTTGTCTTCTTTTTTTTTTTGGCAGCACTGGGTCCGAATTGCAGCCTGTGAACTTTTAGTTGCTGCCTGCAGGATCTAGTTCCCTGACCAGGGGTTGAAACCTGGGCCTGGGAATGCAGTCTTCACTATTGGACCCCCAGGGAAGTCCCTTTTCAGTTTTTCTTCATCTTCTTAAAACTGTTTGGAAATCATTTCAAGCTCACAGAAAAATTGCAAAAATAAAAACAAGCTCTTGGTATCTGCATGACCCAGAAGGAATAAATGAAGGAATTTCAATATGAGAAAATATAGAGGAAGATGGTAGGGAGAAGGGAGAGGTGAGAACGAGAATGAAAACTGACCTTTTCCAGTCCTGTGGCCACTGCTGAGTTTTCCAAATTTGCTGGCATATTGAGTGCAGCACTTTCACAGCATCATCTTTCAGGATTTGAAATAGCTCAGCTGGAATTCCATCACCTCCACTAGCTTTGTTCATAGTGATGCTTTCTAAGGCCCACTTGACTTCACATTCCAGGATATCTGGCTCTAGGTGAGTGATCACACCATCGTGATTAAATTGGTTGTGAAGATTTTTTTGTACAGTTCTTCTGTGTATTATTGCCACCTCTTCTTAATTTCTTCTGCTTCTGTTAGGTGCATACCATTTCTGTCCTTTATTGAGCCCATCTTTGCATGAAATGTTCCCTTGGTATCTCTAATTTTCTTGAAGAGATCTCTAGTCTTTCCCATTCTGTTGTTTTCCTCTATTTCTTTGCATTGATCGCTGAGGAAGACTTTCTTATCTCTTCTTGCTATTCTTTGAAACTCTGCATTCAGATGCTTATATCTCTCCTTTTCTCCTTTGCTTTTCACTTCTCTTCTTTTCACAGCTATTTGTAAGGCCTCCCCAGACAGCCATTTTGCTTTTTTGCATTTCTTTTCCATGGGGATGGTCTTGATCCCTGTCTCCTGTACAATGTCATGAACCTCAGACCATAGTTCTTCAGGTACTCTATCTATCAGATCTAATCCCTTAAATCTATTTCTCACGTCCACTGTATAATCATAAGGGATTTGATTTAGGTCATACTTGAGACAGAGGACCTTAAGAGAAGACTCATGCAAGCCATTTTCAAAAGTGAGAAGTCATTATTGCGTTTTTTTATTTTTATTTTTGGAGTTAACAGGTTGATGAAAACTTATGACTTTTTAAAATTTTATACACTATACTTCTCTGGCGGGATTTGGCTGCCTCTCAGGAAAGGTGTTTCTCTGGCTGTGGATCCACTGGGAAGAGGACAGTTGAGCTCCTCCCTGTTTCTCTTGTAAAGGCTTCAGCTGCAGGGGCATGGAATCAGTTTGCTTGTTACATGCCTACCCTTCCTACCTGAGACAGAGAAGTCCCGGAGACTTGTTTCTCAAACATCCCTACAGACAGTTAGCCTTGGCATCTCCCAGGATTTTGCTGCAATGAAGTAATCTGACTTTTCTGTAGACAAAGGTGAATAAGAACCTGCGTTATAAGATCCTCAGGTGGTCACATTGCAGACGTAGGAGCGCTGCTCAGGGAAAGCCGGGCGCTGCCTGGGAAAAACCTGGGTCTGTTCTCACAGCCTGTAGGTACCACTTTATTCTCTACCTCCTTTTTGCTTCAGGGTGGGAAGGTTGAGTGTCGTTGATTCTCAGCTCCTCTGTGTGGGGCCCTGCATCATTGACCACAGGAAAATGAGGGCTATAGTTTAACCTTAAGAACAGTTATCATTGACCACATGATTCCAGTTAGTGATCAGTTTTCTTTACGGCCTCTTAGCTGAAGTATAATTACAATCCTTTATATCACAAACACAAGAGATTATGGAGGTTTCTTTTTTTCCCCTCTGTGGAATCTTTCAGATTTTTTACTTGCTTGTTTTGCTTCATCTATCTGTCTGTCTATCTATCTGTCTATTGCTTTATTGCTATCAATAAACTAGGAGTGTGAGGAATAATCTGATAAGAACTGATTGGCTGACTGAATACACTCATGCATACATACGTATGTGTCTGTGTGTGTGCATATATATATATATAGCTAATATAAAATTCACATATTGGTTATTAAGTAACTTTTATTAATCAATTGTTTTGGGAGTACAGGCTTGCCACATTTACTCTAGTCATATGGATCTACAAAGTTGACATACACAACTAAAATGCAGAAGTTGGTGGTGCTTTCTTAGAGAAAATTAATTCCTGGTTCTTTTTATACTTTCTCCATCTAATATAGCTTTTAACCATCTAACCATGTTGTGCTATGTGGTCAATAATTATAAGTTGACAGTGGATTTCCTGAGAACACAGACTTTTAATGTGTTTGTGTGTGTTTCTATAGCAAGAGTCTTCTGTTGCCAGGAGAAATATCAATAATCTCAGATATGCAGATATCACCACCCTTATGGCAGAAAGCAAAGAACTAAAGAGCCTCTTGATGAAAATGAAAGAGGAGAGTGAAAAAGTTGGCTTAAAGCTCAACATTCAGAAAACGAAGATCATGGCATCTGGTCCCATCACTTCATGGCAAATAAATGGGGAAACAATGGAAACAGTAAGAAACTTTATTTTGGGGGGGCTCCAAAATCACTGCAGATGGTGACTGCAGCCATGAAATTAAAAGACGCTTACTCCTTGGAAGGAAAGTTATGACCAAGCTAGACAGCATATTAAAAAACACAAAAGTCCATCTAGTCAAAGCTATGGTTTTTACAGTAGTCATGTATGAATGTGAGAGTTGGACTATAAAGAAGGCTGAGTGCTAAAGAACTGATGCTTTTGAACTGTGGTGTTGGAGAAGACTCTTGAGAATCCCTTGGAGTGCAAGGAGATCCAACCAGTCCATCTTAAAGAAAGTCAGTCCTGAGTATGCATTGGAAGAACTGATGCTGAAGCTGAAACTCCAATAATTTGGGCACCTGATGCGAAGAACTGACTCATTTGAAAATACCCTGATGCTGGGAAAGATAGAAGGCAGGAGGAGAAGGGGATGACAGAGGATGAGATGGTTGGATGGCATCACTGACACGATGGACATGAGTTTGAGTAAACTCTGGGAGTTGGTGATGGACAGGGAGGCCTGGCGTGCTGCAGTTCATGGGGTCGCAAAGAATTGGACACAACTGACTGAACTGACTGACTCTCTGTAGTGTGTGGTGATGGTGGTTTAGTCATTAAGACGTGTCTGACTCTTGTAAGCCTATGGACTATAGCCTGTCAGACTCCTCTGTCCATGGGGTTTTTCAGGCCAGAATACTGGAGTCGGTTACCATTTCCTTCTCCAGGGAATCTTCCAGACCCAGGGATCAAGCCTGTATCTCCTGCATTGCAGGTGAATTCTTTACCACTGAGCCACCAGGGAAGCTCCTCTATAGTGTGTAGAACCTAGGAAAACTCCTGTGGTATGCTTTCTGACTTCACTACTCCTGATATTTTTGTAAAGATTATCCTGAACTAGAACCGGTGTTAGAGATAGCTTTGAAGACAAACAAAGCCAGTTAAAAACAATTGGGCAGGGTGATTATGAAAAGGCCATCTGTTAAGCACACAAGTCCCTCATCTCTGTCAATTGAGAGCATGGCATTTGTGATGTAGAGCAGATCCAAGCTTAATAGGAAGCAAGATGCAGATATAACACTTTCCTTTCCTTTCTCAAATGCCAGCAACTCAGAAGCCTGAGAAACTCAGGGAACAGAACAATAGACCCGATTTATCACGTCCCAGCGTCTTTAATACTTGCTGTCTTGAAGTGAATAAATTGTGCTTTGAAGAGTTGTTGAGTGAGTGGTGTATGTCTCTCTTTCTGTGTTTTGGCATCTTCGGTTGTTTATTTCTATGTAATGTAATTTCTCTTAAGACAAAAACACGCGCCAAAGAAATAGACATACATGTTCAGAATTGATTGTGGATTAATGAAATAATTCTTAAATCTCTAAAGAGCAATTCAATATGCTCATTTATACTAAAAGACAGGTAATTTTTCATTTGACATATTTTGTTGGGATGTTGCATACTTGTGCTCCAGGGGTGCATTTATCATCGAAGACAGTATGAATGGTAATCCCTGGATTAGAGTACCCTGGCAGCCCTGAGGTTTTCAGTGGAGCCAACAAATAGCACGTCTTTTCTCTGAGGTATGAGCTAATTGCTGAATAAGAAACAAACACACTAAACATGTAGTAAATAGAGAATGAAAAGAATCACTCTCCTAACTCCTAAAGGCTCAGCCAGGGAATGCAGCTTCGGGCAGAACTGATCATCAAAATACTTAACAACTTCATGGCAAAGACTTCTATCATTTAGAATGGGAACATCCAAGCTTAACAACTGTAAAGCCACATGGTCCTTATCTATTGAATGTGAGCCTTGCTCAGGGTGGTCAGAGGGAACTTGCTCTCTCCTACCCACCAGAAAAGTCAGGTAAAGACTGACTTTGAGAAACCACTGGAGAAAGTTGGCCAAGCTGTTACATCTTACCCCAGTTACATCTTGGTCCTTGTGGGATGAGATGCAAAAACAGATCAAACAATCCCTCTGGATGCTCTGGACTATGGGAAAATTAACTCCATTCACCCATGAAGGATGACCACTGACTTTGATTGGACAACGAGGTAATGTGTGCTATATCTAGGGGAGGAATACTGGCTGAGACGAGTTTAAGAAAACTTAGGAAAGAGCCTTCCTGGTACTGATGAACCTATTTTCAGGGAAGGAATAGAGATACAGACATAGAGAAGGGACTTGTGGACACAGAGAGAAAGAGAGGGTGGGATGAATTGAGAGAGTAGCATTGCCGTGTCTGTACTACCATATGTAAGATAGACAGCTAGTGGAAGCTGCTGTATAACCCAGGGAGCTCAGCTCAGTGCCCTGTGATGACTAGAGGAGAGGGATGGGGGCATGGGAGGGAGGCTCAAGAGAGAGGGGATATCTGCCTACATAGACCTGACTCACTATGTTGCACAGTAGAAACCAACTCAACATCGTAAGGCAATTATACTCCAATTTAAAAAATAAATTTAAGAAGAAAGCCATCTCCAGAAAGAAATATCAGGAGGGGTGAAAGTGTTCCTTCCTACAAACAGCTCATCTTTATTGAGATATTGAGATATATGTAGCAAGAAGAAAATAAACAGGAAAGCTAGAGGAAAACCAGGTCAAAGGAAAGCAATATTGATGCATAAATACACCTGGCATGTTTAGTTAATTGGACATCGATTTATTTAAAATGAACAAACATATTATTAAAAAATAAGGTTTGAATTCATTATCCCCAAATATAGCAATTTTATCAATTACTAAATATCTTAAAATATTGTATAGATAAGTTCACAGTTTATAAGTGACATATGTAATAAGCAATATTCTTATATAAATAAATTCTTGTCTTTCATATCAACTTTGAAAGGCCATTTTGTTATTTTTTCAGTTCAGTTCAGTTCAGTCGCTCAGTCGTGTCTGACTGTGACCCCATGGACTGCAGCACGCCAGGTCTCCCTGTCCATCTCCAACTCCTGGAGCTCACTCAAACTCATGTCCATTGAGTAGGTGATGCCATCCAACCATCTCATCCTCTCTTGTGTCTTTCTCCTCTCGCCTTCACTCTTTCCCAGCTTTGAGTCAGTTCTTTGCATCAGGTGGCCAAAGTACTGGAGTTTTTGCTTCAGCATCAGTCCTTCCAATGAATATTCAGGACTGATTTCCTTTAGGATGGACTGGTTGGATCTCCTTGCAGTCCAAGGGACTCTCAGGAGTCTTCTCCAACACCACAGTTCAAAAGCATCAATTCTTCGGCACTCAGCTTTCTTTATAGTCCAACTCTCACATCCATACATGACCACTGGAAAAACCATAGCTTTGACTCGATGGACCTTTGTGTTTTTTAATATGCTGTCTAGCTTGGTCATAACTTTTCTTCCAAGGAGCAGGCGTCTTTTAATTTCATGGCTGCAGTCACCATCTGGAGTGATTTTTTTATTATTATTTTTTGATTTTTCTTTATTTATTTACATATTTATTTTTGTCTGCGCTGGGTCTGCTTTGCTTTTGCGTGGGTTTTCTCTAGTTGTGGCGAGTGGGGGCCGCTCTCTAGTTGTGGTGCCCAGGCTTCTCTTGTTGCAGAGCACAGGTTCTAGGGTGCAGGCTCAGCACTTGTGGTGCACGGGTATGGATGCTCTGTGGCATGTGGGATCTTCCCAGACCAGGGACCGAACCTGTGTCCCCTGCACTGAAAGGCAGACTCTTATCCACTACACCGTCAGGCAAGTTGAAAGGCCATTTTATATTGCTCACATTTTTAACAATAAAGATAATCTGTATCTTAAAAAAAAAAAAAGTTTTATTATGCTAGCTTAGCTGGTAAGGAATCCACCACCTGCAATGCAGGAGACCCGAGTTTGATCCCTGGGTTGTGAAGATCCCCTGAAGAAGGGCATGGCAACCCACTCCAGTATTCTTGGGCAGAGAATCCCCATGGACAGAGGAGCCTGGAGGCCTACAGTCCATGGGGTAGCAACAAGTCAGACACGACTGAGCGACTAAGCACAGCACAGCAAAATGCAGTAGAGTCATGGCTAGAAGACATGTGCTATTAATACTTAATAGTAACAAAACAACAAATGCCAATAAATACAGGCAACTGATATATGGCAGGCACTGAACTGAGCACTGTTATATATTTATCCTTTAACACTTATGGTATGAGGTAGATATGGTCGTTATTCCATTTTATAGAGGAGGAATCTGAGTCACAGAGACATTTTCTATTGGTCAGATAGTAATTCCAGATGGCACAGGTGTTTCCCACTTGGCATGGATAGAGATTCTTAGATTGCTTTACATGGGTTCTGACAGTTATGTAAATGGATGAAGGATGGTAGACGCCAGATTTCTCAGTGTTGAAATAAGAGATAACCAGAGAGGTTTAGTGGCTGACTTAGTAAGAGTCAACCAGGGAGGAGACCAAAATGATCCTGTGGTTGTGGATTAGAACTGGATACGTCAGTTTAATCTCATATTTAGCTTAATATACATACAGGTAGTTACTTATAGACACATTTATAACAGGTTAGTACACACATATATTTCCTTGCTCTGTCAGCTGACATAGCCCAGATGTGGTTTATATGGTGGCCTTCTCCCTGAAAAGAAATCAGGACTTCTTAGAGATGTGACTGATGCCAGGGGTTCCCCAGGCTTCCCAGGTGGCCTAGTGGTAAAGAATCTGCCTGCAAAGCAGGAGATGCAGGAGCTATGGGTTCAGTTCCTGGATTGGGAAGATCTCTGGGAGGAGAAAATGGCAACCCACTCCAGTATTCTTGCCTGGAGAATCCCATGGATAGAGGAGCTTGGTTGCAGAGAGTTGGACATGACTGAAGTGACTGAGCATGCATGCATGCAAGGCTTCTCCAATGGCTCAGCCATAAAAGAATCCACCTGCAGGGCAGGAAACAAGGCTTCAATATCTGGGTCTAGAAGATTCTCTGGAGGAGGAAATGGTAACCCACTCCATTACTCTTGCCTGGGTAATCCTGTGGACAGAGGAACCTGGTGGGCTACAATCCATGGGGTCACAAAAGAGTCGGATACAACTTTGCAACTAACCAAAAACAACAACAACATGACTGGGGCAGGAATATATGAGATAAATCTGGAGGATCTTTTAGTGCCATAAAGTAAGAAAGTGCTCAAAAAATCCATAATGATGTCTACAGGGCACAGGAGAAAAATGAAAGGTTGACCCAAGGCCAAAACTGAAACAATTTGAACAGCAAAAGAGAAAAAGCGTGTTTGTGTGTTTGTGTGCTAGTCACTCAGTCGTGTCTGACTCTGCAACCTCATGGATTGTAGCCTGCCAATTTCTCTGTCCATGGAATTCACCAGGCAAGAATACTGGAGTGGGTTGCCATTTCCTCTTCTAGGGGATCTTCCCAACTCAGGGACCAAACCCCGGTCTCCTGTATTGCAGGCAGGTTCTTGACCATCTGAGGCACCAGAGAAGCCCAGAAAAAGCATAATTGGATGATAATTCAAGTATATAATAAACACTCAATAAATCAATATGGATAGTATGAAGGAAGAAAAGTTTGTTTGAAATCGTGGGGATGACAGGTGTGATACCCCCATTAAGTATAACTAGAAAGAGAAATAAATCCCTGTCTCTTGTCTGTGTGCCTCCTACCCTGTTGACTTTAGCAACTCAAACCAGCTTCCTGATGAGGCAGAACCTCCGACTGCCAGGCTGTTTTCACTTTTAATGACTGTTCTCATTCTGAAGTACAAGCCAAGATCACCTACTGAGAGTGAGGCGATTTACGAAATATATGTGAATTAACAGGACTCGTATTAAGAAGAGAGCTGCTCTGGGGGAAAGAATGGAGATGTGACCAGGGTCCTAAGATCTATTTTTGAATGTCCTTGAAGGCTGAGCTGAGATTAAAGGCAGTTATTTAAAATAAGAATCATTTTCACTGTAACATGAAGCTTTGCAATTATGTTCCTAAGTTGTTCAAAAATAATCTGTAAAGTCTACACTTAAAACATACTAATTATCATATTTCCTCTATTTTGAAGTGCTCTCAACTGTAAAAGACATCATCACTTTAAAAACTACTTTTTATTCATTCATGCAATATGTGTGTTGTGACCTCATGAAGCTTATATTCCAAGAGAGGGAGTTGTTTGTAAAGCAAATATGTAATTGGGGCTTCCCCTGTAGCTCAGCTGGTAAAGAATCCACCTGCAGTGCAGGATACCTGGGTTCGACCCCTGGGTTGGGAAGATCCTCTGGAAATGAGAAAGTTGCTCAAGAAGTAAATATATAATTATATTTCAGGTGATGATCACTTCTATTGAGACCTATAAAGCAGGAATGTAGGGAATACAGAGGGTGTTTTTTGTTGTTGTTGTTTTTTTTTTTTTCTGCTGTAAATAGGCTGGTATATCAGGCTTCATTACAATAGTGGCTTGAAGGCAAAGACCTAAAGAGGGAACAGGTGTGTAGATTATCTAAGAGACACATACCCAGGTGCAAAGGAACAAAGAATTCTGTGCAGCTGGAGTGGTATGAACAAAGTGGGAATGAGTTAAAAGATTATGAAGGTTCAGATATGCAGGGCTTCACGCACCATGTAGACTTGACTTTTAGTCTTAATGAGATGAAAACCCATGGGGGGTTTTAAGCAGAGAAGTGACATAGTCTGACATGTCATAAAAAGATCATTCTATATTAAGGGTACACTGGAAGAAAGGAAGAAGGAAAGCAGGGATATTAGCTTGAAAACTATTAAAATAAAACAGACAACAGATATGTATAACCTTTTCTAGGGTAGTAGTAAAGGAGAGGATAAGATGAATTATTGTTATAGATTCATGATGAAAATGAGAGAATACAATTACCATGTTGGACTAAGCATCTAGTATAGAAATGCTATTAACTGGGAGAAGGAGGACTGGGGTGATTAATTCAATGGTTAAAATTTTATCCATCCTGGTAGAGATGCTGAGTATACTTTACATATCCGAGCCTAGAGTTCAGGGGAGAGACCCAGGCACTGCATATAAATTCGGGAGTTGCAGGCATAGAAATTAAAGCCATGAGAATCAATAAGATAACAAGCAGAGTAAGGGTAGATGGGAAAGCAAGTAGGTCTAGTACTTCCTGGTGTTTGAGGGATAGGGGAATAGGACTTGGAAGAAGACTTAGATTGGTCAGTGGAGATACAGGAACAAAATCATTAGAGTTTGGTACTTTGGAATGCTAATCCTAAAAGGGTATCTGAGAGCGCTGAGGGATCCAGGCTTCAAGTGCTACTTATAGATCAAATAAGATGAAGACACCAAATGCACTGTTTCATCTGGCGAGGTGAACGTCACTGAGGATCTTTCATGATCAGTGTTGGAGGAATGGTGGGAGCAAAAGTTGGTTAAAATGGTTTAAAGAGAGAGTGGGGAGAGAGGAGTTGAAAACAGTGAGTCTAGTTCACTCTTTTTACGAGTTTTTTTTTTTGGTGAATGGGAGGAAAACAGAAGTTTCTGAAAGGAGATGTGGAGATAAAAGGACTTTTGTGAAAGAGATCTGAGGTATCATAACATGCTTGTTGCTAAGGATGGTGATTCGGTTGGCTGAGAAAATGTGACGACGCATGAGAATCCAGAATTATATGCTTGCAAAAGTAGGAGGGAATGTGGTATTTACAACTGTGGTATTTTCAAGCTCAGCTGTAGACAGTGGCGAGATGTGCATCTGGATTAACAGGATGGATGGCAGGACTCATTGATGGAGAGCCGGGGAAGTGGGTGTTGTGATGTTAGGAGCCTTCGGATATTCTCTTTTCCTTTTCTCAGTTTATATTTAATTGGAGGACAATTGCTTTACAATGTTGTGCTAGTTTCTGCTGTACAGCAAAATGAATCAGCCGTAAGGACACATATCCCCTCTCTCTTGAACCTCCCTCCCACCCCACTCCCTCCCACCCTCTAGGTCATCACAGAGCCCTGAGCTGAGCTCCCTTGTTGTTCAGGGGCTTCCCACTAGCTAGCTGCTTTACACACGGTAGTGTACATATTTCAGTGTTACTCTGTCAGTTCGTCCCACCCGCTCCATCCCCAACTGGGCCCACATGTCTGTTCTCTATATCTGCGTCTCTATTCCTGCACTGCAAATAGCTTCATCTGTACCATTTTTCTAGATTTTATATATATATATATATATATATATATATATATACACAAACATTAATATACAACATTTGCTTTCCTCTGACTTATTTCACTCTGTATAACAGGCTGTAGAGGACATCTGTGCCATGGATGTTCACTTCTGATTGTTCTTATTTCTCAGTGAAGCAGGACCCAAGTGCATTGGCAAATAAGCTTAGATGAGGATGTGTTAGATATCTGAATAGAGGAGATAAAATACAAAGTTATCATCTAAGAGACTGAAGTATGAGTGGATTAGGAAAATTCAGAATGACTGATGAAAACTTTAGTGTTAATAGCTTTTGGAAAACTTACAAAAATAAACTCTCCCATAGGGGATGGACTCATCAAACATGAAGTTTTAGAATTCTGTGAAGAAAAGTTCTAATAATTCTGTGAATGAGGCAATGTGTATTCTTAAATACTCAGAATTCTCTGTTTTGCAGCTTCCTTGGTGGCTCAGTCAGTAAAAAATCCACCTGCAATGCAGGAGACCACCTGTAATGCAAGAGACCTGGGTTCGATCCCTGAGTCAGAAAGAGCCACTGGAGAAGGAAATGGCAACCCACTCCAGTATTCTTGCCTGGAGAATCTCTTGGACAGAGGAGTCTGGCAGGCTACAGTCCATGGGGTTTCAAGAGTAGGACATGACTTACGGACTAAACCACCAGTCTCATAGAGTCTTCTGTTCAATCAAAAGACTGTGTTAAGTTCATAAATTAAGCTCTGAAAAGCTTTGGCTTTGATTCTGCTCCTGCACTTCAGAGAATCCTGTCGCATTCTTTTACCTCGATAATATTGTCTTACTGATTAGGTGATATTTGTGATTTAAACATGGATTCAAAAGCTTCCATGAGCCCTGGGTTCCAAGGAGGTGAGTGTGATTAATTTCAGTGTGTGCCGGAGAGATCTTAGATACACACCAGTGAGCAAGGACATTTTCACACAGTGAAAACTAATGAGCACGGGATCATCTGGCAAAAGAACAAGGACCAGATTAAGGCAGAATTGATGCAGGTTAATCCTTGTGTTGCAAGCAAATTATTTTAATTCCAATAAAACTATTATATATATATTTTTATATAATATATATATTTTATAAATTATTTTAGAAAAATATTTTAGGGTCTATATATAACTATTATTTTAAAGTTATTACAAACTATTCTAAAAGAGAATATGTTCTTGAAGTCCCTTTAAAATATCTTTTCAAAAATTTATGCAAACTTTTTATAAGATTTGTTTTCCTGGACATTTTTACTATTATGTTAACAATTTCATGTATTTTCTGCTCAAATAGAAACATATCCCTATGATTCATCTATGTTTTCTGATTGTGCAATGTAATTATCACGATTTATTTTTCATTTGTGTTAACCATCCCTTGGAAATTAAAATAAATTGATGCATTTTTCAACATTTAGTTTTTGAATACATAATTAAAATGAAAAGTATATGGACTATATATGTCTAGTTCATTCTGAGAGCTGTAACTAAAATTCCATAGACTGAGTGGCTTAAGCGACAGACATTTATTTCTCACAGTACTCTAATTATTCTCTATTTTAAAATTTGAGATCTAATCCAACACATAGTAGTACCTTAGACTAAGCATGTGGACACTCAAGACATGAAACCTTTAGACTTTATCTTAATAACAAAGTTATATAAACATGTATTATAAAGAGTTGAGAAACCTGTTTTACTATAAACATTTTTAATATCAAAAAACATTTTCTCTGCATCTCCCTCCTCATATTTTATCATTGTTCTGGACATATTTTAAAAATACAATTCTTGTATTCAAGAATCTTAACTTCCCGCCTGCAAGCAATGCTTCCTATCTGATTGGAAAGGTGAGGGTTAGCGCTCCTTCTCCGCGACCCCCTCCCAGCCGCCTGCACAGGCCTGCACACCCCCCACATCTGGGCCACGTCTCCTGCGCTGCATGGTCGGAGCTGATGTTCAGCATACTTAACCGCAGGTACAGCTCTTGTTCTGGCCAGTCAGAGTGGACAGAGTCCTGATTAGCAGCACCCATCAATGCATACTGGTAAATATCATTGCTTGCTGGATCTTTAATGCTAATACTAGGATCTGGTGTTTGTATTAATATAATTATGTAAATACGCTTTTGTTGAACCATGTGGTAATCACTGCTTCCTTTCCTTTACTACACAATCATGTGTTTTGACTAGAACTAATTATTGTCTTGTTTTGTTATGGTTATAATATGTTTGCATGTTTTGTTTTCTATTTATTGCTAATTCAAGATCTATTTTCACTTATGAAAATCTCTTCATTTGTTCACATGTACTAAATAGTCTATTTCCCTTTTTCATAAGAAAACTCTCACGTATCCTCTGTGTTAGCTCTGACCTTCATCAGCTTGTTGCAAAACTTTGTCTGGAAATAATTTGCTCTCAGATTTCTGTCTTCCAGTGTTACTGTTTGGAAGATTGAGTCCATTTTGATTCTTTAAACTTTTCATTAATTTTTTCTTTTCTTTCCTTCTCCAGGGAAGATTACAAACTCTTTTCCCTGCTCACAGAATCCTAAGATTGTATAATGTGATGTGGTTCTATTTTCAATGCTTGAACTGAATGCTTAGGAGGCCCTGCTAGTGCCGGCATGTAGGGCAGCAGGTCCTGATCCCAGCAGACGTGTCTTCAGGCTTTGTATATTCTAATGTGAGATGAAATGTTTCATCACTTCTCATCATGGATTCATATCCATCAAAGTTACCCGCTGTTCTGATAAATTGAATGTCATGATAACATGGTAATTATGAGCCACAGCAGAACAGGCATAAAAATCTCCATATTTGTGTGGAACAGAGCAGAGTTAGACAGGAAATAGTTCTGAGGGAGCCACTGACAGGCAGGCTGATTCCAGAAGGATCACTTCCGGGACACACAAGTGTGTCCTAGGGTCCTTTCCTAAGTGTCCTCAGGCTAATTCATTCTGGGGGGACTGATTCACACAGTCACCACAGGAGGTCGGAGAACATAAAGAAGAATGACCTGAATACATGTGTCCAGAGTATTTCTTTCTTATATAAGAATAACCAGAAAATTTAATAATAATAATGTCTCTTAGCAGAATGAGGTCCAAGACAAGAAATGGTGGGTAGCCTTCACAGATACTAAAATGTAGAAAAGTGCTCAAACTGTCGAAACAAGTCAGGATGCAGTGAGTGCCAGGACTCAGCTGCCTAGGTGAGAACAGCTACGTTCAGGAGGCGTATCCTCAGCTAGCAGATCCGTGAGTATCCCTGAGGAGCAGCGTCACAAGGCACGCCTCACTAATTTAGGGAAGAAATGGGATTTGTTAGCAGGATTTTTCACTGGGAGAATAAGAGAGCTCAGCTTGGGGGTGGGGGTGACTAGAAAGAGAAGCAAGGTCCGGGGCCACATCTCCGAATAGAGTCCTTGATGCTATCGGTGAAATGGTCCAGTCCTGGGGGCCAAGTGGCCGCTCTGAGCGCTGGGCTGCTTGGGGGGCCTGGTGCCCATGGAGAATTGCTGTCCCTGATCCCTCCAGCAGGGGCCGCTACTGCAGCAACCCTGAGTGCCGAGTGGGTCCTGCCCCATCCCCTTCCTCCCCATGAGGCTCTGTTTGGCCAAGTCGGGCAAGAGTTTCTGAATCCACATCTCATGCCAGCAGGATTGTGACTAGGAAGGCTGAGGAACCAAGACTATGACATCTCGTATTCTTTTTATATCTTGCAAGGCAGGAGTGCCTTAAAGGCGGGGAGGTCCAACATTGGAGAGTATATGGAAGCCAGGTGACCAAAAAGAGAATTTTGATTATCCAGGTGTAAGAATTCTGAATGTAATCATTAACTGATATCCTATCAGTTCGTGTACATATATGTATAGCAATACATGAAGCCCTCATTAATAAGGAATTTTTAGGAACTATGAAGGATTTGTTGAAAATGACTAAACCCACACTGTGCAATGAGCTATTTGTATTTAATTTAGTAGTCAATATAAACAGGAATATCAACAACCAGTATGCAACACAGAGAATAGATGTAATAATATTTTCCAACTCATTTTCGCAGAAGTTATTCCGTGATGTAACCCAACAGCATAAAGCCTGCCTGTCTATAGGAATCCCAGGCTTAAAGGTTTTAAATACACAGTTATATGTAAATAGAAGAATAAGGTTTCTTAAGAAATGTTTAAAAACTGGGAGAAAATAGTATCAGTTGTTTTTTTGGAAATACTGACATCCTTCTTTCCCTATAATTAGAAACAAACAAAAATGTTAGTTTATGTAAAAACTCTTTATGTCATAGGAGGTTAGATCAGTTGGTTTACATGACTTTCTTTTTAAAAAATCTGAAAGATATGAAATGTAACATTTTTATAAGTCATTATTCAGCAAAAACATAGTTTTCAAAAACTGGCCAGTGAAAGTGAGTACAGGAAAAGGATGAACCAAGCTGCTGCTAAATCGCGTCAGTCGTGTCCGACTCTGTGCGACCCCATAGACGGCAGCCCAACAGGCTCCTCTGTCCCTGGGAGTCTCCAGGCAAGAATACTGGAGTGGGATGAACCAAGCTACTTAATTCTAATTTTCCAGGTATTAGCATATTATTTCTACTAATAATTTACACTCATTTCTCAAACCCTAAATCATTATTGTGTGTGTAGTTTATGTTTAATATATGTCAAACACTGTAATTAGTATTTTATACATATTAGCTCATTGACACAGCAGTGCCTAAGGTAGCTGCTATTATTTCCATTGTTCACAAGTTCAGAAATTGATATAGTCTTTAAGTAACTTGCTAGGAAGTCATCAAGCTGAAACTTGATGAAACAGACTGCCAAGCTGAACCCTGGCAGTCTGACTCTTTTTTGTTGAATTTATGTTATGATTGGCCAGGCGGGTTTATACATCAGTGCTTTATAAGTCTGAAATGTGTGTGTCAATGATCTGAGTTGACACAGAGCATCTCAACATGTGATAACCATTGGGTTGCTGAGATTTCTAGGGCTTTACCTTTTTCTGAGAATCAAGAGAATTTCTGCCTCCACTGAGAGGCAGAAACTATTGAAAATTTTATAGTATAATCTCAGAAGCCTACACCAGCATTATTAGTATCCAGGGACTCGACTTATTTGACACGTGGAGTCAAACCCCCAGCGACAGAACATGGACAGAAGCCCAGTGAGATGTTTTCATTCAGATATCTCCATCTTTTTAACTGCGGTGACCGTGAGTCCGTCTGATCTGTTAAACAGAGAAGACAGAGAAAAGCATGTCAACGCTGCATAGTGTAAACAGAGTGTGGCTCATACTTACAGAATATCACTCACTCTAGCCCATACCCTTGTTCTTCCTTGCCTTACCATTTAATCTATGGTTAGTTCGGAAGTAGTCTTTGTTTTCCTATACACCTGGATAGTACAGATCTTTTGCCGTCTTATGATGAATTTAGTAAGTATTTGAACTACTGAAGCTTCTCAGTGTTTCATTAAAACTGTAGCCCCATGTTTTGAGGAACATTGGTCACTCTCTAGCTATCCTAAAACTTCTCCTGTTACAGCCTCCTTAATTCTTCTAGGAGAGTTACGATTTCTTTTCTCTTTCTGTAAATACCACACAAAGTTGTATTTTTTATATTGAAATTTGTACTACAAAATGATAAAGTTCTTATACTGCATAGATTTGTTTGAGAATACAGTGAAAAATAAGAAAGAATAATTATCTATAAAACTTAGGAGAAAAAAGGGACTTTTGGAACTGAATAGTACAAATACCGTTATGATTTATAGTTAGAGTTACAAGTGTGCACTGCAGTTTGCCAGAGTAGACAAAACCTGAGCTTATCTCCATAGATTTAATAGATTTGTTTCAAAATGGTTATTACTTAACTTCACTTACTTTTGATTTATATTTTTATCATAGTCATTTTTTTCCCAAAGTGAAATGATTCAATGAATGTGCAAAATATTATGGCTTATTCAAATGTAATTTTTAAATTTTGGGGCCGGGCTTATTTCTTACTGTTTAAGTATAATGCTGGATTGCCTTTTCACTACAGAATCCTTGGAATAAGAATTCTTCCTTCCTTTTCCTTTATAACGATGTGTGGTGTGTGTGTGTGTGTGGTGGGGTGGGGGAAATCTGTTACCAAGAAAGGATCTGGAAGTCAGGATAATCATCATTATCATTATTACATCAAATTTGCTTTTTGAAATTTGTTTCTGTTACAATTCAGCTCAACAAGTATTTATTATATGTAAAGTATTATGTTAAATAACACACAGTACTATGCCTTAAAGTGTGTCTCCCAAAAATTCATATATTGAGGCCCTTAGCAAATATTTGATGGTAACTGAAGACAGGGCCTTTGGGAGGTGATCAGGTTTAGATGAGGTAGTGAGGGTCAGGCTCTCATGGTGAGATTATTGCCTTTGTAAGCAGAGATAGGAAACTTCCCTGGTGACTCAGTGTTAAAGAACCTGCCTGCCAATGAAGGAGATGTAAGAGATGTGGGTTCGATCCTTGGGTCAGAAAGATGCCCTGGAGGAGGACATGGCAACCCACTCCAGTATTCTTGCTTGGACAATCCTGTGATCAGAGGAGCCTGGTGGGCTACAGTCAGTCCCTGGGGTTGCAAAGAGTTGGACACAACTTAGTGACTAAACAACAATCACGCAGAGACGCCAGCTTGCTCTTTCTCTCTGTCACGAGAAGCACAAGAGGGTGGCCATCTGCATACCAAGAAGAGGGTCTTCACTGGAGAACCAAATTACCTGGCACCTTGATCCTGGGCTTCCACATTCCAGAACTGTGAGAAATAAATGTCTGTTGTTCAAGCTGCTTGGTCTATGGTATTTTGTTAGGGCATTCCAGGCAAATTAATACACATGGGATACAAGATGAGGCATATTTTTTTACCTTTGTTCTCAAGGAACTCATGCAGGGCCATAAGCAGAAAAATAACAATGCTATAATATAATAGTGTAGGATTTGTAAAATAAATATAGATAAGATGTAACTCAAATTTCTAAAAAAATATGGCATTAGTGAAGGATTTTGAAGGTGAGCAGGATTTCTCAAGATGATGTGAAGTAAATATTCAGAACAGGATGAAGGAGTGAATCATCCAGATGGGAGGATAAATGTATTGTTTAAATAAAATAATGTAATGCAGTTTGAGAGGATAATGAGGAGAGAAAAGGCAGGATGAAGGTTTTAAGATAAGATGATAACATATTGAGAAATCTAAATGGGAATGACTGGTATTTAATTCCACAAAATAAATGTTATTGGAAGTTTATGGACTTGGATATGCTGATTCATGATGCAGTACATGTGCTTGAATTGAGTGAAATACAATCAGAAAGAAGGGAAGAATTGGAGGAAATAGAAAAGTGAGAAACATGATGATCTGAATACGTTGGTGACTGTGAAAATGCAAAATGTTAACAAGAGACATCAGGAAATGTAAATAGGTAAGACTTGGCATTACTTTGTCAACAAAGGTCTGTTTAGTTGGAACTATGGCTATTCTAGGACTTCCCTGGTGGCTCAGACGGTAAAGCGCCTGTCTATAATACGGGAGACCCGGGTTCAATCCCTGGGTCAGTTAGATCCTCTGGAGAAGGAAATGGCAATCCACTTCAGTACTATTGTCTGGAAAATCCCATGGACAGAGGAGCTTGGTAGGCTATAGTCCATGGGGGTCACAAAGAGTCAGACACGACTGAGTGACTTCACTTTCACTTTCACTTTTCATGGCTATTCCAGTAGTCATGTATGGATGTGAGAGTTGGACCATAAAGAAGGCTGAGCACTGAAGAATTGATGCTTTTGAAATGTGGTATTGGAGAAGACTCTTGAGAGTCCCTTGGACTGCAAGGAGATTCAACCTGTCAATTCTAAAGGAAATCAACCCTGAATATCCATTGGAAGAACTGATGCTGATGCTCCAATCTTCTGACCACCTAATCCCAAGAGATGACTCATTGGAAAATACCCTGCTTCAGGGGACGATTGAAGGCAGGAGAAGAAGGGGGAGACAGAGGATGAGATGGTTGGATGGCTTCACTGATCAGTGGGCATGAGTTTGAGCAAGCTCTGGGAGATGGCGAAGGGCAGGGAATCCTGGCGTGCTGCAGTCCATGGGGTTGCAAAGAGTTGGACTTGACTGAGTGACCGAACAGCAAAGACTTGGCAAAAATAATAAATAGGTGTTAAGAAACAGAATAGTGTAGGCCTGATTCTCTATTTTAAATCATTATGTATCCATCATGTCACCATTCTTATAGTTTCAGGACCCCCTCATCACTACACACACAAGTGTTCTCTCTCTCTTTCTCTCTCACACACACACATATACACAGGCATACACACACTGTCTTCCCTGGAATCTCAGGGTGATAGGAGGAAGACATAGGCAAGATTTCACAAAAGAAACTTTGGAATTTAATACCATCTTAAGATCAGATAGCTTGGGAGGACAAAGGTGAGCCACAGTTAGGTTTCTTTACCTCTGAGTTAGGAAATGGAACATTTTGCTTAATTTTTGATAAGAATTAGTGGGTGGGAGGATTTTTTTTTTTTTTTAAAGGGAGGAACTGTATTGATCTTTAAAATCATTCCGTATGTCAGTCTTTTAACAGCTATGTTTAAGTGCCATGAATAGAATCACTGCTGAGTTGTCCATTTGCTGTGGGAAGAGCAGAGGTAGAGAACTGTGTGGGAGTTCTCCTGTGCACAAGCAAATAAGTCAGGGAACTGGATTATGAGATGGCCAGAATGAACGGTGTATTGGGAAATGTGCCACACAGTAAACTCATTTCCTGACCTGTCTGATAATGAGTGTCAGCAACTCCCTACCTGACTATCTTAACTCCAGAGTTTCAACTGGCACATTATCTTCCAAGGACCTTGAGGGGTACACGTTTTGATAGAAGTTGTTGCTGCAGTTTTGGCAATCATGCTCTGCATCCTTTCAGTTACAAAGTTCACTTTGCCCTGAGAGATAGCTTAAGGGGATGAAGTGACAGTTGGTAAGCACAAATGCAGGCTGCAGAGACTTGAATTCCAGGCCCAGTGAGGTAACTGGCTTAATGAAGTATGTTAGTTTCCACATCTTTAAAACAGAATGAGGAGTGCCCAGGATACCTTACCATTAGGGATCTTTTAGGAGAGACAAATGAGATGGTGAACATGAAAGTACTTTGAATGGCAATGAACTGTGCAAGTAGAAGAATTGGCAGCTCATAACAACTCCTAGCAAATAACAGTGCCTGAATATAGTTACAACCTGTACAGCTTACTGTAGAGCTTTGTCAGAAAAATGCAGGCTGAATGCTTTGTTAACTATAACAGATGAGTTTTAAATTAAGCTTAACTGTGAAAATTATTTGGAGAATTTTATTTTTTTAAGTAACTTAGAATCTTCAGCAATGTTTTGGGAATCTACATTTTAAATCTACTTAGTTTATACAAAAAAGGAAAGTGCTATGGAAAGATACATTTTAATGTTTCTGTCAATCAAAAGCAAAATTCAGAACTGAACTAGGCAGTGTACATCTATTTTTTTAGTGAATGAGCATTTACAGTAAGGACCACTTTGAATTTTATGTACTTCCCTCCCACTATTAAGTGCTTTTATATTTTGACTAGATGTTGTGCCTGGAGAAACCCGGGGACAACGGAGCCTGGTGGGCTGCCGTCTCTGGGGTCGCACAGAGTCGGACATGACTGAAGTGACTTAGCAGCAGCAGCAACAGCAGTGATACCAGAGAAATGGAAAGTTGTAGTAAAATGGTTATCTGTGACTGGAATCAAATTCCTTTTAAGTGGTTCCTTTTCAATCTAAGACTTCAAGTTTCTTATCTCCATTAAAACTGACCATTTTAGGACCATCAAAGCTTAAATAGTGTCACTGGGCAATACCTAGTAATAGTAGAAATCACTGATAATGGTGCACATTACTGTAAGCCAGGTACTGATATAACACGTTGCATGCATTTTGTTTATATAACTATCCTAAGAAGTACACAGTGTAAATGTATCCCAGTGTAAATGGCTCAGAATGCAGGAGACCCGAGTTTGATCCCTGGGTTGGGAAGATCCCCTGCAAAAGGAAATAGCAACCCATTCCAGTAGTCTTGCCTGGAAAATTCCATGGGGAGCCTGGAAGGCTACAGTCCATGGGGTCACAAAGAACTGGACAGATCTGATTTCAAGATCAGATAAAGGAAACTGAAATAGAATGCCCAGTTCAGCTGTGATTGGTTAATAAACTCGTCTATGAAGTTTACATGGGACAGACCCTGCTTTCATAGGATTCTTCTTCTGTCATCATTTCTTCTCTAGAACAAGCTGATTCACTATTTACTTATAAGATTGACTAAATTTTAAAAAACATGATAAAATCAAATGCTGGTGAGGGTTCAGAGAAGCTGCATCACTCACACATTGCCAGTAGGAATGTAAGACGTGTAAGCCACTCTGGGAACACATGTGGAAGTTTCTTTCAAAACTAAACATATACTATCCATCAGATCAGATCAGATCAGATCAGATCAGTCACTCAGTCGTGTCCGACTCCTTGCGACCCCATGAATCGCAGCACGCCAGGCCTCCCTGTCCATCACCAACTCCCGGAGTTCACTCAGACTCACGTCCATTGAGTCAGTGGTGCCATCCAGCCATCTCATCCTCTGTCGTCCCCTCCTCCTCCTGCCCCTAATCCCTCCCAGCATCAGAGTCTTTTCCAGTGAGTCAACTCTTCACATGAGGTGGCCAAAGTTCTGCAGTTTCAGCTTTAGCATCATTCCTTCCAAAGAAATCCCAGGGCTGATCTCCTTCAGAATGAACTGGTTGGATCTCCTTGCAGTCCAAGGGACTCTCAAGAGTCTTCTCCAACATCACAGTTCAAAAGCATCAATTCTTCGGCGCTCAGCCTTTTTCACAGTCCAACTCTCACATCCATACATGACCATAGGAAAAACCATAGCCTCGACTAGACGAACATTTGTTGGCAAAGTAATGTCTCTGCTTTTGAATATGCTATCTAGGTTGGTCATAACTTTCCTTCCATACAGCAGAGCAAATGCGCACATGCCTATTTATTCCTGGAAAGTGAAACCATATCTTCTTACACGAACCTTACGCAAATATTGATAGCAGTTTTGTTGGTCATAGCCCCAAATTAGTAACATCCCAAACTTCTTTCCAGGTGATACTGGTTAGTCAAAGGGGTACATTCAAACCATAGGAAACTCCTCTGCACTGAGAAGAATCAAACTAATGATACATGTAACAACTGGGACAGATCACAAAGAAAAGATGCTGAGTGATAAAAACCAATCTCACAAAGTTACCTTCTGTCTGCTTCTTTTATATAGACAAGATTGTTTAAGAGACAGAAGTGGAGAACAGATTCATTATTGCCATGTATTAGGGACAGGAGGAGAGAGATGACTGTTGGTATAGAAGAAATTTGTGATAAATTTGCTCTAGATTTTGACTGTGTGGTGATCTCATGAGTCTATGCATGTAACAAAATTGCACAGAACTAAATATACATGCAAATATGTGCAAGAAGATGGTGCTTTGGGAGAAACTGGTGTGTATGCTCAGTTGCATCCAACTCTTTGCAACCCCATGGACTGTAGCCCCCTAGGCGCCTCTGTCCAGGGAATTCTCTAGGCAAGAATAATGGAGTGGGTTGCCGTTCCCTTCTCCAGGGGATCTTCCCGACCCAGGCCTCGAATCTGTATCTCTTGTGTCTCCTACATTGGCAGGCAGATTCTTTACCATTGTTCCACTTGGAAGTCCCCATACTACACTGGATCATAGCCAAAAGGCCAAGCCATCTTCTAAAACTATACTACAACTTCAGAATCTGGATGTTAATGTTGATATAATTCAGCAAAGTTATTTTGGGCCATTTTTCTTGTGCTTATTTGTGTACTGAGTCATTCTATATTATTTCTTACAATAGCATGTGAATAATTGTCTCAAAATTAAAATATTATGTGTATGTATATATATATATATGTATCTCCCACATACAAACAACAACAAAAACTCTACAATCTGCAATAGTAACTGAATTCTAATAATTCTAATACAACTTGAAATGGTTGACATCTTTTACAATGTAATGACAAGAAACCCATCTTTGTATTGGCTATCAGAAAGGACTCTGTAATAATTTTGGATCAAAAATAAATACAAGACACTTTAAATTCTCTGTTTGTTATATAAAGGAATTGTTAGAGACAGGAGGCAAAGAACAGAAGAGGAAAAGAGTGGAGTGGTAGATTTAAATACCTCTGTCTCTCGTGGTTAGCTCACATGTCATCACATACCAATTTTACTAAACTCCTTTCTTATGCCAGACACTGTTTGAGGTTACAGGCATATGAATGAGATCATTTCTTGGTCTTCAGTCAATTTATAATCTAGGGTGAGATAATGATTATATGTATATTTTTTGATTTCTACTTTAGAGCAAATATTGAATATGAACATATTTAGCTTGTGGGCTGCCATCTATGGGGTCGCACAGTCGGAGACGACTGAAGCAACTTAGCAGCGGCAGCGGCAGTTGTGTATAACTTGTGATGACTGAATCTAGAAGAGATTTGATGGAAGGACTCACATAAAACATTATGGCTTGTGCTGGTTGGGAGAATTTAGCAAAGAGCTATCCTTGCTATGTATACATTTAATATTTTATCATTTTCTCATGTAATTGAAACTGCTAATACAAGAAGTGACTATTGAACTCAAGAGAGTAGAGGGGTAAAGAGAACAAATGGCCCAATGAAGGGAAAGTACTGTAGATAAAACATAAACTGTTCAATTAAAAGACAGGAGATACAAAGAGAATTTATAAGTCATTTGGAATCACTACTTTTAAAGTATTTTTTATCATTGTAGAAGTCACATAATTTAAAACATACTCTTTTAGCTATATTTAACCATGGAGTTAGTTCAGTGGCACTAAGTACGTTCGCATCGTGTGCCACTCTTCCCATCATCCATCTCCTGAATTTTTCACCTTCCTGAACTGAAACTCTGTCCCCTTTAAATGCCAAGTCCCCATTCCCCCAGTCACCCCACCCACCCCCTGGTCCAGGCACCTGCCAATGTACTTTCTGACTCTATGAATTTGACTATTCTGGGTACCTTGTGCAGGCAGAATCAAACACTATTTGTCTGTGACTTGGACTGCAAGGAGATCCAACCAGTCCATTCTGAAGGAGATCAGCCCTGGGATTTCTTTGGAAGGAATGATGCTAAAGCTGAAACTCCAGTACTTTGGCCACCCCATGTGAAGAGTTGACTCACTGGAAAAGACTCTGATGCTGGGAGGGATTGGGGGCAAGAGGAGAAGGGGACGACAGAGGATGAGGTGGCTGGATGGCATCACTGACTCGATGGACGTGAGTCTGAGTGAACTCCGGGAGTTGGTGATGGACAGGGAGGCCTGGCGTGCTGCGATTCACGGGGTCGCAAAGAGTCGGACACGACTGAGCGACTGAACTGAACTGAACGTACTAGGGGCTTCCCAGGTGGTGCTGGTGTAAAAGAAACCACTTTGCCAATGCAGGAGACTCAGGTTCAATCCCTAGATCAGGAGGATCTGGTGGAATAGGGAATGGCAACCCACTCCAGTATTCTTGCCTAGAAAATTCCACAGACAGAGGAGCCTGGCAGGCTACAAGTCCATGGGGTCACAAAGAGTAGAACACAACTGAATGGCTGAGCACGATATATTGAGATGCATTTTTAAGGTTAACCTAATGTATGTTGGGATCAGTGCTACTGAAAAAAGCTAAACCGACCAAAGCCTGTGACTCCTCTGTTGGTCCCTGCTGCTCTGCAACTGTGTCACATTTCTTTTCTCAGACCCTGGGTCTTCTGTAGGTGATGCACAGCCCTCAGGCAACAGGAAACCTTTCAAAGAGACACTGGCTACAGATAGTCTGAAAATCCTTCATGTCCACGTGTTCTTTTTCCTAAAATGACTATGCGGAGAAGATTCCGCTCTTGGTCAATCCTCCTTTCCCCTTTACAAGCAACTCTTTTTCCAATTTACCAAAGAAGAGGCATGCCTCTCACAAGTCATAAGTGTTGGTAGGGCATAAAAGCCTCTGGGAATCAGAACAAATTTATAGTTCAGAAATTGGTGTCGGGAGAGCTGTATTTAATAAAGGAACTGCATTTAGTGAAAATCCTCTTATAAATATTCCTGTTAAAGGCAACTCGCCACATTGAAAATTGAACTTTCTACCCCATTTGAATCATATTCTAAGTTTAGTCTTATTACAGGACTGGGTGAGACGAGTGATAAAATTTTATTAAGGGATCCTGCCTCTTCCGTCCCACACACATTGCAAAGGGTTGACACGGTGGCAAGTTCAGAGAAACAGCCAAGCAGAGGGATGAAGGTCACTGAAACTCACATCCTGAGTCAGGAGTCACTTTCTATCTCAGAGTTAAAACATTCAAGAATGGCAGAAATGATGTTGAGAAATCGCTGTCTGTCGAGAAGCTTCCTTCTTGCGGCTCAGTAATGAGAAAGAGCTTGGTAAGTGCATTCATTCAGCCCAAATTAATTCTGTGTGGCAACTGCATATTTTTTTAATGACTTATAGAACAGTCTTATGGACTCTGTGGGAGAGGGAGAGGGTGGGAAGATTTGGGAGAATGACATTGAAACATGTAAAATATCATGTAAGAAACGAGTTGCCAGTCCAGGTTCGATGCACGATACTGGATGCTTGGGGCTAGTGCACTGGGACGACCCAGAGGGATGGTATGGGGAGGGAGGAGGGAGGAGGGTTCAGGATAGGGAACACATGTATACCTGTGGTGGATTCATTTTGATATTTGGCAAAACTAATACAATTATGTAAAGTTTAAAAATAAAATCAATCAATGCAAAAAAAAAAAAAAAAAGAGAGGTGAAACATAAGTACTTACTTCCCATAAGTCGGTGATGCAATGTTTGAAAAACTGAACACATGTTATTCATGTCTTTGTTTTATAGTTTCTAGAACATTTATTCAGTTGTGAAAAGAGACAATTTCCATTAATTAAAAAAATATATATATAGTAGAGTAGAAATCCATATATAAATGCTCAACACATGAATTTCATTCTTTTAGTACCTCCAGCCAAATACTGGGATCATCTTTGAGTTATTACCTTTTCTCACAGTCCATATCCAGGTGACTAGAAAATCTTATTGGCTCTACTTCAAAATATATTCAAATTCTAAATGCTTCTCACAACCTGTTGATACCTCACTTTGACCACGGTCATAGCTAGCACTCTGATTCAAATCACAAATGATTTTGTATCATTGTACTTTTTCCTATTTGAGTTCCCTCCTTCTGCTTTGCCTTCCTTTTTTGTATCTTTTTTTTTTTTTATCTTAAGTAGTTATTGAATAAAGAATGGGAAGATCAGAAAAAATAAACTCTGATTAGGGTCTGATGTAGGGTTCTGTTCCCAAGTGTGCTGTGGTCTCTCTTTATGCTTTGCCTCCTAACACTCTGGTCTCAGCAGAGTAGAACATGGCTCTATGCCCCTCTGTTCTAATCCCTTTAATAGCATCCCCAAGTGTTTAGAGTCTAATTTCTTAAAATAGTTTACAAGTATTGCATATTCTGGGGATCCTCAGGTTCGCACAGTGGTAAAGAATCCATCTGGAAGCAGAAGATGCAGGAAACGTGGGTTCGATTTCTGGGTCGGGAAGATCTCCTGGAGGAGGAAATGGCAATCCACTCTAGTATTCTTGCCTGGAAAACTCCATGGACAAAGGACCCTGGTGGGCTATAATCCATGAGGTCAGAGTTGGACACGACTTCATGACTAAGCACAGACAAGACCATTCAGTTCAGTTCAGTTGCTCAGTCGTGTCTGACTCTTTATGACTCCATGAACCACAGCACACCAGGCCTCCCTGTCCATCACCAACTCCCGGAGTCCACCCAAACCCATGTCCATTGAGTCGGTGATGCCATCCAAAAATCTCATCCTCTGTCGTCCCCTTCTCCTCCTGCCCTCAATCTTTCCCAGCATTAGGGTCTTTTCCAATAAGTCAGCTCTTTGCATCAGGTGGCCAAAATATTGGAGTTTCAGCTTCAACATCAGTCCTTCCAATGAACACTCAGGACTGATCTCCTTTAGGATGGACCATTACGGAAGTCTCAATCTTTTCTTAAATTTACCTTTTCAGTGAGTCCTTCCTGACCATCCTGTTTAAGTCACCTTTCCCCTGACTCTCTCAATTTATTTTTTTTAATCTTCCTTTGCCTACAATAATACAAGTTTTGTGAAGGCAGTGATTTATTGATTTCTAAATCAATATTGATTTCTAAATCCCCTACAACAGTGTCTAAAATGAATACAAATAATCAGAATAAATCATTTTAAAATAGAATAAAAATCAAAATACCTATGGCCTCAAAATCAAAACAGCTGATAACCCAAATTTTTATCTTTTTTTCCCCTATGAACATAATAGCAGATAATTCTTATCTCAATGGAAAAGAGCCTATAATTCCAAAAGATGGAACTTTAAGACAGTTAAAAATGTGTGAATTACAGACCCAACAAAGATAGCATGGATTGTACTACGGGCTATTTAACTAATGAATAACAAACACAAAAACACACTCCTAAGAGATCCAGAGAAGACGGATGGCAAACGGGAAGGACAGCATCCTGGACCATTTCCACTTTCTCAGTGACAGGAGTGTGGGGCGCTGCTGAGTGTGAAATCGTGCACCCCGCCGCCTCAGTGAGTGCTGTGTGAACCCTGGTCAGTTTCTAAAACTGTAGGGACTAAATGGATTTTCAGGCAGCAGCCACTGTGTCTTATGTAATTTCAATGAATCATGGATTCATGGTTCCCAAGATCTCCTTCAAAATAACAGAATTTCATTCATTCTTCCCTTTAGCTTTGGCCTGAATGTACAGACTGTTCACCTTCTGAAAAGGTGAGCAGCTTGTGAATTCAGGCCAGATGAATTTGATTAACTTTGAACCAGCCCCAAGACAGGATTTTGGCTATAGCTTTAACATATAATTAGCAGCATTTATCCATGTTTGAACTATGTCATTCACTTATGCACACTTTCCATTGTAATTAGAATTAATTCAGCTATTAGCCTTCTTTTTAGAAAATGCCAGTATTTTTGATCTGAGAATTTAATATCCTTGCCTTTATAAGGATAATTTTCACCTTTTAGCAGTGTAACATTTTAAGTGCAAAGTGTAACTGCAATCAATAAATACCTTTTAAATGAATTTTCTGATCAAAGTGAAATGAATAAATTGTAAACCTTGAGGGGCAGAAACAAAAGTATTATCCAATTTGGGGGATAGGAGCAAGTTTTTACATCCATTGTCTTAAATGATTCTGAACCCTCCCTAACCCTTTCAGTATTTCCAAAAGAATTAATGGCTTTCAAGCCATCACTTTATATTTTGCAGTTTAGCAAGGCTAATGGAATTATAATATTATGAGGTAGTAAAATAATGAATAAAACATTAAACATCAAACAAAGAAGTATTGTAGTCAATTGGACAGTTATACAGAATTCTAATCTCTTTTTGCTGGATAATGTTACTGGGAAGTACCTGAGACTATTTCCAAAACTCAGCTAAAAAGAAGGAGCAAAATATTGTCCTCATCATCATCACTATTTCCCATTAGACTTGTGAAGATTATAATTCCTAAACCTCAGATACCCCTGATGGTTGTATGCATTTATGCATAGAAGTCTGTACATAAGGGACTTCCATGGTAGCCTGGTGCCTAAGACTCTGTGCTCCCAGTACAGAGGGCTTGGGTTCGATCCCTGGTCAAGCAACTAGATCCTGCATGCTGCAACTAAGATTTGGCACAACCAAATAAATATTTTTTAAAAAAAGAAGTCTGCAAGTGAGGGCATATAAGGAAGAAAGTCTATTTCGCTCTATGTTTCTAAGATTTGGCTATGCACACAGATTATTTAGAGAAGTTTTGTTTGCTGTCTGTATTAATACTGATTCCTGGTTCCACCTCTAGATGTTGTGAGTCAGGAAGCTGAAGAAGGAGCTGAATAAAAAGAACCTAAAAAATCACTGAGAAGATTCTGATGCACACTTTTGGGAACCACTCACTAAGCACTGCCTCTGCTGTGATCTTAGACTGTCCCTTTAAGTGTCTGATTCTGGGTGTAAGTTAAATGACCAGCACACACACATATGGATTTGTCCACAAACAGCAAGGAATGAGAGGATGTGGTCACAACCGTAGGTCTTAAGGTCACTGACAGTGCAAGAATTACTTCTGTTGACCAGTAAAGTACTCCATTCTTTGCTCGTTTTGCCAATGGTGTATGGCATCTTTTTGCCATTCAAGATCTATCCATATTATCTTAAATCCCACAGATCAACTCCCTCTGCCTACCTGGTCTTCGGGACATCTGCGGATTTTCCTATTTCTCTGATTGGTTATCATCTAAATGATACAGAAAGATGCCAAGGGGGAAGGCAGTCAACATATGCCTTATTTAGAATTTTAAATTGATATTCAATATTTTCTCAATGGCCACAGTAGTCATAATTCCAGATAATTGCTTTGTGTTTTAAACTGATATTTAGTGAATTTTTATATTTGTACCAAATTCATATTATATTATAGCAGTCAGTATTGTGACAAATTCTAGGTGATACTGGAGATGAACATACGTATTAGAATCATGCAAAAAAAAAAGGCAGTCAAATCTGTTTTTAATCTCATTGTAAGCAAAGCAATTGCTTACATTTGTTGTTTAATTGTCAACATTTTGAAAGCCTAATGAGTCCTTTATTATGTATGTTTGGTCTCAAAATTCATGTAGCATTTTGTATCACAGCCTATTCATACCGTCCAGGTTTTTTCACATACATATACTGACCAGTTTTTACATATTAATCCTAAGACTCTTATAGATTGACATAAAATATCTTAAAAACTTGGCAAAATCAACATGTTTTAACAACTTTTTAAATTCAAACTCTCCATTAATATACTAGTTCATTAAAAGAAGGATGTGTTATTAAGTAATTTACTTGTTACTTAGTAGAATTAAAGTCCTGAGACATCTGATTTTTAAAACTCTAGATTAGAAATGAGTATTTGATTTCATTTCTACAGTCAATTAAGCCAGCTAGTTTTTATTTTCATAAAATGCCAACTACTGAACTGCTCTGGAAGAGGAACTGACTCTAAAAACACATATAGTTAAAGGTTATTCTTTTCTAAAATTTATTTTCTTCTAACAGAATATTTTGCTTTCACTTTTGTAAGATACAGATGTTATGGAATCTGCATATTTTGCCAGCAGCTACAACAATGAGAATAGAAAGATATTTGTATTAATTGTTCCCAAATTTCAATTTTGAAAAATTTATAACCTAAAAGAATTGAACAAGCACAAATACCTATACATTGATAAAGAGAAATTGGTTTTAATCAGCTTGTTAAGAGATGATTCTTAACTTCTGGAGGTTTAAGGGATCTTATGGGTAGTTTGGGTATAATTCTATATAGGTTTTTTTATTCATATGCTAACTTTAGAAACTGTGTCATGTTGGATGTGTCTCCACTTTGGGAAGCACATCCTTTTTTGTAGTAAATAATCACAGCACCATGTAAAGTAGCCAGAACTAATGGATTGTTCAGTCTAGCTGTATATTTCTGAAAAGAAATATGAAGATAGTTTGGGACATTTTGGAACAGCTAAATAGAACTGTGTGAAATTATTAGGTAAGTGAGAACTGAAACTTTATCATTGCTTTACAGTTGAAATGATCATATTACTGTATTCTCTGCTAGGTTCTAGCTTATTAACATTGCATGGCTCATAGATAAAAAACAAAAATAAGCTTAAAGAAAAATCTGCAAGAAGATGACGGTTCAGTTTTATGTCACCTAATAAATGTCAGATTTTTACGGGAAACCCATACTATTTATAGAAGCTTCTTAAATTCCTATATCTGATTTATTTGGTTTCCAATATTTCCCTGTACATACTCAAAGTTAAAAGGCTATGGAGTAATTTTTATGAACATTTGAACTAGTATTGATTAATTAACATTCAAAGCTAGCTTTTGTTCACATTTAATGCCATATTTATAAATTATATTTATATGAGAATCAAATTTCATCTCTAAGGTAAGAGTTAACTGTTAGAAAGTTTTCAAAATTATAACTGGTTATATTTTGTTCTCCTAAATTATTTTATATTAGTAAGCCACCTATATCTCTCTACTTCTCTCTTATTAAAAACAATAAATTTTACTGCTGAAAATTTTAAATGTAGAGAGAATCGTGTCATAAACCTATGTATATGTCACCAGCTTAAGCAGTTATCAACTCATGGCAGTTTATCTCATCCATACCTCTACCAACTTCCCCTCATGGCCCTGCTACATTTTTAGGTAAAATCACACATATAATATTTGACTCACAAGCATTTGTCTATGTATATATTAAATGTACTTTTTTTTTTACATTAGCCAGTAACTTATGTTACATAAAATTAATGTGCATTCATGCTCAATTGCTTCTTTTTACAACCCCATGTACTGTAGCCCGCCAGGGTTCTCTGTCCATGGGCTTCTCCAGGCAAGAATACCGGAGCAGGTTGCATTTCTTCCTCCAGGGGATCTTCCCAACCCAGGGATTGAACCTGTGTCTCCTGCGTTCACAGAGAGATTCTTTATCACTGCACCACCTGGGAAACCCACCAATCTCTTAATGCCATCAAATATCCAGTCATTGTTGAAATTTCCGACTGTTGGCATCAGGAGGTAAGGAGGACACAGACACTCTGAGTGGTTGACATGTCGTACGCTAGTGAGGGCCCACACAGGTGACCCACAACCTCAGCACAAAATAACCCAAGATCTGACTCCCAGTTT
Source organism: Bos mutus (assembly GCF_027580195.1). Classification (NCBI taxonomy): domain Eukaryota; kingdom Metazoa; phylum Chordata; class Mammalia; order Artiodactyla; family Bovidae; genus Bos; species Bos mutus. The sequence continues at coordinate 9,401,762 of NC_091640.1, read as the reverse complement.
CTCTTGCCAAGTGTCAGGGCAGGAATGCCGAGGAATCCAAGTCCTCCCAAGGATTGTCTCTCAACTAGAGACAGGGATTGGATAGAATAAATCTAAGACACTTTCTTCCTAACTTTCAGAATTTTCCCAGTGGAATTTTGTTCCATTTGCATAAGTAACTGAGGACTCTGAGTAGGTAATACATTGACTTCCGCTTCTTTTTTTATTTCACTTCCAATGTTCCTACCTGTACCTCTCAAATAAGCCACTTACGCAACAGACCTAGGCTTCCCAAGTGGCACAGTGGTAAAGAATCTGCCTGCTGGTACAAGAGATGCAAGAGATGCCAGTTCGATCCCTGGGTAGGGAAGATCCCCTGGAGAAGGGAATGGCAACCCATTCCTGTATTCTTGCCTGGGAAATCCCATGGGCAGAGGAGCCTGGCAGGCTACAGCCCATGGGGTTGAAAAGAGTCGGACACAACGGATTGAGAACTGTGTGCTGTGCTTAGTCATTCAGTCATTGTGGGCTGATTTACCATCTGAGCCACCAGGGAAGTCCCAGCATGGCACAGCTGTTTACAAATTCAGTCCTAACCTCAGGACCTACTTGTGGGGACACCCAGTGAAGACAGTTGCTATTTACAGCTCCTTTTATTTATCTTTGTCAATTTCCTATTTTTAATCAAAAAATAACATTTATATAGTAAAACTCTGAAGGGGAGTTGGTCTTAGGTTTACAGCCCAATGACTTTCACATATTACATTCATAAAACTCAAGATGGAGACAATTTCTAACAGCCCGTCCAGTTTGGAAAATGCTCAACCATTATGAAATCAAATATTGACTCTGTCATATTCTCTCTCTCTTCTCTTCCTGGCACTCCAGTTACATGAGTTTTCAACCATCAGGCAGTTTACCAAAAGTCTCTTAAATTTTGAAAATAATGGATTTTTAATAGCTCCCCCCAACTTAATTAGTTGACAATAATGGAACACGGTACTTTGGAGTAAACTTGTGTATTAAGCATGTTAATTTATTATCCTGAGTGCCTTACTTTTATTCTAGATTTAAATGGTGGAGGGAACTTAACTCAGCAGACAGATACAATGCAGTCAATGTGAAGAAGTGCTTACATTTTCAGATCTATCTCCATGAAAAGCAGAAAATCAGTTAAGTTAGTGAAGAAGAATGAATGAATCCTTGACAAAAGGAGCATTTTTAAGGCAAGTGAAATTCCAGAACAAATTGCAGTGCAGAGAGCACGGTGGCATATTGCTCATTTTTCATTTCACTTCCTCTTTCTATCACATTTTTTAAAGCAAAGTAAAATGATTTAGAAAAAAAGAAAAGAAACTCAAAGAAAATCTTAAAGATCACAACCAAAAGAGCAGACCTCAAAATCAGTAGAAGCGTTGCATGGAAAATAGTTTCCAACCTGGCCCTAATTATATTTTGGCTGCTTCCTGACCTCTGTTTCTTTCTTTTCTGTATGTTTCAGACTCAGATTCCTCCAACTATGTCTGAGAATGGTTCTGCTGAAGTGTAGGCTTTCCTTTTGCTTTACCTTCCAAAGGCAACAACATAATGTTGTCAAATTTAAAATCTGGGACTTTCTAAAAGTTTGATAAATCTGCACCTCGTTTTCCTCTACGCTGTGAAAGCTCAATGCCTGATTATATAGTATGTGTTGCTGCTGCTGCTGCTGCTAAGTCGCTTCAGTCGTGTTGCACTCTGTGCGACCCCATAGACGAACCCCATCAAGTTCCTCCGTCCCTGGGATTCTCCAGGCAAGAATACTGGAGTGGGTTGCCATTTCATTCTCCAGTGCATGCATGCATACTAAGTCACTTCATTTGTGTCCGATGCTGTGCGACCCCATGGACAGCAGCCCACCAGGCTCCTCTGTCCACGGGATTCTCCAAGCAAGAGTACTGGAGTGGGTTGCCGTTTCCTTCTCCATATAGTATGTGTGAGTGGGCTCCCCTGGTGGTTCAGATGGTAAAGCACCTGCCTGCAATGCGGGAGATCTGGGTTTGATCCCTGGGTCGGGAGGATCCCCTGGAGAAGGAAATGGCAACCCACTCCAGTACTCTTGCCTGGAAAATTCCATGGACAGAGGAGCCTCGTAGGCTACAGTCCATGGGGTCGCAACGAATTGGCACAAAGAGTGCCTTCACTTCACTTCACTTCACAGTATGTGTATCTAAAATTAAATAAGCAAATTCTGCAAATAATGTGAGATGTGATGTTATAATAATGCTTTCGTGTGAAAATATGTAATGTTCTCAATCAATATTCTAATTCGCTCATGGCTTCAGCTGTTCTATATTTGTGTGAGTGTGTGTGTGTGTGTGTGTGTGTGTGCGCGCGCTCAATCACTCAGTCATGTCCAGCTCTTTGAGATCCCATGGGCTGTAGCCCACCAGGCTCTTCTGTTCAAGGGATTTCCCAGGCAAGAATACTTGAGTGGGTGGGCACTTTCTCCTCCAGGGGATCTTCCCAACCCAGGAATCGAACTCGTGTCCGGCATTTCCTGCATGGGCAGGTGGATTCTTTACCATTGTGCCACCTGGGAAGCCTTATAGGGCTTTAAAGTATAAGGATGGGACAGACAGGCCCCGTGTCACTCAGTGACACAGAAGGAGAAGCTAGAAGCCTTTATTGGCTTCCTTGTTCTCCAAGGAATGAATGCCTATAAGATTCAGTTCAGTTCAGTTCAGTTCAATCACTCAGTCATGTCCGACTCTTTGCGACCCCATGAATCGCAGCACTCCAGGCCTCCCTGTCCATCACCAACTCCCAGAGTTCACTCAGACTCATGTCCATCGAGTCAGTGATGCCATCCAGCCATCTCATCCTCTGTCATCCCCTTCTCCTCCTGCCCCCAATCCCTCCCAGCATCAGAGTCTTTTCCAATGAGTCAACTCTTTGCATGAGGTGGCCAAAGTACTGGAGTTTCAGCTTTAGCATCATTCCTTCCAAAGAAATCCCAGCGCTGATCTCCTTCAGAATGGACTGGTTGGATCTCCTTGCAGTCCAAGGGACTCTCAAGAGTCTTCTCCAACACCACAGTTCAAAAGCATCAATTTTTCGTCACTCAGCCTTTTTCACAGTCCAACTCTCACATCCATACATGATCACAGGAAAAACCATAGCCTTGACTAGACGGATCTTTGTTGGCAAAGTAATGTCTCTGCTTTTGAATATGCTATCTAGGTTGGACATAACTTTCCTTCCAAGGAGTAAGATTACCTGCTGGTAATCACCATAATGTTTCTCGAGACCAAACAATCTCTAACCTACCTAAATCAATACAAGAAAACCAGTATCTTCTTTTAAACTTGATAATTTATGGGACTAAGGGTGTTGCTATGTGAACTTATTCCAAAAGTCTTGCAATTCTTCGGGATATTTCATCAAATACTTTTCTTAATTATCTCCTTATGTTCACTTCATATGCCTAGTGATGGAGTACTTTTTTTTTTTTAATTTAAATGTGGGTTTCACTGTTGGAAGGGAATAAGGAAAACTAATTTTTATGAAGTGCTTACTATGTGCCAAGTACATTCCTATTACATTAATGTCTAATCAGTTCCTCATGGCAAACCTTTAATATACATATTATTTACTTTTTTTGCAGATGATAAAACCAAGATTCAGAGACTTTTGAAAACATGCTCTAATTCATCTAACAGAACAGGAATTCAAACTCTACTCTGACCCTTAAGTGCATGCTCTTAAGTAATCTGAAGTCCAGAAAGTTAAAATTATATATATTTTTTTCTGTCAGAATCAGTGTTTGAATATGATACAGTGCAGCATTTAGTTATGTGGTTCTTAATTATGGATTAATGCCCAAAGTCAACAACTTTTAACATGTTTCAAATAGTACCATCACTGATTTTCAAATCTTTCTGAATCACAGATTCTTAGTAAGAAATGCTGGCCACGGGTGCATACACACACATTGTTGAATATTCTAGCAGGAGGTACACTAATTTCAGATTAGGGACTCTAGAAATAAATGAACAGTATCCAAAGATGTTTAATTTTAAAAGACATCACTGGTTTATCATGCCAGTCTGGAAAGATCCTGTTCCTTCTTCAGTTCAGTTCAGTCGCTCAGTCGTGTCCCACTCTTTGCGACCCCATGAATCGCAGCACTCCAGGCCTCCCTGTCCATCACCAACTCCCGGAGTTCACCCAGACTCATGTCCATTGAGTCAGTGATGCCATCCAGCCATCTCATCCTCTGTCGTCCCCTTCTCCTCCTGCCTCCAATCCCTCCCAGCATCACGGTCTTTTCCAATGAGTCAACTCTTCGCATGAGGTGGCCAAAGTACTGGAGTTTCAGCTTGAGCATCATTCCTTCCAAAGAAATCCCAGGGCTGATCTCCTTCAGAATGGACTGGTTGGATCTCCTTGCAGTCCAAGGGACTCTCAAGAGTCTTCTCCAACACCACAGTTCAAAAACATCAATTCTTCAGCACTCAGCCTTCTTCACAGTCCAACTCTCACATCCATACATGACCACTGGAAAAACCATAGCCTTGACTAGACGGACCTTTGTTGGCAAAGTAATGTCTCTGCTTTTCAATATGCTATCTAGGTTGCTCATAACTTTCCTTCCAAGGAGTAAGCGTCTTTTAATTTCATGGCTGCAGTCACCATCTGCAGTGATTTTGGAGCCCCAAAAAATAAAGTCTGACACTGTTTCCACTGTTTCCCCATCTATTTCCCATTAAGTGATGGGACCAGATGCCATGATCTTCGTGTTCTTTCTTAGTCTCAGTTAAATAGACTTTATATTTGATGCAATCTAGAAAAATGTTTGCTACTGAAAATTCATTGTGTTCATGCTTTGTCAATAGTTTTTGCATGTTTTGTTCACCTTCAGTTTCTGCTACTGGTCACTAATAGTTTGGAAAGGGAAGTGGGGTGCTCTACTGCCAAATAAAATTATTATCTGTGTTTTTTTTTATAGTTTCTTGTGAAGTTTGGATGTAGGAGGCAGTTGAAACTAACAGCTAAAGGAGGTTGATGGTTTTGCTGAAGATTTCATCAACTCAATACTTTAATGCCATTAATATAGATAACTTAGAACTATATACACATGCACCTTGCAAATGCATTTAAATTTTAGAGATTTTAGAGCCCTAAGTAATTGCATACATCTTTCAACCCACTAATAGGTACCATTGTCATAAAGTGGGGCCAGTTCATCATTGTCAAATAATAACTAAGAGAAAGAAGTTTTGTTTTCTTTTTCAGGCTTAAGGAGATACACTGTTGTTAATTATCAGCAAACTAAATTAACTGTCAACTCATCTCAATGTATAAAAATACCATCATCATTATCACAGCTGTTCTAGTGTAGTATTTAGAAGTCTTTTGCTGTTCTGGTGTAGTATTTAAGAAAAAAAAAATGTTCTGCTCTGCCAGTGTTATTATGGAAGCACAGATGAGCCATGGATAAGACAGAGACAGATTCTAAGTACCAGCAACATTGCTACCATGCTGTTAACACACTCTGTCTTCTCTCCGCGGGGTAGAAATGTATCAGGGCTGTCTCTTTTGCCAGCATCCTACTCATCATCGCCGATCTTTGATGGTACAGCTGAAAAAACAATGCTTGTGAAATATCTTCAGACTTATTCCATAAAGTGGCTGAAAATATTGAACCTTTTCACTATGATCTTAAAACTGAGCTTATTATAATAGGTTTTAATAGCTTACCACTTAAAAACATAATTTATTTTATTTTTTAATGTTTGGCTGCACTGGGTCTTCATTGCTTCATTTGGGCTTTCTTTAGGCTCAGTGCACAGGCTTCTCATTGTGGAGATTTTTCTTGTTGCGGAGCACAGGCTCTAGGTGCATGGGCTCCAATATTTGCAGCACATGGGCTTAGTAGTTGTGGCACACGGGCTTATTTATTCTGTGGCACGTGGAATCTTCCTGGATCAGGGGTTGAACCCTGTTCCCCGCATTAGCAGCTGGGTTCTTATCCACTGTGCCACCAGGGAAGTGCTAATATACAATTTTTTAGTAATTTGTGTGTGTGGTGGTGTGGGCAGTCATATGATTATTATGACTTATGGTAAGAATTTAACTTAGACGCATTCTTACTCTATTATGAAAATTCTCTTCTATGTCACTTGATGGAAATATACTTCTTGAGATTATAAAACTGAAGTAGCACAGAAAGGCCATTCTAATCCTTCTTTTTTCCCTTGACTTCCTTTCTCTTATTTTTTACACACTTAAAATATTTGAGGAAAAAATAAGCATAAAGAAAATCTAATTGTACTCAATTTTTAAAGTGCATTTCTGAGAAGTATTGCTTTTTTCTCTTCTGTCTTAACACACTCTGGGATCACAGTATTTAACGTTCTCTGACCTCTCTTCTAGTTCAGTTTAGCATCAGAGCTCCACAACTGTGTTGGCTGAAGATCATTTAATCTTTAATTCTGTTTTTTTTTTTCCATATTCACCCTTTCAACATTGTCCCATGTCTAAGTCATAAGCATTGAATTAATACTAACATTTTCAAGCTGTTTTTTTTTTTTTTTAAATAATAGGCATGGTGATTTGAACATCCTGCCAAAAGAGGCCTTTTTATCTTTAGAGAGAGAAGCAAAAGCTATCTGGGAAATACAACTCTGTCTCCAGGGCCATATAGACAGAGTGAATGTAAACAGTGAGTGCATAAGAACTTGTGAATAAAAGAATAAGAGGGTAAAAAAAGTAAAGAGAAAAAAATCATGATTTTTTTTAATTATGGGAACTATTTCAATGTCTATAAAATGTATTGTATTTAATATGAATGAAATAATTCATTTGGGACCGTGTACATTTGCCTGAAGAAAACAAAATATCCTTTACCTTGAGACATCTGTGTAACCAAAGTTAGAAATGTTCTGAGTGCAAACACTTTTCTTATTATTTCTGAAACTTGAGAAATGAAATGAGAAACAGTTCATTTTTCAAGAAGCAATAGCAACTCATTTTTCTTTCAGTGGAACTTTCTATGTCTTTCAAAAAGAAAAGAAAATAGTATTTATATTTGGATATAATTTAAAAAAGCATTAATATGATTAAACTTTAGCATCACTAAACAAAGTTTTAAATTCACAGATAGATCAAGATTTTTGTCATATCTGAAGCTCATACAAAGCAGGGGCTTTCTTTAAGAAAAACAATTCAATCTGTGGAGATAAAACTAGATACAAAAGTGAGTATATGTTTAAAGTAGAAAAGAAATCAAGGAAAAAAATGTACAAAAGCAGAAATAACTCAAACATTAAAAAATTCAGAATATATGCATATTTAATTAGATCTACCTCTCTAAAAATAGGCTTCCCAGGAGGCTCAGTGGTAAAGAAATCTCTGGCATTGCAAGGAGACTCGAGTTTGATCCCTGAGCCAAGAAGATACCCTGGAGGAGGAAATGGCAACTCATTCCACTATTCTTGCCTGGGAAATTTAGTGGACAGAGAGCCTGTCCTCTACAGAAGGCTACAGGTTCCCATGAGGTCACAAAGAGTCAGATAGGACTTAGCGACTAAATATCAACAATACCTCCATAAAATATTTTTACTTTCATTTTTTACTATGTATTCTTTGACTACCCTTCTTATAAATGATTTTTAAAGGTACAATTTCCTATAGCAAGAATAAAACTAATTTAGTATTTTCTACATGATTGGTTAAGCATGTTATTTATGATTGTTAGTTAAAATTCATAAAATATATAACTTTAAATCCAGAAATACTTAGTGTTTGTTTAAATCCTAGATATTGGTTTTCTGAAACCATGGGAAATTTCATAAATTCTAATATGCATGGGCTTCATCAACAAATGTGTGTTTTATAATAAATTTAAGGAAAGGAGAACAGTGATGATTCACAAACATTTTCTCTTTCTAAATGTATACATGCTATGTCTATACCCAAATCACATCTAGGCCTAACTAGAAATTTTTTCTTAATTTGGATACCATCTTCTTAGTCATAAATCTCTAGTCCATAGAGTTATCAGAACAAAGAAACATACTACATGCAATGACTTTTAAAATCTAGGTTCTTAAATACCCAGTGGTAATAATATAAACAAAATTATCAGCCAAGGTTTTTAGCAATCGATTTATTTTTATTTTTTCACTTGTTTAGATTTTTTATTAGATTATCTAGGGATATTTTCACTTTCTCCTATTAGTTCACAGAGGAAAACATGTAAATAAAAGTACAGAGGCAAGAGAATGATAGAGAAGTAAGGAATTACTATTATTATTAAGCATAGGTATCTTGGACACCAAAGTTGAAGTAACTTGTTTATTACAAGAGGTAAGTATTTAAAGGGCAGAAGGGTGAGGTAGTGTAGCTGATAACAAAAACACTGCTAGATACATTACCTTCAGGCTTGGACTAGAGAGGAAGAAACAATAACAAAGGTTTTGCTGGAGAGTGGAACAGTGTTAAAATAATAGGATATGTCCATTTCCATATAACTAGTAAGGCTTTTGGAGTTCATTACAATGTTTGTACCATTGCTTGGTACACCCTGGAGTGACTTCTAGCAAACTTTAAACTCTTGATCTAAAAATTTGTCAAGACCTGAAAATGTACTTGATTGAATTGTTTTAAAATTACTGCCATTTCATATTTATTCATCCACCAAGAAATAAAAAATGGCAAGAAATTAGAACAGACTGGTTTGAATTTGCTAGGATTAAGCTAGAATATAAGGTTTCTTGTCCTAGTCTTAAAGGACAAATATTTATGCATTGAGCCAAATCTGTACCTGCCACTGTTTAGAGAGGTATGTGTGTGTGTGAAATTTGCTCAGTCCTGTATGACTCTTTGTGACCCCATGGACTGTAGCCCACCAGGCTCCCCTGTCCATGTGATTATCCAGGCAAGAATACTGGAGTGGGTTGCCATTTTCTTCCCCAGAGGATCTTCCTGGCCTGGGGGACTCAGGGATCAAATCTGAGTCTCCTGCATTATAAGCAGGTTCTTTACCATCTGAGCCAGCAGGGAAGCCCTTGTTTAGAGGTAACATTTTTTTTAAATGCAATTGGATCATAGAAAATGGAAGATAACTTAAAAGATAGTCTCTCTCTCTTTATTGTCTCTATTGAATTTGTTGCAACATTACTTTCATTTAATATTTTGGTTTTTTGGTTCAGACGCATGTGGGATCTTAGTTCCCCGACCAGGGATCAAATCTGCACCTCCTAGATTGGAAGGTGAAGTCTTAACTGCTGGACATAGTGTCTCGGCTTTTTTTTTTTAAACCTAAAATCTACTTGGGGATTATTTGACAACAAATGATGTATCAGCTTCACATGCAAAAGTAGATATGATAGCATGAATTGTAGCCATAGCATTTTGGCAACAAACCTCACAATCAGCTGGCTGGGCTTACTCTTTATTTGTGCCCAACTCTTTGTGACCTCATGGACTGTAGCCCACTAGGCTCCTCTGTCCATGGGATTCTCCAGGCAAGAATACTGGAGTGGGTTACCATGCCTTCCTCCAGGGGATCTTCTAAACCCAGGGATCGAACCCGGGTCTCCCACATTGCAAATAGATTCTTTACAGTCTGAGCCACCAGGGAAGCCCAGGTGGAAAATATAAGTAAAATCCCTCTTTCTGGTCTTTGTTGGCTTCGCCAAAGAAATTTTAAGACAACTATGAATCTGCAAACCTTGGAAGACTTATTGCCTCACCAAAAACCTTATGAAGTTTCTGCAAGAATGCAGATGTCACCCAGTAGAAGGAACTGATCCTAGATCCACTTGCCTCTCTTCTGAGAAAACAGTGTAGAATACTAGGAAATAAGCAGATTACCTGGTGGAACTATATTATCCACTGTATGTTTTCTAAAATCTCCTCTGAGAAATTCTAGGCTTCTAAGGCAATTACACCAAATTTAGGGGTTGCAGAAGAGGAAAGCTGGGGATTTCAGCGATCCTTGCCTGGATTGGAGGCCATATAAACAAGAACAAAATGAGAAGGCTAAGGTAATGGCACCCCACTCCAGTACTCTTGCCTGGAAAATCCCATGGACTGAGGAGCCTGGTGGGCTGCAGTCCATGGGGTCGCTAAGAGTCGGACACGACTGAGCGACTTTACTTTCACTTTTCACTTTCATGCATTGGAGAAGGAAATGGCCACCCACTCCAGTGTTCTTGCCTGGAGAATCCCAGGGACGGGGGAGCCTGGTGGGCTGCCGTCTATGGGGTCACACAGAGTCGGACACGACTGAAGCGACTTAGCACGCATGAACAGAAACGGAAAAGAGAAAGATGAGTTAGACATGGACAGAAACATTGTAGATCACACATCACTTGGTGTTCCTGAATGAAAGTAGTTGTGGCACACAAACTTATTATTTGTGTTGCCTGATGCTGGGAAAGATTGAAGGCAGGAGAAGGGGGCAACAGAGGATGAGATGGTTGGCTGGCATCACTAAGTTTGAGCAAACTCCAGGAGATGGTGAAGGACAGGGAAGCCTGGCGTGCTGCAGTCCATGTAATCACAGAGTCAGACACAACTTAGTGACTGAACAACGACAGCAAAAAGAATAAAGCTGAAGTTATCTCAGCATTTTCAGAAAAAGTGGATCAAAGAAAGGATATCTGCTTGTTATCACTAGAAGTTCTAAACCATAGCAAGAAAATAAGAAAAAAATAACTGCTACGAGGAAAAAAGATAAATTGTTATTTGCAAAGATATGATTGTCTAACTGAAAAAAAATCAAAAGAATCTATTGAAAATTTTCCTGAGAAAGAAGAAGATAGCCCACTTAGTAAAATGACAGATTCATAATACACGGAAAAAATCAACAGTTCTTCAATAAGCCAAAAGAAACTGATCTGAGGAAATAAGATAATAGAAGCACTTATTATAAAGTTATATTTAGTTTGAACCTTTATAGTTAAAAAATGATTTTATAAACTTGAAAGTAATTTTCATAATTAGCTATTTAAAACATTACAAAGCAAACAATAGGCACATTGGTAACCATTTTATATAAGATGCAGTTTTTAAATATACATACACAAATTCAGTTCAGTTCAGTCGCTCAGTTGTGTCCGACTCTTTGCGACCCCATGAACCGCAGCACGCCAGGCCTCCCTGTCCATCACCAACTCCCGGAGTTCACTCACTCACGTCCATCTAGTCAGTGATGCCATCCAGCCATCTCATCCTCTGTCATCCCCTTCTCCTCCTGCCCCCAATCCCTCCCAGCATCAGAGTCTTTTCCAATGAGTCAATTCTTCGCAAATTATAAATACCTAAAATATTGCGCTGAAACTTTTAAAAAACAATTTCATTTTTCGAAATCTTTACTAAGAATGTATTTTACACCTAGCATTTGAACCATCTTTCATTTTATAGGAATTTAATTGTGTATATTTTAACTGGTTTGCTTACAAGAATTATATTTTTAATAAAAAATGTCTGAAATGTTTTGCCAGTTTCTGAGATTCCAGATAATGTCAAAATCCACAGCATTTATTGAGACTATATGGAAATGATCATATATTTAAATATTAATTATTATATAGGTAAGTAATAGAATGATAAAACACTTTTATAACTCTGCCCATAATATGAAATGATTAAAGTAGCTTTATATTCCTCAGTGAAGTAGAAAGCACACTTACCAGATGATGGTGATACAGGGAGAGATGGAATACACACAGTTTAAGAAGAAATGAGAAAACTTAAAATATAATCATTTGGGAGGGTCTTCTGGCAGGGAGGAAAACTAATAGGCTGATAACATACACTCTGCTTCCCAGGCGGCGCAGCAGGAAAGAATCCGCCTGCCAATGCAGGAGATGTCGGTTCGATCCCTGTGTCGACAAGATCCCCTGGAGAAGGAAACGCAACCCACTGCAGTATTCTTGCCTGGAAAATCCCATGGACGGAGCAGCCTGGCGGGCTACATGGGGTCGCAGAAGAGTCTGACATGCCTTAGCAGCTAAAAGAACAGTGACAGCATAGACTGTTGTTTCCAAGGGATACTAGGGACTTTTACGGTTGCAGTGTTTTAATTTGGATGTCTGTGGGTTTTGGTTTTTGTTTTTTTAACTCCTGGCTAGATCTGGTTTCATGGGTGCAGATATGAAATGGGAATTCAAGCGAACAAAAGGTGGTTTGGCACAAATAAAGTGCAATAAGGAAAAGAGGGCAGGAGCTTTGTGAGAGTTTACTCCAGAAATGAAAATCACGGTTGTTCCTAAAATTTAAGCCTGAGATATTAATAGCTTGGGGGTGAGGAATGGTGAAAATTTTGAGGGATAAAAAGATTTAGGGCCTGGCAGAACTGGAAAATGGCTGGAGTCAAAGTGTATGAGCCCAAGACTGAATGTGTGTGGGAGTGCTGAGATCTTGTTGGATCCACTGTTAATAAATTCCACCCCAGTGTCAGACCAGGAGTCCCTGTGGCCCATTGGAATACACGGGTATTGGGGAAGGGAGGGTTGGGGGACTCAGGGTCCTGGGTACTAGGAAATCCTCCACGTGTATTTTAAAATCACCCCCAAATTATGAAAGGGGTCATATTGAAGAGAATAATAAATCAAAGCAAAAATCAGCCCAGATGAAGTGGAGGAATTTTCTGGGAATGTGATAGTTTCTTTAAGAGGGACGCAGCAGGTTCTCTAGTTGTTACTCCCTAACGCCATTCATGACTAAAGCTAAAGGTCTCCACTCACAAAAGGCTGCTTTAAGTTTTAATCCCTTGCACAAAAATGTCAACATCTTTATAGGCCTTTAATATTTTATTTCCCTGAACACATGTTGGAATTCCTACATAGATCTTAGGGATGACCAAGTGGCACTAGAGGTGAAGAACCCACCTGCCAATCCTAGAGACGCAAGAGGTGCAAGTTTGATCCCTGGGTGGGGAAGATCCTCTGGAGGAGGGCATGGCAACCCACTCCAGTATTCTTGCCTGGAAAATCCCCAATGGACGGAGGAGCCTGGCGGGCTACAGTCCATGGGGTCACAGAGTCGGACATGACTGTAGTGACTTAGCACGCAGGCACACACAGACATTGATAACAATAAGCATTAAAATTCAAAAGCTCAAAGGAAAGAGGAGGTTATTTCCTGCTCATATACCAGTCTGGGCTGAATGCTGAGGGTTGGGAGAATCTTCTCCATCTGGTCATTCAGGGACCCAAGCCGTGGTATCTCTGTCACCTTCAACTGGCTATTTCTAAGGTTTCTAGAGCCCTTGCTGTTCTAGACTGCACAAGGCAAGAAAAGAGCATGGGGAAAGGTGTTCGAGAAATTGTATGCATTTTATCTGAAGTAATGTTGTTCCTGGGCTTCCCAGGTGGCTCAGTGGTAAAGAATCCACCTGCCAAGGCAGGAAACACAGGTTCTATCCCTGGGTTGGGAAGATCCCCTGGAGGAGGAAATGGCAACCCACTCCACCCACCTCCCTCCAACATTGTCCCAGCACCCGCCCATCACCCTCCCACCACCCTCCCAACACACCGCTGTCCACCTTCCCACCACCCTCCCAGCACAGTCCCAGCACTCTCCCCGCACCCTCCCATCACCCTCGCAGCACCCTTCCAGCATCTTCCCACCATCCACCCACCACCCTCCCACCACTTTCCCAACTCCCTCCCACCACTTTCCCAACTCCCTCCCACCGCCCTCCCACCGCCCTCCCACCATCCTCCCACCTCTCTCCCACCACCCTCCCACCACCCGCCCAACACACTCCCACCTCCGTCCCACCATCCTCCCAGCACCCTCCCACCTCCCGCCCACCATCCTCCCAGCACCCTCCCCCAACCCTCTCACCTCCCTCCTCCCACCCTCCCCCCTCCCTCCCACCACCCACGCCCCTACCCGCCCACCAACCTCCCAGCTCCCTCCCACCACCATTCTTGCCTGGGAAATTCCATGGACAGAGGAGCCTGGCAGGCTACAGTCCATGGAGTTTCAAAAGAATCACATGATTTAGTGACTAAAACAACAATGATGTTCCCATCATAGAAAACATAGTTATAAGGAGGTTGATGCTAAAATGCAAGGAAACCTGGGTGAGGCGGTCTAGTCATGCATTTGTAAAGGGTAGAAAATGCTTAGGAGGAGAATTGGCCATCTCCAAAGATGCTTCCAAGAACATCTTAGCCTCTTTAATCATTTTCTTATATAACTAAAGGAATAAACCCATTTAGAGAACCAAAAAAAAGATGCCAAATGAACATCAATGCATTTCATCTTCATTATATATACTTTTAATATGACTCTCTTTAGAGAGTCACTGAATGCGTAAATATTGTCTTTAATATCTACTTTTTAAAAACTTTACCCAGAGACAAAGTAATGTAATTATGTTTCTTGAGTCTATGTCTTTTCTTCTTAATTCAGTTATCAGGCCTCTGAAAGCAAGATTTCTTCCTCTTTATATGTGTAATAGCAAAGATTGAGGCTTGCAGTAATAATCTCTAAATGTAACTGAATTGTTCAGAGCTTCTTGTTATTTTTCATAAAGAAAATCCGACTTAAGAGCTATTTATACTCTTTCAATGTGCTTATGAACTTAAGTGGCATCTGCTGATATTAGAAGTTACTTCTAGTCTTTATAGGGTAGGATTGCATGATTAGAACATTAATTTTTGCTGACACTCTGTTAATCAAAAACTAAATCACAGTGCAGCAGAACCGATTAAGTCATCAAAAGACACAAAAATGCCTGCAACCTAAAGAGGAGACTATACCATGAAACTGAACAGTTTTCTCTGTAGCTTTGTAATGGGTCCTTTGATCAGATCCAGGGCAGAGATTTCTATTCACTCTGCATGGCAGCACACAGAGACAAAGATAAAGTAAAAGGAGAGGTTTTTCACGCCCACTTAAGCCCGACTTGGCTTCTCTATTGTTTCAGTACCTAATATTTCAGGAGTCTTGGTGGGAATCTCTGGTGGCGAGAATGACTCCAATTTCTCACCGCTGAGATGCTAAACAGGTGCCATCACAGAGGTGCTTGGGTGCGACATCCTAATTTAAAGGAAGAAAAGTCTTATACTGACATATATTGTCTTGTTTTTGTTGAATGGGTGATCCTGATGGAGAAACATACTCAAAATTCTCTATCCATTGCTGTACAGTAAGCAATACAATTAAATAGCAGATTAAAATTTTAACCTAAACTTATTAGTTGAGACCCATTGTCATAGGATGATGTGATAATGTTGTTGTCTTCCTGCCTTAGTATGACTTACTTGATAGAGATTCAGGCATCATAAAGATAAGAAGGAAAATTTTCTGTTCTTAGCTTAGCAGAAATGGAGAGGGGATTTGTCCTTATACACCATATTGTTGATATTCAGAATTTTTTTTTCTTACTGAGAATATGAGTTGCCTAATGGTAGCAGCTGCTGTTGGCCCGGTGGGTAAGCGATGGGGTGGCAGTGGTGCCAGCTCTGATGTGTGAACCCCTGGCAGCTCTTGAGTGGACCGTACCCCAGGCACCCTCGGGGGGTTAATAGCTCAGGCTCTCCAGGATGAGACCATGAAAAGAGAGGATTTGTGCGTGTGTGCGGCCTGTGGGACACACGGAACAGCAGGCCCAGCTGTTCTTAAGATACAAGTACCTGCCGCCATGAACCTCGTGAGCGTTAACAAGGAGGAAGCCACGGAAAGGTTTGCGCATTGCTCTGTGTCGTCAGGGCTCAGAATGGGACTCCATTTAGAGGCTGACACTCACATCACAGGAAAACGACACCAACAATTCCTGAAATCCAGTAAATTACATAACGAATGATAGAATGGATTCCTTACATTAAAATTTATGCCTAACATTTGGTAAGCTTTTTTGTAATGTATCTTTTAGTTTATATTGAGAATAAAAGAGAACATATTTATTTATATACTAATATTAATCTATTTTAGCATGTGTGTGTGTATATGTGTGCTCAGTTCAGTTGTGTCTGACTCTTTGAAGCTCCATTACTCCTCTGCCATTAAACAATTTTTGCTTGTTTTTGTCACCTTCAATATAATCAATTTGCAATATACACTCTTCAGCCTATTTTTAAACTATATTCTAGTATTTTTATTTCTTTTGGAAAGATTTCCCAAATAGGATTTCCTGATTATTTTCTAGTTTGCCACATCCTTGTTGAGACTAGTTATCAACTTGTGTATGTGCTTTTTTTTTTTTTAATTTTGGCAAGCTGGTAAGTGAAACTATCATGCTGTTGCTTTAATTGAAATCTCTGGATTATCTAATGAAGTTACACCTACCTTTGTATGTGTGCTGTGTGCTGTGCTCAGTTGCTAAGTTGTGTCTGACTCTTGCAATCCCATGGACTGTAGCCCACCGGGCTTCTCTGGCCATGGGGTTTTCGAGACAGAAATATTGGAGTGGGTTGCCATTATTATCTATTTAAATAAATTTTGAGATTTGTCTCATCATGAGCTTTTTAAAATTTTTCATTTTATAGTCTTTTTTATATCATGTTATACAAACTTTTTAAAGTATAACATATGCTATTTACTAGTTTAATGTATTCCATACCTATTTTTTCTTTTGCTTTGTTTATGGCATATTTCTCTGTGCAAATGTTTTATAGTGTAATTTGTAGTTAAACTATTTTTCTGCTTTATGATGACTTTATCCTCTGACTGGCTTAGAAACTCCCAGGTCCACAATGCTATAGAAATATTATCCTGAACACATTTTTGCTATTTATTTTAAAAATATTTATATCTAATCTACAATCCACATGAAATTGATTTTTCTATGTTTTTACAAGGTAAAGGGCTATTTTTCTTGCTTCTCTCTGAGCAGCTACTCTGAACCACATCCTGTATTTAATAACTTTTTTGTACCAAATTGAAAATTAAATTTTTCTTACACAATGTCTATGACCTATATTTGGATCCTTTCTTAGACTCTGTCCTGTTCAACTAATCCATCCATTCTTTTTTTTTTTTTTTCTTGTTACCATATCATTTAATACAATCACTCATAACATACTTTAGTATCCTTTAAGTAAATTCTTCCTAGGTTGGGCAGTGGTAAAGAATCTGCCTGCCAATGCAGAAGACACAAGAGATGTGGGTTTAATCCCTGGGTTGTGAAGAACCCCTGGAGAAGTAAATGTCAACATCCAGTATTTGTCCTGAATCAGGTCCCAAAGAGTTGGACATGATTGAGTGCAAATCATATCCTTTAAGTAAGCACTTCTCACTTTTAATTTAAATTATGTTATAGTATTCTGATTAGAATTGTAATAAGTTTAAATGGACATTTAAGTCATTAAATCATGATCGATTTCTCTGTGAAAGACCTCATAATTTATACTCATTCAATAAGATTTGATAGCTGCCTTCATGTATGTCCTGAAATTTTTCTATTTAACTATTCAGGGATATTTTACATGTATTTTCCCGCTTTTATTAAAATGTAATTTCCATTTGAAATGCAAAAAGATTCTTGTTCACATATTAAAACTGTTGATTTCTGTGTATGCTGCTAGTCTTTTGCCACATGAAAAATATCTAGTTCATCATGATAAGTTTGTAGTGAAGTTTTTTCTAAATTTATAATCATAAAATACAGCTAAATTTATTTTGCTAAACATTAATTTTCTTACCTTATTGCACTGGCTAGAACCCCAAAATAATCTTGAAACTCTCTGGTGAGTTTTATTCTTGATTTTAATGAAACTGGAATTAACAAATTATTATTTAGTATGCTGTCTTTTGGAGAACTTTCGTAGTTCTTATAATATTTCATTATGTTCTGACGCTACTCATTTTTAAGTTGGGAATAGCTTGTTTTTCTTTCACTTCTCTTGATGTAAATATATGAAATAATCATTAGTATAGATACTGTTGTTTGTGGGAAGTTTGAATGTTACATGGATAGTACATGTATAGGATACTGAGGAGAAGAAAGCACTCAGATGAGCAGGAATTTATACACAATTTAAACCAAAGCTGTTTTGATTTTATTTCAAGATGATAAATATAAAACAATTTAAGTTCCATAAAGCTTTTATCCTTCTCAGATGGTTTATGAGTTGAGGAACAAAAGTACTGAGCTTGGAGTTACTTAAAACATTAAAAGCCACAATATAATTTAAAATAAATAAAGGTTTATAACCTCATTCCACAAAATAACTGTTAGGTTTTGAATCATTTTATGCTTTATTCTAGCTTCAGCAAGTTTTAGAAGACTCTCTATGATATTGAAGAATGTTGGAGATGTTTATCAAAATTCTTAAATTTTGTTTCAGATTTGCATCAGTTATTCAGAGAAGGCTTTTTTGTATCAAATCTTAAAAGGAATTGAATATTACTGTCTCACTCTTTGTGATAAAATATTCATAAATTTATACGAACATGAATATGTATATGCTTTATAAGTTTTAATACAAACTCAACATTCTTTTAAAACTTTTAGTTTAAAACTAACGTGCCATGGAAGAATTTTCTCAGCAGACTGTCGAATCTCTCCATTAAATAGTTATTTGATACCCAACATTCTGTCTTGTTTCAAAAATCCTTTCTTGAATATTATATCACTAATTTTGAAATGAGGCTTCCCAAGTGGCCCAGTGGTTTAAAAAAAGAAGAAAGATCTGCCTGTTAATGCAGGAGACATGGGTTCTATCACTGGGTCAGGAAGATCCCCTGGAGAAGGGAAGGACAACCATTCCAGTATTATTGTCTGAAGAATTCCATGGACAGAGGAGCTTGGTGGGCTACAGTCCCTGGGGTTGCAAAAGAGTCAGATAGGACTTGGCGATTAAACAACAAAAGAAAAGAATTGTTTACTTAAAATCTTACCCTCCATGTCCTGATAGGCACAGCAGAATCAGTGACTCACAGTCTCTGTCTACATTATTTGATCTCCGCTCCCAAAAATCTTCACACTGATTATTCTGCTTCAGAAATAAAATAGATATAAAATCAGTTCAAAAGCAATGATCAAACCAGTGAAAACAGTGGAAGTTTGTTTTTTTTTTTTTAAGAGAACAATTAAAATGCTGCACTAAATCAACTGAATAATGTAAAGATAATAGAATATTGCTACTCTCATTTGTTACTCTAATTGTTCTACATTTATGGAGTTCTGCCCTGGGTAGCTTTAATAGCAGTTGTTAACCATTGTCATTTATCAGCCACCTTATTACAGTTCAAAATGAAATTGTAATTGAAAACACTGGAACAAGTTAAAATTGACAATAAACTCACAGTCCAATAGGATTTGCTTAATGAACTTGATGCAATAAAATTTTAATTGTTGTCAAGCATTTACGGGATATATTGCTGAAAAGTTTTTAAATTTATAATTAACCCATAACAATTCAGGGGAGTAAATGCAAGAGGCAAAGTGACAATTAAACATATCATTATTCCTAATTTTATGGAAATCTTAATGATTTTTTTTCCCTGCATTCTTCCTCTCTCTTTTTTTTTCTTCTTTTCTGGGTAGGTGATTTGTGTGTGTGTGTGTGGCCTATGAGATATAATTTGTGAGGCAAGAAAAAATCTTGCTTAACCCACATATCGAATTCACTGGCCACAATGTCTGGATATTTATGAGAAAGCGTTAGCGTTATATCTAAATTATTAGATATTAGAGTCAAACGTATAGCTTCTGTTTCTCCACATGTCACATTCATATTTGTCAATACGTTTGGCATCAGTATCTGTATTTATAAAGTTTTTGTTGTTGTTTAGTTGCTGAGTCATGTTTAACTCTTTACGACCCCATGGACTGTAGCCCACCAGGCTCCTCTGTCCATGGGATTCTCCATGCAAGAATACTGGAGTGGGTTGCCGTTTCCTTCTCCAGGGGAATCTTCCTGACCCAGGGATCGAACCCAGGCCTCCTGTATTACAGGCAGGTTCTTTACCACTGAGCCACCAGGGAAGCCCAATAGCAGTAACTATTTATTTGGTTGTTGTGATAATTAGAGTAGATGGTAAACAGAGTGAATATTATTTTATCATTATTACTTAGGTTCAAATATCCCCACTTAAGCAATCTCATTTAATCTTTAAAATAAATTAAAACCAAGTAGGTAATTTAAAGTGATTGTCAAGAAACAGGCTATATAACTGAGTAGAACGTATGTTAGCCAGCTGGTGACCTAGCAGGATTGAAGTATAAGTTGAGAATTTTTTTTTAAAATAAATTCTTTAGAGTAGAAAAAAGGTCTGACCATGCAGAGCACTGCAGAATTATTCCCAGTTAACAGGCAGGAAAGTGAAACTTATAGGCAACCAAAGAGTATACAGTTGCTGAAACTGAAATCAAAATGTCTGAAAAGAAGGTAGATATTGAAAGCTGTTCACTTATTCATTCACTCATTCATTTGTTATTTGACAATGTCCTCCACACACTTCTGAGGATCAGTTCAGTTCAATCACTCAGTAGAGACCGACTATTTGCGACCCCATGAATCACAGCACATTAGGCCTCCCTGTCCATCACCAAATCCTGGAGTTCACTCAAACTCATGTCCATCGAGTTGGTGATGCCATCCAGCCATCTCATCCTCTGTCGTCCCCTTCTCCTCCCACCCCTAATCCCTCCCAGCATCAGAGTCTTTTCCAATCAATCAACTCTTCCCATGAGGTGACCAAAGTACTGGAGTTTCAGCTTCAGCATCAGTCCTTCCAATGAACACCAAGGACTGATCTCCTTTAGAATGGACTGGTTGGATCTCCATGCAGTCCAAGGGACTCTCAAGAGTCTTCTCCAACACCACAGTTAAAAGCATCAATTCTTCGGCACTCAGCCTTCTTCACAGTCCAACTCTCACATCCGTACATGACCACTGGGAAAACTATAGCCTTGACTAGACGGACCTTTGTTGGCAAAGTAATGTCTCTGCTTTTCAATATGCTATCTAGGTTGGTCATAACTTTCCTTCCAAGGAGTAAGCGTCTTTTAATTTCATGGCTGCAATCACCATCTTCAGTGATTTTGAAGCCCCCCAAAAATAAAGTCTGACACTGTTTCCACTGTTTCCCCATCTATTTCCCATGAAGTGATGGGACCAGATGCTATGATCTTCGTTTTCTGAATGTTGAGATTTAAGCCAACTTTTTCACTCTCCTCTTTCACTTTCATCAAGAGGCTCTTTAGTTCCTCTTCACTTTCTGCTGTAAGGGTGGTGTCATCTGCATATCTGAGGTTATTGATGTTTCTCCTGGCAATCTTGATTCCAGCTTGTGCTTCTTCCAGCCCAGTGTTTCTCATGATATACTCTGCATATAAGTTAAATAAGCAGGGTGACAATATACAGCCTTGACGTACTCCTTTTCCTATTTGGAACCAGTCTGTTGTTCCATGTCCAGTTCTAACTGTTGCTTCCTGACCTGCATATAGGTTTCTCAAGAGGCAGGTCAGGTGGTCTGGTATTCCCATCTCTTTCAGAATTTTCCACAGTTTATTGTGATCCACACTGTCAAAGGCTTTGGCATGGTCAATAAAGCAGAAATAGATGTTTTTCTGGAACTCTCTTGCTTTTTCCATGATCCAGCAGATGTTGGCAATTTGATCTTTGGTTCCTGTGCCTTTTCTAAAACCAGCTTGAACATCAGGAAGTTCACGGTTCACATATTGCTGAAGCCTGGCTTGGAGAATTTTGAGCATTACTTTACTAACGTGTGAGATGAGTGCAATTGTGTGGTAGTTTGAGCATTCTTTGGCATTGCCTTTCTTTGGAACTGGAATGAAAGGTGACCTTTTCCAGTCCTGTGGCCACCACTGAGTTTTCCAAATTTGCTGGCATATTGAGTGCAGACTTTCACAGCACCATCTTCCAGGATTTGGAATAGCTCAACTGGAATCCCATCACCTCCACTAGCTTTGTTCTTAGTGATGCTTCTAAGGCCCGCTTGACTTCACATTCCAGGATGTCTGGCTCTAGGTGAGTGATCACACCATCGTGATTATCTTGGTCATGAAGATCTTTTTTGTACAGTTGTTCTGTGTATTCTTGCCACCTCTTCTTAATATCTTCTGCTTCTATTAGGTCCATACCATTCCTGTCCTTTATCGAACCCATCTTTGCATGAAGTGTTCCCTTGGTATCTCTAATTTTCTTGAGGAGATCTCTAGTCTTTCCCATTCTGTTGTTTTCCTCTATTTCTTTGCATTGATCGCTGAGGAAGGCTTTCTTATCTTTCCCTGCTGTTCTTTGGAAGTCTGCATTCAGATGCTTATATCTTTCCTTTTCTCCTTTGCTTTTGGCTTCTTTTCTTTTCACAGCTATTTGTAAGGCCTCCTCAGACAGCCAATTTGCTTTTTTGTATTTCTTTTCCATGGGGATGGTCTTGATCCCTGTCTCCTGTACAATGTCATGAACCTCCGTCCATAGTTCATCAGGCACTCTGTCTATCAGATCTAGTCCCTTAAATCTATTTCTCACTTCCACTGTATAATCATAAGGGATTTGATTTAGGTCATACCTGAATGGTCTAGTGGTTACCCCAATTTCTTCAATTTAAGTCTGAATTTGGCAATAAGGATTTCATGATCTAAGCCATAGTCAGCTCCTGGTCTTGTTTTTGCTGACTATATAGAGCTTCACCATCTTTGGCTGCAAAGAATATAATCAGTCTGGTTTCGGTGTTGACCATCTGGTGATGTCCATGTGTAGAGTCTTCTCTTGTGTTGTTGGAAGAGGGTGTTTGCTATGACCAGTGGGTTCTCTTGGCAAATCTCTATTAGCCTTTGCCCTGCTTCATTCCGTATTCCAAGGCCAAATTTACCTGTTACTCTGGGTGTTTCTTGACTTCCTACTTTTGCATTCCAGTCCCCTATAATGAAAAGGACATCTTTTTGGGGTGTTAGTTCTAAAAGGTCTTCAAAAAAATAAATAAAGAGCTTGAGCTGGTATTCACCCCAGACAGAATTAAGTGATAACTGATCTTAAAAAAATTAGTGGGCATATAAAAAAAAAAAAATAAAAATAAAAGGTCTTGTAGATCTTCATAGAACCGTTCAATTCCAGCTTCTTCAGCATCACTGGTTGGGGCATAGTCTTGGATTACCGTGATATTGAACGGTTTGCCTTGGAAACGAACAGAGATCATTCTGTCATTTTTGAGATTGCATCCGAGTACTGCATTTAGGACTCTTGTTGACCATGATGGCTACTCCATTTCTTCTAAGGGATTCCTGCCCACAGTAGTAGATATAATGGTCATCTGAGTTAAATTCACCCATTCCAGTCCATTTAAATTCACTGATTCCTAGAATGTCAATGTTCACTCTTGCCATCTCCCGTTTGACCACTTCCAATTTGCCTTGATTCATGGACCTGACATTGCAGATTCCTATGCAGTATTGCTCTTTACAGCATCAGACCTTTCTTCTATCACCATTCGCATCCACAACTGGGTATTGCTTTTGCTTTGGCTCCATTGCTTCATTCTTTCTGGGGTTATTTCTCCACTGATTTCCAGTAGCATATTCGGCACCTACCGATCCTGGGAGTTCCTCTTTCAGTATTCTGTCATTTTGCCTTTTCATACTGTTCATGGGGTTCTCAAGGCAAGAATACTGAAGTGGTTTGCCATTCCCTTCTCCAGTGGACCACATTCTGTCAGACCTCTCCACCATGACCCATCCGTCTTGGGTTGGCCCCACACAGCATGGCTTAGTTTCACTGAGTTAGACAATGCTGTGGTCCATGTGATCAGATTGGCTAGTTTTCTGTGATTATGGTTTCAGTGTGTCTGCCTTCTGATGCCGTCTCGCAACACCTACCATCTTACTTGGGTTTTTCTTACCTTGGACGTAAGTATCTCTCCATGGCTGCTCCAGCAAAGCACAGCCACTGCTCCTTAACTTGGACGAGGGGTATCTCCTCACCACCACCCCTCCTGACCTTGATTGAACATGGAGTAGCTCCTCTCAGCCCTCCTGCACCTGTGCAGCCACCGCTCCTTGGACGTGGGGTTGCTCCTCTTGGCTTCCTCCTCTGACCTCGTCGTGTGGGTAGCTCCTCTTCTGAGAATACAAAAACTCAATTTGTCCTTAAAAATGTGGGAAACATGTCTTGTTTGCCTGACTGCAGAAAGGTTAAATAGATAAGTTCTTGGTCAAATATTTATGATTTTATTTCTTAAATACCTTTCCAATTTTCCGTTCTCTAGAAAACAAACTTTACTGGAAGACTGTACTTGATATGCCATCTTGTTTTTTTTTTTTTAATTTACAAAATTATCACCTGAACCATTTTCTTTAAAGTTATTTCAAGAAATGCTTAGTCACCTGCATATAGTAAATGCAATTGATTCTCTTGACAGAGATCCATACATTTTCTTCTTCCATGCCCCTATCCAGATAAAACTGCTAATAGTTTGTTCAACAGAGGACTTTGTTGTCAGCTTGGGAGACTCTACCTCTGATTTTGTTTGCATTTTTATAAACATATAATAGGCAAACAAATACTTTGTAATACATTTTGTACATACATTTGTTGAGTTTGGTGACTTGACTTTCTCCCTTAAATGTATACCTTGGGAAGCTTTCATGTAAATACAGTATATTTTTTAGTGTGACATTTATGTGTATGTGGGAAAGATTGAAGGCAGGAGGAGAAGGGGATGACAGAGGATGAGATGGTTGGGTGGCATCACCAACTCCATGGACATGAGTTTGAGTAAACTCCAGGAGATGGTGAAGGACAGAGAAGCCTGGCGTGCTGCAGTCCATGGGGTCGCACAGAGTTGGACACGAATGAGCCACTGAACAACAATGTATTTACACTTAATACTGTATTACATAGTACATTATGCACTTCCATAAAGGTGGACACTAAGTATTTTTCGCATGCTTGCCCATTCACATCCTTAAACACACATCTTTGAGTACAAGCACAAGCCTTTCTGTAGTATATACTTCAGGAGTAAAATTAATCTTAATGATATTTATATGGTGATTTTGACAGATGCCATATTGTCTCCAAAAGTAGACCAGACCACAACCCCGCCCCCCAAATTATATCATTATGCATTTCACTAGCAATGGATACTCTTAATACATTTTGATATTTTCCAATCCAATATAAAATTATTTTAAGTGATGCTTTCATTTGTGTTTTCTCAATTATTCGTGATGTTAAGTAATTTCTACATTTGCTGATTACTCATTTTATATTTTGTGAAATATTGTACTATTAAAACCTATACTATATTGTTTTCTGTCTTTTTATTTTATATTTAGCCTTTTTTATGTATTCATATATATTTGAAAATCTTTTTCCTGTGTATGCTATCATTTTTATGTGGTTACAGAAAGAGTTCTTCAACTTGAAAACTATGAAAATATTATCCAATAATTTTCATTTTTATCCATTTAAAAGTTTTTCAGGTTAGACTTTTAATCCATCTAGAAATTATATTTTTGGTTGCTGATGAAAGAGAATAAATTATTAGCCAGTTGTCTGAGATGAAATTATTGAATATGTCATTTTATCAGTAAAATAAAAAGACACATTCATCACATATTAAGAATCCTATGGATCCTATGTTGTGTTATATTCATTTATTTACATATTTATGAAAAAACAATGTTTTAAGTAGGAAAGTTTGTGATTGCCTCATAGTTAATACCTCATTTTGTTTTAGTTATTCATGCTCCTTTTATCTTTGCAGTGAATTTTATTTATTTATTTTTAAAATATTTTTATATTATTATTTTTTTTTTTACTTTACAATATTGTATTGGTTTTGCCATACATCAACATGCATCCGCCACGGGTGTACACATGTTCCCCAACCTGAACCCCGCTCCCATGCAGTGAGTTTTAGTATAAGCTGAGTTATTCAGAAACCATTTTTGATTCATTTTTTTTAATGTAGGTTATTTGGAGAGAACCGACTTCTTCACAGTGTAAGTCCTCCCATCTAGAGACCTGTGTGTCTCTCCATTTGTTTCCACTGTCTCTCATGCCTGTCCATTGCATGGAGTACATATTTCCCTCGGGCTTTACCAGTTCTTGCGAGCTGTTTCTCAGGTTCTTCACAGTGGTCTGTGCACTCTCATAGTTCTGTCCCTATTTGTTGGTCCTTTCAGTTCTCTATATTTGCACCTCATTTTATGGTGTTTGTTTGTTCTCAGAAATTGGAAAGATTTTTGGTTGTTTGCTCATCTTTTCATTTTACTCTGTGTAAAAATTGTGATGCTCTACTAAATGAAGTGTCCATAATTTGGATACTTGGTATCAGATATTTCTTTTACTATTGAAAATGTTTATTTGGGCATAGATTTTAAATTTTCCTAAACTGTGTCTTCATGGATGGCTTCATTTTACTTTCATCTGTTTTTTATTCATCTCAATTTTGAATCACATATGGTACCAAAAACACTTTTCGTTTACTTTGGAGCTCCTAAAAATACTGTAGACAATTTATCATTTTCTCAGAAATAAGTATCAATGCATATTTTTAGAAAGAAGCTCCTTAATGCTATTTTCTTTTGGTCTTTTTTGCACTTTGTGGATTCTTTTAGGCATCATCCTTTGCCTTGATTATTTTGAACTACTGAAAATATATTTCAGCCTACACTTTCTCATAAATATTGTGGGTGGTTTTTATTTAGATTACTTCAGTTTTTACAGATGGTACAAGAATTTTATTCCTTAGAGATGAATTGTGAGGATTACATTAAGTGAATTTTTATTGCCAGTTTAAACAATTATTAGTTTCTAGAAGGGGACTAACCTGACTTCATGAGATATTTGTAAAGCAGTTTTCTTTACATGGAAACTTCTTGAGCAGAGGCAAATGTTTCAGTGTTTGATTATGTAATGTCTCTTCTCTATTGAAAGAATAGGCTAAGATTATGAGATTCTATTTTGGTTTCTATTATTGCAGGTTCAGGAAAATGGCTGGTTCTCTTGAGAGGTACCGCTCTTGCAGCAAATGTACTTGTGTGTAAGGATGGATATGAGGCAACAGTTGGAAGATGCAAAGATGGGAACTTCTCTGCCAAGTTTTATCTTTGGTGGAGTTAGCACTCCCCTACAGAGCACATCTGTTGCTGGTTTACAAAGTTAACATGATCACAAACGCGCTTTGTTTATCCTGAAGTCTTGTCTCCATCTGTCACATCTAAAAGAAAGTTGGAATGCTCACCTTTTCAGCAAAGTCATGTCCTTGATTGGATCAAACTCAGATGACAGGACTACTTTATTTAGTGTTACTCCTGCTATTCATTGGCTTAACATTTGTTGTATTTATGCTTACTTTTTTATCCTTGGTAAAGTAACTCAGGAGATTTTCTGATCTACATACAATTGTCTTCAAATGGATTCAGGCTTTATTTCCTAAGATTCACTTTGTCCTCTACTCCTGGCTCTCCAAATAGCAGTTGTTTAAGTTATTTTGCATTACTTTACTTATTTCCACAGCACACACTTAAGTGTACCAGCATTGTTTCTTGACTAACTCTATCTGATCCCATCTGTAATATATTTAGAATATATATGTGTGTGCATGTCTATTCACATATAGAATGAGATTAATACCAGGAGATCATATTAAAAGGACAATAAGTCAAAAGTGAGAAATTGAGTTTCTTTTACATAATGTGTACACAGGAAAATAAAAATGGAAGGAAGAAAGTGTTTGTAAAGACAGATACATGAGTATGTAGGTAGATAGTCTGTTGAAAGTCCTTTGGACTGCAAGGAGATCAAACCAGTCAATCCTAAAGAAAATTAACCCTGAATATTCATTGGAAGGGCTGATGCTGAAGCGCCAATATTTTGGCCACCTGATGTGAACAGTTGACTCATTGGAAAAGACCTTGATGCTGGGAAAGACTAAAGGCAGAAGGAGAAGGGGACGACAGAAGATGAGATGGTTGGATGGCATCACTGACTCAATGGATATGAGTTTGATCAGACCCTGGGAGGTGGTGAAGGACAGGGAAGCCTGACATGCTGGAGTCCATGGGGTCACAGAGTCGAACAGTACTGAGCAACAGGCAGATAGATACATGACAGAGGACTGAACGCAAATGGGCATGAAGGATCTTTTAGAGTGATAGAAATGAATTCATTTTGGTGATGCTGAAGCCATATACAAGCCCCTGTGTCCTTGTCTTTTGAAGTAAAGTACTGCCTCAAGAGTCACTGATCGGGAACTGTGAAGATGTAGAAACAAAGAATACCTGTTGGGCTGGGAACTATAAATCCACCACATAGCTGAATCACTCAACTCCCAGTTCCCTGAAAGATATCGATATATGCCTGACACACATTCCTAAGTTGTCTTTACAAGAAATAGATGCCCCCTTCACTCCAGATGAAAACTGCTGACTACAAGAATATAGATCCTAGCCTGATTGAAACCAGAAGGTTGATGATGTTTAAAAGTTCACCTTGATGCCAACCAATCTAAGAATTGTCCATGAGCAGATCGTGCCCTGCCCCTTGGACACCATAGTACTCCTTATTACCCCCTCCAGGGTGGGTGACACAGTCTTCAGGGCATTCGCTTGCTGTGGCTCCCTTTGGCTGGCAAAGCAATAAAAGCTACTCTTTTCTACTTCACCAAAACTCAGTCTCCTTGTTTCTGTTCTTCACTGGTGAACAAAAGATGAGTTTCTGCAGCAATATTTGCACAGTTCTGTAAGCAGACAAAAAAAAAAGCTTGTTGTTGTTTAGTTGATGTCTTATGACTACATTACCAATTAATTGTCTGTTTGCCTCTAAGAAAACCCTACTTTTTAATATTCCTTATTGTGCAAGTATATTAAAGATAGAGCCTTATCTTCTAAAACAAATCATGTGAATGAAACTTTGTTTTTTTTTCCCCTGTCATTTTAATATACTAGGAGCACAATGGAATTTTCTGTTGTGTTTTCTTACAGTGCAATTTTAGGATAACCTTTGATCATTGGAAGATCCATCAAAAATAGGACGGACGGTAATTGCTCTCTACTCCAACTCATTAAGTCATCAGTTCTGACTAATTGGATTTTTAAAAAATATTTTGCTGATGAACATTACTTTATATTGACAATGATGGAATATTTATGTAATTACTGTTCAATCTAACATGTCACTCATAATTATCTGTAGCATAATCTATTCTTCTCTTGAATAATGTAACACTTGGAAACTAAACTACATGATTCAACTATTAATAAATACTATGATTCAGCATGTTACTTACCCTTGAATCTTTTTGTCCAGTGACAGACAGACAGACACCCTATACAATGCAGCATGCTCTCACAGTGACCTCTATTATAAAATCAAGAGTTTCTGTTCAGAATAAGACTAGCTATGGACTTCCCTGGCGGTTCAGTGGTTGGTACTTCACCTTCCAATGTGGGTTGGGTGGGAATATGGGTTTGATTCCTGGTCAGGGAGCTAGGATGCCACATGCTGGATGGCATGGACAAAAAATCAAAACATAGAAGTACTATTGTAAAAATTCAAAAAGGGTTTTTAAAAAATGACCCACATTAAAACAAATCTTTAATAAAACAAAAAAGAATACTGTTGGTTAATAAAGTTTAGCTTGAACAAATTCCCAAATCCCACTAGGTAAATTTACTGATCATTTGTGGAAGCATGTATAGCAAGCATAAGTATTCTGGTCCAATATAATCAATATGTTAAATTTCCGTTGTACGATGGGCATCATGCAGATAAAGGGCAGAAATCCTGGACATCTGGATTTATCACACATATGCTCAGTGAATTTTATTATCAAAAGTTTATTGACATCTGGGAGAATTTTGCCTAAATAAGGATGAAATGACAAACAGTGCCTACGTCACACTTGGAAAGTTTGTCCTGTCATGATGATTATTAACAGAGGTTTTTAAATGGTTGAAGTGAAAGTCTTAGTCGTTCAGCTGTGTCCAACTCTTTGCCACCCCATGGACTGTAGCCTGCTGGGATCCTCTATCCCTGGGATTCTACAGGCAAGAATACTGGAGTGGGTTGCCATTCCCTTCTCCAGGGGGATCTTCCCAAGCCAAGGATTGAACCTGGATCTCCTGCACTGCAGACAGATTTACTATCTAAGTCACCAGGGAAGTCCCTTCTAATAGTTACTTATACTAAAAAGAGGAAAATCTGAAGTTAATGCAGTTGGACACAGAAATCAAAAAACAATTTAAGTCTCAACAATTAAGTACATACAAATGCTTTATGATTTTGTCAGGGGAAAGTTAGGTAGATTGCTTTTACATTTTAACTTTTTGTATATAAAAAAAATGGAATTTATTAGAAGGGTGCTAAGATGGTTCATGGAATCCAAGTAAGAGCTGACAAACCTAAATAGGGTAAAGGTGAAACCCAAGGTCACACCTCTGACTTTAGAGATGGGAGTCAATGTACCTCCCCTACTGGACAGGTATCTGATGTTGACAGAACATTAACACCTTATGACTTCCAACTCATGACTTCCTGTGGGTCAGCCAGGGACAATAATCTTGAGCTGAAGACCACCCTATAGAAGAAAAGCAGTCTCAAGATTCAAAGAACTTAGCATTGATACATACAATAGATGGATCACTTGAATGATTGATTTTTATTAATATAAATTCTAATATATAGAAAGAAGTGCCTAAATACAAGTAATGTGTGCATAATTTTATATATTTTATTACTAATTAAATATTATTAAAGTAATACCAGTAATCTACCATGCAGGTAAAAGATTTGATTATGGCTAGATTTTTTTTTTTTTTTAATTGGGGTGTTAAGCAGAATAAAAAATAAAGGCCATAGCTTGAATAGACTTTTCTACTAAATACTGAAGGCTATACTGTAAGCTGGTAGCTCAGATGGTAAAGTGTCTGCCTGCAATGAGGAAGACCCAGGTTTGATCCCTGGGTTGGGAAGATCCCCTGGAGAAGGAAATGGCAACCCACTCCAGTACTCTTGCCTGGAAAATTCTATGGACAGAGGAGCCTGGTAGGGTACAACCCATGGGGTCACAAAGAGTCGGACAGGACTGAGTGACTTCACTTTACAGGAAATATTGCCACTTTTTCAATTATACTGAAGGCTACATAACTGAAACAAACTATCTTGGTTTCCCTATGCTGACTCTGACCTTAACCAAAACTTAAGCTTTCTTCATGTCCATGTGACCATCTCACTTTCTAGCCAATCAACTATAGACAAGTAAACAGAACTTAAGTTTCCAGTAACCAAACACAAGACAATGTACTCCCTCATTCATGTTTATAAACTGAGCCGGAACTGCTGAGAACCAAGCCTCTTGACCCCTTTTGGTTTTGAAATCTTTGTTTAGGAACAATTTGTTTCTCACTCAACAGAATATGCATATCAAGCAAAGATCTCTGGATTTTCTTTCGATGGAGGCAGCCCTATCCTAAACTGCTCACATAAGGTTTATATGAATTTCATTTTTAAATTTGTTTCACCAGCTACACATATAACGCTAAACCATATGCATGTCTGCAGCTTTCATGTTTGTTTTTTTCATTATGATGTTTCCTAGGTCCACCAGTATTGGTATATATGACTAAGTTGTTGTGGTTTAGTTGCTCAGTCGTGTCCGACTTTTTTGCAATCCCATGGACTGTAGCCCACCAAGCTCCTCTGTTCATGGGATTTCCCAGACAAGAATACTGAAGAGGGTTGCCATTTCCTTCTCCAGATGTGATTTTCCTAATTGCTTAAAAATGCTCTCTTAAGAGGAGTTGCCCTCTCTTACTGTTTTCTAGACTCTTGGCCACCAGTGGTTAGGGCTGCTGTAATCTCTCTCTGTGTGTCACCTTGTCCCACCCCTAGTGTATATTCTAACCCTTGGTTCACTGCCTGTGCTGCTGACATTAGTGGTAAATGCAAGGAGCTGTATGTAATTCAAATGTAGTGTAATAGTTCTTAATCCATTGATTAACTCCCCAGTGTGAGAAAGTGAAAGTGAAGTCGCTTAGTCGTGTCCAACTCTTTGCGACCCCACAGACTGTAGCCTACAAGGCTCCTCCCTCCATGGGATTCTCCAGGCAAGAGTACTGGAGTGTGTTGCCATTTCCTTCTCCAGGGGATCTTCCCGACCCAGGGATTGAACCCGGGTCTCCTGCATTCCAGGCAGACGCTTTAACCTCTGAGCCACCAGGGAAGCCCAGTGTGAGAGGAGATACTTATTTTCTCAGAGAAAATCCCCTTATTTCAGAGGACTGCCTGGGGAGGGGAGGCGGGTATTTCCCCTGCTGTATTTGGTATTTCTCTTGGTCACAAGTCACAGGTGCTGTGTTGCTCTATATCGTCATCACTTCCCAACGGCCTCTGGGAGGAAGCCCTGTTGATATTAACATTTCACTTCCTTCTTCTGTTGAATATCCCAGGTCCTTCCCTGGTGGCTGAGATGGTAAAGAATCTGCCTGCAGTGCAGAAGATCCAAGTTCAATCCTTGGGTCGGGAAGATCCCTTGGAGAAAGAAATGGCAACCTACCAGTATTCTTGCCTGGAAAATCCCATGGACAGAGGAGCCTGGCGGGCTTGGTGGGTTACAGTCAATGGGGTTGCACTGAGTTGGACACAACTGAGCAACTAACACTTTCATTTTCCTTCACTTTCTCTTAGTAAACATGTAAAATTCTTACATTTAATTAGCTTTTGTTGCAAGCAGACAACCTGTTTCTGAAGAGCTGCAAAAACATTCTGCAAACCAAACCAAACAACAAGAAAAATCAAACAAAAATAAATGGACTCACCTCTCTTAAACCATTTGTTCAATTTGTGTCTGAAAAGGGCTGTGTACTATATAGGCCAAATTACCTGGTTCTAAAACATTCTGATAATTACCTTAATATTGAAATAAATGGTAAATCATTCAAATAAAAATATGTAGTTATGACAGGCACATAGGAACATAATCCATAACTCTGACTCCACTATCCTGGAATCTGGCCCTTGCCCACTTTTGTTGTTTTTGTTTAGTCACTAAGTCATGTCCAACTCTTTGTGACCCCAGGAACTACAGTACATCAGGCTTCCCTGCCCTTCACTATCTCCCGGAGTTTGCTCAAACTCATGTCCACTGAGTCAGTGATGACCCAACCATCTCATCCTCTGTCGTCCCCTTCACCTCCTGCCTTCAATCTTTCCCAGCATCAGGGTCTCTCACAATGAGTCAGCTCTTTGCATCAGGTGGCCATATTACTGAAGTTTCAGTTTCAGAATCAGTCTTTCCAATGAATATTCAGGACTGATTTCCTTTAGGATTGACTGGTTTGATCTCCTTGCTGTCAAAGGGACTCTCAAGAGTCTTCTCCAGCACCACAATTTGAAAAGCATCAGTTCTTTGGCACTCAGCCTTTTTTACTCCTTTCTATTTCTCTTTATTTATTTCTGCACTTCTGAGTTTCCATCTAGAATGATTTCCCTTCTTGACCAAAAATATCCCCACTCTCCCTTCTTTATTGCAGTTCTTCTGGTGGAACATTCTGCAGGTGTTTTCTTCTGAAAATGCTTTTATTTCACTCACAGGTATGTGGTTTTATTTGTTCATTTATTGTTTTTTTTTGTTTTTTTTTTGTTTTTGTCTAACACAGATCCCAGGTAGGCTGGAGTCTCAGAAAAGGAATCATTGTGAATTCTGCTCAGTCCTGTCTGACTCTTTGTGACCCCATGGACTGTAGCCCATCAGGCTCCTCTGTCCATGGGATTTCCCAGGCAAGAATACTGGAATGGGGTGTCATTTCCCCCTCCAGGGGATCTTCCTCACCCAGGAATTGAACTTGAGTCTCCTTTGTCTCCTGAATTGGCAGGTGGATTCTTTACCACTAGCGTCACCTGGGAAGCCCCAGAAAAGGAATGAACTTCTGCAAAGAACCCAGGCAAACTAGTTAAGGCCCAGCATGAGGACATCAATATTCATCCAGCTCAGTCTTAGACCCAAGCCTCACGAGGATGTTGGGAATGTTATATCCACCACGAGGGCTAGCATGTTTCCTGATGCTGTTACGTCACATAGGCGCATCACAGGATGTGCAAACAGAAGCCATTGACGCTAGCCTGGGAGGGACTTGTGGTTAGTCCCACAAAAAAAGATAGAGCTGCTAGCATAGGGTTGCAATCAAGCCTCTACTATGCCACTCTCCTGTTGAGTCCTGACAAGGATGAGAGCACTTTCTCTACCCCACAATCCAAAACCCCAAGTCCAGGGGTTGGGTGATCTTCTAAGACTGCCATATGCTGTGTTAGATGTGTCTTTATCCAGTGTGATAAGGCAATGAGAACCTGCCATCCGTCCTTTCTCTAAATTGTTTCCTGAAGTGTGTGCTGTAGCTCGTGGCATGCATGTGCTACTGGGGCAGTTGCCCTTATCTTTAGGACATTTATTTCCATTGTTGAAGGTTTTATTCTTTCTTTTTTTTTTTTTTCTGGTTACAGAATTCTGAGCCCACAGTCATTTTTTTCTCAGCAATTTAAAGGTATCATTCCATTATTTCTTGACATCCATTGTTTCTTTTGGGATAGGTGCTTAAACATATTTTTGCTTTAATAAAATTAATTGCTTTTTACTCTCTGGCTGTACTTATGATTTTCTTTTAGTTACTTTGTTTCTTTTAAGTAGTTTTCCTGAGATATATTTAATTGAGGTTTTGTTTGTCCTTTTTTCTCTTCTGAGTCTGTGCATTTCATTTTAAATCTCTGTTCTATTTTTTAATAACTTTGGAAAATTGTAACTGTTTGCTCCTCAGTCATTACACTGAATCACTTCTGTCCTGGCTGGTCCCTTTTAGGTAATCTCTTAACCATAAGAGGTTTGGGCTCCTAATATTGGAGAATATTGAGAAGCTCAAGATGGCCCTACATCCAGTTCCTCCTTAAGGTCCCGGGTGTAAAATATCTCCTTCACGTCTCATCTTTCCCACTTCCTTTACTTCTATTCAAAAAGTGGATCCAAAGGCTAGCTTCTCCCTGAGTTTCCTTCATTTTCAGACCATGTACCATTTTAATAGCCTCATGTTTTGTTTTGTTTTGTTTTGTTTTTTTAGCATTCCAGTTGCTCTCATCAGTTGGCTCAGATTAACTAGTTGTCTCAGTGTGGTGTCATACACTCTCTTGGCTTTATGAGTGCATTACTTACATTGCCCATTCTAAGCTAATCTTCTTATATCCATTTAAATTTAACAAACAAGGTATTTGTCACCATGAATGTAGTCTTTCTTCTTCTTCACAAAAGCATGATAAACTAGTCTATATGTTGTACTGTGTGATTGCAATATCTTATTCATAGTAGGCTGTAGAAGTTATTAATCTGTGTTTGATATCTCAATGTTATACATAAGGTCAGTACATTTTCACTTTATTTTTTTATTTTGCATTTTATAAATTGTTCTATTTGTCTTAGATTTTTGAAATTTTTCAATAGGAGGTTCAAGAGTGTGTCATTTCTCATTAATCTTCTCCAAATCTGCAGTTTCAGGTATTTCCTCAGCAAGGGAAATAGACCTCTATGATTTATTTAATTTATTTAATTATTAACAGCCTTCCATCTGTTCTGTTTTCTCCTTCTGGAATTCCCATTTTTCGTATGTTAGGTCTTCTGGATAAATCCTTTAAATCCCTTAACTTTTCCCTGATGGTTTTCTTCTGACTTATTTCTTCCATTTTTTTCTTCCAAGCCACTGATTCCAGTCTCATCCTTGAACTTCTGCTTCATTTACTGACTAAATTATTTATATAGGAAGTCATGTTTCATTCAGGCTCAGGAAATTATTTGGAGCTTATCTTGAATCTCTTTGTTCTGTTAAATTTCTGTTTGTTAATTTCTCTTGTGCTTATTTTGATTGATCAGTGAGTTTTCTCTTCTTTGGATAGATGTCAACTGTTTAGATGTATTTTTATTTACCTATTTTCTTTCACGGGGACATAGGTCCATTTTTTGTAGACACACCCATACCCACACAGACACCCGTTGGGTCACACCAATTCCAGAATATTCCACCTTCCGTTTTTTAGGTCTTTATGATAATAACTGAAACTCTGGGAGATAGTGGAGGACAGGGAAGGTTGCCATGCTGCAGTCCATGGGGTCTCAGAGAATTGGACATGACTTAGTTACTCAACAACAACATGGTAATAACTTCAAAATTATCTTTCATCTCTTGCTTCCAGTAATTGTAACTATATAATATTCAAAATTTACAGTACTGGTCACTTTACAAAAATTATCCACTGATATCTGAGTTGCAGCTTCATATACCTAATGACAAGAAATAACTGCACATTGACGTTATTGGTGAATATGAGAAAGTAGGTGGCACACTGCTCATACTTCAGAAAAACTTCAGGTTGGAAAGCCACTGATGCCAATTAATACTGCCAACATTAAATAATTTCTGTCACTCCTCCCCTCTGCTCTCAGACCTTAATTTAAATTTGACTCAGAATTTACATGGCAAACCTCATCCAATGCAGTTTCTTCGGGATTCTTTTGTGGATCCAGTGAATGTTTCAGTACTTCGTTGACTGTAGGTATTTTTATTTTGACCTACAAGAGTGGTTGGGATAGAGGTAGTTCAGTTCAGTTCAGTTCAGTTGCTCAGTCATGTCTGACTCTTTGCGACCCCATGAATTGCAGCACACTAGGCTTTAGAAAGCATCACTACGAACAGAGCTAGTGGAGGTGATAGAATTCCGGTAGAGCTATTCCAAATCCTGAAAGATGATGCTGTGAAAGTGCTGCACTCAATAGGCCAGCAAATTTGGAAAACTCAGCAGTGGCCACAGGACTGGAAAAGGTCAGTTTTCATTCCAATCCCAAAGAAAGGCAATGCCAAAGAACGCTCAAACTACCGCACAATTGCACTCATCTCACACGCTAGTAAAGTAATGCTCAAAATTCTCCAAGCCAGGCTTCAGCAATATATGAACTGTGAACTTCCTGATGTTCAAGCTGGTTTTAGAAAAGGCAGAGGAACCAGAGATCAAATTGCCAATATCCGCTGGATCATGGAAAAAGCAAGAGAGTTCCAGAAAAACATCTATTTCTGCTTTATTGACTGTGCCAAAGCCTTTGACTGTGTGGATCACAATCAACTGTGGAAAATTCTGAAAGAGATGGGAATACCAGACCACCTGATCTGCCTCTTGAGAAATTTGTATGCAGGTCAGGAAGCAACAGTTAGAACTGGACATGGAACAACAGACTGGTTCCAAATAGGAAAAGGAGTACGTCACGGCTGTATATTGTCACCCTGCTTGTTTAACTTATATGCAGAGTACATCATGAAAAACGCTGGACTGGAAGAAACACAAGCTGCAATCAAGATTGCCAGGAGAAATATCAATAACCTCAGATATGCAGATGACACCACCCTTATGGCAGAAAGTGAAGAGGAACTCAAAAGCCTCTTGATGAAAGTGAAAGTGGAGAGTGAAAAAGTTGGCTTAAAGCTCAACATTCAAAAAATGAGGATCATAAAAAATAATAATAATAAATTAAAAAAAAAAAAAAAAATGAAGATCATGGCATCCGGTCCCATTACTTCATGGGAAATCGATGAGGAAACAGTGGAAACAGTGTCAGACTTTATTTTTCTGGGCTCCAAAATCACTGCAGATGGTGACTGCAGCCATGAAATTAAAAGACGCTTACTCCTTGAAAGGAAAGTTATGATCAACCTAGATAGCATATTCAAAAGCAGAGACATTACTTTACCAACAAAGGTCCATCTAGTCAAGAATATGGTTTTTCCAGTGGTCATGTATGGATGTGAGAGTTGGACTGTGAAGAAGGCTGAGGACCGAAGAATTGATGCTTTTGAACTTTGGTGTTGGAGAAGACTCTTGAGAGTCCCTTGGACTGCAAGGAGATCCAACCAGTCCATTCTGAAGGAGATCAGCCCTGGGATTTCTTCGGAAGGAATGATGCTAAAGCTAAAACTGCAGTACTTTGGCCACCTCATGCGAAGAGTTGACTCATTGGAAAAGACTCTGATGCTGGGAGGGATTGGGGGCAAAAGGAGAAGGGGACGACAGAGGATAAGATGGCTGGATGGCATCACGGACTCGATGGACGTGAGTCTGAGTGAACTCCGGGAGTTGGTGATGGACAGCGAGGCCTGGCCTGCTGTGATTCATGGAGTCGCAAAGAGTCTGACATGACTGAGTGACTGATCTGATCTGAGGCCTTCCTATCCATCACCAACTCCTGGAGTTCACCCAAACTCTTGTGCATGGAGTTGGTGATGCCATTCAGCCATCTCATCCTCTGTCATCCCTTTCTCTTCCTGCCCCCAATCCCTCCCACCATCAGAGTCTTTTCCAATGAGTCAGCTCTTCCCATGAGGTGGCCAAAGTATTGGAGTTTCAGCTTTAGCATCAGTCCTTCCAAAGAACACCCAGGACTGATCTCCTTTAGAATGCACTGGTTGGATCTCCTTGGAGTCCAAGGGACTCTCAAGAGTCTTATCCAAGACCACAGTTCAAAAGCATCAATTCTTTGGTGCTCAGCTTTCTTCACAGTCCAACTCTCACATCCATACATGACCAGTGGAAAAACCATAGCCTTGACCAAATGGACCTTTGTTGGCAAAGTAATGTCTCTGCTTTTGAATATGCTATCTAGGTTGGTCATAACTTTCCTTCCAAGGAGTAAACATCTTTTATTTTTTTTTTATTTTATTTTTATTTTTTAATTTTATTTTATTTAACTTTACAATATTGTATTGGTTTTGCCATATATCAAAATGAATCTGCCACAGGTATACATGTGTTCCCCATCCTGAACCCTCCTCCCTCCTCCCTCCCCATACCATCCCTCTGGGTCGTCCCAGTGTACCAGCCCCAAGCATCCAGTATCGTGCATCGAACCTGGACTGGAGACTCATTTCATATATGATATTATACATATTTCAATGCCATTCTCCCAAATCATCCCACCCTCTCCCTCTCCCACAGAGTCCAAAAGACTGTTCTATACATCAGTGTCTCTTTTCTTTCTAAATTCCATATATATGCGTTAGCCTACTGTATTGGTGTTTTTCTTTCTGGCTTACTTCACTCTGTATAATAGGCTCCAGTTTCATCCACCTCATTAGAACTGATTCAATTGTATTCTTTTTAATGGCTAAGTAATACTCCATTGTGTAAATGTACCACAGTTTTGGCTGCAATCACCATCTGCATTATTTATCTTATACGCAGAGTACATCATGAGAAATGCTGAGCTGGAAGAAACACAAGCTGGAATCAAGAGTGCTGGGAGAAATATCAATAACCTCAGATATGCAGATGACATCACCCTTATGGAAGAAAGTGAAGAGGAACTAAAAAGCCTCTTGATGAAAGTGAAAGAGGAGAGTGAAAAATTTGGCTTAA
Organism: Bos mutus; assembly: GCF_027580195.1. Taxonomy (NCBI): domain Eukaryota; kingdom Metazoa; phylum Chordata; class Mammalia; order Artiodactyla; family Bovidae; genus Bos; species Bos mutus. The sequence goes on along the minus strand of NC_091640.1, from coordinate 9,362,427 downwards.
AGCTCAACCTTCAGAAAACTGAGATCATGGCATCTGGTCCTATCACTTCATGGGAAATAGATGGGGAAACAGTGGAAACAGTGTCAGACTTTGTTTTATAGGCTCCAAAATCACTGCAAATGGTGATTGCAGCCATGAAATTTTGGATACTGCTAAAATAGAAAAGAAATCATGACACATGCAGAGCATGCCCAATGTGCTAGGCATTGCTTTGAGTCTACACATATTGGGTTTAAGTCATTTTAGTCGTGTACAACCTTATGGACTGCAGCTTGTCAGGTTCCTCTGTCCATGGGATTCTCCAGGTAAGAATACTGGAGTGGGTTGCCATACCATTCTCCAGAGGATCTTCCCAACCCAGAAATCAGCCTGAGTTCCTGCATTGCAGATAGATTCTTTATTGACTAATTCAGGCTTAAATTTCCATATCTTTCTCCTTTTATCTGCAGAATCATCAAATCATTCAATGGTACTATTACTCTGAAAGCATATGTGTAATTCAAAATAATCTAATTTAGTTTAAGATATTAAGTACTTAATATATAAGAAGAACTAATTGTCTTGAATAAATAAACCACTCATATATCATGTGCATTGTCTGGTTTTAGAGATAAAAGTTAATCTGTAGAGAAACAAACAAGAGAAAAATATGAGAACCTGGGAAATTAGAGCAAAAAAGAGACTGCTTGGAGCTCAGTGGGAATGACTTTAGGGAAAACAAACACAACTCATACAAAAGGAGAAAATGTGAAAAGATCGCCTGGGAGAGCAGAGCATCATGATAAATGTCAAAGGAAACACATGATATGACATGTGGCGGTCCATGAGGACGTGAGGCAGAGGTATATTTTTAGCTAACGATACACCACATGAAAAAAGAAGGATAACAAGCATTTTAACAAATGAGCTATTTCTAAAATGACACATATTTGTATTTTTCTGTTCTGACTTTTATACTGCAATTGATTTCTGCTAGATTAATATGTATTTTATTAAATAATTACACTAAAGCCTCCATATTGTATTAAAAAAAAAGCAGAGACCTTTGCCAACAAAGGTCCATCTAGTCAAAGCTATGAGTTCTCCAGTATGAATGTGAGAGTTGGACTATAAAGAAAGCTGAGCACTGAAGAATTGATGCCTTTGAACTGTGGTGTTGGAAAAGACTCTTGAGAGTCCCTTGGACTGCAAGAAGATCCAACCAGTCCATCCTAAAGGAGATCAGTCCTGGATGTTCATTAAAAGGACTGATGCTGAAGCGAACAGGCTCATTTGAAAAGACCCTGATGCTGGGAAAGATTGAGGGCAGGAGGAGAAGGGGACAACAGAGGATGAGGTGGTTGGATGGCATCACTGACTCGATGGACATGAGTTTGAGTAAGCTTCAGGAGTTGGTGATGGACAGGGAAGCCTGGCATACTGCAGTCTATGGAGTGGCAAAGAGTTGGACACGACTGAGTGACTGAATTGATGGACTGATTAGATTTATAGCTATTATAATCCTAAAACAGTAAAATTAACATTTTTGTTACATGGGTCCAGTGTTATCTAGTTCACTAAGATTTAAAATGGAGGGCTTCCCTGGTGGCTCAGTAGTAAAGAATCTGCCAACCAACATAAGAGACACAGTTTGATCCCTAATGCAGGAAAATTCTACCTGTCTAGGAGCAAGACTGTGCACCACATCTATTGAGCTTGTGCTCCAGAGCCCAGGAGCTACAGGTACTGAGCCCACATGCTCTAGAGCCCATACTCGGCAACAAGTGAAGCCACTACAGCAAGAACTCAGCACAAACAAAGATAAATAAATTAACAATTATTAAAAAAATTAAAACTGAGAAAGCATTTCAATCATTTTTTTTCCATTTCATTTTCATTAGAGATAATCAAAAGCCCACAAATGAGCATGAGTTTTGTCCTCTAAGTAAGTGACTCTTCCTCTCTATGTGGTAATTGGTAACTGAAATCTCTAGTTTTCCAGTTGTGGGATTACAGCTCATGAGATACTGAAAAGCCTCTGAAACTTTCATCCTTTGCTTTTACTAAAGTGTAAGGAGTACATCATCACAAGCATACCTTTTTATTTGCAATGAGCTCATAAAAATAAAAGAAATTCCAAGGATCTAAAAATAAAGAGGAACAAAACTTAGGGCATTAAAACCTCTGCTATATATGAACATGATTCATAATCTTGGTCAAGTAGAAGTTGTGGGTTTAACATACATATGACATATTTGGTTTGAAGGTAGCACTAGGCTGCTTTGAAAATGTGACCCATTTATTAAAGTTATATGTTTAAAGGGTTAAACACAGGTTAAAGACCTGTGTTATTAGTAAAAGAGAAACTAAAAAAGAAAAAAGATAAACAGCATGTGGTTGTTATGGATTTAATTGTGTCCCCAGAATCCACATGTTCAGGTCTTAATCTCCAATATCTAACTTGCTTTGGAGACATGATTTTTACAGAGGCAGAAAAATTCAAATTAGATCCCTAGCCCTACCATAATGGGTAGCCCCTGATATGGCCAGTGTCTTATAAGAAGAGGAAATTTGGATCCAGGTACTATGCAGGGACTATGTCATGGGGATATGAAGATGGATCTACAAGCCAAGGAAAGAGGCCTGGAACAGATCCCTTCCTCACAGCCTTTCGAAGGAATCAGCTCTACCAACCTTGACATTAGACTTTCTCCATTCAGAACTACTCTTACTTTAAGCCACTTAGCCTGGGTACTTTGTATGGTGGTGGTGGTTGTTCAGTCGTGTCTGACTCTTTGCAACCCCATGGATTATAGCCTGCCAGGCTTCTCTGTCCATGGGATTTTCCAGGCAAGAATACTAGAGTGGGTTGCCATTTCCTTCTCCAGGGGATTTTTCCCAACCCAGGGATTGAACCTGGGTATCCTGCATTGCAGGCAGATTCTTTACCCCTGAGCCACCAGGGAAATCCACTTTGTATGGTAGCCCTGGCAAGCTGAAGCATCCTCTAAGAAAAAGACCTGTCCCTTGAAGAGTTCTGATCATAAGCCTACATTGTATGTAAATCTGACATTCAAGTTTGTGGTCTTGGAAATATTTGAAATATCATCTGAAATATTGACATAAAATGTGGCTACAGTACTGTGATGTTCCATAAAATGAAGTAGGGGATTATAAATGTCTCACTAGACTTCTGGTGTTCCACAGTGGCAGTCTTAACAAAAAAGAGTTCACAGTCTAAAATTACAAACCCCAGAAGGAAACAATCCACTGTAAACAAGGGATAGAAGAAAATACAAACAGTAGAATTAAATCCCCAGAGAATTATTGCTTTTATATAAAAATAAGTTTAAAGTTATTAAAGGAATAACAGTAGGGAGTAAAAATATGATAAATATATACTACAAGAAGTCATGTTTGAAAATAAAACACAATCTGGACATAAAAAGAACCAAAGGAAAAATTAAATTATTTATGAAACTACAGATACATGAGTTTGAGGAAAAAGTTAAAGCACATTTTGGGAGGATTCATCTTGATGCAATGAAATAAGGTTAAAAGATGACATTATAAAAGACAAATTGAAAAAAAAAAATGTAAACAGGTGAGAAATTCCAATACATCTCCACTGGAAACTCTTAAGAGGAAAAAAGAAAATGAGAAAGGTAATATTTTTAAAGGTAGTATTGAGAATATTCCAAAATTTATATAAATTTTCAGATTTAGGAAATACACACAATCTTGAATATGAAAATAATTTAAATCCATAGAACAGGGAAATTTCAGAACATCAAAGAGTAGGTCATAAAAATGACTGTAAAAAAGGATTTTATCAGAATAAATTAAAATTAAAATTAGACATTTTAGGCGCGCCGGCGAGCCCCGAGCTCCCTTTGGCCGCCTCGCTGCGCTCTAGGGCTGCGCCGCCGTCCGCTCGCTCGCCCGCAGCCGCATGGGGCCCAGGCGCCCAGACGGCTGCCTGTGGGGCCCAGCGCGCCGGGGCCTTCATTAGTTCGCCCCGCGTGCGGAGAAGCTGAAGCTCCGGGAAAAATTAAAAAAAAAAAAAAAAAAATTAGACATTTTAACAGGGATAAAAATAGATACAAGGCAGCAGGAAATACCTTTAAAGTGATGTGAGAAAACAATGGTGAACTTTGAATTCTCTACTGATACAAGCTCCTGAAATATCTGACAGTGTTAAAAAGGACATTTTCAGATAGAAACCACTGCTAACAAAACACACTACTGAGAGAAGGACTACTGAGTTATGTATTCAGAATGAGGGAAATCAAAACCAACACAGATCGTGAAATGAAAGGGAAATGGTAGCAAATAAATTGCTGAACATTAAATAAATCTAAAATTCATTGATTGCATAATGCCAGGAAATTAACTGTTAACATAATGTCTAATTTAAATAAGGTGGAACTGAGATACTAGGCAAAAATAGCTCGAGAGTGTAATGAAAGATGGCAGAGAATCATTTGATTTAAAAATCTTTCAGATATTTTGGCTATCTGCTTTCATTTAGGAGGATATTGATTAATATTCAGATGGAAACCAACTATAAGTATTAATTTTTACCATCCTATTAACATTTAATAAGAAAGTTGTTGATGGACTGGGAACATTTATTAAGGTGATATATATCCTTTCAATAAATGTATATCTGTGTTTTTTCCCAAACTGATCTCTCCTCTGTAACCAGCCCCCAGGTCAAGAAACAGAATATTGCTGGCACCACAAAGCCTTACTTATATTCATCCTTTCCCCAAGGAAAACCACTTCTTATATTTCTGAGAGCTTAAGTTGTTTTTGCTGTTGTTGGTGTGTAGTTGCTAAGTCATGTCTGACTCTTTTATGAAACCATGGACTAGCGCTCGTCAACCTCCTCTGTCCATGGAATTCTCCAGACAAGAATCCTGGGGCAGGTTGCTATTTCCTTCTCCAGGGGATCTTTCTGACCCAGGGATTGAACTCTCAACTCCTGTGCTGGCAGGCAGATTCTTTACCACAGAGCTGTCCAGGAAACATGAAGTTAGATTTTCCTATTTTTGTTTCAATAGAATACACTGCATACCTTTTTTGGTCTACCTTGTTCAAAATCATATTTTGAGACATTCCTTCATGTTGTATAGCATTTTAGATTATTTACATCATTTCTGTGCAATGATATTTTGTGTCACTGCATGATAGTTTATCCATTCTTCTGCTGATAGACATTTGTTTAGTGTCTCGTTTGAGAACATTGCAAATCATACTGCTGTGAACAATTTCGTATATTTTTTGTAAGCATATGCACATATTTCTTCCAGATTCCTATCCAGAAATGACATTGCTTGGTAACAGGGTAAGTGTATCAACTTGAGTTGCTGCTGACAAGCAGTTTTTAAAAATATCAATTTATACTCCCACCAGTGATCTGTGAGTGTGGTTGCTCAACAACATTCACTCAGATGCTTGGTATTTTCTTATGCTTTCCTTTCGGTAAATCTGATACCTGTATATCGCCTTGTGGTTTTGATTTTCATTTCCCTGATGGCCAGTGAAGCTGAGGACTTTTAAATATAGTTATTAGACATTTGGGTGTAGTTTTTTTTCCTTTGTGTGTGTGTGTGTGTGTGTGTGTGAAATGCTTGTTCAAATCTATGACCACATGGCAAGACTGTGTTTTTAATTTTTTTAAAAGAAGGTCTCTGTATGTCGTGGAGCCTGGGATAAGTTGGTGGACACGAGCATCACAAATATTTTCTTTAGTGTTGATGATGCTGTCTCTTTTAATGCCTAATAGAAAGAAAGTGCCGAAGAATTGATGCTTTCAAACTGTGATGCTGGAGAAGACTCTTGAGGTTCACTCAGACTGCAAGGAGATCAAACCAGTCAATTCTAAAGGAAATCTACCCTGAATATTCATTGGAGGACTGATGATGAAACTGAATAGTTTGTTCACCTGATGCAAAGAGCTGACTCATTGGAAAAGACCCTGATGCTGGGAAAGATTGAAGGCAGGAGGAGAATGGGGCAACAGAGGATGAGATGGCTGGATGGCATCACCAACTCAATGGACATGAGTCTGAGTAAACTCCGGGAGATGGTGAAGGACAAGGAAGCCTGGCGTGCTGCAGTCCATGGTGTCACAAACAGTTGGATAAGACTGAGTGACAGAACAACAACAAAAATGACACCAAAGCTTGTAGTTAAAAAAAAAAAAAAATCATCCATTTAGCCAGGTGGTCCATCTGGTCTGAGGCAGGCTCCCGTGGTCTTGGTTGAGCCCACGTGTGTGTCAGTCATAAGAACTGGGTTTACTGACCGCTGGGTCTGTGACCTCTGTTTTTCTTCACATGGCCTGTCAATTTCCAGTCGACTAGCTTCCACTGCTTCCATGGCAACCACAGGGTCCACGTGCAGTGAGAAAGGGTGAGTCCTGGTGTTCAGGAGTGGCTCTTCGGGTCTCTCTTGCTTCAAGTTTTCTAACTTCCTGTTTGGTCAAATGAAATCATGTAAGCAAGTCCAATTTAAGGCGAGGGAAAACAATCGATGAAAGATTCTGCAGTCACATTGAAGGGATAAGGTTGCAGAGAGAGAAATAATAGATCCCACTTTTACAAGCTACCAGTGCTTCTGGGTGCAGATAATTACATTCTGTGCTGTGCTTATCACTCGGTTGTGTCTGACTCTTTGCAAACCCATGGACTGTAGCCCACCAGGCTCCTCTGCCCATGGGATTCTCCTGGCAATAATACTGGAGTGGGTTGCTATGCCCTCCTCCAGGGGATCTTCCCAACCCAGGGATCGAACTGAGGTCTCCCACATTGCAGGCGGATGCTTTACCGTCTAAGCCACTAGGCTCATGCAAAATATACTCACCTTTATCTATGATCCCCAAATTCTCATCAAATTCTAGCATATGGCTCAATGTTCAGAATTTCACAATCTGGATTAAATTTGACAGTCTCCTCAGATATGTCTGCTATTGATCTAAGGAATATAAACTATTAAACAAGTTACCTGACCCCATCACACCCACCATGCAATGGTACTAAAGCAACACAGATGACTGTAATATATACTTCCATTCCTAAATGGGAGAAATAGGAAGCACTTAACAGTCTACAGTTCCATGGGAGTGCTGAAATTCCACAAGGTAAAAGTTGGCAAGACCCGTATCTCTGAGGTTAGGAAACATTTCTTGGTTAAACCCTGCTTCTAAGTTTAGGAAGTAGGAGCAGGATATAATAAAAATAAGAGCCTAACCAAGAAATAATAATAATAATAATTTCAACGGAGAAAATAAGCAGGCATATGTTTGCAAATGACTTCTTCTGCTTGTTTTAAGTATCCAGAGATTTGGAGGCTTGGAGGTCTTTTTCAAATTTGATAAATCTTCCTTCTTGGTCCAAATTGGTGGCACATTTCCTATACAAGTCTTTTAAAATTACAGGGGAAAAAAAAGTGAAAAGTGAAAGTGTTAGTCGCTCAGTCGTGTCCTTCTCTTTGTGACATGCATGAACTGTAGCCCACAAGGCTCTTCTGTCCATAAAAGTCTCTAGGCAAGAGTACTGGAATGGGTAGCCATTCCCTTCTCCAATTAATTTCCCAAACCAGCAGACCAACCTGGGTCTCCCACATTGCTGGCAGATTCTTTACCGTCTAAACCACCAGGGAAGCCCTGGGGAAGAAAGTGTAGATATAAAGTAGATATAATTTTTGTTTTTTCTCTTTCTAAGTACAACTAAAAACCCTGGGCATTGTATATAAGATAAAACTTTGAAAGGTGGGGAGAAAGCAAAGTGTCTATGGACACAAGGACTCCAAAGTAATGAGGTAGTGATTTCGCCAGATTTTCTTTTAGTCTTATATAATCTGAACAAGGAGCAAAATAAGGCAGCAATTGTGAAATATCAGAAGGTTCAGACTCAAAATTCTCCCCAAAGGCCTCTCTTTCTCACCAAAGAACCAGGAAACAGGCAGCCTAGCAGATGGTAAACTTTTAATACATAAGCAGTGTGGTTAAGCAATCCTCTGAAGACAAAACCATGACGTGTTCACTTGAGCAAATACCGAGGGACCACCAGATCCCTATCCTCCCCAGACGGGAACCATCTGTGGGAAAACTCGAATCAAAGTGGTGTCTGAAAAGGCCAAATAGGGAGGCCAAGTTCATGGGCAGTTCTGTGTTATTATTATTCAACCTACATCTTAACAATGAAAGTGAAGAAAGTGTTAGTCTCTCAGTCATGTCCTACTCTTTGTGACCCCATGGACTGGAGCCTGCCAGGCTCCTCTGTCCATGGAATTCTCTGGGCAAGAATACTGGAGTGGGGTGCCATTCCCTTCTTCAGGGGATCTTCCCAACCCAGGGACTGAGCCCAGGTCTCCAGTATTTAAGGCAGAATTCTTTACTGTCTGAGTGACCAGGGAAGCCCAATAGTCACTGTTTGATAAAGAATTAGTCTTCATCAATATTCATCACGAACAGTATTATGCTAGGTCTTTCTTGTCACCTTCTTAGAAGTTTTTTCAGTAGTATATTTCTGCTTTTTAAATTTATTAATTGTATTCTCTTCCATTTTATGGAATTGTTTTATTCATGTCATTTATTTTTATCTTGAAGGTTGCATGTAACGGATCTTTTTTTTAACTTTCTGTAATGAATCCCATGGACAGAGGAGCCTGGTAGGCTGCAGTCCATGGGGTGGCTAGGAGTCGGACACGACTGAGCGACTTCACTTTCGCTTTTCACTTTCATGCATTGGAGAAGGAAATGGCAACCCACTCCAGTGTTCTTGCCTGGAGAATCCCAGGGACGGGGGAGCTTGGTGGGCTGCCGTCTATGGTGTCACATAGAATCGGACACGACTGAAGCGACTTAGCAGCAGCAATGGTTTACCAAGAATAATCCAACTTTTCTCTCTATTTTAAGGATCACATGAAATTCTATTTGTGTATACACATATGCAAGGCTTTCCCCATGGCTCAGTGGGTAAAGAATTTGCCTGTTATGCAGGATATGCAGGAGATGAGGTTTTGATTCCTGGGTGGGGAAGATCCCCCAGACAAGGAAATGAAAACCCACACCAGTATTCTTGCCTGGAAGACTCCATGGACAGAGGAACCTGGTGGGCTACAGTCCATGGGGTCACAAAGAGTAGTAGACAATGGAGCGCACACACACACATATATATACATATACACATATGCACACATCATGCAATCACAGACAAATGTAGAGGGTATGGTATGTGTTTTGCATCTTTGCGTGTATATTCAGCATATGTAAGAGTAGGAGGTAAGAGGAAACATCATAAGATTGAGAAATAGAAATTCAGATTAATCATATTTGTTGGTTATAAATACGACTGATACTACTTGCATAAAAATATTTCTTTCATGGGGGAAGGCATCAGTTGTTAGTACCTTTGAACACCAATAGCAATGTATATCCTAATAAATATGCATAAGACATGCATGATTGATATCAGTGGTTCACAAATACAGAAGATTATCTATATGCAGATTTGGGAGATAATATGAAATTCTTATATTAATACATTTTACCTTCCAAAGCAAATTCTTGATAAACATCAGGAATCTATAAAAGCATTTTTCATATTATTTTATTTTCCAAGATTCCGTGTAACTTAATCCAGGACTTTTTTCATAGTAATTATATTTAGACTTCTCAACTAGCAGGAGATTATAATTTGTATAAATAAAATGATGGTAATATTTTAAATAAAATTAAGAAAATATGATTTTACAAAGCATAAATATGTATGCACTTTATATAAATAATGTATATCAATATACTTAGAGAAAATAGTGCTCTAAATGGATTATGGAAAGTAAATGCTTTATTAGGCTTCCCTGGTGGCTCAGACAGTAAAGAATCTGCCTGCAATGAGAGAGACATGGATTCCATCATCCCTGGGTTGGGAAGATCCCCTGGAGAAGAAAATGGAAGATGTTTTATTACACAATAAAATTATGAACATGTAAGCATAATTAATACCCTAAGAGTGCAACCTTGAAGAAAATATTGCAGAACAAGATTACCTAGACAATATAGGCCATGATAACCTTATGCTTTCTCCTTGCTATTTTTCAATGTTTCTAAAAGGTCAATTTTTCAAGGTCTCTGTGAGATTTCATGAAATTTGATGTTTCACAGATTCAATAGCATTTCTTTTCATTGAGTATAGCTGTGTGAAATCTAAATTGTCCTTAGGTATTTGTCTTCGAATGAAGTTATTGCAAGAACTTTTCTCTTTTTGACATCTCTCTACTTGACAGAAAAATCCACTCTACAGAAGTAATGGAGAAAAGTATTGCTTCAAGAAAAATAATTAGAAGCCATGGTTTAAATATTAAACACCAGATTTGAATTTAAAAAAGAAGTCTGAAGTTGACCTTTAAATTATGGTTCAAAGTCTTTTGTTATAACTAAAACACAGACAAAGTAGTTATTTTCTCACTAATTTAAGTAAAATTTTAATGTGCTGACATTTTTATTTAATAAAAGGAGTTGGAGATCTTTAAAGAATATAAGAAGGTTCTTGAATATTTAGTTTGAGGTGTTTTTTTTTTTTTTTTTTTGGTCAGACCTATAAAGGGAAAGTGTTAGCTGCTCAGTTGTGTCCAGCTCTTTGCAGACTCCATGAACTGTGGTCTGCCAGACTCCTCTGTCCGTGGGATTCTCCAGGCAAGAATACTGAAGTGGGTAGCTATTCCCTTTGCTAGGAGATCTTCCCAACCCAGAGATTGAATTTGGGTCTCCTTCATTGCAGGCAGATCCTTTAACATTGGAACCATCAGGAAGCCTTTACAGAGAATAGCTTAGAGAGAATAGCTTAGAGAGAATAGCTTAGTGAGAATAGCTCTGCAATCTACATTTATTCATAATATTCATCTCATCAGATGTAAACCTCTAATTTATCACAGCTCCTTTTGGAGTTGAAATTATATATTAGTTTTAGAGTGAAAACAGTAATAGGCAAAGCATAACTTAAATGATTACATGATAAACTCAGATAATTTACATAAATAATATTGCCAATTAAACCAAAATTGTTTAAAAAAATCACTATACCTATAGCTTGATTCCATGTTCTTTCAGAAAATGCCAAAAAATGGTTTTTCATCAAAATCATATTTAGATTCATATAAGTTCTTACATGAGGAGTTTAGTCACTCTCTTGAAACTGATGGACAAAAAGTAATTTATAACATTTTTTCTGTTGTTTTCTAGAGCATCTTTGCTGTTAGTGCTGAGGACTGCTGCATAGAAATCAGCTCCCTTTTTAGCAGATCATTTCCCAACTCTGTGCTGTAGAGCAAGCATCTGATTATTACATCACTTGAACATGGTATATATCCTGTTGTATTGTCTTTACTTCCCCCTTGAAATCAGAGTTGAGTCCTGGAAAGAAAGGGACAGTGCATATGGCAAAGAGTAACTTTTTTTCTCCTTTTTTTGAAATGTCCTTCAAAACAGTACTCTTTAAAGTGCTGTGGGAAATGCTAGCAAATCTGTTCCAACTTCTTTGCAGCAGAGGACATAGGACAGTGATGAGCAGCCTTCTCTCCTTTGGTACTGTGCCTTGGAGTACTGGTGGAGAGGGCGTTTCAGGGTCACTGCCCCCCACGCCCCCCAGTGAACCCCCCTCCAGCCTCACCCTGACCGGGCATCCCCTCACAGCACCAGCTCATGCCAGTGTGACCTTCATCTCTGACCTCACTGCCCCGGCTTCACCGTATTAATCACAACGCTTCTTTCACAGAGATTCTTACGAAGCTTCCGTTACTCCTTACAACAACACCCTCCTGATGCGTGTGTGTGTGTGTGTGTGTGTGTGTGTGTGTGTGTGTGTGGAGAGGGGAGATGGTGTTCATGACCCAGAGACCGAGAAACAAATACTGAACTAAATCTGCAGCCTAGGGTAACTCTTCATACTCTATTTAATATACAAGTGCCAAAAACTCATTCATCTTATTCGTTGACAAAAACAATTTTATTTTTTAATGTGGAAATTGGTTTTGATATTTTGGGGGGAGGATTTTTAAATGTTCTTTTTTATTGTGGTAAGAGTTGCAAATATGACATATACTGTTTTGTCCATATGTAACTGGACAGTTCAGTGGCACTAAGTATATTCACATTGTAATGCAAATCTCACCATCATCCATCTTCTGAATTTTTCACCTTCCTAAACTGAGACTCTGTTCCCATTAAATACTAATTCCCCAAGACCCCTCCTCGCCTCCCCATTCCCCAGCCCTTGGCATCTACCAATGTACTCTCTGACTCTATGAATTTGACACATTTTTTAAAAATAGACTTTCCACATTATGCAACTCTATTTTTTTTCTGATCCTTCTGCTTTTTCATTCTTCAGCTTCTATTAAATGAACCATCAATGCCTTCTATAATATAACTGTGTTCCCCCTGCATGCATCTGTCTTTGGTTTGTTTAGTCGCCAAGTCCTGCCCGACTCTTTGTAACCCCATGGATGACCCCACGGACTGTAGCCCACCAGGCTCCTCTGGCCATGGGATTCTCCAAGCAAGAATACTTGAGCGGGTTGCCACGCCCTCCTCCGGGGGATTTTCCCCACCCAGGTATCGAAACTGCATCTCTTATATCTCCTGCATTGGCAAGCAGGTTCTTTACCACTAAAGCCACCCAGGAAGCCCCCTTATGATGTTTAGCCATGTCTAAGTGGCATGTCCATCAAGAACAGTGGTATTATTTTCTAATTGAGGTCGTGGCTTGATAAGGAATGTGGTAGAAAACATGTTAAGAATCGCCTGTGGAATTTCTGGAGTCAAATGTGAAACTAGTAAAAATGAGTGTCAGGCATTTTTTGTGAGATTCAGCTTGAACCCATCACCTCGGATTATCCCAAATACTCAAAGGAGTACAAATGGCTTTATTAGAAGAACAGAGAGATTCAGGGATCCCTATAGTGACTCTCATTAAATGCATTGAAACACCACCTGCTAAAAGTACTATTTCTCTTTTGAGAACAGTTCTTAAAATGAAACTCTTCTATTATAATTTTTCCTCTTCTCTAAAAAAATGCACTTGCTATCTACCTGCAGAATATGATTCGTGTTGCTCACCAAGAGCATGACCCTTTCAAGCGATTCACATGTTTCCATGAAGGTCTCATGTAGTTGCCTATCTAACCAACCATTTATTTTTACTGAAGGCAGAGTTCCCATTACCACTGGCATTTGACTTCATTACCATTAGACTCAAGAGTTTTCCTGCACATGTGAGAACCTTGGAAATCATGTCTACACATAAAATATTGTTTCCTTTGTTTTCTTCTGCCTTTTGCATTTCATTAAGCATGACTATAATTACATAACTTGTAGTATGTACCCCACATGGAAGTTGTCTCCTTTATCTTTTTCTATGTTTCAATATTCTTTCTTTCCATTCTTACTTTTGTAATTACATGGCTTAAAATCCCCAACACCAGGGTTCCAGAAAGCTGTGGACTGATTACTCTTACTTGAAAAAGTGAAATCATTTTCCATCTCCTTAGGTGAATATAAATCAAATGCCGCTCTGGTTTTAAAGCTCTCTTGACTTTTTTCTTTCTCCCTTTTTTATGGCTCCCTTGTTGGAGGTCACCTTTTGAAATCAGAGGTTTCTTTTTTTGGAAATTCATTCTTTATCATTCAGATACTGACACAATTTCACTCTTTTAATCTTTCTATCTGAATTCATCCTTATCAAATATTTCTCTGAGTAACATTATGATTCTTTACAGTAATTTTCAAACCTGAATGTACATCAGAATCACGTAGGAATTTTTAGAAATATAGATTCCTGGATGATACCCTAGGCTTGGATTAAGATATATTAAAAAAAAAAAAAAAACATGCATGTGACAACAAAGGAGGCAGTCTTTCACAGTTCTAGGAACTTGAATTCAGGAATTAAACCTGGAGAAAAAAGTTGGTTTTCCGAGTATTATTGATTTGGAAAGAAACATAAAATAAGATGCACTATTCAATAACCATCACTAGTGAAAACTATCGTATTTAGAATAATGCCCTTGCTCATTCCCCCAGCCTCTGCTGGGACAACAACATTGCCAGGCTGATAACTGGCATCCCTCACATTCAGCCCTGCCCTTGGTATATGAACCCTGCAGGCTCCAGGAAAGTGAGAACCGTCTCTGGGAACTTGCTCATTTTTCCCGTCTCTGGGAACTTCCTCATTTTTCATTCTGCCCTTGACTTGGGAGAGCTCATCTGACGCCTGGTAAACCTCTCTGTTGAACCACTGTTAGCATCTACATTCTAGTCCTGACATTGAGATTTTATGTTCCTTCCAATTTTCAGTTCATTCTCTTGAAAACTTACATTAAATAATAAAAACCCCACTGCCTGAATTTAATCTGCAAAGGGTTATTTCAAACCCATGTGCTCCAGTTTGAAAATTTTCAGGTTCAACTTTGGTCTGCATCCCGAGTTTCTTGTCTAACATATATCTTCGATTTAGCCATGGCACTTTCTATCCTCAGTCCTTATCTCTAATAATAACTGCTAGCAGTTACTACATTTTTGTCTGTAAAAATGACCTGTCTGCCCAGGCTTAGAAAAGTATGCCTTGAGTGCCCATCATCATTTGTAGTGTTTATTTGAGATACCAAGTGTTTTGAATTGGACCACAATGAACACTGCCTGAATTACTTTTAGTTTAGGTGAATGCTCAGGCATTCTTCCTTAATCACTGGGGAAATCTTCTGTTGTGAGATAATCTTGGGCAAGAAATCCTGCCCTTGGCCAGAGGTGAGGGTAATGCGATCTCTCACCAGTTTCCCATGAAAATAAACTATGATGCATCACTGAAAACTATGAATAAATTAAGTATTGTTCAGTCACTAAGTTGTGGTCCAAATCTTTGTGATCCCGTGGACTATAGCACACCAGGCTCCTCTGTCCTTTACTATCTCCTGGGGTTGCTTAAATTCGTGTTCATTGAGTCAGTGATGCTATCTAACCACCTCATCTTCTGCCGTCCCCTTCCTCTCCTGCCCTCAATCTTTTCCAACATCAGGGTCTTTTCCAATGAGTCGGCTCTTCCCAAAAGAGGTGGCCAAAGTATTGGAGCTTCAACATCAGCACCAGTCCTTCCAATGAATATTCCGCGTGAATTTCCTTAATGCAATACATATTATTGGCTTTGTGTGCTGTCATAACCTTACAAATATCTCACCCCTGCTGCTGCTGTTAAGTCGCTTCAGCTGTGTCTGACTCTGTGTGACCCCATAGATGGCAGCCCACCAGGCTCCTCTGTCCATGGAATTCTCTAGGCAAGAATACTGGAGTGGGTTGTCATTTCCTTCTCCTATCTCATCCCTATGTGCTCCCAATTGAGTAGTTATTTAAATCTAGATTATGAAATGACATGTCTGATGCTTTGCAACCCCATGGACAGTAGCCCACCAGGCTCCTCTGTCCATGGGATTTTCCAGGCAAGAATATTAGAATGGGTAACCATCTTCCCAACCCAAGGATCAAACCCAGATCCTTTGCATTGCAGGCAGATTCTTTACCGTCTGAGCCACCGTCGGATTAAGAAATGAATTAGGGGGTGCAAACTGAGTGATCAGATCAGTAGTAACACAGAGGAATCACATATCCAAACACACATCCAGGAGACAGAAAAGTATAATCCCCAAACTTTTTAGTTACAGATGTAAATGGCAACAATTTGTTGCCTCTTGAAATTACTCACAATGCTTTTGCTTAGTGGTCTTGTACACATCCTCATTTTTAATGGGCAAAGTTTGCAGCAATTACACACTGTGATAATGTAGGGTTTGAGCTGTGAATAGCCTTTTAAGGGGTTGTATGACTGCACAGCTAATGACTTCAGTATCTTGATTGCAGTGTACTTTGCATGCACATGTTCAGTTTTTATCTGGAATTTAAAAGAACTCTGAGTTTAAGCAATTATATCCCTCATAAAGGAATTTTAAATGCTTTTTGGGGGGTAAATCTGTGAACGCAAATTGGCTTGCTGCTCAGCAACAAAGATTTAATACTTAATGAAATAACAGATGGCGGGCAATCATTTCAAAGGAGAAGGTCATGACTAACAGCATAAAGATACTTGATTGCATGGATCTGAGCCTTTGATACTGCCATGATGAGCACCAATCACCCTGGAATCTTCATAAAATATATTTCCTGCTCAGGTTCTGTGTTGTGTTATAAAGCTAATGGGAACTGCACAAGTAAACAGAACTTATATGGGAGTAAAACACTTTTAAAACTATGCCCCAGAGATACAGTAAACTATAGAGCAAGGATGTATGTAACATTAGATGAGCAAGATTTGCTTGAATCTTGAATAAAGGTCAAAGTTTGAGGGCTTCTCTGGTGGTTCAGATGGTAAAGAATCTGCCTGCAACTCGGGAGACCTGGGTTCAATCCCTGGGACAGGAAGATCCCCTGAAGAAGGAAATGGCTACCCACTCCAGTATTCTTGCCTGGAGAATCCCATGGACAGAGGAGCCTGGTGGGGTACAGTCCATGGGGTCACAAAGAGTTGGACATGACCGAGCAACTTTCACTTCACTTTGAGTGCTAGGGTCACTGTTCTTAGGTAAGGATTTCCTGGTCCCAATGTGAGATGGTAGTCCTTGTTATAAGACAGAGAGGAATATGTGTGAAGGACGACACTTCTGTTCACTGCCTCTGAGAATCCATACTCTATGCTCTCTAAGCTGGCCTCTTAGCTAAGAAGAAGCACGAAGGCTGGGATTGGGCTGTCATTTCGCAGTGTCTTGAATGCAGTGCTACAGGAGCTCTGCTGTGGTTCCAGCCAGTGCTCTTGAATGCATGTAAGTGCAGCAAGTGTATAACTTCACCAGACATCCTTTCTGTATCCAAGTAAATGCAAAAAGGGTGGATCAAACAATCATGTATCACTGAACTGCAGAAGCTAAGTCTCACCTAAAGGCAGTAAACTAATTTAAAAGATCTAGGACCTTAAAAATTAGAATCAGATACTAAAATTACAGAACACCAGGGGAACAAGAGAAATCTGGGAATACTAACCCGAGCTCCAAAGCAACACATTTATCGTCATGAAAGGGCTGTGTTCTATCGGAGATGGAAGAGAAATGATTCTTTAAGCACCCTGGCTGATTTTATCAATTATTTTCTTGAAGTCATAGGATGAAAAGTTGGTACCATTTTGATTTAAGAGCAAAGCTGGAAATAATTTCTTACATTCAATATGTCCAAAAAGTTACTCAAAATTAAACTGGCAGCCAATTGACTCAGTTTGAAGAGACACATATTGCCAAGGAAGCTCAGGACCAGGGACATAGGAAACAAGACATTTAACCATTATGGCCTTGTCTGAGCCCAAGTGTTCGACCTAACACAAACTACAATACGAAGAAGATAATGGACAAAAGTCTAAATATTGCCATTTAAGTCTCTGTCAAAGGCAGCTAATTAAAAATATTTTATTGAAAAGGGACCTTTCAAGCTACTCAGCTCCAGAAATTCTTAGGACTTATTCTTCATCTTAGTATTTTTAGACACTAGTGACCTTCCTTTCGATATTCTGCTTTTCCCATCTATTGCTCTGTACCCAGTATTATGTTACAGAGTGGATCTTCTGTTCCTTTCATTGAGCAGCTTGATGTTAAAAATTTACTGAGCTTCCCTGGTGGCTCAGATGGTAAAGATCTGCCTGCCAAGCAGGAGACCCAGGTTTGATCCCTGGGTTGGGAAGATCCCCTGGAGAAAGGAATTACAACCCACTCCAAGATTCTTGCCTGGAGAATTCCATGGACAGAGGAGCCTGGTAGGCTAGAGTCCATGGGGTCACAAAGAGGTTGGACATGACTGAGCGGCTAACACACATACATATAAAGACTTAGGCTAAAAAGCTAATTATTCTTTGAAGATTAAAATAGTTTAAAATCTTATAGAAGACCATTTCATTTCATTCCTCAGTGGCTAAAGCTGAGGAAAGTCTTGCCTACCAAGTGTTGTTCAAATGTGTTCCATTTTGTCAATTCATAATGTCAGATCAGATCAGATCAGATCAGTCGATCAGTCGTATCTGACTCTTTTCGACCCCATGAATCGCAGCATGCCAGGCCTCCCTGTCCATCACCAACTCCCGGAGTTCACTCAGACTCACGTCCATCGAGTCAGCAATGCCATCCAGCCATCTCATCCTCTGTCGTCCCCTTCTCCTCCTGCCCCCAATCCCTCCCAGCATCAGAGTCTTTTCCAATGAGTCAACTCTTCTCATGAGGTGGCCAAAGTACTGGAGTTTCAGCTTGAGCATCATTCCTTCCAAAGAAATCCCAGGGCTGATCTCCTTCAGAATGGACTGGTTGGATCTCCTTGCAGTCCAAGGAACTCTCAAGAGTCTTCTCCAACACCAAAGTTCAAAAGCATCAATTCTTCAGTGCTCAGCCCTCTTCACAGTCCAACTCTCACATCCATACATGACCACAGGAAAAACCATAGCCTTGACTAGATGAACCTTTGTTGGCAAAGTAATGTCTCTGCTTTTGAATATGCTATCTAGGTTGGTCACAACTTTCCTTCCAAGGAGTAAGCGTCTTTTAATTTCATGGCTGCAGTCACCATCTGTAGTGATTTTGGAGCCCAGAAAAATAAAGTCTGACACTGTTTCCACTGTTTCCCCATCTATTTCCCATGAAGTGGTGGGACCGGATGCCATGATCTTCGTTTTCTGAATGTTGAGGTTTAAGCCAAGTTTTTCACTCTCCACTTTCACTTTCATCAAGAGGCTTTTGAGTTCCTCTTCACTTTCTGCCATAAGGGTGGTGTCATCTGCATTTCTGAGGTTATTGATATTTCTCCCAGCAATCTTGATTCCAGCTTGTGTTTCTTCCAGCCCAGCATTTCTCATGATGTACTCTGCATAGAAGTTAAATAAGCAGGGTGACAATATACAGCCTTGACATACTCCTTTTCCTATTTGGAACCAGTCTGTTGTTCCATGTCCAGTTCTAACTGTTGCTTCCTGACCTGCATACAGATTTCTCAAGAGGCAGATCAGGTGGTCTGGTATTCCCATCTCTTTCAGAATTTTCCACAGTTTATTGTGATCCATACAGTCAAAGGCTTTGGCATAGTCAATAAAGCAGAAATAGATGTTTTTCTGGAACTCTCTTGCTTTTTCCATGATCCAGCGGATGTTGACAATTTGATCTCTGGTTCCTCTGCCTTTTCTAAAACCAGCTTGAACATCAGGAAGTTCACAGTTCACATATTGCTGAAGCCTGGCTTGGAGAATTTTGAGCATTACTTTACTAGCGTGTGAGATGAGTGCAATTGTGCAGTAGTTTGAGCATTCTTTGGCATTGCCTTTCTTTGGGATTGGAATGAAAACTGACCTTTCCCAGTCCTGTGGCCACTGCTGAGTTTTCCAAATTTGCTGGCCTATTGAGTGCAGCACTTTCACAGCATCATCTTTCAGGATTTGGAATAGTTCAACTGGAATTCCATCACCTCCACTAGCTTTGTTTGTAGTGATGCTTCTAAGACCCACTTGACTTCACATTCCAGGATGTCTGGCTCTAGGTCAGTGATCACACCATTGTGATTATCTGTCAGCCTGTGTTTATTCAGGAGAAGGAAATGGCAACCCACTCCAGTGTTCTTGCCTGGAGAATCCCATGGACGGGGGAGCCTGGTGGGCTTCCGTCTATGGGGTCGCACAGAGTCGGACATAACTAAAGTGACTTAGCAGCAGCAGCAACAGTGTTTATTCATAGGGCTGTTTGCTCAGTTTCGATGAGTAAACATCGAAAGGATTCTTTATAAGTAATTGAGAAAGTAAATATCTATTTTTCCTTTTTTTAAAAATTTAATGAATGAGCCTACATATAGTGACAATAATTCCCAAGAGCATTCAGACAAGTCTCTTTACAGTTGGATTCTGTCTATGTATTCCAGTGTTAATAACCCTGGGTCAGCTTGGATCTTCCCAGGGTTCACTGTTTTAGAATTCCACCAGTTCCTTTTCTAAATCTCATTCTGAGTGATCAATGGTTGAGTGTTCTGTGTATTCTTTCAGCATCTTGCTGGCTCTTTTTATGCAGGACACAATATTTAATGAGAGATCAATATTTGCAGGGTACATTTTCTCTCACTTCCATCATTTTGGAGTCTGGGTGTATACCAAATCATTAATATTATCATTACTACCACCTCCATCATACTCGACCAAGAATCTCCTGAGAACCCATTTCACGCTCAGCACTTTGAGAACTGATTTCAAAAACACACACAAATAAAAACAGAAAAATGCTATTATATTCTTGGGAGGAGAGTGATTGACAAGACAAAGAACATTAGGGTGTAGAGCAAATTGGGTGTTGTAGAGTCAGGGGATTTTTTAAGTTTTGATCTGCCTCCAATAGGCTGGTTATACAAACTCTCCAATTATTAGCTTATTGCTCAGCACTAAAGAATTAAATTGTGTAATGTATTTAGTATGCAGAATGGTGCTTAATATATTTTATACACATGCTATGGTCAGACAATCAATTCTGATGCAAATATATAATGTAAAGATCACTGAATGGGCGAGAGGAAAACATGGCTCCTATATCTGAATCTAGCACTTATAAGCTTTCCAACTGTGATCATGGGCCAGTCACCCAGCTTCTCGGATTCGCAGTATCACATCTATAAAATTAGAAGGGTGAACAGTTTGTTGACTACTGATGTTCCTTCCAGTTCTGTTCGTTCATGACTCTATGCATAGTCCATGCTGCTAAATGATAATCTCATGGGCATTAAAGACTTTCAGGTGGCTGTGTGTATGTGTGATAATCTCTTTTGAGATTCTATTCTAAGCTGTGAATTTAACTCCAGAATAATGCACATGTGGGGCTTCCCAGGGGGCTCTGTGATAAAGAATCCACCTGCCAATGCAGGAGACTCAGGAGATGGGATGCAATCCCTTTCCTGGGTCAGGAAGATCCCCCACAGGAGGAAATGGCAACCCACTCCTTCCAGTATTCTTGCCTGGAAAATTCCATGGACAGGGGAGCCTGCCAGGCTATACTCCTTGGGTCACAAAGAGTCAGACACAACTGAGCAACTGAGCACACATACACACACAGACACACACACTCACACTGCACATATGAACACCTGCATAGGTGTTGCATTCAATTTCTTACAATCTAACTCTCCGGGAAAGATTTCTTGGTCCACCTGCAACTATGGTTCTCCAGGGAGACGTCCTGTTCTCTATGTGCCAGGTGTCCAGAGGTGATGGCTGTTTGAGAATCTGCATGTTCTGTTGTTGTTTAGTCGCTATGTCACATCCAACTCGTTGTGACCCCATGGTTGCAGCACACCAGGCCTCCTGTCCTTCTCTATCTCCTGGAGTTTGCCCAAATTCATGTCCATTGAGTCAGTGATGCCCTCCAACCATCCTCTGTTGCCAAAAGGAGAAGCGAGAATCTGCATTATGTCTTTTCAAAATCGGTGCTGAGGCAGCTGCTCTATCCCAGGGCAGTCCTGGCTCTCCTTGCTCTAATTCCTTTTCTTCAGAACAGAGACACAAAGTGCTTTATCTTTTTTCTCCTTCATATTGCTCCAATGCACTCCAACGCATACCTGTCCACCACCGCATTCCACAGCTGAAACAGGACAAGCACCTCCTTCACGTCTCCGTTCCCAATGTCCTGGAAGGCCTAATCTGTTTCCTTTATTTTGATGTGATTAATAACAGTTGAGAAAGCATGAGATGCAAACGACTGCAGAGTGAAACTGGAAAGCCTCAGTTGTTAATTTCTTGACATAGATTTATGTTGTGCCCAACAAGAGGGTCACTGGAAGTTTGGATTCACTGTGTTTCTATTGAGGATGGGGCTCACCAGACCTTCAATATTCATTTCTTTCCCTGACTTCCTCTGGATTATGCTAACCTTTCTATCATTTAGTTACAAAGGACTGACAGGAAAGTCTTTAATTAAAAAGATTTGGTGCGTGAAAGGTGTGGGGTTTTTTTTGTTTTTTAATTAATAGTTATTTTTGGGGGGGCAATGAAAAAAATGTTTTTTAGTATTCATTTTTGAAAAAGTTTCTAGGATATATAGTCTGGACTGATAGAACATTAATATCCTTTGTATTACCTGTTTAATTAGTTGCTTATTTACAACTACTACTAAAACCATTATGATAATGAGCATATATTAATACACACAAATCTTGAGGGTAAGCATTTTATTCATGTTCTCTCTTTTAATTTTTACAACATCCCAATAAGGTCACTCTTATTATCTCACTTTGTAGCCTTGTTAAAAGGAGAAAGCTTAGATAATGGGAAAGGATCATAAAGTAGCAAGAGATGAACTTGATATGGAATCCATCCCTGTCTCCTCAAATGGCCTGCTCTTAATCACCAGAGACAGTCAGGAGCAGCCAAGAGAGTAGGACAAAGCACAGCAGGGCAGTTGTTTGCATAAACTTGAACTCTATGTGCCTTTTTCTTTCTTTTTTTCTTTTATTTTTTGAGCTGCAAATTGACTTCATTCAGAAAATAAAATTTTGAAAATGACATTTTAACTGCCTCCTCCATTTAGGATTTTTTAATAAGTAATCTTTCCCCTCTAAATCAAGCAAAAATTAAATACCTTTTGGAAAAAACAAAACATAGATCATCATAAAATGAGCGTTAAAACAACATAAGTTCAATGAAAAGAAATGACTATTACTCAGTGTATCCAGTCCTCATTTGTGTTTATTTTTACAACACCCTCTTTTGGTTTATGTTTGAGGTTGGGTTTTTTCTCATTGTTTTCATGATCAAATTTGAAAAGAACATTTAGCTTAGACTGACCAATTACTGAGTGTAGGGATGTTTGCAGATCAAGCAATTCACATTAGACTATAGTCTGTATGATAGGAAATCAAAAATGCTCTGTAGAGATTCATCTGATGTGATGTTTCTGGCGATCTTTTCCACCAGCTTATCTAAGAAGCAATGTGTCCTTTAGATAGAAACAACTTCTTATAAACAAATATGTAAACTGAATAGCTTCCAAAAAGAAAATAGAATGCATCTATACGAAATAAATAGATTCAGTGGACTAATAAGCATCTCATCAGAGATGCTTCTAAGAATCATTAACATTCTTCTTTCCCTTTGAACGCGAGCATCATTAGACATTAATATGAAAACATGAGGCAGATACTGACGCCAGCAATAATAAAGCTGGTATGGCTTTCAGTTAAATCTCCATGACCAGCTTCATTAAACATATTTCACTGTACTCTCAGGTTTTTAAATAAGTCTCCGAGCACATCTCATAATTTTTGAAAGCTACTGGAAGCTACTTTGCTTCATAGAAAGCATAATTTCCATGCATATTAAAAACGATGCTGCATTTTCAGTAACTTCATGTGTATTGATCAAGGGTTTCCTTACACTGGGAATCTCGCAGTTTTCAGTTCAGTTTCCCATGTTCTACGAGGATGATAATTTGAAGTCAATTTTTCAAGCATTCACTTTAAATGAAAGTCTCTTAACTGCATAAATAGATTAGAAATCTTTATAAGAAGATTTACAAGAAGAGTTGTTGAACTTAGTGGGGGAAATTAAAAGAAAAAAAACCTTTCTCCCTCAATGTACCCATTAAGAAAAGAGTGATTATATGAAATATGATAATAAAATGTAAAATGTTTAAAAAGTCCTTAAGAAAATATCCCACGTGTTCTAGAAAAATGAGAGAGAGAAAACATTCTTACCGAAGTTATATTTGGATCCAATCACACCATTCAGATTAGACTGAGTGAATTTGCATGTTTGTGGAGATTCTACAGAAAAATCAGAACATGTATTTTGAATTCGACATCTTACGTTCTGATTCATTTCATTTACAGTCCTTAAAAGTGCATACCTTTGGAGGAGGGAGGAACAGAAAGGTGAGAGTCCTGTTCAGCAAAAGGATTGTGATCCTAATCAGAACCATTTTACCTACCCCTTCCTGGGGTAGCTAAGCACTGCTTTGAGCAATTGTGTTGTTTATCTTCTCTTCCTAAATCCACAGGAGGTTCTAGAAAACAAAACAACTAAAGTCTTTAGAGTCACAAAGGCTTTATGGAAGATCAAATATAGTCAATTTCAATTGTGATTTAAGCAATTTCAAATGAATCCCCTTCTCCCACAATTGGCTTTGTTTGTTTACTCAATGAACATGATTATCATCTGTCTCATAGTCAGTAACACTTTTGAATTCACTTCCTGAGCCTCGGAGCCATCACCCAGCAAGTGTGTGGCAAAGTAATCTGAGGAAGGAATAAGATTATACGGCTCTAGCTTCAGGATCATGGTAGGTAAACAGAATTAGATGCTTTCATTTATCTAGCACCTACATTTTATACCAAAATATCTCTCTGAGTTTTGTAACAAAGTATAAACAAGTGAGCCACCCTGTATCATTCCATGGCAAAACAGACATGCAAAGAAAGAAACAAACGCAGTCACTCCGAAATATAAAAAAAGGATTTCTATGCCATTTTTAGGACAAGATGGAGACTATTTTATGAGTTTAGGCTATGGAATGAGAGCTTCTTAGAAAATTATTCCTCCATTTCAATGGACCATTTGAATGGTTTCCATTTCAATGGTTTCTAGATCAATGACTTTTTTTTCCCCCTGCATTTTGACAAAGGTGATTTCTGTAAAACACTTTTAAA
The DNA here is from genome assembly GCF_027580195.1 of Bos mutus. NCBI lineage: Eukaryota > Metazoa > Chordata > Mammalia > Artiodactyla > Bovidae > Bos > Bos mutus. The sequence continues at coordinate 9,337,703 of NC_091640.1, read as the reverse complement.
AACAACACACAACAGCATTACAATTATAATTAGCTATTTCACTTTACTAAAAAATTAAGTCAATTTAACTGTTTACCAAGCAGTTTGTATGTTTAATTTCAGTCATTTAAATATAATTTAAAAAGGAGGTAAGCAAGAACATTGAAATAGTCCTGCATGGGAAGAAACGAATGGCAATTTTAACTCGAACAAGTCCCCAAGGAATCAGTTTTCTGTGTTATTTTTTGACTTATATGGTAGTTTTAGATCTTTGTTTTTCTATTGTTATATGTACAGGTTTCCACAGTAGTCTTCCACACTGAATAGTATAATTACCCATATCTGGGTAAATGTGATTCATTATTTACCATGGATTTTTACAAAGTAACAGATTTTATTCCTAGACATCCCTGAGGACTCTGCTGATAAGCTCTGAGCTCATTTATTTAAAATATGGCAGGAAACTGGCAAGTAAATTCTTAAAATTGTTATGGCAATGCCTGTCCTCAGTCTCTCTGGGTTCATATTTTGCAAACAAAGCCAACTCCAAGAGTGAGAGGAAGGTGGCTTTCCAATTGCTGGACTTAGCGTTTGTGAAGAAGACTGATTTACATTATTTGGGCAGTCCTTTCTTATTTTCACCATAATAAACTCTTGAAAAGTGGGATAGGTATTTTCTAACACCATCCAACCAAGTCTGAAAGACTGACTTCCTTCCATGTATTTACTGCCGAAGCAGACACATTCACTGTACAGGGTGCTTTCAGAATCCTCTCTGCTCCGTTCCGTATGAGAATAGGAAGCCCGATTCTAGTCACTGCCCTGGGTGACTATGGGCAGGACAGTTTCCATGTGCTTTAGTTTCTCATTAGTAAAAGTGGTAAGGAAGAGATCTCTAAGTCACTAGCTCATTTTGAGATTTTTAACTAGAGAGGTTTGAAAGTCAGAAACTTCTCTTTTATTTATCTTGGGCTTTCCAGGTGGCTCAGTGGTAAAGAATCTGCTTGCCAATGCAGGATACCCAGGTTCAATCCCTGGGCCAGGAAGGTTCCCCTGAAGGAGGAAATGGCAACCCACGCCAGTGTTCTTGCCTGGGAAATCCCGTGGACAGAGGGGCCTGGCGGGCTATAGTCCATGGGGTTGCAAGAATCGGGTACAAGTTAGCAACTAAAAAACAACAACAACTATTTTATCTTATTCACAACTTTGTGTTGACTTGAATAGGATAAAGAAAACCATGAAAGACTGATGTTAAAGAGGGCTTCAGTGGCCATCTCCTTTGCTTTGATTTGTTGGTTGCTACTAAGGGAAGCAATGCATTCAGGGTTTGTAGCCACCAATGCACCAATGGATTAAAATCAGTTCCTTGATTCCTCCCCCACTATCTCTAAGAGTCACTGCCCAGATTAGAGTCTGATGTAAGAATTAGTCACTGTACAGCATCGAGAGGCTAGTATAGGTGTTAGAAGCCATAAATATACAAAGCACCAATAGAGGAATATATATATATGTATATATACACACACACACAACATACTGTATTTCCTTTATACATTTAAGTTAATTAATTGATAGCAGTTGAAAGACATGAAAAAAAGAAGGATATAGGCCTGGGGTAAAAATGTATATCATTTTACAATAACCCTTCAAATTAAAGATGAACCTCTTATGTAATTATTCACATATTTCAGCAATCAACTGAATAAAAGTCTTGGTAATTTCTACACTTCATTTTGCCAGTCTAAACTTGCCCTGTGAATAGTGTGTGTACATTTTAAAGGTGAAGTACAGGAAGTGGGAAGAGGCAAGACACTGCCTGTACTAACAAACAGAGTGGAGGACAGAAAGATGGAGGTAACTCTAAAGGCAAGAGTGAGAGCAAGACGGATGTGTTTAGATACTTTCACTGTTAAGAGGGCAACAGCAATGAGACAGAGAAAAAGGCGGTAGAGACAAGAGGGCAAGAAGTAATGAATCTTAGTAAATTATCAAAAGTGCTAAAGGCAAAGTAAATAAGCTTGAGCTCTGACTCACAAGAACCTATTATTTAAGTATTTCCTTCTATTTGAAAGTGAATTATCCCACAGCGTCAATTTATTAGATATTTTATCTTAGTTTTGAATCCAGTCATTTAGTTATTCTAATTATGCTAGTCATCTAATTATGATGACTAATAATGATCATCTAATTATGATGCTCATAATTTAGTTATTCTAATCATGATGCTGCATATGTCTTTCCCTACTTCTCCAAAGAGAGTTGGACCATAAAGAAAGCTGAGTGCCAAAGAATTGATGTTTTCAAATTGTGGTGTTGGAAAAGACTCTTGAGAGTCCCTTGGGCTGCAAAGAGATCCAACCAGTTCATCCTAAAGGAAATCATCCTTGAATATTCATTGGAAGGACTGATGCTAAAGCTGAAGTTCCAATACTTTGGCCACCTGATTCGAACAGCTGACTCACTGGAAAAGTCCCTGATGGTGGGAAAGATTGAGGGCAGGAGAAGGGGGTGGCAAAGGATGAGATATTTACATAGTGTCACTGACCCAGTGGCCATGAATTTGAGCAAACTCTGGGAGCTAGTGAAGGACAGGGAAGCCGGGCATGCTGCAGTCCATGGGACCACAAAGAATCAGACACAACTGAACAACAAATTTTCCAATAAATATTCAGAGATAAAGGTATTACATTCTTAACCTAGTGTTCTTCAGTTATTTCCTTGATTAATCTAAGTACAAATTTAGAACATATATAATGGTTTTCAATTTTACATTATACAAAAACAAAGATGTGGCAGACTCAGTAGATACAAGAATAAATATCTGAGCGAGTGATTTGATAAAGACCATCTACATGTTGTCAATAAATATAGCAAAAACAAACAGTAAGAATCTTTAGATTAACTGTTCACCCTTTACTGTGACTTTGTATAAACATTTTATTAAAGAATTATGGAATAAAATACCAGCATTTATCACCTGTCTGTGATTTTCTAGTCTCACTCAGGGTTTGGCAAACAGCCGCTGGCTAAATCTAACCTACTGTCTGATTTTAGAAATAAAGTTTTATTGGTATACAGCCATGCTTATTTGCTTACTCATTGTTTGTGGATCCTTGTATGCTAATGTAGCAGAATTCAGTGGTTGAGACAACTCTCACAGCCTGCAAAGCCTAAAGGATTTAGAGACAAGATTTTCTGGGTTTGGTTCCAGACCACTGCAATAAAGCGAGTTGCACAAATTTTTTAGTTTCCAAGAGCATGTAAAAGTTATGTTATATGGTATTGTAGTCCATAAAGTGTGCAATAGCATTATGTCTAAAAAACCAATGTTCATATCTTTTGTCTGAAAAATACATTTTTTGCTAAAAAATGTTAACATCATCGGAGCCTTCAGAGAGTCACAGTAGTAACATCAAAAGATCACTAATCACAGATCACCAGAACCAATATAACAACAACAAAACAAGTTAGACATATTGTGAGAATTACCAGAATGTGATACAGAAGTGTGACACGAGCGAACACAGTTGGAGAAATAAGAGCCAATAGAATTGCTTGATAATAGGGTTGCCACAAAGCTGCAAATTGAAAACACGGGAATTCTGAGAAGTGTAGTAAAGTGAATACAATAAAACGAGGTATGCCTGCACTCCCTGTCCCTTTGCAGAAAAGGTTTGTTGACTTCTGACAGCTTCTGAGCGCCGGAGGGGCCTCTTTGTCCTGGCTGCTGCTCTGACTGAAGGCCAAAAAATATCCCAAGGGGTTTGGTGGTGGTATTTTAACCACATAACAGTAACATTTATCGACAATTTTCCTGCATGCCTGCTAAGTCACTTTGGTTGTGTTCAATTCTTTGGAGACACTGTGGACTGTAGCCTGCCAAGCTCCTCTGTCCATGGGATTTTTCAGGCAAGAATACTGGACCGAGTTGCCATGCCCTCCTCCAGGGGATCTTCCTGACCCAGGAACCAAACCCGCATCTCTTGTGGCTCCTGCTTTGCAGGCGATTCTTTACCACTGAGACTCCAAGGAAGCCCTTGTTGACATCTTAACTGTGAGCCAAAGTGGTCTAACATAAATAATAACACCTAAATCTTGTAATAATGAGACTATTATTACTATAATAACTACTGTGGAGATGAAGCAACTGGAGAGAATTTGTGGCTCAACTCTGATTTCATCAGTGTGTTGAAGCCAGGAATGAAGCCTAAGCAATTTAATGCTTACCTGCCTCCTGAGAAATCTGTATGCAGGTCAAGAAGCAACAGTTAGAACTGGACATGGAACAACGGACTGGTTCCAAATCAGGAGAGGAGTACATCAAGGCTGTATATTTTCACCCTGCTTATTTAACTTCTATGCAGAGTACATCATGAGAAATGCTGGGCTGGATGAAGCACAAGCTGGAATGAAGATTGCCGGGAGAAATATCAATAACCTCAGATATGCAGCTGACACCACTCTTATGGCAGAAAGCGAAGAACTAAAGAGTGTCTCGACAAAAGTGAAAGAGCAGAATGAAAAAGTTGGCTTAAAACTCAACATTCAGAAAACTAAGATCATGGCATCTGGTGCCATCACTTCATGGCAAACATGGGAAACAATGAAAACAGTGAGAGGCTTTATTTTGGGGGCTCCAAAATCACTGCAGATGGTGACTGCCGCCATGAAATTAAAAGACGCTTGCTCCTTGGAAGAAAAGCTATGACCAACCTGCTGCTGCTAAGTCGCTTCAGTCGTGTCCAACTCTGTGCAACCCTATAGACGGCAGCCCACCAGGCTCCCCCGTCCCTGGGATTCTCCAGGCAAGAACACTGGAGTGGGTTGCCATTGCCTTCTCCAAAGCATGAAAGTTAATAGTAAAAGTGAAGTCGCTCAGTCGTGCCCGACTCTTAGCAACCCCATGGACTGCAGCCTACCAGGCTCCTCCGTCCATGGGATTTTCCAGGCAAGAGTACTGGAGTGGGTTGCCATTGCCTTCTCCAATGACCGACCTAGACAGCATATTAAAAAGGAGAGACATTACCTTGCCAACAAAGGTCCATCTAGTCAGAGCTATGGTTTTTCCAGTAGTCACGTATGGATGTGAGAGCTGGACTATAAAGAAAGCTGAGCACCGAAGAATTGATGCTTTTGAACTGTGGTGTTGAAGAAGACTCTTGAGAGTCTCTTGGATAGCAGGGAGATCCAGTCAGTCCATCCTAAAGGAAATCAGTCCTGAATATTCATTGGAAGGACTGATGCTGAAGCTGAAGCTCCAATATTTTGGCCATCTGATGCAAAGAACCGACTCACTGGAAAAGACCCTGATGTTGGGCAAGATTGAAGGCGGGAGGAGAAGGGGATGGCAGAGGTTGAGATGGTTGGATGGCATCACCGACACAATGGTCATGAGTTTGAGTAAGCTCTGGAAGTTGGTGATGGACAGGGAGGCCTGGTGTGCTGCAGTCTATGGGGTGGCCAAGCGTCAGACATGACTGCAACTGAACTGAACTGAACTGAATTTAATGCTGAACTTTAAAAAAGATAACAGAGAAGTTTGAGTAAAAAATCTATTTTGCATCCTCGTGTTTTTCTTACTTTGCATCTTATGACACTTGGAGCTGGGACTAGGCAACAGAGAAGACAATGGCAAGAGTGTTTGTGTGAGAGGATTACACGAGGCAAACTTTGGGCTGCTGTGATAGATGACTTAGAACAGTGTGAACTTCATTCCGTCACTTCTAACAGCCCAAGAGGAGTAGTACAGGCTGCGGGATGGCTCTTTTGCACACTGCCCTTCAGAGAATCGGAATTACTTTCATCCATGGCTTTGCCGTGTCCTGGGGACCGATGTGTCTGCATGGCAGAAGCTAAGTGACAGGTAAGCCTCCAATTCAGTGCACAGGTTTTGAAGGGTTTGAAAGAGCATATGGCTGCTGTCCCAGAGCTCAAACCTACACGTGGAGACTTCCGCTCACAGTCCCTCTGTTCACCTGCCTGCAAAGAAGATTAGAATACTTAAGTTCCAGGTGTGTGCTCAGGTGACCAGCTACTATCCCATTTCTGTGGGAGAGAGATGGATTTGAAGTTGACTAATGGCAACTTTTATAAGAGCAGAAGAGTAAAAATGTTATCCTTTTAAGGTGTTTAAGCAGCATAACTGGTCCCTCTGACTGTTGGTTCAGTTCTTCCTGAGTGGAAAAACATTTATGATAGTTAATGAGAGGCAGAAAAAGCAAATGGACTCTTGAGTTTTCACTGAAAGAGGATCAGAGTGTGGAGACCTTTCCCGGAGTCATCTCCCTAAGAACATTCTTGAATTAGCCATTGGCTGTTCTATTATGATTTTCAAAGCTCTATTATTCTAATCTTTTTTTCCATCTCTCTATGATCTCAATTTTTTCAAAATACTTAACAGTATTAGACTATAGTAATGTGAAGTATACAATATGCATTTTTAGCAAGTTCTTATCAATATGTTTATAGTCTTCATATCTGTTTACTAAAATTATATTAAGTGCTATTTATAGTTTATATTTCTTGAGTGTGTGTGTGCTCAATCGTATCCGACTCTTTGAGAGCCCCTGGACTGTAGCCCACCAAGCTCCCCTGTCTATGGGATTTACCATACAAGAATACTGGAGCGGGTTGTCATTTCCTTCTCCAGGAGATCTTCCTGACCCAGGGACCGAACCCACATCTCCTGAGTTTCTTGCATTGGCAGGTGGATTCTTTACCATTACTAGCATCACCTCATGTGTCAGGAATTTTTAAGATAGTGAATGGTAACTTTTCTTCATATAATTGATCTAATTTTTATTGTACTATATTTTAATTCTTACTGTGCATTTGTGAAATGGATTATTAGAACTCTTAAGTAGCTTGGAGCTGGAAAAGTGTGAAAAAGTTTCTCAGAGATCAAAACAGAAATGAGGTGAGTCATGAAAGGAAAATAAAACTAGCAACTAAATATATTTGCAATATAAGCAAACACACATACATTTTCTAAGGGAAATTAAAAAGCTCTATAATAATGAATATCAGAGATTACAAGTGACTTTGTGTCTGAATTTCATTTTCCTCTGATTAAAGTGACATTTTCCTTTGCCTAAATAAGCTTAAGCTGAAACCGTCTATGTAAAGTCATCTAACTATAGATCTCTCCTCCAAAGCAGTTGAAGTTGCTTGATTATCTTGGTTTTCCAGTCATTTTGTGAGTGTGCTCAGTCACATATGACTTTTTGACCCCAAGGACTGTAGCCCACCAGGCTCCTCTGTCCATGGGATTTTCCAGGCAAGAGTACAGGAGTGGGGTGCCATTTCCTCCTCCAGGGGATCTTCCTAATATTGCATGTCTCCATTTTACCTCTGTAGACTCTTGGAGAAGTCAGTGAAAATTAACGTGTGTGAGCTGATACTTTTCTTTTCCTCCTCTGATGTATTAGTATATAGATACTCAAAATGTAGCATCTCTTGGACATTTTTTTTTTAATTGGGGTGATGCCAATGGTAAAAATCTGCCTGGAATTCAGGAGACCCAGCTTCAGTCCCTGGGTCAGGAAGATCCGCTGGAGAAGGCAATGGCAACCACTCCATTATTCTTGCCTGGAAAATCCCATGGACAGAGGAGTCTGGTGGGCTACAGTCCATGGGGTCACAAGACTCAGACACAACTTAGCAACTAAACCACCACTACTATAGAAGCTTTACAATGTTGTACAACAAAGTAAACCAGCTATAGATGTCTGTATGTGCACACACACACACACACACATTTCCCACCTTTTCAGCCCTCCTCCCATCCCATTTCATTCATCTATGTCACCACCACAGAGCATCCAGAACACTGAGCTGAGCTCTCTGTGCTATACAGCAGGTTCCCACTAGCTATCTCTTTTACTCATGGTAGTACATATACATCAATCCCAATCTCCAAACTTATCCCGCCCCCTTGCACCCCTTAGGCATGCCCACACCTCTGTTCTCAAAGTCTGATCCCTTTGACTTCGGAAAGCAAGGCTTCTGTTTGGAAAGCCCTGAGGCATGCCTCCCTGCAAAGCAACCTCTGCTTTTGTTTGTTTCCTTGTTTTCTGACAGTGGAAACTATTTGCAGTGTTTCAGGTTTCTGTGATGTCTGGAAAATATTCCTAGGCCAGGATCAGAGTTGACCAAGTTTTGCAACAGAGAAAGAGGCTCACAGGTACCCATGAAAGGACTGGCTTGCCCAGGATGTGAGGAGCACTGGGGTGGAGACGTGAGAGAGTTAAACTCCCCCTCCCAGGCTTCCTCACTGCTCAAGCAGGAAAGAGCAAGGTACAGAAGTCATGCCACTGTCTTAAGGATTCAGTGAAATGATCCATGAAAAGGGCTTTGCGTTTGGCTCAGAATAAGCAATGTATCCATTCATCATTGCTTTATAGAATTAGGTTGCTTCTTCCTGCTCCAGGAAGTCCTTGAAGTCAGTCCTAATTTGTATTTGTGTAGAGCAGCAACGATCATGCTTGGTCTTCACTGGTGGCTCAAATAGTAAAAGAATCCCTCTGCAATGCGAGAGACCTGGGTTCGATTCCTGAGTCAGGAAGATCCCCTGGAGAAGGGAATGGCAGCCCACTCCAGTATTCTTGCCTGGAGAATCCCATGGACAGAGGAGCTTGGCAGGCTACAGACCATGGGGTCGCAAAGAGTTGGACACGACTGAGCTACTGACACTTTCACTTCTTTTCACAATCGTGTTTACTTCATAGGTTACTTCTAAAACTTAAATATTATTCCTATAACATATTTCACCCTTGATAGGTTACAGATATTTTTATTCCCAACAGTCTCCACTGTTTTAATATTTTATTTCTAGATTTTTAAGTGTGTTTGATTTCTGAAAAAAGAAAACATACTTTTCTGGTTTTGCATTTCTGACTTCTGGTTATTATTATTGTTAGTGTGTGTTCTCATCACCTGCTAGAATTTCTTCAGCCCGCCAGAATCTTCCCAAAGCATTTCCTAAAGGTCCCACTTCCTAAATACCATCATGTGGGGCATCAAGATTTCAAAATATGAATCTGGGGCATGCAGACATTCAGACCATAGCAAAATCCTTACTCTGTTGTTGGAAATATAAAGTCTTAGTTGCACTAATATACCAAAAAACACCTAAATTGATGCTTTTCTAAATGTTTACATGTTATGAATTTTGACATCTGCTTCCTTCACATTTGTCGTTTTTTCATTTTAAAGATAATGTTTTTCATTTATTTGTTTTTGGCTGTGCTGGGTCTTGGCTAGTTTGCACAGGCTTTCTCTAGCTGCAGGGAGCAGGGGCCACTCTCTGACAGCGGTGTGCAGGCGTCTCGTTGTGGTGGCTTTTCTTTGGGCCACGGGCTCTAGGCATGGGCTCCAGTAATTGTGGCCAGGGGCCTGGTTGCTCCACAGCATGTGGAGTCTTCCTGGACCAGGGCCGTGTCCCTTCCATTGGCAGGTGGATTCCTACCCACTGTGCCACCAGGGAAATCCGTTTCACCACTTTTAAAGTGTACCCTTAGTATCTGAACCTCTTTTTATATTGTTTTGTATTTTTTTAAGGAATAAAACTAATATTAAACTGTTTCTGAAAATCACATGGAGAAAAATGTGAGCCATGTAGGTCTCAAGAAGAGTTGGAACTTTTTAAAGTATCTGTTTATTTCATTTTGGGCCATGGGAAGCAATATTGGTAACAGAAAATCCATGTGGTTGATGACAAAACACATAAGCCAGAAGTGGAGCCATCCTGTTGGATCAAACCCTTGCTATATCCACCACTTATGCTTTTTTTGGTTTCGTTTATTCAATCATTAAATAATGGTTGCATTACTATTTTCCTCAAAAATTCTTGTGCAAATTAAATAAATATAAACAAGGTACTTAGAGAGGTTCATAGTATGCACTCAGCAATGTTAACATTAAAATAAAATATAAAATTAGATAATGATATTTGATATTGAGAAAAATGAAAATTATGATCTGAAATGAATACTTGAAGTGACAGAAATAAGCCAATGATATTGTTGGAATCATTTTGCTTTTTTAACACTTAACAGAGATTTTATGTCTTGCATTCCTTGCTCTGACAAGAAAATCTGTCTGCAGCTTAGTAGTTTCCTTCTCTCCTTAAATAAATATATTGATGAAATTAAGTGATAAAAAAACAAGTGAAATTCCACCTGACTGGTGTTAAAATTATTTCTCTAAATAAAAAAATCCCAGAGAAATTCATAAGTGTAATAACTTTCTTTCTACGTAAATATTGAAACTTTCTGCTCTGTTTAAAATATAATTATTTTCAGGAAGTAAAATCTCTGCTTTGTTTTAACACACAGTATTTTGATAGTATTATTTTATCTCCGGAACACATAAGTGCACTGTCCAATTCTCCAGAATGAAAAAGAGAAATACATACTGTGAGCAGAAATATTTGTATAAAAGGTCACACTGATAGACCATGTATTCAGTACTGAAAACAAGTGAGTTGTAACAACCTCTAGTCTTGGAAATGTAAGCGCTGAGGGAAAAATGCAGGGAATTGGAGAAAAGGAGGTCACACACTAGAGCAAAGGACAAAGGTCACCAGGGGACAACGGGAGGGATTTTCAAGACGCATACAATTCTGTCAATTTGGTTTTCCTTCATTATGGACTCATTTTGGATAAAGAAAATATTTATTCTGAGAGGACATGAAAAAAAAATATGAATGAATATATCGTGTCCATTGGGCTTCCTTGGTGGTTCAGCAGTAAAGAGTCTGCCTGCCAGGAGACAAGGGCTCAATCCCTGTGTCAAGAAGATGCTCCCTGGAGGAGGCAATGGCAACCCACTCCAGTATATTTTTTTAATACAAATTTATTTATTTTAATTGGAGGCTAATTACTTTACAATATTGTATTGGTTTTGCCATACATCAACATGAATCTGCCACGGGTATACACGTGTTCCCCATTCTGAACCCCACTCCCACCTCGCTCCCCATACCATCCCTCTGGGTCATCCCAGTGCACCAGCCCCGAGCATCCTGTATCATGCATGGAACCTGGACTGGTGATTCATTTCACATATGATATTATACATGTTTTAATCCACTCCAGTATTCTTGCCTGGAGAATCCCATGGACAGAGGAGTTTGGCGGGCTGCAGTCCATGGGGTCACAAGGAATCGGACATGACTTAGCGACTAAAACAACAACAAATTGTGTCCATTATACAAAACATTTTATAATTCGCCAAAGCAACAGTTGTTCATTCTTTCTGAAAGTATTGAAAATATATTAAACTACTCATAAAAATCATTTTTCTTTAGTTTAAGTTCTCAGTTTTTTATCTAGAAAATACCGACTTGAGAGTGAAAGACTTAATATGATAAACCACATCATTTGAATGCAACTCCAGTTTATTACTATATAGTATGAAAAAATAACAAAGCTTAATGCTAAAATATAGATACTCCAGTGAAATAGAAGAGAAATGTTTTTTATATGTATGAAAAACAATATTTACTTAATAAAATCCTGGAGTGGAGTAAGTGTGAAAACAGTAAGATAGGCCATTGAAGAGAGTAAGTTTTGAATACAGAAAGTATACTGAGTATAGAAACATTCAGCATATATATAGATTTTCTTGAAAGATTGGCATGTAAAGCTATATGCATGTGTGTATATGAACTTTATCACTGATTTACAGATTTTAATAACGACTAGACAAAAAAATTTCTCCACATTTCTTAAGTTCTTCTCACGACCTTTCTATTCCATCGTTTTCACATTTTAGATAATGCAAGTCACTTTGCATTGCTTTAAATGAGAGAAATAAAAAGGAAATAAGAAAAACATAATCTCAGTAAATATCACTGAAACACATTTTAGCACTTTTCTTACGATCCTAAAAGAATCTCTGTCTCATTCGAAGCATTCACCACAATTACTCACTAATTTAATGCTAAATGAATTTAGTAGCTATGCTTTCAGACCAGAGCAACTTTGCACATATTATGTCCAGATTACATTTTCTTTCTAAACTGCACAAATGAGTTCTTTAAAATAAATAATGAAATATTATTTTAAAGATAGATGGTACAAATAACAACTTTGTGTAAATTCAAATTGTAAAGAATATATTATCTCATTAATATTGCCCCAAATTTCATTTCTTTAAGCATTTAACACTTTATTAAATTTTAAAGTTGTCAAGAATATATTTGCTGCATGATAAATTGCTTCACAACCTGGCAGTTTACAAATTCATTTTATTTTACTCATGCTTTTGTGTACTAGATATTTGTGTAGAAGGTATTTGTGTACTAGGTATCTGCTGCTAAGTCACTTCAGTCGTGTCCGACTCTGTGCGACCCCATAGACGGCAGCCCACCAGGCTCCCCCGTCCCTGGGATTCTCCAGGCAAGAACACTGGAGTGGGTTGCCATTTCCTTCTCCAATGCATGAAAGTGAAAAGTGAAAGTGAAGTCAGTCAGTCGTGTCTGACTCTTAGCCACCCCATGGACTGCAGTCTACCAGGCTCCTCCATCCATGGGATTTGCCAGGCAAGAGTACTGGAGTGGCTTGCTTGCCATTGCCTTCTCCGCTAGGTATCTGGGCAGTTCCATTTGGCTGACTCATACAGCTGTGGTCAGAGGTCATCCTGGACAGCAGTGATCTGAAAGTTTGGCTTGTCTAGATGTTCAAGAATGGCTCATTCCAGTGCAGGCGGTCGGTGTTGGCTGGGCTATTGACCAGATCACCTGCATATGGCTTGTCCAACATGGCAGTGGGGGAGATACTGTCCTTTGACCATCTTTGAAAGGCTGATCTGCTATCTTAAGTTCCTGTCGTGTGTGTATATGTTTCGTCAACCAGTCGTGTCTGATTCTGCAACTCCATAGACTATAGCCCACTAGGCTCCTTTCTCCATGGGATTTTTCAGGCAAGAACACCGAAGTGGGTTGCTGTCTCTGCCTCCAGAAGTTCCTATTGACATGTATTTAATATTATCACATTAAACCATTTCTAATGTATTAACATTGAAAGATAAAGACATGATTTACACCTTTCTTAGATCTGAGGACTCTGAATACCCTGCTTTGTTTCAGTCTCTTGACTGCTACAGTGATTAGCCAGTTCACTTTTAACATGACCATGATTTTTCCCACATAGCTAATTATGTGGATTACTTTTGTATCTTTCTATCCCTTCCTGAAGCTTGAACCTAACAGCAAATACACGTAATTGTCAACATAAATGCAGACGATTAGTTTTCCTGTAAAACAATGGCTTAGTTATCAATATTGCAAAGGACAGAAAGGATTTATATTTAATTCAGAGAAGTGAGTTCTTCTAGAGGAGTTTTGGGATAAGAGCGAATGGGGCAAATGTTATCTAGTCTCTCCTGTAATATATATTGTTCTTATTTAAAAAGACTAAAAAGTAAATATGACAAAATGTCAACCATTGGAAATTCCAGGCTATGAGAACACATTTTAGTTCAGTTACTCTCTCTGCTTGCATGTATTTTCAAAAATTCTCAATATAACACAGAGTACTTGCATTATAATAGTAATAACTGTGTGCAATATTTTTTCTTTAACACATACAATTTCACTTTTTAAATACAAGGCATAATTTAAAATCGATCTTATTTTAATTTTGTTTTTTAAATAAATATGTAGTTTGTTTTAAATTAATATCTCCACATATTAGAAGTGTAATTGCCACAATTAAAATAATAGGTACTATATTTAAATTTTAATTCTTTAAAACTATGATACATATATTTCATAGGTCATTTTTATCAAAATCACTGCAAGTAAAATGATATTATTTTTCCACTTTTATCATTTCAACCTTAGCAGTCATGGCTCCTTGAGTTTGAGTACATTCTTTCCCTCTAATCTGCAAGACTTCCAGAATCAGAAGAGAGTCAGACTAATGACAAAGATGAGACTCGTGCCTGGAAAGCACTGATAATGCTCTATGTGCATTAATGACATCCGTGTAACTGAACACTGTGCGACTTAAATGGATCTTGGAACCATACAACTGTAGCAAGCAATTTCCCATTTTTCCACCCTGTGGAATGGTACTTCTTAGTGGTGTTTACCTCCTAGGAGCTTCTGAAATCAATATGCATGGAAAAGCAGATTATTTTTAATAGGGTCACTTTATTTAGTTTAAGAGCTAAAGTGTTATCCTAACTGAATACTGATTTGTTCTCAAATATATAAATATAAATAACTTCCTCTAGAGGGGTCATTTTGATCAATATGGAGTCTGCCATGGGCTCTTTTTGTAGAGGTAATAGAATAATGCTGAAAAGTGCTGTGAGCCAAGAATTTTAACTGAGTTAATGCTGGCTAGTTCTCCAGAACCTGGAGGAAAACAGAAAATGACCTAGAAAGACACAGTAAAGTGGAGTTTAATTCCACAAATGGTGTAGTTTATTAAAATGTTTGTAGCTCTACTTAGGATATTTCCAAAAATATTTTAGCTTTTAAATGTGAATGTGTTCAGTCATGTCTGATTCTTTGTGACCCCCTGGACTGTAACCCACTGTAATCCTCTGTCCATGAAATTTTCCAGTCAAGAATATGGGAATGGGTTTTCATCTCAGGGGATCTTCCCAACCCAGGGATAAAAGCTGCATCTGCTGCATTGGCAGGCAGATTCTTTACCACTGAGTCACTAGTTCAGATCAGTTCAGTCACTCAGTTGTGTCCAACTCTTTGCAACCCCATGGACTGCAGCACGCCAGGCTTCACTGTCCATCACCAACTCCCAGAGCTTGCTCAAATTCATGTTCATCAAGTCGGTGATGCCATCCAACCATCTCATCCTCTGTCATGTCCTTCTCCTCCTGCCTTCAATCTTTCCCAGGGTCTTTTCCAAGGAGTCAGTTCTTTGCACTAGGTGGCTGAAGGATTGGAGCTTCAGCTTCAGCCATCAGTCCTTCCAATGAACACCCAGGACTAATCTCCTTTAGGATGGACTGGTTGTATCTCCTTGCAGTCCAAGGGACTCTCAAGAGTTTTCTCCAACACCATAGTTTAAAAGCATCAATTCTTCGGTGCTCAGCTTTCTTTGTATTCCAACTCTCACATCCATACATGGCTACTGGATAAACCATAGCTTTGACTAGATGGACCTTTGTTGGCAAAGTAAGGTCTCTGCTTTTTAATATGCTGTCTCAGTTGGTCATTACTTTTGTTCCAAGGAGCAAGTGTCTTTTAATTTCATGGCTGCAGTCACCATCTGCAGTCATTTTGGAGCCACTAGGGAAGCCTTTAAATATGAATGTTAAACCACTTTTTGATGTGAAAGAAATATCTATCACGTCTTATAGTCCACTGTCCCATACAAAGTTATCTGCTGCAAAGATGGCCCAGCTAAGTCTGAGATTTTACTCTTTAAGGAAGAAGAGAAAACTAATGCTTGTAGGAAATTACCTAGGGTGAGCCAAGTAAAAGAAATGGCATGAAAAAAGGCACTAAGACAGAAAGAACTTCGTTGGAACACATTCATGAGTGAAAAGAATAGTGATTAACAGCATCTGTAAATAAGCACACACATAATCCTCTACCGAAGTTTATGCATCCTATCGTATAGGGGCGCAATAATTTTACTAAAGTGCCTTGTTTTGACCAGTCAATTTTGCTACATGGCTAATAAAATGTGTGTACTAAATATATACATTGAATTTACTGCTGCCATCAAATAAAACCCAGAGCAAATTTAATTGGATATATTTCTAATGACATGCATAATTGTCTTTCTGCTACACTCTAATTAACATCAATATAAGTGAAATGCCATTTCCAAATAATACTAATTACAGTCATTTAGGTGAAAGACCCAATCACATATTTAATCCTATGATGTCTCTAATAGCCATTTTCACTGAGAACCTTTCCTTCTCAGTATCCTTGTGAGGTAAAGCAGACATTGGCAGCAACAATGGGGTTTTACTTTTGAGAGGCAGATTACTGTAATGTTTTACTCTGAATTTCTGTATGCTCATTTCATATGACTGTTGTCTCCAGAAGTTGTCATATCTTGAAAGGTTCATTATCTTCCTGTCCACTTCTCAGAGTGAAGTTGTAGTGGAGAAAGGGGGCAGATTTAGAAAGAGGGAATAAATGGGTTCTCAGGTGGCGTTAGTGGTGAAGAACCCACCTGCCAATGCAAGAGACACAAGAGACATGGGTTCAGTCTCTGGGTCGGGAAGAACTTCTGGAGGAGGGCACGGCGACCCACTCCAGTATTCTTGCCTGGAGAATCCCATGGACAGAGGAGCTTGGAGGGCTACAGTCCACAGGGTCGCAAGAGTCAGACACGACGGAAGTGACTTAGCACAGCACACATGCAATAAATGGATAGAACTCAGTCCTCACATCCTGCTCTCTTACTGTTCACCCTCCTTCATTCTTGGTCTTTAGAGAATGTCTGCTTCATGCACAGGATAATAACAGGACCTTTTCTTAAAGCTGTCTGCACTACTTATACCTGGCTTGAAATGTCAATTGACTATGTGTGTGGGATCTTCCCGACCCAGGAATTGAACTGGGGTTCCCTGCAACACAGGTGGATTCCTTACCAACAGAGCTATCAGGGAAGCCCAGATCACTCCCTAATCAGAGATAAAATCCATAATCTGCAAATTTCTTAAAAAGTTAATAAATTACAGAATAAGCTTAATTTACTACATAATTTGACAAAATCAGATGTCTTCTTGCCAGGCGAAGAGCATTAGGAAGCCATAAATCACTGTGATGGAAGGGTGGGAGATTTTTGCCTTTGAGGAATAAAGGGAGCAAAAAGAGACCTAAATAAAAATTACATCTTATCGTGGTTACTAAACTCATTAAAAAGTTTCTGTTTGTCATTATATGGATACAGGTACCTAGTTGTGTAGACACAAAATCATTTTTTAAATTAATTTATTTTTTATTGAAGGATAATGGCTTTGCAGAAATTTGCTGTTTTCTGTCAAACCTCAACATGAATCAGCCATAGGTATACATGTATCCCCTCCCTTTTGAAACTCCCTCCCAGCTTCCTCCCATCCCACCCCTCCAGGTTGATACAGAGCCCCTGTTTAAATCAGTTTTAAATTATTTCTTGGCCATATAAAATTTTAAATACTGTTTGAAATATTCTGTATGGGCTCCAAATCTTGGGCATTCTGATTGTATTGTATCAAGTTGATTTAATTAACAACCAATACATACCAGGCACTATGCGTTTATGTGTTTTTTTCACGAATCTGTTTTATGATTTTACTCATGACTACAATTGCTATATTTCAGTGTTCTAGGTAATCATAAGGAGAAGGTAATGGCACTCCACTCCAGTACTTTTGCCTGGGAAATCCCATGGACGGAGGAGCCTGGTAGGCTACAGTCCATGGGGTCGCGAAGAGTCGGACTTGACTGAGCTACTTCACTTTCACTTTTCACTTTCATGCATTGGAGAAGAAAATGGCAACCCACTCCAGTATTGTTGCCTGGAGAATCCCAGGGATGGGGAGCCTGGTGGGCTGCCGTCTACGGGGTCGGACAGAATCGGACACGAACGACGTGACTTAGCAGCAGGTAATCTTAAGTGGTTGTTCCATGTTAGTATTTGTTTGCACTTGCCATCTTGAACAACTTTCTACTGTCCCTGGAAGTAATAACTACTTTGTTTTTGTGTGTTGTTTCCTGTGTTCTTTCAGCATTTCATTCATCCAAACACCTGACAGTGTTGAAAGAATCTAACTTGAAAAAATCAAATTCTCCGTCACTTCTGGTTCTGAAATTACTCCCTTCCTCGCACTTTGCTCTAGATTTGTGCACTGTTGCCATCCGGGAGTCTCCTTTCTCTCTCAGCTGGAGAGGCCCTTACTAGGTGGTATCCCTTTTGTCCCAAATCTTATGTCTTCCTTTTTCTTAGACAATGATCTTTTGAATAAAAGCATCCTTCTCTGTTAGGATGAAAATGGCTACATGTGAAATAATTTTATTGGAAAAATTTCTGTTTGAAATTACCATTATTCTATTCTTCCTCCAACACTTGAAAACATACTTCATTTCATAAATGGGCTGGAGATTTTACAGTGCTAAGGATAATTTCCTGATATGCCCACCTGTTCCCCAAGCTTCCAGAAAACATGTCAATATGTTTTAATGTGATGTAAAATCCCTCAGTCATGTCCAACCCTTTGTGACACTATGGACGATAGCTCGCCAGGCTCTTCTGGCTATGGAATTCTCCAGGCAAGAATACTGGAGTGGGCAGCCATTCTTTTCTTCAGGGGAATCTTCCTGACCCAGGGATCAAACCTGGGTCTCCTTCATTACAGGTGAATTCTTTACCATCTAAGCCACCAGGATTCTATGTGATGGAAACACCTATATAAATTAAGATTAGAAGTTCCAAATACCTTATGTTTTATGTGTAGTTAGGTTATATTATGATGTAAGTTGATAAATCATGGTAGAAAATTCTTTGGAAACTCAATGATATGTCCCACTCCCTATTTTTTAAAAAAGGAAGCATTAAAATGTAATATTTAGGGTAAAAATAATATATATCAATGTAGAACATAATTATAAAATCCACTATTTAATGTACAACTCAGGATAAGGACTTTTTTATGAGTTTAACAGGTAAGACACACATTCTAAGCCAACTTGGACTGAATTGCACTCAGCTTTTGAAGAATATTTACCATTGAAGTTAGAAATTGTTTGAAAAATGAAAGTGCTAAATATACGTAGAATTTTAAACTAGCTAGAACTGACATCCCCAAAGTCTGCCAAGATCTTCAGATTTCTAAATCCTAAAGAAGCTAAATATATGCAGTTGCATCTTATGAATACAAATGTAGAATGCCTCTTGCTAATAAATCGCTATTCATTAATGTGGTAGATATAGCACCTATTCATAACTCTGATGAGAGCTCCAACCTCAGGCAGCTTTCTCTTTTCAGTATTTTTACTTTTTATTTATATCCTCATTTTAGAATATCTCACACAATTGATTTACATATCTATTGTTGTTTAGTAGCTAAATCGTGTCCAACTTTTTAATGACCCCATGGAGTGTAGCCTGCCAGGCTCCTCTGTCTATGGGATTTGCCAGGCAAGATTACTAGAGTGGGTTGCCATTTCCTTCTCCAGGGGATCTTCCTGACCCAGGGATCAAACCTACGCCTCCTGCATTGGCAGGGGGATTCTTTACCACTCAGCCACCAGGGAAGCCCTTATGTATCTATACATATCCTATATATTCATGTAACAAAGAGGAAAATCATTCTATTCCTGTATGAGGCACTGGTGTCTGGCATGATATCTAGGCCAGAGTAGTTACTTAGGAAAATGTAGTTGAGAGACTCTGTCCATGAGATTCTATGCTTCAGGAAGACAAATAAGTAGAATCATCAGCTCTCTGAAATTTCTTAGTTATTGTGTAAGAGGAGCTGTGTGATGTCTCCTGCTTTTATGTGTACGTCATCAGTATTTCTTCATGTTTTCCAAGACACTGTCTGCTTCTCCAAGAGTGAGATTTATTAAATTTCTGGTCACAGTGGGGACCCTAGGGAACACAGTCAGCTCCCATGTAAATCTTCAGCCTCTGAAGGGTGTAAGAGGCTCTCAGATGGGACTGGAGTTTTCCTGAGACATATATTTCATGCATATATTGAAGGTTCACAAACAGAGGCGAATCGTGTTCTTTGTGAGTACAAGAGAAATTCAAAATTCACTTTAATTTTTCTGACTGTCCTCCTATTGGCCAGTGCTTTCATTCTTCTGCTATGTTGACCCTTCTGCCTTTATTGGAGCCTGTGTGAGTGCACAGGAATAATTGTTGTGACTAGAGTAGTTGGCAGGATTATTGAAACAACTCCAGATTTAATTTAAATATGGCCAAGGCTTTGTTTGAGAGGAAGTGAAAAAAGAAAAAGGAGAATGAATCACCTCTAATGCCAGGTTGGCCCCTGAGTCATCCCTGATTTGAAGTTGCCCAACCATTATGGTCAATTATGGAAATAGAAAGTAGAAATAATAAATTCAGTATTGGGAAAAATAGCAAAATGTATAAACAAGCTACAAACCAAGGGCAAATCACCAATTAGATGGGCTCCTTGGCTGCTTTTAACTTTATTAATGAAAGTCAGAAGGGAGCCTGTTATCCAAAGTACTAGGATATGTCTAGTTGAGGCTAAATTATGATCCTTGTTCTGGATTAAAATATTGTGATGGGAAAGTGCAAAAGTATAAGGGTGTGAAAAATGTGACTGATTCCACCCCCTCATTATACAGAATCCTACAGAGATTAGAGATTCTGGACAGGTGACTCCTGCAATGAGGGTTATTTTGTCAAGAAATTGACTCATTTTGTGGACAGATACAAACAGCTCCCAGAAGACTCCTGTTACAATGAATTGTTCACATTATTAAGTGGGGCAAATCTCACGAGCTCTGCTCACAACCTCAAGGAGGGGGAAGTTCCAGTTAACACAGGATTCTCAGTAGGAAACTACATTTATCACCATGTGTGTGATGGATGAATCCTTCAATCTTATCCCTAATTTTTCAATCTGTATTCAAGAAGGAATTAGAATAAAGCATAGGAAGAAAGAAAACTGCTTTACTCCTCCAAAATATGTAAATATGCTCAGAACATAAGCAATATTAGCCAGTTTGGATTGGTTGTATCAGTGATTCTCAAATGGGACTGACTTTGCTCCCCGGAGATATATGGCAAGATCTGCAGAGTGATGGTAAACATTTTTTGAGTTGTTAAAACAAGCACCATTCCATGCAAAATTTCCATTCAAAACAGGTCTTAATGATGCAGATAAACATGATGGTATGGTCACTTACTTAAAGCCACCCATCCTGTGGTGTGGAGTCAAGTGGGTCTTAGGAAGCATCACTATGAACAAAGCTAGTGGAGGTGACCGAATTCCAGCTGAGCTATTTCAAATCCTAAAAGATGATGATGTTAAAGTGCTGCACTGAATATGGCAGCAAATTTGGAAAGCTCAGCAGTGGCCACAGGACTGGAGAAGGTCAGGTTTCATTCCAATTCCAAGGGAAGGCAATGCCAAGCAATGTTCAAACTATGGTACAATTGTGTTAATTTCACATGCTAGTAAGGTCATGCTCAAAATCCTTTTATCTAGGTTTCAGTATGAACCAAGAATTTCCAAATGTACAAGCTAGATTTAGAAAAGTCAGAGGAACCAGAGATCAAACTGCCAAAATCTGTTGGATCATAGAAAAAGCAGAGGAATTCCAAAAAACAATTTATTTACTTCTGTTTCATTGAATATGCTAAAGCCTTTGACTTTGTGGATCACAACAAATTGCAGAAAATTCTAAAGGAGACGGAAATAACAGAACACCTTACCTGTCCCCTGAGAAACCTGTATGCAAGACAAGAACCAACAGTTAGAATCTGACAAGGAACAATGACTGGTTCCAAATTGGAAAAGGAGTACATCAAAGCTGTATATTGTCACCCTGCTTATTTAATTAACATGCAGAGTGAAACTCTGTTGTTTCCGATTCTTTGATACCCCATGGATTGTAGCCTAGCATGCTCCTCTAGCCATGGAATTTTCCAAGCAAGAATACTGGGAGTGGGTTGCCATACATGCAGAGTATATCATGCAAAATGCCGGCTGGAAGACCCACGAGCTGGAATTGCGATTTCCAGGAGAAATATCAATAATATCATCAGAAATGCAGATGATACCACTCTAATGGCAGAAAGCGAAGAAGAACTAAACAGCCTCTTGATGAGGATGAAAGAGGAGAGTGAAAAAACTGGTGTAAAACATTCAAAAAACTAAGATCATGGCATCTGGTCCCATCACTTTATGGCAAGTAGATGGGGGGAAAGTGGAAAGACTGAAAGACTTTATTTCTTGGGCTCCAAAATTACTGTAGGTGGTGACTGTACCCATGACATTAAAAGATGCTTGCTCCTTGGAAGAAAAGCTATGACAAACCTAGACAGTGTATTAAAAAGCAAAGACATCACTTTGCTGACAAAGTGATAGTCAAAGCTATGGTTTTTCCAGTAGTCATGTATAGATGTGAGAGCTGGACCATAAAGAAGGCTGAGCATGGAAGAAATGATGCTTTTGAACTGTGTTGTTGGATAAGACTCTTGAGAGTCCCTTGGACAGCAAGGAGATCAAACCAGTCAATACTAAAGGAAAGCAACCCTGAATATTCATTGGAAAGACTGATATTGAAGCTGAAACTCCAATTCTTTGACCACCTGATGTGAAGAGCCAACTCATAGGAAAGACCTTATGCTGAGAAAGATTGAAGGCAGGAGGAGAAGGGGATGACAGAGGATGAGATAGTTAAATAGCATCACTGATTCAGTGGACATGAGTTAGAGCAAACTCTACCAGACAGCAAAGGACAAAGAAGCCTGAAGTACTACAGTTCATAGAGTTGCAAAGAATCTGACCTGACTTAGTGAATGAACAATGACAACCATTTTGAGTAATGGGGTGGCTAAGATTTCTCTTAGTATGAGAAATACTACCAGCATTTCTATCAGTATTACTACCAATACTACCCAATATGACACCAGGTAAGGACCCGAGGCCATTCACGTTCATGTGAAATGTGGCATAGGTGTGTAGAGAATCTTTATTGACATTACTGGACATCAGAGCACAATCTCATTCCCTAAATCTATGATGGAGTTTGAAGAGAAATGTGATGAAATTTGAGGGTTGTGATGATTTCACTTCAGAAGTCTTGAAAGAGAAAATATGCCCTAAAGTCAGACTTGTTAAAAAAAATTATGCATGATTTTTTTTTTAATACCTTGCCCTGAGCTTCTCATTGAAAGTATGTAATATCTGTTTGGGGGTCTTTTCCCTCATACTGGGCTTCCCGTGAAGCTCAGTCAGTAAAGCATCCGCCTGCAATGCCGGAAGGCTGGTTTCAGTTCTTGGGTCAGGAAGATCCTCTGGAGAAGGAAATGGCTACCCACTCCAGTATTCCTGCCTGGAGAATCCCATGGACAGAGGAGCCTGGCAGGCTACAGTCCATCAGATCACAAGAGTCGGACATGACTTAGCACTATCTTTCTTTCTTTCCCTCATATTAGTTATTGGAAAAAGCATTGTCCTCCAATTCTGCTGCTCATATTCCTTTTCAAATGGTCTTTATTGAATTTGTTACAACATTGCTTCTGCTTTATATTTGGTGTTTTAGCCACCAGCCATGTGGGATCTTAGCTATCAGATCAGGAATTGAACCCCTACCTTCTACATTTGAAGGTGAAGTCCTAACCACTAGACCAACAGGGAAGCCCCTGCTCACATGCCTTTTAGTTGAATATTACTCATGGAATCCTTTACAATGACCAAAAAGCATTTGGTTAGGCAATTTGAAGCAATAACGGTTACCTGGGATGGGATGGCAAAGTTAAGGGGTTTTCTGCTCTTATTCAAGATGCAGGTATGTGCATGCTATATCACTTCAGTTATGTCCGACTCTTTGTGATCCCATGGACTGTAGCCCACCAGGCTCCTCTGTCCATGGGATTCTCCAGCAAGAATTATGGAGTAAGTTGCCATTCCCTCCTCCAGGGGATCTTCTCGACTCAGGGATTGAACCCACTTCTCCTGTGGCTCCTGCATTGCGGGCGAATTCTTTACCGCTGAGCCACAGGGAAGCCCCTAGAGCAGGTATACCTGATTGTTTTACTTACCAGTCCATTATAGCCTATAAAAACAGCTGACAGATCTTAGAGCAGAGGACTATAGATGACTAAACAACAGTGATGCTTCCAAAGAGGTCAACTATACAGAAATGGTGTAACAATCAAGCTTTGTCACAAACTGAAGAATATTGATATGCTGTTGAGATCCATTTGGCTAATGCTGTCTTTTGACTCCTACTTCTGAAGAAAGTCAAAGAAAATTTGCATTCATGTGATATGGCCAAGACTACAAGGTTTACTGTGCCCCCACGGAGATATCTGTCTTCTTTGGCTTACGGTCATAACTTGGTAAAATGAAAGCACCAGGATTATTTTCATGATATAATAATGATGTGTGTGTTAAGTCACTCAGTCATGTCCAACTCTTTGCAACCCCATGGACTGTAAGCCACCAGGTTCCTCTGTCCATGGGATTTCCCAAGCAGGAATATTGGAGTGGCTTGCCATTTCCTTCTCCAGGGGATCTTCCTGACCCAGGGATCGAACCCCAGTCTTCCATATTGCAGCCAGATTCTTTACCATTTTGAGCTTCCAGGGCAGACATAATAATGGTATCTCAACATAAAATCAAGTTGAATTACAAACGTGGAAAAGCGTATGACTATCTGGGGATGGTTGCTTCACTTTGCCAAAATACAAGGTGTGACACAGATGGTAAAATTCATAAGAAGAGCCCAGACATGAACCACTACTGGGAATATTTCTCAAACAAAAATAAATTGTTGTTTCTGCCAGCAAGAAAATGTTAAGATGAGGTACAGACATGATTAGGTTCCTTTATTTTTTTTTAAGTCTTTACTGAATTTGTTATAATATTGCTTCTGTTTATGTTTTTCATGTTTTGGCCATGGGGCATGTGGGATCTTAGCTACTCAACTAGGAATAGAACTTGCACCCCCTGCATTGGAAGGTGAAGTCCTAACCACTGGACTGCCAGGGAAGTCCCAGGTTCCTATATTTCTGAAGAATATTACCCCAAATTATGGCTTCTACTACCTCCATTCAAGCAATTACATAAGTATGCTGAATCTGAATGGAGTTAATGGGGCTCTGTTATAGGTTGAACTGTGCCCCTTCATTTCTCAAAAAAGGTATATTGTATTGAAGTGCTAACCCCCAGCGACCTCACCTGGAAATGGAATCATTGCAGATGTTAATAATTAAGATGTGGTCATATTGAAGTTAGCCAAGCCCCAATCCAATATGACTGGTGTCCTTATAAGACAGGTCATGTGAAAACAGAGACAAAGAAGAGAAAAAACTGGGTGACGACAGAGGCAGAGAAAGGATTTTGCATCTGCAAGTCAAGGAGTGATGGTCATTGCTGGGAAACCACCAGAAGCCAGGAGGAGGAGAGCAAGGTTTCAGAGAGTGGGTGATCCTGAGGGGACCTTGGTTTCAGAATTCTAGCCTCCAAAACTATGTGATGATACATTTATGTCATTTTAAGCCATCCACTCTGACATTTTGTTGCAGAAACTCTGACAGTAGTACAAGCTCTGAACAGCAGCAGCTCCATACTGGAGCTCCATGCTCAGTTGATCTCTTTGGTTTCTCACAATGACAATGTGTAGATGGTGTTATTAGAAATGTCAGATTCTCACCTCACCTTTTGAATTAGAAAAAGAAAAGATACATTTCCTTGATGGGTAGAATTAATAACATTGTTCTTGAAATAGCTGAGGACATAAAATACAGGGACAATTATATGTATATAGGAATGGGGTTTCCCAGGTGGTGCAGTGGTAAACAATCCGCCCGCCAATGCAGCAGATGCAAGAGACAAAGTTTGGAGCCCTGGGTCAGGAAACTCACACGGAGAAGGAAATGGCAACCCACACAAGTATTTTTGCCTGGAGAATTCCACGGACAGAGCAGCCTGGCGGACTACAGTCCGTGGGGTAGCAAAGAGACATGCCTGAGCCTGCACGCATATGTGCGCATGTGCACACAGGAATACTAAAGCATTGACCTATAAAGCTTATTTTTCAGTAGGCATTGGATTGGTCACATGGTCTGAAAAATGAACTCTGAATGGTTAAAGGATAAAAGACATGTTTGTAGAAAATGCTATGGTGTGGAAATTGTTATGAACATAGAGGAAAATTTAAGTGGGGCATATGGGGAGGAAATTCTCCTTCTGAATATGGAAAGGTCTGGTTGCAACAAGTAGTGCCCTCATCAGCTCTTTGAAATCAGCATTCTGAGGACATAAAATGAGCACTAACAGAAAAAGGGAAGTAACATACCCGGACAGAAAAAGATCATTTCCTACTGTGTCCCTCAAAAACTAGAAAATTGACTAAAACTGTTATGCTTCTTGACAGGAATGTCAGACACTAAAATCCATCATGAGTCATCCCATAAAAATCTGGACTCGTCCATAGTGAGGACAAGTGGATTACATAGGTCTGTTACCCACAGCTCTGAGTGCATACGCATGAGTTTTCACTGGAATCAAGACTCATTCTGGACCTAATTTGCATCCCCAGAGACAGAAGCAGATGTCTCCAAACCTACTACATGATTAACTCAGAAAATATTTTATTTTGCAATTCCTGTTTAACTGTCATCAGCTAAGAAATCTATTTTCCTGCAGGTGCAGGATAACGTTGGCTAAAAATCATCATATATAAGGAATCACATACCTTATTGTATACCAAGTAGTGGATTGTTTGAAAGTTGGGAAGAGTTACTAAAATATGTACTTACAAAATTGAGAGACAATAAGTGTCTAAAGGGATGACTGAATGACTGCAGGAATGCATGTTGAAACAGTAAGCATAGAGGTAAAGGAATGTTGTGGTTGCATTTACTATTGAAATATTGTGGGGGAAGTAGGGAAGAAAGGGTAGGGGTTATTGTGGAGCTTCCATAAATTTCTCTACTTCTACAAATATTTCATTTTCTCTGACTGATTTTATAGTTGTTCAGGGACCTGCTTGCATTAATAAGTTCCAGAGAAGGGACTGGTGTTTAATATTATACAATGGCAATACCTTTAAAAATAACTGCCCAAATTCTTCATACAATCTGAAGCAGTTGTGTTCATTCCTCAACTCTCTATGGATGATAACAGTTACAGCTGCTTTCCTACACGGTAGAGGAGGTCATGATCTAAACATTTAATAATCTAATAATCTAAACCTACTCCTTATGGCTGGGAAGGGCCCAGGAAGGAAGCATTGGCAAGAGCCATATTGGTGACAGTTACACCAGTTGTACCCCTTGGTTGAAACAGAGGTTTTAGGTAAATCTCTGTGACAGGTGGAAAAATGGGCAGTGATCACAAAAAAGAAGGACAAGACATAGTTGATACGAAAGAAAAAAATAAAATTAGTTTGGTATCCCCTGAAAAGTCGAGAGCTATATCATCATGTACCTAGGAAATAAACTTGTTTATCAACTGAAATCTCCTGTATTTGAAGCAGAAGGCTTAGGACATGGGTTCCAGTGAAATTAAGAGTCCTTAAATCTGGATTTATCTATGTGATGTACTTTGATGGAGCTAACGATGCCTGTGAATGAAAGTGTAGAGACACCCTTTATAGAAGAAACACAGAAAGTGTTGCTTCCAGAATGATTAAAAAACACTTTACTTAACAACAAAACCACTAACAAATGTGCACCAATTAATTCAATGGATAATTTGTAGGGAATATGTCAGGAGGATAACACAAAGTAGCTTCAGATATAAAATATTGACTCAAGTTACTCAATCGACAGGTAATGACAAAGAATGTGGACCAGTTTTCCTTGAATATGTTTACTGGGTGAGCAGTAACATGACCTAAGTGTGTTGTATGTATTCCTCCCAACAATCTGGAAAAATAGGGATGTTTAATCCTGTTTTAGAAGGAAGAGGATTGATAAGTCCATAGATCTAACAGCGTGTCAAAAATCACATAGCTAGCCAGTGAAAGAAGCATAATCAGAAGTCACATTTACCAAAATGAAATGTGTGTGTGAGCACGTGTGTGTGAGCTCTGCGTTATTCAAATGTTTAAATAGGTAAGAAACTCTGAAACAAATGATATTTTCCTTAATTTACTGACTCTATTTATTATTTTCACCCATTTTAAACATTTCTTTATCAGGATTAATGTAGTTTCTTAACCTCTAGATATGCTGGATATGAGTAGTCACTTTTTAACAAAACAAAATTTAGCACTAAAGCTGATTTTCTTATTTTTTCCTTCCCTGATGGTTGTAGTTTTACTATTCCTTCAGAATCTCCTAGAGACATAGAAGCATCTGCTGTGCTTTTGGACTAACTTCAGTATCCTTGTAAAGAACACTTAATTAAAGTGTTTATAGGCAAATATTGACATGAACCTGGTAGAGCAAGATATGGAATGAATGAATAGAAATTCTGTCACTCAAAACAGTGGTAGCGTGGCTCAAAAAACTAAAGCTTTCATTTGAACTGGAAGACAATATTTATCATCTCCTAATAGGAGCTGGGAAATAGCAGCTGGGTTCTTAGGGTGCAACAAAAGCAGACAACAGTAACAACAAACAAAAACAGCAACAACAAAGCAGAAACAAAAGATCTCCAGCTGCCACCAACCTTACCTTCTGCTGAGTACAACAAGGAAGCGGCATTTTGTGGATCTGCCTGAGGATTGTAAGAATCCCAGAGAAGAGGACTGAACCCTGTCCATAAATGGATAAGTTGAATCGTTGTTAAAGTCTTCAAAGAGGAAACATATCTTGATCTTAAATTTGAAAGTAGTATGTACAAAAGTGTGAAAGGAAAAGGAGAGGGAAAGGAACTTTATTTTATACCCTTGGCCAAGCACACATGTTTTGGAAGAGTAGCCTCATCTTTTGCTTTATGAACCTTGGATTTTTTCCTATTTCCTGTGAGATTAAATGCATTTCCTAATATCAGACAACTTTTAAACCAATGTCTCAGTGTGGGAAGAATGTGGGTAGTGACTGCTTGGGTATTCTAAACGAACAAATACATACATTCACACACACACACACACACATGCAGTTTTTACAGTTTCAGAGGACTCATGAATTGTCCATATCACTATGAATAATCAGACTATGAATTTGTGTTTGGTGTAGAAGGGCTAATAGATCTCACTTTTAAAGCGTCCTACAAGGATGTGGAGAACAATGTTTCTCTGAAAATGTGTAATCTCTGATCAATTCGGTTCAGTTGCTCAGTCATGTGTGACTCTTTGCGATCCCATGGACTGCAGCACACCAGGCTTCACTGTCCATTACCAACTCCTGGAGCTTGCTCAAACTCATGTCCATCGAGTCGGTGATGCCATCCAACCATCTCATCCTCTGTTGTCCCCTTCTCCTCCTGTCTTCAATCTTTCCCGGCATCAGGGAATGAGTCAGTTCTTCACGTCAGGTGGCCAAAGTATTGGAGTTTCAGCTTCAGCATCAGTCCTTCCAATGAATATTCAGGACTGATTTCATTTAGGATGGACTGGTTGGATCTCTTTGCAGTCCAAGAAGAGTCCAAGAAGTCCAAGAGTCCAAGAAGACTCTTGAGAGACCCTTCTCCGGCACCACAGTTCAAAAGCATCATTTCTTCCATGCTCAGCTTTCTTTATAGTCCAACTCTCACATCCATACATGACTATGGGAAAAACCATAGGTTTCACTAGGTGGATTTTATTGGCAAAGTAATGTCTCTGCTTTTTAACATGCTGTCTAGGTTGGTCATAGCTTTTCTTCCGAGGAGCTAGCATCTTTGAATTTCATGACTGCACCATCTGCAGTGATTTTGGAGCCCAAATCTCTGATACCACATGTTTAATTAATTAAGATGAATTTGCTAACTGGCCATCTGGTAAGTAAAATTAGTTGCCTATCTGTGTTTACCTCACCCACTAAAAATAATGTGACCTGTTGTTTGCATATGTGTCTGTTTACAACCTATATACAGTATACAGCTTGAGACAATTTTATGAATGAGAATTTATTTTCAAAAACTTGATCTTTTAAAAAATTAATAGCCCATACAGTTTTGAATGGTTTCCTGTTATTCATATTCAATTCATAAAAGGTCACTTATTTAAATCATGAATCAACTGAAATTCATCTTTTAGCCTATGGTAAATGCAGGATATTGGGAAATGCATCTGTTCCTTGCCATGTTTTTTTGTAACTAAACAGTCACAGCTGTGTAGTGGCTCATGCTTCAGCAATTTTTTAGAATGATACAGTTGTCTGGGACCAAATCACAGTGCTATAAATAACTAGGCCGGAAGGCAATATGCTATAGAGTTCTGAGTGCAAAAACTGTATGTGATTTAGTCCATCAGTAAGAAAAAGAACCCGATTCCACCTCTACTAGGAAACTGAGTACAAATACTGGAAAAGTGTCCCAACAGGAAAAAGATGGGCACTTGTGTGTGGCAGACACTGCTGCTTGCCAGATAATATCTGCTCTCCTCTTCGTTGCTAGTAATAGGACTCCAGTTCTATTGGGGAATCAATGAACCAGATAAACACAGAATTACCGTATGACTCAGCAATTCTACTTCTGGGTATATACCCAGAAAAACTGAAAACATTTTCAGATACTTGTACATGAAACACTAATAGCTTGCAGTCACCAAATGGTAGAAACAGTCCACAGATACATCACCAGATGAGTGGATACACTAAAGGCAGTGCATACACACAATTTAGTATTATTTATCCATAAAAAAGAATGAAATCCTGATACATAGATGAACCTCCAAAACGTTATGCTGAGTGAGAGAAGCCATAAAGAAAGCCCATTTACTGTATGATTCTACTTATATGAAATATCCAGGAGAGGTAAGTCTGTACATACAGAAAGCAGATTAGTAGTTTTTGGGTATTAGTTGGGGAAGCAGGGTCAGGAGGAAACTAGGTAATAGATAAGATGACGAAAATATTCTACTACACGGAGATCCAGAGTTCTAGCACCTCATTGAGAATGCACTAAACACCTTTGACTTGTACAATTTTAAATGTTCATCTTATGCTGTGTGAACTTAATCTCAATTTAAAACAAAAAATGCTCTGGAAAACAAAGTTTGTCCCAAGGGTTAGGGCGGGAAAAAAAAAAAAAAAAGAATGATTCAACCAAAATACCACATTTTAAGTTTCCCTGTGACTATGTGTGGCCACATGATTAAGTTCTAGACATTAAAATGTCAGTAGAAATGTTATGAGGGATTTCCAAGAAACACTTGGTTACACAGGCATTTTTCAAGTATCATAGTTTATATAATTATATAACATTTTATAAATATGTGGGTTTTTTCTCTCTTATATCTTACACTGTAACCTATCAAAGGCATCTTCAAGATCAGATCAAGTTGTCTTTGCCAAAGGCATTTTTTTATGCCAGCTATCTCAGATTCCTCAAAATACTATGCCCCTTCTTTCTAAATTGTTTAAAATACTGAACACATTAAATCCGTTAGTGATGTTGTCATCAGATAATTTGTCAAACTTCCAGCCCCGCTCACAAAATAACTTACTTTGTGGTATGTGTTTGGGATCGCTATACCACTGTCTTTTACTACATTGTGAGCAAGTATGATCTACAAAGGACTGATGCAGTGATTTACCTGGGAATAAATTCTAACTGTAAATGTGGTTCATGTCTTTTTATCGTTTCTACCACGTAACTTCCATAACATCCTGTTTTTCTTTTAATTTCTTCTTTTGTCTGTACTTTTGTGTTCTGTTGTAAATCGTAGCAATCTACACATAACATATTTAACATTTTAACGATTTGGAAATGTATAATTTTATGGCTTTAAACACATTTAAAGTCTTATGCAAGTATGCCCACTATCCATCTCCAGAACCTTTTCATATTCCCCAGCTGAGACTCTATAACCATTAAATCAGATCAGATCAGTAAGTCTGCAGTAATCACCATTTTCTTTTCTTCTCTATGACTTTGGCTGATCTAAGAACCACAGAGAAGAATAGTACAGGATTTATCCCTTTGTCAATGGCTTATTTCAGTGACAGTATCAAGGTTCATCCACATTGTAGCATTTGTCACAATTTCCTTCTTTTTAAGGCTGAATAATATTCCATTATGTGTATATATCACATTTTGGGTATCTATTCATCAATTGATGTACAGTTGGGTTGCTCCCACCATTTGGCTATTGTGAATAATGCAGCTGTGAATGTGGATTTACAAATATCTCTTCTAGTCTCTGCATGCGTGTTTAGTCACTCAGTTGTTTTTAACTCTGCAACCCCATGGACTGTAGTCTGCCAGGCTCCTTTGTCCATGGGATTCTCCAGGGAAGAATTCTGGAATGGGTTACCATGCCCTTCTCCACTCTTAGTCTACTTTCAGTTATTTTGGGTATAAACCAGGGAGTGAAATTGCTGGGTCCTATGGAAATTCTATGTTTTAGGTTTTTGAGAAGTTGCACACCATT
Source organism: Bos mutus (assembly GCF_027580195.1). Classification (NCBI taxonomy): domain Eukaryota; kingdom Metazoa; phylum Chordata; class Mammalia; order Artiodactyla; family Bovidae; genus Bos; species Bos mutus. The sequence goes on along the minus strand of NC_091640.1, from coordinate 9,305,572 downwards.
TCAAATTGGTTTCGATTGTGGTCTAACGAATGGCTTCGTGTTACATATCAAATCTGCTTTATTATTAAAAATAACGCAAGTGAAAGAATGATATAAAACTTGTAATGATTGGTAAAATTAGACTTGTAGGTGGATATTTTTGAGGAAAATGAAAAAATATATTTTACATACAGTTCTACACAGTATTAAACCTTATTTGAAGCTGGGGACACAAGACCCTGCACGTGCGATCGATTTGTGTTTGGTATTTTTTAATGTATGTCATCCTAGGTTACATACTTTCTTCTCTTTTGTTGTTCTCTGTTATGCACAGCTTTTACTAAAGCTGGTTTTAACAATGCTTTCAGGAACTGGCAGATAACTAGCCAGCAGAAACATAAACACCGTTTGTGCCCTTGAATATGTGGATCTCATTAAATAAGTATGAATACATTTTATTTCAAGAACACTGAATTGCTTTGCTTATTGAGATATATCAACACAAATTGGCTTTGCCATTTGATTGCTTTGAAAAAGTACCTATTTAGCATCATAGAACTTTGTAATAAACATTGCTTGAGGTAGTGTGCAGTCTTCTATTTCATAATAAAGGATAAAATTGCTTCTTTATAGCAGCCTCGGATTAACTTTATTTTTCTATGCAAAGTTTTCTTCATTGAAAGTTAAATTAGTTTTATTCTGGAAAAGTCACAGGCTGAGCTGCACAAGGAGTGTAAGAGGGAAAACAATCATTCTTTGATGACTTTCAATTGCTGCTATTATTATTTAATTTGCATTTCAAATTCTTCATATTTTGAATTCTCCATAAATTTGTCAATTCTGCCTTTCAACAAATTTCAATTCTAGTGAGATTTTCTAATTTATTGTTTAGAAAGTTTCATGTTATCATCTCTTTAAGTCTTTACATTTGTTGGTGTATCTATTTAATATTTTTTTCTTTTAATTATTGGTTTATTTTTTCTTCTTTCTTAAATATATGTATTGTAGATCTGTTGAGTATTTTTCCTATAGTCTAACTTGATTTATTATAATTTTTATTACTTTTTCTCATTTGAAATTATTTTTGATTTTATAATTATGTATCTCATGCTTTCCATAAAGTTCCTTTTATTATATTTTATAGAATTATGTATTTGTCTTCATCTTAAATTATAAAAATAAAACACCCATGTGTTAGTTTTTATTACTGTTCACAATACCCCATTTTTCTTCCTACTGATGATCGTATTACTCTGCCACATATAGTCAGGGCTGGTTATGTGGTTTCTGTTAACCAATAAAATTGAGAGGTGACACATGTCGCTTCTAGGGAGTAGATTTAGGAGACTTCCCCTGCACTCTTTTTCCTCTGCCTTGGGTACCAGAACTATGCCCCACGGTAACCCCAGGGTAGAGACATAGGTTATGTGGGGAAAAGGCCTAGCCAACCAATGACACACATTGTACACTGAGAGGGGAGTTGTTGTTGCTTAACTTACTGAGGTGCACTGTTGTTTGATACGGCAAAATCAGCTAGTCTCTTGACTGAAGCATCTTACATCATTAAGGGGCTGAGGAAAAAGTCATTCATGTTATTTAAAAAATACATGAATAGAGATAAGAATATTCGATTTTAAAACTCCAGGATCTCAGTCTGTAACCCCAGGCTATCCCCCCAGTTTCAGGAAAACATCAGACAAATTCAAATACATCAACATCTCACAGTACAGCTAACTAATACTCCTCAAAACTATCAGTCATCAAACACAAAAACAGTCTGAGGAAATGTCACAGGCAACAGGAGCCTCAGGTGACATAAGAACTAAATGTAGTCTGGTAACTTGGATGGGATCTTAGACAGAAAAAAAAGCAGTAAATAAAAACTAAGGAACTATGAATAAATTACTAGCAATAACCAATAATATATGTTTTAAATAACAAAAGAATGTTTGGAGTAAAATCAAAGAAATGTTCAAATGCTGATCCAATAACTGCTCTATCTTCTATCAACTGGGTACCTTCAATAGCATTTTCTAAGAAAGGAAATTTACCCCCATGTCTTGAGTAGCACCTGGCATATAAGCCAAGTACTAAGTCATTTCAGTAGTGTCCAGCTCTTTGTAACCCCAAGGAATGTAGCCCACCAGACTCCTCTGTCCGTAGGATTCTCCAGACAACAGTACTGGAATGGGTTTCTATGCCCTCCTCCAGGGGATCTTCCTGACCCAGGGATGAAACCCACATCTTTTGTGTCTCTGGCATTGGCAGACAGGTTCTCCACCTGGCACATAGTAATCACTTGATAGATGCATGTGAAATTTTAAGGAATGAAATAAACCAGACATTATAGAAGTCTGACACAAAGCCCTCCTGAAATCGGACTTTCCCTTTAAAAAATAACAAGATTCAACAATGGAGTCAAAGTAAGAATGGGAAGGATTACTGCAAGTTATTCATTCATGATCAATTCAACTTAAGGCTTATTTCATAGTGATACCTCAATAGATAAACTGGAGCTATTTCTTAAATACTCCCGCTTACTGGATACAATGACCACATTGCTTGTCCTTGACAAGAATTTCTCTATTTTCTATTTTATTTTCACTCCATGTATTTTCAAAGGAATATCTATGCTTCATATCAATCCACTCATTGAGAATAATACTTATGACATTTATCTGGAATATAGTATATAATTCTAGAGTGAGCTGTTTTTGAGATATTTGTAAACAATTGGACAAAGGATATTTATTTGTATTTCTATGCCATGCTGTATATAAAAATGAGTAACTGAAATATGCTATCTATACTAAATGGAATTCTCAAAACAATTGACATTGAAAATACTGTGCTATTAATATGAGATAAACATGAGATAAAATGCAAAATAGCCCAATGTTTAATTCATTGTGACTCTAATTTTCTGTAAACAGAAGATCAAGTATAGAATGACCTTTATCTGTTTTCTAGTCAGGAGATATAATACTAGTACATCCAGATTTCCATATTCATTTTAGCATGTTGAAGGGGTACCTTCAGTTCAGTTCAGTCGCTCAGTCATGTCCAACTCTTTGAGAACCCATGGACTGCAGCACGCCAGGCTTCCCTGTCCATCACCAGCTCCCGAAGCTTGCACAAATTCACGTTCATTGAGTCGGTGATGCCATCCAACTGTCTCATTCTCTGTCATCCCCTTCTTCTCTTGCCTTCAATCTTTCCAGCATCAGGGGCTTTTCCAATGAGTCAGTTCTTCGCATCAAGTGGCCAAAGTGTTGGAGTTTCAGATTCAGCATCAGTCCTTTCAGTGAATATTCAGGACAGATTTCCTTTAGGATGCACTAGTTTGATCTCCTTGCAGGCCAATGGACTCTCAAGAGTCTCCTCCAACACCACAGTCCAAAAGCATCAATTCTTTGGTGCTCATTTTCTTTATAGTCCTACTCTCACATCCATCCATGACCACTGGGAAAACCATAGCTGTGACTAGATGGACCTTTGTTGGCAAAGTAATGTCTCTGCTTTTTAATATGCTGTCTAGGTTGGTCATAGCCTTTCTTCCAAGGAGCAAGTACCCTTAAATTTCATGGTTGCAGTCACCATCTGCACTGATTTTGGAGCCTCCCCAAATAAAGTCTATCACTGCTTCCCCATCTTTTTGCCATGAAGTGATGGGCCCAGATGCCATGATCTTAGTTTTCTGAATGTTGAGTTTAAGACAACTTTTTCACTCTCTTCTTTTACTTTCATCAAGAGGGTCTTTAGTTCTTCTTCTCTTTAGGAATCCATCATTGAACCTTTCAGGAAGTGGGTTTCATATTCCAATATGTTTTCACTGCATATATTTAAGTTGTACTTGGGAGTAATAGAATTCATAATTGTCACATATAGAAACTTTATTCTCTATTCTTTTCCCTAATTTTGGATGTCCAATGCTGGTAATTAGGTGATATGTATTATTCAAAATGACATTCAGTAAGGTGGAAACAGTGTCAGATTTTATTTTTTGGGCTCCAAAATCACTGCAGATGGTGATTGTAGCCATGAAATTAAAAGACGCTTACTCCTTGGAAGGAGGGTTACTACCAACCTAGATAGCATATTCAAAAGCAGACATTACCTTGCCAAGAAAGGTCCATCTAGTCAAGGCTATGGTTTTTCCAGTGGTCATGTATGGATGTGAGAGTTGGACTGTGAAGAAAGCTGAGCACTGAAGAATTGATGCTTTTGAACTGTGGTGTTGGAGAAGACTCTTGAGAGTCCCTTGGACTGCAAGGAGATCCAACCAGTCCATTCTAAAGGAGATCAGTCCTGGGTGTTCTTTGGAAGGACTGATGCTAAAGCTGAAACTCCAGTACTTTGGCCACCTCATGTGAAGAGTTGACTCATTGGAAAAGACTCTAATGCTGGGAGGGATTGGGGGCAGGAAGAGTAGGGGACGACAGAGGATGAGATGGCTGGATGGCATCACTGACTCAGTGGACGTGAGTCTGAGTGAACTACAGGAGTTGGTGATGGACAGGGAGATTCATGGGGTCGCAAAGAGTCAGACACGACTGAGCAACTGAACTGAACTGAACTGAAGGACTTCCTTGGTGGTGCAGTGGATAAGAACCTGCCTGACAGTGTAGGAACATGGGTTGGACTCCTGGTCAGGATAGATTCCACATACCGTGCAGTGACTAGTGAGCTCACGTACCACAACTACTGAGCCCAGGCTCGCAACTACTCAGCCACGAGTGCCCTAGAGCCTGTGCTCCCACACAAGACAATGAGACACCTGTGCGCGGTAAAGAAGAGTAGCCCCCTGCTCACTGCAACTAGAGAAAGCCTGTCTGCAGCAACAAAGACCCAGCACAGCCCAAAATAAATAAATATATACATAAAATTATTTATAAAACTATATTCAGTCATTTTTTAAAGATTGTTTATTAGTGTAAGCAATTGCCACTAAATATTTGAAATATACATTGCTGTGTAGATTTGCAGCTCAACACAGCTACAGTTGGAACTCCTGTTCATGTTTGCTTTCTACACAATTATTAGTATCACATAAAGAAATCATGTAAACATCCAGAGCAGCTGAGTTTGCTATCCTCAAGTAAGTCTATTAAAGTTTCATTCCAGGCAAGAATCACTTTTCTTAGGATGCCAGACAGCTAAAGAGTTTACATTTTGGAGTAAGACAGGTCTGGTTCCGAATTCTCTCCCTGGTATTTTACCTGGCACTTATTACTTAATCTATAAATACTGCCCATCCTGGGGCCTCCAAATAATGCTGGTTAGACTTTTACTCCAAAATGTCCTTTCCATGGAGTAGTGATAAAGATAGTGACATAGGCGAAGCATTTAGCAGTCATTGCCTCTTCCAAATCCTCACAATCATAGCTTCATTATCATTAGTATCAACGTCTTTGAATAAAGGGCTTCCCTGGTGACTCAGACAGTAAGGAATCTGCCTACAATGCAGGAGACTGGGGTTTGATCCCTAGGTCAGGAAGATGCCCTGAAGAAGGGATGGCAACCCACTCCAGTATTCTTGCCTGGAGAATCCCCAGGATAGAGGAGCCTGGTGGGCTACAGTCCATGAGGTCGCAAAGAGTAGGACATGACTGATTGACTCACACATACATGCACATCGTTCAAATAAAAACAAGTAATTCAAGAACTGGCATGTGAAAGTGCCCACGAGCACATGTTCTGTTGCAAAAGAGTCTTCTGAATTCATTTTGCAGACAGCTAGACTGGCCGTAGGTGCATTCCAAGGAAGGAATGTCCTAGAAAGTCTGATCCTATGACCCAGCAATCCCACTGCTGGGCATACACACCAAGGAAACCAGAATTGAAAGAGACATGTGTACCCCAATGTTCATTGCAGCACTGTTTATAATAGCCAGGACATGGAAGCAACGTAGATGTCCATCAGCAGATGAATGCATAAGAAAGCAGTGGTACATATACACAATGGAGTATTACTCAGCCATTAAAAAGAATACATTTGAATCAGTTCTAATGAGGTGGATGAAACTGGAGCCTATTATACAGAGTGAAGTAAGCCAGAAAGAAAAACACCAATACAGTATACTAACGCATATATATGGAATTTAGAAAGATGGTAACTATAACCCTGTGTACGAGACAGCAAAAGAGACACTGATGTATAGAACAGTCTTTTGGACTCTGTGGGAGAGGGAGAGGGTGGGATGATTTGGAAGAATGGCATTGAAATATGTATAATATCATATAAGAAATGAATCGCCAGTCCAGGTTCGATGCACGATACTGGATGCTTGGGGCTGGTGCACTGGGACGACCCAGAGGGATGGTATGGGGAGGGAGGAGGGAGGAGGGTTCAGGATAGGGAACACATGTATACCTGTGGCGGATTCATTTTGATATATGGCAAAACCAATACAATATTGTAAAGTTAAAAAAAAAAAAACAACACTAGGAGGTCATCATGGGCTTATACTTGTCCTGAGAAAGGGTGTCTGGAAGGCCCTGCTGGCTCAACCAAGTTCCACAACCTGCCATGAGCAGCATGCATTGTGCACAAGATAGAATCACCCTTGATGAGAGCTGAAGCCAGTAGAAGATGTGCTGAAGCCAGTACAAACACGCATGTTGTTATTTTAAATTAAATTTTGCATTATAGATTAATAAAAACATCAAAAATAAAATCTCACTTTTACTCACAAAATACAAAAGACTGACAAAATAGTGTGAATATACCAAAATACTAAAAATGATATTATGTTTGCTTTTTTTATACAAAGGGTGGATAATGCTCCAACTTCAAATTATTCCCTTTGTCAACTTCAGATTAAACACTAGCAAAATGAAAAAAAAAAAAAAAATAGAAACTTGGGCTTTTCTAAAAACCAGTTGGAAAGTTGCTCTGTTTGCAGCTGGACCAAAGTGTCTAATTATACAACATTCATTAAGCATGTTTTTCTTAAGCTCTCAAGCTACATTGATTCTTTCTGTGGATTTTTTTTTTTTTTTCAAAGGGAATATTTTTTTCATTTTTTACAAAAGACTTTATTTCTCAGAGCAGTTTTAGATTGACAGAAAAATTAAGTCCACGGTGCAAAGTTACTAAAAAAATCCCCTCTTCTTCACAGTTATTACTTAGCAATTTGCAGTGGTGTGAGGCATGCGTAACAATCGATGAACAAACCCTCATACAATATTTTTAATTAAAGTCCATAGTTTACATTAGGATTCACTCTTCATGTTGTAGACTCTATGGGTTTTGACAACTTTGTGTCTTATAGTATCATACAGAATGGTTTCACTGCCTTAAAATCTCCTGCACTTACCTCTGCCCCCACCAGACACCTGACGATCACTGATCTTTTTACTGTCTCTATAATTCTGCCTTTTCCAAAATGCCTTATAATTGGAATTACACAGTAATTTTTACACAGACTTTTTACATTGGCTTCTTTCATAAGAATATACATTTAAGGTTCCTCCTTGTCTTTCTGTGGTTTAATGTGTCATTTGCAAATACTGTAATTACCTATCCAATTGACAATTTTTTAGTAAGGCTAACACAAAAAAGATGCAAATAACTAAAATCAGAAATAAAAGTGGCAACATTACTTCCAACTTTCAGAAATTAAAAAAAAAGTATTATAAGGGGTATTAAGACGGTGGGATGATTTGGGAGAATGGCATTGAAACATGTATAATATCATATGTGAAACGAATCGCCAGTCCAGGTTCAATGCATGATACAGGATGCTTGGGGCTGGTGCACTGGGATGACCCAGAGGGATGGTACGGGGAGGGAGGAGGGAGAGGGATTCAGGATGGGGATCACGTGTACACCTGTGGTGGATTCATGTTGATGTACGGCAAAACCAATACAATATTGTAAAGTAATTCGCCTCCAATTAAAATAAGTAAATTTAAGTTAAAAAAAGAGGGTATTATGAACAATTGTACTCTAACAAATGAGACAGAGTAAATAACATGGACAAATTCTTGAAAATAGCCTAATCTGACTCAAGAGGATAAGAAAAAAAAAATCTATATAGACTTGTACAAGTTAAAGACATTGAATCAATAATACAAAAACTTCCAAGGAACAAAAGTCCCTAACCAAATGGCTTCAGTGGTGGCTTCTATCAAATATTTAAAGGATTAACATCAATCCTTCTCAAACTCATCCAAAAATACTTCATAACTCTTTCTGTGAGTCCAGCACTATCCTGAAACCAAAACCCAATAGAGCTATCACAAGGAAAGAGAATTAAAGACCAATATCCTTTATGAACATTAATGTAAAAATCTTCAATAAAATACAGCAAAACTGAATCCAACAAAATTTTAGTAGAATTACAGACCATACTTGAAAGAGATTTATCTCAGGAATGCAAGAGTGATTAAATATAAAAAAATCAATCAATGTAATATACCATATTAACAGAGCAAAGGGAAAAAAATTATTATCTCAACTGACACAGAAAAAGCATTTGACAAAATCCAACACCATTTCATGATACCCAAAAAAGTCAGAAAACTAGTAATAAAACTACTTTTATTTATAAATCAACATTTATAAATCAACATGATAAGGCCATTGATGAAAAGTCTCAACTAACATCACACTGGTTGTTGAAAGACGAAGGCTTTCCCTCTAAGACCAGTAAAAAGACAAGGGTGCTTGCTTTCATCTCTGCTATTTAGCATTGCACTGTAATTTCTAGTCAACATTTAAATAAGGAAAAGAAACAAGCAAAGGACATTTAGGTTTGAAAGGAAGAAATAAAACTACCTATTAGTAAATAACATAATTCTACACTTTAGAATTCCACAAAATCCACAAGAAAGTCACTCCAAAGTTCCTCAGAAAGCTAAACATAGAATTACCATGTAGTCCAGAAATTCTATTCCTAGGTGTATATATCCAAAAGAATTGGAAATAGAAACTCCAACAATATTCGTCACAATATTTTTCACAATAGCCAAAAAGTGGAAACATCCCAAGTGTCTATCAGATGAATGGATAAAATAAAATGTGGTTGTTTGGAGGTTTAATTTTTTTTTTCCCTCCATAGCTCCAGTGTGAATTGCTAACCTCCAGTATCACAAAATGTGTTCTTATTTAAAAACAGGATTGTTGCAGAAGTAATTAGTTAAGATGAGATCTTATTGGAGTAGGTCAGGCCCTTAATCCAGTATGAATGGTGTCCTTATACAAGTGGGAAATTTGGAGATAGACATGCAGAGAGGAAATGACCCTAACGCTGGGAAAGATTGAAGGCAAAAGGAGAAGAGGGCAGCAGAGGATGAGATGGCTGGATGGCATCACTGACTCAATGGACATGAATTTGAGCAAGCTCTGGGAGATAGTGAAGGACAGGGAAGCCTGGTGTGCTGCAGTCCATGTGGTCGCAAAGAGTTGGACATAACTTAGTGACTGAACAACAACAATGCAGAGAGGGGGGACACTATAAACAGGCAAAAGAAGACAATGACCATAGAGGCAAAAGGAGACGATGACCGTCTGTGAGCCAAGGAGAGAAGGCTGGAGTGGATCTGTCCTCATAGTCTTTAGAAGGAACCAACCTGCTGACTGTTTATTATGGACTTTCAGACCCCAGAAATTTTATACAACAATTTCTGTTGTTTAAGCCATCCAGTTTGTTGCCTTTTGTTTTAGCAGCCTGGAAAACTAACACAATGGTATATATATGCAATTAAATATTATCCAGCCATAAAAAAGTGGTGAAGTTCTCATACAGGCTATGAAATGCACGGACCACAAAAGCATCATGCTAGGTGAAATAAGCTAGACACAAAAGGACAAACATTGTTTGATTCCACTTACATTAAAATATTAATATTTAGAATGTGGAGACTTATACAGAGAGAACATAGAATAAATGTTACCAGGGGCTTAGGGTGAGGGGGAAATGAACAAAATGGCCTTAGAGTCTCTGTCTGGGGAGAAGAAACAGTTTGGAAATAATTACGGTGCTTGCGACCAATATCACTGAATTATATACTTAATAATGGCTCAAATTCAAATTTTACTTCAAATATTTGAATATATGAAAAAAGAAGTATAATGGATTAGAAAGCTTCAGAGTCCATATTCCAAATGGGAGGGTTTAAGAAATTTTTGGAATATTTGGATTTATGTACAAAAGGAACCTTTCCTGTAGCATAGAAATGCAGCTTTGGGTTGTTTTGACTGAAGTGCTGGGCACAGACTGATGAAAGCAGAGGGTACGGGTGATGAGTTAGTTGAGGGAACCAGGTCAGCCAAGACCAGTATTCAATTGTACGTAGCCATAAAACTTTGCTAATCCTTAATGTAGCAGTTTGTGTGAATGGAATAGTCACTCAATACCTATGTATAATCTCTTTAGTTTCCTTTTTCAGTTCCCTTCATTATCCCCATATTTCTTGTCCCTACATGAAAAAAATAAAAAGCTAAATTAAAAAAATATGTAGTTGGGAAAGATTGACATAATCATAATACATTATAACCAAATGATAGATGTCAAGCACTGTTCTTTTTTGATGCAATGTCAACTCATTTAAAGTTCATACTAGCAGTTTAATTTTTCTGTCAACCTTGAGAAGAGACATTTTTCTGTTCACTATGCGAGAGAAATCTGAGGCTGTGAGTAGGTAAGGTATGCAGACCAAGAAGAGGTGGAAGTGGGATTAAGACCAATTGATCAGACTCTGACATTCATGGTTATTTCATGGTATTCTGCTGTGGCTTCCTGTTCAAGTAATGGGGGGAGGGATAGATCTGTGTTCCGAGTGTGTGATAGGACGGAAGATCAGGTATCCTTAATCTTTGGGGAATCACTCAACTACTAACACTTACTATTGCTGCTTCAGGAAAAAAATCAATCACCTTATGTATGGTAAGTCGCTTCTGTAGTGTCTGACTCTGACTCTAAGGAGGGTAGCCCACCAGGCTTCTCTGTCCATGAGATTCTCCTGGCAAGAATACTGGAGTGGGGTTCCATGCCCTCCTCCAGGGGATCTTCCCAATCCAGGGATCCAACCTGCATCGCTTATGTCTCCTGCATTGGTGGGTGGGTTCTTTATCACTGGCACCACCTAGGAAGCCCCAATCACCTTATAATTATTATCAAGAATATCCTAAGGCCAAAGGGGTGTAAACCATTTCCTTCTGAGTAAAGCAAAACAATACCAGTTTTTTTTAAGACTAAAGCCAAGTTATTTAATTTAAGTAAATTACTTAAGTAAATTAAGTTACTCAATTTAAGTAAAATAAGGAAAGATAAACTTAAATCTAGCAACTTAATTTCAATCGATAATGTCATGGAAAGACTGGAGAATCAGAGAACTCCACCTTGAAAAGTCAGGTGGGGCCAAAAAAAGAGACAAGTTCAAGCAGTTCAGGCAGTAAGAGGAAAGGTGAAATGAAGAGGCACGGATATCTGTGTTCACGTAACAGTTTTGAGGGGAAGAAGGTAAAAGTGTCTGATATATGATTGATTATTGACATCTGAGTGACTTCCTATGCTTCCCTCCTTCCTTCTTTTCCTCTCTCTAATGCCACGAAAATACAAAACGAAGTCAATCTTTCATAAATCACAAAATAAAACAAGGAACATTCTGTAAGGAGCATGTGGTATTCTGGTGTAGAGCTGTCAAGTGCCTTTTGAATATTCACCCAGCAGCATATCTGCAATTTAAATACCTTGTTATAGTTAATAAGAGTTGTCAAAGAAGCACATTAACATGCCTCAGGGATTAATTTTGGGCTTTACAGACTTCGTGTGTGTGAATAAGACAAACCTGTAACACGAGTCACACAATCTCAAAAGGCTATCCTTATCACTTCCTCGCAGTTAGAGACTGAACAATCAAATATTATGTCTCAGGCTGTATTTTAATAAAATTGTTTGTGTAAAATATTAATATGCAACTTCTGGTCTAAAATTTTTTCTTAAAAAATCAGTGGCCTGCATTTTAAAAAAAGAAGAATCACCAGCATGAAACTGCCAAAAAAATTATTCAAATACACACTATTGAAGATGTTATGAAAAAGTTAGTTCTACATTTACATATTTGAATATGAATGTGTTCATATGTCCATAATAGACTTTTGTCTTTATAGGTAAAAGCTAGTATATGGATAACGATGTGTTAGAATAAGTCACTAATAGGTTAATTTAGAAAAAAAAGAACTGCATGATTTAAGCAAGTTTTGCCTCCCATTTCTACTTTAGAGAAAATCTTTAACTTTCACATCTTCTAAAATTCTGCCCATACTAGTCAAAAAAAAAATGGTGATTTCTTAATATGAACATCTGAAATCCACCCCCACGCAAATCGAGAAGAGTAGGTGGAAGGGAGGTAACATTCACAGAGAGTATGGAGACTATATTTTTCCTCACCATTTTCAGTAAGCCTCAAAACAAGACTCAAACTGCCTTCCGCATTACCGCTTTTGCGGTTTCTTTTCCTGCATTGTTGTCACAGAACATGGGGTTGTTTCTTTGACAGTTTGAACTTTGACTGCATGTATGCCTGTCCAAATTCTCTGCCTTGAGGAAAAATTGACATGTCTTAAAAAGAAAAAAACTAATGATACTATTGTAAGTTTCTTTCAACTCTTAGTTTATTGTTGCATTTTCTGCTTTGTATTCCATAGTTGCACTATTATTGCATGTATGATATGTTCCATGAGGGCAAATAATTTTGATAATCAAGCATAATTTTCACAGAATATGTCATTCTAATTGCTTGAAAACTTATTAGCATTCCAATGTGATTTTTTACACCTTTATATAGTTTGGCATTGATTTTATATTATCTAAATTGTACAAATTTAAAAAATATTGTCTTGCTGTACATTTAATAATTTCCCCTGTGAATTCTTTATATTTGAGAAGCAATTAATATAAATGATTAAGTGCTCTATTACAGGTAGTTTTTAAACTGTTTGCTTAAAATAAATCTTAATTTAATTGAATTAATGTATCTTGTCAAAATGCAAGTCTATGCTCTTTGAAAAGGACAAAAGGATACACAGAATTATATGCAGCATTCTTAGCACACAATTTATCAATAAGTGTTAGTTTAGTGATCTGGTTTTAAATATCTAATATATTTTATGCAAGTGCATTCCTACTACAATACTTTTGAAAATGAAATAAGAGAGCATATCCATTTAACTTTGGGATTCACCTGTATCTGCCTATGATGGCTGAGGGCTGCTCACCGACACTCTAGCTTACGAACTTTGACTTAGAGGCAGTCATGCATAGACTGTTGTTGACAGAGGTCAGGGGTCACTCTATGACCACTGGTCAGTTGTCTCACTGAGCACAGACAGCAGCTTCTGTGCACTCCAATTATAAAGCACAAAAGGGATATAATTTTTAAAATCACTACTGTAGTTCATTGAGTATTGACAAAGAGTTATTTAAACACATGCAACCATTTTATAGTGTTCTAATGGTTTTGAAGGTAAAATGTTCTCTTTTACCTAAAGGATAAACATGCTAAATATTATATACCTTTATGTCCTCTGCCTATGTATAAATATGTGTGTATACACATAATTGTTTTTGAATGTCATTTTATGTAATAATTGAAGGGTATATACATAAGACTGAAGTACATCTGTTGCTTTGCATTTCTGAACCTCTTTTTTCTGATAACAAAAGTACTTTTTTCCATTTGGTAATGAACCCTTCCCCCTTCTCAGTCTATGTAATTTGATTTCCAATCCTATTAATTCATGTGTTTATGAATAATAATAATTGTGTATATATAGATATTATAATACATATACTATATGGGCTTCCCAAGTGGCTCAGTGGTAAAGAATCTGCCTGCCAATGTAGAAAACGCAGGAGATTTGGGTTCAATCCCTGGGTCGGAAGATTCTCTGGAGAAGGGAATGGCAACCCACTTCAGTATTCTTGCCTGGAGAACCCCATGGACAGAGGAGCCGGGAGGGCTACAGTTCATGGGGTCAGAAAGAGTCAGACACTACTTAGCAACTAAACAATAGCAACATATACTATACACATATATGTGTGTGTGCATTTAAATGTATGCATTGTGAAAAGATTCCTCCACATTGAGTTAACACATTCATCCCCTCACTTTTTTTTTTTTTTTTTTTTGTGAGAACCTTTAAGTTCTGTTCTCTTGGCAAATTTCAAATGCAGTACCCAATACAGTGTTACCAAATACAGTCATTATGTTGTACATTAGATTCACAGACCTTATTCACCTTACAGGGAAGTTCATACCCTTTAATCAACTATGTCCTGTTTCCCAATTCCCAGCCAGCCCTTGGCAACCACTTTTCTGTTTGGTTTCTATGATTCTATGATGTTGATTTTTTCCTTTGCTTTTGTTCAGATTCCACATATAAGTGACACCATGCAGTATTTGTCCTCTGTCGTACTTCTCTCACTTGGCATAACACCCTCAAGTTCCATCCATGTTGTCACAAATGGCAGGATTCCCTTCTTTCTCAAGGCTGAATATATGTACAGTTGACCCTTGAACAACATGGGTTTGAACAGCAGAAGTCCACTTATTTACAGATTTTTCAATAAATATTCAGTTGGCTCCCCTTCTCTGCAAGTTGCATATCTGAATGTTGATGATATTCAGTTGGTTGATGCCACAAACAAGGAACCTGTGGATCCAGAGGGCCAACAATAGGATTTGAGAATGTGTGGATTTTTGTATCGAAGATGGGGCCTGGACCAACCCTTTTTGGATTCTGAGGGATGACTGCATGGATATATATCACATCTTTTTTGCTAATTGTCACTTGATAGACACAAGTTGTTCACCGTAAATAGTGCTTTAATGAACACGGGTATGCACATATCTCTTTGATAGCATATCTCGTCCTTTGGCTGTATACTAAGGAGTTGGATCACCTGGTCAAATGGTAGTTCTAGTTTTATTTTCTTTTTGAGGAAAATATTCTACTTTTATTATCATTTTGGCAGGAACCTCCATATGGTTGGGCTTCCCTGGTGGCTCAGCTGGTAAAGAATCTCCCTACAACGTGGGAGACCTGGGTTCGATCCTTGCACTGGGAAGGGAACAGCTACCACTCCAGTATTCTGGCCTGGAAAATTCCAGGGACTGCATAATCCATGAGGTTGCAAGGAGTCGGACACGACTGAATGACTTTCACTTTCACTTTCTATACTGCTGCCCATAGCACTGCACGAATTTACCAACAATGCTTAAGACTAAAATGCCATGTGCTAGGCTCATGCTAAGCCATTTATCCCATTCTATGTCAACGGTCATATGATCTATGCCAGTCCATTTAGAATCAACTCCAGAAAGGTGTCTAGAGTTATACAGAAAGAGGCTTGCTATGTATTCTAGGATTCTTAACCATAAAATTATGTAAAACTGCAGTTGCTGGTAACAACTGTGAAGGAAGAATTGTCAAAGAGCAAAGCTAATCCAGGAAAATCGGACACAAATAATGGAGGAGAATGTCTTCATGTTAAGCCTTAATTCTCTGACCTGATACCAACCAGTTACATGAACCAAAATTACATTTCTTAAAATTAATTTGAATTAATTTTGTATCAGTTAATACCTGAGAAGACTCTTGACTGAGTTTGTTTTGTATTTTTTCAATTAATCTGATTTAAAAATTCAAAAGAAAGTTTTGCGTAATAGCCAAATCATTCACAGATTGACTGATGCTTAGTTTATACTAGTTGTCTTAGTTCTGTATGAAAACTGTGGAGAAAACACAATATGTATTTGGAATTAACTGCCATGAAGAAATAATAATTCAAATCTTCCTCTTCTTGCCTTTTTACTATTTTTTCAGAATCAAATAGTGACTATCTTTCTACATAGTTATTTTAGGTAGTCTATCTAGACAGGCATCAAGAAGCTGTTAAAGTAAAATTTTATCCTAAAATAGAAAAAGAAAACATATTTTTAATAATTACTATGAATGAAAATACAACTGTTAATCACTTAAGAACATCATGGAATTAGCACATCATGAAATTAGCAATGACTATTGAAATGCAAGTATTTTGTTAAAATTTTCCATCAGAATCAGATTCAAAAAAATAAATTAAACCAGAGAGTTTCATAAAAATCAAACAATCTCCTTTGGAATAAAGATTTGAAATAATGGGGAAAAAATGCCAACCAATATAACCTGGAATAATATGATATAGGATTCATGTAAAATAATCATTGGTTAAATAGCCCTTCGTTTCTATGAGTAGGAAGCAGAGGAAAACCAAAAAGAAACTTGATAAATATTAAAAACTTAGGAAATGATGTGTTAGAATTTCTCATGTGAGGTCATAAACTGAAATGCAATTTTCACTGTTCAGATTAATGTATTTAATTTACAGGAGAATTAGGAAGAACCCATTTCCTTTCAGCTGAAATAAGATTGTAGAACCACAGTGTTCTACAATCAGTGTTAGAATCAAACATTATGTATTTTAACTGTGCAATGTTACATACTTGTTCCTTACAATGTTTGAGGGAACTTTACAAAAATAATCATATGCTTAAAATAGGAAATATCTGTCAGGGTGAGATTAAAACACGTTCTGCCTAAAAACCTTGGTTTCCATCTCCACCTGACTACAACAGTACCCAGAGTGCACACAGCATCGGCCATTGAGCTGTATCTCTGAACTGTGGTTACTCGGCCATGTGTGTACATGTTTTTCTTTCTGATACAGTTAATTCATGTATATGGGGACCTACAAGATGCAAGCTGCTCCAATGGTCCAGTCCATGTCTCAAATCTGCGCCTAAGTCATCCTGTCTTCACAACTCAGCAGCCTCGGATCACTCACTTTACCCTAGAAATAGGACCTGCTACCTTACCAGAGGGGCTTGCAGGTGGCTCAGGTGGTAAAGAATTCTCCTACCAATACAGGAGACACAGGTTCAGTTCCACAGTGGGGAAGACCCCCTGGAGGAGGGCATGGCAACCCACTCCAGTATTCTTGCCTGGAGAATCCCAAGGACAGAGAAGCCTGGCGGGCTACAGTCCATGGGGTCGCAAACAGTTTGAAACGGCTTAGGCATTGAGCATTGGTGCACCCTATGAAAAAATCCCGGACTATCTAACCAGTCATGCCCGGTTTCCCTTGAATCTTCTTGTTGTTTAGTCACCCAGTCATGTCCAACTCTTGGAACCCCAGGAACTGCAGCCCGCCAGGCTCCTCTGTCCATGGGATTTCCCAGACCAGAATACTGGAGTGGGTTGCCATTCTTCCCTCTGAATTCACTTCAGAATTAATGCAGTTATAAATATTCTTATGAAGTCTTCAGACAAGCATATACAAAAGGAAATCAGTCCTGAATTTTCACTGGAAGGACTAATGTTGAAGCTGAAACCCCAATACTTGGGCCACCTGATGTGAAGAACTGACTCATTGGAAAAGACCCTGATGCTGGGAAAGATTGAAGGCAAGAGAAGGGGATGACAGAGGGTGAGATGGTTGGATGGTATCACCAACTCAATGGACATGAGTTTGAGTAAACTCTGGGAGTTGGTGATGGACAGGGAGGCCTGGAGTGCTGCAGTCCATGAGGTCGCAAAGAGTTGGACATCACCAAGTGACTGAACTGAACTGATTCATTCATTTATTTGCGGTATTTACAACAGTAGTAGAATTGCACAGTCATAGAGCTAAATTCCTTTTTTGCTTTTCTTAAAAACATTTTTACAAGCTTTTCTTGAGATTAGAGCACACTTTGTGCACAGCTAAGATCCTCCCCCATCTGTCTTGAGAATTTATGCAATTTTAATATTTGTTGTTGTTTAGTCACTAAGCTGTGTCTTACTCCTTTGCGACCCCACAGACTGTAACCTGCCAAGCTTCTCTGTCCCTGCTGCTGCTGCTGCTGCTGAGTCACTTCAGTCATGTCCAACTCTGTGCGACCCCATAGACAGCAACCCACCAGGATGCCCCGTCCCTGGGATTCTCCAGGCAAGAACACTGGAGTGGGTTGCCATTTCCTCCTCCAATGCATCAAAGTGAAAAGTGAAAGTAAAGTCGTTCAGTCATGTCCGACCCTCAGCGACCCCATGGACTGCAGCCTTCCAGGCTCCTCCATCCATGGGATTTTCCAGGCAACAGTACTGGAGTTGGGTGCCATTGCCTTCTCCAGGGAATCTTCCTGACCCAGAGATCAAACCCAAGTCTCTTGTATGGCAGGCAGATTCTTTACCACTAAGCCACCAGAGAAGCCCAATTTTAACATTTACCTTAGTACTATGTGAAGCTCTGGCCAATGATGGGTTTGATGAATCCTACGGGATTTTTCAGGCAACAATACTGAGGTGGGTTGCCACTTCCTCCTCCAGGGTTTGATGTGTGCTGAAATAGAGGTGCATCCTTGGAGTCAACTGTCTGGCATAGAGAGTTTCATCTGATATCTTTTCATGCCATGTAGAAGGTATTTCTTGATCATAAAATGGCAACAGCCCGGAAGAGAATAAAATCACTAGATTTTATCTCTCTTGCCCCAATTAAAATTAAACCACAATCTCTCCATGCCTGCTACTTTAAAAAAATAAATTTTAAATTTACAACAGTTTTATAAAAGATACCACAAATACTTCCCATATGTTTCAGACTCATTTCTCTCTGTTATTAACATCTTTACATTATATGGTCACTTTTTACAATTAAAGAACTGACTTAGACACATTATCATCTGAGAAAATATTATAGCATTTAATTGATTTGTGCATGTGTGTGTGTGTGTGCGTGTGTGTGTTATCTACATATAGTTGTGGGTGGTGTAGAAATGTAGACTCTCATTAATAAGTAATTAGAGGGTTTGAATCTAATTAGAAAAGAAAAACTAAACATAAGTATACATGAATGAAGATAGTGAATGAATACATAGACCATACAAAAAACTAAAGAATCACAAACATGTAGAAATGGTACTACAGTATTTACAAGAATGTCCAAGATGTTTTACTGATGGAATGTTTAATTTGTTTCATAGGTTTTGAAGTTCCAGGTTCATGTTTGAATAGACTGTCTAGATCACAGCCAGCCACACCATAAAACATTCTGAGATGCCTGTCTGAACGCTTGACATGCGTCTAACACAGTTGAGGAACTGAATTTCTAACTAATTTTAATTGTTCAAATTTTAAATTTAAATAACTGTATGTAGTTAAGCACTGCCATATTGAATAGCACAGGGAGAAATATCCCAAGTGATATTTGGTTTTTTTTGCTGTATGGCATGAGAATATTACTATTGATATGTATGAGAAATAGACCAATCACTGTTTTCTTAAAGAATATTTTTATATTATATTTTATTTTTTGGCTGCACTGTGCAGCATGCTGGATCTTAATTCCCTGATCAGGGATCGAACCCATATCCCCTCCAGCGAAAGTGTGGAGTCTTAACCACTGGACTCTGCAGGGAAGTCCCTGTAACACTGTTTGCATTGAGCACAATTTTTAGCATTACTTCTGCCTCCTTATGAATGTTAGTCATGTTTGGAATAATAATATTGATATATTTTTGCTTTTCAGAAATTTCCAAATTGATAATTGATTATTCAGCTACTTCTTGGTGTATATGAAACACGTATTGTCTAGTAAATGTGTAGAATTCATATTATTCATTTAAAGATTTTATGTTTACTCAAACTCATCTACGTTAACTGACTTTACCTTTTCTTATCTTTCACAGTGTGCTTTATTTTGCTTTGCTCTACTGTTTATATAACTCACTGTCATCAAGGGCATATGTGTTTTGTGTACCATTCTATTCTTAGCATAGGCATGGTGCCTACACATGCAATTTAATGGCAAATATTTATTGGCTGGAAGAATTAATTATTAAATAATTAAGCTGCTTTAAAATTTTCCTTACAGTAGAATATAATTAAACAAATACATTTTTGAATAAGAGTGTGAGGAATATGTAAACACTTTGCAAATATTGAAATGCAACAATGGGTAATATTTTAGGGGAGATTTGTTTTTCTCTTAATAAATCTTCCAAATGTTATGGCTTATCTTTTAGTAGATTGTTTAAAATATAAGTATGATTACCTAAAGACTTAAAAGGCAATCAAATTTATGTATCATGTTTGCTCATTTTCTAAGGAGTAGTTTCTGCATATGCTAATTCAATGGATACAATTTGAACCACCTGCTGTAAAATGAATCCATTTAGCGACATTCTCCAAGTAATAGGACTAATCTCACTCGCAATTTCTCTTCTATTAGAGCAGTAATGAATGCATGTGGTGTTCTAAACAGTTTGTTTTCATATGGGTGGTGAAGCTTAGCTGGCTGCAGAGTATGTGGGGAGGGAATGGTTAGGGCGTCATTATTGCCATGCTGTTGCTTCCTAACTAAACAGAGATCAGGACATAACAAAGTCGGTTTTTGGAGGTGGCCTAAGAAATACTCTTGTAATGCCCTGTACAATTTTGTGGACTGTATCATGGAAAACTACACAAAACCCTGCTTGAGTTAAAAGGTAAACTAAGCTAACAATAAACAGCACATTGGATTTTGTTTGAGCTTCCAATGTGATAACTGGGAGCTTATAAAGTAACTTTATATCTTATTGCTTTAAAATATGCAGAAATTCAAAATGGCAACACATCAAATAATTGAAAAAAGATCTAATTTGACTTTCAGATTGTGGGAGGATTAACGTTCATGCTTCAAATATGTGCTTAGCTGCTTCAGTCATGTCCAGCTCTTTGAGACCCTATGGATGGTAGTCCACCAGGCTCCTCTGTCCATGGGATTCTCCAGGCAAGAATACCGGAGTGGGTTGCCATGCCTTCCTCCAGAGGATCTTCCCAACCCAGGGATCCAACCCACGTCTCCTGCATTGCAGGCAGGTTTTTTACCGCTGAGCCACCAGGGAAGCCCGTACACCATTTATCACTAGATAATTTACTGAATTGAACAAAATGCATAATTTTCTAAATTTTCTGTAAATTGTTC
The DNA here is from genome assembly GCF_027580195.1 of Bos mutus. NCBI lineage: Eukaryota > Metazoa > Chordata > Mammalia > Artiodactyla > Bovidae > Bos > Bos mutus. Next base: position 9,284,603 of record NC_091640.1, on the reverse strand, counting down.
TGTTCTTGAATCAATCTCTCTCTCCCTCATCATATTTGTACACATATCAAATATTACATACTATTTGTATGTAATATACACATATGTATGTATCCAATATTGCATAACATTTACTATATTTGATAGATCTTCCCTTTTAATACCATAAAAACAATTCTGTAGTTAAATCTCTTTGTCTGCTTTGTACTGCATCTATTCTTGCACAGCTGAACATGGTAAAAAAAAACAAACAAACAAAAAAATGTTCAGCCATGCTGACCTATCCGAGTTTGGGGGAGGGAGTTAAGAAGGAGAGTACAGTCTCTCTGAGTGAGGAGCAGAGCTTCTATATACATAATTCATGAAAACTTGTCCTAGTAAATTGGGTTTCCCTATCACCAGATAGATAAATTGGAATGCCCTAGTTAGGGAAACTAAAAAAAATAACAGCTTTCAGACTCTGTGAATGTCATGACATTCTGATTACTGAATGCTTCAAACTGAGCAAAAATAAACATACTGTTGCTAGTACATAATCAAAACCCATAGTGGGAAGTAATTGCTAAAAATCCATTTGGAGGTTCTCAGTGGTTCCAAATTCCTCACCTTTAGAGTGTAGTCAGAATTATATTGCTTAAAAAGAAGGTATGTGAAGGCAACATCCGTTACTAGATCAGAAAAGCCCCTCTCCCAGTGTTTCCTCAATATCACAGCTAACGTCCCAGTGTAGTGTCACACGCAGGATTTTTTAAATCACCCATCTCAAGTTATCTGGTGCTACAAAGGAGACCTATGGCTTTCCTAGGTTTTATAAACTTCAAGATTCTTAAACTGTTTCGAACAAAATAGCGTAGCACTGTCTCATGATGACAAAGTATGTACATCTAATACATACATAGATTATCATATAAATAATGTGGGATGGAAAATCCCCTGTGGTTTTTAATGTTTCTGTATTTCCCATTAAGCAACGCAACTCTGACTCTAAGTAGATTGTATCAAGTCAAGAATGTAAGCTTTTATCTGTAGAGAAACCACCATGATATCATGCAAAGAGATGGAGTCAAAATTCTCAACAGATAAATGAAATAGAAGAAGACACAAAAAGAGAAACAGAAAACTGATGAAACAAAAGGAAAATAAATTGTAAAATTGTGACTCTAACTATACCGGCAATTACCTTGACTATCAAATTAAACACTCCAACTAAGTCATGTCATAATGAATTTAAAGAGTAAGGTCGAGTATATGCTGGCATAAGAGACATGCTTTAAACATAAAGACACAATAAAAAAGTAAATAGCCAGCATGAAAGAGCAGAATTATCAAGATGCTGAAAGGGACTGTTATGAACAAATTTATGCCATCAATTGTCAGATAAAATGGACGTCTTAGATTGAATGGACACATTTTGAAAGATATCTTTTTTCTTACTCTTTTGTGTATACACCCTGCACTGGAATTGCTGGGTAATATGGTAATACTATGTCTTACTGAATAACTGTCAAACTGTTTTCTATACAGACTGCGTCATTTTACATTTCTACCACCAATATATGACAATTACAATTGCTCTACAACTTCACCAATTTTTTTCCATTGAAAAATAATTTGGCCAATAATAGATTTGTAGTGACTTCTCTGTATGTTTGATTTTTATTTCTCTAACCAACCAGTGAGAAGCTGGACTCAGGGTCCTAAGAAGCAGTGCCTGGAACAAAAATAATAACATCCAAAGAGATGACTTAGCCATCCAGAGCTCCAGCCAATATTAATAGGACTTGCCAATTCTAGTGTTATCTGCATTTTTGCATTCCTTGAATATCCATGTTTAATCATATATTTTTTTCCAAAACTATAAATCCTTAAATTTGCAATTGTAAATCCAGTACATCAGCATAGAAGGGCTTCCCTGGTGGCCCAGACAGTAAAACATCTGCTTGCAATGCAGGAGACGTGGGTTCCATCCCTGGGTCAGGAAGGTCCCCTGGAGAAGGGAATGGCTACCCACTCTAGCATTCTTGCCTGGAGAATTCCATGGACAGAGGAGCCTGGTGGGTACAGTCCATGTGTCACAAAGAGTTGGACGTGACTATGTGACTAACACTTTCAGGCATAAGAAAAGGAATTACCTTATGGCATAAAGAAGAGAACTGCAGTAATCACACTATAATCAGTTGACCCAAAATTCCTATCCACCAGGACCCCCTGAATGTGACCTTATTAAGAAATAGGGTCTTTGCCAATACAATTAAGATAAGGCTTTCTAGTTTAAATCAGCCGGGATTTAAGTGTTAGTCACTCAGTTGTGTCTGACTCTTTTGTGACCCCATGGACTATAGCTCACCAGACTCCTCTATCCATGGATTTCTCCAGGCAAGATTACTGGAGTGGGTGCCATTCCCTTCTCAAGATAAAGCTCTCTAGTCTAAATCAGCATGGATTAGGATGGGTCTTAAATCTCATGACTGGTGTCCTTGTAAAAGACACAGAGATACAGAGAGAAGGCTGTGTGAAGAAGGAGGCCGAGCCTGGAGCTATGCTGCTCTAAGCCTGGAAATGCCAGGAGCCACCATAAACTGAAAGAGGCAAGAAAAACCTCTCCCCTAGAGATCTGGAAAGAAAGTCACCCTGCTTGACACCTTTGAACATCCAGCCTCCAGAACTGTGAGAGAACACATTTCTGTTGTTTTAGGCCACCCTGTTTGTGGTAATTTGTTGCAACTGATACAAATACACCCACTATCCCAAGATAGCTAGGCCAACTCTCTGAAGTACTTTCCCACATTTTTTTTTTCATATAAATACATGTATGCATTCATATATGTATTATGATAAATATATCTACTTTTATATTTATATAGTTATATATATGACACAGAGAAAAAGAGAGGGTAACAGATAAAAAGAGACAGGGTCAGTAAAGGCACATCTAACTTTTAAAAATAACTCCACTCTGATATGGCTTACTGATACAGTGAAATATTGTGCTGAGTTGCTTCAGTCATGTCTGACTCTTTGTAATCCCATGTAAGATAGACCACCTGTCTCCTCTGTCTATGGGAGTTTTCAAGCAATGGAGTGGGTTGCCATTTCCCTCTCCATACAGTGAAATACTACTCAGCCATAAAAATGAAATCATGTCATTTGCAACAACATGGATGAATCTAGAAGGTATTTGTTAACTGTTGTTTAGTCACTCAGTCATGTCTGACTCTTTACAACCCCATGGACTATATAGCCTATCAGGCTCCGCTTTCCATGAGATTCTCCAGGCAAGAACACTGGAGTGGGTTGCCATGTCCTTCTCTAGGGAATCTTCCTGACCCAGGGATCAAACCCACATCTCCTATATTGCAGGCAGATTCTTTGTCACTGAGCTACTGGGCAATGCTCCCTCTAGGGTATTATGTTAAGTGAAATAAGTCAGACAAAGACAGTTTCTTCAGGATCTCACTTATATGCAGAATCTAAAAACCAAAAAAAAAAAAAAAAAAAAACACAAAGCAAAATATAACAAAAGAAGACTCATAGATATGGGAACAAATGGGCAGTTGCCAGAACCGAGGAAGGTGCCAAGCACGCAAAATAAGTGAAGAGGATTAAAGGTTCAACCCTCCAGTTACAAAATAAATAAGCCATAAATAAGGGATGTAAAATACAGTATAAGGAATTCGGTCAATAATATTTTAATAACTTTGTATGGGGACAGATGGTTCCCAGACTTACCTGTGTGATCATTTTATAATGTACGCACGTGGCAAATCCCTAGGCAGTACATCTGAAACTAAAATAATATTGTGTATCAACTATATTTCAATTTTCAAACAAATTCATAGTATTTCTAATAAGTTAATTAGGCTTACAGAAACGATATGTGAAGTTAAGGTGCAACTTTGATGCAAACACGTGCTACACAGAACAGGTATCACAGAATAGAAGGAAATGGACACAGAAAACGTAATAGCACAGAGGAGTACTAGCGAGAAATAAAACCAAACAATGGGCTTAAGTCCTTTCCAGGGAGTGAAATGGAAAGATTAAGTGGATATTTAGTATACTCAGTATAAGGTTTACATGCTTGCAAATTGACCCCTGCTGCTTCCAAAATGTTTAGACATTTCAAAAGCCACAGTGGACGGTGGAAAAGTTCCACTTTTTATTTCTATGTAAACTGTTGTCTTGGTTTTGAATTGTTTGCATTTATCTGATATTTCCTTTCAAAAGCATTCAGAGTGGAACTGTTGTTACCTTTGAAAATAAGGAAAACACTTTTGTATAAGTGTGGAGTGGTGAGTCTGTGAATTACTACAAAATGCTTTCTCGAGTCTTGAAATTGACACTCTGCAAATCCCCTGGGCACAGAATCACACCTATTGCTCAGGTATATGGGGGAGGGTGGGGAGCTGGAGTGGGTAGAGAGTCTGCATTTGCTAATATGACAGAGAAATGAGAACAGGGAAGGAACAACTAGCATTCATTTAATTTTACTACAATTTCGAGAGCATTTACTCTGAATTAAATTGTACTTCTATAGAATTCACCTTACACATTCCAACCTGGTTAAGAGTGAATATACTAGAAATAAATCTCTCTAAAATACATACTGTGCAACACTGTTGCTGATTTATTCTAGAATGTGAAATATCTCCCCTCTGCATCCCTCTCTAAATGTGTGTGTGTATATACGTATATATATATATATATATATGTTAGTTTATATATACATATATTAGTTTATATATAAATATATGTATATATAACTTATATATATATATATGTTAGTTTCTCAAATAGATATATGAGTATCCTAATAGCCCTAAATATTAGCACTCACCTTGTAAATATACCTCTTTTTGATTCCTATAGAAAGTTTTTAGGAATTTTTCCATTTGATAAAAAATAAAGCATATTTCTTTAAATGAAATAATTTTAGCAATTTCTAACATTATTTAGGAACATATTTTCAACTTTATTCACTTGAAATGATTTTTGATAAATACTTTACAAAAACACAGTGGTTAATATTTTGTAAGTAGATGTGTTTAGCTTTATTGGTGAAATTTAAAAAAAAATAGAAGAAGGAAAAAATCCAAATGGAGCCTCTGAGAGATGATAAAATAACACCAGAGAACTATAAGTCACCTAAAATCCCAACAGCCTGGGACTGGAAAATGCATGTATTACGAGGCTGAAAGGAAAGGATTTAAACTCTGTCACATGGCATCAATCAGGAGCAGCAGCCATTTCTCAGTTTAATAACCTCTCCTATCTGTGTTGATGAGAACACAAAGAAATTCATGAGTTGCCCAGTTTTAAGAGTCATTTCTCTTGTCTGATAGCAATTACATGGACTTGAGTTCTTTGACTCTAGGAGGCTACAAAGAAGTTCAATATTTGTGAACAAAAAGTGGTCTCTTCCCAATATATACAAGAAAAGGAGATATCAACTGTCACATACAATTCTGGAAAGTCACAAGGTTGGTTGAGTCCTTTAAAAAAGTAAACAGAAAAAAATGTATTCATGTAGCTTGTGTGTGTATGTGTGTGTGCGCAGTGGTGTCTGATCCTTTGTGACCCCATGAGCTGCAGCCCACCAGGCTCCTCTGTCCATGGAATTTTCCAGGCAAGAATACTGGACTGGATTTGCCATTTCCTGCTCCAGGGCACTTTCCCGACCCAGGGATTGAACTCACGTCTCTTGCATTTCCAAGTAGATTCTTTACCACTAGTGCCATCTGGGAAGCCCTCATGTAGCTAGATTATGTCATGTATTCTTATATATAATTAAAGTCATTGATATCTGAACAGGACATTTTCGTTTGCACTATATTCACAGTTTAGTGTCTTATTATTGTAACATCACAGTGACATAAATCTGAATACCTTATTATAAAGTTAGTAAAACATTTTGAAGTGTAGTAAAACTTTTTTTGACACTCAAACACATCTTTTTGCTATACTAAACTTGAAAATACAAATCTTTTTAAACATGCTCATGAAACATTGCAAGCATCAGATCAGATCAGATCAGATCAGTCGCTCAGTCGTGTCCGACTCTTTGCGACCCCATGAATTGCAGCATGCCAGGCCTCCCTGTCCATCACCGACTCCCATTTGTCATATACTATCTGGTTATGACATTATCTACATTTGCTAAGGTTAATCAGAACAACATACATAACTTTGATAATAATGAATTTTAGAAGTCAAATATTTTAACATTTGGTGACTGTGAAGTAGTGATCTGCACAGGAAGATGTTTGCAGAGGTAAACAGTGAGAAAACAAATAGAAAAATGCACATATTCCTGCCCTAAGTGTTGATGAGTAGATCTCCTCCTCATCATCTTAAGTGTCAACATAATAGAAATTAAAGTGCACAAGACCACGAGGGTTACCTGATTTGGTTGTACCCTGATACATATTAATACTACAACCAATCGTGCTGCCATATTGAGTTTGTTTGTTTGTTTCACTTTTTAAAATGTACCATGGTTTTCCATTGGTGTTAGATTAAGGTTAAAATTCTTGGTGGGCAATTTTGACCTCTGAATGAGATCTGACAAGCACCACCAAAGATGGTGTCTTAGTTCCCGTGGGCCACAACAACAAATGTAACAGACTGTGAGGCTTATAAACAGCGGAAATATATTGCTCCCAGATTTGGAAGCTGGGAAGTCCAAGATCAAGGTGTCAGCATGGCTAGGTTCTGGTGAAGCCCCTTTTCTAGTTGCAGACTTTGGACTTCAACTCCTTGCAGTGTCCTCACAAGGTGGAAAGAGCAAGGAAAGGTCTTTTACAAAAGCAGTAATCCCACCATAAGGGCTTCTTAGGTGTTCAGTGGTAAAGAATCCACCTGCCAATGCAGGAGACACGGGTTCAATCGCTGGGTGGGGAAGATACCATGGAGAAGGAAATGGCAACCCACTCCAGTATTCGTGCCTGGAAAATTGATGGCCAGAGGATCCAGGAGGGCTACAGTCCATGGGGTTACAAAGTGTCAGAAATGACTTAGCAACTGAACAACAAATTCCACCATGAGGGCTGTGCCCTCAATACCTAGGCTGCTACTGCTAAGTCGCTTCAGTTGTGTCCGACTCTGTTCGACCCCACAGATGGCAGCCACCAGGCTCCCCTGTCCCTGGGATTCTCCAGGCAAGAACACTGGAATGGGTTGCCATTTCCTTCTCCAAGGTATGAAAATTAAAGGTGAAAGTGAAGTCGCTCAGTCGTGTCCAACTCTCAGCGACCCCATGGACTGCAGCCTACCAGGCCCCTCCGTCCATGGGATTTTCCAGGCAAGAGTACTGGAGTGGGGTGCCATTGCCTTCTCCATACCTAGTCTCCTCCCAAAGGCTCTGCCCACTAATGCCATCACCCTGCACATTAGGTTTTCAACCCATGAAGGACAAAAATATTCAGATCATAACAGATGGTGTCTGTATCCAGCACTTTTGAACATACTTTATTTGATCTAAGAGGAAATCACCATCAGCGATTTTGTGTTTTGCAGTTAAATTAAACCTGTGGCTTATGTGAACTTTGATAATCAGTTATTAAACCATTAAGTTCATGGGCCAATTAAATAATGAAGTACATCACTCCATACTCATCCTCACCCAGTGAAGTGTTCTCTCTCTTTTAAAAATAGTTCAGCATCTTCTGAAATTTTTCATATTTATAACAACCTTACAACAGTGACATATAATGTCTTTTTCTGTAAGAAAGGGCTTCCCTGGTGGCACAGCGGTAAAGAATCTGTCTGCAATGCAGGAGGTGCTGGGGATGTAAATTCAATCCCCATGTCAGCAAGATCCCCTGGAAGAGGAAATGGCAACCCACTCCAGTGTTTTTGCCTGAGAAATCCCATGGACAGAGGAGTCTGGTGGGCTACAATCTGGGGTCACAAAGACCCCAGACCACAACTGAGCAGACACACTATACTACTCTGTAAGAAAAGCAAATGTTCATTCACCTTGGTCTCATTCATCAATATTCCACATCATATCACAGATGTCTTAAAAGCCATCTAAAGAGGGAATAGTTGCTTTATATTCCATTTATAAACCTTCAAACAGTTGCTTATGCGGATATATGAAGCACATAAATGTTGAGAAATGCAGGTTTATAGCTCAACATTCAGAGAACGAAAATCATGGCATCTGGTCCCATCACTTCATGGGAAATAGATGGGGAAACAGTGGAAACAGTGTCAGACTTATTTTTTGGGCTCCAAAATCACTGCAGATGGTGATTGAAGCCATGAAATTAAAAGACGCTTACTCCTTGGAAGGAAAGTTATGATCAACCTGGATAACATATTCAAAAGCAGAGACATTACTTTGCCAACAAAGGTCCGTCTAGTCAAGGCTATGGTTTTTCCAGTGGTCATATATGGGTGTGAGAGTTGGACTGTGAAGAAAGCTGAGCGCTGAAGAATTGATGCCTTTGAACTGTGGTGTTGGAGAAGACTCTTGAGAGTCCCTTGGACTGCAAGGAGATCCAACCAGTCCATTCTTTAGGAGATCAGTCCTGGGTGTTCTTTGGAAGGACTGATGCTGAAGCTGAAACTCCAAACTCTACTTTGGCCACCTCATGCAAAGAGTTGAGTCATTGGAAAAGACTCTGATGCTGGGAGGGATTGGGGGCAGGAGGAGAAGGGGACGACAGAGGATGAGATGGCTGGATGGACACGAGTTTGAGTGAACTCTGGGAGTTGGTGATAGACAGGGAGGCCTGGTGTGCTGCGATACATGGGGTCTCTAAGAGTCAGACACGACTGACCAACTGAACTGAACTGAACTGAAGATATCTTGATTTCAAAAGGAAAGTTTTAAAAATTATTTTCATCCAACTAACAAAAGCAATTTAAATTTTCTTTGAGGGAGAAAACATTTGTTTTATACTTAATGCTGGCATATTTTTTCCTGGAACCCAAGAGACAATCATGAATTATAAATAAGCAACAAGACTATTAGCTGTGAAAATAAGTTTAGATTGCATTGATTCAATATATTATTTTCAGTGAACATTGGTGCATATATTACAAGGAAAAAGCAAACAACCAAACAAAAACTTTAATGAAGTTCCATAGCATACGTGTAGTATGTGTAGTAGTTAAAAAATACATTGATATACCATGCTTGGTCTTACTGTTAACTGAGAAGTAAGCTATAATATGAAATATATTTGAATCAGTAGCATGGAGATTTTATATATATATATATATATATATGTTGGTAAAATATGTGTAAAGAAGTGAACATTGATGGACTCCATCACTATAGTTTTGAAATTGATATTATTAGTGGGATACTTTGTGTTGCTGCATTCAAATGTTAGGTAGAAATATCATAGCACTGGCTTCCCAGGTGGTCAAGTGGTAAAGAATCTGCCTGCCAATATAGGAGATGCAGGAGACATGGGTTCAATCCCTGGGTTGGGAAGGTACTCTGGAGAAGGAAATGGCAACCCACTCCAGTATTCTTGCCTGGGAAATCCCATGGACAGAGGAGCCTGGTGAGCTAAAGTCCATGGGGTTCCAGAGTCAGATATGACTTAGCAACTGAACACACACACACATCATGGCACTAGTTCACCAACAGTAAATGCATATTTATTCTATTAAAATTTTTGCTATACTCATTAAAATTTGGTATAATTATTCAAGAAAATTTGGGGTCTTTTTCCCTTAAATAACACCCTAATTTTTCTTTGTGTTGGCATAATCTAAGAAATAAATTGGGGCTTGTATATTTATGATGTAGATGTAGATACGGACACTTTTCCTTCTGGTCTTAAGCAACTTCTATTTAACATTTTAAATCATTTTCATTAAGGTTATGAGGTAGTGATTTTTTCAGTCTTCTTTTATTTTCTGTAATACTAAAAATAATTTTTTTTTTCAGTTTAAGAAACACTAGACTCACCACAGAACTATCGGCAAATTAATTTGATTTTCCCATCTTGCTACAAAAGGAATGAATGCAGCCCCAGGGAGGAAAATGTGGGAATATATTTAGTTTTGTATAAACAAATAATCTTATCTAGAGAAAACATGGGAACTGTGGCCAGAGGTGGAAAAGTGGAATGGTCAAGAATGCAGTGGCTATTTTAATACTAACAGAGTGTTCAGTTCAGTTCAATTGCTCAGTCATGTCTGACTGTGACTCCATGGACTGCAGCATGCCAGGTTTCACTGCCCAGCACCAACACCTGGAGCTTACTCAAACTCACATCCATAGAGTCAGTGATGGCATCCAACCATCTCATCCTCTGTCATCTCCTTCTCCTTCCACCTTCAATCTTCCCCAGCATCAGGGTCTTTTCCAATGAGTCAGTTCTTCACATTAGGTGGCCAAAGTATTGGAGTTTCAGCTTCAGCATCAGTTCTTCCAATGAATATTCAGGACTGATTTCCTTTAGGATTGACTGGTTTTATCTCCTTGCAGCCCAAGGGACTCTCAAGAGTCTTCTCCAACACCACAGTTCAAAAGCATCAGTTCTTCAGCCTTCAGCTTTCCTTATAGTACAACTCTCACATCCATACATGACTACTGGAAAAACCATAGCCTTGACTAGACAGACCTTTGTTGGCAAAATAATGTCTCTGTTTTTCAATATGCTATCTAGATTGGTCATAACTTTTCTTCCAAGGAGCAAGCGTTTTTTGATTTGATGGCTGCAGTTACCTTCTGCAGTGATTTTGGAGGTCACCAAAATAAAGTCTCTCACTGTTTTCACTGTTTCCCCATCTATTTGCCATGACATGATGGGACCAGATCCCATGATCTTAGTTTTCTGAATGTTGAGCTTTAAGCCAACTTTTTCACTCTCCTCTTTCACTTTCATCAAGAGGCTCTTTAGTTCTTCTTTGCTTTCTGCTATAAGGGTGGTGTTATCTGCATATCTGAGGTTATTGACATTTTCCCCAGCAATCTTGATTCCAGCTTGTGCTTCATCCAGCCCAGCATTTCACACGATGTACTCTGCATATAAGTTAAATAAGCAGGGTGACAATATACAGCCTTGATGTTCTCCTTTCCCAATTTGGAACCAGTCTGTTGTTTATGTCCAGTTCTGTTGTTTCTTGACCTGAATATGGATTTCTGGATACAGATTTTTAACAGAGTGTAGACAAGTACCAGTTTGCAATTCAATTCCAATTAATTGTTGCCTTAAATATTTCCAGAAAATGAATATGGAAGTTTTCCCTCAACCTAATTCCCTTCCTTAATTGTACACCCAGAAACTGATTATTTTCCGTAAATATGGTTAGACTTTAAATCCAAGTACCTCTGCCTTAGTGAAACTTGTTTCACAAATATTTCTCCTATGTGGACTCATTTATTATAATTTATTCCACTTCTTATAATGTTGGCATAATTATAAGGGCGATTTACTCCTTACTCTTATTAAAATTTTAATTTTTGCAACAGCTGAGGATAATCAAAGAATTAATGTTATTGAGCAAGCTAGAATGGCCAAGTATGAAAAAACAAAGTCTCAAAATACTGATGATTCATTAGAACCAGTTCATCCGCATCAAATAAGGCACCAGCTATATCAAGACCATATACTTTTCCTAAATAACAAAGTATTTTAAAATTTTATTCACATATTCCAGAAAATTCTCTCTTGCACATCGTAGGAAGCATTATAAAGAGAAAATGTTTTCAGATAGATCCGTAGGTAATATCATAAAAGAGTTCACAAAGAGCAAATATACCATCAAAATAAATGAACATCATAAACAAATCTAATGTTCCCTTATTTGCATAACAATACACTGGATTGTTTGTTTCTAACTTCCTCCTACTCTCTTAAAAAAAAAATCTCATTGTATTCCAATTCCGCACCTCTTCTGCACCTGTACCTATAGTTGGCTGGAGAAAACTAAAATCCAGAAACATGAATATCACGTTGGTCCTATTTGCCAAACTGGCAGGGATACCGTATTATAATTCCCGATTACATTTGCTTTCCAGTTTTCCTAAATGGCCGTTTCCCATAGTCTCCTTTCTCCTCGGTTTTCCCACATTTTTCTCACACTCAGGTGATAGCTTTGCTTCTCATTTGACTAAGAAAATTCCAGTTATCATATGAAAACTCCCATAACCTTCCAAATCCAGAGTCTCTGCATCAGTGTTCATATAATGTCTTCCCTCGTGTTAGAGTGAGAAGGTACATTCTTCTTTAAAAAAAAAAATATATATATATATATATACACACAAGAATGAAGTTCAACAAATTATCAATATTATTTCATGTAAAAGACTTCAGCTATTGAGAACACCAAAACATGTTCCTAAAGTCCACATAGCTAAGCAGTTCTTTTCAACCCGTTTGTGTATTCAGGACCTTCCTCTACAAGAAACGTGTGCCACTTAAGCACTAAATATCGTCCCATATTGTCCTCTTAAAGACATTACTCCATCTATTTTCACCCTGTCACTTGCATCCTCATTTATCTCCCTTCTGGGTCATCCTCATTATCATTTACATACAGTCTTGTTTCTTTCATGTAAAAAGGAACTTTCTCTTAACAGCAACTTTCACTCCAGATCCATTTTTTTTTTCCTAGACTTCCCTTGACTCTACGTAATATGTCTCCCAGTCTCTATTAAACCACACATGCAGTCCACAAACTGAAAGGTCCCTGATGACTGACCAATGGTGAACTCTGAAAACAAGCTCATTTTTCCTCTTCCATAACCCTCAGCATCACTGCACAGTTAATCTCTTCCTTCTCCTAACAATGCCTTTCCTTGACCATGTTTTCTAGGCTTCCCTCTTATTTCACCACTTCCCACCCTCTTTCTCCTTTGCTGCTTCCTCTACTTTCTCTTCGTTTACTGATTTCAGAGGTTTCCAGGCTTAGCCTGTGCTCCCTTCTCTTTTCTATTACCATGTACGCCCTTGAGGATCTTGTCTAGAAATTAAGCTTCAAAGATTTTCTGAAGCTTGTAGGTCGATGCTGTTAACTCCAGTCTCCTAGTCTGATATATGACCTCTCCAGACTCTAGTCTCCTAGCTGATATATGAACTCTCCACCAGTCCATCTAATGAGCACCCTAGTCTTGTGAGTGCGTGTGTGCCCAGTTGTTTCAGACTCTTTGTGACCTCAGGGATTGTAGCCTGCCAGGCTCCTCTGTCCATGAAATTTCTCAGGCAATAATATTGGAGAAGGTTGCCACTTCCTCTTCCAGGGAATCTTTCTGACCTAGGGGGTTGAACTCGCTTCTCCTGTATTTGCAGGTAGATTCTTTACCACTGCGCCACCTGAGAAGCGAGGCAAATTTCTGATCTATCTCCTCTGACCATATATAGTTGTATACTTTCCATTACTTCTAAAGCAAAGTAAAATGAAGTCATTTTTAGCTTTTCTAACTTGCAGCCAAAAGCAGAATGAAGTCGTGCTTAGCTTTTCTCTTTTGATCAATAAATCCTTTTGGCTCAACTTTCAGCATATTTAGAATCTGACCACTTTGAAACCACTGGACCAGGAGGTCCAAGCCTGCAGCTTCTTCTTAGCCCAGCTGCCAGCACGATCTTATTAACATGAAAGACAGATGTCAGTCCTTGCCTCTAAGCCATCAGTGGCTTCCTATCCCACTCAGGGGCTTCAGTAGTGTTTGACCCTCTGTGGCCTCATGGACCACGGCCCACCAGGCTCCTCTGTCCATGGGATTCTCCAGGCAAGAATACTGGAGTGGGTTGCCATGACCTTCTATGGGGGAACTTCCTGACTCCAGGGATTGAACCTAGGTCTCTGGTGTCTCCTGGGTTTCAAGCAGATTCTTTACCCCTGAGCCACCAGGGAAGCCCTATACCTTTCAGAGTAAAAGCAAAATCACCTCCCCGGCTTGCTCTCCTCTTGCTCCCCAGTCCACTGTCTAGGGCATAATAGGCACGTTCTTTCCTCCAAGCTTTTGCACATGTCAGTCTGTCTGTCTGGAAAAGTCAATCACCAGATTTCCAAATGGTTTGCTCACTCATCTCACTCCAGTCCTTTTTCAAATGCTACCTGCCCACTAAAATCAACACCAATTATTCTCTTTAAAATTTGAAAAACAACACTATCCCAAGAGACCCTATCACTTTTTCCCCTCCTTAGATCTAGAATACCACAGGGCTTTCCAGGTGACGCTAGTGGTAAACAACCTGCCTACCAATGCAGGAATCATAAGATACTCCAGTTCAATCTCTGGGTCTGGAGGATCCCCTGCAGGAGGGCATGGCAACCCACTCCAGTGTTCTTTCCTGAGAATCCCATGGACAGAGGAGCCTGCCCATAGGGTTGCAAAGAGTCGGACACAACTGAAGAGACAGATCGCATGCACAGGGTATCACAAGATTGCCTTGTTATGTTACTTTCTTTCTGCCATAGAATGCAAACTTCATGAGAGGAAGATTTTTGACTGTTCTGCTCCCTGTTATAGTCCCAGAATTTATCAAAAGAATGATTGTTGGTACAAGATATGTGATTAATAAATTCTTCTTGATACAAATGATTTATAAGCAAATGACAGTTAGCCAAATATGATATTTTCCCCACTATAGGAAGAAATGATATTAAATTCTTTGGTGGGCAGTAAAAATAGTCACCATAAGAATTTGGTGAGTAAATTAGAATTTTATAACTTCATCAAGGAAAAATAAATTTTCAATTTTGGCAAAATAAAACAAAAGTATATATATGCTTAAAGATGTTTAATCATGTTTACATAAATATGCAATTCTACTAGCTATAACTCTGAAGCATATAAATTCATGAAACACATTTATAACACTATGTACAGAAATGATTAATCCCCTTTTCATTGATTTCTATGACATTTTCAAATTTTTGCATTGCATCACTTGTATTTAGAGAAATATTAAAAAGTATTATGTTTGAAAGTCAAGTGCTTATAACAGCTATTTTATCAGTGCAAATGGTGCTTCCCTGGTGGCTTAGTAGTAAAGAATTCCCTTTAAGAACCAATGCAGGAGATATGGGTTCGACCCCTGGGTCAGGAAGATCCCCTGGAGAAGGAAATGGCAACCCACTCCAGTATTCTTGCCTGGAGAATCCCATGGACAGAGGAGTCTGGAAACCATAGTCCATGGAGTCACAAAGAGTCGATATGACTTAGAGACTAAACAGCAAACAACAAATTTTAAAAACAAGTACAAAAGCTATCTGAATAAGTGCGTTTATTTATTTTTTCAAAAGAAGCATGTGAGTCCATTATTTTGTATTCTGTTTGCTTGGGGGAAAAGGGGAGGAAAAGAAGGAGAAGAAGAGGAGAAGGAGTAGGGAGGAGAGGGGGATATGACAAGCAGAAACTCAGTGGATACATCTGTAAATAACACATCCTCCTATCTCATTTTTTTTTCTTGGTTTATGGCTTGGCCTTAAGACATTCCATAATTTTAAATCTAATTTTAGGTAGGTTGAAATATTTATATTTATAGCTAAATTAATGTAATGTGGAAATATGGGTACTGAGAGTTCCCAAAGGAATAATAATTAATTTTGCTATAAAGTAGTGTTTTAGATTTATCTTTCTATTTGCATGGAATTTAAATCACACTCTCCCTTGTGAGTACAAAATAGCTTACCTGCAATTCTAGCTCAGTTGAATCAATGATTACAACTGATAACACTGTATTTCATGTTTCAGAGCAAATCTGCTGATAAGTTTATAAAATTAAAGCCAATGGCACCTCTGACTTCACAAGAGATATTATGTCCCTGTTAGACCCCTTTTATAATCAATGGGTTTAAAATTGTAGTTTAAGTTGAGCTACTAGTAAAGAAACTGATTATAATTATGCTGGTATACTAAGAGATCACCAGATTGCATATGAGATAAAATGTATTCTCTTCTTTACATGGCTTGGATATTATCTATAAAGACACAGAAACTACATATACTAAGACACATTTTATTCTCCAAAAAAAGTGCTTTTCTTAACTTCTACACAAGATTGATCTGCAAAAAATAAAATATAGGTATAACAGAAAAATCATTGAATGTGTATTTCTGATCATATTTTGGATGTAAAAATGTTTGAAAAGTATTAACGTCATTTTATTGTTGTTAAAGAAAATGATCATACCCAGAATATAAAGCAGTAACAAAGCAGAAAGTGCAGGGTCATATAGAAAAATAAATGCTATTATAAAAACATAATTTTCTTTTTAAGTTTTAATAGAAAATATTGTGTTAAACTCTATGATATGCATATTATCTAATTTGTTTCAGAAGGCAAAATTTCCATAATTAACCTGGCAGTGAATTTTGTATCTTCTATGAACTTTGCTAAAATATTTGCTGGACTTTTGGGATGGATAGTCGAGAGAAATTACAGTGTCTGTTTCCATATTTGCTAGAACTGTGTATCTATTACCAAAGCAAGTTGCCAACATGTGTTCCATATTCTTATGGAAATCAACAGTTTAAAGTAATTGTTTATGTCTTTATGTGTGCAAGTGTGCTACTGTTTTCAAAAATATTCATGCTCAGATTCTCTATATTTCTAAAAAAAAAAAAAAAGGAAGCAACATAGGAACAGCCAGTTAACACTGTGATATCTTTTAAAAATAGTTGTGCTAGGACAAAAAGCTTAATTTATGTGTAATGATAGATATCTCACATCTTTATTGTTAAAATAAGAAAATTACTAATTCAGTATTGATCACAGTGGAAGTTGCCTAGACTGAAACATTATTGTGTGTTACAAAATATTCTGACAATCAGGAGATATAATACACACAACTCTACTGTGTCTACACCTGTAGATAATTCTCTCTCTCTTCTCCTCCTCTCCCCACCTCCTCTTTTTACCTCATTTTCTCTTTCTCATCCATCTATCATGCATTCCTACATCTGTCTATCTATCAGTTTATATCCATTCATCTATGCATCCTTTGATAAGTCAAAGTAACTTCTTTCCATGTTGGCAGTTGTTATTAAAGAACATGTCATTAAACATGTTAACAGGCTATCAAACATATTAACGTGTTAAAATGTTATTAAACAAACAAGAAAGCCTCCGGGACCATGACAGGTACTTATTGAAGAGAGAAAAACATTGCTAAGCTTCCAACCCAAGGACACAGAAGAAATTTTGTCATTTCATACAATAAGGGACACTTTTTTCACTTTTAAGAAATGAAGAAGTGTTGACACATGACAGACAGCGCAGTATATATTTTACCAACTGCCAACACACAAAATAGATGAAATCAGTCTTTGAATGATACCTTTGATGTTTTCCTTCCTTTTGCAATCTGTCAGAAAGGAGCTGTGGACAACTTTCCTACTGGGAATCTTCAGGACCATTGTCTGGAAAATACAGCTTTCAGTAAGTTAGGATAATTTTTGCTTCACCTTTGACTTTGTTAGAGAATATACTTTTATTTAGAAAATTGTGGTAGAAACTTTTTCCAGCAATAACATGAATGGTTTTCAAAGTGATCACTAAATCTGGACAAACACAGTTTAAAAAAAATGTTATTTTATTTCTAATCATTATGAAAGGTTAAAAGAGTAAATGTTCTTCTATAATCCACTTTTAGATGGTTTTCATTACTTTGCCAACAAAGGTCCATCTAGTAAAGGCTATGGTTTTTCCTGTGGTCATGTACGGATGTGAGAGTTGGACTGTGAAGAAAGCTGAGCGCCGAAGAATTGATGCTTTTGAACTGTGGTGTTGGAGAAGACTCTTGAGAGTCCCTTGGACTGCAACGAGATCCAACCAGTCCATTCTAAAGGAGATCAGCCCTGGGATTTCTTTGGAAGGAATGATGCTAAAGCTGAAAGTCCAATACTTTGGCCACCTCGTGCGAAGAGTTGACTCATTGGAAAAGACTCTGATGCTGGGAGGGATTGGGAGCAGGAGGAGAAGTGGATGACAGAGGATGAGATGGCTGGATGGCATCACCGACTCGATGGACATGAGTTTGAGTGAACCCCGGGAGTTGGTGATAGACAGGGAGGCCTGGCGTGCTGCGATTCATGGGGTCGCAAAGAGTCGGACATGACTCAGCGACTGAACTGAACTGAGATGGTTTTCACAAAAATAAATGCTCATTTGTTTACTTAAAATTACATCAAGCAATTATTGAAATGAATTATATCATGAGATACAAGGACTGTAATTTGTAACCAGTTATTGATCTTATTAATAATTCAGTGTCTAATAGACACTAAATGCTCATAAGTCACTTGAATGGATAGGTGATCAAATGCAAATATTAAGTAAGATATGCGTACCTGTGTAGTAACTTCACAGCTCTTTGTGACCTCCTGGACTGTAGTCTGCCAGTCTCCTCTGTCCGTGAGATTCTCCAGGCAAGAATACTGGAGTGGGTTGCCATGCTCTCCTTCAGGGGATCTTTCCGACCCAGGGACTGAACCCACTTCCCCTGCATCTCTTGCACTGCACACAGATTTTTTACCTCTGAGCCATCCAGGAAGCCCATATTGTGTTAGTCACTCAGTTGTGTCCAACTCTTTGCGACCCTATACACTATAGCCCACCAGGCTCCTCCAACCATGGGATTTCTCAGGCAAAAATACTGGAGTGGGTTGCCATTTCCTTCTCCAGGGGGTCTTCCTAACCCAGGGAACAAACCCAGGTCTCCCTCATTGCAGGCAGACTCTTTACCAATATGAAGCTATTCAAATAATAACCAACAAAGATTTATTGAAAATATGAACTAGGCAATGGACGTTCACTTTCAAAATGAATCAGTGTACATTTCCATTAAGCAGAGAACTTTGTAAGTGCATTTAAAATTCTATTTAAGTTCTCAAAATTTGGTGTGCATTAAGCATCTGTCAGAAACACTTTTGTTATAAAAATCAAGATAGCCAAAGTTGAAAAATCATTATGATTTTGCATGGAAATCAAGGTTATTACTGGATTCTAGTATTTCAGAAGCCCTTCTCCCCTACCTAGTCAATGAGAGGTACCCTGAATCCATCATCTTCCTTACCTTTGGGGTGACACCTCCTAATGCATTCCTCTAGGTATTGGTACATGATTCTGAATTTAGGAGAGGATTTAAATTAAAGTGTGGATTCTCAAAATTTCTTGAATTAAAAGAACCCTAAAGTAAGTCTACTATTTTCTTACTTTTTGAAATAATTCAGATTACATTTAGGGCTAGGTTATAACTTGAGAGATTAATGTCATTAGTGGTAGGTGGCTGAAGTGGTAAAGAATCTAGCTGCCAGTGCAAGAGTTGCGGGTTCAATCCGTGAGTTGCGAAGATCTCCTGGAGGAAGAAATGGCAACCCCTTCCAGTATTCCTGCCTGGAAAAGTCGATGCATAGAGGAGACTGGCAGGCTACCATTCATGAGGTCACACAGAGTCAGGCATGACTGAGCAACTACACACACACACACACACACACACACACACACACAGGTACTCTTACAAATATGCTCCTGTCTCCACTGGGCATGGTGCTATTATTTGCTTTAAAGCATGACTTGAGTCATGCTTTGTGCTCAAGACTGAAAATGAATCACTCCAGGCTAATCCTTGACCCTGTACAGGAAATCTTGTTAAACGAGAATCAGTACCACCTGGAGAATAAAAAAAATTTTGTGATGTGTTCCCAGAGTGAGAATATTTTCAGTTTCTAACTTGTAAAATAAATGCAAAAGAAGAGCATGTATTTGAAAGTCTTGGGGTGATAAAAAAGTGAGGGAGAACGAGGGGAAGAAATCTAATTGTTTCTGACAAAGAGAGACCAAAATAAAATTCATAGTTGGCTTACTTGTGCTCACCAGAGACAGGAAAAAGTGTTGTAGCATTTTGTGTAGCCTGTTCCTAAGCTGTCAATCACAGCATCCAGATACCAATTAGAGGAGGCCAGGTGAGAACGACCCACCTGGGTCTCCTTGAAAACCCTGGGTGGGAAGCATTTTTAGTGTAAATGGAGAATACTATGAATGTGTTTTCAAATGACTCATAAAAGAAACCTAGTGTTCTTTCTGCTTAGGTTTAGAACATCATTTCAGATATTCCTTCTGACTGAGCAGAGAATTAGAAACTTGAAATCATTTTCAAACAAACATTCCACCTGCTGGCATAGAACTATTAAATTCATTGGGCCAATACATTTCAAATGAAAAGTTTACAGTATAAGAATAAAGTGAAATGATTTTTACAGTTCTTTTCAGGCATTGGAATTGCAATCTATACAGGGAGATAAAAAGGAAATGGAAAACAGTAAACAAACTATACACTAATTTAAACTGAAATGAAAATGTGCTTGCTCATATCCACCTCCTGGCATTTAAATTATTAGTAACAGACTTAGAAAAGGGCAAGTGTGTATTAAAAACAGAAAAGGCAATGTATTGATGTTTACATACAGTGACTGGAAGTAGATACTGTCCTTATTCATTGAATGTAAAATTAACAAGCTCTGAAGTATCCCATGGACAGAGGAGCCTGGCAGGCTAAAGTCCATGGGGTCGCAAGAGTAGGACACGACTTAGCGACTAAACCACCACCACCGCTAGGAGCTTCCCTGTGGCTCAGATGATAAAGAATCTGCCTGCAATATAGGAGACGGAGGTTAGATCCCTGGGTTAGGAAGATTCCCTGGAGAAGGGAGTGGCTACCCATTCCAGTATCCTTGCCTGGAGAGTTCCATGGACAGAGGAGCCTGGTGGGCTACAGTATATGCGGTTGCAAAGAGTCGGACACAACTGACTGACTAACACTTTCACTTTCTTTCTGTATAATATTAAATTTACAAGTAGTATTATAGTTTTGGGAATGTAATTCAGAGCTATCGCATAAAACTCCTCTTGTTAAAGGTTTTAAAGGTAAAATTCAAGTTATTGGCAAATGTACCTTTTCCATCCTAAGGGTGATAACATGTGACTTCGTAGTTGAGATAATTTATATTTTTGAGTACCAATTATGACTCTGTTTGATGTTCATTGGGAATGTAAACTGTTACTTCTTCGTGTTTCTTTGATTTATTTTGCAGACTGGGATCATGGTGCAAGGAAATATTCATGAGCGTGAAGCAGGTTCTCTAATGCAGCTAATGCGGAATTTTTGACACTGAATATTGAAACCCACTGTCACCTGAACGTGGCAGAGCGCTCATGCTTCAGCAGCTCTCCTCAGAGTCTCTTTGATAATTGTCTTTAGAACATTTGCCAGGAGAAAGCGAAGACATCTTCCCTCTGGCTATGCTCCACCAGGGTAATTTTACAGAGCCACAGACTGGCACATTTCTGTGCCACAGTTTTCTCTACAAATGGGCATCACACTGACAGTGAAAATTAGAGCTATCCATAGTCAGGCAGTGTCCCTTCAGTGTTAAGCTTTTACAATTTTTCATCTGTGAAGTAGATCGATTGTAAGCACACTATGGGGTTTCTTTTTTTCTTATTCAGTTTCATTAATGAGATAGATACATGAATTCAGGGACTTGGATTACCCTTAGCATTGTGGGAATAGCTACAAGTTTCATTTGTTTTCGTTTATTGATCATGGCTTGCATTAGCATTCCACCTAGGGAATAATGCCACTTTAACCTGTTTACTGAGTGAGCTGACATGGAAATATTTATAAGATTGATTATTGATCTCATTTCTTGTTTTCATGAATTCTAGTCTCTTTAATTGAAAACAAATGCATATAAGGAGTCCTTAGTAATGTTTTGTCATAAATATCTAAATTCTTAATGTGTTAGGAGGGCAAGAAAATATACCTGAAATGTGACGCTTATTTCTTTTAACAGTGCTAACAATATTTCATAAATATCCAGTCCAGATATTATATTATGATTTTGAGACAAAATGGCTGTTGATAGTGAGGCTTTCAATCATACACAGTTTTGATTAGAAGAGGAGAATATAATAAAAATCAGAAGTGTTCTCAGAAACATTTCTTGTTTGTTCTCTCTCAGTGAAACGATGAGCTCATTATGAAAGGTTTTACACTGAATTACTAGATCAACTCCAGGGAAATCTGAGAACATGCAAGATCTGCCACATTCTTATTCTTTCTTCAACTTTACTTTGGTATAATTGGTATGCAAAAAATTACACGCACATTTAATATATACATCTTGGTGAATTTGGCATATGCATACACCATCCATGGTACTGTCACCACCACTAAAGTACTAAACATGTCTATATCCATCACCTTAAAATTCTTCTTACATCCCATTTTTTGCTTCTTTTGTTAAGAACACACAACATGAGATCATCCTCTTAATATATCTTAAATTTCACAATACTTTAAAAAATAGAACATATTTTAAGAGCATTGTTACCTATAGGTACTATGCTATACCGTACACTTTTTGAAATAGTGGACATGCTTTGTATTTTAATTAATTTTTCATATATACATAGATATTGCCAAACAATAAATTGAACACTTAAAATGAGTTAATAAATAGTGTGTAAATTAAAATGATAACTTTTAAAAAGTAAATTTATAACATTTTTACACAAAGATCACACATTTAAGAACCTACATAATATATTATTCTGAAATAACATGCAGATATTTATTAAAAAAACATTTTTGCCAATTTTAATAACTACAAAGCCTGTTGAGTTTTATCTAGGATGGCATAAATAATTATCACAAGAAATCACACACACACACATACATATGTATAGATAGATAGATAGATAGATATAGATATGCTTCCCACTAGGGTAGAATTTCACCTAGTGAGGTTTGGAGTCACATACAATTTGCAGACTAGCAAGAGTTATGGAATATGTGTTCATCTGTTTAGGGCTTGGTCCATAAATTAAGTAAAAGTTCAGTTGATTTGTTCTCTTTATATTTATTATGTGACATCTCAAGATGTGCAGTTGAGACTTTGAAAAAAAATTTTTATTTTATTTATTTATTTTTCTGTTGGTGGACATAAGCAGTAGTTTATTATTTTTTTAATTTTATTTTTAAACTTTACATAATTGTATTAGTTTTGCCAAATATCAAAATGAATCCATCACAGGTATACATGTGCTCCCCATTCTGTACCCTCCTCCCTCCTCCCTCTAGGGTAAGTAGGCTGACATTTCTGGCATGACCTGTCTGAAACCCAGACTTCCACTATGAGAATCACACAGGATTCATCTAATACAGATATAAAATGTAATAGTAGTTTTCAAGTTATTCTTCTCATGTGACAGTTTTTGAAAAAAGCAAATTCTTGCTCAAATTTCACCTACCAATACAGTTAAGCATGCTGAGCTATGCTGTGCTAAGTCACTTCAGTCGTGCCTGACTCTTTGCAATCTTATGGACTGTAGCTCACCAGGCTCCTCTGACCATGGGATTCTCCAGGCAAGAATCCTGGAGTGGGTTGCAATGATCTTGTTGAGGGGATTTTTCTGACCCAGGGATCTAATCCTCATCTCTTATGTCTCCTGCACTGAATTGGCAGGTGGGTTCTTTACCATTAATGCCACCTGGCAGCCCTAAATGCATGCTACTCTAGTTTCTAGAGTTTCAGTGGAAACTTTCCATGAAATTTCAGTGAACACCTGATGTTTTTGTCTTTTTCTCCATCCTTGAAGGAATTTGCCCGCTGGACTATGGTTCACAGCTTGAGTGCTGCTTACCTAAACCAGTCCCCACAGGAAATGTTATTTCCACCTTTGGATTTATTAAATCAACTGAAGGATTAGTTGTGGATGATTTAGCTCAGACAATAAAATGCAAAATATATACAGCCTATTCATTTAGATAATTTTGCACGTGACAGCCCATTATTGGCAATCTATGGTGTTTGAATAATTTCCAATTCTTATTTCATAGGAATTAAGAAGAAAAAAGTCCCCAGTTAGCTGTGAATAAGGCTATTGTCACTGGTCTGTCTTGTTCTGGATTCATCTTTTTCTTCTCTCTTCCATGATTTGTGAAATTCTGAGGAGGGTTTGCCACCTTGTTTTATTTCTTATAGATTGGATCAGTCACTATTATTCACCCCAGGACATTCTCAGTTCTTTTTACCTGGGTCATTATTTTTCCAAGGTTCTTAGCTAAATGCTTGCTGTCTATCACTGAAAATTAGGAGATCTTTACAGCATGGTTTGCCTAGTCCTGCGACGTTCTGACTCGGAGCACTCTCCGGGTATAAAGCCCAGCTGTCCCTGCATTCTGTTAGCGCTGCGGGACTGCAGAGTTTTTGACTCTTTTTTTCTTAAGAAGAGAATTCTTCACATTGAGCCTGTCCTTCAAAAGGACATCCCTCACCCAGCAGAATCATGTGTATCACAACACTGCTTGAGTAACAGTAAACATCCCGTGGAGTACTATTTCACATTTGCTGTCATATTTTAAAGTTGTGTTATATGTCTATTTTTGTAATTAATTTTTATTAGAGTTGATTTACAATGTGCTAGTTTCTTCTGTACAACAAAGAGAATCAGTTATGCATATGTGTGTGTGTGTGTGAGTCGTGTCCAACTCTGTGACCCCATAGACTGTAGCCTGCCAGGCTCCTCTGTCCATGAAATTCTTCAGTCAAGAATATTGGAGTGGGTAGCCATCCTCTTTGGAGAAGGCAATGGCACCCCACTCCAGTACTCTTGCCTGGAGAATCCCAGGGACGGGGGAGCCTGGTGGGCTTCCATCTATGGGGTTGCACAGAGTCAGACACGACTGAAGTGACTTAGCAGCAGCAGAAGCCATTCTCTTCTCCAGGGGATCTTCCCGACCCAAGAATCGAACCTGGTTCCCTGCATTGCAGATAGATTCTTTACGATCTGAGCCACCAGGGATATACATATATGTATATTGTCAATTCGATGAAAGGTTAGGCAGAACCTAAACTTGTGTCTCAGTTTCTAGAAGAAGAATATTTACAAAAGTATTCCTCTATGACTTGTCTGAAAATAATTTCTGAATTATTAGGATTTTATTTAAAATCATTTCAACCCCAATCAGGAGGCTCAATTTCATGTTTTAGTAAACTGGTCAACTTTAGCAAGCTGATAATGAGGATGCTGGTATCCTAAAGTAACTAAGGTACTCAGATAAGCTTGAGACATGAGATTAATAAACCAAACTAAAGCACACAGTGGAAATACTCTTGCTGCTTGTTTTACTGTTCTTTTATGGAGCCAAATTGTATGCATACCATATGAGATTCAAGTGTGTGTGTGTGTTTCCTCATAAATGAAATTGGTTACTTTGGGAAGGGAATGTAAGAGCATATAGAAAGGTCATGGCATCAGATTGAAAGATCTTTTAAAAGCTGTGTCATTACTTGTAAATTACTCTAATTCTTTTAGTTAAAATTTCCTTGACTGCAGATTTCCCT
Source organism: Bos mutus (assembly GCF_027580195.1). Lineage (NCBI taxonomy): Eukaryota > Metazoa > Chordata > Mammalia > Artiodactyla > Bovidae > Bos > Bos mutus. Next base: position 9,259,297 of record NC_091640.1, on the reverse strand, counting down.
GGTAGTCCAGTGGTTGAGACTCCATGCTTCCACTGCAGAGGGCATGGGTTTGATCCCTAGGCAGGGAAGTTCTGCATGTTGAGCAGTGCAACCAAAAAAAAAAAGAAAAAAAAAAATCTCTGATTGTAAAATGAGAGAATAAAATTCCCTACCCCATGTTGTTGTTTGGAAGGTCAATGAACATAATATCTGGTAAGTTCTTATTCGGGACAAGCTACTAAACAATAAGTCATTTGTACAGAAGACTGGGAGTCTTTCAGATATGTTCAGTCAATCTCCCTTTTAAAAAACAAAGCACAGAATTTAGAGCAGAATCAATCTTTTCGTCTGTCACTGATGATTCCTTTGCATACAAATCCCATGCTGTTGGCTGCCTTATTTGTATGGGCTCAAATAAGACAGCGTTGGGCCAAGTACACCTCAGTAAACCCCCAAAAGGGAGGCTCTATTCTCTTCACCGTTGTATGGGGTCATGTCAGTGTTTGAAAATCAACTGGCCAACACAAAACATATGTTCTCACATCTTTAAGATCTGGGCTGATAGAACAGAGAGTTGACATGTCTGAGACTGGCTGGTGTTCTTCTAAATGGAGATGAAGAGATACTATCAAAAATGTTATTTTGTTGGAACCTAAGTCTTCAGATGTATGGAGCATTCTTAAACTAAAGTTGAACAGTATATCCTGAAGTACATAAAACAATTTTATAACTGTACCTACAAATAATATTGGGCTTCCCTGGTGGCTCAGATGGTAAAAAATCTGTGTGCAATGCAGGAGCCCTGGTTTTGACCCATGGGTCAGGAAGATCCCCTGGCAAAGGGAATGGAAACCCACTTCAGTATTCTTACCTGGAGAATCCCATGGACAGAGGAGCCTGGCAGGCTACATTCCATGGGGTCACTATTTTCTACATGAAAGGGAAAAATCTGCTTTCAGAGTTAAGTAGAAAAGGAAATGAAAAAGTGAATCCAAATTCATAGATTTTTGCCTCTGAAATATATCACCTAGTTTTATGATCTACTTTCATTTCCTTTAATTCCATACATATTTACACCTCTAAATTGAACTTGAATATTAAAAAAATATTAAATGAAATACATAATATGAAAATGTATAAAAAGCCAATATCAAAATGATTGCAATTAAATTAATTATAATCTGAAATGTGATATGTTAAATGTTATACTATAAGTTACATGAAACATAACATATGAAAATATTCCATTGTAAGTTACATGACAACAAACTACATAATTCTCTGCTAAAATAACTCAATAGTTTCAAGTAATGTTTAGTATGTAATTATTTCAATCAATTATTTCATTGACTAGTAAGTATAATACACTAGTTTAAATCTGATTACAAGAGAAAATAAAATTTTAGTGACTATCACACTTTAATGTCAATTACACTTTGGCTTTATATTCTCAAGAATAAATTATTTATCTCAAATATGAGAAAAAGAATAAAGGATATAAAAATGTGTTCAAAGGAACTACTATAATGTTATTTTTAATAAAAATTATATTTAATATTTCTGTTGAAAAAGAAATGGATCACTAGTTCTGCTTTTAATCTCATAGATTCAGAATCTCAAAGAAGGAGCATTTTTATATATACTGAGGAACAACACTGAATCGTGATTAACATTCCCTCTTGGTCCCAGCACTGTAAATGCCACTGCTTTCTCTAAGAGTAACTTCTAGTCCTTTGAGACAGTGAGCAGAACCATATCTTGTAGAAGGTAAAAATGTTCCCTTTCCTTGCTCTAGGGAGACTGTGCGTGTTTATAAGTGCATATCCATGTGCGCAATGACGTGAATTAGAATTGACCCAATCCATAAACCTCAAACTTTATTTTCATTGCAAACTTTTGAGTAAAAGAAAAAAAAAATGAATAGCTTCTACTGTTCTGAGAAAAAGTAAGGTAAGCTTGAATGAGGATCTAGGTGCCCAGACAAGCTTGAGCCATGAGTTTAATAAAGCAAATGAGCACACAATGAAAAAACTCTTCGGCTTGATTTACTGTTTTTTTATGAAGCCAAATTACATGTTACCATGTAAAATTAAAATGTGTGTATGTGTGTTTTCTCATAGATAAAATTGTTTACCTTGGAAAGACAATGTAAGAGCACGCTAGAAAGTGATGACATTAGACTGAGGGACCATTTGAAACCTGTGTCCCACCCCCCGCCAAAAACAAAACAAAACAAAACAAAAAACCTCAAGTGAACCATTAGGTAAGTGAAATATCTAAAGTAGGATCAAAAGGTTGGCTCTTCAGCAAACTGTTGATACTATCTCTCCCCTTCCATATCATGAAAGACCCTCCACAGACCCAGATCCCTGAACTCATAGGTCTTCTTTTCTAGAATATTCCTGGTTTCCCACTCTTACTGCATTATGCTAGGTTATTGTTAAAGGGATTCTCCTTTGTTCACCTACTATATTTAGGGGAAAAAAAAAACTTTCTTTTTTGGACCTTTATATTTACCTTCACAATGTAAATATTATTTTTTGCCCCAAGCCTGCACACATAGTCTGTTTCAGAATAAGTAACCATCTTTCAGGGGAAAATCATATATGATTGTATATTCTTTGAAGAATCAGTAAGAGATATTTGATAAATAATTGAAAATATAGATCAAAGGAACTACCCTAGAAGGATATATTTGGGAGTCATTATCTTAATTGAAATCATTAATATGGTTGAATTTGCACTGGAGAGTAGTATAGGAGAGTTTGTAGAGAAATAAAAAAAGAGGACATAAGATGAAACCTTGAAGGGCTTAGAGAGATGAAATAGGAGTTTGTGAAGAAAAACACAGAGAGATTATAGGTGCAGGAAGATCAAGAGAGTAGCATTATCAGAATGACAGAGAAGATAATACTTAAGGGTAAGTTAACATTGTTGCCTCAGGAAAGTGAAGTAATGTAATCACTGTAACACTGAAGAACTAACTGGATTTAGTGTTAGTGTGATAGTCGCTCAGTCATGTCCGACTCTTTGCAACCCCATGGACTGTAGCCTGCCAGGCTCCTCTGTCCATGGAATTCTCCAGGCAAGAATACTGGAATATTTCCTTCTCCAGTTTTGTATTAGATGGGGACACGAATAGTGCTAACTGGAGAAGGAAATGGCAATCCACTCCAGGATTCTTGCCTGGGAAATCCCATGGACAGAGGCGGCTAATGGGCGGTTAAAGTCTGTGGGTTCCAGAGTCGGACACAACTGAGGACGCATGCGCAATAACGCTGACAGACATAGTAAACGCTTTCAGTGAACTGGCGGAGAAGAGATTGAAGTCAATGGAGAGGCAAGAGTCTTAGACCACTTCAGCCTAGACCTGAAGTGTTTTATTTTTGTCTGCTCAAAGAACAGCATTTTAAGAGGTCAAGACCATTTCCAGAAGACAATCATCATGATTTGAGTGATTCAAAATTCTTATATGAAAAAGAACACAGAAGAAATTAGATATTTTGGTGAAGGAATAAAACACTAGAAGTGATGAATTGTTATATAAAAATATTTTCAAGACTTTTATACATAACAAGAATTGTATATGCTTCCACAGGAAACCAGTAGGACCATTATTTTGACAGACTGGGGGTGTCAGACTGTGAAACCACACAAGTGCTGTAGGCTGGCCTTTAGAGTGTAAATCTTCAAGAAATATTAACTTTAAGAATAAATGGTTATTTATAATAAAAGGTAATACTATAGAGATTTTAACAATACATATTGAGAAGGTAATGTTTATACATTAAAAATATACCTAAAATAAAGAGGTTTTTGCTTTATTTACACCTATAAATAAACTTCCTATTTGTCCCCAAATTGTTAATGAACTGTGCAATTAAAATTCAGTAAAGTAACCTGTATCTTTCAAAATATGTTTCAATGGTTGGGGTTACAGTGGAATAGCCTTTTAAGGTCTGGTGTTTTTCTTTCTTTCTTTTTTTTTTTTTTTTGGTGTTTTTCTTAAGAAAACATGGATGGGAAGAAAATGTAGTCTGAAACTGACATTTGTCCTTAAACTTAAACACAAATGACTCACCAAAATAAATATAATGCATAATTCATCCGTGGTATAATAATCATATTAATGACATATCTGAAGTCAAAAGATTATAAGTGTATTACACAGGTATTAACTTGTAAATTGCTGCCAGATTAATGGATTTAGCAGATAGAATACAATCTTATTAAATGTGTTAATGATGTTTAAGAGGATATGGAAAGCAGAAAAAGTCATTACAAAACATTAAGCTTTACTAACACAGATTTCTTTCAGGATAAGGAATAAGCTCATGCTATTTTCAGTAGACAACAATATATTCTTCCAAAAGTGAAAGCAAGGAAGATACATTTTCTGAATTGCAATCTTCTAATATTGTTCTGGCTTTTAGACATAAAAAGGAGTAGCCTGGTTCATGTGATGTACATATAAGAGCAAATAATAAAAGAATGCTCAAACTACCACACAACTGCACTCATCTCACATGCTAGTAAAGTAATGCTCAAAATTCTCCAAGCCAGGCTTCAGCAATACGTGAACCGTGAACTTCCAGACGTTCAAGCTGGTTTTAGAAAGGACAGAGGAACTAGAGATCAAATTGCCAACATCTGCTGGACCATAGAAAAAGCAAGAGAGTTCCAGAAAAACATCGATTTCTACTTTATTGACTATGCCAAAGACTTTGTGTGGATCACAATAAGCTGTGGAAAATTCTTCAAGAGATAAGAATACCAGACTGCCTGACCTGCCTCTTGAGAAACCTATATGCATGGCAGGAAGCAACAGTTAGAACTGGACATGGAACAACAGACTGGTTCCAAATAGGAAGAGGAGAACGTCAAGGCTGTATATTGTCACCCTGCTTATTTAACTTATATGCAGAGTACATCATGAGAAACACTGGGCTGGAAGAAGCACAAGCTGGAATCAAGATTGCCAGGAGAAATATCAATAACCTTAGATATGCAGGTGACACCACCCTTATGGCAGAAAGTGAAGAGGAACTAAAGAGCCTCTTGATGAAAGTAAAAGTGGAGAGTGAAAAAGTTGGCTTAAAGCTCAACATTCAGAAAACTAAGATCATGGCATCTGGTCCCATCACTTCATGGCAGATAGATGGGGAAAGAGTGGAAACAGTGTCAGACTTTATTTTTGGGGGGCTCCAAAATCACTGCAGATGGTGATTGCAGCCGTGAAATTAAAAGACGCTTACTCCTTGGAAGGAAAGTTATGACCAACCTAGATAGAATATTGAAAAGCAGAGATATTACTTTGCCAACAAAGGTCCATCTAGTCAAGGCTATGGTTTTTCCAGCGGTCATGTATGGATGTAAGAGTTGGACTGTGAAGAAAGCTGAACACCGAAGAATTGATGCTTTTGAACTGTGGTGTCGGAGAAGACTCTTGAGAGTCCCTTGGACTGCAAGGAGATCCAACCACTCCATCCTAAAGGAGATTGGTCTTGGGTATTCATTGTAAGGACTGATGCTGAAGCTGAAACTCCAACACTTTGGCCACCTCATGCAAAGAGTTGACTCATTGGAGAAGACTCTGATGCTGGGAGGGATTGGGGGCAGGAGGAGAAGGGGATGACAGAGGGTGAGATGGCTGGATGGCATCACCGACTCAATGGACATAAGTTTGAGTGAACTCCAGGAGTTGGTGATGGACAGGGAGGTCTCTTCATGCTGTGATTCATGGGGTCACAAAGAGTCGGACGTGACTGAATGAACTGAACTGAACTGAATAACAGTTATAACTAGAACATTTACAGGTATAGAATAGTGTACATACATTCTATTTAACTGTTCAAATATGTGTATTGCAAATGAAATTATCCAAAGCAAATTTTAAATTTAATCAAGTCAGTCTATAATATTACAGAGTTGGTAAAAAAAAAAAAACTACTTTCAGGTAGTTTATGTAGGAAAAGGTCATATTTATTTTATTTAAATTATTTCTAAATATGCAATTTTATACACTGTGAGTGAATTATTTTATAAGTAATCAAGAAAAGTTTACAGATAAGAATATTCAAATAAGAGAGTATAATAAAAAGAGAAAGGTAAGTGAGAAGCATGAAATATTAATACCCACATACACATACACATCAAAGACCACATCTGAAATAAAAATTGCAGACTGACTTCTGAAAACACCTCTGACTCTTAGGAAGCTAGTCTTGTTTGCTCACTGCTTAAAAATAGTTTTACTTCCCTGGAATATTCATTTCACTTCTGGATAATAGTCTAAATCCTATTTCTCAAGGCACCAACTGAAATATTTGGATTGTCTATAAATCTCCAATACAGATATTTAAGGACAGAATATTTTTCAAAAAAATTCTATTCTTAAATTTTTATATTACTGATGTTTATATACATAGTGAAGATTCTTGAAGTGGTTTGCCTGATTCTGTTATAAAAGTAAATCATTGGTCCATAGGTTTAATGGATATGTCCAGAAAATGCTGTGAGTTTTTATGAAAGAGTAAGATAATTAGACAATTTCATGTCGATATTATAGACATAATTTTTAAAAGTGTTTCACTATATCTTTAAAAAATTATCTGAGAATTATTACTCTACCTTCATTTTTCTGTATCTCAACTCTACGAATGCAAAATAATTTACATTTGTGGAGTTTTATTTTTTCTAGATGGAGCAAATAAATATGTTAATTCTTTCATGACTAACATGGTATGATCTGTAATGTTTTTATTTAATTACCAGAGACATTATTTAAATACTATATTAAATTATGGCCTCAATTACTTTTGTCTATATGTCACTCATACCATTGATTTATCACTAAAGAAATTATCCACCTTCCAGAAATCTGCATGGCATAGAATCTTTTATATGTATTCATATATATATAAAATTAGTACCAAATTTCTTGCCTCTAGAAATTACCATCCCAATAAGAATTTACCATCAACACATGTTTATATGACAAATAACATGTGATAAACAATGCTCGTATAAATGACTAATATGCTTAAAGGGGTTCCCTGGTAACCCAGTAGGTAAAGAGTCTGCCTGCAATGTGGAAGACCTGGGTTGGATCCCTGGGTTGAGAAGATCCCCTGGAGGAGGGCATGGCAACCCACTCCAGTATTCTTGCCTGGAGAATCCCCATGAACAGAAGAACCTGGCGGGCTACAGTGGGGTTGCAAAGAGTCAGATGTGATAGAAGCGACAAAGCACAGCACAGCACAATATGCTTAAAAACAATTTAAAGTGGAGTGTTACATTATTTTATACCGATATATGTCCTAGTATTTTTAACCGAATGTTGTACTGATTCCATATTTGGCAATGACATGTTATTACATGGTTGGCACTCAAATTATACGTAGAATAAATGAATGTGTAAAAAAGCAAATACTTTTAACAAAGCTGGGCATGTATTTTCCTTGCAAAAATCCAGAGAAAATCACACTCATCATTCAAGTTTGAGCTCCACAGAAAATATAAAATGGAAACTTTAAACCAGGAAGTAGTAAGAAATGATATTCCAAAACACCTGCATTTTTAATACGTTTGTTTAACTCTGGCATTAAAGTTCATTTTATTTATCCTGGCATATGAAAGCCCAATAGGTGCCCATGCCTCATTGCTTTAACATATGCTGTTTCAGTTGCTGAAAAGAATATGAGATGACAGATTTGGGGGAGAAATACAGCTTCTATCCAGCTGTAATCAAATCATTAACATGAAAGATCATGTCCAGATAAACTATTCTGAACCTCTGTTATCAGGATGAGAAGAGTTCATTTTAAAAACGATTTTGAGTCTTGTTGATTGAATGTCTGCCTTATAGCAACTCTTTTTTTGTTTGTTTTTGTTGAGAGATCATTTTTTCACATTTTAGAAAGTTAAATTTTTTGTATGTTTGTTGGTTTCTGCCAAATATCAACATGAATCAGCCATAGGTAAACATATTGGAAGCTCTTAGATTTTATGGTAAGGAAAAATTTGAATTGGACTGCTATAATGTAGCAAATGTTTTACTTTTCCCTGGCTAAATATTTTAATAATGCAGGCAAATAACCCGGGGCGGGGGCGGGAAACCTCTTATAGATCAATTGTCAAAATTACTTTAAATAATGAAGAAGAAAGCTTGGGTTTTTAAACAATAATAGTTTTATATTAAATTATGATTTCTGACCCTAGAAAAGATAACTTACTTGAATCTGTGATGCAATCTTAAAGTCAAAACCCTGACAAAACTATACTTTCAGTCAGATCAACTCTCCTGATTTAAAACAAAAACATAAAAGGCTAGACATGCTGAAGAAAATAATTTTGTTGTTGTTTAGTTGCTAAGTTGTGTCCAACTCTTTGTAGCCCTATGGACTGTAGCCCACCAGGCTCCTCTGTCCATGGGATTCTCCAGGCAAGAATACTGGAGTGGGTTGCCATTTTCTTCCCTAGGGGATCTTCCCAATCCAGGGATTGAACCTGGGTCTTCTGCATTGGCAAGTTCTTTACCACTGAGGGAACAAAATAATATGGAGAAAGAATTGTGAAGCAACACTGAGGTAGGCAGTCAGTGATGATATGAGGGGAAAAGCCAGAGTATAAAGGAGGACCAGATACTTGAAAAGTTTGATGCTGCTTTCCATGTTGAGGGATCTTGTTTATCTGAAAACTAGAGGGAAGGCTGAAAAAAAGTTGGTTTAACATACGAAAATGAATCAATGTTATTCCCTACACTAACTGAATGAAAGTCATAAGATTCTCTGAATAGATGCACAGAAGCATCTGATCAAGTTCAAAGTACACCAGCTTAGAGAAAATGCTGAACAAACTCTAAATGGAAGGAATCTATAGCATCTGATAAAGCATATATCAAAAACACCTACAGAAAACTTCATATTTATTTATAAAACTTTTCCCCTGGGACTTAGAATGAGAAAAGAAAATGTCTTTTGTCATCACTTCTATTAAAAATTGAAGGTTCTAACCAGCTCCATTAGAAAAAAAAATGAACATTGGAAAGTAAGAAATTAAAACATCATTTTTTAACAGAATATATGACTGTATAAATTTAAAATCCAAATTAATTTATAGATAAATTAGAATTAGTGAGGGAGATAAGACAAATTACTGGGTACAAGGACAATAGGGAAAAATTGTGCTTTTTTCAAAAAAACCCATTTATACCCATTAATTCAATTATGAAATGTTATAAATTCTACTTACTAAAAGTCAGAGATAGTATCAATCATACCTCTCTATTTGACCTTTCAAGCCAGTACTCCAGTCTGGCACTTTTAATCTTCTGACCTCATTCTATTTTTCTAAGATTTTATTTTTTAGACCAGCTATGGTTGCACAGCAAAAAAGAAGAGCAATATACAAGGGTTTTCCACACTCCCCTGCCTCACCCATTACTAGCATCCCCCATCAGAGTGACACATTTGATAAAACTGATGAACCTACATCAACACATAATAATCATTCAAAGCCCATAGTTTCCTTAGGGTTTACTCTTGGCATTGTTTTTTCCATGAGTTTCAGATCAGTCACTCAGTCGTGTCTGACTCTTGGCGACCCCATGAATCGCAGCACGCCAGGCCTCCCTGTCCATCACCAACTCCCGGAGTTCACCCAGACTCACGTCCATCAAGTCCGTGATGCCATCCAATGACAGATATCTACCATGACACTGTCATACAGACTAGAATGTGTTCATTGCTCTAAAGATTCTCTATGGTCCACCTAATCATCCCTCTCCACCACCCTCTGGGAACCACTGAACTTTTCTTATGTGTCCAGAGTTATGCCTTTTGAGAATGCTATAAAGCTGGAATTCTATCCCATGTAGCCTTTTCAGATCAGTTTCTTTCACCAGACCCTGAATCTTTTAAAAAAAATATTTCCTTCAACTTATATTGCATTTTCAGAAGATAATTTTTTTATGGAATTATACTCCCAGGTTTGGTGATAGTTTGTGCCAGAAAAATATTCCACTAACAATAAATTAAAAAAAAAAAAGCTGTTACCAAAATCTGGTCTTTAAAAGACATCAGATGATTGCAAAAGCAACAAAGAGCAGATGGACTAAAATTTCAGAGTGAAAACAGCCATCAAAACTAAGATAACCATAATCAGAGGTGGTGTTGTTTTCTTCTTTTTTTTTCATTTACTAATTCTGGATGCTTTGATTGAGGAGAGGGGTTTTGCAGGAATAAAGAGAAACAGCTTAGGAGTTTCAGATGATGGAAGTAACATAGCAACAACTTGAAGGACTCAAATACATGGATCATTTTCCTGATGAGATGTTTGCTGAAAGCTAATGTTGTGAGGAGGGGGACGAGCTAGGACAAAGATAACTAACTGTACTAGAGAAAACCCAAACCCAAGCTCACCATCCAGAGTTTGAAAATTCATAAGGGATAAGAGACTGTGAACAAAAGTCAGTTATGGAGGGGAGGAAGGGTGGGGGTGAATTAGGTGTCCAGAAGCTTTTAGAATATGGGATTTTTGCCAGGAGATTAAAAAATAGATAAATATGGGCCAAAAAGTTAAAGAAAATGTTAATTTATTAAAGTAATTTTAGAAACAAATTATAGAACATATAGGTAAACATGTGGAGTCTCTTCTTTTGGAAAGTTTCTCTAAGGTATTCTGTTGTATTATCCTGAAAACGTAAGTCTCCAAACTCAGAAACAACTAATCATCAAAAGAAGTTATTTCCTGGGTGTGGGGAAGAGTGAGACAGGAAATGTGAAGCACATTTGGCAAAGAAAGTTTCACTTTTTAAAGATGAGTTCTTAAAATGTATATGAAAATGATAAACAAGTTCCCCAGAGTGGGCAAAATATAAGAACTGCTTAATATGGCTAATTAAAAATCCTGAAAATTTATTAACCCATATTAATTGATGAATACTGGAATTATTAAAAACTGAAATGCAGTTGTTTAGCCTATACACTGTGAAGGATTTAAGACAACTTTGTGTTTTTAAACAGATATAACAGAAATAGTAATTCATTTGCTCATCATGTGAGAATTAATACTATTGGGATATACACCCCAGCATTCTTGAAACATAAATATAAAATAGAGCAAATTTTCTATCTTCAAGCCAATTTTACTTGAAGATGTCTATAAGCTAAGAATATTTAATTGAATGGGGTGAGACTCTTTTCTCTCACATGACCAGCATGCTGGGCATTGTCAGTGGGTGGTGTCAATGTACCAGATGCAATACCAGGCTTTTTCTTTCTCTTGGCATTTTCCACGTGTTCCAAGTTGGATGACACAGCATGCCATAACGAGAGAGGAAGGAGAGAAAGCATCCTTTTTCACTTATGATCATTTCTGTTTTCTCCATTTTCTTCTTGCTTAAATCTCTCACTGTATGTGATCATATTCATAGTTCTTTTCTATGTTTCTCCATGCTAATTTTAAAACATATGTAAAAACATAGGGATGATCATTTTCATTGTTTCACAAGAATAGATCACATTATTACAGTGTAGGACACCATGATACCCATGGAAATGTCTGCAACTTTAGAGATGAAATTTATTTTAAAAGCTTACTGTACATTTAAAATCATCAATCTTCTTCTCAGTGCATAGATATCAAATTTGTTTCCAATTTTTGCCCCTGCCAATACACTCCAATATATTGGCATTTTTATTTCATGGCGAAAAGTGAAATTACTGATTCAAATGGTAACTGTATATTTGTTAATATTGTTTTTGATAAAAACACTGTCTCACATTTTCACCCATAATGAATAATAGAAATTTCCCTGAAACACTGCAAACTTAATTGTACTTATTTTTGTCAATCCAATGGTCAAAAAGGGATGGTACTGTTTCTTAAGTTTGTAATCACTGAATATTAATTATCATGATCACTTTCCACATATTTTGTTGCAATTTCTTTGACATTCTGGAATCTGTTCTTTATAGTATTCACACACTTTTTATTGTGTATTCTGGAGCTTTTTGTATATGAAAATATCAACCATAAAATATTTTCACCCAAGTCAGCTATTTTTCTATTGACTTCTTGTTGTTATTTTTTAATATGAAACAATTTAATACAATCTTAGTTAAGGAGGTCTTCCCAAACCTTAATTTTAGTTTTGGTTCTTTAAATATACATTTAGGTCTTTGTTTTTATGGTATGTGTAAGTGCTAAGTCACTTCAGTTGTGTCCAACTCTTTGTGACCCTATGGAGTGTAGCCTGCCAGCCTTCAACTGTCCATGGGATACTCCAGGCAAGAATACTGAAGTGGGTTGCCATGCCCTTCTCTAGAGGATCTTCCTGACCCAGAGATCAAACCTATTTCTCTTAAGTCTCCTGCATTGGCAGGCAGGTTCTTTACCAGTAGCACCACCTAGGAAGGTTTTTGTGGTATAGAATTTTTATTTAAAACATGACTATAAATTTATATGGTATGAGATAAATATGGGTACACAGTTGGCCCTTGAACAACATAGGTTTGAACTATGCAGGTCCACTTACATGTGGGTTTTTTATTCAGTACACACTGCAGTACTATATCACCTGCAGTTGGTTGAATTCGTGGGGATGGATCTGAAGATATGGAAGGCTGACTGTATACTTGTATGTAAATTTTTGACTGTTCAGGAGTTCAGTGCCCTTGACCTGCCTTGCTCAAGGGTCAACTGTACATGTCATTTTCTCCACCAGATGTGACCTACCTGGGGGCAGGAACAATTCCAAGCTAAGAACTAAAGAGATATTTTTAAATGAATGACTAAACACCTTATATCTCTCCAGGTCATGGAGCAAAATACATATAATGCCACAGTATACATTCAGACTGAAGAATTGCTCTCTGCAGTCAAAATGCCAGGGGATTCTGCATATTTTGGGGGTACTGGTAGCTCATTTCAGTTCAGTTCAGTCACTCAGTTGTGTCTGACTCTGTGACCCCATGAACCGCAGCACGCCAGGCCTCCCTGTCCATCACCAGCTCCCAGAGTTGACTCAAATTCATGTCCATTGAGTCAAACTCATGTCCATTGAGTCAATGATGCCATCCAACCATCTCATCCTCTGTCGTCCCCTTCTCTTCCCTCCTTCAATCTTTCCCAGCATCTGGGTCTTTTCAAATGAGTCAGTTCTTCACATCAGGTGACCAAAATATTGGAGTTTCAGCATCAGTTCTTCCAATGAATATTCAGGACTGATTTCCTTTGGGATTGTTTGGTTGGATCTCCTTGCAGTCCAAGGGACTCCCAAGAGTCTTCTCCAACACCACAGTTCAAAAGCATCGATTCTTCAGTGCTCAGCTTTCTTTATAGTCCAACTCTCACATCCATACATGACTACTGGAAAAACCATAGCCTTGACTAGATGGACCTTTGTTGGCAAAGTAATGTCTCTGCTTTTGAATATGCTGTCTAGGTCGGTCAAAAGTTTCCTTCCAAGGAGTAAGCGTCTTTTAATTTCATGGCTGCAGTCACCATCTGCAGTGATTTTGGAGCCCCTTTCCCCATCTATTTGCCATGAAGTGATGGGACCAGATGCCATGATCTTAGTTTTCTGAATGTTGAGTTTTAAGCCAACTTTTTCACTTTCCTCTTTCACTTTCATCAAGAAGGGGAAGCACAAAATGCAGCTATTCCCCTAAGCCTATTTACCTTGACAACTCTCACAGCAGAAATATCCTATTTTTGTAGTTCAATTCTTATGTGTCTGTTCTTTACCACCCCGCTAACATCTTGAGGCCAAAGCATTGCCTTCTATATTTGCCACAGGAAGGTTCTAGAAGGTCAAGAGGAGGTCTGTCTTCCCTCCCCATCACAGAGGACTTTAAATTTGGACAAGTCCTTTCATACAAAGGAGATCAAGACTCACAGACCAGTGAGATTTGAGGAGTAGTTATCAATAAAATAGCAGAAAACAATGAACAAGAATTTGGTCTCTTAGCTCTGCTGGATTCAGTCAGTTAATTACCAAGGACTGAAACATCCTATTGAGAAAAGGAGCCAGAGTTTCTGTTTGTGATCCAACAGCCCAGGTATACCATGGTGAAACCACACCAGTCCTATTTAATCCTGTCAAGGCAGGGTCCTGGCAAGAGTATAAAGCAATTATTTGGATTTATTTTCACTTCAAATGAAGTGAAACTATTGCTTTTTCTTTTTTTTTAATTTTAATTTTTATTTTTTGGTTTTAATGAATTGCTTAAAAAATAAAGACTCTTTCTATGAAATCCTTCAAAGTGTGGAAACTTTAGATCAAGTTTACATTTTAAAAATACATACTTTCTTCTGGAAGTGGTGTAAATATTGCACCATTGTTTTAAAAATGCATTCACATCTCTTCATTTTCTACTCCTTGTTCTTGATAACATCTCATTTTTACTTTAGGTTATCCAACTTTGTGCAAATATGCAGAAGCTACATATTGATATTTTCCATCTACTCGAGTATAAGAATCCATAAAAGTGAGTGTATTTTCTTTCATGCATTATTATACTAACAGCTCTTTTTTGAGGTACAAATTAAAAACAGCCTTCTTTGTATATAACATGGTTCTATGGTCTTATATCCATCGATGATGTTCTTTATGTTCATTCTTTTCTTGCACAGTGAATTAAAACAACTTCTATAGTATTCACATTTCTAACCACACTCGCTATTTAACGGTGAAAATGTCTAATTTCTGGGAAGAAACTTTGTGTAACCTGATATCCCACAAGATAACAAACAATACATAACGTGAATGTGGGTGTGTCTGTCTGTCCATCTGTCCTATCTCGGGCCTGAGAGCTAAGCCCGGGCTATTTTGTCTTTATGGCAATCACTAGGATTTGCATTTGAAAATTTATAAGATAATTGGGAAGTATGTTGTAAGTATATATTTGATTATTTTGGATTAAAACCTGAATATGTGGCAACTGCACTGTCATGCACCCCATTTGAGCACATACCCAAGCTCTGTATAAAAACAAACAAAAACACAAAAGAAAAAAGCAGATGATGGAGCAAGGTGCTAAAGTTCCCAGAAGCCTCACTGTTGTGAACACATGCACATTTACTGTATGGTCTCGATATACTTCTATGAACTGAACCTCGCCTAAACACTTCTATTGTACTTACTCTGCTAAACCATGGTTATGATATTTCCAGAGGTTCAGTGAGGTAAAGTTGGCCCAGTAAATATTGAATCATTTGGCAGTAGCAAATATTGTGTTTATGGGAATACTGCAGAGTGTTGCTTTCTTAAAACAAAACTGCTAAGTTAATTCTTAGGGAACAAAGGCAGAAAAAGTATAGCCTTAACATTTCTCTTGGTGATTTTGTTCACTTAGCATTGAATATTTTTCCACTTCCCAAAAGTGCCTAATATGTAGATAATTGAGGAAATTAGTATTTATACAAAAGTTTGTTTATTAACAATGTTAGGGTGATAGTACTGATTCATTTTATAGCAGCCTAGTAATGCACAACTGCACTCATCTCACACGCTAGTAAAGTAATGCTCAAAATTCTCCAAGCCAGTCTTTAGCAATATGTGAACCGTGAACTTCCTGATGTTCAAGCTGGTTCTAGAAAAGGCAGAGGAACCAGAGATCAAATTGCCAACATGTGCTGGATCATGGAAAAAGCAAGAGAGTTCCAGAAAAACATCTATTTCTGCTTATTGACTATGCCAAAGCCTTTGACTGTGTAGGTCACAATAAACTGTGGGAAATTCTGAAAGAGATGGGAATACCAGATCACTTCACCTGCCTCTTGAGAAATCTGTATGCAGGTCAAGAAGCAACAGTTAGAACTGGACATGGACAACAGACTGGTTCCAAATAGGAAAAGGAGTACGTCAAGGCTGTATATTGTCACCCTGCTTATTTAACTTATATGCAGAGTACATCATGAGAAACACTGGACTGGAAGAAACACAAGCTGGAATCAAGATTGCTGGGAGAAATACCAATAACCTCAGATATGCAGATGACACCACCCTTATGGCAGAAAGTGAAGAGGAACTAAAAAGCCTCTTGATGAAAGTGAAAGTGGAGAGTGAAAAAGTTGGCTTAAAGCTCAACATTCAGAAAACAAAGATCATGGCATCCGGTCCCATCACTTCATGGGAAATAGACGGGGAAACAGTGTCAGACTTTATTTTGGGGGGCTCCAAAATCACTGCAGATGGTGACTGCAGCCATGAAATTAAAAGACGCTTACTCCTTGGAAGGAAAGTTATGACCGACCTAGATAGCATATTCAAAAGCAGAGACATTACTTTGCCAACAAAGGTCCATCTAGTCAAGGCTATGGTTTTTCCTGTGGTCATGTATGGATGTGAGAGTCGGACTGTGAAGAAGGCTGAGCGCCGAAGAATTGATGCTTTTGAACTGTGGTGTTGGAGAAGACTCTTGAGAGTCCCTTGGACTGCAAGGAGATCCAACCAGTCCATTCTGAAGGAGATCAGCCCTGGGATTTCTTTGGAAGGAATGATGCTAAAGCTGAAACTCCAGTACTTTGGCTACCTCATGCGAAGAGTTGACTCATTGGAAAAGACTCTGATGCTGGGAGGGATTGGGGGCAGGAGGAGAAGGGGACGACAGAGGATGAGATGGCTGGATGGCATCACTGACTCGATGGACATGAGTCTCAGTGAGCTCCAGGAGTTGGTGTTGGACAGGGAGGCCTGGCGTGCTGTGATTCATGGGGTTGCAAAGAGTCGGACACGAATGAGCGACTGTTCTGATCTGATCTGAGTAATGTACATATTACATCATTTTAAACTTCATGAGTTTATGGATAAATTAGAGAACTAAAATGGGAAAAAACTGAAAATTGCAAAAAAATTAAAGTCAATCATTCTATTATCTATTAGGCAGATAGATTGCTTCTAATGAATGTAACATATAAATTTTGATATCAGTTGCTAGGACTGCCATAACAAATACAACAGAATGGGTGACTTAACAAAAAAAAGTATTCATCATGGTTGTGGTGGCTGGAAGTGCAGGATTGTGGGGCTGGCGGTGTTGGGTTCCCGCGAGGCTCTGTCCTTGCCGTGCAGATGTTCCTCTCTTTGCTGTGTCTTTACATGGCCTTTTCTCTGTGTGCTTCCATCCCTGGGGTTCCTTCTTCTTACCAGAGCACAAGTCCTACTAGATCAGGCCCTACCCGGATGATCTCACTTAGCTCTAACTACTTCCTTAAAGGCCCGTCTCCTAACACAGTCACATGCAGTGGGGAAGGGGGCTGGCCTTCCACATATGAATTCTGGAGGGGACACGAGTCAACCCATACAGTTACTAATTGAGATATTCTTCAAGAGTGTAGCAAGAAAAAAAAAAATCTTTATTTGATTTACTCTATGTAGCAAAAAGAAATATACCTTTTAATAACCAATTAATAAAGCCCACTATGGGGTCTTCCCTGGTGTTTCAGTGGCTAAGACTACACCCTCCCAATGCAGGGGGCCCAGGTTGGATCCCTGGTCAGGTAACTAGATCCCACATGTTGCAATTAAGAGTCTATATGCTGAACTAAGACTTGAGGCAATCAAATAATTAAATACTAAAAATAAATAAATCCCACTATGATTCATAGTGATGTTTAAGTGATGTTCTGACCTTGAAATTTTTTTTATTCTCTACATCAACAAATCTAGTTTGCAAAGATATGTCATTGTTCTCTAAGTAAAAGAGATTAT
This sequence comes from Bos mutus, assembly GCF_027580195.1. Taxonomy (NCBI): domain Eukaryota; kingdom Metazoa; phylum Chordata; class Mammalia; order Artiodactyla; family Bovidae; genus Bos; species Bos mutus. The sequence goes on along the minus strand of NC_091640.1, from coordinate 9,241,602 downwards.
ATTTTTAAAATTTGAAGTAAAATAATAATTACTTTTTTAGGTGGTCACTTACAGTAGAATATCAGTAGTAAGTTTCTACTGTGTGTGTATAAATGAATGTTTTACTTTCAAGATTTTTACCCCTTGATTCCTGGGGGTAGAAAATATTACTTCACAGTAGTACCGGCTTATTGTTTTCACATTAACCTCAGAGGGAAAAAACATAACAGCAGCATTTTTAAAGTAGAATAAACTATAAGATCTTTTAAATGAAAGATCCAATTTAATATTCTGATTTTCAGTGGAAAAATATTTTCTGGAGTACAACTCTGTAGAAATATTGGGAGTATTCCTATCAAATGCAGCATCATGTTCTATGTCTCTCTTTGATTCCTAGCAGGACCAATGTTTTCTGAGATCAGAGAGCTCTAGAATTGAACTAGAAATCTAAACACTTTGCACATGAAAGACATTCAATTCTGGTGATGAGTTAATGCATAAATGTAACTTGAGATCATCAAACATATAGTCATATTTAGTATCCTATATGACTCTTTACTTTCATTTTTGAATATACTCTTGTATCTTATTTAGCATAAACTTTTCACCCTATAATTTTATAACATTTCTGCCTTAAAGGAAGGACATGCACAGAGAACTGAAATTTGAGGCTGTGTTGCCAAGTTCCAAAGAATAGCAAGAAGAGATAAGAAAGCCTTCCTCAGCGATCAATGCAAAGAAATAGAGGAAAACAACAGAATGGGAAAGACTAGAGATCTCTTCAAGAAAATTAGAGATACCAAGGGACTATTTCGTGCAAAGATGGGCTCGATAAAGGACAGAAATGGTATGGACCCAACAGAAGCAGAACATATTAAGAAGAGGTGGCAAGAATACACAGAAGAACTGTACAAAAAAGATCTTCATGACCCAGATAATCACGATGGTGTGATCACTGACCTAGAGCCAGTTATCCTGGAATGTGAAGTCAAGTGGGCCTTAGAAAGCATCACTATGAACAAAGCTAGTGAAGGTGATGGGATTCCAGTTGAGCTATTTCAAATCCTGAAAGATGATGCTGTAAAAGTGCTGCACTCAATATGCCAGCAAATTTGGAAAACTCAGCAGTCCAATCCCAAAGAAAGGCAATGCCAAAGAATGCTCAAACTACTGCATAATTGCACTCATCTCACACCCTAGTAAAGTAATGCTCAAAATTCTCCAAGCCAGGCTTCAGCAATACATGAACTGTGAAATTCCAGATGTTCAAGCTGGTTTTAGAAAAGGCAGAGGAACCAGAGACCAAATTGCCAACATCTGCTGGATCATCAAAAAATTAAGAGAGTTCCAGAAAAGCTTCTATTTCTGCTTTATTGACTATGCCAAAGCCTTTGACTGTATAGGTCACAATAAACTGTGGAAAATTCTGAAAGAGATGGGAATACCAGACCACCTGACCTGCCTCTTGAGAAATCTGTATGCAGGTCAGGAATCAACAGTTAGAACTGGACATGGAACAACAGACTGCTTCCAAATAGGAAAAGGAGTATGTCAAGGCTGTATATTGTCACCCTGTTAATTTAACTTCTATGCAGAGTACATCATGAGAAACACTGGGCTGGAAGAAGCACAAGCTGGAATCAAGATTGCTGGGAGAAATATCAATAACCTCAGATATGCAGATGACACCACCCTTACGGCAGAAAGTGAAGAGGAACTAAAAAGCCTCTTGAGGAAGGTGAAAGAAGAGAGTGAAAACGTTGGTTTAAAACTCAACATTCAGAAAATGAAGATCATGGCATCCGGTCCCATCACTTCATGGGAAATAGATGGGGAAACAGTGTCAGACTTTATTCTGGGGGGCTCCAAAATCACTGCAGATGGTGACTGCAGTCACGAAATTAAAAGGCAGTTACTCCTTGGAAGAAATGTTATGACCAACCTAGATAGCATATTGAAAAGCAGAGACATTACTTTGCCAATAAAGGTCTGTCTAGTCAAGGCTATGGTTTTTCCAGTAGTCATGTATGGATGTGAGAGTTTGACTGTGAAGAAGGCTGAGCGCCAAAGAATTGATGCTTTTGGACTGTGGTGTTGGAGAAGACTCTTGAGAGTCCCTTGGACTGCAAGGAGATCCAACCAGTCCTTTCTGAAGGAGATCAGCCCTGGGATTTCTTTGGAAGGAATGATGCTAAAGCTGAAACTCCAGTACTTTGTCTACCTCATGTGAAGAGTTGACTCATTGGAAAAGACTCTGATGCTGGGAGGGATTGGGGGCAGGAGGAGAAGGGGACGACAGAGGATGAGATGGCTGGATGGCATCACTGACTCGATGGACATGAGTCTGAGTGAACTCCGGGAATTGGTGATGGACAGGGAGGCCTGGCGTGCTGCGATTCATGGGGTCGCAAAGAGTCGGACACAACTGAGCGACTGAACTGAACTGAACTGGACCCCTAAATAATCCAGCAATAGATCTGGTTACTGTTGTTTATATTCAGGCTGGACAAGGCTTTGCTTTTCTGGAGAGTTATCACGGTGCTGGTTGGAAGATACCTGCTCGATTTTAAATGACAGAGTTCAGTTCAGTTCAGTTCAGTCACTCAGTCTTGTCCGACTGTTTGCAACCCTATGGACTGTAGCACACCGGGCTTCCCTGTCCATCACCATTTCGCTGAGCTTGCTCAAACTCATGTCCATCTAGTCAGGTTTTGCTGAGTTAGGGAATCACTGCAACAGGGACTCAGATCTTACTGGTGCCATTTTTTAATAGCTCTCCAAAGGTGGATTTTATATTTAGAAAGTCTACCAATGTTATCATCTATAAATGTTATAAAAATTAAATATAATCAAATAATTAAATGACAATTAAATGGGAAACATTTAGAAACCCTTGAACTTCCTTGTCCTAAGCCACTGTCATTATATTCAATTATAAGATCAATTCCATTTAAGATCTACACATTATCATCTGATACGTTATTAAGAGATGCCCGCATGCACTTGGAAATTTTACTCCTTGCTTCTTAGATTCTATTTTGAGCTAATATGACTAAATACCATGGATAAATACCACAGTCACTAACAAATTTGTTTATTTGTTATTTATTAACAAATTGCATTTACTAAAGACTTACGTAAACTGACATAGGGTATTAGATTTCCAGAAATGACAAAAACTCTTCTTCACTAAACATCATTGAAAAGGACCTTATCAGGTATAATAAAGCTCCAAAGAGTTGATTCGTAGATTCATATTTCTCAAATAAAAAGAAATATATATAACTTTCCCCTGACTACTGAACATTCATTTCATCTAGAGGTTTCAAGCTGAGGGTTCTTAGGAATATTCCAGAAGCTATGATTTCAGATGTCATTAAAACACTACCAGCAAAATTTGCCCCTTAGGGAAAGAGAACTGTATTAGGACTTTTCTTGCTGCAGTAAACAGTTTGTTCTCTTCAAAGACACTCCAGCCTGCTTCGTAAGAACTGTTTATCTCCACTCAAACATTTTTCTCTCCTTAAGGGACTTACTTCAGTTGAGATAAATTATGCTTGCGTTTCCAATGGATTTTCTGCCCCTTCGAGTCCCTTCTTTACGTGAAAAAACAACTAGTTCCAAAGACAAACTGATCAGCTGCTCTTGAACATTCATAAAAACCCTGGATTCCTCTGAGCTAGCCAAAGGGGAATTTGAGTTATAGCAATATTTCTTGCTTGAACTATATAAATACTGTAAGTCAAGTGGAACAGCTCATGAGCAGGATAAATAAAACAATAACAAGACCTAGTTCTCTTAAAAAGACTAAGTTGGAATCTGGAGCATTTTTGGTGCATGAATGAGATAATCTAAGCTCTTAGCTTTGGAGTCTATTGCAAAATTAATAGCTATTTTGTTTCTGGTAATCACTATGTTAGAATTGACTTATTTATCTTCTCCAAGATCTTAAATGGTCCTTTACAAACATTGCCCCATAGATGATTCAATAACTCACTTTGAAAAAAGAAATAAATACAGAAAGAAGAATGAGAGACTTGCTCTTATACAGCTATAAGAATTTTCTGGAAAATATCCTGGTCAACAAAACCTTTAAAAATGTTATAATGGGTTGATGCTGTCTGGCCTAACTTTATGTGCTCTTGGCCTGAAAGAGTAATGGAGAATATGAAAGGAAGGACTTTCAGCCAGAAACTGCCTCATACTTGGAAGTAGACCTTGGCATTCGTCCTCCTGTTGAACATAAACAATATCATAGAATATGAGCATCAGACAAGGCAACTACAAGAATATGATGGAACAGAACAAAGATGAAACCACTTTCACATTCATGTTTGAGCACGCGAAATAGCAAGAGTTTTCCCAAATGGCAAAAATGCTTAAACATTCCCAGTTCCTCGTTAACATGAGTACACAGTGGCTTCTTTTCATTATTGTAGCTTTCATCTCTTTTTCTGTATCCAACCATTAAGATAAAATTATTAGTATTAAGAATCTGATCATAAAATTAATGACAATTCCTGACAGCACAATACCCACACCCTTGAACACTTGCTAGGATCACCTATAATAAATCCTGTAGCATGTTTTTCCAACACTTCCTGGCCCAGACACCTCACAGTTCCTCTAGCATGCTGTCCCCTTCAATGCAAGGAGAACACTTAGGGTGACTTACTCTCCAGAAAGTTCATAAGATTGAGTTGCTCAAGTTTTAAAATACTCTCAGGAGAAAAATGAAAGTCACTCAGTCCTGTCCTACTCTTTGTGATCCTATGGACTAAACAGTCCATGGAATTCTCCAGGCCAGAATACTGGAGTGGGTAGCCTTTCTCTTCTCCAGGGGATCTTCCCAACCCAGGGATTGAACCCAGGTCTCCCACATTGCAGGCAGATTCTTTATCAGTGGAGCCACAAGGGAAGCCCAAGAATAGTGGAGTGGGTAGCCTATCCCTTCTCCAGCGAATTTTTCTGACCCAGGAATCTAACCGGGGTCTCCCACATTGTAGGCAGATTCTTTACCAGCTGAGCTATGAGGGAAACCATCTCAGGAGACAATAAATGTAAGATCACAGAATCACCCTGCCAGCTGTGATGGTGTTGTCTTATCCAAATCTTTTGCCAAAAGAGAAATATTGTGTATAAAATATTATGCTTACAGGACTTTCCAGGTGGCTCAGTCGATAAAGAATCCATCTGAAAAAAAAAAAAAAATCCGCCTGCAATGCAGGAGACTGGGGTTCGATCTCTGGGTCAGGAATCCCCTGGAGAAGGAAATTGCAACCCACTCCAGTATTCTCGCCTGGGAAATCCAAAGGACAGAGGAACCTGGGCTACAGTCCATGGGGTCGCATTAAGAGTCGGACACAACTTAGCAACTGTATTATGTTTAGGCATGATTTGTAAATTACTCAAAAATCATATTAACAGTGCGAAATGTTTTATATATAAAGTTATCTCAAAGCAATTCAGGAGAAAATCACACAACTCATAGAAGCTCTGAGGTGCAAGGTTACACATCGAATAAATAATAGAGAACTCTTTGAACAGACTTCTGACTGCTTATCTGCTCATTTCACAGTCTGTGCTCCTGGGCAGCATGTGAGATGAAATTCATATCCTTTTTTCAAAAGACATCATATTTTAAGATCTAAGGAACAATCTCCATCCAAACACTGCTCACTTCTTTGTTCTATGCTGACTCGCTCTGCAAAAAGTACAGAAGAAAGAGATTATAGAGGTAAGGTGATATAACACAGTATACAGTGAATAAAGTTAAATAAATTAAATATGTTACAATTGGAAAAATACTTCTTTGGGTACTTAAAATACTATGATGAAAGATAATTTTTTTAAAAATTTACAATGATCTAAGTATAGAATAAAGGCACTGGATTAGGATGTTTATAGGGAAATAGTTCAATTTAACATACTCACAGTCACTGTAACCACATTTTAAGGCAGAAAGGGCTCAGAAAATAATCTACTGTCCCTGTTTGAGATGAGTTGGTAGATATTTAGTAGGAAGATGGGAGAGATAAATTTACTGACTGAAAGAGTATTAGAGTAATTCATGTTTTCATAACTGTGTGTTTGTGAGTTTAGGGTTTAGATAAAAAGATGAAGGACCTACCTCACTAAGTTATATGACATCACTGCTATAAATGAGATGTAAAGTGGTCTTAAAGTTTTTGAGATGGCGAAACAAAGTATAAAAAAGGTGTAGTTCAAGGTAACCATACTAGGAGACTAGATTGCATAGATCTACTTTTAATGATATTTGAAGAGTTCCTGATTCAAATGTTGAACACCCTATCTAGCTGTGTAACCCTGGACAAGTATAATAAATAAGTTATTTGTGCAATGGACCCACAAAACCATGCATACTTTAATTTAGGTTTCATGTGAGTACAAAAGGAAATAATACCAAGAACTGTGTAGCATGGCTGACATTTAGCAACACAGTAGCATTTATTATCTTTGTTATTAAAATTTGGGGGCTCTATGACTGAGCTCATGCTGTAGAGTTGGGATAATCTCTTTAATGTACATAAATTTAAGATGAGTTATATATTTTCCCCAAAAGAGAAGACAGGCTTAGTGTTGCTTCAAACTTTCAATTCTCCTGAAGTAATTAAAGTGAAAATCAAAGTATTAGTTGCTCAGTCGTGTCGGACTCTTTGCAACCCCATGTACTGTCGCCCACCAGGCTCCTCTGTCCATGGAATTCTTCAGGCAACAATACTGGAGTGGGTAGCCATGTCTTTCTCTAGAGGAGTCTGGTGAAAAAACATTTTGCCACTACAGTGCCAAGAGAAAGTCTTTCTTCTGAGCTAGTCTAATTTTTCTTCTTGAACGTCTTGCCGGTCATTTCAGTTGTATTTGCCTTGTGTAACTGTGGCCATTTTCTTTCTTATCATGACTGTCTCACAGTGAGTATCTTGTAACATATTTAATCCATGTTCATTTAAGCACCTAGTGTTTATCAATTTATTTTGACAGAAGTTTGCTAATATATTTTGTTTTCTAAAAATACACATATTTTTTCTACATTTAACAAATTAAGTAGAACATATGATGATTTAGAATTCTCATTTAGGTACTGGGTTCTGTAAGATTTTTGTTAGCAACATATGAACACAGGATATTTCTATTCTATGCTATGCTAAGTCACTTCAGTCGTGTTTGACTCTGTGCGACCCCATAGACGGCAGCCCACCAGGATCCCCCATCCTTGGGATTCTCCAGGCAAGAACACTGGAGTGGGTTGCCATTTCCTTCTCCAATGCATCAAAGCGAAAAGTGAAAGTGAAGTCGCTCAGTCGCGACGGACTCTTAGCGACCCCATGGACTGGAGCCTACCAGGCTCCTCCATCCATGCGATTTTCCAGTCAAGAGTACTGGAGTGGGGTGCCATCGCCTTCTACTCCCATGATATTAACAGTCACTTCTGATGATGTCTAAGTTGGGATCATCAATGTGCCAAAGATGGACCGCATATTTTTGAAAAGGCATTCTGAGACATTTTGACCGAGTACCATTGATGACATTAATGCTTGAATTTTCCCCATCGAGCAAGTTGCAGGCTGCATCAGGAAATGATATTTCTCTCAACATCCACACTCATGCAGCCACTGTCTATGGAGAGATTTAAACCACATATTTCTACTTGATTGTTAATATATTGGACAAACTTGCTTGGTTTTCAGACATCATTATATTACATTTTACTAGCTTCCTTTTGTCTGTAAATTCTATGAGAACACAGTTAAAATTGGTCAGAAATAATTTTCCTCCCTGATAGAAATATTGGTTGTAACCAAAAATCAGGTCTTCATTAAGCATATAAGTAGATGAATACATGTATTTGAGCAGACTATCTTTCCACTTAATGAATATAGTGTACAGGGGAAAGAATTTCTTGTTCCAACAGCTGAGTAGGATTGTGGAGAAGTTAAAATGCTTTTGGTGAAAGTGCTTTGCAAAATGATTTATGCATATTTTGTTATAATCAACAGCAACATTATCTTCTCAGAATCTTTTTTGATTAATCTTTTTGATGCTTCAGATTTCAGGATATAATTTTCTCCATTCTTTAAATTGCTAAAATAATATGGATAGCTCACATGTGAAAGTGTTGAAAGTGGGGAGCTTCCCTGGTAGCTTAGACAGTAAAGAATCTGTCTGCCAATGCAGGAGGCCTGGGTTTGATCTCTGGGTTGGGAAGATCCTAGACTTTTTCTAGACAACTAAAAACCTGGCTTCTCATAATAACTTAGTGGACAGCAAAATATAGCCTTAATTTGTCATCTAACTGTTTACAGTTTCTTAAAACACTGATATCGGACTGACTATACCAATAGCTGCTTTCCCACATACCTTGGCCTTTCCTCTGGTAATAAGCTACAGTTCTATTTTTATTTTTCCTTTTTCTATTGCTCTCAGTGTGTCCAACTCTTTGTAACCCCATGGACTGTAGCCTGCCAGGCTCCTCTGTCCATGGAATTTTCCAGGCAAGAATACTGCAGTGGATAGCCATTCCCTTCTCCAGGGGATCTTCCTGACCCAGGGATTGAACTTATTTATTGCATTTTATATATGCATAATTCAGACACAGAATACAACAAATTTGATTTTTTTTCTTTTTTCAGTAAAACTTTGAGGGAATATCAGTGTTACAGCACCAACTACCACTTTTTAATGCTCAAAACAATATATTCAAGTGACTCTGTTACCGTAACTTACTGCTTGTGTGTATTTCAAAGAAACCCTATTACTGTTCAATACTGGTAGTTTTACTGTGCTTTGTTAAAAAAATTTAAGGGCTAAAGTGTAAAGAGACAGAGTACAGATGAGGTGTCTTGGCCAAGCAGCGTAAGGAGGCACACTGCTTATTTGGTTCCGTCCACACAGTACATCATTGTTATCGGACCAATAAGTCCAATCATAGTTTTAAAGTATTTATGCTCCACCATCAGGCAGCAGTTACTACACACCATGCACTGTCTCCCTCTATGACCAGTGACAATAGCCAGGGGAAAAGCCTTTCTCAGGAGTATAAAAAATGGCTTTACATGAAACTGATGTATTATACTGGAGACAGATCTAATAGGCCAAGGAGACATGACAAATGGTGCCCAGGGACCTGGGTGATCCCATTCATTTTTAGTGAATTCTTGATTCTCATGTGCATACTTTGGACTCCTGAAACAATGACATTTTTAAAAGGAACTAGAACAGAGCCGTAATCAAAATCTTATGATGTTCTTCGCATCAGTAGAACACAGTGTGCTTACAGAGAGGCTTAACTCAGCAATTTGGACTTCAAGTGGGATATTCGTATCTTTGTTGTCCCTTGGCTGTGATTGTTTGTTGCTTATTTGATTTTACCTCCTTAAGAGAAAATGAGAGGGCTTCCCTGGTGAGCAGTGGTTAAGAATCCACCTTGCTATGCAGGGGACATGAGTTCGATCCCTGGTGAGGGAACTAAGATGCCACAGGCATACATGCCAAGGAAGAGTTCTACTACAACCAAGTCCTGACACAGCCAAAAAAATTAAGTTAAACTTTTTAAAAAGTTGTAAAAAAGGGAGAGAGAGAAAAAAATGAGAATGTGGTTGGAGCAGTCCCTGGCTATGTTTGAACTCTTAACTGTGTAATACACCAGTCCAGGTACGAAATTTAATGAAAATTAATTCTCCTACCATATCCTCACAATACTGACATTGTAATCAACAAAAATAGAGCAATTATTTCAGAGAGGCAGCACTTTTTCTTATTAATGTTATATTCACTGCTCAACTAATGTGGGGAACACAAAAGTGAAGACTGGATTTGAATTCCTAAACATTTATCAGTTATAAGCTTTGAACATAGTCAGGAATGTTTTTACTAGGCAAACTAAAACCAGTCTCTCAGTTTGATGCACAGTATGAATGAAAGTCAACCCTGGACAACCCAGAACTGAGGTTTTGAAATATATGCCTTTTAAGAAATCAATTGGTTGCTTGCATGCTACAGGCCATGGGGTCATAAACAGTTGAACATAACTGAGTGACTGAACACACATGCACACATCCCCTTTTCTAGGTATGCACTCACAGTAGCTTATGGATTGCTTTGAGGACACTGGGCCTGGATCGTAAGCGTCCTCCCTAACTCTCAAAGCAGGTCTATTATCCAGAGTAACTGTGTTTGAGCCATACTTTCCCCAAGTCCCTAAACTCTTGCCCTCATTACCCTTTACAGTTTACAATTCAGAATCATCTCTCAAACAAGTTAATTTAACCAACTGAGGCTGAAAATATGCTATTTATTGCTTCAAGTGAAGTTTGTTCAGGCATTAACACATTACATGACTATCAGTTCAGTTCAGTCACTCAGTCATGACTGACTCTCTTCAACCCCATGGACTGCAGCACATCAGGCCTCCCTGTCCATCACCAAGTCCCGGAGTTTACTCAAACTTATGTCCATTGAGTCAGTGATGCCATCTCACCATCTCATCCTCTGTTGTCCCCTTCTCCTGCCTTCAATCTTCCCCAGCATCAGGGTCTTTTCAAATGAGTCAGTTCTTCCCATCAGCTGGCCAAAGTATTGGACTTTCAGCTCCAGCATCAGTCCTTCCAATGAATATTCAGGACTGATTTCCTTCAGGATGGACTGGTTGGATCTCCTTGCTGTCCAAGGGACTCTTGAGAGTCTTCTCCAACACCACAGCTCAAAAGCATCAATTCATCAGCACTCAGCTTTTGTTATAGTCCAACTCTGACATCCATACATGACTACTGGAAAAACCATAGCTTTGACTAGATGGACCTTTGTTGGCAAAGTAATGTCTCTGTTTTTTAATATGCTACCTAGGTTGGTCATATCTTTCCTTCCAAGGAGCAAACGTCTTTTAATTTCATGGCTGCAGTCACCATCTGCAGTGATTTTGGAGCACCCAAAAATAAAGTCTCCCACTGTTTCCACTGTTTCCCATCTATTTGCCATGAAGTGATGGGACCAGATGCCATGATCTTAGTTTTCTGAATGTTGAGCTTTAAGCCATCTTTTTCACTCTCCTCTGTCACTTTCATCAAGAGGTGCGGGGAGCGAGCTCCGCCTCTGGCAAAGGTCATGAGGAAGGAGGCTTGGCATACGCAAAGGCGGGATCAAGCCTCAGGAGTCTCCCTGGAAATTCTCGAGCAATCTACCCCCAAAACCAGAGTCTGCCTACTTTCTGCTTTGTGCTTTCACCTACACCTCTGACTTTACAGGGGGCTGTCCCCCACTACCTCTCTGAAAAAAGTTAGCTTACAGCTCCAGTTAATAATTCCTGGGTGTGACAGTGTTTAACCTACAAACTCCTTTGGAAATCCTCTAGCCTGCCTGAATAGATTTTTCCGGCCACATGTGATTGTTCAGAGCCTCCCAACTGTGAGAGGCAGGAGATGTTCTAAACTGTCTAAACACAGATTCTTTTGAGTAGTTAAAAGATTGATTAGAAATTGTATTGGTGAAGGGATTTTCACTTGTTGGGCCAATGTTTGCTGCTAAGTTTCCATATCCCTTACCTGCTGTGTCCCTGGCAGTGTATTGATTAATATAGTTGGTGTAAGTAGTAGCTTTAATGTTTGTAACCTGGGACCCTTGAGTTAATTCTTTTTCTTGTTATAGCCCACCACACCTTTGCTCTGTAGGAATGCAACTTTATCTAATGCTTTTGGAGGGTGGCTCCTGACCAATCACCTTTAGAGAAAAAATAAGTTTTCTGAAGAAAGGGTCTTAAATTGTTAACAGGCCTCCGGGCCAGAAGATGATGCAAATCACCTAAGCTTTTGCATATGATAAGTTTGCAGGAAGAAAGCCTGGCTTGCTGCCTGACTCTACCCCTTCCCCCATTATCCTCTATGCATAACTTAAGGTATAAAAACTACTTTGGAAAATAAAGTGCGGGCCCTTGTTCACCGAAACTTGGTCTCACCATGTCGTTCTTTCTCTTACCTTCTGGCTGAATTATTCAGCCTCTTTTCTCCACTGAATTTCCTCACTGAGCTATCCTTATTTCAGCCTCTTTTCTTCACTGAATTTTACTGAGCTATCCTCATTCTATTACTCTTTATATCCTTAATTAACATTTAATTAAGCAATTGTTTCCTGATCTTCGCCTACGCCGTCTCTCCTTCGAATACCCTGGATCAGCCGGGGCTGGTCCCCGGCAAAGAGGCTCTTTAGTTCTTCTTTACTTTCTTCCATAAGTGTGGTATCATCGGCATATCTGAGGTTGTTGATATTTCTCCTGGCAATCTTGATTCCAGCTTGTGCTTCTTCCAGCCCAGCATTTCTCATGATGTACTCTGCATATAAGTTAAATAAGCAGGGTGACAATATACAGCCTTGACATGCTCCTTTCCAGATTTGGAAACAGTCTGTTGTCCCATGTCCAGTTCAAACTGTTGCTTCTTGACTTGCATACAGATTTCTCAGGACGCAGGTCAGGTGGTCTGATATTCCCATCTCTTTAAGAATTTTCCAGTTTGTTGTGATCCACACAAAGGCTTTGGCATAAACAATAAATCAGAAGTAGATGTTTTTCTAGAACTGTCCTGCTTTTTTGATGATCCAGCAAATTTGGAAACCTCAGCAGTGGCCACAGGACTGGAAAAGGTCAGTTTTTATTCTAATCCCAAAGAAAGCCAATGCCAAAGAATGCTCAAACTACCGCACAATTGTGCTCATCTCATACGCTTGCAAAGTAAAGCTCAAAATTCTGCAAGCCAGGCTTCAAGAGTATGTGAACCATGAACTTCCAGATGTTCAACCTGGATTTAGAAAAGGCATAGAAACCAGAGATCAAATTGCCAACATCTGTTGGATAATCACAAAAGCAAGAGAGTTCCAGAAAAACATCTACTTCTGCTTTATTGATTCATTTGCACAGCATAATAATAAGCCATGAACTTTTCTAATCCAAATTTTCAAATGGCTTTGAAAATACTTTTCATTTTTTTAGAAAAAAATCACATTTAATTTAAATTTTTGGAGAAAATCTGATGCATAATTATTGCTCATAGTATATTTTTTATAATTTATTATTGCTGATGCTACAGTACAGTGTGAGAACAAAATATGAAAGATAATTTTAATCTGTATTTTTATTAGAAATCAGAGCATTTAAGAAATTCAATTTATCAAGAAAGTGTCATGTATCTTAGGTTACTTCTATTTAATAAAATTGAAAGACTATGACTTATTGCCTTTGTAAGACATCAAAACTGAATTTAAATATGAAATTTAATAACACTGCCTAGTTCTAAATCTTTTACAAGAAGTTGAATCTAATTTTAGTCCTTTGAGTAAATCTGTTTTAAAACTCACATCCTCTTGACAGATAATTTGTTTTTTCTCATTGATTTTTTGGGGAATACATGAAGGTCAAAGCAACACTGATATATTTAAACATACAACAAGGCACAGAAAATATAAAATGAATCATCAATATAGAACATAAATATTTTTATTATTGATTAATGTTTACTTCAAGTTGGAACTCAGGAAACAAACTAGTTGCTTTCAAGTAATGAAAAGCACTGCTCTCATCTCTTATCAGGAATAACTTGGTGCTTTTTAGGGCTTCCCTAGTGGCTCAGACAGTAAAGAATCTGCCTGCAATGCAGCAGACCCAGGTTCAATCCCTGGGTTAGGAAGAATCTCTGGAGAAAGGAATGGCAACCCACTCCAGTATTCTTGCCTGAAGAATTCCACGGACAGAAGAGCCTGGCAGGCTATAGTCCATGGGCTCCCCAGAGTGGGACATGACTGAGTGACTGTCACTTTCTAGGTAACATGAAACATTATTTCCTAATGTTTAATCTCTCTTAGTCCATTGGATTAAATTACTCGTTTCTCATTTTCAGTGAAATGAATGGCTATGAGAAGCAACAACTTATCGAGTAGCTAGAAAAACCAAAAAGCAAGGGTAAAAAGGCAAGAATAAAGAGAGAGATTAAAAGATAGTAGAAAAGGGTACTTAGAAAAATATCTTGCTTGTAACTCCTTCTTGGGTATTTTAATATGCTGCCCACAGAGTCAGCCATTTAGAGGTGGGAATTTGTTATTTTTGTCCTTTCCATCCTCTGTGAAAACATTAGTTTTTCAGATAACGACATTAACGTTTTTTTCCTCTTTTCGACTTTGGTTCCAGGCTCTTATTTTATGTCACATTTATTGCTGCAAATACATTTACTCTAATGCCTCCTGACAGCCTGGATTGCAGTGCTCTGCTGGCCTGGTGAGCTCCGCAGCTGGAATGGAATTGACCAGCCTGTGTGTCTAACCCAGGACAAGAGTCTACTCCTGGGCTGGTCCAGCCTCTTCCCAAATCAGTTCTGCACTTAAACCCAGAGAAGGAGGTAGATCACAGATGAGAACAGAAATAAGAATGAGGACAAAAGGAAAAAGACAGAACTTGTGTAAGAATGAAACTATGAGTTTAAGAAGGGTGAAGGGCAGATTCTTTTTTAAATGTGAGATTTCTCCCCCTCCCCGACAAAACATCATCAACAACAAAACCGACAAGCCTAGCCTCTGATTTGGGTCTGCAACACATTTTATTTATTAAGAAGATGATAGTTACTTATCTATAAACATGAACTTCTAAGGAACAGTTTCTCACCTTGGTTTCCAGAAATCTGCAAAACCTGTGAGTGCCCTTCTGAGCAAACATTCTATGGCTGACATTAAATGGTTTCAGTTTTCACTCTTAATCTGAATTTTAGAAAGCCATTCTTTAAAATTTTAAGAATCCTATATTTTAAAGAATGTTCGTATGGCCAGTTGGATAACATTGCCGAGTATGTCGTAAAAAATATAATTGTCAGCATTATTTTACTGATGATGTTAAATCTGTAAAATACATAAAAGATCATCAACTTGTGGCAGATTTAAGAGGGATTAGCATTTTAGAATGGCTGGGAAGACAACAGAAATGAAGTACCAGTTTCCAACTTATCTGGAAATAGAGCATTCCTACGAAACCTTTTGTAAGTCGAAATGGCATGAAAGTGAAGAAGCAATCACCTTAGGATGCATCTTGCTAACAGAGGCAGACAGTAAATCTAAATAAAGCACAGACGCTCACACACAGCTCACAGCTCTGGCAGCTTGATGCAGAAATGCTCCTGTAGTTCCTGGGGAAGGAGCCTGGTGGGTCCTCTCTTGCTGTTCTGGCGGGGTACTGCCTCTGTAACCCCTGCTACAAGACAAATGTTACATGCTGATTTTGCTTTTTGCCTTTTTTTCCCATAAAAGTGACAATTTTCTTTGAATTTTTCCAGGTAGCGAACACAGGTATTAATGTAGGTCTTTTGTAAAAATAAAGTGATACAAAGCAAACTTTCGAAAAGCAGGGGATGCCTGTAATTCAAAAACTACTGATGGAACGTAGCTGGTGGAAAGCCACAGATTGCATGTTAATGTAAATATCTATTAAAGCAACTTGCTATACTGATGAGACGTCGTAACACAAGCAACAAAAATCGGCCAACTGTTCTCACGTGGGAATATTCTATAAAGCCAGCCAACTCTTGTTTAAAATGCTATTACCTCTGACATCAGGTCACCTAGAAAGTGTTAGTTGCTCAGTCATCGTCCGACTCTTTGTGACCCCATGGACTGCTGCACACCAGGCCTCCCTGTCCTTCACTATCTCCCAGAGTTTGCTCAAATTCATGTCCATTAAGTTGGTGATGCCACAACCATCTCATCCTCTGTCGTCCCCTTCTCTTCCCACCTTCAATCTTTCCCAGAGCATCAGTTCTTGCATCAGGTGGCCCAAGTATTGGTGCTTCAGCTTCAACAGCAGTCTTTCCTATGAATATTCAGGGTGGATTTCTTTTAGGATTGACTGGTTTGATCTTCTTGCTGTCCAAGGAACTCTCAAGAGTCTTCTCCAGCACTACAGTTCGGAAGTATCAAGATGTCATAATACAAACAAAAATTGGCTAACTTTTCTCATATGGGAATATTCTATAAAGCCGGCCAACTCTTGTTTGAAATGCTATTATCTCTGTATGAAATCTAATTAACATGTGTGTCCATGGCTGTTTATATTGAGAAAGGAATCTTAGTTTAATTTGCAGTATGATACCTTTTCCAGTTTAGGGTACAATAGTTATTTATACTGAGGAGCATCAAAGTTGAGGCTTCTACCGTATCATGTTAGCAGAAAGAGAAGGTGAACAAGAGTCAGTAATCCTACTGTATTGTATGGCATGAGGCTCAGATGGTAAAGAAACTGCTTGCCATGCAGGAGACCTGAGTTTGATTTCTGGGTCAGGAAGATCCCCTGGAAACTGTAAAACACATGTAAACTGATTTTAACCTTTAAGAGCCCTTGTAACAAATTAGATGAAAGAGAACTATTTCATTAAAAGTGCTAAATTTCAGAAATGAAAAAGTGCAGCAATTCAAGTAATTTTGGAAAATTTTGCAAATTATGGACCACAGATATTGACCTGATGTGAAGAGCCAAATCATTGGAAAAGACCCTGATGCTGGGAAAGATTGAAGGCAAGAGGAAAAGGGGGAGATGGAGGATGAGACACTGAATGGCATCATCAACTCAATGGACACGAGTTTCTGCAAACTCCAGGAGATATTGGAGGACAGGGAAGCCTGGTGTGCTGTGGTCCACGGGGTCTCAAAGAGTCAGACACAACTTAGCAACTGATCAACAACAAACAACTGTGATTGATGTAAGAGCTACACTTGGGGAGGGATAACTGGGTGTGACTTCACTTGGTACCAACTTTGGGGAATCTCATGAAGGCGTTCACTGCCATGATCTTCTGGCTGTCACAGACTGCCTTGGGTCATTTTGGAGAATCTCATGAAGTAGGAGGTCACCAACAGTCGTGTCAGCTGGTAGCATAGGCAGAGTACCCATAAGGCCTGTGGGAGGTGAGCTGGGCAGCTAAGACATGATGATTACTTACACTGACTTTCTAGTGGGCCCATGTAGCCACAGCTCTGTATTGGGTTTTTTGGTCATATGTTTTTCTTTGAATTAGCTTTTTCCTTTTTCTATTGATTGCAGCTCCTCTTTAAACACAGTTTCTAAATCACTTAATGTGACAGATCCCCCCTGATGTTGTATCTCCTGGAATTTAGAATTTGCAGTTAAAATAGCTACCAAAAAAAAAAAAAAAAAAGTTAAAATTCCAAACCAGTGATGCATTCATTGCTCGATATGTTCCATAAGCTGCCAACCTCTTCTTGTCATCCAGACAACTCTTAAGGTATTCACAGTAGTGTTTTATCTTTCTCTTGTACCTGAATGTCTTCATCTCTGTTCATGCCCACCTGGTGTCTGCAAGGGAATTTGGATTTCCAGAGATAATCAGATTCAAAGCATGTATTTCATTTGGCTTTCTTTTCCTGAATCTCTTCTCTCAAATTTAGAATTTTAGTATATTTTCCTTGTATATTGGACCCTTTAAGTGGAATATTCTCCCTGTGAATAATGAACTGAAAAGTTCTATACGTGTCCATGTTGTTTTTGAGATTGGTACATTATACTTGAATGATTTAAAGGTGTATATCTAGACTAATTTTCTTTTTTAAATGTACAGGCACAATCATTTTGCATAGTTAAGTAAAAATGGATAAATGCAGTGAACTTTTAAAATTCTGAGTTTAGAAATGTCATCACAATGTTATTGATCTGAGATACTTTGTGAGTGACCATCTGAGTGAGTGAGAGATGGGAAGAGATGGACCATTAGAGTTAGGGGCTTTAAGAATTTTTATCTAACAGCAACAAAAAAAACCCTTTCATTATTGATTATGAGAGCCAAAAATGTGAATAGAAATGCAACTGAGCAGCTGCAAACAGACAGATGGGGTCTGGGAAAAAGCAAAACTGCCAATCATTTGGGGAGAAAAACAATGACAGGATCTAGCCTATGTGTTTTAGCACAAAGGTGAGGGACAAGCTCTGTGGTATGTGTTACGTAATGTTTCATAGACACTAAAAGTGACATAGACAACACAAGATGAATTGAGACATTTTTGTTTCCTCTACTGTCAGAATCAGTGTAGAAATAAGAAAACGGTGTGAGGAGAAATCACAAAAAATAGAAAGATCTTGAAACGCTTAAGACATCTTCAAGACTACATTGGAACACTAAGCAGGCTCTGGTTCACACCTAAGAAAGTGATTCTGAAAGTCACCTGGGGAGGAGACTTTGAGCTTCTGGGTGCACCCTGAGTTGTGCATTTAGTCTTTACTACCGTGAGATATGGCTTCTCTATGTCACTGTGTAAGTTAGTGGGGAATGAATGTAATAGGAAAGCAATTTGTACAAAGATAGAAAGTCAGACTCCTTTGACTGAGTGGCTTATGTCACTGTACAATAGCTGCAAAAATGTTAGCCTGATCAAACAGTAATCAGATAAGATGATCAAGGCATGGTAATGCCCTTATAATGAAGGGGTAATGCCCTGATAATTGAAAGTGAATACATATACAGTGAATTCTTTAAAATATTGAAAAGTGAAAACACACAGAAAATGGTGTATATATATATATATATATATATACACACGTGTATGTGTGCTCAGTCGCTCAGTCATGTCCGATTCTATGACCCTCTGGACTGTAGCCCACCAGGCTTCTCAGCCCATGGGATTGTCCAGGCAAGAATACTGGGGTGGGTTGCCATGCGCTCCTCCAAGGGATCTTCCCAACCCAGGGATCAAATCCATGTCCTGTGTCCTTGCATCGACAGGTAGATTCTTTACCATTGAGTCACCTGTGAAGTCACATATAATATAGGTGTACATATATGCACATGTATATGTGTATATACATATATTGATACATATATGCATTTTTATACTTATATATTTTCATATAATATATATACTAATGAAAATGTCAAGCTTACTTGCTCCTTTATTTTGTAAAAGAAAACCTATGTTTGTATCAGGAGGACTTAAGGAGTTATTCAGATGTTACAATGTAGGTCTCTGGCGCTAGGAAGAGAAACTGAAGAATATAAATCAGGCAATTATCGAGATCTGGAACAAAGAAATTTACATAAAAGCCTAGCAAACCAACCATCCCTCATTACAGAGAGAATGGAGGAAAGAACTATTGAAGATAAGATTTCTTTCTGACCCCCCTTAGCACAGTCACAATTTATCACATGGTAACATAAGCTAAAAAACAGATCCACTCATCAGAGGAAAAAGGTTATTTCCATATTATCCATGTTAGCGCAGGAAGACAACAAGGTTGGGGTGCGTGTTACCAGGTAGGAAAAACATACTTAGGGGATTAAGATAAATGAGCTAAGAATGCAAAAGCAGAAACAGTCGGGAGGGAGGTGAATGACATTTTCACTACAGCAAGTTATATCAGATTTGTTTGTGAGATCAGGTATGCTTTTCCCTAAAAGAGTGGATAGGACTATCTCAGAGTATCACGAATGGTTTCTTCAACATCAATATTAGTTCTACTTTCTGTATGATACATATATGATTTCAAAGTTTCCAATACCATTATGTAATTATTAATAATCATACAGATTTAGTATGTTTAGAATACTAAACCTAAACTGCATATACCACCTGAGACCAGCATCCAAAGAAGGTCATCATGGAAGCAAGATCAAAGATGTTTAGTTCCAATTGCCACTTTGGACGGAGAGAGGAAGAAAAAGAAAAAGAGGCTGCCATCTTTCCACCAGGTTTTGCAGTGAGACAAATGCACTGAGCGTGGCCCACTAACTGGGCGATGCTCTGTGTCCCCATGAGTTTCTCCCTTATCTGTAGGAGATGCACTACTCTTTGAAGTGCCATGAATACGCCTGCAATAGATCTTAAAATATGCACATTGCTTTGCAGTTATGTGAATTTGCAAAATAATTACACTCAATTTTCCCTCCATACGCATTTTCCAAAATGTAAAGATTTATTGTAATAAATATCATATACTATATAATAAGAACACATATTTGATTTTAGGATGTACCTCATGTTTATTCTTAGGAAAACACTCCTTTCTGTTATTAAAAGTCTCTTTAAACAGACTTTTGGTCACAATAGGGTAGGGAGAGGGTGGGATGACTTGAGAGAATAGTATTGAAACATGTATATTACCATATGTAAAACAGACAGCCAGTGGGAAAGCTGGTGCTTTGTGACAATCTAGAGGGGTAGGATGGGGAGGGAGGCAGAAGGGAGATTTAGAAGGGAGGGGATATGTGTATGCTTGTTGTTGAGTATGGCAGAAACCATTACACTATTGTAAAGTAATTATCTTCCAATTAAAAATAAAATTGAAAAAAAGTCTCTATAGTGATCATTCATTATAAATTTTCATAGAATACAGAAATCTTCTCAAGCCAAAGCAGGAAGTGTGCTCTCATAGCAAAAAACACAAAACAAAAAACCTTACTTTTCAAAACCTACATATTTTTATCCCCCAACATACTTATTAAAAGGCATTTAATTGTATCAAGATAAAATTTACCTCTCTGAGAAGTACAACTCTGATCAAAGTTCAGTTTTTGCAGATATTTCAACTGAATCTGTTACTTTTACTGAAATATAGCTTTTAAAATTTATTTATTTTTAAAATTCAGAACTTTCATTTAAAAAATATATTATTTCTTTATCAGTTTGTTTTTGGCCTCACCTCCAGGCATGTGGATTAGTCTTCCTCCACCCAAGGATCAAACTCAAGCCCCCTGTATCAGAAGGTGAAATCTTAATCCCTGAACCACCAGGGAAGTCCCTGAAATAGAGCTTTTTAATAGTAGTTGGTTAGGCCTAAGGCAATTCATGTCTTTCACAATTTAAGAAGACTTTGCTCATACACCATCACTTAGCTTTCCACTTTACTCCCAGTCTTCTTAGTCTGTATTCATATTAAACCCATGTAATTCCTTCCTTGTTTATTTCCTTACACAATTCTTCACTTCTACCTTGAACATGTCTGATTGATTTGAGTGATATTGTCTTCAGTTCAGTTCAGTCACTCAGGTGTGTTCGACTCTTTGCAACCCCATGAATTGCAGCACGCCAGGCTTCCCTGTCCATCAACAACTCCCGGAGTTCAACCAAACTCCTGTCCATCATGTCGGTGATGCCATCCAGCCATCTCATCCTCTGTTGTCCCCTTTTCCTCCTGCCCTCAATCCCTCCCAGCATCAGAGGCTTTTCCAATGAGTCAACTCTTCACATGAGGTGGCCAAACGATTGGAGTTTCAGCTTTAGCATCAGCCCTTCCAAAGAACACCCAGGACTGATCTCCTTTAGAATGGACTGGTTGGATCTCCTTGCAGTCCAAGGGACTCTCAAGAGTCTTCTCCAACACCACAGTTCAAAAGCATCAATTCTTCGGCGCTCAGCTTTCTTCACAGTCCAACTTTCACATCCATACGTGACCACTGGAAAAACCATAGCCTTGACTAGACTGACCTTTGTTGGCAAAGTAATGTCTCTGCTTTTGAATATGCGATCTATTTTGGTCATAACTTTTCTTCCAAGGAGTAAGCGTCTTTTAATTTCATGGCTGCAATCACCATCTGCAGTGATTTTGGAGCCCCAAAAAATAAAGTCTGACACTGTTTCCACTGTTTCCCCATCTATTTCCCATGAAGTGATGGGACCAGATGCCATGATCTTAGTTTTCTGAATGTTGAGCTTTAAGCCAACTTTTTCAGTCTCCTCTTTCACTTTCATCAAGAGGCTTTTGATTTCCTCTTCACTTTCTGCCATAAGGGTTGTGTCATCTGCATATCTGAGGTTATTGATATTTTCCCAGCAATCTTGATTCCACTTTGTGCTTCTTCCAGCCCAGTGTTTCTCATGATGTACTCTGCATATAAGTTAAATAAACAGAGTGACAATATACAGCCTTGACGTATTCCTTTTCCTATTTGGAACCAGTCTGTTGTTCCATGTCCAGTTCTAACTGTTGCTTCCTGACCTGCATATAGGTTTCTCAAGAGGCAGGTCAGGTGGTCTGGTATTCCCATCTCTTTCAGAATTTCCCACAGTTTATTGTGATCCACACAGTCAAAGGCTTTGGCATAGTCAATAAAGCAGTAATAGATGTTTTTCTGGAACTCTCTTGCTTTTTCCATGATCCAGCACATGTTGGCAATTTGATCTCTGGTTCCTCTGCCTTTTCTAAAACCAGCTTGAACATCTGAAAGTTCATGGTTCACATATTGCTGAAGCCTGGCTTGGAGAGTTTTGAGCATTACTTTACTAGCGTGTGAGATGAGCGCAATTGTGCGGTAGTTGGAGCATTCTTTGGCATTGCCTTTCTTTGGGATTGGAATGAAAACTGACCTTTTCCAGTCCTGTGGCCACTGGTGAGTTTTCCAAATTTGCTGGCATATTGAGTGCAGCACTTTCACAGCATCATCTTTCAGGATTTGGAATAGCTCAACTGGAATTCCATCACCTCCACTAGCTTTGTTCGTAGTGATGCTTTCTAAGGCCCATTTGACTTCACATTCCAGGATGTCTGGCTCTAGGTCAGTGATCACACCATAGTGATTATCTTGGTTGTGAAGATCTTTTTTGTACAGTTCTTCTGTGTATTCTTGCCATCTATTCTTAATATCTTCTGCTTCTGTTAGGTCCATACCATTTCTGTCCTTTATTGAGCCCATCTTTGCATGAAATGTTCCCTTGGTATCTCTAATTTTATTGAAGAGATCTCTAGTCTTTCCCATTCTGTTGTTTTCCTATATTTCTTTGCATTGATCGCTGAAGAAGGCTTTCTTATCTCTCCTTGCTATTCTTTGGAACTCTGCATTCACATGCTTATATCTTTCCTTTTCTCCTTTGCTTTTTGCTTCTCTTCTTTTCACAACTATTTGTAAGCCCTCCCCAGACAGCCATTTTGCTTTTTTGCATTTCTTTTCCATGGGGATGGTCTTGATCCCTGTCTCCTGTACAATGTTACGAACCTCTGTCCATAGTTCATCAGGCACTCTATCCATCAGATCTAGTCCCTTAAATCTATTTCTCACTTCCACTGTATAATCATAAGGGATTTGATTTAGATCATACCTGAATGGTCTCATGGTTTTCTCCACTTTCTTCAATTTAAGTCTGAATTTGGCAATAAGGAGTTCATGATCTGAGCCACAGTCAGCTCCTGGTCTTGTTTTTGCTGACTGTATAGAGCTTCTCCATCTTTGGCTGCAAAGAATATAATCAATCTGATTTCATTGTATACCATCTGGTGATGTCCATGTGTAGAGTCTTCTCTTGTGTTGTTGGAAGAGGGTGTTTGCTATGACCAGTGCATTTTCTTGGCAAAACTCTATTAGCTGCTTCATTCATATTCCAAGGCCAAATTTGCATGTTACTCCAGGTATTTCTTGACTTCCTACTTTTGCATTCCAGTCCCCTATAATGAAAAGGATATCTTTTTTGAGTGTTAGTTCTAAAAGGTCTTGGAGGTCTTCATAGAACCGTTCAACTTCAGCTTCTTTAGCATTACTGGTTGGGGCATAGACTTGGATCACTGTGATATTGAATGGTTTGCCTTGGAAATGAACAGAGATCATTCTGTTGTTTTTGAGATTGCATCCAAGTACTGCATTTCGGACTCTCTTGTTGACCATGATGGCTACTCCATTTTGTCTAAGGGATTCCTCCCACAGTAGTAGATATAATGGTCATCTGAGTTAAATTCACCCATTCCAGTCCATTTTAGTTCGCTGATTCCTAGAATGCCGACATTCACTCTTGCCATCTCTTGTTTGACCACTTCCAATTTGCCTTGATTCATGGACCTGACATTCCAGGTTCCTATGCAATATTGCCGTTTACAGCATCGGTCCTTGCTTCTATCACCAGTCACATCCACAACTGGGTATTCATTTTGCTTTGGCTCCATCCCTTCATTCTTTCTGGAGTTATTTCTCCACTGATCTCCTGTAGCATATTGGGCACCTACCAACCTGGGGAGTTCCTTTTTCAGTGTCCTATCATTTTGTCTTTTCATATTGTTCATAGGGTTCTGAAGGTAAGAATACTGAAGTGGTTTGCCATTCCTTTCTCCAGTGGACCATATTCCATCAGACCTCTCCCCCATGACCCACCCGTCTTGGGTGGCCCCACAGGGCATGGCGTAGTTTCATTGAGTTAGACAAGGCTGCGGTCTGTGTGATTAGATTAACCAGGTTTTTGTGATTATGGTTTGTGTGTCTGCCCTCTGATGCCTCTCTGATGATATTGTCTTACTGAAAGTTAAATTATTTTACACCAACATATGTAAGATAAACACTGAAAGAGATTATCATTTGAGAAAAAAATTAAACAGATGATTTTCTATTGGGGTGAGACAATAGATATCTAATTCAGAAAGAAATGAGCTATTAAAAACATTTTAAGACTGAGAAATAATAGCTGCCTAACTTTTCTGTAAGGAATTGTTAATATTATTTGGAGAAATTTGGTGTAATTTGGGGCCTTTCTTTTGGTGCCTTTATAAAACCTGGAAATATGCTGAAGGTGCTGAGAAACGCATTTTCTACTATGATTTATTGCTTTATTAGTGTAGTTTTAAATTTTAAACTATTCTTTAGATGGCTAAAACTTTTATAAGTTTCTCAATATCATACATAAATGTTCCTTTGGAGGGATTCTGCATAGGCATTATCATAAACATCATCAGTGTTACTTGGCAAAGCCTGGAAATAAGTACAAATAACAGCAGATATATGGATCTCTATTTTCCCAGGGTTCTGTACTAAGGCATGCTTGGTTAGTGCTTAGATGGATAAATTCCAGGACTCTGTTTTAACAGGGTAACTCCTGCCTCTGTGTCAGTAACACTTAGGCATCAGTGTGACATTTTAGGTTAGAGAAAAGTAGGCAGAACATTGAACACAACTTTATCTTAATTACTAACTATAAGTAATGAAAACCCTACAGAGAGCAGGAATCTATGTTGCCATGGAAATTGAGTTCAGGCACATTCCTCTCATTGGAGGGAAAAGAATACCAAGCCCCTGAGAAGGCATATTGGGAAAGACGGACAGATTGAGCCAATCAGCTTGTCCTCTGTCTCAGAGAGAGCTTCCAGGAGCCGGCCTGAGTGCTCCTGTTGATGTTTACACAGAACTCATAGTCCCACTAGAAATGGGCAGCTGAATTAGTCTCAATACTCCCAAAGTCTCATGATACCATTCTTTTTTTTTTTTTTTTACTGGAGTAGAATTGCTCTACAGAGTTGTATTATCTTCTGCTGTACAGCAAAGTGAATCAGCCATATGAACACATACAGCTCCACTTTCATGGATTTCTTTCTCATTTGTGCCATCAAATGAGCACTGAGGATTTCTCCATCCCTATACAATAGGTTGCCATTAGTTATCTATTTTATCCCGAATTGATGCTTTTGAACTGTGGTGTTGGAGAAGACTCCTGAGAGTCCCTTGGACTGCAAGGAGATCCAACCAGTCCATTCTGAAGGAGATCAGCCCTGGGATTTCTTTGGAAGGAATGATGCTAAAGCTGAAACTCCAGTACTTTGGCCACCTCAGGCAAAGAGTTGACTCATTGGAAAAGACTCTGATGCTGGGAGTGATTGGGGGCAGGAGGAGAAGGGGACGACAGAGGATGAGATGCCTGGATGGCATCACTGACTCGATGGAGGTGAGTCTGGGTGAACTCCGGGAGTTGGTGATGGACAGGGAGGCCTGGCGTGCTGCGATTCATGGGGTCTCAAAGAGTCGGACACGACTGAGCAACAGAACTGAACTGAACTGTGTATGTTTTTTGCTCAGTCGTGTCTGACTCTTTATGACCCCATGGACTGTAGCCCACCAGGCTCCTCTGTCCCTGGAATTCTCCAGGCAAGAACACTGGAGTGGGTAGCAGTTCTCTTTTCCAGGGGATCTTACCAACCCAGGGATCGAACCTGTATCTTCTGCATTGTGGGCAGATTATTTTGTATATATATATATTTCTCAGTCCCAGGTGGCGCTAGTGGTAAAGAACCTGCCTGCCAATGCAGGAGACATAAGAGATGTGGATTCAATCCCAGGTCAGGAAGATCCCCTGGAGAAGAGCATGGCAACTCATTCCAGCATTCTTGCCTGGAGAATCCCATGGACAGAGAAGCCTGGCAGCTTACGGTCTGTGGGATCACAAAGAGTCGGGCATGACTGAAGCAACCTAGCATGCACAGTGTATACATATCAGTCCCAATCTAAGCAACAAGAAGAATGCTAACAACAAAAAAAGAAGAAAAAATCTACAAACTGTCTTCAGCTAAACTAGAGGCAAGAGAACACTGCATCTTTATATTTGAGAATTTACATCTTTATATTTGCTAAATCAACTGAGAGCAGCTAATGGAACATCACAGGGGATTGCAAAGTATGGAGGGTACTGGTGTCAGGAATCAGTGCTGGTGTCAGGAATCAGCCGCTCAATTTAATGGTGAAGGAGCCCTTCTCTGCCTTGAAAAGGACTGACTGAAACAGTGCGAACTCTGTACCAATGCACAGAAAAAGCATACACATTTCCTGAGAGTTCCAGCGATAATAAATCTCAGAAGAAAGGAAAAGGAAGTGGAAGAAAATTCCTTTAAAGGTGAATCTTTTGCTGGTAGCAGCATTCACTGAAGGAACACAGTTTGTGGTTTTAATATTTTAAATATTTTCACACCACTCTCTTCTTGCTCGTGTGGTTTGTAGAGAGAAGTCCTATATAGTTCTTATCCTTGTTTTCTCTATAGACCATGTTTTGGATTTTGTTTGGTTGCCTTCTTTCAAGATGGTCTTTTTCTCTAAATTTTTTGCTGTCTGAATATACTATGTCTGGGGTTTTCCTGGTGGCTCAGATGGTAAAGAATCTGCCAGCAGTGCGGGAGACCTGGGTTTGATCTCTGGTTCACACGATCTCTTGGAGAAGGAAACGGCAACCCTCTCCAGTATTCTTGCCTGGAGAATTCCAAGGACAGAGGAACCTGGCAGACCACAATCCATGGGGTTGCAAAGAGTTGGATATAATTGAGCAACTAATTCTATTCTCTTTCTTTATAATATCCCTAGGCATAGACTGCTTGGTATTAAGCCTGCTTGGTATTCTTAGAGATATCTGGAAATGAAGCTTTATGTGTGTCATTATTTTGTAAACCTCTAGTCATTATTACTGCAAATATTTCTTCTACTTCCGTCTCTCTTACTTCTCCTTAGGGTGTTCTAATTAGCCGTATAGTAAACCTTTTGAAATTCTAATAAGGTTCTTGGATATTACGTGCCGTTTTTTTTTAAATGTGTTTTTTGTTTGCATTTTAGTTTAGGAAGTCTCTATTGAGATATATTCAAGCTCACTGGCTCATTTTTTAAATTGTGGTAAAATGTACCAAACTTAATGTTTATCATTTTAACAATTTGTGAGTATATAATTCAATGTCAGGGGATACATTTGCAAGGTTGTATAAATTTTTCATCATCCCCAGTGTAAACTCGGTACCAGCCTCTGTTAACCTTCATTCTACTTTTCGTCCTTGCCCATTTGCCAGTTCTTGGCATATCATATAAATGGAATCATGTGATACTTGTTCTTCAGTATCTGGCTTATTTCATTAAGCATAAATGTTTTTAAGGCCCATCCATGTTATAATACATCTTGAAATTTTATTCTTTTTATGGAAAAATAATTTCCATGGCATGTGTATACCACATTTTGCTCATAAATTTATTTACTATTTCACCCTTGGCTGGGCTTCCCTAGTGGCTCAGATGGTAAAGAATCTGTCTGCAATGCAGGAGACGCAGGTTCTATCCTGGGCTGGGAAGATCACCTGGAAAAGGGAATGGCTCCTCACTCCAGTATTTTGCCTGGAGAATTCCATGAACAGAGGACCCTGGGGGGTAACAGTCCATGGGGTCACAAATTTCACCTTGCGTTGTTTCCATCTTTTGGCTATTGGGAGTAATGCTACTATCACATTTGCACACACCCTCACTGATTTTTTTCTACACTGTGTCCAGTCTGCCGGTGAGCTCAAGGGAGGCAATTATTGACTCTGTTATAGTGTATTTTGCTTCCCGTATTTCATTTTGATTCTTAGAGTTTCCACCTCCTACATGCATTAATATCTGTCCTTGCATACTGTCTACATTATTTTTAAAGACCCTCCCATACTAATAATTTTATTTTTAATTAATTACTTATCTGTCAGTTATTTAAATTTAATTTCATTGTACTTCAAATTCTCTACTGATCTATGGTCTGTCTAGCTCTGATGCTTTGTCTCTTCACACCATGTTTTCTCTAACTTCTTAATAGGCCTTGTGATTTTTTTGGCTGAAATCTGGATATGATGTATCAGATAATATAAACCAAAGTGAAAGATCTTTCTTGTGGGTTTTATGTTTATCCGACAAGGAGTTTGGCTGTATTTCTTTTTTGCTGTAGCTGTAGATCCCAGAGGATTCAGATTCCTCTGATGTTCTGGTTTTTAACTCCCCTGCCGTCTCTGAGTTTAACAGAACCTAAGAACTCCTGCCTAATTAGAATCTGGGCCCTGCAGCTCTCTAAAATGTAATCTGCTTTTATAATTCCAGATTCCTATTCATGTGGTGGTAAGGACTCAGGGACAGGATTCTATAATTTTAGGATTAAATCTCGGTTCTCAGTGGCCCTGTGCCCTTGGGCTGTGACCTTTACAGATTTTTTTTTTTTAAGCCCCTTTTGCCTCTTAGGTGAGACACACAGGCTAGAGGGGATAAACTTGGATAACACCCCTACTCCCATCCCATAGGAAGACAGCTGGTATAATACTCTTCCTCCTGGAGAGGGCTTTGTGATGGAGAATGTTCAGAGCATTTTTCAAAATGATTATTTTCCCCTCCTCCTGCCAAGAAGCGTGCATTTTGAAACAATTTCAAAATTACGAGCATCACTCTTCATTTTACAAAAGAATTTTACAAAGACATGAAATAATAACAGAGGCTTACTATTATTAATATTTTTGTTGGCAATCCCCACACAACTCTTTAGCAATTGATCTTTTACAACAGACACTATAGAAAATGGGGCTGGTTATATTTTGAAGAGTTGTGCTTATTGACTATTATATTGAATTTATAATAGGGGATTTTTTGAAATTCTCATCAGGCACAAAGATTAAAGTTAAATACTCTTTACCTGGGCTTCCCTGGTGACTCAGATGGTAAAGAATCTGTCCGCAATTCGACTCCTAGGCTGGAAGATCCTCTGGAGAAGTGAATGTTTACCCACTCCAGTATTCTTGTCTGGAGAATCCTATGGACAGAGGAACCTGGTGGGCTACAGTCCATGGGGTCGCAAGGAGTCAGATACGATAGACTGAGTGACTAACACACACACACACACACACACACACACACATTCCTTGCCTAGTTCCGTATTTGAATTAAGCAAGATAAAACATCTGGAAGAGATCCTTTGCATTGCTTGTCATATCTTGCCGCTCTCACAGCTTCTTTCTACAGCAAGAAGAAAATAGCATAATTCATTTTTTTTTTTTAGCATAGATCTTCCTGTACTATGGTTGATTTTTTAATGATGTAGAAAGTATCTAAATGAGAGCAGTCCTCTGTCCATAAAACATCAGTGTTTTAAGTATGAATTTGTCTGTCGTTTCTTAACAGGCATGAATCTCAAAGGAATGAGTATTTTACATTGATTATGATATTTTTTCTGAAAATATATTCTAAAGGAAAAAATGACTTTTTTTGGTCCTATATCACAACCGAGTCTCATTAAAAATGCTACCCTTTGTTGGATAAAAAGGTTTAAAATAAGTCTGCTGTTGTTTCATGTTAATCCCTGAACTCAATTGGTGAGAATCATGCATTTGAAAAGAAGCAAGACACTCCAGGGCTACATGATAAAGAAAAAGTAAATCTACAAACAATCAATGTTATAGCCCTGCATATCACAGCCCTGAATCTTTGTGGTTTCAATATAGATTCAAGAACAGTAACCAGTGCAAAATTATAGCATACTTATGAATTCTGGCAGGACAATATCAATGAAATATTCCATTAATTTGGCCCACATCTAACAAATGACACGAAGCATAAACCCAAGCATAAAACCCAAATCACTTTTTTGTTCAATTTTAAAGGGCCTAGTTTCTATGTTGCTTGTATAATTCAAACACAGGGTCATTTATTTTATCAAACTTGTAAAACTGAAAAGTTAACCTAGTTTCTATGCAGAACAAGAGAAAAAAAACTCACTTACAAATGAAATTAAACAAAAGCATCAATCCTTTTTTCTACTGTACTAGCCCATTTTGGGAGTCACATTTCTGATCCTAAAAATGAGCTCACATCTGTTGGATGTAGTGCTATATTACCGTAACTTGGAATCATGTCAAGTTGGAATCATGTCAATCATGCCAAAAAAAATCAAAGGTGGTAATGGAATAGGATCAGTGAAGGAGGTTCTATGAAAAAAGACTTTAAATGAGACAAAAAAAAAAAAAAGAATATATTTAAAGATGTTATTAATTTTGAAAAAAAAATACAATAAGCTGGACAACTGATAACGAACAGCTTTGAACACAAACAACAGAAAGTATCTCACTGCAAATATTCTATACGCTGTGACAATTGTTAAAAGATAAACTGAGGCACATTAACATTTTTAAGAGTTCATTTGAGCACAAATGGATTCCAATTGAGCAGTGCCAAACCAGAAATGATTATGAGGGTTCCACCCACAGGAGGCAGGGAAAAGTGTGGAAACAAAGAAACAACATTATCGATTAAATGACCCAGTAGATAACAAGCATGTTGAATGGGTTGAAGCTATTTGCCAAAGGCCCTTGGGATCTTTTAAGAGAATCTTATTTCAGGAGTCAAGGTGTGTTGGTGAAATAATTTGAGGAAGAGAGATAATATGATTTAAGTGATACTAATATTTCTTATTAGTGATACTAATATTCTTATCAGAAGGAAATGGTAACCCACTCCAGTATGCTTGCTTGGGAAATCCCATGGACAGAGGAGCCTGGTGGGCTACAGTCCACAGGGTCACAAAGAGTCAGACACGATGTTAGCAACTAAACCTCCACCTCTAATATTCCTTATTAATATTATTTCCAAAGATATCTTTACCATATTTTACTTCAGTTTAATGAGTTCTTCCGTGTCTGGAGCATCTGGATGAAGATTTGGGTGGAAAAGAGAGAAGAAAAGCTGGATTCAGAGATAGAACACAAAACATTTTAGTACATGATTCCCCATAGTGGACATAGGGCTGGGAAGAGGAAAAGATGATTCATAGCTTATGAGATTTGGGAGTTAACAAATTAAAAAAAAATTATTAGATAGGAGGGAGAAATGAGAAAGGAAGGCAAAAAAAATGGTTCCGTTTATGATCAAGAAAGGGCCAGCAGGCTGTGTAACACATGGGCACAGGGCAGGAAAGGGGTCAGGTCTAGAAATATAAATCAAAGTCAATCTGGTACTATTGATATTTTAAAGCATGTGAATGCATAACCAAGAAAAATAAGGGCACCATATTTCCACCCTCAGGAGCATTGTTTGTTATTGGTTAACAGGTACTGCACGCATGTAGAAAAACACAGGAGTGATTTCATTTGAGAAAACAATGCACTATTTCCAGGCTTTCAGTATGACAGGGATCAGAGTGACAAAATGGTGTGTTGAAAAGATGATGGATGGAGCAGGAGTGTCTTGAGAATGCCATTTACTCAAACATGCTCAAAGGCAAAGGAGAGTGTACTGTTTGCAAGATAGTGTTTAATTATCTGAAAAAGGAAAGTAGAATCTGTGAGGGAAAGTGCCTTCAATCAGTATAACACTTTTTAATAACTGCTATCTTATCTTGAGTAAACTATTTTAATAGAATAAATCACTCACAGAAGATTAATCCTTTCACAGGGCAGTGTTTAGGAACATCTTCTTATATGTTTTAGTGCCTTCTTTTATAACTTCCAAGTTTTTAGACAGACCTAGTTCCAGTCATCTGTGAATAGAAAGTAGGACCAGGTATCCATTGCTGTAATATTCTCGGAATGGGAAGCTGTAGAATTTATTATTTTTCTGGTTGGTTTGATACATAGAATTTTAATGCTTGTGACATGCTGCATTTACCTGTGGTTCCATGGTTTGCTAAAGACAATGGAGAACTGCAGAATCCCTGATTCTCTGCTTAACATTTATCTTTCAGATTTGAATTATTTTGGTGTACTAAGAATCTGAGAATAAGCACAGGGCTGTCGGCAAGCATTCTCAGACTTGGAGTTAGCGCAAATGGATTCTTTACTGTCTATGTAAAAATTTGAATACATAAACTGTAGTTTTAAATTTACTTATTTTGAATAAATTAATGCAGTATTCAAAACCATGCTAGGTTGAATCTGAGAAATGAACCTTAGGGAGTCATTGTATTACAAATCTAGATACTTACTATTACTTAACTAATTACAAACCACAAAACCTAATCAGCCATATGATAGGTTTGCATGTTTTTAATTAAACTCTCAAATTAAAAGTAATGCACTCCACTTCCACACATTTTTATATTCCAATAGAGTTTGCTTGATAAGCTTTGTCTTATAAAAATTCTCCAGTGATAGGTTTCCTTTACATGAATAATAATCATATTTAATACTTATTGAGGTCTTACCAAGTTTCAATTACCTTTTAATCCCTTTTATTGTTTAATTTAATTTTCAAAAAATATCTCAGAAGCTATTATTATCTGTATTCTACATAGTTAAAAGTATGCACAAATAGATTAAACAGTTTGAGCAAGGTCTTGTGTGTGTCGTGAAAATGCATTTACGCATATATGAATGCTATATTTTAGAGATACAGCTGGTTAAAGGGCTTCCCAGGTGAAGCTAGTGGTAAAGAACCTACCTGCCAATTCAGAAGATGTAAGAGATGCGAGTTCAAGCCTTGGTCAGGGAGATCCCCTGGAGGAGGGCATGGCAACCCACTCCAGTATTCTTGCTTGCAGGATCCCATGGGCAGAGGAGCCTGGCAGGCTATGGTCTATAGGGTCGCAAAGAGTCAGATAGGACTGAAGTGACTTGGTACACATGCACGCAGATGGTTAAAACTTCTGTGAGGCATTTTTTCCAGATAAAAGAGTGTCACCAAATTTCCATTTATCAGCTAAGATAATAAAAGATGACAGTTTTAATACAAATCCAGGAACCTTAAAAGACATTCCTAAAAATTATGTCACAATGATTGCTACCATTACAGGTAATTTAGCAAACAAAGGTCTTTGGCCGAGAGATCATACCCATACGGCCAACACTTAATAAAATGTTATCTATAAACTCCCTGAATTGCACTGCTATATTCTATTACAAACCCATAAGGGAGAGCTTTATAAGTACCTGAGACCACTTAGACTCTTCCATTTACTAATTTGAGCAGCTGGTGCTCAATTGATTCATGCAGAAATTGTTTATTCTTCCTATTTAGGAAACATAATAATTGCTTGCTGGGTGTCAGAATATGTACCAATTACTGAAGATACAACAGTAATAATGCATAATTTAATTAAAGCCACTGACTATTGGGCTTCCTTGGTGACTCAGATGCTAAGGAGTTCACCTGCTATGCAGGAGACCCAGGTTCAACCCCTGGGTCAGGAAGATCCCCTGGAAAAGGGAATAGCAATCCAGTCCAGTATTCTTGCTGGAGAATTCCATAGAGTAGGCTGGCAGGCTATAGTCCATGGGGTCACAAAGTATTGGACACAATTTAGCAACTAACACACACACACACCAAGTATTGAAAAATGTAAGTGATAAACCTCTGTAATAATATCTAAGCAAAGCTATGAAGTAACAAGGTTGTTATTGTTTAGTCACTCAGTCATGTCCGACTCTTTGTGACCCCATGAACTGTAGCCCACCAGGCCCTTCTGTCCATGGAGTTTCCCAGGCAAGAATACTGGAGTGGATTGCCATTTCCTTCTGCAGGGGATCTTCTTGACCCAGGGATAGAACTCATATCTCCTGCAAGTCTCCTGTGTTGTAAGCAAATTCTGTACTGCTGAGCTACCTGGGGAAAAAAAAAAAAAAGGAAGCACAACTAAACTTCTTTTGGAAGCGAGAGGGATCAAGGAAGTATTTTCTGAAGCCCTGGAATGTCTATTGGTAAGGTCGTGAAGGGATGGGGGTTGGCATGGACAGCATCTCCACAGAAAGATTATTTATCAAAGTCTTTCAGAAATTTTTCTAACAAGTATGATATTTTTACTACTATTTATAAATTTCCTTTCCCAATATCAAATAAGACATATTTTATTTGCAATCAATTTCAAGAGCATTCTCAAAGCAGTGACTAAAACAGATATGTGTGTGTGCTCAGTCACTCAGTCATGTCTGCCTCTTTGCAATCCCATGGCTGGTAGCCTGCCAGACTCCTCTTGTCCATGGAATGTTCCATTCATACTTTTTAGTAATTCAGTATACCACTTAATGATTACTTATGATATAGCAGCTAAACACCATTCAGTTCAGTTCAGTCGCTCAGTCGTGTCTGACTCTTTGTGACCCCATGAATTGCAGCACGCCAGGCTAGCACATTATAATATATCATAATATAGAATTCATATATCATGTCCTCTTAGCATCTGGGAACACAGAGATGAATTTATTTAGTCCCTATCCTAGGGGGAGAAAGTTTGCGTGTTTTGTCTGGATGGGATTTTCAGAGTTTAGAAAACACAGAGGAGAACACACATTAATGATCTGAAGTAGTATGATACATATCATTACTAGAGAAGCAATTACAAAATGCCATGCAGAAAAGATGAAGGAGGAAAAACACTGTACATGGCAATTAAGGAAAGAGCGGCAGAGCAGTATGCATTTTAACTGGACTTTCAAAAAAGGGTATACACATGTAATCCGGCTGCCAGAAAGAGGTTAACTGGAAATTTCAACTCATTATTTCAAATTCCTATGCAATACAACATACATGTCCATAGCCCTACCACAATTTCTGCAAATTCCTGGAAATGCAGACTTTCAGAAACATTTTTACCTCTAGACTTCCATAGATTTTTTTAAAATCTGATTTCATAGCACCAACCCCTTCATGTACCACTCAAAACAAACTAACTAAATAATTTTTAAAAATATTTATGACTATGTTCAGAGAACATAATGGGATTTTTTATTTTTTTAAATCCATTAACATGAGGCATGTTTTGATGGGATTCCATTAGGATACAATTCCATTTAAGTGTAAAGAAAGTTGATGAATCTGAATGAAATCAGCTTATGCTTTTCAATGAATCTTAGTCTTTCTAATCCACACTTGTAGGACTAATATGTGTGCTAAGTCGCTTCAGTCATGTCCAACTCTTTGTGACCCCATGGACTGTACCCCACCAGGCTCCTCTGTCCATGGGACTCTCCAGGCAAGATTACTGGAGTGGGGTGCCATTCCCTTCTCAAGATAAAGCTCTCTAGTTTAAATCCGCGTGGATTAGGATGGGTCTTAAATCTCATGACTGGTGTCCTTGTAAGAGAAGACACAGAGATACAGAGAGAAGGCTGTGTGAAGAAGGAGGCCGAGCCTGGAGCTATGCTGCTCTAAGCCTAGAAATGCCAGGAGCCACCATAAACTGAAAGAGGCAAGAAAAACCTTGGAGTGGGTTGCCATTTCCTTCTCCAAAAAGCCTGGGTTCCCTGCACAACTGATTGATGTGGAATATTATAGATCTCAAAGGACACACACGGACTTTCAGAGCCCTTGGTTAACTGGGCAGTGATGGTCTTTAGCAATTTTTTGTGTGTCTGACAGGTATACTCAGTCAACTTAATGTGCATGTCAGAACAAATCCTTGTAAAATACGTATAATACCTAATTCTGCAGGGCCTCCGTATAAGGTTTATGTTCAAATAAATCTGCTATTTAAACAGAAAAGAGAAGAAAATAGATTACTAGCTCTATGAAATGAGAAAAATAGAATATCCTAGTCCATTTTTCTTATTTTCTAAATATACGTAAATACATAAATAAAACCAAATTTAATGTATAAAGTTTTGCTGTGATGTACTATGCAATGGCACCCCACTCCAGTACTCTTGCCTGGAAAATCCCATGGACGGAGGAGCCTGGTGGCCTGCAGTCCATGGGGTCGCGAAGAGTCGGATATGACTGAGCGACTTCACTTTCACTTCTCACTTTCATGCATTGGAGGAGGAAATGGCAACCCACTCCAGTGTTCTTGCCTGGAGAATCCCAGGGAAGGGGGAGCCTAGTGGGCTGCAGTCTATGGGGTCGCACAGAGTCGGACACGACTGAAGCGACTTAGCAGCAGCAGCACTATGCAATTGTATGATTTAAGCTGGAATAATCTTTTTTATGACCTTATGACCCCAGGTGCTCTTGAAGGCAATACTTCAAGTCAATTCAGATTAAATTGGCTGACAGGAATTTTAGGCTTTGAGATTACTTGCATTTTCCAAATGCAGACATGAACATTTATGGGTCATTTATACTTCATTAAATTTTGTTCTCTATTGGCATATGACAAAGTTTAATTAAATATTTTATAACATTCTTTTGATGCTCTCTGTTTTTTTCCCTTATCATAGCATGATCATTCAAGTTACCTGAAACAAATTCTAAACAACTTGAGAATAGTGAGTTCTTTTTTTCTTTTCCTTTGAGTACCCACATTATTTAGCACTTTGCTTAGACAGTTATGAATAATTGATTTAATTTTATAAGTGAGTTAAGCCTTTGCATATTGTATGTAATATGAGCTTGGTAATCATCGGTTTAATTAAGGAATGAATGAAAATCAAAATAACCATCTTATATGAAAACCCTGTTGTAAGATCTTGATGGAATTATTGAATTATCTGCTTCTTCACTGATTTTACAGAGTTCATGGATTTTTCTTTAACAGAGTTGTATAGTACTTGGGTTTTCAATCTGTATGGAGGCCACGTAGGAAGATAACAGCCAAATGCATTTGCTTGCTTGTATTTCCCTAGAACTTCATAAAGAACCTGGTGCTTTGTATGCATTCAATATTATCCAATTAAAGATCAATTTGGCCCAAAAGATCTCACCTTACTTTGGCCTGTAAAATAGCATGGGAATTGGTCCCTCCCTAAATTTCTAATTCCATGTTGTATTTCTCATGACACTTAGTTTGGACCTATTCCTATTGCTTTACTAATTTTCAGCTAAGTTGTTTTGAATTCCCTCTTAACAACCATTGTCTTTCCTCTTTCCTCAGCCTGGCATGCTTTTTACAAGATTTTCAAGTGCCTTATTAGTTTTCATTAATAAATCTCAGTTTACTGTCTTTTATTTTATTCATGATACATTTTCTTATCTGAAACCTCCTTCTATGTTTATTCCTTTACCTGCCATCAATTTAACTCCTGGATGACAACTTGTACATTCTTCATTTTTGTTCAGCCTTGTCTTCTCAAAGTCAGGAACAATATTTGGTACATGTTAGGTATTTAATTGGAGAAGGCAATGGCACCCCACTCCAGTACTCTTGCCTGGAAAATCCCATGGACGGAGGAGCCTGGCAGGCTGCAGTCCATGGGGTCGCTGAGGGTCGGACATGACTGAGTGACTTCACTTTCACTTTTGACTTTCATGCATTGGAGAAGGAAATGGCAACCCACTCCAGTGTTCTTGCCTGGAGAATCCCAGGGACGGCGGAGCCTGGTGGGCTGCCATCTATGGGGTTGCACAGAGTCGGACACGACTGAAGTGACTTAGCAGCAGTAGCAGCAGGTATTTAATAGAAAGTTTTAAAATTTCTACATAAGGACACACATTCTGAAAAAGGATAAATGATTTTCAATGTATACTGTAGAAACTGCCCATGCTTCTATATGTTTTAAAGCACTGTTATTTAATGGATGTTCCTGGGGCCATTCCTGGGGCCATTGTATCACACATTTACACAGAACAAAGGAGCACACACTGAGCTTGAAACAGGGAAAGACAATCTCACACTTGGTGATGAGCCAAGCAAAGGCTCTGTGACTCCATCTCTCGGTAAGGAAGTGTTCCAGAACCAGGAATACTTCCTTCTTATCTGATGAAGCAGAGGTCAAAAAACTGCAAGACTGCTTTTACCAACAGAACAGAATGTCTTCAACTATTGCAATCTCTTGAAATTAAAGAAAGCTAATTCATTCTTCATATATCCATGTGATTGGGTTGTTGTTTTTTTTTTTTGAATATTAAGATGTCCTCATATATTTTGGATATTAACCCTTAATAAGATGTATGGTTTTCAAATATTGTCTCACAATCAATAGGTTGCAGATTCATTTTTTGATTGTTTCCTTTGTGGTGAAGAAACTTTTTAGTTTGATGTGATCCCCTTTGTCTATTTTTGCTTTTGTTGTGTGGACTTTTGGTGTCATTTCTAAGAAATTATCACCAGGAGCAGTGTCAAAAGTATTCTCCTATGCTTTCCTCTAAAAGTTTTGCTTTCTGGTCTTATAGTTAAGTGTTTAATTAATTTTTAGCTAGTTTTTCTATGTGATGTAAGATAAAGGTTCAGTTTCATTCTTCTGAACATAGATATTCAGTTTTCCCAATACCATTCATTAAGAACTATCCTTTCCCTCACTGCATATTATTGGTACTCTTGTCAACAATCAGTTGACAACATATGTGTGGGTTTATTTCAGGATTCAAAAATGGGCAGGGAACCTGAATTTCTCCAAAGAAGATATATAAATGGCCAACAGTATTTGACCAGCAGTTCAGCATCATTAATCATCAGGGAAATGTAAATTAAACCACATTGATACATCACCTCATACCTGTTAGAATAGCTATTATTTAAAAAAAGAAACAAGTGTTGGTGAGGATGCAGAGAAAATAAAACCCTTTATACTATTGGTATGAATGTATTTTGAAGACTCTTCTATGGAAAACAGTATGAAGATACCTTAAAGAGTTAAAAATAGACTACCATATAATGCAGCAATCCTACGTGTGGGAATAAATTGAACTGAAATCAGAATCTTTAAGAGATACCAGTATTCTCATATTCACTGAAGCATTATTCACAGTTAACAAAATATCCAAACAATCTAAATGTCTGCCAACAGATGAAAAGAAGAAGAAAATGTGGCATATATATATATATATGTATATATACACATATGTATATATATAATAAAACACTGTACATGTGCTCAGTAGCTTGGTTATGTCTGACTCTCATGACCCCATGGACTGTAGCTCACCAGGCTCCTCTGCCCATGGGATTATTCCCAGCAAAAATACTGGAGTGGGTTGCCATTAACATTATTCAACTCAAAAAAAATAAGGAAATCCTATCATATATGACCATATGGATGAACCTGGAGGACGTTATACTAAGTTTAATAAGCCAGTCACAGAGGACAAATACTGCCTGATTCCACTTATATGAGGCATGTAAACTAGTCAAACTCATAGAAATTGAGTATAGAATGGGTGGTTACCAGGAGCTGGGAGAGAAGGAGAGGGGGATGAGTAAGTCCAAGAGAACTAGGGCGAGTCATGGTGCCTGAAGTTAGCACTTAAAATTTGTTAATAGGATTTATTTCATATTGTGTTCTTATCACAGTAAAATAACAAAAGAAAATCAAAAGGGTAGGAAGAAGAAAGTATTGAAGGTGGTGGATAAGTCTATGGTGTATATTGTGCTGGCAGTTTCACAGATGTATACTTATCTCCTAATTAATCAAGTTGTATACATTAAACATATGCTTTTGTATATAAATCATGCATTGAAGCATGATTTGTGATTTTTAAAGCATTTCATGCATTTCATGCATGAAGCATGAAAGCGATTTTTAAAAAATAAATAAATGTGATATTTCTCATAAGAATATCAATTCCCATTATTATTTTTTATTCTTTGCATTGGTGATGAGTTATATATGTTTACTAACTGTATTGTTTCTGTAGAGTCTGTGTGTGTACACACAAATGTGGTCATACCCACTGTAATGTTTAAAAACATATTGATCTATAATAATTGGACTTTATCTTTTGTCTCCACAACCCTGAGAAGGTAGCCAACTCATTGCAGTCTGTATTGCTAAGAGAACAGTTTGCCTTCTCTTTTAAAGTAGAATGGACAGTGCATTCTGGTCCATTCACACTAAGCATCATTGTGAGTGGTATGTTACTGTGGGATCATGGGCCTTATGGACTGATACTATGATTTGTTCTGCCAGGTTATCCACTGGTGTATTCTTATGAGGGTGGTTCAGTTGAAGGTGCTGAGCGACAGAAAAAGACCTTGTGATTGGATGATATTTAATGTAAAAGTCATCATTTAGGACACATGTGTTTCCTGAGAAAAAAGAAATATAGAGTTTTGCACTTGTATTATTGAATGCCTGGCTGAATTAAACAGAGAATTAGATTCAAATAAGCATTTAAGTACACCATGTGAAAATTAAGTTACAATCATAGGTTTGATAATAGCGACAATTTCCAGGTAACCTACTCAGTCCCAGCTATTATATTATTCACTTTAGATGCATGATCTACAAAATTCATGCTTATCAATTGATCAGTAGTTTAATTGGCTAAGCTGTTGTGTAATCATATCTGGTGCTTATTTATGTCAAATTCTATAAAAAGGAATAAAGAACAGACTGGAATTATCACTGCTCTCCTGTTGTTTATATATCATTTGAAAGAAGACAAGAAAACATTTTATAACATTAAATATTTAATCGAGAAGTTCAGAATGCTCTGCAAGAACAGAATCAAAAAGCAACAATCCAGAGGGTGAAATAAGATCCCATCAGAATTAAAAAAAAAAAAAAAAGCAGAAAGGGTGGATCTTATTGGGAGAAGTGGTGAGAGGAAATGACAAAAGATTTAGGGAGAAAAGCCAAACAGAATATTTGGCACCAGCCATCCAGGTAGCACCTGTGGGGTGAGGATTCCCAGGCAGGCGGGAAGTTTCCAGGAATAAACCTCAGGGATGTTTGGAATGTGGAGTGGGTGGGACTAGGAGACAGAAGTGATGCTGGAGTGTCAGAAATGCCATCACAGCATGCCTTCTAAGACATGGAAAGGAGGTTTCACCTCCCTACGGAAACCCAGTACAAGCCCTTGTGTCCTTGTCTTTCGAAGTATTAATAAAAGGCTGATGCAAGAGTTTTCCAGAGTTTGGAAAATTCTTAAAGAGATGGGAATAACAGACCACCTGACCTGCCTCTTGAGAAATCTGTATGCAGGTCAGGAAGCAACAGTTAGAACTGGACATGGAACAACAGACTGGTTCCAAATTGGGAAGGTATACATCAAGGCTGTATATTGTCACCTTGCTTATGTAACTTATATGCAGAGTACATCATGAGAAATGCTGGGCTGGATGAAACACACACTGGAATCCAGATTGCCAGGAGAAATATCAATAACCTCAGATATGCAGATGGCACCACCCTTATGGCAGAGAGGAGAAAACAAATAAAGAGCCTCTTCATGAAAGTGACAGAGGAGAGTGAAAAGTTGGCTTAAAGCTCAACATTCAGAAAACTAAGATCATGGCATCTGGTCTCATCATTTCATGGCAAATAGATGGGGAAACAGTGATAGACTTCATTTTGGGGGGCTCCACAATCACTGCAGATGGTGACTATGATCATGAAATTAAAAGACGCTTTCTCCTCAGAAGAAAAGCTATGACCAACCTAGATAGCATATGAAAAAGCAGAGACATTACTTTGCCAACAAATGTCCCTCTAGTCAAAGCTATGGTTTTTCCAGTAGTCATGTATGGATGTGAGATTTAGACTCTAAAGGAATCTGAGTGTTGAAGAACTGATGCTTTTGAACTGTGGTGTTGGAGAAGACTCTTGAGAGTCCCCTGGACTGCAAGGAGATCCAACCAGTCCATCCTAAAGGAAATCAGTCTTGAGTATTCATTGGAAAGACTGATGCTGAAGCTGAAACTCCACTACTTTGGCCACCTGATGCAAAGAACTGACTCCTTTAAAAAGAACCTGATGCTGGGAAAGATTGAAGTCAGGAGGAGAAGGGGACGACAGAGGACGAGATGGTTGGATGGCATCACCAACTCAATGGACATGAGTTTGAGTAAGTTCCGGGAGTTGGTGATGGACAGGGAGGCCTGGCGTGCTGCAGTCCATGGGGTGGCAAAGAGTCAGACACGAATGAGCAACTGAACTGGACTGAACTTAAGAGTTTATGATTGGGAAATGTAAGGATGTAGAAACAAAGTATAGCTGTTGGACTGGGGAACTGGTAACTATTTAAACCATAAATTTGCCACGTAGAATCACTGAACTCTCAGTTCCCTGAAAGAAAGATATGCAGAAAGGCTTCAGCCACATTCCTAGGTTGTTTTTATGGAAGTAGACATTTTCCCCACTCTCCACATACACCAGATGAAAACTGCGACAGCAATACACAGGCCCTAGACTGGTTTGAACCAGAAGGTTGATGATGCTGGCCCCCGATCATCTCACCACCAACCAATCAGAAGAAAGTCCCGGATCTGATCAAGCCCTGCTCCTTGAGCCATGACTACAAAATTGCTCACTGCGCCCCTCCAGGTCGGGTCACCGTCTCGAAGGCATTAGCTCCCTGTGGCAGCCTCTGCCTGGCAAAACAATAAATGCTCCTTTTTCCTGCTTCACCCAAAATTCTGTCTCTGAGATTCAATTCGGTGTTGATGTACAGAGACTTTCAGCAACACTACCTGAGCAGTGAGTAGTAGCTGTTGATAGATGCTGAGCAAGTAAGGTGACAAGTCTGAAAAGACATGTGTTTTGGAACCATCCCTGAGAACATAGTAAGGAGAGTAGCAAGAGCGAAAAGTAGGAGAAGTCACAGCAGGCTTCAGGTTTCGGGTGAGAACTGGTGGCAACCTCGCGACGGTAGCAGTGAGGATGCACAGGAATATTTAGAAGGCAGAGGGGATAGAATTTCCTGATTCCATGGAGTGGAGTGTGAAGAGCAAAGGGTAATCTCTATTCTGTTGATTTTGACACTAAGTGAGTAGCAGGGACATTTGCATAGGAAAATGAACACCAGAGAGGTGACTACAGAGATAAGTGATAAATGTATTTTACACATGCTGAGTTAAGGTGGTTTTGAAATGGAACCATGGAAGGTAGATGGTAAAGAATAGGGTATAATGATCCA
Source organism: Bos mutus (assembly GCF_027580195.1). Lineage (NCBI taxonomy): Eukaryota > Metazoa > Chordata > Mammalia > Artiodactyla > Bovidae > Bos > Bos mutus. The sequence goes on along the minus strand of NC_091640.1, from coordinate 9,198,424 downwards.
GAGCTCAGTAAAAATATCTGGGCCATTATCACCATCCTCCATGTTGTGGATTACCATCACATGATAATTGGATCATGAAGTTGATGCTCTCATCTAGGCTGTTGTTTGCTGTTTGGTCGCTAAGTCATGTTGGACTCTTGTGACCCCATGGAATGTAGCCTTCCCGGCTCCTCTGTCCATGGAGTTTCCCAGGCAAGAATACTAGAGTGGGTTGCCATTTCCTTTTCCAGGGGATCTTCCAGACCCAATCTGCATTGGCAGGCAGATTCTTTACCACTGAGCTTCCAGGGAAGACCCTTCTCACCTAGGAATACAGTCTATAATTCAAACTTAAGGGGAAAAAAATCCACATTTGATGGGCAGAAAGTAAAAAAAAGGAATTTTTAAAGTTACAGCAAAAGAGAGAGAAAGAGGTGATCTCAGTTAAATCTTCGCTGAGTGTTGGGGCCATAAAGATACTCCTGACATGTGAGTAACAGGACAGTAAGTGTCTATATATTTTATTGATTTTTACCCATTCTAATAGGAGGGTAGTGGTATATAATTGTGATTTTAATTTGCATTTATTTCATGAATAATAATGACTAACATCTTTTCATGTGCTCATTTACCATCTGTGTCTTTCTTATCTGAATATCTTTCTTTAATTTTCATAATTTAATATTTGAAATCCCTTTAGTCCTCTGAAACCAGTTAATTTCCTCATCTTTAAAATTATACAGTAGGACCTACCTTTAATTTCTACTGACTTTTCTGGCTAAACATAAAAACCTGCTCAAGTCTTTCAAACTTTAAAAAATAAATCTCACACACACACAAACAAACCACATCAGCTTCAAGGTGCTGACCTATCTCACTGTCATTTAATCTTCACAGTCAAAGTGCTTGACTATCTACATTTTTTGTCATCTTGTATAAGTTGAAGGTGTATAACAGCATGATAATTTGACTTTCATACATCATGAAATGATTACTGGAGTAGGTGTAGTGAACATCCATCATATCATATAGATACAAAAGGAAAAAACAAGGGAAAAATGTTTTTCTTGTAATGAGAACTCAGTGTTTAGTCTCTTAACTGTTACATATAACATAAAGCCACGTTAATTATAATCATATTGTACATTACATCCTTAGTATTTTTTTATCTTGTAATTGTAAGTCTGTACTTCTGAACACCTTCAACCAATTCCCCCTCCCCTCATCTCTTGCCTCCGGTAAACACAAATTTGATCTCCTTTACTATGAGTTGATTTGTTTGGGCTTTGGCAGCGGGTACCTACAGCACCATGTTAGTTCCTGGTGGACAACAAACTGGTGTGGTATTTCTATACATTACAAAATGGTGGTAAATCACAGTAGCAAAACCAAAACCAAGTTATACGTGAAGAAACTATTTGGGCACAGAAGCAAGTAACAGGCATATTAAGTTTTTAATCAATGTCTTCATTCATTCAACTGTCATGGAAATCATCAAGTAACAACAGAAATGATAAAAATCTCATGATTATTAGTGCCATCAGTTTTTAATCCATTGTTACAAAAGACAGAAGCTCAGACATACTCATATTTGTAGACGGTTCTGTGGATAACTGGCCTGGCTTTATAGAAACACAAGATCAGTGAGCACAAAATGTATGTGTTTGATATAGTAATCTTTTTGTAGAGTGAAAGTTTTTGCTGTCAGTCTTTCAGATTAGTTTGGTCTGCTTACTGGCATGTTTAAATTATGCAAATGTTGATGCACATAAAGTTAAATGTTCACTGTCTACCTTTGTCACTTTATTTCTTAGATATTTAAGTACCTTAAACTGTATTACCTTTGTAGGGTGTTCAGTTTTATAGATTGAGAATTGTTTTCTATACATTAAGGAAGGGCGAGATAGTGAATGGGTGGATGTATTTCCCTGAGAAGAAGGAACTAAGTACGCACACATGAAATTCATGGCACAATTTTTATTATATGCATTTCTCTGTCATCCATACTTACATCTTCAGAGATAAGACAGCAACTCATACATATAATAACAAGATGATGAATTTCGTGTATTTTAATTTTCAAATGAGGTTTGTAATGCTCTCAGCCTGAATCTCCATAGTAATCTGAGATGGCAATTCAGTTCCATATAAATGCAAATTAACATTGTTTCAGCAAACCCTTGCATCTCAGATTAATCTAAATCTAAATCATATTATTCAGGTACCAGTTTCTCAATCTAAAAATCACTGGGAGATGTGAAGAAGAAATTCCTTATTTTTTCTTTTTTGTCAATAGTGACCATTCATTTTGAGGAGATAGAAAAGCAGTTCAAATTGAAATCCTCAGGAAGTTTAGAAGCTTTAAGTTTATTTTTGAGAAGTAAAACATTCAGGATTAGGGGGTGGAGAAAAAGAAAACCTCTACATTATAGAAAAATGCCCAAATGCAATAGCTCAAGCAAAATATACTACCCCCTCCTTCAAAGAATAGTCTAGTTCTCCATCCAAATAAAGATGAATTGAGTGCGTATGAAGTGTACAAGTAAATGAAGAGATGGCATCAGCACAGCCATTATTCCCGGAAAGAATGGGCCTGCCAGTCAAGTAACGCATGGTCACCTTCAGTCTTCACTCAGGCTTACATCCACTGTACTTTAAGACCGTCTTTTCTCTGTGGGAACATTCTTCTAAACGTTGTTTAACAAAGCAAATAAAACAAGCTTTGTAAAATTTGTTTAATGGGGACAAAAAGGAAATGGAGAATAGAAGGTAAAAGCACTTCTCAGAAGGATAAGACTCAGAATAGGTCTTAAAATTAAAATCTATCCTGGCGCCGAGCAACTTATATTTGACATTTAAAACTATTCTTAACTATGATATCAAGTGAGGATGGTGGTGATAATGACGATGGTAGTGATGGAATTGGTGATGATAATGATGGTGGTGATGTCGGTGGTGGTGACAATCGGGGTGGTATTTTAATACAAAGAAGTTTAGAAAATAAATTCCTTTTTTGCTAATTAAGATTCTAAAGTCAAATGTCTAGTTATTTTTGAAACTGATGTTCAACCCCAAGCTCATATGATTCTAATTTATTTTCTATTGTTTTCTAAGTAGAAAGAAGTCAGTTTATATTTAAGAAGTGATCTGAGTCCAACAGCAGAAAAATCCCAACACCCACGGAGACCTGATATCACCAAGGGCAAATTTACTTTGGAATACAACTTAAATAATTTAGCAGAAGTTCCCAAGCCACAGAAGTGAGATTTTCAGTGGCCCTTGATGGTTTGGGGAATTTAATATGATCTCACATTTCTCTAAAATGTTTGATTAAAGTTGTCCAAAGACCACAGGATATGGGGAACAGATATGAGGCCTCCAGCACGATGACTGTTTAACCCAATTTCGCTTCTGAAACACAGAGTACGAGGGCACATTGTGACACTTCAGTTCAGTTCAGTTCAGTTCAGTCTCTGAGTTGTGTCCGACTCTTTGCAACCCCATGGACCATACAGTCCATGGAATTCTCCAGGCTAGAATACTGGAGCGGGTAGCCATTCCCTTCTCCATTCAAGGTCATGGATTCCTTAAATCTTGCCCACTTGACTCCTTCTACCACTTTTCTGCTGGCAAAAGATTTCATTCCACAAATTGAGGCAGTATGTATTATAAATCTAACAAATCATCCCCCAAACATTGTGCTCCTCCGTTGCTCTCTGCAGAGAGAGGGATGCTCTGTTATCCAGAAAATCAGTGAAAGAAACTGCTTCCTCCAGAAAAAGACATACATGTTTGCGTATAATTATACTCAGTGAATTTGGAACAGGCTTTAGTCATTTATTCAGAGAAAGTGAGAAATAGAGAAAGGGAGAGTACAGTATTTCTTACTGTTTAAAACACTTCATTTGTTTTTATATCAATATCAATATTAATATTGATTTTATTAATTTAACTAGTTAATTAAATATTAATTAATAATAATTAATTAACTAATTAATTAACTAATTAAATAATATTAATTTAACTAGTTTCATGGATTTTATCCACTTCAGCAAATTTTGTAACTGAATTACCCCTCCAGTTGCTATGTGACCATTATTTAAATTTTATTCAGTTAACGTTTTTAAAGAAGGAAAGTCAGAATTCCATCCGTTCAATTCTTTATAGTTTCTAACCTGTACAAAAGGCTAATCATTTTTTTCCTTAAGAAACTGATGAATTTTTAAGCTACTCAATCTTTCTCGTAAAGCTACTAAAAATTTTGTTCTGTCTCCCTCCTTTACACACTACATCTTGTGATAACCCTTCCCATATTTAAGTATAACTTTTGAATCCTGCTTTGTCTTTCTCAAGAGTCAAAGAAAACATTTTATCTTCTCAGTAGTGAATCAGAAATTGTGTTCTCAATCCTCAAAAGATGGAAAACACCCCAATTTCTTTGTATCATTAATTTAACTATGAACCTCAAATTCATGATATTAACAAAAGCTGTCTTACAACTCCTCTTTGCTTTGCATTCTCCTATGGATTCCACATAATATATCAAATTTCAGAATAAGTTTGGTTTCGCAGAACATCCTAACCAACCAGAGCATCAGGATTCCAGGACTCCTCTGGCTCATTTTGTTATTTTGCAAAATCACAGAATTGAATGGTCATTGAAATCTAAAGTAGGAAACCTGGATCTATGAATGATTATTTTATGTCTTACTGGACTTTCTCAGGAAGGTCCTTTGTTAGAGCACATATGAGGTACAGGAATGTGTCAGGAGCTCATATGAGGTACACAATTGTTGACTGCACTATTCTAAGACATTAGGTGTCAAAGTGCCTCGTGAAAATTAAAAACAGGATGATTTTTCTTTAGTAATACATAAAAACTACTTTTTCTCAAGCTGGTGTCTGAAATTTCACATTTAGCATTTCTTTGGCAATATAAACAATTTTGTTTGTGTTACATGAGACCTGAATCTAGGTCAAGCTGGTTCACAATTCTATCACTACTGTCTACCCAGGCATAAGTTTGGAAATTGATATTAACTTATTATATTACTATATTGACAAGTTTCACAGACATTTATACGTTTTGGTGAGTTGGTTTTGCCCAGTATTTTTTTTTTCTTTTTTTTTTTTTTTTTTTTTTGCTAGAGAATGAAAAATTTACAATCACAGGAGAATGAAGAAGATCCTTCAGTTTGTGCCTGGCACTCACACACACACACACCCCACAGGAAGAAAAAAACTCCAGCAGCCTTGTAAGTACATTGTCTACTTGGGGATTTTATAGGAGATAAATATGTGATAGTGCTCAAGCTAATAGAATTCTAGAAAAATGAGAGACATTGAGGCTCATGAAATGTTTGATCATGTTTGGCCTGCCCTGCTCCCTCTTGCCATGTTATACGTACCGAAGTAGATTTCAAGATAAAGACCTAAAGCCCAGAGGCTAATGTGGATATAGTTGTGATTCAACTCTGGCCAATTTAGCTATATTTATGATGGATCAAGCATCCTTTCAAGAGAGACTCTGGTTACAAAGACATAGTTTTGTTTATAATGACTGTTTTCAGAGAATGAAAACACTTATACACTTGAGGTACAATGTCCTGGAAAATTTTCTCTGCTAAGTGAAGTGTGCTTAATATAGCAAATACATCTTGATTTTTCCCTATTCAAAAAAAAAAAAAAAAAACTTCTAGGGACTTTTAAAAAGTGTAAATCAGGCAGACTGAATGAAACATGAAGAGACCAATCCTTCGTAACCTGCCGTTACCCTGATTCCCTAGTGGGAAAGGTGGATGGTGTTGTCTCCTTCATGTTCACCAGCTCTCACCACAGTTCCCTCTCAGCCTCAGCATTTTAAAGACCAGAGATGCTGCAGATTTATCTTTGCCTTTCCATTTTGACAAATGTATTTCTCCTTTTTCACCCTGACACCTTAACTGATCTCTTTCACTCTTTTCAAACTGTCTGCCTGCATACTTGGTATACTCATATCTAAAATGTACACTATACACTGTCCCACTTCCCTCTTTTAAATAAACAGATAAGTAAATAAGTACCTTTCAGTGAAGCCCCTCATGAGCAGGACAGAGGCTGAGCTGATACAGACAGCACGTGGCCACAGCATTCTCTTTCCATCACCACCTCCGGTTCACTGAACACGGAGGTGCTGTTGAAGGATGGGTAGTCCATGTGCCATGCTAGCTCAGGGCTCTACAGTGGTTCTTACAGTTGATTGTTATTGACTTTCTGAGTTTGGAGGGGGATGGGATAAGCCATTCATATATAACCAGGAGGAGGAGGAGATTATGCTGGTGAGACTGGGTTTAGTAACTAAAACTAGGGACAAGAGGGTTTGTTTTATTTTCAGGATCTCTGGAACTGTGTATACTTCTGTCAAAATAAATGACCTCTGAACCCCCATCATCTTGACTCTTTTTCCAAAATCTGCGCCTAACAAAAGGATGGACAGAAGGTGTTTCACTTAGGTTCAAGAATCTCCTTTCCCATTTCTCCTTGGGCACAGGTTTTGGTTTTCACTTGAGCAGTGAAAACCCATACTTCCTGCATGTTTGGGTGAGTGCTAGAATATGAATCTGAAATAGAATCTGAAAGACCTCTTCTTGTAGAGAAGAAGGTACATTAGCATTGGTTTTCTCATCTTAATAAATAAATACCTAAATTCATGACAAGGTAGTTTTGCCATTCCTTCCACATCATTTGTCTTCACTTTAGAGTAAGCTTCCTGGTAGAGAAGACTCAACTGGTTCCATAAAATTTTTCATTATTCATTTATTTGAAACAATTGCTAAATAATTATGGTGCGTGGTGGTTTAGTTGCTTAGCCATGTCCAACTCTTTGTGACTCCATGGACTCTAGCCTGCCAGGCTCCTCTGTCCATGGGATTTTCCAGGCAAGACTACTGGAGTGGGTTTCCATTTCCTACTCCAGGGAGTCTTCCCAATGCAAGGATTTAACCAGCATGTCTTGCATTGCCGGTGGTTTTCAGCATTGCATGTGGATTCTTTACCACTGAGCCATCAGGAAAGCCCTACTAAATAATTAAAACGTACCAAAAATTATGAAGGAAGAATCAGGTAAATCCATGGGTTCACCTATGTTACCTTCCTGTATTAGCCAGCCACTTACAAAGAAAATGATGATATGGATGAACTGGGAAAGGGTAACCCACACTAACTTTTCTATCAGTCCTATCCTACTTATCAGTGAAAGGTAGAAAATGTCCACAAAATGTGAATATTGCAAGATGTTAGATAAAAATAGTGATGTTACTCTGGCACAGTGTTTACACTGTTCTGGCAAGAGTGAAATACACATGCAAGCCACAAGCCTCACAATAGAAATTGTATAATTTTGGTGAGTCTGTGTACTACTTAATGTTCATTCTTATACTTGACACCATTCTTGTTCAATATAAATATGCATATAAAGCAAATTTATATTAATTCTTCTAAAAATTTACGTGTAAATGACTAAAATAGCAAATGAAAAGCAGTGCCATGACTAACAGAGAGAAACGGTGCAGAAAAAAAGGGGGAGGGAGAAGCTTTACTTCTTAGCATCATTTCCTCTTTCTAAACAAAGGCCCCACATTTTAATTTTGTGCTGGGTCTCACAAATTATGGAGCTGACATTGCCTCTAGTCTCTCCTTGGGAGGCAAGTTCAGATTTCTTTTAAAGACAGAGAGAACTAAGTCTCATTTCCAAGTATATTGAAAATATGTAATATGGACTATAGCAATAGAAAATGCTAGCCTGAAGCTATAAACAGAGTATCGGCTACCATGTGTATTTCTTGTTGAATTCACTTACTCTTTGGATAATGTAAAATTGACCTTGTCAGCAAAGTAGAATTAGGAATTTTGATTATCTAAATTTAATGATGAGTTTAATTATTCAAATGATACTAAGAATACGTAATGGTAAAAGTCAATTCCAAATAATAAGTTATGGCACAGTTAACTAATTCAAACCTAATGATTCAAATCAAGTATGTTTTTGCCATTAGTATTACTTACAGATAAAATAATCTGATATATCTAATTTTTCTTTTATATTTATTTATTTACTTGTCTTTGTCTGTTCTGCATGCTTTGCAGGATCTTAGTTCCCTGACCAGGGACTGAACACAGGCCCCTAGCGATGGAAGCATGAGGTCCTAACCACTGGACAGCCAAGGAAGCCCCTCTCTTTTTAACACTTGAGAATGAGAATAATTTTCTTACAGTTATATATATGTGCTTATATAAATGTAATTTATTATATATATACCTACATAAATACTTGCATATCTATATTAAATATCAATGTTAAAGTTTTAGTTTTCTAAACATTTTATATAATTTAGTGTATGCAATAAAATATCAATATACTGAATTTTACTCTGACTTGTGAATTTTCAACAAGGAAAATATCCACAGAATCAATTCATTAAGTTCCACATTTTGTGCATGAGGAAATTAAAGAACAGAATGACTGAATGACTCAGGATCATGGAGTTGCTAGGAACTGGGGCTAGAAACCAATTATCAGTTCTGGAGAAAGAATCACTGCTTCATGCTATTCTCCTTAGAAAAGCCTTTGGAAAGAATTGAAATTCAATATAGATTTTGAGTGTCTCCACTTTTGGAGCCTTAAAGGTTATGAGATTAGATGCTGGCTAAGAGTAGGGATCAATAGAGCTTACAGCCTGTAGGACAGGAAATAAATAATGGGGAACTGGTGAACATTGACTTCACTGAGAAAGCATTTGCTCATATTTATGCATCCTCACTTGTGCTTACCAAGAGATGAGCAAAAAGATAAACACTAAGAGTAAGAATATCAGATTGGACAGTACCATCCTAATTCTATGCTCTGCAAATAGGATCTGCAAAGCCTTGCATTTCTAGAGTCAGTGTCATCATAGAAGCACCTCCTTAAATCAACAGCACAACATGTAATCAAACTATCAACATTACATTTACCCAAAAAAAGCTACTTATAAGGTCAGAGGAAAGAGATACATTAATGGAATTGGCTTTATGAAAATAAGGATAATCAGAATGCTTGAATCTTGGAGTTTTCTGTTCTTAAATTTAACCGAGTTAACTGGAAATATTTTTAAATGTTTCCCTCATATTTGGGTACTTACAGAAGTAAAAGACTAGTTTACAGGGCAGTTACTAGTTAGATATACACCAAAATAAGTGCAAAAAAAATGTGCTATGCAGTTATATACATTGAGTGGTCTAAAAACTTCATTTGGGTTTTCCACAAGAGCTTATGGAAGATCCCAAATGAACTGATTGGCTAACCCATTATATAATGTGGAAATGTTTAAATGCATATATCCATCAGGAAGCTTCCATAAGCTTCTTATCCTTCTCCATCAGAGGGTAGACAGACTGAAAACCAAAAACACAGAAAACTAACCAATCTAATCACATGGACCACAGGCATGTTTAACTCAATGAAACTATGAGCCATGCCATCTAGGGCCACCCAAGATGAATGGGTCATGATGGAGAGTTCTGACAAAATGTGGTCCACTGGAGAAGGGAATGGCAAACCACTTCAGTATTCTTGCCTTGAGAACCCCATGAACAGTATGAAAAGGCAAAAAGATAGGACGCTGAAAGATGAACTCCCCAGGTTGGTAGGTGCTCAATATGCTACTGGAGATCAGTGGAGAAATAACTCCAGAAAGAATGAAGAGATGGAGCCAAAGCAAAAACAATACCCAGCTGTGGATGTGACTGGTGATGGAAGCAAGGTCTGATGGCTTTAAAGAGCAACATTGCATAGGAAACTGGAATGTTAGGTCCATGAATCAAGGCAAATTGGAAGTGGTTAAACAGATGGCAAGAGTGAACATCGACATTTTAGGAATCAGCAAACTAAAAAGGACTGGAATGGGTGAATTTAACTCAGATGACCATTATATCTACTATTGTGGGCAAGAATCCCTTAGAAGAAATGGAGTAGCCATCAGGGTCAACAAGAGTCCAAAATGCAGTACTTGGGTACGATCTCAAAACTGACAGAATGATCTCTGTTCATTTCCAAGGCAAATCATTCAATATCACAGTAATCCAAGTCTATGTCCCAAACACTAATGCTGAAGAAGCTGAAGTTGAATGGTTCTATGAAGACCTACAGGATCTTCTAGAACTAACACCCCAAAAAAGATGTCCCTTTCATTACATGGAAATGAAATGCAAAAGTATGAAGTCAAGAGATACCTGGAGTAACAGGAAAATTTGACCTAGGAGTACAAATTGAAGCAGGGCAAAGGCTAACAGAGTTTTGCCAAAAGAACACACTGGTCATAGCAAACACCCTCTTCCAACAACACAAGAGAAGACTCTACACATGGACATCACCAGATGGTTAATGCTGGAATCAGATTGATTATATTCTTTGCAGACAAAGTTGGAGAAGCTCTATACAGTCAGCAAAAACAAGACTGGGAGCTGACTGTGGCTCAGATCATGAACTCCTTATTGCCAAACAGACTTAAATTGAAGAAAGTACAGAAAACCACCAGACCATTCAGGTATGACCTAAATCATATCCTTAATGATTATATGGAGAAGGCAATGGCAACCCACTTCCAGTACTCTTGCCTGGAAAATCCCATGGACAGAGAAGCCTGCTGCATGTAGGACTGGTAGGCTGCAGTCCATGGGGTCGCTAAGAGTCGGACAAGACTGAGCGACTTCACTTTCACTTTTCACTTTCATGCATTGGAGAAGGAAATGGCAACCCACTCCAGTGTTCTTGCCTGGAGAATCCCAGGGATGGGGGAGCCTTGTGGGCTGCCGTCTATGGGTTGCACGTTGGACACCACTGAAGTGACTTAGCAGCAGCAGCAGCAACGATTATACAGTGGAAGTGGGAAATAGATTTAAGGACTAGATCTGATAGACAGAGTGCTTGATGAACTATGGATGGAAGTTCGTGACATTGTATAGGAGGCAGGAAGCAAGCCCATCACTAAGAAAAAGAAATGCAAAAAAGCAAAATGGCTGTCTGAGGAGGCCTTACAAATAGCTGTGAAAAGAAGTGAAAAGCAAAGGAGAAAAGGAAACATATACCTATTTGGATGCAGAGTTCCAAAGAACAGCAAGGAAAGATAAGAAAGCCATCCTCAGTGATCAATGCAAAGAAATAGAGGAAAACAATAGAATGGGAAAGAATAGAGATCTCTTCAAGAAAATTAAAGATACCAAGGGAACATTTCATGCAAAGATGGGCTCAATAAAGGACAGAAATGGTATGGACCTAACAGAAGCAGAAGATATTAAGAGGAGGTGGCAAGAATACACAGAAGAACTATACAAAAAAGATCTTCACAATCCAGAAATCATTATGGTGTGATCATTCACCTAGAGCCAGATATCCTGGAATGTGAAGTCAAGTGGGCCTTAGAAAGCATCACTATGAACAAAGCTAGTGGAGGTGATGGAATTCCAGTTGAGCTATTTCAAATCCTAAAAGATGGTGCTGTGAAATTGCTGTACTCAATATACCAGCAAATTTGGAAAACTCAGCAGTGGCCAGGAATCTGGAAAAGGTCAGTTTTCATTCCAATCCCAAAGAAAGGCAATGGCAAAGAATGCTCAAACTATTGCACAATTGCACTTATTTCACACGCTAGTAAAGTAAGGTCCCAAATTCTCTAAGTCAGACTTCAACAATATGTGAACCATGAACTTCCAGATGTTCAAGCTGGTTTTAGAAAAAGCAGAGGAACCAGAGATAAAATTGCCAACATTCACTGGATTATCAAAAAAGTAAGAGAGTTCCAAAAAATCATCTATTTGTTTTATGACTATGCCAAAACTTTTGACTGTGTGAATCATAATAAACTGTGGAAAATTCTGAAAGAGATGGGAATACCAGACCACCTGACATGCCTCTTGAGAAACCTGTATGCAGTTCAGGAAGCAACAGTTAGAACTGGACATGGAACAACAGACTGGTTCCAAATAGGAAAAAGAGTATGTCAAGGCTGTATAGTGTCACCCTGCTTATTTAACTTATATGCAGAGTACATCATGAGAACTGCTGGGCTGGATGAAGCACAAGCTGGAATCAAGATTGCCGGGAGAAATATCAATAACCTCAGATATGCAGATGATACCATCCTTATGGCAGAAAGTGAAGAGGAACTGAAAAGCCTCTTGATGAAAGTGAAAGAGGAGAGTGAAAAAGTTGGTTTAAAACTCAACATTCAGATGACTAAGATCATGGCATCCGGTCCCATCACTTCATGCCAAACAGATGGAGAAACAGTGGTAACAGTGGCAGACTTTTTTTGTGGGGGGCTCCAAAATCAATGCAGATGGTGACTAAAGCCATGAAATAAAAGACGCATATTTCTTGAAGAAAACTTATGACCAACCTAGACAGCATATTAAAAAGCAGAGACATTACTTTGCCAACAAGATCCATCTTAGTCAAGGCTATGGTTTTTCCAGTAATCATGCAAGCATGTGAGAGTTGGACTATAAAGAAAGCTGAGTGCCGAAGAATTGATGCTTTTGAACTGTGGTGTTGGAGAAGATTCTTGAGAGTCCCTTGGACTGCAAGGAGATACAACCAGTCCATCCTAAAGGAAGTCAGTCCTGAATATTCATTGGAAGGACTGGAGTTGAAGCTGAAACTCTAATACTTTGGCCACCTGACGCAAAGAGCTGACGCATTTGAAAAGTCTCTGATTGAAGGCAGGAGGAAAAGTGGATGACAGAGGATGAGATAGTTGGATGGCATCACTGACTCAATGGGCATAAGTTTGAGTAAACTCCAGGAGCTGGTGATGGACAGGGCAGCCTGGCATGCTACAGTCCATGGGGTTGCAGAGTCGGACATGACTGAGCAACTGATCGACTGAGCTGAACTGAGCTGATGTGAATGAAACTGGGATAATTCCTGTGAAGACAAGTAGTGGAGTGGTAGCTGGAAATGATAGAAGAATATGACTAGTTCAGGAACTCAAAGGAGGCTGCCTCGGGAAGTTATATTTGATCTAAAGAAGAATGGGTGTTTCATGCATAAGAAGGAAGAAAGGGTATTCGGGATAGGAGAGCAGTATGTGGTGGAAGCTTTCTATTTTGAAGAACCAAAAGAGTGCAGATGTGACTTGTGGAGAGAATAGAGTATGTTTGGTATAAGATGAAGCTGGAAAGAAAGGGGGAGAACTGAGGTACAGCCCCAAAGAGGCACATTGAGGATTGTGACTTTTACTGTAAAAGTAGTGGAAAGCCACTGAACAGCCTTAAGAAAGAAAATGATACTACCATATATGTATTTAAAGGTCCCACTCTGGCCATATCATGGCGAAAGATTAGGGCAGAAAAAGAAGGTAGGTGGAAAATTCAGCTAAGAGGAAACAAGTAGTTTGACCTTGGGATGCTTAGAGTGGGTTGGGGGAAAATGATTGACTCCAGAAACCCTGAAGATGTGAAATTAAGTTGTTGAGGATATATTTATTATTGGGAGGAGTAGAAGTGTGGCATCAAGTATGGGTGCCAGGAATGCAGCTTTTATAGACAGATTCTGGCTACATTCAGAGATGTAGACCAATGAGAAAAGAAGAACTGTGGGGGAAGATAATGACTTTAATATCTGGCATATTGGGGGACACATTTCAGGTACATAACAGGATATGTTAATTAGATAGTTATACATACAAGGTCTGGATATATGAAGAGGGTGGAGCTGAAGATATAAGTTTGGAATTCACAGCCATATGTATTCTAACTGAGGCTGTGAATATGAATGAGATTGTTTAGGGAAAAGAAGAAGAAAACTGTAGTCAAGACCAAGTCAAGAGAAACTCCAAGAGGTAACAACATGGAGGAATATGAGTGCAATCTGCCCCTCAAAGGTACAATAAACATGAGAGTGTATTTAAGCATAATCATAGTAATAATTATTACTACTTCCGTTATTCATTGCCATTTTATGTTGTTACCTAGCAACCAGGATAGTTGGGGGGAGAGATCAGGCGAGGATGGTTTCAAGAAGGATAAGAGTAAATTGTTTCAAAAATGTGAGCAAGGATTGGGGGAAATCAGAATACCTGATGTGCCATTTTTAATAGATCTCTTCTTTAAATGGTGCATTACCTGTCTAAGTGTAAATGTTTAGGCAAATGTAAGTTTTCATTATTATGAAAATACTACAAAATAATTTCATGTCACTATATAAATAAATATAAAAATATAAATTTTGATCTTCACCCTCTTACAGCAATATCTAAATACATGTAATAAGTTAAATGTACATACATATTCTAGAGCAATATGAATTATTCAGTAAAACAAAATGTTGTTTAACTACTACCTGTAACTAGTGTGAAAACCCAGTAAACTCTGGGTAACTCCAGAACCATGAATTGGAAATTAAAGAAAAGTAAGGCTTGCTCAGCAACACGAGAAACAATATTCTTTTATAGAATAAACTTTCAAGTTTATGCTGAGAGGGAAGATTTAGAAAATCAAGTAATTTGTCATTTTGCTCACCTAAATGCTTCTACTGCTCAAGTGCTCTGCAAAAGATAGCGAACAACGTATATGATTTTGGCAACTACACAAAACGTAAATCTCTGCTCCCTTCTGACCCAGTTGCTTTCCATTTAGAGAAGATAGGAATAAGAATGTATATTTAGGGTTATAGATTTTCCTCTCCCACTGTGTTGGTCTTTGAATGAGCAACACATTTGTGCATTTTAAATATATATATTTTTTCTTTGTGTATATTATGTCATTATGATATGCAGTACTCTCTGTAACATGGGCCCCAGGAGTGGTTCTGCAATTTGGGCTGAGAATGTCCAGTAGATTTACCAACACTAGGATTTAAAATCTAAAAGAAATTGCTTCAGTAAATAGGTTCATCTGTACCATTTTCTCTAGATTCTGTATATTATGTGTTAATATATGACATTTGTCTTTCTCTTTCTGACTTACTTCATAGAGTAGGAATTCAAAAAAGAGAAGCTACATGTATACATATAGCTGGTTCACTTTGCTGTACAACAGAAAATAACACAATATTGTAAAGCAACCATGCTTTTGCTGCCAGTTAGTTGCTAAGTTGTGTCCAACTCTGTGACCCCATGGACTGAAGCCCGCTAGGCTCCTCTGTCCATGGGATTTCCCAGGCAAGAATACTAGAATGGATTGCTATTTCCTTCTCTGGGCAATCTTCCCAACCCAGGAATCAAACTCATGCCTTCTGCTTGGCAGGTGGATTCTTTTCCACTGAGTCAACAGGGAAGCCCAAAGCAACTATACTCCAATAATTTTTTTAAAGTTGCTTCAAAAAATGATAGAGATGAAACTCAGAGTTGAAGGGTGAGTAGAATATTGACTTTAAATGGAACACAACCTAAAAATAGAAGGAGATTTCATTGAAGGAATTTGTGCTAGAGACAGTAGCATTTTAAATATATAAAGTCTAAAGGATACTAAATTAGAGTGACTATGAACTGGCTTCCACAATTATTTATTTGTTTGTTCATCTCTGAAGTGAAGTGAAGTCGTTCAGTCGTGTCCAACTCTTTGTGACCCCATGAACTGTACCATACTATGCTCCTCAGTCCATGGGATTTTCCAGGCAAGAGTACTGGAGTGGGTTGCCATTTCCTTCTCCAGAGGATCTTCCTGACCCAGGGATCGAATCCAGGTCTCCCACAGTGTAGACAGACGCTTTACCATCTGAGCCACCAGGGAAGTCCCCTAATATCTATCAAATATTTATATAGGTTCTTGTCATTCATATGAAGCTTCTCACAGAAGTAGAAGGCAGGGGAAAATGTATTAAGGGGCATGGTTTTACAATGTTCTATTCTATAAATTATTAATTTGTGAGCTTATTTGGTGTAAGTTTGTGACTTTCAGTCAACTTGCCTGCCTCCAAACCAGTGGAAATAATCCAGGATATGACCATTGACATAAAATATTCATGGCCAATGTCAGAGGTACTGACTGATTTGTATCATCTACAGTAAATCAGATTGGAATGTTGATTGATTTTTGTGTTTAATTCTTTCAGTAGAAATGCATTCAATCATTTTCTATGCATTGACTACTCACACATTAGTGCCAAACACATAACTCAAAAGAGAAAGTCATTGTACTTACAGCCAACCAACGTTATTAGTTTTAGTAATTTAGAAGAATGTAACAGGTTTTAGACAAACAGATAAATAGAAAATTAAAACATACTGATGCAAAATATATTTACTTACATATAGGAAGACTGTTAAAGCATAGTTGGCCCAATTATAGGGTAAAATCTGACTCTGCTATGAGAATTTCCTCTATTTACAAATTTAACAGGAGAATTTCTAAATTATTTTTAGAAAAATTAAAATGTTTGGAGAAACATGAAATGTTCGTGTGTTTTGCAATTGCTGCCTTATAACTTAATGAGGTGGAAATGTCTTGGTTACTGAGCGTAATAAAATAAGTAATAGCCCTGTGATGTGTAATCAGATCACTACTCCTAGTCCACATCTTTCATGAAAAAGATATATAGAAAAGATTTAGGAAATCTAGAACCGAGGAGACAAATAGATTTCCATAGGTATATCCAGGTGTTTTTTTTTTTTTTTAATGTGACTATGCTTGTTGGACTGTGAAGAAAGCTGAGCGCCGAAGAATTGATGCTTTTGAACTGTGGTGTTGGAGAAGACTCTTGAGAGTCCCTTGGACTGCAGGGAGATCCAACCAGTCCATTCTGAAGAAGATCAGCCCTGGGATTTCTTTGGAAGGAATGATGCTAAAGCTGAAACTCCAGTACTTTGGCCACCTCATGCGAAGAGTTGACTAATTGGAAAAGACTCTGATGCTGTGAAGGATTGCAGGCAGGAGGAGAAGGGGGCGACAGAGGATGAGATGGCTGGATGGCATCACTGACTCGATGGACATGAGTCTGAGTGAACTCCGGGAGTTGGTGATGGACAGGGAGGCCTGGCGTGCTGCGATTCCTGGGGTCGCAGAGAGTCGGACACGACTGAGCAACTGAACTGAACTGATGCTTCTTTTAGTTTGAAAAGTATGGAAAAATGGAAATATAGTTGCAATAACAAATGCCTTTATGTAATTTTAAAACTTATAAGGTAAAGTTTTTTCAAGGCATAGATATAAAGAGATCTTTTGAACTTCTTAACTCCTGGATCAGTTTTGAGTAAAGAATTATTTGACCTATGCCCATCTTTCATTAAACCTTTTATCTTCTTCACCATAAACACTGAAGACACTGAACATGTAAGCAGACCATAGGATCAGGGGTCAGGATGTTAGAAAACAGCTTCAGTGAGGAAGAATACAAATATGTTCAGATGACAATAACGACAGCATCCAATCCAAGGGACCCTATTACTAGGAAATCAGGCAAACAAAACAAACCCAAACATGAAGATGCTCAAATAAAGACCCAAACTCAATTTGGCAAGAGCTCACCAGCCAGCTGTGGGCAGTGCAGCATGTTGAAGTCATAGAGACAAAGGGCATGGCAGACCCGCTCAGTATGTCAGTAGAGGATCTTGGTCTACAGCAGCGAAGGTGCATCTCTGTAGAAACTCCATTTTGTCTTCCATACAGTGTTTATGTATGTCTTCCATACATAAACTCTTCCATACAGTGTTTACACATCTTTGACCAAGCAAACCACACAACACAAGGTGTATCCCCATAAAAGTGTGTTAGAAAAGACATTTTGAATAGGGGATTTTTCATAGATTTTTCTAGGGGGATTTATGGAAATAGGGCTTTTTTTTTCAGGAAACCAGAGCAGTTTTGTGAATTGTTGTTGTCATTTAGTAGCTAAGTTGTGTCCGACTCTTTGTGACACCACAGACTGTACCATACAGGCTCCTCTGTCCATGGGATTCTCTGGGCAAAAGTACTGGAGTGGGTTGTCATTTCCTTCTCCAGAGGGTCTTCCTGGATCAAGGACCAAATCTGAGCCTCCTGCTTTGGCAGGTGGATTCTTTACCACTGAGCCACCAGGTAAGCCCAGTTCTGTGATAGGTGATCTTAATAACATTATTTAGAAGAGAGGAAGACTGAAATTAAAGCTGTATGTGCCAAAGAAGGAACAGTCACTCATATTAGTCAATATAAGGGGATGGCTAGTTTGTGTTGCTCACTGTCACAGAATAGTCCTAAGTCTGGGATACAGTAAAATGATTAATATTCATTTAGGAAAAGAGGATTAAGTGCCAAGCCAGCTGCTAGCTGGACCAATACCTATCTCTTAGACACTGGCTAATGCTCACCTTTCAGAGTTTTTCTTACCCCCGGTAATATCATTTTGAAATCTTTTAAGTAAAATTTAAGTTTATAAGATTTATCCATTATTTAGTAGTCCACACCACTTTTATAACTAATAAGACCTTACTTAGGAGGCACATTATAAAACTTGTCCTCTGTGTAAAGGACACAGTGCTTGGTGAAAAGAATAAAGAGAAGTTGAAGAATGTTTCTTCCAAATAACACATGTAAGCACATATGTTATCTCTTTGTTTTCCACTGTATATGATAAATATATAACAATAAATTAAAGGACTTTTATATTCATAACTAATATATCAATTATGCTTCCAAAACAACTTAAGGCAATTCATAATAAGATGCATACACTGCAAATGTTTTATGGTAAAAATTTGCATAAAACTCTTATGATAACATACAGAGAGAGAGAAAGACAGAGAAAGGCAGAAATCATTCAGTAAATTTGGCTAACATAAAACCTGTTATTGACAAGTAAGTTATCACTGAGTTTCTGGCAACAAAGGAAAAATAGAAAGGAGTTATATAATTTCATAAAGAAAATGTTTTTATCTTTTAATTAATTCTAACTGTAGTTTAAGAATCACTTGTAATAAATATATATAAAAACACTGCAGACTATTTCATCAACAAACCATATAAAGAAAATAATATATTCATAGAACTTTATGACTAAATTCTCAATAAAGCTTTAAGATAGAGAATTAATTAAAACTCAGGAGAGTAATTAAGAAGAAGGAAGAAAAGAATAAATTAATAAGGGCCAGCCAAGTATGTAACTTCCTACAGACCATCATATAAAAGAATTTAATTTAAAATATCTATAAAGTAAACAGATTGATTTTTAACTGCATTTTTAATGCCCATGTCTCTTTTTCAAATGGGCTTAAGGAAATAATTAGCAGCCTTTTCAGAGATAAAACTCTAGGGCAGGAAATTGGGAAGCCCATGACTGCATGTAATTAGTGAAAGACAGAATTCTACATGAGGCTATCACATGTGAATTTGAAAGCAGAAATGTCTAAAAAATAAGTTTTATATATGATTCAAGTAACAGTTTTATAGCAACCAAGGGTTCTAGTGTTCCTAGCATATATTATAAAAGATGGAAGATACAATGTTTTCAGCTTCAAAATTCAGAAAGAGAGATGGTCCACAGGAACCATATGGACTTGGTTTTACATCCATGAACACCTGGACTCAAGCAGTAAGTATTTTCTAATTGTTTTCCTTGATGAATTTCATGAGAAGTCTTGATTCATGCAAAATAGGAGTTTTAGCATACGAAGAAAAACTATGGCTGGACAGCTGTTTGCACATCTGGTGGCCACATCAGGTTTGTGTGTGTGTGTGTGTGTGTATGTGTGTTTAATAAGTTAAAGAAAAGAAGACATATTTAAGACAGATTTGTTTGTAATCACTGAGACTGAAATCCCCTAGAGTACATGATCCCATAGTCTCAAAGTAAGATTGCAGAATCTTACTTCTTGCAGAAACATCAATCTATTCTAAGTGTAAACAGCCTCACCTATAGGTTTCCGTGATGCTAAGGTTTGCTCGCAGATTGACCAGAAGCAAGCAAGGAAGCCCACTGATTAAAACTATGGAAATAAAATAATCTATTTTCTCATTAAGAAGACTGGATATCTTGACAGATCAGAAGGCTACATTGTTCCTGCCATGCACCTGCCTATCCTGGAAGTTGAGTTTATCATTGTAACTGACATAGGCGGGATTAGAGACTTTAGTCTTCAGCTCGATCATTATTTAGAGTATAATAGGCAACTTTTACTTACGAATTTCAGTAAGAACTGATAGGGTGGTGAGGGTGCCCTGTGTGATACACCACATGCAGGTCTCAGGAGGTTTAAACAGAAATGGTGGTGAATTGGGGGAAGGGAGGACTTTAGGTTAGGTAAAGGCTTGGTGACTCCAATTTTCTCACTCTCCCTGTGTTTTCCCAGGGAATAAAGGGGCTGTGATAAAAATCAAACAGGTATAACAAAGCAGCAAAAGCAATAATAATCATTTATGGCATGCTGGTAAACCGAGTCCCAGAGCATGGGGAAAACATTTGTAGTACTTGCCAGTGTCCATGGTGTGAACACTACCATCATTACAGATTTTGAGCTACCACGATGACATCACTAAATATATCATTTCTGGGACTCGATGGACATGGGTTTGAGCAAGCTCCAGGAGTTGGTGATGGACAGGGAAGCCTGGCATGCTGCAGTCCACGGGGTCGTAAAGAGTCGGACACAACTGAGCGACTGAACCGAACTGAACTGAAGCAAGGTATAAGGAAAGGTCAAAGAAAAACATGACTACCATGGTTTTATTTCTTTGTTATGTTTTAGGAGTCTTTTTTTTTTTTCTCTTAATTTTTCTCTCTCTCTTCCTTTTTCCTTTATTTCCTAAATTGCATGTAATGCTTATATAACATATATATAATACTATAATATTAGCATTTTTACTAGTAGGAGTTTCACAAGTTTTCTTTATTAGAAAAGCATTTTTGAAAATAGTTATAATAAAATAAATGTTGTTATATAACCAAAAACATAATCACAAAGGCAGTCTGAAGCTTAAACACCACACACAAGCTGTTGGAAGAAGCAGATGTCTAACAGATTCGTTGATTTACTTAATAAAAATAAATAACAAGCACCTACAGTACTGCAGCTATGCTTACAGTCAGTGAAGTTCCCTCTCTTCTCCAGAACAGTGTTTTACAAAGTGTGGTTCCTGGATCAATAACATCAAGATTACTGAACTGATAGAAAAGCAAATTCTAGGGCTCTGTTTTAGACCTTCTACACTGGAAATCGGTGTGAGTCCCAGAAATCTGTGTTTTTAACAAACCCTCCAGGTAATTCTGATGCATGCTCAAGTCTGAGAACCTCTACTCTGGGATACATATTCTAAGTTACCGGAACACAAGGAATTCTTCAGAGTGAAGAAATGTTTGGTGAAGTGTTCCCAAAATCACTGGAAGAGAATCAAGCAAGTTTACATCTTACTCCTTTCCTGTAAATATTTTAGATTTTAGGCTTTAACTACCTAAGCAATCAGTCCGCCAAAGACAAAAATATAATCAACATGGGGACTAGCATTCAGCCTTAGTTTGTTCCATTTAAAATGATAAGCAATTCATTAACAGAAGCCCCAATTAAATAGGGCTGGGAGACCAGAAGGGGATGCTCTTGTGTCCTGCAGGAGTCCAACAGGAAGAAGAAAGACTCCCTCTTCTTGCCTGGCAAGAACTCAGCCAATGAGAGATGGCTTACAACTCAGCCAATGAAACAGCTCTGACTCCTTGTTCACTGCAGGCCTCCCAACTTCCTTTTCTTTTCTATAAAAGTAATCTTCTTTCTCCGTCTTCAGGGACTTGCTTAGGGTTTGTCATGGCTATAGATCCTGAACTGCAGTTCTTTGCTTCCCCCAGATAAAGTCCTCTTTGCTGAAGACATAGCTGGCAGTCTATTTTAGGTTGACAAAATACTAATCACACTTTTCCCAAATGGGTTATGCTGAATTAAAGGTAAAGCTTCTGCCAAACATTTTAGTGCTTTTTTAGTTTGGTTGCTAGCACAGTATCACACAAATATTAAAGTAGATTCATTTTTGTAGTTGTTTAAAAATAAGATTCTTCAGAATCAAAGAATATTCCTTTTATATATATAAATATAGGACAGGCAAGTAGCAAACCTCATTCACAATACTCAGAGCTTCATGTTTCTCACTATAGGTAACAGAAACCTCAGTGACTGGCATAATATACATTATCTAAGTTTTAGGTCTCTTACATAAGTCTAACAGCATTTTAAATAAAATAAAAGGTAAATTCAATTCAAGTTATAATGAATTTTAATTAGCTATTAATATCAGTATAAAAACATTGGCAAAAGTTGTGTACTTATCTGTCTAAATTATTTTGGAAAGTAACTCGATATTAATTAGTAGGCCAATACAGGAAGCTATGACAAATTTCTTGTGCATAATTGCAAAACCGGCACATTCTCGGTTTATATGCTTGTCAGTGAAAGTTCAGAAGAAAATGTAATTTTTTTTTAACTTTTAAATCACATTTTCAGATTAAAAAAAATAAAAATAAAACTGTAAAAAGGCTAGCCCACGACTGGAGGGTAATGAGTCAGATTGATTGACCGCAGCCTTCTGGCACATTGTGTCTGCACCAATCAAATGAGAGGGCACAGGCACCATTCATAGCAGGGATGAGCTTAGCTCTAACCATTATGGACATTTAAATTATAGAAAAATCTATGGACATTTAAATTCCTGACTGTCAAATGAAAGAAACTTACAAACAAAGCAAACTGGCAAAACACCATAAACCTGTCTGTAAAGTGGCAGATAGCAAAGTTTTTGATTTAGTCATTAAATTAGAATAATATAGTATTGGCTCACATGGCTTTTTTTTTTTTTTTTCACCACTGAAAATAACTAAAATGAGCAGAAATAAGAGTGCTGTTAACAAGAATTTTTGCAAAATATTTCAAGCAAGTAGCTACTGCCTCAGTGAAAGAACTGAACAATTCATTTGGGATAATGTAATCATGCTAATATAGTTATAATAAGAAAATAAAATTTGAGCATTAAGAAAACAAACCTCATTTCATATTTCCCTCTTAAGTCTTTATAAGGTGATAGCTATTTTAATTCAAACCTATAAATTCAAAATGCCTTACACAGAAATAAATGGATTTGTTGTAAGTTATCAACCTATCTTGATCTCATTTGTAACAACTGCATACTAGATTTTATAATATTATTAAGATATTTTAAAAATAAATTCCTCAGACTTCTCTGGTGGCTCAGTGGTCAAGAATCTGCCTGCCAATGCAAGAGATACTGGTTCGATCCCTGGTTTGGGAAGATCCGAGACGCTGCAGAGCAACGAAGCCCGTGTGCTACAACTGAGCCTACCTTCTAGAGCCTGGGACCTGCAAATACTGAGCCCATGTGACACAAGCTACTGAAACCAGCGTGCCCTGGAGTCCACGCTGCCCCAGAGAGGCCACTGAAATGAGAAGCCTGTGCACTGCAACGAGAGAGTAGCCCCTGCTCTCTGCAACTAGAGAAAAGCCCACACAGCAGTGAAGACCAGCACAGTCAAAAATAAAATAAATAAATAAATAAATAAATTTCTTACTAAAACATGTGAAAGAATTATAGTAAGCCACTTTAAGAAGACTTTTAACCATCTAAGTTGTGCAATAATAATCATCATAATATTTTAGGTATTCACATTCCAAGGGAGAAAAATAATGTGTGTAAACAAAAGCTTCTTAAATCATTCCCTTTCATAAGTTTTTGAAACTCTGTAGTCTTTATACTATATTTTAAAAATTAACAGTTGATCTAGTTAGCAGTCTTTGAAGTTTTATATAGCTAACTCTTGAAAAGGCTTGGGTTATTTATTAGATATTCTTCTCAGGAATTTAAGTACTAGGACCACAAGTTACATGATGTATATGACTCTCTTTTTATAAATGTCTCCTAATTTCTCTGGAAAACTCAGAAAAAAAAATTATTCAGTACAGAGAAGAAACAGTTTAAATGCTAAATATATTATTGAGGCATGTAATGGTTTAAAACATCTCTGAAAAAAAATTAATATATATATATATATATACTCCTTAAAAGAATGATTAAAAATTTAGGAAATACTGAGACCATAATCTATGCTCCACACCATCATTTCTTATGTATCAACTGGGTAAAGGTTTATAAAATCATGCTCAGAGAAGGACATATGAATCACTGAATTCATCCTCCAGCTCAGGATTACTCAAAACTGTTCTAGACACCTGAGAAAATATGTCCCTTTTAAATAATTCTGTAGGAGTCTTCACGAAGCCTAGAAAAATCCTCTTCTTCTATCTGTTCTTTACTGTTAAGAAATAGCCTGTTTTCTTTCATGCTCAAACCAGTACTCGGTTTTGGTCACATATGCTGCTCAGGGCTCATCCAGCCTGCTCTGTGATTTTCAACACACTTTTATAAGCCCTAAACCAAGAGTAGTTAGAGGATGAAGAGCTATGTGGGCCCAATACATCGCTTGCTTGTGACAGGTGGCCAGAAACACACGAAGAAAAGGGGAAAAATGGTGGCTGTTGATCAAGGTAATTAAGTTTATACATTCTGGTGATATCAGAAATTATTAACACTTATTATAGAAGGAAGAGGGAAACAGGTGGGAAAACAGACTTCTCACGCAAATGAAACAGCATGAATGCGCTGAAGTTAACATAATAATAATAAATTTGAAAAGCCTCTAAGTTACTGCTTTTCCTTAATATTTTGGAAGGACACATTGAATTTTAAACTAACCGTACCATCTCCAGATTTCTTTATTACTGTCTCCAATGACTTTCTATATTGTTAAAAATCTTTTAAAAGCAAAAAAAAAAAAAGAGAGAGAGAGAAAGAGAGATGAAGTACTGTTACAATCTATCATTTGAAAGTTCTCTTGAGTTAAACCATATTAGAAGGCTACACATAAATAATTGTAGATAAAATTATTAAACTGTAACATACTACTTAAAATATTTGGAAGCTATATTTTCCCCAGCTTTATTGAGATATGACTGACAAATAAAACTGGATATATTGAGATTGTAACACATGAAGTTTTTCAAGGTGTATAGCATGATTTAATGTATATATTCTTTGTGAAATGATTACCTTGATCATATTAATCACCTCACACAGGTACCATGGTAGGGGAGAGGTGAGAATACTTAAGATTTACTCTCAGCAAATTTTCAGTGTACTATACAGAATTATTAGTTATAATCACTATGCTGTACATAATCCCCAGAAGTTATTCATAGGGCTTCCCTGGTGGCTCAGAGGGTAAAGCGTCTGCCTGCAATGCGGGACACCTGGGTTTGATCCCCGGGTCAGGAAGACCCGCTGGGGGAGGGCATGGCAACCCACTCCAGTACTCTTGCCTGGAAAAATCCAAGGACAGAGGAGCCTGGTAGGCTACAGTCCATGGGACCGCAAAGAGTTGGATACAACTGAACAACTTCACTTCACCTTCTAACTGGTAGCTGGAAATGATTATCAAGTAGAAAAAATATTATTAGTAGAAACAAAGAGAAGATGGTATATGTGAGAAGATTTTTAATTCAGTGCATTGGTGTCTAAAAAATATTTGACATTTATGGTGGCTCTCAGTCAGCAATGTAAAGAAATATGACATAAAGATACATTCTATATCCCCTCATTGCAATGGACTCTAAGCTATGATGCGTGCACGCTAAGATGCTTCAGTTGTGTCTGACGCTATGTGACCCCACGGACTGCAGCCTGCCAGGCTCCTCTGTCCATGGGATTCTCCAGGCAAGACTACTGGAGTGGGTTGCCATTTCCTTCTCCAGGGGATCTTCCCTGACCCAGGGATCAAACCCACATCTCCTGTGGCTCCTGCATTGCAGGCGGATTCTTTACTGCTGAGCCACCAGTGAAGCCCCCAAGTTATCATGAGCTGACACAATTAGAGAAACTGGACTCCCGAGGGATTCTGACAGGTGTCTGCATTCTGTAAACTCTCATTCACCTTTGTGGCTTCACCAGAAATACACTGTCAGAGAGATGAGAGGAGAGGTGGCTCAGCAGTCAGAAGAGGTGAGCCAATGGCCGGGAATCCAACGGCATCTTGGGGAAGCTGGAGCAGCTGAACGGCCTCAGGGTGACTGTTTGCTGTGCAGGGTTCACTTCTAAGTTCCCATTGCTTCAAGGGTTGAGACTTTTTTCTCTAATGAGATTCACAGACTCAAGTTGAGAAAAAGTCAAAAGTTCAACACTAAATAACCTCAAGAACAGAGTATTTTGTATTCATTTCTTTCCTGTTCAATGTGAGAAAAAATATCGGATACATGGCAAAATGGGATGGGACTGAATAAGGGTTCTACTTTGTAAACTGTATTAAAAAGTAAGAAGAAAAAATAAGTAATGGCTCCAGACACAAAAAACCTCACCGAAATGCTACCATAATTACTCCTTTGACCTTCAAATTAGTGATCACAAGTCCAACACTCTTCTAAATATTTTGAACAAAGATATATATATATATCTTTGTATCTATATATACAAAGATATATATAAGTATCTATATATATAAATCTATCTATATAGATCTTTGTATCTGTATATAAGTATCATATACTTATATATCACAAGTATATGATATATATATTTATCATATATATATGATAAGTCACCTCAATCGTGTCCAACTCTTTGCAACTTTATGGACAGATTCTTGCCTAGAGAATCCCATGGACCCACTCAGCTTCTCAGTCCATGGGACTCTCTAGGCAAGAATACTGGAGTTGGATGCTTGCTCCATATATGTATGTATATATAAACACACATAAATACTTCTGCCCCAAAGAACTGCATTCCGAAAGCTGATCACTGAGTGTCTTTAGTTAAGCAGTTTTACATTCTGCTTGAACAAAGGGAAAACTGCATGAACCAGTTTTACACATCTGGGGAGGGAAAGGAACAAGCCCTCCTGGCAGAAGGATGGTGAGAGCAGCCTCATGGTCAGCAGCATATGAAGCAAAGGACAGACACTTGTTTTGATTTATTTTTTTAAAGTACTGGTGAAGAATTCTGGATAAGCAAATTGATTATTTCTCCTTTTTTTCCTGTTAAATCACCCTGAAGTAGAACTAAAATAGAGATGCACAAATTCTTAACTACAGCTAAAATTGAAGAAGTGGATATTAGAAATCTAGAATCCAAAATAGGAGACATCTGAACAATGGGGCTTCTCCTAGTGGCTCAGTGGTAAAGAATCCACCTGCTGATGCAGGAGATGTGGGTTTGATCCCAGGGTGGTGAAGATCCCCTGGAGAAGGAAATGGTAACCCACTCCAGTATTCTTGACTGGGAAATCCCATGGACAGAGAAGCCTGCTGCTGCTGCTGCTGCTAAGGCACTTCAGTCGTGTCCAATTCTGTGTGACCCCATAGACGGCAGCCTACCAGAAGCCTAGCAGGCTACAATCCATGGAGTCACAAAGGGTTGGGCACGACTTAGCAACGAAAGGACAACAACAATAAACAATGATTAAGATAAAACAAAGATAAGGGAGGATGTTGGGGTAACATCCATGACTGGAGATCTCAGACAATGCCCAAATTCATTCTCTAATTTTTAAGGTGAAAAAATGTCAGTTATTTGTTTCCCACAAAAGAAACTCAGAGCTGAGACATGTAGTTGGAGCTAACCTGGGCTGCTGGTTGGTTTCAAGGAGAAATCAAAGAATTTGAGTTGAATGAGGAATCAGTCATCCACTCAGACCTGAAAGACAAGTCTTGACATCCACTCCCGCCAGGCAGGTCTGGGTTGAAATGTCTTCAGAGTCTGATGCTGAAGAAACTTAACTTTGTATTACAAGAAGGAACACAAGGAACAATAAAGACTATGTACAGAATTCATTAAAAAGAAGAAGAAAGAAAGAAAAATTGTAGGAAAAATAAATGATTTTAGTAAAACCAAAAGATTTCAGTAAATTCTTTGGACTAAATTAACATATCACTATGGACTGTGAAGAAAGCTGAGCGACAAAGAATTGATGCTTTTGAACTGTGGTGTTGGAGAAGACTCCTAAGAGTCCCTTGGACTGCAAGGAGATTCAACCAGTCCATACTAAAGGAGATCAGCCCTTGGTGTTCTTTGGAAGGAATGATGCTAAAGCTGAAACTCCAGTACTTTGGGCACCTCATGCGAAGAGTTAAGTCATTGGAAAAGACTCTGATGCTGGGAGGGATTGGGGGCAGAAGGAAAAGGGGACGACAGAGGATGAGATGGCTGGATGGCATCATCGACTCAATGGACGTGAGTTTGAGTGAACTCCGGGAGTTGGTGATGGACAGGGAGGCCTGGCATGCTGCGATTCATGGGGTCGCAAAGAGTTGGACATGACTGAGCAACTGAACTGAACTGAACTGAACTGAAGTTAAAGTGAAGTGTAAGCTATGAGGCTGAACTTTGACTTATGGGAGATCTTTTTGCTGACTGTGTCAAGCATTCATCTCAATTCATGAACCTGTGCTGTGACCTAAGAAATGTGTAAATTTTGGAACTGTAATGCTTGTTTATGAAGAACATTTGTATTCCCATTCTGTTTGGCACTCAGCTAGATACAATTTTGAGTTTCCAAATAATGGTTGAGAAGACCTCCTGGAGAAGGACATGGCATCCCACTCCAGTATTCTCGCCTGGAGAACCCCATGGATGGAGGAGCTTGGTAAGCTACAGTTCACAGGGTTACACAGAGTCAGGCATGACTGAAGAGCCTTAGCACGGCGTGGCAAAGTAATTCCAGCATCTGACTTTTACAGGTTGTTTTACACCTCCCAGCCCAGCTCCACCCTGACGTTAGACCCCAGTTGAAAGAAGAGAATTCTTCAGAATTCTAGAGAATCCCCTTCAATGAATAGCAGTCAATTTAACTAATTTACAAGTGTTTGAACATTTGGTAGCCACCTTGCAATCTTCCAGTTCCCTATTATGAAACTGATTTTCATTAACTTTACATAAAAAATGATTAATTTGCCCTTGACGACAATGATGACAGGGAGCATGCTCAGTCGTGTCTGACTCTTCGTGACCCATGGACTATATATAGCCTGCCAGGCTCCTCCATCCATGGAATTTTTGAGGCAAGAATATTGAAATGGGTTGCCATTTCCTTCTCCAGGGATCCTCTTGACCCAGGGGTTGAAGCCTTGTCTCTTGTGTCTCCTGCATTGGTAATCAGATCCTTTACCATGGCTTCCCAGTTCCTCCATGCCCCACCTGGGAAGCTCAAACCCAAAAAAGACCTAAAGCTGTTCTGTGGTTAACTCAGCCCCTGGGGATCCCATCTTTCAGAGAGCTGAACTCAGTAAACTTATTCAAAAATCTAGGTACAAAATGCAAATTAACTGTATTTTTACACTGCTCCTAAAATTCAATTGAATCTTAATACACATCTCATGTAGCATACCCTTTCTACTGATGGGGTTCAGGCAGGCTGCCTCAAGATACGCCATTTGGGCATGCAGATTATTTTGAGTTGAAAGCAATTCAGTCCAAAAGACTCAGGAAGAAAGTCTGCTCTTCCTCTCAACTGCCTAAAAGAATTTAGATAGAGGACTTGCTCCAGGAAGGGAGCCATCACCGTAGATAACTATGGTATAATATGAACTACATATGGGTAGACAGGGAGGAACATAGTAAAGTCTATTTGTTAAAATTCCTTTCCGTGTCTCATTGTTTCCATATGTTCAGCAAAAATTTATTTATTTAAACATTTGTTTTTATCTGACTGATGTGAATTATCTTCCTCCCTTTTCATATCCTAGACCCCTATCTGCTTGTCTTCAGCTCAGAAGAGCATATAAACCTCAATTGCCTGACTGTCCTTTGCTCTTCTGGAGTTCTAATACATACATAATTAA
Organism: Bos mutus; assembly: GCF_027580195.1. Classification (NCBI taxonomy): domain Eukaryota; kingdom Metazoa; phylum Chordata; class Mammalia; order Artiodactyla; family Bovidae; genus Bos; species Bos mutus. Next base: position 9,168,644 of record NC_091640.1, on the reverse strand, counting down.
ATTTACTTTTCTCCTATTACTGTCTCATGCCAATCTAATTATTAAGCAGTTAGAAAAACTGAGAAAGGCAGAGGAAAATGATTCCTCCCCAACAATACAAACATTCATCATTAGAATTTTCCATGATTCCTTCCCACCCCACCCCCTCCCCCCGGGCCATGTGGCATGTGGGATCTTAGTTCCCTGACCAGGGATTGAACCTGTGTCCTATGCAGTGGAAGTACAGAGTTCTAACCACTGAACTGCTGGGGAAACCTCTCCATAATTTGTTTGTTTGTTTCTTTTGGTTCCTCTGAACAGATGTCTTTATATTAATATCTTGTTCAGAGAGTGCCCCGATCATGTGACACATTGCATTCTCAGAAAGGTGACCTTTTTTTACACCATTACTGCCCACACTATATTTAGTTCCCAATTCATGTACATGCAATAAAATCATGACATTTCCACAAATATGTATATAGCAGTCTGTATGAGAATATCAGAGTCCTCTTGTAATAATCTTGTCATTTTAAATTAAAAAAGTGAAGTGACTCAGCTTCTGAGTTATTTAATACATCAGATATCTTGCTTGCTTAATAGGAACAGATAGTCATTAAATTGTTTACACAAGCAGAATAAAATCAGTCATATTCATAACTCTGGCAAATAACTAATGAAATATTAGCCATATTCAGGAGAAGAGCACATACACATATACATTTATGTTTATATTAAATATACTTGAAGACTTTTCAATGAAAAGTATTTCTAGAGCTGTCACTATTACTCTCATAAACTTTTATCTGTGTATTTGAGTAACTAAAGCAACATGAACCAAAATTTATTGGATCCTTCTCAAATATTGAAATGGTTTTCCTTTAAGAGCATAATGTTATAAATTTTTTTAAATGCTTGAAATTATTTATAACTAATATTATTAAGGCTAATGAGGGGAAACTATTTTGAAAGGCTAATAGGCTACATAAAATTATATGTACTATACAAGAGTGATGTTTAAAATACCCAGCTGTGATCATTTTGTCAATATATAAAGTAATTAAGTACAACTGTAAATTGAAGCATCTAATTTAACAGTCCTAATGATATTTACAATTCTCCTCCAAAGCGTCATGCAAGGATTGCCAAGTGCTTCATAAAATTAATACTCTACTTCTCATTCCTCTTGATGGCCAAGAATACACCAGTTCCCTAAGAGACAGTTGAAATGGTCGTGATTGAATTTTCACGCTAACAAGTGGAAAACAAGAAACAGACATTTCCATGTAAAAGGTCAGAAACGCACCTGAGATCAAAGGTTTTCCAAGTTCTAATACTGAGCTTTACATAATTACATTGAATCTTTATGAATTCCGTAAATGTGGCAAGTCAAAGTTTTGAAGTTGGACTTAATTCTCCAAATGTTACAGTCAGGACAGATTCAACCCAGGCCAGGCGACAGATCTGACTGCAGTTTCAGACTAGGTCGATGAAGGACAGCTGGACCTTGAACCAAACCCTCCCCGGATAGAGAGAAACTTAGGAGACTCTCAACTGATATCTACCCAATGCAGGAAATTCATTGTGTTCCCAGGTAAATGCTGTTCAAAGTAGGCTATGAACTAAATAAGAACTTTTCAAAAATTCTTGGAGTTGCCTGTACTAGGATAAATCTTAGATTAGACATTGTTTTTTCTGTAATTTTATAATCACTTTGCTCATCAGAGTTCCAGGCACCCATACCTTTTCACAAAGTCCTATATCTGTAAGATAATCTCTAACAATTGTTGCTACACTGTGGGATGGTTTACCATATGCCACTATACCAATACTACTACTTATTAATACCAGGTATTGAATACTACCACTATGTTGATATCATATTATCATCTACTGGGATCTTTCCTTGCACAGAAACTCTGGCTCCTCTTTGATGCCCCTGTAAATGCATCTGACTTCTCAAATATGAAAATTTTTCATCTAATCTGCCTTCATTAAAATTTTACTAGTTGCTTTATTTTTAATATTTAAAATAAATAAATTGTACCTATAATTTAAAAATGTTATTAAATTTAATAATTAAACTATCTTTATTATTTATTTATTATTAATGCCATTTTTTCCCTTGTAAATATTATTTAAGAGGCAGTGATCAAGACTATCCCCAAGAAAAATAAATGCAAAAAGGCAAAATGGTTGTCTGAGGAGGCCTTACAAACAGCAATGAAAAGAAGAGAAGCTAAAGGCAAAGGAGAAAAGGAGAGATATACCCATTTGAATGCAGAATTCCAAAGAATAGCAAGGAGAGATAAGAAAGCCTGTCTATATGAACAATGCAAAGAAATAGAGGAAAACAATACAATGGGAAAGACTAGAGAGCTCTTCAAGTAAATTAGAGATATCAAGGGAAATTTTCATGCAAAATGGGCACAATAAAAGACAGAAATGATATGGACCTAACAGAAGCAGAAGATATGAAGAAGAGGTGGCAAGAATACACAAAAGAACCACACAAATAATCACAATGGTGTGATCACTCATCTAGAGGTAGACATCCTAGAATGCGAAGTCAAGTGTGCCTTAGGAAGTATCACTATAAACAAAGCTAGTGGAGGTGATGGAATTCCAGTTGAGCTATTCCAAATCCTGAAAGATGATGCCGTGAAAGTACTGCACTCAATATGCCAGCAAATTTGGAAAACTCAGCAGGGGCCACAGGACTGGAAAAGGTCAGTTTTCATTTCAATCCCAAAGAAAGGCAATGCCAAAGAATGCTCAAACTACCGCACAATTGCACTCATCTCACACGCTAGTAAAGTAATTCTCAAAATTGTCCAAGCCACGCTTCAGCAATATGTGAACTGTGAAATTCTAGATGTTCAAGCTGGATTTAGAAAAGGCAGAGGTACTAGAGATCAAATTGCCAACATCTGTCGGATCATGGAAAAAGCAAGAGAGTTCCAGAAAAACATCTCCTTCTGCTTTATTGACTTTGCTAAAACCTTTGACTGTGTGGATTACAACAAGCTGTGGAAAATTCTGAAAGAGATGGAAATACCAGACCATCTGACCTGCCTCTTGAGAAATCTGTATGCAGGTCAAGAAGCAACAGTTAGAACTGGACATGGAACAATAGACTGGTTCCAATTAGGGAAAAGAGTAGGTCAAGGCTATATATTGTCATCCTGTTTATTTAACTTATATGCAGAGTACATCATGAGAAATGCTGGACTGGATGAAGCACAAGCTGGAATCAAGATCACCAGGAGAAATATTAATAACCTCAGATATGCAGACGATACCACCCTTATGGCAGAAAGCAAAGAACTCAAGAGCTTCTTGATGAAAGTGAAAGATCAGAGTGAAAAAGTTGGCTTAAAGCTCAACATTCAGAAAACTAAGATCATGGCATCTGGTCCCATCACTTCACGGGAAATAGATGGGGAAACAGTGGAAACAATGAAAGACTTTATTTTGGGGGGCTCCAAAATCACTGCAGGTGGTGACTGTAGTCATGAAATTAAGAGACACTTGCTCCTTGGAAGAAAAGTTATGACCAAAAAGACAGCATATTAAAAAGCAGAGACATTACTTTGCCAACAGAGGCCCATCTAGTAAAGGCTATGGTTTTTCCAGTGGTCATGTATGGATGTTAGAACTGGACTATAAAGAAAGCTGAGCACCGATGAACTGATACTTTTGAGCTGTTGTGTTGGAGAACACTCTTGAGAGTCTCTTGGACTGCAAGGAGATCCAACTAGCCAATCGTAAAGGAAATCAGTCCTGAATATTCATTGGAAGAACTGATGCTAAATCTGAAACTCCAATACTTTGGCCACCTGATGAGAAGAACTGACTCATTTGAAAAGACCCTGATGCTGGGAAAGATTGAGGGCAGGAGGAAAAGGGGATGAGAGAAGATGAGATGGTTGGATGGCATCATTGAATCAATGGACATGAGTTTGAGTAATCTCCAGGAGTTGGTGATGGATAGGGAGGCCTGGCGTGCTGCAGTCAACGGGGTTGCAAAGAGTCAGACACGACTGAGCGACTGAACTGAACTAAATACTATATATAATGTCACTATACAATGTCTTTATTCTCATTCTGAAGGAAGTTTTGTAAAATACTGTAAAACATTCCTTACTCACAACAAGAGAAAGCTGGTTCTTATATGAAAGAGAAGTAAACAGTTTCTGCTGTTGGTTGCAAAAGGATTATACAAATTATCATTCAAAATTTTAATGAATCATGAGACAAAACAGAGACTATGATATTTTCAGAAATAAAGAATACTGCTTACTGCCCTGTGAGGGGAAAAATATATCCTGCCAGAATATAAATGTGAAAATTATTATTGTAAGTGGATTGGGGATGTGTCATTTTAAATAGTGAAGTATTGCTTAATTCATTTTCAATGTCATTAGTTCTGTGCATTTTATGTTAAAAGAATGTCAGTTTTCTTATAATTTTTTTTCTTGTTCACTTCAGTTCAGTCACTCAGTCGTGTCAGACTCTTTGAGACCCCATGAACCGCAGCACGCCAGGCCTCCTGTCCATCAGCAATTCCCAGAGTCCACCCAAACCCATGTCCATTGAGTCGGTGATGCCATTCAACCATCTCTTCCTCTGTCGTCCCCTTCTCCACCTACCCTCAATCTTTCCCAGCATGAGGGTCTTTTCAAATGAGTCAGCTCTTCACATCAGGTGGCCAAAATATTGGAGTTTCAGCTTCAACATCAGTCCTTCCAATGAACCCCCAGGACTGATCTCCTTTAGGATGGACTGGTTGGATCTCCTTGTGGTCCAAGGGACTCTCAAGAGTTTTCTTGTTAGGAATGTTTTACAAAGATTCCCTCTCCTTTTAACAATAAAGGAAATTTCTCTCCATTTCACAACATCATATGCAAAATATAAGATGTCCTCAGAGTTAGGGACCAGCAGGAGCCTGGGGTTCAAGCTCCTCTCTGTGCAGTGAGGGTAGGTGTGATGCTCGACAGTGCCCCCAGAAGTGCCTAGAATCTGGGCCACAGAGTGGGGCATTGTGCAAAGGAAGAGGAAAACATGGTCAAAATGGATTAAAGATCTAAACATAAGACCAGAAACTATAAAACTGCTAGAGGAGAACATAGGCAAAACACTCTCCAACATACATCACAGCAGGATCCTCTATGACCCACCTCCCAGAATATTGGAAATAAAAGCAAAAATAAACAAATGGGACCTAATTAAACTTAAAAGCTTCTGTACAACAAAGGAAACTATAAGCAAGGTGAAAAAACAGCCTTAAGAATGGGAAAGTATAATAGCAAATGAAGCAACTGACAAACAACTAACCTCAAAAATATACAAGCAACTCCTGTAGCTCAATTCCAGAAAAATAAATGACCCAATCAAAAAATGGGCCAAAGACCTAAATAGACACTTCTCCAAAGAAGAAATACAGATGGCTAACAAACACATGAAAAGATGCTCAACATCACTCATTATCAGAGAAATGCAAATCAAAACCACTATGAGGTACCATTTCACACCAGTCAGAATGGCTGCGATACAAAAGTCTATAAGTAATAAATCCTGGAGAGGGTGTGGAGAAAAGGGAACCCTCTTACACTGTTGGTGGGAATGCAAACTAGTACAGCCACTATGGAGAACAGTGTGAGATTCCTTAAAAACCTGGAAATAGAACTGCCTTATGATCCAGCAATCCCACTGCTGGGCATACACACTGAGGAAACCAGAAGGGAAAGAGACACGTGTACCCCAGTGTTCATCACAGCACTGTTTATAATAGCCAGGACGTGGAAGCAACCTAGATGTCCATCAGCAGATGAATGGATAAGAAAGCAGTGGTACATATACACAATGGAGTATTACTCAGCCATTAAAAAGAATACATTTGAATCAGTTCTAATGAGGTGGATGAAACTGGAGCCTATTATACAGAGTGAAGTAAGCCAGAAAGAAAAACACCAATATATTATGCTGCTTCTGCTGCTGCTAAGTCGCTTCAGTCGTGTCTGACTCTGTGGGACCCCATGGACGGCAGCCCACCAGGCTCCCCCGTCCCTGGGATTCTCCAGGCAAGAACACTGGAGTGGGTTGCCATTTCCTTCTCCAATGCATGAAAGTGAAAAGTGAAAGTGAAGTCGCTCAGTCGTGTCTGACTCCTAGAGACCCCATGGACTGCAGCCCACCAGGCCCCTCTATCCATGGGATTTTCCAGGCAAGAGTGCTGGAGTGGGGTGCCATTGCCTTCTCCGCCAATACAGTATACTAACGCATATATATGGATACTAACACATATATATGGAATTTAGAAAGATGGTAATGATAACTCTGTATGTGAGACAGCAAAAGAGACACAGATATATAGAACAGTCTTATGGACTCTGTGGGAGAGGGAGAGGGTGGGATGATTTGGGAGAATGGCATTGAAACATGTATAATATCATGTAAGAAATGAATCACCAGTCCACGTTCGATGAAGGATACAGGATGCTTGGAGCTGGTGCATTAGGATGATCCAGGGGGATGGTACGTGAAGGAAGGTGGGAGGGGGGTTCAGGATGGGGAGCACGTGTACACCCGTGGCAGATTCATGTTGATGTATGGCAAAACCAATACAATATTGTAAAGTAATTAGCTTCCAATTAAAATAAATAAATTTAAATTAAAAAAATGGACAACAATAAACCTTTTAAAAAGAATGGGAAAATATTAGCCATCTGCAAAGATTTAAAGAGGTAGTCTTCCCAGACTCTAAACTATTGCAGACCACTACAGAAATCACATCTGTGTGTGCTTTTCCATTATCAAAAACTATTCTCTGGTATGAGCAAACCCATTTTCATTTTCTGATGGTGCTTGAAACTCTCCTTCTCTTATATTACTCTGCAGTATTTCATAGTCCACATTTTGGATGAGCACAAGCATTTCTCTGTTAAAAGCAACTCCTCAGAATGGTGGTGGTATACAGAAAAAGCACAATTAAGAAATCAGGGCAGGGAATGGTGTAGGTCAGACTTTCCATACTCAACTGTGTTCTAGTTCTGGATGTTGGGAGGTTGATGGTCGACAAGGGGGCTATTAACTTTGAAAACAGAAGGTAATTAATGTAGACCTTGGGGGGAAATGTAAATGACCCTTGGTACAATGGAGCTTAGTGGAATGTTGTTGGGACAAATAAAACTGATGTGTTAAGTCTCTCCTCTCAAATAGTTGTATGGCTTTGGAGGCTGTTATTCGACTTAACTGAGCCTCCCTTTTTCTTCTTTGTATTATGTGGTGTCAGACATACAGTGTTCAGAGTGGCTGGGTAGATTCAGTGAAATGTACAGTGGGGATAAGCAACTTGCAAAGTTTAAAGTTATTCAGTAAACACCACTTATTTCTACAAATTATTTTCTTTCTCTCCTTACCACAATCCTCCTGATGCTCTTTTGTTTTTCCTCCCCCAACCACCTACCTTCAGCTCCAAATAAAGCATCAGAATAAAGTTCCTAAGAATGTGTTGCTTCGACATGGCACAGCTGCCTTTTAAGAGGTCCAAATGGAGATTTTTGAGGTTTCATAAAACACAGCTGATGTTCCAAGAGCAAAGAACCAGCAACACTCTGGAAGGAAGAGCTCAGGAGGAAAAAAAACCCAGCAAACATTTGTTCTAAGTGTACCGTATATCAGATGTCTAAGTGATTTAGGAAGAAGAGAATGGTGTTTAAGCTGTGAGGAATGAGGGTCCCTGACACCACGCATGGACAGTCAGGAGGCAGATCGAGATAGATGACTCATGATCCATGACCACAAGGCTCTCAAGGTCTTCAAGGTCATACATCTGTAAGAGTCCTTAACCGGTGGTGGACGGATCTGTTATTTCAGCTTCCATTCAGAGCTCCACTCAGCCAGATGACTTTCATTAAAGGAAAGCAAATGCATTGCAGAGTTTTGTTGCTTGTAATGTCTACTAACAGTGGAAATTCAGTTTCAAAAAACTGATTTTTGATAGAGAAATATTTTTTTTCTTCTCAGTGAACAGTATATATATATACTTCCCAGATGGCACTAGTAAAGAACCTGGCTACCAATGCAGGAGACTTAAGAGATGCGAGTTTGATCCCTGGGTTGGGAAGATCCCCTGGAAGAGGGCGTGACAACCCACTCCAGAATTCTTGCCTGGAGAATCCCATGGACAGAGGAGCCTGGAAGGCTACAGTCCATAGGGTTGCACAGAGTCAGACACAACTGAAGCAACTTAGCACTCATGCATACACATATATATCATGCCCATCCCTGCATGAAATGTTCTCTTGATATCTTTAATTTTCTTGAAGAGATCTCTTGCTTCTGTCTCTAGTGAGGTAGGACCAAAAAACAGACCTTATCAGAAAGAATAATCCTCTAGGAGAAAGCATTAGCATCAGAAGGACACACAGCCCCACATAATGGTGCAGCCTTAGAAAGAAAAGAATTGTCCCACATGTTTTTGACAAAACTTCTGTTATATAAATTCTTCCTAAACTGTCCTTTACTAGAGCAGCAGTATTTTTGTTAGGCCAGATTTAACAGAATACTCTTCAAGCCCACTCAGAGTGACTCTGTACCTTGAGAGATGGAAGATAATTGCAAAATGAAGAGTATGAAGCAACCAATGGTATTCATTGCTCTCATTTTTTTTTAGTGTATCTGAAATAGGGGGAAACAAATAGTATTGCATTCTGCCTATTATACAGAGTGAAGTAAGCCAGAAGGAAAAACACCAATACAGTATACTAACACATATATATGGAATTTAGAAAGATGGTAACAATAACCCTGTGTACGAGACAGCAAAAGAGACACTGATGTATAGAACAGTCTTATGGACTCTATGGGAGAGGGAGAGGGTGGGAAGATTTGGGAGAATGGCATTGAAACATGTAAAATATCATGTATGAAATGAGATGCCAGTCCAGGTTTGATGCACGATACTGGATGCTTGGGGCTGGTGCACTGGGACGACCCAGAGGGATGGTATGGGGAGGGAGGAGGGAGGAGGGTTCAGGATGGGGAACACATGTATACCTGTGGCGGATTCATTTTGATATTTGGCAAAACTAATACAATTATGTAAAGTTTCAAAATAAAATAAAATTAAAAAAAAAAAAAAATAGTATTGCATTCTGTCTTAAAAAAAAATGAGGCAAGCAAAATCCAATAGTTGCCTAACCAAGACAATTTTCAGATTTTAAAGAAAGCTGAAATGGCACATGAAACCCTCCTGAGTTCTCTGGCAGTGAATCCCACGGAATAATAAGAGAATATGGAATCAAGCAAACTATCATTGAGAGCAGACCTGTTCATGTCTAACAGGGCCAAAATTGGATGAAGCATAGAGAAGGAAATTACGGTAATTTATCCCACAAACATCCAAATCAATAGGGAAAAATTGAAAAATGTAAAGGAAGAATGAACAGGAAGTTGCATGATGCAGAGGTTAAAGAGCTCGTGTGTGTGTTTGTGTGTCTGTGGCTGTGTGTGTGCTCAGTTGTTCAGTCATGTCCGACTCTATGTGACCCCATGGACTGTAGCCCACCAGGCTCCTCTGTCCATGGGACTTCCAAAGCAAGAATACTGGCGTGGGTTGCCATTTCCTTCTCCATGAGATTTTCCCAACCCAGTGACCAAACCCACGTTACTTGCCTCTCCTATATTGGTAGCCTGATTCTTTACCACTAGTGCCACCTGGGAAACTCAAAGAGCTCATATTACTGATTTTTTCCCAATGATATGTATTGAGATAAGTGTATGTAACAAAGCGGACGGCTGTTCATCTGTTTCTTCTCATATTCTTTGGCATGTTTGTCCAAGAGGAAACAGGAGAGCTCTATTGTGTGTAATCATGAGTCGTCCTCTTAACCACCCCAAGGACTGAGCAACTCCAACAAATTGCTGCTTAAATTGTTCTCTCTTCTCCTTATTTTTGCAGGAGAATTATGGATTTTCCAGGAGGGGAGATACAGAATCAGAAGAGAACATCAAGAAAGGTATCACTCATAACAGGATAACCTTCTCTCCATTGGGGCATAACAATCACCTAAGCTAATGTACAAGTTAGAGGTAAAGTCCTTCCTCCTTTAAAAAGAAAAAAGTATCATCTGAGTGGGATGTTGCAAATGTACGTCACAGAGGCAACTGGAAAATACAAAGAAAGGCTAGTTAATCAACTGTCAGATTACTCTGTGACACATGTTACCATTTTTTGAAACCTGATTGACATGTAATAAAGTACATTTACTAAACATGTATATTCTTATAAAATTTACATATGTTTACATCTGAAAAACCGTCACCCTGCTCAAGATAGCAAAATTAATCAGTGCCAAAAGTTTCCTGGTGTTACTACATATTCCTCCTCAATACCCATAATTCAACCACAAGAAACCACCAATTCAGTCTTTAACTAGATTTTTTCATATTTTATATAATTTTATTGAATAATAGGCAATATATTCTTTTTTCCTAGCTTCCTTCACTGACTAAAATTATTTTGAGATTTATCCATATTGTTGCTGTACCAGGCGTTCATTTTTTAAAAATGTAAATGGTATTCTATTCAATGGAGAGAAGATTTAAAATTATATATAGGAAGAAAGTTTGATAAATTATAACTAAGAGATAGTCTAGATAATATATATGTGTTGTTCCACTAAGTGACTTTGATCAAATCAGATCCAATAATAAATCATAAAGTGCAATAATCTATTTTTTTCCCTTTGTTGTTCATACAGTTAATGATGGAAATTCACAATCCTATTAAACACTGCCTAAGTCTGAAAATAAAAAGTTCTGTTTTGGATCACTGATAATTAAAAAATAAATATCAACTAATCCAATAATATACAGACACTGTCAATTAATAAATATTGGTATTACAAGCAATCAACCTCCAAATGCCTATATCATTTTTGAACTCATTTTTAAATCATTCTTGCTTAATCTGTCCAGCTAATTCATGTAATTTTTGCTTCCACTGACTTGGAATCTTTTTTTTAAGCAGGTAAGATTTTTCTGGATTAGAAAGAGGAAAATCAGGAGTGGTGATGATGTGCCAGGATTAGATACAGAGCAGGAGTGGGAGAAATGGGCTGAAGGAGTTAAGTATTAATAATCTATTTGGGATATAAAGGGAAGAGTGCCTCACAAAACAGATGGTCAGTTCTTCACAGACTCTGTGAAAGACAAAAAGGAAGTCCATTTTGCACCCAAAACATGCCAGGCCTGTGACATATAGACATAATTATTGGGCAACCTTTGGTCTCCTCTCAGCTTTCACATTTTTTAAATTGACAGTATCCCAAGGATCCTAGAAGACAGAGCCTGCGGCAAAGATAAATTGCAGACGCTGTATTTGGGAGATGAAGATCCAGGTCAATGCGAGTTAGGACAAAGAAAAATGAGGCAGGGAGGAGACGCGAGGTGATTTGTAGCCACCATGCCCGCTGCTTACAAGATGTGAACAAATGCTGCAGATGGGTCCGCTCACCGCACAGAGAGTCTCCAGACGGGCTCGGCGGCGACACCACCTCTCGGAGGGGGCTTCTGGAAAGAGAAAGGAGAGGGGCTTTCTCTGCTGAGCTCCCTACCACTTTTTACTCTCAGAAGCAACTCCCTTGCGCTTCACGCTGCCCTGTTTAGCTTCCCTGTGTTTCACCCCAGGAGTAAAAAGGCCTGAAAAGGCCGCACCTGCCAGAAACAGCTGGTCCCCCCACCTAGCTCTGCAGGGAACAAATGGGGGTAGCGTGGCAAACGCAGGACTGAACCTGGTATCCCTACTTGAGCAGAAAAAATATATACCCTTAGTACGTGGCAGTGATTTGGCGAATGTTTTCTTTTATCCGTCAAGAGGAGTATAACATTTTGCCACTTGATGGTAAGGACCACATTAATTTCACGATCTTACCTCAAGGTAATGCTGACTCTTCTGCTGTTGGTTCCAGTATATTTCCATTCTATCAAACATCACACTGATTCATTGTATTGAGGCTGGGATAATCTGACCTGGTGAGCGGAAAATGGTAAGTGTCTGTCACCCAGAAAAGCATATGAATAGAAAGATGTTTTTTAGTGGCTTAGTCATATCTGACTCTTTTGTGACCCCATGGACTGTAGCCCACCAGGCTCCTCTGTGCATGGGGTTTTCCAGGCAAGAATACTGGAGTAGGTTGCCATTTCCTTCTCCAGGGATCTTCCTGTTCCAGGAATGGAACCCAAGTCTCCTGCATTGCAGGCAGATTCTTTACCACTGAGCCATTAGGGAAGCCTGAATAGAAAGATATAAACTCCTAAAGATTCCTGAGCTTGCAGTATCATTGACATTTTTAAAGTCCACATGAAAACCCCTTGCATCTTCCACAATGTATAAAGTGGAGTTCTGTAGTTCACTTGAGGTTTTGTAGGCACTGTGTTAGGTCATTTGCAAAGTGCTTGCCATAATTCTCTCCCTTGATCCACACCCATAGGAAGCTATCACACACACTGAACAGACTCTGCCATGTGCACTGGGGTGGTCATTGGGAACACAGTAAATGTGATGGAAGCAGAGACATGAAACATCTATAACACCCAGCTCTCTCTGTTGCTGTTAATGAACAACAGACTAGTACCGATGAATATTTTGAGAGTAAATGTGTTTGATATGAGTAGTGAATGAAATGAAACTTAGTTTAGTTTTATTTTATTTTGCTTAGTTCTGAATTACTGATGCTTTATATTACTGGACAAATTTTTTATAAAAACAAAAATGTGTACCTTATAGATAAGTTTATAATATGTTCTATATATATTTTCTAACTAAATTCATTAGAAATTCAGCCACACCAATTAACTCCAAACTTATCATCTTCTTGAACATATCCCACACACTACCTAGGAATTACTTTTGATGCTATTCCCCATCCTCCAAATATAATCATCCCCAGACATTTTATTTTTAAATAATAAATTTAACTTATTTTGGAAATGATATGCTTTCTAATGGAAATAATTAGACATATCTTGAAATCAGCTTTTATCTCTAACTGAATAAATGATTAGATTACATCTGTTATATGCAATAGATTGGTTCAGGATGGGGAACACATGTATACCTGTGGCGGATTCATTTTGATATTTGGCAAAACTAATACAATTATGTAAAGTTTAAAAATAAAATAAAATAAAAATAAATAAATAAAAAATAAAAACCTGGATTTAACTTCCATTTATAGTATGCTCACATTTCCTGTAAGATCAAGTCATTAAACATCTACATTTCCCCATCTAATAAATATGCCATATGAACTACCATTTCACTGTGCTATGTTGAAGATAACACCAACTTTTACAAAGTGCTCAGCACAGAATTTTATCTGGAAGAAACACTAAATACAAATTATCTCCATAATTGCATGATTTATTATCAAATGGCCACATCTATTAAGACTATTTTGGGATACATTTTATGCATTAAATAATACTGTTTGAAGTTATACGCATGCATTGCAGTCTAAAATTGTGTCACTTTATAAGAATCAAATTATAAATCAAAACCTTCAACGTGATTGATAATATACTGTCAAAATCCAAAGTGTTTCAATATTGGAGAGAAACAAGAGCTTTATTAGTGTTAGAATTGATACAGATCAGGGATTATTTTAGCCCAGTTTTGTAAATTTACAGATTTATAAAATGAGGTTCAGAAAGTTGGCTTTAATTTTGGGTTCTGTGCTCAGTTCCAGTGTGGGGAGGTGACTTCCCACACACACCACTGAACAATGCTAGGGCCATCAGTTGGGGATCCTGTGATTCAGCTCAGTTCTCATGCTGTCTACCTGGAAAGGAAATCAGATTCCACAGGTTAAGGGCTCAGTCCCACCCGACGTCTCTCCAGCCCACAGGTCAATCACAAGTTCTGAGCAGTACAAGTGCACACGTGCTAGGTCGCTTCAGTCGTGTCGGACTCTTTGCCACTCTATACACAGCAGCACACCAGGCTCCCCCATCCGTGAGATTCTCCAGGCAAGAGTACTTTACCACTAGCACTACCTGAGAAGCCCTCAGGTACTGCTCACCAACGGGGTATAAGTCAAGCTGCTGTGTCTCCTCCTTGGATTTTTGACTACTCCCTAGATTACCAGTTTATTACAAAGGATGCAAAGCAACAGCCAGATGAAGAGATACACAGGGAAAGATCCCAAACACAGGAGCTTCTGTCCTCTTATTGGGGCCCAATTGAGGGGATATGGAAGCAGTCTGGTGCCCCAGCCTGGAAATTCTCTGGAGTTTTATGGGGATTCATCTCATAGGCATGATTCATGAAATCACTGACCATCAGTGATGGATTTAACCCCCAGCTCCTCTCGAGGGGTGGACCTGAAAGTTCTAACCCTCTATTTCTGCTTAGTTGCCCTGGCAACGAGTCCCCAGTTTTAGGTGTTTTCTGAAAGTCACTTATTAATGAATCCAGTTGCAGTGGAATGGGCTTGTTATGAATAACAAGACACGTATTTCAGCTTCGTGGCTCTGAAGTGATTTCAGGAACTGAGGATAAAAGAGCAAATATTCTAACAAAAGATGCTCCCACTGCTCTTGTTGCTCAGGAAATTCAAAGGCTTTTTGGAGCTCTGTGTCAGGAACCCTGTGTTTAAATATGAAATACAAAGGGAAGTATATTTTGGTCATCTGAATGACCAGATATATATTTCATATAAATCACAATATTGCAGCTGTATATTTAATTTGGGCTTCCACAGTGGCTCAGTGATAAAGAACCCACCTGCCAGTTCAGGAGATGTGGGCTCCATCCCTGGGTCAGGAAGATCCCCTGGAGAAGGAAATGGTAACCCACTCCAGTATTCTGGCCCAGGAAATTCCATGGACAGAGGAGCCTGGTAGGCTACAATCCATGGGGTTGTAAAAGAATTGGACCCCAAAGCGACTAAACAACAACAACAATATTTAATTTAGCACATTTATTATCAAAAGTTTCCAAGACACATAGTATCTTAGAGGTGGGAGGATTCCTAGAAGTATATAACCTAAATGTTTCAATATGAAATGTTTACAATAGGAAAGCATGAATTCCACAGAAGTTAATTTCCCATGGTCTTATGTTAAGACCAGCTAAGATCCAGCTTTCCTGATTTCAATCTTTATGTCTCTTTGCTGACTCCACAACAAAGACGTGTGCTACTCTTCGACCTTCTTAACTTGCTTAAGAGGCTTTAGACATTCTTCTTTACCTAAGTTTGGCCTGACCCTTTTCCCGTTGAAATTGCTAGCTTGAGCAAAACCCTAATTTCAGCCCCAGATTGCTGAGATAGTATGTTATCGTTTTGAAGAAGCAGGCCTAAATCTTCTTGAGAAAAACAGCACAGGGGCCAACAGGAAATTGAAATTCTTAACTCATCACATGGACTCCAAGTAAATAATAAAATGCCTCAAGTGTTGATTTTGCTGTCTCTCAGAAGGATCACAAGACCATGACTTAACAGATTGCTCTGTAGGAACATATAAATCAATCATAATCATCAATGACACGTTGAGTCACTAGATAGTGCTGGAAAGTCTGCAACTGAGATCTCATTTGGAAGCTGAAATCACAGAGACCTCACCCTCTTTATCCTTTCTGCCCTAAAAAGTCCTATGTTCCATCAAGCCAGCAAGATAGATCTGAGACAAACCTGGGTCTCCCATTTTCTCTTCGCAGTTGGTGCCCTCTCCATCAATAAATCTTTCTTTGCTCCAAATTCTGACACTTCAGTTTCCTTGACCTCACTGTGCATTGGGCACATGAACTTGAGTTTGACAGCAATTTCACTGAATATAGTATAATTTTACAAAAACTTTAGCAAATTAAAATAAAGCATATCTATTTCATAAACTAAAATGAAAGTCATATCAGAAAAAAAAAAAACAGCTGGCACTGTTGCTATTTTGCTCTTGGATCATCGGGTAGCAGTATGTACACTGCTCATTTTTTATTTTTAATAGCGTGTGTCTGAGAGTGCCTGAATAGCTGGTTTAGAAAATATCTATGGTGAGCGGCTATTCATTTTGATTATACTGTTAAATGTTATTTTCTCACACTTGAAAATTACATCAAATGTAGTGTTATTACAACAATTTCACTGTAATGCTTAACCAGACATTTTTTATTATATATTCTGAGGTTCAGTCAATTTTTGTATTTTATTCTGACCCACAAGCCTTTTAATTCTAGAGACTCTCAAGGTTTGAAAACTCAGATAGACCCTTGCCTGAAGCTCATTGATAAATCTCTAAGAGATGGTTCTCCAAAAATCTCAATGAAAAGGAACAGAAGTTCCTCTTTGTATTAAGCCAAAACATGTCTTGTGAATATCTCTACCTAACTTCCATAACTTTGAGCCTCCAATCAACTACAGTAATTTAATGATTATTTTGTATTTCAAATTCAAATAAGTGCTTAAAACAAGGTATAGTACTTGTCTTCTACCAAACTAGATTTCAGATATAAACAGAAGTATTTCTAGACAGTTACTTTTTTTCTGGCTTATATCAGGTTTTGAATATCTTACTTTAAATATGCAAATACAACCAAATACCTTTATTTCATGAATCTATTTTTATCACTCAATTAATATTTATTTAGCATCTACCACACTTCAGTCAGTGTAAACAAAATACACATTTCTTAACTCCTGAAATATGTTTTTGATGTGTTGGTATGGGGCAAGATGAGTGATAAAAATGATTAATATATAAATTTTATAATTTGTTAAAAGGTTATAGGTCTTAGGGGAAAAAAATCATTCAGACAAGATGGTTGGAAATATGTACTGGAAAATGGAAGGGAATATTTGCAATTTTACAAAGGGTGGCCAAGTAATAACTTGAGAGTCATCCAGAGAAACTTGAAGGAGATGAAGTAATCAAACCAAATTTAATAAACCTAGCAATTTTTTTCATAATTTTCAACAAAGAATTCCATTTTCCTCTATTCTTAACTCTTATTGTGAAATTACTATTTTCTAAACCACAGTACAGGAATTTATATCTTTTCCAATTAATATGTTCTGGTATATTAAGACCATAATTCTAATTTGCCCATGTAATTATGTAGACTCTGTAAATAAAATAATTGTCTATAGCATAATTATATCAAGACACTATCTGCATAATAGAAACCATATTTAGTCTAAAAAAATCAATCCTATTAATTCTGTAAAGCGGAGGGTAAACTATTACACTTTATAATACTATGAGAAAGTTTTCTTTCAACTTATTATCTATGTTTGTTTAAGTTAATCTAATTGTCATCTTTTGCTTTAGCTATCCAATTCCACACGTCAATTATATTTTCATTCAATAAGCATATTTTTAGTTTCTCACAAGAACCTCATGAAGGAGTTTTTCAAATTCTTAGATCAAGTCACAATTTCAGCATTTACCCATATCTAACAGTCCAGGGAGTATATTCAGGAAAAAAAAAAAGTCAGGCAAGTGTCATAATCTATTAATTTTTACTGTTTTTAGCAGTTAGAATATCCATAAAGAGAAAGTGCTAGTCCCTCAGTCACGTCTAACTCTTTGCAATCCCATGGACTGTAGCCTGCCAGGCTCCTCTGTCCATGGAATTCTCCAGGCAAGAATACTGGAGTGAGTTGCCATTCTCTTCTCCAGGGGATCTTCCCGACCCAGGGATCTCTCGTGTCTCCTGCATTAACATGCAGATTCTTCACCTTCTGAACCACCAGAATATACATAAGTATCCAAAAATAATAGATGTCTTTCTCTACCAGTGAATTTTGTTTGCATATTGATATCAAGCTCAAATATATAAAGAGATGCCTAAGCTCTCCTGCTTTCAAGGCAACCAATCTGATATTTCCACCTTGGCTTTGGAGGAGAATCCACACCTAGACTCATCTGGTTGTTGGTGATGCCTAGCTCCTGGTGATTTAAGACCAAGTTCTCCATTCCAAGTGGTGGTCATTAGCCAGGAATTGCTCACAACTCCTAAAGGTCAATCTTCTTGTTCGCAACACTTCCATCTGCATGTCAGCAATGTTTCATTGATTCACCTTGTGCTTTGAACAGCTCTGACTTCTCCTACCATGGTCAGTTGGAGAAAGCTTCACTTTTAAAGAACACATTCAACTACATGGACTTCATCTTCCTGGATATCCTTAAATAACCACATAGACAGTCCTTCTTTGATTATTTCAGTGTCAACTGACTAATAACATTAATTACATCTGCAAAATCCTTTTGGCCATGTTACATAATCACAGGCATAACATAAGAGTAAAGTCATGTGGACCATTTTAACATTCTGCCTGACACATGAAAAGCACAGAAATGACAAAGATAAAAATACTAACATTGCAAGTCTATTTGGATAACTATGAATAATATTTTAAAGCTTCCTTCAGAATTCGTTAGGCAGTGTTGACTGGGGTGTACAGAAACCAAAAAATAAAAATCTAAGCCTGGAAAGAAGTAAAAAGACAAATTATTGAAGATTCTCCACACCTCATTCAGTTCAGTCTCTCAGTCATGTCCAACTCTTTGCAACCCCATGGACTGCAGCATGCCAGGCCTCCCTGTCCATCACCAACTCCTGGAGTTTACTCAAACTCACATCCATCGAGTCGGTGATGCCATCCCACCATCTCATCCTCTGTTGTTCCCTTCTCCTCCTGCCTTCAATCTTTGCCAGCATCAGGGGCTTTTCAAATGAGTCAGTTCTTCGCATCCGGTGGCCAGAGTATTGGAGTTTCAGCTTCAGCATCAGTCCTTCCAATGAATATTCGAGACTGATTTCCTTTAGGATGGAATAGTTGGATCTCCTTGCAGTCCAAGGGACTCTCAAGAGTCTTCTCCAACATCACAGTTCAAAAGCCTCGATTCTTCGGTGCTCAGCTTTCTTTATAATCCAACTCTCACATCTATACGTGCCTACTGGAAAAACCATAGCTTTGACTAGATGGACCTTTGTCAGCAAAGTAATGTCTCTGCTTTTTAAAATGCTGTCTAGGTTGGTCATAACTTTTCTTCAAGGAGCAAGTGTCTTTTAATGTCATGACTACAGTCACCATCTGCAGTGATACTGGAGCCCCCAAAAATAAAGTCTGTCACTGTTTGCATTGTTTCCCCATCTATTGCCATGAAGCGATAGGACTAGATGCCATGATCTTAGTTTTCTGAATGTTGAGTTTTAAGCCAACTCTTTCCCTCTCCTTTTTCACTTTCATCAAGAGGCTCTTTAGTTCTTCTGTTCTTTCTGCCATAAGGGTGATGTCATCTGCATATCTGAGGTTATTGATATTTCTCCCAGAAATCCTGATTTGAGCTGCCCTTCATCCAGCCAAGCATTTCTCATGATGTACTCTGCATATAAGTTAAATAAGCAGGGTGACAATATGCAGCCTTGACAAACCCCTTTCTCGTTTTGCAACCAGTCCGTGGTTCCATGTCCAGTTCTAACTGTTGCTTCTTGACCTACATACAAATTTCTCAAGACGCAGATCAGATGGTCTGGTATTCCCATCTTTTGAAGAATTTTCCACAGTTGATTGTGATCCACACAGTCAAAGACTTTAGTGTAGTCAATAAAGCAGAAGTAGATGTTTTTCTGGAAGTCTTTTGCTTTTTTGATGATCCAACAGATGTTGGCAATTTGATCTCTGGATCCTCTGCCTTTTCTAAAACCAGCTTGAACATCTGGAAATTCACTGTTCATGTACTGTTGAAGCCGTGCTTGAAAAGTTTTCAGTATTAATTTACTAGCGTGTGAGATGAGTGCAATTGTGTGGTAATTTGAGCATTCTTTGGCATTGCCTTTCTTTGGGATTAGAATGAAAACTGACATTTTCCTGTCCTGTGGCCACTGCTGAGTTTTCCAAATTTACTGGCATATTGAGTGCAGCACTTTCACAGCATCATCTTTCAGGATTTGAAATAGCTCAACTGGAATTCCATCACCTCCACTAGCTTTGTTCTTAGTGATGCTTCCTAAGGCACACTTGACTTTACATTCCAGGATGTTTGGCTCTAGGTTGGTGCTCATACTATCGGGATTATCTGGGTCATGAAGATCTTTTTTGTATAGCTCTTCTTTGTATTCTTGCCACCTCTTCTTAATATCTTCTGCTACTGTTAGGTCCATACCATTTCTGTCCTTTATTGTGCCCATCTTTTCATAAAGTGTTCCCTTGGCATCTCTAATTTTCTTGGAGAGATCTTTAGTCTTTCCCATTGTATTGTTTTCCTCTATTTCTTTGCATTGATCATGCAGGAAGGCTTTCTTATCTCTCCTTGCAATTCTTCGAAACTCTCATTCAGAACTTCAGGTTAATATGCAGATGGATTTCAACTGTCAACAGAGATGACTGACACTGTAACCAGGAAGGGTTCATTTTGACTCCAAACTGGATGTTTCTGTGACTTTAATCCTTGTTTTCTTGTCATGTTTGCCTGCCTCAGGGAACCCTGTCCCTCCCTCTGCCTGATCCTTAGACTAAAGTGCCTTTGTTTAGTTCACGGGGAGATAACCTGACTCTGCCCACATGTGAAGGACTGTGACATTCTTAAGTTCCTTGTGTGGAGAACTGCAACTGCACTGCTTGGCTCGTCTGCTTCTTGCCAGTGTGGCTCAGAAATTCACATTTGGGAATGGTGGCAGCACTGCAGATAGCTATGACATCCTTGTGTGTTGATATGGCAGAGAATATTCCATTTCACACCACCTGTGAAATGGCTGTAAGGAAGTGAAACTCGCACATCTCCCTGCCCAAGGCTTGCCATTTTAGGAGATATTTGCAAGAATTAAATGATCTTTTACTGTTTTTCCTCACATCCCCCCATCTCTGATCCATAAAAGAACTTGGCATCCAGACCTGACAAGATGGTTATTTTGAGACATTAGTCTGCCATCTTCTCAGTCAGCTGGCTCTCTGAATAAAGTCATATTCCTTGCCTCAATACCTTGTCTCTCAGATTTATTAGCCTAACATGCAGCAAGCAGAGTGAGCTTGAACTTGGTAACAACACTGCAGAAGATCAACACACTAAAAGACTCTATTTTTGAAGGTGAATGATGTCAAGCTTAAGGATACCAAAGAGAAGCATTCAACTTCTGTTTTACTAATCCCTTCTAATCAAAATTTAAAAAATTGAATAAGTACAACAAACATTGCTTTTAAATAATTAAGGCAACCAGTTGCTTTAAAGAAAATAAAACCTTGGCAAGGCAAACAGTTTTCTCCTGTGGGTTGGGTCCCACCAACAACCAAAAGAGTTTGGATGTGGATTCTTCTCCAAAGCCTCAAGAGAAGAGGTCAGTCTGGCTAACACCTGACAGTCTTGTTAAGATCTTGTATGATCTTAAGCAAAGTAATCATCAGAGCCCAGGCTTTGTTCTTCAGAGCTGTGAGATAGCCTAAGTGTTGTTTCAGAGGCTGTATTTGTGATATTTTGTTATGAAACAATAGAAAACATTTCTTCTGGAATGACTTTTTGCCTGGTAAACTCTTATTTGTCTTTCAAGACTCAGTCAAATTGAGTCCTACACTCTTCATTTCTGGAAATTTTTGTTATTTCTTTGTTATTTCTGGAACCTCTTGCTATTTTTAGTCTCTTTTTGGTATGTATACCTTTTGCATATCTTTCTGTATGCTTCATAATGGTTTTGTAATTAATATAATAATGATAATAATTAACATCATAATCATTTTATACTCAACCTTCTCTCTCAGTAGACTGTTATATCTTATTGACAAATCATATATTAAAATATCAGAATCTGTAGTAATGGGTATGCCTTGAAAATTTTGTGTGCTTTGTTTGTGATTATTTAATGAATATGAGATAAATGACTCAACTGATAATCAGGGGAAAATAATCTCTGTATTAAATTGAAAGTTGTTCCTGAAAAATCCTATCAAAATTTCTTAATGAAATACATGAATCAATTGAGATGCTTTAAATTTCACCAACATATAATATTAACTGTAATTGAAAAGTTTAACTTTAAGATGTTTATGCATAGCATTAAATTATTTGAAATCAATGAGATTATTAAAATATTTAGATCATAAGTATATCAGTGTGCAATGTTTAATGAAATAATTTTATGAATTATGTGTAAACAATGTGATGTAAATAACTTAAAATAAACAGCATACTCTATTTTAATCAAATTGCTAATTTGTAGCTCAAGCTGTCTCACAGATGAAACTAGCACAGAAAATACACAATTTCATCTTTGAAGAAAAAATCTGTCTTCTCCTCTTGCTTAAATGTGCCTACACATTGAGACTATGTCCTTGATCTAACCATACACTTTCTTATAACAAAGAATTTTCACTGGTATATAATACAGACTCGAAGAATGCAATCTCTTTTATCCCCTCAAGCTTGAGTAAGTAACTTGGATTTATTAGTTTTTAATAGTGCACCTAGTAAAGCCTTAAAGGGATTTAAACTAGGAGGATATCAAAATGAATGGGAGAAGGGTATTCTTAATGATTCAGAGAAAAGATAGGAATCAGTACAATTTTTCCTTAATGATGATGAAGTTTTCTCTCTTTTCTTCCCCCTATTTCTCTGCTACATTTGCTCAGAAAAGCTATCTCTATCTGGCCATCATGTGATACTAAGTAGAAATTAGCTTCACAGTTATATACATCTTTATGGTCTTCACTGCCAAATAACTCTGTAGTATCCATTTAACTTTTTTAATCATCCTTGAAAGCAAATGATGCTAAAACACATGAAATTTAACAATGAAAGTCTACATTTGAGGAAGCAAATGAGAGAGTAAACAGATACAGTAATGAGAAAAATATAATAAAACCATTAACACTTCACCAAGCAGCTTTGCATATTTTGAGAGAAATTGCACATGCTTCTTAATCTTAAAGAAGTAAACTGAAAATCTGCCCCACCTCTCTGGCACTAAAAATGGCTCAAATATTACTTCCTAATTAAAAAGTTATACTTGTTAGCAAATACTAAATGACGATCCCCAAAGGAAAATTGCGTGAATAATCACGCTATTTTCTATGAGTAAGAATTTATTTATTTGTTTATTTTTGTTTGTTCCTTTTGGCTGTGGCATGCAGAACTTCCCCGACCAGGGATCAAACCCACAGTCCCTGTAGTGGAAGGAGCAGAGTCTGAAGTGGAGCCCCAGGGAAGTCCTGTTTATTTATTTTTAAGAACAAAAAGTCAAGCAGATAGTAGAGCTAACCCTTCATGCCTGAATGGAAGAACTGGTTCATCTCTGTAAAGATGAAGGGCGGTGAGCCAGGAATGAGGGATTTTCTTCTCAAGCTGTTCTAAATTAGATGAAGCTAAAATTTAGAAATTCTAAATTTTGAAGGTAAAACAGAAAATAAAATACCAGCTGCTAAGACAACGCTCTGTAATTACTAAATTGTCTCTCTATTGTCTAAACCTAAGTTATTACCAAAGTCGTAAATGAAAATGTCAGCCAAATTGTATTGTAATGTGTACCCAGAAGTAACTCTGATAATGTTTGAGTTATTGCTAACAATTAAAAATCCTTCTGATTTCATGTCCACCTATAGATTATTTCCTTTAAATTATATTTTCCTAGGATTGCAACAAACATCCCCACCAGAACTACTGTAACCCTTCAGCATTTTGTATATGGGAAACACAACATTCCTGGTTTGTGTTTGAAACTGTCAGTGTCAGACCTCAACCTCCTTTAACTCTTCACACTAATGTTAATTATTCCTTCAATCATTTACAAAAATAGAAGCGAGAGAAAAAAAAATTTAATAGTCATTGTTTCATAAATAAAGACAATATCTAATTCTCTTTTCTTCAACATAAGATTACTTTCTGAATTACAGAAAAAAAAGAATGGTGCAAATTAATAAAGAAATAATGACTACAGTGTTTGGTTTCCCAGCAAAATATGGTTCCCACAAATTGTAGTATCATATTTCAAAAGGAATATGATTTTAAAACCATTTATATGAGAATAATCATTTGAACACCATTAAATGAGATGAAGGTTGACTGTCTTTGAAAGTATAACGGTTGTTTTTCCGATTTCTCAAATATCTTTTCTATAGAGCTTTTTCTATATTGAAGAATAAAGTTGGAAGGCATTTAGTGTGGCAAAACCTGAGTGCTTAACTTCCCTTTGCAATAAAGTAAAATGGAACTGTGGAAAATAAATATAAACTCAACATCATGTGCAGGAACAAAGTTGGTAAAGCTTTGAACAACGCTTTTTATTCCTTGGAACAGATGAAATAATTTGTAATTTACCACAAAGCTAGAGTTAAGCTGAATTTAAGTAAGAATACTTAATGGGGGGAAAAAATCACTATGCCCTCTAAGTCCTTGAATTTTCTTTTCATTATTCTATACATACTTCAGTTTCAAAAGATGTTTCTATGACAAATTGACAGGGATAGAAGAGGAAAGAGAGGAGTTAGGGTTAAACTGAGGGGGAATGTGGACTTTTTTCAAACAACCTGATCAGGCCATTTGAATATATAAGAACGCAAATGTATCCTCAGGGAACTGTACGTGAATTGCAAAGTTCCATATAGTTCAAAGAAAAGCACATAAAAGGCTTCTAGACAAGATAGAGCTGGATATGTGTATTAAAGACTGGGTTATTTATATAAAGAAACTTGGAAGAGATATTCAAGGAACAGGAAGTAACAAGAGAAAGTTTAAAAGAATATAAATAGAATATTGCACCCAGGAAACTTACCGGTCTTAATCATGACCAAAATGAGAAGGAACACAGAATAAGAAGCATGCCACACTGCACTTCGTCTTCAGTGTATCACATAAAAAATACCCGAGTCTCTCTGTATGAGGGTCAACCTAATTATGGTATAAAACTTGATTATTTCGATTTCATGAGTGAATATTCATGTAATTCATGTGGCCACTCAGCAGTGGCCACAGGACTGGAAAAGGTCAGTTTTCATTCCAATCTCAAAGAAAGGCAATGCCAAAGAATGCTCAAACTACCGCACAATTGCACTCATCTCACACGCTAGTAAAGTAATGCTCAAAATTCTCCAAGCCAGGCTTCAGCAATATGTGAACCGTGAACTTCCTGATGTTCAAGCTGGTTTTAGAAAAGGCAGAGGAACCAGAGATCAAATTGCCAACATCCAGTGGATCATGGAAAAAGCAAGAGAGTTCCAGAAAAACATCTATTTCTGCTTTATTGACTATGCCAAAGCCTTTGACTGTGTGGATCACAATAAACTGTGGAAAATTCTGAAAGAGATGGGAATACCAGACCACCTGACCTGCCTCTTGAGAAATTTCTATGCAGGTCAGGAAGCAACAGTTAGAACTGGACATGGAACAACAGACTGGTTCCAAATAAGAAAAGGAGTTCGTCAAGGCTGTATATTGTTACCCTGTTTATTTAACTTATATGCAGAGTACATCGTGAGAAACGCTGGACTGGAAGAAACACAAGCTGGAATCAAGATTGCCGGGAGAAATATTTATAACCTCAGATATGCAAATGACACCACCCTTATGGCAGAAAGTGAAGAGGAACTAAAGAGCCTCTTGATGAAAGTGAAAGTGGAGAGTGAAAAAGTTGGCTTAAAGCTCAACATTCAGAAAACGAAGATCATGGCATCTGGTCCCATCACTTCATGGGAAATAGATGGGGAAACAGTGGAAACAGTGTCAGACTTTATTTTTTGGACTCCAAAATCACTACAGATGGTGACTGCAGCCATGAAATTAAAAGACGCTTACTCCTTGGAAGGAAAGTTATGACCAACCTAGATAGCATATTCAAAAGCAGAGACATTACTTTGCCATCGAAGGTCCGTCTAGTCAAGGCTATGGTTTTTCCTGTGGTCATGTATGGATGTGAGAATTGGACTGTGAAGAAGGCTTAGCGCCGAAGAATTGATGCTTTTGAACTGTGGTGTTGGAGAAGACTCTTGAGAGTTCCTTGGACTGCAAGGAGATCCAACCAGTCCATTCTGAAGGAGATCAGCCCTGGGATTTCTTTGGAAGGAATGATGCTAAAGCTGAAACTCCAGTACTTTGGCCACCTCATGCAAAGAGTTGACTCATTGGAAAAGACTCTGATGCTGGGAGGGATTGGGGGCAAGAGAGGAAGGGGATGACAGAGGACGAGATGGCTGGATGGCATCACTGACTCAATGGACGTGAGTCTCAGTGAGCTCCGGGAGTTGGTGATGGACAGGTAGGCCTGGCGTGCTGCGATTCATGGGGTCGTAAAGAGTCGAACACGACTGAGCGACTGATCTGATCTGATTCATGAAATTTCTCCCTTATTTAAAGCACAAGGAAAGACTGCTTTATATTATCAATCAGTTGTTATTTAGTTGCTTAGTTGTCTCCAACTGTTTTGCTACCCCATCAACTGTAGCCCGCCAGGTTCCTCTGTCCTTGGAATTTCCCAAGCAAGAATACTGGAGTGGGTTGCCATTTCCTCCTCCAGGGCATCTTCCCAACCCAAGGATTGAACCCATGTCTTCCGCATTATAGGTGTGTTCTTTACCACTGAACCACCAGGGAAGCCCTATTCTATCAATGAGATGCTAGAACACAATATTAAAATTAGATATCCAAAATTAAAATTACTAAATCACTTAATGAGGACTGTTTCACACACAAATAACTGGCTGTCATGCAAAGCCTAGCAATTTCAAAAAGCCATGTCAAAAACTATATCGACACAAATACAAACAGAAAGAATGGCAATAATTCTCACAAACTGAGGAAACATTTACTATGAGTACAGCATCATTCTCCACTAATGAGCAGATATGGGCTCAGAAGTTCTCATACTTACAAATGCATTGAATTATTATAAGGAAAAAAAAAAAAAACACCATGAAAACATTACCTCCAGCAAGAACATATGTAGACAAAAGCATGACAATACTGAATATCAAGTGGAGATGGCACACTGGACATTCATGCTACTACACATGTACAAATACAACTCTGAAGTTGACAAAATTTTGTATATCAAATTTGTATGCCAAATTCCATTTGTATCAAAATGTCACCTTCCCCATGTACCTGGAGATGCTGCTGCTGCTGCTGCTAAGTCGCTTCAGTCGTGTCCAACTCTGTGCGACCCCATAGACGGCAGCCCACTAGGCTCTGCCATCCAAGGGATTCTCCAGGCAGGAACACTGGAGTGGGTTCCCATTTCCTTCTCCAATGCATGAAAGTGAAAAGTTAAAGTGAAGTCACTCAGTCATGTCCAACTCTTCACGAACCCATGGACTGCAGCCTTCCAGGCTCCTCCGTCCATGGGATTTTCCAGGCAAGAGTACTGGAGTAGGTTGCCACTGCCTTCTCCGATACCTGGAGATAGATGATGTTAATTTAAATCCTCATTTTGACAGTGAATGGCAACCAACACTCATTTTTGCAAATTACTAGAGTTTTTAGTGCAGTTTTAGGTTTATAAAACTGAATATTCCTCAGCAGTGTAATAATGTAGTGAATTCTCATATGACTCCCTCTCTCTCCACTAGTTTTTCTATTAATATCTAGCTTAAGGGTCATATATTTGTTACAGTTGATTAATGATTATTAACACATTATTACTGGCAAACATTCATAATCCTCATTAGAGTTAAGTCTTTGTGCTGTGAAGTTCTATGGCTTTTGACAAATGCATACTTTCATGTTTGTACCACTATAGAACCATGCAGAAGAGTTCCTCTGCCTTAAAAATCTGATGTGCTCCTTTTGTTCATCTTTCGCACCTCCTCCTGAAGTTCTGTCAACAGCTAAGTTTTTTATATACCTATAGTTTTGTTTTCTCCAGAATGCAACATAGTTGAATAAAAAAATATATGTAATCTTATAAAACTAGCTAATTTCACTTAGCAATGTGAATCTGGACTTCCCTGGTGGCTCAGCAGTAAAGAAGTCACCTGCAATGCAGAAGATGTGGGTTAGATCCCTGGGTCAGGAAGATCCCCTGGAGTAGGAAATGGCAACCTACTCCAGTATTCTTGCCTGGGAAAGCCCATGGACTGAGAAGCCTGGTGGGCTACAGTCTCAGTTTAGTTGCTTGTTTGTGTCTGACTCTTTGCAGAGTCCATGGACTGCAGCACACCAGGCTTCACTGTCCATCACCAACTCCCACAGCTTGCTCAAACTCATGCCATTAAGTTGGTGGTGAAATCCAACCAAACTCATGCCATTGAGTTGGTGGTGAAATCCAACCACCTCATCCCCTACTTCTTCTGCCTTCGATCTTTCCCAGCATCAAGGTCTTTTCAAGTGAGTCAGTTCTTCCCATCAGGTACTAAAGTATTAAGTTTCAGTTTCAGCATCAGTCTTTCCAATGAATATTCAGGACTGATTTCCTTTAGGATTGACAGGTTGGATCTCCTTGCAGTCCAAGGGACTCTCAAGAGTCTTCTCCAACACCACAGTTCAAAAGCATAAGTTCTTTGGTGCTCAGGTTTCTTTATAGTCCAACTCTCACATCCATACATGACTACTGGAAAAACCATAGCTTGGACTAGATGGACCTTTGTTGGCAAAGTAATGTCTCTGCTTTTTAATATGCTGCCTACCTTGGTCATAGCCTTCCTTCCAAGGAGCAAGCGTCTTTTAATTTCACTGCTGCAGTCACCATTTGCAGTCATTTTGGAGCTGAAAAAAACAAAGTCTGACATTGTTTCCATTGTTTCCCCATCTATTTGCCACAAAGTGATGGGACTGGATGCCATGATCTTAGTTTTCTGAATGTTGAGTTTTAAGCCACCTCTTTCAGTCTCTTCTTTCACTTTCATCATAAGGCTCTTTAGTTTTTCTTTGCTTTCTGCCATAGGAGTGGTGTCATCTGCATATCTGAGGTTATTGATATTTCTCCTGGCAGTCTAGATTCCAGCTTGTGCTTCTTCCAGCCCAGGATGATGTACCCTGCATATAAGTTAAATAAGCAGGGTGACAATATACAGCCTTGACGTACTCCTTTTCCTATTTGGAACCAGTCTGTTGTTCCATATCCAGTTCTAACTGTTGCTTCTTGACTTGCATACAGATTTCTCAAGAGGCAGGTCATGTGGTCTGGTATTCCCATTTCTTTCAGAATTTTCCACAGTTTATTGTGATCCACACAGTCAAAGGCTTTGGTATAGTCAGTAAAGCAGAAGTAGATGTTTTTCTGGAACTCTCTTGCTGTTTGCATGATCCAGTGGATGTTGGCAATTTGATCTCTGGTTCCTCTGCCTTTTCTAAAACCAGCTTAAACATCTGCAAGGGATTATCACCATTCACATACTGTTGAAGACTGGCTTGGAGAATTTTGAGTATTACTTTGCTAGCGTGTGAGATGAGTGCAATTGTGCGGTAGTTTGACCATTCTTTGCCATTGCCTTTCTTTGGGACTGGAATGAAAACTGACCTTTTCCAGTCCTGTGGCCACTGCTGAGTTTTCCAAATTTGCTGGCATACTGAGCACAGCACTTTAACAGCATCATCTTTTAAGATTTGGAATAGCTCAACTGGAACGTCATCACCTTCACTAGCTCTGTTCACAGTGATGCTGCCTAAGGCCCACTTGACTTCGCATTGCAGGATGTCTGGCTCTAGGTGAGTGATCACACTGTCATGGTTATCTAGGTCATGAAGATCTTTTTTGTATAGTTCTTCTGTGTATTCTTGCCACCTCTTCTTAATATCTTCTACTTCTGTTAGGTCCATACCATTTATGTCTTTTATTGTGCCCATCTTTGCATGAAATGTTCCCTTGGTATCTCTAATTTTCTTAAAGAGATCGCTAGTCTTTCCCATTCTATTGTTTTCCTCTATTTCTTTGCACTGATCGCTGAGGAAGGCTTTCTTATCTCTCCTTGCTATTCTTTGGAACTCTGCATTCAGGGGTTATATCTTTCCTTTCTCCTTTGCCTTTCGCTTTTCTTCTGTTTTCAGCTATTTGTAAGGCCTCGTCAGACAACTCTTTTGCCTCTTTGCATTTCTATTTCTTAGGGATGATCTTGATCCCTGCCTCCTGGACAATGTCACTAATCTTGGTCCATAATTCTTCAGGCACTCTGTCTATGAGATCTAATCCCTTGAATCCATTTGTCATTTCTACTCTATAATCATAAAGGATTTGATTTAGGTCATACCTGAATGGTCTAGCGGTTTTCCCTACTTTCTTCATTTTAAGTCTGAATTTGGGAATAAGGAGTTCATGATCTGAGGAACAGTCTTCGGGGTGACAAAGAGTCAGACATGACTTAGTGACTCAATAAAAATAACAAATGTCCATTTAAGGTATCCACATATTTTTCATGGCTTTCATAAGCTTGATAGTTTTTTTTTTTTTGATGACTGAATAATATTCAATTGTATGGCTAGGCCAATTTATGTATCCATTCACTTATCGAAAGACTTCATATGTACTTGTTCTTATTGATTGTGAATAAAATTGTTATGAACATTCATGTTCCCGTTTATGCATCGATGTAAGTTTTCATCTCATTTGGGTAAGAAAGCTTGGAATGTGAAAGGTGTAAAGACGAAGGTGAGCTGGTTCCTGAGCTCAGAACACTAACAGGCCAATTTACAAACTATCGTATATAGGCAATATTAAAAAAAAAAAAAAAAACTTTCTATAATACAGTTTGTCTTTTTCTTCTTAATGGGAATTTTCAAATAAATTTTTTTTCAATATAAAGTTTTGATTTCTAAATTGTGATTTCGCAAATTCTAAATAAAATAACATAGTACTCAATGGGCAAAGTTTCTACTTGTTGTTAATGTTTCTGGCCCTGGAGACAAAGTTGGCATGTAGTTTTCAAAACAAGGAAGTATCTAATGAGGACATCCATCTCTTGTCATGCTAATGAGGTAACTTTTGCTAGTGAAATAACTGTCGTCAATAATTAACAGCTCAGGGACATTTTAGTGGCTGACAAATAGCTTTAAAACTCGGCAAGCACCCCTTAGTCATTAAACATAGCTGTTTAATGAGAATTCCTAATACTCAATACTTATTTATTTCTTCTTATATTTAGTTTCAGAAACCAATTGGGAAGTAATAAGCCATATTATTTATTTTCTGATTAAAATGTTTATACTTGTTATGAAAAACTAAAATGCAGTGTTCATTTAGATAAAAATCCACGATTCATTGCATATGGTTATGAAAGAATCAAAGAATATAAACACACAACAGAAAGATATATGACTGAATCACTGTGCTGTCCACCTGAAACGTATGTAAACCGCTTGCAACAAGTCCTGTGTAATAGCAAATGCTCAGCCACTACTACCATTACTTGATTGATGTCCTCCAACTCAATGTGATCTATAAGCAATTAGACAATAATTTAAGCAAAGAAAAGCAATACACTCAGCTAAGCATGAAAGTAGGACATATAATTAAAATAGGATAAAATATGTATTGAAAGCAATGGAAATTATCACGTTGTTGCACTGATTTAAAATAGTAGTAACAAAGTGTTAGTCATTCAGTCGTGTCCGACTCTGCAACTCCATGCACTATAGCCCACCAGGCTCTTCAGTCCATGAAATTCTCCAAGCAAGAATACTAGAACAGGTAGCCCTTTCCTTCTCAGGGGTCTTCCTGACCCAGGGATTGAGCCAGAGCCTCCTGAATTGCAGGCAGATTCTTTATCATCTGAGCCACCTACACAAAGTAGTATAATGTTCTTTGAAAACAGATGGTAACACATTATCCAATCTACCCAATCTCTACGTAACTGTATGCATCTATCTACCTACATTATTCATCTTCATTATTCACAGAGTCTGTATTTTTTAATATGCCCATTTGCTTAAAGGTATTTGTAACCCCAAATCAGTACTCAGAGCACTCTCCACAGATGTTCCTGGATCTGGTCAGAGCAGCAAAACCCTCGAGGCTTAGTGTGCACCTTCCCTGCACAGTTGAACAGGTAATGCTCTGCCTACTTATTGTTGCTCTGCACCTGTCACAGAGGTGACTGAGGATGGACGTGGCAGAGGCCCTACAGTGTTGTGTGAGAAACTCCAGCTCTAGGGCCAATGAGTTGGAGTTTGAAATCCAATTTCGACACTTATTGCAGGAGACCCAGGTTTGATCCCTGGTCCAAGAACATTCCCTGGAGAAGGGAATGGCTACGCACTCCAGCATTCTTGCCTGGGGAATTTCATGGACAGAGGAGCCTGGCAGGCTACAGTTCAGAGAGTAGCAAAGAGTCGGACATGACTGAGCAACTAACATTTTCTTTCTCTTTTACTTCTTCTGGCAACTATTATTGGGGTCACCTCTCACAAGCAAGTCACTTACTACTGAACCCTGTTTGTTACTTTTGTAGAATGAAGCAACCAGTCCATATACTGGGTTTATGGATCAGATAAGTTATCATTTTTTCCAAAATATTCAAGGATACAATAATATAAATGTATGCATTTAACAACATCATCTTACAATAAAGGATAGGTTCTTTGGGACTACAATAATTCTACAAATCATTTTTAGTTAGTACTGAACATAAACTTTCTAAGTAAATTTTTTGAATGTCATGCCTATGATGAAATACCAATATCAGCAAAAATTGTGATGATCTGTAAAGTCAACTAAATACCACTTCTAAGACATTTTATGTATTAATATAATATTAGGTGAATTAATGGCAATTTGGGTACCTAGGTAATTTCTAAGTGGGTTAAACCTTATAAAAACAAAATGGGCAAAAACACCAGGTTATAAATATTAGTTTTTGCTTGTACATTTCTTGTCTATAAAAAGTAGATTCACATTTAATAAATAGCAATTAATATGGCAAATTCAATGCGATATATGAAGTATTTATAATATGCTTATGTTTATGCTTTACTGCTGAAGAGTAAAGAATATTCCAGACAACTACATTATGATTAACTGACTGCATTGAAGATTTCCCAGAAGTTATTTTGCCCTGAATTTTAAATAGAATCAATTAGTGGAGTTGTGAGTTTATCTATTACAGGCAACTGCAGAATTGCAGATGCAAAGTAGGTAATTTAATGTAACTGGTTATGGATCTTTGCTGTTGTTGCTTGCTTGTTTTGTTTTCCCCCAAACCAATATGTTGAAAAGAGAGGCAAAAAATTGGAGCATTAGAGGGAAAAAGAAGTCTACCAAAGAGAAAATGGGCAGTGGAAAGATGGCAGTATCTTTCCCAATGGGGTTGAAAAATTGGGGAGTCAGGGTCCTAGATAGAGTGAGCTGAAAAGGTATGAGACAGTGAGAGAGTGTGAGTGGTAGTTACAACTGAGGCCAGACGTTTACTGTGGAAGTTATCAGCTGTATGGAGGAGAAGGACACAATTATTAGAGAAGAGGAATTGAAGAGACAAAGATGTAAGTTTTCAGACGAAACAATCATGTAAACGCTGAAGTGAAGGAGCCTTAAGAAGGGAGCAATATGTAAGAGAGTGATCATAAGCCAAAAGCAAAATTCTTTGAGAAATGAGGGGTCAGTGGATTATGACTTGAATGAGGGGTTGTAGCTAATGTAACCTGATGACAGGCAGTTCAAATAGTGGTGGTTTTAAAGAAGAGATGTAGTGTCTAGAGAAGAGATGTAGTGTTTAGAGAACAGATGTAGAGGGGGTCGGTGGAAGGTGGAGATAGATTTGAAACAGGTAATGGCGAATAAGGAGAGTATGTATCTTATCTGTAGGCCCGTGGTCAAGAGATGATGAAAAAAAAAAAAATGTAAGTCATTAATTCCTAAAAGAGCAAAAACCAAAACAAAAGCCCTCTGTTTAGTATTTAGGATTCATCTATTGAGACATTTACACAAAAAGAGGTTTTAAAAAAATTGGCACAAAACTCAAAAAAAAAAAAAAACGCTTCTCCCTATTCATGAAATTATTTTCAAAATTATCACAGAAGTTGTTAAGTTGTATGGCTTTTCATGACTTCAGATCATAGAATATTTCCAGCCTTATCACTTAGGCCTTCACCCCTAAGTATCTAGACTCTGAACTCGATCCTTCTGGAGGGTATCCTCCCTAACCCTTTTCTTGGGAAGTACTGAGGTCCCGTAAACAAAGTAAAGTTCAACTTGATGTTCTGCATTGTTCATGAGACATTTACTTGCAACATTTCTCATCAACTTGTTAATCACAATAAAAATGGGATTTGCATTTTCCCCTTCAGATGAAAAAGTCTGGAGGATAAAGACACCCTCTTCACATTTTTTCCCCCCGGATAGTTACAAATGAGTTTCTAGATTCAGATTTGACATACGGAATATATTTGATCAATGAAAGTGTGAGTCACTCAGTCATGTCCAACTCTTTGTGACCCTACGGACTGGAGCCCTCCGGGGTCCTCTGTCCATGGGATTCTCTAGGCAAGAATACTGGAGTGGGGTGCCATTCCCTTCTGCAGGGGATCTTCCCAATCCAGGGATCTAACCCACATCTGCATTGCAGGCAGATTCTTTACCACTTGAGCCATCACCAAGTTTCTAATAGCATTTCTCTGTAAAATGCTCTAGCTTTTTAACAGAACAATTTGTGGGGGTTTTTGTTTGTGTTTATTGTATTGTACTGTAATTTAGTTAACTAGCCATGACCCTTAGGTGCATATTTTTTCAGGTAATCAGTAATTTAATTGACCTATATTGTGATTGAATATATTGTCTTCCAAGGTGGCTAAGGATGCATGAGATTTACCCTAGCTTCATCTTTAGAGATCAAGCTTCAAACTTTTGCCTGGGCTGCCAGCAATAGACTAGGGATGAGGTTAGTTGCTTATCATCCTTCTGCTCACACTCTGTCTATCCACATTGCAAATTCTCAGGGTTATACTCAATTTTCTTCAAATTCTTTTGTTAAGACTTGCCTGCTTTCCCACTTCACACCAAGGATGGGTAAAGATATGATCCTGCTTATCAGTTCCTCATCACATTTTCCCATCTTTGTTTGTCAAAAAGTGACAGAGAAAAGTTATTATCTCTAATAAACAGAACTCATGAGTTGGGGAAAAAAAAAGAATCATGCTCATAATGTCAATTTATGGTAACAATCAATGTTCAAATATCAACCAGAACTCATACTACCTGGAAATTGTATCTATTAATAGTAATAGATTTTATTAGTGATTTAAAGGATACAGGCAATTGTATGGCAGAGCAAAGCAGTTTTCTCTTGGAGTGTCTCACATCATCAATATATCTCTCCTCAATCTATCTTCTCTCACTTTAGGACTAAACACCTGGGTTTGTTTAGAGAAGTGCACGCAGATATATCACAAAGAACTAGTCATTTTATAGAACAACTCCATTTTATATGTCATTAATTGCCGTGATTACTGAACACTCTTCACCTGGCTATGTCTGCAAAAATCCATACCCACACTAAAGCATTTCACTGATAAGGAGTCTCCATTATCATTCGAGTAGCAAATAGCTTGTGTGTTTTTCCCCAAAGGCCTGTTGACAAGAATGCAAATAAGAGAAGTCAACTAGGTCACTCTTTCTCTCCCAACTGTCCTAGTGAAGATTATAGTTACACTTCCAATGCTGTTCTTTGCAGAAAAGGATAGATATGGCAGAAACCAACACAATATCATAAATCAATTATCCTCCAGTTAAAAATAAATTACAAAGAGAAATAGCTATTAAAGATCATACAGAATGTCAAGTAATGCGTAGTGTAGTCACTGAATGAAAAATTCCTGTAATCTTATTTTTCTGTAGTTCCAATTTAGCTATATTAGAAGTGATATGATTTTGAAAGACTAAGCTCCAATGTATGCTCCCTGAGTGACAGATTTTTTGGCAATTTTTTTCTCTGTGTGTTTTAACATTCAGTCACAGAATAGGGCAAAGTGAAGTCTGTTGAGGAAAACCTGTTTTAAGGTAAAAAACCAGTTTTGATTATGGACACAAGCCTCATTCCAACACTTAAACATACAGAAGACCTCTCAAACACACAGACAGGTGTGCACACACAGGTGCTCACACACATACAGTCTTACAATGAATGTTTAACATTTTCTAAGCTTGATTCATATGGGAATTCAAATGAATCTCTAATCCCTTCATCAGTGTATGGGTTTGAACATTTCTTGCTATTTTTCATGACTGTGAAGGCAAGCAATCATAATTCAACTACATGCCACTTCTTAGGCTGTGCTGGTTAATCAGCTGAGTCAGTCCACAGCTGGAGTCTCTTGCAGGCTTTGATTTCACAAAGTCATTAATCTCATTTCCAACTGAGTCAAAACATAACTGAAGCCAGCGAAACCCAGTGCCTTTCCATTTCCTGTCAGAGATGTACATGTTCTTTTCAGGGCACCCAGGGTGAAAACCTTTAACATATACAGCTGGCGCTTTTTTTCACTTATTTTTAAAACTCGTTCTTACTTATCTCTGGGTTTAATTATTCCGCAGCCTTGATCCTTGAGGGAGATTTTATCTATCATCTTTCATCTTTCCTTTAGTTTATATGTTACTTAGATGTTGAAATATCTTATTAACTCGATGTTAAGAGAAAAATATTCTAACTTTTGGCAATTTGTACTAAAATATATAAAATATTCAAAAAATGTGACCTATAATTCTATGCTTGGTAATATACAAATACACATGGATTCATATATTCCCTACATACACACGCTTAATATACATGCAAATACACATACATATATAGAATTTTAGAAAATATGCTTAAAAATTAAATGAATATTACTTATTGATATAGCCCTTTACAGAATTATTTTCCTTTATACTGTTTTTGAAATGTTCTAAGTGATCTACAGTGTATTCTTACTGCATCTACAGTATAAATGACACATTCTTATGTAAAGAGTATTATTATTCATATGTGATGAAAACAATTCAATTAGGGAACTTTATTATTTGATTCCTAAATTCTGACAATTTATATGAATCAAAAATTTGCATTCTGTATGTACATTTACAATTCCACTTATTGATCACAGACATTTCTTTACAAATAACTGACTTGTAACATCTGAAATACATTCTTTTGTTGTTTTCTTCTAGGTGGGGAAATAAATTTTAGCATTACTGAAATACAGAAAGTATTTTTATATGAAAAATTAATATATATATTGATAATTTGTACACATATTTGAAACAAATAGAAAACACATTCTGTTAACCCATTATGTAGGTCTATGTATTATATTTATTGAATGATTAATACAAACAATGGATTTTACAGAATTATTTAATATTTACAATAATCCTCCAATGTAGGCAAGTAACCTCCAATATATAGGGAAGTTCAGGCTTGGAGAGCTGAACTAACATGAAAGGAACTACAGAGCTAGGATCGAATCCAAGTTTTTGTGTTTATTTCCTTTAAATTATAAAGTCAGTTTTATTTGTTTCAAATTAATGTTTGCTTTTCTGCATGTTTTGATGTCACCAGATCATATTCAATTTCGCTTTTCAATGTAGAGACAGTATAAAAATATTTCATTATGTAAAGATATAAATTAGAACCAAGAATGAATAATACCATATAGCCAAAGTTGGCAAACAATGGCTATGAGGTCAAGTCTGCTCCTTCCCCCAAAGTAATAGTTTGCATTTAGGACATTGAAGGCATAAGACCAGCCCTTTGTGTACTGTGTACGGCTGCTTTTTCACTAAGACTGTAGAGTAATTGTGACATAGACCATATGGCCAGAAAATCCTCAGAGATTTACTATCTGTTCCTTTAGTATTAAACGTTTGCCAACTCCTACATCTTTGAAATATATTCAAAGTCATTGGTTTTGGAATGAGTCGAGTTAAGTTTAGATTAAAGATCTGACACTTCCTAGGTTCCCAAACAAATCATGAGACTATTTAAGGCTTTTTCCCCAATTTGGAAATTAGGCATGATTATAGTACATTCTCCACTGAGATGTTGTGAATGAAACAACATTCTGAAGGCATTGCATAATGCCTGATAATAAGAGAATATTTATTATTATTATCATCCAGTAACATTTTCTAGATAATTTTGGTTTTATTTGCTTGAAAATAATGTAAGCATTAGCATGTGCTTCTATAGGAAAAATATATATCTTTATCATATTTTCATTATGTACTTCAGGGGCATCCTGAAAGTAATCTCTCTTTGCTATAAATCATTTTCTATTCTTATATGGGTCTTTCTAGTAAATCCAGACCTTCACTGAATAGAAGTACTGATAGTATGGGCTTCCCAAGTGCTGCAGAACCAGCCTGCCAGTGCAGGAGACTGAGACACAGGTGTGGTCCCTGAGTCATGACAATCCCCTGGAGGAGGACATGGCAACCCACTCCAGTATTCTTGCCTGGGGAATCGCATGGACACAGAAGACTGGCAGGCAACAGTCCACAGGGTCACAAAGAGCTGGGCATGACTGAAGCAACTTAGCAGCATGTATGACATCACCCTTATGGCAGAAAGTGGAAAAGAACTAAAGAGCCTTTTGATGAAAGTGAAAGAGGAGAGGGAAAAAGATGGCTTAAAACTCAACATTCAGAAAACTAGGATCATGGCATCCAATCCCATCAATTCATAGCAAAGAGATGGGGAAACAATGGAAACAGTGAGAGACCTTATTTTGAGGGGCTCCAAAATCACTGCAGATGGTGACCACAGCCATGAAATTAAAAGACACTTGCTCCTTGGAAGAAAAGCTATGATCAACTTACTGGGGCTGCTGCTGCTAAGTCGCTTCAGTCATATCCGACTCTGTGCGACCCCATAGATGGCAGCCCACCAGGCCCAGCCATCCCTGGCATTCTCCAGGCAAAAACACTGGAGTGGGTTGCCATTTCCTCCTCCAATGCATGAAAGTGAAAAGTGAAAGTGAAGTTGCTCAGTCATGTCTGACTTTTAGCGACCCCATGGACTGCAGCCTACCAGGCTCCTCTGTCCATGGGGTTTTCCAGGCAAGAGTACTGGAGTGGGATGCCATTGCCTTCTCCATGATCAACCTAGACAGCATATTAAAAAGCAGAGACATTACTTTGCCAACAAAGGTCCATCTAGTCAAAACTATGGTTTTTCCAGTAGTCATGGATGGATGTGAGAGTTGGACTATAAAAAAGAGCTGAGCACTGGAGAATTGATGCTTTTGAACTGTGGTATTGGAGAAGACCCTTGAGAGTCCCTTGGACAGCAAGGAGATCCAACCAGTCTATCCTAAAGGAAATCAGTCCTGAATATTCATTGTAAGGACTGATGCTGAAGCCCAAACTCCAGTACTTTGGCCACCTGATGCGAAGAACTGACTCACTAGAAAAGACCCTGATTCTGGGAAAGAGTGAAGGCGGGAGGAGAAGGTTATGACAGAGGATGAGATGATTGGATGTAATCACTGACTCAATGGACATGAGTTTGAGTAAGCTCTGGGAGTTGGTGATGGACAGGGAAGCCTGGCATTCTGCAGTGCAAGGGGTCACA
The DNA here is from genome assembly GCF_027580195.1 of Bos mutus. NCBI lineage: Eukaryota > Metazoa > Chordata > Mammalia > Artiodactyla > Bovidae > Bos > Bos mutus. The sequence continues at coordinate 9,129,213 of NC_091640.1, read as the reverse complement.
AAGAGTCAGACAGGACTGATTGAACTGAACTGATGTACTGATAGTATAAAATAATCTACAACCACAGGGCGCAAATATAATCCTATACTTTTTACTTTTCTAAATCATCTCTCCAATAGCCACATTTCTTATGTGTAGGAATCCCATTCCCACACTTTCCAGATCATCGCTGAAAACTGTTAATAAACTCCAGGGAGTTGTTTATAAATTCTAGAAAATTAAATCATTCATAAACTCTAGGAAATTAAAGGATGTGTGGTCACTGGATGAAAAGCTATGACAAATCTAGGCAGCATATTAGAAAGCGGAGACATCACTTTGCTTACTACTACTACTACTACTAAGTTGCTTCAGTCGTGTCCGACTCTGTGCGACCCCATGGACTGTAGCCTACCAGGCTTCTCCATCCATGGGATTCTCCAGGCAAGAACACTGGAATGGGTTGCCATTTCCTTCTCCAGTGCATGAAAGTGGAAAGTGAAGGTGAAGTCGCTCAGTCATGTCCAACTCTTAGCGACCCCATGGACTGCAGCCTACCAGGCTCCTCCACCCATGGGATTTTCCAGGCAGGAGTAGTGGAGTGGGGTGCCATTGCCTTCTCCCTCACTTTGCTGACAAAGGTCCATATAGTCAAGGCTATGGTATTTCCAGTAGTCATGTATGGATGTGAGAGTTGGACCATAAAAAAATGCTGAGCGCTGAAGAGTTGATGCTGTCTAACTTTGTTGCTGGAGAAAACTCTTGAGAGTCCCTTGGACAGGAGGGAGATCAAACCCTGAATATTCATTGGAAGGACTGATGCTGAAGCTCAAGCTTCATAGTTTGGCCACCTGATACAAAGATCCCATTCACTGGAAAAGACCCTGATGTGGTGAAAGATTGAAGGCAGAAAGAGAAGAGGGTGACAGAGGATTAGATGGTTGGATAGCATCACAAATCAATGGACATGAGTTTGAGCAAGAGATGGTGATGGGGAAGCCTGGCATGCTGCAGTCCGTGGGGTCTTAAAATGCTGGACACGACTGAGAGAATGAACAACAAAAAAGGACGGTTAAAATATGTAGATCTATTTAGTCCTTGCAACAGTTTTATCTGGTCCCCAGCCTTGATGATTCTTGGTCCCTAAATATACTTTATTTTTGTTGTTTAGTTGTTAAGTTGTCTTTGACTCTTTGTGGTCTCATGGACTATAGGCTGCCAGGTTCCTCTGTCCATGGTATTCTCCAGGCAAGAATACTAGAGTGGGTTGCCATTTCCTACTCCAGGGGGTCTTCCTGACCCAGACATCAACCCCCCATCTCCTCCATTGGCAGGTAGTTTTTTTTTTCTTTTTTAACTGCTGAGCCACCCAGGAAGCCCATCTGTATCTTAAAGCAGTTACTAAATTCTCTCTTGGGAAAAGACTGGGGAATAATCAGTTCAGTTCAGCCGTTCAGTTGTGTCCAACTCTTTGTGACCCCATGGACTGCAGCAGGTCAGACCTCCCTGTCCATCACCAACTCTCAGAGTTTACGCAAACTCATGTCCATAGAGTTGGTGATGCCATCCAATCATCTCATCCTCTGTTGTCCCCTTCTCCTCCTGCCCTCAATCCTTCCCAGCATCAGGGTGTTTTCAAATGAGTCAGCTCTTTGCATCAGGTGGCCAAAGTATTGGAGTTTCAGCTTCACTATCAGTCCTTCCAATGAACACCCAGGACTGATCTCCTTTAAGATGGACTGGTTGGATCTCCTTGCAGTCCAAGGGACTCTCAAGAGTCTTCTCCAACACCACAGTTCAAAAGCATCAATTTTTCAGTGCTCAGCTTTTTTTATAGTCCAACTCTCACATCCATACACGACTACTGGAAAAAACGTAGCTTTGCTTATATGGACCTTTGTCGCAAAGTGATGGCTGTGCTTTCTAAATGCTGTCTAGATTTGCCATAGCTTTTCATCCAAGAACCACGCATCTTATAATTTCAACTCATAAACCCAGTGCCATCTGATGTGGCTGATTTGCAATATGGCATTGCATCATTAAAAGCAACTTGTTGTTTATACATAAATTGTAACAAACAGCGATTTTTAAGCCATCCGTAATTGATAACAGCAATGTAGTAAATAGCAGAGTTGTGGTCATGAAGTGCTTCTTAAATACATAATGTTTTATCTTTGTTCTTGGGACATATCTTCAATTTGTTAGATCAGGAATTTAATCATAAATGTAGTCATTCTATGGGCTGCTTCTCTTCAAATAAAATCCTCACTTCATTACCTCTTAGCCTGATAATTACGTGGCTTCTCTACCATGTAAACGGGACTGTCAAGTTTTATGTCCCAAAGATGCAAGTATGTTTTACAAAAACTTAGGAAAATTTTTTCTTAGGAAAATTTCCATCAAATTTTTGTCCACAGATCTATAACTTCAACTTTATTTGGCCTGAATATGCAATCTACCCAAACTTATCAGTTTGGAAAATAATTTGAAGACATATCTAACATCTAAAATATTGTTAAAGTGTTTAACTGAAGCTATAGTTCTCATTTTCCAAGGCCCTTACTAGTGCTTGTTTGAGCAGTGACTATTTGTTTTTCCTGTTGCTAAGGAGTAACTTTGCTAGTTCGATATAATATTCATCAGACTAGATGGTCTCTCTCTGTCTTTGTACTGATTTTTCATACCCTTGGGCACAGCTTCTCCCTGGTTCTATTCATCTGGTTTTGCTCTTTATTAGTATTCTGAGAAACACAAATAGTTGTGAGGAATGTTGCATAATTGTGTGTGGGTTATCTAACACAGTATTACTTTCAACATTTGTAACACATACTAAAAATGACACTCTGCTTTTAAAAAATAATTTCTCTCAAAATCTCATCTAATACTGTCATAAAATATGTATTTCTATTACATTATGCAAATTATTCTATGTAAAAGTTTAGAACATTCCTTATAAGGTTTCTTTCAGATTGCTTATGGATTAAAAATTAAGCACAGAGGAAAGACTTGGAAACTTGTGTTGAGCCCTAAAACCAAAGATTGTCAAGGTTTTTGAAACACTGCCTTCCCTTATCATTCAGAACCTGCAACATTCTCTTGTTTCTTGCTATGTTGGGGCAATTCAAATATATTCATATATCAAAATAAATTTATCTGGTTAAACTTAGTGAAACGAATTCATGTGCATATCTGGACATCTTTCTGAAGCCCTATGAAAACAATGATAAAAGAGGGAAAAGTGATAAAATGACACACATATGGTTGTTTTATGATATTCTACTCAAGCATAAACTCATAGTCCTCATCAAGTGACAATACTGGAATAAAATTAATGCCTAAACAAACTCCCAGGTGGCTCAGTGGCAAATAATCTGCTAGTCAATGCAGGAGACTCAAAAGATGTGTGTTCTATCCCTGGCTCAGGAATATCCATTCCTTGGAGGAGGAAATGGCAAACCACTCCAGTATTCTTGCCTGGAAATCCCATGGACAGAGGAGCCTGGAGACCTACAGCCCATGGGGTTGCAAAGAATCAGACACAACTGAGCACACACACATGCGCAAACTGCTAGGATGTAAGCTCTAAATACTCCAAGCAGTGGCCTGAGAGATTTCCTGCACAGAACATGCAAGGATTAACCAAACCATGTGTTCTGATGGTGAGAGCCCCCAATTTTCTTCAGCATAATAACAAGGGCCCTAATAGTCGGCTTACAATCACTAATCTAGGGTACTGAGGATTTCTTCTTGGCAAATGTATGACTCAGAAGAAAAGACCAACTGACAACGACATCGTACAATCCTCTAAATAAGCATCTAGATTCATATCAATGAAGATCACTAGATGCCAGGTATTCATAAGGAGCATCTGGTCTATGTTGTAGTATTCTCTTATCTATTAACAGAAACAAAAATTTATCTAAAACATCACTAACGAAAAACAAAAGTCAAAATAAACAGGAAAAAAAGAGAATTGTTGAGAATATAAAGGGAACCAAAGACAATTACTAAAAGAAAAACAAACAAGCAACAATTTTGTTTTTTATTTGAAAAACAAGACAAGACAGGGGCTCCATTAAATAAAAGCAAGATATTATGTGAAAGAAATAGTCAAAAACCAAAAAGTGCTATAAAGGGAAAGTTGAAGATGTGGTTATTTAAGGTTAGTTGGAAAGCTGGAAACTAGATAAGTCAAAATGGAAAGTAAGACCAAAGTTAAATAATTAATCTAGAATATTTAATATCTTGGTTATAGGATTTCCAGAAAGTAAAAAAGAGAAGAAAATCACCAGAAAAATAATACAAGAAAATGTCTAGATAAGAAGGATATGATTCCTAGATAAAAATAAGCATTACAATGAGTGACTACCAAAATAAAAGAGGCAGGGATATATGAGTGTTCATTACAAAAAACAGTCTGAAAAAATAAATGGAGAAATGAAATGTCTGTTTTTTGAAGATGTCTGTTGCAATGTTATTTACAATAGCAGTTTTTAAAAATTGATAAAATAGTCTTAAATTTTAAAAGATATAACATTTTGATTTAGATATGCTAAACTTTAAAATATTTTAAATAAATATTTTAAATTTATATATTAAAAATGAAAATAAAATATACAGAAATCCCAATTCTTTCCCTCTTTAAGTTTTTTTTTTTTTTTTTTAATAACACATTGAGCTTCAGTCATGTCCAACTCTTTGTGACCCTATGGACTGTAGCCCACTGGGCTCCTCTGTCCATGGGATTCTCCAAGCAAGAATACTTCAGTGGATTGCCATGCCCTCCTCCAGGGACCTTCCCAACTGAGAGATATAACCTGGGAAGTCCTCTAAGACATTAGTTTTACACTAACATTTATCACGTAAGTACAGTTGTATCATTCACTTTAAAATATCCAGGGTAAATTATTAGCAGAAACTAAATTATGGTGCAAAATAACTTTTAGTAGAAAAGCATAAAAATTACTAAGGGAAAATGAGAATCAATACATTTCAGTTCAGTTCAATTCAGTTGCTCAGTTGTGTCCGACTCTTTGCGACCCCATGAATCGCAGCACGCTAGGCCTCCCTGTCCATCACCAATTCCCAGAGTTCACTGAGACTCACGTCCATCGAGTAAGTGATGCCATCCAGCCATCTCATCCTCTGTCATTCCCTTCTCCTCCTGCCCCCAATCCCTCCCAGCATCAGAGTCTTTTCCAATGAGTCAACTCTTCGTATGAGGTGGCCAAAGTACTGGAGTTTCAGCTTTAGCATCATTCCTTCCAAAGAAATCCCAGGGCTGATCTCCTTCAGAATGGACTGGTTGGATCTCCTTGCAGTCCAAGGGACTCTCAAGAGTCTTCTCCAACACCACAGTTCAAAAGCATCAATTCTTCGGCGCTCAGCCTTCTTCACAGTCCAACTCTCCCATCCATACATGACCACAAGAAAAACCATAGCCTTGACTAGACGAACCTTTGTTGGCAAAGTAATCTCTCTGCTTTTGAATATGCTGTCTAGGTTGGTCATAACTTTCCTTCCAAGGAGTAAGCATCTTTTAATTTCATGGCTGCAGTCACCATCTGCAGTGATATTGGAGCCCAAAAAAATAAAGTCTGACACTGTTTCCACTGTTTCCCCATCTATTTCCCATGAAGTGGTGGGACTGGATGCCATGATCTTCATTTTCTGAATGTTGAGCTTTAAGCCAACTTTTTCACTCTCCACTTTCACTTTCATCAAGAGGCTCTTTAGTTCCTCTTCACTTTCTGCCATAAGGGTGGTGTCATCTGCATATCTGAGGTTATTGATATTTCTCCCAGCAATCTTGATTCCAGCTTGTGCTTCTTCCAGCCCAGCGTTTCTCATGATGTACTCTGCATATAAGTTAAATAAGCAGGGTGCCAATATACAGCCTTGACGCACTCCTTTCAATACATTTACGTTAAATTAAAAGTAATAGAGAACCAATTTAAATAATTATTAATGCATCAATGAGAGCTGAGAACATACCAAAATCATTAAAAGACCAAAATAAATTTAAGAAATATAGATAAAATTTGACAGCACAAATTGAAGAGTATAGATTATACTTTTCACTGTGAATTTATGAATATATATGAATATTATGAATATATATGAATATTATGAATATATACCCTCTAATTAAAGAAAATCAATTTTGTTATCTATTAACAGTAAACATGTGTGAGCTATATATACTATTGTGAATAAATATATTTGTATACATTTTCTTTATTTCATGTAACAAAGCACCTAATTGCCTTACTGGGAAAATAGTCAGACATAAAAAATAAAAATCATTTTGTTATTTAAGTCTGGGTCCTGGACCTTAGCTAGCACTCCTCTTTGTATTTATAATATAATATAATAATTTAAAATATATTTACTGATTGTCTACTAAATGACAGGCATTTTTCTCATCATTGGGATAGAGGATGAAACAAATTTACAGGAATCTTCTTTCTTACATTACTCTCATATATCTCTCCAAATAATCTTTTCCCATAAATTAATTTGTTTTTCTCAACTGAAACAAATTCTTTTACTTTGGTATTTTCTGGTGTAGGCAGAGTACAATTAATTATTACAGTCAGATGAACGCATTTGACATTTTATTATGCTTTCATTTTTATTGTCTCCTACACACAGTTAGAGATAATTTTGTATCATCTGTAGAATGCCTGAAACATAACAAGCATTGCCTAAAATAAAAAGGAATCAAAAGCATGACAAATTCACAGCATAGCCATGAATATCAAAGCCTCTATTTGCTATGGCAACTAAAATGGAAATCTCCCCTCAATGGGCATTAAGTGTCTTGACTGTCATAACTTGTTATTAAGGCCTTGTAAGCAACATAAAAGATTATTAGAGATGTCAAAATCTATGTTTCAAAGTAATGTTTTTATCAGGAAGAATGGCATGATGTCATAGCTTGTAGTTTCTTGAGCATCTATGACTCAGAAAAGTGCATATAAAAGCAAATAGTTGCAATAATAACTAGGTTGTGCTGGGAGTTAGCCAAGGTGCCTTACCAGGGCAACTGTGATGCCAATCTAGGTGGTTTGGTCTGGAAAAATTTGTCATTTACTGATGGCAACATATTTTAGCTAGTGAAGCACTTCTCACAGCTGAATTTTCTTAAACTGTTTCAATAAAATAAGAATGCATCTTTTATTTCAATAGGTTTTTCTTTTGTAATATGTTTACATATCTATATTTGCACTCTTGGGAATTCTTGCCTCAAAGTACTATCAAAGAAAAGTACTGTAGTCAAACACATTAGTGCTTGTGTTAAGTTGTATAAGCACACAATAAGCCCACTTGCCAGCACAGAGGAAATATAAAACTTGGTGAGAAAAGTATAAAAGGTGGTTATTTGCATACTAAAAAGTTTGTTTAGAGATGCAGATTAAAGTATGTTTTATTTGGTTACTGTCAGGAGACAGTTCTCCATAGATAGGTCTCATGTTTCTGCCTTAAGAGTAGACGCAATTAGACTATCTTTCAGAATGTCTTTCCATAATGTTTATATAGTCACCAGCCTGGAAAGAAACAGTGTCTCCCTCCAGAGCAGAGGGTGTCACTGCACTTTTAAGCCTAATAAAGACAGTCTGTCATCTTGGTGAGGGTCTGGGTAAGTTTGCTGCAGCATATTGAAAATGATCCCATAGGTTGGGTGTTCTTTGGGTACCAACCCTCACAGTACCCACCTGGGTGATCACCAAGCCTCATGGGGCTTGAGGGGCAGAAAGAGCCAGCATAAACAACCAGTGCTGTGAAATGAAGTCCTCGGACCCAAGGCTCTCATGATTTCTGCCAGCATCTATGAAACTGTGACAGACTAACCTTATAGTGTGTAAATAGGGCAAAAATCTGAGCTCCGTAAGAATTCCTCACAACTGACAATTTTAGAGTTTGGAACAACAATTCTCCTGTACATTGAAAAAAAATTTAGAAGGTCCTAGAAAATAACCTCTGAAGAACAAATAAAGACTGAAGGAAGCCTTTATGAATTACAGCATTTGTCCCTCATTTATGTTAAATAGCAACCAAAAAACATTGGCAACATTTTTTTTCTTTAAAGGGCAGATACTAAATATTCTAAGCATTTGGGGCCATATGGTGTCTGTTGCAATGACTAGACTCTGTCACCATAATGGGTAAGCAGTCATAAATAATTTATAAATGAATGCACATGTCTTCTAGGTCAACCACTTTGTTGGAGTATAATAGTATTCTCTTATGACCCTCTGTGTTTCTGGGCACCACTGCAATGTTTCCTTTATCATTTCTAATTGTATTTTAGCCTTCTCTCTCTTTTTCCTAGTCTAACTACAAGTTTGTTGAACTTGTTTACCTACTCAAGCTCTCTCAGATCTTATCACACTATTGCTGATTATGTGTGTGTATTCTCAGTTGCTCAGTCATGTTGATTTTTTGAAACTCCATAGACTGTAGCCCACCAGACTCCTCTGTCCATGCGATTCTCCAGGCAAGAATACTGGAGTGGGCTGCCATTTCCTTTTCAAGGGGATCTTCCCGACCCAGAGACTGAACCCATGTCTTCTGCATTGGCAGGTGGGGTCTTTACCTCCAAGCCACCTGAGAAGCGCCTATTGATTATAAGAGGTCTTTTTTTCTCCAGCTTCCCTTTTCCCATAGGACTTCCACATCACCTACGGGTGACTTTTTAACACACAAATCCTACAGTTTACTTCTTGAGCTACCTCCAGTGTGCTCACAGGGTACCACTGTCAATGCAAAATCAGATTATTTATTCCCTGCTCCTGCCACACTCTTCTCTGTTCCACAGCTAAACCATGCACTTTTAAAACTTTTGGAAACTAATTCATGCTGTCCCTTTTAAGCAGAATATTATTCCAAATCCTCTTGTCTATTTGATGACCTTCTACTTCATGGTCCTTCTGTTCTGTTAGCTTTGTACCTCATTTTACCTATTGTGACCAAATGGATTGGCACATTATTTTTAATTTATATAGCAATTTGAAAGTCACTGTTAAAGCAGAGCTTTGGAGAAGGCAATGGCAACCCACTCCACTACTCTTGCCTGGAAAATCCCATGGACGGAGGAGCCTGGTGGGCTGCAGTCCATGGGGTCGCTAAGAGTTGGACACGACTGAGCGACTTCACTTTCACTTTCCACTTTCATGCATTGGAGAAGGAAATGGCAACCCACTCCAGTGTTCTTGCCTGGAGAATCCCAGGGACGGGGGAGCCTGGTGGGCTGCTGTCTATGGAGTCCCACAGAGTCGGACACAACTAAAGTGGCTTAGCAGCAGCAGCAGCAGCAGCAGAGCTTGCCGCATACTCTTGAATCTGCACGTTTGTTTATCCTAGTAGAAAGGAACCCTGGGTGGACATTTCTTTCTCCTAATCCAAAATACCTAGCACAATGCCAGGTATTTACATAATAGGTATCCATTATGCGTAACAGGGATTTGCTAAATGTTTGTTGAACTTAATGGAATTTCTTACCATGTGTTTAACACTGCAAAAGACTTGATCCATCCACTGTGTTTTCCAGAGTCCTTTTAAACTTTTCAAAAAGCACGTTATTTTTCTGTCCTAACCCTAACTCCAAACATATTCATTGTATTAAACTAACTCCTAAACTAACTCCTAAGGCTTATCCAAAAAGAATTTCATATGTACAGACACATTGAACAAACTTTTATTTAGCAATGACCACATGCCTAGTATTCTGCTAGGTCTTGAGCATGAAGTATTAATAATAAACACATTAGAGAGGCTGCCACAGTCTGTATGTTTCCAGAAGACATCACCTTTATGTGCAGAGGAAAACAGTTAAGCTTTGCTAACAGCTATTGAAATCTTTCAAAATGATCTGCATAAGCCTTATTTTTTTAAAAGTCACATTAATAACAGCATTTATTGTCTTTGATTTAAATGATGATTCAATGGGTTGATACATGCTGAGTACATTAATTGAGCAAATGCTTGATGAGCATTAGCTTTTGTTATTGATGTTGGTGATAATAAATAATAAATAGTTGAAGGAGAATTGATGCTTTTGAACTGTAGTGTTGGAGAAGACTCTTGAGAGTCCCTTGGACAGCAAGGAGATCAAACCAGTCCTTCCTAAAGGAAATCAGTCCTGAATATTCATTGGAAGGACTGCTGCTGAAGCTGAAGCTCCAGTAATTTGGCCACCTGATGCGAAGTGACTCATTGGAAAAGACCCTGATGCTGGGAAAGATTGAAGGCTGGAGGAGAAGGGGATGACAGAGGACAAGATGGTTGGGTGGCATCACCAACTAAATGAACACAAATTTGAGCAAGCTCCAGAAGTTGGTGATGGACCGGGGAGCCTGGCGTGTGGCAGTCAATGGGGTTGCAAAGAGTGAGATAGACTGAGCGACTGAACTGAACTGAAGTGAAGTGAAGGAGAAAACTAAAAGTGCTCAAATAATAACAAAGTAAACATGATATTTTTTGGAAATGCTATGTTAACACTCTTATAAGGGAAGTTTCTATTTAAAGCATTTAGTCAGATATCTTATAGTTGCTTTTCTGGACCTAACAAATTACCTCAGTATAATTTTCATTTTAGGCTATTGTCTACCTTCTCTTCTGAATATATAGATAAGTAGGAATCAATGTCAAATATGTGGCTCAGCTGGTAAAGAATCCGCCTGCAATGCAGGAGACCTGGATTCAATCCCTGGGTTGGAAAGATCCCCTGGAGAAGGGAATACTACCTACTCCAGTTTTCTGGCATGGAGAATTCCGTGGGCTGTATAGTCCATGGGGTCACAAAGAGCTGGACACGACTGAGCGACTTTCACGTTCACTTTCAATGTCAAAAAAATTTTAAATTGTATTGATCAAGTAATTAATATCAAATGGGAAGTGCTTTTTTTTTTTTTTTTAGGAAGTATTGTGACTTGGGCCTTCTGTTGGTACTTATTTATTGTGTTGTTGTATTAGTCGCTCAGTCGTGTCCCACTCTTTGCAATCCAGTAGACTGTAACCCGACAGGCTCCTCTGTCAGTGAGATTCTCCAGGCAAGAGTACTGGAGTGGGTAGCCATTCCCTTCTCCGGAGTATCTTTCTGACCCAGGGATCCAACCCAGGTCTCCTGCATGGCAGGCAGATCCTTTACCATATTGCTGAGAAAGCATTGCAAAATTTTGCAAAATGTCTAGAATCACTTTGATAGAAATGTTGGGAGTAACATTTGGGACTTCCCTGGAGATCCAGTGGCTATGACTTCACCTTCCAACACAGGGGGTGTGGGTTCGAACCCTGGTCAGGGAGCAGAGATCCCACATGCTTTGTGGCTCAAAAAAAAAAAAAAACAGAAGCAATACTGTAACAAATTCAATAAACACTTAAAAAAGGGTCCACATCAAAAAAATCTTAAAAAAAAAAAAGTGGTGGGAGTGAGATGCAATGATAAACTTAGCTTTCATTAGAAAAAGCTAGTGATTGAATTGAGGTCTCCAGTTCTTCAACCACCATGACCTAAGAGAAGGAAAACACTCCCTCTTATTCAATAAGGAAAAAACTACAGTGGGAGATCTGAGAACTGGAGAAATCCCTGGAGAGACAAGAAGTGTCTAATAATGTGAGTCAAAACTGAAATTTGTTTTATAATGAATTTTAAAAGTAGATCTGTTTTACAATGTTCAGGTAAAATATTTTTTTCAGTTTTACTTACTATGCCTAAGAGAGTATAATGGGCCCTGCAAATACAGCCATGCATTAAACTGACCTGGCCACACGGTATTCACAGTATATGTGGGAGAAAGAACATCGGATACACACAGATATGGTTATATGGTGTGGGGCACTTTGTCAAGCAACAGAGGAGTCATGTTAACTTTCCTGGAGGTGCTCATATATGACTTAATTCTAAAGAATGACTAGAAGACTGGCAAAGGTGTAAGAGTCAGGCACTCACGGCCTCCTATGTAACATAAGCAAAGCCAGAGAACCAAGAAAGAGGTTTGAGTTATGTAAACTGTATTCAAGGAGGTGGGTGGTGCCTGAACATACATCCTGCAAAATTGTGCTTGGACAAGTGAACAAGGTCCAGACCAGACCACACATGCTCTGCCATGGGGGTATAGCTTTTCTCATAGAAATATATAAGCCAGAGCACAGGATGATCACACTTAGAGTTTATCCAGAATACACCCTCAGTAGAGGGTGGAATTAAAGGTCTAAGATAGGGCCTGGGAAGCCCTGAAGTACTTACTGTGGAGTCCAGGGTGAATGATGATTATAGCAGCTTGGAGGAAGGGTGAAGATGAACTTCATTCAGAAATTCCTAGGGAGAAGTTTGCAGAACTTAATGACTGGATGGGAAGATGGGTGACAGGCAGGTTTCAGAGTTGACTGCCTCATTTCTAACATGAGTCAATTAGAGAACGATGCTTCCAACTACTGAGAAACTACTCAATGGAAACTGAATTTCACTGTTTGAGAAGAGCAGATGGGCATCCATGTTCAAACTGTGAGGATCACTGTATACATCACATGTTTTTAGAAAATCATATCAGAGAACTTTTGGTGAATTTTTTAGCATGCTATATCCTCATGTTCAGGCTCTGACATAAATATCATCCTGTTCTTCCCTCATAGATGGAACAGTTTTCAAAATCTCTATTATTTTTAGTAGAATGAGAACCTTTGCTTATTTAAAAAATCTTTTTTCAGCACTTCAGAAAAACATAATGACAAAATAAATTCTCCTCCAAATGCACCGAGACAAAAAAATCACCACAGATAATATTTTGGTACACGCACTTCTAGGCAGGCTTCCCTGGTGGCTTACTGGTAAAGAATTTGCCTGCCAATGCAGGAAATATGGGTTTGATCCCTGATCTGGGAAGATCCCCTGGAGAAGTAAGTGGCAACTGACTCCAGTATTCTTGCCTGGGAAATCCCATGGACAGAGAAGCTGGCAGGTCACAGTCCAAAGAGTCAGATACAACTTAGCAACTAAATAATCACATATACTTCTAGTATGACTTCATAGATAGATGAACATATTTTAAACATACAGTTGAAAGTGGAACTATATTATGCATCACATAGTTAGACGCCTTGTACTTAGACATCATTCTATGCCACACATTTAAAAGATATTTTTAAGGTTTAGAAATTTTATGCCATTTTATTTGTGTTCTTCTGGCCCACTAGCATAAGACCACCATACTGAACATCTCCAAGTATACTTCTGTTCACGTTATTAATTTATTTTCTCAGAACGAATGCCAATAAGGAGAATTGCCTTTCCATATCACATAAATGTGCATGTTATGTATATATATATATCTCTAAATTGTTTTTAAAAATGGAAGTATCATATTGTACTCCCAATAACATGTTTGATTTTGTCTTCATGTATTTAGTATTTCTCAACTTTTTGTAATTATATGTACAGTGATATATTTTCCATGATATCACAAAATCCAACACCTATCCACAATAAAAATTCTCAGTGAGTATTGATCTCGAAAAAAGAATAAGAAGATTCTTTTCATTGTCTCAGGACATCAAAGTATTTCTTTTAAAACTTATAAAAATTGCTAATAATCAGAAAAATATTGATCAATTTGATATTTTTCAGTTAAAGCATTTCTTCACAAAACACCATGGAGAATGAGAAAGCAAGCTGCAGAACTAGAGATTTTTTTTTTTTTTTTCATGGATAATTTGTACAGGCTAGGGGTAGAAATCCTACATCCCATGGGTCAGTATCTGGCCATTATCTGATATTTGTTTTTTCTTTTACTATTTGCAAGCTAAGAAGAGCTACACATTTCTAAAGAATGAAAAAAAAATCAACAGAAGACTACTTTATGGTAGATGAAAATTATATGGAATTCACATTTCAGTTTTATGGGACTACAGCCATACGTGTCTGTGCATATATTGTGCACAGTTGTTGTAAATGAGATTGAGCAGTTGAATTGAGCTCAATGAAAAACTGAGCAGTTGAATCCTACGTGTGGTGCTTCCATGGCTTCTCAGCCCTGCTTCGTGTACCACAAAATCACTATGACGCGCTGATAACCCAAAAGTATTTAGAGTGTCATACACTGGTATGCCATGGAGTTTTATTTTATTCGCTGCAATATCAGAGCTTATCCATCATGTCCAAAAAGGGAAAAAAAAAAAAGTTCTCATTGGACTTCCACTGTCACACTTTTAAGTTACATTAAGTTTTGGAACATTTTTGTTATTTTTAATACATAAAAAAATCTATTTTGATCATTAAGCAATGGCACTAATGTAGTGCGAAAAGAATGCAATGTTCTCTGAAATGACTAGCCTAAAGCAGTCAGCACAACATTCTGAACTCATAGAAATGCAGTATTGAGAAAAATTGGGAAATTTAAACAGGAATATTCATCACAGCATAATTTTTTTCCCAAAATGCAAAGTGGAAATAAGAACAGGAAAGAAGTACGTTTGTAAGTGGCTCATTTGTTAACTAAGTGGGGAAAACGCATTTATTGATATTTATGGTGAGTTAATTAAATTATGTCTAATTACAGCAGCTGTTAAAAGCGTCCACAGAAAATTAATTTGGTTATGTATATTAGTCTTTCAGTAAACAATTGCTCAAAAAGCTAAGGGTATTGGAAGCAGTATCAATAATCTTCTTATTTCTTAAGACATTATTTCTAGTAGTGCCTTTTGACATATCAACAGATGTTATCAATACTATTCACTTATTTATCAGAGGAATCAGTGCAGAGTATGAAGTAACTTGGTGGCTCAGATGGTAAAGAATCTGCCTGCTATATGGGAGATCCAAGTTTGATCCCTGGGTCATGAAGATTCTCTGGAGAAGGAAATGGCAACCTACTCCAGTATTCTTGTCTAGAAAATCCCACAGACAGTACAGGCCATGGGGTTACAGAGTCAGACACAACTGAGTGACTTTCATTTTCATGTGAAGTGACTTAAGAACCGGCTTCTGTGAATATCTGCACAACTACAAAAGGAAATATTTTCAAGGAAATTGAGAAAATGCAATTTCAGTTTAACCTAAAGGAGAATATTCCAAGATGTATAACAGTTGATAGATGTAAACATGTGTGTGTGTGTGTAGCAGTAAAACTTTTTATTGGAAATATTTGCAAACTTTATGAAAATATAAAGGGTTTAAAGACTATACTTATTATGTCATTTAGCAACATGTGGAAAAGTTGTAGGAAATATTTGAAGTTATAATGTGTTATTGAACCAGTATCATCGGTGGAATCTTCCTGTGCTCTCTCAGATTTGGCCATGGATATTACGTAAATTTTGTCAGAAATAGAAGTTAGAATTCTCTTGCCTACTACTTGTTGATTATATTCTAGAATATTAATAAAGCTCTGTTATGATTATTCAGGATCAAGATTGAAATTTTTCTGAAAAAGAACGACCTTTATCCACCATTACTGATTATTAAATGGGCTTGAAAATTAGATTTTTTTGAATAAATGTTTCTTAATTCAATCTAAGTTTACAAGGTAAAACAATATTGTGTGGAAATTATATTGTGGTAAATCCATTTCACTAAAATTTTTTCATTCACAAGTTATGTCAGCCTTTTTTCCCCCATTTCTTATGCTAATAAAAGTTAAAACAAAAAATGAGATCTCTTTTCCTACACAGCTTTTGTTGATACATTTTCTGAGATAAAACTACAGTTCAGAAGCAATGTATGTGTAAAGAAATTTTCTGTTTTAAAAGTAATTTATCTACAATTTAGGAACTTTGGCATAATCTTCAGTTAGAATTGATTAATTGATAATGCAATGGCATGCTTAAAAGCAAATAACAAGAGTAGGAATTAATAGGATACTATAAAAAAAACTTTCAATGAATGAACATGATCAATTAAAATCATGGACTGTCTTCCATGTTTGCTAGGACCTATGTGTGTGACAAGATATTTTCAAAGATGAAGAAATATGAAAAAAATCTTATTATAGATCAGTATTAAAAGGAGAAAATTTACAATCAAATTTTTAACACGTCATCTAATCTTGTTCTTTTTATGACAAGTTTTATTGACTATATGTTAGTCATTTGAATGTTTGGTCCTCGACTAAAAATAAATGACTGAATACAGACAGACACATGAATATTTATATCACCTAAACAATTAATTCATGCTCTTTATTTTGTACTTTAGCACTGAAAAATATGCCATTCAATTTAGGACACTCTCCACAGATTGCTCTTTTATTTGTTTTTACTTATTATTTATATCATTCTATATAATTAAAATACTGACAATAAACGTATAAATTGTTTTGTGGTATATTAGTCTAAATTCAATAAATGATATAACCTTATGTTTAGCTAATATAGGTTTAGGGAGGTTATGCCAGTTAGAAGAAATTTTCTTAGGATGAATATAAGCATTTTATTACTCTTAGAAAATCTGGTCTCTCTCTACACATTATTCTATGTTTTGAAAGTTTAGTTCAAGTCCAGATATTTCAAGATGTAAATTTAATTCAAGAGAAGGCATTCATTTTCAGAGAAATAATAAGGAAACTGGACAGCTCTACTCAATGCTATATTATCTTCTAATTGCTAGCTATTTCCACAAATTACTACCATTATTTTAAGAAATACCTGTAATTTTTTTAAATTTTCCAAGCTGAAATGATTATTTGCATGAGTAGAACAGGGTATTGATATCAAAATCCTTACCTGTGATGTGATGACTGCTGCTGCTGCTGCTAAGTCACTTCAGTCGTGTCCGACTCTGTGTGACCCCATAGACGGCAGCCCACCAGGCTCCCCCTTTCCTGGGATTCTGCAGGCAAGAACACTGGAGTGGGTTGCCGTTTCCTTTTCCAATGCTTAAAAGTGAAAAGTCAAAGTGAAGTCGCTCAGTCGTGCTAAGAGAGTATAATTAAATAATTCAAGTGCAATAGTTTAAGAATTTTTAGGGGAATTTAGATAAAAGTATTAGATAAGACTGAAATTCCTGAAAAAGACTATGAAATGAATATTTTTCCCAAATATATACATAAATTGGGAGGCCCCTCTTCAGCAGAAAAATGCTCCTCTGTAAAACAAATTGTATTTTTACAAAAATTAATTATATTTTACAAAAATTATTTGTACTTGTAAACATTATTAGATAGATTTTATTTTATCTTATTTTAGGCACAAATATTTAATGACTGTTTTCTTTGTATTTTCTGATAAAAAAGAATGCTATCAAATACTATAACCCTTAATGTAATTGTCACAGAGCTAGGCTTTATATTTTGGTTGTTAAGCTGAAGTGTGAGAGAATATAAACCAGGAAAACATACATAATATTGAATCTGGCAACATCTGGACTAGTGTGCTAATAATATAAAGAAGGTGGTTTCCTTATAATTTAATTATGCTGCAAAGTTGTTAAAAGATTATCTAATTTTTTGCTTATTTTCTGAAAAGTAGACACTTTTGTTTTTTTTTCTATTCAAACATTCATTTAAATATTCTGTGAACAATGTTGCAATTTAATAAAAATTTCAAAAAATAAGTTAAAAAACAATTATAGGGTTTATTAGCTCATCATTTGATTTCATTTAAGTTGAATTTCAAAACAAAATAAGAATCTGAAGAAGAAAAACCAAAACACAAGTTAACAGTACTAAAGAATACCATAGCATTAGTAGCAGAGGTGATGTCGTGGCAATGAATGAGTATGACAGTCAAGTACATTCTTTTGCCCCTAGTTTTTAGTCTGCTGCTGCTGCTGTTACTTCAATCGTGTCCGACTCTGTGCGACCCCATAGACGGCAGCCCACTAGGCTCCCCAGTCCCTGGGATTCTCCAGGCAAGAACAGTGGAGTGGGTTGCCATTTCCTTCTCCAATGCATGAAAGTGAAAAATGAAAGTGAAGTCACTCAGTCCTGTCCGACTCTTAGCGACCCCATGGACTGCAGCCTACCAGGCTCCTCCATCCGTGGGATTTTCCAGGCAAGAGTACTGGAGTGGGGTGCCATTGCCTTCTCCAAGTTTTTAGTCTATGTAGACACATATATTTGAGAGTATAAATAGAAAAGCAGAACTTCATAACAAATTTATTTCTGAGGAGTTTGCCATTTATTCAAAAGCTCCTATTGTTCCAGCTTTTTCCAAGTTGTTATTATGGATATATTTTCCTTTGTTTCTGTCCATGTAAAATCTCATAAAAATGCAAAAATCAACCTTAAAAGGTTTCTAAATGGCTGTTCCCATTTTTTGGTAAAATTTTCCACAATTTTGAGATAAAAATTAATATAATAGTTACTGAATGAGTCTACCAGATGAAAAATTAACTGATAGTTAGCAAAGGTTCTTGATTTTATAAAAATGTCTTTATTTAGAAAGACTATTTTAGTGTAATAAAGTATTAAAAACTAAAAGCTCTAGTTTTTATTCATTTTCATTAGAATTTAATATACTGCCCTCAGTTATTATGGTAACAGTTACTCAGAATGAACAAAATAAGCAGCTAAGGTATACAGTTTGTTATAATGGGTACTGCTTGAAATGAAACCATAAGCTTTAAATTTTTGTGATATCATTGTTTAAATCCATAGTTACTATTCTCCATGCACTGAGAAATTGTCTGCTTTATAAACATCTATTATTATGGCAGTCATAAACAAATATCTATTGAGTACCTAATATTTGCAAGGAACTGGAGACTTCATCATAAACAGGAGGAAAATATGTCAAAATTAATTACATATAATTTGATGAAGGTCATTAAACTTATGTAAATAGAATAAAGGGAAAACAGAGCTAGTAAGTAAATATCACCGGGGAAATGACAGGATTTTCGGTAAAGGTAATATTTGACTTAGGTATCTAAAGATAGGAGTTTTTCAGTGAGAGTCATCCAGCCATGAGGAAAAAGCACAAGCAAATGCACAGATAAAAGAAAAACCTCTGACCATTTTTTATAATACACGTAAAAATGAATTCAGAGAAAAGCAATTGAGGCTTTTTTTTTTTTAACTCAATGTAGAAAGGACTAGTTGATAGGAACATTTAATGAGGAGAAGAAAATTAAAAATGTCTCTAAATAATAGAAAGACATTAATATGAAAGAAAATTAGATTTTGGGAGGTAGGAAAGTTCAGAACTAAAAAATGGATACAAAGGGGAATTTGCTGGTGGTCAAATTTTACAAAAATGGGAAACACCTGTTTGGTAGAAGTTTGATTTTTGTGATGCTCTAAGTGCTCTAGTTTAGGTGGTGTTGCTTTAAATCTATTTTTAAATTTATTTTTAAAACAAACATTTGTTATGTGTTTAAATGGCATGGAAAACATTGAGAGAAATTATATTAAACTCCAATAAAATAACTTTTTCTCATATATATATCTTATTTTTTCATTACAAAAAATGATCTTAACATTGTAGAAAAATAGCTATAATGAAATACAAACTGTTACTATTCAAAATCCTCCTCCAATTTCTTAGAATTTGGGCGTGGCAGGTTACAGAAAGTAAACACTCCTTGAGAATCCCAATAGTTAGGTATGGTGGTAATTAGAAAGCCAAAATGGAATTACTCAGAAATGCTGAGATGCTGCATATTTTCTTGGAAAATTTTGAATTGTTTGGTGCCGTCCAACACTGGGGCTCAAGGCAGACCACCCCAAAATATGCCTCAATGGCGCACTGATGATTTTGAGTTAAAGTTACATAGTAGAGGGTCATTGAAAAAGGGATACACTGACACTCCTGTCTGTCTCACTGAAAGCAGGAACTAAATCTGTCGTGGAAAAGGTAGCCTCCCTGCATCTGGAGATGGAAAGATACTCATCTCACCAGAGACAGAGAACCTGGGGCCAGGGAAGCCTCTAGAAACAAACTTGGAAAGTCAAAGTGTTAGTGGCTCAGTCGACCCTGACTCTTTGTGACCCGGACTGTTTATGGACTGTAGCCTGCCAGGCTCCTCTGTCCATGGGACTCTCCAGGCAAAAATACTGGAGTGGGGTGCCATTTTCTCCTCCAGGGAACCTTCCGCACCCAGGGATCAAACCCACATCTCCCACACTGCAAGAAGATTCTTTATTATCTGAGCCACCAGGGGAGTCCAAAAACAAACCTTGTTGCTCGTTTAATTTATTGCCCCAAGCCCAAATTCTGCTCAGGCTCCTTACTCACTAAACACCCAAAGCCCAGGTTTCTTTGCCCTTTCAATTTCTCACAGATTTATTGTTTCTTTGCTAAAAAGTGTAAAAGCTGTCTGCTTTTCTTAGGTCCTATTTTTATGAGACCACTGCCCTCACAAACTAAATTTGTTTTTATTCTACCCACTCATCTGTCTTGGGTCCATTTTATTATTAGTCCACCCATAGTGATTCAAGGGGATCTGAGAGGGGAATTTCCTCCTTTCCAAAACAAATAAGTTTCTCATATCCAGTTTAGTATCTTCTTAGCTACTCCCTGTGCCTCCCAAAGCTCCCAAACCATTCTGGGTCTAAATCAGCAACACAGAACACACTATGTAAGTAAAATGGATTTGGTGCATTTATTTATTCCAGATTACTGTTAATCTTTCATATGTTCATATAAGTCTTCTTAAATTCAAAGAAAAATGTTACCATGGTGCTTAAGTGCAGCCATGAAACTAAAAGATGCTTGCTCCTTAGAAGGAAAGCTATGACAAACTTAGCATATTAAAAAGCAGAGAAATCACTTTGCTGACAAAGGTTCCTATCGACAGCCAAAGCTACGGTTTTTCCAGTGGTCATGTGGTCACGTATGAATGTGAGTGTTGGACCATAAAGAAATTGTGGTGCTAGAGAAGACTCTTGAGAGTCCCTTGAACAGCAAGGAGATTAAACCAGTCAGTCCTAAAGGAAATCAGTCCTGATTATTCATTGGAAGGACTGATGCTGAAGCTGAAACTCCAATACTTTGGTCACCTGATGTGAAGAACAGACTCACTGGAAAAGACCCTGATGCTGGGAAAGATTGATGGCCGGAGGAGACAGGGGTGGCAGAGGATGATATGATCAGATAGCATCACCAACTAAATGGACATGAGTTTGAGCAAATTCTGGGAGATGGTGAAGGACAGGAAGTGTGGCATGCTGCAGTCTATGAGTCGCAAAGAGTCAGATGGAACATAGCAACTGAACAACAAGAGAATAAAAGCTTATTTGGGGAATTTTCACCATCATTCTATCCTTTTTGGCAACTTGCACTAATGTTTTATATATTTCTGGGATAGTGCATTAGGCATCCTCAAAATCAATGCATTACCTACACTCCAAGCTGAGAAAACCTTCAAAATGAATTTACAGTATGAAATTGCAAAGGGTGCAATTGTGGTTTCAGAATAAAATTTAAGTCACTATCAAAAAATATTCTTTATTATCACAAAACCAAAGTTCCTAGTACTATTGACAACACATACCACAAAATAGTCATTCTATTAAAAATAATAAATCAACTTATTATTTTTAAAACAGCCTAGTCTAGAAGAATTATCTCCTAGAAAAATATGGGGCTCAATATACAGAAATATATGAAATTATTTCTGAAGGAACAGGCCAGGTGAATTATAATACCAACTTTTTCTTTTCTCCTTTTTCCTACATTTACTAAAAGTAAGCATGGGAAAGGGAATAGAAGCATTTTTCATGATTACCCTCTCACTTTTGATATTATCCTAGGCTCCTGATAATAAAACTGGGTGCTCTAAAAGCTGGCTCATTGCTTAGAGAAAGAACAGAAAGAACTATAAAGCATTTTATTAGCAGAGAGAATGATGCAATTTCTTCTCTAGCATCTCTTTTAATTTAAATTTCATTCCCTAAAAAGCCCACAGATACCCTGTAGTAAAGTATAGACCGTAATAGAAAGTACAAAATGAAGAAAAGCTATATTTTGGAAGAGTTCAAGCATTGCCCAAAGGTGCCCAGAGGTGTTATATAGATGACCAACTCTATGTTCCAGTTGAGAATTCACTTGCCAGTCAGCACTTGCAGGGCTGTGATTTTCTTTTTTCACCTCAGTAAATCTTTTATTTCAGGCTATCACATATTATTTTTAGGACTTTCCCAAAAGTAATCGGTACTCTATTTCTAATTAATGGTCTTTGTGTTGTGCATGGGCACCTCAGTAGGTATGCTCGAATAATTCATTGATGAGGAAATATTCTATTCTAACAAAAAAAAAATTTTTTTACCCATATTTGGTCACATTGTTGTTTTCTTATTTTTCTCTTTCTCCTTTCTTCTCTTTCTTCCTTTTCCTTCCTCTCTCTTTTCCTTTCTTTTATCTTCTTTTTCTCTCATTTTTCATCAACTCTATTGGAAAGAAAACTTCCCGACAAATATTGGACATTGCTGTGCAAACAAGGTTCTTTATGTCATGGGAGTAAGAAAGCAAAAGGACTTCATATCATACAACCTAAATTAGTGAGAAATGGAGCATTTCCTGCCATGTCAGTAAACAAGGATGTCGCAGTTATCAGCGATTGCAGCCCTCCAGTATGGGCTGGTGAGTCTGAAAGGCACTCTGGAAGAATATCTATGATCCAGCAGCCATCAGACTGCAGCCACTCCCTACAGTGAGCCCCGAGGGAGCTCAGGATGTAAAAAAACAGGATGCCTGCCCCAGATAGCTGAGGTGCATATGAGAGGAATGACTTCAATGAACACAGATTCTTGCATCTTCCTGTACATTAAAAAAGCTCTAAATTTTTTAATTATAGATATCTTATTTCCTTTAATTAACAATAATTTTTTGATGTTCAGACTACCTGCCCTTTGTTGCCAAACTTCTGCGTAACCTGACTCATCCCTCTTTGGCATGGGGACTAATTTAGGCTAATTATTTTTAAGAAACACAAGACTCAGGAATTTGTTGTTGTTGTTGCTGTTCTCTCTCCCTTAACTGCCTAAAAAGAATGTAGATAGAGCACCTGTTCCTGGAGTGCAGCTAATACCAGAGATGTCCACAAACAACATTGGCCACATGCTATGCGGAAACTTGGCAGGGCTTGGAGATCAAGTCCATTCTGTGTCCCATTGTCTCTGCCAGACCTGGCAAGCATTTAACAAAAACTTGCTTTTTGATCTTCGTGTGAATTGCCTTTCTCCCCTTTGAGGGGAGAAATCCCAAATTACTACCCCCTGGCCCGCACCGCCCTCCCAACCCCTGCCCCCCACCCCCGCCCCACTCCGCAAAGCCTGTCTTGCCTTTAGCTGAAGACGATACTTGAGATGAGGGTTTTTGATCATTTGGGGGAGTTACTGAGTTTTCCTCAGTTTCTCCTATGTACATGTGCTATTAAACTTTTATTTTCTTTTCTCCTGTTAATCTATCTCCTGTTCGTTCAATTCATAGACCAGCCAGAATAAGGTGTGTGTGTGTGTGCTTAGTCATGTCCAACTCTTTGTTACCCCATGGACTGTAGCCCACCAGGCTCCTCTGTCCATGGGATTTCCCAGGCAAGAATGCTAGAGTGGGTTGGCATTTCCTACTCCAGGGGATCTTCCTAATCCAGGAATTGAACCAGTGTCTCCTGCATTGGCAGGTGGATTCTTTACTACTGAGTCACTGGGGAAGCCCCAGAGTAAGTTAGAATGGTAGAAAAATGTTTCTTTCTCCAGACACCAAGAATCTCTCACTTCTACCCAGAGGTTTTCTAATCTAGTCTGTGCAACAGAAACAATGGTGATGTCCCCTTGTTTAGAAATTAATTTCTTTGGTTTGTGTGTCTGTAACGTAAGAGGAATCTATTCTGAGGCCAAAGGCAGCTCACGACCAAGCAAGTACCTCGTGACACATATGCAGGGTGCTATAAGTGATCTGAGCTGTTACATAATTATTATTTACAAAATGTGGGACAAAAATGAGAGGCCTTGGGGTGAGACAGCCTGATCATGCCATCTTGGCTAATTTGCTCTTTCCTACAGGTTATTACAAAATATTGAATAAGTTCCCATGTTATACAGTGAATCCTTCTTGCTTATCTATTTTATATATAAAATATATACGTAATTTATCATTCCTTTTCCCTTTCCCCTTGCATCATGAGTTTGTTTTCTATGCCTGTGAGTCTGTTCCTGTTTTGTATACAGATTCCTTTGCATTTTTTTTTACATTTTTCTTATAAGTGATATCATACGATCTGTCTGACTTCCTTCATTCTCTAGATCCATCCAAGTTGCTGCAAATGGCAAGTTTCATAGAATTAAAATCCTTGTAATTTCTATTCCTATATACATTCAGAAATACTATACAACACCATTTGTTTTGTCCATAATCAAAATATTTCCAGTGCCAAACGAACAATGGACAAAATTAGACAGGACAGGAAGACTTTATTTAAGTCTATAATATTACAGTTGGCGGAGGCCAGAACTGAGTCTGAGCTGACCTCTGCTGCAAAAAAAGGAGGTAGGTCTTAAAAAGAATCAGGGTAAAGGGGAGATGGTAAGCTATTTGTTTGTTATTTGGCTTTACAACATGAAGCAAGATACTCATTGAGGCAGGTTCCTATGCTTCTACAGCGATCAGGAAATGGTGTATTCTTTTCCTCGATGATTATATTTCAAAGAGATGATTCCCAGGCTTTTGAGAAAGATAAGTCTGGGTTATGGGTTTCCCTGGTGGCTAAGACAGTAAAGAATCCACCTGCAGTGCAGGAAACCTGGGTTCGATCCCTGGGTTTGGAAGATGCCCTGGAGGAGGGCATGGAAATCCACTCCAGTATTCTTGCCTAGAGAATCCCCATGGACAGAGAAGCCTGGTGGGATACAGTGCATGGGGTTGCAAAGAGCCAGGCACAATTGAGTGACTAAGCACACATAAAATGATCAAGAGGCTTAAGAATATTTACTTATTTACTTAGCCACACCTTGCAGCATGCAGGATCTTAGTTCTCCAAGCAGGGATCGAACCTGGGCCACAGTAGTGAAAGCACCTAGACCTAACCCCTAGACAGCCAGGGAATTCCCTAAGAAATGTATGTTTCAAAGGAGCAGACAGAGGATTTACACTTACAAGTTTTCTGAAGCACTGTATCTAAGAAAAGAAAGATCAGAGGTCTAGAATTTTTACTTCATCTCAATATCCCCCAAATCTCCATCCATTAAACTTAATAAGTGTTCCATGTGAACTTGAAGAAAATGTGTATTTGGCTTGTGTTAGATGGAGTAATCTATAAACGCCAATTAGATTAAGTTGATTGATATTGTTGTTCAGGTCAACTATATTCTTACTGATTTCTGCCTGTTTGATTTATAGCTGACAGGGGGATATGAAAGCCTCAAATTAAAATGGTGGATTTATCTATTTCTGCTTTCAGTTCTATATTTTTCCTCATTTATTTTGAATTATTTTGTGTTCTGTTATTATTTTGATGTTTATTATTTAATCAGGTTCATGCATTTGGTATTGTTATGTCTTCTTGGAAACTGACCTCGTTATCATCATGTAATGACCCTTTTTTTCTGACAATGTTTAGTTCTGAGGACTGCTTTGTCTGAAACTAATGTTGCTATGCCAATCTTTCCTTTCATTAGTATAAACAAGACATTTATTTTCCTGTCCCATCACTTTGAGTCCATCTACATCTTCATATTTAAAATTTTTGTAGACAACCTATAATTGGTTGTTATCTTTTCCTCCCACTTTGACAATCTCTGTCTCATATTTTGGTACACTTGGATCATCCATATTTAAAGTGGTTAGCGATATAGTTGGATAAATATCTACCCTATCTGTAGCTGTTTTCTACTTCCTGCATTTTTTATACTCTTTTCTTGCCTCCTCTGGTTTTTATTAAATGTCATATAATTTCATTTTGTCTCTTCTCTTAGGTGTCAATGATACTTCTTTTAAAAAATAGAGGTTGACCTAGAGGTTACAGGATATTTTTAAACCAATCTAAACCCATCTTCAAATATCAATACACTGGTCCACACAGGTCACTTGTAGACAATTCCCAATTCCTCCTTCCTGTCCTTTGGGACATTGCTTTTGTTTGTTTACTGTATCCATATGCTATAGTCACCCAGTATACTGTTACTATTATCACTTTAAATAGTTATTCATCAAAAGAGCTGAGCCTCTAGGTTTTAAGCTGGTCAAGTAAAATGATGAGCTAAGCTGAAAGTAACCATCAATCTTTTATTCACCAATTGCAACAGAATACCAAAGGGACTGTGAGGAAAGGAGATTGGTTCCTACCATGCTTCTACAAGGCTCCTCTCGGGAGAGGGAGGATCAGGTGACAGGGACTGGCTCACTGCCAAGAGAGCTCCCAGGCAAAAGGCTCCTGCAATTTACAGACCTGGGAGGCCAGGGAAGAGCAGGTGGGGGAAGGGATGGGAGAGGACTATATGCATATACCAGTGACACCATTGCCACGGCATCAATGGAACAGACACACTGATCACCTTAAAAGGTTTCTTGTGTTCCCTTTTCCGTATGTGTCGTGGCATTCCTTTTGTTAATGCTGGAAAGAGAACAATCTGGGGTAGAGATGCCCCTCTGTCCTTGACAAGAGGAAGGACCTGGAACGTCATCACCAGCCTCAAAGTACTGAGGAAACTGTTATAGTTCATTTAAATCCCTGGGAAGCCTGCATAGGCTCCTACGAAGACAACTGCCCCTGTTCTTCAGTCATTGTGCAAATTACGAAATCAGGGGTTCAACTGAGAATAGAGTCTTGGTGGCAATAGATCAGTTGAAGTCAAAATAGAAGATGACTAAAAGTGAGAAAGTAAACAAGCAGATTCAATTTCCTAAAACCTGAGCGTTTTTTTCATAGTTTGATCTCACAAATTAGATTCCATCTTCTTATTTTTCATTTTTAAACACCTTATTAAAGTATAGCAAACAAGCAGAAACATGCACAAACCTTAAATGCATACCTCAATGAAATATCATGAAATGTGCATAGCCCATGTCAAGAACAGAATATTATCAGCAGCCCCAGTGAACTCCACCTATATGATTTGAAACAGAAATATTTTTCCACACCACTCACTGAATATGCATTAAGAAAAATAACACCACTATGTGTGCTTTTTACATTTTTAGCCACACTCTAACATCTTAATGGCTATATAGAAATGTTATTATATGTGCAGGCATACCTGCCTTGATGAGAAAATGCAGCATGCTCTACTTTTTGTGACCAAAGCAATCTGTTTTTCAGAATCTAAATTATTGAGCAAGCTAAACAAACCTTTTTTTTTTTTTTTTCCTTAGGAAAGTACTAAAAACACACACTCGAAAATAAGTATTTTGGATAAGTACATTGAAAAGACCATGAAAATACATGGAAGAGACCATGTCAGGTAACTGGTACAGAGTAGGGATTAAAATAGACACAGAGTCTGACTTCATGCAGTTGAAAATCATCTATAAAAATTCTGTCAAGGTGCACATTCATATATATATTATAAGTAGCATAATCAAGCTATATGAAAATTTCAATTTGTAGTCAGTAAACATTTGGGGTGGAAAGATTGTTTATAAAGTAATTAGGTGTTTACAGTCATTTCCTGAGTTCTAGGAGCACATCAGAAAGTAATTTATCACTTTTACTCCTATATTGCTGGGAACAGACTAAAAAGGAAGCAGATCTTTTAGAAAGACCTTGTTTTTATTCTTTATTACGGGTTTGCATAACTTCAGGCTTATGCTTTATGTTTGATTGTATTTGGTGCCTACTCTCACAAAAAAAAATATAATCACATACACTAGAAATACAATCATAACATCAGAAGGAAAGCACACTTGTCTCACTGGACTACTATGAGCCATCTGTTTATGTTAATCTATAAAAGGAAAATAAACATATTTGTCAAGAATCACATGCTTAAGAGATTCAATATTGACATTTTGCATTTTCTTTGGAAGTGTGTTAAAGAGATAAACAGTACTGACAATGTGTCTTCACATGGTCTAACCTGTGCTCATCTTCATTCTGAAAGTGATCTCATATCAAGGAGATAAACTGAGAAACTGAGGCATGTCCGTCACTGCAGGTTTCAGAGGATTGGTGTCTCGTTACTTCCAGATATTCTACATACATCTAAAGAAACCAATTGTGTATCTATAATATTTAATACAAGCAGGTTTGACCTACGTTTTTCTTTTGCAAGGGTGAGCTTTGTAGTGACAGGTATGACTGCCACCAATTCACAAGAATGATATATAATGCAAGACTCTGTGACATCTCTAAGGATGACCGAGAACAACGCTTAACTGCAATCTTCCATGGTTTTGTAGACTGACAACAAGAAAAATGTACTGTTTAAGGAGACCTGTTGACTTTTACAGCTCAGAATTAAAGTCACAGCAGTGGCTCCATTTTTCTATCCTAAAAAGGATTAGCTCTGCAGGACAAACAGAAACAATGAAGTCTCACAACTTCCTATCTTTGAGATAATACTGTGATGACAATAGGAGATCACAAGTGAGCAAGGTACAGTCATTGTTAAACAAAAGATGGCATTCGGAAAGGCCTTGCATATAAGATATATGAATAAAAGTTTCTTCACCTGTTCTTTGAATACTAGTCAAGAAAATCCATATATTATCAGTTAGTATATGTATCAGTATTATATCAGAAAATAAAGGCAAGTACTTTGATCATCCAAGTATATCAGGGACATTTTCTTCTCTCAAAATGTAAGTTATGTGTTTATTATTTAAACAAGACTTCTATATTTAAGATATACTTAGGATAAGACCAAAAAAAATAAAAATGAGCAGGTTAGTCATTGTTATCATCAATATTCTTCTGTGTCTCAATTAATAAAAAATTACATAGGGCCACATACCCATGTCAGGATGTGGACTGAAACTCTTGGGGGAAGAATAATTAAGACTGAACAGCAGGCAACAAGATGGCCAGAATTCTGCTCAAAGTTTCATCTGTTTGACAGCTTCTTCTGGATTGAACACTAATCATGGGTCAGGCTCTATACCAACCTCTCACCTCTATAGTTTATTTTTACACGCAATTGAACATTTACAAACACACAGTGTGAAGAAGAGACAGACCTCATTCATGTTCACTTTAAATAAACTTTCTGGACTATCACACTGCTTGTCCTCATTTTAATTATTCAACTCAACATAAACTATAAACCAGAAAATTAAAAGATAGTTTTATTATATTCACATTTTTTTCAAGAATAAAACTTCAAATTTCCTTTTTCTTATAACTGAACTGTAGTTGACTTATAATACCATATTAGTTTCAAGTGTCCAACATAGTGATTAGACATTTATATACATTATGAAATGATCATGACAAATCTAGTAACCATGTGTCACCAGAGTGTTTACAATATTGCTGACTATATCCCCTACGCTACACATTGCATCTCCATGACTTACTTATTTTGTGACTGGAACTTTGTACCTCTTAATCCCTTCTCCTATTAATATTTCACCCATTCCCCCGCACTCCTCACCCTCTGGCAAACGCCAGCTTGTGCTCTGTAGATATAAGTCTCTTTCTATTTTGTTTTATTTGATTGTTTGTTTCGCTTTTTAGATTCCACATGTAAGAGATATCATATAGCATCTGTCTTTCTCTGACTTACTTTGCTTCACATAATACACTCTAGGTCCATTCATATTTTGCAAATGTCAAAATTTCATTAATTTTTTCATAGCCAAGTAATAACCTTAATATCCCATTTTGTATCCTCGTATCTGTTACATCTTCTTTATTCATTCATCGGATCATGACAGCCCATATGTTGACTCCATAACTTGGCTATGTAAATAATACTGTGATAAATATAGGGGTACATACATGTCTTCGAATGAGCATTTTTGCTTTTTCAGATAAATACCTAGAAGTGGAGCTGCTACACTGTACAGTAGTCCTGTTTTTAGTTTTTGAGGAAGCTCCATTGTGTTTTCCATATTGGCAGATCATACACGATTTTGCAGATCTGTCGACGGTGTACCAGTGCCCCTTTTTCTCCATAACCTCATCCACATTTGTTATTTGTACTTTTTTGATAATAGCCATGCTGAAAAGTGAATGGTAATAGCTAATTGTGGCTCTGATTTACATTCCCCTGACAATTAGTGATATGGAGGATATTTTCACATGTTCTTTGACCATCTGTGTCTTCTTTGGAAAAATGTATATTCAGGTTCTCTGTTCATTTTTAATCAGATGGTTTTTTGATGCTGAGGTATATGAATTCTTTGCGTAGTTTAGCTTTTAATCCTGTATCATCTATGAACCAATTTGTGTCAGCAAATTGGTTCGTATATTATGTCTATGATACCACAATGGGTAATTGTTGGCATTTCTCCTTTCCATCAGAGCAACAATTTGTTCCTGTGCATGTGTTATATAATACATTAAAATTATAGACAGAAAGATATCTCACACGGTGATTAATAATTTACAATTCTATGTGATGGTTTTCTAAAATAATGACAGGATTATTTTTTTGTATTTCATTAAAGCAATTTCCTAAGATATCTGTTTTCATGATCGTAGAATAAAAATATTGTTTTGCCCCGGACTTCTGATAAAAAAAACTATAAGAAATTGGAGATAAATTTAGCATACAGAAATGTCAACAAGGTGCTCACAAAGAGGTATTAAATACAAAATGAATTGTATTTTTGCCATGTTAATTTTAGAATTATTAGCAAACAATAATAAAGACAAATGCATGCAATGCATGGAAATTACAGGGAGACCAATTTTCATTCAATGATAAGATGAACAAAAACTCTTGCAGGAAAAGCTGCCCTAGATAGAACAGGCAGTGAGTGACAGGGCAGTTGGGAGGGAAGACAGGGAATGGGGTTACATATGAATGACCTGATCGGTTCATTAGCTGTGAGGTGATACACACTTTGACACTGTCTGGTCTAATCTAAATGCTTATTTTTTTTTCCAGTGCTAAGTTTGTGTGAATCAGTGATCATGAAAAAATACCTCCTTTTGGTAGACCTACATTTTTGGGATGATTATGTCTCAAATGATCTTCTAAAAGGCAAACCTTTTGAGTCACTGATTTATTTATATATTTTTTCTTTTTAATTTTTTTTTATTGAAGGATAATTGCTTTACAGAATTTTGTTGTTTTCTGTCAATTCTCAACATGAATCAGCCATAGGTATACATATATCCCCTCCCTCCCATCTCCCTCCCCACCCCATCCCTCTAGGTTGACACAGAGCCTCTGCTTGACTTTCCTGAGTCATACAGCAAATTCCCATTGGCTCTCTATTTTACATATGGTAATGTAAGTTTCCATGTTACTCTTTTCACACATCTCACCCTCTCCTCCCCTCTCCTATGTCCATAAGTCTATTCTCTATGTCTGTTTCTCCATTGCTGCCCTGTAAATAAATTCTTCAGTACCATTTTTCTAGATTCCATATAGGTGCATTACATTATGATATTTATCTTTCTCTTTTTGACTCACTTCACTCTGTATAATAGGTTCTAGGTTCATCCACCTCATCAGAACTGACTCAAATGTGTTCCTTTTTATAGCTGAGTAATATTCCATTGTGTATAAATACCATAACTTCTTTATCCTTTCCTCTGTCAATGGACATCCAGGTTGCTTCCATGTTCTACTTATCGTAAATAGTGCTGCCGTGAACAATGGGATACATATGTCTTTTTTAAATTTTGGTTTCCTCATGGTATATGCTTAGGAGTGGGATTGCTGGGTCATATGGTGATTTTATTCCTAGTTTTTTAAGTAATCTCCATACCGTCTTCCATAGAGACTGTATCAATTTACATTCCCATCAACAGTTTAAGAGCATTCTTTTTTTTTCCACACCCTCTCCAGCATTTATTGTTTGTAGACTTTTGATGATGGCCATTCTGAACGGTGATATCTCATTATGGTTTTGATTTGCATTTCTCTAATAATGAGTGATGTTGAGCATCTTTTCATGTGTTTGTTAGCCATCTGCATGTCTTCTTTGGAGAAATGTCTGTTTAGCTCTTTTCCCCACTTTTTGATTGGGTTGTTTGTTTTTCCAGCATTGAGTTGTATGAGCTGCTTGTATATTTTGGAAATTAATCCTTTGTCCAGTTGTTTCATTTGCTATTATTTTTTCCCATTCTGAGGGTTGTCTTTTCACCTTGCTTAGAGTTTCCTTTGCTGTGCAAAAGCTTTTATGTTTAATCAGGTCTCACTTGTTTACTTTTGTTTTTATTTCCATTACTCTAGGAGGTGGGTCATAGAGGATCTTGCTTTGATTTATGTCATTGAGTGTTCTGCCTATGTTTTCCTCTAAGAGTTTTATAGCTTCTGGTGTTACATTTAGGTCTTTAATCCATTTTGAGTTTATCTTTGTGTATGGTGTTAGGAAGTGTTCTAATTTCATTCTTTTACATGTAGCTGTCCAGTTTTCCCACCACCATTTATTGAAGAGGCTATCTTTGCCCCATTGTATGTTCTTGCCTCCTTTGTCAAAAATAAGGTACCATAAGTGCATGGGTTTATTTCTGGGTTTTCTCTCTTGTTCCATTGGTTTCTATTTCTGTTTTTGTGCCAGTACCATTTTGTCTTGATGACTGTAGCTTTGTAATATAATCTGAAGTCAGGAAGGTTGATTCCTCCAGCTCCATTCTTCTTTCTCAGGACTGCTTTGGCTATTTGGGGTCTTTTGTGTTTCCATATGAATTGTGACATTTTTTGTTCTACTTCTGTGAAAAATGCCATTGGTAATTTGATAGGGATCGCATTGAATCTGCAGATTGCATTTGGTAATATAGTCATTTTCACAGTATTGAGTCTTCCTACCCAGGAACATGGAATATCTCTCCATCAGTTTATGTAATCTTTGATTTCTTTCATCAGAATCTTATAATTTTCTGTGTACAGTTATTTTGTCTCCCTAGATTTGTTTATTCCTAGATATTTAATTCTTTTTGTTGTAATGGTGAATGGGATTGATTCCTTCATTTCTCTTTCTGATTTTCATTGTTAGTATATAAAAATGCAAGTGATTTCGTATCCTACAACTTTGCTAAATTCACTGATTAGCTCTAGTAGTTTTCTGATGCTATCTTTAGGGTTTTCTATGTATAGTATCATGTCATTTGCAAACAGTGAGAGCTTTGCTTCTTTTCTAATCTGGACTCCTTTTATTTCTTTTTCTTCTCTGATTGCTGTAGCTAGAACTTCCAGAACTATGTTGAATAATAGTGGTGAAAGTGAGCACCCTTGTCTTGTTCCTGATCTTAGGGGCAATGCTTTCAGTTTTTTACCATTGAGAATAATGTTTGCTGTAGCTTATCATATATGGCTTTTACTACATCAAGGTAAGTTCCTTCTATGCCCATTTTTTGAAGAGTTTTAATCACAAATGGGTGCTGAGTTTTTTCAAAGGCTTTTTCTGCATGCTTGATATGATTTCAATTTTCTTAAATTTACTGAGGTTTGATTTGTGACCCAATATGTGGTCTATCCTGGAGAATGTTCCGTGTGCACTTGAGGTGTATTCTTCTGCATTTGGATGGAATGTCCTGAAGATATCAATGAGCTACATCTCATCTAATGTATCATTTAAGACTTTTGCTTCCTTATTAACTTTCTATTTGGACGAACTGTCCATTGGTGTGAGTGGGATGTTAAAGTCTCCTACTATTATTGTGTTACTGTCAATTTCTCCTTTTGTGTCTGTGTTTGTATTATATATTGATGTGCTCCTATGTTGGATGCTTAGATATTTACAATTGTTATGTCTTCCTCTTGGATCAATTCCTTGATCATTAGTTAGTGTTCTTCCTTATCTCTTGTAATATTCCTTATTTTAAGGTCTATTTTATCTGATATGAGGATTGCTACTCCAGCTTTTTTTTGCTTCCCATTTGCATAGAATATATTTTTCCTTCCTTTCACTTTCAGTCTATATGTGTCTTTACATCTGAAGTGGGTTTCTTGTAGACAGCATATATATGTGTCTTGTTTTTGTATCCATTCAGCCAGTCTGTCTTTTGGCTGGAGTATTTAATCCATTTATATTTAAAGTAATTATTGATATGTACGTTCCTATTTTCTTAATCATTTGGGGTTGATTTTGTAGATGTTTTTTCTTCTGCTATATTTCTTGACTATATAAGTCTGTTTAACATTTGTTGTAAAGCTGGTTTGGTGATACTGAATTCTCTTAATTTCTGCTTGTCTGAAAAGCTTTTTATTTTTCCATCAATTTTGAATGAGATCCTTGCTGGGTACAATAATCTTGGTTGTAGATTTTTCCATTTCAGTACTTTACATATATCCTGCCATTCCCTTCTGGGCTGCAGAGTTTCTTCTAAAAGATCAGCTGTTAAGCATATGGAGTTTCCCTTGTATGTTCCCTTGTATGTTACTTGTTGCTTCTCCCTTGCTGCTTTAGTGTTCTTTCTTTGTGTTTAGTCTTTGTTAGTTTGATTAGTATGTGTCTTGGTGTGTTTCTCCTTGAGTTTATCCTATATGGGACTCTTTGTGCTTCTTGGAGTTAATTGACTATTTCCTTTTCCATGTTGGGGAAATTTTCAACTACAATCTCTTCAAAAATTTTCTCATACCCTTTCTTTTTCTCTTATTCTTCTGGGATCCCTATAATTGAAATGTTGGTGCATTTGATATGGTCCCAGAGGTCTCTGAGACTGTCCTCAGCTCTTTTCATTCTTTTTACCTTATTCTGCTCTTCAGAAGTTATTTCCACCATTTATCTTCCAGCTCACTGATTCAATCTTCTGTTTCAGTATTCTGCTATTGATTCCTTCTAGAGTACTTTTAATTTCAGTAACTGTCTTGTTTGTCTCTGTATATTTATTCTTTAATTCTTCTGGGTCTTTGTTAATTGATTCTTGCATTTTTTTCCATTTTCAAGGTTTTTGATCATCTTAACTATCATTATTTTGAATTCTTTTTCAGGTAGTTTGTCTACTTCCTCTTCATTTATTTTGACTTTTATGTTTCTAGTTTGTTCCTTCATTTGTGTAGTATTTCTCTGCATTTTCATTATTTTTTTAACTTAATGTGTTTGAGGTCTCCTTTTCCCAGGCTTCAAGGTTGAATTCTTTCTTCCTTTTGGTTTCTTCCCTCTAAGGTTGGTCCTGGAGAAGGAAATGGTAACCCACTCCAGTATTCTTGCCTGGAGAATCCCATGGATGGAGAAGCCTGGTAGGCTACAGTCCACGGGGTCACAAAGAGTTGGACACGACTGAGCGACTTCCAGTGGTTTGTGTAAACTTGTATAGGGTGAGATTTGTGCTGAGTTTTTGTTTGTTTGTTTGTTTGTTTTTCCTCTGGTGGGTAAGGCTGAGTGAGGTGGCAATCCTGTCTACTGATGATTGGGTTTGTATTTATATTTTGTTGTTATTTAGTTGAAGCATCCTGCACAGGGTGCTACTGGTGGTTGGGTGATACCAAGTCTTGTATTCAAGTGATTTCCTTTGTGTGAGTTCTCACAATCTGATACTCCCTAGGGTTAGTTCTTTATTATTCTAAGGTCTGGGAGTCAGTGCTCTTACCCCAAAGGCTCAGGGCTTGATCTCTGGTCAGGAGTGAAGATTTCAGAAGTGTTTTGTTATAGCATTAAGTGAAATTAAAACAAATATCCAAAAATGAGAAACCAAAGATGAACCTGAGAAAAATGGCAGTTACAAAATCAGGCAAATAATAATTAAAATAATGGAATATACACACATACATGTATACCAGTAAGCAAAATCAAAACAGTCCAACAAAAATAAAGTACAATAGATTGACCGGGCAAACAAAGGAAACCAAAAATTATGTCTTCCAGAACAAAACTAACTAAAGAACAAACTGGAAAACAAAATTAAAGCAAGGTGCTAATTGGGAAATAAAGCAATGAAAATAAAACTAACAAATATATTGAGAAGAAAGGAAAGAAAGAAAGAATAGATATGCCAAGTTAAATAGAAGTAGATAAAGAAGATGTGTATACATTAAAAATTAACTGCAAGGGGAAAAGAACAATAGGAAAAGCAAACAGTGGAATAAATGTAGAAATAATAATAATAGATTTTAAAAATTAAAATTAAAAAGTTGAGAGAAAAGGAAAAAAAAAAAAGGAAAACTCCCTGGAACTGCAAAAGTCCAACATAGAGGCAGAGGTTTATAACAACAATAAAAAAAAGTGACTGAGAAAAAAACAGAAGATTAAAAAAAAGGCTCAAAAGCTAAAATTAGATTTGATAGTGGCAATAAAATTGACAACTACAACAGAGGAGGAAAAGAAAAAAAAAAAGAAAAAATGCAAAAGAATCTACAGAACAAGTCAAAACATAAGGATAAATGTTTTTCTTGAGTCACTGCTGTCAGAGTCCTTTCCCTCGCTGGAGTCACAGTCACCTCACCTCCCTAGGATGCCCTCCAACACTGCGCTGATCTCTGGACCTGCTGTGGGGGCAGCTCAGATTCTAATCTGGTCCTACTCCTGTGTGTTCTTGCCTCCAATGTCCACATCTCAGAACTAGTGCGTTTTATTTTGTGTTAACTGTCAATCAAGTTAACTCTGGAATCAAGATTGCCGGGAGCAATATCAATAACCTCAGATATGCAGATGACACCACCCTTATGGCAGAAAGTGAAGAGGAACTCAAAAGCCTCTTGATGAAAGTGAAAGTGGAGAGTGAAAAAGTTGGCTTAAAGCTTAACATTCAGAAAATGAAGATCATGGCATCTGGTCCCACCACTTCATGGGAAATAGATGGGGAAACAGTGGAAACAGTGTCAGACTTTATTTTTTGGGGCTCCAAAATCACTGCAGATGGTGACTGCAGCCATGAAATTAAAAGACGCTTACTCCTTGGAAGAAAAGTTATGACCAACCTAGATAGCATATTCAAAAGCAAAGACATTACTTTACCCACAAAGGTTTGTCTAGTCAAGCCTATGGTTCTTCCTGTGGTCATGTATGGATGTGAGAGTTGGACTGTGAAGAAGGCTGAGCACCGAAGAATTGATGCTTTTGAACTGTGGTGTTGGAGAAGACTCTTGAGAGTCCCTTGGACTGCAAAGAGATCCAACCAGTCCATTTTGAAGGAGATCAGCCCTGGGATTTCTTTGGAAGGACTGATGCTAAAGCTGAAACTCCAGTACTTTGGCCACCTCATGCGAAGAGTTGACTCATTGGAAAAGACTCTGATGTTGGGAGGGATTGGGGGCAGGAGGAGAAGGGGACGACAGAGGATGAGATGGCTGGATGGCATCACTGACTCTATGGACGTGAGTCTGGGTGAGCTGCGGGAGTTGGTGATGGACAGGGAGGCCTGGCGTGCTGCGATTCATGGGGTCGCAAAGAGTCGGACACGACTGAGTGACTGAACTGAACTGAACTAATCTCAATGACCTTTCATATATTCCATAGACAGAGCCTGCCTAGTTGATTGTGTGGATTTAATCTGCAGCTTGTACAGCTGGTGGGAAGGGTTTGGGTCTTTTTCCTTAGCCACACTGACCCTGGGTTTCAGTTGTGGTTTTATTTCCACCTCTGCATGTGGGTCGTCCACTAGGGTTTGCTCCTGAGGCTGCCCTGGAGGACTTGGGTTTGCTCCTGTGAGGGCCAGGTGTGGAGGTGGTGCAGCTGCTTGGGTTGCATGGGTTCTGGCAGCACCAGGTACTCAGGGGAGTTGGCGGCTAGGGCAGCAGGAAATATAGTGCTCTAGAAGGGTATGGCAACCAGTATTGGCCAATATGCTCCAGTATTCTCGCCCAGAGAGCCCCCCTGACAGAGAAGCCTGGCAGGCCACAGTTTACAGGGTCACAAAGAGTTGGACACGACCAAAGAAACCCTGTGCGCATGACACAAGATTTTTTCCCTGCAGCAGCTCTCCCCCATTGAGAGGTGAGCGTGAAGGTGGCGCAGCTGCTTGGCTTGCGGGGACCCTGGTGGTGCCAAGTGTGCAGGGACACAGACAGCCTCCACCACAGGAGTTATGACCCTCTCAGAGTCTTTTATTGAGCCTCTTGTAGCTGGCAATCAGAAGGCCTCTTTGACCAGACTTTCTCCGTAGTTCTGCCTGTTCAGGCACTTAGAGGGCTCTCTTGCTTGGAGTCCTTCTCTGTTGTTTGGCTTGTCAGGCACTTAGAAGTCCTTCTCTCCTCACTGAGGTCCTACTCTGTAGATTGGCGCATCAGGCACGTAAAGGGGCACCCTGGGTGGGGTCTTGCTCTGTAGTTCAGTGCGTCAGGTGTTTGATGGGCCAGCCTCTTTATTGTTCAGCTGCTGATGCTGGCATGTGGGGAGAGAGAGGCTATGGTGATGGCTCCACCCACTACGTGTGACTCAGCAGTATCGCCTTGCTTCCATGGCTGCCTGGCTTTCCTCCACAGGCATTTCCCACCACAATTTCCTCCCTCACATCCCCTCAATCCACCTCTCCACAGTCAACAGCAGCCCTCATCCTGAGACTGCTGCACAATCCCTAAACTCCAGCTCCCAGCCGCTGCACATTCCAGGGGATCTGCATCCCTGTCGGGGTATATATGGTTGCGGCAAGGACTGTCTGATTCTTATTCCATTTAGGCTGCCACAGGTCAGCTCTTTCACTCTAAGCCTCAAATGTTTCTCCTCTGACTCAGACAATTGCCCAGATGTGAGGATCGGACCCCTCCTTCAGTTCCCCACCCTCCAAGGGCAGGTCCAGTCCTACTAAACTCCTGTTTTTCCCCCTAGTTTCTTCATTCTACCAAGTTTTGCATGGGTCTATATATTCTTTTCCACTGGTCAGGTCCTCCTGTCCACTCTCAGCTGGTGTTCTGAATCCACTTCTGTGTTTGAAGCTGTATTCCTGATTTTATTTGTGGAGAAAGATGTACTCCATGTCCACCTACTTCTCTGCCATCCTGTTCTCTCCCTATTTATATTTTATATTCGTATTACACAGTAATGGTATAATTGTCCCAAATACTGTAAGTCAGGGTTTAGTGAAGACAAATGAGGGCAATTACATCTCATGAAGTCCTGAGCACTGTTATAAATTATCATTGTTGTAGGTATTTAAAGCTGTACATTCTACCCTAGTGATTCATTTTTTCTATTTATGTATTTAAATAGACTTTCTATATCATCATTTGTATATTGATTCAGAGAATATCCCTTCATATCTGCAAAATTTCCTGAGTCCATGTCCACTTCTCTGAGAATCGTGTTTCTTTTTCTGTTTAACTTATACATACTTACACATGACTTATACATAGCATGACTTTAAATCTACTTATATCAAAATGCTCCAGCATTAAGTAAAATTTGAAAATTATGTTTTAAAAAGCATTAATTATACATTGAAATTAGAACTGTATCAAAGTGGAAAGTTGCTATGTAACACAGGGAGCTCAGCTCATTATTCTGTGATGACCTAGAGGGATGGGATGAAGGGGTGGAAGGGAAGCTCAAGAGGGAGGAGATACATGTATACAGATGGCTGATTCATATTGCTGTAAAGCAGAATCCAACACAACATTTTAAATCAATCACCCTCCGATTAAAAATAATTTTAACATTAAAAAAGAAATGCATCAAAAACTTGAATGTTTTGTATTTTGAAAGACTAGCTAATAGTAGGTCTTAATAATAGTCAAAGTTTAAATGTTCTTTTCTTATTCAACAAATGTTATATGTAGCTTCTATCTGGTGATGTTGTAGAAGATTCCATGATTTATTCACATAAATGTGCATACAAAAACATAATTGTAGAAGTATTTTGGCATGTATAATAGTACATTTAAGGCTAGCAAAATAAGTGAAAGACATTAAGATTTTATCATCTTGGAAATGATATGTTTCAGAATTATACAGTATACACTCATAAATATGAACGTGCGTGTGTATACGATATTCATTGTTTACATCTCCCTTCCCACTTTCACGAGATTGCTATGACATGTGGTATAGCAGACAGAATTCTACTACAGACTGACCAGAGCACATATATCTGTAAACCTGCTAAAATCATGCAGTGCTAATTCTAAGAGAGTAGAGATCTCTATTATCTTTTATATATTTTAACACCATAATAATGATTTATTCTAAAGTTTCTGTGAGTTACAAATAGTAACTCCTAGAAGTTAGAGAAGCAAGGAAAACAACTGCATGGAAAGAAAACATTGTAAAGCAGAAATGTTTTCTTGGGCAACCTGTGGGAATATCTTATTTTTCCGTATCCCCAGGACTTTTTGATATTATCTAGATTATGGCATGCCTATATTCCTGGGAGCATATGTTTTTCTTTTTCACTATAACACCGCAAGGTTTTCAAGATGAGAAGCAAAATATTAAGCTTTAAAAGTCTACACAGTACTAGTACTGAAAGACTCTCTTGTGTAGGGTAGTTGCTCAATAATATTAATTGGATTGCATTTTGATTGTTCTTTTAATACACCTAACAATGTATAAAGTGTTTCTGCAAATTTTTCTTTTTTCCTTTGTATTTTAGATTGGCAACACATATTAAGCAGACTAAAAACATCTTTAATAAAGTAATTTTTAATATGCTTCTGTAACCCCAGAGAATCTTTTAATAAAGAGATTAAAGTGTTGAATTTTTATGCCATGCACTCAAGGGAACAATGTGTGACCCAGGTGACTAATTGAAA
The DNA here is from genome assembly GCF_027580195.1 of Bos mutus. Lineage (NCBI taxonomy): Eukaryota > Metazoa > Chordata > Mammalia > Artiodactyla > Bovidae > Bos > Bos mutus. Next base: position 9,088,624 of record NC_091640.1, on the reverse strand, counting down.
GCAGGGTTTTATTGCAGTACATTGGGCGTTGAACACTAATTACACCAGTTAGAAAATTTTCTCAGCATTATCCATTCATGAACAAGTCAGATACACAGGGGGCAGAATTTAAAATAACTTTTAAAATAAAAAAGAAAAGAGAATAAAATATTTAAGTGGAGACATATATTAGAAGACAAGAATCTTCACTTAGTTTTTATCCATTAGATTTATAGCATTCTGTAAAAACTTACAAATAGGTACATTTTCATATATACGACACATAGCTGTTTAAAATCTTGAAAACTAGTAATTTGTTCATACAGGTCCCCTAAATAAAATCATAATTCTATTTTGCCATTCTGGATGATTTCTTTTCACTATGAGCAATTCCAGTTGTGACAATTTTGCTTCCATGGATTTCATGAATTCATGAAATACATCTCATTTTAGGAGATTATTTTATGGTGATCATGAAAATTAGAATAGTCTCAAGTTAACAGACCTGAACAAATACAACATATCAGTTAAAAATCAGGATTTGTTCTTAAAATAAATGTCACATGTAACGTTGAAAGGGACACTATTCTTTGTGTTTTAAAGCAATTGTTGATAAAGGTAAAAAGCCAACTTAGAATGAGCTTTCTGGAATAGAGGGATTTCTTTCACAACTCACCTATGTAGAGAAGTGAAAAATAGCCTGTGAGATTCCTTAGCATATATAGTTCTCTAGGTCATCTAGAACCTCCTCAGAGGTTAAGAGAAGTTATTTAATAATTTACTAATTCAGTAATATTTCTTACTTGGGGAGACATTAAGTGAATCAGAGAAAGACTTCATTAGTTTGGTTTTAATTTTATTTTAAATGGTGGGAGAAAATAACAGAGCAGAGAGAAAAAAAAGAATACGTAATACTGATTTTTTCCCAAAAGTTATGTTCTATGGGGATTGGGAATAATAAAATGAATATCTGAAAATAGCCATTTCTGCTCACTTCCCAGATGGCAGGGAAAACAAACTCTTCCCCAATGCCCTGGGCAAGAGAGAAGAGAGATGGAAGATAGTCAGACTACAGAGAAAGGGTCCAGGGGCTCTGTTCCTTGATGCCTCTGACTCGTCATTGCAGTCTTGTTCATCTGCTTAGCCATGCCCAGCTCTCTGCAACTCCATGGACTGCGGCATGACTGTTTTCCCTGTCCTTCACTGTGTCCTGCAGTTTGCTCAGTCTCATTTCCATTGAGTCAATGATGCCATCCAATCATCTCATTCTTTGTCGCCCCCTTCTCCTGCCCTCAGTCTTCCCCAGCATCAGGATCTTTACCAGTGAGTCAGCTCTTCACATCAGGTGGCCAAAGTATTGGAGTTTCATGTTCAGCATCAGTCCTTCTAATGAATATTCAGGGTTGATTTCCTGTACGATTGATTAATTTCATCTCCAAGTAGTCCAAGGGACTCTCAAGCGTCTTCTCCAGAGCCACAGTTTGAAAACATCAATTTACCCCAGTGTCAAAACCAGTGACACCATGAAGGTTCTAATGCTACCTTAGTGGGACACTGGGGAGCAAAGGGCTACATTGTGCGCCTAGGAATAATGTGTCAGTACTAAGGACATGCTGACTGCTGGTTAAATGTTTATTAGATGGCATTTAGTTCCATTATCAGGCTTGTGATCAAATCATATGAGTCATTAAATCTTTTTTTTTCCTGAACTAGGTGGCACTAGAAGTAAAGAACCCATCTGCCAATGCAGGAGATGTGGGAGACGCGAGTTTGATCCTTGGGTTGGGAAGATCCCCTGGAGAAGGGAATGGCAACCCACTCCAGCATTCTTGCCCTGGGAAATTACATGGACAGAGGAGCCTGGCAGACTACAGTCCATGGGGTCGCAGAGAGTCAGACACGACTGAGCAACTAACACACAGTCATACATGACATCATTCCAGGTACACTTGAAATTAATAAACTTCCCACAAGAAATACTGCTAACTCAATTATAACAAAAGCAGTAGACAGACATCCAGATACCTAAAGTGGATGTAAAAATATTAAAAGTAATAGCTCAATGTTTAATACAAATATAGATCATTTCACACATCTAAGCTTAAACATTTTTGTTAGCTTCTTTTTGCTGTTAATGAATATTACTAACATGTTTTTGAAAACCACAGAGGATGTGGTACATAGGACATTTCCTAAGAAATAGGCATGTAGCCCTGGGTCTGGTTTACATTAAGTCAATTAGCACAATCCATTAATTGACAATGAATTATAATATTACACTTGTATCTTGATTTGTCTCTTTCCTAATGCTTTGTAACCTATGCATTGTCAGATAGATAAAGGGAAAAGCATTCTTGAAAATCGGTTTAATTAGTCCTTATTTAAAATCTGAATACTGTGGTACGAACTTCTGTCAACACCTAGAGAATATCAATGATGTCTGTTTACATCCACACTGAGATTCAATAAACATAGAGCAAACTTTCTCCAGAACTCCCTGTGACCCTTCATGAGTGGGAGATGACTCTTCAGTCTGGATGGGAGATGACTGCCCAGCAGGGTGCACTTAGTAGACACATAATCACATAATGAAATCAGAGCTTTCTAAGATACAATCTATTTAGTTGCTTCATAGAAGAGATAACTTACTACATTTTTAATGTAACACTTCTAGATAGGAAAACACCCTCCCACACTAACCAAGCCTCTTAAACTCTGACTACTCAATAACAATAGAGTCCAAGAGGCCATGTAAAGGTGAGCCCTGATTCTTTAGAGAAGATGCTCTCTGACAGCCTCTTCTTTCCAATGAAGGAGAGAAAATGAGCTTTTGTGAGATTGATTGTGAATGACCATTTTAAAATTGCAGAGGTTTCTTTTAGCTAATCCAGGCTGAAAGCATAACATAATTATTTGAATCACCTTAAATGATTTTTTTTAGCAATGGAACTAAAATTCATTCATTTCCAATAAATTTATTGTGACATTTAATCATCTGCTATTTTTTCTCTGAAGGTTTAAACACTTAAACATCTGTTATGATCAAACAGCTTGAAGATAACTGCTCTTTTTAAATCATCTCAAGCAAGGTTAAAATAAACAGAGTCAAAATAGCTAGAACAAATCAATCTTCTACAAAAGCATCTTAATGCTAATATTTCTCATTATAATTAGTTTCCCTCTCAAATTGTAGGTCATTACAAGTTCAATTATCTTTAATTGGATTTTTAATCTTTAAATTTCAATCATTTTGATCCATAATAATCCACTTAGATTGAAAATTATTATCTCTGGTTGACTTAATTTGATAAATACTGTGTATGTTACTTGCAATATCTTATTTACTAATCATAATTTAACACTTATGTTTGAGGAGAATGACATTTATAGCACTAGAATTGAAAAAATATGTATTTTAATGTAATTTTGAAATTCCATATACATAGTTCAATTAAATTTTCTAGAACAGAAGTGATAAAAGAAGTCTTTTATCTGTATCTTTTCAACCAATTAGCATTCATTTTTTGGAAGAAATGTTTGCTAATGGAGAAGTCTGTCTAAACTTAAATAGTTATTTTTCTGATGAAATCAAATGTTTTCACTTTCCTTTACTATGAAATACAACACATAGGAAAATACATGGATGGAGGAAAAGATGAGAACGTAAAGATTTAAAATAGGAGAATTCCACAGAAAGAATAGGTACATTAGTCATGTGTCTGTGGTGATGACCAAATATTTGGATATCTCTATGACAATTTATAATTCTTATACCTAGGCTGGAGTTAGACATTCAGTTTCCTTCTAAGATGAAGGAATTCATAGTGACTGATGGAGCTTACATCTTCCACATAATCAGTCTCAAGGACAAGGGAAGGAAAACATGAAGATATAGAGAAAATTGTGTATAGCTCTCAGGTAGACTAAGACATATGAACTAGTATGTTGTTAAGAATTCTCCTTTTCTCCAGCCTTTGTCAAAGTCATGTTGATCAGAGTATGAAGCTGGGTGTCCTTAGCAGTAAAATAAAAGAAGTAGCAACAGACACCATATAGTCCAGGTTAAGGAAACAAGGGTCCTGGTCAATTATGTCCACCTCCTCTTCCAAACCCCAGGAATAGCAAACTATAATGCAGGGACTCTAGATCATGGACTTTTACAGTAGGATCATCTGGAGAAGCCCTTATAAATACCATCCAAAGACACACTCCTAACCAATTAAATCAGAATTTCTTACTATAGGATTTTCTTGACTTATTACACTTGCTAGAACCTCCAATACAAAATCAAAAAGAAAAAGATAAATCCTTTTTTTTCTTGTCATCGGTTTTAAAAGGAAGACTTTCACACTTCATCCTTAAGGATTTTTTTTTGGTATACATTAATTCTGTAGACACTTTTTAAAATAAATCTCTTTAACAAGAAAAAACAACTTCCCGGGTGGTGCTAGTGATAAAGAACCTGCCTGCCAATGCAGGAGATTTAGAGATGCGAGTTCAATCTCTGGGTTGGGAAGATCTCCTGGAGAAGGGCATGACAACACACTCCTGTGTTCTTGCCTGGAGTATCCCATGGGCAGAGGAGCCTGGGGGGCTACAGTGCATGAGGTCACAGAGTTGGACACGACTGAAGTGACTTAGCACAATGCACCTTTGTTTTTCTTAAAGAAGTTTACTTATTTGTTTACGTATTTAATTTTGCTGGGTCTTACTTGCAGCATGTGGGATCTAGTTCCCTGACCAGGGATGGAAACCAGGCCCCCTGCACTGGACCCCCTGGACCCGCTGGGCCCACTGCAATAGCAGGCAAGTCCCAGCACAGTGCACTTTGAACCTCTATTGTAATGTTCAAAAATGTCCCTTCTATTCTGTCGCTGTAAATTTTATTAATTTTCAAATGTCATACTATTTTTGTATTTCTATAATACAAATGAATCATCAAACTCAATCCATTTAATACTGACTACATAGACTAATGTTTTCTTCAAGATTTTAAAATGCTATTTATTCGTTTACTAGCTTATATTTTTAGTTTAGTTTTTATCATTTTCCTTTTTCGTTGGCTGTGCCCTGTGGCTTGTGGGATCTTAGTTCCCCAACCAGTGATCAAACCTGCATGCTCTACATTGGAAGTGTGAAGTCTTAACCACTGGACCACCAGGCAAGTCCCAGCTTATATTTTTAATATAAAATCTGATTCATCTTGTTAAAAAGAATATAATAACCTTATGAATTGAATTAAGAATAATTCCCACTTTCTCTTCTCTCTGGAAGAACTTTATTTAACACAGATGTTAAATCTTACTTAAATATTTGATAGAAATCAGCAACATTGACAAGATGAATTTCTGGGAATATTTTAAGTTACAGATTCAATTTGTTTAATAATTTTATGAACACTCAGAATTTCCTTTTAGAGGGTTGGCTGGCTTGTCTCTTTCTATGAACTGGGCTGTTTCTTCAAATTTTAAATTTATTGACAAAATTATTTTTATTTTACCTTATTCTGAGTGTTCATGGGCTAATCTGCCCTCTCTTTTTCTTTTTTTCTAAGCTTTACTGACATATAATTGATATACAAAAAATTGCACACATTTTGATAAGTTTGGACATATGCATATACCCATCTTAGAGAAGGAAATAGCAACCCACTCCAGGACTCTTGCCTGGAAAATCCCATGAACAGAGGAGCGTGGTAGGCTACAGTCCATGGGGTCGCAAAGAGTCAGACACGACTGAGCGACTTAACTTCACATATACCCATCTTACCATCACTACAATCAATATACTAAATATATCCATCACCTCCAAGAATTCCTTGAGTTATTTTTTGTGTGCATTTTATGTGTGTGTGTATAATAAGAACACTTAACATGAGAATTATCTTCAACATATTTTAAAGAGTACAGTCATCTATTGATACCTAAAATGTACTATGTTGTATATCTGATCTCTAGAACTTACTCATCTTATCAACTAAAAAAATAGTCACAGCCTGAAAGTAGAGAGTTCTTTAATTTGGGACAGTTAAGGACTCTGAGCCCAGGAGGCAGCATCTCAGGGAGCCCTGAGAGACTGCCCTGAGGAGGCGGGAGAGGGGGTCAGGCTATTTAGAAGTTTGCAAAAAAGAGGGCAGTCAGTCTGATCGGGGATTATTGTTAAGTAAAGAAAATCAGATATCAAATTCAGGAATTTAGTGTTCTTCTATGTATGGGAAGATTCAGGTTTCTGGGCTCACTGAATTCAGTTCTTTCATATGCACCTCAGCTATCTGGGGCCAAATCCTGGCAGAGTAGGTGATGACTACTTTGCATTCCCACTCCCCACCCCCACCCCTGCAGGTCCTCAGCACTCACCCTGGGGATGGCGGCATCTGCTGGATCGCAGACATTGTGTTCCCTTTGGGAGCCCTCATTCCCATTTGGAGGCCCCAAATCATTGATGGCTGTGACATTTCTTGCCCACTAATATGGTAGGAATTCTATTTCACAATCTGCCATAAATGAACTTGATACACATTGAGCAATAATTCCCTACTTAAAAAATTTGGAAAAAAAAAATTGTACACAGACTATATGCTGTAGACTTTTGTTTCTTTCCCCAAAATTCATATGTTGACACTATTCCCTTGTGTGACAGTATTTGGAGGGATGGTGACCATGAGTGCAGGATTAATGCTCTTATAAAAGAGACCATAGAGCAGCTCCTGCCCCTCCGGTAAGGTGAGGACAGATGAGAAGATGGCCATCTATGAGTCTGGAAGCTGGCTATCACCAGACATCACATCTGTTGGACTTTTCAACCTCTAGAACTATGAGAAATGAATTTCCCTTGTTTGTAAGCCATCCCGTCTATGGATTTTTTTTTTTAATAGCAGCCCAAACAGACTAAAACATTCTGTATTGATCCCCTCCATGCTTGACATTTATTACCTGTGCACTTTGTCTTCTATTCTTGATCCATTGTCCCAATATAATAGCAATTTTATGAAATTATCTTTTATAATTAATGCCAATGAAAATTTTCAAGCAACAAACTTTCAGATTTATTTTTCTTCTCTCTGTTTTGGTTACCAGGTCATTGATTTCTGCTCTCTTCTTCATTATTTCCTTTCTGATATTTTCTTTGGGTATGTTGGCTTATGCATACTAATTAATGGGATAGATCTGGTTAGTTGCTTTCTAACAGTTCTTCTTTTGTAATATATGCATTTAATGCTACTAATTTAGCTCTTAGTATGACTTTAATGCTTCTCACAAATTGTGCTATGTTGAAATACTGTCCAGAAAAAAAGTCTATCTGTTAAAACTAAATCCATTACTGACAGTTATATATAATGGATTTTATCACAGTCAAGAATACATGATGCTTCTGTACAGTGGTAAACACTTAAAACTGAAAATAAATTTGGAGAATTTTTTCAACAAATTAAGGAAGGGCGTATACAGGAATGGTACATTTAGCTTCTTGCCTGAAACACACAGTATAATTTTTGTGATTCTCAAAGTGCGTGTCAATGTTGTTTCATAAAGGGAGCAGGAGAGGGTAGAAAGGTCTGTGCATGAAAATAAGCAAAACAAAGCTTCCAACTTCCATTTGAGAAGTGAATAACATTCTGAATTGCTTTTATACTTGAAGCAGCCATCTCATAATGAAAAGTATTATTCACTATAAAAACACTTTTTCCCCTACTAAATTGTAAGCTTCATGAGGAAGGGAACATATCTATTTTGTTTAATCACAGTATAGCACAGTACCTTATGCATAATATATGCCCAAAAACTGCTTGTGTAATTGAATACATGGACTAAAGTTCAACAAAGTCTCCTTAAGTGGTTAAGCATGGATTAAAACCATTGAGAAACAGAGCCCAAAGTGGGTCTGTGTCTGTTCTGGGTTATCTTTCCTGCTGGATGGTGATAGGAAGCCTGAGTAAGGGGTGCTACTGCAGTGTCAGTGAGAAAGAGAAGGTCTGACAGATGAACAGAAAGCTGTGGGAAGCCTGGAATCATGTCACTGGACAGAGCGGTGTGCTGTGCTAAGTCACTTCAGTTGTGTCCAGAGCCCACCAGGTTCCTCTGTTCCTGGGATTCTCCAGCCAAAACTACTGGAGTGGGTTGGCATGCCCTCCTCCAGGGGATCTTCCAGATCCAGGGATTGAACCCCCATCTCTTATGTCTCCCACATTGGCTGGCAGGTTCTTTAACACTAGTGCCATCTGGGAAGCCCTTAATGGTTTGGAATCCAGAACCTCTGGGTTGACTGAGATGCCTGAGCCACAGGGGATGTTGGTCCTGCACAAATACAGAACACGTAGCCAGCGTCAAGCTTGGTGCCCTACAGCAGCAGAGAGCAGAACAGGGGGGATGCCCCTCCCATAACATCTGCTGTATTATGATGAAAGTGATATTAATAATAACATAGCTGTTAACCCTTTGGGGTGATACTGTCAGGAATTTTCAAATTTAGAGGGCAAGTTATTTAACTTAACAACATACAGCCCCTAATCTGAAAAACATAAATATCATAGTGTCTTGATGGGTAATTATGAGATAGAAGAGAGATCATATGAAAGAAGATTTAGGTGAGCACTTACTGAGGCAGGTTTCAGTAAATTGCTGCCAAGCAACCAGTGACAAAGCCAAAGTATAAACTTCATTTGTGGGCATTATTACAAATAGCTTCTGGGCTTTCAAAATACTGCTCCAATAATTTCAAAATCTTAACCCAAGAAGGCCTCGAAGATGATCAACAAGATAATTAATGGCACTGGTAAGAAAACAGTGAAGTATAGGGGTATATATTTTTTTTCAGGATGGACAATCAGGTATTATTTGCATGCATGACAGTATTAGCTAAACTTAAAGAGTTGATAATTATTATCAGATAAATATATTCCTTCTCATTCCAGTTTTTTTTCTGGATTAATAACTTTTTTATATTATTTTACCACATTAGCTGCTCATCCTTATAGAGTTAAGTGTTTACTGCTCTTGTATCATATCCAGCTTTGATGTCAGAGTGTTAAATTACAAGCTATGTATCTACATTGGACCTTTGTTTCTTCTACTATGAATCAGAACTGCCAGCAAGATTTACCTATTCTAGGTGTTGTCTACCTTGGTACACCTGAAAAATGCAGATATACAAGATTATGTATATCTAGGCATTTTCTATTTGCCAAGAATACAAAGATAAAAAAAAACAAGATTATGATATGACTGAACTCCACTTTTCAATCCAGTTTAGTCTTAAAATTTATAAAATCATCAAACTATTTTAGCTAACTGAATATCAGAAATATTATCAGTTCAGTTCAGTCACTCAGTCATGTCCGACTCTTTGTGACCCCATGGACTGCAGCATGCCAGGCTTCCTTGTCCATCACCAACTCCTACTCAAACTCATGTCCATTGAGTTGGTGATGCCATCCAACCATCTCATCCTTTGTTGTCCTTTTCTCCTCCTGCCTTCAATCTTTCCCAGCAAAACACTCTTTTCCAATGAGTCAGTTGTTTGCATCAGGTGGCCAATAAATATTCAGGACTGGTTTCATTTAGGATTGACTAGTTTGATCTTTATCAGTCCAAGAGACTCTCAAGAGTCTTCTCCAACACCACAGTTCAACAGTTCTGGAACTCCCTTGCTTTTTCCATGATTCAGTGGATGTTTTCAATTGGATCTCTGGTTCTTCTGCCTTTTCTAAAACCAGCTTGAACATCTGGAAGTTCACGGTTCACACACTGCTGAAGCCTGGCTTGGAGAATTTTGAGCATTACTTTACTAGCATGTGAGATGAGCACAATTGTGCGGTAGTTTGAGCACTCTTTGGCATTCCCTAGTGATTTTAGAGCCCCAAAAGAAAAAGTCTATCAGTGTGTCCATTGTATCCCCATCTATTTGCCATGAAGTGATGGGACCAGATGCCATGATCTCCATTTTCTGAATGTTGAGTTTTAAGTCATCTTTGTCACTCTCCTCTTTCACTTTCATCAAGAGGCGCTTTAGTTCATTTTCGCTTTCTGCCATAAGTGTGATGTCATCTGCATATCTGAGGTTATTGATATTTCTGCCAGCAATCTTGATACCAGCTTGTGCTTCATCCAGCCCAGCATTTCACATGGTGTACTCTGCATAGAAGTATACAACCTTGACGTACTCCTTTTCCTAATTGGAACCAGTCTAAAGTGAAGTGGGCATTAGAAAGCATCACTACAAAAAAAGCTAGTGGAGGTGATGGAATTCCAGTTTAGCTATTTCAAATCCTGGAAGATGATGCTGTGAAAGTGCTGCACTCAATATGCCAGCAAATTTGGAAAACTCAGCAGTGGCCACAGGACTGGAAAAGGTCAGTTTTCATTCCAATCCCAAAGAAAGGCAATGCCAAAGAATGCTCAAACCACCGCACAATTGCACTCATCTTACATGTTAGTAAAGTAATGCTCAAAATTCTCCAAGCCAGGCTTCAATAATACATGAACCGTGAACTTCCAGATGTTCAAGTTGGTTTTAGAAAAGGCAGAGGAACCAGAGATCAAATTGCCAATATCTGCTGGATCATGGAAAAAGCAAGAAAGTTCCAGAAAAACATCTATTTCTGCTTTATTGATTACGCCAAAGCCTTTGACTGTGTGGATCACAATCAACTGTGGAAAATTCTGAAAGAGATGGGAATGCCAGACCACCTGACCTGCCTCTTGAGAAATGTGTATGCAGGTCAGGAAGCAACAGTTAGAACTGGACATGGAACAACAGACTGGTTCCAAATAGGAAAAGGAGTACATCAAGGCTGTATATTGTCAGCCTGCTTATTTAACTTATATGCAGAGTACATCATGAGAACTGCTGTGCTGGATGAAGCACAAGCTGGAATCAAGATTGCCGGAAGAAATATCAATAACCTCAGATATGCAGATGACACCACCCTTATGGCAGAAAGTGAAGAGGAACTAAAGAGCCTCTTGATGAAAGTGAAAGAGGAGAGTAAAAAGTTGGCTTAAAGCTCAACATTCATAAAACTAAGATCATGGCATCTGGTCCCATCACTTCATGGGAAATAGATGGGGAAACAGTGGAAACAGTGTCAGATTTTATTTTTCTGGGCTCCAAAATCACTGCAGATGGTGACTGCAGCCATGAAATTAAAAGACGCTTAGTCCTTGGAAGGAAAGTTATGAGCAACCTAGATAGCATGTTGAAAAGCAGAGACATTACTTTGCCAACAAAGGTCTGTCTAGCCAAGGCTATGGTTTTTCCAGTGGTCATGTATGGATGTGAGAGTTGGACTGTGAAGAAAGCTGAGCACCAAAGAATTGATGCTTTTGAACTGTGGTGTTGGAGAAGACTCTTGAGAGTCCCTTGGACTGCAAGGAGATCCAACCAGTCCATTCTGAAGGAGATCAGTCCTGGGTGTTCTTTGGAAGGACTGATGCTAAAGCTGAAACTCCAGTACTTTGGCCACCTCATGCGAAGAGTTGACTCATTGGAAAAGACTCTGATGCTGGGAGAGATTGCAGGCAGGAGGAGAAGGGGACAACAGAGGATGAGGTGGCTGGATGGCATCACTGACTCGATGGACGTGAGTTTGAGTGAACTCCGGGAGATGGTGATGGACAGGGAGGCCTGGCGTGCTGCAATTCATGTGGTCGCAAAGAGTTGGACACGACTAAGCGACTGAAGTGAACCGTACCGAACTGTTGTTCCATGTCCAGTTCTAACTGTTGCTTCATGACCTGCAAACAGACTTCTCAGGAGGCATATAAGGTGCTCTGGTATTCCCATCTCTTTCAGAATTTTGCACAGTTTGGTTTGATCCACACAGTCAAAGGCTTCGGTGTAGTAATAAAGCAGATGTTTTTCTGGAACCCTCTAGCTTTTTCAATGATCCAACAGATGTTGGCAATTTGATCTCTGGTTCCTCTGCCTTTTCTAAACCCAGCTTGAACTTCTGGAAGTTCACAGTTCACGTACTGTTACAGCAATGCGATAGGAGTGATAAGAGTGCAATTGTGGGTAGTTTGAGCATTCGTTGGCATTGCCTTTCTTTGGGATTGGAGTGAAAACTGACCTTTTCCTGTCCTGTGGCCACTGCTGAGTATTCCAAATTTGCTGGCATATTGATTATAGCACTTTCACAGCATCATCTTTTAAGATTTGAAATAACTCAACTGGGATTCCATCACCTCCACTAGCTTTGATCAAAGTGATGCTTCCTAAGGCCCACTTGACTTCACATTCCAGGATGTCTGGCTCTAGTGAGTGATCACACCATCGTGATTATCTGGGTCATGAAGATCTTTTTTTATAGTTATTCTGTGTATCCTTGCCACCTCTTCTTAATATTTTCTGCTTCTGTTAGAACCATACAATTTCTCTCCTTTATTGTGCCCATCTTTGTATCAAATGTTCCCTTGATATCTCTAATTTCCTTGAAGAGCTCTCTAGTCTTTCCCATTCTATTGTTTTCCTCTATATCTTTGTATTGAACACTGAGGAAGGCTTTTTTTAATCTCTCCTTGCTAGTCTTTGAAACTCTGCATTCAAATGGGTATATCTTTCATTTTCTCCTTTGTCTTTAGCTCCTTTTCTTTTTTTAGCTATTTGTAAGGCCTCCTTAAACAACCATTTTGCCTTTTTGCATTTCTTTCCTGTGATGGTTTGATCACTGCTTCCTGTACAATGTCGCTAACCTCCATCCATAGTTCTTCAGGCACTCTGTCTATCAGATCCAATCCCTTGAATCCATTTGTCACTTCCACTGTATAATGTAAGGGATTTGATTTAGGTCATACCTGAATGGTATAGTGTTTTTCCCTACTTTCTTCAATTCAATCAAACTGATCCCATGGACAACAGCCTTGTCTAAGTCAATGAAACAATGAGCCATTCCGCGAATGGCCACCCAAATGGACAGGTCATGGTGGAGAGTTCTGACAAGACATGGTCTACTGGAGAAGGGAATGGCAAGCCACTTCAGTATTCTTGCCTTGAGAACCCCATGAACAGTATGGAAAGGCAAAAAAGATAAACTGAAAGAACTCCCCAGGTCAGTGAAAGTGAAAAGTGAAAGTCGCTCAGTTGTGTCCGACTCTTTATGACCCCATGGTCTGTACAGACCATGGAATTCTCCAGACCAGAATATTGGAGTGGGTAGCCTTTCCCTTCTCCAGGGGATCTTCCCAACCCAGGGATCAAACCAGGGTCTCCTGCATTGCAGGCGGATTCTTTCCCAGGTGAGCACAAGTGAAGCCCAAGTATTCTGGAGTGGGTAGCCTATCCCTTACCCAGTGGATTTTCCCAACTCAGGAATTAAACCTGGGTCTCCTGCATTGCTGGCAGATTCTGTACCAACTGAGTGATCAGAGAAGCCCCAGGTCGTTAGGTGCCCAATATGCTACTTGCGATCAGTGGAGAAATAACTCCAGAAAGAATGAAGAGATGGAGCCAAAGTAAAAACAACCCAGTTGTGGATGCTGTAAAGAACAATATTTCATAGGAACCTGGAATGTTAGGTCCATGAATCAAGGCAAACTGGAACTGGTCAAAGAGGAGATGGCAAGTGTGAACATTGACATTTTAGGAATTAGTGAACTAAAATGGACTGGAATGGGTGAATTTAACTCACATGACCATTATATCTACAACTGTGGACAAGAATCCCTTAGAAGAAATGGAATAGCCATCATAGTCAAGAAAAGAATCCGAAATGCAGTACTTGGGTGCAGTCTCAAAAATGAACAAATGATCTCCATTTGTTTTCAAGGCAAACCATTCAATATCACAGTAATCCAAGTCTATGCCCCTACCAGTAATGCCAAGGAAGCTGAAGTTGAACAATTCTGTGAAGACCTACAAGACCTTCTAGAACTAACATGCAAAAAATATGTAATTTTCACTATAGGGGCCTGGAATGCAAAAGTAGAAAGTCAAGAGATATCTGGAGTAACAGGTAAATTTGATCTTGGAATACAGAATGAACCAGGTCAAAGGCTAACAGTTTTGCCAAGAGAACACACTGGTCATAGCAAACACCCTCTTCCAACAACACAACGGAAGACTCAACACATGTACATCACCAGATGATCAACATCGAAATCAGATTGATTATATTATTTTCAGCCAAAGATGGAGAAGCCCTATTTAGTTGGGAAAAACAAGACCAGGAACTGACTGTGGCTCAGATCATGAACTCCTTATTGCCAAATTCAGACTTAAGTTGAAGAAAGTAGGGAAAATCAGTAGACTATTCAGGTATGACTTAAATCAAATCCCTTAGGATTATACAGAAAACATTATAGGCATACCTTATATAAGGTTATCCCTACATGAAAACTGGTGGTAAATAAAAGAATACTGAGGGTGATAAAAGTTAAATTGTCAAATGTATCAAACTATTATTTTCTAGTGAAAAGTGCTGTGGTCTCTTTAATAGTCACAAATAATAAAGAACCTAACATTTTAATCTCATCAAAGTGTTCTTCCCCATTGGCAGATCTCCATAAGAACAGAGAAAAGCATTGTCTTTTGAACTGAAACATCAGTAGAATGCTAAATCCCTGGGAGAGTTCCTATTTACTTACTTAAAACAGTAAAACACCCAAACAAAACTATCCAGCATCGTTAGTTACAGAAACAATATAATATTTACTAAATCTTATTCACAGATAAGAATACAGAGCTAAATACACAAACAGTATTATAATGTAAACACAAGTAAATAAAAGACCAAAGAGGATGAATAGTCAAGATGTACATATAATCTTACCATCAAAATTCAAACTTTATTTTGTCTAACAAAACATAATCTAAATGAGTTAATCAGTGTCTACATCTTTCTATACTTGTTTCTCAATTTTTTGAAGACAGAATTGCCTTATTGTGATTGGAATTATTCTAAAGGCTTTTTAAAAATTAGAAATGATATTTTAAAACTTTTTCTTTTTATTCTTTCTTCAAAGAGATGAAATTCATTTTATTTTAAACAAAAAAAATCTTATTGCATAGTATGTTCTTAGCATCTGACATTTAGAGGCATGAAAGATTGATAACTCCACTTTACTTAGCAGGAAGATTAATCTTTATGTAGATTCAAGAGTAGGAAGAAAGAGACATTCACATTGCTTGGTTTTTATGCCAGGACTGCTGTAAATTAGAAGTGTCAAAAAGTAATTTGTCAATTTATATGCATGGAAATAACTCTATTTTTGTTTAAATGTATTAACATTAAAGTTTCCTATATGAGGTAACCACTGCATATTTTAAATATCATAAATTTATAATTTATGTCTATGAAGTTATACTTCTATCCTTTTATTGGTGATTTGCTGAGAAATTTAGAATGCTATTCAGGAACTACTGGACATTAGTTCAAAAATGAGTCATGTATAATGGAAATGCTATGCTTGCATCTATAAACTGTAAGTATGAAATTACCACAAATTCATGGTGAATATTCATTATAAATTGAGTTTATCACATGGTTGAAGAATATTTTAAGTTTTCTTTTCATATTCAGAGAAATATGATTATTAAAATTGGTTTAATAACTCTTTTGTCAAAATTTAAACCTGACTGTATCTGTATAATACCTATTATATATAATAAGTATACATATATATTTTTGCATAAATCTATATTTACAATAAATAGTAAATTACCTCATTGAATTTGAATGAGTACAGGATTAATTAACAAGGTGTGTCTATATTCTAGTGATACATTGAACAGAACTGTTTAAAGGGCTTTAGTTATTGGGAAAGACAGTAAGGTGGAAAAAGGAAACTCTGGATACATGAATAAGAGTTCTGTGTTTATTCTATATCTAAATTAGACTTACCTATTTCTTCTCCTATATTTTACTTTAAAATAAGGTTATATGGTTTGAAGGTCCAAAACTTCTTGTTATACTAAAAATACTCATTCGGACAGACAGTCTTAAAAATAGTATAATAAATGGCACTATAAATCACAGTTATGCTATTCAAGGTGGTGGTCATTGTTGCTGCCCCACTGGATCCATTTTATCTGATTAGTGCATTGTTATCAACTTCTTGTCAGTGATGGCTATTTTAGCCTTCAGCTTGAGCCTAAACATCATTAAAATTAAATACAAAATGAAGACTGGACTTGAGAATTCCCTAACCAGATAAAACCATTTAAGTCACATCAGTTCAGTTCAGTTCTGTCACTCTGTCGTGTCTGACTCTTTGTGACCCCATGAACCGCAGCACGCCAGGCCTCCCTGTCACCAACTCTTGGAGTCCACCCAAACCCATGTCCATTGATTCGGTGATGCCATCTAACCATCTCATCCTCTGTCGTCCCCTTCTCCTCCTTTCCTCAATATTTCCCAGCATCAGAGTCTTTTCCAATAAGTCAGTTCTTCTCATCAGGTGGCCAAAGTATTGGATTTTCAGCTTCAACATCAGTCTTTTCAATGAACACCCAGGACTGATTTCCTTCAGGATGGACAGGTTGGAGCTCCTTGCAGTCCAAGGGACTCTCAAGAGTCTTCTCCAACACCACAGTTCAAAAGCATCAATTCTTCTGCACTCAGCTTTCTTTATGGTCCAACTCTCACATCCATACATGACCACTGGAAAAACCATAGCCTTGACTAGATGGACCTTTGTTGACAAAGCACTGTCTGCTTTTTAACATGCTGTCTAAGTTGGTCATAACTTTCCTTCCAAGGAGTAAGCGTCTTTTAATTTCATGGCTGCAGTCACCATCTGCAGTGATTTTGGAACCCAGAAAAATAAAGTCATCCATTGTTTCCACTGTTTCCCAATCTATTTGCCGTAAAGTCACATAAGCAAAACTAAATCTCTTATTTCATAAACATAAATGAAACCTCACTTAGGTTATTTCTTGTATATACTTCTGACAATGATACTAGAAGCTTAAGTCAACTTCCAAGAGTGGAATGAGATAATCTTTTTTAACCAATCCCCTGCCATCTAGGAACCTCCACTATAAGCAATTACCATAAAGGGGAAATAACGTCCTGATTTTCTTGTTATAAGCCATCCAGTAATTCATGACCTGGAGCTTCAAGTCTGTGAATTTAAAGGCTCCCACCTTATAAATTGCTCTTATATGCACATTAATCTCTTTCTAAATATGACTCATTGATTTGGTGGTTTTAATTTTGCTATTTCTAGATTTTTTGATGGCATCATAGACATTGAAATTCTCACTGTTTTTGAACATGACAAGCTTTTCTAAACCTCTTCACCCACATACTTGTCAGTGCTTCATCATCTTTCACCAGATAAATACTAACTCAGCTTTTAAGGGTCACTTGAAAAACACATCTTTGCATTTCCGTTACAGAATTAGTTATGTTCCATAATCAGTCTGTTTACACGTTCCACTTCCATTCCTCTTTTTACCTAGAAACGTGTTAATGCTTTGACTGCTTCTGTGTTTCTGGAGGACACAGTCATTTGTATCCATGAGAAATATGGACCTGCTTTTTTGTATACTCCTATTAGGGAAGATGGCACTGTTTCACGTGCAGCTGATCGCCTTCCCTGGGAAACTTATAAAAGCTGTCCCTTTGCTGTTAGCTCTGACATAAAAATACGAAATCGAAATGTGGTAGGGTTTGTTTTGTTTAAACTTTCAATGATGAATTTAATAAATAAAAAGAGTTTTAAAACTCGAGATAATGCTTTTATAATCACAAAAGCTAAAAGCACTCTCCTAAATAAAGTCTTCAAAGATATCGATAGGGGAAACATCTGTTTACTAACACAGGAGGACTGACTCAACTATTATGTACTCAGAGGTATATCATATCACATTTTTTGCATTTTTAATATTTAATATCAAGGCTCTGGCTATAACCTTTTCTCACAAAAGAATGCTTTATCTGCCTCATTATAATAACTAAATTAATTTACATTATGAATGATATATCATTGATACCTAAAACATACATTCTGTATTTTGGGGGGGGTTTGTTTTGAATGTATGAGCAAAAAAAAATGATTGCATAAAAAATGCTGTATTTCCATCAACTAAAAATATTTTTATTGCTAATATTTATTATCTGATATGAATAAATTTATAATAAAATAGTAGAATGGATAATTGGCCAATAGTATCTTTGGCTGGCAAAACAGGTAGATGCTACTATTTGGGGTCTTTACACTGTTTTAATTAATGTTAAATTTACAAAAGTAAGCAGAAATAGAATTAGACTTATGTTTCAAACCCAGGAGTGTGGAACCTGGAATATTCCACAGAGATTAATTTACAAAGATTTGAATCTATTCTTTCCAACACTGACTTCTGCTTTCAAAGCCAACAGAGGATGTTCAGCAAATAAGAAAGGAGCTCTACATGTGGTGTTATCACTGCAAGCCCCTACCTCCCAGTAAAATGTTATTTGTTACACTTTTTTTTTTTTCCTGAGATATAAAGTGAGCGGAGGGATGATTGAAAAGAATTAAGTCTGACAGCAGGGCAGGCAGAGAGCGCCAGGAGGATCAGGAATATATATACACTATTTTCTGACCTTGAATTTGGCTTACCTCAATCACACAAGAGTGCTGCAAGGACTTCCTCGGAGTCATTACAATCTATTAATTTATAGTCCCCAAAATACCATTCACCATAATTTATGAACCCACAGCAGGACTTAAAAGTTAAGATGGCAACTCCTTCTAGTTCAGTGTTATACAATGTGAAATAATGCATTCCTCTTGACAAAAATAGACTTTCACTATATTTTAGGTACACATTAAAATTGTTTGAATCCATGCCTTTACTTGCATTTAAGATCAGTTTTAAAGCATAATGAAACAAGTGCACGTACAAGAAGCAAGAAAACCGTTTCTTGGTTTTCTTGGTCATTTTTGTTTATTTGTTTATCCTGGGACCTACAGAATTTCATACTCAGGCTACAATGAAAGGGTAGGGTATTTTGCCAGCTTCATATCTATTATATTTAGTGTGCATATATCTATTATATTATATAAAATATATAATATATATTATATTTAGTATATTTAGAATATCATATCTATTATACTCTACTAGAATACAACTGATTTTGGATTATAGTTCTGGTTCTACCTCAACTTGCTGTCTGCATTGACTCAATCATTTTACTTCTTGGAACTTCTTTTTCTCTGTCTATTAAATGAAGACTAGAATAGATACTCCCTCAGATATCTTCCAAGTAAAAACATTTTCATTACCAGAGAATCTGCCCAAAGCCAGTTAAAATAACATTGTGCACTGTGTCAAAATATTGCCAATACTTACAATGAGACAAGAGAGATGACTGGATAGTCTTACAGTGCAGTCCCAGGCTTATTTCCCCTCCCACCCCAATACACACACACACACACACACACACACACGGGACAATTCCCAGCTATTGACTTGTAGTTGTTTGTTTTGTTTCTTTTTTAAACCTATGAGAAATACATTTAATCTCTGTCCTGTGAAACAGATAACCCTAGAGATTGTGGTTTGTAAAACATTAACTAAGAGCCAACTCATTGGAAATGATCCTGATGCTGGGAAAGACTGAGGGCAGGAAGAGAAGGGGGCAACAGAGAATGAGATGGTTGAATGGCATCACTGACTCAATGGACATGAGTCTGAGCAAAAGGACAGGGAGGCCTGGCCTGCTGCAGTCCATGGAGTCAGACATGACTTAGCAATCGAATTGCAACTAGTTTTCTAATCCAACAGTTTTATCCCCAGTATTTTTAGTTAGATTGATTATATACCTCATTTACCAAATGTTCCTTGAGCTGATTTTAACATCTAACTGATTTCCTCATCAATTGATCAGTTAAATAAAATCTTTCACACATGTTCATTTACATTTGTTTTAGAGCCATGCGTGAGTGCATGCCAAGTTGCTTCAGTCATGTCCAACTCTTTGGGACCCTATGGACTGTAGTCCACCAGGCTCCTCTGTCTATATCATTCTCCAGGCAAGAATACTGGAATGGGTTGCCATGCCCTCCTCCAGGGGAATCTTCCCAACCCAGGGATCGAAACTATGTCTCCTACGGCTCCTACATTGCAGGCAGATTCTTAGCCACTGGGCCACTGGGGAAGCCAGTCTTAGAGCCATATTATACTTCAGTTTCTAAAATCTTCACCTGACTCCTCCAAATGTCCCAGTTGGAGCTAAGACACTACTGCTTCTTCTGGAACATGCCATTTAATCCCTCTAATCTGAGCTGATTTACCTGTAACATATTTATAATAATATGATAATTTAGAATAATTACAGTTATTTGAAAGCCAAATGATTTAATATAATTTAGATAACTTATTAACTATAGTATATTATTTGCAATGTTTGTAGCATCTTAGGAAACAAATAAAATTATAAAGCTTTGTATAAATATCAGGAATGAAAGTGTTGGATTTTTTAAATGAGCCAATAAACTCAACATCACTTGCAGAGGAATAAAGATTTTATTTTAATTCATGTATGTCAGAAAATCTAGGAATCTTCTCGCTGTGTCTTCACAAAGTGGAAGAGGTGAGTGAGTTTTCTGGGCTCTCTTTTGTAAGAACATCAATCCCATTCATGAGGGCTTCACTCTCATGACTTAATCACCTCCCAGAAGCCCCATCTCCAAATACCTTGGGGATTATGTCTCAACATATGAATTTTGGAGGAACACAAATAGTTTATAGTAGCATCTTTAAACGGAGAAGGCAATGGCACCCCACTCCAGTACTGTTGCCTGGAAAATCCCATGGATGGAGGAGCCTGGAAGGCTGTAGTCCATGGGGTTACTGAGGGTCGGACACGACTGAGCGACTTTACCTTCATTTTTCACTTTCATGCATTTTAGAAGGAAATGGCAACCCACTCCAGTGTTCTTGCCTGGAGAATCCCAGAGACGGGGAAGCCTGGTAGGCTGCCGCCTATGGGGTCACACAGAGTCGGACACAACTGAAGTGACTTAGCATAGTATCTTTAAAAGTATTACAACACAGGCTAATTAGAGATTTCTTTCCAAATTCTCATGGTCTACTTAGGAAAAGTAAATAAGAAATTTGGGAACGTCTATTTTAGAAAAGCTATTTTGGAAATAGCAGCTTACTGATGGAAGATTATTAGAACTCATTCTTTGTCTCAAATAAGGAATCCCATATGAGACTGTTTTATAAAAGAGATTGATTTTTTTGTTAATTTTTGTTTTATACCCAGTTTTTCTGAAAGAAAAACAGAATATTGATTCCATATATTCAAACTGATTAATAATAATTACATAATTTAAAGTTTATAGTGGGAACTCTCAAAAACATTGAAAATAAGAAAATTATAAAATTCCTAATTCTTTAAGAATGAGTTATTATACTCTATTAAGTGCCAAGTTAAATATGTAGCTGAAATTAATATTTTACTTTAGCATGCTTTAAAACTACTTATTTTTGTGAAATTCATTCCTGCAACATTGTGCAGTGTAAGTGAAAAGGATCACAGATTATGAAAAGTACTGCTAAGCAAGACAAGTATGTAATCGCTTTGGTTATGTATATGCTAGCCCCTAATAACATTTGAAATTAAGTTAGAGAAATGTCAGACTTATTATCTCCTGGTGAAGGAAATGGCAACCCAATCCAATATTCTTGCCTGGAAAATCCCATGGACAGGAGCCTGGCAGACGACAGTCCAGGGGGTCTCAAAGAGTTGGACATGACTTAGCAACTAAATCACCACCCAAACAAGATGTGTGCATAATCTCTTTGGTTATGTCTATGCTAATGCTAAGTCACTTCAGTCATGTCCGACTCTGTGCGACCCCAGAGACGGCAGCCCACCAGGCTCCCCCGTCCCTGGGATTCTCCTTGCAAGAACACTGGAGTGGGTTGCCATTTCCTTCTCCAATGCATGAAAGTGAAAAGTGAAAGTGAAGTTGCTCAGTCGTGTCTGACTCTTAGCGATCCCATGGATTGCAGCCTACCAGGCTCCTCCGTCCATGGGATTTTCCAAGGAAGAGTACTGGAGTGGGGTGCCATTGCCTTCTCCATGGTTATGTCTATGCTAACTTCTAACAACATTTCAAATTAAGTTTGAGAAATGTCAGATTTATAAATGGCCAGCAAGTGGTGGTAATTCAAGAATCTTTTCCAGTATTATCTACATTAACTACTTCTGGCAGAATCTCCTTTCAATCCAAAAACCCTACCCATTATAAAAATTTTGCAGTATCTGTGAATAATGCCGTGTTAGCATGAAACATCACTAGCTGGATAATCTCAGCGTTCATTAAAGATGAAGATTAATGTGCCATACCTCAGGTATACTGAAGCAAAATATTCAGTGACATAGCTAGACTTGACATTTTAGGCAGCTCAGGTATATCTGAGCATGATAAAGTTTGAAAACTCCAGGAGTAATAACGAAGAAAACAGAGCCAGATATCATCAATACATGAGTAAATCTGGAATTTTACCAAATAAAAAAATAATGAAAATAAGTATGAGGATTTAAATAAATGACATATTACTTCTGAAAAATAAATATATAATCAAGGTGAGTGTCTCAATAATTAGAGATATATGAACCAAGAAACATGGCATGAAGAGATAATAACAGTGGACTCAAATTTAGGATTTTTCTGACCCATGTATGAATTAGTTTATAATGAAAATATTCTATTGTACTCCCAATGCTGAAAAAAAATGTTAAGACGTGACAAAATTCCAGAGTTCAGGTTTCTAACAAGCTGAAAGCTGCCTGGATGAAAGGTGAATAAATAGAATTTACAAATGATAGTCATTAATCACATAAAACACAAGAGCACCAGATCAGAGGAGTTCAGTAAACAGAGTATTTGTACTCTTTAAAGTAGAATAGTGTATGTATAAAGGCTTCAATTATATGCTAATTTGAAATAGAGGTAAAGATACATATATATGTGATAAGTACATAGCATGAAATGAACCAGCTGAATGATGGGCTATAAAATTCTCAGAAATATCATTGCTCTTCATGATCTGGTAGTGCATATAAATGAAATCATGTGCTAGTATGTGCATGCACGTGTGTGTGTGTGTGTGTGTGTGTGCAGTATAAAATATTTCCAGGTTTAAAAAGTAGGAATGCACTAAATGATACAAAATGAACCAAATTAGAACATTACCTGAAGGCAAACATTGTAGAAGAACAAAATGAAATTTAAAATAATGGACATTGTGGGAATAATCATCATTATTTTGAAAGTAACTAGTTAACATATAAATATTGAGATTTACTGATGAAGTAAAATGAAGTTTGACATTTTGTATTTATTAATCTAAGAAACAAAACCTAATATGTAAGTGTACATGAGTGCAATGTTTAGCATTATGGTCAACAATTAAATCTAAATACTCTTGAGAGTTGCTTGGACTGCAAGGAGATCAAACTAGTCAATCCTAAAGGAAATCAACCCTAAATATTCATTGGAAGGACTGATGCTGCTGCTGAAGCTCCAATAGTTTGGCCACCAGATGTGAAGAACATACTCACTGGAAAAGCCCCTGATGCTGGAAAAGACTGAAGACAAAAGGAGAGGTGGGCAGCAGAGGATGAGATGGTTGGATGGCATCACCAACTCAACGCACATGAATTTCAGATAGTGAAGGACAGGGAAGCTGGTGTGCTGCAGTTCATGGGGTCACAAAGAGTCAGACCTAACTTAGCGACTGAACAACAATAACTCTTCTACAAGACATATAGATGTGGGAGAAGATATAAAAACACATGTTTAAATGAACAGAGAACATTGCAATAAACTATGAGAAATTACTCAAGTCCAAAAACAATGAGTCAAAAACCACATTATAGAGAATGTTTTCACTCTCCAGCTACTTTTTGGGAATTTCTCGATCTCATAACTTACAATCTGAGGTTTTAATATCTGCCACAAGACAGGAGGCAAGGCTTCAGGTCCCCACAATATAGTACAATCAATGCTTGAAATAAGTCAAAAATCTTCGAGGTCCCTCTTTCCAGGGAAAGGACAGACTGTATAATCAGCAAAAAGGAAATAGCTCTAATGAGGTCTGTGCTCTAATGTGAAGGAAAAAAATAAAATCGAGGTCTGCCCTCAAGCACCTGAGTTTTAAAAATAAAGACCAGATGCACATGCACTCTCCCAGGAGGGGCTGGTCAGGAAACTCAAAGTGGAATGCATGTACTTATTATCTATTACATAGATTGATGGATGAGTAGGTAGGTAGATAATCACATAGACAGACAGAAAGAGAGAGACAGATATAGTTTGGGAAGGGTGCATTCTTTAAAAAAGTCTCAGAATATTCCCACAGTCAACTCAATAATTTTACCACCTAATAAACTCAACAATCATAAATAAAGCTAAAGTGACAGTCTGTGAAAAAATATTATTGAAACACCACCTAAGATGTATCTTTAGAAAAGAGAGCAACAGAAATGGCACTAAAATCATTATTACGAAGAAAACAGTTACAGGTTCAACTATGATGAAAATGAAAATAACAATAATAATGTGATCAAGTTTATGTAAATTTTAACTAGCAGGATTAAAGCAAATATGAACACACATTAGGTCTGTATAATTACAAAATTGTACTAAATATCCAAGGAAGAAATAAATTCAAGTTATTACAGATTCTACAGGTGAATATAAAGAGAGAACACTTCCAAACTTATTCTCTATGTCTCATATAATATTAATATGAAAACCATACAAGGAAACTAATAAAATAAAATTGTAGGCTAATTCCAATCAGTAACTCAGGGGCAATAATTCTAAAAACAATGTCAGTAAAATAAACATTATAACTTGCATTTAAAAATCTATAAGAATAGAAATAGAAAAAACCACATAAAATAGAAATGGCTGATTAATAGAAAAATCTAGTAATGTTTAGCACAGTAACAAGGTAACAGAGAAAAAAATCCCTGAGCCCACAATAACAAATGCAGGGAAAATAAGAGAATGAAATTCCTCTCAAAGTCATGATGAAAAAAAGAAAAGTAAATCCTTCTTAACAAACTAATATAGGGAAATAATTTAATTGATACAGAGAACCTACCAAAGCATATAAGAATACTGAACTTAATTGCATTGAATAGTAGCTTATTACATTGTGTTAGAAGCTGACATAAAAGTCAATAATCACCCCTGAGTATGTAATATCACAATTACTCTGCAAAAGTGTCACAAGAAGTGCAGTGAGAATAAACAAATGTTAGAATGTCAATTAAAAAATTACAAACAAGCAATAATGTCATATAAAATGCAAAAATTCAAAGAAAACACAGAGAATATACAAATACATGAAAATATCAGAATACTGCAGCAAAGATTCTTAAAAACAGCATAAATAAATATAAAAAGTGCAACTAATTAAAATTGATAAAGTTCAAATGAAAAAGTACAAGTCAAAAGTGTACATAAAAAGATATAAAGCTACTAAAACACATGTTTTAAATGTATCTGGATAAATGCAAATTGGGAAAGGAGAATGTCAAGGCTGTTTATTATCACCCTGCTTATTTAACTTCTATGCAGAGTACATCATGAAATGCTGGACAGGATGAAGCACAAGCTGGAATCAAGATTTCCAGGAGAAATATCAATAACCTCAGATATGCAGATGATACCACCCTTATGGCAGAAAGTGAAGAGGAACTAAAGAGCCTCTTGATGAAAGTGAAAGAGGATAGTGAAAAAGTTGGCTTAAAACTCAACATTCAGAAAACTAAGATCGTGGCATCTGGTCCCATCATTTCATGACAAATAGATGGGGAAACAATGACAGACAGTGAGAGACTTTATTTTCTTGGGCTCCAAAATCACTGCAGATGGTGACTTCGGCCATGGAAGAAAAGTTATGACCAACCTAGATAGCATATTCAAAAGCAGAGACATTACTTTGCCAACAAAGGTCCGTCTAGTCAAAGCTATGGTTTTTCCAGTAGTCATGTATGGATGTGAGAATTGGACTATAAAGAAAGCTGAGTGCTGAAGAATTGATGCTTTTGAACTGTGGTGTTGGAGAAGATTCTTGAGAGTCCCTTGGACTGCGAGGAGATCCAACCAGTCCATCCTAAAGGAAATCAGTCCTCAATATTCATTGCAAAGACTGATGCTGAAGCTGAAACTCCAATACTTTGGCCATCTGATGCGAAGAACTGACTCATTGGAAAAGTCCCTGATGCTAGGAAATATTGAAGACTGGAGGAGAAGGGGACGACGGAAGATGAGATGGTTGGATGGCATCACTGACTAAATGGACATGAGTTTGAGTAAGCTCTGGGGGCTTGGTGATGGACAGGGAAGCCTGGTGTGCTGCAGTCCATGGGGTCTCAAGAGTCAGACATGACTGAGTGACTGAACTGAAATTAACTGAATAAATGCAGAGGAAAACTTAGCACAAGCACAAAAATTCATTGCTTCTTGGTTAATACAATTTTAATCAAAACCCTATTAGAGAGTATTGTTTTGTTTTGTTTAGGTGGAATTTTTTAAACTGATTTTTAAATTCATCTCTTGTGTGATGTCTCTTGTACGTGTGTGCTCAGTTGTGTCCGACTCTTTGTGATCCCATGGACTGTAGCCCACCAGGTTCCTCTGTCCATGGGGTTCTCCAAGCAAGAATACTGGAGTGGGCTGCCATTTCCTCCCTCTGAGGATCATCCCAAAATAGCTCAAAACACCGAAGACAGTTTTGAAGAGACTTTAATGCTAAATGACACATCCTTTCAGATACCAAGACTAATTGTGAAACTATACTAATGAAAACATTGAATGGTACAAGTATAAGTAAGTAGACAGAACAATAAAAAAATCAAGATAGACCATTAGATACATGTATAGATATTTGAAATATGAAAGAAAGAGGCACTGCAGATGTGTGAACAAATAATCCATCAGCGGTTTGTTATCTACGTGGACGAACATTGGATTACTGTCTCATTCCACACGCAAAATCAATTTCAATTACATTCTTGTATGTTCGTCTCTAGGCAACAAGATAGAGAAGAGTTCTTTAGTGAGAACATGCAAAATAAGGAAAAAAATTATTCAACTTAGTGTTGTTATATTAAAAGAGAGGGGCTTCCCTTATGACTCAGCAGTAAAGAATCCACCTACAACGCAGGAGGAGCGGGTTTTATCCCTGGATAGGGAAGATCCTCTGATGGAGGAAATGGCAACCCACTCAAGCGTTCTTGCTTGGAGAATACCACAGATAGAGGAGCCTGGTGGGGTACAGTCCACAGGGTCGCAAAGAGTCAGTCGTGACTGATCAACTGAGTAGGAACATATATCGAAAAACTTTGGTTCAATTCACAAAAATTTTTTTTAAAAGGCAAATCTCCTGAATCAGGCTGAGAAGGAACCAGCCAGCTCCTCCCTCCTCCTGGTTGTTTTTCTTTCCCACCCCAGTTAATTTTTTGTTTCCCTGCTCCCCCCTACCTCTGAAGCCAGTTTATGAACTGTCACATGTCACCTGAGCCTCCAGTAAAAACAAAAATGGGCTTTCCTGTTTAAAAAAAAAGGCAAATCTCAAACTAGATGATAATCTACATACTAGAGTAAAACGTTAATTGTCAAAAATATAAGGAACTTCTCTAGGCTAATATACAAGATTTATAATCCAGGTATAGGATTAAAGTCAACATATAGATATGCAATGTATAGAGGAAGAAAGGATGCCAGTAAACATGAAAAAATACTCAGCTTCACTGATAATCAGGATAATGAGAATTAAAATCACAGATCCCATTGCTAATTGGGTCCTAGAGAAACTCCTGGGAATGTGGTTGAAATGAACAAGAATGCTAATAGCACTGTTGTAAGAGGGAAACTCAATGGTCATTAGTATTTAGTTATGAAATTCGATATGGTTTACTAAAGGCATCAGAACACTAAGCTGCAGTAAGAGCAAATGGACTAGAAATTCAACAATCAATATGTATGATTCTTTGAAAAACTTGAGCAAGGAATAAAAGCAAATTGAAGTATACATTAAAGAATCTAAAAGCATGCAAAATAATAGAAGTAGTCTAGAGATTTAAAAAAAAAGGTCATAAAATTTTAAGACTTGCATGGGAATGAAATCTACCACATTCAGAGTGCTTACTTTTTCTGGGTTAAAGAAAGTTTGTAGTAAAAGGGGTACATACAAGGCTCCTATTCTGTTTTTAATGTTTGTTTCCTAAGCTGGGAGTTAAATGTATGGGTATTTATTATGTTATTCATCATACCTTTTATGTCCGAAATATTTCATAATAAAAAGAACAGGTTAAAATTCTTAACCACAGCTTTTTAAAATCCTGTGTGGTTTCATAAATATTTAAGTGTTATTTTTCAAAATAGATTGTAAAGTGTCTTATAACTCAAATAGATCCATTTGGAAATAATCCTAGCACTTTGTCATTGCCATAAAAGGGCCAAAAAATGTATACATCCCTGGACACATACACATGCCTACAAACTTATAGTCTCTCAAGCTAAGACGTATGATTGTAAAGTTCCAGTATATACAATGTAAAAGGAAATTGGCAGCATAGTCTTATGATGAAAGCATTCAATACACACTATTACCATTTTAATTATATTTTCATGAAGAATAAGTTTTTTGAGCTTAAAATGATTATAAATCTATCAAATCCTATATTAATGATGATGTTATCATATCTGGCATGCATCCTCTGTTTATCTGTAAAAGACCAAACAAATACATAAATTTGTTATTAATTAAAAGCAAAGTTTATAATTTCACGTTTGCTTAAAATTATTTAGTTTCTGAATCACAAGGTAACCCAAACGTACTGGTCGTCTATCCATGTATTCAATTATTTATTGAATTCTTACTGTATGATAAGCTCTTGTATGCTTCTGGGTGATTAGTCAGAAAATGTCAATGACAATACTTATTCTTCAGTTGGAATTAATAGTCAATCGAAATATAAATGGGCTCCCCAGATCATATAGTGGTAAAGAATCTGCCTCCAGTGTAGGAGATATGTGTTCGATTCCTGGGTCAGGAAGATCCCCTGGAGAAGAAAATGGCAACCCACTCCAGTATTCTTGCCTAGGAAGTCTCATGGATAGAGGAGCCTGGTGGGCTACAGTCCATGCAGTTGCAAGAGTCAGAAAACATAACTTAGTGACTCAACAACAAAAACAAAGACATATAAATAATATTACTTTTAGTCATGGTAAACTCTATGAAGAAAAAATGGGGTCAAAGGAAAGAGGATTAAAGGTTGTATGGGTAAAATTCATTTTTCTGTGTTAGGGGAAGCATCATGAGAAGGTATCATTTGGTTTGTGACTTGAATAATGAAAACGAGCAGTTTCCCAAAAGGTAGGATCAGTCTCTGCAAATCTCTGAGAACCAGATAAGCATGGCTTGTGGAAGGGAGAGAAAGAATCCCATTATAGAAGACCACAGAAAGGTGAGCATGAACCAACTCACCTATCATGATGTGACATTGCAATAGATTTTAAGATGGCACTAGTGTGATCTGATAGACGTCACAAAGGTGTTACCTGGTTTCTAGAGGCAGTGAGTGCTGGTCAGAAGTATTCTGGAGTTGTCTGTTGGAGGTGGGGTGCGGTCTAGTACAGTGTGAGTAGAGATAGAAGGATCTGAAAAGTTTCTAGGACTTGCCACTGGATTGAAACCTGACTTCTGGTAAAACATGAAGGAATTCAAGGTTTTATTTTGGTTCTGCTGAGTTAAGAATGTGGAATTGAAGTGATGTATTTCAACTGGTCATGAAACAGGTAGTTACATGCAGGTAAGCATAATGGAAGTATAACACAAGATGTGTGTGCATTAGGTCACTTTAGCCGTGTCCAGTTCCTTGTGGCCCCATGGACTGTAGTTTACCAGGCTTCTCTGTCCATGGGATTTCCCAGGCAGGAATACTGAACAGGTTGCCGTTTCCTTCTCCAGGGGATCTTCCCAACCTAGGGATTGAACCTGCATCTCTTACGTCTCCTGCATTGGCAGATGGCTTCTTTACCACTAGTGCCACCTGGGAAGCCCAACATAAGGTCAGATCAGATCAGTCGCTCAGTCGTGTCTGACTCTTTGCGACCCCATGAATCACAGCACACCAGGCCTCCCTGTCCATCACCAACTCCCGAGTTGACTCAGACTCACATCCATCGAGTCAGTGATGCCATCCAGCCACCTCATCCTCTGTCATCCCCTTCTCCTCCTGCCCCCAATCCCTCCCAGCATCAGGGTCTTTTCCAATGAATCAACTCTTTGCATGAAGTGGCCAAAGTACTGGAGTTTCACCTTTAGCATCATTCCTTCCAAAGAAATCCCAGGGCTGATCTCCTTCAAATTGGACTGGTTGGATCTCCTTGCAGTCCAAGGGACTCTCAAGAGTCTTCTCCAACACCACAGTTCAAAAGCATCAATTCTTCGGCGCTCAGCCTTCTTCACAGTCCAACTCTCACATCCATACATGACCACAGGAAAAACCATAGCCTTGACCAGACGGACCTTTGTTGGCAAAGTAATGTCTCTGCTTTTGAATATGCTATCTAGGTTGGTCATAACTTTTCTTCCAAGGAGTAAGTGTCTTTTAATTTCATGGCTGCAGTCACCATCTGCAGTGATTTTGGAGCCCAGAAAAATAAAGTCTGACAGTTTCCACTGTTACCCCATCTATTCCCATGAAGTGGTGGGACCGGATGCCATTATATTCGTTTTCTGAATGTTGAGCTTTAAACCAACTTTTTCACTCTCCACTTTCACTTTCAACAAGAAGCATTTGAGTTCCTCTTCACTTTCTGCCATAAGGGTGGTGTCATCTGCATATCTGAGGTTATTGATACTTCTCAGCGATCTTGATTCCAGCTTGTGTTTCTTCCAGTCCAGCATTTCTCATGATGTACTCTGCATATAAGTTAAATAAACAGGGTGACAATATACAGCCTGACGAACTCCTTTTCCTATTTGGAACTAGTCTGTTGTTCCATGTCCAGTTCTAACTGTTGCTTCCTGACCTGCATACAAATTTCTCAAGAGGCAGGTCAGGTGGTCCGGTATTCCCATCTCTTGAAGAATTTTCCACAGTTTATCGTGATCCACACAGTCAAAGGCTTTGGCATAGTCAATAAAGCAGAAATAGATGTTTTTCTGGAATTCTCTTGCTTTTTCTAAGATCCAGTGGATTTTGGCAATTTGATCTCTGGTTCCTCTGCCTTTTCTAAAACCAGCTTGAACATCAGAAAGTTCACGGTTCACATATTGCTGAAGCCTGGCTTGAGAATTTTGAGCATTCCTTTACTAGCGTGTGAGATGAGTGCAATTGTGAGGTAGTTTGAGCATTCTTTGGCATTGCCTTTCTTTGGGATTGGAATGAAAACTGACCTTTTCCAGTCCTGTGGCCCCTGCTGAGTTTTCCATATTTGCTGGCATATTGAGTGCAGCACTTTCACAGCATCATCTTTCAGGATTTGGAATAGCTCAACTGGAATTCTATCACCTCCACCAGCTTTGTTCATAGTGATGCTTTCTAAGGCCCACTTGACTTCACATTCCAGGATGTCTGGCTCTAGGTCAGTGATACACCATCGTGATTATCTGGGTCGTGAAGATCTTTTTTGTACATTTCTTCTGTGCCATCTCTTCTTAATATCTTCTGCTTCTGTTAGGTCCATACCAGTTCTGTCCTTTATCGAGCTCATCTTTGCATGAAATGTTCCTTTGGTATCTCTGACTTTCTTGCAGAGATCCCTAGTCTTTCCCACTCTGTTGTTTTCTCTATTTCTTTGCATTGATCGCTGAAGAAGGCTTTCTTATCTCTTCTTGCTATTCTTTGGAACTCTGCATTCAGATGGTTATATCTTTCCTTTTCTCCTTTGCTTTTCGCTTCTCTTCTTTTCACAGCTATTTGTAAGGCCTCCCCAGACAGCCATTTTGCTTTTTTGCATTTCTTTTCTATGGGAATGGTCTTGATCCCTGTCTCCTGTACAATGTCACGAACCTCATTTCATAGTTCATCAGGCACTCTATCTATCAGATCTAGGCCCTTAAATCTATTTCTCACTTCCACTGTATAATCATAAGGGATTTGATTTAGGTCATACCTGAATGGTCTAGTGGTTTTCCCTACTTTCTTCAATTTAAGTCTGAATTTGTCAATAAGGAGTTCATGGTCTGAGCCACAGTCAGCTTCTGGTCTTGTTTTTGCTGACTGTATAGAGCTTCTCCATCTTTGGCTGCAAAGAATATAATCAATCTGATTTCGGTGTTGACCATCTGGTGGTGTACATGTATAGAGTCTTCTCTTGTGTTATTGGAAGAGGGTGTTTGTTATGACCAGTGCATTTTCTTGGCAAAACTCTATTAGTCTTTGCCCTGCTTCATTCCGTATTCCAAGGCCAAATTTGCCTGTTACTCCAGGTGTTTCTTGACTTCCTACTTTTGCATTCCAGTCCCCTATAATGAAAAAGACATCTTTTTTGGGTGTTAGTTCTAAAAGGTCTTTTAGACCTCTATGTAGGTCATAGAACCATTCAACTTCAGCTTCTTCAGGGTTACTGGTTGGGGCATAGGCTTGGATTACTGTGATATTGAATGGTTTGCCTTGGAAACGAACAGAGATCATTCTGTCATTTTTGAGATTGCATCCAAGTACTGCATTTTGGACTCTTTTGTTGACCATGATGGCCACTCCATTTCTTCTGAGGGATTCCTGCCCGCAGTAGTAGATATAATGGTCATCTGAGTTAAATTCACCCATTCCAGTCCATTTCAGTTTGCTGATTCCTAGAATGTCGACATTCACTCTTGCCATCTCTTGTTTGACCACTTCCAATTTGCCTTGATTCATGGACCTGACATTCCAGGTTCCTATGCAATATTGCTCTTTACACATTGGACCTTGCTTCTATCACCAGTCACATCCACAGCTGGGTATTGTTTTTGCTTTGGCTCCATCCCTTCATTCTTTCTGGAGTTATTTGTCCACTGATCTCCAGTAGCATATTGGGCACCTACTGACCTGGGGAGTTTCTCTTTCAGTATCCTATCATTTTGCCTTTTCATACTGTTCATGGGTAGTACATAGTAAAAGGCTTTGAAGAGGGAGTGATACTTTTGAGTTAGAGTTTAAAAAACTATTCAGAAGTGGGTATAATATTTTAAATTACTTCAGTGGCCTTCCTAGTTAAGAGTCAGTTGTAACAAGAATTGTTTATACAACAAAATTTGTGTTAGTCACTTGCAGTCCTGTCCAACTCTCTGTGACCCTATGGACCATGGCCCACCAGGCTCCCTCTGTCCATGGGATTCTTCAGGCAAGAATACTGGAGTAGGGTGCTGTTTCCTTCTCCAGTGATAAAGTATGAAGTGAATGAGGTGAGTGAAGTGAAGTCACTCAGCTGTATCCGACTCTTTGCAACCCCATGGACTGTAGCCTAACAGGCTCCTCCATCCATGGGATTGTCCAGGCAAGAGTACTGGAGTGGGTTGTCATTTCCTTCGCCTATGGAGGAGGGTAAATCACCATAAGGTTTCACATTACATTCTGTAAAAGTATGCAATTAGAAACAACATTAGCTTAAGCTATATAATGAGTAGATGAGGGCTATGAACTTAGCTTCTTTCCTTACACCTACAGACAAATTTCAAATGTTCTGCAGTTACTAAAAATACCCTAAAATAATTAACTAACTTTTCTCACCATACTGACTAGGACAGAAGAAGATTAATGAATAATGAAAACCAATAACAGAAGAGAATATAAATATTTTCAGGACAGAAATAATACTCAGCCACATAGAGTCAACTATGTCATTCATTCTTTTGGGAGATGAGATTGGTGATATCATGTGATTATATATGTCATTTGTGGTTCATTGTTTTCTATTTGTGCATATTAATAAATTAAGATCCCAAAATATTTTAGGATCATCCCAAAATAGCTCAAAACACCGAAGACAGTTTTGAAGAGACTTTAATGCTAAATGACACATCCTTTCAGATACCAAGACTAATTGTGAAACTGTACTAATGAAAACATTGAATGGTACAAGTATAAGTAAGTAGACAGAACAATAAAAAATCAAGATAGACCATTAGATACATGTATAGATATTTGAAATATGAAAGAAAGAGGCAGTGCAGATGTGTGAACAAATAATCCATGGGTGGTTTGTTATCTACGTGGGCGAACATTGGATTACTGTCTCATTCCACACGCAAAATCAATTTCAATTACATTCTTGTATGTTCGTCTCTAGGCAACAAGATAGAGAAGAGTTCTTTAGTGAGAACATGCAAAATAAGGAAAAAAATTATTCAACTTAGTGTTGTTATATTAAAAGAGAGGGGCTTCCCTTATGACTCAGCAGTAAAGAATCCACCTACAACGCAGGAGGAGCGGGTTTTATCCCTGGATAGGGAAGATCCTCTGATGGAGGAAATGGCAACCCACTCAAGCGTTCTTGCTTGGAGAATACCACAGATAGAGGAGCCTGGTGGGGTACAGTCCACAGGGTCGCAAAGAGTCAGTCGTGACTGATCAACTGAGTAGGAACATATATCGAAAACTTTGGTTCAATTCACAAAAATTTTTTTTAAAAGGCAAATCTCCTGAATCAGGCTGAGAAGGAACCAGCCAGCTCCTCCCTCCTCCTGGTTGTTTTTCTTTCCCACCCCAGTTAATTTTTTGTTTCCCTGCTCCCCCCTACCTCTGAAGCCAGTTTATGAACTGTCACATGTCACCTGAGCCTCCAGTAAAAACAAAAATGGGCTTTCCTGTTTAAAAAAAAAGGCAAATCTCAAACTAGATGATAATCTACATACTAGAGTAAAACGTTAATTGTCAAAAATATAAGGAACTTCTCTAGGCTAATATACAAGATTTATAATCCAGGTATAGGATTAAAGTCAACATATAGATATGCAATGTATAGAGGAAGAAAGGATGCCAGTAAACATGAAAAAATACTCAGCTTCACTGATAATCAGGATAATGAGAATTAAAATCACAGATCCCATTGCTAATGGGTCCTAGAGAAACTCCTGGGAATGTGGTTGAAATGAACAAGAATGCTAATAGCACTGTTGTAAGAGGGAAACTCAATGGTCATTAGTATTTAGTTATGAAATTCGATATGGTTTACTAAAGGCATCAGAACACTAAGCTGCAGTAAGAGCAAATGGACTAGAAATTCAACAATCAATATGTATGATTCTTTGAAAAACTTGAGCAAGGAATAAAAGCAAATTGAAGTATACATTAAAGAATCTAAAAGCATGCAAAATAATAGTAGTCTAGAGATTTAAAAAAAAAGGTCATAAAATTTTAAGACTTGCATGGGAATGAAATCTACCACATTCAGAGTGCTTACTTTTTCTGGGTTAAAGAAAGTTTGTAGTAAAAAGGGGTACATACAAGGCTCCTATTCTGTTTTTAATGTTTGTTTCCTAAGCTGGGAGTTAAATGTATGGGTATTTATTATGTTATTCATCATACCTTTTATGTCCGAAATATTTCATAATAAAAAGAACAGGTTAAAATTCTTAACCACAGCTTTTTAAAATCCTGTGTGGTTTCATAAATATTTAAGTGTTATTTTTCAAAATAGATTGTAAAGTGTCTTATAACTCAAATAGATCCATTTGGAAATAATCCTAGCACTTTGTCATTGCCATAAAAGGGCCAAAAAATGTATACATCCCTGGACACATACACATGCCTACAAACTTATAGTCTCTCAAGCTAAGACGTATGATTGTAAAGTTCCAGTATATACAGTGTAAAAGGAAATTGGCAGCATAGTCTTATGATGAAAGCATTCAATACACACTATTACCATTTTAATTATATTTTCATGAAGAATAAGTTTTTTGAGCTTAAAATGATTATAAATCTATCAAATCCTATATTAATGATGATGTTATCATATCTGGCATGCATCCTCTGTTTATCTGTAAAAGACCAAACAAATACATAAATTTGTTATTAATTAAAAGCAAAGTTTATAATTTCACGTTTGCTTAAAATTATTTAGTTTCTGAATCACAAGGTAACCCAAACGTACTGGTCGTCTATCCATGTATTCAATTATTTATTGAATTCTTACTGTATGATAAGCTCTTGTATGCTTCTGGGTGATTAGTCAGAAAATGTCAATGACAATACTTATTCTTCAGTTGGAATTAATAGTCAATCGAAATATAAATGGGCTCCCCAGATCATATAGTGGTAAAGAATCTGCCTCCAGTGTAGGAGATATGTGTTCGATTCCTGGGTCAGGAAGATCCCCTGGAGAAGAAAATGGCAACCCACTCCAGTATTCTTGCCTAGGAAGTCTCATGGATAGAGGAGCCTGGTGGGCTACAGTCCATGCAGTTGCAAGAGTCAGAAAACATAACTTAGTGACTCAACAACAAAAACAAAGACATATAAATAATATTACTTTTAGTCATGGTAAACTCTATGAAGAAAAAATGGGGTCAAAGGAAAGAGGATTAAAGGTTGTATGGGTAAAATTCATTTTTCTGTGTTAGGGAAGCATCATGAGAAGGTATCATTTGGTTTGTGACTTGAATAATGAAAACGAGCAGTTTCCCAAAAGGTAGGATCAGTCTCTGCAAATCTCTGAGAACCAGATAAGCATGGCTTGTGGAAGGGAGAGAAAGAATCCCATTATAGAAGACCACAGAAAGGTGAGCATGAACCAACTCACCTATCATGATGTGACATTGCAATAGATTTTAAGATGGCACTAGTGTGATCTGATAGACGTCACAAAGGTG
Organism: Bos mutus; assembly: GCF_027580195.1. Taxonomy (NCBI): domain Eukaryota; kingdom Metazoa; phylum Chordata; class Mammalia; order Artiodactyla; family Bovidae; genus Bos; species Bos mutus. The sequence goes on along the minus strand of NC_091640.1, from coordinate 9,051,880 downwards.
TTACCTGGTTTCTAGAGGCAGTGAGTGCTGGTCAGAAGTATTCTGGAGTTGTCTGTTGGAGGTGGGGTGCGGTCTAGTACAGTGTGAGTAGAGATAGAAGGATCTGAAAAGTTTCTAGGACTTGCCACTGGATTGAAACCTGACTTCTGGTAAAACATGAAGGAATTCAAGGTTTTATTTTGGTTCTGCTGAGTTAAGAATGTGGAATTGAAGTGATGTATTTCAACTGGTCATGAAACAGGTAGTTACATGCAGGTAAGCATAATGGAAGTATAACACAAGATGTGTGTGCATTAGGTCACTTTAGCCGTGTCCAGTTCCTTGTGGCCCCATGGACTGTAGTTTACCAGGCTTCTCTGTCCATGGGATTTCCCAGGCAGGAATACTGAACAGGTTGCCGTTTCCTTCTCCAGGGGATCTTCCCAACCTAGGGATTGAACCTGCATCTCTTACGTCTCCTGCATTGGCAGATGGCTTCTTTACCACTAGTGCCACCTGGGAAGCCCAACATAAGGTCAGATCAGATCAGTCGCTCAGTCGTGTCTGACTCTTTGCGACCCCATGAATCACAGCACACCAGGCCTCCCTGTCCATCACCAACTCCCGAGTTGACTCAGACTCACATCCATGGAGTCAGTGATGCCATCCAGCCACCTCATCCTCTGTCATCCCCTTCTCCTCCTGCCCCCAATCCCTCCCAGCATCAGGTCTTTTCCAATGAATCAACTCTTTGCATGAAGTGGCCAAAGTACTGGAGTTTCACCTTTAGCATCATTCCTTCCAAAGAAATCCCAGGGCTGATCTCCTTCAAATTGGACTGGTTGGATCTCCTTGCAGTCCAAGGGACTCTCAAGAGTCTTCTCAACACCACAGTTCAAAAGCATCAATTCTTGGCGCTCAGCCTTCTTCACAGTCCAACTCTCACATCCATACATGACCACAGGAAAAACCATAGCCTTGACCAGACGGACCTTTGTTGGCAAAGTAATGTCTCTGCTTTTGAATATGCTATCTAGGTTGGTCATAACTTTTCTTCCAAGGAGTAAGTGTCTTTTAATTTCATGGCTGCAGTCACCATCTGCAGTGATTTTGGAGCCCAGAAAAATAAAGTCTGACAGTTTCCACTGTTACCCCATCTATTCCCATGAAGTGGTGGGACCGGATGCCATTATATTCGTTTTCTGAATGTTGAGCTTTAAACCAACTTTTTCACTCTCCACTTTCACTTTCAACAAGAAGCATTTGAGTTCCTCTTCACTTTCTGCCATAAGGGTGGTATCATCTGCATATCTGAGGTTATTGATACTTCTCCCGGCGATCTTGATTCCAGCTTGTGTTTCTTCCAGTCCAGCATTTCTCATGATGTACTCTGCATATAAGTTAAATAAACAGGGTGACAATATACAGCCTGACGAACTCCTTTTCCTATTTGGAACTAGTCTGTTGTTCCATGTCCAGTTCTAACTGTTGCTTCCTGACCTGCATACAAATTTCTCAAGAGGCAGGTCAGGTGGTCCGGTATTCCCATCTCTTGAAGAATTTTCCACAGTTTATCGTGATCCACACAGTCAAAGGCTTTGGCATAGTCAATAAAGCAGAAATAGATGTTTTTCTGGAATTCTCTTGCTTTTTCTAAGATCCAGTGGATTTTGGCAATTTGATCTCTGGTTCCTCTGCCTTTTCTAAAACCAGCTTGAACATCAGAAAGTTCACGGTTCACATATTGCTGAAGCCTGGCTTGGAGAATTTTGAGCATTCCTTTACTAGCGTGTGAGATGAGTGCAATTGTGAGGTAGTTTGAGCATTCTTTGGCATTGCCTTTCTTTGGGATTGGAATGAAAACTGACCTTTTCCAGTCCTGTGGCCCCTGCTGAGTTTTCCATATTTGCTGGCATATTGAGTGCAGCACTTTCACAGCATCATCTTTCAGGATTTGGAATAGCTCAACTGGAATTCTATCACCTCCACCAGCTTTGTTCATAGTGATGCTTTCTAAGGCCCACTTGACTTCACATTCCAGGATGTCTGGCTCTAGGTCAGTGATACACCATCGTGATTATCTGGGTCGTGAAGATCTTTTTTGTACATTTCTTCTGTGCCATCTCTTCTTAATATCTTCTGCTTCTGTTAGGTCCATACCAGTTCTGTCCTTTATCGAGCTCATCTTTGCATGAAATGTTCCTTTGGTATCTCTGACTTTCTTGCAGAGATCCCTAGTCTTTCCCACTCTGTTGTTTTCCTCTATTTCTTTGCACTGATCGCTGAAGAAGGCTTTCTTATCTCTTCTTGCTATTCTTTGGAACTCTGCATTCAGATGGTTATATCTTTCCTTTTCTCCTTTGCTTTTCGCTTCTCTTCTTTTCACAGCTATTTGTAAGGCCTCCCCAGACAGCCATTTTGCTTTTTTGCATTTCTTTTCTATGGGAATGGTCTTGATCCCTGTCTCCTGTACAATGTCACGAACCTCATTTCATAGTTCATCAGGCACTCTATCTATCAGATCTAGGCCCTTAAATCTATTTCTCACTTCCACTGTATAATCATAAGGGATTTGATTTAGGTCATACCTGAATGGTCTAGTGGTTTTCCCTACTTTCTTCAATTTAAGTCTGAATTTGTCAATAAGGAGTTCATGGTCTGAGCCACAGTCAGCTTCTGGTCTTGTTTTTGCTGACTGTATAGAGCTTCTCCATCTTTGGCTGCAAAGAATATAATCAATCTGATTTCGGTGTTGACCATCTGGTGGTGTACATGTATAGAGTCTTCTCTTGTGTTATTGGAAGAGGGTGTTTGTTATGACCAGTGCATTTTCTTGGCAAAACTCTATTAGTCTTTGCCCTGCTTCATTCCGTATTCCAAGGCCAAATTTGCCTGTTACTCCAGGTGTTTCTTGACTTCCTACTTTTGCATTCCAGTCCCTATAATGAAAAAGACATCTTTTTTGGGTGTTAGTTCTAAAAGGTCTTTTAGACCTCTATGTAGGTCATAGAACCATTCAACTTCAGCTTCTTCAGGGTTACTGGTTGGGGCATAGGCTTGGATTACTGTGATATTGAATGGTTTGCCTTGGAAACGAACAGAGATCATTCTGTCATTTTTGAGATTGCATCCAAGTACTGCATTTTGGACTCTTTTGTTGACCATGATGGCCACTCCATTTCTTCTGAGGGATTCCTGCCCACAGTAGTAGATATAATGGTCATCTGAGTTAAATTCACCCATTCCAGTCCATTTCAGTTTGCTGATTCCTAGAATGTCGACATTCACTCTTGCCATCTCTTGTTTGACCACTTCCAATTTGCCTTGATTCATGGACCTGACATTCCAGGTTCCTATGCAATATTGCTCTTTACACATTGGACCTTGCTTCTATCACCAGTCACATCCACAGCTGGGTATTGTTTTTGCTTTGGCTCCATCCCTTCATTCTTTCTGGAGTTATTTCTCCACTGATCTCCAGTAGCATATTGGGCACCTACTGACCTGGGGAGTTTCTCTTTCAGTATCCTATCATTTTGCCTTTTCATACTGTTCATGGGTAGTACATAGTAAAAGGCTTTGAAGAGGGAGTGATACTTTTGAGTTAGAGTTTAAAAACTATTCAGAAGTGGGTATAATATTTTTAAATTACTTCAGTGGCCTTCCTAGTTAAGAGTCAGTTGTAACAAGAATTGTTTATACAACAAAATTTGTGCTTAGTCACTTGCAGTCGTGTCCAACTCTCTGTGACCCTATGGACCATGGCCCACCAGGCTCCTCTGTCCATGGGATTCTTCAGGCAAGAATACTGGAGTAGGGTGCTGTTTCCTTCTCCAGTGATAAAGTATGAAGTGAATGAGGTGAGTGAAGTGAAGTCACTCAGCTGTATCCGACTCTTTGCAACCCCATGGACTGTAGCCTAACAGGCTCCTCCATCCATGGGATTGTCCAGGCAAGAGTACTGGAGTGGGTTGTCATTTCCTTCGCCTATGGAGGAGGGTAAATCACCATAAGGTTTCACATTACATTCTGTAAAAGTATGCAATTAGAAACAACATTAGCTTAAGCTATATAATGAGTAGATGAGGGCTATGAACTTAGCTTCTTTCCTTACACCTACAGACAAATTTCAAATGTTCTGCAGTTACTAAAAAATACCCTAAAATAATTAACTAACTTTTCTCACCCATACTGACTAGGACAGAAGAAGATTAATGAATAATGAAAACCCGTAACAGAAGAGAATATAAATATTTTCAGGACAGAAATAATACTCAGCCACATAGAGTCAACTATGTCATTCATTCTTTTGGGAGATGAGATTGGTGATATCATGTGATTATATATGTCATTTGTGGTTCATTGTTTTCTATTTGTGCATATTAATAAATTAAGATCCCAAAATATTTTTATCCCATAAGGAGTTCAATTATTCTCAAATCAGGGTTATCATTCAAATATTCATAATTTAGAGAACAACAAGACTAACAGAGGTTTAGGTAGTGGTATATAATTACTTTTGTCTGAATTGTATGGACCCAAACTGATATCTGCAGCGAAAATGATGCTCACTGTGAGTGGACAAGCGCAATGCCAGTATCTCTTACAGAATGATGACTTAGTGACTGTTCTCCTCCTCCCCAGTCTTTGAAGAGAACAGCAATAAGCTGTCCTCGCCATAACAAATCCTACCACAATTCTAGCAACCTTTAACAGGGCTCATAGTCGACCATTTGTATCCAGGTCTTTTTGTCTCATTTTTCTAACTGTTGTCTTTCCCGACAACTCATTTTGGTGATCCTCCCTCATGACCATACATCAGATTTGCTCTAAATGTGAAATAATCAACTTAATATCAATCACCTTGTTTGAAAGTTTTACCTACAGTGAAAGATAAATAGGTATCAGCCACTTATTGTGTGTGTATGCTCAGTCGTGTCTGACTCTGTACAACCTCATGGACTGTAGCCGGCAGGCTTCTCTGTCCACGGAACTTTCCCAGGCAAGAATCCTGGAGTGGGTTGCCATTTCCTTCTCCAAGAGATCTTCCTGACCCAGGGACCAAACTAAAGTCCCTTGCATCTCCCACATTGGCAAGTGTGTTCTTTACCACTAGCGCCACCTGAGAAGCCCAGCACTTATTATTTAATGTTATTATTGCTACTGTTATTTTGTTATTCTTCCCATTATTCTATTCGTCCTGCTTGCTTGTTTGGCTACACTGTTGTTCAGTCTGATCAGGAAAGGTAATCCACTGAGCCTCTCAAAAAATATTTCTCCATTGGCATCTTCTAATCTTTATACCTTTCCCATTGTAGTCCGGATGCATAAATACTATAAATCTAGATCACACGGTCCATGTATTAAATTGCTATTCCGTCTAAAGTCTTAATTTCCTGGTTCCATTTTCTTTCTCATTTACCATGGGAATAGAAAATAAGATGATTTCAAACTACTGCTCTCTTCATTCCTTTTTCTCCACTGCTCCTTAGAAAAAAATAAATCATAGTATAAATTGATGATCACCAAACTTCCAGTATGAGGGAAATGTGTACTTAAGAAGTTCATGTTCCAATTTCCATCATTTTCACTCTTTTTAAAATTCAGCCTTCATATCATACTGTCAGCAAATGGAGTCATCGACTTTATAAAGTGAAAGAAATTATCATAAAGAAATATTTGTCCCATAAATCTTCAAATCTACAAACATAAGACCACTTGAGTCTTCAAGAAGTTAATGACATGAAAAATAAAGGGTGTGGACTATTCTAGACTGAAGGAGATTTAAGAGACATAAAAATGCAGGGTTTACATCTTTTTCATATTGACTTGAACAAGTTAAGTGTAAAAATACCTCTTTTAAGACACACATGGTCATTTCTATAAGAATGAAGTATTTGATGATATTAAGGAATTGCAATTTTTAGGTGCAATAATGTTCTTTTGGTTATGTCAGAAAATGTTCTAATTTATAGGTCTAAAACTAAACTATATAGGGATAAAATAATCAGGAATATGATTTAAAATATTTTAGCAAAGGAAAAATACAGATAAAGCAAATACAGCCAAGTGTTGAATACTATGGGCTTCTCAGGTGGCTCAATGGTAAAGAATATGCCTGCAATGCAGGAGATATAGGTTCAACTCCTGGGTTGGGAAATCCCCTGGCCAAGAAAATGGCAACCCACTCCAGTATTCTTGCCTGGGAAATCCCATGGATAGAGCAGACTGGTGGCTACAGTCCATGGGGTTAAAAAGAGAAGGACATGACTTAACAACCAAAACAACAACAACAGAAAATTGATTATGTCATTGCATATTATCATTCTCACTAAAAATAAAAGCTTCCTCAAAACTCCAAGGGTACTTAAACTCATTTCAAAATGACTATTTATTTACTAGACAATCCGCTTTCCCTGTAAAAACATCATGACTGAAATAAGAAACTTAGAAAATGAGTGTTGATTTTAGTGGTATAGACCAAAAAAAAAAAAAAAAAAATCCTGGATTTGCTTTTAAAGTCATATACCACATATGTACAATAGTATATTTAATATATTATATAATACACTAGCACAATATAAGGTTTATCAACAACCATAACTTTAAATCAAAAGTAAACTCTTAACCCCTAGCCAAAATGTCTCTTTTAAAAATTAGTTTAAATGCAACGAAGTGGAGAAGAACCGTATTTGCCTTGATCCAAGTTAGTTCACAGCTGCTGCTCAGTCGTGTCCAATCTTTTGCAACCCCATGGAGTGTAGCCCACCAGACTCCTCTGTCCTTGGCATTTTCAGGTAAGAACACAGGCATGGGTTGCCATTTCCTCCTCCAGGGAATCCTTCAGACCCAGGGATCAAACTGGAGTCTACTGTTTGCTGCATTGCAGGCAGATTCTTTACCAGCTGAGCCATCCAGGAAGTTCTGATACAATTTATGACCTAAACTAATAAAGACACAATTGATGACCTAAACTGAGCTTCCCTGGTGGTTTAGGTGGTAAAGGATCTGCCTGCAATGTGGGAGATCCAGGTTTGATCCCTGGCTCAGGAAGATTCCCTGGAGAAGGAAATGCAACCCACTCCTGTATTCTTGACTGGAGAATCCCATGGACAGACGAGCCTGGCAGGCTATAGTCCATGGGGTCACAAAGATTCAGACACGACTGAGTGACTAACATAACCTAAACTAATCAAGATAGATGATATGTACCATATTTTGCTGATGAATAATACTAATTGTAAGCTCTTTAATATACAATGGAAGAAAAGATGTGACGTTATTAAAGAATCAAAGAATGATGATTAAATTTCTCAAAAGTGTATCATATAATCCAGATGCATAATGGGCTTAAATCTTCAGTTTATCTGAAATAATATTCGATTAGAACATTTTGAAATTTTGGAAAACATCATTGATAAGTCATCAACTAAACCTAGGGTTTATTAAATAAAACTTTCACAGTTTTATGCATTTTCACAAATAAAATCAATATACATATAATGACAATATGCCAGTGTTCGGGTTGGGATAATATGTCTGATTTTTTTCATGTTTTTTATGTCTTTTGTGATTACTCTGTGGATTTAGCCTTTTTTCAGGTCTTTCTGAAATATATCCGATATGCCTAATCAACATAAAACTTTAATGACTTTTCTAACACCAAAGTACCCTCCCCAAGGATTCCTCCTCGTTATAAAACTAGTCCTAACTCAGAGCCTTCAGGAGGTGTTAGTCCTGCCAAACTCTAAATCTATTATAAAACTTATTTGCCTTGTTTTTATTTTTTTCCATGCCCAGGGGCTCTGTAAATAGTATGAAAATAATATTGCTGAAAATTCTCACAGGTAACTTGTATCTAATTCAATTGGGACTTCACAAATTTCATATTTATTTTTCCTAAATGATTAAAGATTTAATGGAAACTCAGGCATAAAACTAGGTGGTGCAGTGGTAAAGAATCTGCCTGCCAGTGCAGGAGATGTAAGAGATGCGTGTTCAATCCCTAGGTTGGGATGATACCCTGGAGAAGGAAATGGCAATCCACTCCAGTATTCTTGCCTGGGAAATCCCAAGGACAGAGGAGCCTGCCAAGCTACAGCCTATGGGGTCACAGAGAGTCAGACATGACTAAGCACATATACAGGCATAAAAATGTATCCAGGAAGGTTATCTTTAGATAGCCTTAATTTTGGCTCAGAGGGTAAAGCGTCTGCTTGCAATGCAGGAGACCTGGTTTCGATCCCTGGGTCAGCAAGATCCTCTGGAGAAGGAAATGGCAACCCACTCCAGTACCTTTGTCCAGAAAATCCCATGGACAGAAGAGCCCGGTAGGTTATGGTCCATGGGGTCTCAAAGAGTTGGACATGACTGAGCGACTTCACTTTCCCTTTATGTAAACTTTGGGTTTCCACTTCTGTCCTTAGGACTAGTCCTATACAGAATATGGGGGTCTTATATAATTATTGCATGTCATCACTGATACATATGGTGCTCTGGAAATCAGTCAGGAGAAATAGTCAATAGGTAATTCTCCTGCTAAAATATAATTTGATTTATTTATTATCCAATAAACCTCACTGAGCTGGATTCTTAGCTACATAATCAATAGACATTAGGTGTATTAATAGGTTTTGGGAGACTTGCAAGTGTGCTAAGGACAGCTAATATATATTTTATGATTCCTTTCAGGTTTCTATGCTTCAGATATTAACCACATTTCTGAAATAAGATCAAAAAATATGTTGCTGAAATTCATCCTCTTTGTCACCTTATAAGGTTCAGCTTTATTTATATAAATTTACATATAATTTAAAGGTGCTTGGTACAACAGGTAATATTTAGGCCTTATTTTTATAAATAAAATTGTGTTTGCAAGTAAAATTAATCAATGTTTTATTGCTTATAATTACCTAATCTGAGTTTTGATGAACTGTTAGTGTGAAATAGAGGAGAAATTGAATAGATGATTAAAAAACAAGCCTATATATCCTAAGGTTCCTCCTTCATTAAACTGCCCCAAAATTTCTATATGTCTCTTTCCTTTCTAGCTGTGTCCTGTGTGGTAATTAACTGTGGAAATGTTGGTTAGGTCCTTGACAGGGCTCTGGAGGGGAACAACACCTTCCCCTTGAAAACTTGGAACAGTGGCCAAATTGTCTGAAAATACATCAGCATTTTCCCAATGTCAATACTGGTCTGATTGGCACAAACTTGAAAGTCCTTATCAGCACTTGCCACTTCTCAATTCTCATTGTTAGTTTTGAATCTTACCTTCCACATACTGGGCTTCCCTGGTAGCTCAGATGTAAAGAAGCTGCCTATAATGCAGGAGACCTGGATTTGATCCTTGGATCAGGAAGATTCTCCCTTGGAGAAGGGAATGGCAACCCACTCTAGTATTCTTGCCTGGAAAATTCCATGGACAGAGGAGCCTCGTGGGCTACAGTCCATGGGGTTGCAAAGGGTCAGACACAATTGAGCCACTAACACAGCTTCCACATACTAGACTATTCTTACTGCATGCATTTATTTGTATAAAATTTAATTAAATTCAGCAAATACATTCAGAATCCAAAATAGTTTGAAACTAGATTTTGTGCTAAGCTCTGATCACTGATGTGGTTGCTGACTATTAATATCTAGCATTAAAGTTCCTGGTGGCTCAGATGGTAAAGAATCTTCTTGCAATGCAAGAGGCCTGGGTTCAATCCCTGGGTTGAGAAGATTCCTTGGAGAAGGGAATGGCAAGCCATTCCAGTATTCTTGTCTGGAAAATTCCACTGACAGAGGAGCCTGGCAGGCTATAGTTTTTGGGGCTGCAAAGAGTAGGCCATGACTGAGCGTCTAACACACCACACATACACACACACACATTAAACATGTAAATTAATCAATCAAATGTAGTAAGATTTTGACAGGGATGGCAAGTGAATACAAATGACATAATATTAAAACCATGCAGAAAAATATGTGCGGAATTAACTGCCTTTGGCTTAGTGACCATGTCCCAGATGTGAACTATATAACAGCAGGTTGGTATGGACACTTTCATATGGTTACCTCTCCTATTTTCTTTCATAAAAGAAGCATTTTCAAAACAACTTAATTGGCAATTTGTACATACTCGAATATGTAATTTGCTAAGAATTGATATTTGTCACAACTTTATAACCTTGCTATTATCTGTACTACTGTAATTCACACCAACCATCATCCAGTTCAAAGCTCTTCAGAATAAGATGTGTTTTCACTATTCAGATACAGAAGGAGCAGGGGAGGAGGGATAAAGTTACATTGAGACAAATCAGACAGTTAGATATGTGTCCATAAAAGATGTCCAGCTGTTACTCTTTTGAGGACTTTGTCTATAGTCCATTTTATATGATCCTGCTGAGTGCTACTTTTTCAAGAATTATCTTCTATCCTTTTGAAAGACACTGCATAAGCAGGACTGAGAACAGCTTTACCAATCAGGGTACCATATTAATTTAAGCCTTTTTAGTCTCTGCCTGTTATCTCTACCGCTGAGAAAAAGCACTTGCAGTTCAAAGAGAAAAATAAATTTAGTGATTAAACATCACTGGGAAAAGCATATTAATCTATCTAATACTGGTAGAAGAATCACCTGAGAAAAGTCTTTGGGGGCAAGGGAAGTATATTCGTTGGTTGTGTTATGGATTCAGAAAGAGCCTTACCCATCCACTAGTGAAGGGCTGACTCAGCGACAGCTAGGAGGGAACTTACTTTACCTTTGTGATGGAGCATAACAATACTTGTGATTTTTACTCCTCTGGTTAAGATCAAAATGCAGTGCCTTCTTTGAGTCTTGTATTCTATGTTGTGCTAGGTAAAAATTTATTTTTACTTATCTTGCCAAGGGCTTGTAGATTTTTGTTAATGTGTACATTGAAATCTTTCATGAGTTTTAGCAAAGTGTTAGTTTTTATCTTTTCAAATAAACTCTTCACTTCTTCCTCTACTTTCTCTCTGTCCGAAAATCCAATCACATGTATGTTAGACCTTCTCAGTAGTTGCTCATCTGTTATCATCAAACCAAGATTTTCCTCTTGAGTTGGAAACCTACACAGACAACATAAGCAAATAGACCTTTATGAAGAGAAATACTAAAAAAAGGTCTTCTTCAGTACAAAGAAGATTGCCTCAGGTAGAAGCTAGGAGATAAAGAAATGAATAGCAATGGAGTGTGGGGGAATTCTGTGGGTAAATGCAAATAAATATGGATGTCCATTGTCTGAGAAAAACCCTTGGTGGAGTTTGTTTCAGAGTGGAAATAGAGGTGCCTTGCTCAGAGGTGAAAGCCTCTGCCTGCAATGCGGGAGACCTGGGTTCAATCCCTGGGTTGGGAAGATCCCCTGGAGAAGGAAATGGCAACCCACTCCAGCATTCTTGCCTGGAGAATCTCATGGACAGAGGAGCTTGGTGGGCTACAGCCCACAGGGTCACAAAGAGTCGGACACAACTGAGCGACTTCACTTTCACTTTGAGGCAGAGAGGAATTTTGATTTGGTGTTTCCAGTTGCTGAGGGCTCTGACAATATGGCACCATTTTAAAACAAGTTCATAACTTGAGTTTGAGTCAATTGTCTACTGCTAATTTGTTAAACTTCTCAAGATACGAATAGTCTTGTTTTGCTTCCAGAGCTTTTCTTTTTCACATTAACACACTGTCCAAGTTCAACAGCAAATAGATTTTAACCCAGTTTTTCAAGCAATAACTTCCAACAATCAGTGCTATCTTCTCTCTGAGCTACCAGTTAACTCCAGTATTATAAAATTATGAAGAAAAAACTATTATCAATATTTAATGATATATGGCATTTTCTCACAAAGAAAAAATACTTAATAATAATTGTTATGCTATAAAAAACATTCTAACCTTCTTACTTGGATGCAAGGTTTCATATTCTGTATAAAGAACCATCAGTCATAAATGAACACATTTTTAAGAAAATCATGAAGTATAATTATATAAAGTCCTGTGCACAAGAGTAGAACAGCTGTGTTTCTATGCAGTATTGTAATCTTCACAATTATTTAATGGACAAAAAAATTAAATCAATACATATTGTGACTATACAATTAAAATTATTAAAATCCACTGACTTCAGAGTTTTGAATAAGAGTATCACTTTGCATGAGTAGAAAAACAATCACACAATATACAAATCTTTCAACAAAGATGGCGATTTTAAAGGAGCTGATGGCAGGGAAGAAATGAAGCCCAGGAAAATAACAAAAATACATAACTTTATAATTTAAGAGAAGCTCATTTTAAGGGTCTTTTACATTATGTCAAGTAATTCATTTTCAAAAAAATCTGTGTCATTACATGTACATGATATTGGCTGCTCAAAAATATCATGCATTCTGGGCAGAATTAATGTTTTCCTCTGCTCCTCTTGACTGTAAACACTGATCCCTTCCATCTGAAAGCTATAATTTATCATGTTGCTAAAAGTATTAATCTCTCAGTTGTGTTGACTCTTTGCAACCACATGGACTGTAGCCCACAAGGCTTCTCTGTTCATGGAATTCTCCAGGCAAGAATACTTGAGTGGTTTGCCATTTCCTTCTTCAGGGAATTTTCCCAACCCAGGGATCGAACCCAGGTCTCCTGCATTGCAGGCAGATTCTTTAACATCTGAACCACCAGGGAAGCCCTCAGATATTCCTATTTAAGGCCATCAACATACAGAATAGAAGGTTAAGCCCTGTTAATTAGAGACTTTCATGCTGGTACCGAGGATACATAATTTGAATTATTTTCTACTAACTATTAAGTCTATATTTAAATCCTTGTCAAATCCACATAACTCAATCTCTGCTTTAATTTTTAATAAATATTCAGTTTTCTAGATTGGCAAAATCTATATATATTGCTAAAATCTGCCCACTTCATTCTAAAGAACCATTCTCCCTGATGATTTGGTAAGTTACCTTTTATTTTTGACTATTTTGATCACAATTAATGAACCTCTTAGATATATTTAATACTCCTGCATCTGATTTTGAGTATTATCATTTTTCAGAGACTTTTAGAAAACCCCAACTACTAGAAGTTATTGGATCAAGACACAGATCTAGATAAAAGCTAGTGTCCATTCAGATTCTGTGACTTAGAATGAGGTTACCAATCTGGGTAAGGAACACGCTTTTATCAGGACTGGTTACTTTAGTTCTGATTTATTTCCTCTACCCTCCAAACTACTGAGGTCCAAAGAGTCCTGCTGACCAAGCCCATATGCACTATGACATGTGATTAGTGATGGCATAAACATACATATCTTACAGGTTGTTTTGACAATGGATAAAATCATGTATTTGTGTGGGCTGTATAGGCTGGGAAAACACAATAAAAATGTCCCTTATTTATAAGATTACTCTAGTCAGTATATTTGTGTGTCAAAGGGATATAATACGTATTTAAGTTTGTTGTTTTTATTGACACTTCTGAGTTGAAAATGTACAGAAGGAAAAGCAATACCATAGAAAGGCTGTCAGAAACACTAGTGAGCTCCAAGACATTGAAATTGCCAGAAAGGCACATGCCCACGAAGTAGCGGTATACCACCCCTCCACAGCCCCCGTGCACATGGCTCCTCTCTCCAAGGGAAGTGGGCAAGACCAGGTGGTGAGTGCACAGAATTGTAGCATCTCTTCCCTCAGTTGGAACACAATTTAATGGAGATTCTTTCATACTATAAAAGAGATCATTTACTTTGATTGACTCCCATTTATTTATTTATTTTCTTGAAAAAGTTGACTGCTTACGGGTTTTTTATGACTTTAAACAGCTTACAAGGTGATGTGAAAAGGCTCAGAGTATCCATGAATATGTATCACTCCAGCATTCACTCCTTCGACAAAGAGCCTCACGCCTCTGGGCAAGCATGTGCCATCTGGAGCTGTATAATTGCCAAAAACTCAGAATTGCAAGGAAAATAGTCCAAAGATTCCAGCCACTGCCACAGAACTGTACTCAAAGCCTTCCAGTAAAGGTTCTGCAAGAGTTTCCAAGTCACTGTGAATCTGAGGGTGAGGAGGAAAGCATCACAAAACTACTTCTCTATGGCTTTCTAACTCTCCTAATTAGAAATCCAGAGAGTGTGTTTCTCTCTTAAGGACCATCCAGGCTTGACTGTGGCTGAAGTTCCAGATGTGGGCTAGGAGACCACTGCTCCTTGAGCAGAAACACAACTAGGTTTACAACCTCCCCCCTGGACTCCTACATTCTACATTCTGTTAACTTAAACATACCATGTATATTTTTACCTTAAGAAATTAAACAGACTGCTGAATGAGGCTGAATTTTGTAAACCTTGGCTATGATAAAAAATAGAATATTTTATAAATGACGATGCAAAAAATAGCCAATGAATAAATCTTCATCCAACTCTGGAAACAAGACTGGCTCTTGGACCTTTGTGACATTTTGGACATCAGAGAACTGCTCTCAGAAGGAACATGCCTCTGTGACAGGATCCTTTTTGCCAGCCTCTTCACACTTTTGCTTTTTCACCTCAATGCTCCCCAATTTTCACATCATTGCAAACATGATTAACATTTCTTTCCTTTCTGAGGGAGGAGATCTTATTACCCACTGCGGCTCAGAACCTTGATTAGCAGGGGTTGCCATATGGCATTTTCAAAATTGTTTTTGATCTGCATAATGCCATTGGATCTTTTCATTAAACACCAAACTGCAAGAAAAATTAGAGATGACTTGGCATGCCTGCTGAGTCTTATTGGATTTAAGCTGTGCTCACAGGAGTTAAGAAAATCAGAAATCAAGTTCAAATCTTCTGAATACACACACACACACACACACACATGCACACACGCACACACATTCAAATCACAAACTTACAAGAAATGAGAGAAATTTTGATGAGTGTGAAATTACCTTCTCTTTGCAGATAAGAATAAAACCATAACTGGAGAAATTTCTAGTTTTTCTATAATGAAAGAGGGCAGATCTACTTACTTTCTCAGAATTTTCACACTCACACACTAGTTAATGTGAAATTGGGGAGTATATTGCAACTTACTATACTTGATCAATTGACATAGCTAAAATAATGCCCCTCACCCATTCATTTAGCTTTTAGTGGATCATATATGTCATTTTTTCCCTTGATGGGTTTACTTTTCATCGTCAATCAAGGAATACACATAGATGATACCTGTATGGCCAGCCCCTCCCAGCCTGCTACCCTCTACCCTCCCTCCACACCCTACAGTTTGCTAGGCTTCCATAGCAAATGCCACTGGTTTTCTCAGCACCATTTCCTGCTGAATGTACCATAAAGTCCTTCCTAGCACCATCTTCCGGAACAACTAGCTACTTTCATCAAACGGAATTGGCACAAGAGACACAATTCAGTTTGCATGTTCATTAAATCACCCAGATTTCTTCTCACTTCTAAGGTGCTACCTTTATCCTCCACCACCTTTATCCTTTTAAGAAAATCACAGGGATCACTTCTTAATTTATCCCCATATATTTCATATAATTGAGTCATATTCTATTATACTTGCAATATTAATTTTATTTTATTTTTTATGTTTTCAAATTTTTTTTTTTATTTCAAGTATTTTATTTTTTTATTTTTTTTTAAATTTTATTTTATTTTTAAACTTTACATAATTGTATTAGTTTTGCCAAATATCAAAATGAATCCGCCACAGGTATACATGTGTTCCCCATCCTGAACCCTCCTCCCTCCTCCCTCCCCATACCATCCCTCTGGGTCATCCCAGTGCACTAGCCCCAAGCATCCAGTATCGTGTATCGAACCTGGACTGGCAACTCGTTTCTTACATGATATTTTACATGTTTCAATGTCATTCTCCCAAATCTTCCCACCCTCTCCCTGCAATATTAATTTTATAGAAGAGGAAATAAAGGCCTAGAATCAACCAACTTGTACATTTTTTTCACAACAACTTAGCTTCGAGTTTCATGGTGAAATACAGACATCTGAACTCTAAATCTAGGTATCATTCCACTGTAGTATATTCATCCCATATCATTTTAATGAACAGATAAAAGTTTTCTACTTTTTAGTGTTTAAAAAATCCTATAGAGATAACATTATTTGCTCACTGTTAGTGCATTTTATTCAAAAGTTTAAATGCAAGTAGTAATTCAACATTTGTTGAATCCTTATTATAACTGAAGTACTGATACTTTGTTCATCACTTCATGTATAAATAACTCATATTTTCAATGCTCAATGATAGCCGCCTATTCACACCCAAGTTTACCTAATTCAAGGTGACCTTCCCACTAAACTTTGACTCTCTTCTGTTTTATTCTTCAGATTTTATTTTGTGTGTGTGTGCTCAATCACATCCAACTCTTTGAGACCCCATGGATTGTAGGCCGCCAAGTTTTATTTTAATTGAGGTAAAATTCACATAACATAAAACAGCCATTTGAAAACGTACGACTCAGTGGCATTTAGTGCATTCACAATATTGTGCAATCATCACATTTATATAGTTCCAAATCCTTTCCATCAGCCCAAAGCCATTAAGCAGTCCTTTCCCATTTCTCCCTCTTCCCAGCCCCTGGCAAACACTAATCTGATTTCTACTTCTGTGGATTTACCTATTCTGGACATTTCACATAAAGAGGATCATACAAGTTGTAATCTTTGGTGTCTGGCACTCTACACCGGACACCAGAGATTACAACTTTATTTTTGGGCTCCAAAATCAGAGCAGATGGTGACTACAGCCATGAAATTAAAAGATGCTCGGTCCTTGGAAGAAAAGTTATGACCAACCTAGACAGCATGTTAAAAAGCAGAGACATTACTTTGCCAACAAAGGTTCATCTAATCAAAGCTATGGTTTTTCCAGTGGTCATGTATGGATGTGAGAGTTGGACCATAAAGAACATGAGGGCCGAAGAATTGATGCTTTTGAAACTGTGGTGTTGGAGAAGACTCTTGAGAGTCCTTTGGACTGCAAGGAGATCAAACCGGTCCATCCTAAAGGAAATCAGTCCTGACTGTTCATTGGAAGGACTGATGCTGAAGCTGAAATGCCAATACTTTGGCCACCTAATGCAAAGAACTGACTCGTTTGAAAAGCCCCTGATGCTGGGAATGATTGAAGCTGGAGGAGAAGGGAACGACAGAGGATGAGATGGTTGGATGGCATCACGGACTCGATGGGCATGAGTTTGAGTAAACTCCAGGGGTTGGTGATGGACAGGGAAGCCTGGAGTGCTGCAGTCCATGGGGTCACAAAGAGTTGGACCAACTGAGCAACTGAACTGAACTGGCTTTTCACTTAGCATAGTGTTTCAAGGTCCATCCACGCTGAAGCATGTGTTAGTCTTTCTTCACTAGATTCACAATCTCTTTCATTGATTTATTTATTGATATAGGACATGGTCTCTACGTTTTGTATATTTTAAAGTGACTTTGGTTCAAATACACACACATACAGGCACACACACACACACACAACACCCCCTTGCAATGAAGCACAGTAAAGGAAGAGAGGAAGTTTACTTTCACACGTATTATCATCTCAAACTTCTTATCCACCAAAGGGAAAGAATGCCTTTGTAGTCAGCCTCCCCTTTGCATAGTCAGGTGCATTTTCAGGATCTTGAAATTCTTCCAGTGAGCTGAGAAGCCAGCACAGGCCTCAGTCCAGCACATTCTCTTTTATAGGAGAAATGCCTTTCATGCCAGGTTTTATTATCACTGAGACATGTGCTAAGTAAGAGTTCCTCCCTCCATAGAGAAAATGAGCATCCTTTCCCAGTTAATACATTATCAGTTTCTCCACCTAACCTGGTAGAAACGGAGGACTGGGAGAAATCACATCAGAGTTCCTTTACAGACTATTCTGTAGGGCTTCCTTGTGAGTATTTATAAGCACATGCCAGGCAAGAAGTAGCTCTCAAGGCCCCAGGCTTTCCACTGAAGTCGTATAAATCTACTCCAAGTAATTTGTCACCACTGGCCCCCCTGGACTGGGTTAATTGCACTTATCCTTGGTTTAGGATTCACCCAGAAGACACCCTCAAGTGTATTGAATCCTCACTGTTTGACTGCTTACTGGCCAGCCTTTGTAATCATCATATTTGTTGGGAAACAGAAATCATTAACAAACCTTTCATGACCAAAAGGATACTGATCTCAGAAAAGGTAATGCAGTTAATTTGCAGAAAAAATCCAAAATTTAAGTTTTAATTTCAAAATAAAATATTAAATTCTGGATATTTCATGAAAATAATTTATGGATCACTCCACTAATGCTGATAATGTGGGTGACTATACAAGGATATAGTATTCTCTACATTTAATGTAGATGTACAGCTGCTCTTGGCATTGTGTATCCATGGAGGGTTGTTTTGCGTGAGTGCTAAATCACTTCAGTTGTATCTGACTCTGCAACCCCATGGGCTGTAGCCCACCAGGCTCCTCTGTCCATAGAATTTTCCAGGCAAGAATACTGGAGTGATATGGAACAGTCTTATGGACTCTGTGGGAGAGGGAGAGGGTAGGAAGATTTGGGAGAATGGCATTGAAACATGTAAAATATCATGTATGAAACGAGATGCCAGTCCAGGTTCAATGCATGATACTGGATGCTTGGGGCTAGTGCACTGGGACGACCCAGAGGGATGGTATGGGGAGGAAGGAGGGAGGAGGGTTCAGGATGGGGAGCACATGTATACCTGTGATGGATTCATTTTGATATTTGGCAAAACTAATACAATTATGTAAAGTTTAAAAATAAAATAAAATTTAAAAAAAAAAGAATACTGGAGTGGGTTGCCATGCCTTCCTCCAGGGGATCTTCCTGGCTCAGGAATGGAACCCCATCTCCTGTGTCTCCTGCACTGCAGGTAGATTCTTTACTGATGAACTACCAAGGAAGCCTAAAGTGGTTGATAGGGATAGTAAAGTGTTTTGGAGCCTTTCTGTTAAATTCTGCAATGCAAATGAATCTCATTAATGAAGGATATAAGTTTTATGAAGTATGTAAGCTAGCCAGAGTTACTATTAAACTCACAGTCAATTTAACATGGGGGAACTAGGGGCTTAAGGAAAGATTCTGAGTGGATGCTAGTTAAGGAAAGAAAACTTGGTAAAGAAGACTGCAACTCCTTAACAACTGTGTCTCACAGATATTAAAAGTTTCAACCCGCTGGCACTGATTTCACTGGCAAAGCTTAAATGGGAGGAGTTTTGTGGTAGAAGTGAGCTTTATGGATATATGCATATCAAAAAGGTAGAATACTTGAACTTTCTCTCCTAAGACTTCCATCTTTAAACTGGCAAGCATGGTCTGAAGGCGGTGACATGTACGTGTTGACCAGCACCATTCCCGGTAATGGATGCCGCTGGCACCCCACCTTCTATCAAGACTTTTACGCAAATATCTGCATCTGTCTACATGAAGGCATTTTCTAGCCATGAGCATGTACTCCATCCAGCCCTAATGGGACAGTGGAGTTGGTAGATAAGGCTCATGGTTCTTCTCCCTAGGTCTAGACACTTCTGAGGCATACACTGTGTGGTAGTGTGCAAGCCCTAGTGACAGAGCTGCAGGTGACCAGGGTTAACCTGCTCATCAGGACAGGGTGCTTTTTCTGGCTTTGCTTCCAGTCTCACTTTCTTGCTGCCATAGCTTTGGTCCCTGGGATTCCACCCGCCCCCACCACGCTATTAGGGTCATCTCCAGAGGCAAGTGGACCCCCATCCAAAGTTTGGTTCAGTTCAGTTCAGTTCTGTCGCTCAGTTGTGTCCAACTCTTTCTGACCCCATGAACTGCAGCACACCAGGCTTCCCTGTCCATCACCAACTCCCAACGCTTGTTTAAGCTCATGTCCATCGAGTCAGTGATGCCATCCAACCGTTTCATCCTCTGTTATCCCCTTCTCTTCCTGCCTTCAATATTTCCCAGCATCAGGGTCTTTTCAAGTGAGTCAGTTCTTTGCATCAGGTGGCCAAAGTATTGGAGTTTCAGCTTCAGCATCAGTCTTTTCCAGTGAATATTCAGGACTGATTTCCTTCAGGATGGACTGGTTGGATCTCCTTGCAGTCAAAGGGACTCTCAAGAGTCTTCTCCAACACCACAGTTTAAAAGCATCAATTCTTCGGCACTCAGCTTTCCTTATGGTCCAACTCTCACATCCATACATGACTACTGGAAACACCACAGCTTTGAGAGCTTTGTCAGCAAAGTAATGCCTCTGCTTTTTAACATGCTGTCTAGGTTGGTTGTAGCTTTTGCTCCAAGGAGCAAATGTCTTTTAATTTCATGGCTATAGTCACCATCTGCAGTGGTTTTGGAGCCCAAGTAAATAATGTCTCTCACTGTTTCTATTGTTTCCACATCTATTTGCCATGAAGTGATGGAACTGGATGCTATGATTTTAGTTTTTTCAATGTTGAATTTTAAGCCAACTTTTTCACTCTCTTCTTTCACTTTCATCAAGAGGCTCTTTAGTTCTTCTTCACTTTCTGCCGTAAGGGTGGTGTCATCTGCATATCTGAGGTTATTGATATTTGTCCTGGCAATCTTGATTCCAGCTTGTGCTTCATCCAGCCTGGCATTTCACATGATATACACTGCATATAAATTAAATAAGCAGGGTGACAATATGTAGCCTTGACATCTTCCTTTCCCAATTTGGAACCAGTCCTTTGTTCCATGTCCAGTTTTAACTTTTGCTTCCTGACCTGCACACAGATTTCTCAGGAGGCAGGTCAGGTGGTCTGGTAGTCCCATCTCTTAAAGAATTTTCCACAGTTTGTTGTGATCTACACAGTCAAAGGCTTTTGGTGTAATCAATAAAGCAGAAGTTGATGTTTTCCTAGAACTCTCTTGCTTTTCCTATGATCCAACAGATGTTGGCAATTTGATCTCTGGTTCCTCTGCCTTTTCTAAATCCAGCTTGAATATCTGGAAGCTCTCGGTTCACGTACTGTTGAAGCCTGACCTGGAGAATTTTGAGCATTACTTTGCTAGCGTATAGTTCAGTTCAGTTCAGTCACTCAGTCATGTCCAACTCTTTGCGACCCCATGGACTGCAGCACGCCAGGCCTCCCTGTCCATCACCGACTCCCATCGATTGCTCAAACACATGTCCATTGAGTTGGTGATACCATCCAACCATCTCATCCTCTGTCATCCCCTTCTCCTCCTGCCTTCAATCTTTCCCAGAATCAAGGTCTTTGCTAGCATGTAAGATGAGAGCAATTTTGCAGTGGTTTGAACATTTTTTGGTATTGCCTTTCTTTCAAGGGTCAATGCAAATGATGTCTCACACATATCAAGAGGGTAAGAGAATGTTAATATTTACACTATTGAGGCCTGTGGTGGAGAGCAGGGCAGGCCTGTCAAACAGGTCTGAGATTGCTTTAGAAAGTGACAAAAGGAAAGTGGCCTGGACTTGAATTGTGTTTAAGGTCTGGGCCAAAGTGAGGAGTCTCACCCAGTACCGGCTTGCAGCACTTGCCTGCTCTGTGCAGTGCCAAAGGGGAGCACCCAGTCTTTCTCATCACCTCACACATGTGTGAGGTAGAAGGATATGAACAAGGGATGAGGCATAAAAGTCATCATCATTCAACATTCACATGTCGGTCAGACTCTCTTACAATTCACATCAATGTTTGACCAAGTGACTGAATTGTGACATGTTTTATTTGATTGCATTCGAGTTTATTGATGTGAATCATGATGGCGCTCTGTGACTGAGGCCTGAGGCCAGTCAACACAGTGAGATTCTCCTGCGAGCGTGCCTTCTCTTGAGCATAATCACTGCATGGCTGCTGAGATGGCCAGTACCTCTTTCTTGTTGGTGTCAGGAATGACGTTGTCTTAAACTAACCAAAATGTTTTCAGGAATTTAATTGAGATGTTGTAGGGTGTGCTTGCAGTATGTGTGGGACACTGGTTTATCCCTTTTTGTAGGCTCTTGTGTGCTTATCTGCATGTCCTTGCTTAGGGACATACACATGAATCGCCTTAGAGGAGCACATTCAGTTCAGTTCAGTTCAGTCGCTCAGTCATGTTCAACTCTTTGCGACCCCATGAATCGCAGCACACCAGGCCTCCCTGTCCATCATCAACTCCCGGAGTTCACTCAGACTCAGGTCCATTGAGTCAGTGATGCCATCCAGCCATCTCATCCTCTGTCGTCCCCTTCTCCTCCTGCCCCCAATCCCTCCCAGAATCAGAGTCTTTTCCAATGAGTCAGTGGCCAAGTCATTTCTGAACTCCTGGAAAAAGATCAATGCAGTTAAATTTTTTTCTTGTAGAGTCTGTGCATGATGGCAAGGCTGGATACACCCCACTGGTAGCCTAATAAATGTGTATCATTTCCTTTTGCAGCTTAGAGGCTACTGAAACAGACACTGAGGAGAATATATTAGTCAGGTATATAATAAGAAGATTTACTGGTTGCTAATTGGAAGGCATCAATAATTTCAATAATACAGGGTATGGCCGCCTTATCTGTATCCACCAGGTTGAAGTTGAAGTAATCTAACTTGAGGTGTCATTTATTTTTTTCCAAGTTTAAAAAATAGGCTAAAGTGGGCTGTAAAGAAACAGTGGAGATATTCACTTCTTCACCAACTAGGTCTTATATAGTAAGTTTCAAACCTTGAAGCCCCTGTTTAATTTATATTAGACCATATTAACTATTTTAACTGAGAGGTAAGGTCTATGGGGCCCCATTTTATCAAGCCAGTTTGTAAGTGGCAGAGATTTAATTTAATTTTAATTTATTATTCATTAGGTCAGAGCATCCATGCCCTCTATGAGCTATTTTAGGGCAGTGGAGTCTAGGACTATGGGAAATTTAAGCAAGGTAATCATTCTGAAGAGACATGCCTGCGTGTCCTCTATTTTATATCCACTAATTCCACTAAGTTAATAGGGGCACCATGTTTAAATTTAGTGGCATCTCCTAGTCCAAACTTAAGTCCCAGTATTGATTAAGGACATGAAGGTTTTTAGTTGGTGTATAATACTTTCTATAGATGTTAAAGTTAACTCAAAATCTATATTAAAGATGTGTAGAAGCCATTCAGCACTCATTTCTTTATATTTTATAATATTTTTAAATTTTGGAATTTTAATTGGCTCAAGCTGTGAACCTTCATTTCAGCTTTATTGCTTTTTTCATGTCTCCTTCCCCTGGATCTAGGTCTCTTTGTGTTTTTCCTTCATTTGTATCTTTTGATGTTTTTTAAACCACTAGATATATTCCAAAGTAAGCCTCCTTATTCAGTTTGCCTTTATAAAGTCTTATCCCCAAAAAGCCACAGATCATTATTGTCAGGTTGCGGGACCTCCCTCAATGGCAATGAGTGCTTGATAGGGTTTAAAACCCGCTGACCTAAGTGGGTTTGAATCAGCCTCTTTGCTGTGCCACACGTGTGGCGAGAGTGTATTTCTGTAGAAACTTGAGAATCAGGATCCTTTTCATAACAGGATTATAGGCAACAACAGTAGTAGCAGCAGAAATATTGAAGGGTCCTGGTGAACTATATGATTAAGAGCATGGGTCTAACCTCATGGCTACTTTTTCCCTCTTTTCTCTCCTTCTCTCTCTCTCCTAAAAGCTGTTCCCTGTGAGATGTCACCCTATGGGTTCATATCTCCCATAGGACATTCTTCTCTGAACAGTCTATAGCAGGGGCTGATGGAATTGCACAATCAATCTGTCTCCAGGTAAACTTTCCCCCTGAGCCTAGCATCCGTCAATCACAGCTTTTCTCTAAAACATAGGAAGTAGGTTTTGGCTGAGCCATATGACCCAAGGAAGGCCACTTTAAGGAAGACTCCAACCCCACACTCCTGAATCTAAATGGCAAGCATGTTAGACTTAGTTTGGTGACACCTATAACAGGCTTGTTTGGACTCAACAATGCAACAGACACAGATGAAATCAAAAGCTACTCAACAGACAGCAATTCAAAGTGCATGCTTGCTATCTAGCAGATTAGCAAAGCAAAGTGAGAGAAGACCGACCCATGGTGATGTGATGGTGGTCATAGTCTTGACATCCTGATCGCAAATCCAACTTATTATGGCCCAATCTGCCTTTGCAGGTGAACACATTTTCCCAAACAAATGACATAATCCTTGGTGAATCCAAGTTAAGACATAACACTTTTATTCCAGTAACCAAACTTCCCACCTCATTTGAACAACTGTTCTTCTCTTATTCCATGCATGGTTTCTAATCACACCCCCCACATTCCCCACTTGCCCACAGGAATAGGTACTCAGGCCACAGCTTACCAAGCTGAGCATCCTAGGTAACTGATCAAAATGATCATTCAAGGGCTGGTATAGAACTCAATCCAGGTCAATACCAAGTCTTTCCCTGGAATGTTATTTTGGATCTGTTTAGTGGGAGAAAGAAGCTCTCTTTACTGAGGCCTGGGAAAAGATAACATAAACCTGCAATTGTGTGTTGACAAATGAAGAAGCTTTATCTGCAGAAAGAGAAGATAAAACCATTTTGCAGAAAGGAACAGGCACAGATTCTGGTTTGGGGTGGCAGAGCAAGATTGAAGGCCAAGAGCTAGAGCAGGAGGCAGAAAGAAAAAAGAATACCATGAACAATATAATAGGAGTTCATGGATCCAGCATTGCCCTTACGTGTTATTTAAATACCCACACAATTTGTTTCAACTAGTTTGATTTGGGTTTTCTGATGTGCCAAACATCCCAGATAGTCAATATTATTTATTCATATAAAAAGTGGTGCAGATCTAGTAAGGAAGGAGACATTTTATTTTTTTCCTTAATAGTATGTCAAGAAGAATGAGTTTGTCTAGTTTATATAATTGCCTATTGCCTTGAGAGAGGTAGTCTGTAAGCACAGATATGATGGATAAGTTCAGAAAGAGATTTGTCCTATTTCTGTTCCTTATCTCTTTTCAGCTGGCTCTCACCCCTTTATTATATTTATCACTGCACATTTTCTCTCCCTTATGAGGCTTAAGCAAAGTAAACAGAATCCACCACTGATGTGCTGCTATTACCAACTCCATACTCAATAAATATGTGTTGAATGAATGGGTATAAGGGTAGGGCTGAGATAACCTTTAAAATATGAAAAAGTAATGTGAACTTAGATTCTCTGAAATATCAAGTGTCTAACCCCAATTCTGAAAGTCCTCACAAGATGAGCTATTTGATCCATTCAGAATATTTCAAAGAGTAACCATCTCGCATGGCAAAAAAATAAAGATCTTAAGCTCCAAATCTAAAACTTCAAAGGAAAAGTGATGGTAAATATAAACATTGGTTTTTTTTTCTATTTCTCTATAAATCATTGACTTTGTCTTTCCTGTATTTCTTTTTAGACACTAGTCTTATGGAAAAAATATTAATGTAAAAGTTGAACCATAAATTTGAGATATAATACAACCAGTGATGACAGAAAAATAAATATAAATGTGTATATTCTGGACATCTGACTGCCTTAAGTAATTCTATTATTTAGTCATCATATATATATATATATATATATATATTCTAATAGGTTAGAATGATTAAAATATTAGAGATTCAATTTTTTAAAATTCTGACGTAAAGTTACAAAACATCTATTTAAATTTTCTAAATAACTTACACCTACATTTCCTATTTTAAGTTTTCTAAAAGACTGAAGCTGAAGCACAATGATATTGCCACTGTTGCGCAGTCTACATTCCTTTATTGTCTATATTCTGCAATGTTTATTCATCACTTTGAATATGGCTCTAAAGTCATGCATAGAAATATATGGTATTAAAGGGGGTTTTATTACAGTCAAAGACATTTTAATCTGAGCTGAACATAAAAAAATCATTTAGCTCTAGCTCTTGACATATGTTTTTAAATGATTTCTTTGTTTTCTGAAAAGCAATTACAGGTGCAAGTACTACTTTTCTGACACTCAGATCTCAGGTTGTGGATTCATAGAACACGTGGAAGGGACTTAAACACCATAGTGTACTAGGCTGGAATCAAAGTTAAAGTACTTTCCCTAAATTGGCTCCTAGCAAAAATCTTTTTTGATGTAGAGATGGATGTTGACCATTAATTCCATAATTTTTATAAACACACAGCACCGTAATATTGGCTCTTATGGGTCTTTGCACAATACAATGAAGATTCTCAGAGTACTTGAGGAAAAAAAGAGACTTATTGAATTTCCAAGATTTCAACCCTGCTGTTTTATGAGTCATTTCTGTCTCTCTTGCTAAATTCTGAACACTTCAAAGCAAGGGTTTTCATCATTTCCTTCTTTATATGCCTCATGAAACCTTGGAAAATGTTTCACACACTGGAGTCCCTAAAACACTGATGTGTTATGGAGACAACGGAAATAGCTCTGGGATCTGCCAATGATTCAGAAAGAAAATTCACATATAGATCGATCACCTAAAGCACCAAGCAAACAAGTAATAAAATAAAGATAGGCAGAGAGTAGCACTGAAACATATACATTACCATATGTAAAATTAGATAGCTAGTGGGAATTTGCTGTATGACTCAGGGAGCCCAAACCAGTGCTCTGTAACAACCTAGGGAGGTGGGATGGGGTGGGAGGTGGGAGACAGGTTTAAGAGGGAGGTGACATATGTATCCCTATGGCTGATTCATGTTGGTGTATGGCAGAAACCAACATAACATTGCAATTATCCTCCAATTAAAAATAAATAATTTTTTAAAAGATAAAGGAATCTTCACTTCAAGGCACCCATTAAAAAGGTGAAACTCCTCAGCCTAACGTCCCAGGTTAGGGTTCCCTGGTGCTCTGAACTTCTCTATATCCCTCTTCTAGATTTCAGCTGCTCTATATCCCATGTTCTGTGATCCAAAGTGTGCACTTTAGCCATAACTAGTTTTGCCTAATCAAGTGCAGGGAAAGAGGGCAAAAAAGAGGTGAGAAAGGAAGGAAGGATGGGAGGAAGGAGGCATTTTCCACCTGACTTCTGCCCAATTAAATCAAGATGTTTTACTAGTGGATGAGGTTCATGTAGAATATTCCACCAAGGAATAAATTAAGCCTGAGAAACTCTAGCTATTTTTAGGAAAGATCTGTGTTCACCCGTAGTAACTTGGTCTGTGCATATCTACCACAAAATGAGGAGAGAGCTGGTAATTTTGCGTCATTTTTATTATCAAATACAAGGAGTTTGAGTGCTTTGCTCCATAATGATACTTCTTTAGTACCCTGTGATCTGAGATGTACTTTCTTTTTTTTTTTTTTTTTGGATTTTTTTTTTCTTCCAATTTTATTTTATTTTTAAACTTTACATAATTGTATTAGTTTTGCCAAATATCAAAATGAATCTGCCACAGGTATACATGTGTTCCCCATCCCGAACCCCCTCCTCCTCCTCCCTCCCACACCATCCCTCCGGGCCATCCCAGTGCACCAGCCCCAAGCATCCAGCATCATGCATCGAACCTGGACTGGCAACTCGCTTCCCACACGATACTTTACATGTTTCACTGCCATTCTCCCGAATCTTCCCACCCTCTCCCTCCCCCACAGAGTCCATAAGACTGTTCTATACATCAGTGTCTCTTTTGCTGTCTCGTACACCGGGTTATTGTTACCATCTTTCTAAATTCCATATATATGCGTTAGTATACTGTATTTATGTTTTTCCTTCTGGCTTACTTCACTCTGTATAATAGGCTCCAGTTTCATCCACCTCATTAGAACTGATTCAAATGTATTCTTTTTAATGGCTGAGTAATACTCCATTGTGTATATGTACCACAGCTTTCTTATCCATTCATCTGCTGATGGACATCTAGGTTGCTTCCATGTCTTGGCTATTATAAACAGTGCTGCGATGAACATTGGGGTACACGTGTCTCTTTCCCTTCTGGTTTCCTCAGTGTGTATGCCCAGCAGTGGGGTTGCTGGATCATAAGGCAGTTCTATTTCCAGTTTTTTAAGGAATCTCCACACTGTTCTCCATAGTGGCTGTACTAGTTTGCATTCCCACCAACAGTTTCTCCACACCCTCTCCAGCATTTATTATTTGTAGACTTTTGGATCGCAGCCATTCTGACTGGTGTGAAATGGTACCTCATAGTGGTTTTGATTTGCATTTCTCTGATAATGAGTGATGTTGAGCATCTTTTCATGTGTTTGTTAGCCATCTGTATGTCTTTTTTGGAGAAATGCCTATTTAGTTCTTTGGCCCATTTTTTGATTGGGTCGTTTATTTTTCTGGAGTTGAGCTGTAGGAGTTGCTTGTATATTTTTTTGAGATTAGTTGTTTGTCGGTTGCTTCATTTGCTATTATTTTCTCCCATTCTGAAGGCTGTCTTTTCACCTTGCTAATAGTTTCCTTTGATGTGCAGAAGCTTTTCAGGTTAATTAGGTCCCATTTGTTTATTTTTGCTTTTATTTCCAATATTCTGGGAGGTGGGTCATAGAGGATCCTGCTGTGATGTATGTCAGAGAGTGTTTGTACTTTCTTTTCTCTCCTATCTCCATGCTCTGCACATTCTGAATCCCTCCCACGTCTAGCTATTGTTATTTCCTATTGTTTTTCAATCTGTAAGTGCTTCCAAAACAGAGTCTTTACAAACCTTTAAGAAATTAAGTTTCAAAACATATTTTCCTTTTTTTTTTTTCCTCCCTTATTTTTCTGGAGGTGTTTGATTCAGGCAAAATAAAAGTAAAGTAAAAGTTACTATTTGGAACTTCCCTGGTGGCCCCGTGGTTAATACTCCATGCTTCCAATGCAAGGGATGCGGATTCCATCCCTGGTCCAGGAACTAACATTCCCATATGCCACACAGCACAGCTTTCTCACCCACCAAAAAATAAATCAAGCAAAATTTTTTTAAGTTATTAGTGATCTTATATCACTCTTTAAAATCTAACACACACACACACACAGAATAGCTGTATAAATTTTGGACAAGCCTGAACCAAATTTCAAGAGGATTCTTACGTGATGCTCCTGTGGAGTTTTCTCTCTGTCTCTCTCCATGTCTCTGCCTATCTCTATTGCTCTTTTCACCCCTGCAGAGCTCCCATTCCCGCTGCAGTTGGGTTCTTTTTAGTTGATGCCTTTCTATGCTGGCTTCCCCAATAGAACACTCTCTGTTTTGCATATATTAAGTCAGACTTTGTTTAAAATATCACTGTTAGCAAAATCAACTAAGCAATTCCCAAATTACAGTCAAAGTTAATGTGTATTTCCTGATGTGAGACCTCTCCTAGTATATGCTTAGTTACTAAATAAATGATTAATGTGCACCTGTCAGAGAAATAATTATACTAATCAACAAATACGAGTAAATATACCTAGGTAGTTTTTGTCAATGTGGAAAAAGATTTCACCACATACAACTAATAAATAGAAAACATTCCCACTGGAAGGATTACTTTTAGAATACATGTGGCTTATTCCATCGCATAGACATTCACTTAGAACGTAATGGGTCAGGCCCTGGCTGTTGCTGCTGGTGCTAAGTCACTGCAGTCATGTCCAACTCTGTGCGACCCCATAGACGGCAGCCCACCAGGATCCCATCCCTGGGATTCTCCAGGCAAGGATACTGGAGTGGGTTGCCATTTCCTTCTCCAATGCATGAGTGCATGCTAAGTCGCTTCAGTCCTGTTCAACTCTGTGTGACCCTATGGACAGCAGCCCACCAGGCTCCTCTGTCCACGGGATTCTCTAGGCAAGAATACTGGAGTGGGTTGCCATTTCCTTCTCCTCAGGCCCTGGACTTCGGTCTGAAGATGCCTTGTCATTTGTTTTTAAAGGAGAAAAGAAAAAAAAAAGAAAAATCAGGCCAATAAATGTGTGTAAGAGGCTTCACCATGACTAATTCTGGAGGAAAAACATTGAGTTTTGAAGCTAGGTGAGCATTAACAGGAAACCTGTGTGTCCCTAGGAAAAGAGTATAGACATTTCAAATTATACTAATTTTAAAGGCTGAAATTTTCTTATGAAAACAAAAGAATAGGAAATTTCCAACAGCAATTTATTGGCATCTATGATTTCCTATAGTTGAAGCAATAGTACATATTACTTGAGAAAACTTCTACATGTAAATCACTTATTTTGCCATTAGAGAATAATTGTTTATTCATAGAGAATCAATGAAGAATATTTCAGAATCATTTGGTGCTGAATTTTAACAAGATTTATAATTATAGAGATTCATGTGTTAAGACATTTTGAACTAATCTACAATAAAAATGTGCATAGATATTCAAAGACATTAAATTACATAAGTCCCATTGCATCTGAATGCCAATTCTTTAACAAACACTACATTAGCATTCATATGCATATCTCCTTTATAATTTACTATCAACAATCTGATTTTTAATTTACATTAAGCAATAACTGATTTATACATTTAAAAAAGCTATCTTTGAAAGTCAAAATCGTAAAGTCTGAGGCTACGAGAAAACTCATAGTTATTCACATCACCCGTATCCACAGGAAGTGCTACAGAAGAATCTTACTTACTAAAGAAATATTCTGAATACACCTTATTATTATTTTATAAGCAATAATTAGTTACAACTAGCCAATCTATCAAGAAGTAGCCATACAAAAAGTCCTGTCTTCACTGAGTCTTGGCTTGGGCTAATAACAATGGGATGGCTAGAGTATACGAGAAAAAGGAGAAAACTGTAATGACTAATTTCTGAACACAGGCATCCTTGAGAAAAGATAGGAAGACTGAATCAGTGTGGTGATTGTTTTCACCAATTTTCCCTTGGTCATATCATGGGCACTGAGAAATTACCTTGGCTGACTCAGTTCCCAAAGGATTGAGTCATCTCGATATTTGCAATAATATTAAAATAATCATTATTATTTTTATTATTGTTTCATGTCTGTAGTTGCCCAGTTAGGATGATAAATGTCACTTACTTATTAGTACATATCAAAACCCCAAGTTGCATTTATGCATGTTTACAATCTGGTTCAAGAAAAAATGATTTATCAGAAACATAATATCTTGCACTAATAAACCGCATGTTGCAGCCAAGAGAAACCTTTTGGAGACTCAAAGGAGGGACCTTTTAAAAGTCAACATTCAGCCTTGAAAAGAAACAGACACCTCTATAAACATTTATATTGTGACACAGAGATGTATATTGAGCACTCGGCAAGGAAAATGGCAAAGATAATGTTGTTTTCACTGAGTTTGATTAACTTTTCTTTGGTATTTACTTTAACCACAACCCTTGGTATTTGTAGATTCTCAAGAAGAGATTGCCTGCCTGTGACTAATTCAAGGAGAAAAAGCTAATAGCCAGAAACTTAGTTTAGTAAGAAGGAATGTCATGACTACTTGGCATAGAGAGGCAACTTCATTCTGAAGTTGAAAAGTGTTTTCAACGCACAGAATGCTTGTATTACTACTATTGCTGCTTAGTTGCTAAGTCATGTCCCACTCTTGCGACCCCATGGACTGCAGCCTGCCAGGCTCCTCTGCCCATGGGATTTCCCACGCAAAAATACTGGGGTGGGATGCCATTTCTTCTCCAGCTGGTATTCCCGACCTAGAGATAGAGCCTGCGTCTCCTTGCATTGGTGGATTCTTTACCACTGAGCCACAGGGGAAGCCCTAATGAGCATTTAGTTTTTGTGGTGAGAACATTTAAGGTTAGTTTTAAGAACAGAGTGTGAGCACTCAAACTTATGGATTACTAAAAATCAAAAGATTGAAGATATATTCTAACTTGTATAATGAGACAAGTTTGCAAAAAAATTTGACCTAATCCTGGTGGCAGGGCTCGGAGGGCTGCAAACCCAGAGAAGATCTCAGAAGTGACAGATTTACTCCTCAGCAGATTCTTACAGACAGCTTAAGACTGTTGAGTTTAGAAC